>NC_137169.1:38482736-41209882 GCF_951394435.1 Stenella coeruleoalba | reverse complement strand
AAAAGCCTACTACATAGCCAGGCCCTGAACCAGGCTCTTTACATATGCTAACAATTCATCCTCTGAACAAGCCACTTAAGTAGGTATTATTAACCCCATTTTATAGACAAACTGAGGCTCAGACAAGTTATTGACTTTACAAGACCCCACTACAAGTAAGCAGGGAAGGAAAAAACCCTTGATTTCTCTGACTCCCAAGCTCATGCTCTTGACCACTATAATGCTCTTACGAACATGAAGAATCCTATGATAGTGTCAATGACTACTGCACTTTTTAGGTCCAGGCTCCTGCAAAGAGCTCTCAGGAGATCTTACAAAATTATTTGACAAAACATCCCAGCTGACCCTGTCTTTAGCTGAATGATTGGCCAAAACTTCCTTCTGATCATTTCAGGACATTTATTCCATTTCACAGCCTCAACTGTAGGGAAAGAGAGTGGAGTCTTTCCCCTATAGACTGGAGACCCCTGGCCTATTTATGAGTTCTCTATGTTGGGTTTTCCTGAGGCCCAGACACCTCAACCTAATCATTTAATTTCCTGCCACTCCAGGGATGACCACCCCACCCTGAGTGCAGGTAAGGCGAGCCTGTCATCCCAAGCATCAGCAGCTAGACATGTAAAGCCCAGCCTTTCAGAGCAGGGCACGGACTGCTCCACCTCACCAAGCAGAAGCAAGACATCGGCTGAACTGTTGTGTTCTCCCTGTGTGTCCACAAACACGTGCTCATTAGTGCCGCTCTCCATTACCTGTATTTTTAAAATAGCATTCCAGTGCTCGCTTCAGCAGCACATATACTAAAATAGCATTTCACTATGTGAACTAAGATATCACAAAATATGTATTATCTAGTACTATCCACTTATTTATTTACTCTGTTGTCTGTCTTCCCTCTGTAAGACGAAAGCTCCATGATGGCATGTCTTAGTCACCACTGTATCTCCAGCACCTAGACCAGTATCTGGCCTAGAGCAGGCACTAAACAAATATTTGAAGAATGGGACAAAAATTAATACTGTATGATAATAATAATGATCATTAACACTTTATATGCCGAACACTGTTTTTAATCCTTAACATATATTGGTCCATCAAATCCTCACAAGAACCCTAGTTTAAAGATGAAGAAATGGAGGCACAGGGAGGGTAAGTGATTTGCCCAAGGTCACAGCTGGTAAAGCCAGGATTTGAACCCTGGCAATCTTGATCAAAAGTCCCACTAGGCTAAATGGTCCTTATTAATGTTAATAACCACTAGGCTAAATGCCTCTTTTTAGTCCCCACCTTTTAAGAGGTGAGTAATAGATACAGGGAGACAGAACATGGGCTTTGGAATCAAACAGAGTAGGCTTGGAATTCCAAGTCTGACATTTCCTAGCCATGTGACCTTGTGTAAGTTATGTAAGCTACATGGTGCTCTTTCTTCAAAATGGGAATAAAAATACCTGCTTCCTAGAATTGTTGTGAGGTTTAATGAGATAACCTAAGTAAAGTTCTTTTGCAAAGTCTGACACGTACACAATAAAGGGCTGCCATTATTGTGATATATCATTGTTAACTGCGTGGTACAGAGAGCAAGTGACAAAGGAATCTAGAGGAAAGAAGAATTACTGAGGAATCACAGGTGAGTCATGGTGCTCAGGAAAAGTTTCACATAAACAGACATACTCAAGACCTTCAACTTAAAAGTCACAGACTGTGGTTGGTAAGCAACAGGAGTGTCAAAACCAGTCTTCTTGATAAGGGGGCTTTGGGTCCAACACATCTCTCATAGGCTAGAGGTTAACAGCGCACCTGGTAAGACCCATTTATGGACAATCTAACAGACATCCAACTATATCACTCAGTTAACAATCAATTACTGAGCACCTACTGAGCCAGGAAGAGAGATAAACCCAGTCCTGACTGTTGAGGTGGTGGTAAGACAGACAAATCAACAATTGATTATACCATGCGGAAGACCAATGATGGAAGGGTGCCACAGTGCTAACAGAGGAGCTCTAACCCTGCATCACTCAGACAATCTTTCCCGGGTGAGAAGTCACCTCCGATTTGTCTCATGAAGTCAGGTAAAGAAAAGCAGAAGTATGTTTGAGACCCAGGGATCGTTTGGGCATAAGTACAGAAGAGCATGGCACAGTTCCACAGTGGAGAATGAATGGAAGGCAAAGAGCTGCAGGACGGGAGGCTGGAAAGGAGGGCAGGGGCCAGGCCATGGAGGGTCTTCTGGGCCTGGTGAAGGTGGCAGGGCTTGCTCCTGAGCCATTAATCTAAAGTAGCCATCTCTGCGATCGCATCTCAACTCTGTGCTGGTAGCAATACACTGGTTCCCCGTGAAATGCGAACAAAACAGCACTGAGAAACAGAAAGAATACATTATTTTTTTGGGCTCCCTGCCGAATTTTCTTTGGGGCCCTATTTTCTTCCTGAATAGATCACAGGCATTTTTAGCACTAGTGTAGTTTATCACCACCTCATGATACTGTTCCCCCTTTGTGCTCTAGAGTCATTTTAAACTCAACTCTGTTCAGCAAATGTTACTCTCCCTTCCCCAGCACAGTACCCGAACAACTTGGTAAATATTTGCTGAATTGGGCTGGATTCATTGAGTGACAGCTATATAAGGTAACATTGTACGACTGGGCAAGGCTGGGTCCCAGGGGGAGGAGGGGATAAGAAGATGACTGTCACAGCACCCTCAATAAACTTGAACTTCTAATGATGCAAATAAGGCATGCATGACCATAACATGCACGCAAAAGCAGACTGCAGGGTGTTGTGTTCTTTCAGTGGTGGCCTATTCACATGGTGGGAGTCCGAATCCTACTCTCACAGCACTTTCACCAGATACTCAGTTCTTTGAGGGCAGTGGGCTATGTCTCCTTTACTAAGTCCTCAGAGACCACCAAATGGTAAGTGCTTAGTAAATATTCATCAAATGGATCTATTTAATCCTCACAACAACGCTGAGAGGGATAAATATTTTGCAGATGTGGAAACTGGGCTCAAAGAGGTAATGTGACTTGCTTGAGGTTATAAGGTTAGTAAGTGGTATAGTAAAATTAACAACAACAATTATTATTGGTATTTTAAATTCTAAGGAAGGCTACCCTTCATTTATCATTCTCCAAATGTCTCTGTCTCAGGATTCTCTTTTTATACTAAAATGGAAAAAGTTCTCTCTGCCTGAATGAAACTTGACGTTTATAATTTGAGTTCTTGAACTCCAGTTGGCTTTCCTTGCTGCCATTCTAGGAATTCCAAAAGGCACTGAATGGCTCTAGGACAGATAGATCTGCCACTCTGCAGGTAAAGACACTCTTTAGCACAAAGCTTCCCCAGTATTGTCCCATTCTCTCCCCAGTCACCAGGTAAGAATTAATCCAATTTCAATTCAGTTTAATAAATCTTTACTGAATACCTACTATTTTCCAGGCACTTTTCTCAGTACTTCTAAAAATAAAATACTTAGTATGAGAGTCTTTGTGCCTGTCCTCTTATGATTAAATCACATTTTACTTACTTTCATGCACAGAAAAATCTCAAGGGCAGGTAGCAAACCCTCAAGGGTAAAGACCAATTGAACCACCTATCTTTGTAGAGGAGTACAGTGCTAATACATAGCAGGCATCTTAACACATCTTCATGGAACTTTAAAATTTTGCTCTGGAAGTAGACCTGGGTTCAAATCGAATCCTTGCCCAGTCAATTATTGGCTATATAACTTTAATTTACTTTCCAAAACCTCAGTTAGCTCATCCATAAAACAGGAAAATTAACATTTACCTTTTAAGGTTGTTCTAAGGATTAAAAGGGATGCTGTCTGACAGTGCCTGACTCATAGTAAGAGCTCAACAAATGAAAGCTTATTTCGTTATTTCTAGTCTCACATCTAGGTCACCTCCACTACTTATTACTGTCATTATTATCATTACTTTGCAGGTTCAGCTAAAATAGCTCGACAAAGGAATGAAATTTGCTAGTTAATAAATATTGTAATTAATAGAAAGCCCCAACATACATCATGCAGACATTAACTTTCAAAGATTTAGAATACAATGTTCCACATTAAATCTAAAATAATCAGAAGTCATCCTTTCTTTAATAATTTGGAAAATACTAGAGAATTTGCATTGCATGGCTCTGAAGAAAGTTGACTGGTTTTTTTCCCTTTGGATAATTCAGAGATCATTATCATCTAGAACAGTGTTTTACTAACCATGATCCAACAAAGTAAAAAAAATTAAGTAGTATATTGAACACAGCAACTTCATATCACAACTCAGAACACAGGTAACTGAAACAAAAGTTTCATGAAATAATGCCCTTACTAAGTACCAGCCTCTGAAATTTTCATTTCTATTTCATTTGTTGTTTTAAGTTTTAAAAATTCTGGTCAAGACTCAGTAAAACAATTTTAGGCAAACTAGAACTTAGTAATTTAACTAATATTGTTATCCTGTCTGTTCAAGTGTATTAAGGATATAGCTTAACTAATCCTCCCATCAAGCTATGAAGTTGTATTAATTCTATTTTACATATTAAGAAACTGAAACACAGAAAGGTCAGGTGACTTGGACTAAACAGACTCCCACAAATTGATGACAGATCCAAGATTCACAAGTTTTCTAACTCTGCAATTCAGACTCTTTAAAAATATTATGGTAATTCAACAAACATTTATTGTACCTATCACGTGCCCAACATTGAAATAAGAGAGCATTTGACGTGATCTCCACCCTCCAGGGCTCCCAGACTACCAGAGGAGACAAGCATGCCTCGGCACATGCACTTGGAAGTCTGAAGCGGGTACTTTTCTATTCTGGAGGAAATCAGTTTATTCCAAAACCACCACCATCCTCTCTCTGGCCACACATCTCACAAAATGAGCACTGGTACCTGTTGATGAGAGAATGCAGCAAACTCCTCTAATGGCACATTTCTTTATGATCTGAAATAAAGTCGATATTTTCCCTCCTACTGCTCTTTGGCATTGTAACCCTAAAAGCAATTCTCAGCGTGACTGTACCAATGAGTAGTATCATCATAACATCACACCGTGACCAGAAGAGTGCTTTAATGCCGATTCCCTCTAAATAACAAATATCTATTTTAGAAGCATCTTTATGGTGACTTCAACCTCTAAGAAATCATGATTAAATAAAGACAGGTCTTGACCCTGCTAAACCATCAGGAAACTCTAGTTTTCTGATCTAAGACATTGCATAGCTACCAATTAAAGTCAAAACACCCGAACCACCTTAAACCATAGCTTTTACCCATCTCTCTAGCTTCATCTTTACACATCCTATGCTGCACTCATACCAGACTACTTATTCCTTAAGTAATTTCCCACCTCTGTGCTTTTACTCATACTCTTCCCTCCACACGGAATCCCCTTTGTCCTAATTCTTCTGCCTAGCCATCTTTCCTGGCTCCACTCCAATGGCATTTCCTCCAACAACAGTGAATGTCTCCCTCTTGTGCACATTGTACCTCCTCTGCTGAGACAATTTTCACATTCTGTCATGTCCTTACCCACTATATTAGGGTATGTTTAAAATACTGTGACATTCCAGGAGGCACCTAGAGTGTGGTTTATATGCAATAGACACACAATTGTGTTTGCTGATTCCACACTGAAAAACTTGATCTGAAAAAGGAATTGCTTCCCCTCGCTCCCCGAGAAGTAAACTTTGGCCAAGCTGGATGTATTCCCAAACACTCTGGATCTAGGACTGCTGATATTGCTAACTATGTAACCTAAGGCAGGCGGCCGAGCTTTATTTTCTATAAAAAGGGGTTAACAGTCTCTGCCCTAACTACATGAAAGAGATTAAGCGGCCATCACAGGGTCAAAATTATGCAATGTTAAGTGAATATGAGAAATGATCTCCATAGTCACAGATCCATTACAGCAAAACTGTGCTGAGAACAGCTGACGTTCTAGAAATGCAAACTTGCTCCTCTATTCTTGAACAACTGATAGTTCAGGAGCAGTACTGTTAAGATTATACCAACTGCAAGCCCGTGTCTCCAAAGTTCACCTGTTCAAGAGTTCTTATTAAAGCTCTTCTAAGCTAGAAGTCTTTTTTTATCTTCTTGCAGATAACCTTAAGCCAGAGGTGTAAAGCAAGAAGGAACTGAGATTCAAATATGGGCTTAAATATGGGTCACTTTTAAATAATGCAAACCCTTATCTGGCAAGGAGATCCTAAGAATATCTACCTGCTACTTCCCTGTCCATTCACCTGCTCAAATCACTCACCCAATCATCTCTTTTTGGTCTTTCATTAATAGGCATGAGATTTCCTTAGGACAAAATATGTGAAAATGTCTTCTACCTTCTCAAATTTAAGCCCCTTTCTTCCACAGATATATTTCTGCCCATATAAACACAGTCTAAAAATCAACTGAATTCTTCCAGAGAGCTTGCATACCACATACAAGGCTGCTTACAAAATCCTTTGATGAATCTTGCTGAAGCCTTGAAATAGATACATGTGGAAAGAGAAAAAGTTCAACTGTCTGTCTGTTTCACAGTAAAGGGTCTTTTTCATAGAAACACAGGACCTGCAAAATGGCACCTGGGGGATCAGATCAATTTATAATCCCTTCCCCTAGTTTTAAGTATTAAATTGAAGGAAAGAAAATTGCTCCCTTCACATCCTTCCTATGATCATATGAAGTGGAATTCAAAATCCACGACACTAAAACAGTAGTCTAAGGTTATGTTTTCAGTTTAATTCTTGAATCCTCGGAAGGGACTACTTATGTTATTTCTTCATCCTCACTGGTGACAGCAACAGGTCCCAATTTAAAACAGTTTGTGAATTTATTATGTGCCTATTTATTTCCCCCTTCAGAACCTTGGGAAAGGTATAAACTAAATTAGGCTTGGCCTAACACCAGTCCTGACACCACCCATACCCCTTCCCATGTGTGTGTGATCAACAACTATGTCAAGGCCTTCGGGATGATTTTCCTCCTTTCTCTTTTCTTCCTTTAAATGGGAGGCTAATCAATTGAGGGCCAGCATTCCGCTCCCATCTCCCACACCTCTCAGACAATCCGATCACTTCTAGAGCTGTTTATACTGCCAAAGCCATCCATCATCTTGCCTCACCAAGGAGGAGAAGAAAAACTGATGGCAAGTTAGAAAAACCTCATTAAGCCGGTTTCTACCTCAACCTCTTCCCCACTCCTTGAGAAACAGAACTTCAGAATTCAGCCTACTGGGGAAAAGAGGGATAGAGGGAAAAAAGCTGATGTGGTGAAGGGGAAAAATAGGTCCAAAGTAAGTTGGTTTCGGTGCCAAAGTCAAATAACTCACTCACTCACTCTATCTTAGACAACAAAGGTGAGACCGTATCAATTAACCTTAACTTCTTTTTATTTTCTTTCTGGTTGAGTTATGAAGTTCCTAACAGACTCTATCAAGAAATGGGAAAACAGCATCAATTAAAATTAATTTTATGTTCACCTTTTTTCTAATGACTAAATCCCGAGTTAATTCGAACTCCAAAGGAGATCATGGATGTACCTTGCAAAAACCTAGGAGAATATAGAAAACTTAATAAAGTCACACAATTCCAGGGAAGAACTGAGGGCTTGTCTATGTTTAAAAACCACTGTGTGTCAAACACAACCCCCATCCCCATGAGCTCTGGGGAGAGGATGGAGACCGTGAGGGTAGCATGCAATGTCACTTCTCCCCAGGACATCTGGCACGGAGGATAGAATGACTACAGACTGAAAGAGAGTGAATGTCCTCTAGGCACCTTTAATTTTCAACTCCTGTATGTGACTGGTGCCTTCAAATACTGTTTCTCATCTGATCTTCACAGAACCCCTGTGAGTCAGGCATTATCATTCCCATCTTAAAGATGAGGTAACTGAGGCTCAGAAAGCTCAAGTACCTCATCCGAGATCACCCTCTTACTATTCAGAAAAGTCAGGATTCTAACCCAAGTTCACCTGACTCCAGTCCTTTGCACGTCCTGGTTTCTTAAGACAAAGAGCAATCTTTCCAGAGGCTTGCCTGTACAGGCGCCCTGTGCAGGTCCTCCGAGCCCAAGGCAGACTTGCGGTTCCCTGGCCTCTGCTAACAAGAACATGGGAATAGTGGCATCTAGTTGGAAACAAATCTAATTTTTCTACACGTGCACCAGTTGATGTAATATGTTTTTAGTCCCATCTGTACACTGGCCCTCTGGTTTCTAATCACAATAACCAGGTTGGTTTCAGGTCTGGAATCTTTTCTACCACAGAGACAATTAAAATCTAATCAAGCTAAAAAGTTATCCTTCCCCAAAGCCACCTAAAACAGAGCAACTCCAAAATAAAACCAATTTACATATTTTAGCCCAAATTAAAAAGTAAAAGCTAAGGATTCCCTTTTAATATCCTGAATAATAAATGAATATTTATGTAAAGCTTCCTTTGGGGAACAGTTACTATAGGACAACTTTCCCAATACTGTTCATAAATATCACTTTTGTTTTAGTGTTACAGTAAGAATCTGGACTTGTGGGAATTGTACTGTCTGTACCCAGTGCATCAACATAGATAATTAATATTGAAGACATGTACAATATCCAGAATTTTAGATGTGTGGTTGGCTGTATTACAAAAAGTAACATAAGAAAAGATGAGTCAAATCTGGTCAAAAATCACAAATTACAGGGACTTAGTCGGTTACTCCATTTCAAGTGAGCACTTTCCTAATGAAAGTTTCATCAGTAAAGATTGCAAGTTCTCAGGCTTTCCACTACAGACTTTTAAATAGCACTTAGAGCTAAAGTTTATCATTAAAGCTGTATTTACTACTGTTGTATCTTCAAAGGGGGCACTAGAAAAAAAAGTTCAACTCAGTTATTTTTCATGTACAAATTAGAAAGCAAAACTCTAAAGGGTTTAGACTGGCAGCTTAGGAAAGCACAGGTTACTTGAGAAGCCATTACTGATACTTCCCAGGGCACATCGGGGGTCATGGCTGTCTATCTATACCACACACGTATACACACTGCACACAGTATCTAGGTATGTATGACAAAGTAACTCTCCACTAGCAAATGTCAAGTTTGCACAGGGGTTATATCAACTGTACTTCCACACAACTAAAAACAGTTTGCACAGGGGTATGCCAAGGAGGTCGCTATCTTCTCAAATTGTCCCTGGAGAGTAACATGGGAAAAGTTATTCTAAGAGTCATCTCTGTCAGAAGCAAGGCATTCTTATTTCTGTAAAATTAACAGGTTATCTAGCCAAGCTCCATGGGCAGCTGACGGCAGATAGACAAGTTCTTTTCAACTGTCCAAACTTTACCTTTTCCTAAGAGTGAAATCTGGATACATGGAACCTTATAGACAAAAATGCCCAGAATAGCTTTTATTTCTATCTTTTAGAGTCATGCATAGACTCTTACAAATACAAAAGAAAAAACACTAATGTACTTGAATGCTTCAACAGATCTTTTCCCATAATTTGACATAAACCTCATTGAATGACGTCCAACCTTAAAATCCCTCACGCAATTTTATCCCTACAGAGATTTAGCCTCTAATATAGCTTTTGATTAGTGTCAGAAGAAATGGTGACTTTGAGTTCCGTGTTTCAAAGAAATGCACATAGTAAGTCTTCAACAAATATTTCTTCATCCAACAACAAATGATAGCCAGCCTCCACTATGAACACAGTTGGCAAAATAACGTCAAGGGCTAGTTGTTCCAAGAAAGTAGACAATAGAAGGTTTAACTGACTCAGAATGAGCAGGAGTAGATTCAATGCCACAAAGTGCAAAACAGAGGAAGCCTCCACGCTGTGGTGTGTTTTTCAGAATTCGCCATCTTGACTGGAATTGTTTCTCTGCTTCCTCATATCCTGCAAAAAGAACTAAACCTCTTATAGAAAAAATACTTACGAATTACTACATTTTTATAGCTTCAAAATGAATAATTAAGAAGTGAACTTTGATTTTAAATGTTATTTTCAAACCGAGAGTCCAGGGAAAGTTATTTTCAGGAGAGACCTATGACTTGTAATTTTTGTCCATTAAAAAAAAAATCACATATGCTATTTTTGTGTTTTACTTTTGTGGTTAAAAATAAGGCTTTCCAAGAACAACAAAAAACAAAAATTCAAGTACAACAATTACACTGACCTTATTTCTTCAATATTTCACTGCTTTTTCAACCAAAATTTATTTAAGAATTCCTTTATGGCATTCAGCATTTCTTGATCCTTGTACAGGGGGATCCACATTGGGGGGAAAATATTTCTGGTGTTTAATACAATGAAGATGTGAATAACGTTCTTCACCAAAGCAAAAATGGTCAGTGCTAAAATGGTCTGGCAAAAGGTGAAAATCTCAGGAGTTGGGAGAGGGCACGGGGAGAGACAGAGATAAAGAGACGGGGAGGGGAGAGAGAAAGAGAGAGAGAGAGGGAGAGAGAGAGAGAGAGAGAGAGAGAGAGAGAGAGAGAGAGAAAGCCAGCAGCCTATTAGGAGCACTGACCCTGCATAAGTTATTTCTTAATGAATGTACAAGGAACAGCATAAATATTACCACTAAGCAGAGTGGATGTGAACATCCAAAGCAAGCTAGCTGGCTGATTGCTTCCTCATTTTTTGTTCTTTTGTAACAATTTCATTTCCAAAGTGCTTGATTTCTATGGCTGATGCTCCAAAGCTATTGTGAGCACACTGCCTGAATGCTTAATGAGCTAAACAACAAAATGGCTCATCTTTGGTGCCCCCAGCTAGCATCCCAAACTGGATATAATTAAAGGTGTGAACAAGCAAGCAAAGAAGTAATGAACCTGCAAAGTCAAGGTTCTGAGAAATTATTGGGCAACCTACACTGCACCAGTTCAGATTTATCACTCATTATCTCTTATACCGGCAAGGTGCAGGTCCACATGTTGGTACCCCTCTCCACTCTTGTCCTCCAGCTTTCTTTCTTCTTTCCACTTCTAGATGGCTAACTTATGACAATTACTGCTTGTGACAACTCCCACCCACCCACAGATCACCTTTCTTTGTATACTTAAAAAGCTGCTGACCTATAAAAAGCCCTCTACCCTTAAATCACACTGAGACTTAAAAAATACAAGGATGTTCCTAAAACACACACACACACTCACAAAATGAAGTACGAGAAGCTAACACAGCCACGCTCCCTCCTCCTTGTTTTTACCAATGGTTAACGATTAGGTGCAAATGCTCCCAAAGAAAACAAAATTCTCATTTCACATATACATATATTTTAATTTGAACCCAACCCCTTGATTGACAGGGTAGCTTCTAGTTCACAAATATTGTTATGGATTTACACGTTTATGGTTTCTCAAGTGGCAACTAAAGAAAGGTGTTTGGTCTAATGGTCTGTGGGGTCTAGATATATCTTTTTCATGAATTTTTGTATTTTTCTAATAAAGGAACTTGGAATTTGTGAGGAGGAGAAGCCACTTCTTAGGGGAAAACAGCCCAGTTTGGTTTTCTTTCCATTTTTAGATGCGCATATACTTGCAAGTACGTATACACATTTGGTAATACCAAAAGAGGAAAACCTAAGACAGGTGCAGGATTCCAGAAACGCAAATGCTTACAGTGATACACACACACACACACACACACACAGTCCCTCTCTCTCACATACACGTATCTATCAAAAGGATAGGAGATGGATAGTGGGCAATAAAAGGTTGACTTCACTTTCAAAAGGGGAATTGGCCAGCTCTGTACAACACAGCCCATCTACTGGAAAATAGTAAGATAAAAGCTTGAGACTGTTTATGTCCCCTCATACCCCCCAAATTCCCAATGACATTGGGAAAAAATACTGCATTGCAGCATTTGCCAGTGCATACTCATGTGTCTAGCATCCGCTGGCCAGCTCACCAACAAATGTACATATTAAGTGTCCAGGCATATAAATTAAGTGCCTGGTGGCCACAGATCATTGAAACTGATGAAGAAATTTGTCAAGGCCAAAGGACTTCTGTCTATGTACAATGACCTCTATCAAGACCGCCATTCCTTACTTGCGGCACACACTGATAATTTGCTTCAGCCTTTTTTTAATTAAAATAAGGCATTAAGAAGCCAAGGGCTAACTGAAGCAGCATATCAACATATCTCCTCATAGACGGAGTAGTTTTTGGTCTACATATAGGAGGAGAATCCACCCACAATAAGGAAATAAGAGCAAAGGGAAGAAATCAAACCAAAGAAAAGAACTTGCCCTGAGGAAACTCTTTTCATTGTCAGTGGTAACTCTTATTTGAGTAAAACACCTTGATTCACTTACAAATTATTTTAGAGATATTAAACACACACACACAAAGCACCATTCATGCAATGATTTCCAGATTTAAAATTTCAAATAGATTATCCCCAGTAGAAATGCTAAGTTTAAAATATGTGAAGTCTAACATGTCTCAGACCCTATTTCAAGAGTTTTAATACTAAAGTGTGTAGCTCATTTTCTTTCTCTTTCTTTAAAAAAAATTCTATTGTTATTACCTCACAACAATCTGGACGTCCTCTTATAACAAAATCCTTGAATATTCAAAGGACCAAGGAAGGGCTATAGGGAGAGAAAAAAGTTTTAAGGCTTTGGAAAACTATCAAACAGAAGCAAGTTCATCTATACCTGGCCAGGAGGATGACTTGAATGAATGGCAGTTAGGAATGAATGGAACTGAGATCACAAATGAATGGTTAAGTTGCTTGTTAGTTTTTTTAAACGGGATATTAAAATTGTCCTATAAATCAATGATTTTCAAAGAAATTTTTCAGCTATTTCCCCACCTATGTTCATTCAAAATTTTAAATATTAAATGATTTAACTATTATATTTCAATGAGATACAAGAATATTCTGATCATTAAAACTGTGATGTAGTCAGGTGTTTTTCGCAGAAATATTTCCAATCAGATTTCATTTCTTAATAAATGCACACTCAGCCTTGTGCTTCCGTAAAGACACACCTCCACATGCAGGTAGTAGGTATTAATATTTTTAAGACAAAGAAGCGAGAAAGGTCAGCAGTAGAACCACGTGTCTTTTTTACAACCCAAGCCAAGGTGACAGTTCCTACAGAAATTATTTTCCCCTTAACTAAAATATGCAGAAAAATTCTCAGAAAAAAATAAATTTTAGATAATCAGAAAACTATTCTATTTTTTAATAACAACATATGTTTACACACTCAAGATATGAGAGTAAGAGGTTCAAGCGTATGACAAAAAATATAAGTTTATTTTTTTTTTAATACTTCAATAGTCAAAACAAATTTTTAAAATCCCCCAATAAGAAGACAAAACAAAAAGAAGCATCTGCAAGGAAGAAAGAACGGGAGGGGTGCAGAGATTTGCAATGGAGAGAGTAAAAATTAAGAGTACTTTCAATAAAGCCAATTATATTTCCTAACCTTTTAGCATATTTCAGTGTCTTTTAATCTCTCATTCTGGGGCTTAAAATTATCACATACTTAATTTGTCTCTCCAGAAGAAACCGTAATAGATCATCGTTTCAGTTGTTTCTATGCTACCTCCTATTCACCTAAGTAATATACCTTTCAGTCCTTCTGGTACCCACCATCATAAGAAAAAGAGACTACTAGCAAAGCACACTTTGAGAGAGAAAAAGCAAGAGATGCCTGTCACCCGTGCACACATGGGTCCCAGACGTTCAGAGACGCTGGAAAAAAAATCAGCTTTTCACTCAGTTTATGCCAAGACCAGGACCAAATGCTGAATGGAAGGCAGTGGTTGCAAGGGTGCAGCCTGATGGATCTTGTGGCTGGAGGCATGGAGAGGGAGGCGAAGCAGAAGACTAGAATAGAGCTTTCCATTTATTATTTTAAAAAGTAATTTCTACTCGGGGTATAAAATGAGAAATACAATGAACTCCCCGGAACTGTAGTATCAATATCTGATTTAGGAAAAACACCAATACCACCTAGCACAAGATCATTGCTTAGGGTAAATGTATTCTACCTACATTTCTCCTATGGATATTTGCTGGAAATTTCTAAGAAATCATTTGCAGAACGTATCAGCTGTGGGAGTTCACTATTATGCTTCCGTCAACTTCATTCAATATAATTTACATTTTTTTCAAATGGCCTCACAGGATTCCTTGCGATTTTTGCAGCACAATTTCACAGCAGGGAAAAGGGGGAAAGAGAGAGAGGGAGAGAGAGAAAAAAAAGCAAGATTCCCTACCTCCCTTCCCCCTCTCCTTCTCTCTCTGTTTTTTAAACCAAAAACACACACACACACACACACACACACAACAGGGGAGACAGAACAGATGCTTAAAAATAGATTTCTAAAAATCACTGTAAACCAGAGTTAGAAATGTAATTAACACCTATTTATAAAGAATAATTAAAGTTGGGCCGGCCACAAAGAACAGCAAAGATAATCAAGGTCCTGTCCCCCCCACCCCCCCGCCTTTTTTACACTGTTTGCAGTGTGTTCTCATGATAGCCACCTGCTCCCTACCCGGCTTTTCCTCTGTTCGTTTCCCCGGCAACCTTTCATTGGGTTTTCCTCCCAGCTATCGCTTTCAGTTGGGCTGCTCGGTCTAATCTTATTTGTTTTACACCCATCAAAACAAGCAGCCAGACAAAGGCAATCCGCTAAGAATGGGAAAAAGACCACAGCTTTGTTATAACATCTATGCAGAGCGAAAAGTCCTCCCCAGGCTTTTCTAGCAAAAAATAAGTGAGATGGATATGAATTTACAGCCTCCCCCCATACCAAGCTTTGAAACCCTGTGAAAGCTATGGCTAGTGAAATTCAAAGTCAAAGTGGGCACTCGTGGCATCTGATCGTGCCATTTTGTGCCATATCTTCAGGGTCAACATCAGGCAACAGGAGCGGCACTCAAGGAGTTTCCCTGCTTCTTTTTTTTTTCCAGAAAAAGATGATGCTAAAAATAGATTTACTACTTTGGCAGAAAGGTTTTCTACTTCCCCTTCTACATCCAAAAGTCCTGTTCCACAATTGCATCTGCTGGTACTGAACCTCACCTCCTCCACCCCTCATTCCCAGCCTTCCCCATCACTCCGAGTAGGAGACTGAAAAAAGAAATGTGCCTTTAACTTTAACAGTCGTGCAATTCTGTTGAAAGCTCACAGAGGCGGTGGACACGCCAGCCAACAGCGATGGTGACACTGTGATTGTCAAAAAAGACACCAACCTTGCTTGGCTAAAATGTGTGTTCGATAAAAGAGGCAGTGTGTGTGCCTTGTGTGCGTGCAGTGCCATTATACTTGGAGATGGATTCTGGTTTTCAGAAAAGAGAGACACTAATAAACACACGCACACACACACAAACGGTCTGCACAGTGATTTACGATGCACAGTCCACCATCCTTATGCGCGCGCACGAACACACACACACACACACACACACACACACACACACGGCTGGAACCTCCAAGCTGTCTTCCTCTTTTCACTTACCATCTTCAAGCCATTCCACTCCATCTGTGATCAGAAGAAGATGGACCCTCACACAGTGTGTCAAAAGCGGAAAGGAACGTTATGTAAAAGCTGACATTCCTTCTTACAGAGCTGCTGCCCAGAGAAGGAAGCAACAACTCAACACGCCAGGCACCGCTACACATACAAGCCGCCTCCTCTTTTTTATGAGGTCATGACAGGAAACTCTTTGAAATACAAGATGCAGCATTTACTGAAGCCCAAATAAATCACTCTCTTTGCCGTTTTGAATGCGCAGCCCCCCGAAACACAACTGCCCATGTCAACGTTCAGTATTCAGGAGCTGCCTCTCAAGGTTTAAATTTCCAGCACGGAAATGGAGAGATTCCTAAGCCCGCGGCAGCCACCTCGAGCCCCACAAAACCGAGGAGGCACATAGACAAACCCCCTCTCCCTTACAAAAAGAAAATCCTTCTTTTGCCATTATGGTCTCAGGTAATATAACCTATTTCAACAAACCAGCAATTATTTCAGCCCACCTCCCCTTCCCCACCCCCACCTTTATGTTGAAGGGAAAATTGACAATGACCTGTTAAAAATGACAATCTATTTCCCAACTGCTTTTCAATAAAAGGACCTACCCGCACTCTCTACACAAAAGAGATAGTAAATGTAGGAACCAAACAGCAGCAGAGAACTGAAGTCTTGTGCAAGCATAAGACTGGTCAAGGTGGATATGCTTTTCTCCCCTCCAGCGGCACAAACAACAGATTATAAATCTAGTCATACCTACCATAACCATTCTTATTGGCAAATATTGGGTCTCGCAGAGCTTCGACTCTTCTGTTAAAATTTGCAAAGATTTCAGAATATATTTTTAAAATGACTACTATTGTTATATATTTTTAAAGATCCACAAAACACAGTGTGGATGACTGTAAAGTAAATCAATTATTTTGGGGGGGTAGGGGGAGAGAAAGAAAAATAAAAGAAATAAAAGGAGCAGTGAGCTGAAACCCCTGATTCTAGGATGTAGATAAGAACAACTGAACAGAGCCTTGCTGAAATTGGCTCGAAGCTTCCCCTTTTTACATCCATTTATGGGACCATCTGTCAGCTGAAGCCAGGATCTGATTGGCTGGGGAAACGAAGGGAGGCGTTGCAACATCAGGTGCTATTTAAATTAGCTACTGCCAGATTGACGATGTTAATGATTTGGTGACCTCTACAACAACAGAGACCAGATTTCTGAACTGCTTCTTGTGTCTGGTAATTAAGGCCAGGCTGAAGCAACACAGCCATACTTGTATATTTACCTTTTCCTTCCTCCCAGCTCAAAAGTACTGTAACAACTGCAGGTCACTGGCAGCTTGCAAACCTTAACAGTGGGAGTGTTCTCCCTTTCCCCTGTCCTGAGGGCTGTATCACCCCACCCTTCTGACTGAGCGCTTTTCCCTTATAGAATGTTTTCAACCACCTTATCTTTTTCGACAGTTGCTTTCTAGCAAAATGCATATTTAATGACCTGCCTCTGGGCTTAAAGATACAACAAAAGCACTTTAATGTGCTAATATATCTACATTTTAACTTTATTATTCCCCAATATTGCTGATTTTTAGTGAGCAATGCTCCTTCTGCAGCTAATATGGCCAGCGTTTCAAAAGAAAGCAAGTTTGAGATCAGGCTTGCTCTGTTAACTAGGTTCATACAAGTTTGCTTCAGAAAACTACTTCCTAATAAACAAAAAAGAAAAAAAGCTGTGGGGGAGAAGGGGGGCAGCTGTCAGCCTCTACCTTTCTGCCTTCTGCCTGAGCTTTTCAAAACAGAGAATGATGAATGATTTATTTAAATGAATTTATTTCTCAACTTGGATAGGAGCATGATCTGAATTTTTAAAAATCCACTAAAATACATTCTTTTTTTGCTTTCTCTACTGCTTCAGAGAAAGGTAAAACATACTTTTGACAACAGCCTCATTTCATAACCGGTACAGGGTGCTCATCTTGCTTAACTGAACACGTGATTTTGCTTCTCTCCTTCCAAGGATGTCTTTTTTCTTTGGCCTCTTAAAAGACTTGCAAAGAGACATTTAGCAAGTGTGTGGTGATGTATACAGTTTGTCTGCCCATTTTATACATTTCATAACCGCTATGCTACCAAGCCTTTAGTAGTATAGTTTTTTGTTTTAGTTTGGGTTTTGAAGTGGCTTATCTGAGGAGTTTATGTTTTACTTTAACCCCAAAGGCTAATTTATCACGATTTATTTAATTCATAATTTAGTCAATTTTTTCCTCAATAAATACACAGAGGTAACACATATTACTAAAGACATAATTTATCATAATTTTTCATCTTTGGCTGGAGTCGACAGCGGGATGGGATTGGGCCAAGTGGAAATATAGGCCGAAAATCATGCTATGCTCTAGGCTTCAAAGTCCAAGAATAAATGGGTCTGTGAAAAATTATTATAAAAGAAAACAACCTTTACATTAGAAAATTAAAGCTATTTTCTCCAAGCTACTATTTCATGAACACACATACAAATATACATATATATACACACTTTAAAAATACAGATACACCATAAAACAGTATCTGTTGGGTATACAACATGAGCTTCTAGACTTGAATATAAATAAATTCAGCTATTAGAAATGAAAGTACGTGAAATAGAAAAGTAGAAATGTTAAAACTATGATCCCATCAAGTGGAACACTACTGAATTAAGTAAACTTTTAAAATAATTTCTTGAACAAATGTATAAAGAGTCCTACAAGTCACAATAGTACTACAGTATCCCTTGAACTGTGTATGAAGGACAAATTCACAGGTTAAGTGCTCTAAAGAGCTCAATATACGTACACAGGTCAGGTACAGGTGCCCCAAATCAACAACAGAAACTCTGAGTACGATCTCACCAATATCAAAATACTGTGAAAAGTAAACATGAACACAATGCTGACTAACACACAAATAAAAACAGCTCACTGGGAACAAAAATATTTACTGTGTATTTCTCTGGAGGTTTTAGAAGTCGGAATTTCTTAAAACCCCTTTCTTCCATCCATACTAATTTCAGCACACTTAGTGAGCCATAAATTAACATTAGGGATGTCAAAAGGTATTCTGGCCAGTTTTCCAAAATAGTAACTGTACATTACAGTATAAACAATTAGCTGGTTTTGCTAGGCTAAAAATCCATGCAGTTTGTATATTGATCACTTTTCCAAAAACCTCCACTCTAAAGCCTTTCAACGGAATCCTCAAACAAATGCACAAATGTCCTCAGAGGCCTTTTCTCTAAAGACAAAGGCAGAATCCTATTGTTGGGAAAAGTCAACCTTATTATTGCGTTTCCAGTAGTACCATTCATCTTTCAGAGTGAGGGGCTGACCGCTACATTAGTGGTGTGACATTTGTAAAGCAACAGATTCTTAACATATTATCTCAAGAATCAGGCAGGCGAGTCTCCCAGTCATGCATGATATTTTTTTTCCGCCACAATCCTCCACCACCACAGAAAGAAACTTGTCTCACTCAAGCAGCTAAGGCAACCTAAAAATGATATCCCAGAGCTGTGGGGCTGCCAGTGCCGCTGTATCCTTCTTACCATAAATGAGCAGTTTCTTGACTCATTAAAAACAATTTCCCTTAAAAGAAGTAATCTCATATCAGTCAGCCCCTCGCCACCATGCACACATCCCAAAGGTTGCAGATATCTCAGCATCAGTCGCCGGCAGCCAGCTTTCCCACACAGAGTCCAGATGGACTGTACCAGAAGCCAATTCAGCGTTAATAACTACCTACTCCGCGCAGTGGAGAAGCCTTACGTGGCACAATGGGCTAGGAAACAGCAGCCGGCTGAAACTGCAAATAAAAAAAGACAACCAAATTCTCCAAAAGCACCGAAGGGAAGGAACACAAATGGAAGCGTGAATTCTATTTCCTTGACTTCAGTGAGAAGAAAAAGAAAGAAAGAAAGAAAGAAAAAAAGAAAGGAAGAAAGAAAGAGAGAAAGAAAGAAAGAAAAGAAAGAAATAGAATCCTTCATAAACACAGGAAAAAAATGAAGGGGGAGGGAAACAGATGCTGCCCAGAAAAAAGTGACAAAATATTACCTCATTATTTAACAAAGCAGCATTAAGCGTCCTGCTGATTTCAAACATCTTGCCACAGATTTTGTTTTAAGAGAAACAGATAGAATCCTTTGCAAATCACTCCGTCTGCAAAGGGTTCTTCAATTTTCTTGCGTGCCACGGAACAGTCAATATATTATTTCCCTAGAGTTCGCACATTAAAACCTCTAGTCAGTGAGCTGAATTTTCCCCTTATCTCACACACAGTAGACGCCTGTTATATGTACTGCTCTCTTTGCAAGAGCAGCCTGCCCCAAACATGGCTGGTGTTTCAACTACTCTTTAAAGTAACAGTTCACTGTATAACCACCAGGTGGGTAGAGTGCACAGATTCAAATGAACCATCTTAAAAGACTTTTTTTTTTTCCCTTGGAACAGCTTTTGGGTGTAGGGTGTGACATGAGAAATGCCAGCATCCTAACAGGCATCTGTCTTGTATCTCTCTCTGTATCTTGTCAAAATAAATAAATAAAATTCCCTCTCCTGACTTACAGTGAGGAAACAAAACAAAACACCATCACCAATTCTAATAAGAACTGTGAAGAATGAAACACAAACAAGCTTTGTTTCATTCAGCAAAGGATGCAAAAGGAAAATCCAATCAACGCAGAGCAAGGGGGAAAACCAAAAACTTCATGGAGATATTTTCTTTTAGCAAAAGGAGAGAAATATTGACAAGTGTGATAAACACCCAGTTCAAAAGTAGGCATATGAATGAAGCACACACAAGATGGAGGCGAGAGTTTAAGGGTGTAACTTTTCTTCATAGTGATATTTGATATGATCTTTCATGATACGAAATAACCAAAAGCTTAAAAGTAGAGACACTGAAAAAGACAAACAAACAAAAAACAAACAAAAAAGCCTTGAGCACCTCTTTTTAAAACACAATTATTACTAGCAAACTAATGATATATACTTCCCCAGTGCTGTTCTTTTTCCCTAAGATCTGCCTCAAAGTGGAACGTTTCTGTTGTGTACAATTTTGTCTGTATAGTTAACTTGGTGTCTCCTTTGTACAATTCTATTCCAATTAATCTGCTCCTCTGCCAGGAATAAATAGAATGTCTCAAGTTGAAAGCCCCAAGTGATGATGTTAAAAGGATAAAGAACCACCTGGACAAAAATAAACCTCATCACTCATATCATTATATGACCTGTTTTTAAGGAGGCTTTTACTACTCATAGAGTATGCATGCACCATTCTATGTTCCCTCGTATCTAAAAGAGAAACCAACATACACAGATACCTGGGATTTTGTTTTCTTGGCTGGACAAAAATTAAAGCTCTGAAACTTCCACATCCTCTTGCAAACACGGATCTCGATACTAGTATTTGTCCAGCCCATCCGGCAACATTTAGCCATATACAACAGTGACTGTCTCCTTCATCTTTAAGTCCAGTCTGCATCACTTAATACCATTTAACCTCCTCAAATATATTAAGTTCCAAGTGACAATTTTTAACTGGGGAGTGAGAAGGAGGAGTTGCTCTCATCAAATTCTGGTTGTGTGAAATAAGCTAATTTGTACACTCACCATATGTCTTAAACACTAATTTTAAAATGTCACTTTCTTCAAACATTAAAATGTAATCAGCCTAGTAAATAAAATATTCTCGCGTTTTCTTGCCTTGGTGATAATTTAAAGAGTGTTTATCTCAAGGTAACCTCTCTATTTTGGTTACCAAGGAAGGCTTTTGATTTGTAAAGGGAAAAAAGGAGATATTGGGGACTGGGGGAGTGAGAAGAGAAACCACAACTGTACGTAGCTGCACAAAGGAAAATAAGATGAAGCGGGTTTTTAAGGACCCATAGTCTTGTTACCCTAAGGCAAATCCAGCCAATCAATACCACCCATTGACGGTCTACCATCTGCCATGCTACCCAGCGATGTGGCTAAACAGACCTGTTCCATATGACCGTAGCCGGCTCATTTTCAGTCGATTAGAGCAGTTCCAGAGCATTCACATGCAATAGCACAAAACTCCAAGTCAGACTGAGCCTCTCTCTTCACACCAGTCCCTCCGAGCACAGCTGCAGACCTTTTCCTCCTGTTCCGGGTGTCTGGATTACCTCTTCTTGCCCCTCAATTGAATTATCAAAATGGGGTGGGAAGGTAGAGTGAGCAGACACTCACATATCCACACACACACACAGATAATTGCTGGCCCTTCTTCACTGTCATGCAGAAATCGGGAATTCCATGTGCTCTGCCCTAATGTGATTATTGCACACCATTTAAATAGCGTCATCAGTGACTATGACCTGACATTTTCCTGTGGTTCAATTTCTTTTTATCCTCTCTCTCTTCCCTTGAAAAATAAACCTGAGCTGCTGGCATTTCTTCTTTTAGGGAAAATACAGTCAGTATGCCCAGACAATGGTATACTATATTTAAGAGCTTCTGATAAAATTTAAAGCCTAATTTTCCTTTGATGAATTGTGGTGTTGGTTTTGCCTTTTTTTTTTTTTTCCTGCAGAAACATTAAATCAAATGTTGTAAGAAAATGCAAACATACCACAGAGGAAAGAACGATGTGCCCGACTGACATGGCGTCTGTCAGTTGGATCAGGAATTCACTGTTGATGTGCTATTAGAGGTACATGACCTGACTGTGTCACGCCTTTCTCTTTCCTAAGTAGTTTTGTCTACTATGGATTGTTGGAAAGGGCTAGAAGAGTGCTACTGTGTGGAGAAATATGACAAATGGATGTATAGTCAACTTATATGACCAAGAGTTCACCTAGGCAGGTAAACTAACTTAAGGGTAGATCCATACTTGATCTGTTTTCTTTCCATACTCCTAAGCCTATGCTAGAACAGCAGTTGAAAGCAGAGGCTTCTTTCCAGAATCAATGCATGATTTTTCAAACGTGCCTTTGCTCGCACGCTTAAAGCACTAGGGTGTCTTTCTGGGAAAGAAAATTTAAAGGACAGGAAAACTGCCTTACTTACAAAATTCTAAAAACCGGTAAGTACATATTTATCAAAGAAATCTAATTGAAGGGAGTCCCTGTCTGGACTTTTCACTGATATATTCTTCAGCATAGCTTAAGAAAACTCAGCAGGGTCAATGTGCAAACACACAGAGATTTCTGAAGATCTCTATTTTAAGGGATTTGAGGCCTTCTCATTTCAGTTCAGATGAGCTTTACTAAAAATAAGATAAATAAAATAAAAAACAAAGAAACAAACAAAAAAACTCCTTAGTATAGATATAAATCTGCACAAATCAAAGGCCACTGAATAAATGAAATATGGAGTAGCGACTCACACCACTAAAGGATGCAGTGTTTAACGAGATTAATACAGTACTGAAAATAATTCAATGTAGGGCCTTTTAAAACTCTGGACTCATTTATAATTCCGTAACTACAAATAAACAGATGTACTGTAAAGGCAAGGAAGGTAATTTGTGGAAGAAGGAGGAAGAGGAGGAGTAGAAGGAAGAAGGAAAGGTAAAGGTAAAGGGGAGGAGAGGAGAGCGAGGACAAGAAGAAAGAAAAATAGTAGGACTTACAGTGTGAATAAAAACTGCTCTTTTACTAGGAGTCTACTGTACATCAAACACTGTACTAGGCACTTGACATGCACAATCTCACTCAAGTGACAATTGTTATAACTAAGAATTCTTCTAGAAAGGTGTTTGACTCATCTAAAAGTAAGATCTCCCCTCCTCATACCACAGAAGAATATGCTTAGTAAATATGTGTTGAATAAATGAGAAAGATGGGCACAGACTAGAAGAGAAAGCAGAGGGAAGATGGAAGGTGTGTTTGACTTTTCTCAAAACAAACAAAGTGAGAGAGAAACAAAGAATTAAAACTACAAAGCACAAAACCTTAGAAGGCAGGATTAAGTCCCCAGCCCTATCCCCTACTTCCTCTTCCAAAACTGGCAAAACTCCTTACATAGAGTATCTGCTCAGCAAACACTGATTCATTTAACTTCTTTGTCTTCCGCCCTTTATAATACAGAGCATGGCTCCAGGCAGCACTCCAGTCATGGGGAATGAATGAAGATCAATAGTTGCCCTCATCACCTCAAATACTATCCCAAGGCCTATTTGTTTTGATTCAACTAGCAGTTGCTGAACACCTTCTCAGGGGGAAATGATATGCTAGGCTCCTTAATCTTCAGTTTCCCCATCTGTAAAATGGACACAGTAATACTTCTCTTAAGGTTTGTTGCCAGAATTAAGTAGATATAGGCTTGGTGGAGGCAGCACTCTAAATGGTAGCTATTATTATTAACGTGGAAAATAGGGAAAAACTGTATGAATTAGTACCTGGCTACAAGATAAGTCAATCTTGTTGAAGAAAATACAATTCAAAGCCTCTCTAAACGATTAGAGCATAAAAAGACAATAATAACTAAGAAAGGCTAAAAGGTCTGTTCCTGTTCTAATGAAAAATGTCTGCTGCAGATAAACATTTACTTAGTCCTGTGTGCAAAGTTCAGTGCTAAAATCTTAACATGAAGAATAAAAGAAATAAAAGTCATAGTGCTCACCAAGGAGCTTACGATCTGGCTAGGAAAGGAGCTTCATTTTTATGCATAAATCCTAATAGTATAAGGAAAAACGTAAAGAGAATAGTATCAAAATGAAATACTGACAGGCAGTCAACGCTGAGGATACCACCTGAGTGATGGGGAAGGCTTCATGAGAGAAGCTGGAACTGAAGCTAGGCTTAAAGAATGATAGGATTTGTTTTGGACAGTGGAGGGTATTTCATACAGGAACAAAGATCGGGGAGGAGGGCAGGAAGGGGATACTGGCAGCCAGCTCCTTCTAGCTAGATGCCCTCTGAGGTCTCCTCTGAATCTATCCCAACCTATTCCATTTTTAAAAGTTGTAAAGAGAGGAATATTATGATACGATGACTGTGGGAAAGAGGACCTCTTATACAGTAAGTACTTTTATGAAAAGAACAAGAATTAGCATTTATTGAGCATCCACTACGTGTCAAACATTGCATTAGATGCTTTGCCTATAAATCTCATTTAATCTCACAACTCTGAGATTCCCAATAAGAAAACTAAAGATTAGAGAATTTAAGTGATTTGCTCAAGATCACACAGCTAGTAAGAGGCAAATTTAAGTTTCAAACTTATATATGTTTAACTTCAGTCCACACTCTTTTCGCTATAAATTCTACCTTATATAGAAAAGTGTAGATCTAAAAAACTTAAATCTTATTCTCTGTTAGTCTGTAATCAGAAACTAACATTCAGAGTAATGCTGTTGCCATCTGCTGATACTTAAAACAATAACAATAATTTTAAATAAAAATAAAAGAAAAAAACATCCACCTAACTTACACCTGTAATTTTAGTATTCTGCCACCAGGTGATGATAGAATCCTGGTCCTGTGAAAATTACAAGGGTCATGCTTTTGTCTGCTATTATTTTTTGTGTGTGCTATTCCCTCCTACATCTCTGAAAGTAAAGGTAAGAGTGCCTGATCTTCAGATGGAATCATCTACTAAAACCCCAAGACATTAAACTTTCCAAATATTTGCCAAATTTTATTTATCAAAAATTCAACTGTGAGCATAATTCTGAACTTCAACAATTTTCAAACAATTCTATAACAGATTGTACTCAATGAATTATAGTTTGTTGTTACTCTCACACTGTACTGTGAGCTTGCAGGGTAGAAATTGTATGTTATTTGCCTTATATCCCCAGCATGTAGAATATCAGTACCTTGGACATAATGGGCACACAATAAGAAAACATAAATAATTGATTCCAAATATTTTAGAACTTTTGAAACAAATGCTTAGGGCACAATGATTTAGTACTTCATTCATTAATACATAATTTTCTTTTTCAAGTCACCCTTACTGTTCGCTGGGTTATTGTAAAAAGCCCTTTTCTGAGGCTGGTCATCAGCAGAAGCATTTCTCTCAGTGGTCAGGCACTTCTTTCTGCCTTAGTCAGGCACAGTCTACATTCATTATAAGCCTTGCCCTGCTCGGTAGCCTAGTTTACCTTTTCAACCCTCTTATGCCTAGGAAGGTCATTTCCTTTCTCTACAAAAGGTGAAGGAAAAAAATGTGAAAAACAAGAGAGGCATGCTATATAACTGTCAGAAAAAGGCAACTCTCCACTTGACCCTTTTTAGTCCTTTCCCTCTCTGACTCTGAAGCTGGAGGAATGATTTAACTACTTTTAGGCAGAAGAGTAAAGTTACACATTAGTGCTGAGTAGCTCATTTCCCGTAGCAACGCCTTAGCAACAGCAGCTTCAAGTTCAAAATACCACCTTGAAAAGGATCACATCTTTAACGAGGATGAGTATTTTTTTTAATGTAAGATTTTTGAACAGAAGTTGTAACATTATAACCCCCAAAGCCTTGTAGGTTAACAAATACCTATTTCATGCTAACCTTCCTCTATGATATTATGTGGTAACCATAAAGATTCTGGGCTCCTGTGAAATTTCAGTGCCTGGAAAAGCCCTGGTCCTACTCTGAAATTATTCACAAATACATAACTTTTATTTTATCAAGGAACCATTAATTCTAGGTAATTACAGAAATTATACTTAAGTTCTTTTAAAAGGGTTATTGTTATTGACCTCACTATTCAGTTTTCTCCCTGAGAAGAGTGAATAACTAAAATCACAGTTTTAAAACCCACATCAGGATTTTACAAACTATGTTACATGTAACTTATGGTTCTGTGGACAGTTTCAAGAAAAATATAAAAAAGAATTCCAATTTTACCCCAAAACTGGTATTTACTGATTTTGTTATTCAATACTTACCTTGCCTACTTTATTATCCATAAAATGGATCATGGGATAATCAAATAATTATCACATTTGATTTTTTTTACACTGTCAATAAAATGAGAATCCTTGCAGAAGGTTTTGCTAGCCTTCAAAAACCCTAGGAATGTAAACTGTGTGGGTCATATATGTTATGTATATTATTAAAACTTCCACCTTATTCAAGAATTTTGAAACTCTTGTCATCTTAAAGATTTCACAACTCAGATAATATACAAGCTACTGCTTGAAATTTGTTCTTTATTGTCTATCAGCATTATGGGTACCTTGGGGTACAGGGAAACAAACCCCACAAGGGCATGGAACAGTAATTTCAATGGAATTCTTCACTGTTAAAATTTATTATCAAGTAAGACCACACAAACTATGTGTTCCAATTACAAGACACAGATAGGTAAAGGACAGATTTTCCCCCTATATCTTTTATTTGGTATCAGTATATAGCCAAACTGTGCCATCCACCTAAAATGAAACTTTACACGTGTCCATGTATAAGGGTATTACTGAAGAACATTCCGAGAACAATGGCTCTTATACACAGGAGGTGTTCAATGTGTGTTCTTGAAAGTAAGATCCATTTTAAATCACAAGGAAACAGAGGAGCCAGGAGATCTCAAAGTCAGTTCCATCTCTACTGCTAATAATTCTATGACTTTGGGCAAATCACTTCTCTTTGGGCCAGAATCTTCTTGAGTAAAGGAGAAATGAAACTGGATGCCAGCTCTAATATGTCAGGGTCTGTATATAAATAGTTTTCAATTAGCAAACAAAATTTTTGGTAAGGCTAACTCAGATTTTCAACTGACATTCCAGTATAAGAATGCTGGCTAAAGGGAAATCAAGCTTTTGAAGGAAATTTTAAAATCTGCCACAAATGAAGAGCCAGATTAGTATAATGTTCCTCCAATGTCCACCCTGGTCACTAGAGTTATTTTAATAAAATGCAGAACTGGAAATGGTAGGTTAAAATCATAAAACAAACGGTTTTGACTAGGACCTTGATTAAGTCCAAAGATGCTCTCAAGTGTCATCATACTTAAAATGCAGACAGCAATAATGCCTAGGGTTGTGAAGATTAAATGAGATAATGCATGTAAGGCATGTATTACAGGGTATATGGCATACGGTTAAGTACTCAAAAATGTTAACTATGTTTTATATTAGGTTGAACACATGAAATTGTTTTTACAGGTCAAAAGCAGTCAAATATTGTCAATTTCATATGATTCAATCTATGTTCTATTACTTTTTACCGGAAAAACCTTCATGATCCTCACTGCTTAAATCAAATCCAACTATGCGTATGGCGTTCAAGCCTCCTTATAATCCGACCTTCGCTTAAGCTTCCTGACTTCTCTGGGATATTCCCTTTTATATACACTGCTCTAAACATGCCACTCTATTCTCCTACATGGCCCTTCTACCCCGTGCCTTTGTTCCTGTAGTTTCATTCCACTTGGAATGACTTCTCTCCCTGGAAAATATACCCATCCTTCAAGGCTTCAACCTCACTAGGAAAAATTAGCTGCTTCATTATCTGGGCTTTTATAGCAGCTTGTTCTTCCTGCCTCCACAGAATTCATGCCAGAGTATTACCACAGTTGTTTACAGGTCTGTCTCCCAGAGTGTTTTCAAGGTACTCCAGGGCAAGGATTGTCTGTCTTTGTTTCCCTCCAGGTGAGCACAGTGGCTGTCTCACAGTTGGCACTCAGTAAATATTTGTTCAAGTAAAATGAATACATTCACATGGCAGGTTAATATATGGCCTCTCTTAGAAATAAATGATAAATAGATGAATCCCAAAGTTGACTCCAAAAAGAAAAATCTTTTGGAATCCACCCTTCCACAGAATCATTTTTTCTGATGTAAGAAATTTCTGCTAAAGGACAGTCTTTTTCCCTCTAAGAAATGTTCAAGTGACTAAAATCAGAAACTCTAAAGTGGAAGTCGCTCTTTAGAACAAACCCACAAACTGAAGCCATGAGCTTTCAACAGAGACATTGTTTTATTGCTAGAGGGGGGAATGCTCTGGCTGCAACCTTCTTTAGTGAATATAATGTGAGGGTCTGCACACCGAATTCGTGCTTCTGTAGCTGGAGAGGTCTTCAGTCACAGAGAACTCCAATAAGGCCTGGATGATGTGGAAGGTATAGAAAAGAGGAGGGTGTTGCTGATGTTGCAGCTTAGAGCATGAATTCATCACCTGCCCACATTCCCACGCTCCATGAAACCACGACTCTGGAAGAACTCTAGGAAATGCAAGTGCTTAAGAGAATTAATACTGTATTCTAAATATTATCTAACTAATGTTACTAGCTATATAGGCAGTAACATTAGTTAATATTTAATATGTGTATGTACGTATGTGTAAAGTTAAATCATTATATAATTGCATATAGGTAGATATATAATTAGTTTAAAAGGAGAGAAACAGTTCTGCACTATAGGAATATCATGCTATTTATAGCCAGTTTGTAACTCCAGAGGATGTACTTTCAAACTTTTTTTCCAGCAAGTGATTTTTCGAAGTAAAATCTTAGACAAACCTCTGACGTATAAACAAATAAAATAATGCTGGTTTCCTGGTGGGGGGAAGAGTGGGCCCCACTAAACATTTACCCCACCCTCACATACTTCCTGGGGCACTCTGAGGAACTCAGCAACCAGTGAGGAAACAAATCTAGTCTAGTCTGAATGATACTGCAGTGGGTAAATGGTGAATTGAGAGTCAAAAGACTTGGGTTCTAGCACCAATGCTACCACCCTTAGGCCCAAGCCTCCTCGTCTATTATATCTAATTTAAAGCCTTTGGTAATTGCTATCCAAGATTCCAAATGGAATGTCTCAGCTTCTGAGGCTTCCCAACCACACAGGTTAATAGTGCTTACTCCTCTCATATTATCTACCTACATTAAAGCTTCACAATTAATCCACTTCCCAATTATTCTTCACTTACAGAGACACAAACTTTAACAATTAATAGTGGGACAACACAGGTTTCACAAGAACCCAGTGAGGGCTTGGAAAATAAACCTGGTGTCTTTTTTTTTTAAAAACATCTTTATTGGAGTATAATTGCTTTACAATGGTGTGTTAGTTTCTGCTTTACAACAAAGTGAATCAGTTATACATATACATATGTTCCCATATCACTTCCCTCTTGTGTCTCCCTCCCTCCCACCCTCCCTATCCCACCCCTCCAGGTGGTCACAAAGCACCGAGCTGATCTCCCTGTGCTATGCGGCTGCTTCCCACTAGCTTTCTATTTTACGTTTGGTAGTGTATATATGTCCATGCCACTTTCTCACTTTGTCACAGAAACCTGGTGTTTTGATCTTATCATTTAAGCTATACCTCTTTTAGTTGAGAAAAGCTGTCTGTAAGTTTCTCAAGAGTCCTGCCAACTGCTTAGTTGTGTAGATTATATCTCCTTAAATTTTCTTATACCCACTGCTACTGTCTTGGTTCAAGTCTCTGCATCTCTTTCCTGGATTATTATCCACATATTCTTACCTCCAATTTTGACTGAATCCCATTTACCAACCACGGTGACCTTTCTAAAATTTCAATCTAACCACATTGCTTCCTTGATTAATATCAATGTCCATCTCCTCTTCTACTGTGCCCATCCCCTTCTCTACTGAGATTTTCAGTGAGTGGTCTATGAAGGGGTACCCAGCAGACCTCTAACAAACTCCACAAATTTATAGGACATTGTTTCATGACACAAATACAGGTAAGTTCATAGTCTTCTTTTGCATATCTGTTTCTCTTACTAGGCTTGAGCTCCTTAAGGGTGGGGTCATATCTGATTCATAATCAAATGGTTGAATAAATTAAAAAATGTAACCTTCCTTAAGTAAAGCTTCCAACTAGCTGTTTTTCTCATTTTTAAGCTGTAGAAAGCTATAGGTAGCTCCGTTTCATTTGCAAAGTGCTTTCACATAATAACTACTTTCTATTGAGCATAAATGCTCAATAAATAATGTGTCAGGTACCAGTCTTAGCTCTTTTTTTTTTTTTTTTTTTTGCGGTACGCGGGCCTCTCACTGTTGTGGCCTCTCCCGTTGCGGAGCACAAGCTCCGGATGCGCAGGCTCAGCAGCCATGGCTCACGGGCCCAGCCGCTCCGCAGCATGTGGGATCCTCCCGGACTGGGGCACGAACCCGCATCTGCCGCATCGGCAAGCATACTCTCAACCACAGCGCCACCAGGGAAGCCCCAGTCTTAGCTCTTTGCATGCATTAACTCACTTAATATCACAATAATCCTATAAGGTAGGTACTATTATTGCTATCCCTGCATTGACAGATGAGGACAGCTAAGGCAGAGAGAGGTGAAGTACACATACATTAACTCATTATAATCATTCAACAAACATTTTCAGAGTATTTATTTTGATATTCACACAACCAACCATGAGAAAGACAGGATATATACAATCATCACTTTGAAATAAGGGCCAAGGAGAAACCATGTCTTGGTCATCCTTGGAGATTCTGGAGTATCCAGAATAGAATCACATTCAGTGAATATCTGTTGAATAAGTGTTGAATTATCACTCCTGAAATCTGGTAGTGGGGTTTTCTACATCAACCACTTTCCTTGACTGATGCTTGAGAGAAGGGACCCCACCTTCTCTTGGTCAAACCGAGACACTTTTGAGAGTGCAAGGAGGCTCTATTAATAATTATATGTAGACAACAGGCATAAACCAGTACTGTCCAAGGTTAATCAGGTTACATGGTCACATTACTATAACCAACTTAACCTGATACCTATTTATGATGTTGACAAAGTTCCTGGTGAATATGTGCTGGTATGGTCAACCTTGGTAAGATACTTAGCACAGCAATATGTGAGGAGCATTTGGTCAAAAACTGAAAAAAAGACAGGCCATTGTCCAGAAAGCTATACAAGAACACTCTCTGGAACTACATTCAAGGAAACATTTAGGTAAATAAAAACGTATTCTTGTGTATGTGTCTTCGTACAAACTATTCTCTCTGCCTGGATCATAACTTCCCCTGCTTCTTCTGCTTGGTGAACACGTACTCACCCCACAAAATCAAGTTCAAGTGTTAATTTCCATAAATTCATGCAGCATATATTTATTGACCACCTGCTACGTGCCAGACACTAGGGATTCAACACTAAACAAGGCACACAAATCCCCTGCCTTGAGAGTTTACGTCGGACTGGGAACAGACAGTAAAGACTCCCAATTTCCCCCAGACAGAATTAACAGTTCCCTATTTGACATCTCACAGAACTTGTTCCTCAGACTATTCCATTCTGCATGGAATTGCAATTACTGCCTTCCATGTCTACCTTCCACTCAAGACTGTGAGCTCTTTTAGGGCAAGAACCAGTCTTCATCTATGTCCCCGTGACTGGCACAGTGTGGGGTTACCTGATAGAACTGAAGGCCACTTGCCTCCCCTCTCATGATGTTACACCCTGAGAACATTCCCTAGAGTTCACTGCTTGATTTCTGAATATTTAAAAATCACTAATCAGTTCCTTGGCACCACAATGTACTGTTCTTGGTGCTGGGATACGGGATGCAGCAAGAATGTGACATGGTTCAGGATCTTTGAACATTTACAATCAGACTAAGGAGTCCAGGTTTACTGATGAGAATAAGAACAGAATAAGACAAGAGAGTACACAATCAAGGACTAGATCATGTGGGTCAGATCCAAAACATTCCCTAAGTTCAGAGAATTGAGATGTCACTATGGGCCCAGGGACAAGGGTGAACACAGCATTACAGAATATCATCCTTCATTTTTAGCCCAGCAATGCTGCCAGGTGCTCCCTGGGGTTCGCCACTCTCCAAAACCATCCCCAAATATGCCAGAATATCCTTACACGGGCCATATCCTCTCAAGCTTTTATGCTTTTGCACAAGCTGGTGCCCTGGGTTGGGATGCCCCAATACCCCTAATGTGTCTGACAGTCATTAAGATTCAGCTCAAATGTCACTCCCCTTGTGACACCATCCCTGACCTTCCCAGGAAGAACTAACCATGCTTTCACTGTGTGTCCAATCCTGCTCCTTCTCCCACATACATACCCATCATACTCTGGGGTCTTCACATATAATTGTATCCATCACATTTATCTATGTGTCCATCTCCCCTACTAAGCTGTGAACTTGTTGAAGGCAAAGACCCTCATTCATCTTTGTAGCTCAGGCACAATGCCTGGTACAGAGTTTGTGGATGGACAGATGGATGAATGAGTCAACATACAGACGGAGTCAGTTATAAAGGGCTGGAGCACACCGCCCTCCCCAAGAAAAAGCATCAGCTGATATAACCTCATGTGGTCTAGTGAAAGAGTTTGGAAGTGTAGATAATTGGGTACTAATCTTGAATTCATATCTCACAGACCTTAAGCAAGTCACTTAATAATCTCTCTGGAACTTAAGTAGTCTTATCTATTAAATGGGGTTACATCATGAAATCCCTACCTCACACAATAATGACTGGGAGTTTTAAATGAGATTATAGACACAATTATATAACTTTCACTTATAGAAGTGAAAGTGCTTAGAAAAAAATATTATTTCAATTTAACATGACTTCGGGGGAAAAAGCATCAACCATAGTAATGTTATCTAGAGATATTTTTAACGAAGGCCAATACTTTTTTTCCTTCCAAACTAACACATGGCTGTGCTTTTTCTAGGCTGTTAAGAGAACAAATAGGTGACAAACCTCTGTGTTGGCAGTCTCTGGGGTGAGTTTCTTTTTCTCTTGCTGGATAGGAAAAAGAGGATTTATCCTTTTTATGGGTTGGGGGTTTCAGGTCTCAAGGTCTAAACATTTTTGATGGCCTTGAACTAATTTCGGCCACCATCGACAGAATGGGAGTGGAAAAATCCCCACCACATCTGCCTTGTCAGGTGGTAGAGGAAAGAACTTTCTAAATAGCCTCATTATTGGTCCCAGCTGAATTCTGCTCCTGTTCCATGATGCCAGCAAAAGCATTTTAGTAAGATGCTGCCAGCATCGAAAGCAGATCCACTCACGGCTTCCTGTAAGCGTATCTGCAATGGCAGAAGGTGGCGGGCAGCCAGGTGTGAGCGTGCGTGCTAAAAATCTCCAATACGTCAAACTGGAAGAACAATCTATGAAATGAAATTCAACGTTCTATTTCTACTCCAAGAACTCAGTTTAAGGCACCAGAAATTCAGCTGGGTAATTCAGCTCCAATTCTCTGCTGCTTTACTGCATCAGAGAAGCTCAGAAAGAGAAATGTCCTCTCATTCTTCTAGCTTGAATGCCCCCCACCACACCCCAACAGGACATTCCAAACAAAGGGTCACAGGGCTCTGTTTATATAGCTTAAACGAGAGGATCTTATTCACTTTTTATCCAATAATTTTTCCAATGTTCTGGCCATGGGGCAGGGACTATCATATGTCCACCAAATCCTGTCTCCTTTTCTGCCTGGCCACCCAGCTAGGCTATAGTGGGGCTGAGTAACTTGAGTTATGGAATGTGGGTAGAAATGATCACTTCTACACCTGGTCCCTAAACAACTTCTGTATGATGTTTTATCTTCTCATTCTTTCCTGCCTACTCAGTAGATGCAGAGGGTACAAGGGAGAACTCCGAGGCCCTAAAGGAAAGCAGAGCCACTAAATGGGAGGGGCTGGGTCCCTGAATGACAGCAGCACAGCCTCCTGCAAACCCATGTTGAACTCTGGTATGAGTAAGAAGTAACCTTGCTAAGTCTCTGAGATTTGAGGGTTGTTTGCTACAATAATTCACCTATTCTGACTAATACAGACTGTCCCTTCCATTTTTCAAATGGCAGAACCACACTAAGTGTCTCAGAAGTTATTGTATCGCTACCTCCCTTAGAAGTCTGAGTGGCACATTTTGTATATAACATTTTAGTATAGCTCCATGTACTACTATCTCCTGAAAAGTGAAAAGGAGTAGTGCGGGAAGGCAGGGGAAGGGGGTATGGGAAGGAAGGAGGGGTGGGGAAGGCTACATTTTTTTTCAAGGACCAGTGTCCTTATGCACGTGAGTTTCATTTATCCCTTATAACAGTGGTCCCCAACCTTTTTGGCACCAGGGACCGGTTTCGTGGAAGACAATTTTTCCATGAACCAGGGCTGGAGGGTTGGTTCAGGGGGTGATGGGAGCGATGGGGAGTGGCAGATGAAGCTTAGCTGGCTCGTCCACCACTCACCACCTGCTGTGCAGCCCGGTTCCTAACAGGCCGTGGACCAGTACTGGTCCATGGCCTGGGGGTTGGGGACCCCTGGCTTATAACATCCTAATGAGACAGACAGAACTATCACCATTTTAAACAGGAGGAAAAGGAGACTCATGCAGGTTGATGTACAGAACCTCTGACTGAGCCTGCTTGGCCTCTGCCATTTTCCACTGATCTCAGCACCATAATCTTCCACCTGCCTCCTGTGGACAGACCTTCTCACAATCTCCACCTGCCTCTCTAATGCCCAAACACCAACCTCAGAATCCTTGTTGCCATGCTTTCCATGCTGGGACCCCAAATGACAGGTTTTTACATAACTCTTAAAACAAATAACCGAGTCCCTTGGACACTGGGATTCCCCACTTGGCTGTTCTTCCACAGGTGGCCTTAGCCAGCAGCTGTGTTCTCCTGCACCTGGCTTCATCCTTCCCATCCAGGGTAGCATCCACTGAAAACACACACCCACCCCTCCAGTTCATTCTAACTACAGAAAGGGTGAGAAAGATGTTTTTAAGAAGCCAACACTTGAGACAATGCTGAAATTAAATCAAAGTTAAAAAACCATATATCAAAAGTTTGTGTTTTTAAAATCACAATTAGAAACTATGAAGGTTATCTTGGAATCTAAAAGGAAAACCTTCCAAGGTAAAAACGCCTTATCTCTTTAACTTAATTTGGCCAGTTTTTAAGAATCTGCATTAGGTACCCTCCTCTCTGCTCCTATGGCCTCCCGTTTCCTTTCCTCCATTACAGCACTTTTCATGCTGTAATGATGGGTTTATAGGTCTTTCTTTCTCGCTACGTTGAGAGCTCTGCAAGGCCAGGGACCATGTCTAATTCTCCTGTTTATCCCAGTGCCCAGAAGAGTGCCAGATAATCCTTGAGGAGCTAGTTGGTTTTCAGGGTGGCTTTGCTATGGAGTCCTCAAGCCCACTTTGGGTCAGCATCATCAGCTGTTAAATAGGGCTATGGCTGCACCCTGCCTGCTTCACAGAGTAACTGTCAACCCTGCGTAGGAACCAAATACAGTCATTTGAATGGATCTGAAGTGTCACTGCTGCTCGCCAAGGTTTAACTGATTATTCTACCATCTAGCATTTGGAGAACAGGGTCTGTAGGAGAATGTGAGAGGTGCTCGCTGGCTATGTGGGTGGGTGCTCTTTCTTGTTTCCTGGTTTCTAGTACCCTGAGTGATCCAAGGAGCCTGTCCGTCCTCAGAGGTGGAGGACATTTGGTGATTAACATTATGAAAGTAGCATTACCACTCTGCTAAGACCTGCAGACCAGGAGCTGGCTTTCTTTTATTTCAACAACTTTATGAGGTATAAGGTTGTACATTTTTAGATCTCATACTTTGTCCGAGGTTGCATTGTTAAATATTTGTTTCCAATTTTGACATTAGCTGGATCCATTTGTGTGAGGGCACCAGATCTGCGGTGGGGAAGATTGAGGCTCAGAATTTCGTTAGAGATGGTCTACAGAGAGAAGCGATGACCTCCTGAACGGATTCTATGATTCAGATATTTTATACAAATGTTAACGAATAATTCAGCATGGCAGGAAAGACAAAACTAGCACAGTAATGCTGTTCAGGTATTATGTGCTTTTGCCTTTAATTAAGTGATTTCAGGAGCCCAGAAGTGAGTTCCCAGCGTAGCAAAGACCTCTGGCTGCAGTGACATCACAATGCTAATGCATCCTTTACTCCTGGTTTAGTGGAGGATAGGCCACCTTCTACCCACAGTCCCATTTGTGAGGATATTTCCAGTCAACAAAAAGCTATTTCTTACAATTAAAGCAAGTGCTCTGAAGCACTCACAAGTCAAACCCACAAAAGGTACCCAGAGCATCAAAGGAACAATCAGAACAATTTTTCTAAAACATGGATCATGGGACTTCCCTGGAGGTCCAGTGGTTGAGACTCCGTGCTTCCATTGCAGAGGGTGTGGGTTCCATCCCTGGTCAGGGAACTAAGATCCCGTATGCCACGTGGTGTGGTCAAAAAAATAAATAAAACTCAATCAATCAATCATGGATCATCTTCAATGATCTTGTAATTTGCATGTCCACTGGCTCTAGGAACCAGGATTTAGTAAGACAGTAATTTACTATATTAGTCAGCTTGGACTATCATAACAAAATAGACTGCGTGACTTAAACAAACAACAGAAATTTATTTTCTCACAGTTTGGAGGTTGGAAGCCTGAGATCAGGGTGCCATGGGTTCTGGTGAGGGTGATTTTCCTGGATTGCAGATGTGATCACCTTCATGTTGACTGTGGACTCACATGGCAGAGAGAGAAAAATCTCTCTCTTCCTCTTCTTATAAGGTCACCAATCCTATTGGATTAGGACCCTACCCTTACGACCTCATTTAACCTCAATTACCTCCTAAAACCCCCATCTCTAAATAGAGTCACAGGACTTGAGGACACGGGGACAGGGAAGGGTAAGCTGGGATGAAGTGAGAGAGTAGCACTGACATATATACACTACCAAATGTCAAATAGATAGCTAGTGGGAAGCAGCCACATAGCACAGGGAGATCAGCTCAGTGCTTTGTGACCGCCTAGAGGGGTGGGATAGGGAGGGTGGGAGGGAGATGCAAGAGGGATGGGATATGGGGATATATGAACACATATAGCTGATTCACTTTGTTATACAGCAGAAAATAACACAACATTGTAAAGCAATTATACTCCGATAAAGATGTGAAAGAAAATAAATAAATAAATAAATAGAGTCGCATTGGGTGTTAGAGCTTCAACATACGAATTTTGGAGGGACAGAATTCAGTCCATAGCAACTTTCATGTAGAAAATTCAGCATCTACCTCAGGTAGTTACAATTTATGTCACATCACTAAGGTGAAATTCACAAAAATAAAAATATATTTGTCCTCAATGGGTTATTTTAGCAAAGAATTTTTAAAAGTAGAATCTAGGAGATGTATTCTGTTTGTTGTTCATAGACAAAGTTGTAAAATATACTTCTTTGGAGATTGTGAGAAAAGAAGCAATGGAAAGTATTGGAGTGGAAGGCATGAACACCAAGCATCTTTACTCCATAACTATCTGTGTCTAGTTAGTTACATTTTGGCTAAGTCCCTAGCCCTCTCTGTGCCTCTGTTTCCTCATTACACCAAGCTGGTTTAAATAAGAAAACACATTCATTTAAAATAAACCATGTTGGGCTTCCCTGGTGACGCAGTGGTTGAGAGTCCGCATGCCGATGCATGGGACACGGGTTTGTGCCCCGGTCCAGGAAGATCCCACATGCCGCAGAGCGGCTGGGCCCGTGAGCCATGGCCGCTGAGCCTGTGCGTCCGGAGCCTGTGCTCCACAACGGGAGAGGCCACAACAGTGAGAGACCTGCGTACCACAAAAAAATAAATAAATAAATAAATAAATAATAAAATAAACCATGTTTCAGAGCTCCATTTCTGGGTGGCTGTTTTGGAGATTCAAATCAGTATAGTGATCAGGAAAAGAATCTCCTGCCCCAAAGGGGGGTCTACATCAGGAAAATAATGGATGATAAAATAAATATCCTTGAAGCTTCAAGATGGTGGAAGAGTAAGATGCAGAGATCATCTTCCTCCCCACAGATACATAAGAAATACATCTACAGGTGGAACTGCTCCTACAGAACACCTACTGAATGCTGGCAGAAGACCTCAGACCTCCCCAAACGAAAGAAACTCCCCATGTACCTGGGTAGGGCAAAAGAAAAAAGAAAAAACAGAGACAAAGAATAGGGACGGGACCTGGACCAGTGGGAGGGAGCTGTGAAGGAGGAAAGGTTTCCACACACTATGAAGCCCCTTCGTGGGCGGAGACTGTGGGTGGTGGAGTGGGGAAGCTTCGGAGCCATGGAGGAGAGCGCAGCCACAGGGGTGCGGAGGGCAAAGTGGAGAGATTCCCGCACAGAGGATTGGTGCCGACCAGCACTCACCAGCCTGAGAGGCTTGTCTCCTCACCTGCCGGGGTGGACAGGGGATGGGAGCTGAGGCTCGGGCTTTGGTCAGATACCAGGGAGAGGACTGGGGTTGGCTGCGTGAACACAGCTTGAAGGGGGCTAGTGTGCCACAGCTAGCCAGGAGGGAGTCCGGGAAAAAGTCTGGAGCTGCCGAAGAGGCAAGAGACTTTTTCTTGCCTCTTTGTTTCCTGGTGCGCAAGGAGAGGGGATTAAGAGTGTCGCTTAAAGGAGCTCCAGAGACGGGCAGGAGCCGTGGCTATCAGCGCAGACCCCAGAGACAGGCATGAAATGCTGAGGCTGCTGCTGCCCCCACCAAGAAGCCTGGGTGTGAGTATAGGTCACTATCCAAACCACCCCTCCCGAGAGCCTGTGCAGCCCGCACTGCCAGGGTCCCGTAATCCAGGGACAACTACCCCGGGAGAACGCACGGCGTGCCTCAGGCTGCTGCAACATCAGGCTGGCCTCTGCCACCGCAGGCCCTTCCTGCACTCTGTGACCCTCCCTCCCCCCGCCTGAGTGAGCCAGAGCCCCCGAATCAATGGCTCCTTTAACCCCGTCCTGTCTGAGCGAAGAACAGATGCCCTCAGGTGACCTACACACAGAGGTGGGGCCAAATCCAAAGTTGAACACCCGGAGCTGTGCGAAGGAAGAAGAGAAAGGGAAAAATCCCCCAGTAGCCTCAGGAGCAGCAGATTAAACCTCCACAATTGACTTGATGTACCCTGCATCTGTGAAATAACTGAATAGGCAATGAATCATCCCAAATTGAGGAGGTGGACTCTGGAAGCAAAAATATATTCTTTTTTCCCTTTTTTCTCTTTTTGTGAGTGTGTATGTGTATGCTTCTGTGTGTGATTTTGTCTGTATAGCTTTGCTTTCAACATTTGTCCTAGGGGTCTGTCCGTCCATTTGTTTTTTACTTTAAAAATTTGTTTTCTTAATAATTATTTTTTATTTTAATAACTTTATTTTACTTTATTTTATTTTATCTTCTTTCTTTCTGTCTTTCTTTCATTTGTTTGTTCTTTCTTTCCTTCTTGCTTTCTTTCTATTTTTTCTCCCTTTTATTCTGAGCCGTGTGGATGAAAGGCTCTTGGTGCTCCAGCCAGGAGTCAGTGCTGTGCCTCTGAAGTGGGAGAGCCAACTTCAGAACACTGGTCCACCAGAGACCTCCCAGCTTCATGTGACATCAAACGGCAAAAATCTCCCAGAGATCTCCATCTCAACGCCAAGACCCAGCTTCACGCAATGACCAGCAATCTACTGTGCTGGACACCCTATGCCAAACAACTAGCAAGACAGGAACACAGCCCCATCCATTAGCAGAGAGGCTGCCTAAAATCATAATAAGGCCACAGACACCCCAAAACACACCACCAGACGTGGACCTGCCCACCAGAAAGACAAGATCCAGCCTCATGCACCAGAACACAGGCACTAGTCCCCTCCACCAGGAAGCCTACACAACCCACTGAACCAACCTTAGCCACTGGGGACAGACACCAAAAACAACGGGAACTACGAACCTGCAGCCTGTGAAAAGGAGACCCCAAACACAATAAGTTCAGCGAAATGACAAGACAGAATAACACATAGCAGATGAAGGAGCAAGATAAAAACCCACCAGTCCTAACAAACGAAGAGGAAATAGGCAGTCTACCTGAAAAAGAATTCAGAAAAATGACAGTAAAGATGATCCAAAATCTTGGAAATAGAATACACAAACTGCAAGAAACATTTAACAAGGACCTAGAAGAACTAAAGATGAAACAAACAACGATGAACAGCACAATAGATGAAATTAAAAATACTCTAGATGGGATCAATAGCAGAATAACTGAGGCAGAAGAATGGATAAGTGTCCTGGAAGATCAAATCGTGGAAATAACTACTGCAGAGCAGAATAAAGAAAAAAGAATGAAAACAATTGAGGACAGTTTCAGGGACTTCTGGGACAACATTAAATGCACCAACATTCGAATTATAGGGGTTCCAGAAGAAGAGAAAAAGAAAGGGACTGAGAAAATATTTGAAGAGATTATAGTTGAGAACTTCCCTAATATGGGAAAGGAAATAGTTAATCAAGTCCAGGAAGCACAGAGAGTCCCATACAGGATAAATCCAAGGAGAAACACGCCAAGACACATATTAATCAAGCTGTCAAAAATTAAATACAAAGAAAACATATTAAAAGTAGCAAGGGAAAAACAACATAAAACACACAAGGGAATCCCCATAAGGTTAACAGCTGATTTTTCAGCAGAAACTCTGCAAGTCAGAAGGGAATAGCAGGACATATTTAAAGTGATGAAGGAAAAAAACCTACAACCAAGACTACTCTACCCAGCAAGGATCTCATTCAGATTTGATGGAGAAATTAAAACCTTTACAGACAAGCAAAAGCTGAGCGAGTGCAGCACCACCAAACCAGCTTTACAACAAATGCTAAAGGAACTTCTCTAGGCAGAAAACACAAGAGAAGGAAAAGACGTACAATAACAAACCCAAAGCAATTAAGAAAATGAGAATAGGAACATACATATTGATAATTACCTTAAATGTAAATGGACTAAATGTTGCCCAAAAAAGACACATATTGGCTGAATGGATACAAAAACAAGACCCATATATTTGCTGTCTACAAGAGACCCACTTCAGACCTAGAGACACATACAGACTGAAAGTAAGGGGATGGAAAAAGATATTTCATGAAAATAGAAACCAAAAGAAAGCTGGAGTAGCAATTCTCATATCAGACAAAATAGACTTTAAAATAAAGACTATTACAAGACACAAAGAAGGACACTACATAATGATCAAGGGATCAATCCAAGAAGAATATATAACAATTGTAAATATTTATGCACCCAACTTAGGAGCACCACAATACATAAGGCAAATACTAACAGCTATAAAAGGGGAAATCGACAGTAATACATTCATAGTAGGGGACTTTAACACCCCACTTTCACCAATGGACAGATCATCCAAAATGAAAATAAATAGGGAAACATAAGATTTAAATGATACATTAATCAAGATGGACTTAATTGATATGTATAGGACATTCCATCCAAAAACATCAGAATACACATTTTTCTCAAGTGCTCATGGAACATTCTCCAGGATAGATCATACCTTGGGTCACAAGACAAGCCTTGGTGAATTTAAGAAAATTGAAGTTGTTTCAAGTATCTTTTCTGACCACAACTCTATGAGACTAGATATCAATTACAGGAAAAGATCTGTAAAAAATACAAACACATGGAGGCTAAACAATACACTACTTAATAACCAAGTGATCACTGAAGAAATCAAAGAGGAAATCAAAAAATACCTAGAAACAAATGACAATGGAGATATGACGACCCAAAACCTATGGGATGCAACAAAAGCAGTTCTAAGAGGGAAGTTTATAGCAATACAATCCTACCTTAAGAAACAGGAAACATCTCAAATGACAACCTAACTTTGCTCCTAAAGCAACTAGAGAAAGAAGAACAAAAAAACTCCAAAGTTAGCAGAAGGAAAGAAATCATAAATATCAGATCAGAAATAAATGAAAAAGAAATGAAGGAAATGATAACAAAGATCAATAAAACTAAAAGCTGGTTCTTTGAGAAGATAAACAAAATTAATAAACCATTAGCCAGTCTCATCAAGAAAAAAAGGGAGAACACTCAAATCAATAGAATTAGAAATGAAAAACGAGAAGTAACAACTGACACTGCAGAAATACAAAGGATTATGAGAGATTACTACAAGCAACTCTATGCCAATTAAATGGACAACCTGGAAGAAATGGACAAATTCTTAGAAATGCACAACCTTCCAAGACTGAACCAGGAAGAAATAGAAAATATGAACAGACCAATCACAAGCACTGAAATTGAAACTGTGATTAAAAGTCTTCCAACAAACAAAAGCCCAGGACCAGATGGCTTCACAGGCAAATTCTACCAAACATTTAGAGAAGAGCTAACACCTATCCTTCTCAAACTCTTCCAAAATATAGCAGAGGGAGGAAAACTCCCAAACTCATTCTACGCGGCCACCATCACCCTGATACCAAAACCAGACAAGGATGTCACAAAGAAAGAAAACTACAGGCCAATATCACTGATGAACATAGATGCAAAAATCCTCAATAAAATACTAGCAAACAGAATCCAACAGCACATTAAAAGGATCATACACCATGATCAAGTGGGGTTTATTCCAGGAATGCAAGGATTCTTCAGTATATGCAAATCAATCAATGTGATACACCATATTTACAAATTGAAGGAGAAAAACCATATGATCATCTCAATCGATGCAGAGAAAGCTTTCGACAAAATTCAACACCATTTATGATAAAAACCCTGCAGAAAGTAGGCATAGAGGGAACTTTCCTCAACATAATAAAGGCCATATATGACAAACCCACAGCCAACATCGTCCTCAATGGTGAAAAACTGGAACCATTTCCACTAAGATTAGGAACAAGACAAGGTTGCCCACTCTCACCACTCTTATTCAACATAGTTTTGGAAGTTTTAGCCACAGCAATCGGAGAAGAAAAAGAAGTAAAAGGAATCCAATTTGGAAAAGAGAAGTAAAGCTGTCACTGTTTGCAGATGACATGATACTATACATAGAGAATCCTAAAGATGCTACCAGAAAACTACTAGAGCTAATCAATGAATTTGGTAAAGTAGCAGGATACAAAATTAATGCACAGAAATCTCCAGCATTCCTATATACTAATGATGAAAAATCTGAAAGTGAAATCAAGAAAACACTCCCATTTACCATTGCAACAAAAAGAATAAAATATCTAGGAATAAACCAACCTAAGGAGACAAAAGACCTGTATGCAGAAGACTATAAGATACTGATGAAAGAAATTAAAGATGATACAAATAGATGGAGAGATATACCATGTTCTTGGATTGGAAGAATCTACATTGTGAAAATGACTCTACTACCCAAAGCAATCTACAGATTTAATGCAATCTCTATCAAATTACCACTGGTATTTTTCACAGAACTAGAACAAAAAATTTCACTATTTGTGTGGAAACACAAAAGACCCCGAATAGCCAAAGCAATCTTGAGAACGAAAAATGGAGCTGGAAGAATCATGCTCCCTGACTTCAGACTATACTACAAAGCTACAGTAATTAAGACAGTATGGTACTGGCACAAAAACAGAAATATAGATCAATGGAACAGGATAGAAAGCCCAGAGATAAACCCACGCACATATGGTCACCTTATCTTTGACTAAGGAGGTGAGAATATACAGTGGAGAAAAGACAGTCTCTTCAATAAGTGGTGCTGGGAAAACTGGACAGCTACATGTAAAAGAATGAAATTAGAACATTACCTAACACCATACAGAAAAATAAACTCAAAATGGATTAAAGACCTAAATGTAAGGCCAGACACTATAAAACTCTTAGAGGAAAACATAGGCAGAACCCTCTACGACATAAATCACAGCAAGATCCTTTTTGACCAACCTCCTAGAGAAATGGAAATAAAAACAAAAATAAACAAATGGGACCTAAGGAAACTTAAAAGCTTTTGCACAACAAAGGAAACCATAAACAAGACCAAAAGACAACCCTCAGAATGGGAGAAAATATTTGCAAATGAAGCAACTGACAAAGGATTAATCTCCAAAATTTACAAGCAGCTCATGCAGCTCAATACCTAAAAAACAAAAAACCCAATCCAAAAATGGGCAGAAGACCTAAATAGACATTTCTCCAAAGAAGATATACAGATTGCTAACAAACACATGAAAGAATGCTCAACATCATTAGTCATTAGAGAAATGCAAATCAAAACTACAATGAGATATCATCTCACACCGGTCAGAATGGCCATCATCACAAAATCTAGAAACAATAAATGCTGGAGAGGGTGTGGAGAAAAGGGAACATTCTTGCACTGTTGGTGGGAATGCAAATTGATATAGCCACTATGGAGAACAATATGGAGGTTCCTTAAAAAACTAAAAATAGAACTAACATATGACCCAGCAATCCCACTACTGGGCATATACCCTGAGAAAACCATAATTCAAAAAAAATCTTGTACCAAAATATTCATTGCAGCTCTATTTACAATAACCAGGACATGGAAGCAACCTAAGTGTCCATCAGCAGATGAGTGGATAAAGTAGATGTGGCACATATATACAATGGAATATTACTCAGCCATAAAAAGAAATGAAATTGAGTTATTTGTAGTGAGGTGGATGGGCCTAGATTCTGTCATACAGAGTGAAGTAAGTCAGAAAGAGAAAAACAAATACCATATGCTAACACATATATATGGAATCTAAGAAAAAAAAAATGTCATGAAGAACCTAGGGGCAAGACGGGAATAAAGACAGAGACCTACTAGAGAATGGACTTGAGGATATGGGGAGGGGGAAGGGTAAGCTGTGACAAAGTGAGAGAGTGGCATGGACATATATACAGTACCAAACGTAAAATAGATAGCTAGTGGGAAGCAGCCGCATAGCACAGGGACATCAGCTAGGTGGTTTGTGATCACCTAGAGGGGTGGGATACGGAGGGTGGGAGGGAGGGAGACGCAAGAGGGAAGAGATATGGGAACATATGTATATGTATAACTGATTCACTTTGTTATAAAGCAGAAATTAATAAATATTCTTAAATTGTGGGCTAATTTTCTTTAGTTTTAAGCTGATACGATAATTGATTGCCCCTCTATACCCACCCTCTTCCTTGGTACTAGCATTCTCCCTTTGGAAAAATAGATAAGAACAATCGGTAGCATTTGGGAATCTCTCCTTTCAGCTGACAAACAGCCAAGACCAAGGAGTGATTTGAGGGCTCCAGAATGAAGGACTGGCCTTGGATCTGCAAAGCCCCTGAGACAATGCACTCATGCTGCAGCAGCCCCCAGCCCTCTGGGATAATACACAATCTCCCCTCTCTGAAAAGCAAGCAACAAAGGAACACTGACCGCAATCCAATTATCTGGGGGGTGCACCACTCCCAGGATAGCAGGAGGGAGGGGCTGGGAGAGCTCACAGCAAGACCAGCTCTGAAAATGTATCTCTTACACAGAATGCAGGCTTGAAAACATTAATTCCATTGCAGAGAGTCAATGAACAATTTCCCAAGGATTCCCAAGATCTCTTGAGCCATGAAAAGCATCCTTATTACATTAGTATGCTAAAGGGTTCCCCTGCATATACTATTCCAGGAGATAGCAGGGAGAGCATAAAAAAGCTGAATGACTCCCAGGAACTAAACAAAGAAATACCTTTAAAGCTTATCTAGTTATACCTCTCTTTGAAATCTATTTTTTTCAAAGCCAAATTGGAAAAAAAGTTTATACCAGTTTTGGGGAAGGTACTACAGAACCAGGTATTTACAACTCAAACAATTTCAATGTTCCCTTATACAACTAAAAAGCACCTTCTAAACTAGACATTCTTATCAAACAGTAAAATAAGAAAAAAATATAAGTAACCATTTATCTGGGACTTTTCTAAGCTTAAAAGCAACCAACAAGAAAAAATATTGATACAATGGACTACATGTAAATTTAAAACTTTAGTAAGAGTAAAACAGTAAAAATTATAAGAAAGTTAAGCTGGAAAAACATTTGCCACAGATATAAAAACGAATTACTGCTTTTACTATTTAAAGCACTCACATAAATATATTACAAAAGACATCAATATAGACTCAGAAAAAAACACATGAACAGTTACCCATAAGAGGACTTAAAACTGGCTAACAATGGGACTTCCCTGATGGTTCAGTGGGTGAGACTCTGAGCTCCCAATGCAGGGGTCCTGGGTTCAATCCCTAGTCAGGGAACTAGATCCCGCATGCATGTCACAACTAAGAGTCTGCATGCCACAACTAAGAAGACTGCATTGCCGCAACTAAAGATCCCACATGTCGCAGCGAAGGTCTTGTGTGCCGCAACTAAGACCGAGTGCAGCCTAAATAAATAAATAAATAAAAGAAAAAAAAAATAAAACTGGCTAACAAACATTTGGAAAATATCTAACCTCATGACTAGTTTAAAAAGCATGCACATGAAAACAACACTGATAAGGGGAGGTCTCAGTATCTATCTCCCCCTTCACTGCTCTCTTGAAAAAGAGGCTTGCAGGAATAAATCCAGTCAGGTTCAAGAGCTTTTTATTGGCTCACAGTCTCAGAGGGTAAATTTTTTACTGTGCCATGCATTAAATATTATCAGTTTTTAAAGTCTTTGTTCATTTGATACATGTGAATACAAATGTAACCTCATCTGTTAAGGAGATGATATTGAAATGACATTTGGACAGGTCTATAGCAGCAATGATAGGGCAAATTGATAGGGCAAATATTCTTCTTTTGCTCTGAACAGGTCTTTGCTCACCATTCTGATGCAGATGTAGGGAAAAGGGGTAGGGGGCAATCTTATTTTTAGGCTCTGGCTGCTTCTAGGCCCAGCAAAAGTAATCCTTTTCAAGGTCTAGCCCAGGTTACAAGGGCTGAAGGTGGATCCTAGCTGTGCACCTCTGCTTGCCGTCATCCTCCGCACTTACATGTCTCTGTGTGACCTTATAGGAAAATGGGCCCAGAAGAGGATTCAGGTGTTCTTGGAACTCTGGCCATGTGTCAACTTTATATTATCCCCTTATCAAGTGAGATTCCTTTATTCATTCAACAAAAATGTTCTGGGCATCTACAATGTACAGGCATCATTTGAGTCAGCTATCAAAATAGCTAATGCTTTCTTTTTTTTGTCTATTTCACTTTATTTTAAAACCAGTTTATTGAGGTGATCGTTTTATAGATGTATACTTAGCTAAAACTTTTGAAACTGATCACACTAGCAAGGGTACCCTCACACAGAACTTGCAGTTATATACGTTTTGGAATGTGGGGATGAAATTTTTGCAGTAATATGAAGCAAGAGCCTTAAAAATGTTCCTACATTCTTTTTTCTTTCTTTTTTTTTTTTTTTTTTTTTTTTTTGCAGTACGCGGGCCTCTCACTGTTGTGGCCTCTCCCGTTGCGGAGCACAGGCTCCGGACGCGCAGGCTCAGCGGCCATGGCTCACGGACCCAGCCACTCTCAACCACTGCGCCACCAGGGAAGCCCCTGTTCCTACATTTTGACACAGTATTTGAACTTCTATGAAACCATCAGGATAATAAATTGTTTTATATACAAACATGTTCAGTATAGAATCATGTATAGGCCCATGCTAGGCTAGACCTACAAAGATGAAGGTGACATGAGGATACAATAAAAAGGCAAATAAAATAAACTAATAGTAAGTTGTAACAGGTGCTATGAAGAAAACCCACAAGGGGCTAAGAAAGAGAACAGGACCTACTTGAGACAGACATTCAGGAAAAGCCTACACATTTAAGCTGGGACCTAAAGGATGAGAGAAAACTAGCCATTTGAGAGCTGATACGTGAGCAGCTGATCCAGAGGGCGTGGCCAGTGCAAAGGCCCTGAGGCAAGAACATTCTGGACTTTTTCCAGGAACAGACAGGCCAGTGTGGCTGGAGTATGACACTCAAGGTGGAAGGAGGTATGAGATGGAGTCAGAGAGGAAGGCAGAGCCAGACCATGTAGGAAAAATGCTTATGCCGTTATGTTAAGTGAAATCGGGAGGGTCGAAAATTGTGTTCACAGTATGATCTTAGCCACAAAAAAATGTGCCCAAAAAAGACTTGGAAGAAACATACTAGAATGTTAACAGTGGTTATGTGGGAGAGGCACAAAAAGAGTACTGGCTTTGGAACTAGGAAAAAAAAGAATGTTATATCCAGGCTTCACTACTTACCACTTAGGGGGACAGTTATTTAACTTTTCGAAGCCTTAGTTAGCAAGTCTACAAAGTTAGGATTATCTCACCTATCTCACAACAGTGGCTGACACACAATAAGCATATCTTACTTAAAGAGCATTTTTATTATTACTACCATTACTCTTGGATAAGAGGATTATGGGTGATTCATCTTTTATACTGTTTTATATTTTCCTGATTTTAAACACATGAACATGTTTCTTTCATAATCAGAAAAATATAAACTTTATTTTTTTAATGTTCTGAAGGCTAAAGGAAAATGAACTACACTGTGTTAAATCAAATGCCTTTCCACTGCAACAAATGCATTTCCATTGGCGTAAAAGGCATTCAAGGCAACCCCAAACATTAAGAGCAATGCAACATTTATAAGGGACCTTTAGCAATAAAGGTTCAGCTATGCAAACATGCAGAGACTCACAATTAACTTGAAATATCAAACAAGTTGTTACTGACCTTTTAGGAGTGTCAACAATGCCTCAGGTTCTCTACAAAATACAAAATTAAGAAACATGGCTGCCCAGTTTGGTCCTAAAACAACCTTCAGAAACCTCTTTAAAAAATCACAGTAAGCATTTTTCTTGTTGCTTAAATACAACTGATTTTTAGATTTCCCAGAAACTGGGAAGATGTTAGTAGCAGTGCCCTGAAGAAATTCTTGATTTGATAATTTACTTCCTTGAAAATGGAGTTTTCACCTAAAATTCTATGTTTAATGAGAAATAAACTGACTGATGGACCTAGAAAAGGCTGATGAGCTTTGGTGCCCACCTGCAGGTAGCCAGAGATATGTTCATCCAGAAAAAGCAAGCAGGGAGATTTGGAGTAGGACACACCTGGGTTCAAGTTACAGTTCAACCTTCATGACTCCGAATGACTTAAATGGTTACATAATCTCTTTTAAGTTTCTGGTTTGCTCACCTGTGAAACACTTTGCAGGGTTAGTAACAATGTACCTAAGAAGACTTGTAGAATGCTTGGCACCAGGTAGGTGCTCAAGAAATGGTAGTTAGTATTATTCTCCAGGGGAGGTTATTTCCTGGCCAGTTCCTTTTACCTCTTCTTATCAAAAATGCCCAAATCCTAGGGTAACCCTTGTTCCAAAAGGCTGACTCTTTCTGTGGTTCATGTTGTTTCAAGGCACAGAGAATAGGTTGATTCATAAATACGAGTAGGCAGGTACAAAGGCAAATGGGTAGTCAGGTAGACAGGCAAGTAGGTACAAAGGAAGGGAGGAAGAGAGGAAAGGAGATAGGAAATCTGTCCCATAGTCATAGATCAAATACTAATTCTAACTAGCAACCCCATGTATGGAAATGAATACCACCATGTCTTTCAAGCCAAAAGTCTGGGCACAAGGTCTAAAAAGCGCACTATATGGAATAATGGGTCAGAATATGTGATCATGACTTATACAGAAAGTTGTCTTAGTTGTGGAAAAGCATGTAAATGGCTGTGTAAAACCCATCTCCACTGAAAGATGTAGGGTACTTATTAAAATTCATATTCCTGGGTTCCGGCCCAGATTCACTGAATCAGAATCTGGATTAGAGGTTCAGAAATCAGTGTTTTAACCTAGCTCAGCAGATGATTCTTGGGCATGGCTAGAGCCACTGGTCTAGGGGAAACAGAACTTAGTGTTCTTGCTTAATAGTACTTCCTTCAGCTTGTGAAGATGTGGTAGTGAAAACTGGTGTGCATCTACACTTCATCTTAAGAGACTTCTCTTAACCTCTCTTTCTCCCTGTGCTGTTCATTAACCTTCATGCTGGGTATTCTAACATTCTTGAGGAACCATCTGATCCACCAGTGACAAACTGAATTCAGTTTGAGGCATGTCTTGCTATACTCTAATTTTTAAAAAATGTGTAATTATCTACATATGGCAGCTTGAGTAAACAGAGCAATGAACAATCCAGAACACTGCTCTCTCAACCTGGGGAAGGAGGTTTATGTTTTTGTCTATAATCTCTGGGCTCTTTCAGCACCTCCACAAGAGGGCAGTCAGGGGAAAGTTTTACTTGTGTCAGAAAGCCTCTCCTCAGAAGCTCTTCTAGTCTTTGGATCAAAAGATGGTTCTTGGTTCTTCTTAAAACCAAGAACGAAATCAAATATCAGACACATTAAGTCATACCTTTAGAGAGATACATAATTGAGTACTGACTCTACAGAATATAAGTTTTAACTAAAAGGGCTTTGCATATAACTTCTCTCATTCTCTCTGCACCCTGACCCTCTCACCTCTCTGTCAGGTCCATGAATTAATTTCCCTCCCATCTGGTGGCTCACGGTCTGGAAGGAAAGGAAATACAGAGTGGCAAGTGTTGTAGCATTGTGGGGAAGCCAGGGAAGGCTGCCCGGTGGAGGTGACATTTGAACTGAGACCTGAAGGATGCATAGGCAGTGAGAAGGCTTTCTGAGGAAAGGAAATGGCATGGACAAAGACACAGCAGCATAAAAGATCCTGATATATGCAGAGAACTAAAAGAGCTTTGCTAAGACTTTAGATTTTATGGTGGAGATGTTAGGGAGCTACAGAAGGTATTTTGGCAGAGAAGTGACACAATGAGATTTGTGACTTAGAAATATATATGCATACATGCATGTTTGAGAGAAATCATTCAGTGATGAAATTCATAGAATAACTGCCTGAGTACATCTGTGTGTGTGTGTGTGTGTGTGTGTGTGTGTGTAATCAACAATATATTATACCTCTGAACTCCTGTACACAGTTCTTTCTATAAGCAGCTGGTCCCTAGAATTGACTCAGAGCTGCTCAATATTCTTGATCTCTGGAACATTCATCTTTCACATTGATGGCTTTTGCCAAGGTGTTCTCATGTCTGAGCCCTATAAACTGACAGAACTGACTCCAGGGTCAGTACAAAGTTGGGAATGCGATGGCCAGCACTCAATGGCGTTTAATTAACCTCGCTGATAGGAATAGTTAATGTTAGCAATATTTAAAAACTGCACTAGGACTTAGAATTTCTCTGAGCATATATGGGATATAAAGTGTGAAGATAGATAGAGAGTCAAGAAAGTGCTTCCAGCTGCTCTAACCATCCTGGATTAAGGTCAGAGTTCAGAATAGTCATTTCAGTGGAAATGAAATCAAATCAAACCAACCCTAGAGGTTTTAGAATATGATGGCATAAGCACTTTTAAGACAAGATTAATAACAAAAGAGAGAGGGGCAAGGGTGTCTTTGGGGAAGTGAGAGGAATAAGAACAAGGGTATAAAACGACTTCACGATTCTTACTGAGAACCTACTCTGAGAAAATAGACTTAACTCAGTTGAAGAAATATTTACTGATTGATATATATATATATATATATAAATAATTGCTATTCACAACTAAAACTTTCCATTTGTTTATCACTTTTGAGTGTGCTTTTGTATGTGTCAGCTTCCCAATAACCCTGGAAGTTGCTACTGCCATAGAGGCTGTGATAAGCCACCCAGATCTTCCTTCAGAACTGAAGGGCTCAGTCTCCTGGAGAGCCCTCAGCTGACTAAAGAGAGTTGTCTCCCCCAAGGTCATGCCCCCTTCTTGGGGCACCCCATATCCAGTGACTAGGGGATGAAGACCTGACACCCTTACCCCGACTCAAGACACTTTTGAAGGGCTATCTCAGCTTCGGACATCCCCCTGGGGTTGACTGAGTCCTTCAGTGAGACTGTACTGCAGCCCCACTTCTCCCTCTGCCTGATCCAGCTTCTTCCCCTCTCCTCCCCTCCCATCCTTTCCCTGGTGATGATCGCGAGAGCACTCCTTAATAAACCTCTTGCATGCTAGTCTACATCTCAGAGTATGCTTCCTGGGGAATCTAACCCGTGACAGTTATTATCCCCATTTTGAAGATGGCAAACCGAACATCTCAGACAGTAAATTGATGGCCTGAGCTCACCACCTGATGAGATGGGTCAGACCAGACTCAGACCCAGCAGATGTTACTCAATGGATGCCAGTGTGCAAGTGTGGCAGGGGATGAAAAGATGAATAAGGGCCCAACCCTTCTGAACTCATGAAGGAGTGAGCAACACAAATACAAACATAGTCATAACCTGCATGGACATCAACAGAGGCTCCTGTGACAGGCATGAGAATGGAGCAGAGAGAGTGATGTCAGCAGGATGTGTGATTTGTACAGGGAGGTCCCTGAAGACATTCCAGGGAGACTGCAAGGAACAAGGGCACCTTTCTTATTTTACTTGCCCTACCTCTACCCCTGAGAAAAGCAGATCAGCAAGAGAGCACACCCATAAGGGAGTCAATGCTGACGGACAGACTGTAGGATGGACCTACTGCCCCAGTTCCACTCACCCAGCATCCTCTACACCATACAGCAGGGTCAAAAGAGTACTACTGGCTTTGGAGTCGGGCCTCTGTTCCCTTTGTTCAGTCCCAGTTCCCTCTGGTACTTACTACCTGGCAAGTGAGCTTTGATTTTGACATCATCTGTAAAATAGACCAGCCCGCTAACAGGACTGTTAAGGGAACTACTTGTAAAACACTCATTATGCAGCTTGGCACATGGCAGACCAGGGGTCAAAAACTGATGTTGGCCGAGCAGTGTTTTGTAAATTCCAAGATTTCAATATCTTTAAGTTAAGAGGACACTCTGTAGTTCTCCACATACCCTACTACTCCTTCCGACTTATTCCTGGCTGCTTCACACACTGATGTTACCTGACTGGTCCCTGAAGCCATGTGAGTTTGTATAATCACTGTCACCACCACCACTACTACAACATATATACCATCTATACATATATACATAGTTAGTATATATTTTATATACTAAATGCCAGCTCTATTCTAAGCACTTTACAATTTTTGTGCCATTTCACAGAGGAGAAAATTGAGGCATAGAGAAGTTAATAACTGGCCCCTTGCAGCCAGTAAAAGAGTTGGGATTCAAGCCACGGCAGACTGGCTCCATAGCCTGTGCTCCTCTTCATGCTGGGTATGAACACTATGCACTAATGTCATAGTGCAGGCAGTCTGTGTGCAGTAACAATTATAGACATGGACCCCCTCCAAGGGGTAAAAGGGGAGATAAGGTCATTGTGAGAATTAACTGCGAGAAAATAAGTTAAACAGAACAGTAACTGGTACTTGTGAAGCACTAGATAAATATAAGCTATTATCATCAAGGAATACCTTTTCCCTCTGAATAAACAGTGACACTCCCTAATATTCATACAGTGTTTTTTAACCTCACACAGCATTTCCACCACAAGCATGGGAAATGTGACAGTCAATTTATATGTCAACTTGCTGGGGCTACATGGTGCCCAGATATTTGGTCAAACATTATTCTGGGTATGGTTGAGGGTGTTTTAGATGAGATTAACATTTGAATCAGTATACTTAGTAAAGGAGATTGCTCTCCTCAATGTGGCTGGGCCTCATCCAATCCGTTGAAGCCAGAATAGAACAAAAAGACCAACCGTTCTGTGAATAAAAGGGAACTTCTGCCTGACTGCATTGAGCTGGGACAACAGTTCTTTCCTGTCTTAGGACTCCAGCTGAAACATCTTTCTGGGTCTTGAGCCTGCAGGCATTCAGAGTGGAACTACACCGTCAGCTCCCCTGGTTCTCAGGCCTTTGGACTCATACTAGAACCACACCATTGGCTCTCCTGGGTCTCCAGCTTGCTGACTGCATATCTGGAGACCTGTCAGCCTCTATAATTAGATGAACCAATTCTTTATAGATACAAACATACATGGTATTGGTTCCGTTTCTCTGGAGAACCCTGACTAATGCAGGAAGTATTCTCACCTTTCCCATCTTACAGATGAGGAACTGAGGCTCAGAGAGGTTGAATGACCTGCACAGTTTACATCTCATCTCCTTGTCCTTCATCCCCAGGACTTCTTAAATCCTGTAGATTGTACTTTCATTCATTTGGCAAACACTTATCAAGCAAATGTTATGGGCCAGGCATTGTACCCCTAAATAATTTTCAAACCCACACTCTCCCTCTCTATCCTACTCCCCCTGGCTCTACTGTGCACGGCATCACTTGCAGCCATGACTGGCCAAATACTAGCTCACAGTCTTGTTCACATGGTCCAATGAAGATGTCTGGAAGGCAGCTGGGGACATAGGAGTCTTACCTGGAAGTCGAGAGCATGGTCACAGTTAGATCTCTACTTTCCTAAGCACCAAAAGCCTTTGGTACCTGTGGCCTATCTAGTTTGGTTCTGGTCACCATTATATTCAGACAAGTCTCTTGGTATTTTCCTCATTTATAAAGCCACTAGGTCTCAAACTCCAGTGGATGACCAGAAGTTAACATTGCATATTAATGTTTCATACATGTGTATGTATTCACTAGAAGGTAATGAGTTGTTTTATCTTTAATTCATCTTTTCATAAATTTTTCATGTATACTATTGATTTTGCATTGAAATAGTTTTGCAAAGCATTTTAGCTAGAATCCTTACTTAGCATCTTGCAGACCACAACACCTAGTAATAAAGATTTTCACAAAAAGAGGGACATGGGTTTTTGCTACTTTACTTTAAAAAAATTAATATAGCATTTGTGCCTGTATTAGAGATTAAAATAGCTTCTGCCTCACAATTAGAGTAAGCTTATATATTTATATATTAAAGAATATAAGAGACTTTGTCAAATATCCTTGCCCCCATATACAAAATTTCTGTTTCTTAAAGGTTTAAAGATACAGAGGAGGTGAAATAATAAAATATAAAATTAAGGACCCTGAGTTTTTATCCCAACTCCACTGCCTACTAAGAAGGACTGGGAGAATATTCCTTACTCTATAAAGATGGAGTAATGCCCTCCACTCCCAAGTGCTATGAGTCTTGAGGGAGACTGTGTGTCTGAGCAAAGGGCTGAGCTTAATATGCAGACAAGTACTACCCATACCTTCTAGTATCATAGAAGCATTCAGGTATAGGCACCTTCTATCCTGCACCTCAAGATACATATTAGGGCATCATCCACACAGAGGGGATTTAAAATTCTTCATCTTAATAACCATTGACTGAGCTGGGCATTGGGGATGAATGGAAATGAAAGGTGAATAAGATTTGTTTCATCTCCTAAACAGTTCACAGTCTGGCAGAGACAACAGACCACCTTGGAGAGTGATAACTCAGCTCAGGCTCTGGGATCAAATGATTTCACTTGACCTCCCAACTCCTCCATTTTCTAGCTGGGGTACTTTGGGAAAGTCATTTCATCCCTTGAAACCTCAGTTTCCTCATCTGAAAAGTGAATGAAGACAACAATAGTATCTATACCTTCTAATGTTGTAGAAGGATTCAGACAGAGGATTGAGCACAATGTCTGACATTAGCAAGTACTCAATCAATCTCTGTATCAGGATTATTATTTATGTCATTCCCAGCAGTTGCAAAGACCACAGATTTGAAGGACCTTCAAAGTAGGCTGAAGTCTAATGACTGAGACAAGGAGGATCTACATATGCCCCTTGATGATCTAGAGGGAAAGATGACTTGCCCTTAGCCTTTTCTCTTCCAGGCCTCTTGTCCCTCACCAGTGATGGTGACAGTGAGTGGCTGCCACTCTCATGGGTCTTGTCATCTGTCCAATAAAACATTGGGAAGTCCCAGTAAGGCTGTGTGGACCAAGCATGCCCATGCCTCTGTTGGGGAGGAAACACAAGGTGGTTCACATTCATACAGGGGTACAGAAGGCATCTGTGAATTATCCAGGCCATAGTTTACTTCTCTTGCTTTTGGCTTTTGGCCACAGTGCCTCCTACAAATGATGGGCAGGAATTTGACGGGGAAAGAAAATTGAAACTTGTATGGGCTAAGATTAGGTTTGGGCACTAGTCCATTTGCCTATTCACTTATTCATTCACTTCAGGACTTGCATTTATTTCTGTCTGATTCCAGAATCCAGATTCTTGCTATGCTCAAGAGACTTCCCGTGCTTACTAAATGCAAACAGGGGGCAGAAGAATCCAACAGTTTGCTTAAATTCAAGGAAATCTAATCATTAACACCAGACATCCAAATCTTTACAAGTTTTCAAATCATTTTTGTGTTTCAATAATTTTAATATAAATAATAGGTACTATTTGTTGAGTACTTACTGGGTGCCAAGCACTTTATATCCATTTATATCAATTTAGGTGAGCGCCACTTGACATAAACTGTTATCACATATATTCTCTCAACGGTTTTACAATAACCCTTATGTGGTAGACAGTGCCTCCCCTACCTCCCTTCCCCAGTTATGGGCCTCATTTTACAGACAAGGAATCTGAAGTGCATAGGAGGTCAAAAGGCTTGAACAAGATCACACCACCAGTAAGTACAAGGCCTTTACCACTCATTGACTATCCAGTTTGGTTACAGCCCCCATCATGTTCAGACAAAAAGCTTGGTGTTCTCTTCATCTACTCATCTCCAGGTTTTACCATTCTACATTAGCTACCTCTCTAAAAATCAGCTTCCAATGATAAGCCTGCACCTAACAATTTCTACCCAAAAGGCAGTCACCTAGTCCATAGGAAGCTGTATCTACAGTGAACCTCAACTTGACTCTGAGTCTCTTAATCAAATTGTCCAATAAACTTTTACTAGTTAAATTAGTAAAAATAAAAGATAATGTAACTCAGGCTGTTCTAGGAGCCAGCCCTGCTCACCAGCACCCGGCAGCCACCACAGACAAGCCTCCAGCTGTTCCAGGGGCCAGCCCCACACACTGCAGACAGGTCCTGAAGCCTTTCTGGGGGAGCAGCCCTGTTCACTAGCACATCACAGCAGCAGTGGCAAACCTGCCACAATAGGAGGCACACATAGCCCTTATAGGGGACATCCTTTGAGCACCTGGCTCTGGTGATCAGGCAGGACTGTGTTTCTGAATCCCACAGGACATCTACATAAGACGATGCCTTCAAGATTGAGAGGAGCAGCTGATTTACCTAATGCATACAAACAAACAGAGAATTAAGCAAATTGAAGAGTCAGAGGAATATGTTCCAATCAAAAGAACAAGACAAAACCTCAGAAGAAGAACTAAATGAAATGGAGATAAGCAACCTGCCTGATAAAGAGTTAAAAGTAATGGTCATAAAGATTCTCACTGAACTAAAGAGAAGAATAGATGAACACATTGAAACTGCAACAGAGAGGTAGTAAATATAAGAAAATATCAAACAAGTTATAACTGAACTGAAAAGTAACTAGAGGGGTAAAACAGCAGATTGGATGAAGTAAAAGAACAAATCAGCAAGCTGGAAACAAAGCAATGGAACTCAACCAGACAGAGGAGCAAAATAAAAAAATAATTTTAAAAAGTGAAGATATCTTAAGAAACCTTTGGGACAACATCAATTGGAATAACATTTGCTTTATAGGTGTTCCAGAAGGAGAGGAGAGAGAGAAAGGGTCAGAAAAATAATTTGAAGACACAATGGCTGAAAACTTCTCTAGTCTGGGGAAGAAAACAAATATCCATGTCCAGGAAGCCCAGAAATTTTCAAATAAGATGAACCCAAAGAGATGCATAGAAAGACACAATGTAATTAAAATGGTAAAAGTTAAGAATAAAGAGAGAATCCTAAAAGCAGCAAGGGAAAAACAAATTGTTACATACAAGAGAAATCCCATAAAGCTGTCAGCAGATTTTTCAGCAGAAACCTTAAATGCCAGAAGGGAGTGGCATGACATATTTAAAGTGCTGAAATTAAAAAAAAATTTCCAACCAAGAATTCTATATCCAGCAAGGTTATCACTCAGAATTGAAGGAGAGATTAAGAGTTTCCCAGATAAGCAAAAGCTAAAGAATTAAATTGTTCCTACAAGAAGTGGTAAGGGATTTCTTTAGGCTGAAAAGAAATGGCACTAATTAATAATAAGAAAATATATGAAAGTAAAAATCTCACTGGAAAAGGTAAAGTTAGTAGATAAATCACATAAAGTAAACACGAAGGTTAAAAGACAAAAGTAGTGGGCTTCCCTGGTGGCACAGTGGTTGAGAGTCCGCCTGCCAATGCAGGGGACACGGGTTCATGCCCTGGTCTGGGAGGACCCCACGTGCCATGGAGCGGCTGGGCCTGTGGGCCGTGGCCGCTGGGCCTGCACGTCCAGAGCCTGTGCTCTGCGGTGGGAGGGGCCGCAGCGGTGAGAGGGCTGCGTACCCTGCCCCCCCCCCCAAAAAAAAGCTATTAGTGGGACTTACCTGGTGGTCCTGTGGTAAAGAATCTGCCTTGCCCTGCAGGGGATGCAGGATTGATCCCTGGTAAGGGAACTAAGATCTCACATGCTGTGGGGCAACTAAGCCCGTGTGCCACAACTACTGAGCTCATATGCCTCAACTAGAGCCTTTGTGCTACAAACTACAGAGCCCGTATGCTCTGGAACCCACGTGCCACAACTACAGAGCCCACGTGTCCTGGAGTCTGTGCACCACAACTACAGAAGAGAAAACCTGCACACCACAACTAGAGAAGAGCCCATGCACCACAATGAAGAGCCCACGAACCACAATGAAAGATTCTGCATGCCTCAACAAAGATCCCTCATGCTGCATCTAAGACCCGACACAGCTGAAATAAATGAAATAAATAATAAATTTTTCATTTTAAAAGCTATTAGCTAGACTAGCCAAGAAAAAAAGAAAGAGGGCTCAAATAAATAAAATCAGAAACAAAATAGATGTTACAATTGATACCACAGAAATATAAAGGATCATAAGAGACTACTAAGAACAATTATATGCCAAGAAATTGGACAACATAGTAGAAATGGATACATTTCTAGAAACATGCCATCTTCCAAGACTGAACCATGAAGAAATAGAAAATCTGAATAGACCAATTACTAATAAGGAGACTGAAACAGTAATGAAAAAGCTCCCCAAAAACAAAAGCCCAGGATCAGACAGCTTCACTGGCAAGTTCTACAAAACACTCAAAGAAGATTTAATACCAATCCTTCTTAAACTCTTCCAAAAAACTGAAGAGGAAGAAAACCTTTCAAATACATTTATGAAGTCAGTATTCCTCAGATACCAAAACCAGACAAAGATACCACACACACACACACACACACACACACACACACACACTCACACACACACACACATCAAAAAACCACAAGGCAATATACTTGATGAACCCAGATGCAAAATTCCTCAACAAAATATTAGCAAACTGAATCCAACAATACATTAAAGGGAATCATACACCACAATCTAGTGAGATTTATTCCAGGGATGCAAGAATGTTTCAACATCTGCAAATCAATAAATGTGATACATCACATTTACAAAATGAAGGATAAAAATCATCTGATCATCTCAATAGATGCAGGAAAGCATTTGACAAAATTCAACATCCATTTAAGAGAAAAACTCTCAACAAAGTGGGCATAGAGGGAACCTACCTCAACATAATAAAGAAAATATATGACAAACACATAGCTAACATCAAACTCCACAATGAAAAGCTGAAAGCTTCTCCTCTAAGATCAGGGCAAGACCAGGATGCCTACTCTCACCACTTTTATTCAACAAAGTATTGTAATCCTATCAAGAGCAATTAAGCAAGGAAAAGAAGTAAAAGACACCTAAATTGGAAAAGAAGAAGTAAAACTGTCACTATTTGCAGATGACATGATACTATATATAGAAAACCCTACAAACTCCACCAAAAACCTGTTAGAATAAGTGAATTCAGTAAAGTTGCAGCATACAAAATCAATATATAGAAATCTGTGTTGTTTCTACACACTAATAATAAACTATCAAAAAGAAATTAAGAAAATAATCTCACTTACAATTTATATCAAAAAGAATAAAATACCTAATAATAAATTTAATCAAGGAGGCAAAAGATCTGTACACTGAAAACTATAAGACACTAATGAAAGAAACTGAAGAAGATATGAAAAAATGAAAAGATATTCTGTGCTCATGGATTGAAGAATCAATATTGTTAAAATGTCCATACTACCACAAGCAGTCTACAAATTCAATGAAATCCCTGTCAAAATGCCAATGTCATATTTCACAGATGTAGAACAAACAATTCTAAAACTTGTATCGAATCACAGAAGACCCCAAATAGCCAAAACAATCCTGAGAGAGAATAACAAAGCTGGAGAGATCACATGCCCTGATTTCAAATTATACTACAAAGCTATAGTGATCAAAACAGTATGGTACTGGCACAAAAACAGAAACATAGATCAATGGAACAGAAACAGAGCCCAGATATAAATCCACACTTTTGTGGACAATTAATCTACTACAAAGGAGCAAAGAACATATGGAAAAAGGACAGCGCCTTTAATAAATGGTGTTGGGAAAACTGGACAGTCAAATGCAAAAGAATGAAAATAGACCACCATCTATCTTACACCATGCACAAAAATTAACTCAAAATGGAGTAAATATGTGAATGTAAGATCTGAAACAATAAAATTCCTAGAAGAAAATATGGGCAGTAAGTTCCTTGACATCAGTCTTAGTGATGTTTTTGTGTATCTGACTCTAAAGATATGTGAAACAAAAGCAAAAATAAACAGACGGGACTAAAACAAACTAAAAAGCTTCTACACAGCGAAGGAAACTATCATCAAAATGAAAAGGCAACATACTGAATGGGAGAAGACGTTTGCAAATCATATATCTGAGAAGAGCTTAGCACCCAAAATATATAAAGAACTCATACAACTCAACAACAACAAAAAAACCCCAAACAACCCAATTAAAAAACTGGGCAGAGAATCTGAATAGACTTTTTTCCAAAGAAGACACACAGATGGTCAACAGGCACATGAAAAAAAGTTCAACATCATCAAGGAAATACAAATCAAAAGCACAGTAAGATATCGCATTATACCTGTTAGAATGACTACCATAAAAAATACAGGAAATAACAAGTGTTGGTGAGAAAATGGAGAAGAGGAAACCTTTGTACACTGTTTGTGGGATGGTAAATTGGTAAAACCACTGTGGAAAGCAGTATGTAGATTCCTCAAAAAATTAAGAATAGAATTACCATATGACCCAGCTATTCCACTTCTGGGTATCTATTCAAAGAACACCAAAACACCACTTCAAAAAAATAAATGCACCCCTATGTTCACTGCAGCATTATTTACAACAGCCAAGATATTGAAGTAGCCTAAGGGTCCGTCAATGGATAAATGGATAAAGAAGATGTTGTACATATATGCAATGGAATATCACTCAGCCATAAAAAAATAATGAAATTTTGTCATTTGTGACAACACAGATGGACCTTGAGGGTATTATGCTAAGTGAAATAAGTAAGATGGACAAAGACACATACCATATGATTTCACTCATGTGGAATCTAAAAACAGAAAGAAAAATAATGAACAAACAAAATACGACAAAAACAAACTCATAGGTGCAGAGAACAATTAGTGGTTCCCAGAGGGCAAGAGGTTTGGAGATGGATGAAGGGGGTAACTATATGGTGATGGATGGTAACTAGACTTGTGGTGGTGATCACTCTGTAGTGTATACAGATGTTGTTTTATAATGCTGTACACTTAAACTTACATCATCATGATCATCATCATCACCATCATCATAAATAAAAAAGATATGTAACCCAGGAAAAAAGCTGTTACAAAACTGAAATTAAGAATATCCCTATGAAATGGATAGTGCCAGGCATGTTTACATCCATGGCAAGAAATACTGTTTGAGTACCTACTGTGTGCCAAGCACCACTGGAAGAGCTAAGGAGATAAGGAAACAAGATAGACAAAGTCCCCACTCTCTTGGAACTTACATTCAAGTGAGGGGAGAACAAACAAGTCATAAAAAACAAAATAGTTTAAGACAGCAGTAAGTAGTATATGGAAAATAATGCAGAATAAGGGGGATAGACAGAAGAGGGGAAGAGGGAGAGCTCTTCTGGACCAGGGGTCAGAAGGCTCTCTGAGGAGGGGTCATTTGAGCAGAGGACTGAGCCAAGTGAAGGAGGAAGCCACCTGAGGGTCTGGGGTATAAGTAGAGCAGGAAGGCCCAAGGCAGGAGTCAGCTGGGCATCCTGGAATGAGACATGACGTCTAGCGAGGCTGGAGTGGAGTGATCTAAGAGCAGGCTAAGAGACAGGCTGAGATCAGATAATACTGGTTGTTGCAGGCCACAGTTAGGAATTTTGATCTCATTTATTCCACCAACATCCTACAGAGTACACGGTATTTACAGAGGAAAACCTTGAGGTCGAAAACAATAATATAACTTTCTCTGCCCTTATGAAATCTCACCATTTAGTGATGGAAGTTTCCAATTCTATATATATATATATTTTTTTTACATCTTTATTGGAGTATAATTGCTTTACAATGGTGTGTTAGTTTCTGCTTTATAACAAAGTGAATCAGTTATACATATACATTTGTTCCCATATCTCCTCCCTCTTGCGTCTCCCTCCCACCCTCCCTATCCCACACCTCTAGGTGGTCACAAACCACCTAGCTGATCTCCCTGTGCTATGCAGCTGCTTCCCACTAGCTATCTATTTTACGTTTGGTAGTGTATATATGTCCATGCCACTCTCTCGCTTCGTCACAGCTTACCCTTCCCCCTCCCCATATCCTCAAGTCCATTCTCTAGTAGGTCTGTGTCTTTATTCCCGTCTTACCCCTAGATTCTTCATGACATGTTTTTTTCTTAGATTCCATATATATGTGTTAGCATACGGTATTTGTCTTTCTCTTTCTGACTTACTTCACTCTGTATGACAGACTCTAGGTCCATCCACCTCACTACAAATAACTCAATTTCGTTTCTTTTTATGGCTGAGTAATATTCCATTGTATATTTGTGCCACATCTTCTTTATCCATTCATCCGATGATGGACACTTAGGTTCTTGCCATTAAATGAAAGTACAAGTCAGTTAAGAGGAAAGTGAAAATAATGGAGAAGGGAGTCCCATAGAAGAGCCCATGCATTTTTTTTTCTTCCAGGAACTGCTCTTAAATAGTGTTAAATGAGTAGAAATCTGAATGAGGACTCAGGAAAATAAATGCAGTGTTCAGTCCTCTCTGGTCATTGCAGTTCTAGGGAACCTCCTGACAACCAGAAATACTGTCCCAATAACTGCTATCCCTCTATTCCAGTGATCATTATTTACATCACACATATCCTTCTATGTCTAAGCACATTAACAGTGCCAAGAAAGCTTGGGAAAACAAGGAATCGTGTTGCCTGGCAAAGCCAGGGGTGGCAAATACATCAATTCTAGCTTAGTCTAGCTATTCCCTGTAATAATTCTGCACTTAGAAAATTCACCTAAGAGGAAGAAAACCCACAGTATTTCATAAAAAATACTAAATAAAATAGAAAGGACACTAAAATAGAAAGGACTTAGAAATGTTTAAAATACTTAGGTAATACGTCCAATCAGTCTTCTCCAAAAATTCACTAGGACTGACCCCCTATGAGTTACTGAGCACAGGGAGGGGCTACAAAGGCAATACAGGACCAAGGTTAGGAGTGTGAGTCTGGAGTCAGACTGCCTAGGTTCAGAGTGTGATTGTAAGGGTTTAATAAGATAATTCATGTAAAGTACTTAGTATAATGCCCAGCACATAATAATAACTCTAAAAACTAAGCTGTTATTATTATTATGGTACCATCATTAAAGAGGTAAGTCCCAAATCCTGCCTCAAGGATGGTTAAGTAAAAAATGAATAACATCACTAACAGGAATACTGCTAAACAGAGATGCCAAAAACAAATTACAAGGGTGTAGGGGATCCAAAGCCACATATCCAAAACACATTCATTGAGCACCTACTCTGGGCCAGATAGTGGTGGCTGGGAATACAAATAAGGTGGACAATATGATCCCTGTCCTGGAGGAAGTGACTGTAACTTTCCTTTCACCCATGAAACTGGTTCAGGAGTGGTTCTGAATCAAACAAGTATTTCATAAGCACCCATGTCTAGTTGCACAAAATACTAATGGAGTTCCTGGTTTAAAACATGGCTCTTGGGATAGAAGAACGTACAACACATCTAGGGAGACAAGATTTCACCAGAAGAAACAATAAGAAAACAAGCTTGTGAGAAAGTCAGCGTATAAATGCTAGAGGTGACAAAAGAGAATAATGGGGGCCAGAGAGATCCAGGAGGGCTTCATTAACCAGGGACAGAGAGTGAGGTGTCCTCATCAGCACAGTGACTAGGTCTCCATCCAGAGCAAGCAGTCCTCTTGGCTGGTAAAATGATGCTGCTGTTAAAGAAATTGAAATATAACTCAGAGATACATAAACAGAACTTGCATGAAATGAAATCAGTTTCATATAAGACAGCAGGATATAGCTGAAAATGCATGGACTTAAGAGTCACAAGGCCTCAGTGATTACTGTCTGTGAAATCCTTGATAAATTACTTACTCTCTCTGAAATAAATAAATGATTGCGAATAAGTGAAAAAAATAGAAATTAAATTACCATACACTGTTTAAATCAGGTACAGCTCTGTGGACAAGAAAACTACTCTGTGATTCTAGAAAGAGCAAATGCCTATGAAATGAAAAAGAGGTTACTTTTAATTCATTTCATATAGGAGGGCAAAACAGAATAGTTACTCTTCTGGGGAAAACTTATCTGTAGACCTCCATTTAAATCCACAGCTATCTCAACTGAATACCTGCAAGAAGAACCATGGATTTCACACAACTACATGTGTGACGTTCAGAAATGCAATTAAAAATCAACTCTTGATCACATACTATGTGTCAGACACTGGGACGGACCAACAGGGATATAGAGATGAAAAAGACACCATTCCTGTGTCCCTACGGAGTTCACAGGCAGTTAACCATGCTGTTCTAACACAGTGCCAGAACCCTTTTACCCTCTACTATTAGAGAGCACAGACTGTAACCCCTGAAACCTCCAACCATTGGTCCCAGGTTGTTCCTGTCTTCTCCCACTGGAGAGTCCTTCAAAATACTAGAAGCTGGAGGTTCACCAACTCTCCTGAACCTTATTACCCCATCACACCCATCCGCAAACCAGTCTAACTGGACTGCTCTTCCCCAAGCACAGTCCTTATTCTCCCATGTCTAGTCATGTCTAGTATTTTATTTCAAGAAGACCTTCATTTCCCACCCCCTGTCTCTACATATTCCTGCCCATCTACCTAAAATAACATCCCCAGGTCTATGATCTTTCATCTACTTTATTTTCCTCATACCATTTAATGATGATCTGAAAGTGTATTATTTTATTGAAGAGTTAATAGCTTATCATTTATATGCCCTGCTGGAAAGTAAGCTGTGACCCAGCACCTACTGTGACATCCAACACCTACCACAGTGCCTGGATGCAGTAGGTACTCAATCAATTTTTGTCAGAATAAATAAATGACAGAACATACAAACTCCATATCACTTTGTACCTTTCTGATGATATTTGTCCCTTTGACATGATAATATTTATATGCTTACTTATATATATGAATATGTCTTCCCTACATGGTAGGAAACTCCTTGAGGATCCATGTCTGTTTCACCTTTGTATCCTCCAATACCCAGGGTAGAGTGTTTCCTTCGTTAATGCCTGTTGAATGAATAAATGATGTGGTCCCTTGGTTAAGATCTGTTGAATAAATAAACAATATGGTCCCTTCCTCTTCAGGCTTCTTAATCTTGACTTTGTCAAGACTCTACCTCAATCCTCAGAAATATGAACATATTTGGTTGGTAACATGGAAAAGCAAGGGTTCTTTTTAATTACACTCTGCTGCTTCTTTTAAAGAACTAATTACTTGACCAAGATTAAAGGTTATTTCCTCCCCCACCCCCATCCATCAAACCCTTACCTGCTAGGGTTTTTGCAAACACCCATCAATTTCTTGAGGATAAAAAAGTTAATAAAACCTTTAAAAACCATATACTCTTCTGGAGTGCACCAATCTCTACTTGCTGTGGGTACAAGCTATTTTTATCAGGTGATACTGTGATATTCCTTTTCAACACATGATATTCACTCTTTCAAGCTGTTCAGCACTGTTCTATTTGGTTTCATGCTACATCAATGAGACAGTTTGAGGGAAAAAGAAAAATGGGACATGGTATATTTAGTAGCACCACTAAAACCCTAAATAAAAACTGAGTTTCCTAAACTCCTCGGCTACCCAATCTATATCCAGGACCCTAACTACCAACCCAAGATTAAAGCCAAATAGGAAATGCCTTTATCCAAGAGAATATTTTTATAAGAGTGTTAATTACAGAAAGCCATTTGAAATGTCTCTAAAACTTTAAGGAGTTAAAGTTCATACATAAAGGTCACAGAAGAGTGAAACAATTGCTACATGTACTTTGTATTTTCATAGCATTTTTACTCTGGGATTATCAGTCTAATCATATTTTAAAATGATACATCTGTTTATACATCTGGGCATGATGAGTTTGAGGTGGTCATGTGACAACTATGAACTGCTGGCTAACAAGCAGTGAGACATAGAAAAACAAAGCTTTGGAAGGTTTAGGCTGGAGTATCAATGGAACCATGAAAGTAAATAAAATGACCCTTGAAGAGTCAGGAGAGCAGTAGGCTGAGAAGGAAACCTTACTGCACAAATGTGAGCAATCACGTGTGCTAGAAGGTTAAGAAAAAGGTATCAATAGAAGTATGTGCCCAAGATAGCCTCAAAAATACTTAACTCACAGTCTTGTTGTAAGACTCAGTGGTTACAGGTAAAAGGTCTTTGTAGTCTGCAAACCATGCTACAAATATTTGTTTCTATTGTTTCTGTAAGGAATGTTAAAGGTGGTGTGGGAGAGCAACTGCAAAACTAGTCATAATATTTACCCCTCCTTGTACCCATGCCCTTTACAATGTGACTTTGTAGATCTTCCTGTCAAAAGATGTAATCTATTTCCTGGTGCCTATATCTGGGCTGGCCTTGTGATTTGCTTTGGCCAATAGGATACAGTAGAGTTCCTGCTATGTCAGTTCTTGCTTACTTTCTCTCTCTCTCTTGGAATCTTGCCCAGCTGTCATGTGAACAAGCCCCAATTTTCCTGCCTGAAAAAGCAAGATCACATAGAAAACAGTCCAGTGAGCCTAGTCAAGGCCATCCTAGAACAGCCTATAATCAGCCAACTCCACACATGTGAGAGAGCCCAGCCAAGATCAACAGAGCTGCCTACCTGCCCTAGAGCTGACTGCAAATGTATAAATGAGCCCAACTAAGATCAAAAGAACTTCCCAGTTGACTTGTAAACTCATGAGCAATAATAAACACTCACTGTTTTTTGGACTTCCCTGGTGGCGCAGTGGTTAGGAATCCGCCTGCCAACGCAGGGGACATGGGTTTGAGCCCTGGTTCGGGAGGATCCCAAATGCCATAGAGCAACTGAGCCAGTGAGCCACAGCTACTGAACCTGTATGCCACAACTACTGAAGCCCACGTGCCTAGAGCCCGTGCCCCGCAATGAGAGAGGTCACCACAGTGAGAGGCCCGTGCACCACAGCGAGGAGTGGCCCCTGCTTGCTGCAACTAGAGAGGCTGCGTGCGTAGCAATGAAGACCCAACGCAGCCAAAAATAAATAAATAAATTCATTAAAAAAATAAATAAATAAAAATAAACACTCACTGTTTTAAACCACTGAGTTTTAAAAGTGGTTAGTTATATAGCAATAGGTGACTGATATAAGTAGCAATAAATAAACCAGCCTGTCAGGAACCTTCTATGTGCTTGGCACTGTGCTAATAAGCACTGTTTACAGGGGTTATTTCATTTGCTTCTCACAATAACTTTATGAAGTAATTATTATTATCCCCATTTTACAGATTATAAAATTGAGCACAGAGTTTAAGTTCACTTGCCCAGTGTTGCACAGCTAGCAAACAGTGGGGCCAAAATTTAAATCAGGCAGTTCAACTACAGAGCAGCACTTAATCCAAGAAAGAGAATCTTTTACTTAATCCAACAAATAAGGAAATTTTCCCAGGCTATTCCTTCTACTGGAGCTCTCATTTCTTCTAATCACCCTACCTAATCCTGCTTCCCTTCGTCCACTAGGTAATTCCTATTTTTCTTCATCCTTAGTTTAAATGTCAGTTCCAGGTTGAACAGAAGGAAAACAGGAAGCCCTGTGGGAAATAAAACACCATAAATGAGGAAAGAGGCTGGGACAGTGGGCCTAAAAGCTGGATGGGATCAGTGGTTCCAGGTACAGTGGGAGGTTCTAACTGACAGCCACATTTAACAGTTTGAGAAAAGAAAGGATGTGTGATAAAGAATGAATTAACTCTCATCACGAAGAGCCCAAGCCCCAGTTCTACCTGTTCCCCACAAAAGCAGGTAGACATAAGAAAAGGAAAATGCTTCACTACTAACTGGAAAGAGAGAAGCACTTGAATCTGGAGGTAGGAAAAATGGCAACAAACTCCACAGAGCAGATGCTCCAAGAGGTCTTGAGGGGAGAGGGGTGGTTAGCTGAGATGAGCATAGCAAAGTTTTAGTAACAGATGAGTGCAGATGCCAATAAAGGAACAGAACTCTAGAGACTGGCCACAGAGGAAGCTGATGAACCTGCAGGGCACATCATGTAGGTGTTTCCAACAGTGGTAGTAGTATAGTGGAAAGGTATAGGCAGCTTTAGGGCAACAAGTAGAACAGCAGACAGTGGCTAGGATATATGGCGAGAGGAGGCATTGGAGGAGAAGAAAAGAAGAAGTGTAAGTAGTAGAATACAGCATATAATAGTAATAATAATGGCAATAATATTCACTATGAAAGTTTTACTCAACTACCAAGCATGTACCAATAATATGCATTATTTCATTTGCGAGGAAAAAAGTTTACCTTTGAGGATGCCCAGAGAGACATAAGAAAGGGACAGAACTGACAGCATGCCACTTGGTACATGGGAGATTATAGACACTAGACTTAGTGACAAAGATTTAAAGTGACCTCACCTAAGATCCATGAGCTGGAGGGACTTAGGGGACATTGAGGTTGTATTTGTGTAGAACCTAATTACCTGCCAGAATGAAAGCTCCTTGAGGTCAGAGACTGTGCTCCTTTTACACCAGTGTATGAACGGTACCTAGCACTGTGCCTGACACACAGATGGCACTCCATAGGTATGTGTTGATAGTCTTAATAAACAAATGGATGGATGAATAAGAATATCAGTTTAGGGGTTTCCCTGGTGGCGCAGTGGTTGAGAGTCCGCCTGCCGATGCAGGGGACACGGGTTCGTGCCCCGGTCCGGGAAGATCCCACATGCCGCGGAGCGGCTGGGCCCGTGAGCCATGGCCGCTGAGCCCGCGCGTCCGGAGCCTGTGCTCTGCAACGGGAGAGGCCACAACAGTGAGAGGCCCACGTACTGCAAAAAATATATATATCAATTTATGTCTCATAAACAAGATAAAAAGGCATTTGTCTGTGTCTGAATCCAATTCAACACAACATGATTGCTGAACATGATTAAGAGCACTAAAACTCATTTGGCTGTGAGATCTTGAGTCACTTCTCTGTGCCTCTGTTTCCTCATCTGTAAAATGGGGTTAATAGTCTGTATCAATTGTATACTCCCAGAAGCAAACACTGAGATGGTGGAAAAGATTTATCAATTTATTGTAAAAATACACAGGAGAGGAAACAGAATTGGACAGGGAGAGGCTCAGATCACAATGCAGATGGACAAAGGCTTGCTACGCAGAGGGGAGTCTGGAACAAATATTTTCCATAAGAAGAGTCCCCACAGTGGGCAGAAATGGTCAGGTCCTAGATCCCCACTGTGTTCAGTTACTGTCTCTCCAGGAAGCATGTGACCAAAAGGAGCTGTAGCTGGAAGCTGTCATCTAACTGCACTCCTTGCAGTTAAAGTGAGTTCTATCTTGAAGGGAGATCTGAATGGCACATTTCTACGGTGGCCACACTACCTAATGGGGTTTGAGCCTTCCATTAGTTAATATAGATAAAACACTTAAATCTGTGCCCAGAACTCAGTATGTTCTATTAAAGTATTTGGTATTACTGTTAATTATCTGTACAATTACATACAACTGCACAACTTGAGTCTAGGTTGGAAATTACAAACTCAAATGACTACAGGGGATACACAGGAAACATAAATGTGTAAACTGACCTGAGTAAGATAAAAAGAGTAAGGGGGCCTATGGTCTCTGTAGCCTACCTGGAACGTACATACTCTGCCTAAAGGTATTCGGATTAACAACAATACCATCTGTTATGTCTTCTTTGGTGAAATGTCTATTTAGGTCTTCCACCCATTTTTTAATTGGGTTGTTTGTTTTTTTTGATATTGAGCTCCATGAACTCTTTGTATATTTTGGAGATTAATCCTTTGTCCGTTGCTTCATTTGCAAATATTTTCTCCCATTCTGAGGGTTGTCTTTTCATCTTGTTTATGATTTCCTTCGCTGTGCAAAACCTTTTAAGTTTAATTAGGCTCCATTTGTTTATTTTTGGTTTTATTTTCATTACTCTAGGAGGTGAGTCAAAAAAGATCTTGCTGTGGTTAATCTACACACAATAAATGCTGGAGAGTGCGGAGAACAGTATGGAGGTTCCTTAAAAAACTAAAAATAGAACTACCATATGATCCAGCAATCCCACTTCTCAGCATATACCCTGAGAAAACCATAATTCAAAATGACACATGTACCCCAATGTTCACTGCAGCACTATTTACAACAGCCAGGACATGGAAACAACCTAAATGTCCAACAACAGATGAATGGATAAAGAAGATGTGGTACATATATACAATGGAATATTACTCAGCCATAAAAAGGAACGAAATTGGCTCATTTGCAGAGATGTGGATGGACCTAGAGTCTGTCATACAGAGTGAAGTGAGCCAGAAAGAGAAAAACAAATATTGTATATTAACGCATATATGTGGAATCTAGAAAAATGGTACAGATGAACCTATTTGTGGGGCAGGAATAGAGATGTAGATGTAGAGAACAGACTTGTGGACACGCCGGGGGGGAAGGGGAGGGTGGGAGGAAGTGGGAGATTACGTTTGACATAAATGCACTACCATGTGTAAAACAGATAGCTAGTGGGAACCTGGTGTATAGCACAGGGAGCTCAGCTTGGTTCTCTTTGATGACCTACATGGGTGGGATTGGGGGGGAGTGGGAGGGAGGTCCAAGAGGGAGAGGATATAAGTATACATATAGCTGATTCACCTCATTGTACAGCAGAAACTAACACAACATTGTAAAGTAATTTTACTCCAATTAAAAAAAAAATTAAAAAAATAAAAATAATAGCAAAGAAAATAGCCATTATTAAAGCCTGGCTAAGATTAAAACTTTGAAAACTAAATTTGTACATAATTTTATGAATAAACAGAAGCTATTATGCAAAGATCGTGTCCATCACTTCTGGTCATTGACAGTGAAGCAGAGAATCACAGGGATCCTGCTTTTCATAATCCATGCTGGTGAACTTGGCCTCTTTGATGCTTTAGAATTGATATTACAATCTCAAAAGGTATCAAGGAATATTGGGGTTTCTTTTGAATTTGGTTATTCAAATTTTTATTTTTTTAGTGTATGAAGATGCTCTGCTGGACATTAATAAGCATGTGTTTGTTTATTTTTTCTCTCCAACATGAGAAAAAGAAGAAAAATTACCTTTAATGAGGAGTGTAAATCATGCTTGAGTGCTACAAGGCACTCAGGGTATCTTCCCATAGGAAATACGCAGATAGCTTTGTCCAGCCTGACTCCAAGAGATGGAGTCAGATGGTCAGGGTTCTGAGCCTATAAAGGCATGGAAATATGAGCTCACAGAACCACTGAGTTCTGAGACTTGAGACTTGCAGATGACAGTGCTCTCCCACTGCTTCAAATGGGATCATGCTGGTGGTACTGCAGTAGTTAGAAGGGGACACAGTCTAGCATATTCTCAGCTACAGCCAGCCCAGGCCCTCCTCCACATGGTAACAGCAGGAGCCTACTTCACAAAGTCTTTAAGTCACTGGTCCTGGATCCACCTGTCCCAGGCAAGCTGCAACCTTGCCACCAGTGCTCACTCCATGACTTATCTGCAAACGGAAACGCCACTCATGATTTCTGAGTGGGGCATAGTGATATACTATGAGCTGCTGAAGGGAAAAAGAATGTAGATACCCCTGTTATATTTGATCATGTATCATGAAAAGTCATACAGCTGCTATTGGAAGTCGAGCTTTTGACATATAGATGTTAGATGCCTATATGACAGTCCTTGATGACACATGAAAAGGTCATACCAATCTCTCTGAACTCTGAAATTCTAGAATCTATATAAAAAAATTTGACAATTTATTCTGTTTTTAACTGCACTGAATGGTATATGACAGGCAAACTCCAGGGCACACAATAACTTTTATTTCAATTTTGCATCACAGTGTAACATTTCAAAAATAATTTATTGAGGTGAAATTTATATAATATAACATCAATCATTTTAAAGTGAACAATTCATTGGCATTTAGTACATTCACAATGTTGTATAACCACCACCTCTGTCTAGATCCAAAACATTTCCATCATTTCAAAGTAAAACCCCTTACTCTCCATTGTCCCTGTTTCTAGCCCCTGGCAACCACCAATCTGCCTTCTGACTCCATGGATTTATCTATTCTGGGTACTTCATATAAATGAAATTATATAATATGCCACCTTTTGTGTCTGGCTTCTTTCACTTAGTATGTTTTGGAGGTTCATCAATGTTTCAGCCTGTATCAGAACTTCATTCCTTTTCATAGCTGAATATTATTCCATTTTGTGTATGTATTACAATTTGTTTATCCATTGATGGATATTTGGGCTGTTCCCACCTTTTAGCTATTGTGAATAGTGTTGCTATGAACATGTGTGTACCTGTACTTGAATACTAGTTTTCAATTCTTTTGGTTATACAACTAGGAGTAGAATTGTGGAGGTCACATGGTAAACCTATATTTAACGACTGGTGAACTTTTCCACAGTGGCTGCACCATTTTACAATCCCACCAGCAATGTATGAGGGTTGTAATTTCTCCACATCTGCCCTAACACTTGTTATTTTGGGGTTTTATTTATTTTTCTTTCTTTTTTATTATAGCCAATGGACATGAAGTGGTATCTCATTGTGGTTTTGATGTGCATTTCCCTAATGACTAATAATGCTGAGCATATTTTCATGTGTTTTTTGGCTACTTTTTAACATTTTAAATGACAGCAGGGGTACAAATTTAAGTTAAAATTCAACTGTATAGGGAGTCTCCAAATGCAAATAACGCAACTGAGATGACCGTTAAACACATACTTGCTATAAGCTTCACAAAGTGCACTCATGCACAGGCAATGATAACCACATTTTTTTTCAAACATTGATTGTAAAAGTGGGTTTCCATTTCAAGAAATCTTATCTTCAAATCAAATGTGATGTTTAAGAAAATGCAAGTCCCCCAAGGACATCAATTTTTGTCTATATCATTCTCCATGTCTGAACAAGGCACATATTAGGCACTCAGTAAATGTTGGCTAACTAAAAAAATCAGGCTTACTATCTGGACCCAGAGACTTGTAGGTGAGTATAGATAATAAGGTAGAGGGATGGATCTAGGATAATTCAAGATTTTTCTACCTAGGTTTACTGGGAAAATGATGGTGCCATTAACCAGGATAATAAATATAGGAGCAAGAACACTTGTAATAAAGGAATTATCTCAGAATTCTTACTATTAATTCAGAGTTCCTTTTTAAATTTTTATTCTTTAATTTTCATGTTCCTTTTATACCACCTTTCTATGTGGAAAAGTGTAAGAAAAGTGAAAAGGTATTCTATAAACATAACCTAATAATACCACTACTCACAAACATTTCCTACCTTAATTTTTTGTGCTTTAGTTTTTCTTCCTATATGTCCTATTCTGACCTCATCCCTGCTGAATATCACTCCATCCCATATATATCCAATTTTCCATGGTTATTATGACAGTCTTTATAGTACTGCCTATCCCAATTTGGTTTGGCAAATTTATTAACTCTCTTCTCTGGTTTATGAATTAGAGACTGTCTCCCATTGAACAGAACTTACTTAGAAAAGCAGACCATGTCTGTCGTGACTCCATATGGCACCATTCTGTAACTAGAGGACAGACCGCTAAATTTTAATTTACTCTGATCACTTCCCCCTTGTAGACTATATGTCTTCCATTCCAAAAGTCAAAAAAAAAAAAATTCAAGCTGACTTTAATCTAGTAAAATTGTCTTGGTACTACTTGCCTTTTGAAATTAGTTTATTAGAAGAATAATCTAACCTTGCATAATTTATACCCCAAAAGAATGTATCACACCCTCAAAGTGAAGAGAAATCCTATTTCAACACACAATAAGACTGTCCCATGTGTACTAAAGTTTCTTGAGCTCTCTCCTTCTGCCGTATGTCTCCAAACAACATAGTAATTTAACCTCAAATTACAGTATGGTATTACAGTTAGTATCATCTTCCCCTCAACAAGTGATAGTCTGAGTGGACAGGGAGAATTTGTAGTACAAAATTCTTACTTGTAATATAAACTCGGGATCTGACTTCTATTATTACGGTCATGGACCAGGGACTTTCAGGAACACTGGTTCCTATGATCTGAGTAAGATCCTCAAAACTGCTGCTTCTGAGATGACCCTTTGTTCAGAAACTCATGCTGTGAGAACTAAAAGACCTTTAATATCAGAGATGTAGGGAAAAAAATGGCCAACCAATCTTTGGGGGAAAAAAGGGAAATCTTTTCTATAATTGTAGCAGAGAAAACTAACACAGGTCAACCACAGCCATCGAAATATTGGATAAGAAACCAAAGTTGTACACAGTCCTACTCAAGCCTCTAGCAGCAAAAACAGGACTCCATGGCATGGACTCCGTATTTAGGAACTTTCCAGTTGATGAGAACTCAGAATTTTTGCTTTTTATCTTTTCTTTGCTGCTATCCTCATCCAACCTTTCTGATATTTTAATTCAAATCAGTAAAAACAACTTAAAAACTTTTCTTGTGAAGGTTTTGGTTGAAGGAGCCTCACACAGAGTCATTGACTCAATAAATATTTGTTGATTGTCCACTAAATGCAGGGCCCTAGACCAGGCCCCAGGACTCAGGGGATACAATGATGAATAAAGACCCAGATTCTGTCCTCAAGGAGTTGGGCTTCTTTCCTCAAGTCTGGCTGCTCTGCCTGTGGGGTCCAAAAGGTTTCATGTGATGTTTTCCTACAGAACTCTGATGGATAAGTGGTTCTCTTGACAGATGATGGGGCTGAGGGCAAGGATGGTGATATCGTAGGCAGAGAAAACAGCAAATGCAAACAGACAAAAGCAAATGTGAAGTATGTTTGGTCAACTGCAAAAAATTTAATGGCAGAGCAAATGTAGGATTTGAATGGGAGAAAACGGAGGGCCATATATTTAGTTATAAAGGTAAGGATAAATGTACAATAACAAACCAATAAGCTTAGGCTTCATCCTGTGGGTAGTGGGGGGCAAAGAAATGGCAGGGTCACATCTACGTTTTAGAGACAATGTTTGGTGTTGGTGACCAATTGGAGGAAAAGAGACCGTAAAATAGGGCTGAGTGAAGAGGATTTTATGGTAGACCAGTAGAGAGATGAAAATGGGAAATTCCAGATTATTAATTATTCACAATGTCCCTATTTTTTATCACCATGAATAACCAAAGGCAAACAGTCTAAATGCTTCCTGATTTTGTCTCCATGCTTCTCTTACGAAGATATAATGTGTTTAGGTTTTTGTTTGTTTGTTTGTATTGTTTTGGCAGGAAGGGGAATAGTATTTCTTTGTAAAGAGCTCTACTGTTTACAAAGGCCCTTCCATGTTTAAGGACATACCAATAAATAATATCCCATACAGTACACTTTCAATTGGAGACCAAAGTAGAAAGGTTTTTGCCTCTGAGCCACAAAACCAGGATCAAGTCCCTACTCTGTCATTTACCAGATTTCTATCATTGGGCAGGTTGCCCAACTTGTCTAAGTTGTTCATCATTAAAGCTGTGTCTCAGTCAGGGTCTGAGTCAGGAAACAGAAGGCATACTCAAAGAGTAAAACTGAGCAAGGTTTAATGAAGGAAATTCATCAAGGAATGATGAAGCACCCTGGGGCTAGCAATAGTGGAGACTCATTATCACCTCTTTGACCTTGAGAACCCAGAGAGAGAGAGAGAAAGAGAGGGAGAGAGTGAGCTGTAGCTGTAGGATGGATATGGGCTGCAGCCTCCACACAGCCACTGCTAACCAGTAGCCTAGCAGAGAGAGAGTTGGGGAAATAAATACCCAGAACTCACTTTCTTTTTGCCTTCAGATATCCTGCCAGTGCTCCCGCTGGCCAAATCCTTCTAGAATCAAGAGGGCAAGGAAGCCCACTGATGTAGTCTGTAAAGGTCAGCCTCCAAGGCCACAGAAAGGATGGGGAAAAGAGTAGAGAGTAGATCTAGAGGGCAAATGTAAGATACCCAGTTCAAAATGTAATGATGGCAATCCACTTCTCACACAGACTTGCTGTGAGGGTCAAACAAGATAACATATATAAAAATAACTTGAAAACTGTAAACAAAATACACAAATATAATAATTATGAGATCCATCCTATAAGAAGTAAACAAGAAAGAATAACGCCAATCTATGGTATGGGTCTCCTGAAGTTGACAGACGTCAAACTTTCAAATCAAGAGTAGCTCTACACCGGAATTTTTTCTTTCTGGTTAAAAGTACAAATCTTGAAGACAAAAAAATCAAACTGAAAAGGAATTGTTCAGTACCAAATGGTTAAGGCTAAGTGAAAAAACTAATTCTCTAGTGAGGTCGGTGTGACAATGGTCAGACAGGACTCAGACGCCTACACATCAGCATCTCCATGTTATTTTTCTGCCCCTTGCCTTGCCCAAATCCAATTCTAACATTTTCCAGAAACAGAATTAGCAACAATTCTAGAGGCCTATTCTGCTTTCTACTGTGGTTCAGGACCAGTTCTTATAAGCACCAATTCATTTGCCAAAGAAACATTCAACAAGCATTTGCGGAGTACCTACGAAGTGCTTGGTATATAAGCTAAGCAAGATCTTCTCATCAGCGGATGATGAACCATGACAAAATTTATTCCTCATGCAACCCTTATAATCTGATTTATAATCTTTTCCCTTCTTGTTCACTCCTCTTTAGCCATACTGAACTCCTTCAAGTTACACTCCTGCCTTAGGGCCTTTCCTTGGGCTATTCCCGCTGCTTTTTCCAGATAGCCACATGGCTAACTTCTTCGTCTCCATCAAGTTTGTTCAAATGCCACCTTCTCAGTGAGGCCTACCCTATTCAAAATTACAATCCCTGCCCAAGCTCCTGATCCCCTTTGTCCTACACTATTTTTTATAACCTTTTTACATGCACATAATGTGCATGTTTATTATGGTTATTTTTAATTTCTATCTCCCCTTGTACTCCTACTGACAGGGATATTTGAATTTTGTTCACTGATGTATCCCAAGCACCTAAAACTGGGTCTGACCCATATTGGACACTCAACAAATTTTCACTGAATTAATCAATCAATCATTCAGCCATGTGAAATGGTTTCAGAAGGCTCACTGACATTAGCAATTTTTTGTTAATGTAAATTTTAAAAGTCAAAAAAAGAAAGCTATGTTGGCATTGCATTTTAAATCTAATAGTCTCATCTCAACATTAATTTGTTCCAAATTTTTTGCTCATAGGTGAAAACTCATATGTGATGATTAATCCCCATTATAATTAAATGTAAAAGCTGTAACATTTCTATTAAAGGAAATATAAGATCAAGCATCAAGCTGGTACTATAGATAACAAGTGTTTGTAATTAACATACTGTGGATAACTGTAAACTCTGTCATCACATTAATAAAACGTAAAAATTCCTAAAGCAACTGGGAGCTCCGTGGCAGCTGCAACATCAACACTAGCCACTTTGCCAGTTGTTCAGAGGCTGTGCAAGTTAGACAAACTGGTAGTAACACACATAATGCATTTGAGAGCCATTTTTGCACAACATAAGTTTATGTCTCTTTTTTTAGGTAAGGATTTTTTTCTTTTCTTTAGATAAAATATCACATCCTGATGCATGAATATGTGGAGCTGAGATAAATTTCAGACTGGTAAGGGGACTAAACCGTGAAGTGGGCAGTTTAGGTACCTCTGAGTAAACTATCACTCAGAGAACAGTAAACTGTTCCTTGGACCCTTCAAGTTACGCTCCTGCCTTAGGGCTTTTCCTCGGGCTATTCCCACTGCTTTTTTCCAGATAGCCACATGGCTAACTTCTTCGTCTCCATCAAGTCTGTTCAAATGCCACCTTCTCAATGAGGCCTACCCTATTCAAAATTTGAATAGGTTCAAACTTATTGAATAGGTTCAAATAGGTTCAAACCTATTTGAATAGGTTCAAATAGGTTCTGATTTGAGTGAAGAAAGGTTACTTGTGCAGCAAATTTGGGTCCATAAATTCATGGCTCTAATATGCAGAAAATATGAATAGAGAGATTAGTATAATTATTTTATTGCAAAGATAACTGGAAAGTCAAACAAAGAGCTCAAATGACAGAACTAAGTATGAAGGTATCAAAGGGTTAAATCGTTTCTTTCCATAAAGCCAAACCTTCTACCTCCACCACCCAAAGTGCTATAGAGTCAGAAAGATTAGGAAGCCACTGCACAGCCAATCAATGAAGGACATGATTTTTAGTGGACCCAGACACAGATTAAACTCAGCTTGGACAATGACCCTAACTCTGATTCAGCTGCAATCAGCCTCACATGTAAAAGGTGCATGTGTGCGTGTGTGTGTGCTGATACCTGATGTTTATGTTTGGGTTTCTTACTGCAACAGGGAAGTACAACATCTAGATCCAAAACAAGAAGTAAAATCTGACTTGTTTCCTAGACTACGTACGGAGCTACAATATTTTGAAAGAACCAATACAGCTTTTTACTAGATAGTGTGCTGAATTGTGTTCCCCCAGCCAAATTCATATGCTGAGGATCTAAACCTCCAGTATGTCAGAATACAACTGTATTTGGAGATAGGGCCTGTAAAGAGGTAATAACTGAGGTAAAATTAAGTCATATGAGTGGGCCCTAATCCAATATGATTGAAGAAAATTAGGACAGAGACACAGAAAGAGGAAAGACCATCAGAAGACAGAGAAGATGGCCATATACTAGCCAAGGAGAGAGGCCTCAGAGAAAACAACTCTGCCTACACCTTGATTTGGGATTGCAAGCCTCCAGAAGTGTGAGTAAATAAATTTCTATTGTTTAAGCCACCCAGTCTGTGGTATTTGTTATGGTAGCCCTAGCAACCTAATACACCATGTATGATTCGTCTCATTATGCCATTGCATGAAAAGAAGAATGGTTTTAAAAATCCAGTTCCCAATCACAAATCACAAGCATGAATGTCAACGGATACCTCATTTATGCAGTATCATAAGGGAATAAATCATTCCACATTAAGTAAAATTTACAGGTAACTAAAGCTTGCCTCTTAACAACCAAAGTTTCTAATCTAATTATATCAGATGGAAATCTTCCTAAAAATACATTGTTATATGCTATTCCCCTTTTAAAATAGAGCATACCATGATGCAACCCTTTTAAAGAATAAAATGGAAAATTCCAACAAAATTGGCAATTGTTATTCAGTACTCTTAATTCAATTATTGCTTCTATTTAAGATTAAGACTAATTTCTCATGTCTTACTTTTGTAATTTGTTTGTCCCTCACTTCCAGCTCACCTTTACTGAAATTCCAGTATGTCTCCTATCTTTCAGGCCTTCTAATCTGCTGCAGGCTGAGAAATTAGGGAACTAAGCATGTTAGAACTATGTCTCAAGTAAGAATTAGAAGGCTTGAGGGAGGGTCCAAGGAGCTTGTCTGTGAGTAAACAAGTTAACATACTCTCTGTGGCATACTTTTGGTTCTCAGAAATGTTTTTGCTTCCATCATAGCTTTTGCCTGTATTCCTAAGGGCTACCATTGAAAAGTTATGACCACTATGTTTGGATGAGATTTTATTTTTACAATATTTTATTAATAATTATTGGCTTGTTTCCACTTCAAAAACTTTTCACAGCATCATTATAGTGAATTGACATTAAAATTTGTATAGTGTTGATTTCCATCTTCAAAAAAAGATGAATATAAATATAGCAATTTTAATAATAACAGCTGGTATATATTAGCATTTACCATGTGCCTGATACTGTGCTAAATGCACATTAGGTATCTCACTTAATTACCAGCAATGCAAAGAATTTACTGAAAGCAAGGGAAGGGATGCAAAATCACTATGAACTTTCAGGAATTGTGCTTACTGGATGGAAATATGCAAATGAGCATTACTGGATCAAATAAGACATTTTAATCTGGTTTTTAAAAAGCTATTAGTAAAAACTAATACCATATGCAAGTTCCAAATTAAATATAATCCTGGCACAAGCTAAATAATCATTCTTCTCCATGGACCATCACTCCTGACAACAATCTGAAAAATTATAGTTCCTTCCCTCCATGTTTCCTATGACCCAACATGAATTTATGAAGAAGATACGCTCAAAGGCAGAGGGGCCTCAGGAAATGAATCACTAGGTTATGCAGAATTACCTTGTTATGTCAACTCCTGCCTCTCAAAAGGGATGTATTTAACACATTTGGAGGTTAATTTTTTAAATGAACTTTATTGAGATGTAATGCACATACAGTCAAATGCACAGATCTTAAGGGTTCAGTTTGATGAGTTCTGACAAATGGATACACCCTGCAGTCAACACCCCAATCAAAATATAGTGTATTTCCATTACCCCAGAAAAATTCCCTTATGACTCCTTGCAGTCAACCTCTTTCCCCGACTATAGATAGGTATTTTTCAGCAGATATAGTAGCAGTGATGGTAACAGCTACTGTTCTGGACCATTAATAGGAGTGCCCATATGCCAGGCACTGTACATATATGGTATTCCATTTAATTCCCATATCAAAGGCTGGTATTATCCCCATTAGTCTATTGGGAAGTGGGAAAAAATAGTAAGACCAAGAAATTGATTAGGCAAGGTCACATAACAACTGAGTGGTGGGATAGACCTGAACCAAGAATATCTGAATTAGAATCCCTCGTGCTAAATTCTATTGCCTCTACACAAATGCTAAGGAGTTTTAGGTTAATTCAAAACACACTAAGTAGTGGAATTAGTGAGGCCACCAACTCTAACCCACAACCCCACCTCTATTACAATCACACCCAAGTACCTTATCGTATAAGCAAGCAAAGGTTTCAGAGGCTAATACTAATGATAACTAAAGAGGATTACTTACAAGTTCCATAGCTAAAAACCTGCATGTAAATCCCTCATATATTTCTAAGGTAGTCAGGAGAGGGGGAAAATCCTCTATATAGGTGTGTGGGTCACAACCCCATCAGCCCCAAGGAATAGTTAGTGTTTCAGAAAGTGAAGGGAAGGAATCCAACCATCACTGGTTCTTAGTCAACCACAATCCACTCTACCTAAGAACCACAAGGAGAGGCGCTGTGCAGCACTCCACTCTCACTTTATTAGGGAAGCACGGAGGCAAACATCTGGATTAAACCTTTTGATTCCTCATTACATTAATTTTATTCAGTGTTTTAAACTCAACCCACTCACATTTACAAAACACTTCACACAGACTACTTCCCTCATAAATGGAGCTCCATTCACATTTCACTTAAAACATCAAACTTATTCTGAAATGACTGAGGTTAAAGCCTGTTCAGTGTTAATTTGCAAGTATTATATAAAATAATGAAAAACTAGGCGCAGAAATGCAGGAAGGTAATGTGAGGCAGCCTCTTCAAGGGGTTCTACTAAAATAAAGCAGCTTGGAAAGGGGAGCAGGCAGGCTTTCATGAACCCACAGGGATAGTGACAAACTGTTGTGGAGCGGGTATTTGATTCCCCAGAGGGAAGATTTATGAGAATTACCACCCTTGAGCAGTACCGGCTAACCCTGGGCAATCAATATAACTCATATTCCCCCAAACCTGGAGTTGTTTTGAGAAGTTCCTCTCCGAGGTTTCCCTGTGGTCTCCCTAAATCCGTTAACATATGTTGGAAGAGGGGAGGTTCTCTCTCTTTTAGAAACGAATTTTCTCCAGCAAGTTCAAGACTTCAGGACGTGTGTTTACCAAATCCTAAAGGCTTGACAACCCCAGCCCAAAGAGAGACGAGTACAGCACACAAATACACCCTACCCAACACCTGATCCTCCTTTTTCCTCCGCTAAACAAGAGCACTGCTCAGTGCAACGGAAGCGCCCGCTCATTCTCATCTAGAAATATCCCAAGCCCCAGGTCGACAGCGGGCTGTAATAGGGGAAAGGCACTGGAGGGTGCTGCTTCTCGACAATTAGCGGGAGTCACACAGGCAGAAGGGGGCCCCCTGAGGATGCGCGCCTGCTCGCCCAGCACTCTGGGGCCCCGCTCGCTCGAAGCTGCCCGGACTTTTTGGCGCCACCAGCTAGTTCAGCAAAGCCACTCCGAGGACAGCTCGGGAAAGGCGCAGAGGGGAGTGACGCGCGCGGGGCGGCGTCTCCTCCGCGGGGCTGGGTCGACTGTCGCAGAGGGGAGTGGCGCGGCGGGGGACGCGGCAACCCAACTTTCGGTTGTCTCCCCTGAGGCAGGGGAAGTGTCTCGTGGCCCGCGGGGGAAGGACCCAGAGCCCCTCGGAAACAGAGTCGCCAGCTGGTCGGCGGAGGGGATGGCCAGGAGTCCCCGGGCCAGGGGCGCGCGGGGAAGGCTCCCTCCTGCGAGGGCCCCTTCCCCCTCCCTGAGAGTCCGGGTGGCGGGGCTGGGCGCCTGGGATGACCGAGTCACGGCCACGTGGCCGCGCGGTCGCGCGTGACAGCGGGTGGGCGGGGCGTCGGGGGCGTGGGGCCGGCCGAGGCGCGGCTACCTGGCTCTTGAGGCGCATCTTCTCCGCGGCGCGGTCCAGCCGGAGGCGGCGGAGGCCGGGCGGGGCGCGGCGGCAGGGAGGACTTCCGCGGAGTCGCCCCGCGCTCGCTCGCTAGCTCTCGCTCACCCGCTCAGCGCTGAGCGGTCGCTTCGCCACCCCCACTGCCGTCTCCAGGTGGCGCCTCGCGCGGGAGTTGGAGGACCGACCCCTGCGGTTCCCGGCCCTGGCGCCTAGCATCGAGTTTACGCTCAAGAAGTTGAATGAATAAATCTCTTCTCCAGTACTGCTACCTGTGCTTAAATTTTAAGTGAGGTAGTTTTTTTGGCAGTTCAAGTCCACCAACATTTGGACCGATGTTCTTGGCAAAACACTGTGCTGGGCTCTGAGGATTTGCAAACGTGACCAACTTGGAACCCTTAGAATAAATCTTACCCTTTAGGCGAAGGCGCACTAGAAAGGTGGCCTGTCTTTGGCGGAGTGTGGACACACTAACTGGATCTTTCAAGCCATATTTGGCCAGTTGACTGGTGTCTAAGATATATCCAAAGTAAAGTGAGAAATGGAGACAATGATTAACATCACTAAATCTCAAACAAAATGACCCAGACTTTCGTGCACTATGATTTCAGGTATAAATGTTTGTTGGCCTCAATGACTTGGGAGAGCCAAGTTGCTCTGTGGCCTTCTAAACCACACCAGACTTCTGAATAACACAGCGTTGGTCTGGTGCAGGGTAATCTGATGATATTAAAAATGGTAAAGTCGCTTCTTGGGCCCTCCCTGACCTTTGTAAGACTTTCACACCCAGGGCCCAGAAACTCACAGTTAGGTTGTTGAGAATGCCCATTATTGCCTAGAGGAAATCTACTTTGGTTCAAAATATAGGAAATACAGGTATGAGTAAGACTTACTTGTTGAAGTAAGTTAGCACGGTAGAGTTAGAATGGAAATATTAAAGAATCATCTTATCTGATGCCTCTTTATAGGTGAAGGCTCTGAGGTCCTGAGAAGACCTGCCCAGGTCACAAGGGAATCAGGAGGAAAAATTGTAAAAGTTCTCCTAACCCCTGGTTTATTTTTTTATTTCACAATTCTCAGGATTCTCACATTTTCTGTTTTTAGGCCTTGATCCATTCAGACCTTCACATAGACACAAATAAACTAAAGAGGCTGCCTAGGTAATAGGAGGACTGGGAATGACAAACAAAACAAATTTGATGTTATTTTCATTATTATGATAGCTGTTAGTTATTGAGCACTTATGTGCACTTTCCATGGATTATCTCATTTAATCCAAGTTTTAAAAGGTGCAGCCTTAAAACTGAATAATCCCTGATGACTATAAGAGCTGTTTTCTCACAGTCTCCTTTGACTATGTAAAACAAAAGAGTTTTGTTCCTGAGCAGATGGGGATATACCAACTCAAAATTCTGCTAACTTGTATTCTTTGACCCAGTAGTTCCACTTTTATAAATTTGTTTTAAGGAAGAAATCATTAATGTGTTCAAAGACTTGGCCCTATGGTTATTTACTGTAGCATAGTTTGAAATATGCAAAAATTGGAAATAGTCTTTAATGGTCAACAAAAGGGACTGATCATCCATACAATGGAATATTCTGCAGACATTAAGAATGATACAGTCCATGAATATTTATCAACATGGGAAGATGTTCACAGTATATTTCAAAGTGAGAAAAGGAGGTCACAAGATTGTATCCTGTTTTTGAAAGGGTAACTGGCTATTTTGGAAGGTGGGATTATGAGTGATTTTTATTTCTCCCTCTTTTGCTTATCTGTATTTTTTAAAATGTCAATAAGTAAATAGTTATTGTTTTGGAATTAAAACAAATTTTGTTTTCATGAATGACTATCTCTGATTATTAGCAATGAGCAAGATATTGTAGGAAAGGCCAGCAGGCAAGAATTCAGGGCAGTTTAGCACAGTAAAGGACACAGTCTTAACCACTGTAGTTAGGGTATTAATCAGACCTAGTTTCTAGATCAGCTCTGCCCTTTTAAAAGTATGTCATCTTGAACAAGTTACTTGGTTTTTCTAAGCCTAAAAACAGTAATGACAATAACAGCTAACATTAATGAGAGTTTACTTTGTGCTGGGCACTGTGCTATGCACTCTGTTTACAATCTCATTCTCACATCAACTGATGAGGAAATTGAAGCTTAAGTTGAGGAAAGTTAAACAACTTGTCCAAGTATACACAATCAGATAAATACTCACATCATAGTGTGGTTGTGAGGGTTAACTGCAAGGGGGCACTTAAAGCACTTAGCTTAATATAGTGGCAGATATGCAAATGTATATGCAGATGTATATATATACTTGATGCCAGTTGTTTTTTAATAATTTAGGCACAACTCTGTAGCAAGTTCTGCTCTTTATAAAATTTTTAGTGCTCCAATCACCTCTCCAGGGAATCTACTTTGGTTATACTGTGGTGGGTAAGATTATGGGCTCTAAAACCTGTCTTGGTTTGAATACCAGCTCTACCACTTACTAGCTCTGTGATTAAGTTAAGTTACTTAACCCTCTTTGTACCCCGGTTTTCTCATCTGTAAGAAGGGCCTAATATTAGAATTAACTTCATGGGGGTTGTTCTGAGTATAAATGAGATAACAGACAGAATGCAATAAGAACAGTGCATGGTGTACTTAGAGTTTTTTAAATGATTACACATTTTACAAATTGTAAGTTCCTTTTCACACTAATATAAAGATCTTAATACGTGTTCCTTATATTGATATATGAACGTATTGTTATTTAATGCCAAAAGGTTATGTAAATGCAAAACGTGTCAGAATTCATAGTAGGAAGTAGTCCCCATTTAAAAGAAACCCATGTAGCATTTACATGTGCTTATATTACTAAAACAGACATCAAACCCAGAAACAAAATATACAAAAAAATACCAATTCTTCCAGTCTTAACTTTTCCAAAATCAGTTTAGCCATGGATTCTTCAAAGAAAACAATTTGGCATATTTAGGACTTTACTTTGTCATGCATTTTATTATACTCAGAGATTCGAGCTATCCTCTGGATTTATGAGGTCTTTTAAAACAATTGAAAAATTCCACACAGAGATTAAAAAATAATACATTTTCAATTTTATAATCAAATATGTTAAGGTAATACTACTTATGAAAAAAATCACATAAAAAGCAAATCATCATTGTGTTAAGAACCATGCTACAGGGAAAAAAACTGTTTCTCATCAATTGAAAATATATTTTAGGCTATATATATATTCATATATGTGTGTGTATATATACACATTTAATTAAAGGTGATATATTAAAATATTAATTTTATCAGCATGGTATTTCCCATCTAAAACAAGTGTTTTAGAATTACATTCAATCCTCCAAGGTATAATGATAATTTATATTCCTTCCCAATAGAAACCATAAATGGAATCTATGATAATTTTACAATTACAAGTCATATTGTGGCTCTAGAATAGTCAACTTGATGTAACAAAACAATTAGTAAGAGCATGGAAACTTACTTTCTTCCTTTGAAAGGCAATTCCTTATTAAGGGCAATGTTATTTTTCTTTAGAAGTCCTAAATCTTCACACAAAGGCATTACAAGCTCATCGTGCACCTTAATTATAAGGACACCTGTGTTTCTTTGTTTATCTGGTTGGTTGGTCCTGAGGATTTGATTTGTCACATTCCTCCCCTGTCCCCGCCCTATTTCTGTTGTAATGAGAACAACTTAACAATACCATCTGCACAACCTCCAAGCCCCAAATAATGACTGGGGAGGAATACAGGTATTAGTTATGGTGGGGGAGCCCTTGTTGCTTAACCTTCATGTAAAGGGCTAAAATTCAGCGTTAGTAAGCATAAACTTGGGGGATATACTGATTTTAAAACATAGCATGAAATCCCACCTTTACCCTTCCACCTCCACCCCGTTCTCCCCCACTATCCCCACCACCCTCACCCTTCTCCCTGGGGAAGCAGTGTGATATTAGATGGAGTCAGATTAATCCCACCTCCATCATTCAGGAGCCCTGTGATCTCTGGCAAGTTCCTTTATCTCTCTGAGCCTCAGTTTCTGTATAATAGAGATAGTAGTACTTACCTCATAGGTTGTTACGAAGATGATTTTTACTGTTAATGGAAAAAGTGTGTAAAGTTTTTTCTCCTTCCTCTTTCCCCTCTGCATTGGGAACATTCAAAAAAGGCTCCAACTATGCACATCTATAGAAGAATAGTCATGTGTGAAGGTATGGATATTTGAGGGATTTGGGAATTTGATGTGAGATAGAAATGCATCTGTTGTCTTCATCATCAACATCTCCTGAAAGGGAATGAAAGAACTCCATTTATCAAACAAGTATTCATTAAGCACCTACTAGGTCTAGGCCTCCTACTAACCACTGGCAATAGAGTTGTCTTCTGTCCTCGAGAAGATCTCAGCCTTAGGGGAGATGAGAAATGACGGACTATGACAATTCAATATAACACAGTATAACAAGTACCAAAATTGAGAGAAACACCAGGAACTGTAGAATAGGGGCACCAAAGCAGCCCCCGGGAGAAGGGGTTAGGTGAGAGGAGGGTCTGGGAAGATTCCTGGTGGGGGGGGAAATGATTCTATAATTCAGTTTTGAAGAACAAGCAGGAGTTAGAAGGTGAAAGACTGAACATCGCAGCTTGATAGAGGTGCCTTCAAAAAAAGACATAGATGTGAAGTAAATGGTGTATTCCATTGTCAGAATGAGGCTACATTGTAGTGTTATGTATATGATGGATATAACAGAATTTGTGCATTCTCTGATCTTTCATCACATGAGATTTTAATGGGAACAAGGAATAAGCACTCTTTTTGAGTAAGCCCATGAGCATATGTTCAGAAACATTTGATTAGAGCCTTTGCTCTAACAGTTTTAACTATTCTTAGTTGCTCCTTAACAGTTGCAGTTTGCACTTAATAGATTAGATAATTGCTTATTAGTAGAAAATAACCCAGCCAATCATGACATGCAGGAAATGATAAGAAAAAGTATACTCAGTCTTCATTGTAGGTTTTAGTGCTGGAAGGAACCTTAGAGATGGTTGATATCATCCTCATTTTACAGGCAAGAAAAGTCAGATCCAGGGAAGCTCAGTGACCTGCCCAAGTTCTCACAGCTGAGAAGCAGAGCCAGGAATAGAACCCAGTTCTCTGGGCTCCCTGCCCATTGCTCTCACCAATGACAGTGGCTACCATTTACTGGACATTTCCAAGGTTCTAACATGATAACTAAAATCTCTAAGTATTATTTCATTTTATTGACATTTCTAATCTAATTTGAATCATTTTAGAATGGAGCAGGGAATAGTACTTTTAAAAAGTAAATATTTGTTGTGTGGATACCAGTGAATGAAGAAATGCTGTTCACATAGATCTTGTTTCATTAGCTGGTTAATGTATTTCTTTCAAAGCTAACTTTAGTTTTATATACATCTTTCAGGTTTTGTTTCCAAGATTTTCCTCTAGGAGTTTGATTTAACTCAGTTCGATTTGACAAATATTTATTGAGTCCTTGTGAAAGGAGAAGCAAATCTTTCTTTTCTGTTGCGTTTCCTCTGGATGTCAGGCTTCATGAGAGGCTGTGTCATGCCAGGAAAGAGCACAAGCTTGGGAGTCAAATAGGCTTTGGTTCAAATCCCAGCTCCACAACTAACCATCTCACGGATCTTGGAAGGTTACCTAACTTCCGATATCTGTAAAATGAGGGTGTGAATTAAATCTACTTTACAGGGTTGGTCTATGGATTAAAATGAATGAAATAAGTAAAGGAATCCATTTTATTCATGGCCATTTGTTCTGAAGATTACTCATATCATTAAGCCGAGCAGCATTCTGTTAAAAGGTCATTTATTGTAATGTGTGGCAGATTGTAATTTCCAAATGTGGCTACGACAATATCTCCCTCCCCACCTGCTCTTCTGCAATGTGACCTTGCTACTCCCTCACCAAGAGGGGAATCTAATCCCCTTTCTCTTGAATCTTGGTCATTCTTAGTGACTCTGGGTCACACTATCCACTGTCCCTTCCTTCCAGCTGATAGAAATGCAGATGTCATGGTGGGAGCGGAGGTACAAGTTGGCAGGACAACAAAACAGAAAGCCCCCAGAAACTTGATGATTATGTGTGTTGTCATAGCAGCCGTGGACTACATACCCAGACTTTTACATGACAGAGGAATGAACTTCTATCTTATTTAGACCGCTTATTTTGGACCTTCCCGTCACAGCAAACCTACGAATACGCTAACCTACACGACTGGAGATACTAACGTGATCCTAAAGTGCCTGGCATAGAGCAGGTGCTCAATAGTAAGTAGCTAGCACATTTAAAACACCAAAACCATCTACTGCCCTCCAAGACACAATCCCACCTTTCTGGGTGATTTTTATACTTGGCTCACTGATCTCTTCCACATAGCTTTCCCTCTATCTCTGCCTTCCAGGTCATCAACAGACAACAGTAGTCTTTTTAGTCACTTAATCCCACTAATCCTTGCACTGCTCACCTCCAGTGACTCACTTTCCCTCCATTTCAGCCACCAGCTTCACAATCAACTCCAGGCTTCATCATGGCACTAAATGGCTCCACCTGTATGTTCTAGAATTCCGCCATTTTTCTCTCTGATTCCTGCTCTCAGTCACCTCTCTTACTCTCTCACTGCTACCAATCCAGTTTTCATCCCTATCATGTTCCTATCCTGTGTGCCAATATGATTTCCTGACTGGCATTTCTATTGAGAATGGGCCACACAGTCAGCATTTCCCCTGCCACCCTAGAGTCCCACCCACCGCCTTCATCTTCTGCCATTCCCACCTGGTCAGCCTTAGCCCAGGCTGGTCCAAGTGGGCCTCCACTGGATTCCCACTGCCCCTGTGCAGTCCTCTATCACAATTGGTGTCACTCTGCTTTATCAATTTCAGTCTGTGAGTCTGTCTCCCCACTAGACTATGAGCTTTTTGAGGTTGGAAACTGACTTATTTGTGTTTGCAACTACACTTCCCAGCAAAAACATGTCTACTATTTGGAATGCCTCAGGTTTTCCCACCTCCATGCCTTTGCTTATGCCATTCCTCCCTGGGAATATTTTCCCCCATTGACTCATTCTAACATCAGACAAATCCAGGAAGTTTCATCTCAGATGCCACCTCCAAGAAGTTTTTCCCGATAGGACATTTTCCTCCTTTGAAGCTCCAAAGCATTTCCCTGGTATTTCTTTGCAGGCACTTTAACTTTGCGGTCAACTCAGTTACTGAGCATCTAGTATTCACTCAATGATATGCTGCCCACTTCATTCTTGGCTATCATTTACTCCTTATAAATACCCAATCATCTTGATTTTGCAGCTAAGGTAACTGAAACTCTGAAAGGTTAGGTGATTTTGCCCCAAACCACACAGCTAGAAAGTGGTAGGACCATGATTCACTCCAAGGTCAGTGTTCTCATGCTGTGTTGCTCCACATCAGCTTTGGGCTTTTGTCCCTTGTGTAAATATCTTGTCTGTCTATGTGAGTTCTTTGTGGGCAAGTGTTGTGTCTCTCACCTGTTATATCTCTTCTAACATCTAGCCTAGCCTCTTGCAGATAGTGAATGCAACAAAATACACAGAAAATAAAATACTGATTCAGGAACTCTCTGAAAACACCTGCAAGACAGTGTTCAGACCCCTCCCTCCATTCCCACATCCTTGTCACTGACTCAAGGGCCCTGGCTGCCAATGGGCTCACACCTGACCCTTCCAGGAGCAGGTGATAATTCAGACAACCTCGTTAACAATCTGTGGGGCTCCTGAACTAATTACTATGGGGTTTTAACTATATTTCCCACAATTAAACAGCTTCTGTTGTTAACCTATAATGGTAGGATCTAGAGAAGAAAGAGTGGACAGGGATCTAGTTTTCTCCCATGCCACGCTTTGTCCCCCCATAATGTTCCAGAGGCAAAGAACCTGTTGAAAATAAAGAAAATACATTAAATCAACTACATAAATTGTGATTATATCTCACAGTTTATTCATTCCTTGGCCGTGTAAACATTAGATTTTTAAAAATTAAGGTGAATCTAAAAACAAAATTCTTCAAGCTACCATTGACTGTGACAGAAAAAGCACACCTTTCCCCAGTCATGTAGTTCCCATGGTACTTCAGCAATTACAAACATTCCTTCCCTCCTAAACATCACTTCTCTCCTAGGAAGTGAGGCCCAGGTCCCATAAGGTTTAGTGTGGTTTTGTTCAGTGTCTGTTTCCCCCATTTCACTTTGAACTTAAAGCTGGAACGCTATTAATTATTTCCTGTGAACCCAGCTCTTGGCAGAATTCTTAGCACAAACTACATATAGTGAATATTTGTTGAATGAATAACTAATCTAGTTCAGTGTTATTTAAACCTTTTAAAAAACTGTGCAAGGTGAAAAATATAATTTACATTGTCTCTCTCTCTCCTTCTGAAACAAAAATTTTATGAAAAAATACTCACCTTTACTACCTGCAATGCACTGTGACGTTTGCTATTCAATCTTATACCTTCCTATTACTTTATTTCTTTTAATTTCTGGTTGTGACCCAATAAATTGATTTACAACAAAACTAAGGCATTACAAACTTAATTAGAATCATATTGGACTATGTATAGGAATTATGTTTTATTTTGTTCATAGGTTATTTACAATCACCGTGTTTTATTCCTATTTTCAAGTGTTGAATGAGGACATAAATTAAAAATAAACACGAGGCGAAATCCTTTGCACAGAATAGGCAATAGCTCTCCTCTGCAGAGTCTCAGTGTTTAAAGTTTGCCTCTTTGCCTTGGAAACACCTTGAAAGCTTGGGATCAGAATGAGTCATTCTTGCCAATGAGTGTTTCCCAAAATGTATGTATCCATTCTTCCTTGAGCCACCGAGTAATAATAACACCTAACATTTACTGAGCACTTACTAAGTTCTAGGTACTATTCCTCTAATCGCTATATATATATATATATATATATATATATATAAAATATAGAAATATATATATATATATAAAAAATATAGAAATATATATCCTCAGTTAATCCTCACAAAACACGTTTGGGTAAGAACTATTATTATTCCCATTTTATAGATGAGAAAACTGAGGCACAGAGGGACTCACATTGCTGGAAAACAGCAGAGCCAGTATTTGAACCCAGGCATCCTTAAAAGGATGTGTATATCATAGCTAGACTACGACATTCAAATCCTGTCTCTGCTGCTTAGTAATTGTGAGATCTTGAGCAAGTTACTTAATATCTCTGTGCCTAGGTTTTCTCAACTATAAAATGAAGCTGATGATAATAATAATAGTTACTACCCACGAGAATTTTTGGGAAGATTAAGGCAGTTTATATATAATACTTAGAACAATGCCTGGCACATGGTAAGCACTTATTAAGTTTTTACTCTTAATATGATGGCTTCATGCACTCTAAACCACTGTGCTAAGCTGCCTTTATAGATGTGACTTCCACAGTGAGAGAAACACGTGCACTGAAAGGAACCCTAGAGATCAGCTAGTTCCACTTGGTCATTTCGTAGATGAGGTTGGTCTGAAGAGGAGAAGGGGTTTGTTTGTTCAAATGTATGTGGCAGAGCTAGGCCTAGAACTTGGGTATCCAGTGTCTGCATCTAGTGCCCTTTCCACCACTCAGCCTCTCTCTCTCCCTCATGTATTTAGTCCCCTCGTTTATTGTGAACACTGCTATCCTGTGCTCTTCACCGTCTCCACATAATTTTGTTGCTGGGGAGAAACCTAAGCGCTGGATACTGGGGAGAAACCTAAGCGCTGGATACTGGGGAAATTCTTTGACTCAATCAGGCTATACCACAGCATCCTGCTTTCTATGTGTGTTCACTGCAGGTATTTAGCACTTTATTACAACATATAAAGTTAGAAAACACAAAATTTGGAGGAAGATAGACCTGCCAACTTTGGATCTCGCACTAATTTCTCTGTGCCAACATTTACTCTTCTGGTGCCTCTCTCATCCCCAGCTTAGCCTGCTGCCTTGGCTTCCTCAGAACTTCCTCTATCTTTTCCTACCTTTGTAGTCCATTCCCACAGCAGCCTGAGTGAGCCTTTTAAAAAATATGATTATGTCACTGCTCTGCTCAAAACCTTTCTATGGTTTTTCATTCTCTGTGGGGCAAGGAGCAAAATCCTTAAGACGGTTTACAAGATCCTCCTTGTCTTGATTCCTGCCACCTCTCCCACTGCACTGACCCTCAAGCCTGCATTCTCCTTTCACTTCCCTGAAAGCACCCTCTTCTCCTCTCCCCCACCACAGGAACTTTGCAAATTCTGTTTCCTTTATCTTAACTGCTCTTCCTTGGGGCTTTATGCAGTTAATGCCTATCTTTCTTTCAGCTTTTTCAGTGATTTATTTTAGTTCCATCAACACCTGCTCAGGGAAACCTACCTTTTTCTAAGTGACTTTGTAGAGTTTATTATTTTAATAATTTTACTGCTTTTGGTTATTCCTTGATTAATCTCCATTTCGTCCACTAAGATTATCAACTCTGTGAGGATCAGAATAGTATCTTCTTTCTCTCTAATTCAAAGCCTGTTATATATTAATTAGGCTTTTTTGCCATGCATCTAACCTACATTATATCTAATTGTCATAATGATCCACAAGGCAGGTCTAGTGTGTCATTTATACATGAGGAAATTGAGATTCAGGAAAGTTAAATAACTCACTATAAAGTCTTACAGCTAGTAAGTGGTGAGGTTGGAATTTGAATTCAATTTCTTCTAGTTCCAAACTAGTATTCCTTACTTTACATTGTATTGCCTGTGACTAGGAAGTTTTTAATCTTTGTTTTTTGTTGTTGTTGTGAAAAAAGAAATTGTTTTAAAAGTATGTTGGCCAAATGCAAAATTTCTTTCCTGGATATGTATGTAATTTTGATAGGGAGGAAGGCAAGAATTGTATACGCACATAATTATCTTTAGAAAAAGATCACCGGGGAGACCTTCAAGATGGCGGAGGGATAAGATGTGGAGATCACCTTCCTCCCCACAAATACATCAGAAATACATCTACATGTGGAACAACTCCTACAGAACATCTGCAGAATTCTGGTAGAAGATCTCAGACTTCCCAAAAGGTAAGAAACTCCCCACGTACCTGGGTAGGGCAAAAGAAAAGAGAAAAAACAGAGAGAAAAGAATAGGGACTGGACATGCACCTCTGGGAGGGAGCTGTGAAGGAGGGAAAGTTTCCACACACTAGGAAGCTCCTTCACTGGCGGAGACGGGGGCTTGGCGCGGGGGAAGCTTCAGAGCCACGGAGGAGAGCGCAGCAACAGGGGTGCAGAGGGCAAAGCAGACAGATTTCCGCACAGAGGTTCGCTGCCGACCAGCACTCACCAGCTCGAGAGGCTTGTCTGCTCACCCGCCGGGGCAGGTGGGGGCTGGGAGCTGAGGCTCGGGCTTTGGAGGTCAGATCGCAGCGAGAGGACTGGGGTTGGCTGAGTGAACACAGCCTGAAGGGGCTAGTGCGCCACAGCTAGCCGGGAGGGAGTCCGGGAAAAGTCTGGATCTGCCGAAGAGGCAAGAAACCATTGCTTTGGGGTGCGCAAGGAGAAGAGATTCGGAGCACTGTCTACACAAGCTCCAGAGACTGGCGTGAGCCACGGCTATCAGCGCAGACCCCAGACACGGGCATGAGACGCTAAGGCTGCTGCTGCAGCCACCAAGAAGCCTGTGTGCAAGCACAGGTCACTATCCACACCGCCTCTCCCGGGAGCCTGTGCAGCCCGCCACTGCCAGGGTCCCATGATCCAGGGACAACTTCCCCGGGAGAACGTACGGTGCGCCTCAGGCTGGTGCAACGTCACGCCGGCCTCTGCCACTGCAGGCTCACCCCTCATTCCATACCCCAACCCCCACCCCCCCCTCAGTGAGCCAGAACTGCCTAATCAGCTGCTACTTTAACCCCGTCCTGTCTGGGCTGGGAACAGACGCCCTCAGGCGACCTAAACACAGAGGCAGGGCCAAATCCAAAGCTGAACCCCAGGAGCTGGGCGAAAAATGAAGAGAAAGGGAAATTTCTCCCAGCAGCCTCAAGAGCAGCAGATTAAATGTCCACAATCAACTTGATGTACCTTGGATCTGTGGAATACCTGAATAGACAAGGAATCATCACAAAATTGAGGCAGTGGACATTGGGAACAACTGTAGACTTGGGGTTTGCTTTCTGCATCTACTTTGTTTCTGGTTTTATGTTTATCTTAGTTTAGTATTTAGAGTTTATTATCACTGGTAGATTTGTTTACTGGTTTGGTTGATCTCTTCCTCCTTTATTTTTTTAATATATAGATATATATGTTCTTTTCCTTTTTCTCTTTTTGTGAGGGTGTAATTGTATGCTTCTTTGTGTGATTTGTCTGTATAGCTTTGCTTTTACCATTTCTCCAAGGGTTCTGTCTGTCCAGTTTTTTTTTTAAGTATAATTTTTAGCACTTGTTATCATTGGTGCATATTTTTCTTCATTTGGTGGCTCTCTTGTTCTTTCTTTCTATTACATTTTAACATTTTTAATAATTATTTTTTATTTTAATAACTTTATTTTATTATTTTTTTTATTTCTTTTTTTCTCCCTTTTATTCTGAGCCATGTGGCTGACAGGGTCTTGGTGCTCTGGCCGGGTGTTAGGCCTGAGACTCTGAGGTGGGAGAGCTGAGTTCAGAACATTGGTCCACAAGAAACTTCCTGGCTCCACGTAATATCAAATAGCGGAAGCTCTCCCAGAGATCTCCATCTCAACACTAAGACCTGGCTCCACTCAATGACCAGCAAGCTACAGTGCTGGACACCCTATGCCAAACAACTAGCAAGACAGGAACACAACCCCACACACTAGCAGAGAGCTGCCGAAAATCATATAAAGGTCACAGACACCCCCAAAACATCGGACCAGACACAGTCCTCTCCACCAGAAAGACAAGAGCCAGCCTCATCTTCCAGAAAACAGGCACTTGTCCCCTCCACCAGGAAGCCTACACAACCCACAGAACCAACCTTAGCCACTGGGGGCAGACACCAAAAACAACGGGAACTACGAACCTGCAGCATGCAAAAAGGAGACCCCAAACACAGTAAGTTAAGCAAAATGAGAAGACAGAGAAACACACAGCAGATGAAGGAGCAAGGTAAAAACCCACCAGACCAAACAAATGAAGAGGAAATAGGCAGTCTACCTGAAAAAAGGAATTCAGAATAATGATAGTAAAGATGATCAAAAATCTTGGAAATAGAATGGAGAAAATACAAGAAGCGTTTAACAAGGACCTAGAAGAACTAAAGAGCAAACAAACAATGATGAACAACACAATAAATGAAATTAAGAACTCTCTAGAAGGAATGAATAGCAGAATAACTGAGGCAAAAGAACAGATAAGTGACATGGAAGATAAAACAGTGGAAATAACTACTGCAGAGCAGTATAAAGAAAAAAGAATGAAAAGAATTGAGGACAGTCTTAGAGACCTCTCGGACAACATTAAACACATCGACATGCAAATTATAGTAATCCCAGAAGAAGAAGAGAAAAAGAAAGGGGCTGAGAAAATATTTGAAGAAATTATAGTTGAAAACTTCCTTAATGTGGGAAAGGAAATAGTTAATCAAGTCCAGGAAGGGCAGAGAGTCCTATACAGGATAAATCCAAGGAAAATCACACCAAGACACATATCAATCAAACTATCAAAAATTAAATACAAAGAAAAACTATTAAAAGCAGTAAGGGAAAGACAACAAATAAAATACAAGGGAATCCCCATAAGGTTAACAGCTGACCTTTCAGCAGAAACTCTGCAAGCCAGAAGGGAGTGGCAGGACGTATTTAAAGTGTGAAAGGGAAAACCTACAACCAAGATTACTCTACCCAGCAAGGATCTCATTCAGATTTGAGGGAGAAATTAAAAACTTTACAGAAAAGCAAAAGCTAAGAGAATTCAGCACCACAAAACCAGCTTTACAACAAATGATAAAGGAAGTTGTCTAGGCAGGAAACACAAGAGAAGGAAAAGACCTACAAAAACAACCCAAAACAATTAAGAAAATCATAATAGGAACATACATATGGATAATTACCTTAAATGTAAATGGATTAAATGCTCCCACCAAAAGATATAGACTGGCTAAATGGAAACAAAACCAAGACCCATATATATGCTATCTACAAGAGACCCACTTCAGATATAGAGACACATATAGACTGAAGGTGAGGGGATGGATAAAAGATATTCCATGCAAATGGAAATCAAAAGAAAGCTGGAGTAGGAATTCTCATATCAGACAAAATAGACTTTAAAATAAAGACTATCACAAGACACAAAGAAGGACACTACATAATGATCAAGGGATCAATCCAAGAAGATACAACAATTGTAAATATTTATGCACTCAACATAGGAGCACCTCAATACATAAGGCAAATGCTAACAGCCATAAAAGGGGAAATCAGAAGCAACACAATCATAGTAGGGGACTTCAACACCCCACTTTCACTAATGGACAGATCATACAAAATGAAAATAAATAAGGAAACACAAGCTTTAAATGATACTTTAAACAAGATGGACTTAATTGATATTTATAGGACAGTCCATCCAAAAACAACAGAATACACTTTCTTCTAAAGTGCTCATGGAACATCCTTCAGGATAGATCATATCTTGGGTCACAAATCAAGCCTTGGTAAATATAAGAAAATTGGTATAGTATCAAGTATCTTTTCCAACCACAAAGCTATGAGACTAGATATCAATTACAGGAAAAAATCTGTAAAACCTACAAGCACATGGAGGCTAAACAATACACTATTTAATAACCAAGAGATCACTGAAGAAATCAAAGAGGAAATCAAAAAATACCTAGAAACAAATGACAATGAAACCACGATGACCTGAAACCTATGGGATGCAGCAAAAGCAGTTCTAAGAGGGAAGTTTATAGCAGTACAATTACCTCAATAAACAAGAAACATCTCAAATAAACAACCTAACCTTACACCTAAAGCAATTAGAGGAAGAAGAACAAAAAAAACCCAAAGTTAGCAGAAGGAAAAAAATCATAAAGATCAGAAATAAATGAAAAAGATATGAAGGAAACAATAGCAAAGATCAATAAAACTAAAAGCTGGTTTTTGAGAAGATAAACAGAATTGATAAACAATTAGCCAGACTCATCAAGAAAAAAAGGGAGAACACTCAAATCAATAGAATAAGAAATGAAAAAGAAGTAACAACTGACACTGCAGAAATACAAAGGATCATGAGAGATTACTACAAGAAACTCTATGCCAATAAAATGGACAACCTGGAAGAAATGGACAAATTCTTAGAAAAGCACAACCTCCCGAGCCTGAACCAGGAGGAAATAGAAAATATGAACAGACCAATCACAAGCACTGAAATTGAGAATGTGATTAAAAATTTTCCAACAAACAAAAGCCCAGGACCAGGTAGCTTCACAGGCGAATTCTATCAAATATTTAGAGAAGAGCTAACACCTATCCTTCTCAAACTCTTCCAAAATATAGCAGAGGGAGGAACACTTGCATAATGATTCTATGAGGTCATCATCAGCCTGATACCAAAACCAGACAAAGATGTCACAAAGAAAGGAAATTACAAGCCAATATCTCTGTTGAACATAGATGCAAAAATCCTCAGCAAAATACTAGCAAACAGAATCCAACAGCACATTAAAAGGATCACATAACATGATAAAGTGGGGTTTATCTCAGGAATGCAAGGATTCCTCAATATATGCAAATCAATCAATGTGATATACCATACTAACAAATTGAAGGAGAAAAACCATATGATCATCTCAATAGATGCAGAAAAATCTTTCGACAGGGTTCCCATTTATGATAAAAACACTCCAGAAAATAGGCATAGAGGGAACTTACCTCAACATCATAAAGACCATATATAACAAACCCACAGCCAACATCGTTCTCAGTGGTGAAAAACTGAAACCATTTCCACTAAGAACAGGAACAAGACAAGGTTGTCCACTCTCACCACTATTATTCAACATAGTTTTGGAAGTTTTAGCCACAGCAATCAGAGAATAAAAAGAAATAAAAGGAATCCAAATCGGAAAAGAAGTAGTAAAATTGTCACTGTTTGCAGATGACATGATACTATACATAGAGAATCCTAAAGATGCCACCAGAAAACTACTAGAGCTAATCAATGAATTTGGTAAAGTTGCAGGATACAAAATTAAAGCAAGAAATATCTTTCATTCCTATACACTAATGATGAAAAATCTGAAAGAGAAATTAAGGAAACACTCCCATTTACCACTGCAACAAAAAGAATAAAATACCTAGGAATAAACCTACCTAAGGAGACAGAAAACCTGTATGCAGAAAACTGTAAGACACTGATGAAAGAAATTAAAGATGATAGAAATAGATGGAGAGATATACCATGTTCTTGGATTGGAAGAATCAACATTGTGAAAGTGACTATACTACCCAAGGCAATCTACGTATTCAGTGCAAGCCTTATCAAACTACCACTGGCATTTTTCACAGAACTGGAACAAAAAATTTCACAATTGTATGGAAACAAGAAAGACCCCGAATAGCCAAAGCAATCTTGAGAACGAAAAACGTAGCTGGAGGAATCAGGCTCCTGGACTTCAGACTATATTACAAAGCTACAGTAATAAAGACAGTATGGTACTGACACCAAAACAGAAATATAGAACAGTGAAACAGGATAGAAAGCCCAGAGAGAAACCCATGCACATATGGTCACCTTATCTTTGATAAAGGAGGCAAGAATGTACAATGGAGAAAAGACAACCTCTTCAATAAGTGGTGCTGGGAAAACTGGACAGCTACATGTAAAAGAATGAAATTAGAACACTCTCTAACACCATACACACAAAAAAACTCAGAATGGATTAAAGACCTAAATGTAGGGCCAGACACCATCAAACTCTTAGAGGAAAACATAGGCAGAACACTCTACGACATAAATCACAGCAAGATCCTTTCTGACCCAGCTCCTAGAGAAATGGAAATAAAAACAAAAATAAACAAATGGGACCTAATGAAACTTCAAAGCTTTTGCACAGCAAAGGAAACCATAAACAAGACCAAAAGACAACCCTGAGAATGGGAGAAAATATTTGCAAATGAAGCAGTGACAAAGGATTAATCTCCGAAATTTACAGGCAGCTCATGCAGCTCAATATCGAAAAAACAAACAATCCAATCCAAAAGTGGGCAGAAGGCCTAAAGAGACATTTCTCCAAAGAAGATATACAAATTGCCAACAAATACATTAAAGAATGCTCAACATCATTAATCATTAGAGAAATGCAAATGAAAACTACAATGTGATATAGTCTCACACTGGTCAGAATGGCCATCATCAAAAAATCTAGAAACAATAAATGCTGGAGAGGGTGTGAAGAAAAGGGAACCCTCATACACTGCTGGTGGGAATGTAAATTGATACAGCCACTAGGGAGAACAGCATGGAGGTTCCTTAAAAAACTTAAAATAGAACTACCATACGATCCAGCAATGCCACTACTGGGCATATACCCTGAGAAAACCATAATTCAAAAAGAGTCATGTACCACAATGTCCATTGCAGCTCTATTTACAATAACCAGGACGTGGAAGCAACCTATGTGTCCATTGACATATGAATGGATAAAGAAGATGTGGCACATATATACAATGGAATATTTTTCAGCCATAAAAAGAAACGCAATTGAGTTATTTGTAGTGTGGTGGATGGACCTAGAGTCTGTCATACAGAGTGAAGTGAGTCAGAAAGAGAAAAACAAATACTGTATGCTAACACATATATATGGAATCTAAAGAAAAATAAGGTTCTGAAGAACCCAGGAACACGACAGGAATAAAGATGCAGATGTAGAGAATGGACTTGAAGACAGTGAGAGGGGGGAGGGTAAGCTGGGACGAAGTGAGAGAGTGGCAAGGACCTATATACACTACCAAATGTAAAATAGATAGCTAGTGGGAAGCAGCTGCAGAGCACAGGGAGATCAGCTTAGTTCTTTGTGACTCCCTAGAGGGGTGGGATAGGGAACGTGGGAGGGAGATGCAAGAGGGAGGGGATATGGGGATATATGTATACGTGTAACTGATTCACTTTGTTATAAAGCAGAAGCTAACACACCATTGTAAAGCAATTATACTCCAATAAATATGTTAAAAAAAAAAGATTACCTACCTCCATATGGCTTTTTTTCAAAACAGATGTTAATCACCTAGTTTAAACCATCTAAATTCCTTGTGTCAGATTTCTCTGTGTGTATTTGTATGTTTACTGTTTTTATTGTGCCACAGAAACTAGTATTTGAGAAATAAAGTTTGCCCAAGAATGGCTGAATCAGAAGTTTGAGATTTAGATACCTTGGCTTGCCCACATTGTTGAGGATTAGGGAAATTCAATTGTTGTAAACCAAGTTGCTTTTATTCACAACTTCCTCATGTTTTCTTTATTTCTACTCATTACTGCATCTTTATTAGCAGTTTGAAACAGATTTTTCCTTTTGTGTCTTGTTAGTTTTATCTTCCCAGAACTTGTTGTAAGGAAGTAAATTGCAGATTTCACTTTGATTTTGCCTCCCTGAACTTCAAAGTTAATATTCCCTCAGAGAGAAGCTTAGATTCTAATTTTTCATCTTAAGAAAAATTATACAAGCAACATATTTGAAGTAGCATGGTGGAAAAATATAAAAGAAGAAATGAATGCATGAGTTTTCCTTTTATAGAAGGTACAGATAAGAAAGTAGAAGAAGGAAGGAAAAAAGAGGACTATTTGTAGGGGACAGGTCCCCTCAAGCATTCAGTGGCAAATCTAACAAACTTTTTTTTTCTTTAAGATAAAAGTTATTTTGAAGTAAAAATGGGAACTGACTATGATTTTCAAGGCAAGGAATAGAACACTATTCTTCCTATAGTTTTTCTTCTAAAAAGAGTGAGCTCATACCAGATCTTTGAAAATATCTTAAAAGATAACATTCCCTCTGTCCCATGGAAATACTGCTTTTATTTGGTAAAAGCAAAACCAGAGAGGGGAAGCATAACTCCCCACTCCTTAAGTGTGGACTGCACATGGTGACTTCTTCCAAAGAGTACAGTACAGAAAGGGAGAAAAAGAGTAAGTTTACAATGGAGAAAACTGACAGATACTACCTCAGCCAGGTGCTCAAGATCAACATCAATGTCATAAATCATACTGATAGTATATACCTTTGATATTATGTGATGAAAATGGCAATTTACCTCTGTTATCATCTTCCCCAAAACACATAACCACTGTCTAATCATGAGAAAAACATCAGACAAATTGCAATAGAGGGGCATCATTTTGAGTAATGTTCTCCAAAACTCACAAGGTCATCAAAAACAGGGAAAGTCTGAGAAAATGTTATAGCTAAGAGTAGCTTAAGGAGACATAACTAAATGTAAAGTGGTATCCTGCATGGGATCTTGGAAAATAAAATGGACAGTAGGTAAAACAAAGGAAATCTCAATAAACTCTGGACTTTAGTTAATAATAGTGTGTCAGGGGAGTTCCCTCTGGTTTAGTGGTTAGGGACTCTGTGCTCTCATTGCCAAGGGTGCGGGTTCAATCCCTGGTCAGGGAATTAAGATTCTGCAAGGCGTGCTGTTTGGCCAAAATAAATAAATAAATAAACAACTTCATACATCTTCATAAAAAGATAATAGTGTATCAATATTGGTTCATTAATTGTAACAAATGTACCATACTAATACAAGAACTTAATAATAGTGGAGACAGGGTGTAGGGTATATGGAAACTATTCTATTTTCTCAGTTTTTCTGTAAATCTAAAACTATCCTAAAAATTAAAATCTATTTTTTAAAAAATAACAAATAAAAATGCTTAGAGGGTCATTTGAAGGGCTTCCATGGGAATTTAGTAGAACACAGAAACAATGGAAGTTACATAATAATCTCTAACATTTGCAGTGCTTTCTGGTTTAGGAAATGTGTTAATATATACAAACTCATTTAATTTCTAAATAATCTAGTGAAGTAGATACAATTAATTACTCCTATTTTATGGTTAGGAAAAATGGAGCTTAGAAAGATGAGGTGACTTGCTGAGAATCAAAAGCTGATCGGACTCTAGTTTCAATGATGTTTTCATCACATCCCAGGTACCTTTCTATTTACTGTCCCTGAATGTTAGCAACAAAGGATAACAAAAGCAATAACAGCTCTAGTGTTTTAATGGTTAATTAACTTAAGCCAAATGATTAATTCTTAAACTTTTTCCTATTTGACCTCAAAAGATATTTATCTAAGATCTTCACTTAATCATTGGTTAGTGGCGTCTTATCAGGAAAGTCAATGAGTTGTGTTTGTCTTTCACAAGGATACAGAGTGTGTTACCACTGAGGGTGGATGGTAATGTGCATGCGCAGTAGTTTACTTCTTGTCAGAGAGCTTTACCTTTTAGTTTTGCACAGTTTAGGAATCTGACCTCTGCTCAAGGCTACTTTAAACATCTCACTTGGCTTTTCAGAGTTTGCTGATAATAGATGGTGTGCTCTACTTTGAACTGGAGAAGTGTTCAAAGACCAGCGATGGTCTGGGGATCCTTTACAAAGCATTCCAGCTGCGGTAGCCATATGCCACTCCAGCTACATGTATTATGTGGGTATTGTTCTGCAGTGTTCCACATCATGCCCACTCTTGCTTTTGGATTACAGACTCCTTGGAGTATGGATATGTTTTTTATATGGACCATTTTACCTGCTACAAAGCAACACGTACCCTTTCTGCCTCCAAACACACAGGACATGTGGATCTTAAATTGGCCATGGTAGGAGCAAGGAAATATACATACGTGAAACGACATCTTTTGCAATCGGTTTATTGTGGGACATCTGCCAAGACACATATAGCAACAACAGCAATGACTGGATATTAGTAAATACATCTATGTGAGATGAACTCACTGTATAGAAACTGTCTTTAAGTCCATTATAAGCTGGCTTATAATTATGGATCTTGTTGGATATCCAGAAGGGTAGCTGACCTGGGTGTCTGCCAGATCTTAGCTGGGGAGTGGGTGTAGGTGGGAGATGAACAGGTCACACACAGAGGATTTTAAAGAAGTTTATTCCATTTAATGTTGCTTTTAACTTCTCATATTGCTGGAACCTCTGTTGGAAGGAAAGTCCAGATTATTTTGATCACCTTTGGGAGCGTTTAGAAAGAGGATGTTTTTAGCAGCTTTGGGGCTCAAATCATTTATAAGGCTTCAGGGACTACACTCAACTCCTCCAACCACACAGAAGCCATTTTCTCCTGTTCACCTTATTGTTGAGTCATCCCAGATTACCTACAGCTTCCTGAGTTTTCAAGCTGTGTTCTCTTACCCTCTGCTCCTCACATCTCTTACTGTTTCCTTTACCTAGGATCCTCCGCTTCTTCCTTACTTGCCCTTCAAAATTCAGCTTATTTTTTACCTTCCTCTAAGGAAATCTCCTTTGACCATACTGTCTTTCAAGTGCAAGTTTAGGTTAGGTGCACCTTCTTTGTACTCTCCAAATACATGTACACAGAACTATCATAGCTTTTGTTTTGTTTGTTCATTCATTTATTTAGTCATTCATTCAAAAATATTTATTAAATATCTACTTTTACCTGCTGACGATAACAGCAGGGCACAAAACAGGTAAGGTTCCTGCTCTCATAGAAGTTATAGTGGGGAAATAGTCAATAAATAAGTAGGCAAATAAAAAAATTTAGATGTAGCACCTTTAATGTCAGGAAAAGACAAGAATCCCAGCTATAAACTACTTTTAAACACAATACTAGAGGCTCTGGCTAAAGTAATAATACAGGAAAAAGAAATAGTTAAAAGAATAGGAAGGGAAAAGACAACTATGGTTTTGCAGTTGATTTTTCTAATAGGTTAAAAAAATCTGAAATAGTCAACAAACTGTTAGACATAATATGAGAGTTCACTGAATTTTACAATTCTAATATTAACTCATAAAAATCAATAGCATTTGTCTACATAAGGAAAGCAAGTATAAAAAATTATAGAATATAAGATATTCACAATACTATAAAAGCTATGAAATATCTGAGTAGTACATTTCAAGTAGTATTGTCAGGGAAGACCTCTCCAATAATGTAACATTTGAGATGAGACCAGAATGAAGTAAGAGGCAGGCAGATATCTGAAAAAAGAACAGTCTGGGCAGAGGAAATTATAAGGATAGTGACTTTGCACCGTTGATTTCTCTCTTCCTTTCAACATCAGAATATTTTCCTTTCTGTTGAGTTCAGTCATGTTCTAACTTTTAAATATTTTATTCAGGCTAACAAAAAAATCCCTAAATAACTCTTTTATAGCCTTAGCATAGGGTAGTTGGTTTTTTTTTTTTAATTAAAACTTAAGAACCAAATAAGAAAAGACTGGTAATATTTTTAGAAGGCCAAACCAACATAAGCAAAGCAGAAATATAAATGACAAGTTTGATTAAAAAATATTTTCATCTCTCTTCTGCCCACCCTACACTTCATCTGGCTCACCCCAGGTCACCCTTAATACTCAGCTCAAGGGTCATTTCCTCCAAAAATCCTTCCCTATGCCTACCAAGGGCATCTCTCTTTGATGCTCCTATACTTTTCTGAGCATGCCTGTATCATTGCTCTTACCACATTTTTTTGAAATTGTAAACTGGATTTGTGTTAGTCTTTTCTTCCTCATTAAATTGTAAACGTTAAAGACATGGATTTTTGATGTGAAATTACATGATTTCTTTGCACATTCCAGTCTTCCCTGGGTTTGCTACTTTCTGACTGTGTGACTTGTGTAAGTCACTTAAACTCTCTGAATCCCAGTTTCATCTTCTGTACAGGATGATGACATTTATGCCAGTTTTACAACGAGAATTAAATGAGTTTGTACATGTGAGAAATGTGATTATAACTTGAATATCTCTTTCATTCCATACCACATCTAACTCAGTGCCAGGCTCATAGAAGGTATCATTTTAAAAAATGTTTACAGAGGGAGTGGGTGAATCCTATAGGGAATATTTTTCTGAAGGAAGCAACCCTGGCTTTGTGGTAGGAGGGTGGCTGGCTGTGGAGGCAGAAACCACGGGAGATCTTTAGGGAAGGCAGACCTCCCAGGGACACTCTGAATGGCAGCATGGGAAAACCCACTCCCATGGCTCACGTAGGGGGCATTTCTTTCCTACACCCCATGTTGTGCTATTTCACACAACAAAAGGGAAGTCTGAAGACTCCAGCAGGAATGTACTACTTCCTGAAGAGGAGCTGACACACAGGAGAACTAAACTTGGTCCTGTCAGTGCTGATTTTCCCAGGCATTTCATCTCCTCTGCTCAGTTGGCATTTATGTATCAATACTGTCCTATAGAACTTTCTGCGGTGATAGAAATGTTCTATATATATGCTGTCCAATACAGTAGCTACTAACCACATGTAGCTATTGAGCACTGGACATGTGGACAATCTGACTAAACTGATTTTTAAACTTTATTTAAAATTTCAATTGAACAGTTCAGTTACATAGAAACATGTTTGTTGACTTTTCAGATTACCTTTGATGAGAACCTTCCATGTGTTTCATAAATTTGTGTAGATTATTTACTACACAGCCTTTTGATTTTCCTGGCTCTAATCTACTCTATATACAGCAACCAGCACAGCTGACCAAATCCATGACCTCCTTAAAAACCGGCCAATGGGTTTCTACCTGTTACAGGATCAAGTCCCCCACATCTGAGTTCTCCAAATCTGCCCTTACTTATTGGTGTGGCCACTCCTGCCTTGGTCTTCACCTCGGATACACTATCCTTTGCTTTGCCCATGCAGTTCCTATTGCCTCAACCATCCTTTCACACTGTATCCCTATATTCTTTGCCCATCTTACTGCTACTTGCCCTTGAAGAGTCTGATCAGACACTCCTTCAGGAAGCTTTCCCTGAATATCCCTTCACTGATCCCCTCTATCCCAGGCTGGGTTGTGTGCTCATCCTCTGGGCTCCCACAGTCTCCCATGCTTTCTTCTATCAGGACACTGATCATGCTGGGTTGTAATTACTGATTAAATCTCTTTTCCCTTCTGGATTGTGAGCTCCTAGAAGACATGGACAGTGTTATATTCACCTCTTCATCTCCAGCAGTTACACACAGTCTGCCTCAGCAGAGAAATCAAGGGATGTTTAAGTGAATTATTCTAAAACATCCTAGGTTCTTTATTTACTAAATTTATACTTGTCAAATGCATTTTAATCTATCACACCATTTGTGACTTAGAGAATTCTTTGTGGAAGGCAGGATCTTTGTCTCAGTTTGTTGGAAAAGGAAACTGAGGTTCAATGAGTATGTCAGCTACAAATTGGCACTTGCCATCTACCTCTACAAGGATTAAATCATGTGCTGTTGCAACTGCTGACTTTCAACACCCCCTGAAAGGAGTTCAGGGTGGAGAGCAGAAATGAAGCCCTCTGTGCTCTGGGAAAAACTGGCAGAACAGGTCTTCAGATAGTTAGATACTTTCAGGAGCCGATTTTATAAGCCCAATTCTTATATCTCATATCTAGAAAAGCACTAAAATCCTTCATGGTGACGTCTGCTCCTCATGACTAGCAGTAACCTTCATGAGACTAGCAGAAACCTTCTGCATAAATATGTGCTTGATTGCATGTACTCCCCCTTCACCAAAATCACATATATACTGACCTTCCCCCTGCTTAGTTGGAGCAGTTTCTCAGAGCTATATGAGGTGCTGTCTCCTGGGCTATAGTTCTCATTTTGCCCCAAATAAAACTTAACTCGCAACTCCCACCTTGCGCATTTTTTTAAGTAGGCACATTCTTCAAGACTCAGCTAGGGTATCCACTCCACTCTGAAGACTTCTCTGATTAGCCATCCCCCCCGGCTCCCTCCCCCCAACTTACAGTTCCATCGCTCTGATCCTGTAGCACTTCAAAGACTAGTTAACCTCTATCAAAGTCATTACCTCTTTTCCTTTCCCTGTGAGCCCCTGGAGGAGTAGGGGCCTACCTATCAAGGTATTTGGTAAAAAAATTAAGTGTTCAATAAAACAGGTAAGAATGTGCAGGCGTGAACCTAGGAACAATGTTTCATTATGTAAACATTTACTTGGCACCTACTTTGTGTCAAGCACAATGCTGTATTATGGAGTATACAAAGATAAAGACACTGACCCTAAGAATAAGGGAGCTCCACTGTCAAGTGAGGAAAAGAGAAGTAAATAATGCATAAAGCATTGCCCTGTGCATTCCTGTCCTAACACTTAGACTGTGGGAGGATAGAGCAGTTCTGTAAAGAATAATGTTCCAGTTTGGTCTTAGAAGGTAGTGGCAATTCACCAGAGATGGGAAAGAGCATCCTAGTATACTGAGAAATAGACTAGCGAAAGGGAAGCCTTTTCTAGAGTTGGGGGCTGGTGCGGTTGTAGAGCGGCGAGAAGGCGGACCCCGTTAGTCCTTCGCGTGTTTGGGGTGGGGTGGGCACATAATTATTGATTCTCAGGGCTTTTCAGTTTAAGATATAAGTTACTCAGCACCTCGATCAGGGACAGGCACGCAGTGGGGAGAAGCGCTGGGAAATCAAGAAGCCTGTCCCAAGCTCCCGAAGTTCAGTACCAACCACAGTAAAGCTAGCCCAACCATCTCTTCGGTCAGCTCGAGCACCCGCGTGCGCGGCAGGAGAGCGCGACCCCAGCGGACCTGGTCCCCGCGCCCCAGAGGCGGCCGAGCATGCTCAGTTGCCAGCACGCGGTAGCCAGGTTGCAGGGTAGAAACGCAGCGGAGTCCCAGCCTTGCAGGCGGCTGTCCCGGGACGGAGTCTCGCGCCGAGGGGGCCTCGCGCCGAGGGGGCGGGGCCTCGGACGCACGCTAGCTCCCAGCCTGCCCCCCGCCACACGCCGGCCGGCCGCACGCCGGCCGCCCGTTGCCCTGGCAACCGTCGCGCCGCGGCTTCCCGAGGTAGTTCCTGTCAGCTCGCGGATCCCATCGCCCACTCCCCACTGCCCTCTAATTTTCGCGTGGGCTCAGAGGCGGAGGGAGAACAAAAAATGGCGGAGCGGAGCCAGACGGCGCCTGAGGCAGGTCGGTGGGGGCGGTCGATCGGGGAAGCGCTGAGGCTGCACGGCTGTCCTGGGCCTGAGGGGACAGCCGACTTGGGCATGGCGCTACTCCTGAGGAGGCCACTTCTGTGTTTGCGCGATGGGGCTATGACCTCGAGGTCAGGGGTCAAGGGGGGAGCGTACCCCTCTGAGTGGCGGGCAGGCACCCCGGAGTCCAGGCGTCGCAGGGGTGTATGAGAGTGTGCACACTTTTGAGTGAGCATTGGCTGAGAAAGGGCAGGGACCCCACGGAAGACGCCGGACTCCCCTCCTGAGGGGCACCTGTGATGGGGGCTGATTATAGGGGGTAGGCTGCGTCATGGGGGGGGTTGTACACAGTCATGTGGGAACATGGGTGGGTTCCCTAAAGGGGCATGGTTTAGGGGAGAGGGGCTCCGATTCTGAGGAGGCAGGTGTAAGTAGGAGGAGTGTCACTTTAGTATCAGGCAGTGCCATGGAAGAGGGATATAGGAGTGTTTGTGCTTTGGGGAATTGTAGTGCCTGAGGGTCACCCCTGGTCACAGAGAAAGTATACAAATCCTCATATGGGTCCTTAAGAGTACAAAAGGCTTGAGGGGACACCCAGTCCTTTAGAATCCTACCAAAGGAGGCTATATGGGTATATATGGGATCAATGGGTATATATGGAATCAGTGGGTATATACGGGATCAGTGATCTTGAAGGTCATTCAGAATCAGAAAGGGGTGCATGTTCACATATCTGTGGGTGAAAGGTAGTCTTTAAAGTGCAAGGAGACTAACAGGCAGGGAGACCTAGGATCCTGTTCCTGAGGGGGCAGCCTTGTGAGTATGCCTGGGCTTGGAGAGATAGTGACCTAAGTGTCTTACAGGGTCATAGAAGAAAGCAAGGGTTTTTACAGTTCTGTGTGTGTGGGAGGGAGTTTGTCCCTAAAAGGGTCTGGGAACTGAAGAACTGGAGCATCAGAGTGATATCCGTGTGTGTGTGTGTATGTGTGTGTGTGTGTGTGTGTGTGTGTGTGTGTAGAAAAGCAGTGGCTTTGGAGATATGTGTGGTGGTGGGTGATGGAGTGATATACATGATCTTGTATATGTGTCCTGATTAGGTAATTTGGTTACAAGAGTGATCCACTTGGAGGTGGAGGAGGGAGGTTGTGGTTATGGGAAGAGCATACAATGACTGCAACTGGAATCTGTATGAAGACATCAAGAATGGTTCAAGAGACCATTCTCTCTCAAGACCTGCATGGTTTCTCTTTCTTTCATGGCATCTCTGTTCTTAGACCAAGTAATTCCTCTACTCATTTTATAGTTTAAGCTCCCTCAACTTGAACATGTGCATTCTTTTTTTCATAACATACACTCAACACATGTTTGAGTGCCAGCTATATGCCAGGCATCAAGTTAAGCACTGAAAACTCTCTGCTTGTGATTCTCTTACCTTACTCTTTTTTCTTTTCCTTTCCCCAATAGACTTATGCCTTCACACATATTATTTAATATACTTATTATTTTTATTGCTTATTGCCTGTCTTCCTCCTCTAGAATGTAGGCTCCATGAAGGCAAGGGTCTTTCTTGTGTTTATTAATTCCACATGTCTAGAACCATACCTGGTGTAGAGTTAAGTTATTAATTAATAAATATTTGTTAAATGAATGACTGAATGACCTGATATTGTCTAGATGTTCAAGGAGCTTTCTCTAAGGAAGTGATATTTTAGTTGAGATATGATAGAGATTGAATAAATGAAGAGAAGGGCAGAGAGTGGTCCAGGAAGAGGGAAACCATGTGCAAATACCTGAAGGTAGGAGGAAACATGATGCACTGTATTTAAGGAACTGAAAGGAGACAAGTGTGGCTGCACATAGGGCAATAAAAGGAGAAAAGAGGTAATCTGAAGCAGATCTTGCAGGGCCTTACAGGCTATGATAAGAATTTTGGTCAAAAATCCTAAAATGGAGAGAAGGAATTGAAAAATGTTTAAGAAAAATCAATAGGACTTAGTGAAAGATGGGAATGTGAGAGAAGGATGTTATCAAAGTGTACTTCTAATGTTTTAGTTTGTGCAGCTGAATAGTTGATGGTGCCATTATGGAGATAGGGAGTCCTGTGAGGGATCTTGGCTGGGTTTGAGAGGGAAGATCATGTGTTTGGTTTTGGGCATATGGAATCTGAGGTATCTTTGAGATATCCAAATAAGTAAGGAGATTGGCAAGGAAGTTGAATTTATAAGAAAAGTCTGAGGTAGCATGGAGTTAATTACTGAAGCCATAAGTGTGGATGAAATTGCCTAGCAGGAGAGTGTGAGGAGAAGCAGCCTGGGATGAAGTGTTGAGTAGCTGCAACATTTCAGTGCCTTCCAAAGAGACTGAGAGTAAAGAGCACAAGCAAAAGAATGTTTCAAGGTAAGTGGCATATTCAACAGCTTGAATGCTGCCAAGTGATATAAAAAGGAAGACTGAAAAACTAGATTTAGCAACATATTTAGCATCATTGGTAACCTTGATAAAAGGAAATTGATGAAGGTAGGAGTCAAACTATTTAACTTCTGAATCACTAATAACTGGCTTGATCTTTGTTTCATTTTTTAAAAATAAATTTATTTAATTTATTTATTTTTGGCTGCATTGGGTCTTTGTTGCTGCGCGCTGGCCTTCTCTAGTTGCGGCAAGTGGGGGCTACTTTTCGTTGCGGTGCACAGGCTTCTCATTGTGGTGACTTCTCTTGTTGTGGAGCAGAGGCTCAAGGTGCTCGGGCTTCAGTAGTTGTGGCATGTGGGCTCAGTAGTTGTGACGCATGGGCTTAGTTGCTCTGTGGCATGTGGGATCTTCCCAGACCAGGGCTCGAACCGGTGTCCCCTGTACTGGCAGGCGGATTCTTAACCACTGTGCCATCAGGGAAGTCCCTCAATATTTGTTTCTTAATTCAGATCCCCAAGAAAGAGAATCTGATTGACACACATCATCTTTTCCCACCAGATCATGTCATAGATCACAAGCCAGTGTAGGACTGACTGTCTTTGAATTGGGTATACATCTATTGCTGGCTGGAGACACCTGGTACAAAATATGTCTGTCAGGTGATTCCTCATCTCAAGAGCAATAGCTAACATTTATGGAGTGTTTATTATCTGCCAGACATTGTACTAAGTGCTTTAAATGATTTAATCCACTTCAGCATCATAATTACTCTCTAAGGCATTATCTCTATTTAACATGTGAAGAAGTTTTGGCACAGAGGAGTTAAACAACTTGCTCAATCTGCAAATAATTGCAGGTTTTTGGCTATTTTAACATTATCTAGATTCATTATTTGGCCTTCTGTTTGTATTGCAACATACTACATACTGAAGAAATAATAGCCATGATGATAATTCCTTCCCTACAGGAAATATTCTAAGCTAAGCATACATTAGCAAGGTAAAGTGAAAAGAACTGGGAGTCAGATCCTTGTTTAAATCATGTTTCTGTGACTTATTTGATGTGGACCTCAGATTCAAATTTTCTGATCTTCAGTTTCCTCATCCTTAAAATGGGGATGATATTTACAGGATAGTTGTGACTAATAGTGGATATATATGAAGAGTCCAATAAATGGTGTTTCCTTAATTCCCCTGAAGCTTGAATATAAAAATTCAAATGTATTATATGTACTTTACATATAAAAACAAGCTTTAAACATACAGTGATTAACATAAGACATTTCATTTTTCTTCATTAGCATAATTGATTTGCTGTCAGAAGAAAGACAGACGTCAAGTTTTGGAGAATGTAGAATTGTTAGCTGAACTATGTGTCATGGGACAAGTCTCTATATGAGGTGGATTTTGAGAAATTTCTTGAAGGAGTGAAGAGACACTTAGGATACTTTTTTAAAGCATGCAGGTAGCTCTGAAAGATGGTCAGATTTGCAAAAGGAAGTTTCTTCTTTTAAATATTATACTTTAAAATGAGGACATGAATATTAGAATTTTTCTTCTTCTCCAACAATTTGACTATTAATAACAATACAAAAGAAACTTATAGTGAACTAAATGTAGAGGTATTAGTTTCAGGCTAGATTGTACCTACTTCAGTTTCTCAGATTCTTCTCCTGCCTTTCCAACTATCACAAAAAAAGCTTTTGTTCAAATTACTGGGTTAAATGATTTGTTTTCCTATATTGCCAAGTTTGTTACTTTTGTGGAGGCCCATGTTGAGCAGAAATTTTAGAATGATGCAGTATGTTAAAGTGGCCTGAACCTTGATCACTTTCTCTGTGAATGAAATGAGTTGTTTAAAAAAAGCAACATTACATTATCTGAAATTATCTATAGATAGAATGTTGAAATTTTAAAAAGCCTTAGAAATGAGAATAATGTCTTCTATCTTTTGTTAGGAACTGGGCAAAATAGTTAAGCTTTTTTGGCTATAGTTTCCTTATTTGTAAATTTGGGATAGTAACACCTACTTTTCAGGTGACAATTAGAAATAAGGTATGGAAAGTGCACAATGTTTTACACCCCCAAAGAAATGGTAACTTAATTGGTGTATGCACGTGTGTGTGTGTGTGTGTGTGTGTGTGCCTTTTCCTAAAGCCTTACTAGTAAAATCACCTTTAAAAGAAGAAGAAATCCAGGTCTGCAATCTCTTATTGAGCAGCCTTGCAAATATATTTCAGAATTCAGATTCTTTTTTTTTTTGAATTATGGAAAGACAATAAAGCCTTATATATTGCTTTATGTACTTATATATTTCAGAATTCAGATTCTTTTTTTTTGGATTATTGAAAGGCAATAAAGCCTTATGTATTGCTTTATGTACTTAGTATTTCATTATGTACTGTTTATTACATAACACCCCCAATGGGATATGGGAGAGTATCCTATAATCAAACACATTAATATCACATTCACACTAATTGAATAAAAGTTATAAATAGCTTCACATCAATTTAGGTTAAGTTTTGCTTACAGATTAATTTTGGCACCAAAGTTGTGAAAAAAATGACTGTTTTTAGAGATTCAGGGATTTTGGAATTATGGAAAAGGGGATGTGGACTTATATAATTTTATCCCTTTTTAGAAATATTTTTAAAACTTCAAATTATTTTTTGTCGCATTTATATCTTTTGTAATATCGGTGAGGTTGGCTTTGTGAAAAGATCCCAAAAGTACTGGGACAGAAAACACCTTTTGTTTCCATGATGCTATGTGCTTGTTTCTTCCAAGGAGCTCTGATAATGTCTGTATTTCTGAGATCTATGAATGTTGCATTTGGTTTTTCTTTTTTTGCGGTACGCGGACCTCTCATTGTTGTGGCCTCTCCCGTTGCGGAGCACAGGCTCCGGATGCGCAGGCTCAGCGGCCATGGCTCACGGGCCCAGCCGCTTGGCGGCACGTGGGATCTTCCCGGACTGGGGCACGAACCCGTGTCCCCTGCATCGGCAGGTGGACTCTCAACCACTGTGCCACCAGGGAAGCCTGCTCAGGGTAATTTTCAATGAGAGATACTAGAGAACTGTAGCATTAAGTTCAGAAGGATGCCAATATTTTGATACATATTCTTAACAGTCACAGCTTTGTCTTTTCGTCATTTAAGAACAGCACAGTCTTCTGTGAGTTTCAGAATATATTTATTAATTGCTAAATTTCAGCAATGTAGGTGTTAATTTTAGTATTAATTTAAGAAAAATTTTAATTCTTAGCTGAATTTGATTTTTCAGATTATAAAAGATTATCACAAGTGTGAAAGCTTTTGATAATTTATTAATGGTGTTCACCATATGGGAATATGGTAATTTTTACTTTTTATATTTCCCATTTATTTAATGGGATTCATTAAAAAATTTCTTTTTTTCAAACTGTAGAGAAAGAAGTTTTTATTTGTCATATATTTTTGAGAACTATTGATTGTGAATATTTGACTCTCAAAATAGGCTTTCAGAATAATGTACTTGCATGTTAACTGAAGGAAAACAAAACAAGCAAACACAAAGATGCATAGAATTTTATATAAGATTAAAAACTTTTATATAGGCTTGGAAATTCCTAAATAAAAACTTTCAACAATTTTACAGAAGGACTTCCCTGGTGGTCCAGTAGTTAAGACTCTGTGTTCCCAATGCAGGGGGCCTGGGTTCGATCCCTGGTCAGGGAACTAGATCCTGCATGCCTCGAAGATGCCGCGTGCTGCAATTAAGACCTGGTGCAGCCAAGTAAAGCAAACAAACAAACAAAAAACTCCAAAACAATGTTATGGAAAAAAAAATCTGAGATTTGGTGTAAAGGAATGGAAAAAACAATCTGCCAACAATTATAGTTTGCTTGCCTTTTTTCAGGAGTCTTAGAATCATTAATTTTAATATATTAATCTCTATGTCAGGCTTTGTGGAAGAAATCATTATGCTGTGGACTGTGTTATTCGTTTAAAAATTATTCATTCAAAAATATATATTGAATACCTACCATGTACCTGGCATTGTGCAAAACTCTGGAAATTCAGAGATGTATTAGACAAAGTTCCTGCCTTCAAGGAGCTCCCATCCTAATGGAGGAGGAATAGAGTTAGAAAATTACCATCCAGGCAATGATAGAGTTGTCCACAGAATTCTGAGGCCAGAGAATGGTTCCCTGAGAGCCTGTGGGTGGTGGTGGCAGTAATAGTTCACTAAAGCTTCTTGGAGGAAGAACCCATGAATAACAGTCTTGAATGTAAAAAGGAGTTAGTCCAGCGATGGCGGTAGGCAGAGGGACTAGGAGAGTATAGTAGGATTTGGAAGGCAGAGAGAGCAACACGTGCACAGAAAGTTGTGTGGTGAGGGAATAAAGCTTATGCAAAACATTGCTAGTATTGCTGATCTATTAACAGAACTGAAGACTGTGTTCCTTCCTACCTCCTACCCCCACCCTGGATTGGTTCTTAAACATTTCTGGGGTCATATATCCCTTTGCCTATGTGATGAAAAAACAATAATTCTTTCTCATGGAAATGCACATTATGTGTAGACACACAAAAACTTGAAAATGATTTCAAGTGGTAACATCCATCCCCAGAAACCCAGGTTAAGAAATCCTCTATTTGTTAGTAATGAGGTTACATTTAAGAATCTGAAATCTTCAAAGTAGGAATACTTTGGTGGAAAGGGTTGATCTAATATCTGGGCTAGAGCAGGTTCAAAGTAAATGCTGGCCCCTACATTATTTGGTCATCAGTTTATCTTACACTTTTAGCTTCTTTGTAGTTTACTTTGTGTACATTCTCTTATTTTGCCTCACAGTGGACCTGAAGAAAGAATCCAGTTACATAGTTAGGTTCAAGAGAGATTAAATGATTAGTTCAGGCTTATGTGGCTGGAAACGGGTCTTTCTGATTCCAAAGCCCAAATTCTTTCCATTTTTGCTCTCCTGTAAGTAGAAAAGACATGCATAATATTATAAGACACAGTAAGGGAAGTGTGAATTTTTATCTTTATATTGAATGTTAGAGGTCAGGCAACTTACCCAGAGTCACGTAAGAAGCAAGAAGAGGATCCAGAACTGTAGCTCAAATTTCCTGATTCCCATTCAGTAAATAATAATAGACTGCCCTAAAATGGAGAGAGATAAATAACCAGGTATTATAGTAATGACCTTTAAAAACAAAGTTATTTCAGTAAGACAGTCTGCCATTTACAGTGTTACTTCTTTCCTTTCAGGTACTTTGAGTATATCTTGTTTAATTCTCACAAAATTCCTGCAAGGGGGTATAATTATCTCAGTTTTACATATGAGAAGATTAGCATTCAGAAAGAATAAATGGTATATATGTACCACAATGTTCATTGCAGCTCTATTTACAATAGCCAGGACATGGAAGCAACCTAAGTGTCCATCCACAGATAAATGGATAAAGAAGATGTAGCACATATATACAATGGAATATTACTCAGCCATGAAAAGAAATGAAATTGAGTTATTTGTAGTGAGGTGGATGGACCTAGAGTCTGTCATACAGAGTGAAGTAAGTTACAAAGAGAAAAACAAATACCATATGCTAACACATATATATGGAATCAAAAAAAAAAGGTTCTGAAGAACCTATGGGCAGAACAGCAATAAAGATGCAGATGTAGAGAATGCACTTGAGGACATGGGGAGGGGGAAGGGTAACCTGGGACGAAGTGAGAGAGTGGCATGGACTTATATATGCTACCAAATGTAAAATAGATAGGAAAGCAGCTGTGGGAAGCAGCTGCATAGCACAGGGAGATCAGCTTGGTGCTTTGTGAACACCTAGAGGGGTGGGATAGGGAGGGTGGGAGGGAGATGCAAGAGGGAGGAGATATGGGGATATATGTATATGTATAACTGATTCACTTTGTTATAAAGCAGAAACTAACACACCATTGTAAAGCAATTATACTCCAATAAAGATGTTAAGAAAAAAAAGAGAATAAGTGGTATAGCTAAGACTACATTACCAGTTAGTTTGAGAACAGGAACTACAACCTGAGGCTCTCTGGCTCTAAGTTCATACTGATAGGACTTCTCTGCTCTGCCTCTTGGCTTTATTTCCTGGGTATACTGTCTCAGTACTGATAGAAGGGGAAGGCATACAATAGAACTTAAATAACACAGATTTTCTTTTCTAGAGGAAGAGGTAATACATATATACATACTGTAATTTTCAGACAAATGTATTAAACAAAAAGTATGTGTTTGTTTCTAATTATTCTAATCATGAGGTTAATGAAGTTTCTCATCTTAGACATCTCTACACATGTACTGAGTAAATTAGTGCTGGATAGTAGGGACTAAAATAGCAATTAGCACATGGTTGCTACATAGTAGGCATTCAATAAGTATTTGTGGAAGAAATGAATGAAAAGTTTTTTTATCCATAAATTTTATGTTTAAATATTTGAACTTAGGCTATTGGAAGCTGAGCATGTTGAACCAAATGAAGGGGGAAAGTGGGGAAACCTTTGACATTTTACAAACAAAATGTACTAGTTGAATATAACACAAACACAGTTGGTGAACTGGGGATGGAAAAGCTCATTTAAAACCTCATTTGTTTTGGCTAATAGGAGTCTTTTGTATTACCATACACATTTTAAAATAATTTGGTCTAGTTCTGTGAACAATGCTATTGGTATTTTGATAGGGATTGCATTGAATCTGTAGATTGCCTTGGGTAGTGTGGTCATTTTAACAATATTAATTCTTCCAATCCAATTTGTGTCATCTTCAATTTCTTTCTTCAGTGTCTTACAGTTTTCCAAGTACAGGACTTTTACCTCCTTAGGTAGGTTTATTCCTAGGTATTTTATTCTTTTTGATGTGGTGATAAATGGAATTGTTTCCTTAATTTTGTTTTCTGATAGTTTGTTGTTAGTGTATAGAAATGCAGTAGATTTCTGTATATTAATTTTGTATCCTGCAACTTTACTGAATTCATTGATGAGTTCTAGTAGTTTTCTGGTGGCATCTTTAGGATTTTCTATGTGTAGTATCATGTCATCTGCAAATAGTGACAGTTTTACTTCTTCCCTTCCAATTTGGATTTCTTTTATTTTTTTTTCTTCTCTGATTGCTGTGGCTAGGACTTCCAAAACTATTTTGAGAAAGAACAGGGCTGGAAAAAACCATGCTCCCTGACTTCAAACTATACTACAAAGCTACAGTAATCAAAACAATATGGTACTGGCACAAAAACAGACATATTGATCAATGGAATAGAATAGAGAGCCCAGAAATAAACCCATATTCTTATGGTCAATTAATCTATGACAGAGGAGGCAAGACTATACAATGGAGAAAAGACAGTCTCTTCCATAAGTGGTGCTGGGAAAACTGGACAGCTACATGTAAAAGAATGAAATTAGAACATTCTCTTATCACCATATACAAAAATAAACTCAAAGTGGATTAAAGATCTAAATGTAAGACTGAATACCATAAAATTCCTAGAGGAAAACATAGGCAGAGCACTCTTTGACATAAATTGTACCAATTTTTTTTTTTTTTGGCTCTGTGTCCTAAAACAAAAGAAATAAAAGCAAAAATAAACAGATGAGACCTAATTAAACTAAAAGCTTTTGCACAGCAGAGGAAACCATCGACAAAAAGAAAAGACAACCTACTGACTGGGAGAAAATATTTGCAAATAATATGACCGATGAAGGGTTAATATCCAAAAATATATAAACAGCTCATACAACTCAACATCAAAAAATAAACAAAAAAATGGGCAGAATAACTGAATAGACATTTTCTCAAAGAGGACGTGCAAATGGCCGATAGGCAGATGAAAAGATACTCAACATTGTTAATCATCAGGGAAATGCAAATCAAAGCCACAATGAGATATCACCTCACACCTGTCAGAATGGCTGTCATCAAAAAGGACACAAATAACGAATGTTGGCAAGGATGTAGAGAAAAGGGAACCCTTGTCTACTGGTGGTGTGAACGTAAACTGGTGCAGCCACTGTGGAAAACAGTATGCAGGTTTCTCAAAAAACTAAAACCAGAACTACCATATGACTCAGCAATTTCTTTCCTGGGTATATATTCAAAAGAAAAAACCACACTAATTTGAATAGGTGCATGCACCCCAGTGTTCATAGAAGCATTATTTACAATTGCCAAGATATGGAAGCAACCTAAGTATGTCCATCAACAGATGAATGGATAAAGAAGAAGTGATACACACACACACACACACACACACACACACACACACACACGCTGGAATACGACTCAGCCATAAAAATGTGTAATAGTGCTTCTATGAGCCTCAGTTTTATTCATCTTTAAAATGATGATACTAATCCTTTACTCGATAGAGTTGTGAGGGTGTATGTTATGCATATGATAGAGTAGAAATTCTATTAACCAACTTATTGGATTAATTGATGCCTTCCATTCCATGAGGTATACAGCTTCATATATATTTAAAGAGGCTCTCTGCTCATGTTGCTACCCCAGATACTGGAAGAGAGCAATTTTAAAGATGTGTATTATAAATACATTAAAAACTTAAAATAATTTTAATTAAAATTGGAAATATCATCCATAGCAGTAATGTTCTAGGTTCTCTTTTACTAATGTCATTACCAGTGTACCACCACAAGAATAGCAATGATTATGAGAAATGCTAGTAAAATTTTTGCAGCTTGGTAAAAAATTATTATAAACGTTTTGAACTTTCTAAAGAAAAACTGGAAGGCCTTATCTCAGTTTAGGTTTATCAGTATTTTGGGTTCTTTGATTTGAAGCTCAGCATCACTCATATTATAGAACTGGATGAAGAATCAAATGATTTAATGAACAGAGTGGATAACTTTTATTCCTTTCTCCAAAGAGACTGGATCTTTTATTTCAATTTAATATAAAATATATGTAGTCTAGGATTCAGTTTCATGAAAGCAACGTTCCCTGTATTCTGAGGAGGGAATCATGATTTAATTCTTGTGTTTATCTTTTTATTAATTTCTAGAAGTTGATTTAATAAGGTCACAAGGGAAAAAAAAATCTTCTTTCCTCTGCATCAACATTTGCCAGAGTTGAGACTAATTTTAAGTTGGTTTGCATTGATTATATCTTTTCTGTTACTGGGAGACTTGTCTTGTGACTACATCAGTGTTTTTTTAATTGATTGAGTTTCTTCAGTTAAGGAACTCAATAAATAATTGAGGTATTTTATATATTTTAATTGAAATCTGAAGAGGTACATTCTGAGACAATAGGTGTTGTAACTAATTAGTGAACCATATTATCCCAGAGGTCAAATTGTGTTTTGGGGGGAAGAAGGAGGGGTAATTTTTCTTTATCATTTGTACATCCTTACCTTCATAGTGGTTTGAAGTTGGCAAAAAGTTGTTCTCAGCAAACTTTACATTGAAGTGTATGTCTTCCTGATGAAATGAAGTAAGTACAATTTTTTTTAGGTTTCTAATTTTAATGCTACTTCTCATTTAGGTTATAAAAAGTTGCTAAGTACTCTTGAAAACACACTGTCTACTTAAAACTGTGAGATTGAGTTTTCTTGTTATTAGAGTGACAAAAGCATCCTTACCCTGTAGGTATTTGCTCTGAACAATACATACTTTGAAAGTTTACAAGTTTCAATCAAGTGGTTGTCAAAAGCAGGGTTAGGTATTGTCAGGAGAATAGATCAATTCCTTTTGTTTCTGTCCTAGCGAGCTAAATGTTTTTATATTGATTTTATAAATTTTATTTTTATTTTTTATTTTTTTATGATTTAAAAAATTTTATTTTTTCAAGCTCTTAATCTTTTTATCTATCAATCCATTCTCTTTTTTAAAGAAACCAGAAATTAGTAAAATCTGTAAACTTTTCATCTCTACCTTTCCTTGATTTTTCTGCTGCAGGCTTTTCCTACCCCTGCCTTGTTCCAGTTAAGTAGAAGACATTGGCATACTGAATAAACACTAGGTCTTTGGTTTTTTTCACCCTTCAATTTTTTATCAGTTCTCTCTTTTTTTTTTTATTACTTGGCTATGATCTGTCTGGCAGATCAATAGCACTCTCTGGTTCTTAGGTATTTCAGGTCTAAAATGAATGTGCTGTTTATTATTGCCAACTACCTTGTATCATGAGTATCATGAATATTTAGTGCCAAAGAGAAGAAACAGGCTAGGTAATTAAAAAAATACTTATGTATATGGAATTCCTAAAATTCAAATTTGAATTTTAAATATTGCAGATTTTTAAAAATGATAAATCAGGGCTTAAAATCCATTTTCTACTCATACTAGTTTTCTGAATCTAAGAAAACTGCTTCTGATGAAAAGTAAAGCAATCCTTGGATATGTAAGGCATCACCATATTTCTTAATTCTGAAGTTATCTTTGTCTTTGCCTTGCAAGTTTTAATTAGTCATTTTGAAAAAGTGTTAATAGTTATGTGGAATTTAAATAAAGAAACATAATTATTTCAGATTGTTTAATTTACATATAGCTTTATTTGAAATATATTTATCACATTCTTACTTTTATTCAAGTTATTTTGTGTACATATCTCCTAATTTTGCACATTTTCCCTTACAAGGTTATAAGCAAATTTGTATCAGGCACAGGCAATATTGGGTGAGTCCGTCTGACTGGACTTGTGAGCAGAATCTCCTATTCCTCTCCATATTGGCTTCCTTGGGTCTTGGAAGTGTAACTTTAATTATTATTATTTTTTATTATAATAAGACATAAAATTTAAATTTGGCTTCCATACAGAAAGTAGGAGCATAAGAAAGCTGAGGCTCTTACCTTTCTGCAATGCATACCCTATTAATCAAAAGGTGTTAGCATTAAGGTAAAGGGCCTCTGGTGGTCTTTTCTGTTCCTTACCCACCAGTCGCTCATAGTTAATTCCTCTGTGGACAATCTCTATGGCCATGTGTCAGGACTAGGACAGACTTAGCAGCTCAAATCAATGTGAGGAAACCAGTAAGGTTCCTGGACTGACTTAGGGATATTGTGTTTTTTCATAGACTGACTATATAAGCTGAAGGTAAAAACAATTTGGTCCATTTGACTCACCATGCAAACTGAATCTTATAACCGTTCTTTCAAATTAATTTACCAGAAACTTATTTATTGGAGCCTTATTTTGGGATGAAAGAGAGAAATAAATGACAACTGACCACAAATAACTTACCTTCAATAATTTATTTACACAATAGGAACATCAAAGGTGACAATGAATTAGGTAAAGTCTTTTTTCTCTCATCTCAATGGCTATCAACAAAATAAATTCTTGCTATCAGGAAAGATCTGGAACACATCTCCCTTCATTCTGTTGTGCCATATTAAGTTTTTCTTAGACAAGTCATTGCAAACTGGTATCACACGGGATGGATCAAGATACCAGATATATTTTGTTGGGCTCATGAAGCGTATTATTTAAAAACAGGGAGATTTCACATAAAAGTATGAATTTCTGGCTTCTCTTGAAAATTCAGGAGACTTGGCAAAAGTGGGCCTACATTGATGCATGTTCACTATTGGCTGGAGCTGAGCAGCTAGTGCCACCTTTAGAAGGGGTCAAAGGCTTTCTGGTACGACATGGTCCCCACCACTCACTATTTTCTCCTTAGTGCCTTATTCTCAGTTTGCTTTACTTATTTGGTGTTACTTGCATAGTTCATAAAATTTGCAACCCCTGGTTTAGGCCATCCTTGTGAAAAAAAAGCATAGATATATTTTTTCTTTCTGGTAGGCTAAGTTGAAAAAACCCACCAGAGAGGTAAGTTTATGTTTTCCTTCCTTCTACAGTCATAGGGGCACTCTTATAGGCTATCACAGTTTTACTTGGTAACATAATCTTATAGGATCAGCATATCTATAAAGCTACTACCTAGACAGATAGTTTTGGATATAAACTATAAGTAAGTTGTATTATGTGGCTAGTTTAAAATAACTCCATTTAAAATAACCTTTATATTATGGAAATTTTCAAACATATACAGAAATAGAAAGGATAGTATAAGAATTCCTAAATACCCATCATCTAACCTCAACAATTATCAATTATGTTTATCTTTCTTACTCTCCTTCTTCCCCTAGGACTGTACTGAAGCATAGTGAAGATGTATAATTTAATTTATAAATATTTCAATAAGTACCTCTAAAAGACACATTCCCTCTCTCTCTTTTCTCTTTCTTTCTTTCTCTCTCTCTTCTCTCTCTTTCCCTCTCTCTGTGTGCGTGTGTATATATATGTAGTATACTACATGACATATATATATAAAATTATGCCATATATATATTCATACCAAAAATAAAATCATACCAAATAACAATTCCTTAATATCAAATATCCAGTTAATTTTTAATTTGATTATTTCATAAATGGGTTTCCTCTCCATCTCTTTTTTTCCCTTACAATTTTTTTGTTTGAAGAAAGCAGATTGTTTTCCTGGATTTTGCTGATTGCCTTCCTGCGATGTAGTTCAACACATCATTCTGTCTTCTACATTTCCTATAAATGACTGGGTGTATCTAGAAGCTTGCTTAGATTTGGTCTCCTTTTTTTTTTTTCAAGACTATTTCAAAAGTGGTTTTATGTGTTTCATTAAGAGGCACATAATGTCTGATTTTCTTTGTTTTTGTGATGCTAGCAGCCATTAACCAATTATACATGATTCAGATTTAAACAATAATAATTCAAAACAAGAATAGACTAGAATTGCCATAAAAGTAGTACAGCTGAACTCTAGGAATTTAGAGGAGGAAAAAAATAACTTAGGACTAAAGTGATCAAGAAAAATTTTATGGAAACTGGTGCTTAAGATACATCTTGAAGAATGGGAATGATAAAAGGATACAACATACATATTAGCCAGTTTAAGCTAAGTTATACAGTGATAAATGACTCAGAAATCCCAGGGGTTTGTAACAACAAGAAAGGTTTATTGTTGTAGTAACAGCAAGAAAGGTTTATTTCTTGCTTCCAGTGTATGTCCACTGTGGGTCAGTTATAGCTTTGCTCCACATCTTCATGTAACAACCCAGGCTGATGGAGTAGCTTCTGTTTGGGACATTTCTGGTCTCATACAAGAGGAAAAGAGACCATATTAGAACCATGCAATGGTTCTTTGTAAAGCTTTTGCTTGGAAATGGCACATGTCACTTCTGCTCACATTTCTGTTCAAGACTTATAGCAAGCCTGCTACTAACAGGATGGGTTGTATAATCCTGCCATAGGACAGGGCAGCAAGTATTTGAAAGAATACTATACTCTGTGAAGGAAAGATTTCTGGGTGAGAAAGGAAAGGGTATTCTGGGTATTCTGAGAATACTGTCTCTCCGCTCTTCTTAGAGATCCTAGGGCAAGGAGAAAGGAAGAGCCTCTTCTTTTTCTTTTGCAAGAGAAATTGTACCATCTGGGCAGAGCCAGGTTTTAGAGTAAGGAGGTAGTGGGAACATTTAATGAAGAGTAGAGGAGCATTGGGGAGAGTGTATAAGAGGTGCAAATCACATTAGTGCTAGGAGGTAGGTGACATGGGGAGCTAGACTGGATGCAGAGTGATTAGACAGCCTTAAGAAGGGTAAATAATGAAGAGGTAGTGGAGATTTGTAGCAAAGTTAATCTCAGAAAATTCTAAGGGAATCAAAGGATCATAGGGATGAAGGAGATTGTTGAAAGGTGAGCAGAAGGAACTTGGATGGAATGAACGTTCCAGGGTTCCAAATTGATAGAAAGTAGTATAAGTGCCTTTGGGAGCTTAAACTCCCAGGTATGAAGAGACCTTTGGACAGGCTGGGTCTTTTTCTTGTGTGTGTGTGTGGCCATTTCCCCAGATAGATAAGGAAGTAGATGACACCCCAAACTTAAGGATTTAAATGAGAAGGGCCCAGAACAGGTTGCGACAATGGGGACATTTCAAAGTAAGGATCTATATGGTGCTTGATGACTGGATGTGATGAAGAGAAGTTGCTTTGTCTATATTTATGAATGCTCACTATTTATTAGGCACCTTATATACATTATATTTAAGCCTTACAAAGTCCTACAAGGTAAGTGAAATGAATTTCTATTTTTATAGACATGGAACTTAAGTTCAGAAGGGGTATAATAAATTTGCCTAAGCTCACACAACTAGTAAGAAGTAGAAACAGAAGTAGAAACAGATCCAGTTGACTCCAAGGTCCTTTGCTGTTCCTTCTATATGATATCTTTCAGAGAGGAGAGAGAAAGGAATAAAAAAAGATTGGGGTTTCATTGACAGAAATGGAAGAATCAAAGGAAGAAGTGGTTTTGTTGTGGAAAGGATAGGTTTATTTTAGGCATGTTGAATTTGAGGTAGTAATGGGATATTGGTGTGGATATGATGAAGATGCAGTTAGAAATTTGAGACTTGATTCTGAGAGAGCCAGGAGAGGAGATAAAATCAGTGAAAGTGTGCATAGTTGAGTATATAAGTATAGATATATATTATATGAAGAGTGAGTTGGATATAAAAATGAATCATTTATTTAAAGATTTTTAAAGATTACAGTATGTAAAATTTCTGAGTTTTATAAAGCTTTCAGTATATTCATTTTAAAATATATTTTATTTCATGTATGCAGATTTATGAAAAATTATTTATATAGCTCTATTGAAAATAATGTATATAAATATATAAAATTATACATGTATGTATCTTTAAATATATACTGAAACTAATTCCTGCAAGGGGAATTTACATTATATTGGCTCTAATAACTTTGCACGGGGATCTTTGGACTCAGAATATTAATAATTGATGATTTTAATATACCACATAATATTCTGTCTTCTAAATGAAAGGTTATTATATGTGAATATTGCAGTCATATAATAGTGTGGATTAAATGGTGTACTAAATCTCCCGGCTTCACTGGTAGTTTCACTTGTATATTTTAAAATAAACGTTTATTGAGAGCTTGCTTTGTGCTAAATAGTTTTCACATGGGTTATTTCATTTAGTTCTCAAGTGACCCTGTTAGATTTGAGATTTTTTTCATAGTGAAGAGGATATAACTTTAATATGATATGTTAGAGATGATAATATTATCATTTTTATACCACTTTAGAACGTACACAGAAATTTCTGCATAATTCATATTAGTACAAGAGTCATTGTGTTAAACATGTACTATGTGTTACAGGACTCTGAAACTTATTTAGTTCTTACAGGCCAACTGTGAGGAGGGTATTATTATCATTTTTACAATGGGGAATGTGAGACTCATGTAGTTAAATAGCTTGGCCAAGGTTATATGCCCAGTAAGTGACAGATCACAGATGATTTTAAGTACATTACAGTTTAAGCCATTACAATTAGTACTGCTATCAGCCTCGGCCTTGACAGAAATTGTGCACAATAGCTAAAAGAAAATAAAATGTGAAAAACAAATGTCATCTCCACATTAGTATTGCATTTCATTTTAGTGCTTAGTGCCATTATAGAAATCATACCAATATTTGAAAGATATTTGTTTTTAATTTGTTTGGATTTGTTTTACAAAATTGTTTTAGAGCACAATTATGTCTAGGGGCAGGAGATTTAACAGATGATCACTAGCTTTCCCCCACTCCTCAGCCCCTGAGTAGAACATGCAATTACTCTTTTAGGAAAGAAAGAAATAGAAAATTATATAATTGAAGGCATACCCACCAGGAAAGAGTTAAAAAGTGCCTTGGTCCTTCAGATACTCTCTTGTATTTTTATATCATTCAACTACTGTAAGATCTGTTGCTTCTGTGAGGAGATAATACTGTGAAGAGATAATATTTTATAAGTTTCTGAAATATTTCAGCATGATAGAGCTGATTGGAATGGCATTTTATATTTGAACTTATTTTTACATTTTTAAAGAGCAAAGATACAGACATATAGCTTGTTTTTACTTATGTATTTTTTTAAATCAGTCAAGCAACATTGTTGATTTAAAACAAAGGAGAATTTCTGTTCCTTTAAATGATAAGTAGAGGCATTTCATTGACATCACTTTCGGATTTGCTTGTCCAAGTCCTATCTACCCTTTTTTGGTACGTTGTGAGGAAAAACATAACCTCCCCTGCTTGGTAGAAAATAAAAGTACCTACTAAGCCTGTACTACAGATGATAAAACTACCAGGACAGGCCTAGTTTAAGCTGTGAAAGCTACTTATCTATATAACATGCCTTTCCTGGGCTTGTCCCCTCATTGTTCCTGACTGCCTAGACCATATCTCATCAGTGATATCCTGTCAGAGCTTTTTCTCCATGGGCAGGGCATCAAGCTACATATCTCCCAAAGATCAGTTTTCTTTACTTTAAAATACACGTCTTGTCTCTTCCTTCAAAGCTCTATCATGTGCTGTTTTCTGAGAAATTAATCCATTATTTTATGTTGACGCACAATCATCTATTATTCTTCTCAGCCTACTTGGGGACTGAGGCAGTATATTTATACTAGGCTTAGCTGAGCATTTGAATGGTAGCACAGTCAAGCTGTATGATCTTGGGCATGTATGGTAACTTCTCTGAGTCTCATTTTCTCCTATGATAAATGGTACAAGTACAGGTTTATTTCTAGGATTAAGTGTGTAGTGCTATATATATGTAAGGCATTATCACTAAGGCATTTTTGTGGTGTTATCTAGATACTCAAGAACTTACTCTAATGGGAATTTCAGATGCTGTGGCTTACTGGAGAAAGAAGCATTTTTGAGTACGTACAAAATATAGTCTGGTACCAATACTAATTCTCCTGTAGTTACCATTCCTACTACTTTTAAGAAACTGGGATGGAGTTTAGAGAGAATTGGGATTGAAGTGACTTTTATAGCTATAGAACCAAATTTTTTTCCAGATGTTCTTTGTGTTGGTTATATGCAATGATCCTAGATGTATTTGATTTAGAACTCCTTATGTAAATAGTGAAACCAGTCAGAGGAAGCAGGGCCATTATGAGTGGAAATCTGATCAGACCAAGAAAGCAGAGACTTTTTTCTTTTGCTTCACGTGGGCAGGGCTTTCCTTTAAAAAAAAATTAACTTCAGAGATATAATGTACAGCATGTTGAATATAGTTAATAATATTGTACTGTATATTTGAAAGTTGCTAAGAGTGTAGGTCTTAAAAGTTCTCTTCACAAGAAAAAGAATTGTAACTGTGTGGCAATGGATGTTAACTAAACTTGCCATAGTCATTTCTCACTATAAACATATGTTAAATCATTATGTTGTACACCTAAAATGAATACAATGTTATATGTCAGTTATATCTCAACTTAAAAACCAAAACACACAAAAATAATGTCAACATATTTTCATTTTGCCAGAAACCTTCTTTATCGCTGAGGGGAGAAGGTTCATTCTAGAGAGGGCTGTCTCTATTGTAGCTCTGCAAAGCCCTGGGAAATATAGGGAAAGTAAGATGCCTGAGCAGGAAATAGGCTAAGTGACCTTACATTTCTCTTATTTCCTCTTTCCCTCCTGAGGAATACATGAAATTGCCTGTTGGTACTCTCAGATAGTATGCTTATAATCAACTAGATAAATGGGCAGATAAAAAACTTGATTCAAATTGCATCCTTGATTAAAGAATAATTAGAGGACAAGTTCAAGCTATTTTTATTCTCTCTGTGTTTTGTACTTCTAAACTGTTTAAAAGAAGCTTCATATTTTCCAAATATAGATGTATTTTTGTATTTTCTTTTGTAATAATATATTTGTAAATTTGATGACATACTGTTTTAGACAAGCTAAACATGCACATAGCAAAGGACTATATTTCTTGCCTTTGAGTCATCATATATACTTTTCTTACTTTAAATAAATGATCAAAAATTTCTTCTCTGAAGTAAATAATCAAAAGGTCAAGTATAGCTCAGATTTATTAAAAAAGAAAAAAATGAATTATTTATTTTGGTTATATTTTTATAGGTATTTCCAGCTATTTGTGTAGTTAAGAGCATGAACTTGAGTTATACTGCTGCCTGAGTTCAAATTCTGGCTATTTACCTGCAATTATTTTAAGAATTAATTGAGTTAATATTTGCAAAGCAATTAGTACAGTGCCTAGCACATAGTAAACACGATGTAATTTGTTAAACAAATTTTAAAAGCAACATTGTTAGAAATCAGATGACCTTTCAAGTTCATGGTACTTGTATAGTATTTGAACAAAGTATGAGCTCAGTGGACATTTTTGGATTTGTGGTTACCTTACACTTAATATGCTTGACAAAATTTTAGATGAATGACACCAAACACAAAAAATGCTTACCATTATTTTATTTGTTGTTACATTGTTATTTTACATGCTATTGCTATTTTACATGTTATTTTCAATGATTCTTATATTTTCTAGAAGCATTGAAAATATATTTAATTTGTTTTCTGAATACTGATAACAGATCTCTTGAATCTCACCTCTCTATAGGTATATCAGCTTAGTCACCTAGTTGTTAAGAACTGCTGAATTGGTTTGCCTTTAGGAAGAACTATTTTAGATTGTCCAGCTCTTGTTATCATAGTGCTAATGTAAAAGTGTTAACAGTATACCGAAGCTCCTTGTATATACCAAAGGCTTGTTTCTTAGAAAATGGAATCAATAATTTCAAAACTCTTATGATTGAGGTTGTTTTTTTGCCTCTTGACATTTATGGATAAAATTAGAGTTTCTCTAGTGATTTGGAATGGAGTATAAAAAAAGAAAAGTATTAAATATAGTTGGCAATCATGCTAGTATATGCATATGTGTTTTATAGAGCTGTTTTTTTCCCGTAGAGTGGTTGTATTTTACATAGATCATTTCCTTTAGCAGCAGGGAAGTGGTTTCCTAGAGGAATAAGTGAAATCAAATCTTCTCTAGATTTGGGGGATAGATGATGTTAGATAGTTACTCCAGTATCACAGAAACATTTTCTTACAAAGAGATATGAGAAGAGAAAAGAAAGCTTATAATTTGGAATAATAGGTAATTGGTAGTACTGTATAAGATACATTTAGAATACATAGATGAATATAGGTGTCACTTTGTTGTTTACTATGGGCATTGGTATCATATAAGTAAGTTAACCCCTTAAGTTTCGTAGTACACTCATGGGACTTTGGGATTCAATACAGAAGAAAGATTAGCAAAATATTTCATTTTAAAAGAATCTGTTAAATAAAAATATATGACAAATTGGTACAAAATATTTTCAAAATGAACCTACCATACAAGAAGTGGAGCTATCAAAACTCTCATACACTGCTGGTGGCAGTATAAACTGGCACAATCACTTGAAAAACCATTTGGCAGCATCTATTTAAGTTGGGCATACGCACACCCTATGACCTAATGCTAGGCATGTACCCTTCCCCCAAATGTGTATATATGTGCACCAAAGACATGTACAAGAATATTGATAGCAGTATTATTTGGAATAGCTGACAATTGGAGCAACCCAGTTGTCCACCAAGAATGTATGGCTAAATTGTTGTATATTACTACAATGTAAATCTCTACAGCAATGAGAATGAATGAACTACAAGCAACATAGTGTTGAATGAAAGAAATGGATTCAAAATGATATGCCTTATGATTTCATTAACATAAAGTCCAGGACCAGTAAAAGCTACTCAGTGTTAGAAGTCAGGATAGGATTTACCTTTGGGAGATTAGGAGATAGTGATTGAGAAGTGGCAGGATGATGACTTTGGGGTTCTGGAAATGTTCTATTTCTTGTTGTGGGTAATTATTGTACAACTGTTTTTATTGTGATAATTCATCATTCTTCATATTTAAGATTTGTGCACTTATCTGCATGTATGTTATATATAGATAAAAAGAATTAAAAAATAATCTTTTCCAGGATCTCAGTGAATTGTTACAGTATCTGGAATACCTAAGAGAGGAACAGTAGGATATAATTTAAAAGACATTAGATACCTGCAGTTTTCTCCCTCTTCATCAAGTCTGTACTCAAATGTCAGCTTCTCAGTGAAACCTTCCTTCACTGCCCTCTTCTGTGCATGCACCTTTCCCTGCTTTTTTTCTCCTTTGCCCTTATCAACATTTAATGTATTATAATTTTCCTTTTTTATCCTGTTTATTATTTGTTTCTCATCGCCATATCACTCTTAGGTACTAAGAGAATATAAGCTCCAAGAAGTCAATAATTTTAGCCTCTGTTTTTCACTCAGATCACAGAGCAGTGCTCAACCCATAATGGCTAAATGAGCGAGAAAATTTATAAGTAAAAGAATACATGAATGAATGACAACTAGTGAGCTGAGGCTGGAGAGTTAGAGAGAGGCCAGATGATCTATGGTTCATAGGTCAGGTTATTGGATTTAGATCTCCTTCTAAATGCAATGGTAAGTCATCAAAGATTTGAAATGGGAAATGATATGGTCTAATATATGTTATAAATTTATAATTTATAACAAGAGTGATAACTGGGGGAACTAGGGAGGAAGCAGTAACCCAAAGTTGTTAGTGGCTCCAGTCATGATGATGGTTGTAGAGCTAGAATAAAATGGGATATTGTTTGGAAAAAAAGGCATTAGAATAGGAGAAATTGGATCTCACTCTCTCTCTCTCTCTCTCTCTCATAAGGACCTTTCTATCTACTCAGTTGAGGCAAGTTTTTTCTGCTCTTTAAACCTCAAATACTCATCTATAAGTAGAGAAAATAGTATTAGTGAGGATCAACAACATGGTTGATTTTAAAGTATTATACAATATGGTATAATTGTAACTGTTCTTATTAAATGAATCAAAGAAGTACCAAAGATCAAAGGTCATTACATTCAAAGATCCGAACATCTGTAGATAATAGATACTGCATTTAAGCAAGCAATGATTTTTGAAAAGCTGAGCAACATGTGAGTTCTTAAAGGGTGTGCTGGAGGGTCCTGATCTATTGGCTCTTTCATCATGATATGTAAGCATTCTTTGTCTCTCATCTACAGAACAGCAAATCCATTCCTCAAACAAGTATCCCCTGTAGCTATTGCTTCATAGCTGAGCTTTTTGAGACAGTCTATATTTGTGATTTATTTTTCCTCACTTCCTTTCCTCAACTCACCATCAAGCTTCCACACCTATCACTGTAAGAAAAATGCACTCTCTTTCAACCAGTACTCCTGCTTTTAGCTTCACTTGCACTTCCATTTTCAGAGCTATTCTGGGCTTCCATAGTGAGAATCAGCCTGCTTCTGGGCTTTGCACTACTGCCACCATAGGTTTGAGCTTTCTTTGTTCTTTGTACTTGCCATTTGTCTGTTAGCTTTCCAGCTTCTAAAATTTTACCATTACCTCCTTTTCTCCTCTTCCTTTGGGTTTATATAATTTTAATTCCTCTCATTCTTGGCATTTTAGTGAAATTTTCAGAAGAGAGTTGTGATAAATACCAGTTTTTAACATACCAGGTTTAACAAGAGGGCCTATTAATGTTATTCACTTGGTCAAGTTATTTCATATCTGTGATCTTTAGTTTCCTTATCCGTGATTAATAAATTATTTGGATGATCACCAGGGTCTCTTTAGCTCTAAAATTTGCAATGTTCTTATTTTATTTTTGGTAGAGTATGGGCAATAAACAAACAAAAAAAAAAGGATTTTTTATCATTTAGTATTTTGAGCACCCAAAACAATTTATGCATTATTATAAGTAAACTTCCACATTAATAACACATGCATGGTTATTTATGATAGATTGAAAATCAAGTTCAGAATGTGATTTTGACATTCTTCATTAATTCAGTGGTCTTTGCTTCTTACATGTTTTCTCTTATACTAAATGAGAGTTCAGTGATTGTGTTATTTTGTCTGATTTAGGAATTTTCTTCCTAATCCTTTGATCATTTATATGACTTTCAAATTTCAATAGAACATGGCATTGGAATCTTGTCATTCATATAGTCCTAGTATTTTATTTGCAATAACATTTATATTCCCATCAAGTTTTTAAAAAATGATTATCTGAGAGTCATAATATTGTGTATTCAAAATTTGGTATCTACTTACATTTAAATGTAAAAGCACTGTCAGGGAATCTATTCAGAAGTACAATTTTTATGATTTCAGAAGAAATACTGAAGAAACCAGGTATACATAACTGATCTATGGTTATTCTACTATGCTTAAAAATTCTTTATGGATTTCTATAAATATGAAAACAATTGAAAAATATTCATGATTGAAGTAGGTGTTCAGAGTATTAGCAAATTCTAATTTTACTAAGTTTTATGTAGTGCTGGGATACTACTTAATATTGAACATATCTTATCACCATTCACTATTTTTGATTCTTTTCTCTTTAAAAAACTATCATTTTAAGGAATATCCAGGTATACACAAAATAGTACTTTGGCTGCAACAGTGAAGTTCAATCAACATTTAATTAGTACCTTTGATATCAAGAGCTAGACTCTGGACCTCTTGTCAAATCCAATGAGCTTCATATTTGAAACAAAATTGAGAAAATTATTTTAAATTATAAAAAGGGAAATTTAAGTAGGGCATAAAGAAGAAAATCTTCTTGGTAAATATAACAACAGAGATAAAAGAGGCAAGGAGTAGAATCCGTTTTCTGGATTTATTTATAATTATGGCATTAGGTTGTTCATGAGCTGGATTAGGAAACTGGCCTAGAGGCTTACCTAATTAGAATAGCCCACACTTATCTGTCTGGTACAACCCTATAAAGTAAACACTATTATTATCTTTATGAGAAAACTAAGGCACAGAGATGTTAGGTACATTACCATCTTGCTAGTCTTTGGTGGAGCTGTGATTTGAACTCAGGTAGTCTCAATATATTATATTATTATATGAATATAAATATACTGTTATTTATATATTATAATATGTAAATAAAATATTTTAAAATGAAAATAGAGTAAAATCCCTCTTATCTGGTACAGTCTGAATCAATAGTCAGTTTATTAGAAAAGTCTGTTAAAACAGTAAATCATAAAAGTGATACATATATACTTTTAAAAACATGACTATATAGGAGATCAGCCAAGATAGAGGAGTAGAAAGACCCTGTGCTCACCTCCTCTCATGAGCATACCAGAATCACAAATATCTGCAGAACAACCATCAGTGAAAAAGACTGGCACCTACCAGAATAGATCTTCTACAACTAAAGACATAAAAATGGAACCACAATGAGATGGGTAGGAGGGGTGGACTTGTAATATAATCAAGTCCCATACCTCCAGGTGAGTGACCCACAAACTGGAGAATAACTATATTGCATAGGTTCTCACACAGGAGTGAGAGTTCTAAGCCCCATGTTGGGCTCCCCAGCCTGGGGGTCCTACACCAGGAAGATGAGCCCCCAGAGCATTTGGTTTTGAAGGCCAGAGGGGCTTAATTTCGGGAGCCCCACAGGACTGGGGGAAATAAAGACTTCACTCTTAAAGGGTGCACACAAAACCTCATGTGCACTGGGACTCAGAGTAAAAGCAGGCCAGAACTACCTGCTGGTCTTGGAGAGTCTCCTCGAGGGGCAGGGTGCAGCTGCAGCTCACCCTGGTGACACAGACATTGATGACAGCCATATTTGAGAACATTCTACCATGTGAACACCGCTGCTGGTGGCTGCCATCTTGGAACGCTCCCTCTAGGTCATTAGCACCAAGACCTGGCCCCACCCAACAGCCTGTACACTCCAGTGCTGGGATGCCTTAGGCCAGACTAACTGGGCAGGGACACAGCCCCACCCATCAGCAGACAGGCTACCTAAAGAATTTCTGAGCCAAGAGCTGCCTCTAAACATAGCCCTGCCCACCAGAGGACCAAGACCTAGCTTCACCCACCAGTGGGCAGGCATTGGTCCTGCCCTCCAGGAAGCCTGCACTAGCCTGTAGCCCAGCCTCACCCACCAGGGAGCAGAAAACAGATGCAAGAAAACCATGATGCCACAGCCAGGGGATCCAGCCCACCTACAGCAGGCCAGACCATACCCTGGGACCAGCTGGGCCCTGGCCCTGACCACTAGCAGGCCAATGCAAGCTTTGGGACACCTCAGATCCCATACCCAACTGTGTCAGGAACTGGCTCCACCCCCACCAACCATCTAAAACAAGCTCTGGGGTCCCTGGCCCCTGCAGACAGACTCCAGGAACTGACTCTGCCTGCCAGTAGTCTGTCACTAACCCCAGGACCTGGCTTCATCCACCAGTGGGCAGGAAACAGCTCCAGAGTCTTCAGGACCCTGACTCTGCCCACCAGTGAGCCAGCACTGGCCTTGGGGGACCCTAGGGTTCTGTAGCCAGCTGCCTTGTGACCAGGCGCTGCTAAACAGCAGCCAGCAGCGTCCACACAGTGCAGGGCCTGGCAAGCAACCGGGCTAGGGGCCAACTAAGCCTGCCAGACCCCCCATATAGTCAGCCTGCCACAACAGAAGGACCCATGCAGCTCTCATGGGGGAAACCCCTAGAGCATATAGCTTGGGAGACAGAGGGGAGTACACTGCTGCAACGCATAGGAGATCTCCTACAGAAGGCCACTTCTCCAAGGTTGAGAAATGTAACTAACCTACCACGTACATAAAAATACAAATAGCAACTTAGACAAAAGGAGGTGGCAGACAAACATGTTCCAAAGGAACGAGACAAAACCCCAGAAGAGGAACTAAGTGAAGTGGAGATAGGCAGTCTACCTGAGAAAGTTCAGAGTAATGACCATAAAGATGATCAAAGAACTTGGGAGAAGAATGGATGGACAGGGTGAGAAGTTAGAAGTTTTTAACAAAGAGAAAATATAAAGGACAGCCAAACAGAGATGAAGAATACAATAACTGAAATGAAAAATACACTATAAGGAATCAATAGCAGACTAAATGATACAGAGGAACAGATCAGTGAGCGGGAAGACAGAGTAGTGGAAATCACTGCCGCTGAACAGAAAAAAGAATGAAAAGATATGAGGGCAGTTTAAGAGACCCCTGGGACAACATCAAGCACAGTAATATTCATATTATAGGGGTCCCAGAAGAAGAGAGAGAGAAAGGGTCTGAGAAAATATTTGAAGACATAATAGCTGAAAATTTCCCTAACTTGGAAAAGGAAACAGTCGCCCAAGTCCAGGAAGTACAGAGAGTACCATACAGTATTAAGCCAAAGGGGAACACACCAAAACACATGTAATTAAAATAATAAAAATTAAAGATAAAGAGAGAATATTAAAAGAAGCAAGGGAAAAGCAACAAATAACATACAAGGGAACTCCCGTAAGGCTATCGGCTGATTTTTCAGCAAAATCTCTGCAGGGCGGAAGGGAATAGAATGACATATTTAAAGTGATGAAAGAGAAAAACCTAGAACCAAGAATACTCTACTCTGCAAGGCTCTCATTCCGATTTGATGGAGAAATCAAAAGCTTTACAGACAAACAAAAGCTCAAAGAGTTCAGCACCACCAAACTAACTTTACAACAAATGTTAAAGGGATTTCTCCAGGCGAAAAAAGGCCACAACTAGAAACAAGAAACTTATGAAATGAAAAAGCTTGCTAGTGAAGGGAAACATACAGTAAAGGTAGGAAATCATCCACACATAAGCTAGTAGGGAGGTTTAAAAACAAAAGTAGCAAAATCATCTATAACCACAATAAGCAGTTAAGGGATACACAAAACAGTTAGATGTAAAATATGACATCAAAAACAGTAATCAGGAGGGGTGGAGGGTACAAATGCAGGGTTTTTAAAATTCTCCAACACCATATGCAAAAATAAACTCAAAATGAATTAAAGACCTAAATGTAAGACCAGATACTATAAAACTTCTAGAGGAAAACATAGGCAGAATGCTCTTTGACATAAATCACAGCAATATTTTTGGATCTGTCTCCTAGAGTAATGGAAATAATAGCAAAAATAAACAAATGGGACTTAATTAAAAGCTTTTGTACAGCAAAGGAAACCTTCAGCAAAATGAAAAGACAGCCTACTGAATGAAGAAAATATATGCAAATGATATGAATAATGAGAGACTAATATCCAACATATATCATACAATTCAAAATAAAAAAAAGAAACATCCCGATTAAAAAATCAGCAGAAGAACTGAATAGATATTTTTCCAAGGAAGAAATGCAGGTGGCCAACAGGCACATGAAAAACTGCTCAACATTGCTAATCATCAGGGAAATGCAAATCAAAACCACAATGAGATATCACCTCACACCTGTCAGAATGGCTCTCATCAAAAAGAACACAAATAACAAATGTTGGCAAGGATGTGGAGAAAAGGGAACCCTCGAACACTGTTGGTGGGAGTGTAAATTGGTGCAGCCACTGTGGAAAACAGTTTGGAGGTTTCTCAAATAACTAAAAATAGAACTACCATATGACCCAGAAATTCCATTTCTTGATATATATCCAAGAAAAACAAAAACACTAATTTGAAAAGATACATGCACCCCAATGTTCATAGCAGCTTTATTTACAATTGTCAAGATATAGGAGCAACCTAAGTATCTATCAACAGATAAATGGATAAACAGTGGTATATATACAAAAAGGAATACTACTCAGCTACGAAAGAGAATGAAATTTTGCCATTTGCAGCAACATGGATGCACTTGGAGGGCATTATGCTAAGTGAAATGAGTCAGACAGAGAAAGACAAATACTGTATGATACCACTTATATGTGGAAGTTAAAAAGTACGACAAACTAGTGAATGTAACGAAGAAGAAGCAGACTCACAGGTATAGAGTACAAACTAGTGGTTACCAGTGGGGAGAGGGGGGACAGGCAATTTAGTTGTGGGGGAGTGGGAGGTACAAACTATTGGGCATTAGATAGGCTACAAGGATATATTGTACAACATAAGAAATATAGCCAATATTTTGTAATAACTGTAAATGGAGTATAACCTTTAAAAATTGTATAAAAATTAAAAAAAGAATGCATGTCTGAAACCAGAAAAAGATGAATATATATTTGCATAATATGTTGTCTACATTTTCCAAGTTTGTTTTCTTCAAAGTTGAGCAAGAACTTAAAGACACTTGTAAAGCAAGCTGTGTAAAGAATTCTTCTAAGACTTTTATAATTTTAAGTCTTTTTACAGTTGTCTATTGTGTACTTAATCCAAGAATAGTTTTTTAGGTACTTACCTTCACCTTCTTAAAATTTCTGCAAGCATTCAACTATATTTCTATATAAACATTCCCCTTTCACATTTATATTTCAACAGTTTATGTAATATTTAATTAAAGTAATAATAAGTGCAGCTGACAGAAATAGTTTTATTATTGGATAAAATGGACTTCTTAGAAACAATATAACTTGACTGATAGAAGCCGAAGTGCAGGGCAAACTTGAGATTTAGCCTCTTAGCCTTGAGCAGTTAATATGCCATGGACTCAGTTAGAATGTTTTACAGAGGATATGAGGAATGTCAGTTTATCTGGTAAGTTAGTTAAGGAGAAGAGCAGTTTTAAAAAGCTTCTATTTATGCATCCAAAAGAACTGAAAGCAGAGTGTTGAAGAGATTTTTGCACATCCATCTTCATAGCACCATTATTCACAATAGCCAACAGGTGGAATCAATCCAAATGCCCATGAATGGGTAAACAAAATGTGGTAAACACACACAATAGAATAGTATTAAGTCTTAAAAAGGAAGGAGATCTTGGCACATGCTACAGCATGGATAAACTTTCAGGACATTATTCTAAGTGAAAGAAGCCAGTCCTCAAAAGACAAATCCTATATGATTCCACTTATATAAGGTATTTAAAGTAGTCAAATTCATGGAAACAGAAGATAAAATGTTGGTTACCAGAGGCCAGGTAATAGGGGAAAAGGGGAGTAGTTGTTAGTGTTTTAGTTTTGTAAGATGAGAAAGTTCTTGAGATCTGTTTCACAATGCCATGAGAATACTTGACACTACTGAACTGTACACTTAAAAGTGGTTGTGGTAAATTTTATGTTACATGGTTTTACCAAAAATAAAGAAAAACACTTCTATTGTGTGCTATTTTTTTCTGCTTTTTGTAGTTTACATACATTTTTTTTTTTTTTGCGGTACGCGGGCCTCTCACTGTTGTGGCCTCTCCCGTTGCGGAGCACAGGCTCCGGACGCGCAGGCTCAGCGGCCATGGCTCACGGGCCTAGCCGCTCCGCAGCATCTGGTATCTTCCCAGACCGGGGCACGAACCCGTGTCCCCAGCATTGGCAGACGAACTCTCAACCACTGCGCCACCAGGGAAGCCCTATAGTTTACATACATTTTTTTAAAAATTCAGAAAATATGAATGAAAGAAAATCACCCATAAATGCATTTTCTCTAGTATAACCATTGTTAATATTTTGGTGTATATCCTTCCATTCCTTTATCCATACATATCAGGGACATGTGTTTGTATAAACAATGTATATTTTTATTTATATTTGAACTAAAATATAATACTTTTTAAATAACCAGTTTTAAGAAAACACTATTTATTGTGAATATCTTTAAATAAATATGTGATGCCAAATTTTCATATTGGCGTCATGTTTTATGACTGAATGTTCTGCAGTATAGATATACTATAATTTATTTAATTTCCCCCATTGATGGGCATTGAGGTTTTCTAGTTTTGCCTACTGTAAACAGCACTGAAATGAAATTCTTTTTATATACTTTGACCAGAAAGAAGTGGAATAATGCCTTTGAAATTCTGAAAGAAATTATTTCCAATCTAGAATCCTGTGTCCAGCCAAATTTTCAGTTAAATGTAAGGATAGATTAAGGTGATGTTTAGACATGTAGGAAATAGGAATTTGTATCTCTGAGCCTTCCTGTCTCAGCAAGTTGCTTGGAGATATATACCAGCAAAATAAAGGAGAATATGAAGAAAGAGAAAAGTGGATCCAATCCCAAGGGATAGTGAAGGAAAATCAGAAGTTGACGGCTAGGCAGCAAGCTTAGAGAATGAATCAGTCCAGATTAGAGTGGGAAGACAGATGATTCTTGGAAGAATACCTCTGGAGAAAAAAGGGTTCCTATGCAATAGATGGCTGAAGGTACCTATTCATTTGTCAGAAAAAAAAAAACACATATGAAAACAATAGGAAAAAATAAAACACAACACAAATAATTTTTTTAAATGTGGTGAAATAAAATGCAATGCAGTTTAGAGCAGTTGATAGAGTGTGAGAAAAGAGAGTACATTTTGCCATGATGCAAAGAATATTCTTCAAATGGTCTATGGGTTATGACATTGGACCCACAAAAAAAGAAGTGCTATCCAAATATACTATCTGGTCCTGCAGTGAACTATTTTGCTGGTGTTGGTTGATTAATATTCGACTTTCAGACAGAGCATGGAAATTGTAATTATATTTATAGAAAATTATATAAAAGTAGAAGAATGTAAAACTCTTAACAGTTTGGCAGTAAGGATTTAGTTCATGCAAGAGGGGAGGTGGTGAAGTGGATTAAAGAATGAGGGAAGTGTATGGACAGTAACATCTTCACGTGACAGGGAAGAAAGTTTAGAAGGAGACTAGTGTTAAGAAAAAAAGAAATATAAATATGTGTTTATTATTTAAGTTTATAAAACTATCCTATAATTATAAAAAATATTGGCAAAGAGAGGTATATGTGAGCTAAAGCCTAATCTTTTACAGAAGGGTATCACAATATATCTCCTAAATTGATGTTAAGAAATTGCGATATATACATACTATTTAGAGATATGGAGGATTTAGTCTAGAAGAACTAAAGTCAGGAATGGTTAAAAGAGGACTGGGACCGGGGATGGAGAAGAGTGGAGGTGTACATCAATATTTTTAAACTATGTGCATGTGTATGGTTAAAAGAAAAAAGTAGTATAGGGATTTGTCTGAAGTCATTTTAATGCTCTGTGATACTGATGCCATTTTGTAGCATGAACTTAAGTGAATCTGGAGATGCTTTGTTTTGAGTTTTTTAAACAGCTCTTTTATATGAGAAAGTGTTATCTGTACCTAATCAGAAAATGGTTGAGGGCTTCCAAAATTGAGGACAGTTTTCTTGAATGACAAAGATGAGAAAAATGGGCCTCATAGTGATTGCTCTTGTTAGAGGTAGTTTCCCTCATTTGAACTATTTTGCCACTTTACATCTCTACTAGGATACTAAATATCTGTCTAATATAGTTATTACACAGATAAACATTTTAACTCCCTAATTACTGCTAGGCTAGATTAGTACATAAAAGCGGGGTGTCCTTGTCATATTGTGTTTACATATTATGTCGTGTCTTCAAAAGGCACAATGCTTTTCATGTAGTAATGTCTTCCTTTTTAGAAATATTTAACAAATATGTGGGCACCTTTTATTTTCTAGGCAGCATACTAGACTCAATGTATAGAGGTAAATAGAACAGATATAGCCCTTGCCCTCAGGGAAGTTGCATTCTAGCTGGGGAGGCAGATAATAAGCCGGTAAAACAATTTTCATACGTGGGTATTAGTTGGCTGTTACTGCTAAACAAGCACCCCCAAAATTTAGTAGCTTAAAACAACAACCTTAATTTTTCTTCACAAGCCTTCAGGTTGACTAGGTGGTACTTCTTATCTGGACTGGGGTTGACCAGTCTTGCCTGAGCACACTTTTGTGTCTGGGGCAGCTTGACTCTGCTTCGTGTGGTTTCTAATTTTCCAGCACCTAGCTGGGACTTGTTTTCATGATAAAGGAAGGGGAGCAACAGAGGAAGGAGAAGTGTAGAAGTGCGTTTTCAAGCCTCTGTTTATATCACGTCTCTAAAGGAAGCCACATGGGTGAGAGTGTGAGTGCATGGCAAAAAGCAAGGATATATAGAGAGACCACTAACAGGGGTCAATAATCCAATCAACCCAATCCCACAATACAAAATACATGGAGAAAAGTGCTATGCACGTGCTCCAACATAGGAAGGGTATAGGTAGTCGGGAAGGCCTGTCTGAGTTAAGAATGAATGCACAAAAATTCTCCAATCGAAACTAAAAAATATAATTAAATAAGAGCAATTCTGTTAGTTGGCTCTATTTTGGGGGCCTTTTCCAAAATGAAGCCTATTTGTCTCCACTAATGTGTCTCACAGAAGAAGCTGGTGACATAAGCAGGAGACTGAGCTGAGTCCAAGCATGTCAATCTCTACAGACAGATTGCAGCCAGTTCTATTAAACAGCCACAACTGGTACCCCTTACCCTGCCTTTCAATGCACGCATTAGGAAGACGGTACAGACCTGTTTACAAAAGAAACAAAAATCAAAAAGGTTTCCATGGCTTTGCTTTGTTGTTATAGTATTGGGTTGACCAAAAAGTTCATTTGGGTTTTTCCGTAAGATGTTAGGGAAAAACCCGGATGAACTTTTTGACCAACCCAATATGTTTTTGTAGGACTTGCAGCAGCAGTAGTAGTAACAGTTAATTGTCTTCGTAGTAATAGTAACAATAATAGAAGCTATCAGGCAATGAGCACCAAATATGTGCAGAAACCATGCTAGGCATCGTACACAAAATATTACTAATCCTTGCATTGATCCTGTAAGGCAGGTATTATCTTTGTTTTACAGGTTTAGAGAGGTAAAGTCTTGCTCAAAATATCACTGCTTGTAAATGTTAGAGCTAGGATTGAAGCTTGGTCTCTTTGATTCCAATGTCCATGATATTTCCACTATGGTAAATGGTAAGATAGGAGTGTGCAATCCTCAGGAGTCTGGACCTTGGCTCTGCAGGCTAAGAGGAAGCACTAAATAGGCAGAACCTTTCTTGCCCATTATGTCAGGTCACCTGCTGTGGAACTTCAGTGGTTACTCTCTGGCCATTTTCTTAGTATTGACCTGATGTAGACAGGCCTTTGGGGAATCTTTTATACTTGCCCTGAATTTACACCATTTATGCAAAATGATAAATTCCAGAAATGTTTCACTGCATGTAAATTAGCACTTTTCCAAGTAGCAATAGAATGGTACAGAATTTGTATGAGTTTTTATTATAAAATAGAATTTCATTATACCCAACACTATTGTATTTAAGGCCAGAGTTGCAATTAAGTTTGTAACTGCCATTGGTTTTGCCCACGCAAAAGATATTCTTAATATTTTATCTTATTTTCTGTAACCATTATAAAATCAAATATGTAAATACGCTTTAGAGTAGTAATTGCATTTCAAATTCGAATTTGTTTTATGCAGTTATTTAATCTGAGTTTCATTGAAAAAGAATAGTTTCTGTAGCAACTACCACAGCTTTTGATATCTTTGGAATCTCTGAGATATGGAACATTTTTATTAAAAAACAAATGTACTCAGTATATCACATAGACTTCTGTACAGGTTTAAATGTTTAAGAAAAACATTTCTTGTATATTTACTTTTCCTAGTTTTTAATCAAGTTTATTTATTTTCTACTCAGTATTTTTTCCCTTAAAAATTTAAACCATATGTATTTAAAAAAAATGTCAAAAGAATTCAATGAGGAGGTGGATGTTGGAGAGGATAGTAGGAGTAAGTGTGAACTCCCTTCTGAATGAACTCCATCATCACACATGTTACCTCCTTCTAGGAGTAAACCTATTAATCTCTTTGGAGATATCCTATTAGTGTCATAAAAGCCGTTTCTAGAAAAAGATGATGATATATCAGCATTATGAAAACCAAAATTAAAAGAAATGGAATGCTAGATCATCAGCACCAGATTTCTGTTCCAAGACTGATTTTAGTACTTTGATTTAAAGAAATTCGATGCTAAGTAATGTGTATTGCTCTTGCCACTTATCGGCTGAAGAAAGAGTTTATTTTCACACTTGAAAATAAATATTGCTTTCTGAAATCTATTCTTTAAAGTTCTCTTAAATGTGGCTTCATTTATGTTACTGGATTTGTCCAAGTTATACCTTTACATCGTTGCTAAACATTATTTTTAAAGCTCGTTTCCTCCATTTATTTGTATTTAGTTATTATGATCTTTTAAAAATCACTTGGTTTCAGTATACATATTTATATATTAATATTTTATCATAAACCAATACCTTTTTTTCTTACAATTCTGTTTCTCCTCATTGAGCTTCCTCTAACTTGTCTACATGTTTCTGGTGCTATGGAGCACTAAATTAAAAGCAATGAAACTTTTTTTATGTGTCTTAGTTCTCCTGCCTAATATTCATTTTAAGAGTCCAAGGAAATGTCCAAAATGTGTTTTAAAGGGTCTGCCCTACATGCTTTTATAAGACATATTCTTGCAAGTAATAGAAAGAAGTCAAAAACTTTTGATACCATAATAATACTTACTTATAAGAAAATTGTCTTTCTTCCTTGAATAGTTTTGTTCCACTCATTTTTTTGTGTGTTCCCACAAATAAATAATAACCATTTCTCTACTCTGCAGATTTTTTGGTATCTCTTGCTCCCGTCTTCCAATTCCTTCAGATCCGCAGTACACTGAAAATTCAATAAAATGATGTTAAGTTTTCATTAAAAAATCCTCATCCTATGCAGGTATCTTTTGTAATAATCTTAGGGTTGCAAGATGTAAATGTAGATAATTGAGATAGATCATAGATAGATAGGTAGATAGATAGATAGATGTATAGAGGGTTCAAGACTACTATTTTAAAACATTCTAATATCCCCATATATATACTCTAAACCAGTGTTGTCCAAAGAACTTTTCTGCAATGTTGGAAATGTTCTACTATATCTGCACTGTCCAAAGTGATAGGTGCTAGCCACATGTAGCTATTGTGCTAGTGAGACTAAGGAATTGAATATTCATTTAAATAGCCACAGGTGGCTAGTGGCTACCATATTGGACAGCACAGCTCTAAATAATTGGATGAATCATTATCGGTTCATTTGTTGGCCTGTTTTACTGGGGCTGCTGTTTATAGTTGTACAGGTGTTCCACTTTATGAAGGGTCACAGACAAAGGGTGAGTAAAGGTTAAAATCTAGCCTATATTTGGTTTGCCAAGCTGTGCCCTGACAAAGAGCTGTATCCACCCAAAGGGACAACTCTTTCTAATTCATACAAAGGCACCTTGTAGGTTGGTGGCAGCCCTGTACACCAATGCCAGATGGTGTTTTTCCTTTAGATCTTCATTCTACCACTTAATGGTCATGTGATCTTCTGGTATGTAGTTAACTCCTTTGGGCCTTGGTTTCTTCCTCTATGAAAGGAAACAATATTACTTTATAGAATTATTATGAAGATTGAGTGACATGATACGTGTAAATATTTAGAGCATAAAGTGCTCAAAACTTTTCTCAATCATGATTAAATAATGTATCTTAATGTAGTAAATTTCTGTAGCATTTTCAAATTCATTTAACTCTGCCTACTTTATACCAGGACAGGGAGATAAAAGACAAATATAAGAGTCCGTCCCTGCCTTAAAGGGGCTTACAACTGAGTAGAGATCAGTAGTTCCAAGGAGTTATGTAGCTTTTAAAATTAGCTTACTATCCCATTATAGCTTAGAATCTGACTGAGAGTTCAGTTCAGCTAGTGATTATCACAGCTTTTAATTACATCTTTCACTCCTTCTGATTATAACCTATTCAGAATTTCTGTGATCTGTATTGCTTTTGAGATACCATGTTGTTCTACTTTTGCATAACTTTCGGGAGGAAATATTTTCCACTTATTAAGTACTTATTAATGCCACCATATATGCTTTCAAAAATGTTAATCAAAATTAACAACTTCTAGGAGGTATTATTACCACTGTTTTACAGCTGTGGAAACTATAGCTCAGAAGTGAAGTAACTGGCTCATGGCTACTCAGCTGACTTTAAAACGTGTGTTTTCCTACCGCATTATTTTGCCTTTAAGTAGGTTTTGTTTGTTTGTTTTTGCTTGAATATGCTCTAAGAAATAGATCTAGATTCTTAAGTGAAAAGCTTAATGATTCCTTCTCATCAGATAATTTTTTTCTTTCTTAAAGTATAAAACTATTGATACTTTGATGGGATAACTTTTGAAGCTAATCTTCCTGTCCTATTTTCTTGTTATACTAGTCCCATCCTATGCAAACTTGGACAAAAATAAAATGTTACTTCTCTAGCCTTTAATACTTCTTAATTACCAACTAGATCAAATGTAGATTCCTTATCCTTATTATAATATAATAATAATTATATATAATTGTTATATATATATAATTATATAAAATTATTATATATATAAATAATTTTATATAATTATATATATAATAATTATGTATAATATAATACCTCCTAGAAGTTGTTAATTATTCAAGCCGTAATTAGGACTTCCTGTGTGATCTCTTCTATTTTCATGACTTTCACTAATACCTATCTGTGTTCTTGATTTCATATTTCTGTCTCCAACCCAAACTTCTCTCCTGAGTACCATATTCATATTTTAACTGCCTATAAGACATTTAGATATTCCTAGATATGACAAGCTCAACATTTCAAAGCTGAACTCATAATTTTGTCCCCATAAACTTCTTCTCTCCTATATGTTCTTTTGAAGCTAGTTATACTCAGTCATCCAGGTTACAAACTTGGGAACCATCTTAGCCTTCTTCTTATCCCTTGCCTCCTTCAGATGATCACATCTCAAATTTCATTGTGTCTAAAATTTCTGAATATCTTTTTCATTTTATCTCATTGATTTTTAAAAAATAAATTTACTTTATTTATTTATTTTTGGCTGCATTGGGTCTTCGTTGCTGTGCATGGACTTTCTCTAGTTGTGGCAAGTGGAGGCTACTCTTCGTTTTGGTGCATGGGCTTCTTCTCACTGCAGTGGCTTCTCTTATTGCGGAGCACAGGCTCTAGTTGCGCGAGCTTCAGTAGTTGGGGCATGTGGGCTCAGTAATTGTGGCTCACGGGCTCTAGAGTGCAGGCTTATTAGTTGTGGCACACGAGCTTATTTGCTCCATGGCCTGTGGAATCTTCCCGGACCAGGGCTCGAACCCTTGTCCCCTGCATTGGCAGGCAGATTCTTAACCACTGGGCCACCAGGGAAGCCCTGTCATTGATTTTTGTACTGATTCATTTACTCATTCATTCCTTCATTCATTTATTCACTCTATCAGTGTTTATTGAATACCAACTTTATAAAAGACTAAATACTTCTTGAACCTAGTTCTTTTCCTCTATTGCTATAGTCACTGTGTCAGTTTAAGTACTCATCATTTGTCTCCTGGACTATTTACTGAAATGATCTTCCTAAACTTGGTCATTATATATTAAGCAAATCCTCTATACTGTATTTAGAGTGATTTTCCTACAAAATAAATTATATTTTGGCACTTTTCTGCTTAAAATCCTGTAGTAGCTCCAAATACCTTTCAGGTTAAATACGCTAGCATGCCATAGAAGGCATTTCCAGGATGTGTTTCTTTTTTGCCTACCTCTTGAGCCCCATCTTCTGTCACAGGACACACATATGCTGTCCTCCAACCACGCTGAAGGGCTTTCTGATCCTCTCACTACCATGTAGTCTTACAGTTTTAAGCCTTTGAACATATGACTACTTTCCTAGGGACTTAGATCCCTTGTTCATTTGTTCACCTATTCTTCAGAACTCACCTTAAGAGATACCTTCTCTTAGAATTTTCCCTGCACTCCTGATACCCTCTCCTGCATGTGCCCATCTCTTATCACACTGTATGCAATTATCCATTTGTCTCTAATTCTCTCACTAGGTTGAGAAGCTCCTATTGAAGACAGAGACTTTGAACTACTTATGTGTGTATTCCTAATGCCTGGTATAGTGCTGGCATATAGTAGTACTCAATAAATATTGGATTTATAAATTAGTAGATGCATATCCATCATTTATTTTAAGGTATAGAACAAGACTTAGTTATAAAACTTTTAATTATTATACATTTCAAATATACTAAAAAGTATGAATAATAATTCACCTGAAATCCATATATCTGCTACCAATATTTAGCATGTGTTAATGTTTGCAACACTTGCTTAGCACCATGCTTATCTCTTATAGGAAGGCTTTCCTAATTAGCCCTACTTCACTTTTCTGATCAGCATTTCTATATTTTTAGAAAAAAATTACTTTAAAATGGAGCTTTGCACATACTAAGTGTTCATTAAGTGTTTTTTCAATGAGTAATGTATTTTGAATAAATGAATACTTTATTGTAATTTTTCTCCATTTAGTCTTATTTCCCCAGCCTTTACACATACTTCACCTAGAGCTCAAAACCAACTTCTGTAATTTCTCCCCAATGCTAAGCATAGTCCTAGACACACAAAGGAATTAAAATTATTAATAAATAAAATAAATGAATGCAGTTAATTAGTGCATCATTCTTCTTAAAGAAAGCACATTAAAAATGCTATTCTTATTTCAACCAAGAAACTTCTTGGCCTCTTTCTATTGACAGTTTAACACATGTGTGCTTACTGAATTCAAATACTGTTACTAGCCCAAGTAGTCCACATTTCTGAGTACTGCTAGAAAGATAAATCATGCTCTCCAAAATCAAATATAAATGCATTTGGTCATGTCTATCAGTTTGGGTTATGTTTCGGCTGTATATGCCAGAAAACCTTAAAATCACCATGGTTAAGAACACAGTTTATTTTTCTCTCATGTAAAAGAAGTCTAGAGTTATGCAGCTGAGAGCTAGTTTGACAGTGCCACTTTTTCATTAGAGACTCAGGCTCCTTTTTTTCTCCTCTGCCTTGCTGGCTTTCATAGCAACCAAGATGGCTTTTGGCACTCTAGCTAGAACTTCCACATTTCAAGCTTGAAGCAGAAGTAGGCAGGAGAGAATGGACAATAGGATACTTGATCCTTTTTTAAAAGGAATTCTCACCCCAAACTTCTATTTAAATCTCATGGGCCCAAACTTAATCACCTGGACAAATTTAGCTGTAAGGGAGTCTTGGAAATGAGGCATTTTAGTTGCCATGCTATCCAAGGTTATGATATTAAAAAAGAAGGTAAAAATGGATATTGGGAGGCAGTTAGCGTTCTCTGTCAAAACATTGTTAGAATGAGTAAGTGAGAGTTGATAATCTTTGGAAAAATCACAAGTGCACTGTGATTACATTCATAGAATTGACTTTCACTCTGTATGGATAAATATTTGAAAACATGTCGCTGCCCAGAGTCAGTCTTCTGTGTATATACATTGGACTACTGAATAATCTGGAGAGGTAATGGGGTGTGTGTGTGTGCACACACACACATGTGTGTGCATGTGTAAGACTAAATTATTTTTCATTTTATACACAGGTGCTCCAAAAAGACTGTTTTCTTGAGCCATGATAGAGTTTTTCAAGGAATTGCTGGTAGATCTTGGAAATAAAATATAAACCCTAAAAGTCCACATCTGGCAATCCATAAAGGATAAATATAAGCAGTCAGCAGTATGATCAAATGCTCTGGCTTATTAGTAATTAAAGAAATGTAATTTAAACCAAAGCTAAGATATAATTTTTACCCTATGGAACTAGCAAAAATTAATAAAAGTTTGTTAAGATAGTCTCATGTATTTCTTGTTGTGGTCTAAATTAGTTGTATAGTCCTTTTTAGAGAGCAATTTGGCAATTCTACCAAGAATCTTGAATTGTTTATACTCATTGGCTTAGTAATTACACTTCTGAAAATTTACTTTAAAGGAAATAATCCTGAATAGGTTAAAAACAAGAAGCAGAAGGAGTCAGGAGAGAATATTATCAAATTATGATAATAGCTAATACTGAGTGGTCACTCTGTGCTAGTATTGTTCCTAACCCTTTAATAATCCTCACAAGATCCTTATGAAATTGGTACTATATCTTCTTCCTCCTCCTCCTTCCCATTTTAAAATGGACGGAACTGAGGTGTAGAAAGCTTAAGAAGTTTTCTCACTACTGCATTGCTAAGTAGAGATGGTGGGGTTTGAACCCTGAAATTTGGCACTAGTATCTGCATATTTAACCATCATGCTATGCTGTCTCTCTGTGCTTTGCTTTGAGTTTTCAGTAGCATCATTTATAGCAAGGAATAAGAATAGCAGGATAGTCAAGAAAACTAGAACTTACTGGAATTTTATGCATTTGTTAAATTTTTCATTTTTAAACAGCTTGGGTTACTGTGAAATATGCTTGTGTTATGGTAGAGGCAGAAACAGGATACAGTTTTGTTTAGGTAGAATAATAAAATTATGTAAAAATATAACTCTTTGCTTAGAATTTTTAAAAAAGGGAAATGCATCAAAAGTATTAATAATGTCTGTAGTGAACTAATAGGGCTCCAGTTGAAATTTTTTTCTTTGCTTTCTAGATTGTCTTTAATGAGCATGTATAACTTCTAAAATGTAAAAACAGTTAAGAAGACTATGTCCAACAATAGAGAGAAGATATATAAGTTGCTACTTTTTTTGCCTTGTAATAGAATTGACCAGTAGCTAAGCAAAGCTGTCAGAGCAGCAGACCCAGCTTCCCTGTTATACTGATGCTTTTTGTGATTTCATGACTGCTTTGCAGTGTGCCAGTATATTTCCTTTGGAAAGACTGGACATTGGCATAGTTATCTTAGGATATGTATAACTTTTGATATTTACATTGATATTTGTACAATAGGTGACTTGATAACCCAGTGGTTTATTGGACTAAAGAAAAAGACACTCTTTAAGTGGGACTCAAAGTTGTTATTTTTAGGTATTTTCAGGACTCATCATTAAATTACGTATACTTAGGAAAAAGAGACTATCACAATTAAGATGTCATGTGCAAAGGATCATGGCGCTGGTTTACCCTATAGTTTTGTGTGATAAAATGGATGTTATGCTTTCTACTCATGCCTCTTGTTAGCATCCTGCTGGCTGAAAATCAGGGCCTGGATGGCCTTCTTTTTTGAGAAGACCATAGGGAGGATAGGAAAGGTGAGGTATCTCAGTCCTGGGTCACACTGAAGGTATAATTCAAATTCTCAATAAACACAATAAGATGGTCTGTGGCATTTATATATATGTGTACATGTATAAATGCAGTTGCTCACCTAGAGAACATGGGATTGAAGATAATTGATAGGAGGCAGTTATTCTGTCCATGGAGCTGGATTTTCTTGTCATTGTCAGTCTGCGCGTAAGGTAATAATTGCAGTAATGATGGCATAGAGAGGTTAAATGACTTGCTTAATGTCCCACACACAGTAAGTACTTAGCTGGGTTTTGAATTCAGGTTTGTCTAGCTCCAAAGCTTTTGTCCTTTCTAATACTTCATCAACAATTATATAATTGTTTAATTTATTCTTTATAATAAAATGTATCATATTCATACTCAGTTGTAGGCTTTTCACGTAAATTATAAATAAAAACAAAGACTAACATACTAAATGAATTTGGGGGAAAGAACAGTTGGATCTAAAAGCATCTTATCTATAGGCAGTAATAACTATTTTGTCTGTTTCAATTTTTTCCAGAACACAGTCAGATTCTATATTGAAGAAATGGAGACTAACTTTTTCATTTATTTTAACATATTCTTTTAAAATTTAATAGATAATTTACTATCTACAGTTCAAATAATTGAAATGGACAGTTTCTATAACAATTGTTTAATGAATAACTGTTACAGTTGTAATCTAATAGAGCACAGAGGGAAAGGATTGTTGGACTCTGAAGTTCCTTATACTTCTGACATCAATGTTTGTAATATTTAGCCATCTAGAAAATAGATTCCCAGAAGAAAAAATTTTAGCTAAAATCACTACCATTACTGCTATTATTATTTCTACTACTACTCTTCTAGCTAAATTTCTTGACCGTTTATAGTATCTTAGGTACTGTATTAAACCTTTCACATATATTTTATTATTTAATACTCATAGCAACCCTATGAAGTTGGTATTTTTATTGCCATTTTATAGATAAATATCTGAAACTTAATAAGATTAGGTAGCTTGCCCAAGGATTCTCAGTCAATGGCAGATGAAGGGCATAAATCCAGGTCTGTCTTAATTCAAAGCCTGTGTTCCTATTCTTTTTTTTTTTTTTTTTTTTTTTTTTGGCAACGCCGCAGCCTACAGAATCTTTCTTCCCCGACCAGGGATGGAACCCATGTCCCCTGCGGTGGAAGCACGGGGTCTTAACCACCCGATGGCCAGGGAAGTCCTGTGTTCCCATTCTTAACCATTACATTATAAGTAGATGGTAACTTAATTGTAGGATAGATTCCCAATGATAGGATCACGGGCTAGAAAGGAAGAATTCCAAGTCCTGGCAGGATCCTACTCGAATGAAACAGAAAGAGACTAAGTTTTAATGTACAGAACTACGTACGTAAATGCTATTTGGATCATTGAAGTGAGTCTTCTTTCTTTAATTCAGAGTTTCTTTTGCAGTTATTTTTACATTAGAAACAAAAGACTTTATTTCCAACTGGTATTTGAGGTTTTTATTTTATTACATCAAGGTTTCCATTCCACTCTGCTATCATCTGTTGCATTCATAAGAGCAGTTTGTTTTGGGGTTGGAGGCGTTTAACTTAAAAAAAAATCATGGTACTTTTTACCTAGGTGATTAAAAAAGTCTATATTATAATTTCTGCCATTTCCTAGAATATATGATAAAATTGCCAGGTTTAGTTATGTACCAAATATGTATTGGTAGTCAGAGCATTTCCTTTGTAACCTTTTGTTCTTTTCTCTGTTGTTGATGGAAAAATAAAATGTAACATCCAGAACCCTGAATCAGAGGTATTTTCAGATGTCTCAGATATTGACGTACATATTCAACATGAAGAGAAGCCTTTAGGTCTGAGTTTGGTCTTGAGGTGGGCCTATGTGGAATATCTTATTCAACTGAAACTAGAGTTGAATGAAGATCATAAGTTGTTTTGTTGGGAGATAGATAACTTATGAATACTGAGACAGCTCTAAGAGTTGCCAAAACATCATGTTAATGCTGAGGTCTAGAAAAAGGAGTTTGATTTTGCTTCTCTGATGTTCCTAGTTTAATCGCTAGCCTTTGGAGTAGGAGCGTGAACAGACATGATGACAGCTGGTGGGTGCTCATTGCCCTTATGCCACTTGGCTTAACAGATGACTGCAGTCCCAATAAGATGATGGGAAGAAGTTGTATGGGAAGCTAGATTCTTCTCTGTCATGTGCATTTTACATTAAAAAAATAAACAATTTAATTTTCTGATAAAATTATTTTTGGTACTTGTTATAGTGTGGTCCACACTTATGTTTGTGAGAAAGCTCAGTGCCCGTCAAGTTTAGGAGGTGTTCATATGTTCAGTTTTATGGTCTTAATTCAAAGGAACCTGTGATGGGAAGATGGAATCAAAAGACAAGCAGTCGCTTTGGTGGATGAGCAAAAGGAGGTATCATGATTTGATACAAAGAGTACTGACTAGATGGTCAGGAAGTCTGGTTTTTAATCTTGTCCCAAAAAACAACAATTTTTATGACTTTGATGTAGTCAGTTCATCTCTTTGAGGATTACTTTGTTTTGTTAGATTAGGGAATTAGACTGGAAGATCACTTAGGGTCCCCATTAGCTCTAAAATTCTGATTTTAAGATGGTTCACAAATATTCATGTAATAATTAGAGAGTGAACTATTATATTATCTGTTTTAAATCATAGTTTCTAAAACTATGTATGATCTACTAGATTATGAGTTCCATGAGGCATGAACTATCTGTTTTTCCCTTACCATTATATTCCAAGCATCCAACACAGCTCCTGGAACATATAAGATATCACTGACTATTTACTGAATTAATAAATAATTAATTTATTTTATCATATTAGACTTCATCTAATAGAGGGTTAGGTAAAATATAAAATTCCCCATGCAACTTCACACAGATGGCCTGGGCTTACTCAGAGGTAATTGACCATGAAGGAGTTCATGAAATGATGCCCTTACAATCCATTTTCCAATGTGTCATACACTTACAAAAAGCAGTTTTTTCATCCTGAATGAGAGCTGCAGTTCCTAGAATTGGAAACTTAAAAAAAAAACAACAACTATTCCAGTTAAAGAGAAAATTATTATATCATGAAAGTTAGCCTATTGGGAAGTCAGAGCAAAGTGAGTTTGAGATTCTTTTTATTAGACAAACTGATGAAGGGAGTGATGGGCATAGAATTCACTCCATGTGGCAAAGAATGAGTCCATCTTAGGAAACTCTTTGGGCACAGGATCTGGTCTTTTCTGCATTATGTAAGGTCTCTAGAATATTAGGATGCTTAATGCATGTTAAAATTAGTAGTATCTGCTTTTTCTCTTTTTTGTATTTTCATGAAACAATATCTTAGCTGCTCTTTTTTTACATGCCTTTAATTTAGTTTACAGTCACTAAAGAAGAGGTTTAGAAGCTTTTTCATAACTACAATTGGTACCTGATCTCCAGAAGAATTTCAGAGAATGAGAAGAAAACATTTCCATCTCTTCCAGATAGGGGTTGATTTTTAACATTTCTAAGGAGCTGTACACAAAACTATACATAATTTCTTCCATTCTTTTGTGGAATGAATTTTATTTTGTGCTTGCAGAAGTTGTTCTTTGCTTGTAACTAGGATATTCTGTTCCTGTTCCTCCTGAGAATGCGTATGTTTTAATTACCGACTAAACCTTAGCTGGTTGTCCGAACAACCAGGGTTCCTCTGGAATGTAATTGAAATAGAGATTGGCATACTTTTCAAGAAAATTATCTTTTCTAAGCTATTAGAAATCATCCTCAGGAGCAAATTTAAAAATAATTATACATTGAAGGATAAATAGTTATAAAAGCTACCTACTTTCAGTTGTGACCCCATCCTGTTACAGGCATCTTTCTAAAATGCATATCTAACCATGCTTTCCTATGGCGTCTAAATAAACCTTTTAGTAATACCTCATCAATTTTAGTGTAACCCATGTTCCTCAGCATGGCATAGAAGGTGCTCCACTATTTCAAGTGCACTTTTTCAATCTCAGCACGTGCCTTTCCACCTTGAACTTTATAGTCTGATAAATACCGGCACTACTTTTAGTTCCTCACTCACACTGTGGTCTTTTAGATTTCTGTACTGCAGTGTAGTGGATAAGAGGCAGTATCCTAAGAACAAGCCTACTTACTAGCTACATGACCTGAAAATTACTCTCTTTTTCTGAGCTTCACGTTTGTCACCTATAAAATGGAGATAATACCAACTTTTCAAGGTTATTATGAGGATCAGATTACCTGGTTTATAGAAGTCACTCAGAAAGTAGTAGTTATTCTTCTTCACTTTTCCTTCTACGTACCACCCTTCAACTGGTCTTTACCTAATTTCCAATCTTATTTTCCACCTCTCCTCCCCACACAGTCCCCACATTCTAACATCACCCAACAATTTGCAGTTCCTTGAGTGCATTATGGTTTTGAAAATCTGTGCCACTGTACCTGTTTTTCCCTTTTCACACATTGCTTTCTTCAACTTGTCTGCCTGGTGAATTTTGAACTAAAATTTAACTGTTCCTGACACTGTTTATCATTTTAAGGAGGAATTAGGCACTTCTTCTTCTGTAACCTTCTAGTGCCCTGCATAGATCTTTTTTGTATCACTTAACATATTGCATTGTAATTTTTCGTTAACATTCTTGTCTTCCTCATTAGTAGGATAAGTAGTCTTATCTCCAATATCTAGCATAAAGGCAGGCATCTATCAGTCCTCAGTAAGTGTTTGATGAACAAATTAGGGGATGAATACAATAATGTGCTTGAAAATTTTCATATGAGAGATGCCATTTTATCCTTTAAGTGATTCTAAGAGTGACATTTGTTTTTTAAATGCTAAATTCTAGAATAGATTTATTTATTCATTTATTTTTTAACATCTTTATTGGAGTATAATTGCTTTACAATGGTGTGTTAGTTTCTGCTGTATAACAAAGTGAGTCAGCTGTACATATATCCCCATATCTCCTCCCTCTTGCGTCTCCCTCGTACCCTCCCTATCTCACCCCTCTAGGTGGACACAAAGCACCGAGCTGATCTCCCTTGTGCTATGCAGCTGCTTCCCACTAGCTATCTATTTTACATTTGGTAGTGTATATATGTAGGAGTGAGATTTTTGATTTGTTGCTGGGCTTGGAGATTTACTACAGATTTTTCTTTTTCTTAAGCATTGATGAAGATGGAATTTACTCACTCTATATCACACAGGTATGAAATTAGGAAATTAATGCGGATATGTTTTCTGCCTGTGTAGAAAAATAAACTCTATGAACTAAAGGGTAGATCTAGAACTGGTTGCTTTCTTTTTGCCTTCTTGTTATTTCAGTAGGGGAAAAGATTCATGTGTACTGTTGTCAGCTGTCAGCACTATCAAATGATAAAAGTAGGTATTTAAAAAATTTTTTAATTGTAATAAAATACACATAACATAAAATTTACCATCTAAAGCATTTTTAAGTATACAATTCAGTGGTATTAAATACATTCACATTGTTGTGCAACCATCACCACCATCCATCACCATAACACATTTCATCTTGTAAAACTGAAACTCTATATGTATTAAACAATAACTCCCCACTTTCCCTTCCCCCAGCTCCTTGCAACCACCATTATATACTCTGTCTTTGTGGTTTTGACTACTCTAAAGTACCTCATATAGGTGGGTGGACCTAGAGTCGGGCATACAGAGTGAAGTAAGTCAGAAAGAGAAAAACAAATACCGTATGCTAACACATATATATGGAATGTGAAAAAAAAAGGTTCTGATGAACCTAGGGACAGGACAGGAATAAAGACACAGATGTAGAGAATGGACTTGAGGACACAGGAAGGGGGAAGGGTAAGCTGGGACGAAGTGAGAGAGTAACATTGACATATATACACTACCAAATGTAAAACAGACAGCTAGTGGGGAGCAGCCGCATAGCACAGGGTGATCAGCTCTGTGCTTTGCGACCACCTAGAGGGGTGGGATAAGGAGGGTGGTAGGGAGGCTCAATAGGGAGGGGATATGGGGATGTATGTATGCATATAGCTGATTCACTTTGTTATACAGCAGAAACTAACACAACACTGTAAAGCAGTTATACACCAATAAAGGTGTTAAAGGAAAAAAAAAAAGAAAAAAGAAAAAAGAAAAAAAAGAATAGGTGAGCTAAGGTGATGCCTGCAGAAGGAAGGGAGAAATCCCCGGTGAAGGAGAAACATGCAAGAAAGCCCTTTCCTTCTTCCTTCCCTCTTCTCATTAGTGCTGGAAAGTTGATGGTTTATGTTTATGAGGATTAGAACCAGGACAGTTTGTACAATGAAAGTGTATTCCCTGCAAGGTACAGGGGACAGACTGCTCTTACATTCTACTTCTTGATTTCTTTATTTGTGCAAATGTTGCCAAGAAGCAGCCAGTTACAGACACTAGGTCTTGAGCGGGTCTCTTAAGAGATTTAATTGTCTTGGTTATGGAAAAGAGGAAGACTGTACTACCATATCTTGTCCACTGGCCATGGTCCAAATCAAGGTGCTTTATTTATACTAGCATTTGCTCTATGGTTGGCTTTGTGATATCAGATCTCACTAGAATGCTCTTAGAGAAAAAACTACTCATTCCCTGTGAAATTCCTCATTTAAAATGCCATAATTAAAGTGATTTAAATTGGAAAAAAAAGTACTTCATATAAATGGAATCATACAGTATTTATCTTTTTGTGACTGGCTTATTTCTCTTAGCATAATGTCTTCAGCTTATTTCACTTAGCATAATGTCCTCAAAGTTCATCCATGTTGTAGCATATTGCAAAATTTCCTTACTTTTTAAGGTTGAATAATATTTCATTGTATGTATAGACCACATTTTGCTTATCCATTCATGTGTTGATGGAGTTTGGGTGTTTCCATGTTTTAATTATTGTGAATAATGCTGCTAGGAACATGAGTTTAAAAATATCTCTTTGATACCTTGCTTTCAGTTCTTTTGGATATGTACCCACAAGTGGAATTGCTGGGTCATATGGTGATTTTCTGTTTTTAGTTTTTGTAGGAAATACCGTGATATTTTCCACAGCAGCTGTATCATTTTACATTCTCACCAATAGTGCACAGGGCTTCCAATTTCCCCACATCCTTGCCAACACTTGTTTTCTGTTTTTTTGATACTAGCCCTTGTAAGGGTATGAGGTGGTATCTCATTGTAGTTTTGATTTGCATTTCCCTAATGATTAGTGATGTTGAGCATCTTTCTTTTCTTTTTTTTTTGCATTTAAAATTTTTTTTATTGGAGTATAGTTGATTTACAATGTTCTGTTAGTTTTTGCTGTACATCAAAATGAATCAGTTATACATATATCCACTCTTTCTTAGATTCTTTTCCCATATAGGTCATTACAGAGTATTGAGTAAAGTTCCCTGTGCTATACAGTAGCTCCTTATTAGTTATCTATTTTATATATAGTAGTGTATATATGTCAATCCCTGTTTCCCAATTTATCCCTCCCTCTCTTCCCCCTTGGTAACCATAAGTTTGTTTTCTACATCTGTGACTCTATTTCTGTTTTGTAAATGAGTTCATTTGTACCAATTTTTTAGATTCCACATATAAGCGATATCATATGATATTTGTCTTTGTCTGATTTACTTAACTCAGTATGACAATATCTAGGTCCATCTATGTTGTTGCAAATGGCATTATTTTGTTCTTTTTTATGGCTGAGTAATATTCCATTGTATATATGAACCATATCTTCTTTATCCATTCCTCTGTCGATGGACATTTAGGTTGCTTCCATGTCTTGGGGTTTCTCTGGATATATGCCCAGGATGGAATTGCTGGATCACATGGCAGCTCTATTTTTAGTTTTCTAAGGAGCCCCCATAGTGGCTATACCAATTTACATTCCCACCAACAGTACAGGAAGTTTCCCTTTTCTCCACACCCTCTCCAGAATTTATTGTTTATGGATTTTTTGATGATGGCCATTCTGACTGGTGTGAGGTGATACCTCATTGTAGTTTTGATTTGCAAAAGATGTTGAACATCTTTTCATATGCCTTTTGGCCATCTGTATGTCTCCTTTGGAGAAATGTCTATTTAAGTCTTCCCCCCATTTTTTGATTGGGTTGTTTGTTCTGATACTGAGCTGCGTGAGCTGTTTGTATATTTTGGAAATTAATCCCTTGTCAGTCGCTTCGTTTGCAAATATTTTCTCCTATCCTGAGGGTTGTCATTTTGCCTCATTTATGGTTTTCTTTGCTGTGCAAACGCTTTTAAGTTTAATTAGGTCCCATTTGTTTATTTTTGTTTTTATTTTCGTTACTCTAGGAGGTGGATGAAAAAAGATCTTACTGTGATTTATGTCAGAGAGTCTTCTGCCTATGTTTTCCTCTGAGAATTTTATAGTATCTGGCATTACATTTAGGACTTGAATCCATTATGAGTTTATTTTTGTGTTTGGTGTTAGGGAGTATTCTAATTTCTTTCTTTTGCATGTAGCTGTCCAGTTTTCCCAGAACCACTTATTGAAGAGACTATCTTTTCTCCATTCTATATTCTTGCCTCCTTCATCATAGATGCCTGGTTTTATCTCTGGCCTTTCTATCCTGTTGCATTGATTTATTTTTCTGTTTTTGTGCTAGTACCATACTGTTTTGATTACTGTAGCTTTGTAGTATAGTCTGAAGTCAGGGAGCCTGATTTCTCCAGATCCATTTATCTTTCTCAAGATTGCTTTGGCTATTTGGGGTCTTTTGTGTTTCCATACAAACTGTAAAATTTTTTGTTCTAATTCTGTGAAAAATGTTACTGGTAATTTTATAGGATTTATTGGGATTGCTGTAGATTGCTTTGGGTAGTATAGTCATTTTCACAATATTGATTCTTCCAGTCCAAGAGCATGGTATATCTCTCCATCTGTTTGTGTCATATTTGATTTCTTTCAACAGTATCTTATAGTTTTCTGAGTATGGGTCTTTTGCCTCCATAGGTAGGTTTATTCTTAGGTATTTTATTCTTTTTGATGTGATGGTAAATGGGATTGTTTCCTTAATTTCTCTTTCTGATCTTTTGTTGTTAGTGTATAGGAATGAAAGAGATTCCTGTGTATTAATTTTGTACCTGCAACTTTACCAAATTCTTTGATGAGCTCTAGTAGTTTTCTGGTAGCATCTTTATGATTTTCTATCTATAGTATCATGTCATATACAAACAGTTTTACTTCTTTTTTTCCAATTTGTATTTCTTTTTCTTCTCTGATTGCCATGGCTAGGACTTCCCAAACTATGTTGAATAAAAGTGGCATGAGTGGACGTCTTTGCCTTGTTCTTGATCTTGGAGGAAGTGCTTTCAGTTTTTCACCCTTGAGAATATTTGCTATGGGTTTGTTGTATATGCCTTTATTACGTTGAGGCAGGTTCCTTCTATGCCCACTTTCTGGGGATTTTTTTTTATCATAAATTGGTGTTGAATTTTGTCAAAAGCTTTTTCTGAATCTGTTGAGAAGATCATATGGTTTTTATTCTTCAGTTTGTTAATGTGGTGTATCACATTGATTGATTTACGTATATTGAAGAATCCTTGCATCACTGGGATAAGTCCTACTTGATCATGGTTGTATGATCCTTTGAATGTGTTGTTGGATTTAGTTTGCTAGTATTTTGTTGAGGATCTTTGTGTCTATGGTCATCAGTGATATTGGCCTGTAATTTTCTTCTTTTTGTGATTTCTTTGGTTTTAGTAGAGCATCTTTTCATGTGCTTATTGGCTGTTTGTGTATCTTCTTTGGCAAAATGTCTATTCATGTCCTTTTCTCATTTTTGAATTGCATTGTTTGTTTTTTTGTTGTTGAGTTTTAGGAATTTGTTATATATTCTGGATATTAATCCCTTATCAGATATATGCTTTGCAAATAATTTCTCTCATTCTGTAGTCTATCTTTTTACTCTGTGCATAGCATCTTTTGATGCACAACATTTTTGAATTTTAAAGAAGCCCCATTTGTCTATTTTTTATTTTGTTACCTTTGCCTTTGGTGTCATATCCAAGAAATCATTGCCAAATCCAATGTTGTGAAGCTTTTGTGCTATGTTTTCTTCTAGGGATTTTATTGTTTTAGGTCTTTTACATTTAGGTCCTTGATCCATTTTGAGTTAATGGCACTAGGTAAGGACCCAACCACATTCTGTTGCTGTGGATATCCAGTTTTCACAGCATCATCCATTGAAAAGACTATCCCTTTACCCATTGAATGGCTTTGGCCCCCTCATCAAAAATCATCTGACTATATATGTGAGGATTTATTTCTAGGCTCTCTATTTTATTCCATTGGTCTATATGCCTGTCTTTATGTCAATACCACACTGTTGTGATTACTATAGCTTTGTAGTAACTTTTGGAATCAGGCAATATGAGTTCTCCAGTTTTATTAGGTTATTTGTGGTCCCTGGAGATTTCATATGAGTTTAAGGATGGGCCTTTCTATTTGTACAAAAAATATTATTGGGATTTTGTTAGAGATTGCATTGAATATGTAGATCACTTTGAGTGGTATGGACATTTTAACATTTTAATGGACATTTAAGTCTTCTAATCCGTAAATCTGGGGTGTATTTACATTTATTTCTTCTTTAATTTTTTTCATCGGTGTCTTGTACTTTTCATTGTACGAGTTTTTCACGTTCTTGGTTAATACCGAAGTATTTTTTTCTTTTTGATATTATTGTAAGTGGAATTGTTTTTGTAATTTCCTTTACAGATTGTTCATTGTTCAGTATTGAAGTACTGTTGACTTTTGTGTATTTAGTTTGTATCCTGCTACTTTGCTGAATTCAGCTTTTTTTGGGGTCTTTAAGGTTATCTACGTATAAGGTTATATAATATACAAGCAGAGGTAATTTTACTTCTTCCTTTCCAATTTGGATACATTTTATTTCTTCTTCTTGCTTAATTGCTCTAGCTAGAACTTTCAGTACTATTTGAATATGAGTAGTGATAGTGGGCATCCTTGCATTGTTCCTCTTCTTAGGGGAAAACATTTCAGTCTTTAGTCATTGATTATGATGTTTTCTGTGGGTTGTTCATATATGGGCTTTATTATTGAGGTGGCTTCCTTCTATTTCTATTTTGTTGAGTTTTTTTTTTTTTGAATCATGAAATGGCATTGAATTTTGGCAAATTCTTTTTCTGCATCAATTGAGATGATCATATTTTTTCATCATTTTGTTGATGTGGCGTATTACATTGTCTGATTTTTGTATGCTGAATGATTCTTACATTCCAGGAATAAATCCACTTGGTCATGGTGTATAATCCTTTTAATATGCTGCTGATTTGTGTTTGCTAGTGTTTACTGAGGATTTTTGCATCAATGTTCATAAGGGATATTGGTCTGTAGTTTCCTTGTAGTGTCTTTGTCTGGCTTTTGTATCAGAATTATGCTGGCCTCATAGAATAAGTGAGGACGTGTTCTCTCCTCTTCAGTTTTTTTGGAAAAGTTAGAGAAGAATGCTTGGTATAATTCACCAGTGAAGCCATCAGGTCCAAGGCTTCATTTTTTTGGGAGATTTTGGATTACTGATTCAATCTCCTTACTACATATAGCCTTTCAGATTTTCTATTTCATTTTGATTTAGTCTTGGAAGGTTTTATGTTTCTAGAATTTGTCCATTTCAACTAGACTATACATTTTTTTCATACAATTATTCATAGTCCTTTCTTATAATGCTTTTTATTTCTTTTGAATCAGTAGTAATGTCCCCACTTTCATTTCTGATTTTAGTAATTTGAATCTTCTCTCCTGTTTTCTTAGTCCATCTAGTTGAAAGTTTGTCAATTTTGTTGCTACCTTTGAAGAACCAACTTTTGGTTTCATTAATTTTCTCTCCTGTTTTTCTGTTCTCTATTTCACTTATTTCTGCTCTAATCTTTTTTATTTATTCTGCTGGCTTTCGGTTTAGTGTGTTGTTTTTTTCTAGTTTCTTAATTTTTAAAGTTAGGTTGTTGATTTGAGATCTTATTTTTCAATGTAAGCATTTATAGCTATAAATTTCCTCTCAGCACTACTTTTGCTGTGTCCTATAAGTTTTGGTTTGTTGTGTTTTCATGTTCATTTGTCCCTAAATTATTTTAAAATTCCCTTGTGATTTCTTCTTTGATCCGTTGGTTGTTTAACCTTGTGTTGTTTAATTTCCACAATTTTGTGAACTTTCCAGTTTTACTTTTCTTATTGATTTCTAACTTCATCCCGTTGTGGTCAGAGAAGATATTTTGTATGATATCTATTTTAAAAAAGCTACTGACATTTTGACATCATATATTTTAAAATGCTGAAAGAAAAAAACCTTCCAAACAAAAATACTCTACCCAGCAAAGTGATCATTTGGAATTGAAAGATAGAGTTATCTACACAAGCAAAAGCTAAGGGAGTTAAATCACCACTAAATTAGTTTTACAAGAAATGTTAAAGGGACTTCTTTTAGCTGAAAAGAAAGGGTGCTAATTAATAACAAGAAGACATGTGAAAGTATAATAGGTAAATATAATAAAGGTAGTGGATTAATCACTTATAAATCACTTATATTAATCACTTATAAAGCTAGTATGAAAGTTAAAAGACAAAAGTAGTAAAAATAACTATAACTACAATAATTAATTAGGGGATACACAAGATAAAAAGATATAAAATATGACATCAAAAACATTAAACTGGATTGGGGGAGAGTAAAAATGTACAGGTTTAGAATGCAGTCAAATTAAGTTGCTATCAACTTAAAATGGATGGTTATAAATATAAGATATTTTATATAAGCCTCATGGTAACTACAAAGCAAAAGCCTATAGTAGGCACACAAAAGGTAAAGGTGAAGGAATCTAAACATAGCACTAAAGAAAGTCATCAAATCACAAAGGAAGGGAGGAACAGAAGAAGAAAGGGACAAAGAGGAACCACAAAAGTGCTAGAAAAAATTAACAAAATGGCAATAAATACATATCTATCAATAATTAATTTAAATGTAGATGGACTATATTTCAAATAAAAAGACACAGAGTGGCTGAATGGCTTCAAAAGTAAGACCCATTTATATACTGCCTACAAGAGACTGACTTCAGATGTAAAGACACACACAGATTGAAAGTGAAGGGATGAAAAAAGATATTTCATGCAAATGGAAATTGAAAGAATGCTGAGGTAGCTATATTTATGTTATACAAAATAGCCTTTTAAACTAAGACTGTAATAAGAGACAAAGAAGGACATTATATAATGAAAAATTGGTCAATTCAATAAGAGGATATAACGCTTGTAAATATTTGTGCACACAACATAGGAACACCAAAATGTATAAAGCAAATATTAACAGATCTAAAGGGAGAAATAGATAGCAATACAATAATAGTGGGAGTTTTAATACCCCACTTATTTTGATGGATAGATCATCTAGACAGAAAATTAATAGAGAAACTTTGGCCTTAAACGAATGTTAAACCAGAGGGATTTAACAGTTATGTACAGAATATTCCATCCAAAAGCAACAGAATACACATTCTTCCCAAGTGTGCATGGAACATTCTCCAGGATAGATCATATGTTAGGCCACAAAACAAGTTTTAATAAATTTCAGAAGAATGAAGTCGTATCAAGCATATTCTTCAACCACAATGATATGAAACTAGAAATCAATTACAAGGAAAACACTGGAAAATTCATGAAAATATATATATATATATATATATATTCATTTTCAGAAATGCAAAAGGAGAAGTTAAACTGATACTACAGAAATAAAAGTCTTATAGGAAACTATTATGAGCAACTAATATGCCAGCCCATTTGACAACCTGGAAGAAATGGACAAATCCCTAGAAATATACAACCTACCAAGACTACTGAATCATGAAGAAATAGAAAATCTGAACAGACTGATTACTATTAAGGAGATTGAATCAGGAATCAGAAACCTTGGAACAAAGAGAACTCCAGGACCAAATGGCTTCATTGATGAATTCTTCCAAATACTTAAAGAATTTATACCAATCCTTCTCAAACTCTTTAAAAAAATAGAAGATAAGGGAACATTTCCAAACTCATTTTATGAGGCCAGCGTTACCCTGATACCAAAACTAGAAAAGAGCGCCATAATGAACAAAAAGTACGGGCCAATGTCCCTGATGAATGTAGATGCAAAATTCCTCAACAAAATATTAGTAAGCTAGATTCAACAATATGTAAAGAAGGATTATATACCATGATCAAATCGCGTTTATTCCAGGGATGCAAGGATGGTTCAACATCTGCAAGTCAATCAGTGTGATGCAAAACATTAAAAAACGAAGGATGGCTGTGTTTCTAATAAGAACCTACTATATAGCACAGGGAACTCTACTCAATACTCTGTAATGACCTATATGGGAATAGAGTGTAAAAATGAGTGGATATATGTGTATGTATAACTGATTCACTTTGCTGTACAGCAGAAACTAACACAACATTGTAAATCAGCTATACTCCAATAAAAATTAATTTTAAAAAATGAAGACTAAAAATCATATGATCATCTCAATAGATACAGAAAAAGCATTTGGCAAAATTCAACATTTCTGATAAAAATTCTAAACAAAGTGGGTATAGAGGGAATGTACCTCAACATAATAAGGCCATATATGACAAGCTGACAGCTAACATCATACCCAGTGATGGAAAGCTTAAAGCTTTCCTTGATGATTAGGAGCAAGACAAGGATGCCTACTCTCACCACTCTTATTCAGTGTGGTATTGGAATCATAGTCAGAGCAATTAGGCAAGAAGAAATAAAAGGCCTCCAAATTGGAAGGAAGAGGTAAAACTGTCACTGCTGATGACATGTGAAAATCCTAAAGATGCCACCAAAAAAAAAAAACCTTTTGAAACTAATAAGTGATTTCAGTAAAGTTGCAAGATACAAAATCAGTGTACAAAAAATCAGTTTCATTTCTATCCGCTAAGAATTATCAGAAAGAGAAATTAAAAAAATCAATACCATCCCATTTACAATTTCATCAAAAGGAATAAGATACCTCAGAATTAATTTAACCAAGGAAGTGAAAGACCTGAACACTGAAAAGCATGAGACATTATGTGAAGAAGGCACAAATAAATAGAAAGACATTTTATACCAATGGATGGGAAGAATTAATATTTAAAAATATCCATACTACCTACAGCAATCTATAGAAAGAAGAAGAAAGTTAGAGGCATTATGCTTCCTGATTTCAAACTATATTACAAAGCTATAGTAATAAAAATAGTATGGTACTGGCACAAAACAGACACATAGATAAATGAAACAGAATAGAGAGCCCAGAAATAAACCTACATATATATGGCCAATTAATTTAAGACAGATGATCCAAGAATATACAGTGGGTAAATAACAGTGTCTTTAATAAGTGGTGTTTGGAAAACTGGACAGCCACATGCAAAAGAATGAAACTGGATCACTATCTCACACCATACACAAAAGTTAACTCAAAATTGATGAAAGACTTGAATGTAAGACCTGAATCCATAAACTCCTAGAAGAAAATATAGGTGGTAAGCTCCTTGCCATAAGTCTTGGCAATGATTTTTTGGATATGACACCAAAAGCAAAGGCAACAAAAGCAAAAATAAACAAGTAGATCTATATGAAATTTAAAAATTTGTACATAGCAAAGGAGACCATCAATAAAATGGAAGGGTGACATACTAAATTGGAGAAAGGGCTTCCCTGGTGGTGCAGTGGTTGAGAGTCCGCCTGCTGATGCAGGGGACATGGGTTCGTGCCCTGGTCTGGGAAGATCCCATGTGCTGCAGAGCGGCTAGGCCCGTGAGCCATGGCTGCTGAGCCTGCGCATCTGGAGCCTGTGCTCTGCAATGGGAGAGGCCACAACAGTGAGAGGCCTGTGTACTGCAAAAAAAAAAAAAAAAAAAAAAAAAAAATTGGAGAAAATATCATATGTATATATCTGATAGGGGGTTAATATCCAAAATATATAAAGAAATCATACATACAACTCAAAAGCAGAAATACAATCTGATTAAAAGATGGGCAGAGGATCTGAATAGACATTTTTCTAAGGACATATAGCAAGCCAGCAGGTACATGTAAAGAGGCTCAACATCATGAATCATTAGAGAAATGTAAGTCAAACCACAGTGAGATATAACTTCGTACCTGTTAGAATGGCTGTCCTCTAAAAGACAAGAAATAGCAAGTGTTGGCCAGGAATTGGAAAAAAGGCAAGCCTTGTGCATTGTTGGTGGGAATATAAATTGGGTCAATCATTATGAGAAACAGTATGGAGTTTCCTCAAAAAATAAAATAGAACTACATATGATTCAACAATTCCACTTCTGAGTATTTATCCACAGAATATGAAAACAGTAAATCGAAAATGTATCTGTGCCCTAATGTTCACTGTACATCATTTACAATAGCCAAGATGTGGAAAAAACCTGAATGTCCACTGGTGGATTAATGGGTAAATAAAAAACGTATATATTATTTTGATATGTAAAATATGAATATTATTCAGCCATGAAAAGAAAGAAAATCTTTCCATTTGTGACAACATGGTTAGATCTTGAGGGCCTTACTCTTAGTGAATAAGTCAGACATAAAAAGAGAAATACAATATAATCTCACTTATATGTGGAATCTAAAAACAAGCAAACACACTAAAAAACTGAGATCATGGACGTAGAGAACAGATTTGTAGCTGCCTGAGGTGGGGGGTGGAGGTTGGTGAAATGGCTGAAGGGGGTCAAAATGTACAAATTTCCTGTTATAAAATGAAAAAGTTCTTGGCTATCATGTACAGCATGGTGACTATAGTTAATAATACTCTATTGCATATTTGAGAGTGGATATTGAAAGTTCTCTTCAGAAAAACGAAATTTTTAAACAATGTATGGTGACAGATATTAACTGGATTTATTGTGGTGATCATTTTTCATTGCATACAGTTATTGAATCATTATGTTGTACACCTGTAACTAGTAAAATATTATGTCAATTATACCACAATAAAAATCGATTGAGACTTAGTTTGTAGCCTACCGTACTATCTGTCTTGGAAAGTGTCCCATGTGCACTTGAGAAGAATGTGTATGCTGTTGTTTTTGGGTATAGTGTTCTGTATATGTCTGTTAGATTTAGCTAGTCTTTTGTGTAAGTCCTCTATTTCCTTACTAGTCTCTGTCTGCTTCTTTTATCCATTATTGTGAGTAGGGTATTGAAGCCTCCAACTACTATTGTAGACCTATCTTTTTCTCCCCTCAATTCTGTCAGTTTTTGCTTCATATATTTTAATGGTCTGTCATTAGGTGTGTGAATATTTATAATTATTATGTTTTCCTGCTGTATTGAGTCTTTTATTAATATTTAATATCTTTCTTTTTCTGTATTGTTGAATTGTGTGTCTTTATCTATTCTGCCAATCTCTGTCTTTTAGAGATTTTGACCCATTTACATTAATTACTAATATGGAGGGACTTGTTTCTGTCATAGTGCTCTTTGTATTTTATGTGCCCTATAGCTGTTTTTGGTCCCTCATTTCCTTTATTCCTGCTTTTTTTGTGTGTATATATATTTTTTTGTAGTGAAATTTTTGAATTCCTTTCTAATTTCCTTTTATGTTTATTCAACAGCTATTTTCTCTGTGATTGCTATGGGGATTACATTTAACATCCTAAAGTTATAACACTCTAATTTGAATTTATACCAGTTTTACTTCCATAATATACAAAGACTCTGTTTTTTATACCCTGTCCCTACCCCTTTGGTTGTTGATGTCCCCAAGTGACATTTTTATACATTGTGTGTCCAAAAACTTAAACTAATAATTCTTTTAAATGCATTACTCTTCTAAATTATGTAGAAAACAAGATTTGGTACTACGCATCAAAGTTATATTAATATTAGAGTCCCTCCCATCAGGAAACTTACACAAGCCTCTTAGATAGCCTCATCCACCAGAGGGCAGACAGCAGAAGCAAGAAGACCTACAATCCTGCAGCCTGTGGAACAAAAAACCACATTCACAGAAAGATAGACAAGATGAAAAGGCAGAGGGCTACATACCAGATGAAGGAACAAGATAAAACCCCAGAAAAACAAGTAAACAAAGTGGAGATAGGCAACCTCGCAGGAAAAGAATTCAGAATAATGATAGTGAAGATGATCCAGGACCTCAGAAAAAACTGGAGGCAAAGGTCGACAAGACGCAAGAAATGTTTTAAAAAGACCTAGAAGAATTAAAGAACAAACAAACAGAGATGAACAATACAATAACTGAAATGAAAATGACACTAGAAGGAAAAAATAGCAGCGTAACTGAGGCAGAAGAACGGATAAGTGACCTGGAAGACAGAATGGTGGAATTCAGTGCTGCAGAACAAAGAAAAAAGAATGACAAGAAATGAAGACAGGGCTTCCCTGGTGGCGCAGTGGTTGAGAATCTTCCTGCCAATGCAGGGGACATGGGTTCGAGCCCTGGTCTGGGAGGATCTCACATGTCGCAGAGCAACTGGGCCTGTGAGCTACAACTACTGAGCCTGCAGGTCTGGAGCCTGTGCTCCGCAACAAGAGAGGCCGCGACAGTGGGAGGCCTATGCACCGTGATGAAGAGTGGCCCCTGCTCACCGCAACTAGAGAAAGCCCTCACACAGAAACGAAGACCCAACACAGCCAAAAATAAATAAATTAAATAAATTTATAAAAAATAAAAGTAATGAAGACAGCCTAAGACACCTCTGGGACAACGTTAAATGCAACAATGTTCGCATTATAGGGGTCCCAGAAGGAGAAGAGAGAGAGAAAGGACCAGAGAAAATATTTGAAGCGATTATAGTCGAAAACTTCCCTAACATGGGAAAGCAAACAGCCACCCAAGTCCAGGAGGCACAGCAAGTTCCATACAGGATAAACCCAAGGAGAAACACACCGAGACAAATAGTAATCAAATTGGCAAAAATTAAAGACAAAGAAAAATTATTGAAAGCAGCAAGAGAAAAACGACAAATAACATACAAGGGAACTCCCATAGGATTAACAGCTGATTTCTCAGCAGAAACTCTACAAGCCAGAAGAGAGTGGCATGATATACTTAAAGTGATGAAAGGGAAGAACTGACAGCCAATATTACTTTACCCAGCAAGGATCTCATTTAGATTTGATGGAGAAATCAAAAGCTTTACAGACAAGCAAAATCTAAGAGAATTCAGCGCCACCAAACCAGCTCTACAACAAATGCTAAAGGAACTTCTCTAAGTGGGAAACACAAGAGAAGAAAAGGACCTACAAAAACAAACACAAAACAATTAAGAAAATGGTAATAGGAACATACATATTGATAATTACCTTAAACATGAATGGATTAAATGCTCCAACCAAAAGACACAGGCTTCCTGAATGGATACAAAAAAAACCACCCCATATATATGCTGTCTACAAGAGACCCACTTCAGACCTAGAGACACATACAGACTGAAAGTGAGGGGGTGGAAAAAGACATTCCATGCAAATGGAAATCAAAAGAAAGCTGGAGTAGCAGTACTCATATCAGATAAAATAGACTTTAAAATAAAGAATGTTCCAAGAGATGAGGAAGGACACTACATAATGATCAAGGGATAAATCCAAGAAGAAGATATAACAATTATAAATATATATGCACCCAACATAGGAGCACCTCAATACATAAGGCAACTGTTAACGACTATAAAAGAGGAAATCGACAGTAACACAGTAATAGTGGGGGACTTTAACACCTCACTTACACCAATGGACAGATCATCCAAAGTGAAAATAAATAAGGAAACAGAAGCTTTAAATGACACAATAGACCAGATAGATTTAATTGATATTTATAGGACATTCCATCGAAAAACAGCAGATTACACTTTCTTCTCAAGTGCGCATGGAACATTCTCCAGGATAGATCACATCTTGGGTCACAAATCAAGCCTCAGTAAATTTAAGAAAATTGAAATCATATCAAGCATCTTTTCTGACTACAAAGCTATGAGATTAGAAATGAATTACAGGGAAAAAACCGTAAAAAACACAAACACATGGAGGCTAAACAATACGTTACTAAATAACTAAGAGACCACTGAAGAAATCAAAGAGCAAATAAAAAAATACCTAGAGACAAATGACAATGAAAACACGACGATCCAAAACCTATGGGATGCAACAAAAGCAGTTCTAAGAGGGAAGTTTGTAGCTATACAAGCCTACCTCAAGAAACAAGAAAAATCTCAAATAAACAAGCCAACCTTACACGTAAAGGAATTAGAGAAAGAAGAACAAACAAAACCCAAAGTTAGTAGAAGGAAAGAAATCTTAAAGATCAGAGCAGAAATAAATGAAATAGAAAGAAAGAAAACAATAGCAAAGGTGAATAAAACTAAAAGCTGCTTCTTGAGAAGATAAACAAAATTGATAAACCATTAGCCAGACTCATCAAGAAAAAGAGGGAGAGACTCAAATCAATAAAATTAGAAATGAAAAAGAAGTTACAACAGACACCTCAGAAATACAAAGCATCCTAAGAGACTACTACAAGCAACTCTATGCCAATAAAATGAACAAGCTGGAAGAAATGGACAAATTCTTAGAAAGGTATAACCCTCCAAGACTGAACCAGGAAGAAATAGAAAATATGAAAACACCAGTCACAAGTAATGAAATTGAACCTGTGGTTAAAAATCTTCCAACAAACAAGAGTCCAGGACCAGATGGCTTCACAGGTGAATTCTATCAAACATTTAGAAAAGAGCTAACACCCAACCTTCTCAAACTCTTCCAAAACATTGCAGAGGAAGGAATACTCCCAAACACATTCTATGAGGCCACCATCACCCTGATACCAAATCCTGACAAAGATACTACAAAAGGAGAAAATTACAGACCAATATCACTGATGAATATAGATACAAAAATCCTCAACAAAATACTAGCAAACAGAATCCAAGAACACATTAAAAGTATTATACACCATAATCAAGTGGGATTTATCCCAGGGATGCAAGGATTCTTCAATATATGCAAATCAATCAATGTGATACATCATGTTAACAAATTGAGGAATAAAAACCGTATGATCATCTCAATAGATGCAGAAAAAGCTTTTGACAAAATGCAACACCCATTTATGATAAAAACTCTCCAGAAAGTGGGCATATAGGGAACCTACCTCAACATAATAAAGGCCATATACGAGAAACCCACAGCAAACATCATTCTCAATGGTGAAAAACTGAAAGCATTTCCTCCAAGACAAGGATATCCACTCTCACCACCATTATTTAACATAGTTTTGGAAGTCCTAGCCACGGCAATCAGAGAAGAAAAAGAAATAAAAGGAATACAAATTGGAAAGGAAGAAGTAAAACTGTCAGTGTTTGGAGATGACATGATACTATACCTAGAGAATCCTAAAAATACCACCAGAAAACTACTAGAGCTAATCAATGAATTTGGTAAAGTTGCAGGATACAAAAGTAATGCACAGAATTCTCTTGCATTCCTATACACTAATGATGAAAAATCTGAAAGAGAAATTAAGGAAACACTCCCATTTACCATTGCACCAAAAAGACTAAAATACCTAGGAATAAACCTACCTAGGGAGATGAAAGACCTGTATGCAGAAAACTATAAGACACTGATGAAAGAAATTAAAGATGATACCAACGGATAGAGAGATATACCATGTTCTTGGATTGGAAGAATCAATATTGTGAAAATGACTCTACTACCCAAAGCAATCTACAGATTCAATGCAATCCCTATCAAATTACCACTGGCATTTTTTACGGAACTAGAACAAAAAATCTTAAAATTTTCATGGAGACACAAAAGACCCCAAGTAGCCAAAGCAGTCTTGAGGGAAAAAAACGGAGCTGGAGGAATCAGAACCCCTGACTTCAGACTATACTACGAAGCTACAGTAATCAGGACAATATGGTACTGGCACAAAAACAGAAACATAGATCAATGGAACAAGATAGAAAGCCCAAATATAAACCCATGCACCTATGGTCAACTAATCTATGACAAAGGAGGCAAGGATATACAATGGAGAAAAGACAGTCTCTTCAATAAGTGGTGCTGTAAAAACTGGACAGCTACATGTAAAAGGATGAAATTAGAACACTCCCTAACACTGTATAGAAAAATAAACTCAAAATGGATTAAAGTCTTAAATGTAAGACCAGGCACTATGAACTCTTAGAGGAAAACATAGGAAGAACACTCTTTGACATAAATCACAGCAAGATCTTTTATCACCCACCTCCTAGAATATGGAAATAAAAACAAAAATAAACAAATGGGACCAATGAAACTTAAAAGCTTTTGTACAGCGAAGGAAACCATAAACAAGACAAAAAGATAACCCTCAGAATGGGAGAAAATATTTGTAAATGAATCAACGGACAAAGGATTAATCCCAAAAATCTATAAACAGCTCATGCAGCTCAATATTAAAGAAACCAACAACCCAATCCAAAAATGGGCAGAAGACCTAAATAGACATTTCTCCAAAGAAGACATACAGATGGCTAAAAAGCACATGAAAAGCTGCTCAACATCACTAATTATTAGAGAAATGCAAATCAAAACTGCAATGAGGTATCAGCTTACACCAGTTAGAATGGACATCAACAGAAAATCTACAAACAACAATTGCTGGAGGGGATATGGAGAAAAGGGAACCCTCTTGCACTGTTGGTGGGAATGTAAATTGATACAGCCACTAGGGAGAACAGTATGGAGGTTCCTTAAAAAACTAAAAGTAGAATTACCATATGATCCAGCAATCCCACTACTGGGCATATACCCAGAGAAAACCATAATTTAGAAAGACACATGCACCCCAATGTTCATTGCAGCACTATTTACAGTAGCCAGGTCATGGAAACAACCTAAATGTCCATTGACAGATGAACGGATAAAGAAGATGTGATACATATATACAATGGAATATTACTCAGCCATAAAAAGGAACAAAATTGAGTCATTTGTTGAGACTTGGATGGATCTAGAGACTGTCATACAGAGTGAAGTCAGAAGGAGAAAAACAAATATCATATATTAATGCATGTATTAATGCATGTATATAATTAATGCATGTGGAACCTAGAATAATGGTACAGATGAACCGGTCTGCAGGGCAGAAGTTGAGATACAGATGTAGAGAACACACGTATGGACACCAAGGGGGGAAAGCCACGGGGGTGTGGGGATCGTGGTGTGTTGAATTGGGCGATTGGGATTGACATGTATACACTGATGTGTATAAAATTGATGACTAATAACAACCTGCTGTATAAAAAAAATAAAATTAAAAAATTAAAAAAGTTAAAAAAAGAAATATATAATCATTATGTCTTCATTTCATAAATTCCCTTGTTAATATGATTAATCAGCAGTTTCTCTGAACCAAGAAAATCATGTACTGTTGGCAGGTGATTAATCTCCGTGCAAAGTGAAGAGAACCTAATATTTATCAACAGATTTCTGATAGCTTTGTGATCTATTACCATGATAAAATGCATTGGTCCATATGCCAAAGCCAAAAAAGAATTTAAAAAAATGTTATATTAATATTAGCTTTTACACTAATACTTGTTTTTTCCTTTAAATGTATGTCTCTTAAATTATGTAGAAAAAAGTTGTTACAATCATTTTTACAATATTACTAGATTTATAATTGTCCATGTATTAACCTTTATTGATATCTTTTTTTATTTGTATGCCTTTGAGTTAATCTCTAGTGTCCTTTTATATGACCTTGCAGAACTCCCTTGAGCATTTCTTAAAGGGCAGGTCTAGTGGTCACAAGCTCCCTCAGCTTTTATTTATCTCTTAATGTCTCTATTTCTTCCTCACTTTTTTTTTTTTTTTTTGGTGGTACACAGGCCTCTCACTGTTGTGGCCTCTCCTGTTGTGGAGCACAGGCTCCGGACGCTCAGGCTCAGTGGCCATGGCTCACAGGCCCAGCCGCTCTGTGGTATACGGGATCTTCCCGGACCAGCGTACGAACCTGTGTCCCCTGCATCGGCAGGCGGACTCTCAACCACTGTGCCACCAGGGAAGCCCTCTTCCTCACTTTTGAAGGACGATTTTGCCAGATATAGGTCTCTTGGTTGACAGTTTGTTGTTTTTTTCCAGCACTTTGAATATATCAGCCCACTGTCTTCAGACCTCCAAAGTTTCTGATGAGAATCCTGATGGTAAAATTATTGTGGATCTTTAGAATAACTTGCTTCTCCTGGTGTTTTGAAGATTCTTTGTCTTTGACTTTTGAAAGTTTGATTATGTGTCTTGGTGTAGGTCTCTTTGAGTTCATGTTACTTGTAGTTTGTTGAGCCTTGTGGATGTTTATGTTCATGTGTTTTATCAAATTTGGGAAATTTTCAGCCATTATTTTTTCCATTGTTCTCCCTGCCCATTTCTCTTCCTCTGCTTCTTCCTGCTCTCCCATGATATGAATGTTGGTCCACTTGATGGTGTTTCACAGGTCTCTTAATTTCTGTTCACTTTTCTTTAATTTTTTTTTCTTTCTATCCCTTGGCTTTGATAATTTCTATTGTCCTATCTTCAAGTTCATTGATTCTGTCGTTGCCTGCTCAGGTCTGCCCTCTAGTGAATTGTTCATTTTAGTTATTGTACTTTTCAGCTCCAGAATTTCTTTTTGGTTTCTTTTTAGGTTTTTTGTCTCTTGTGGGTATTTCCATTTTATTCACACATCATTTTCTTGACTTTAGTCTTTGAGCATCTTCCTTTAGTTCTTTGAGCATCTTTAAGACCATTGTTTAAAAGTTTTATTTTTCTTTCTAGTATATCTGTCATTAGATCTTTTTCAGGAATAGTTTCTTCCACAGGTCATGTGGAAGGTGCTTCAGAACAGCTGCAACTGCCACATGTCTGGGGGTGGGAGATGGGTACCTGTAACTATGCTAAGAGCTGAAATTGACCAAAATAACCCACAATTTACTGTATAAGTCTTCCCCTGTAAGTTGCAAGCATTCAACAGATTCCATAGTTCAAAAATAAGTATATCAGACAGAATCTGAAATTGCCGTTGTTGTCTAGTGGGGGGAGACAGATTCCTGGTGCTTCCCTTCAACCATCTTCCCAGATTCTCTTAGAAGTGGCATTTTGAGGGATTTTTTCAAGGATATTAGACAAATTATGATGAATTCTGAGACATATGGCCAAGAAAGTGCTTTTAGGAGCCGTGCCGTGTAACTGGGCTCGTAGGGACAAATGGAACTCATTTTTCATAAAGCAGTAGTTCATGATTTTTGGTTATATATGCCATGTGAGATTTATGTTGATTTTGCTGCTAACCAGTTTATTCTATTCTCTTTTTTCCCCCAGTCTCTTGTAGATGTATATTATGGTACTGCTCCTCTTCTTTTAAACTCTTTATCTTTTTGGCTTACAACTGCTTGGTGTTTTCCTATATCATGTTACTCTTTGAAGGTTACCAATGACTTGTTTGTCAAATTCAGTGGCTTTCTCTGAGTCATTATCCTTATGCACTTTTTGGTGCTATTTTTAATTCATTTTCATGTAATTCAAATAAATTCACTTGTTCATTTATTCATTAATTCATCCAGCAAATGTTTATTAAACACCTGCTGTGTGCTAGGCATTGTGCTAGTTTTGCACTTTCAGTTTCTTTGTGGGTATTTCCTCTGTTTCCTCACGCTTTAGACTTTATACCTCTGATATCTTGAACTATCCCAGTAACCTGGGCTTTCCTGTTTTCATGAATGCTGCTATTAATTTTCAAATTATCCAGCATCTGAACTGTGAAACAACTTTGATTCCTCCTTTCCTTTGTCTCTCTGTATTATTACCCACTAAGTCCTTGTTAGGTGCTGATCCCAAACATTTAAGAAGACTAATAGTGCCTGTGGGCTATTAGCTGAGCTAGCCAGTTAAAAGGTGCCTGGTGCCTACTAGTTGCCATCTCCTGGAATTAAATTAGTCCATACTGCATCTTCTTCTTGAATTTCCACAAATAATTCTTTGTTCAACTTTGCTAGTTCTTGATCTTGGTTTCTATTTATAACCTGTTAGCTCCTATTCTGCTATCTTCTTCTATTCACTTTTGACACCTCTCTCCTGTCACCTAATGGCTAGTTTGGCCTCATTTTGATTCAACCATTTTTTAAAATCATGGACTGTTTTTGATGTTTGACTGTTAGAATCTGTTAAGTGACTTTTGTTTTTGCCCCTATCACCTGCCTTTTTTCTGAGATAACATTTGATTTTTTCCATGTGTTTTTCAGAACTGATCCATGATCTGCTTCAGTTTTCTTTGATGTATTCTTTCCTTTGTATTTCCACTGTGCTCAGTCTAGTTATACCTTTTATTAAACTATACTTAGATCATTGTAATATATTTCTGAAGGCTTTTCCACTTTTACTTGCTACCTCTAGTTGATATTACTTTACATTAATATACATTATATACATACATTAATGACAAATTATTTTTCTAAAATTTTGGTTCAATCAGGTCATCTCCAGTTCCTTATAACTGACACTGCAAAACCAAATTCCTTGACCATACATCTGAGACTCCCCACAATCTAGGCTTAATCTACCATTTCTCCTTTTGCTTTTGAGAAACTGGTAAGCACTCTTTCCCAAAGATGTCTTGCTTGTGCCAGTGGTTTTCAAACATTGTCTCCAAGTTCCATGTGACACCTCATGGGATTCAAACTCTATGTCCCCTGAAGCACAATTTGAAGACCACTAATATAACTTTTTGATATCTTATTCAAACCTTATTTGAACAAACATTCCTCTTTGCATGTTACAAATGAGATTTAAGCTCAATAAAGATTAAGAAGTTAACCAATTATTTATAATTTGCAAAACAAAATCTGCTGTGAAACAAAGGTTTCTTTTAGTATACTAAGTTTTTTTGTATTGTGAATTTCTTAAGGATGAGAAACTATACTTTCTATGGCTGGATTATAAAGTACGTGGCACAACACCTATAAATAGTTGTGTTTCTTTTTATACATTTTTATTGGAGTACAACTGCATCACAATGCTGTGTTAGTTTCTGCTGTACAACAAAGTGAATCGGCCGTATGCATACATATATCCCCATATACACTCCCTCTTGAGCCTCTCTTCCACCCTCTAAGTTGTCACAAAGCACCGAGCTTATCTCCCTGTGCTATGCTGCTGCTTCCCACTAGCTATCTATTTTACATCGGGTAGTGCATATATGTTGATGCTTTTCTCCTTTCCCCAGCTTCCCCCTGCACTGTGTCCTCAAGTCCATTCTCTACATCTGCATCTTTATTCCTGCCTTGCCAGTAGGTTCATCAGTACCATTTTTCTTTAGATTCCGTATATATGCTTTAGCATATGGTATTTGTTTTTCTCTTTCTGACTTACTTCACTCTGTATGACAGACTCTAGGTCCATCCACCTCACTACAAATAACTCAAGTTCGTTCCTTTTTATGGCTGAATAATATTCCATTGTATATATGTACCATATCTTCTATATCCATTCATCTATCGATGGACATTTAGGTTGTTTCCATGTCCTGCCTGTTGTAAATAGTGCTGCAGTGAGCATTGGGATACATGTGTCCTTTTTTTTTTTTTTTTTGCAGTACACGGGCCTCTCACTGTTGTGGCCTCTCCTGTTGTGGAGCACAGGCTCTGGACGCGCAGGCTCAGCGGCCATGGCTCATGGCCTAGCCACTCCGCGGCATGTGGGATCTTCCCAGACCGGGGCACAAACCTGTGTCCCCTGCATCGGCAGGCGGACTCTCAACCACTGCACCACCAGGGAAGCCCACATGTGTCCTTTTGAATTATGCTTTTCTTAGGGTATATGCCCAGTAGTGGGATTGCTGGGTCATATGGTAGTTCTATTTTTAGTTTTTCAAGGAAGCTCCATACTGTTCTCCATAGTGGTTGTATCAATTTACATTCCCACCAACAGTGCAGGAGAGTTCCCTTTTCACCACACCCTCTCCAGAATTTATTGTTTGTAGATTTTTTGATAATGGCCATTCTGACCCGTGTGATGTGATACCTCATTGAAGTTTTGATTTGCATTTCTCTAATAATTAGTGATGTTGAGCATCTTTTCATGTGCCTCTTGACCATCTGTATGTCTTCTTTGGTGAAATGTGTATTTAGGTTTTCTGCACATTTTTAAATTGGCTTGTTTTTTTTTGATATTGAGCAGCATGAACTGTTTGTATATTTTGGATATTAATCCTTTGTCCATTGTTTCATTTGCAAATGTTTTCTCCCATTCTGAGGGTTTTCTTTTCATCTTGTTTATGGTTTCCTTTGCTGTGCAGAAGCTTTTAACTTCAATTAGGTCCCATTTATTTATTTTTGTTTTTATTTTCATTACTCTAGGAGTTGGGTCAAAAAATGTCTTGCTGTGATTTATGTCAATGAGTATTTTTCCTATGTTTTCCTCTAAGAGTCTTATAGTGTCCACTCTTACATTTAGGTCTTTAATCCATTTGGAGTTTATTTTTGTATATGGTATTAGGTAGTGTTCTAATTTCATTCTTTTACATGTAGCTGTCCAATTTTCCCAGCACCATTTGTTGGAGAGGCTGTCTTTTCTACACTGTATGTTCTTGCCTCCTTTGTCATAAAGTGACCATATGTGCATGGGTATATCTCTGGGCTTTCTATTCTGTTCCAGTGATCTGTATTTCTGTTTTTGTACCAGTACCATACTGTCTTGATTACTGTAGCTTTGTAATATAGTATGAAGTCGGGGAGCCTGATTCCTCCATCTCCGTTTTTCTTTCTCAAGATTGCTTTGGCTATTCGAGGTCTTTTTTTTTTTTTTTTTTTTTTTTTGTGGTACGCAGGCCTCTCACTGTTGTGGCCTCTCCCGTTGTGGAGCACAGGCTCCGGATGCGCAGGCTCAGCAGTCATGGCTCATGGGCCCAGCTACTCTGCGGCATGTGGGATCTTCCCTGACCGGGGCACGAACCTATGTCCCCTGCACTGGCAGGTGGACTCTCAATCACTGAGCCACCAGGGAAGCCCTATTCGGAGTCTTTTGCATTTCCATACAAATTGTGAAAATTTTTGTTCTAAAATTTTGTTTTTGTGAAAAATGCCATTGGTCATTTGACAGGGATTGCACTGAATCTGTAGATTGCTTTGGGTAGTATAGTCATTTTCACAATATTGATTCTTCCAATCCAAGAACAAGGTATATTTCTCTATCTGTTTATGTTAACTTTGATTTCTTTCATCAGTGTTTTATAGTTTTCTGAGTACAAGTCTTTTGCGTCCTTAGGTAGGTTTATTTCTATGTATTTTATTCTTTTTTTGTGATGGTAAGTGGGATTGTTTCCGTGATTTCTGTTTCTAATTTTTTTGTTGTTAGTGTATAGGAATGCCAGAGATTTCTGTGCATTAATTTTCTATCCTGCAGCCTTTTGAAATTCATTGATTAGCTGTAGTAGTTTTCTGGTGGCATCTTTAGGACTTTCTATGTATAGTATCATGTCATCTTCAAACAGTGACAGTTTTACTACTTTTCCAATTTGTATTCCTTTTACTTCTTTTTCTTCTCTGATTGCCATGGTTAGGACTTCCAAAACTATGTTGAATAATAAGGCCGAGAGTGCACATCCTTCTCTTGTTCCTGATCTTAGTGGAAATGCTTTCAGTTTTTCACCATTGAGTATGATCTATACTGTGGGTTTGTCATATATGGCCTTTATTATGTTGAGGTAGGTTCCCTCTGTCATTTTCTTGAGAGTTTTTTTATCATAAGTGGGTGTTGTATTTTGTGGAAAGCTTTTCCTGCATCCCTTGAGATGATCATATGGTTTTTATTCCTTAATTTGTTAATATGGTTTATCACATTGATTGATTTGCATATACTGAAGAATCCTTGCATTCCTGGGATAAATCCCACTTGATTGTGGTGTATGATCCTTTTAATGTGTTGTTGGATTCTGTTTGCTAGTATTTTGTTCAGGATTTTTGCATCTGTGTTTATCAATGATATTGTTCTGTAACTTTCTTTTTTTTGTGATATCTTTTTCTGGTTTTGGTATCAGGGTGACGGCCGCTTTGTAGAACAAATTTGGGAGTGTTTCTCCCTCTGCAATTTTTTGGAAGAGTTTGAACAGGATCAGTGTTAGATCTTCCCTAAATGTTTGGTAGAATTCGCCTGTGAAGCCATCTGTTCCTGGACTTTTGTTTGTTGGAAGATTTTTAATTACAGTTTCAATTTCATTACTTTTGATTTTTCTGTTTATGTTTTCTAATTCTTCCTGGTTTAGACTTGGAAAATTGTACCTTTCCAAAGAACTTGTCCATTTCTTCATGGTTGTCCATTTTATTGGCTTATAGTTGTTTGTAGTAGTCTCTTATAATCCTGTGTATTTCTGCCGTGTCAGTTGTGATTTCACCTTTTCCATTTCTAATTTTATTGATTTGTATCTTGTCCCATATTTTCTTGATGAGTCTGGCTAAAGGTTTATCAATTTTGTTTATCTTCTTGAAGAACCAGCTTCTAGTTTTATTGATCTTTCCTATTGTTTTCTTCATTTCTATTTCATTTATTTCTTCTGTGATCTTTACGATCTCTTTCCTTCTACTGACATTGTGTTTACGTTGTTCTTTCTCTAGTTGCTTAGGTGTAGGGTTAGATTGTTTATTTGAGATTTTTCTTGTTTCTTGAGGTAGGATTGTATTGCTATAAACTTTCCTCCTAGAACTGCTTGTGCTGCAACCCATAGGTTTTGAGTCATTGTGTTTTCATTGACATTAGTTTCTATGTTTTTTTTTTTATTTCTTCTTTGATTTCTTCAGTGATCTCTTGGTTATTTAGTAGCTCACTGTTTAGCCTCCATGTACTTGTGTATTTTACAGTTTTTTTTCCCTGTAATTGATTTCTAATCTCATAGTGTTGTGGTAAGAAAAGATGCTTGATACGATTTCAATTTTCTTAAATTTACCGAGGCTTGATTTCTGTCCCAAGATGTGATCTATCTTGGAGAATTTTCCATGTGCACTTGAGAAGAAAGTGTATTCTGCCACTTTTGGGTGGAATGTTCTATAAATATCAATTAAATCTATCTGGTCTATTGTGTCATTTAAAACTTGTGTTTTCTTTTTTATTTTCTGTTTGGATGATCTGTCCATTGGTGTAAGTGGGGTGTTAAAGTCCCCTATTATTATTGTGTTATTGTCGATTTCTCCTTTCTTGGTTGTTAGCATTTGCCTTATTTGTTGAGGTGCTCCCATGTTGGGTGCACAAACATTTATAATTGTTATATCTTCATGGATTAACCCCTGATCATTATGTAGTTTGTTTCCTTATCTCTTGTAACAGTCTTTAGTTTAAAGTCTATTTTACCTGATACGTGTATTGCCACTGCAGCTTTCTTTTGATTTCCATTTGCATGGAATATCTTTTTCCATCCCTTCACTTTCTGTCTGTATGTGTCCCTACGTCTGAAATGGGTCTCTTGTAGACAGCATATATATGGGTCTTGTTTTTGTATCCATTCAACCAGTCTGTGTCTTTTGGTTGGGGCATTTAATCCATTTACATTCAAGTTTATTATTGATATGTATGTTCCTATTACCATTTTCTTAATTGTTTTGTTTTTGTGGATTTTTTCTTTTATTGTGTTTCCCACCTAGAGAAGTTTCTTTAGCATTTGTTCTAAAGCTGGTTTGGTGGTGCTGAGTTCTCTTAGCTTTTACTTGTATGAAAAACTTTTGATTTCTCTGTAGAATCTGAATGAGATCCTTGCTGGGTAGAGTAATCTTGGTTGTGGGTTTTTCTCTTTTATCACTTTAAGTATATCCTGCCACTCCCTTCTGGCCTGCAGAGTTTCTGCTGATAAATCAGCTGATAACCTTATTGGGATTCCTTTGTATGTTATTTTTTGCTTTTCCCTTGCTGCTTTTAATAGTTTTTCTTTGTCTTTAATTTTTGTTAATTTGATTAATATGTGTCTTGGTGTGTTTCTCCTAGGGTTTATCCTGTATGGGACTCTGCGCTTCCTGGCCTTGGATGACTATTTCCTTTCCCATATTAAGGATGTTTTCCACTATAATCCTTCAAATATTTTCTCAGACCCTTTATTTTTCTTTTCTTCTTCTGGGACCCCTATAATTCGAATGTTGGTGCAATTAGTGTTGTCCTAGAGGTCTCTGAGATTGTCATCAATTCTTTTCATTCTTTTTTCTATATTCTGCTCCTTGGCAGTTACTTCCACCATTCTGTCTTTCAGCTCACTTATTCGTTCTTCTGCCTCAGTTATTCTGTTAATGTTTCCTTCTAGTGGATTTTTCATTTCAGTTATTGTATTGTTCATCTCTGTTTGTTTGTTCTTTAGTACTTCTAGATCTTTGTTGAACATTTCTTGTATTTTCTCAATCTGTGCTTTCATTCTATTTCCGAGATTTTGGAACATCTTTACGATCATTACTCTGAATTGTTTTTCATGTAGATTGCCTTTTTCCTCTTCATTTATCTGGTCTTGTAGGTTTGTACTTTGCTTCTTCATCTGTGACATATTTTTTTCCCATCTTATTATTATTATTATTTTTGATGGGTGGGATTGTGTTCCTGTGTTACTTGTTGTTTGACCTGAGGCTTCCAACACTGGAGTTTGTAGACTGTTGGGTAGAGCTGGGTCTTGGTGCCAAGATGAGGACCTCTGGGAGACCTCACTCCAGGGAATGTTCCCTGGTGTCTGAGGTTCTCTGTTAGTGCAGTAGTTCAGACTTGGAGCTCCCACCTCAGGAGCATTGGCTGGACCCCTAGCTTGTGAACCAAGATCCCTCAAGCTGTGCAGCGTGGAAAAAATAAAAAATGTGAACAATAAGAAAGAATAAAAAAGAAAATTAGACTAGGAAACTAACAGATATGTTAGAAAGAATATAAAAATAAAAATATAGATGAAACGACAATCGCCAGGTAAAAGAGAACCACAATAGTAAAAAAGAGGAGAAGAAAAAAAAAAGGGTGGAAAAGGCCTTGGCTGTGGGGGGCGAGGCTTAGGCAGGGACAGGGTTAAGTGGTGGGCAGGGCCTATGCTTAGGATCCACAGGTCTTGAAAAGGCCCTGGGGTGTGGGGGTGGTGGGGCTTGGGCTAAACTGAGCAGAAGGGGCCCAGGTGTGCCTTTGGCCTCAGAGGACGGGGGACCTGGCCTGAGAGCCCAGCAGGCTTCCCAGGCCCAAGTGTGTGTGCCAAACACCCACACCCCTCTCCTGCTCCTCTGGTCCTGGAGAGCCCCTTATGCCTGCCTTTCCTCTTCTTCCCATGCCCCCAGGACCAACATGGCACGAAGTGGCCTCTGAGGTCATAGGACCTGGACCAAGAGCCGGGCAGGCTTCCTGGACTGATTGGGCAGGGGAAATGCTTGCAATGCTCCCCCCTGATCTGAGCCCCCCAGGGTCCCTCCAGGCGTGGGAACCCCTCCCCAATCCCAGCCACCCCTCAGGGGCGCCGGTCCTGTCCGGCCTCCACTTCTCCTCTGACCTCAGTCCTCACTCATTCTGCCGGTTTGCTTGGGAGTTCCTCCCATCTCCTTGGGTGTTGAGGTCCCCCACCAACATCTGGAAGGCTCCCTAGTTGTGGAGAGATTCAAGCTGTGTGTCTTCCCATGCCGCCACCTTACAGTCACTCTGTCCTTAAGTCTTCTAAATGGTTGTTTATTAAATAGTTATTAAATTTTATTTATACCTCTTTTTATTCTCTATACTTCCTGACATAATGTTGAGTACACAGTATGATTGATAATATTGATTTGATCTAAAAGTTAGAGCTCTAGAGCATAGATAGAAAAGTATATCTTGAAAAGCTCTGCTTTTAGCTTATTCTTTTTATTTTCTTACCTAACCTCCCTCAGAGTTCTGATATGTTCCATCTATTAGATTGTAAACTTGAAGACAGATTCTATAGCATATTTTGTCTCTCTATTTGAAATGGTCATCACATCATTCTTAACATATAGGATAAATGTGTTTGTATTCTGACACATGTTTCTGATGAATGATGGTGATTTGAGGAAGTGAAGAAAAAAGCAACCACAGTCAATAACAACATTTTACCTTGAAAATTAAAAGCAAATATATGATAAACTATACAGTAAATTACTTACAAATATGCATTTATTGAATCCATTTGCCTGGAGCCCTGTTAACTATCCTTTATCTGGATGTGACCCTCATGAGAATCAGAACAGATAGTATTTGCCTAATGGGAATAAATAGTGGCTGGGGCATTATGAAAAATTTTTCCGTCAAGCCAGAGGGTAATAAAATCTGTCTGTAATATGCACCAAGTGATTGAATTACACTGTTTTTAGGGCAAAGTTAGCTGGGGGCAGCTTTTTGAGTTCAGGGGAACAATCCAGAGTTCACTATCCAGAGTTGCCCTTAGGATCTTTCCAGACTATAGGGAGAGCTTTGTTAGGTAATGGGGCTCTACCTTACTTTTTCTAATCAAGTTACAATTTAAGGTTTCATGTATGAGGGGGTTGGGGGCAAATATCGGGGAAATGGTAGCCAAACTAGTTATAAACTAATTAGGTCTCATTAGATTGGATAGAAGTTGGAGCCGTTGCTGCTTCTGCATCATCATGTTATTTAGGCATATGTATACTTTAAAAAAGAAGAGAAGGCAGCAGACTCTGGGAGTAAAAATGTCTTCAGTATTGGCTCTGACATAGAAATTGAACCACCAAATGAAATTCTGTGCTTTCTAAGTGTTCTTATTGCAATACTGATGGGATTCCTGTAGTGAAACTTAGTTTATTTTTGTAAAAATAATTTTTAGTTTGATTGCCCTCAATGAAATTTCTATGATTAATTTGAAAGCCTAGATGGCCATGAAGATTTCTCAACCTTCAAACTGGATAAAATCCTTAAGAATGTATTGGTTTCAGTGTGTGAATATTTTTATATGATTCAATCATCCAGAAACTTGACTTATTAAAAATCCTTTGTCTTTAGTATGGCACAATTGCAGTTGAGTCTTATATACTTTAATAGGTAATTAAAAACCTTGAAGAGATAAACATGTTTCAGGAAAATGAATCTAATAATCAAACATAACATAGGGCTCCTTCTTTTGAGATGAGGATTGGGTTTTGCTGTATGCAGTAGAAATCCCAAAATAATAGTGGTTTAAGTATGGTACAATATATCTGTCATCCACTGAAGAGAAATTCAGAGGTAGGGACTCCATGGCATGTAGAGTAGGTAGCTCCACAGTGATAAAAGTTTGAGGCTCATATTTTTTCTCTACCATTTCTAATCTATGGTTTTTATTTAATCTTCATTTCATTGCTGGGAACGGCAACATGTCTTATGCTAAGTATGGCAATATGAGTAAATAGTGGCCAGTTAGGCATATGTGTGTGACTTTCAGGAAGATTCTTAAGATTTGACTAAAAGGTGTACTCTTTTTACCTCTCCCTTTCTCCTTTCTGCTGCCTGGCATGTGCTACCTGGTATGTGATGGCTCTGCCCCATAGTCATGATGACTAGAGATCCAGCCATCACATACTAGGTAGCACATGCCAGACATCAGAAAGGAGAAGGGGAAAGGTAAAAAGAGTACACCTTCTAGTCAAATCACCTTAAGAATCTTCCTGAAAGTCTCATACATATGCCTAACTGGCCACTATTTACTCATATTGCCATACTCAGCATAAGCCATGTTGCCATTCCCAGCAAGGAAATGAAGATTAAAAAAACTTGGTACATTGCTACCCATATAAAAGTGGGGTTCTGCTGCTAAGAATAAAGATGGTAAAGTATATTGGGTAGATAACTAGTAATTTTAGCACTCTGATGGTTTAACTGTAGGGTTTCAATATTTTTGATCTCTGGGACTAGACATTAAAAATATGCCAACCTTTTTTTTTTCAATTCTTAATAATAAGATTACTGTTTAAATTATTTAAAGAGAATATTTATAAGTAAATTTGTAACGAAATAATATATTGGCTTCACCAGAAAGTTCGTTCGGGTTTTTCCATAAGATGTTATGGAAAAACCAGAAAGAACTTTTTGGCCAACTAAATATAAGTGTTAAGTATGTTTCTTTTGCTCTATCATTGTTTTTTAAATTAAATTTAATTTTTTTATGCAGCAAGTTCTTAATAGTTATCTATTTTATACATATTAGTGTATATATATCAATCCCAATCTCCCAATTCATCCCACCACCACCCCCTTCCTGCTTTCCTCCCTTGGTGTTCATATGTTTGTTCTCTACATGTGTGCCTCCATTTCTGCCTTGCAAACTGGTTCTTCTGTACCATTTTTCTAGATTCCATGTATATGCGTTAATATACGATATTTGTTTTCCTCTTTCTGACTTACTTCACTCTGTATGACAGTCTCTAGGTCCATCCACGTTTCTACAAATGACTCAATTTTGTTCCGTTTTATGGCTGAGTAATATTCCATGGTATATATGTACCACATCTTCTTTATCCATTCATCTGTCGATGGGCATTAAGGTTATTTCCATGATCTGGCTATTGTAACTAGTCCTGCAATGAACATTAGGGTGTGTGTGTCTTTTTGAATTATGGTTTTCTCTGGGTATATGCCCAGTAGTGGGATTACTGGGTCATATGGTACTTCTATTTTTAGTTTTTTAAGGAACCTCCATACTGTTCTCCATAGTGGCTCTATCAATTTACATTCCTACCAATAGTGCAAGAGGGTTCCCTTTTCTCCACACCCTCTCCAGCGTTTGTTGTTTGTAGATTTTCTGATGATGCCCATTCTAACCAGTGTGAGGTGATACCTCATTGTAGTTTTGATTTGCATTTCTTTAATAGTAATTAATGATGTTGCACATCTTTTCACGTGCCTGTTGGCCATCTATATGTCTACTTTGGAAAAATGTCTATTCAGATCTTTTGGGTTCTTTTTTGTTGTTGAATTGTATGAGTTTTAAAATATATTTTGGATGTTAAGCCCTTCTCTGATATACGATTTGCAAATATCTTCTCCCATTCAGTAGGTTGCCTTTTTGTTTTAATGATGGTTTCCTTTGCTATACAGAGCTTTTTAATAGTTTGTTGTAGTCCCATTTGTTTATTTTTCTTTTGTATTGATTCTTTATCATTATAGAATGCCCTTATTTACTTTTTGTTATAGACCTTATTTTAAAGTCTATTTTGTCTGATATGAGTATTGCTACCCCCACTTTCTTGTTGTATACTTTTGCATAAAATATCTTTTTCCATCTCCCTACTTTCAGTTTGTGTGTCTTTACCTTTGAAGTGAGTCTCTTGTAAGCAGCATATAGATGGTTCTTGGTTTTTTATTCAATTATCCACCCAATTGGACCCACCCTATTGTTCCACAAAATTGGAACATTTGTCCATTGACATTTAAAGTGATTATTGATAGGTATGTATTTATTGTCATTTTGTTACTTGTTTTCTAGTTGTTTTTGTATTTTTTTCTGTTCTTTTATTTTTCTTTAGTTTCTTCCCTTGTGGTGTGATGATTTTTTTAGTGGTATTCTTGTATTCCTTTCTCTTTAGTTTTTGTGTATATCTTGTAGGTTTTTGATTTGTGGTTCCATGGGGTCCATATATGTTGACCTATAAGTATGTCTCCTTGTTTTAAACATGCTCAGCCTGGGGTGCACAGTAGGGCAGTTGCGGGAAACCAGCAGGAGTTCTGGGCAGTTTCAGTCTGCTTCCTCTGCCTTGTTTAGGGAGTGAGCAAGCATGTGCATGTTCTTCATGAAAGGAGTCTTGGGTTTCTTACAGCCCCACTGGTTTTCAAACCAGATAAGGGAACTTGTTTTTCTGGTGTCAGATCTCAGGCCTGTGGTACCCAATATGTCGTTCAAACTGGTTCAAACTGCCTACTCCCCAGAGAGGATCTCTGAGCCTGTTTAATCTGTCTCCTTTTCTGTGTTTCCTCTGTGGGGCTCAGGTCCCAACCTGATTGCTTCACTTCCCTTCCTACCCAACTCTGTGTGGATCTTTCTTATAGCCTTGGTTGTACAAGAGTCTTTCTGCCAGTTTCCAGTTTTGTTTGTTTGTTTTTGGTTTTTTTTTTGTTGTTGTTGAGAAAATTGCTCCACAAGTTGATGTATTCTTGGTGTGTTACTGGGAAGAGGTGAGCTCTACATTCTCCTACTCTACCGTCTTGATCTCCTTCTGTCCTTATTTTTAATTTTTTGAGGAAACTCCATATGGTTTACCATAGTAGTTGCACTGACTTACAGCTGCATGCAAAATACTAAAACTGGATGCCTGTCTTTTTTTTTTTTGCAGTATGTGGGCCTCTCACTGTCGTGGCCTCTCCTGTTGCGGTGCACAGGCTCCGGACGTGCAGGCTCAGTGGCCATGGCTCATGGGCCCAGCTGCTCCGCGGCATGTGGGATCTTCCCAGACTGGGGCACGAACCCGTGTCCCCTGCATCGGCAGGTGGACTCTCAACCACTGTGCCACCAGGGAAGCCATGCCTGTCTTATTTATAGTGCAGAATGGTTCCTTTTTCTCTACATCCTAGCCAACACTTATTATAGTGTTGTCTTTTTGATGACAGCCATTTTGACAGGTGTGAGGTGATGTCTCATTGTGGTTTTGATTTGCATTTCCCTGATGATTAATGATATTGAGCATATTTTCATGTAACTGCTGGACAACTGTATGTCTTCTTTAGAAAAATGTCTATTCAGATCCTCTACCAATTTTTAAAGTCAGATTTCTTTTATCCTATCAAGTTGTATTAGTTCTTTATATATTTTGGATATTGACTTCTTATCAGATATATGATATGCAAATGTTTTCTTCCATTCAGTAGGTTGCCTTTTCATTTTATTGGTGGTTTCTTTTGATGATGCCTTTTTGTTCGATACAGTTCTACTTGCTTATTTTTTGTTTTTGCTTTTCCTTTTGGTGTCAAATCTAAAGAATCATCACCAAGACCGACAGCAAGGAGCTCACCATCTACGTTTTCTTCCAGGAAGGTTTTAGATTTTCTGGCCTTACAGTCAAATCTTCAATCCATTCTATGTTAATTTTTGTGTATGATGTAAAATAGTGGTCTAGTTTCATTTTTTTGCATGTAGCTGTACAGTTTTCCAAACACCATTTATTGAAGACTGTTCTTTCCTCATTGTGTATTCTTGGTACCTTTGTCATAAATTACTTAGCCATTTATATGTGGTTTTATTTCTGTGCTCTCTATTCAGTTCCATTGATCTATGTGTTTGTTTTTATGTCGATACTATACTTCTTTGATTACTGTAGCTTTGTAATATAGTTTGAAATCAGGAAGAGTGATACCTCCAGCTTTCTTATGATTGCTTTACCTATTCTGGGTTTTTTGTTGTTCCATACAGAATTTAGTACTGTTTGTTCTCATTTTGTGAAAACGCCATTGGGATTTTGATAGGGGTTGCATTGAATCTGTAGATTGATTTGAGTAATACGGATATTTTAAAAATATTAATTCTTCCCATCCATGAGCATAAAATATCTTTCCATTTATTTGTGTCTTCTTTATTTCATTAAAGTCTTATAGTGCTCAGTGTAGAGATCTTTTACATCCTTGGTTAAATTTATTCGGAGATATTTTTTCTTTTTAAATCAATTGTAAGTGGGATTGTTTTATTCATTTCTGTTTCTGATAGTTTGTTATTAGTGTATAGAAATGCAACAGATTTTTGTATATTGCTTTTGTATCCTGCAATTTTACTGAATTCATTTATTAGTTTCAATGGTTTTGGTGGAGCGTCTTTAGGATTTTCTAAATGTTATATAATGTCATCTGCAAACAGAGACAGTTTTACTTCTCCTTTCTGATTTGGATGCCTTTTATTTCTTTTTATTGCCTAATAGATCTGGCTAGCACTTCTAGTACTATGTTGAATAAAAGAGGAAAGAATGGGTATCCTTGTCTTATTCCTGATCCTTGAGGAAAAGCTTTCAGGTTTTCACTGTTGAGTATGATATTAGCTGTGGGCTTCTCATATTTGGCCATTATTATGTTGAGGTGCAGTCCCCGTATAACCAGTTTATTGATAGTTTTAAAAATCATGAATGGTTGTTGAATTTTGTCAAATACCTTTTCAGCATAGATTTTCTGTAAATATTCTTGAGGTTTCTTCTGAGTCACAGATAAATTATGTAGGAATGCTGCGACCTCTTTGGATCTTGCTTTTTTTAAGCTTTTTTACTTGGAAGCTGAGGAGTGTTTAGCCTACTGAGGTAGAACCTTTCTGAGTCTGATGCCCTATTCATTATGAGGTTTTCCATTCTGTTTAAGGAGAGCAGGCAGTATTCCTGTACCGATGTGTTTTCTGAAGATTTTTCTCTCTAATCCTTTTAGGTATTTTGCAAGGCTTGAGTAGTTTCCTCATATATATGCTAGAAGTACTATGCTGAAAACTTGTAGGTGATAATTAACATATGCCAAGAGTTTTCTATGCAACCTTCTGCTCTTTGCTGTTGCACTCTGTAAACTCTAGCTGCTTTGGCCTTCTTGGATTCCTATCTTAATCCCTGGACCTCAGGGAGACTTCCAAATTCCACCTGGATTTTTCCTTTTTCCCCTGAAGCCTGGAATCCTTCTTCATACAATAGTAGAGAGAAAATATAGGGTTGAAAAGGAGAGCACAAACACAGTAAGTTAACCAAATGAGAAGACAGAAATACACAGCAGATGAAGGAGCAAGGTAAATACCCACCAGACCAAACAAATGAAAAGGAAATAGGCAGTCTATCTGAAAATGAATTCAGAGTAATGATAGTAAAGATGATCCAAAATTGTGGAAATAGAATGGAGAAAATACAAGAAACCTTTAACAAGGACCTAGAAGAACTAAAGAGCAAACAATGATGAACAGCACAATAAATGAAATTTAAAATTCTGTAGAAGGAATCAATAGAATAACTGAGGCAGAAGAACAGATAAGTGACCTGGAAGATAAAATAGTGGAAATAACTACCATAGAGCAGAATACAGAAAAAAGAATGAAAAGAATTGATGACTGTCTCGGAGACATCTGGGACAACATTAAATGCAGCAACATTCGAATTATAGGGGTCCCAGAAAGAGAAGAGAAACAAAAAGGGACTGAGAAAATATTTGAAGAGATTATAGTTGGAAACTTCCCTAATATGGGAAAGGAAATAGTCAATCAAGTCCAGGAAGCACATAGAGTCCCATACAGGATAAATCCATGGAGAAACACACCAGGACACACATTAATCAAACTATCAAAAATTAAATACAAAGAAAAAATATTAAAAGGAACAAGGAAAAAGCAACAAATAACATACAAGGGAATCCCGATAAGGTTAACAGCTGATCTTTCAGCAGAAACTCTGCAAGCCAGAAGGGAGTAGCAGGAAATGGTTAAAGTGAGGAAAGGGAAAAAGCTACAACCAAGATTACTGTACCCAGCAAGGATCTTGTTCAGATTCGATCAAGAAATTAAAACCTTTACAGACAAGCAAAAGCTAAGAGAATTCAGCACCACCAAACCAGTTTTACAACAAATGCTAAAGGAACTTCTCTAGGCAGGAAACACAAGAGAAGGAAGAGACCTACAAAAACAAACCCAAAACAATTAAGAAAATGGTAATAGGAACATACATGTTGATAACTACCTAAAATGTAAATGGATTAAATACTCTAACCAAAAGATATAGACTGACTGAATGGATACGAAAGCAAGACCCATGTAGTGCCATCTACAAGAGACCCACTTCAGACCGAGGAGCACATACAGACTGAAAGTGAGGGCATGGGAAAAGATATTCCATGCAAATGGAAATCAAAAGAAAGCTGGAGTAACAATTCTCATATCAGACAAAATAGACTTTAAAATAAAGACTATTACAAGAGACAAAGAAGGACACTATATAATGATCAAGTGATCAATCCAAGAAGAAGATATAACAATTGTAAATATTTATGCACCCAACATAGGAGCACCTCAATACATTAGGCAAATGTTAACAGCCATAAAAGGGGAAATTGACAGTAACACAATCATAGTAGGGGACTTAAACAGCCCACTTTCACCGATGGAGAGATCATCCGAAATAAAAATAAATAAGGAAACACAAGCTTTAAATGGTACATTAAACAAGATGGTCTGAATTGATATTTATAGGACATTCCATCGAAAAACAACAGAATACACTTTCTTCTCAAGTGCTGATGGAACATTCTCTAGGATAGATCAGATGTTGCCTCACAAATCAAGCCTTGGTAAATTTAAGAAAATTGAAATCATATCAAGTTTCTTTTCCAGCCACAACACTATGAGACTAGATACCAATTACAGGAAAAAATCTGTAAAATACACAAACACATGAAGGGTAAATAATACACTACTAAATATGCAAGAGCTCACTGAAGAAATGAAAGGGGAAATCAAAAAATACCTAGAAAAAAATGACAATGAAAACACAATGACCCAAACCCTATGCGATGCAGCAAAAGCAGTTCTAAGAGGTAAGTTTATAGCAATACAATCCTACCTCAAGAAGCAAGAAACACCTCAAATATACAACATAAATTAAACCTAAAGCAATTAGAGAAAGAAGAAGAAAACACCCCCAATGTTAGCAGAAGGAAAGAAATCATAACGATCAGATCAGAAATAAATGGAAAAGAAATGAAGGAAACAATAGTAACCATCAATAAAACTAAAAGCTGGTTCTTTGAGAAGATAAACAAAATTGATAAACCGTTAGCCAGACTCATCAAGAAAAAAAGGGAGAAGACTCAAATCAATAGAATAAGAAATGAAAAAGAAGTAACAACTGACACTGCAGAAATACAAAGGATCATGAGAAATTACTACAAGCAACTGTATGCCAATCAAATGGATAACCAGGAAGAAATGGACAAATTCTTAGCAAAGCACAACCTTCTGAGACTGAAACAGGAAGACATAGACAACATAAACAGACCAATCACAAGCACTGAAATTAAAACGGTGATTAAAATTCTTCCAACAAACAAAAGCCCAGGACCAGTTGGCTTCACAGGTGAATTCTATCAAACATTTAGAGAAGAGCTAACACCCATCCTTCTCAAACTCTTCCAAAATACAGCAGAGGGAGGAACACTCCCACCCTCATTCTATGAGGCCACCATCACCCTGATACCGCAACCAGACACAGAGGTCACAAAAAAAGAAAAGTGCAGGCCAATATCACTGATGATCATAGATGTAAAAATCCTCAACAATATACTAGCAAACAGAATCCAACAGCACATTAAAAGGATCATACACCATGATCAAGTGGGGTTTATCCCACAAATGTAAGGATTCTCAATATACGCAAATCAATGAATGTGATAAACCATATTAACAAATTGAAGGAGTAAAACCATATGATCATCTCAAAAGATGCAGAAAAAGCTTTCAGCAAAATTCAACACCCATTTATGATAAAAATCCTCCAGAAAGTAGGCATAGAAGGAACTTACCTCAACATAATAAAGGCCATTTATGACAAACCCACAACATCATTCTCAATGGTGAAAAACTGAAAGCATTTCCTCTAAGATCAGGAACAAGACAAGGTTGTCCAGTCTCACCACTATTATTCAACATAGTTTTGGAAGTTTTAGCCTCAGCAATCAGAGAAGAAAAAGAAATAAAAGGAATCCAAATCGGAAAAGAAGAAGTAAAGCTGTCACTATTTGCAGATGACATGATACTATACATTGAGAATCCTAAAGATGCTACCAGAAACCTAGTACAGCTAATCAATGAATTTCCTAAAGTAGCAAGATACAAAATTAATGCACAGAAATCTCTTTCATTCCTATACACTAATGATGGAAAATCTGAAAGAGGAATTAAGGAAGCACTCCCATTTACCATTGCAACAAAAACAATAAAATATCTAGGAATAAACCTACCTAAGGAGATAAGAGACCTGTATATAGAAAAGTATAAGACACTGATGAAAGAAATTAAAGTTGATACAGACAGATGGAGAGATATACCATGTTCTTGGATTGGAAGGATCAACATTGTGAAAATGATTATACTACCTAATGCAATCTTCAGATTCAATGCAATCCCTATCAAGGTACCAATGGCATTTTTCACAGAACTAGAAAAAAAATTTCACAATTTGTATGGAAACACAAAAGACCCTGAATAGCCAAAACGAAGTTTAGAAAGAAAAACGGAGCTGGTGGAATCAGGCTTCTGGACTTCAGAGTATACTACAAAGCTACAGTAATCAAGGCAGTATAGTACTGGCACAAAAACAGGAATATAGATCAATGGAACAGGATAGAAAGCCCAGAGATAAACCCACACACAGATGGTCACCTTATAAAGGAGGCAAGAGTATAGAATGGAGAAAAGACAGCCTCTTCGATAAGTGGTGCTGGGAAAACTGGACAGCTACATGTAAAAAGAATGAAATTAGAACACTTCCTGACTCCATACACAAGAGTAAACTCAAAATGGATTAAAGACCTAAATGTAAGGCTAGACACTATAAAACTATTAGAGGAAAACATAGGTAGAACACTGTATGACATAAATCACAGCAAGATACTTTCTGATCCAGCTCCTAGAGAAATGGAAATAAAAACAAAAATAAACAAATGGGAGCTAATGAAACTAAAAGCTTTTGCACAGCAAAGGAAACCATAACAAAGACGAAAACACAACCCTGAGAATGGGAGAAAATATTTGTAAATGAAGCAACTGACAAAGGATTAATCTCCAAAATTTACAAGCAACTTATGCAGCTCAATATCAAAAAAACAAACAACCCAATCCAAAAATGGGTAGAAGACCTAAAGAGACATTTATCCAAAGAAGATTATACAGATGGTCAACAAACACATGAAAGGATGCTCAACATCACTAATCATTAGAGAAATGCAAATCAAAACACCTGTTAGAATGGCCATCTTCAAAAGATCTATAAACAATAAATGCTGGAGAGGGTCTGGAGAAAAGGGAACCCTCTTGCACTGTTGGTGGGAATGTAAATTGATACAGCCACTATGGAGGTTCCTTAAAAAACTAAAAATAGAACTACCATACGACCCAGGAATCCCAGTACTGGGCATATATACTCTGAGAACACCATAAGTGAAACAGAGTTGTGTACCACAGTGTTCATTGCAGCTCTATTTGCAATAGCCAGGACATGGAACAACCTAAGTGTCCATCGACAGATGAATGGATAAAGAAGATGTGGCACATATATACAATGGAATATTATTCAGCCATAAAAAGAAACGAAATTGAGTTATTTGTAGTGAAGTGGATGGACCTAGAGTCTGTCATACAGAGTGAAGTAAGTCAGAAAGAGAAAAACAAATACCATATGCTAACACATATCTATGGAATACAAAACAAACAAAAATGTGGTTCTGGAGAACCTAGGGGCAGGACAGGAATAAATACAGAGATGTAGAGAATGGACTTGAGGACACAGGGAGGGGGAAGGTTAACCTGGCACGAAGTGAGAGAGTGGCATGGACTTATATATACTACCAAATGTAAAATACGTAGCTAGTGGACTGCAGTGGCATAGCACAGGGAGATCACCTCGGTGCTTTGTGACCACCTAGATGGGTGGGATAGGGAGGGTGGGAGGGAGATGCAAGAAGGGGGAGATATGGGGATGTATGTATATGTATAGCTGGTTCACTTTGTTATACAGCAGAAACTAACACACCATTGTAAAGCAATTATACTACAAGAAAGATGTTAATGAAAAGAAAAAAAAAAGTTCCAAGACTAGAATTTGACACATATGGAAATAGTTCCTTGCAGGTTCTGTTTCTTCCTGCCTGTGTCCCAAGCTTTCATGTGCTGCTGGAGGAACTTATAGGTAATCTTTACCATTGTGAACAGCAGAAGTTAGTTTTTTCTCTCTACACGTGTCTACCTACTAGCATATACAGCGCACACACACACACACACACACACACACACACACACACACACACTCCTTATTAATGGAAATGGGCTAGCTATATTTTCAGTTAATTCTTTACACATGTTGACAATACAATTGTTTTGCATTTGACATACACTTTATACAACTGGGTGATTTTTGTGTGTATTAGTTGTTAGTTAACAAAGGGGGTTAATGTAAACATTGTCTAGAATTAGTAGGAAAGAAAATTGGATTGAGTGATGGATGGTTAAATCAATATCTCTGACATTGAATAGTTGTTTAACTTTGGAAAAAAATATAACTATGAAAATATAAATTACTCTTTCTGGTGATGGACTTTATTTTTTTAAGTGCAAACTGTGGGAAGGGAAGAAACCGAAATATCTCTAAGGATTCTTATGGTATAGTGACTTTTACCTTTACTTGTTTGTGTTGCTGTGTCTACTTATTTATGCATGTATAAATTATTATAGGTGTTTTTGTATATATCATGTTTATAATTACAATAACTGCAGTAAATATTCCCTTCCATATAATTGTGAAGAAAACTTTTTTCTACATTACAATAATATTTACCTGGAATAGATCAAGTTACAGACACACACACACACACACACACACACACACACACACACACACACTCTCATGTTTCTCCTTATCTTAAAATGAATAAATTCTGTCAAATTTTGAAATAATAATAGCAACAATGGCTACATACTCTGCCCAATACTTTATGTACATTATCTTATTTAATTCTCACGAAGTCCTATGAAGTTGGATTTTGAATGCAAGCTCAAAGTCATACTCATATTAAGGGAGAGAGTCGGGGTTAGCAACAAGTCCTTTAAAGCTATATTCTCTTAGCTACATGAAGCCTCAATAAATAAGTGATGTTTGTTTTTATTTTAATAAATCAGTTCTGTATCTGTACTCCATTTATTTTTGAGAGCATGCTCAGTTGTTAACCAAAGTTATAATTCTCATAATAGTAGTATAATGTGTTCTCTAACCCCAAATATATCTGACTGTGGGCCAGTTTTATTACTGTTTGAAATTAGGGATGCCTCCCTTATTTGGAACAGAGTGTATTTTGATTCTTTGAATCACAGTGACTAACCAAGTGATACAGACAACTAATAAGTGGTTCACATATCATTTTATTTCCAACAAAATTTTGTGCTCCTGAATATTTAGGTATTACCTGTTCTGTTTTCAACTTCTGCTGCTGGTGATTTTCTTTCATAGCCTAAATCATCCTGGACCCAAGGCATGGTTTGGCTTGCTGCATGTTGAGTGTCAACACAGAAGTTTGCTTGCAGCTCAAGCCAGGCCACCACAGGGGTAAATTTATGAGTGTTTCAGGGAAAGGCTTTTCATCTTCATCTCAGGACAGAGGTTACGGGTTGGTGATGATCTTTCCTTACAATCTCCCTATGTTTTTAATCCACCCATGTCAGTGTCCCAAAGGATCTTCTCCAGACTAAATTCCATTAGATGTAAAACAAAAGACAAGTTGGTTCCTAAGAAAGGTTAGAGAAACATTGAAGAAGCAAGCAGGATTCCTAAACAAAGGAATGTCAACCTTAAATTTTACTGTAATTTTTATTTGCCTTGGTAAAATCATTCAGCTGTTTTACTGAAGAATCATGATTATAATATTAGTATACTATATTTCTATGAGAGGGAAATATTATTGCATGGCTAGTACAAGGTAGGCTTTTGGGGATTTACCTGAGGCTATCCTGTACCAGAGTCTAATAAATATTAGAGAGTAATTTATTCATTCCTTTAATAGATGTTGAGCACCTATTTTATATCAAGTATTATGCTTGTCATTCCAATACAAAGTTAGTAAAGACATGTTCTCAGCTTGTAATCAGGGGAGACAGACAAATTTATATGTGATTATGTATAGTGCACTAATTACTATTATAAAAGTATGCATAAGATGCTATGGAAGTACAGAAAAGGAATATCTATATAATCTTAGATGAGAATAGAGGATGTCATGGAATTTGTCTCAAATGAGGTAATCCTTAAACTCTAATGGATATGTAGAAGTTTGTTTTCAGGCAGAGCGAAAACTGTAATTCTCAAGATTTATAAACTTTGCCTCTGTACTACTGTTTGTTTAGATAACTTTTTGTCTAGTTGTTACAGTGAACTCAGTTAAACTTGCTTTTCCAAAACTGAAGAATATTTGGTTGCAAATCTGTTTTGTTTAGCAGAGGAAAATCTCTCATAGGCATTGTCTCTCTTTGCAGCTCTGGAAATCTAATTCTCCAAAGGCCAACCCCACAGCTGCTAATTTCATGATCTCTTTAGTGTTTCTGTTGCTAAGTTGGAATATTGCAGCCATGCTTGTCTTCTGCCTAATGTGGCATGAGCAAAGCCTCTGGCATCTCTCTTGGTAGAAACTCTAGTTTTATCACAGCTGGAAGTAGAATGATTGTTTACCTTCCACATAAGAGGTTAGTTCTATCTATAAAAATGAAACTTCTTGAAAATCTTTGTATCTCGAGAAATAGAACATATGAATTTAGTATCCAGTACATAGATGTGGCCAGTTATTTTGACAACTGCTGTAGTTACCATTGAAGCAACATGGGTTAGAGACAAATGGCATTAGAAGTTTCCAACTAATTCTTTTTACAAGAACTCATCTTAAATGAAGAATTTAAGATGAAGGGGTTGTTGGCAGAGATCAGCAGAGATTATTTTTCTCAGTTGATATGTTATTTTTATACTGAGGTTGAATTTCAAAGACTTGTGAAGTATCTGTATCAAATGCCTCTATATATGACATAGTCCCGATGTTGGAAGTTGAAGTGCACTGGGAGAGATCTAAGGTGTGTTTTGAGTTTAGATGTCTGTGAACTTCTCTGAGTCTATTTCAACACCTATAACATTGTAGAAGGTGTTGGGTGGCTGAATAAGCTCTAAGGCGCTTTTAGCTCTAACAGTCTATGTTTTTATAGACAAGTTTAAAGAACAAGTTAAATTTTGTTTTTCTTAAGGCTCAGAAAAAGAATTCCATATGAATGAATTTACTGTGATTTAGTGGGAAGAGCAGGAGCCTTTGAAATCAAATCTGAGTTAATTTAATAGCTATGTGATGTTGGCCTAGTTATTTAAGTTTTAAATTTCCCATTTGTAATAGGATTGTTGTGAGGATTAAATGAAATAATGTATGAAAGTCTTCACACAGTAGCTGGCACAAATTAAGCACTCAAAAAATGTTGGTTTCACATGAAAGGATGCTCAGCATCACTAATCATTAGAGAAATGCAAATCAAAACTACAGTGAGGGGCTTCCCTGGTGGCGCAGTGGTTGGGAGTCTGCCTGACGATGCGGGGGACACGGGTCTGTGCCCCGGTCTGGGGGGATCCCGTGTGCCGCGGAGTGGCTGGGCCCGTGGGCCGTGGCCACTGGGCCTGCGGCGTCCGGAGCCTGTGCTCCGCGGCGGGAGAGGCCGCAGCAGTGAGAGGCCCGCGTACCGCAAAAAAAAAAAAAAAAAAAAAACCCAAAACTACAGTGAGGTATCACCTAACACTGATCAGAATTGGCCATCATCAAAAAATCTACAAACAATAAATACTGGAGAGGGTGTGGAGAAAAGGGAACCCTCTTGCACTGTTGGTGGGAATATGAATTGATAGAGCCAGTATGGAGGTTCCTTAAAAAAATTAAAAATAGAACTACCATATGACCCAGCAATCCCACTACTGGGCATATACCCTGAGAAAACCATAATTCAAAAAGAATCATGTACCACAATATTCATTGCAGCACTATTTACAATAGCCAGGATGTGGAAGCAACCTAAGTGTCCATTGACAGATAAATGGATAAAGAAGATGTGGCACGTGTATACAATGGAATATTACTCAGCCATAAAAAGAAACGAAATTGAGTTATTTGTAGTGTGCTGGATGGACCTAGAGTCTGTCATACAGAGTGTGAAGTAAGCTAGAAAGAGAAAAACAAACACTGTATGCTAACACATATATATGGACTCTAAAAAAAGAAGAAAGGTTCTGATGAACCTAGGGGCAGGACAGGAATAAAGACGCAGACATAGAGAATGGGCTTGAGGACACGGGGAGGGAGAAGGGTAAGCTGGGACGAAGTGAGAGAGTAGCATTGACATATATACACTATTAAATGTAAAATAGATAGCTAGTGGGAAGCAGCAGCATAGCACAGGGAGATCAGCTTGGTGCTTTGTGACTGCCTAGGTGGGTGGGATAGGGAGGTTGGGAAAAAGACTGCAAGAGAGAGAGGATAGGGGGATATATGTATATGTATAGCTGATTCACTTTGTTATAAAGCAGAAACTAACACACCATTGTGAAGCAATTATACTCCAATAAAGATGTTAAAAAATGTTTGTTTCTTTTTCTTTCAGTTGCAAGTGTTTAGGAACTTGAGGAATGAAGGGTGGTGAGCTATCTGTGGTCCTGAGCTTTTGTGTGTTCAAGCCTGGTCTGATCTACCAGTTCCCTAATCGTCTTTTTTTTTTTTTTTTTTTTTGCTGTACACGGGCCTCTCACTGTTGTGGCCTCTCCCATTGTGGAGCACAGGCTCTGGATGCGCAGGCTCAGTGGCCACGGCTCACGGACCCAGCCTCCCCGCGGCACGCGGGATCCTCCCGGACTGGGGCACGAACCTGCGTCCCCTGCATCGGCAGGTGGACTCTCAACCACTGCGCCACCAGGGAAGCCCTCCCTAATAGTCTTTTAATCCATATTTCTGCCCTTGGGTATTGTATACTGGGATTTTCTGAGATTCTTATTGCTGAAGATATTGCTGAATCTTGCCTATCGTCTGTTAATTATGCATAATCTTGTTGACCCTTGCCTATGAGTGCAGGTTATACCTATGCTTGGTCATAATCCAGAATAACCTTGACAGAGTTTATAGAAGGAAAAAAGGGTCTGAAAAAAACAAATACCTAAGGACCAGATGGAGGAGTCAGTAAAAAAGGACTAAAAGGATGACTCAAGAGGCTGATGGCAAAACAGGACCAGGGGAAGAGAATATTTTGAGGCAGGAGGTCAAATAAAATTACCTATGTGTCTCTCACATTACAACTATAAAATCTTGGTGGGTAAGAGCAATATCAAATTTACCATTGTACCTTTAGTATTTATCAGAGCAGCTGGTACTTAGTGGGAAATATATATATTTTAGATGAATGGTTGTGTCAGGTTTCTTTTACCTGCCACCATGCCTACCTTATGTACAGCAGTTATTCAGTAATTATTTTTTAATGAAACTTGAATTTCTGGAACCTAAGTTTCCAGAATTGCATTGTATGCATTTCTGCTCTGCCTTTGGGCTTTTTGACTTCTACAAAGAGCTACATAACTCTTTGAAAGGTCAGTAGTGAGAATGACTATTTGCTCACATTTGGGAATATACTCAGTGCTTGAGACTGCTAATCACCCCATGTGAAATCTAAACGCTTTGCCTGGCATTGAGGTGTGACACCACCACACCTTTTTCTCTCTTATTACTATTGCCCTGTGTGCAGCCTATATACTTTAACCGTACTTTTTACAACTCTTATTTATTAGCTCTATTTTGTATTCAATGAATTATATAATTATTACAAAAGTGAGTATTTCTTGAACACCAGATATGGTTAGTTATTTATTTGCCAGTGTCTGTTCTAGATACTTCATCTATTATTTTAATTCTGATAAAAATCTGTGAGTTAGATAGTATTAATCCCTATTTTATAGTTGGCAGAAACTGTGGCTAAAAGAGTTTAGGTAACTTTCTAAAGGTCACACAGTTATAAAGTGGTAAAAGTAGAAAATTGAAGCATAGGTCACTTTGACTCCAAAGCCTTCTCTTTCCACTGTGTTACACTATGTCATGTAACTGGTAGCTATAAAAAATAGCAGTAGTAACACTTTTAAACAAAAGTATCCATAGTCCTGCGCTTCTTCAGGTTTGTACTACAGCTGAAGACTCTGCAGAAGGTACCTAATCATTTGCATGTATGTTTAAAGAGCAGCTGTCAGCCTTTAATAGTATATATGTACTTCATTCTGGCAAGCAGAATGATATTCTTAGCCTGTTGAATTGCAGGAGTTTCCCAGGAGACCACAAGCACATTCTGACATGAGCTTTCAGGTACCCTGTTTTATACTCTGGATCTGCTCTGCTCTGTTTTCTGGGAATCAAAACGTGGCTTTAGGCATCAGTGTGATATTTTCTGCATGTCAGGCATAGGAACAGTGTTGGAAGAACTCTTGGCCTCTTATTCCTTGAATTTCTAAAACCTCTTGACATTATCAGGTACTGGCTTTTGCAGTTAGAACTAATAATATATGAACAATTCACCAAGATACTAAGACTATTTAACATCCCTCCATTTGACCTTGACAGTCGTTGGTTATTTATCTGACCCATATTTCCTGTCCCCAGTTATTAAGCAGACATTTATTACACACCTTCTTATGTATCAAACCAATTAAATAAATTAGAATGCATGTCCTAGCTTGTCTATTTTTAAAATTAAGTAGCCACTGTGATTTTATAGGTAGAAGTTATTAAGAGGTCATTTAATTCAGTGCCTTTTATTTTACAGATAAACTTAAATCCATGTAGGTAGAATTACTTTCTTTAAGATCATATAATAAGTGGCACAGAAGGGACATGAATTTAAGTTTTATTTCTAGATCAGGGCTCTTTTCAGTATACCTTGCTGGCTTTCAACTATATTCAGACATGGCTGGTTTTAACAGTGGAAAGGAAGGTATAATGTCATGGATTTTTGTACCTGCTCCCTTACCTTAGGAGGATTGTATTTTCCATTCCTTTGACCTTGGTAGACCATTTTCTCAGGGAACTTCTTGAAGACCCTAAATGCATCTAGTGTATTCCATTGAGTGTTTCCTGAGTAGATTCCTACTTATGGCATTTCTAAGTATCTGAGGAGTTAGATAAAACTGTGAAGTATTTGAAGAAGAGAAAGGAACAGGGACTGGAGTGACAGAGAGGAATTATCAGTGGCAGACTAGTGTGCATAATGGAGTGAACTCAAGATAAGAGGTAGAGAAAGAAAGAGGGAAATAATTGAAGGTAAGAGGCAAGTTTGAAGCAGAAATTTGAGGTATAGGTGACATCTAGTCTTCTCATCTACAAAATAGGAATAATAATACTCATTATGACTCTCATAGTATTTTTCTAAGGGCCTCAGGGAGAAAGGATTTTGAAACCTCTACAGTATAGTGTACTATTTAGGAGATGATGATTGATGAGGATGATAGTGGTTAAACATGGTAGAAAGGAGAGAGATGACAAGGAGATAGAATTAACGTAGAAAGTATAGTGGTTTGTACAATGCATTCTGAGAGGACACAAGAGATATATTAAAAGGGAAGATTAAATACATATTGGGCAAAATATCAAAAGGAATACATAGAAGGGATGAATAATTTGGGTATGGTAATTTAGCATACTGGTTAGTGGTAGAATGGTTGGAATTAAGGAGGGACCTGATATCAGCCACTTGAGTGGCTCAATACATTTTTCTTTTCAGCTTTAGCAAGCCAGAGAAAGGCAGATAGATTTTATAGAGGGTGTGTGTAGAAAAACTGACAGTGCTTCTAAAGATTGGTAATACAGTCAGTAGAAAAACACTTAAGTTGTCCTTGCCGAACTCAAAGCAGGTATTTAGGTTGCTAGGTTGGGAAGACTATTTGCTGATTCTTCTGGGTGAACTTCAGGAAAGTAGGTTGTTTGGGCATTTGCTGCTGTCTTGTTAGCTACTTTTGATGTATGCTTATGGAACCATCTTATCCAGCAAGTTGAAATTGAAGTGTTTTGGAATGAATGATACAGCTGTTAAGGCAGGGGCTTAACTTTAAGACTTGTTTTTCACTTAAGGAGGCCCTTTGTTGTGAAGATAATGTGAGCAGTGGCATGGGAACGAGTGAGGAGACCAGCGTCACTGAGTGGAGGAGTGTGTGCATTGTTAGCTTCTCTTCATATTCTGTGCTCTAGTCTTATCAATTCTCTTCTGGTTTCTGATATATCTTCCAGCTGGCTTTTGGGCTGGAAGTGTATTTACCTGGACTGTTTTCTATTCCCCAAAGTAACTTTTACTCACCTTTCAAGGTTTATATCAGATTATACTTCCAAGCAGCCTTCCTTAGTTTATTATGTTAGGTTATCTCCACCTTGGTACTATTGACATTTTCGACTGGATAATTTTTGTTGTGGGAATCTGTCCTATGCATTATAGGCTCTTTATTAGCATCCCTGGCCTCTACCTTCTTAGCATCTTCCACAATTATGACAACCAAAATTGTCTTCTGACATTGCCAAATGTCCCCTGGGGAACAAAATTGCCCAGAATTTAGAACTACTGATATATAGGTGAAGAAATAAGAACTTTCTTTATACATCTACATTTCATTTCAGTGATATTTTGGGAGGAGGAAAGTTAATTTGCTTGCTCATTTTTCCATTTTGGGTCAAAAATTAAACTTACAATGAGATAGTGTTCTCAATTTCTGTTAGTTCATTCTGTTTTTTGAATGTTACAAGTTTGCTTCTGTTTCAGGGTCTTTAAACTTGTATTTTCCTATGCCTGTGATATTCTTCCACTAGATCTTCACAGGAATCACTGTGTCACTTTGCTCAGGTTCCAGATAAAATGTCACTTTTTTGGGGAGTTCTTCCCTGACCACTTTATCTAAAATAGCACCTTTTCCCCTCTCAATCTCATTTACCTATTTTATTTTTCTTCATAGCACTTTGCACTACCTATCATATTTGTATTAAAAAGAGTATGTTTACTGTTACAACAGATAAAGCCTAAATTTCATTGGCTTAAAATAATAGAATTTATTTCTTACTCTGATCTTAGTTTTGTGCTGGTTGGAGGGTTATGCAGCCATTCGGGGACTTAAGCTCTTTCCTTCATATGGCTCCTCCATTTTGTAGTCTTATCCTTCTCTGCTTTTGACTGGTGAATGGCAAAAGAGAATGTAGAGGATTGTGTGGAAAGCAGGTCTGGAAGTCACATAATGTCTTTTTTCTACAATTACATTGACTAGAATTCAGTCACCTAACCACAACAGATTAGGAAATGTAGTCAGGTTATGTACTAGGAGAAAAAAGGAAATTGGGTTTTATAGAACCATAATATCAGGTCAGCTACAATACTATTAACTGGTACTCATAAATTTGCTGCAAGAATCACTGAATAAGTGTTTCCTCTCTTTTATGCCACTATCCCCACACTTATAACTGTTCCTGGTATTCAATAGGCACACAATTACTTATTGAATAAATAAATATATGAAGGGGTAGTGCTTCTGAAATCAGAGCTGGATTTGTTATGATTTTTCCACTATTTGCGTGATATTGGGAAAGTTAATTAACCATTCTGAGTCTCAGTTTTCTCATCTGAAAAATGAAGGGAGTAAGAACTACTCTATTTATAACATAGTTATCCTATGAGATTATTGTGTAACCCAAGGGATTATTGTGTATCACGAAATAACTCTATGAAATACTTAGCCCAGTGTCTCACACATCATAAGTTCTCAATAAATAGTAGCTATTTTTACTGGTTTTAACCAAATTCTGCTTTGAAGTCTGATTCATTTTGTCTACAGTGGTTCAGTACACATACTTTTTATATCTTAACTTATTGAAATAATATAGGCGTAATTTGAAACAGCTTCTATATATGTATTCTGTCATTTAATCACTTACTCATCCATCAGTTCAACTGTTTATAACTCATCTATTCTATTTAAGACACTTTATTAGGTAATATGAGGAGATAAGAAAAACTTATCTATGGCAATGTTTAAATTTAGAGGATTTTTAAATAAAACCTGATAAGTTCTATATTTAGTTAACATATTCAAAGATAAATATGGGAGAAATTTAATTTTATTCTTTTATCTTAAAGAAATATGCTTAGTCTCTGAGTAATAAGAGACTCTTAGCGTCTCATTCATGAGAATTCCAGATAAGTCACGTAATAAAACTACCTTTCCATCATTGTTTGAATCCTTTTTAGAGTATCACCCCACCTCAAGACCTAAAGCATTGTTTTTTGAAATAAGATTTTCTTCACCATTGGTGGTATAGAAATGACCTGAGATATTTCACCATTGCTTTATAAGTTTATGTTCCTACACATATTGGAAAGTAGACAATATGTCATCACTTCAGTAAATTGAAAAAGGAACAAAGTATTATCTGATTTGTTAGCTGATGAAAGTTTTAAAACTGAAAGTTGTCCATCCTTCAAGGACTAACTTATGTCTCACCAACTAAAAGGGGCCTTTCCAATAAGTTTATCTCTCACCAACCCCTACCTTCTTTTATCTGGTACAGTATATAGTTTATTAGTTAATTGTTCTTTAATTATTTCACATATATTAATTGAATCCTCTCAACTTTAGGATAAGCTTATTGAGAGCAGAAACCATATATTACTCTTCATTTGCTTCTTGGTATTTCTTGCTGTCTGAACATGTGGTAGATGCTTAGTAAGTTCTTTGAATCATACACTTTAAAGGATACGTAGAGGCCATCTTGTCCAGTTTCTTTCAAGGAAGATCCCTATTTACAGAAAGCCTGAGGAATGACCATCTAGCCTCTACTCTAAATGTCTCTCATGAAAACGAGAGCACTTTTCTAGGACAGCTTATTTCATGGTTCGATTGTTATGTTCATTAGGTGTTTACTTTTTCATATTTTGGGCTGAAATCTACCCATTGGTGGTTCTAGTCCAGTCTAACAGGGCAAGTCTGATAATCCAATCCTTTTGTTTGTTTGTTTGATTTTTACTTGTTAGCTCTTCAAATTTTGAGAGATTTGCAATGTATTCCTTCATATTTTTGTTTTCATTTATTTGTTAAACATTAGGAGTTTCTACTACGTTGTGGATACAAAGACAAATTTGTTATTGTTACTATATTTTTTTCAGCTTCTTTTCATTGGATATGTATCTCAGATGACTCAGCAAGGTCATGATTCTCTTTCTATGTAAACACTCTAATTTGTGCCTCTCTTAAAATGTGATGCCTGAAATAGACCAAATTGTTTCAACTGATTAGTATATAATTCATTAAACTTATTCTTTTGGGGCTTCCCTGGTGGCGCAGTGGTTGAGAATCTGCCTGCCAATGCAGGGGACACGGGTTCGAGCCCTGGTCTGGGAGGATCGCACATGCCGCGGAGCAACTAGGCCCATGAGCCATAACTACTGAGCCTGCGCATCTGGAGCTTGTGTTCCGCAGCAGGAGAGGCCGCGGCAGTGAGAGGCCTGCGCACCGCGATGAAGAGTGGCCCCCACTCTCCGCAACTAGAGAAAGCCCTCGCACAGAAATGAAGACCCAACATAGCCAAACATAAATAAATAAATAAATAAATAAAAATTAAGAAAAAGAGATCAAGATAGACAACAAATTGCCATGTTGAACTACAATCACAAAATTTCTCAGTAGTGGTATTAGACAGTCATTTATACAATGAATAAACAGTTAAACCCCTTAAAAAACAAAAACAACTTATTCTTTTATATGATCAGGATAACTTCTATCAGTGTTGTCATAGTTGTGTTGACTTTTTGGTAATATTGATTAACCAAAAGTTTGAGAATTTTTTGAAACATTTCCTTCCACTAAACCAGATCTACATTGGTGCAATTGATTTTTTTTTTTTTCTGCAAGCTAAGTTCAGGACTCTATGTTTGTCTCAATTTTGACCTAACATCTTTGCTTATGAAGATTGTTTGAATCTTGAATCTGACATCTATGTTTGTAGCTAGTCCTCCTATCTTTGAAATATCTGTAAAAAATTATGTAATAAGCATTTATTTTCTCTTAAGTCTTTTTTAAAAAATTGAAGTATAGTTGATTTACAATGGTGTGTTAGTTTTTGGTGTACTCAAAGTGATTTAGTTATACACACACACACACACACACACACACACACACACACATATGTATAGTATTTTCCATTATGGTTTATTACAAGATATTGAATATAATTCCCTAATTCCCTGTGCTATACAGTAGGACTGTGGTTTATCTATCTTATATACAGTAGTTTGGATCTGCTAATCCCAAATTTATCCCTAATTTATCCCTCCTCTACCCCTTTCCCCTTTGGTTACCATAAGTTTGTTTTCTATGTCTGTGAGTCTTTCTGTCTCATAAATAAGTTCATTTGTGTCATATTTTAGATTACACATATAAGTGATATCATATGGTATTTGTCTTTTTCTGACTTACTTCACTTAGTATGATAATCTCTAGGTGCACCATGTTGCTGCAAATGGCATTATTTCATTCTTTTTTATGGCTGAGTAGTATTCCATTATGTATATATACCACATCTTCTTTATCCATTTATCTGTCGATGGACATTTAAGTTGCTTCTATCTCTTGGCGATTGTAAATAGTGCTGGTATGAACATTGGGGTTGCATGAATCTTTTTGGATTAGAGTTTTCTCCAGGTATATGCCTAAGAGTGGGATGGATTAGGTCCGATTTGTTTATTTTTGCTTTTATTTCTATTGCCTTGGGAGACTGAGCTAAGAAAACATTGGTATGATTGATGTCCGAGAATGTTTTGTCTATGTTCTCTTCTAGGAGTTTTATGGTATCATGTTGTATATTTAAGTCTTTGAGCCATTTTGAGTGTATTTTTGTGTATGGTGTGAGGGTGTGTTCTAACTTCATTGATTTACATGCTTTCCCAACACCACTTGCTGAAGAGACTGTCTTTTCTCTATTGTATTCTTGCCTCCTTTGTTGAAGATTGACTGTAGGTGTGTGGGTTTATATCTCGGCTGTCTATTCTCTTTCATTGATCCATATGTCTGTTTTTGTGCTAATACCATGCTGTTCTGATTACTGTAGCTTTGTAGTATTGTCTGAAGTCTGGGAGGGTTATGCCTCCTGATTTGTTCTTTTTCCTTAGGACTGCTTTGGCAATTCTGGGCCATGACATTATATTCCATATAAATTTTAGGATTATATGTTCTAGTCCTGTGAGAAATGTCATGGATAATTTGATAGGGATCACATTAAATCTGTAAATTGCTTTAGGTAATATGGCCATTTTAACAATATTAATTCTTCTAATCCAAGAGCATAGTATATCTTTACATTTCTTTAAATCATCTTCAATTTCCTTTATCAAATTTTTTATACTTCTCAGTGTATAAGTCACCTCCTTGGTCAGGTTTATTTCTGAGTATTTTTTTTTTTTTTGATGCAGTTTTAAAAGGGATTTTTAAAAAAACTTTCCCTTTCTTATTTTTCATTGTTAGTGTAAAAAAATGCAACCAATTTCTGTATGTTAATCTTGTATCTTGCTACCTTGAATTTGTTTATCAGTTCTAGTAGTTTTTGTTTGGAGTCTTTACGGTTTCCTATATATAATATCATTTTATCTGCATATAATGACAGTTTTATCTCTTCCAATTTTATTTCTTTTTCTTGTCTGATTACTGTGGCTAGGACTTCCAATACTATGTTGAATAGAAGTGGCAAGAAAGGGCATAGTTATCTTGTTACAGATTTTAGTGGGAAGGCTTTCAGCTTTTCACTGTTGAATATTATGTTGGTTTTGGGTGTGTCATAAATGGCTTTTATTATGTTGAGATATGTTCCCTCTATATCCACTTTGGTAAGATTTTTTATCATGAATGGATGTTCAATTTTCTCAAATGCTTCTTCTGTATCTGTTGAGATGCTCATGTGATTTTTTTTTCTTTTGTTGATATGGTATATCACCTTGATTGATTTGCATATGTTGGACCATCCTTGTGACCCAGTGATGAATGCAACTTGATTGTGGTGTATGATCTTTTTTATGTGTTGTTGGATTCAGTTTGCTAATATTTTGTTGAGAATTTTTGCATCTATATCTGTCAAAGATTTTGGCCTGTAATTTTCTTTTCTTGGTATTGTCTTTCTCTGGTTTTGGTATCAGGGTGATGGTGGCTTCATAGAATGACTTTGGGAGTATTCCCTCATCTTCAAACTTTTGAAATAGTTTGAGAATGACTGGTATAAGTTCTTCTTTGTATGTTTGGTAGATTTCCCCAGTAAAGCCATCTGGTCCTGGACGTATGTTTGCAGGGAGTTTTTAAAATTAAAGATTCGATTTCACTTCTAGTGATTGTTCTGTTCAAATTATCTATTTCTTCTTGATTCAGTTTTGGTGGGCTGTATGTTTCTAGAAACTTGTCCATTTCTTCTAGGTTGTCCAACTTGTTGGCATATAATTGTTCGTAGTATTCTCTTATGTTTTTTTGTATTTCTATGGTATTGGTTGTTATTTCTCTTCTTTCATTTCTTATTTTTTCATTTGGGTCCTCCCTCTTTTCTTCCTGGTGAGCCTGGTCAGAGGTTTGTTGATTTTGTTTAACCTTTCAAAGAACCATCTCTTGGATTTATTGATTTTTTTCTATTTTTTTAATCTCTGTTTTATTCATTTCATGTCTGATCTTTATTATTTCCTTCCTTTTGTTGACTTTAGGTTTTGTTTTTCTTTTTCTAATTCTTTTAGGTGGTAGGTTAGGTTGTTTATTTGAGATTTTTCTTGTTTTTTGAGGAAGGCCTGTATTGCTGTGAATTTTCCTGTAAGAACTACTTTTGCTGCATCCCATAGATTTTGTATAATTGTGGTTTCATTGTCATTTGTCTCAAGGTATTTTTTTTTTTTTTTTTTTTTTTTTGCGGTACGTGGGCCTCTCATTGTTGTGGCCTCTCCCGTTGTGGAGCACAGGCTCCGGACATGCAGGCTCAGCAGCCATGGCTTATGGGCCTAGCTGCTCTGCAGCATGTGGGATCTTCCTGGACCGGGGCATGAACCCGTGTCCCCTGCATCGGCAGACGGACTCTCAACCACTGCTCCACCAGGGAAGCCCAGTCTCAAGGTATTTTTAAATTTCCTCATTGATTTCATTGTTGACCCATTGGTTTTTTAGTAGCATGTTTGTTTAGTCTCCATGTAATTGTTATTTTCTCATTTTTTATTGTGTGGTTGATTTCTAATTTCATGCCATTGTGGTCAGAAAAGATGCTTAAAATAATTTCCATCCTCTTAAATTTTTTAAGGTTTGTTTTGTGTCCTAGTATGTGGTCAATCCTAGAGAATGTTCCATGTGCATTTGAAAAGAATGTGTATTCTGTTTTTTGGATGTACTATCCTGAAAATATCAATGAAGTCTAAGTGTTCTATTGTATCATTTAGAATTTCTGTTGCCTTATTGATTTTCTCTCTGGAAGATCTGTCCACTGATGTGAATGGGGTGTTAAAGCCTTCTACTATTATTTCTCCCTTTATGTCTGTTAGTATTTGTTTTATGTATTTAGGTAGTATTTATTTTATGTATTTAGGTGCTCTTATATTTGGTCCATATATGTTAATGAGTGTAATATACTCTTTTGTATTGATCCTTTTATCATTATATAATGTGCTTTTTAAAAAATTGACATATAGTTGGTTTACAATGTTGTATTAGTTTCTGCTATACAGCAAAGTGATTCAGTTATATACATATGTATACATTTAAAAAATTATTTTCCATTATGGTTTATCACAGGATATTGAATATCATTCCCTGTGCTATACAGTAGGACCTTGTTGTTTATCCATTCTATATATAATAGTCTGCATCTGCTAACCACAAACTCCCAATCTATCCCTCCCGCATCTCCCCTTCCCCTTAGTAACCACAAGTCTGTTCTCTATGACTGTGAGTCTGTTCCTCTTTTGTAGGTAGGTTCTTTTGTGTCCTCCTTTATCTTTCTTTTTGGCCTTTGTTTTAAAGTTTATTTTGCCTGATATGAGTATTGCTACTCCTGCTTTCTTGTCATTTCCATTTGCATGAAACATCTTTTTCCATCTCCTCACTTTCAATCTATGTGTGTCCTTTGCACTAAAGTGAGTCTCTTGTAGGCAGCATATTGTAGGCTCTTGTTTTTTGTAATCTAATCTGCCGCTCTATGTCTTTGATTGGAGCATTTAGTCCACTGACATTTAAGGTAATTATTGATAGGTATGTATTTATTGCCATTTAAAACCTTGCTTTCCAGTTGATTTTGTATTTCTTCTTTGTTCCTTTCTTTTTCTTTTTGTTTTTCCTTTTGTGGTTTTCTTTTGTATTTTGCTTGTGTTCTCTTCTTTTTGGTTTTTGTGAATCCATTGTATATTTTTGTTTTGTGGTTACCCTGTTTTTCAAGTATGTTAACCCACTACTATATCTACTTGCTTTAAACTGGTAGTCATATAGTCTTAAGCACATTCCAAAAAAATCTACATTTTCTTATTCTACTCCCTGACATTTCATTATTTTTGATGTCCTCTTTTACATCTTCATGCTTATTCTTTTGCTGTTCATTGTAGTTTTCATTGCTTTCATAATTATTTCTTTTATTTAAAAAAAATCTATGTACTGACTTATTTAAGTGATTTACTTTCCAATTGTGATTTTCTCTTTCCTATAGATTCTTGCTTCTTTACTATTTAGAAAAGACCTTTCAATATTTCTTTTAGAATAGGTTTAGTATTGCTGAATTCTTTTAGTTTTTGCTTGTCTGAGAAATTTTTCATCTGTCCTTCTATTGTAAATGATTATCTTGCTGGGTAGAGTATCCTAGGTTGCAGGTCTTTCCCTTTCAGGAGTTTGAATATATCTTGCCACTCCCTTCTGGCTGGCAACATTTCTGTAGAGAAATCAGCTGATAGCCTTGTAAGTAACTCTTTGTTTTTCCCTTGATGCCTTTAGAATCCTCTATTTATCTTTAACTTTTGCCATTTTAGTTATAGTCTTGGTGTAGGTCTGTTTGGGTTCATATTCTTTGGGACCCCCAGTGCTTCCTGTATCTGAACATCAGTTTCCTTCTTTAGGTTTGGGAATTTTTCAGCCATAATTTTTTCAAATACTTTTTTGATCCCCTCTTCTCTTTCTTTTCCTTCTGAGATCCCTATTAAGCATGGATTGGGACACTTTATAATACCCCATAAGTCTCATATATTGCTTTTATTTATTATTTGTCTGTCTGCTGTTTTGATTGGGCAATTTCCATTATTCTGTCTTATTCATTCTGCTGTTCATTGCCTTTAGCTCAGCTTTTGTCTCAGGAAATGAATTTTCTAACTTTTATTGGCTCCTCCTTATGGTTTCTAGTTCCTTTTTTATAGTAATCTATGTTTCTGTCAATAGCCTTTCTTAACTTCAGTATTTTCATTACCTCCTCTTTGAAATTGGTGTCTGTTAGACTGAAGAGGTCTGTTTCATTGTTTGTTCCTTCAAGGGAATTCTCTTGGTCTTTTAAATTGGAGTGGTTCCTCTGCTTCATTTTCCTTATATTTCTCTGACTGTATGAGTTTAGGAGAAACTTATTTACTGTGGTCTTGGGGGACTGTTTTATGTGGGAGCATCCCTGTGTAGGCTGTATGAGTCTAATATTTTTGGTGTGAGGGATGTTTTTAGTATGGATGCCTGCCACATCTTTCCTCAGTGTTTTCTGGCTGTTATCCCCTTGATAGGTGGTGTGACTGGTGTGACCAGACCCTGCACTGGATATTGAGCGGGGCCTCCTCTTTGCTCTGTGGTTGTTATAGCCCTGTTGGGGGCAGGGTCTGCTCCTAAGTTTTGGAGTAGACACCTTCAGATCCATTTCTGAACTGCAGCATGAGGTAGGTGGGGCTTGAGTGCTCCTGCTGGGATTGGAGCCACTGAGTATTCCTCTGCAGGAGCTGTCCACCGGGAAGTGCACTCTGTGGTGTCGCCTGTCACCTGTCATGCAGGCTTACAGAGTACACTGATTTTGACACTGCCCTTGACCCCTCCTCAGCTGTGGTAATTCAGGCAGTCCGACCAGTTGTCCCTAAGGCACTGTGCACACAAAGTTCCTAGCACACATCTGTTGGCACAGAACTGCTGAGGTCAGGCATTGATATATCCTTAGTCAGGCACCTGGACCCACCATGGGAGCTATTGAGTCAGCCCAGACCCTGACCCCGCATCTGTGTTCTTGCATGGCAAAGCCCACAGCCACTATTGCTGGATCTGCCCCAGCAACGGGAGCACCTATAATCCACTCGGATGTCCTTTTGGCACTGAGTTTACAAAGCTGCCTGCAACACGTATATTCATGGATCACACAGCTGCTGGGACACTCAGGTTTCAGCCCTGCTTCCAATGTTGTGCAGTCCCTGGAGACTGGCTCAGATTTCAGCCTTGCCTCTGCATGTGGGCAACCCACCAGCCCTTGCGTGCTTCCAGAGCTCGTAGAGGCAGAGTTGTGCCCTCTGTGAGCATTCTGTGAGTGAGGCTACTGTGGTGGGGGCACCCACCCCCCCACTTCAAGTACACATGTTAATAATGGGGTTTCAGTGGTGGATCTGGGCTCATTCCTGTGCACACCCCTGATTGTGGCTTGGACTACACTCCAGGCCCTTCAGGTTGTCTCTCTGCAGCCAACCCCAGACCTTTCTCTGGGTCTGTCCTCTGAAGCCCAAGTTTCAGCCCCCAGTCCCCCTCACACACCAGTAGACCTGTGTCTTGGGCTGGGGAGTGTAGGAAAATGGCCAGGACCCTCTGTGCTGGTCTCTTTCTGTTCTGACTGCTGCAAGCTGGCTGCTGTGCTCTCCGCTGAGCCTCTGAAGCTCCCTTTCTGTCCCAGCTAATCTCCCCACTGGTGAAGAGGTTTCCCAGGATGAGGGAACTCTTTCACAGCTCCCTTCCAAGGATGCAGGCCCCATCCTGATTCCTTTTTATTTCTTTTATCCTACTGGTTATGTGGTGATCATTCTTGCCATTTTGGTTTTATGAGATCTCTGCCAGCCTTCAGCAGGTATTCTGTGAAAATTGTTCCACGTGTAGATGTATTTTTCATGTATTTGTGGGAAGAGGTGAGCTCCACATCCTTCTCTTCTGCCATCTTGATCTGGCTCCAGTTTTCTCTAAGTCTTGAATAAAATCTTTGAACCTCTTTGAGTAATCAATTATTCCTGGGAAATATGAGAATTTAATATTGCCAAATTTGAAAGTAGATGTTTCTTGATTTTCATCATCTTTTCTCTTATATTCACTTATCATTGATCCATTTACAAGAGAAATGTACTCTAAAGAATGGGATACAAGAATTATAGGAATACATCATCTAATTACTCAGCAAGCCTGTGGATATTTCTCATTCTCATCTAACTCCCCATCTCCACTGTTTTTACCTTAGTTCAGACCCTCATCATTTCTTATGTAGAATATTGCTTCAGCCTCCTAACTGTACTTTCTGTACAATCTCATCCCTTCCTAATCCATTATCCATACTACTGCCAGAGGGGACTTTATGTTGTACAAAGCACATCTTATAATTTCACTGCTTAAAATCCATTAATACTTTCAATTGTTTATGGGATAAAGTACCCATTTTTTAATAAACATGTAAGGTTCTCCCTAGGCTGATTTCTATGTAACTCTCCAGGCTGTTCTTTTAAAATCTCTGGGCACTTTATTTCAGAGCAACTTATCCTTTCCAGAATTGCAGCTTCATAACTTGGATGCCTGGTAGACACCTACTTAAGACTCAGTTCAAGTATCTCTTGATACCTTTTCTCTAGAAAAACTTTCTGGATTCTTCCCCAACACAGGGGACTTATTACCTCTTTCTTTAAGTCTCTATTCTACAATGTTGCATATGTCTATCAGAGAATGTAAAGTGCTTTTTTGTTTATTTTTCTACTTCCCCTTCTCACACTCCTTGAATGGTATCCTAAGTCTTATTAATCTCTAGATCTCCAACACCTGGCACAGTGTCTGGCACAGAGTGGACACCCAATGAATGCTGAGAGAGATAATGAGAAACAGCAGAAACCCTGTGCTGGAACTCTTTGAATATTGAATCTGGCAGAAATAGATTAGGAACACCAGCCAGATGTTGTTTTTGAGGGTTCTGTTTTTAGCACGTAAATTTAAATTTCATTTTGAAGTACAAGTCTAATTTGGGAACCAGAATACAGTTGTAGAGCTTCACAAGATTACATATGTAAATTCCCCAAAGGCTGATCTATCATCATGCCTTCCTAAAACAGTGCAGTCTGTGTGGAAGGAGAATGGTCTCCAAGTCTGCATCCCAGACTTCTTGCTCCTTGAGCCCTCTGCCTACCTCATTCAGTTACCATCACGTGACCTACTGTGCTCAAATCTTCACCACAGAGGCAGCTTTCACCTTTTCTCTCTGTGAAAATGCCCTAAGCTCTGAGCTAGGTTGTACCCTGTCCTGCTTCATATCCTTCAGGGGCACGGTTTTACTGTGTTCAGGATAAAATCTAACCTTCTTATGCCACACAAGGCCTTCCTTCTATTTCCTGTCCCACTCTCCATACTCTCACCTTGTTCCTCCATATGGTGTCTTCCTGTATCTTCTTTACTTGGCTAATTTTTACATATATATATATATATATATATATATATATATATATATAAATATATATATATATATAAACATCTTTATTGGAGTATAATTGCTTTACAATGGTGTGCTAGTTTCTACTTTATAAAAAAGTGAATCAGCTATACATATACATATATCCCCATATCTCCTCGCTCTTGCGTTTCCCTCCCATCCTCCCTATCCTACCCCTCTAGGAGGTCAGAAAGCGTCAGGCTGATCACCCTGTGCTATGTACCTGCTTCCCACTAGCTATCTATTTGACATTTGGTAGTGTATATATGTCAATGCCACTCTCTCACTTCTTCTAAGCTTACCCTTCCCCCTCCCTGTGTCTTCAAGTCCATTCTCCACATCTACATCTTTATTCCTGTCCTGCCCCTAGGTTCTCCAGAACTTTTTATTTTTAACATCTTTATTGAGGTATAATTGCTTTAAAGTGGTGTGTTAGTTTCTGCTTTATACCAAAGTGAATCAGCTATACATATACATATATCCACATATCTCTTCCCTCTTGCGTCTCCCTCCCACCCTCCCTATCCCATCCCTCTAAGTGGTCACAAAGCACTGAGCTGATATCCCTGTGCTATACGGCTGCTTCCCACTAGCTATCTATTTTATATCTGGTAGTATATATAAGTCCATGCCACTCTCCCACTTCGTCCCAGCTTACCTTTCCCCTTGCTCTTGTCCTCAAATCCATTCACTACATCTGCGGCTTTATTCCTGTCCTGTCCCTAGGCTGTTCAGAACCATTTTTTTTAGATTCCATATATACCTGTTAGCATACAGTATTTGTTTTTCTCTATCTGACTTACTTCACTCTGTATGACAGACTCTAGGTCCATCCACCTCATGACATATAATTCAGTTTCGTTTCTTTTTATGGCTAATATTCCATTGTATATATGTGCCACATCTTCTTTGTCCATTCATCTGTCGATAGATACTTAAGTTGCTTCCATGTTCTGGCTATTGTAAATAGTGCTGCAATGAACATTGTGGTACATGACTTTTTCTGAATTATGATTTTCTCAGGGTATGTGCCCAGTCGTGGGATTGCTGGGTCGTATGGTAGTTCTATTTTTAGTTTGTTAAGGAGCCTCCATACTGTTCTCCATAGTGGCTGTATCAATTTACATCCCCACCAACAGTGCAAGAGGGTTCCCTTTGCTCCACACCCTCTCCAGCATTTATTGTTTGTAGATTTTTTGATGATGGCCATTCTGACTGGTGTGGGGTATTACCTCATTGTAGTTTTGATTTACATTTCTCTTATGATTAGTGAAGTTGAGCACCCTTTCACGTGTTTGTTGGCAATCTGTATATCTTCTTTGGATATATGTCTCTTTATGTCTTCTGCCCATTTTTGGATTGGGTTGTTTGTTTTTTTGATATTGAGTTGCATGAGCTACTTGTAAATTTTGAAGATTAATCCTTTGTCAGTTGCTTCATTTGCAAATATTTTCTCCCATTTTGAGGGTTGGCTTTCATCTTGTTTATGGTTTCCTTTGCTATGCAAAAGGTTTTAAGTTTCATTAGGTCCCATTTTTGTTTTTATTTCCATTTCTCTAGGAGGTGGGTCAAAAAGGATATTACTGTGATTTATGTCTTAGAATGTTCTGCCTATGTTTTCCTCTAAGAGTTTTATAGTGTCTGGCCTTACATTTAGGTCTTTAATCCATTTGGAGTTTATTTTTGTATACAGTGTTAGGGAGTGTTCTAATTTCATTCTTTTACATGTAGCTGTCCAGTTTTCCCAGCACCACTTATTGAAGAGGCTGTCTTTTCTCCATTCTATATGTTTGCCTCCTTTATCAAGAATAAGGTGACCATATGTGCATGGGTTTATCTTTGGGCTTTCTATCCTGTTCCATTGATCTATATTCCTGTTTTTGTGCCAGTACCATACTATCTTGAATACTGTAGCTTTGTAGTATAGTCTGACGTCTGGGAGCCTGATTCCTCCAGCTCAGTTTTTCTTTCTCAAGATTGCTTTGGCTCCAGAGGGACTTTTGTGTTTCCATACAAATTGAGAAATTTTTTGTTCTATGCCAGCAGTAGTTTGATAGGGATTGCATTGAATCTGTAGATTGCTTTGGGTAGTATAGTCATCTTCACAATGTTCATTCTTCCAATCCAAGAATATGGTCTACCTCTTCATCTGTTTGTATCATTTTTAATGTCTTTCATCAGTGTCTTATAGTTTTCTGCATACAGGTCTTTTATGTCCTTAAGCAGGCTTATTCCTGGGTGTTTTATTCTTTTTGTTGCAATGGTAAATGGGAGTGTTTTCTTAATTTCACTTTCAGATTTTTCATCATTAGTGTATAGGAATGCAAGAGATTTCTGTGCATTAATTTTGTATCCTGCAACTTTACCAAATTCATTGATTAGTTCTTGTAGTTTTCTGGTAGCATCTTTAGGATTCTCTCTTTAGGATTAGTATCATGTCATCTGCAAACAGTGACAGCTTTACTTCTTCTTTTCCAATTTGGATTCCTTTTTCTTCTCTGATTGTTGTAGCTAAAACTTCCAAAACTATGTTGAATAATAGTGGTGAGAGTGGGCAACCTTGTCTTGTTCCTGATCTTAGTGGAAATGGTTTCAGTTTTTCACCATTGAGTATGATGTTGGCTGTGGGTTTGTCATATATGGCCTTTATTATGTTGAGGTAACTTCCCTCAATGCCTACTTTCTGGAGGGTTTTTATCATAAATGGGTGTTGAATTTTGTCGAAAGCTTTTTCTGCATCTATTGAGATGATCGTATGGTTTTTCTTGTTCAGTTTGTTAATATGGTTTATCACATTGATTGATTTGCTTATATTCAATAATCCTTGCATTCCTGGCATAAACACCACTTGATCATGGTGTATGATCCTTTTAATGTGCTGTTGCATTCTGTTTGCTAGTATTTTGTGGAGGATTTTGCATCTATGTTCATCTGTGATATTGCCCTGTAGTTTTCTTTCTTTGTGACATCTTTGTCTGGTTCTGGTATCTGGTTGATGGTGGCCTCATAGAATGAGTTTGGGAGTGTTCGTACCTCTGCTATATTTTGGAAGAGTTTGAGAAGGATAGGTGTTAGCTCTTCTCTAAATGTTTGATAGAATTCGCCTGTGAAGCCCTCTGGTCCTCGGCTTTTGTTTGTTGGAAAATTTTAAATCACAGTCTCAATTTCAGTGCTTGTGATTGGTCTGCTTATATTTTCTATTTCTTCCTGGTGCAGTCTTGGGAGGTTGTGCTTTTCTAAGAATTTTTCCATTTCTTCCAAGTTGTACATTTTATTGGCATATAGTTGCTTGTAGTAATGATCCTTTGTATTTCTCATGATGCTTTGTATTTCTGCAGTGTCAGTTGTTACTTCTCCTTTTTCATTTCTAATTCTATTGATTTGAGTCTTCCCCTTTTTTTCTTGATGAGTCTGGCTAATGGTTTATCAATTTTATTTATCTTCTCAAAGAACCAGCTTTTAGTTTTATTGACCTTTGCTATTGTTTCCTTCATTTCTGTTTCATTTATTTCTGATCTGTCTTTTATGATTTCTTTCCTTCTGCTAGCTTTGGGTTTTTGTTGTTGTTGTTGTTGTTGCTCTTTTTTCTCTAATTGCTTTAGGTGTAAGGTTAGGTAGTTTATTTGCGATTTTTTTGTTTCTTGAGATAGGATCGTATTGTTATAAACTTCCCTCATAGAACTGCTTTTGCTGAATCCCATAAATTTTGGGTCATTGTGTTCTCATTGTCATTTGTTTCTAGGTATTTTTTGATTTCCTCTTTGATTTGTTCCATGATCTCTTGGTTATTTAGTAGTGTATTGTTTAACTTCCATGTGTTTGTATTTTTTACAGATTTTTTTCCTGTAATTGACATGTAGTCTTATAGCGTTGTGGTCAGAAAAGATACTTGATACGAATCAATTTTCTTAAATTTACCAAGGCTTGATTTGTGACCCAAGATATGATCTATCCTTGAGAATCTTCCATGATCACTTGAGAAGAAAATGTATTTTGTTGTTTTCACATGGAATGTGCTATAAATATCAATTACGTCCATCTTGTTTAATGTATCATTTATAGCTTGTGTTTTCTTATTTATTTTCATTTTGGATTATCTGTCCATTGGTGAAATTGGGGTGATAATGTCTCCTACTATGGTTGTGTTAATGTCGATTTCCCCTTTTATGGATGTTAGCATTTGCCTTAAGTATTGAGCTGCTCCCATGTTGGGTGCATAAATACCTACAGTTGTTATATCTTCTTCTGTGATTGATTCCTTGATCATTATGTAGTGTCCTTCTTTGTGTCTTGTAATAGTCTTTATTTTAAAGTCTAATTTTTCTGACATGAGAATTGCTACTCCAACTTTCCTTTGATTTCCATTTGCATGGAATATCTTTTTCCATCCTTTCACTTTCAGGCTGTATGTTTCCCTAGGTCTAAAGTGGGTCTCCTGTAGACAGCATGTATATTGGTCTTGTTTTTGTATCCATTCAACCAGTCTATGTGTTTTGGTTGGAGCACTTAATCCTTTACAATTAAGGTAGTTATCGATATGTATATTCCCTTTACCATTTTCTTAAGTGTTTTGGGTTTGTTATTGTATGACTTTTCCTTATGTTGAGTTTCCTGCCTAGGGAAGTTCCTTTAGCCCTTTGTTGTAAAGCTGGTTTCGTGGTGCTGAATTCTCTTAACTTTTGTTTGTCTTTAAAGGTTTTAATTTCTCCATTGAATGTGAATGAGATCCTTGCTGGGTAGAGTAATCTTGGTTGTAGGTTATTCCCTTTCATCTCTTTAAATATTTCCTGCCACTCCTCTGTGGCTTGCAGAGTTTCTGCTGAAATATCAGCTGTTAACCTTATGTGGATTCCTTTGTATGTTATTTTGTTGTTTTTCCCTTGCTGCTTTTAATATTTTTTCTTTGTACTTAATTTTTGATAGTTTGATTAATAAGGGTCTTGGCATGTTTCTCCTTGGATTTATTGTATATGGGATTGTCTGTGCTTTCTGGACTTGGGTAGCTATTTCCTTTCCCATTTTAGGGAAGTTTTCAACTATAATCTCTTCAAATATTTTCTCAGTTCCTTTCTTTTTCTCTTCTTTTGCTGAGACCCCTATAATTCAAAACTTGTGTAGTTTACTGTTGTCCGAGAGGTCTCTGAAACTCTCCTATATTCTTTTCATTTTTTTTTCTTTATTCTACTCTGCAGTAGTTATTTCCACTATTTTGTCTTCCAGGTCATTTATCCGTTCTTCTGCCTCAGTTATTTTGCTATTGTTTCCTTCTAGAGAATTTTTAATTTCATTTATTGTGTTGTTCATCATTGTCTGTTTGCTCTTTAGTTCTTCTAGGTCCTTGTTAAATGCTTCTTGTATTTTCTCCATTCTATTTCCAAGATTTTGGATCATCTTTACTATCATTACTCTGAATTCTTTTTCAGGTAGACTGCCTATTTCCTCTTCATTTGTTTGGTTTGGTGGGTTTTTTCCTTGCTTCTTTATCTGCTGTGTGTTTCTCTGTCTTCTCATTTCCTTAACTTACTGTGTTTGGCTTCTCCTTTTCTCAGGCTGCAGGTTCGTTGTTCCTGTTGATTTTGGTGTCTGCCCCCAGTGGCTAAGGTTGGTTCTGTGGGTTGTGCAGGTTTCCTGGTGGTGGGGTTGGTGCGTGTGTTTTGGTGGATGAGGATGGATCTTTTCTTTTTGGCGGGCAGGAATGCATCCAGTGGTGTATTTTGGGGTGCCTGTGACCTTATTATGATTTTAGGCAGCCTCTGTGCTGATTGGCAAGGTTGTGTTCCTGCTAGTTGTTTGACATATGGTGTCCAGCACTGTAGCTTGCTGGTCGTTTAGTGGTCCTGGGTTGTAGCGTTGTGTTGGAGATCTCTGGTGGACCAGTCAGAGCTTTTGCCATTTGATATTGCGTGGAGCCGGGAGGTCTCTGGTGGACCAATGTCCTGAACTTGTTTCTCTCACCTCAGAGGCACAGGCCTGACACCCGGCTGGAGCACGAAGATGTGTCAGCCACACGGCTGAGAAGAAAAGGAATAAAAAAGAAAGAAAGTAAGAAAAAAAAATAAATAAAGTAAAGTTAGTAAAATAAAAATAAATTAAAAAGTAATTTAAAAAAGAAAGAAAGAAGAGAGCAACCAAACCAAAAACAAATCCACCAATGATAAGAAGCACTGAAAAGTATACTAAAAAAAACCCCGCAAAAAACAACAACAAAAAAGACAGACAGACCCCTAGGACAAATGGTAAAAGCAGAGCTATATGGACAAAATCACACAAAGAAGCATATACATACACCCTCACAAAAAGAGAAGAAGGAAAAAAATCCTCATATTAAAAAAGAAAAGGAAGAGAGCAACCAAATCAATAAACAATTCTACCAACGATAATAAACTCTAAATACTAAACTAAGATAGACATAAAGCCATAAACAAATTAGATGCAGAAAGTAAACCCCAAGTCTACAGTTGCTCCCAAATTCCACCGCCTCAGTTTTGGAATGATTCAGGTATTCCAGAGATGCAAAGTTCATGAAGTTGATTGTGGAGATTTAATCTGCTGTTCCTGAGGCTGCTGGGAGAAATTTCCCTTTCTCTTTGTTCACACAGCTCCTGGCATTCAGCTTTGGATTTGGTCTTTGGCTCTGCGTGTAGGTCATCTGAGAGCGTCTTTTCTTCGCTCAGACAGGACGGGGTTAAAGTAACAACTGATTAGGGGTCTCTGTCTCACTCAGGCCAGGGAGAGGGAGGGGTACGGAATGTGGGGTAAGCCTGTGGCGGCAGAGGCTGATGTGACGTTGCAACAGCCTGAGTCATGCCATGTGTTCTCCCGGGGAAATTGTCCCTGGATCATGGGACTTTGGCAGTAGCAGGCTGCACAGGCTCCCGGGAGGGGAGGCGTGGATAGTGACCTGTGCTTGCACATAGGCTTCTTGGTGGCTGCATCAGCAGCCTTAGCATTTCATGCCTGTCTCTGGGGTCCGCACTGATAGCTACTGCTTGCGCCCATCTCTGGAGTTTATTTAGGTAGTACTCTGAATCCCTTCTCCTCGCGCACCCCGAAACAATGGTCTCTTGCCTCTTAGGCAGTTCCACACTTTTTCCCAGTCTCCCTCCTGGCTAGCTGTGGCTCACTAGCCCCCTTCAGGCTGTGTTCACTCAGCCAACCCCAGTCCTCTCCCTGGGATCTGACCTCTGAAGCTGGAGCCTCAGCTCCCAGACCCCACCTGCCCCAGTGGGTGAGCAGAGATGCCGCTCAGGCCAGTGAGCGCTGGTTGGTACCGATTCTCTGTGAGGGAATCTCTCTGCTTTGCCCTCTGCACCCCTGTTACTGTGCTCTCCTCCGTGGCTCTGAAGCTTCCCCACCACCACCCCCGTCTCCACCAGTGAAGGGGCTTCCTAATGTGTGGAAAGTTTTCTTCCTTCACAGCTCCCTCACAGAGTTGCAAGTCCTTTCCCTATTCTTTTGTCTCTGTTTTCTCTTTTGCCCTACCCAGGCACGTGGGGAGTTTCTTGCCTTTTGGGAAGTTTGAGGTCTTCTGCCAGCATTCAGTAGGTGTTCTGTAGGAGTTGTTCCACATGTAGATGTATTTCTGATGTATCTGTGGGGAGGAAGGGTGATCTCTACGTCTTACTCCTCCGCCATCTTGAGGGTCTCCTCTATATATTTTTAAGGTTGTTCAGGAAGCCTTCTGTGAGGGAAGTTTAGATGTTGCTTCTTTTTGCTCTCGTGGAATACCTTGAGGTTACCTCACATTTCTAATATTTATCACATTATACTATAATGCAGTGGTTTACTGGTTTGCCTCCGCCAGTAATATCCTTGATGGAAAGGAATTTAAAAAAATTTTATTTGTGTTACCAGAACCTAACATAGTGTGTGCATAGTAATCGTAAATAAATGCTTTGTTAAATAAATTAATAACCCTATATCCATAGCCCAGGAGGTAATGAAAAAAATTGCTCCTAATTGGTATGGAATAGAAGAATATATTTTAAAAAATTCTTTTTCAATTGAAATTTCAATTCAACAACTATTTATTAAAATTGCTCTATATCAGGCATGTTTTAGTTCTACAGTGTATGCAGGTGTCTCTATTAATAGCAGTAAAATAATATATAGTACCCTGCACTATGACTAACACATAAGTGGAAAGTTAGTGTTTAAATGACTAGTTGGGAAGTGGATATTAAGGCATATGCAATTAGCTGTAATAAAAGATAGAAAAGGTATAACTAGGGTCCTGGTAAGAGCAAGGGAGGGAGATCATTTACTGTAAAATGTTGGGGAATTGGATGCAAACTACTGTTTCAGAGAAAAATGGGCCAGTCATTACTTTTAAAAGGCTATAGAATTAAAATAGAGAAGTCCAAGACCATAGCTTGCTGAATTCGGCCTCATCCATGGTCATACACTTAAAAAGTAGCCAAGCAAGGATTCAGCCTTAGGGCCATATTTTTCCAAATTCCATGGCACCAAACTATACTGTCTGTACTGAGTTTTTTCCTTCTTACAGAAATAGAACATTTTTTCATTTTATGTCTTATTATTTTCAGTATAGTCCTTAACTAAATGGTCAGTTTCTTGAGAGTGTTATTGTTAATTATTAGTATATCCTTATTCTTTTATTGAGTGATAGATTGATTTACAGCTTATTTATCTTATATGTTCTCCTTAGTTCTTGCACAAGATAAGGTGGGTGAAAAATAGATCTTCGATGTATGTGTGGTAATCAAAACATCCTGTGATTGATTGTAGCTTAACAAATCTAGACAACTTATTTGTATTGTAGATACATGTGCCTAGAGAGAATTAGGATATGTGTATTTAGGAAATTATTTTTTTTTACATTTTTGTTTTTTTGAGTCCTTGAACTATATCTTGTAAATATATTTGCAATGAGGATAAGCATGGTATTTTATAAAATGCTAGGAAGAAGCTATTTAGTCGGTACTAGTTCACTGGGATTAAAGTCCCGAAATGAATAGGTTCTCTTTCTTAAAACACCCTCAAGTAGGAATTTTAGATTTATTTTCTTGACTCAGAATTTGTGGGTTAAGTCTCATCTTCAATGTAATTTTCTCTCAAAATGATGAAGCCTTGGAAATATGGCTTTATAATAGAACTTTTGACAGATCCCTTTAACTTCATGTCATTTATACATAGAGGTAATTTGTTACCTCTTCCAAGGTGTTTGTGCCCGAGAGGTGGAATTCATGTTCTGTATAAAGGTCAGTTTTAATTAATAAGCTGCTTTCCTCATTTTTGACCAATATGAATTGCTTGTAACTTTTGTGTAAAGTAGTTTTCCATGAAAAAATAAAACAAATTGAGCCTTTGTCACATCCATCATCAGCATAACCGACTTAAATGTCAAAAATTCTATGTAGCCCCAGAGTTTATTTCTAGTTCCTCAGCAGGCCTATTTATTAGAGTAAAATATTATATGATGTAATTATCATATCATTTCATTGGGTACATCTATACATATATATCTTTGTTTTTCCTTCCACAAAATATGTTTATAATTTTTATTGCTAAATATTTGTTATCCATGTAGTATTTTTAAAGGCATGTAAATAATAATATCAATAGGATTAGATCTTTTATTTCATTAAAGGTAAACCACAATTATTTTATTTTCTCTTTTGTCTCTAACTTCCTTAATTTGAAAAAATTCGTTGTGTTACTGTCTCTATGTTTGGAGACAAATATTCTACACACTATAATAAGGGTGTTTTATAGTCTGTAATTTAATTGGATGCTACCATATTCAGTGTTTACTTCAAAGATAGACTTTTGGTAAGACATTTTTTATGAATTTCTATTTAAATTATGCCTTTCCTTTTTCTGAATCCTCTCTTATGCTTTATAATAGAATTGAATCTTTTATTCTTTTGTTAAATACATTTCTTTGAAGATACAGGTGTCTTACTAAGAATGATGATAATAATGATAATGAGGGTGATAATAGTTATAACCAACTACTTATTGAGTAAATGCTATGTTCTAAGTGATTTACATATATTTTCTGTACCCTTCAGAACAACATAAACAATCTCTAAGTGAAAGAGTTAAGGAGATTATGGTAAATTACTTAATAAGGGTTATACTGCATATATATCTGAGTTAGATGGATTCAATCTCAGCTCTCTGTGACTTTGAAATCTAAATTCTTACTACTAATTCATGCTGCTGTAACTAAATGTGAGGGTATTTTAAAATAAGAGTAGAAACTTTGGGTTAAAAAATCTGGGTGAAACAGCTATGTGGCTAGCATTAAAATGCACACATAAAGAAGTTAGAAGTTATTATTCAATAAGAACAATGATTTCATTATTCCATGCCACCTTGGATTATTTTATACTACTGTAAATGCCATTCTTTTTAATGGTTTTATATACATTCATAGTGTAATTGAAATATTTCTCTGAGAATAATAAATTTGCATTTCCCCCATTGTGCACTTAAATGATCAAGCATTATATTTTATTAATATTATGGAGTGTAGTATCCCCGCCCCATTCACCCTTTCTGTCTTTGTGTCAGTATATGCAGGGTTTATGATGTCTTCCTTTCTTTAACTATTTGGTCTCATTATATCACAACTGTTTATCTTAGTAAACTGTAGATATAAAGATTCTGTTTGTTCTTTTGATGAATATCATATATTCCCTGTGCTCTCAATAGGCAAACAAAAACCAATATTCAATATTGAAATCAAATTTAGCTCCTAAAAGTCCTTTTTTATTTCAGTAAATCAATGACTATTTATAGATTACTGATGTTGTGCCAAGCATTGTGTCATACCTGGGGTGGAGAGAGAAAGTGGTGATAAAAAGAAAAGACATTAGATTCTTCTGATGAGAAACCACAATCGCTAGGAGTAAAAAGACACACATAATGAATACATAATAAATCAATAATAAAAAGGTAAATATGTTTTGAGGAATAAAAAAGATGCTGTGGCGATGTAGAGGAACAATCATTGCTGGGGAAGAGGACTTCCTATCATTCTAGAGGACTGTCATTGCTTGGGGAAGTCAGGTAAGACTTCCTAGAGGAGATAACATTTCACATAGGTCTACAGGATGAGTAGGATTTCTCCACAAGGAAAAACAGGGATATGCACATATCTAGGCATATGGAAAACATAATAAAAAGTTCCAATGTTTGCATTTGTGTGAAAATCACTGTAATCACAACTGCTACAAATATTAACTGATATAGGACTGTTGTATTAGCAAATCAGTTACAATGAGTGATAATGCTGTTGGTGACATGATTTTTTAAAATGGTGATACTTCAGGATGAAATTATGAACAAATCAATTATAGTCTTTCCTTGATTTACATGTTAGATAGTTCCTTGGAAAAATCAGTGTTTATTAAAGCCATACAAAGTGCTTTGCATGTGTAAAACAGGTTCTAAGCTCACATAATTATAACTAAGATTTTTACATACATGGATATCTGTATACATGAATATATGAATATATCTGACATTTGGAAGTCATACTGGACTTTTCTCTACTTTGCACTACCTGTTGCATCCCTGGTCTCTACTACTCAAGTGCCATCAGTGCTCTTTCAATTATGAAAACAAACAAACAAAAATGCCTCAACAAATTTCCAAAATGCCCCCTGGGAATACTGCTCACAATAATAACCAACTCAACAGAATAATTAAAATAGGAATAGAACTAACAAAAGTTGTTAGAGAAGTGGAGAATGTACACAAACTATTTCCTTATCTTTCATAGAAGAGTTTCAATAGATACTGTTTGATGTTGATAAATTAAGATATAGAGGAATAAAGATATTGTGTAGAATAATACCTGAGAAAGTAAAAACAGAAGTGGTTAAGAGCATTTTCCTCTAGGAAATGAGAACAGGGTTTGAGTGGTATGAGTCATAGGATAATTTTACTTTATATATATGTATATATGTATATATATGTATATTTATGTAAAATCTCCATCCATATATATGGATTAATTCTGTGACATGAAAATCAATTCTCGCTCTTTCACTTTTAAACATTTAGAAATAATCTTTTTGAGACATAGTTTACATATAATGAAATGTACCTATTTTTACTCTATGTGACCTCCACCATCATCATACATACATATGAGGTTCATTTTTTTTCCCTAAAGAGCTGTCCAGTTCTTCAAGCACTATTTGTTTTATCAACTGTTGTTTCCATATTAAATTATCATTACAACTTTGTTGAAACTTAATTGACCGTATGTATGTGGATGTATTTCTTCACCCTGTATTCTGGTCCACTGATTTATATGACTTTCCTGAAGTCTTACCATGTAAGTTCTTCAACTCTTATTTTTCAAAATCATATTGACTATTTTAGGCCCTTTGATTTTCCATATAAATTTTAGAGTCAGTTTGTTGATTTCTAGAAAAAATGCTGCTGAGATTTTGATTGGTATGGCATTGAATCTGGAGACCAATTTTTGGAAAGTTGTCACCTAACAATAATGAGTTCTCTAATCCATGAACATGGTATACCTTGCCATTTAATTGGGTCTTCCTTAATATCCATCAGCAATGTTTTTTTTTTAGTTTTCAGTGTACAGTTCTTATATATAATTTGTTAATTTAAGGCTGGGTATTTTGTGTTTTTGATGGTCTTGTAAATGGTACTGTGTTTCAAATTTCATTTTCCAATTGTTCATGGCTAGAGATCCCTTTCTGGGATCTCTACTTAATGCCCTGAGTTTTCAACATGGATTCTCCATTCTGGATGGTTGCATCTTGAACGTTTCCCAGCCCTGTGCACTTTGGAAATTGTTAATCTACAGCTTCCTAGTCACTCTTTGTCTGGTCTCATGGAGTTTCACTCTACATGGCTTTGCATTCAGACAAGGTCTTAAGCAGATATTCTGTAGAATTTTGGTGCTCTGGCTCTCGTAGTGCTCTCCTCTTCAATAGTCTGACCTTCAAACTTTGTTCAGTCTCTCCAAACTCTTACTTATGTCTTCTCAACTCAGAAAACCACCCTGTTGTGTTTGGGAACACTCTTCTTGTACCATCTTCCAGAAAGTGCCACTAATCTAAAAACTAGTACTAACATTAGGTGCACCTCAGGTTTTCCCTTTCTCTCAGGCATCACAGTTTGGCAACTGCTTGTCATGTAAGTCTGAAAAGAGTTGTTTTGTATATATTTGTCCAGTTTTCTAGTTGTTTATGGTGGGAGTATGGATCTAGTCCTAGTTACTCTCTCATGGCTAGTAGTTGTCCTATTAGCAACTGCTTTCCTCTCCATTATCCCTGAGTACCTTGAGGAGTTTTCTGGAAGAGTTTGCAAGTCACCATTGCAGACATTCACCATTAAACACACATGTGTGCATATATACCACTCTGGCAAATGAGAGGAAGGTATATATAACTCTGCTGAGATAGGCAGGGGTCAATGAAGATTTCAAAGTTTTGATTGTATTATACATTTGATTGTACAATTTGATTGATTAAATTGTAGTCAACCCCTTTTTTTATCTGCAGCCCCTGACAGCCACAGATTTTTGTTTTTTAAAAATACCTAATTTTGTCTTTTAAAAATGTTATATAATTGGATTATAAAGGATGTAGACTTTACAGTTCGGCTTCTTCCTTTTATTATAGTGCACTTGAGATTCACACATGTGGTCCTGTGTGTCAGTAATTTCTTCCATTTTATTGCTGATTTGTATGCCATTGCATGGATGTACCAGAGATTGTTTATGCATTCACCAGTTGAAAGCATTTGGATTGTTTCCAGTTTTGGGGTGATTATGAACAAAGCTGCTGTAAACAGTCATGTGTAGGGTTTTTTTTTTTCCTGAACATATGTTTTTACACCTCTTCAGTATTCTACCTAAGAGTGGAATATCTGGGTTGTATGTTAAGTGTATATTTAATTTTATAAAAAAGTGCTGAACTATTTTTCAGGGTGTTTATACCACTTTACATTTCTACTAGAAATGCATGAAAGTTTCAATTGAGTATGTCATCATCAATTCTTGGTTTGGTCAGTTTGATTTTAGCCTTTTTAAGTATGTGGTAGTATTTCATTGTGGTTTTAATTTGCATTTCCCTATTGACTAATGCTGTTGGGCATCTTTTCATGGACTTATTTGACACCTATTTATCCTCTTTGGTGAAATATCTGATAAAATCTTTTATGTATTCTTGATATAGTCCTTAATCAGATATGTGTGTTGCAAGTATTTTCTCTCAGTCCATGGCTTGACTTTTTCTTTTAATTAATAATGCCTTTCAAAGAGCAGCAAATTTTAATTTAATAAAATCCAGTTTATAACTTTTTTCTTTTATGGTCTGTGATTTTCATGTCTTATATAGTAAAATCTTGCCTAACATAAGGATACACAGATATTCTCATACTTCTTTTTCATTTGGCCACTTAAAAAAATACTTTCCATTTATTTCATGTTTAAGGGCTTTTTTTGGTGGTAAAATGTACATAACATTTAACATTTTAACCATTTTAAGTGTACAAGTCAGTGGCATTAAGTACATTCACACTGTTGTGTTACCACCACCACTACCCTTTTCCAGAACATTTTCATCATCTGAAATGGAAACTTTCTCTGCCTATTAAATAATAACTCCCGTTCCCTCCTCCATTCAGCTCCTGGTAACCTCTATTTTTACTTTCTTTCTCTATGAATTTGCCTATTCTAGGTACCTCATGTAAGTGGAATCATACAATATTTGTCATTGTCTGGCTTTTATCATTTTGCCTAATGTTTTCAAGGTTCATCCATGTTGTAGCCTGTATCAGAATTTCATTCCTTTTTATGGCTGAATAATAAATATTTCATTGTATGTATCTACAATGTTAAAAATTTTATTCATATGTTGATGGAATTTGGGTTGTTTTTATCTTTTGGCTATGAGAATAATGTTGCTATGAACATTGGTGTACAAGTATCTGAGTCCCTAATTTCAATTCTTTTGAGTATATACCTAGAAGTGGAATTGTTGGATCTATGGTAATTTTATGTTTGAAACTGTTTTTATGCCACCAGCCTGTTTTCCACAGTGGCTGTACCATTATAATTTCCCACCAGCAATGTGCAAGGGTTCTAGTTTTTCTATGTCTTGGCCAAATTATTTTTCATTTTTTTGATAGTGGCCATCCTAACAGGTGGGAAGTGGTAGCTCATGGTTTTGATTTGCTTTTACTTAATGACTAGTGATGTTGAGTATCTTTTTATGTACTTATTGGCTACTTGTATTTCTTTGGAGAAATGTCTATTCAATATCTTTGCCTATTTTGGAATTTTTCTTTTTGTTTGGGTTGCTGAGTTGTAGGAGTTCTTAATGCACACATGTTTTTAATTTAGATGAAGTTTATTTTATTTTTTTCTTTTGTTGGCAGTGCTGTTGGTGTCATATCCAAGAAATCATTGCCAAATCAAGAATTAATGACATGGAGATTTCCTTCTGCTTTTTTCTAAGAGTTTTATAGTTTCATCTCTTACATGTAGGTCTTTGATCCATTTAGAGTTAATTTTTGTATATGGTGTCAGGTAAGGGTCTAACCTCATTCTTTTTTGTGTGTGGAAAACTTTCATATTTTCTTCTATAAGTTTTATATTTTACATTTGGGTGTTTGATTTATTTTGCATTAATTTTTATGTGTGATGTGTGGTTGGTTTTAGTATATGGATTACTAACTCGTCCAACACAATTTGGGGTAAATTTTTTTTTGCAGCATACGGGCTCTTTTTAGTTGTGGCATGCGGGCTCTTAGTTGCAGCATGTGGGATCTAGTTCCTTGACCGGAAGTCGAACCCGGGCCCCCTGCGTTGGGAGTGTGGAATTTTAACCACTGGACCACCAGGGAAGTCCCAGGTCTAAAATTTTAGGTTGACATTTTTTTCTTTCAATAACTTAAAGACGTTATTCCTTTGACTTCGGTTTTTCAGTTTCTTATAAGTAGTCTAATTTTTTATCTTAGTTCATTTTTATGTGATTTATATTTTTAAATATGAAATACCAAGTTAGAAAGTATATTCTGCTTGGTGCTTCTTGGGCCTGTAGTTGTATATCCTTCATTAAATGTGGGAAAATTTCAGGTATTATCTCTTCAAATATTTCTTCTGCCCTCCCATCTCCTTCTGGAATTCCAGTTATACGTACATTAGATTATTTTATTTTATTCCACAGCTCTTAGGTGCTGTTTTTTTTTTTCTTTTCCTTGTTTTTGTTCAGTTTATTTCTATTGATTTGGAGTTCACAGTTCTTTCCTCATCTGTATCAAGCCTACTGATGAGTATACTGAAGACATTCTTTATCTCTTTTATTGTGTTTTTTAGCTTTAGCATTTCCTTTTGGCTTATTACTGTAATTTCCATCTCTCTACTGAAGTTCTCCATTTGTTCATGCATTTTGTCCTCATTTTCTACTAGAAAATTTAACATATTATTCTTAGTTATTTTGAATTCATTGTCTGATAATTCCAGTATCTGGTCATTTCTGAATTTAGTTCTGTTTATTTTTTCTCCCAAGATAGTAGGTTGTTTTTTTCTTGAGTTTTTTGTATGTTCTGCAATTTTTTATTGAATACTGCATAACTCATGTAGAACCGTAGAGAATGATATAAATATTATATGTTACAATGCTTGCACCTCTTCTCCTAGGTGCATTTGTTTGAGGGCTTATATCTACCCAGTCAGGAGTTAAGCTGGGTTGAGTTTCATTGTTGCTATGGTTGTCTTCAGTTTGCCACTGGCTTCATATGCTTCTAGTGATACTTTATTCATGAAGGAAAGGGATAGGGTGATTGAGGGTTTTTCTTCAATGTTCTGCTCCACCCTAAACTTTTGTCGTTCCCTTGGATACTCCTATTATGGAGGGGCCTTCTATCTATGCTTTTGTCCCTATGCTAGAATTAGATTGCTTTGTTTGTTATCCAGTGCTTGCTATATTGGTATTGAGGGATTAGGAGTGTTTCTGTTATACTGGTGTAGCCTAGGTCTTAGGCAGGCCCTGTATGTTCTGATGTTGGAGTGGAGTTTTTTCAGTGATCCCACTTCTCTTTCGTCTTTTAATTCTGCTTTGAACCTTTGATATGTTTTGTGAGAGATTGTTTTTTACTCCTTCCCCAGGGGTAGGGGACCTTAAATAATGTTGATATATAGTCTTAGGCCCAGGACTGTTTCCTGCTCTTCCCCCAGCTGTAGAAGATTGTTTTCTTTTACAGCTCCGCCTCTTACAATGAGTCTCACTTGTGCACTGAAATACAAACAACTTTTGCATTTCAGTAGTTACACTAGATATTTTTCATTACCTAGTTCTCATAACACAGTTTAGAAATATGGGTTTTACCATTCCCTTTTTGTGGATGAGAGAAACTGAGGCTTAAAAGTATTCGGTTGATTGCTTTGTGACACAGGGAATTAATATGTAGTAGCGATAAGATTTGAGCCTATATCTTTTTGCTTTAAAAATCTATTCTCTTTCTACTCTACCACAATATGTGGTTAATTTTTTTAATGCCTGGATAAGTACCAAATTACAGGGGAGGGGGTAAAAATTTTATTGGATTTCTGTTACTAAATGCATTATGATTTCTGTTTAACATGAGCCAATTTTTTGAACAATAGGCAATGATCTGGGAAATGATGATACCATCGGAGGGAATGTGAGCAAATATATGGTGCTTCCAACTGGATACTGTGGACAGCCCAAGAAAGGACATCTTATCTTTGATGCTTGCTTTGAAAGTGGTGAGTGTATCAAAGGCCTTTTCTTTTGAGCTTGTCTAGTGAGTCATTTTTGGAATCTAATGCCATCTGACCATTTAGTGTGATTCAACCCATTTAATTTTTTACCATAATGAAATAAGTTGTCAGGAAAAATCCATTTTGAATGAACTAACTTGGAAATACTTAAAAATGAAGTGCTATGTTTTGGTTGTGATAAATGATTAGAAAGATAATGGTAGTACTAATGAACATTTATGCAGTACCTTATATTTTATTAAATACTTACCCAGATATTATTTCTTTTGAGATAAAACTAATATAATTTGAATACTTGATAAATTATTAATTATTCAATGTCTACTGTATACCTGGTTCTTAGTCTTTCTGAGAGCAGTCTTCTCTATAAAGAAGCAATTAAAGAAAAGATTCAGTTGAACACAAACAAAACAGAAAAAGTAATACACTTTGTAAACAGCAAATGCTGTGAGTATTCTGATAGGGGAGAACAGGGCTTAATTGTGAATTTCCACCCAGTAGTAGTTGAATCTTGTTAACTTCTTTATATCTGAGCCTCATACTCTGAATGGCATATAAGCACGTAGTAGGTATTCAGAATACGTTGAAAATATTAATGAGAAAGTTAAACATAACTTTGTTTTATATACAGTTGTTGATTATTTTTCGTTTTGAGTAATGTGTTTGCATGTGTGTGTGTGTGATTGAAGGGACATTCCAGTTATATGACAGTTCTCTGAACCCCTAAGTACCATGGTTGTTTTACCAACAATTAAAAAGATGTGGAAAGATTAATTTTCTGTTAGCTTTGATAAAAAGCCATATTTAATTCCTTGCTGTTCCCCAGTCTACCAACTTCTCTCAAGTCTTTGTACCTTTGCAGATGCTGTTTTCTCTGTGCCCCAGATGCCTTTCTCTACTTGGTAAAATGTTAATTCAGACTCAGGCCAGCATTTCTTCCTCTAAGACACAGCACCTCCCAGGCAGGTTTGGCTGTCTCTACCTGTATATTTACAGGCACCTCTTCTATGACTTACTGGCCTCTGCTATGATAGTTTTTATTGCATTGCAGTCATTTAATGATCTCTTTCCTTTTCCTTATCACTGAAAATTCCTTGAAGTCAGTGATGGTTTCTTATTAATTTTTGTTCCTTAGCACCTAGTGTACTATCAGAAACTGACTCTAAAGAAATGGAGTTACATGATTTACCTGACAGAGAAATCAAAATAACTGTCATAAAGATTTTTACCAAGGTCAGGAAAACATTGCATGAACAAAGTGACAATTTCATCAGAAAGAGAGATAATGCTAAAAGTACCAAATGTTGATAGAAAGCATGAAGCTGAAGAACACAGTAGCTGAACTGAGAAAACTTCCTACAGGACTTTAATGTCGGACTAAAGCAGAAGAAAGAATCAGTGAATTTAAATACATATTATTGGAAATAATGCAATCAGAGGAACTTAAGTAAAAAGAATGAAATAGAGTGAAGAAAGCTTAAGGGGTTTATGCAATACCATCAAAGAGATCAGTATATGCATAATGGGAGCCCCAGAAGGAGTGGGGAGAGAGAGAGAGAGCGAGAGAGAGCACCAGAGAAATTAATAAATGAAGGAGGACAGATAGTGAACAAAATGGTCTTCATAAAGTGAGATTTTAAGATTAATAAAAATATTTTTACATTTAAATAAAAATTTAACTAATAACAGCAAGAACATAAAGGGAAAAAAACAATAGTAATTATCACTTTATTACTTATTGTTTGCCATACCCTGTAAGGAATGATATACATAGTTTATCTCATTTAATACACACAAAAGACTTCTGAGGTATTATATCTCTCTTTGTAGGTGAGGAAAGTGATGCTCAGAGATGTAAAGTTATTTACCTTGAATTGCATGACTGACAAGTGGTGTAGCTGAATTTGAAACTGAGAATTTCCTGGCTCCACAGGACATACTTTTAACCACTGCATATATGTATTACCTTATTATAGGTCAACTTATGACATGAATAATAAACATATTGTTGAATATTTCTCACTAGGTGATAAGATATATAGGAAAAGGTTTTATGATAAAGAAAAATGAAAAGTTTACTACTGTTTTAAAATAAACCATCCAAATAAATACTATGGTTGCCATCATATGCAATTTGATTATTCTTTTATGATTGATATGCATATATGTGTATTGAATGTGAGAAGTGCACTATAATTCATACTTCAAATTAATTGGTTAGCCTGAGAGATTTAGTATGTTGTATTAAGTTACCATGGCATGAAAAAGCATCAGTGAAATAAAGATATGGTAGTTATTTATATATCATTTCAGACAATAGAAATAAAAACTTAAAAACTTTTATTTTTAATTCCCCCAATGGAGTTTTACTACATTTATTTGTGTAATCTTTAAAAATTAATGTTTTATTTCCTCTTGAAAGAAAATAAAATAGTCTTTATTATTGGTGCAGCATGAAAATATGCTATGACTACATTAGAAATCAGGGTTTTTAGCTTAATACTGCACCTGAACTTTTCTTTTAGATATCCAGATGGCTGATATACTTTGTTGTTTTTTTAACTTTATTGAGGAATTGTTGACAAATATAATTGCATATATTTAAGATGTATGATGTAATGATTTGATATACATGTATATTGTAGAACAATTACCAAAATCACGATAATAAACACATCCATCACCTTACATAGTTAACATAGCTATCTGCTTTCCCCTCCCTGTGGTGAAAATGCTTAAGATCTACTGTCAGAAATTTTCAAGTATACAATACCATATTCTTTAACTCTAGTCACCATGCTGTGCATTAGAGCCTCAGAACTTATAACTGAAAATTTGTACCCCTTGACCTACATCACCCCATTTTCCCTTCCCTCAGCCCCAGGCAACCACCATTTTTTTCTCTGTATCTATGAAATCAACTTCACTGCAGCATTATTCACAATAGCAAGATGTGGAAACAACCTAAATGTACTTTGCTGGATGAATGGATACAGAAAATATTATATATATATATATATATATATATATATATATATATATATATATATATACACACACACACACACGTGATATATATGAGTGATGGAATATATATATATATATATATATATATATAAATATAATATATAGTGAAGTATTATTCAGCCATATAAAGGACATCCTGCCATTTGTGACAACATGGATGAATCCAGAAGGCATGCTACCTACATTTTTTTTAAACAAGAGGTAACATAGTATAATACCAAAAAACACAGGTTTTGGTTTCAGACAGACTTAGGTTCATATATTAACTTTAGCACGTACTTGGTTATGTCATTGCTGATGTTATCACTTAAAGTTTACTTAAAATTAGGAAAATAAGTATCTGTATTGTAGAATTATTGTGCAAATTGGAGATAACATACAAAATAGACTTAGCACAATATCTAGCAATATCCCAGGTACTAATTCTGGCACATGAATAATATTAACATTTCAAGGGTGCTAAAATGTACCAGAATTTTTCTTGGTGTATTTGTGTTATTTCCAACCCTTAGAAAAACCTTGCAATATCAGAGCCTTAAATTGGGTTCCTCTCACAATCATACTGAGATAAGGACTTAGGTAAAGGTTGTATATTTTATTTATTTATTTATTTATTGGAGTAAAATTACTTTACAATGTTGTGTTAGTTTCTGCTGTACAATGAAGTGAATCAGCATTTGTATGCCTATATCCTCTCTCTCTTGGACCTCCCTCCCCTTCCCCCCCCCATCTAGGTCATCACAGAGCACTGAGCTGAACTCCCTGTGCTATACAGCACATTCCCACTAGCTATCTATTTTACACATGGTAGTGTATTTATGTCAAACCTAATCTCCCAATTCATCTCACCCTCCCCTTTCCCCACTGTGTCCACATGTCCATTCTCTGTGTCCATGTCTATTCCTGCCCTACAAATAGGTTCATCTGTACCATTTTTTTAGATTCCACATATATGCGTTAATATACGATATTTGTTTTTCTCTTTCTGGCTCACTTCACTCTGTATGACAGACTCTAGGTCCATCACATCTCTACAAATGACCCAATTTCATTCCTTTTTATGGCTGAGTAATATTCCATTGTATATATGTACCACATCTTCTTAATCCATTCATCTATTGTTGGACATTTAGGTTGTTTCCATGTGTTGGTAAATAGTGCCGCAATGAACATTGGGAAACATGTCATTTTGAATTATGGTTTTCTCAGGGTATATGCCCAGTAGTGTGATTGCTGGGTCATATGGTAATTCTATTTTTAGTCTTCTAGGAACCTCCATACTGTTCTTCATAGTGTCTGTATCAATTTACTTTCTCACCAACAGTGTAGGAGGGTTCCCTTTTCTCCACACCCTCTCCAGCATTTGTTATTTGTAGCTTTTTTGATGATGGCCATTCTGACCAATATGAGGTGATACCTCATTGTAGTTTGGATTTGCATTTCTCTAATAATTAGTGATGTTGAGCATCTTTTCACGTGCCTCTTGGCCATCTGTATGTCTTCTTTGGTGAAATGTGTATTTAAGTGTTCCACCCATTTTTTAATTGGGTTGTTTGGTTTTTTTTGATATTGAGCTGCATGAACTGTTTGTATATTTTGGATATTAATCCTTTGTCCACTGTTTCATTTGCAAATATTTAGTCCCATTTTGAGGGTTGTCTTTTTCTCTTGTTTATGGTTTTCTTTGCTGCGCAAAAGCTTTTAAGTTTCATTAGGTCTGGTTTTTTAATTTTCGTTTTTATTTTCATTATTCTAGGAGGTGGGTCAAAAAAGATCTTGCTGTGGTTTATGTCAAAGATTGTTTTTCCTATGTAATCATCTACAAGTTTTATCCAATCTTACATTTAGGTCTTTAATCCATTTGGAGTTTATTTTTGTGTATGGTGTTAGGGAGTGTTCTAATTTCATTCTTTTACATGTAGCTGTCCAGTTTTCCCAGCACCACTTATTGAAGAGACTGTCTTTTCTCCATTCTATATCCTTGCCTCCTTTGTCAAAAATTAGGTGACCATATGTGCGTGGGTTTATCTCTGGGCTTTCTATCCTGTACCACTGATCTGTATTTCTGTTTTTGTGCCTGCCAGTACCATACTATCTTGATTACTGTAGCTTTGTAGTTAGTTTGAAGTCAGGTAGCCTGATTCCTCAGACCCCATTTTTCTTTCTCAAGATTGCTTTGGCTATTTGGGGTCTTTTGTGTTTCCATACAGATTGTAGAATTTTTTGTTCCAATTCTGTGAAAAATGCCCTTGATAGTTTGATAGGGATTACATTGAATCTGTAGATTGCTTTGGGTAGTATAGTCATTTTCATAATATTGATTCTTACAATCCAAGAACCTGGTATATCTCTCAGTCTGTTTATGTTATGTTTGATTTCTTTCATCAGTGTTTTATAGTTTTCTAAGTACAAATCTTTTGCCTCCTTAGATAGGTTTATGCCTAGGTATTTTTTTCTTTTTGTTGTGATGGTAAATGGGATTGTTTATTTGATTTCTCTTTCTTGTTTTTTGTTGTTAGTGTACAGGAATGCCAGAGATTTCTGTGCATTAATTTTGCATCCTGCAACCTTATGAAATTCATTGATTAGCTGTAGTAGTTTTCTGGTGGCGTCTTTAGGATTTTCTATGTATAGTATCATGTGATCTGCAAACAGTGACTGTTTTACTTCTTCTTTTCCAATTTGGATTCCATTTATTTCTTTTTATTCTCAGATTGCCGTGGCTAGAACTTCCAAAACTATGTTGAATAAGAGTGGCGAGAGTGGGCATCCTTTTCTTGTTCCTGATCTTAGTGGAAATGCTTTCAGTTTTTCACCATTGAGTATGAGGTTTGCTGTAGCTTTGTCATATATGGCCTTTGTCATATTGAAGTAAGTTCCCTCTTTGCCCATTTTCTTGAGAGTTTTTATCATAAGTGGGTGTTGAATTTTGTCAAAAACTTTTACTGCATCTATCGAGATGCTCATATGGTTTCTATTCTTTAACTTGTTAATATGATGTATCACATTGATTTGTATATATTGAAGAATCCTTGCATTCCTGGGATAAATCCCACTTGAACATGGTGTATGATCCTTTTAATATGTTGTTGGATTCTGCTTGCTAGTATTTTGTTGAGGATTTTTGCATCTATATTTATCAGTGATATTGGTCTGTAATTTTCTTTTTTTCTGTGATATCTTTGTCTGATTTTGGTATGAGGGTGATGGTGACTTTGTAGAATGAATTTAGGAGTGTTCCTTCCTCTGCAATTTTTTTGGAAGAGTTTGAGAAGGATCAGTGTTAGCTCTTCTCTAAATGTTTGATAGAATTCGCCCATGAAGCCATCTGATTCTGGACTTTTGTTTGTTGGAATATTTTAAATTACAGTTTCAACTTCATTGCTTGTCATAGGTCTGTTTATATTTTCTAATTCTTCCTGGCTCAGTCTTGGAAAGTTGTATCTCATACTGAGACAAGGACTTAGGTAAAGGTTTTATATTTAGGTGCTATCTCAGGAAGAACAGGTGGGGGAGTAGGGAGAGTAAGACAGGAAATGAAGAAAAGCCAACAAAGAATATGTCCGTGAACAGGTACAGTAGTGGTTGTAGGTAGATTAACCTTGGTTAGAGGGAGCCCACTCAGGAGGATTCATGCACAGCTTCCTTATCTCTATCATCATGTCTAATTTATTCTTTCTTCTGTTATGCAAGGTTGACTGATGTCCACTGCATGAATTATTCCATCCACCTTTTTGTTTAATGCCTCCTCTGTGTTAGGTATTGTCTGATGAGCATGGAGGATCTTCAAAATTTTTTTTGGTTATGACTTCATAACCAAAGATTTGAATACTTTGTACCCATTCCCATTGTTCCATTCCCATGTCCCTGTCCCAGACCTCTATGACTGCAGTCTTTCAATCTTGTTCTTTACAGTCCTGTTACCAACAAACCTACAAGACATTTGCCATTGCCCACAAGTCCATGTATATCTTTACCTCGTACTACTTCTACCTCCACACAGAGGAGAGGAGTAAGTGTACTGCTATAAGCTCTGTTCACTGGGAGATTTTCCTATCACCACATCATTTAAAGAAAACTGAGTGATATTATATGGCAGCAACAAGTTTTTTTTTTAACTTGTGCCAACATATCAAGCCAGTCCATCTGTTAGTCAGTCTTGAGTTGTCTTCCTCAGGGAACCTTCCATGAGGCCATAGGCATGAGCTAAGGGAATGGCATTTGTGTAACAGAGGTAGGTGTCACTGGAGTCAGCGTTTGCTCCCTGTCACTTAAATTACACCATTACTTGGTGTCTCATGATTAGAAGCTCAGTATTTAGTAGGCATCAGGACTTTTCCCGGAGCTGCTTTTCACATGGTACTTTTGTACTGCAGAAAGCATCTTTTGCTCTAGAACTTCATGGATCTGCTTGTCATAGATTCTGCAGTGTCTTATCTATCATGGTTGTCTCTAGCCTTATTGGATCTCTTTTTAAAATTTTATTTTATTTGGCAAGAATACTTAACACGAGATCTACTCTCTTAACAAAGTTTTAAGTGTACAATGCAATATTGTTGACTTTAGGTACAATCTTGAGTAGCAGATCTCCAGAACTTATTCATCTTGCTTAACTGAAACGTTATGCCCATTGATTAGTTTATTCCCCATTCCTCTCTCCTCTTAGCCCCTGACAACCACCATTCGACTCTTTGATTCTATGAATTTAACTATTTTAGATACCTCAAAGAGTTGGAATCATGCAATATTTGTCTGTCAGACTGGCTTAATATAATACCACTTAGCATAATATTCTCAGGGTTCATGCTTGTTGTTGTGTATTGCATAATTTCCTTCTTTTTTAAGGCTGAATGATATTCTATTGTATGAATATACCACATTTCCTTTCATTCATTCATCTATCTGTGGATATTTAGTGTTTTTTTCTGTGTCTTGACTATTGTGAATAATGCTGAAGTGAACATAGGAGTGCTAATAATCTCTTTGAGATTCTGATTTCAATTATTTTGGATAAATGCCCAGGAGTAGAATTGCTGGATCATCTGATAGTTCTTTTGTTTTTTTTTTGGAGGAACCTCTATACTGTTTTCCATAGTAGATGTACCATTATGCATTCCCACCAAGAGTGTCCAAGAGTGCCAATGTCTCCATGTCCTCACTAGCACTTGTGTCTTTTGTGGTTTTCTTTTTTTTTGATAATAGTCATCCTGACAGGTGTGAGGTGGTATCTCATGGTTTTGATTTACATTTCCCTGATAATTAGTGACATTAAGCTTTTTTTTTTTTCCATTTACCTGTTGGCCGCTTGTATGTCTTTTTTAGAGAAATGTCTATTCTAGTTCTTAGCCCATTTTTAATTAGATTATTAGTTTTTTTACTATGAGTTTGAGTTCCTTATATATTTTGAAGATTAATTCCTTATCAGAAATATAGTTTGCAAATATTTCCTTTCATTCTGTAGGTTGCCTTTTACTCTGTTAACTGTTTTGTTTGCTGTGCAGAAGCTTTTAAGTTTGTTGTAGTCCCACTGGTCTATTTTTGCTTTTGTTGCCTGTGCTCTTAGTGTCATATCAAGGAAATCATTGCCAATACCAATGTAATGAAGTTTTTTTCTATGTTTTCATCTAGGAATTCTACAGTTTCAATATTATGTTTAAGTGTTTAATCTATTTTGAGTTTATTTTTGTTTAGGGTATAACAAAAGGGTCCAATTTCATTCTTTTGCAACTGGATACCCAGATACCGATTTGACTAACACATTTGTTGAAGAGACCACCCTTTATTGATTGTATATTCTTGGCACCCTTGTTGAAGGCCAGTTGATCATATATGTGTGAATTTATTTCTAGGCTCTTTATCGAATTCCATAGGTCTACAATTCTGTCTTTATACCAGTACCATACTTTTTTGATTACTGTAGCTTTGCAATGTATTTGGAAACTGGGAACTTTGATGCCTCCCACTTTGTTCTTTCATAAGATTGATTTGGCTATTTGTTATCTTTTGTGGTTCTATATGGATTTTAGCATTTTTTCTATTTCTATAAAAAAATGCCATTGGGGTTTTGATAGGGACTGCATTGAATCTGTAGATTGCTTTGATAGCATGGACATTTTAAGAATACTGAGTCTTCCAATTCATGAACATGGGTTGTCTTTCCATTTATATGTTTCTTCTTTAATTACTTTCATCAATGTTTTCTAGTTTTCAGTATACAGGTTTTCCACTTCCTTTGTTAAGTTTATTCCTTTGGGGCTGTTGTAAATGGGATTGGTTTCCCGACTTCCTTTTCACATAGTTTGTTGTTAGTGAATAGAAATGAGACTGATTTTTGTATGTCAATGTTGTATCCTAAAACTTCACTAAATTCATTTTGTAGCTTTAAAAGTTTTTTAAATTGAGTCTTTCAAAGTTTATATATATAACATTATGTCATTTGCACACAGGGATGGTTTTATTTCTTCCTTTCCAATTTGAATGCCTTTTATTTCTTTTTCTTGCTTAATTGCTCTGGCTAGGACTTCTCGTACTATGTTAAGCAACTGGCAAGAGTGGGCATCATTGCCTTGTTCTTAGAGGAAAAGCTTTCAGTCTTCCAGCAGAGCTTTTCATATATTGCCTTTATTACGTTGAAATGCTTTCTTTCTGTTCCTGGTGTGTTGAGCATTTTTATCATGAAAGGATGTTGAATATTGTTCAATCCTTTTTCAACTTCTGTTGAGACAGATATGTGATTTTTACCCTTTATTTTGTCATTGTGGTGTATCACATTAATTTCTTTTCATATGTTGAGCCATCCTATTATCCCAGGGATAAATTCCACTTGTTCATAGTGTATGATCATTTCAATTTGCTGTTGGATTAAGTTTTCCAGTATTTTATTGAGGATTTTTGCATCAGTATTCATCAGGGATATTGGCTTATAGTTTTCTTTTCTTGTGTTATACTTGTCTGTCAAAGTCAACTGGTAAAGGTACCTTGTATCAGGATAATGGTGGCCTCATAAAATGAGTTTGGAAGTGTTCCCTTCTCTTCAATTTTTTGGAAGAGTTTAAAAGTATTGGCATTAATTCTTTGAATATTTGGTAAAAATCACCAGGGAATCCATCTGGTCCTGGGCTTTTCTTTGTTGCGAGGTTTTTGTTTAGTGATTCAATCTCTATATTAGTTTTAGGTCTGTTCAGACTTTCTATTTCTTCACAATTCAGTCTTGGTAGGGTGTATGATTCTAGGAATTTATCCATTTTTTTTTAAGATTATTCAGTTGATGTAGTTCATAGTAGTCTTTTATAATCCTTTTTATTTCTGTGGCCTCAGTTCTAATGTCTCCTCTTTCATTTCGGATTTTATTTATTTGAGTCTTCTTTCCTTTTTCTTAGTTTAGCTAAGGGTTTGTCAGTTTTATCTTTCAAAAAAACTCAATTTCATTGTTTTACTATTCTCTATTTCACTTATTTCTATTCTAATCTTTGTTATTTCTTTCCTTCTGCTAACGTTGTGCTTATTTTGTTCTTCTAGCTCCTTGAAATGTAAATTAAGTTGTTCATTTGATCTTTCTTTTCTCTCAATATGTCTCTTTATCACAGTAAACTTCCTTTTCAGTACTACTCTTGCTGTAGCCTATAAGTTTTGGTATGTTTTGGTTTTTGTTTGTTTATTTGTCTTTAGGAGTTTTCTTTGATTTCTTTTCTGACAAAATTGTTGTTCAAGAGTTTGTCATTTAATTTCCACATATTCGTGAATTTCCAGTTTTTCTTCTGCTGTTCATTTTAGTTTTATTCCATTGTGGTCAGAAAAGATACTTTGCATGATTTCAGCCTTCTTTAATCTGTTTAGACATGTTTTGTGACCAAACTTGTGATCTATAAAGTTCCATGTTCAGTTGAAAAGAATATGTATTCTGCTGCTGTTGGGCAGAATGTTATGTATATTTCTCTTAGGTTTATAATGTTGTTCATCCTCTGTTTGTTTCCTGACTTTCTATCTGGATATTCTATTTATTATTGAAAGTGGGGTATTGAATTCTCCTACTATTATTGTCATGCTGTCTATTTCCCTTTCTGTTCTGTCAACATTTGCTTTATGTATTTAGGTACTCTGTTGTTGGGTGCATATACATTTTTGATTATGATATCTTCCTGTTGAATTGGCCTTTTTATCATTGTTATGTACTTCTTTTTCTCTTATGATAGATTTTGACTTAAAGTCTATTTTTTCCTGACATAAATATGGCCACCCCTGCTTTCTTTTGGTACCATTTATGAGGAGTAGCTTTTCTATCTCTTCTCTTTCACCTATTTGTGTTCTTAAATCTCAAGTGATTTTTTTGTAGATAGCAAATAGTTAGGTGTGTTTTTTTAATCCATTCAACTACTCTATGCCTTTTGATTGAGGAATTTAATCCATTTACATTTATAGTGATTACTGCTATGGAAGTATTTACTATTTCCATTTTGTTAGTTGATTTCTATTAATCTTGTAGTTATTTTGCTTGTATTTCCTAGAGATGTTCCTTGTTCGTTTGTTTGGTAACATCTCTGCCTGAACCATCATTTTCCTTGACTCTCTGTGTTGGTTTCTGCACATTGGATGGAGCAGTTACCTCTCCCATTGTTCATGCACTAGCCTCATACAGGAGAAGAACATGAGGGCCTCTTGCAATTTTGAGGTAGTCCAACCCACTTTTGTTGGTTCTTTGAAGACCCCAGGTATCTAGAATGTGCCAGGTCCCATCAGTGTACCATGACAAGCAAGTCTGAAGCCAATTCCTCAGGCAGTCTCTGGAAAAGTTATATTGTTGGATGCTCTGTCTAACTCTTTCCTTCCACAGTGAAAAGCTAAGAACTAGGGATTTTTGTCCACTGGCTCTGTGCTTAACTGGGAGGGAGGACTATGGTGACTGCCAGCCCAAATCTTCATCTCTGTTTTCACTAGACACCCCACCCTGCCCCAGGTGGTTTGATTATGCCAGATCCCAGATCCCCTCAGTACTCTGAGGCAGGCAAGCTAGAAGCCTGTCCTTTGAGTAGTTCCTGGAAAGATTGTGGCATTGGATACCTGGACCACCTTTTCCCCTTACCAGTGAGAATCAGGCAGCTTTGTTTTTGTCCACCTACTCTGTGCTGAGAAGGAGGCAGGAGCTATGGTGTCCACCAGTTTAAATCTCTGTCTCTATCTCCCCCAGGTGGCTAGGTTGTTCTGATTCCTTCAGCATTCCAAGATGAGCAAGACAGGTGCCAGTTCTTTGTGCAGTCTTAGAAAAGCTGGGGTACTGGACACATGGATCAAGTCTTTCCATCTCCAGTGGGAAGCTGAGAGCCTTGATTTTTTATCTTCTCCCTTTGTGCTGTGCCAGAGAAGGAGTTATGGTGTTTACCAGCCCAAGCTGCCATCTCCTTTCTCTCCCAGGCAACTAGACTGTGCTAGAATCTGTCAGAGCCCCAAACATAGCAGCAGAGAAGCCAGACCTTTGGGGATCCCACTTGGAAAACTTGGGGTGCTGGACATGTGAGCCATCAATTTCCCTCCCCTGGGAGAAACTGGGAGCTAAAGAGTCTCTTTCTGATCATACGGTGCTATGTGAGCTGTAGAAATTCTGTTGAGATTGGGTCTTGACTCTCCCTGCCAGATTTGGTGAGTCTAGTTTCACACTTGCCCAGGGTACAGGAATATTTCAGTTAGTTTCTGGATTTCTCACAAAGAGAATCTTGTTGCTAAGTTGGTATGTTTGTGGAGACAAGGCAGGTCCAAGATTTCCTACTCTGCTGTCGTGCTATGTTGCTCCTCTTGAGTCATTTTTTGCCCACTTAAAATTAGCCTTCTGAGCCTCCTGATAAATGCAATTAATGCAGTATTATCAAGTGTGATGGAAGAGTCCACAAGTACAAAGAGACCTACCAAGTACTGTGCTTCTTTCTTAATGCTAAGAGATACATGGTGTAGTGACTTTTCCTTTACCTTAAAGATGTCCTGGCATATCGCATTGGTTACCTAAAAAACTCCATCATGTGGCAGGCCTCTGAATATTTTTCAGGTTTACATTCCACACTCTGGCAAACATGTATCTTACCAGGTGTTGTGGGTTGAATTGCAACCCCAGTACCCCCAAAAAAGGATATTTTGATGTTTCTACCCCTGGTACCTGGAAGTGTTGCCTTATTTGGAAATAGGGACTTTGAAGATGCAATCAAGTTAAGATGAAGCCATACTGGATGGATTAGGATGGACCCTAATCCACCCTATATGAAAAGAGATATTTAGGGATCCAGATGTACACAGAGGGAAGATGGCCAAGTGAAAATGGAGGTAGAAATTCGAATGATATAGCTACAAGCCAAGGAATGCCAAGGATTGTTGACAACTACACTATAGTTGTTTGTTTTTTTTATTGAGTTGTATGAGCTGTCTGTCTGTTTTGGAAATTAAGCCGTTGTTGGTTGCATCGTTTGCGAATATTTTCTCCCAATCCATAGGCTTTCCTTTCATTTTGCATATGGTTTCCTTTGCTGTGTAAAAGCTTGTAAGTTTGATTAGGTCCCATTTGTTTATTTTTGCTTTTATTTCTATTGCCTTGAGTACTGAGCTAATAAAACATTGGTACAATTGATGTCCAAGAATGTTTTGCTTATGTTGTCTTACAGGAGTTTTATGGTGTCATGTCTTATATTTAAGTTTTTAAGCCATTTTGAGTGTATTTTTTTGTATGGTGTGAGGGTGTGTTCTAACTTCATTGATTTACATGTGGCTGTCCGGCTTTCCCAACACCATCAAGAGTCACCATTTGCTGAAGAGGCTGTCTTTTTTCCATTGTATATTCTTGCCTCCTTTTTCAAAGATTAACTGACCGTATGTGTGTGGGTTTATTTTTGGGCTGTCTGTTCTCTTCCATTGATCCATATGTCTGTTTTTGTGCCAGTACCATGCTGTTTTGATTACTGTTGCTTTGCAGTATTGTCTGAAGTGTGTGAAGGTTATGCCTCCTGGTTTGTTCTTTTTGCTTAGGAATGCTTTGGCAATTCTGGGTCTTTTATGGTTCTGTAAAAATTTTAGGATTATACGTTCTACTTCTGTGAGAAATGTCATGGGTAATTTGATAGGGATTGCATTAAATCTGTAGATTGCTTTGGGTATTTTGGCCATTTTAACAATATTAATTCTAGAAGTACTCATTTACATGTTTGAAGTTTGTAAGCTCTGTAGGAGCTCTTGTTTGCCACCATGTATCCAAGGCTTAGTCAAGAGCCTAGTACATAATAGGTGATCATTAAATGTATATTAAGTGAATACAGTTATCACAATTCTGTAAAGTAAGTATTACTAATGCTGCTTCACAGATGAAGAAAATGAAGTTTAGAGAGGTTAAACATGTGTCAAGGTTACACAGCTTCTAAGTGGTAGAGTCAGGATTTGAATCTGGGTCTGCGTATTAATGGTTAATGGTTAATAGTTAGTCACAGGCAGTATGTGAGGCTCACACATTCTTTTACATACTTTATCTCATTGAATCCTCACACCTTATGAGGTAGCTATTATTATTCTGTCTTACAGATAAGTAGAGGCCTAGAGAGGTTAAGTAATTTGCCCATGGCTATACAGTTAACCAACCAAGTATCAGAGTGGGTATTTGAACCTAAGTTGGGTAAGATTAAAATAACAGTAATATAAACACTAATATTGAATTTATTATGTGCCATACAGAGGTCCAAGTGTTTGACATGAGTGATTCATTCAAGTCTCATATCAACCCTATGAGGTAGATTCTATTGTTATTTTCATTTAACAGATGAGGAAACAGACACAGAGAGGTTGAATAATTTTACCAAGATCACGTTGCTGGTGATCTGAATTGGGATCCAAACCCAGTCATTCTGGCTCCATAATCTGTGCTTGAAACTATTGCATTACATGGGGTCATAATCCATATGAAAGCACTTATCTCTGTGTTAGGCATTTAGCAGTTTCGTAATTTAAAATTTTGCCTTTAGGTCTTTTTAACTTCTGAGAAAAATAAGATTGTTGTAACTTTAAGTTAAAAATATGATACTAAATTTCCTAAGTTGCAGAATGAAGTGATTATAGCAGAAAATAGATTATACTGGTCATTGATTACCACAAACGAAGAGCTTATGCCCATTAACCTTTAAAGTAAGAAAACTTCCCTAGTATAAAATTTTAATGTTAGAAGACAATTTCAAAATATTTAAAAATCAAATAAAATCTTGTAGTATATGAGGCGTCGGTTTATAGAATCTCTAAGGAAAAATTAATCCGCCTTTTGTAGAAGGTTCCCTCACTCTTCATTCTCACCACATTTAGATAAGCTGTCCTGTTTCAGGAAGAAGTGTTTTAAGTTTGTACATAATTATGGCAGAGTCCTTGATTTGGATTGTTTTGAGGAACATGAAAGAATCTTACTTTTTTCTTCTTTATAAATCTACCAACCAGCAGATATGTTTTATCCTGTGGGAAGAATACAATATACAGTTCCTAGTTTAAAGGAGTTTAGTGGGAGAGACTGACAAAGGCTCTGATTGAATTGGCCGCAAAATTTATCATCTAAAGTAAATATCTTTGCCCACAACAAATGCTAACCTGCAAGGGAGTCTGGGACAACAGACAAAAGCCTGGGGTTTGTCTGAGGCTAACCACGATATAATAAGTACCGAGTAATAAAACATAGCAAAAGCATGTCTTTTTCAGCATGGTATTGGGGAGATAAGTTTGCAGACAATGCTTATTAGAGGAGGCTACTATTAGCTAAAGCTTGAATGATTAAAAAACAATTTATCTGGTAAATTTTGGCTTTTGGGAAAGACTACCTAGTTCTTGTCATGCAGAAAGACATGAATGCTAGAGAGATAATGATACTTTCAGGGAATGGCAAACTGCAACTAGCTCTCAAAAATGGAGAGTATTCTTGAGAGTAAGGGCTCACTAAAACTTTTTAATTAAATACACTTTATTTCTCTTTACCTTAAAATTCATTTCTAATATATGTATTCTGTCATTCCCTTCTCTCTATTCTCAAAGAAATACGTATGCTGGTAATTCAAGAGGGAGGAGATATGGGGATATATGTATATGTATAGCTGATTCACTTTGTTCTAAAGTAGAAACTAACACACCATTGTAAAGCAATTATACTCCAATAAAGATGTTAAAAAAAACCCCACAAAAAAACAACACACTGATCTACAAGAAAAAAAAAAACAAAACCTTTTAGAGAAAATACTGAATGACAACATCCATGTGTCCACATCCTGAACCTGGTTTGTATGTGTCTCCTTGAAGGTTGGTCTCTTTCTCTTCACATTGTCACCCTATATCACTTCTGCCCTGTGAACCCTCCTGACTTACATGATTACCATACTGTTTGCTTTGCTAATCCAGAGTTTTGTCCCTGACCAATGGGTTTAGCCCCTTGTCCAAACTGGGATTTTCCCATGGGATGATGGTAAGAGAAAGTATTAGGCAATGTACTCTGGTTTCCCTCTGCTTGTTATTAAATGAATTGTTATAAAATATTGCAACGTTTTCAGCTCCACAACTTCTATCCTAGACCAAGTCATCAGTAAATTTCCTGGACTTGTACAGCAGCTTTCTAACCTCTCTCTGGTCCATCATCTACAATGCCACCAAAGCTATACTGTGAATCATCTGATCATATTTCTTTATGCTTAAAATCTTTCATGACTCCTGATTGTCTTCAGCATAAAATCCAAATGCTTTTATTTAACAATGTCTTTAAAGTACATATATACATTTAAAACTATTCAGCCATAAAAAGAAGGAAAAAAGAAAATACTGCCATTTGCAACAACACTGATGGACTTTGAGGGCATTATGCTAAATTAAATAAGTCAGAGAAAGACAAATAGTGTATGATATCACTTATATATGAGATCAAAACAACAAAAAACAAAACAAATAAAAACAAGACAAGCAGCCAAACAAACAAAAACCCAAGCTCATAGATACAGAGAACAGATTGGTGTTTGCCAGATGGGAGGGGAGTGAGGGATTGGGGAAATGGGTGAAGGGGGTCAAAAGGTTCAAATGTCCAGTTATAAAGTAAATAAGTAACGGGATTGTAATGTATAGCATGATGACTATAGTTAATACTGTTTTTCATATTTGAGAGTCTCCAAGAGAGTAAATCTTGGAAGTTCTCATCACAAGAAAAAAAAAAGAAAAAAATAATTTGTAACAATGTATGGTGACAGATGGTAACTAGACTTATTGTGGTGGTCATTTCACAATGGGTGTAAATATCAAATCATTATGTTGTACACCTGAAATCAATATAATTTTATATGTCAATTATACCTCAATAACAAACAGACAAAAATCATGTTTAATATGACATGAATCAAATTTTCTTCCTATTAATACTATCACTTTATGCCAGAACATGCCACATTACAAGGTCTTTATCTCTTTTAGAGAAAAAAATTAACACATTTAGGAGAAAGCAGCATGGTTTTGAAATATAAAGGAATGTTTCACCATGTCTAGAAATTCTGTTGGAGAAATATTGGTAGCTATGAACTGTAGATGAATAATTTAATTCTCTTCTTTGTTTCTGATTCATAATTGAAACAAAGCTAAACTTCTCTTATGGTAGGATTTTCACTTGAGTTTTAAATTTCTCACCTCTTTACTGAATTATATATATCTGCATATATATGGTTATATATCTACTTGTATATTTTCCTCTGTCCTATTTCCTCTACCTCCTCTTTGAGGAAGAAGTAAAATATTTCATTCCCAAATAACTTTCCTCTATGATGACATTTCCTATAGTAACAGTCCTGAAGCTAAAGGCCTCAGAAAGAGCTGTTGAAGTGTGAACTGTGTTTAATGAAATCCATTTGCACATCTCTTCAACTGCTCTTTTCAAATCATCTGAGACACTTCTTTGAAGGGGACTTCCAGTTCACGTAAACCACCCTCCTGTGCTTTGGTAATAAAATAACTGCAAAAAAGGGGACATATCACTTGACTAAATATGGTTGATTGAGTTTGTTTATAACCCTCCTCTTTCCAGTAAAGATAGTCTCTTCAATAAGTGGTGCTGGGAAAACTGGACAACTACATGTAAGAGAGTGAAATCTGAATACTCCCTAATACCATACACAGAAATAAACTCAAAATGAATCAAAGACCTAAATGTAAGTCCGTACACTAGAAAACTCTTAGAGAAAAACATAGGCAGAACACCCTGACATAAATCACAGCAAGATGTTTTTTGATCCACCTCCTAGAGTAATGAAAATTAAAACAAAAATAAACAAATGGGATCTGATTAAACTTAAAAGCTTTTGCACAGCAAAGGAAACCATAAACAAAACAAAAAGACAACCCTCAGAATGGGAGAAGATATTTGCAAACAAAGCAAGTGGTAAGGGATTAATCTCTAAAATATACAAACAGCTCATGCCGCTCAATATCAAAAAAACAAATAACCCAATCAAAAAGCAGGGGAAGATCTGAATAGACATTTCTCCAAAGAAGGCATACAAATGGCCAAAAAGCACATGAAAAGATGCTCAACACCAATAATTATTAGAGAAATGCAAATCAAAACTACAATGAGGTATCACCTCACACCAGTCAGAATGGCCATCATCAAAAAAACTACAAACAATGAATGCTGGAGAGAGTGTGGAGAAAAGGGAACCCTCCTACGCTGTTGGTGGGAATGTAAATTGGTACAGCCACTATGGAGAACAGTATGGAGGTTCCTCAAAAAGCTAAAAATAGAACTACCATATGACCCACAAATCCCACTCCTGGGCAGATACCCAGAGAAAACCATAATTCAAAAAGATACATGCACCCCGATGTTTACTGCAGCACTATATACAATAGCCAGAACACGGAAGCAACCTAAATGTCCATCAACAGAGGAATGGATAAAGAAGATGTGGTACGTATATACAATGGAATATTACTCAGCCATAAAAAGAAATGGAATAGTGCCATTTGCAGAGACGTGGATAGACCTAGAGACTGTCATACAGAGTGAAGTAAGTCAGAAAGAGAAAAACAAATATCTTATAACATCCCTTATATGTCGAATCTAGAAAAATGGTACAGATGAACTTACTTGCAAAGTAAAAATAGAGACACAGATGTAGAGAACAAATTTATGGATACCAAGGGGGGAAGCTGAGGGATGGGATGAATTGGGAGATTGGGATTGACATATATACACGATTGATACTATGTATAAAATAGATAACTAATGAGAACCTACGTATAGCACAGGGAACTCTACTCAGTGCTCTGTGGTGACCTAAATGGGAAGGAAATCTAAAAAAAAGAGATGTATGTGTGTGTTTAACTGATTAACTTCGCTGTACAGCAGAAAATAACACAACATTGTAAAGCAACTATACTCCAATAAAAATTAAATATATAAGTAAAATTTTAAAAATGATTTAAAGTATTACTTGAATGATTATAAGTATTTGTATATAGTAGTTTGAAATCTAAGACATAAATACTTTTTAAGTGATAACCAAATAACAAATTTTTAATTAGAGTTTTCTTTTAATTTTCTATTATAGCTGCTTCCCATAATACTTTAAAAAGTACATTAATTAGCAAAACTAGAATGTTGTCTGTGTTTTAACTTTTCACTCTCTTTAAAAACGTCATACTTTGATATTATATTCCAGTATTGAAAAATCCATACGAACTGTGGGTTGTCATACAGGTTACAAATAGACTTGCCTTTTGAAAGTGTAGGGATATCTTGTGCAGGTTATGACCTTTTTGCAGTTAGTTCCATTTCCTATCCTCTCTTCTTTGTATTTCGGAGGGGGAACCCCCTGAAAATTGCACTTCCCAGGTTCCCCTGTCATCTGGATTCTGGCTAGGTTCAGCTAATAGGGGGCTTTAGCAGGAGACTGAAGGGCATGGAGAAGGGAGAAGCCTGGGTATTTCTCCTCCTTTTTATTTTGGGCAGCATCTCCAGAAGTGGCTACATCTCCTTTGTCGTTTTGCCAGACCGCCTCTTCCTTGTGGCCCCAACTTTGTTGGATTGCTCTGGTTCCCAGGGTTCACTGTCTTCTCCCTTTGCTCCTCTATCTGTGGGTGTAGTGGGGACTTCCTGCTGCTGTTAATCTCTGTGTTGCCCCGCTCTCATCTGTTTGGTCTTTTAGCTCTCCCAACACTTTTGCAACTACCTAATTTCCTGCAATACAGTCCTTTTCCTGAATTACCTGGGATGGCTCTTTTACTGACTGATCCTTGATTGATTCATGCCTCATTATGGAAGGCAAGAAATTTTGCTTAGTGATTCCTTGAGGTCCCTGTAAAAGGTGGGGCTGGATCTTCAACTTACCACCTGCTGCATCGTAATTGGCATGATTTGCTGAACCTTAGGGGAAGCTCTGTTTTTTTTTTTTTTTTTTTTTTTTTTTTTTTTGTGGTACGCGGGCCTCTCACTGTTGTGGCCTCTCCCGTTGCGGAGCACAGGCTCCAGACGCGCAGGCTCAGCGGCCATGGCTCACGGGCCCAGCCGCTCCGCGGCACGTGGGATGTTCGCGGACCGGGGCACGAACCCGTGTCCCCTGCATCGGCAGGCGGACTCTCAACCGCTGCGCCACCAGGGAAATCCCAGAAGCTCTGTTTTGATGGTGAGAGCTAACGCTAGTGGCTCAAAGTCTTGCCAATCCAGTAATTTCCTGAGCTAGGTCATGCTTATTTTATGCCACCTTGATAAGTGAGTTGTGTTCTTGACCAGATTATTACATTTTAAAATAGAGCTTATGTGTGCAGGCTGAAGGGCTGCCTAGATTTTTCTGGGGTCTGGTTTATATAAAAATACAAAAGCAAACCATAGAAATGTTATGATGTTTATGACAGGATATTTTTGGCTCCCTGCTGAGTTTGTATTCCATGGCCTGGGCTGGTCATTAGACATCGTTTAGTTTTGAAAATATACCCATGTGATTTTACTTTAGTCTCTGAGTTTGCACTTTATTTTGCGAAATTACTGTTTATTTTTAAATCCTTTTTCTTTCAGACAGGCTGAAGTTTTTGAATAAGTGAAATTGTCCCTCCTTTTTTTTTTTTTTGCCTGCTATGGAAAATAAGGAAATGTTATAGTCAGAGAGAGAGAGAGAGGTCTACAGAGCATACAGCATTAAATCTTAGCTCCACCATTCATTAATGTTGTACCCTGGACAGGTCATTTAAACATGGAATCTCAGGACATCTTTAAACTAGGTATAACAATATTTGCCTTAAAGGGTTGTTGTGTGGATTAGAATTACTAAAAATCTAGCAGATAGTCAGTGGTCAGTACTGAAATGTAAAGGAAGCTCTGAGAAGGAAGTAACTGATTTTGTGTGGGTATGGATGGAGTGGGATGGAATGGGGTGGGGTGAGTGTGAGAGGCCATTGAGGAAGACATTATATTATATTATATTATTATAGAGAAGATTATATTATATTATAGAGAAGATAATATAGGAACTGAACTTTAATACTCTTCTGGGAATGTTCTTCCTGAAAGCCTGTTTTTTTCCCTCACTTCAGTTCTTTATTCAAATGTCATCTTTTCATAGAGGTCTCTCTTAGCTACCCTGTAAAAAATTTCAGCTTATTCCCTGACATTTCCTAATCCCTTATCTGCTTTATGTTTTCTTCTTAGCACTACTATCTAATCTAATGTAAAGTGTACTTATTTATTTATTGTCTGTCTCCTCCACTAGAATATACACTGTGTAAAGGTGGGATTTTTCTTTCTTTTGTTCCCTGTTGCCCAGAACAGTGCCTGGCACATGCTAGGCGCTCAGTAAGTATTTGTTGAAAGAATTATTGTGAGAATGAGTAAAACTTCACCAGATGAAATTACTTATACGTGCATTTATTGCATTTTCATAACTATTAACCTCAAGTTATAGGATGCAAAGCTGAGACATTTAGCATGGCTATATTGATTTATAGAAAGCAAACACTTATTCAGCAATCTTATTTTTTGAGGGTATTCCTGAGAATTGGGTGAGGTGGAAACCTTTGAATAGCCAACATAGTTGTTGTAAAATACATGCACTAAATTTCATTCACCTCACTCTTTAGAGGAGACACTTAGAATTTATTTCTTCTTCTTTAGACAGAGTTCTAACTATCTTGATAGTATGGGTTTTCAGCTCAGGAAATTTGCAGACAGGGTGGAACCTGAGGGTAAGAATGCTCTTTGGTCAGAAAGCAAAGTTGACAAGCTGACAGAAGGGAGGAGGCAGAAAATAATAAAGTAAACAACTAAATTTAAATATATAATCATCAAGCTATCTGCTTATCATCAAGATAAGATGAAATTATGTACACAAGATGATTTTAGAAAGATTTCCCGTAAAACTAGAGATGTCCCTGTAAACTATTACATCTTTATCCTTACAGTCTGGTATATATCCTCACTACTCCAGGAAGATAGTTCTCTGAAAGTTTGCCAGGGAGTTAGTCATGTACTTCAGTGGTCTTGTTTTAGCTCTTGATTCTTTTGCAGCATATGGCATTTCTAATGATCATTCTTACTTTTTGCCACTCTTTTCCCCAGTAGTGTTGACTATACCATTCTCATTTCTCCCATCTCTGACTAACCTGTCTTGTTTTCATCCACACATGGCCCTTAAGACATTCTCTAAGGTTTAGTTCACCTATCTTTAGTTTAATCTTTGTAAATCTTGACTATCATATCTAATAATTCACCATTCATCCATCCATTGAGAATTATAATTATGCTCGTTAAATATCCTGAATCCATTAATTTCTTTCTGCTTTCCTCATTCAAACCACCAACATCTCTCATTGGGAAACTTCTGTTCCTCTTGTTTCCTCCACTCATGTTCCACCCCCAGTGCCATTATCCATTCTCAACACAGCATTTCGAGTGATCCTTTAAAAACTCAAATCATATCTTATTCCTTCCTTATTTAAAACATTTTATTGCTTTCCCATCAGAGTTAGAATAAAATCTACACTCCTTATCTTGACTAAAAAAATGTTACAGATCTGGGCCTTGACTACTTTTCTGACATTATGCCATCCTCACTCTTTCCAATAATGCTGTAGCCACAGTGACTTTCTACCTGTTCATAGAGCAAAGTAGATTTGTTTCCACTTTGTTTAGGCTGTTTAATCCTTTCTTCTTCCTAGAATACTGATACCTCCTCCCCCTTCACCATCCCCTTTGCATCTTAGCATTCAGATCTCACCTTACATATTGCTTCCTTGGAGAGACCTTCTCTGACTAGCCAGTCTTAAGTGGTCACCCAGTCACTCTGTCATATCATCTGTTTTTATTCTTTGCCTGTTCACTTACTTCTTTCTTTATCTTCCTCCCCTACGAGAACAGTTACTTTGTCTATTTGCTCTATCACTAGAGCCTGACTTGTAGTAGTCATTCAATAACTATCTGTCAGAAGGATGAATGAATTATGTGGCAGATACTAAAGTTACAGAGATAATAGTAGTAAATACTTTGTACTGCAGTAGTTATTAGCCTATCCTAGGTCACAGGCATTTTTGAGAATCTGATGAAAACTATGAATTATCTTCCAAGATAAATGCACTTATGTACATACAGAAAACATTTGCCTAAAAATTAGAATGCTTGATTGAGTACTTACTCTTTGTTAGCCACTTTACTAGTGTCCCTGCCCTCTTAGAGACTGTGGAATACACTTTTATTAAGTAATAATCTTTATATTATTATTGGAACATAATCAATGTACTGGCACAATGCTTCTCAGAACTATGTGTGGACAGGAACTGTTTTGTTTTTAAATTTCCATTGCCATGGCTCTGTATGTGGTCCTGCTCTGCATGACTTATATGAAGCTCATGCCACATGCAATTCACCACATGAATTTGTCAACATCCAAACTGGTTATATCCTATTCAACTAGATAAGTACACCAGTCATGAGTTTGGATATCAAATGGCTATAAACGTATCATACTGTATTATAGATATGTACGTATCATATCTATAATAAGCAGGATGCAGGTCAGTATCAATCCATGGACCAAATTTTGAATAGCACTGCCTTAGAAAGTATCATAAGTCTTGAACTCTCTTCGAGGCAGTAGTCCCATATTTTAATTTACCTGATTGTGTCTCTAGCTAGATGTTCTACTGGCATTTTAAACTGGACATCCTCCCAAACCAAACTTACCATGTTCTAACTTAAAACAGAAAGAGCCCAGTTGAGGGCTTTTTAAAAAATTTCAAAAATTCCAACACCTTCATGTTAATATAGAGTCATCTTTGGCTTTCCCTTGCTACCCCAATCCCATCACTCACTAAATTCTGTTACTCTACCTCATGTTTCTTAAACTCTTTTTCCTTATCACTCCACTAAGAATGATTTTTAGACATTTTATTTTTCTAATTCCACTCATCTCCATAAAATTTTAATGCTATATACTATATAGCATTATATGTGTTTATATACACATGTGTTTATATTATATGTGTTTATATACATATGTATATACATATATATACATATACATATACTATATATGTGTTTATATACTGTGGTCCGTTGGAGGGCCACAAATCATTGTAATATCTAAAATTTCTGGTCCGTTGGAGGGCCACAAATCATTGTAATATCTAAAATTTCTTTGCCTTCCCAGATACCACCCTTGGTGAGAACATGTGCTCTACCTGTATGATCTCATGTATACATTTTCGTCTTCATCCTATTACCCAGTATCAAATCCATATTATTTTGACTTTGATCATGATATTCTCTTTGTTTGGGAGTTCTTTTCCATATTTTTATTGAAATTAGATCCATCTTCAAGGCTCCACACCCAGACTTACTTTTTCCATGAACTTTTTAATGATTCTTTTAGCTGTGTATGACTTTTCCCTCTTCTGATTTCCATTTACAACTTTATTGATATTTTTTTATGGAACAGAGATTTTTATTGTTGTCTGCAAGCACAGGCTCCTTGAGGGCAGGAACCATTTCTTTTCTTTTCTTTTCTTTTAATGGCTAGCTTTCAATAGATACTTAAAACATCCATGAATGAATATATAAATGACTATTGCTTAAAAATAAAAGGGTTGGTACTAAAGTATTTGGTAAATTTTTACTCAATAATCCTTATTCTCTCTTGGTTGAGTGAGGAATTTTTCTATAAAATTCTGGTCTCCTACCTCTGTCTTCTTTGTCTATACAGGGGTGGAATTATTATAGAAGATGAGATAATGGAAACCTTATATGGTTCCTTGCTTTATCATCAACTCACACTTATATTGGATATCCTAAAGGAGCCATGGGTAGATGGATTAACCTGACTCAGTACCTTCATCTTAGTCTTTAATTTGTCACTATATTCATAATTTATACATCAATCACAGAATATTTGTATTTGAAGTGTCCCTTAAATATAGCAGAACATACTTGTTTAAAACAAATGCATTGGAAAAAATGTCTCATAGGGCAGGTTTTATTGCAATATTTAGAAGCAAATGCTCATATTCATATGTACTGTTTGATTCCTTCCCAATATGTTTTCTGTGTTTTAAAAAAACTTTCCTGTACACTAAATTACTGAAGGTTTTTATCTTTTATCAATTTTCATAATTATTCCTGAAGAGTGCATCAACGTAGGAAAGAAATAACTTTCACACTTTTCAATTTATACAAAGAGATATTGAAACCATTTTAAATTGTTATGAAAATGTAGGTTTCAATTTTTAATATGTTAATATCAAACATTTTATGGGAATCATGTAGCTAGCATGGAGTCTTAGCTTTGGAGACAGACAGGTCTCTTTGTGAGTTCTGGTTTTACTACTTATTACCTGGGTGACCTTGTTTGAGTTACTTAGTGTTTTTTATTCAAGACTCTCCAGAGAAATAGAATATATATATATAAATTATTTACTTTAATAAATAAAATAAATAAAGGTTTACTTTAAGGAACTGGCTCATGAAATTATGGAGGCTAGCAAGTACAAAATCTATAGGATGGGCTGGCAGGCTAGAGATCCAGGAAGAGCTGATGCAGTTTAAGTTTGAAGGCCCTCAGACTGAAAACCTAGGGAAGAGCTGGTGTTGTATTTCAAGTTGGAAGGCTGTCTGTGGCAGTTTCTTCTTGCTTGGGGTAGGTCAGTCTTCTGTTCTATTCAGGCTTTCAACTGATTGGATGAAGCCCACCTACCTTATAGAGGACAATCTGCTTTACTCAAAACCCACTGATTTAAATGTTAATCTCATCCCAAAACAGCTTCCTTGAAACATCCAAAATAACTTTTGATCACATAGCTAAGCACTGTGGCCCAGCCAAGTTGATAGATAAAATTTACCATTATACTCAGCTTTTCCAAAACTCAGTTTTCTCCTTTTAAAATATGTAGAATAATAAACTGTCTCATAGAATGGTTGTGGGGATCACATACGGTAATGCATCAAATGCCTAACACATGGTAGACACTCTGTAATTGTCAACAACACTAACTCCTCCCCACTTTTCCTCTTCCTTCCCACCTCCCTCTTCCTCCTCCTTTTCCTGTTTTTATGGAAGAGAAATAAGACCCATGATTGTTTTACATGTGATGTGGAATATTCATATAAGCATTAAAAATATCTCACAGAAGGACCAATTTATTATTTAGAAAAACAAAAGAAAATGACAGTTATTTATCAGCAAGGAAGGTAGAATCATTTATAATCATTCATTCATTGAATGAACAATGTTTTGAGTGTTCACTATATTCTGTCTGGGTCTCACTGGGAAGCTGTAAGAGGTTGAGTGACATATCAGAATGGTCACTCAATGGCAGAGCAAATAAGAGAGGCCATATTTGAGTAAATCTGTGGAGTAACATGGAGTCAAAATCAATAGGAGCAAAGCAGAAAATAGCAGGAACTCAGGTTCAGAAGAGAACAGATCTGAAACATCAGTGGATCCTCATTAGCTATGAAATGAAGCCCAAACATCTTAATATAGAATTTAAAGCTTTCCCTACCTACCTCTCCAGATGTTTCTCTTACTCCTCCATGCCTCGGTTTTGGACTGTATTAATACAACTTTGGTTTTCCACATACATTATGTAGTTTTATGCTTCCATGCTTTAGTTCATGTGATTTTCTTTGCCTTGAAAGCTATTGCTAACTTTCTTTTCCAGGCTTATTTGCATTTAACTTTCAAGACAGCTCAATTATCTAACCAGGAAACCTTCTCTGAAGCCGTACATTGGTTTAAGTGAATATCTTCATTGTTTCCATAACACTGGGCACGAATCTCTACATTATCAATGACTTTTGAATTTATTTGTTGATGTGTCTTTCTTCCCTTGTAGTTCAGGTGCTATGTGTCTTTCATTTTACAACCCTTGAGAATCAAACGCAGAGCTTACCCTTGTTAGGAAACATTTGTTAATTATACTGCAGGAGTCTTTCCCTTTGACAGAATTTGCTTGTATAAGCCAGGTATCAGCTCAAGAACCATATTCTATACTTCTCTAGATATCGTCATATAATTGGGAGCTTATGTTTTATGATCATTTTGACTTTCAGTTCCTCCTTTTTAGGATTCTTGGTTTTACTATGTATCTTACCTGTTCTTTTATTTCTGCTTTGTTTCATTCCTGATGTGGAACTTAACTCTTCTTGATGTCCACAACAAAACTTGTGCTCTCCCACACAGAATTGTATATGTGTATGTAACAGCCTTAATGGAAGGATTAGAAAAAATTTTTAAGTTGAAGAAGTGAACATAACTCAAAATCAAGCACCCCTGTTCTCAGTGCCCTATGGCTGCTTTACTGTGTTTCTAGACCTTTCATGGATTTCTAGCCATCCCAAAACCTCTCCTCAATTCATAGAATAATTTATTTATCTTTAGCAGATTGGTGTCATTTATGTTCATTTTGAGGAATAAGAAAGTTGATTGTTCAACCTTCTAGGCCTCAGTTTCTTGAGTTAGCTCTATTTAATTTTGCTTGAAAACTGGTTAGTCATTACCTGATTTCATCTTAGTTTTGTAATACTGGCAAGGAGCAACCTACATATATTAATATATATTTTTAAACTATGTCTACTAGAGATTGCCAACAAACACATGAAAGGATGCTCAACATCACTAATGATTAGAAAAATGCAAATCAAAACTACAATGAGGTATCACCTCACACCAGTCAGAATGACTATCATCAAAAAATCTACAAACAATAAGTGCTGGAGAGGGTGTGGAGAAAAGGGAACACTCTTGCACTGTTGGTGGGAATGTAAATTGATACAGCCACTATGGAGAACAGTATGGAGGTTCCTTAAAAATCTAAAAATAGAACTAACATATGACCCAGGAATCCCACTGCTGGGCATATACCCTGAGAAAACCATAATTAAAAAAGAGTTAAGTACCACAATGTTCATTGCAGCTTTATTTACAATAGCCAGGACATGGAAGCAATCTAAGTGTCCATCGACAGAAGAATGGATAAAGAAGATGTGGCACATATATACAATGGAATATTACTCAGCCATAAAAGGAAACAAAATTGAGGTATTTGTAGTGAGGTGGATGGACCTAAAGTCCGTCATATAGAGTGAAGTAAGTCAGAAAGAGAAAAACAAATACCGTATGCTGACACATATATATGTAATCTAAAAAAAAAAAATGGTTCTGAAGAACCCAGGGGCAGGACAGGAATAAAGACGCAGATGGAGAGAATGGACTTGAGGACACAGGGAGGGGGAAGGGTAAGCTGGGATGAAGTGAGAGTGGCATGGACATATATACACTATCAAATTTCAAATAGATAGCTAGTGGGAAGCAGCAGCATAGCACAGGGAGATCAGCTCGGTGCTTTGTGACCACCTAGGGGGTGGGATAGGGAGGGTGGGAGGGAGATGCAAGAGGGAGGAGGTATGGGGATATTATGTATACATATAGCTGATTCACTTTGTTATACAGCAGAAACTAATACAACATTGTAAAGCAATTATACTCCAATAAAGATGTTAAAGAAAAAAACTATATCTACTAGAGATACAGGCTTATTAGGTCTGTTGTCTTCCTTCCAAGTTATCAAAGTTGACAGTTTTACTTTATAACATGAGCATCTTTACAGTCTGTTCTATCCATTTCCATCTTGTCTGATGGCTAAGCTTTGACACATGTTTGAGGAGTTTGTGAAGAGAAAACCTGACTTTAAGGTGCCAATTTCTGCATTGGTTTATATAGACTTGACTTCTGTAACAAATAGAATCTAAAATATACAATGGTACAAATATGTATAAGAGAAAGCGTTTTCTTGTTCATCTTATAGTCCAAGGCAGGTAAGTGTTCATGATTAGTGTGAAGCTCTCATCTATGAGGTGTTTCAGTATTCTAGTTTCCTTCCATCTTGTGGCTCTGCTGTTCCCAACGGCCTTGTTAACCATCATCTTTGTTAAACTGGTGGAAGGAAAAAGAGTAAGGGGGACAGATATCTGCTTCTTAAAAGCCTTAGACTGGAAATATAACATATCCTTTCAACTCACAATCCATTGGTGAGAACTGGTCATATGGACACACCTAAAAGCAATTAATACTGGGAAATATAGTCTATATTTGTGCCTAGGAAGGAGAGGAAATGGATTTTTCGTGATCAGTAACAATCTCTGTATACCATCTCCAATCCCCATCTCTAAAACTCTTATGCATATGAACTAGTTTTAGAAGCAAGACTAAAACACACATGGAATAGTAGACAGCAAAAGAAAACCATATATAGTTTAATACCAACTTATAAATGCAACCCTTACATAGGAACTCAGAGTAAAGAACATATTAATGTGGACTGAAGGCGACAGGGAGGCTTCTTAGAGATGAGCATTGAAGGATTAGGAGAATTATATTCAGAAATTACAAGGGAAAATGTTTAATATTTTGTTGTTGACCTGGATGGAAGTATTCCCTTAGTTTATTTATTTAAAAAATACATATAATGTATTAATACATTAATACTTTACAATCTTCTGTCTTTATGTTCTGAACAAGGTGAATAAAAAAGAACAAAAAAGCCTTATGGAAAATAATATATTATCACTGAATTTTCTCATTGTTTAAAATATTAAAAAATGGATGTGATTTAAATCCCATCCCTTTAAACCTGCCATTTGATAGATCATCAAAAGTGTTTCTAAACCTGATGCTCTGTGTTCTCTAGGAAAAATCAAAGCTAACCTATGTGAGATTTTGTTTGTGCATTTGGGATTCAGCAAAGAAATGTTTATTACTCAGAAATAAGAATTGACAACCTGTAAATGTTGACTCACATCTATATATCCTATTTATAATAATTTTATCATGAAAATTCCTGTTCAGTTGAGTTCCATTTTTCTCATTTACAGAGAATCAATAGTTTTCATAAACGGTAACTCTTTCATTTAAAGGGATATTTCCAACCAGATCAACACAATTTCATATTTACAGCAAAGTAAAACAGCTTGAAAATTTAAATATTCTGTGAACAAAAAATGAAAGTCAAAGTATATAATTTGTCTTTACTTGATTTATATATCCTTACTCTATGGGCTTTATAAGTATTTATAGAAATAACTCCTTTTGTAGACAAGCACATATTCCATAGAAAATGGCCAGTTAATATATTACTTTTACATTCAAGGTAATTCTCAAATGCTGACACCATCCTTTGGGTATTTGATATTTCAGGAAAGTTTTATAACTTGAACATTTAGAGAGTGCCATGTTGGTGACTATGCATTTTCATAGCCTTGAGTATTTGACGCTACATTGTGGGACAGGTCAGATAAGTAATTTCGTCTCAATTTTATAGATGAAGAAATAGATTCTCAAAATTTAAATATCTTTCTAAATGTCACATAGCTTAATGCAAAAGAAAAACTTCTAAGGGTCACTGTGAGAGGTTGATGGGAATACATTTCAAATATTGAATGCTTAGAACAATGCCTAGCAATAATAGGTATTCAGTACATGTTTATTGAATGAATAAATGGAGAATGAATGAATGAACAAATAAATAAATAAGTTTAGAGGCTTGTTGGTATCTATCCCTTCACAAAGTATACTGCATAATATGGATCCCTCTGTAAGGAGAACTCACCATATGCTATATGTGGTGAACCTTAGGGGCTTATGGAAAATAATAACAAGAACAGTAAGACCGATCATAAAATCTGTAACAATTTCTAATATTTATGTAGCATTTTATGGCTAACAAAGTGTTTTCATATCTATTATGGCCTCTCATAAATCCTGGACAAAATGTAGGGCAAGCAGTTTATTCCTATTTTTGGAAAAGGAAATTGAGGTTCAGAGAAGTTATGTGACTTGCTTAAATGCACATAATGAGTGGCAGAATTGCAGCTCAACCCAGGCTTACCTGACCTCAGAGCCTATGCTCTCACACCTTAGTTCACTCTTTATTATTCATTGTTGATCCATTTACTTGCTGGTTTATTCATGACAACCTGAGCATTGCCAAGCTGCAGTATAAGCTAATAATCAGTCTGATATCCTGTATTAGCTTATAGGACAGCAAGTTGAGACCCTTTGAGGTGAATGTATAGGAAAGTACATGTTACCACTTGGGGGAGCTTTAACTCACTCCCCATATGGGGTTTGAATAGCTTATCTGGGTAGGCTAATTACATGTATTCACAGCACATCTTGTTCTTCATTGATGGAGGCAGGTAATTGGTTCATCTTTCGGTTGATGGAGAAAGAGTGACATTTGTGGATTTGGAAAACTCAGTCCTTTAGGAATTGTTAGGAAAATGTCATGGGCTTGAAATTGGCAGTTAAGTATATGTTTTCAGAAGGATTTTGGCCTGTTAGTATGTTGTGCATATGGATCCTAGTTCATATACTCAGCAAGAAATTTGAAATTAAATTTATTTAAATCAAATTAATCTGACTCTGGGCCTCCATCTCATTGAGATTTTGGGTAATTCAATTTTCCTATCTTCATTGAGGCTCTCTTTCCCTAGAGTTACATAAGACTTCAAGAGGCTTATGTGATACTCAGGTAATGAGATAAGGCCTTCTGATTTTGAAATGTCTGGGCATCATGGCATCCTCATCATCAAAGTCTGTGCAGCTTCTTGAAGGTGGAATGCCTCAGTGAAAGCAGGGAATGGGGCTCTTTATGGGGCCTTTTGCCTAGATCTAGAGCCCTAGTGCCCAGATTTCTTCCTCCCTAGGTGCCCTGCACAGCCATTTCCTGCCGAGGACTGCAGGGAATATCTCTTCCTCCCGTTACTCATGGGGATCCTTGACCTCTATCACTTTCCCAATGTATGGGACTATTTCTTTCATTTTTCTGTTGCCAATGGAAGTCTCCTCTTTCGACTAACATAATCCTGGATAAGGTAGGAAGAGAAGTGTTGGAGGCTACTTTTGCCTTTTTATTGCCACACAAACCTCCCCTGAGGCAAGAGAACTCAAAGCGGCTGGTGCAGAGTGTGTATGGTGTGTATGTGTGTAGTAGGGGGCAGTGTCCAGTGCATGGGGAAGTAGAATGTGGAATATCACATACTAAACACCAAAACATATCAACATCTCAATAAATTATCTTGTAAAACAGTTTATTGTCAGTGTATTTTTTTTCCCACTCACAGACTGGTATTGCCAGAAGACCTAGCACTTATATATGTGGCCTTGAGCAAGTCCTTTATCTTCTCTGTGTGATCTAATTACTAAAATGGAGTAATTAAGCCTGTCCTGCCTAGTTGACAATACTGCTACTACATGCAAATGATAGAAGATAGGGAAAATGTTCTGTAAGTTAATATACTATAAAATACAAGGACTTTTGGTTTTGTGAATTTCTTGCAAAAGAGAATTTCTTAGTATGCTCAATATGTTTTTAAGTCAAGAAAGCCAAGTTATTTTAAGATAACAAAGAATCCCTTGGAAGGGTCACAAATAATTTCCATTCACGTTGTATTGGCCAAAACATATCATATGGCCATGTCTATTTACAGGAGGGCAGAAAGTGGAATTCTTCCATTTGTCCTAAAAGTGAATGGAGTAAGGATGGTTAAAGAAATATTGAGCATCTATTACATGCCAGGTGCTACACAGGAAATATTATATACCTTATCTCTAATTCTCCTAATAATTCCATGAAATAGGTACCCCCCCCCCAATATTTCAGGTGAGGAAGCTTAGGGTCAAAATTTAAGTAACTGTTAGTAAATGACAGAGCCATGATTTGACCTTCATCTGACTCAAAGGCCTGAGTTCTTTCCACTGGATCACAGTGTGAGCACACACTTCCTTTTCTCTGAAATTTTGTTAGCCACAGATGATTTGGAATGGAAGATTTAAGTTTAGGTTAATAATTATTAATTGTTCAAAATAACTAATATTTGCTAGGCAGTAGGTGCTCTGAGTTCATATGTCTGGGTCATGTTTTTCTCATTCTGCAAAATGAAGGAATTGGGGGCTGGGTTGTGGAGGTTGGTAGATGATCTCTAGGGTACTGTGATGGTTAATTTTATGTGGCAACTTGACTGGGCCATGGAGTGCCCAGATATTTGGTCAAACATTATTTTGGGCATGTTTATTAAGGTATTTCTGGATGAGATGAACATTTTAATTGGTAGACTGAGTAGAACATGTTGCTCTCCCTAATGTGGGTGGGCCTCATCTAATCAGTTGAAATCCTGAATAGAATAAAAGGACTGCTCCTCCTGAGAGTAAAGGGGAACTCTTCCTACTTGAGTTCCTTGAGCTGGGAAATCAATTTTTTTTTCTGCCTTCAGCTCAATAAAAATATCAGCTCTTCCTGTGTCTTCAGTTTGCCAACTACGGATTGTGGGACTTGTCAGCCTCCATAATAGCGTGAGCCAATTTCTTATAATAAATCACTCTCTTTACACACACACACACACACACACACACACACAGAGACACTAATGGCTCTGTTTCTCTGGATAACCCTGACTAATATAGGCACAAACAACTCTGATAATGTGTGATTATGAAATTCAACAATAACAATGAAGAACTGCTGTTTAAAGGAGAGGTTCAGGCTCAGTTCTTCTTTCAGTCAGCATTTTATTGAAGATTCTTAATGGAATATTTACATTGACATTTACATGTTATCTTATCATATGGATAATAAGTAGTTATTACCATTAGGAAGATAATTGACCAAATGTTTAATTTTTTTTCTGAAAATGTTAGTTGCCAGTATGGATCAATGTGATTGCGTTTCTGGCAACGTTTGGCTTACCTTACCTAAAACAAGTCACAAAAAATTAAGAACAGAAAGATTGATTCTTTTCCAAGTTTTATATTTTCTCCTGACAGCTACTCTGCAACCCCAGGCATAGATTAATGAATGGAGTATGCACAAAGGGATATCAGCTCACATATATGACATTACTCAAATGTCTCCAACTCTGGAAAAAGCATGTGAATGATTTATAGAATTGATATTAATCTCTTTCCAGTAAATGCATTACTTCAGATACAGATACATGGGAAATTGATGTTACCACTCTAATGCCAAATTAATTTCTTTCTTGCTAGATCAGCATTGTAAATGGAATTAGATGTTAACCTTTTATACATCTAAACAGGGTAAAATATAGAAGTAATTTTATAAGTAAAATTTGGATGCCTGATGCTGAAGGGAATGGTATGTATTTTTAAAATTTGTGTGTCTTCTTCTTTCTGAGATTTGTGGAACCTGGGATATTGATATATTTAAAGTATAGTTTAATATCATTTAGAAATAGAATAATTATAATTGAATCTGAATATTTAACACAGGACTATAAATAATAGTATAGCAAATGAGAATTACAAGTTACTAAAGATTACCTTCAATAAAATCAAAAAAAATAAAGATCCCACAGATTCTCGAGAACAAGTCTATTTTTTGAGGGAAATTTTATCCAAGAATTCTCAGTCATTAATAAATAAACACTTTAAACCTATGTGTAGGCATAAAGGAAGCTGGAAACTTGTTGGGCAGCCTCTTCCTCCTTCCACATATGCCTGGGTCTGCATGCTCTAGAGTCTGCTTTTCCTGTGTTCCCAGGTTTCTATGCCTTTCAGCTGCCATAGTGTTGATTTTGGACTGCTCAACATAATCTAATAAACTAGGTCTTATATTTCAATCCCAAATTATCGGAAGAAAAATATGATAGCTCAGCTTGAGTCTGGTTGAAGCCAAGGAGGGTGGTCATTGGGTATATAGGACTGTCGTTTTAGGGCTGTGGGTAGGGCAGATTCTTTAAGAAGGGGGTGTGGGTAGAGGGGAAGTGATGGACATTTCTAATGTAGCTGATCTTGCAGGTCTACAGTGGTTCTTCCAGCTTGACAAATCTCTGATTTTGTAGAACAGCTGCTTATCCCATACCTTTACCTTTCTCTTCCTTGCTTCTTGCAGTTAGATAAACCGCTATGGGCCTTGCCTTTTGTCAGTATGCCTCATCACTGAGTTAGTCTTGATCATATCACGTCTGTGAGTAGTAGCAGAGTTGCTGCCAACTAACCTTGTTATCTGATGTGCAAGAGACGACAAGCCCTACTCACTAGTTTACACCTTAGGGCATTTTCCACATTATTTGCGCTGGTATAGTCTGCAGAACTGGGTTCTTTCTTGACACCTCCTTTTCTGTGCCATAATCTTACTAGTCACTGAACTTACAGAATCTTAGAATTAGTATTTCTTTAAGCCTGGGGTATTGCCTTGAACCCTTGCCCTCTGATGGCAGTCTGGGTTGGGAAGCCTAATTTTCACCATGTCTATACTCAAATATACATTGTATTTCTCAATCACTGCCTGAGATCAGATGTGAATAGACAGACTTCCATGGACCACTAAATGGCAAATATGTTTGGTCTGTATTACTGCCCACTGCCTAGACCTTTTAAACCTTTTCCAGCAGAAACCATGCCTGAACATCCTATGCTTTTTGGGCACTTTTTGGGCATCAAACCTCTTAGCTGCTGTTGCTGGGACCACTCCCTCCTGACCCAGCTCTGGATCCTGAAAGCACACTCTAGTTGTGACAGTATGACTCTGGTTGCATCTGTAAAGTGGTAAAGGTGAGAGTTAAGGATGACAGTGATAGAAATTAGGAGAGTGTTTGCCTTACCTAAGAAAGAGCTACTTTTCAATATTTTTATACCATTTGTTTCCATAGAGAATTTTGATCTCCTGGGATTTTCACCATTTTTTTCTCTATTCCAGGTTTCTTTCGGTAGCATTGCACCTAGATATTGCTTCAATGGTTTTATTTCTATTGGTCCTGTTTATATTTGTATAACAATTGCTGGGCACTAGGGGTAGGTGTGGGATGGGAAGAAGAGGAAAAGAAACATCTGACATAATCCTTGCTCTCAGAAAAGCTTAAAGCCCAGTGAAGGATGTGAACATATTCATCAATGATACCAGGGAGTGAATCAAGCAAGGGAAAGAAGTGTTGAATACTCACACATTAATTAATTACTCAAATATTTATTGAGTGTCTACTATGTCAGGTTCTATTCTAGGCAGTGGGGACTCAGAGGTAACTAAGATTGGATCCTTGCTGTCAAGGAGCTCATAGTCTGATGGGGGATTCAAGTGCACTAAAAAAACTACAGGGGCTGTTAATGTTGAAGTCACCATCATCTCTCATCTGATTGTTCATTAAATGCACTGTGCATACTCTCACCTCAGGACATTTGCCCTTCATCTGCCAGGAATACATGTAGGACATCTGCCAGGAATACATGTAGGACATGATACTTTTGCACAGTACATCTCTTACTTCATTCAGGTTTCCACTAAAATGTCCTATCAGGGAGGTCTTTGCTGGCTACACAACTAGTATAGTACTGACTGTCTTTTCATCTCCCCCATCTCTCTTACTCTACTTTATTTTTGTTCTTAGCATGTATCATCACCAAACTTGTTATGTATTTATTTTTTGTTTCATTATTTGTCTCCCCCTCTAGAATGTAAGCTCCATGAGAACAGGATTTTGTTTGTATGACTGAGTGCTTTATATCCCTAGAACCTAGTACAGTGTCTTGTATATAGTGGGTAATCAAAAAATACTTGTTGATTAAATAAGAGAATGAATAAATTAATGAATGAAGAACAAGTGAGTAGAGTCTGTATAGGGTACGATAAAGTCAACAAGGAAGGAGTCGTCATTTTTACCTGGGGACAGGGGTGGCTTTAGGAGGTGTGGTCTGAGAATGGAGGGGTAGGGGTACACAGTTTGTCATGTGCTGCTTCATGTGCCTTTGCAGAGGAATGGTTGCTGATAGACTATTCCAGAGTTTGTAGTAAGAGAGTGTGTCTTAAGTAAGAGTTGCTTTAAAATCCCATCCTAGTCGTGTGGCATTCTATATTAATAAAATTTTCAATTTTATTTTTTCTGTATGTTCATATTTTCTTTACTGCCTTCTGCCCGCTAATGAGTAGTCATGAGCTTTTCTCCTGGGTTGTGGGTTTCTTTCTTTCTTTATTTTTTTACATCTTTATTAGAGTATAATTGCTTTACGATGGTGTGCCAGCCTCTGCTCTACAACAAAGTGAATCAGTTACACATACACATACATTCCCTTATCTCTTCCCTCTTGCGTCTCCCTCCCCACCACCCTCCCTATCCCACCCCTGCAGGCGGTCACAAAGCACCTAGCTGATCTCCCTGTGCTATGCGGCTGCTTCCCACTAGCTATCTACCTTACATTTGGTAGTATATATATGTCCATGCCTCTCTCTCGCTTTGTCACAGCTTACCCTTCCTCCTCCCATTTCCTCCAGTCCATTCTCTAGTAGGTCTGTGTCTTTATTCCTGTCTTACCCCTAGGTTCTTCATGATATTTTTTTTTCCTTAAATTCCATTTATATGTGTTAGCATACGGTATATGTCTTTCTCTTTCTGACTTACTTCACTCTGTATGACAGACTCTAGGTCTATCCACCTCATTACAAATAGCTCAATTTTGTTTCGTTTTATGGCTGAGTAATATTCCATTGTATATATGTGCCACATCTTCTTTATCCATTCATCTGATGATGGACACTTAGGTTGTTTCCATCTCCGGGCTATTGTAAATAGAGCTGCAATGAACATTTTAGTACCTGACTCTTTTTGAATTATGGTTTTCTCAGGATATATGCCCAGTAGTGGGATTGCTGGGTCATATGGTAGTTCTATTTGTAGATTTTTAAGGAACCTCCATACTGTTCTCCATAGTGGCTGTACCAATTCACATTCCCACCAGCAGTGCAAGAGTGTTCCCTTTTCTCCACACCCTCTCCAGCATTTATTGTTTCTAGATTTTTTGATGATGGCCATTCTGACTGGTGTGAGATGATATCTCATTGTAGTTTTCATTTGAATTTCTCTAATGATTAATGATATTGAGCATTCTTTCATGTGTTTGTTGGCAGTCTGTATATCTTCTTTGGAGAAATGTCTATTTAGGTCTTCTGCCCATCTTTGGATTGGGTTGTGTGTTTTTTTGTTATTGAGCTGCATGAGCTGCTTATAAATTTTGGAGATTAATCCTTTGTCAGTTGCTTCATTTGCACATATTTTCTCCCATTCTGAGGGTTGTCTTTTGGTCTTGATTATGGTTTCCTTTGCTGTGCAAAAGCTTTGCAGTTTCATTAGGTCCCATTTGTTTATTTTTGTTTTTATTTCCACTTCTCTAGGAGGTGGGGAGGGCAGGGACCAGTGTTTATTTGCATATCCTCAGAGTCTGACATAATGACCTTGAATTACTTTGTCAGTAGTAGCTTTTGTATTTTAATAGAAATTAATTGCACTCCCTTGGAGCTGGAACATTCTAGAATTCTGTGATTCCCTAGCCTGACACTTCTACAGCCATTGGTTTTTTTTTATGCAATAGTTTTATTTAGTGTGATAATTTCTTATAAAAATGAATATAACCTTGAGACTTAGTGTTAACTATTCAAATTATGGTATACACAATGACTTAAAAATTATTACAAATTCAGCAGATTATCTAATTTAGTAAATTGCATTTCTACAGCTATTGTTTAAGATTCTTGCAGATGATGCACTTTTTAGCCCATTAAATCTCATAGCTCTTGCTTCTTCCCTATATCTTTCATCTGGGATATTCATTCTACTTCTCTTACTGCACTTTAATGATTTATTTATATGTAGATCCCTTCCATCAGACTGTGAGCTGTTGGAGGACAAGGACATCTCTTAGACTCTAACTCTTTCCTTAGCACAGTATTTGGCACATAGGAGTTCTGCAGTAAATGTGGAATGAATGTATAGAAAATTAATGAGATTAAGAGTAGAAAATTAATATTTATTGAGGAAACCCAGGGGAAAGAGAAAGGATGATTTGTGTAACAGGATAAGTGATAGATTTTAAACACCTTAGTGACTATCCCATGCTCAGACACTTCAACAGTTTCCCTAATTGTCAACATTCTTAAAATAACCAGCTAGCCCAGTGCCCGTCTCTCTAATGTCAGTGTTCATAAGTTATGTGGAAACACCTATGAAGGAACTTGACTCTTTTCTCCTAGCCTTGAACCTTTATGTCAGTGTCCCTTAGGTGTGAAAAATGTCAATGAATGTATGTAGATTTCAATGCATGTAGATAAATTTGGTGTATCATCATCAAAGCATCACAGTTGTCTGTCTACAAATGTACAAGTCAATGCATATAGCCTTGTAGCTCCCCCTTTTAAGAGCCCCAGAGTGTTGGTGCTGGAAGCAGTTATGATCAGAAGGACTTGTTTGAATATTTCTCACTGCCAGTCCAGCATGGATATACTACTATGTCTAAACAATCAGAGTTTAGCAGTTGTAGTTATCACTCTTCTAGTGTGACTATTTTAGCACTAAGCCAGGAGGGTATGATTGTACTTATAAGCAGCACAATGAATGAACTCCTTCAAGGTCTATGTTTACAGATTCTAATTTTTCTTAAGAGTTTCAGTTTCCAGGGCTTCCCTGGTGGCGCAGTGGTTGAGAGTCCACCTGCCGATGCAGGGGACACGGGTTCGTGCCCTGGTCCGGGAGGATCCCACATGCCGCGGAGCGGCTAGGCCCGTGAGCCATGGCTGCTGACCCTGCGCGTCCGGAGCCTGTGCTCCGCAACGGGAGAGGCCACAAGAGGCCTGCGTACCGCAAAAAAAAAAAAAAAAAAAAAAAGAGTTTCAGTTTCCTCACTGAGCCTTCATTCATTCACTCAGTAAATATTTATTGACCATTAATTATGTGCTTGATTGCTTATGTACAACATTTCAATACTTAGCCACAACTACAACAAAAGCCAACAAATATTTTTTGAACACATTCTTTTGTGCCCATTACTGTGGCCTTTAACACTGTGGAGGCAGCATGGTATAAAAGAACATGTATTTCGGAAAGAGACAACACTGGATTTTGATTTACCTTTGCTTTTCGATAACTGTGTTTTGACAAAGTATTCTGATTTCATACTATTCCATCCTCTCCATTCCTACTATGATTGTCTTAGTTCAGGATGGTAGGAGTATTGCATTAATTTCCAGATTTATCTTCCTTCCTCAGGCCTCTACCCTTTCAATATATTGTGTATACTTTTGTGCAAATCATTTTCTTGAGGCAATCTTGAATCACACCACTCCCTACTTAAAAAGTTTCAGTAACTTCCCAATGCCTTATGAGCAAAAAAAAATTTTCTCCGTATGCTATCTGAGACCCTTTAGTATGGACTCAACCTCTCTTTTTAGTCATCCTTTCCTTCACTCCACTGTATTTACCCGATGCTGTAGTTAGCTTGAAGTAGTCACTGTATGTTAAACATGCTTTTTTCCGTGTCTTTTCTTCAGTATTTCTTCTCTTAGAAAGGCCTCTGACTCCATGTCCTTCCTCAAACCCCCTCCCACCACCAAATTTTTACCTTTTGATAAAACAATTTATGGTTTAAGATGTATTTCAAATGTCATCTCATTCATATAACCTTTTCTGAAATTTATAATAAGGTGTTTGATGTCTCCTTGTACTAAACCAATTATTTGAGCTTCTCTCATAGAATATCACATTTTGCTTTGTAGTTTAGCTACTTTTTTGCTACAATGTAATAAGCTCTTTAATGGTATAAATTATTTCTTATTCCTCTTTTTAATTTCCTGATGGACTTGAAATAGAATCTTGTACGTAGCAGTGAGTTATAGATGGAGTGGAAGGAGCTTCGGAATCAGGTAAATTTGAGTTCGGATTCTGTCTCTGCCACTTATTGGTTGTGTGACTTTGTGCAAGTTACTTAGCTGAGCCTCAATTTCCTCATCTGGAAGGAAAACTTACATCTGTTTTATAGGGAGGGAAATGGTAAAGACTAAATGATGTAACATGTGCAAAGCATCTGGATCAAATAGGTTCTATATTGAATAATAGTTATTATTGGTTTAGAAACAAACTAATATTCTATGGAATTGAAAGTAGTCACTGGGGGGGGGGGACTTCCCTGGTGGTACAGTGGTTAAGAATCCCCTGCCAGTGCAGGGGACACGGGTTCGAGCCCTGGTCTGGGAAGATCCCACATGCCGTGGAGCAGCTAAGCCCATGTGCCACAACTACTGAGCCTGTGCTCTAGAGCCCGTGAGCCACAACTGCTGAGCCCGCTTGCTGCAACTACTGAAGCCCACGTGCCTAGAGCCTGTGTTCCACAACAAGAGAAGCCATCGCAATGAGAAGCCCACGCACCACAATGAAGAGTAGCTCCCGCTCACCGCAACTAGAGAAAGCCACGCGCAGCATTGAAGACCCAATGCAGCCATAAATAAATAAATACATAAATAAATACATAAGTAATCGCATAAATTTTTAAAAAAAGAAACCATTGAAAGTAGCCACTGGGAAACCAAATAGTTAACATAGGGTGGGAGGATACATTTGGAGACAGCTAATCTACTTGATAGACATGAATTTGAGAAATCACTGGGTATTTATAGCAAGTTTTCTACTATTCTTAAATTTAGACAGAGGGATTTCATTATAAGTTCCTGGCATTAGCCACTTGACATGGACAAGGCTGAAGCCTTGATGGTTCATTGCATTCTGTCTAGTTGTAACCATTTCTTCTCATAAATTTTTCTGTCGTATGGGGAGTTTGAAGCTGGTATTAATTTTGCATTTATTATATGACATCATTTAGGTTTGAAAATAAACTATCTCATTAGAGCGGTTAGGTGTTAGGTAATAGCTGGGGAAAAGGGAAGAGTTCCTTTTGTACTTTAGTTTATGGACCTGTAAGTTCAAGTTCTTATATAAAAATTCTACCAAATCTTGCTAGAGACTGCATTTCTGTAGCAATTGGTGTTATCCGAAACATTAATTTTCCTAAGGGTGTCATTGAATACTATTACGAAAGAATTTTTAGCGTTCTTCCTGTGTAGTTGAAAACCTATTGCAATAAAAGTGTAATGTTCAATAGTATTATTCCATTGGTAGCACATAACTCTTCATATTTGCACTGATTGATTCTCTTCAAGTGCCTAACCGCCTACTAGGTTTAGATTTTTCCATATTAATTTTGATTTAGTATTTTTATTTCTGAAAGCAAACAAGGAACAAACCATATATTATTGCTGCATGTTTTTTTCAGAAGCTAGTGAGACCTTCAGAATCTATAACAATAAAATAATGTGGAGGTAAATTACCATAATATACAAGGGAATTTTATATCCTAGCAATCTTCTGTAGACTGCTAACTTGAATCATACCCAGGTGCAAATTATCTGTATACTGTGATGTCAGAAACATAAATTAGATCCTACCATGTTAGGAACAGGACATTTTTCTGATATATTCAACTTGTTCTTTCTCCTAACATTTGTAAGTATTTAGGAACAGCAAGTTTTCTTATGTAAGATAAGTGACATTTTTAAACTAATAATTCATTGCTTGAATTCTGAGTCCCAGTGGGCAGAACAGAAATATGAAATGAAGGACACACATATGGGTGTATAATTTTAAATTATTTTAGTAGTAATAGAGGTGGACTTGGGTGGTTGTAATGATATTATATTTATTATTTGATCTTATACAACTACAACTAAATTCAGCTCTATGAAAAATTGTGAAGGAGGTTGCCTGAGAGGCACCACAAATTCAGTGTGTCCCAAACTTAGTGGTCTCAAACCTGATCTTCCTCCTGTATTCCCTGAGTCTGTGGGCACCCTCATCTACTTTGTCTCTCAAATAAGAACTCGCCTTAAGGCTGGGACCATGCTTACTTGTCTTTGTGTCCCTATGGCCTAGCCCAGTGACAGATAGGTAATTATAATCAATAAATAGAGGAAATAGAAGCTAGTGGAAGAGCACTTCTACAAACTTCCATCACTAGAGCCACACACTCACTTGAATCTGTGCCTCTTTTTTATCTGAGGCTAACCCTTCCATTTGCGCATTACATCCCATCTCCTGTCATCTAATCAAAGACATCACTTTAGCAATTCTTCCCTCTATCTTCATTATTGTTATTTTTCCTGTACTGTGTCATTTCCATCACCATATAAAAATTTTGTTATTTCTTCTATCTTCAAAATCTTCAGTTTGCCCCACAACCCCATCTGCTGCTATTTCCTTTCTCTTCTTCCTTGTACAGAAAAAAATATATCGAAAGAATTGTCTACCTCTAGTTCCTTTCTCCCTGGAATCCATACAGTCAGGCTTCTATGAAGCATACACCTTCCTCCAGAATTGCTTTTCTCATGGTCATTAATGACCTCCAGGTTGCTAAATCTCAGTTCTCATCTTATTGTTTTGTTAGCAGGGTATGACCCAGTTGATTTCCATTCCCTCCTCTTTGATATATTTCTTTTCTTGGCTTCAGAGATGCATACCAACCCCCTTGTTTTCTTTCTTTCTTAGCAGTCACTTCTTTACATTTATTAGTTTTACCTAATTTCTCTACCCTCTAAATGCTATAATGTTTCAGGGCACAGTTCTTGCACCTTTTCTCTATCTATAGTTACTCCCTTTGGTTATCTCATCTGATCACTTGACTTTAAATATCATCTACACACTGATCTGTGTCTCCAGTACTGACCTCTCCCCTGTAATCTAGACACATATCAAGCCCAGGTGAACCACTGGCCAACTCACAAAATTGGAGGAAATAAAAAATATGCTGTTGTTTTAAGCCACAAATTTTTGTCGTGGTTTGTTATTCGGCTATGGATACACTAATGTTAAGGGTTGACTTCATCCTGAAAGCAAATTTAAATGCATGAAAACCCTGATTTTCAAATTGTTTAATTTATTTGCAGAATAAATTGATAGATTCCAATATTATCAGCAAATAAAAATGCTTGTTGATTCATGAAAATGCAAATTATTTGTTCTTTTTCATCTAGAAGAATTCATTATCCATGATGCATAATAATAAGAAATCAAAATAACAATTATGTTGTCTCCATGCAGACAGACAAAAGCGTTACTCTAGTTAGTCCAACACTACAATTCATGAGTAAGGTAGAATCCAATTTTATGAATCAATCAGTAAGCTCAGTCTTTTGTAATTTAATAAAATTATCAGTGTTTTCAAATATAATGTAATGAATTGAATATGTTTGTTTGTTTTTTCCTGTCATGATTCTGGACCATGAATCTGGGTGTGAATTACTTGCATATAGGTAAAATTATATTTTGTAATAAACATTGAATATACTTAAATAAATAATTTTAATTTACTCATTGCCCTTCCTTGTTAATCTCATGCATTGTGTACTATATTTGGAGAAAGGCTTATACTACCACACTGATGGTTTTTCATGAGAGAACAAAGAATGCTTTTAAAATTATACTTTAACGTAAAAGACTGTATGGTTCCTGATTCGAAGGAGTCTGTTGTGAGAAGTTCTATGTAGACTGCCAAATTTTAAGTGTTAATTAAAAAAGCCCTCAACTATAAAAGGCTTATCAACAATATTTTTAGAGATTAGCAACATACCTTGGTTGAAGAATAGTCCAAAGGTTCAATTTTCTGGCATAAATTTAAACCACACATCTTGGAATAGGCAATTGCCGCTTTGCTTTAGATTGTTTTTAATAGCAGTACCTATTGTTCCTTAAAAGCAACATTAAAGCAAATAAAATATTAGAAACATTAATTATTGAATCTTTTATTTGATATATTAGAAAAACAAGGTTAATTAAGATAGTACAGTTAATGAAACCTGCTTGATAATAATTATTATAATTATAGCAATTGTTCATATTTGTAAACTACCACAGTCTCAGTTTTTTTAAAGGTTTGTCAGGTTCTTTATCTCATTTTATTAGGTCATTTTGAGGCAAATACTAGATTATCATCATCATCATCATTATTTTCACCCCCATTTTACACATGAGGAAACTGCAGCTCAGAGTGATAGAGTGAATTTTCCAAGGTCATATTTAAGTGTCACAGAAATTAAAATACCAGAAATGCCTTTGAGAGGAATGGAGAATGTTATTTAGACTTTCATGTTCCAAGTGATGGGTTAGTAGTCTTTCCTGAAATAGTAGAGGCACAAGTGAGAGTATAGAGTTCATAATCTGAGAACCTGGGTTCAGCTTTCAACTCTGTAGTTGGACTAGTTTTGTGATCTTGGGCAAGTCATTTATTCTCCGCCACTTAGTGTCCTCATTAAAAAAAATGGGAACCAAATGTTTTTAGGATTCAAGTGAAGAGAAGGAATGAACATTTGTTGAGCAAAAATTATAGGTAGCTGTTGTCCTAGGAGCTTTATGTCTGTTTCATTGAATAAGTTATCTTATGAAAGTTCTTTAGAAATTGTAAAGTACCCTAAAATTCTATCTATCTCTATCTATCTATCTATCTAATTCATTCATTCAGTTATGAATGAAAATTTCTTGTTCTATGCCCATTTCCTCAAGGCTTTGCTAGGGCTATGACTACATAATTAAATCAGTAAAAAATATCAGTAGAGGATAATGATCTAATGTGTTATTCTTCATTGGTTTATTTTTCACTCTCTAGGAATACCTATAAAGATACATAGCTTTATCTCCAGAGGAATGACTGTAATAGAAGTGTTTTAAACACTATGACAAGCCACTTGAAGAGAAATTTTTGGACAATGGTTGCTCTGGGATTCCTTTTGAAGCATGCTTTTCAAGAAACTTCTTGTTACACAAAAATATATATAGGTCCTATTTTGCTTAATAAAGGGAGGTATATACTAATGTCTCAACTGGGTTACTTCTCTGGTCAGTTGTTAGGAACACAACTGAGAACAGAAAAGGAAACAGTAAAGAATCCGAATGCATTGAATAGATATCATAAAGCCCATACACTTTTCACATGTGTGAGACCCTCAGGTGCATTATTGACTTATTTTAAACATAACTCTTACAACTCTAATTGTCTAGCTTTTCACTCCTTGTATTTGTTATTTATCGCTGCAAAATAATATTATCACTAACTTAGCTGCTTAAAACAGCACACATTTTTAAAAACGCAGTTTCTGTGGATCAGTGTCTAGGCATGGCTTAGCTGAGTGTTCTTCTGTTTAAGGTCTCACAAGGCTGCAATCAATGTATTGGCCAGGGTTACAGTCTTATCTGAGGCTTGACTAGGGAGGACGGATCAAACTTCCAAATTCATTCAAGTTATTGACAGAATTCTGTCCCTTGTGGTTATAGGAATGAGGTCTTCAGTTTCTTTCTGGCTGTTGACTGGCGTCCACTCTTAGCTCCTATAGGATGTCCACAGTTCTTTGTCATGTGGAGTTCCCCAACATAGTTGATTGCTTTCTCAAAGCAGCAAGGGAGACAGAGAAAAAATATGGGTGTTGCAATCTTATGTAACATAATCATGTAATCAGGTATCTGTAATCACATATATCTTGCCACTTTTGCCATATTCTGCTTCCCAGAAACAAGTACAGGTCCCACCCATACTCACGGAGAGGGGATACACAACGGTGTGAACATCAGAGGTTGGGGATTATGGAAGCCACCTTAAGAGTCTGTCTGCTACACACCCAAACAAATAATAGCAAATTAAAATAAGTTAATGCTATTTAATGTCAGATATTGTGAAACTGACAGTTGTTATGCTGCTTATAGTTAGGGCATCTCTCTCTCTGCTTCTCTCTCCTTCTCCACTCCCACTCTTTTTTTTTTTTTTTTTTTTTTTTTTGTGGTACGCGGGCCTCTCACTGTTGTGGCCTCACCCATTGTGGAGCAGAGGCTCCGGACGCGCAGGCTCAGCGGCCATGGCTCACGGGCCCAGCCGCTCCGCGGCATGTGGGATCCTCCCGGACCGGGGCACGAACCTGTGTCCCCTGCATTGGCAGGCGGACTCTCAACCACTGCGCCACCAGGGAAGCCCTGCTCCACTCCCACTCTTGACCCTCCATCTTTTTTTTTTTTTTTCCTGTCCACACGACATGGCTTGAGGGACCAATTCTGACAGAAGAACTGCTCATACCTAACGCAGGAGCGCAGCTCAACAGCAGTAACAGTAGCATGTATGGGTTTAGTATGTGCTAGTTGCTCTACATATTTATTTTGTGTAATCTTCTTGAAAATTAAATATTGTTTCCATTTTATAGATGAGGGAAACTCATGCTCAAAGAGGAAATATAACTTGCCTAATTTCACACATCTTTCCTATGGTAGAACTAGGATTGAAATCTATCAGTCTTGTTTCAAAGCCCATACTTTTGGTACTATAAAAAATTTGCCTCTCAGCACTTTCATACATCTCTTTCCTTCTTTTGTTACTTGTTTATGTGCATATCTCCCATATTATATTATATATTTTTTAAAAATAGAAACCATGTCTCTTATTATACCCTTTTTTCCCTCTGCTCCCTTGTTCCTAGCAGTGTCTTACATGCAGTTGACCTCCAGTGATGGTACAAAGAAAACAAAGCTGTTATTGTACGCTTTGAGGTGACTAAGGCTATATTCTATGTAAATATAATGTGTCCCCACATATTTATTTGAAAATATATTTTTGTGTGCGTAGTATGTGCCCAACATTATTCTCTAGCATAACTTTGTGTTTAGAGGTAGTGAATCAGAGTTTGGTTTAAATACTAGTTCTGACACTTACTTGTTTTATAATCTTGGACATGTTACTTACCCTCTTAGAACCACTGTGTTTTTCAGCTTTATAAGAGTAATATAAAACATACCTCTAGGGAATGAAATTAGGTAGTGTGTATAAAGGATTTTGCCTATTCTTTCGTGTGTCATATTCTTTTTTTTATTTTTTATTCTTTACTTGAGTGTTTTTTTTTTTTTACATCTTTATTGGAGTATAGTTGCTTTACAATGGTGTGTTAGTTTCTGCTTTATAACAAAGTGAATCAGTTATACATATACATATACATACGTTCCCATATCTCTTCCCTCTTGCATCTCCCTCACTCCCACCCTCCCTATCCCACCCCTCTAGGTGGTCACAAAGCACCGAGCTGATCTCCCTGTGCTATGCGGCTGCTTCCCACTAGCTATCTAGTTTACATTTGGAAGTTTATATATGACCCTGGCACGCTCTCACTTTGTCACAGCTTACCCTTCCCACGCCCCATATCCTCAAGTCCATTTTCTAGTAGGTCTGTGTCTTTATTCCTGTCTTACCCCTAGGTTCTTCATGACATTTTATTCCCCCTTAGATTCCATATATATGTGTTAGCATACAGTATTTGTCTTTCTCTTTCTGACTTACTTCACTCTGTATGACAGACTCAGGTTTATCCACCTCACTACAAATAGCTCAATTTCGTTCCTTTCTATGGCTGAGTAATATTCCATTGTATATATGTGCCACATCTTCTTTATCCATTCATCCGATGATGGACATTTAGGTTGTTTCCATCTCTGGGCTATTGTAAATAGAGCTGCAATGAACATTTTGGTACATGACTCTTTTTGAATTATGGTTTTCTCAGGATATATGCCCAGTACTGGGATTGTGGGGTCATATGGTAGTACTTTTGTAGTTTTTTAAGGAACCTCCATACTGTTCTCCATAGTGACTGTACCAATTCACTTTCCCACCAGCAGTGCAAGAGTGTTCCCTGTTCTCCACACCCTCTCCAGCATTTATTGTTTCTAGATTTTTTGATGATGGCCATTCTGACTGGTGTGAGGTGATATCTCATTGTAGTTTTGATTTGAATTTCTCTAATGATTAATGATGTTGAGCATTCTTTCATGTGTTTGTTGGCAATTTGTATATCTTCTTTGGAGAAATGTCTATTTAGGTCTTCTGCCCATTTTTGGATTGGGTTGTTTGTTTTTTTGTTACTGAGCTGCATGAGCTGCTTGTAAATTTTGGAGATTAATCCTTTGTCGGTTGCTTCATTTGCAAATATTTTCTCCCATTCTGAGGGTTGTCTTTTGGTCTTGTTTATGGTTTCCTTTGCTGTGCAAAAGCTTTGAAGTTTCATTAGGTCCCATTTGTTTATTTTTGTTTTTATTTCCATTACTCTAGGAGGTGGGTCAGAAAGGATCTTGCTTTGATTTATGTCATAGAGTGTTCTGCCTATGTTTTCCTCTAAGAGTTTGATAGTTTCTGGCCTTACATTTAGGTCTTTAATCCATTTTGAGCTTATTTTTGTGTATGGTGTTAGGGAGTGATCTAATCTCATACTTTTACATGTACCTGTCCAGTTTTCCCAGCACCACTTATTGAAGAGGCTGTCCTTTCTCCATTGTACATTACTGCCACCTTTATCAAAGATAAGGTGTCCATATGTGCATGGGTTTATCTCTGGGCTTTCTATCCTGTTCCATTGATCTATCTTTCTGTTTTTGTGCCAGTACCATACTGTCTTGATTACTGTAGCTTTGTAGTATAGTCTGAACTCAGAGAGCCTGATTCCTCCAGCTCAGTTTTTCTTTCTCAAAATTGCTTTGGCTATTCGGGTTCTTTTGTGTTTCCATACAAATTGTGAAATTTTTATTCTAGTTCTGTGAAAATGCCAGTGGTAGTTTGATAGGGATTGCACTGAATCTGTAGATTGCTTTGGGTAGTAGAGTCATTTTCACAAAGTTGATTCTTCCAATCCAAGAACATGGTATATCTCTCCATCTATTTGTATCATCTTTAATTTCTTTCAGCAGTGTCTTATAATTTTCTGCATACAGGTCTTTTGTCTCGTTAGGTAGGTTTGTTCCTAGATATTTTATTCTTTTTGTTGCAGAGGTACATGGGAGTGTTTTCTTGATTTCACTTTCAGATTTTACATCAGTATTGTATAGGAATGGCAGAGATTTCTGTGCATTACTTTTTTTATTTTTATTTTGCAGTACGCAGGCCTCTTACTGTTGTGGCCTCTCCCGTTGCAGAGCACAGGCTCTGGATGCGCAGGTTCAGTGGCCATGGCTCCCGGGCCCAGCCGCTCCGTGGCAGGTGGGATATTCCCAGACTGGGGCACTAACCCATGTCCCCTGCATCGGCAGGTGGACTCTCAACCACTGCGCCACCAGGGAAGCCTTGTGCATTAATTTTGTATCCTGCTACTTTACCAAATTCATTGATTAGCTCTAGTAGTTTTTTGGTAGCATCTTTAGGAATCTCTGTGTATAGTATCATGTCATCTGCAAATAGTGACAGCTTTACTTCTTCTTTTCCAATTTGGATACTTTTTATTTCCTTTTCTTCTCTGATTTCTGAGGCTAAAACTTCCAAAACTATGTTGAATAAAAGTGGTGAGAATGGGCAACCTTGTCTTGTTTCTGATCTTACTGCAAATGCTTTCAGTTTTTCACCGTTGAGGATGATGTTGGCTGTAGGTTTGTCATATATGGCCTTTATTATGTTGAGGAAAGTTCCCTCTATGCCTACTTTCTGCAGGGTTTTTATCATAAATGGGTGTGGAATTTTGTCAGAAGCTTTCTCTGGATTTACTGAGATGGCCATATGGTTTTTCTCCTTCAGTTTGTTAATATGGTGTATCACATTGATTGATTTGCGTATATTGAAGAATCCTTGCATTCCTGGAATAAACCCCACTTGATCATGGTGTATGATCCTTTTAATGTGTGTTGGATACTGTTTGCTAGTATTTTGTTGAGGATTTTTGCATCTATGTTCATCAGTGATATTGGCCTGTAGTTTTCTTTCTTTGTGACATCTTTGTCTGGTTTTGGTATCAGGGTGATGGTGGCCTCGTAGAATGCGTTTGGGAGTGTTCCTCCCTCTGCGATATTTTGGAATAGTTTGAGAAGAATAGATGTCAGCTCTTCTCTAAATGTTTGATAGAATTTGCCTGTGAAGCCATCTGGTCCTGGGCTGTTGTTTGTTGGAAGATTTTTTTTTTTTTTTGCGGTACACGGGCCTCTCACTCTTGTGGCCCCTCCCATTGTGGAGCACAGCCTCCAGATGTGCAGGCTCAGCAGCCATGGCTCACGGTCCCAGCCGCTCCACGGCATGTGGGTTCTTCCCGGACCGGGGCCCGAACCCGTGTCCCCTGCATCAGCAGGCGGACTCTCAACCACTGCACCACCAGGGAAGCCCTGTTGGAAGATTTATAAGCAGTTTCAATTTCAGTGCTTGTAATTGGTCTGTTCATATTTTCTACTTCTTCCTGATTCAGTCTTGGCAGGTTGTGCATTTCTAAGAAATTGTCCATTTCTTCCAGGTTGTCCATTTTATTGGCATAGCGTTGCTTGTATTAATATCTCATGATCTTTTGTATTTCTGCAGTGTCAGTTGTTACCTCTCCTTTTTCATTTCTAATTCTATTGATTTGAGTCTTCTCCCTTTTTTTCTTGATGAGTCTGGCTAATGGTTTATCAATTTTGTATTTCTTCTCAAAGAACCAGGTTTTAGTTTTATTGATCTTTGCTATCATTTCCTTCATTTCTTTTTCATTTATTTCTGATCTGATTTTTATGATTTCTTTCCTTCTGCTAACTTTGGGGTTTTTTTATTCTTCTTTCTTTAATTGCTTTAGGTGCAAGGTTAGGTTTATTCTAGATGTTTCCTGTTTCTTAAGGTAGGTTTGTATTGCTATAAACTTCCCTCTTAGAACTGCTTTTGTTGCATCCCATAGGTTTTGGGTCGTCGTGTCTCCATTGTCATTTGTTTCTAGGTATTTTTTGATTTCCTCTTTGATTTCTTCAGTGATCACTTCGTTATTAAATAGTGTATTGTTTAGCCTCCATGTGTTTGTATTTTTTACAGATCTTTTCCTGTAACTGATATCTAGTCTCATAGAGTTGTGGTCAGAAAAGATACTTGATACAATTTCAATTTCCTTAAATTTACCAAGGCTTGATTTGTGACCCAAGATATGATCTATCCTGGAGAATGTTCCATGAGCACTTGAGAAAAATGTGTACTCTGTTGTTTTTGGATGGAATGTCCTATCAATATAAATTAAGTCCATCTTGTTTAGTGTATCATTTAAAGCTTGTGTTTCCTTATTTATTTTCATTTTGGATGATCTGTCCATTGGTGAAATTGGGGTGTTAAAGTCCCCTACTATGAATGTTACTGTTGATTTCCCCATTTGTGGCTGTTAGTATTTGCCTTATGTATTGTGGTGCTCCTATGTTGGGTTCATAAATATTTACAATTGTTATATCTTCTGCTTGGATCAATCCTTGATCATTATGTAGTGTCCTTCTTTGTCTCTTGTAATAGTCTTTATTTTAAAGTCTATTTTGTCTGATATGAGAATTGCTACTCCAGCTTTCTTTAGGTTTGCATTTGCATGGAATACCTTTTTCCATCCCCTCACTTTCATTCTGTATGTGTCTCTAGGTCTGAAGTGGGTCTCTTGTAGACAGCATATATACGGATCTTGTTTTTGTATCCATTCAGCCAGTCTATGTCTTTTGGTGAGAGCATTTAGTCCATTTACATTTTAGGTAATTATTGATATGTATGTTCCTATTCCCATTTTCTTACTTGTTTTGGGTTCGTTATTGTAGGTCTTTTCCTTCTCTTGTGTTTCTTGCCTAGAGAAGATCCTTTAGCAATTGTTGTAAAGCTGGTTTGGTGGTGCTGAACTCTCTCAGCTTTTGCTTGTCTGTAAAGGTTTTAATTTCTCCGTTGAATGTGAATGAGATCCTTGCTGGGTAGAGTAATCTTGGTTGTAGGTTTTTCTCCTTCATCACTTTAAATATGTCCTGCCAGTCCCTTCTGGCTTGCAGAGTTCCTGCTGAAGATCAGCTGTTAACCTTATGGGGATTCCCTTGTGTGTTTTTTGTTGTTTTTCCCTTGCTGCTTTTAATATGTTTTCTTTGTATTTAATTTTTGACAGTTTGATTAATGTGTGTCTTGGTGTCTTTCTCCTTGGATTTATGCTGTATGGGACTCTCTGTGCTTCCTGGATGTGATTAACTATTTCCTTTGCCCTATTAGGGAAGTTTTCAGCTATAATCTCTTCAAATATTTTCTCAGTCCCTTTCTTTTTCTCTTCTTCTGGATCCCCTATAATTTGAATTTTCGTGCATTTATTGTTGTCCCAGAGGTCTCTGAGACTGTCCTCAGTTCTTTTCATTCTTTTCTCTTTATTCTGCTCTGCAGTAGTTATTTCCACTATTTTATCTTCCAGGTCACTTATCCGTTCTTCTGCCTGAGTTATTCTGCTATTTATCCCTTCTAGAGTATTTTTAATTTCATTTATTGTGTTGCTCATCGTTGCTTGTTTCACCTTTAGTTCTTCTAGGTCCTTGATAAATGTTTCTTGTATTTTCTCTATTCTATTTCCAAGATTTTGGATCATCTTTACTGTTATTATTCTGAATTCTTTTTCAGGTAGACTGCCTATTTCCTCTTCATTTGTTAGGTCTGGTGGGTTTTTATCTTGCTCCTTCATCTGCTGTGTGTTTTTCTGTCTTCTCATTTTGCTTATCTTACTGTGTTTGGGATCTCCTTTTTGCAGGCTGCAGGTTCATAGTTCCCATTGTTTTTGGTGTCTGTCCCCAGTGGCTAAAGTTAGTTCAATGGGTTGTGTATGCTTCCTGCTGGAGGTTACTAGTGCCTGTGTTCTGGTGGATGAGGCCGGATCTTGTCTTTCTGGTGGGCAGGTCCACATCTGGTAGTGTGTTTTGGGGTGTCTGTGGCCTTATGATTTTAGGTAGCCTCTCTGCTAATGGGTGGCGTTGTGTTCCTGTCTTGCTAGTTGTTTGGCATAGGATGTCCAGCACTGTAGCTTGCTGGTCATTGAGTGAAGTTGCTTGTTGGTGTTGAGGAGGAGATCTCTGGGAGATTTTCGCCATTTGATATTACGTGGCGCTGGGAGGTCTCTTGTGGACCAGTGTCCTGAAGTTGTCTCTCCCACCTCAGAGGCACAGGACTGACTCCTGGCTGGAGTACCAAGAGCATTTCATCCACACGGCTCAGAAAAAAAGGGAGAAAAAGTAGAAAGAAAGAATGAAAGTGGATAAAATAAAATAAAAAAGTAAGGTAAAATAAAATAAAGTTATTAAAATAAAAATAAGTATTAAGAAAAATATTATTTTAAAAAGTAAAAAAAAAAACAAAAATGGACAGACAGAACCTTAGGACAAATGGTGAAAGCAAAGCTATACAGACAAAATCTCACACGGAAGCATACATATACACACTCACAAAAAGAGGAAAAGGGGAAAAAATAATTAATCTTGCTCTCGAAGTCCACCTCCTCAATTTGGGATGATTCGTTGCCTATTCATGTATTCCACAGATGCAGGGTACATCAAATTGATTGTGGAGATTTAATCCACTGCTCTTGAGGCTGCTGGGAGAGATTTCACTTTCTCTTTGTTTGCACAGCTCCCCAGGCTCAGCTTTGGATTTGGCCCTGCCTCTGCGTGTAGGTCGCCGGAGGGCGTCTGTTCTTTGCTCAGACAGGACAGGATGAAAGGAGCGGGTAATGTGGGGGCTCTAGCTCACTCAGGCCGGCGGGAGGGAGGGGCACGATGCGGGGCAAGCCTGCAGCGGCAGAGGCCGGCAGGAATTGCACCAGCCTGAGGCACGCTGTGTGTTCTCCCGGGGAAGTTGTCCCTGGATCCTGGGACCCTGGCAGTGGCGGGCTGCGCAGGCTCCCCAGAAGGGAGGTGTGGATAGTGACCTGTGCTCGCACACAGGCTTCTTGGTGGCAGCAGCAGCGGCCTTAGTGTTTCATGCCCGTCTCTGGTGTCCGCGCTGTTAGCTGTGGCACGCCGCTGTCTCTGGAGCTCCTTTAAGCAGCGCTCTTAATCCCCTCTCCTTGTGCACCAGGAAAAAAAGAGGGAAGAAAAAGTCTCTTGCTTCTTCGGCAGGTCCAGACTTTTTCCCGGACTCCCTCCCGGCTAGCCATGGTGCACTAACCCCCTGCAGGCTGTGTTCACGCTGCAAACCCCAGTCCTCTCCCTGCGCTCCGACCGAAGCCCGAGCCTCAGCTCCCCGCGCCGCCCACCCCGGCGGGTGAGCAGACAAGCCTATCGGGCTGGTGTGTGCCGGTCGACACCGATCCTCTGTGCGGGAATCTCTCCGCTTTGCCCTCCACACCCCTGTTGCTGTGCTCTCCTCCGTGGCTCTGAAGCTTCCCCCCTCCGCCACCCACAGTCTCCGCCTGCGAAGGGGCTTCCTAGTGTGTGGAAACCTTTCCTCCTTCACAGCTCTCTCCCAGTGGTGCAGGTCCCGTCCCTATTCTTTTGTCTCTGTTTATTCTTTTTTCTTTTGCCCTACCCAGGTACGTGGGGAGTTTCTTGCCTTTTGGGAGGTCTGAGGTGTTCTGCCAGCGTTCAGTAGGTGATCTGTAGGAGTTGTTCCACGTGTAGATGTATTTCTGATGTATCTGTGGGGAGGAAGGTGATCTCCGTGTCTTACTCTTCCTCCATCTTCCCCCTCTCTCCCTGTGTCGTATTCTTGCTAAATGTTATTAGCTTCTTTGACAATCTCCTTCTTACCCATCACTCCCAAATTCCCTAGATAACAAAGATGACTGTTAAGTCTGAATGACTTTGTTTCCCACTGCATTTATTATGGTTTTACTATTGTCTTCAGATACGACTTTCTAGACTATGAGATGTAAAAATTGGTGAGTCAAGAATGGCCCCCTGAACAGAATTTTCTGTGGATCTGGCTTTGATGCTAAAATTGCTTGTCTTTCTAAATAACAGTATTCATGGATCTCTGAACTGTTGGGATATGTTGTGTGTCAGTCAGATATTGTTGATTTCAGATACAGGATTTCACTGAGAGGGTCTCAACTTCTGAGACTCATTTACTTCAATTCTGAGATGTGTGTATTTCAGAAAGTTTCTCAAAGCTGAGTCTGTGGAGTTTTCCATTTGATTTACAACCTTGACTTCTAAAGCTTCTGATCATATTTTATTTTCCAATAGTGAAGTAGGGCTGATTATTAGAGTGACAAAGAAGTCATATATTTTAAGGCTGTCTGTGTGGGCAAAGGGTGCTTTTAATGAAAATTAACTTCAGTGAGACATTTGCAATGCACATGTTGTACCACTGATATATTCATTTTATACCCTTTCTGAGAATCTAAATTCATTGTTTTAGAGCACCATTATTATTATTTTACCTTAAGCTAATGGAGAGTGGATGATAGAAAATTCTCTATTTTCAGAACTATTTTTGATATTCTTATTTTCTTAGCTATCAAAGTAAAGATAAGTAGCTATGATTTTGAATGATTAATATGAATTATTATTTTATCTGCAACCAAACATTTAAATACCTGTTGACATTTTCTGTGGGAGATTAACATTTAATTTATAAAAAAGCTGGAAGTTTTTAAATAAAATAAAATGCTTCCTGAATTTATAAAATGAAATAACAAATATTTAGTGCAAAGACCCTTGAATAGAATATTGTAATTGTCATTTTTTTTTTTTTTTGCGGTACGCGGGCCTCTCACTGTTGTGGCCTCTCTATGCGGGCCTCTCACTGTTGTGGCCTCTCCTGTTGCACAGGCTCCAGACGCGCAGACTCAGCAGCCATAGCTCACGGGCCCAGCCGCTCGGGGGCATGTGGGATCTTCCCAGACCAGGGCACGAACCCGTGTCCCGTGCATCGGCAGGTGGACTCTCAACCACTGCACCAACAGGGAAGCCCGTAATTGTCATTTTAAAAGTTCTTTGGTTGCATTAAAAATGTCAGTATTGAATTATAAATCTAAATCATATAAAGGAAGTAGTCAAAACTTAAATAAAAAGAACTTAACCATTAAATATATCAGTTGGTAGATGAATAGATGCCTCACAGAGAAGCATTTGGCATGCAATTGTATTCTTCAATCATCAAACTAGACAATGAAGTGATTAAAATGACATATTTTATCTGTAAAAATAAACTCATACACTTAAGATTTTAAATTGTATTGAAGATGTACAATTACAGAAATTTAAATGCATGCATTAGTAGGGTTAATTAAATATTTTGACAATTTTATATTACTTGAAAATTATCAAGGTAACTATTTACTACTACCATCACTGTTTATTTTTGTTGAGCACTTACCATGTGCTAAGCACTAGTTTTGTTGTTTTATATTGCTTAACTCATTAGATCTTTAAAACAGCCCTTTGAGGCAGTTTCTGTTATTTTCATTTTTAAAGATAAGGAGTGAAATAACATTTTTCTTCATAGCATAAGGTAAGTACAACCAAAGCATCATTGTTCATTTCCTAGTTGCTTAATTTGGTCACACATCAGATTCTTTTATTTCTTTGGCCAGAAGCATTTTTTGCCATTTTACTGATCAAGAGACCTCCAAAAGTGGGAAGGGACAGCAATTTTTAAAAAAGATAATGGAATATATAGTTACCATTTTACCTCTTGATAATGACTCACATGATAACTAATCTAATCTTTCAAATATACTAGGTAGAAATACAGGCGGCTCATAAAAGTATTAATCCTTTAAGGGTCTGCAAAACTTTAAGTAATATCAGAAAGTGAGGATTAAATGAATGTTAAGGTATTCTATCATCATTTTGTGCAACTTTAATGGTAAGCTAGGAACTTTTTTAGGAACTTTCTTTCCTACATCTCAGAGTGAAATAAGGGCATAATACAAGACCAAGCCAAATATTTTAAAAATCTCTTTAAAATAGGAATATATATTCATTATTGGAAATGTGTAAAAGATATATGAAATAAATAAAGTAATTTAAAAACCATAATTATATTATCTAGAGATAAATTGCATTAACCTATGCATTTCCTTTTGTTTATAGAAAAACTCAGAAACGTGTTTTTAAAACAAGGTTGAGATTATGGATAAAGGGTAAAAAAATTCTTGGTGCATTTTCACTTTCTATTATTCAATGAACATTTTCTTAAGTCAATAAATGTTTTAAAAAGTAATTTAAATAACTCATATGGCAGAATACTATGCAGTGATTGGAATTATTTGGTGGTTTCCCTATTTTTAGTAGCTTATGTTGCTATTATGAATAATGCTGTAGTTAATATCATTGTACGTACATTTTTGTCTTCATTTCTCTTCATTTCCTGAGGATAGTGTACTTAGAAGTGAAATTAAATTTCAAAGGACCTGAATTTTTTTTGGAGCACTTAAAGTCTACTGCTAATTGCTTTTCAGAAAGATTGTACCAATTTAAGCTTATACAAACAGTGTGGGAAAGTCACTATATACTCACCAGTATTGAGAATAATCACTATCGGAACCTTTCCTTATTCTCATAGGCAAAGAGTGGCCTCTCATTGTTTTAACTTGGATTTCTTTGATCATCGGAAAGGTTCAGCTTATTTCATATATTTGTGAACATTTGCTTTTCTGCTTCTGTGAATTGTCTGTTCATGTCATTTTTCTATTGGAGGTTTAGCATTTTTTGAGTGGTATACCTGAGCTCTTTATGGTTTAAGAATATCAAGCCTTAGTTAAGTTTGTGTCCGTATTTTTCTTAACTTAATATATTTTAATTTTATAATTATGTTTTTGGCATAAGAGAGTTTACATATTTTTATGTAGTCAAGTACATTAATTATTCTTTTTATATTTTCTACAGTTTCTATGTTTAATCCTTCCAAATCCTTTCAAATCAGAAAAATATCTACTTAAGTTTGCTGCTAGTCTTTTTATGGTTTTGTTCCATATGTTTAATCCTTTAATCCTTATCAGGCTTATTTAAGTGTATGTTGTAAACTGAGATTCTAACTTAAAATTTTCTGAATAGCTATTTTCATCAATTATTTATTGAATAATTGATCTCTTTACTACTGATTTTTGTGATGCTTCCTTTATTTTATCTTACTACACCCCCCCCGCATATTGTGGTCTGTGGTTTACAAAACTTTGGCCTTAGACCCCCTAATCAGAGTAATATAGGGTTCTTACTAAAATGCATATTCCTGGGCCCCAAATCTGGAATATTAAATTAGAAACTCTGCAGATGAACTTCAGGAGTATATAGGACATTGCTCCCTTTCCAGAAATTTTATACCCCTCTTACTTATTTAGCTTTCTAGATAAATTTCTAAGTTAATTTATTTTAAAAATGCCATTGAGGTTCTAGTGGGGATTACATTAAACTATACATTAATTTATGAAGCAATAGCAACTTTGCAATAGTCTTCTTATCTAGGAACATGATATATCTTGCTATTGGTTAATGTCCTCCTTTTTATCTTTCAGGAAAACTTAAAGCAAATAAATTTATAAATGATTTAGGATGGTACATCTATCTTTTCAAAAAATTTCAGCTTAATGCTTATGTTTGGGGCAGTTTGTTTGACTGTACCTAATATTTACTATTCGATTAAAGTCCATTTCAATTGTTCTTTATTCCAGTGTCTTTCTTCTTCTCAATGTGTTTATCATATTTTACCTCTTTTTATTTGCTATTTTTATTTTACTATTTTTATATGAGGATCTCAAGGGCAGAAATTTTGTCTTACTATTTTCTGAATTCATCTTTCAACACCTAGTGCAATGCATAATACAACGTATCCAGCAAATATTTGACTTCCCAGTACTGATCTGAACCTCAAAATGAAATAGCCATGAGTGAATTAATATTTATGCTCCTGGGACAATAGAAGATATCCTCCACTGAAGTTCTCGTATATATTCAACATTCATTTCACCAGATAGTTACTGAGTTTCTATTATGAGTCATGCATTATGCTAGGAACATGAGGATACAAACATCAATAAGACAATTTCTGTCATCAAGACTTTTATTAAGCATTGAGGTGAGGCAACTCTGTAAGTGAGTAATTAAAATCCAAAGTGTTAAAATAGATGTGAGTAAAAATGCTATGAGAGTATTCTTCAATACTGATGGCAGTTAATTTATAGTATTGTATAGTAGAAACTTTAGCATTTTCTTGGTCAGGATTAGAATCCTAGCTCTCTTAATACCAATGACTCTGTAACCTTGATTAAGTTACTGCAGCTCTGAAAATAATATTCTCACCTAAAATAGAGAAAAATCATACTTACCTCACAGATGTGATGTGAATCTTAAATGAACTGCATGTGTAAATTTAGATGCCTTGTGTAAAACTAATTTCCTCCTCTTTCTTCTTTTGTGGAAAGACCTTGAAATGTTGGTAATTCAACTAAAAATAAATCAGTTCCTTTTTTTTTTAATGAAATGTCACTTGGTTTTTTTTTTTTTTTTTTCGGTATGTGGGCCTCTCACTGTTGCGGCCTCTCCCATTGAGGAGCACAGGCTCCGGACGCACAGGCTCAGCGGCCATGGCTCACGGGCCCAGCCACTCCGCGGCATGTGAGATCTTCCCGGACCGGGGCACGAACCCGCATCAGCAGGTGGACTCTCAACCACTGTGCCACCAGGAAAGCCCACTTGGTTTTTATTTATGGCCATTTAATACTAATTTTTGATGCTGAAATAGCCCTGCAAGTTTAACATGTAAAATTAAATTTGGTATCATTAAGGATAGTAAATATTAAGGTAAAGGAAATAGAATGTTTGGGGAAAAAAAAAATCCTTGGGTTCTTGGTCTCTTTCTCTTAAGAAAATTGTAATACAGTATTAGCATTTTCTATGCCTGTCTTTTTTCTCCAGTGGATTTTGAATCTCTGGGCAAAGACTGAGGTATGTTTATATTTTATCCACAGTACTGAACGTAGTATATAGAACACATTAAGTGCTTTATAAAATAATGAGTCAGGGAAACTCTCTATGACCCTAGCTCAAGATAAACAGAAATATAGCCTATAAATAGTAAATACTTAATTGAAATACATAGTATTAATATTGGAAAGTGAGGAGTTGAGTTTAACAATGGGTGATAAAAATATATTTCAGATAAGATGTAGGGATCTTCCATTCGGCCTCAGAAGAGAAAAAGATGTGGCCATATTTCTGTCTGTAGGAGGTAGTTGAGTGTTTGAAAGGTGGATGGCACCAGGTCTCAGTGTCCTGCTAGCTCCTCCTCACTCCAAACAGAGTTTTCCTGGTGTTATTAAACATATCCAACCCTGTGTATCAGGAAGACCTCATATAGGCCACTCCCGGTGTGCATGAAGGATTGCTAAAACTAAATATGTTTGGTAAGGTTTCAATAATGTTTCCCAAAATAGCCAAGATATTCTTGACTTTCACAGCTACACAATAGGTTGATTGGAATTTCATAAAGCAAAACTAAGAATTCATTTCTACTAATCAGTTTCAATCTTCATGCTATAGGAGAAACTTATAAATAAGAATATTCTGTACAATAGAAATTTTTTTAAAGAATTGGGAAAATATTGACAATATTTTAATCTTAGTGGTGATGATCCTTCTCTTCAACCTGCAGAGTGCCTGTATTCTGAAGGGGCAAAAACGTTTCCAAATACTATCACACAATTTCCACTCTTTGGCTTCCCATTTATTCTTCAACTCATTCCAATACATTTTCCACTCTTACCACTTCACTGAAACTTTTCTTGTCAAATCATCAGTGACCACTATATGGCTAAATTTATACTTCTGCTTTTACAGTAATTTATCTCAGTAGCTTTCAACATCTTTGACTCCTCTCTTCTTGAATCAGTCTTCCTTGGACTCTGCAATAACTCATTCTTCTGGTTTCTCCTGCTCCTTCTCAGTCTCCTTTGTTAGATCCTTTTTCTACTATTCAGCTCTTAAGAGTTAGAGTTCCTCAGATCATGGTTCTGGGCCCTTTTCTCTCTCTTTTTTCTTCCTTTCTATATATAAATCCTAAATTTAAATTTCCTGGACCTCCTGTCTTAAACTAACTATGTGTTCAATTGTCTGACTGACATCTTCACTTGGGTTCTCACAGACATCTCAAAACTAATGAGATCCAAAATAGAATTCTAGATTTTCTCCTTGGAATCTATATCCCCAACTTCACCTTTCCTCTATACATAGTTTCACAAGCCAGAAATATGAGCATTAACTAGTCTTCCCTTTCACTCACTGATGATATTCTATCCATCTGTAATTTCCATCCACTTTACCTTCAAAGAATTTCAGCATTCTGAATGCTTCTCTCCAGTTCTATTATCATCATCTTAGTCCAGGAAGCATCATCTGTCTTGGAGTATTCCAACATAATTAGTGTTTAGGAAAGCAAGTGAGTAACTTGGTGTGCCCAAAGACTGAGAGGCATAGAGGACCATAGTCAGAGAGGCTGGAAAGCCATTTAAGTGTTAAATGATAGGGTGCCTTTAATGCCATGGTAATCTGTTTAGGCTTAATGTTGTGGTAGATGAGTATTACCTGAAGAAATTAAAGCCAGGAATTTTGAGTACCAGCTATGTGTCAGATAGTGTTCTAGGCTCTGAGGATATAGCTCTCACCCAAACTGACAGAGTTCTTGTGCTTATAGACCTGATATTCTTGTGGTGGGGAGATAGTCTATAATTATATACATATATAAAATATATATTTGAGTCCATAAATATACATTATAATATATTTAAATATGCTAAAAATACATATATTTATTATTATATAAAATTATATAAATTTAAATATGTAGTTTTAAATATATCAATTTAAAATATGTGGTATATGTATATATTCTGAGAAAATATTTGAAGAGATTACAGTTGAAAACTTCCTTAACATGGGAAAGGAAAGAGCCACCCAGTCCAGGAAGCACAGAGAGTCCCATATGGATAAATCCAAGGAGAAACACACCAAGACACATATTAATCAAAGTAACAAAAATTAAAGACAAAGAAAAAATATTAAAAGCAGCAAGGGAAAAGCAACAAATAATATACAAGGGAATCCCCAGGATGTTATCAGCAGATTTTTCAGCAGAAACTCTGCAGATCAGAAGGGAGTGGCAGGATATATTTAAAATAATGAAGGGGAAATACCTACAACCAATATTACTCTACCCAGCAAGGATCAGATTTGACAGAGAAATCAAAAGCATTACAGACAAGTAAAAACTAAGAGTATTCAGCACCACCAAACCAGCTTTACAGCACATGCTAAAGAAACTTCTCTAGGCAGAAAACACAAGAGAAGAAAAAGACCCACAAAAACAAACCCCAAACAATTAAGAAAATGGTAATAGGAACATACATATCGATAATTACCATGAATGTAATCAGATTAAATACTCCAACCAAAAGACACAGACTGGTTGAATGGATACAAAAACAAGACCTGTATATCTGCTGTATACAAAAGACCCACTTCAGACCTAGGTACACTTACAGACTGAAAGTGAGGGGATGGAAAAGATATACCATGCAAATGGAAATCAGAAGAAAGCTGTAGTAGCAGTACTCATATCAGACAAAATAAACTTTAAAATAAAGACTGTTACAAGAGATAAGTAAGGACACTACATAATGATCAAAGGATCAATCCAAGAAGAAAACATAACAATGATAAATATTTATGCACCCAACATAGGAACACATCAATACATAAGGCAAATGCTAACAGCCATAAAAGGGGAAATTGACAGCAACATAATAATAGTGGGGACTTTAACACCCCAATTACAACAATGGGCAGATTATCCAGACAGAAAATTGATAAGGAAACAAAAGCTTTAAATGACACAATAGACCAGATAAATTTAATTGATATTTATAGGATATTCTACCCAAAAGTGGCAGAATACACTTTCTTCTCAAGTGTACATGGAACATTCTCCAGGATAGATCATATCTTGGTTCACAAATCAAGCCTTGGAAAATTTAAGAAAATTGAAATCATATCAATCATCTTTCCTGACCACAATTCCATGAGATTATATATCAATTACATGAAAAAACTGTAAAAAACACAAACACATGGAGGCAAAAAAATATGCTACTATATAACCAAGAGATCACTGAAGAAATCAAAACGGAAATAAGAAAATACCTAGAAACAAATGACAATGAAAACATGACCACCTAAAACATATGGGATGCAGCAGAAGCAGTTCTAAAAGGGTAGTTTATAGCAATTCAGTCTCACCTCAGGAAACAAGAAAAATCTCAAATATACAATCTAACCTTACACCTAAAGCAACTAGAGAAAGAAGAACAATAAAACCCCCAAAGTTAGTGGAAGAAAAGAAATCATAAAGATCAGAACAGAAATAAATGAAATAGAAATGCAGAAAACAATAGCAAAGATCAATAAAACTAAAAGATGGTTCTTTGAGAAGATAAACAAAATTGGTAAACCTTTAGCCAGACTCATCAAGAAGAAAAGGGAGAGGATTCAAATCAATAAAATTAGAAATGAAAAAAGAGAAATTACAAATGACACTGCAGAAGTACAAAGGATCAAAAGAGAGTACTAAAAGCAACTATATGCCAATAAAATGGAAAACCTGGAAGAAATGGACAAATTCATGGAAAGGTACAACTTTCCAAACCTGAACCAGGAAGAATTAGAAAACATAAACAGACCAATCACAAGTAATGAAGTTGAAACTGTGATTGAAAATCTTCCAATAAACAAAACCCCAGGACCAGATGGCTTCACAGGCGAATTCTATCAAACATTTAGAGAAAAGCTTAAATTTATCCTTCTGAAACAATTACAAAAAATTGCAGAGGGAGGAACATCCCAAACTCATTCTATGAGGCAACCATCACCCTGATACCAAAACCAGACAAAGATATCACAAAAAATGAAAATTACAGACCAATATACTGATGAACATAGACACAAAAATCCTCAACAAAATTCTACCAAACAGAATGCAACAACACATTAAAAGGTCATACACCATGATCAAATGGGATTTATCCCAGTGATGCAAGGATTCTTCAATATATACAAATCAATCAATTGGGATACACCATATTAACAAATTAAAGAATAAAAACCCTATGATAATCACAATAGATGCAGAAAAAGCTTTTGACGAAACTCAACACCAATTTATGATGAAAAGTCTCCAAAAAGTGGGCATAGGGGGAACTACCTCTACATAATAAAGGCCATATATGACAAACCCACAGCCAACATCACTCTCAATGGTGAAAAACTGAGAGCATTTCCTCTAAGATCAGGAGCAAGACAAGGATGTCCACGCTTACCACTATTATACAGTATAGTATTGGAAGTCCTAGCCACAGCCTCAGGAGAAGTGGATTAAATCTCCACAGTCAACTTGATGTACCCTGCATCTGTGGAATACCTGAATAGACAACGAATCATCCCAAAATTGAAGCGGTGGACTTTGGGAGCAACAATATATATATTTTTTTCCTTTTTCTATTTTTGTGAGTGTGTATGTGTATGCTTCTTTGTGTGATTTTGTCTGTATAGCTTTGCTTTTACCATTTGTCCTAGCATTCTGTCTCTCCGTTTTTTTTTAATTTAAAATTTTTTTATTTTTAATAATTATTTTATTTTAATAACATTTTATTTTTTTCTTTCCTTCTTTCATTTTTTCTCCCTTTTCTTCTGAGCCACTTGGCTGACAGGGTCTTGGTGCTCTGGTCGGGTGTCAGGCCTGTGCCTATGAGGAGAGAGAGTGAGTTTAGGACGTTGGTCCACCAGAGACCTCCTGGCTCCATGCAATATCAAGCAGCGAAAGCTCTCCCAGGGAGATCCATCTCATTGCTAAGACCCAGCTCCACTCAAGGAACAGCAAGCTATAGTGCTGGACACCCTATGCCCCAAAACTAGCAAGACAGGAACACAACCCTACCCATTAGCAGAGAGGTGCCTAAAATCATAATAAGGTCACAGACACCCCAAAACACACCACCAGACGCGGTCCTGCTCACCAGAAAGACAAGATCCAGCCTTATCCTCCAGAACACAGGCACTAGTCCCCTCCACCAGGAAGCCTACACAACCCACTGAACCAACTTTAGCCACTGGGGCAGACACCAAAAACAATGGGAACAACGAACCTGCAGCCTGCGAAAAGGAGACGCCAAACAGAGTAAGATAAGCAAAATGAGAAGACAGAGAAACACACAGTAGATGAAGGAGAAAGGTATTAACCCACCAGACCAAACAAATGAAGAGAAAATAAGCAGTCTACCTGAAAAATAATTCAGAGGAATGATAGTAAACATGACCCAAAATCTTGGAAATAGAATGGAGAAAATAAAAGAAACGTTTAAAAATGACCTAGAAGAAGTAAAGAGCAAACAAACAATGATGAACAACACAATAAATGAAATAAAAAATTCTCTAGAAGGAATCAATAGCAGAATAACTGAGGCAGAAGAACAGATAAGTGACCTGGAAGATAAAATAGTGGAAATAACTACCGCAGAGCAGAATAAAGAAAAAAGAATGAAAAGAATTGAACACAGTCTCAGAGACCTCTGGGACAACATGAAACACACCAACATTAGAATTATAGGGGCCCCAGAAAAAGAAGAGAAAAAGAAAGGGACTGAGAAAATATTTGAAGAGATTATAGTTGAAAACTTCCCTAATGTGGGAAAGGAAATAGTTCATCAATTCCAGGAAGTGCAGAGAGTCCCATACAGGATAAATCCGAGGAGAAATATGCCAAGACACATCAAATGTTAAATACAAAGAAAACTGTTAAAAGCAGTAAGGGAAAAACAACAAATAACATACAAGGGAATCCACATAAGGTTAACAGCTGATCTTTCAGCAGAAACTCTGCAAGCCAGAAAGGAGTGGCAGGACATATTTAAAGTGATGAAAGGGAAAAACCTACAACCAAGATTACTCTACCCAGCCAGGATCTCATTTAGATTTGACAGAGAAATTAAAACCTTTACAGACAAGCAAAAGCTAAGAGAATTCAGCACCATGAAACCAGCTTTACAACAAATGCTAAAGGAACATTTCTAGGCAGGAAACACAAGAGAAGGAAAAGACCTACAATAACAAACCCAAAACAATTAAGAAAATGGTAATAGGAAAACACATATCGAAAACTACCTTAAATGTAAATGCATTAAATGCTCCAACCAAAATACACAGACTGGCTGAATGGATAGAAAAACAAGACCCGTATATATGCTGTCTACCAGAGACCCACTTTAGACCTAGGGACACATACAGCCTGAAAGTGAAGGGATGGAAAAAGATATTCCATGCAAATGGAAATCAAAGGAAACCTTGAGTAGCAATTCTCATATCAGACAAAATAGACTTTAAAGACTATTACAAGAGACAAAGGAGGACACTACATAGTGATCAAGGGGTCAATCCAAGAAGAAGGTATAACAATTGTAAATATTTATGCACCCAGCATAGGAGCACCTTGATACATAAGTCAAATGCTAACAGCCATATAAGGGGAAATTGACAGTAACACAATCATAGTAGGGGACTTTAACTCCCCACATTCACCGATGGACACATCATCGAAAATGAAAATAAATAGGGAAACACAAGCTTTAAATGATACATTAAACAAGATACACTTAATTGATATTTATAGGACATTCCATCCAAAAACTACAGAATACACTTTCTTCTGGAGTGCCCATGGAACATTCTCCAGGATAGATCATATCTTGGGCTTACAAATCAAGCCTTGGTAAATTTAAGAAAATTGAAATAGATTCAAATAGATTTCCAACCACAATGCTATGAGACTAGATATCAAATATATGGAGAAATCTGTAAAAAATACAAACACATGGAGGCTAAACAGTACACTACTTAATAACCAAGAGATCACTGAAGAAATCAATGAGGAAATGAAAAAAGTACCTAGAAACAAGTGACAATGAAAACACAATGACCCGAAACCTATGGATGCAGCAAAAGCATTTCTAAGAGGGAAGTTTATAGCAATACATTCCTACCTCAAGAAACAAGAAACATATCAAATAAATAACCTAACCTTACACCTAAAGCAATTAAAGAAAGAAGAACAAAATACCCGCAAAGTTAGCAGAAGGAAAGAAATCATAAAGATCATGTCAGAAGTAAATGAAAAAGAAATGAAGGAAACGATAGCAAAGATCAATAAAACTAAAAGCTGGTTCTTTGAGAAGGTAAACAAAATTGATAATCCATTAGCCAGACTCATCAAGAAAAAAAGGGAGAAGACTCAAATCAATAGAATTAGAAATGAAAAGGAGAAGTAACAACTGACACTGCAGAAATACAAAGTATCATGAGAGATTACTACAAGCAACACTATGCCAATGAAATGGACAACCTGGAAGAAATGGACAAATTCTTAGAAAAACACAACCTTCTGAGACTGAGCCAGGAAGAGATAGAAAATATAAACAGACCAATCACAAGCACTGAAATTGAAATTGTGATTAAAAATCTTCCAACACACAAAAGCTCAGGACCATATTGCTTCAGTGGTCATTCTATCAAACATTTAGAGAAGAGCTAACACCTATCCTTCTCAAACCCTTCCAAAATATAGCAGAGGGAGGAACATTCCCAAACTCATTTTATGAGGCCACCATCACCCTGATACCAAAACCAGACATAGATGTCACAAAGAAAGAAAACTACAGGCCAATATCATGGATGAACATAGATGTAAGAATCCTCAACAAAATACTAGCAAACAGAATGCAACAGCACATTAAAAGGATCATACACCATGATCAAGTAGGGTTTATCCAAAGAAGGCAAGGATTCTTCAATATATGCAAATCAATCAATGTGGTATACCATATTAACAAATTGAAGGAGAAAAACCATATGATCCTCTCAATAGATGCAGAAGAAGCTTTCGACAAAACTCAACACCGATTTTTGATAAAAACCCTCCAGAAAGTAGGCCTAGAGGGAACTTACATCAACATAATAAAGGCCATATATGGCAAACCCACAGCAAACATCGTTCTCAATGGTGGAAACCTGAAACCATTTCCTCTAAGATCAGGAACAAGACAAGGTTGCCCACTCTCACCACGATTATTCAACATAATTTTGGAAGTTTTAGCCACATCAATCAGCCAAAAAAAGAAATAAAAGGAATCCAAATTGGAAAAGAAGTAAAGCTGTCACTGTTTGCAGATGACATGATACAATACACAGAGAATCCTAAAGATGCTACCAGATAACTACTGGAGTAAATCAATGAATTAGCTAAAGTAGCAGGATACAAAATAAATGCACAGAAATCTCTTGCATTCCTGTACACTAATGATGATAAATCTGAAAGAGAACTTAAGGAAACACTCCCATTTACCATTGTAACAAAAAGAATAAAATACGTAGGAATAAACCTACCTAGGGAGACAAAAGTCCTGTATACAGAAAACTATAAGACACTCATGAAAAAAATTAAAGATGATACAAACAGATGGTGAGGTATATCATGTTCTTGGATTGGAAGAATCAACATTGTGAAAATCACAGCAATCTACAGGTTCATTGCAATCCCTATCAAAGTATCAATGCCATTTTTCACAGAACTAGAACAAAAAATTTCACAATTTGTATGGAAAAACAATAGACCCCGAATAGCCAAAGCATTCTTGAGAAAGAAAAACGGAGCTGGAGGAATCAGACTCCCTGACTTCAGACTATACTACAAAGCTCCAGTAATCAACCGTATGGTACTGTCACAAAAACAGAAATATAGATCAATGGAACAGCAGAGAAAGCCCAGAGGTAATCCCATGCATATATGGTCACCTTAGTTTTGATAAAAATGCAAGAATATACAATGGAGAAAAGACAGCCTCTTCAATAAGTGGTGCAGGGAAAACTGGACAGCTAGTTGTAAAAGAATGAAATTAGAACACTCCCTAACACTGTATACAAAAATAAACTCAAAGTGGATTAATGACCTAAATGTAAGGCCAGACACTATAAAACTCTTAGAGGAAAACATAGGCAGAACACTCCATGACATAAATCACAGCAAGATCCTTTTTCACCCACTCCTAGAGAAATGGAAATAAAAGCAAAAATAAACATTGGGACCTAATGAAACTTACATGCTTTTGCACAGCAAAGGAAACCATAAACAAGACAAAAAGACAACCCTCAGAATGGGAAAAGATATTTGCAAAGGAGTCAAGAGACAAAGGATTTATCCAACGGACAAAGGATTTATCTCCAAAATATATAAACAGCTCATGCAGCTCAATATTAAAAAAACAAGCAACCCAATCCAAAAATGGGCAGAAGACCTAAATAGACATTTCTCCAAAGAAGACGTACAGATGGCCACGAAGCACATGAAGACCTGCTCAAAATCACTAATTAATAGAGAAATGCAATTCAAAACTACAATGAGGTATCACCTCACACCAGTCAGAATGGCCATCATCAAAATATCTACAAACAGGGGCTTCCCTGGTGGCGCAGTGGTTGTGAGTCCACCTGCCGATGCAGGGGACATGGGTTCGTGCCCCGGTCCGTGGGGATCCCACATGCTGCGGAGCAGCTGGGCCCATGAGCCATGGCCACTGAGCCTGCGCGTCTGGAACCTGTGCTCCACAATGGGAGAGGCCACAACAGTGAGAGGCCCACATACCCCCCCCAAAAAAAATCTACAAACAATAAATGCTGGATACAGTGTGGAGAAAGGGGAACCCTCCTACACTGTTGATAGTAATGTAAATTGGTACAGCCTCTATGGAGAACAGTATGGAGGTTCCTTAAAAACTAAAAATAGAACTGCCATATAATCCAGCAACCCCACTACTGGGCATATACCCAGAGAAAACCATAATTCAAAAAGATACATGCACCCCAATGTTCACTGCAGCACTATTTACACCAGCCAGGACATGGAAGCAACCTAAATGTCCATTAACAGAGGAATGGATAAAGAAGGTGTGGTACATATATGCAATGGAATATTACTCAACCATAAAAAGGAAAGAATCTGCCATTTGCCGAGATGTGGATGGACCTAGAGACTGTCATACAGATTGAAGTAAGTCAGAAAGAGAAAAACAAATATTGTAAATTAACGCATATATGTGGAATCTATAAAAATGGTACAGATGGTCTCATTTGCAAAGCATAAATAGAGACACACATGTAGAGAACAAATGTATGGATACAAAGGAGCAAGGGTGGGTGGGATAAACTAGGAGATTGGGATTGACATATATTCACTACCATGTATAAAATAAGTAAGTAATGAGGACCTACTGTGTAGCACAGGGAACTCTACTCAGTGCTCTGTGGTGACCTAAATGGGAAGAAAATCCGAAAAAAGAGGGGATATATGTATATGTATATCTGATTCACTTTGTTGTACAGCAGAAACTAACACAACAGTGTAAAGCAACTATACTCCAAGAAAAATTAACTACCAATAACAAAAAATACATTGACTGTTAATGGTAAGAGTTAACATCTTTGTCTTGTTCTTGATGTTAGAGGAAAAGTTTTAGTCTTTCCTCAGTATGTATAATGTTAGCTGAAGTTCTATATAGATGCTCTTATCAGGTTGATCAAGTTACCTTCTGTTCATAGTATGTTGATTTTTATCATAAATGTGTGTTGAATTTGTCAAGTACTTTTTCTGTATCTATTCAGAGCCTTATGGTTTTTATACTTTTAAAAAAATACTAGTGTCGTGTATTACATTAATTGATGTTTGGATATGAAACTAACTTTGCATTCCTGGGGTGAATCCTATGTAGGCATGGTGTATAATTCTTTGTATGTTTTGCTCGATTCAGTTTGCTTTTCTTTTTGTGCAATATTTTTGAGTCTATGAACATGAGAGAAATTAGTAGTTTTCTTGGGGTGTCATTTACTAACTTTAGTATCAGAATAATACTGGCCCCATAGGATGAATTGGGAAGTGTTCCCTGCTTGTTTATTACCGGGAAGATTTTGTGAAGTATTTGTATTATATCTTCTTTATTTATTTGATAATATTCACTAGTGAAGACACCTTATCCTGAGGTTTTCTGTGTGGGAAGATTTAAAGTTACAAATTCAGATTGTTTACTTGTTAAGTTGTATTCATATTGTCTCTTTTCTTGGGACAGTTTTGGTGATTTTTTTTTTTTTTTTTTTTTTGCGGTATGCGGGCCTCTCACTGTCGTGGCCTCTCCCGCTGCGGAGCACAGGCTCCGGACGCGCAGGCTCAGCGGCCATGGCTCACGGGCCCAGCCGCTCCCCGGCATGTGGGATCTTCTCGGACCGGGGCACGAACCCGTGTCCCCTGCATCGGCAGGCGGACTCTCAACCACTGCGCCACCAGGGAAGCCCAGTTTTGGTGATTTTTGTCTTTGTAGGAATATGTCCATTTTATCTAATTTGTTGAACTATTGGCATACAGTTGTTCATAATATTTCCATATAAGCATTTTAGTTTCTGTAGGATCAATAGCAATATCTCACTCACCTTTCATTCCTGATTCTGGCAGTTTTTCTGTCTGTCTCTCTTTTTTTTTTTTTTTGTTTTGTTTCAGCAATACTCAGGGAATGGCCAGAAACAAAACAAAACAAAACCAGTTTTTTTTATTTGGCTTTGTAGGCCAGGCGGTCTCTTTCATAACTATTCAATTCTGCGATTATATTACAAAAGCAATTATAGACAGTATATGTAAAGGGGTGTGCTCTGTTCTACTAATGCTTTATTTATAAAAACAGGCAGTATTCCAGATTTGGCCCATAGGTTTGTCATTTACTGACCATTGGTGTAGGTAATTATTTTTCTATTTTTTCATATTTTTAAAGGACCAAAGTTTTATTCCATTGGCTTTATCTATTGTTGTTCTGTTTTTTATATTTCATTTATTTCTGCTCCAATCTTTAGTTTTTCTTTCCTTCTGCACATTTTGTACTCAATTTGTTCTTGTTTTTCTAATTTCTTAAGATGGAATCTTATTATTGATTTGAAGTCTTTATTCTTGTCTGTGAATAGCCCCATAAATTTTTTTTTTTTTAAATTATCGTCTCTATCTTTTGTGGTACGCGGGCCTCTCACTGTTGTGGCCTCTCCCGTTGCGGAGCACAGGCTCCAGACGCACAGGCTCAGTGGCCATGGCTCACCGGCCCAGCTGCTCCACGGCATGTGGGATCCTCCTGGACCGGGGCACGAACCCGTGTCCCCTGCATCGGCAGGTGGACTCCCAACCACTGTGCCACCAGGGAAGCCCCACCCCATAAATTTTTATATTTTTTCCCATTTTCATTAAGTTCAACATATTTTCTACTTTACTTTGTGATTTCTTCTTTGATCCATCAATTATTTTAAAATGTGCTTAATTTATAAATGTTTGGGTATTTCTCAGATTTTATTTTGTTGTTTTTAATTCTGTTGTTAGCTGAGAACTACCTTTTTATGATTTTAAACTGTTCAAATTTGTATCAGTTTTTCTGTGGCATAGAATATGGTCTACTTTGGAGAATGTAGCATGTGTCTTTGAAAATAATGTGTATATAGGTACAGTCAGGCATTATTTGAAGTGTTCTATATATGTAAGTTAGGTCAAGTCAGTTGATAGTGTTCTTTAAACCTCTATATCCTTGCTAATTTTCTATATAATATTTCTATTAATTATTGACAGTAGTGATGCAGAATCATTTGCTGTAGTTTTTGAAATTGGTTATTTTATTTAAAATTCTGTCAGTTTTTACTCTACGTATTTTGAGACTAGATGCATATACATCTCTAATCCTTACACCTTACTGAGATATTGACCCTTTTATTATTTGGAAATGTCCCTCTTTGACTTTAATGACATTTGTTGTATTAAAGTCTATTTTGTCTGATACGAATATATTATTTTAGTAGTCTGATGTTTATGATTTGCTGGTATATCTTTTTAACATCTTTTTACTTTCAACCTATTTGTTTCTTACAATCTAATATATACTTTGTGTAGACAGGATAGAGTTGGCTTTTTTTTTTTTTCTAATCCTGTCTGACAACTTCTGCCTTTTGACTGTAGTGTTTCTATCATCCACATTTAATGCAATTATTTTTATAGTTGATTTACATTTGTCATACTGCTATATGTCTTCTGTCTTTTTTGGTCCCCTGCCCCCTGTATATATTTTTATGCTATTTAAACTTCTCTGTTGTCATTTTTACTATATATTTTGAGTCATTTTTCTTAGCGGTTTCTCTTGGGATTACAATATGCATTTTATTTTATCACAGTCTAGTTCAGGAAAACTACAAACTTATTTCTTATAAATTGTAATAGAAACTTTTCTCTATGAATGTAGCCCATTCTCTTCCTCCTCTTTGTGCTATTATTGTCATATATATTCCATCTACATATGTTAGAAACCTAAAAGTACAGTGTTATAATTATTTCTATATACAATCTTATATATCTTTTAGAGAAGACAAGAAATGAAGAAAAAATACTGTCTTTATTCACATGCTTACCATTTCTGATGTTTTTCATTTCTAACTGTGGATTGGATTTACCAATGGGTATTATATTCTTTCAGCTTGAAGGATTTCCTTTAATATTTCTTTCAAGGCATGTCTGCTAGCAATTAATTCTCTCAGTCTTTGTCTATCTGGGGATGTTTTTATTTTTCCTTCACTTTTGAAGGATAGTTTTGCTGGATATATAATTGTTTGCTGACAGTTGTTTTCAGCACTCTGAATATGTCATAACATTGCCTTCTAACCTCCTCTGGTTCTGATGGAAAGACAGCTGTTAATCTTTTGAGGTACCTTGTATTATTTATACTTGCTTTTCAGAGGAGAATTTGCCTATCTCCTCACTTGACCATAGTCAGAACTCCCAGTTTCACTTTTATGTTTTTCAAGCTATGAGTTTTGAAGGTTGATACTTATCTCCTTTCACCTTTATGAAAGGCTGTACATACTTAGTATACTTCCTTGAATCATATATATTTTTAATAATTACTAAAGAGTTTCTGGAAAGAACTAATTTCTTTTGTTGCTTATACTTTCTTTTATAAGCCTTTATGTATAACTGGTATGTTTCACAGCTCATCTCTTATTTTCCTCAAAATGTCAAGTATTTAACCAGACTTGACCTTCATTCTTAACTGTGTGTAATTTGTATTAATTGATTCAGCAAATATGTATGGGTCACTTGCTGTATGCTAGACATATCTGACATAGTTTGTTTAACTAAGTAAGTAAGTAAGTAAATGAGCTTTTTGCACAGTGTCTTGTGGTTTTCAAAACAGCTTCACTATATGTGTGAAGATAATGGCGGGAAACAAATGGCTTGCTTAAAATGGATAATTATGGATTTCATTCAGTTTCATGACAGGACTAATTACAAACGTGTGGGTAGGGTTTAGGGAAATCAAGATGGGATTTTAGGGTCTTAGGCTGCTCTCAACAGAGATCTATTACTGCTTTGGGGCCTAAAGAGGAAAGGAGAGGAAGTGGTTACTAGGAGCCATAGATAAGACTAGATGTAGAGGAACACCTGACAGGAACTATATTCAGTGGAACAACAGCCAACAACTTGTGACCAAGCATGGAGAAAGCCAAGGGAATAAGTACTCTGACCTCACTATTTTCCTGTCCTTAATTTTGGGCTGGTGTCTTCCATTAACCAAACCCAAGCAGAAGTTAGAGAAAAGGTAGCCCACTGATGTAGTCCATAGAGGTCAGCCTCCTGAAGTACAGAGCAAGGAGGAGAAAGTGGAGAGTGGATCTGGAGGAGCAAATGGAAGGTATTCAGCTCACTTACCTTCATTCATCAATAAATCCCATTAATTCTGTCTATAAAAATGTATAACACATATATCCTTTTTCCCCTTCTCACTACCCCTTAGTCCAGGTCTTTACAATATCCTGATTACATAATAGAAATAGTCTCTCTCCTTTCCGATTTCCCTTAAATATATTATATTCCTGCTTGTTAAGCTGGAGTTTAGACACCTTGTCTTCTGATTTCCAATTTTTTCCCCTTTCCCCACCTCCACACACTTACACTTTTCAGAAATAAAATGATTTATTTATTTTTGGGGGGTTAACTTCAAGTATGAAGTTTGAAAAAAAGTTGTTTCCTGATTTTGAGCTCTTGAAATTCACGTTAAGTCTTTACTCCATCTTCTCATCTGGATTTTCATTTTTTTTAATTTGAACTTTTGTCAAAAATTTTAGTGGAAATATAAAATCCTGTTTCTTAATTTTCTTGGACTTGAGGCCCAAACAGTAGAATAATTGTGCTAGATGGAATATTACTCAGCCATAAAAAGGAACAAAATTCACTTATTTGCAGTGAGGTGGATGGACCTAGAGTCTGTCATACAGAGTGAAGTAAGTCAGAAAGAGACAAACAAGTACAGGATGGTAACGCATATACATGGAATTTAAAAAAGCGTTACTGATGAACCTAGTGGCAGAGCAGGAATAAAGACACAGACGTAGAGAACAGACTTGAGGGCATGAGGGGCAAGGGGAAGCTGGGATGGAGTTAGAGAGCAGCATTGACATAGTATATGTACACTACCAAATGTAAAATGGATAACTAGTGGGAAGCTGCTGTGTAGCACAGGGAGATCAGCTTGATGCTTTATGACAACCTAGAGGGATGGGATAGGGAGGGTGGGAGGGAGGCTCAAGAGGGAGGGGATATGGGGTATATGTATACATATGGCTGATTCACTTTGTTGTTCAGCAGGGGCTAATACAACACTGTGAAGCATTTATACGCCAATAAAGATGTGAAAAAATAAAATAAAATAATTGTGCTAGGCCGGGCTGTTCTTTGGTTGTTTTTGTTTAAAGAATTTGTATAGATGGAAATGCAGTTGCAAGTGTATTAGTGATTTTCTGTTGCTTACTTGTCAAGATTTTTATTGTTTGGATGAAAAATAGTATTTCAAAACCTGGCAACATATTGACAAAAACAGAGGAGCACTTTGTGTAATTCTCCTTTTGAAAAACTACCTCTTTAAAAGACAAAGATTGCCTCTGCTACTTCTATTCACATGTATTTCCAACAATAGATTTATTGACAGCTCTTAGATAAGGTTTACTTCTCTACCCTCCCCCATTTATCACGGTGCACACTTTTCTGCTTGAAGTGAGGCAGATTAGGCTCCTATAAGTGAACCCACAAGATGGAGGTGTCCTAGGTGTATAGTGAAGCATTTGCCCTTTTGTTACTAATCTGTGACAGGTGCAGAGCTTTTTTTTTTTTCTCTTTTCTAATGGGCTTAATTTGGGAGAGTGGTCCCATGAAAACCAACGAGCATTTTATGGACCTGCCTTGCGGAAGGTCTCTGAGCTAGGAATGGACAGGGTTGGATAATCCCAGAATCTTTCAAACTATGCTTGCAACTCAGTTTTCCTTAGGGCTCTTCTTGGCTGCTTATTAGGAGCATAAGAAAAGATTATGCCTTCTTCCTCTTCTTGCCATTTTTACTTCCTTCTCCTTTTTGTCCCTATTCCCTCTTCTTCCTCACCAAAAGAAAAAGTGTCTGCTAAAGATTCTAAGCTGGGAATGGCACACTGTAACAAATTTGTTTCCTGTATCAGTACTGGCACACTCATTACAAAATAATCGTGGCCCACACTCAAGTGCACTTCCTTTGGGACCAATAGCTGTAAATAAGGAGGCACTGCAAGCTGGCTGATAAATTGTTGTTCTGAAGATAGCGGTGCTTTTTAGCAGAATGTTTGACCTTTTTTTAAAATATTGCCTCAGGCCTGTCTAAGACCCTCAAGGTCTATTTCTCATCTTAAAAATCCTCTGTAGGAAAACACAGTGTGTGGCTTAAGAAGATTTTCAAATTGCCTAACATTTTTCTTTCTTTCTGTGCCTTTAAAAAAATGATAATTATAGTTGTGCTGCATAATATCCCTATCATTTTGCAAAATAGATTTTCCTTCTTCCAGTAACAGATACTTTTTATCGACATTGGAAGCAACACGTTGAATATTTTATGAACACTAAATGTATAGGGCAGGAGAGACAAAAGAACTTCCATATATATGTAGAGAAGAAACATTTTATGTAACTTGAAAATTACTTTGGGGCTAATAAAACTCTCAAGCTTTATTATTTATTCTTGCATCAAGGTAATTGTCAACTTTGATTTGAGTGGCTATGCAAAACCCCTTCTTTAGTACATTTCTTTTCTTCCCTGTTGCTGTAAATCTAATTGATCCACAAAATGGAGAGTTTCAGGAAACATTTCACCTTTGGGAATATGGTTGTAGATATTAAGAAGTCAAAATGTTTAAGTCTGCTTAGTAGAACCTCTGTAGTGTCAAATACTTGGAGTTTTTATAAGATACCTACGAATTGTTTCAGAAGATTTGGACTGTTGGTTTCTAAGATGGACTCAACCAAATTATTAAGCACTGTTAGGGAGCAGTGCTTCTGACACTTACTCTGAGAAAGTAGAAAGCTTCATGGGTTTACAAATCTCTCAGTCAGGACAGCAACTCTTGTGTTTTGTAGGTACATGTCATATCTACCTATGATACAGCATTGTTTTCCTCTTTCATAAAAGTACTGCTGACAAAAATATCTTAAGAGAGATTTTTGAAATTTTTAATCAGGTCAAATTTTGCCAAAATACGTTAGAGACTCCTAGAACAATATTTTAAAATAGACATTAGTGTATGGAAAGAGATATTCCCTGGATTTAATGATTTTATTTCAGATACAGAAATGAAATTTCAGGATTCTTCTAAATCATGAATTGTGATTGTTACACACATTCTGTATATGTCTCAATCTTGTTCAAAGAAAAAATTAGTGGTTATTGAATATTACCTTTTGAATGATCCATGGATACCTCAAACTTGATGTTTCTAAAAAAAATATATTCCTTCATAACTTTTCTTTCTGTACACCTGTTACAGTTAATGCATCACTAATTGTATAGTTACCAAGCTGGAACTCTCAACTAGTCACCATCAAGTAGTCCCTTACTCCCTTTGTGGTTGATACAAATTGGCATGGCTGGCTGGATGATACATGTTCACCACTTTACCCTACTGATAACAGATTACATTCCTTTGACTAAGGGGGCTCAGCAGATAACTAAGATGAATTATAGTATCCTGACCACTAGATTAGTTTTTGAGGTGGGCATGTGTTCCAAGTTTGGACCAATCAGAATCTTCCTCAAGAGTTTTTGTTTGTTTTTTTTAATTATTGTAAATGGGAGAGAGGCACTTTCTTGCCTTTAGTGTCATGAAGTTGGAAGAATGTGATTTCACATTTCATTCTTTAGGTGGTAGAAAAGCCATCAAAGGCAGCTCTGTGGAAATTGGACTAAGAGAGTGGGGGTCTTGATATGGTTAGATACTACAGGGATGAAGAACACATAGGAATTTGTCGCTACAGACTGAGTGAAAGATTAATTGAGAAGCTAGAGAAGGTGATGTGAAAATCTTTTCAGAGTTATAATAGACAGTAGTCCTGTCAGAAGTCCAAGGTCACAAAGGTAAGCAATGATAGATCCAGAGCTCTAACGAGGTCTTCTGACTCTCATTCTAATCAATAGTCCATCCTCTTAAAAATATGTGCCAGAAAGCATTTTTAATCTCTGAAGAAGAATGACTTTGGAAATGCCACCCAACCTTCAAATCTCTGTTTTTATTCATCACTGTATGGTGAGATATGAAGCATTAATTATTCATCATGTAATCAGTGTTTAACTGCTGGTTAATAGTTCCTAATACACTTCAAGGAAATCATCTTTTGTTTACTTGGAGAATCAATTCCTGTACAATGAAATGAAAATACCCTCTTAACTCCAGGAGTCAGACTACAGTTCTCTCCATTTCTTAATGCCACAGAAGCCAAGACCTGGAAGCAAGGGCTATTCTAAGTTTTATACAGCCTGAAGTTTATATAATTTCAGAAGGTCGTCTTTAAGAAAAATTGTACAAAATTATAAATATAAAATTACATCTTCAGAATAAGAAAGGAGATCACAATGAATTACTGTTATCTTGGGGATTCAGGTCTCTTTCTCCTGAAATCTCTTTAGGCTATTTACCAGAAATGCTGCAAAGGAGTGCAGCCTTTTTTTTTTTTTTTTTTTTTTGCGGTACCCGGGCCTCTCATTGTTGTGGCCTCTCCCGTTGCGGAGCACAGGCTCCGGACGCGCAGGCTTAGCAGCCATGGCTCCCGGGCCTAGCCGCTCCGTGGCATGAGGGATCTTCCCAGACCGGGGCACGAACCTGGGTCCCCTGCATCGGCAGGCAGACTCTCAACCACTGCGCCACCAGGGAAGCCCTAGGAGTGCAGCCTTTTTATCTCTTCCCATCATAACTTTCTGCAACTCCCAGCCTTTATAAGGGCCCTTATTAAGTGAAGAATCTTGAAGCTTAAGCTTCCCTTGCTTCTCAGTAAATCTACCTCTGGTTGGAACGTATCTTTGGTTATCTAGTCCAAACCTGCCAAATCATCATCCACTCCATTTTTCAAGTTCTGTGTAGATGATGAGCTCATATCTAAGATGAGCTCACTATTCTTTGATGAAAGGAAATTTCAGTATTACTGTTTTTCATAAATGTTAATGATTTGCCCCGTCTTTCCCATGAAAGTTAATCAAACATTTAAATTATATTATCAAGTGGGTAAGAAGAGTTTATCCCTTAACAAATACCTATGGATTCTATACACTCCTTTCTCTCACTGCTTTATGTGAGTCTTCATCAATTCTTGCTTGACTCATTGCAATATATTCCTATGTATTATGACTACTTCTATATCAAGCTTTATCCAAGTCTCTCATTTTATCTTTATGCTACCCCTAGATAAATCTTTTAAAAATGAAATTTGATGTACTACTCTTTTGCTTAAAATTCTCCAATGGCTCCTCATTTCCTTACCTTAATCTACCTCATCAGCCTCATGTCCTGGCACTCTTACATTATTGGACCCTGACCATATGGCAATTCCGTGGCCTAGACTTCCTGTCTCATTGTTCTGTGGTCTTTCACAGAATGCTTTCTGCCATCTTCCATTTGACATCAGAAAGAGTCCTCCTCATCCTTCAAGTATAACTCATATGTCACTTCTGTTGACCGTTTGCCAGCCCTGCAACCACAAGTAGGGTTAGGCTTTAATTCCTTGTCCCTATAACACTTTTTGCATATCTTGAATATGATTTTTACCCTGTTTTATTATAACTACTTATGTGTTACTTTTCCTCAGTTGATTGAGAGCCTCTTTTATACCTATTCACTACATCCATGTACCAGGAGCTATTCCCATCCCTCTGCATGTATCACTCATTTAATCCTTACAACAACTTTATGAATTTACAGTAGAAACATTTCAGGCACACACAGTATCTAGTCCAAGGTCACACAGATAGTAAGGAATAGAGCTGTATTGTAAACCCGGGCAGTCTTATTCCAGAGTCTGTGCTTTTGATCACTATAGTAACACATTGGAATCACTAATGAATAGCAGGATGACTGTTTCACAGAAAATGCTCAGTAAACATTGGTGATTGAACCAAAGAAACATGAAATTCCTTTAGCTTCTTTTGGTAGCCAGAATGTATAGCTGCACTGATGTGTTTGGGGATACCTACTATTTTTCTTAATTTTATTTTTTAATTTATTTTTATACAGGTCCTTATTAGTTATCTATATTATACATATTAGTGTATATATGTCAATCCCAATCTCCCAATTCATCCCACCACCACCATCCACCACCCCCACGTTCCCCCCTTGGTGTCCATACATTTGTTCTCTACATCTGTGTCTCTATGTCTGCCTTGCGGACCAGTTCATCTATAACATTTTTCTAGATTCCACATATATGCATTAATATACAATATTTGTTTTTCTCTTTCTGACTTACTTCACTCTGTATGACAGTCTATAAGTCCATCCACATCTCTACAAATGACCCAATTTTGTTCCTTTTCATGGCTGAGTAATATTCAATTGTATGTATGTAACACATCTTCTTTATCCATTCATCTGTTGATGGGCATTTTGTTGCTTCCATGTCCTGGCTATTGTAAATACTGCTGCAATGAACACTGGGGTGCATGTGTCTTTTTGAATTATGGTTTCCTCTGGAGATATGCCCGGTAGTGGGATTGCTGGGTCATATGGTAATTCTATTTTTAGTTTTTTAAGGAACCTCCATACTGTTCTCCAAAGTGGCTGTATCAATTTACATTCCCACCAACAGTGCGAGAGAGTTCCCTTTTCTCCACACCCTCTCCAGCATTTGTTGTTTGTAGATTTTCTGATAATGCCCATTCTAACTGGTATGAGGTGATACCTCGCAGTTTTGATTTGCATTTCTCATAATTGGTGATGTTGAGCAGCTTTTCATGTGTTTGTTGGCCATCTGTATGTCTTTTTTGGAGGAATGTCTGTTTAGGTCTTCCACCCATTTTTTTATTGGGTTGTTTGTTTTTTTAATATTGAGCTTCATGAGCTGTTTATATACTTTGGAGATGAATCTTTTGTCCACTGATTTGTTTGCAAATATTTTCTCCCATTCTGAGGGATGTGTTTTTGTCTTGTTTATAGTTTCCTTTGCTCTGCAAAAGCTTTTAAGTTTCATTAGGTCCCATTTGTTTATTTTTGTTTTTATTTCCATTAATCTAGGAGGTAGGTCAAAAACATCTTGTGACTTATGTCAAAGAGTGTTCTTCCTCTGTTTTCCTTTACGAGTTTTATAGTGTCCAGCCTTACATTTACATGTTTAATCCATTTTGATTTTATTTTTGTGTATGGTGTTAGGAAGTATTCTACTTTCATTCTTTTACATGTAGCTGCCCAGTTTTCCCAGCACCATTTATTGAAAAGGCTGTCTTTTCTCCATTGTATATCCTTGCCTCCTTTGTCATAGATTAGTTGACCATAAGTGCATGGGTTTATGTCTGGGCTTTCTATCCTGTTCCATTGATCTATATTTCTGTTTCTGTGCCAGTACCATATTGTCTTGCTTACTATAGCTTTGTGTTATAGTCTGAAGTCTGGGAGTCTGATTGCTCCAGCTCCGTTTTTTTCCCTCCATATTTCTTTGGCTATTTGGGGTCTTTTGTGTCTCCGTACAATTTTAAGATTTTTTGTTCTAGTTCTGTAAAAAATGCCATTGGTAATTTGATAGGGATTGTGTTGAATCTGTAGATTGCTTTGGGTAGTACAGTCATTTTCACAATATTGATTCTTCCAATCCAAGAACATGGTATATGTCTCCATCTGTTTGTGTCATCTTTGATTTCTTTCATCAGTTTCTTATAGTTTTCTGAGCACAGGTCTTTTACCTTCTTAGGTAGGTTTATTCCTAGGTATTTTATTCTTTTTGTTGCAATGGTAAATGGGAGCGTTTCCTTAATTTCTCTTTCTGATCTTTCATTGTTAGTGTATAGGATTACAAGAGACTTCTGTGCATTAATTACATATCCTACAACTTTACCAAATTCATTAATTAGCTCTAGTAGTTTTCTGGTGGCATCTATAGGATTCTCTATGTATAGTATCATGTCATCTGCAAACTGTGAGAGTTTTACTTCTTCTTTTCCAATTTGGATTCCTTTTATTTCTCTTTCTTCTCCTATTGCCTTGCCTAGGACTTCCAAAACTATGTTTAATAATAGTGGTGAGAGTGGGCATCCTTGTCTTGTTCCTGATCTTAGAGTAAATGCTGTCAGTTTTTCACCATTGAGAATGATGTTTGCTGTTGGCTTGTCATATATGGCCTTTATTATGTTGAGGTAGGTTCCCTCTATGACCACTTTCTGGAGAGTTTTTTTTATTATAAATTGGTGTCAAATTTGTGAAAAGCTTTTTCTGCATCTGTTGATCATATGGTTTTTATTCTTCCATTTGTTAATATGGTATATCACATTGATTGATTTGCTTATATTGGAGAATCCTTGAAGCCCTGGGATAAAGCCCACTTGATCATGGTGTATGATCCTTTTAATGTGTTGTTGGATTCTGTTTGCTAGTATGTTGTTGAGGATTTTTACATCTGTATTCATTAGTGATATTGGTCTGTAATTTTCTTTTTTTGTAGTATCTTTGTCTGGTTTTGGTATCAGGATGATGGTGGCCTCATAGGATGAGTTTGGGAGTAATCCTTCCTCTGCAATTTTTTGGAAGAGTTTGAGAAGGATGGGTGTTAGCTCTTCTCTAAATGTTTGACAGAATTCACCCGTGAAGCCATCTGGTCCTGGGCTTTTGTTTGTTGGAAGATTTTTAATCATAGTTTCCATTTCATTACTTGTGATTGGTCTGCTCATATCTTCTATTTCTTCCTGGTTCAGTCTTGGAAGGTTTTACCTTTCTAAGAATTTGTCCATTCTTCCAGGTTGCCCATTTTATTGGCATAGAGTTGCTTGTAGTAGTCTCTTAGGATGCTTTGTATTTCTGCGGTGTCTGTGGTAACTACTCCTTTTTCATTTATAATTTTATTGATTTGAGTACTCTCCCTCTTTTTCTTGATGAGTCTGGCTAATGGTCTATCAATTTTATCTTCGCAAAGAACCACCTTTTAGTTTTATTGATATTTGCTATTGTTTTCTTTGTTTCTATTTCATTTATTTCTGCTCTGATCTTTATGATTTCTTTCCTTCTACTAACTTTGGGTTTTGTTTGTTCCTCTTTCCATAGTTCCTTTAGGTGTAAGGTTAGATTGTTTATTTGAGATTTTTCTTTCTTGAGGTGGGGTTGTATTGTTGTAAACTTCCCTCTTAGAACTGCTTTTGCTGAATCCCTTAGGTTTTAGATCATCATGTTTTTGTTGTCACTTTTCTCTAGGTATTTTTTGATTTCCTCTTTGATTTCTTCAGTGATCTTTTGGTTATTTAGTCATGTATTGTTTAGCCTCCATGAGTTTGTGTTTTTTACGTTTTTTCCCCTGTAATGTATTTCTAATCTCATAGCGTTGTGGGCAGAAAAGATGCTTGATATTATTTCAATTTTGTTAAATTTTTCAAGGCTTGATTTGTGACCCAAGATGTGTTCTTTCTTGGAGAATGTTCCAAGTGCAGTTGAGAAGGAAGTGTAATCTGCTATTCTCGGATGGAATGTCCTATAAATATCAATGAAGTCTATGTGGTCTGTTGTGTCATTTGAAGCTTGTGTTTCCTTATTAATTTTCTGTCTGGATGATATATCCATTGGTATAAGTTAGGTGTTAGAGTCCCCCACTATCATTGTGTTACTGTCAATTTCCTCTTTTATAGCTGTTAGATTTGCCTTATGTATTGAGGTGCTTCTATTTTGGGTCCATATATATTTATAATTGTTATATATCCTTCTTGGATTGATCTTTTATTATTATGTATTGTCCTTCCTTTTCTCTTATAAAATTCTTTATTTCAGAGTGTATTTTATCTGAAATGAGTATTGCTATTCTAGCTTTCTTTTGATTTCCACATGCATGGAATAACTTTTTCCATTCCCTCACTTTCACTCTGTATATGTCCCTAGGTCTGAAGTAGGTCTCTTGTAGACAGCATACATATGGGTCTTGTTTTGTATCCATTCAGTGAGCCTGTGTCTTTTGGTCAGAGCATTTAATCCATTTACATTTAAGGTAATTATCAATATGTATATTCCTATTACCATTTTCTTGTTTTGTGTTTCTTTCTGTAGGTCTTTTCCTTCTCTTGTGTTTCCCACTTAGAGAAGTTCCTTTAGCATTTGTTGTAGAGCTGGTTTGGTGGTGCTGAAGTCTCTTACGTTTTGCTTGTTTGTAAAGCTTTTGATTTCTCTGTTGAATGTGAATGAGATTCCTGTCAGGTAGACTAATATTTGTTGTAGATTCTTCCCTTTTATCACTTAAATATATTGTGCCACTCCCTTTTTGCTTGTAGAGTTTCTGCTGAGAAATCAGCTGTTAACCTTATGGGAGTTCCCTTGTATGTTATTTGTCATTTTTCCCTTGTTGCTTTTAATAATTTTTCTTTGGCTTTAATTTTTGTCAGTTTGAGTACTATGTGTTTTGGCCTGTTTCTCCTTGGGTTTATACTGCCTGGGACTCTGTGTGCTTCCTGGACTTGGGTGGCTATTTCCTTTCCCATGTTAGGGTAGTTTTCAATTATAATCTCTTCAAATATTTTCTTGGGTCCTTTCTCACTCTCTTCTCCTTCTGGGACCCCTATAATACGAATGTTGGTGCACTTAATATTGTCCCAGAAGTCTCTTAATCTGTCTTCATTCCTTGTCATTCTTTTTTCTTTATTCTGTTCTGTGGCAGTGAATTCCACCATTCTGTCTTCCAGGTCACTTATCCGTTCTTCTGCCTCAGTTATTCTGCTCTTGATTCCTTCTAGTGTAATTTTCATTTCAGTCATTGTGTTGTTCATCTCTGTTTGTTTGTTCTTTAATTCCTCTAGGTGTTTGTTCTTTAATTCTTCTAGGTTTTTGTTAAACATTTCTTGCATCTGCTTGCTCTTTGCCTCCATTCTTTTTCCAAGGTCCTGGATCATCTTCACTCTAATTATTCTGAATTCTTTTTCTGGAAGGTTGCCTACCTCCACTTCATTTAGTTGTTTTTCTGGGGTTTTATCTTGTTCCTTCATCTGGTGCATAGTCCTCTGCCTTTTCATTTTGTCTATCTTTCTGCAAATGTGGATTTTTCCCATAGGCTGCAGGATTGTAGTTCTTCTTGCTTCTGCTGTCTGCCCTCTGGTGGATCAGGCTATCTAGGAGGCTTGTCTAAGCTTCATGGTGGAAAGGACTTTTGGTGGGTAGAATTGGGTGTTGTTTTGGTGGCAGAGCTCAGTAAAACTTTAACCTGTCTGTCTGCTGATGTGTGGGGCTGAGTTCCCTCCCTGTTGGTTGTTTGGCCTGAGGTGACCCAGCCTTGGAGCCTACAGGCCCTTTGGTGGGGCTAATGGTAGACTCTGTGCAGGCTCACACCAAGCAGTACTTCCCAGAACTTCTGCTGCCAGTGTCCTTGTCCCCATGGTGAGCCACAGCCACCCCCCACCTCTGCAGGAGACCCTCCAACACTATCAGGTAGGTCTGGTTTAGTCTCCTATGGGGTCACTGCTCCTTTCCCTTGGGTACTGATACACCCACGACTTTGTATGTTCCCTCCAATAGTGGAGTCTCTGTTTTCTCCAGACCTGTTGAAGTCCTGCAGTCAAATCCTGCTAGACTTCAAAGTTTGCTTCTCTGGGAATTCCTCCTTCCATTGCCAGACCTCCAGTCTGGGAAGCCAGTTGTGGGGCTCAAATCTTCAGTTGGTGGACTTCTGTGGTATAATTGTTTTCCAGTTTGTGAGTCACCCACGCAGCGGTTATGGGATTTGATTTTATTTTGATTGCCCCCTTCCTACCATGTCATTGCAGCTTCTCCTTTCTTTGGATGTGAGGTATCTTTCTTGGTGAGTTCCAGTGTCTTCCTGTTGATGATTGTTCAGCAGTTAGTTGTGATTCTGCTGCTCTCCCAAGAGGGAGTGAGCGCAGGTCCTTCTACTCCACCATCTTGAACCAATCTCTGGAGAGCTTGCTGGGGTCAGTATTCCTTTTGGTTTTATTTTTAGACCGTATGTATTTTTGATGACATCTATGCAATAATATGCATTTTTCAAGTTTTCTCTTTCAGCCTTTTCTGGAGGAAGGGCTAATTATGATTCTGCATTGTTGGTTATTACTTAATCATACAGGCTGCAATACAACAATGATATAAGATGACTACATTGATTTTTGTTTCATTGCCTTCCTAGTCTTTTGATCAGGCAAATGCAGAGCTTTGAAAGCCTCTTTTTTTATGGTGAGCCAAGATCACATACATGTTCCCAGGAGAAGTGGATTTACTGAGGAGGGAATATTAACTCCTTCAGAGAAGGAGGCACCATTTGGTAAATTGTTCTATCCAGGGCTCTAAATGATATCCAGAAAGAGGTCATTTCTCTCACATGGGTGAGCAGTTTGTTTTCTGAGAGAGTCTTCCCCACCTGACTATAGTTGGATCATTGTGGTTACTTTTCTGTTGAAGGTAAGATTTTGGAAGTTAATTGGCCTGATAGGATGGGAAAGTCATATGAGCTTTGCTAATTTTCCAGCATAATGGGGTTCTTTTTTTTTTTTCTTTATTTCCAGGTGCTTCTCATTTTAATTTTATCTTCCAAAGATAGTCACTTGTATGATTTGGGTTTCCTTCTTTAAGAGATCATTTAACTGAAGTAGGCTGCAGAGTGGCAGTTGCTAGGACACCCTGAATCCCAATTCCCCATTTCCAGGGGGCATTTTAATTCAGAATAACAGTTACATGTTGTTCCTTGTCTACTTCCTAGATACTTTCAGATAGTTTTCAGTTTAAAATGCCTTGTGTCAGATAAGAGATCAGAAGAAATTATAGATAAGTAAAACAGTGTTTTAGAAAGCAGAAAAATACATTTTTTTGCATACCATTTTTTTTTTGAAAACAAAGTTTACATATTTCTCTGTGGAGAGAGGTTTTTTTTTTTTTTTGCTGGTGGGGGGAACTTTATATTCCTGGAATAAAGGAGAAAATACAAAACAAATAGGAGAAATAAACATCTTATTATTCTGGAAAATCAACTGTACTTTTTAACTTGATTTATATAAAGAAAATAAGCCAACATTTAAAGGGCAAAAACATATGCTATTTAAGTTGACTGAATTCTCAAAATAACTCTCAATGGACAAACACAGAAAAATAAAATAAATTTTACAATTTCAAAGATCCATTTTTACAGATTCTTATGGCTTTTCTTTTTGACAAGTTTATGTTTTTGGTTAGGTTTATAACAATAACTTCCTTTTGCATAGCATTTTATGATTTCCTCTGGGAAGTTCTCTGTCATAGCACTTGATGCTTTAAATTGAAATAATCTACTTGTGTGGATCACTGCTTCAGCTTGAATATAAGCTCCATGAAGATGGGGACTGACTTCATCTTTGTATTTCCAGTGCCCAGCACAGGGTCTGGAATGGAATAGACCTTGAAAGTGTTGCCACAATGACTTTGTGATTTATATTACTTAAAAACTTTGGGAGTTTGCCTTTATTTATATATTCATTTAACAGATATTTATTTAATACCTAGTTTCAGCTGGACACTGTGACAGGTGTTGGGGATACAACAAAAAGAAACAGAAAAATATTCCGGAGCTTGCATTCTTGCCAGAGGGGGCAGAAATAATCCTTATAGTAAATAAGTAATTCTTATGGTATGCTTAAACGTGTTGAGTGCTATAGGAAAATTAGGGCAGGTGACAGGAATCAGAAATGTGGGGAAAGTTTGCAGTATTTATGGTGGTCAGATTGGTCTCATTGAAGAGGTGAGATTTGAGCAACAACTTGAAGAATGTTGAGGAGTCACCCATGTGGAGATGTGGAGAAAGAGAATTTTAGGAAGACGTAGTAGCCTTTGCAAATCCCATAAAGTTGAGGTGTGCCTGAATTATAAGAGAAATAGCAAGAAGGCCAAGTTGTGTGAGAATAGTAGGAGGTGAAATCAGACAGGTGAAAGGGAAATAGATCATATAGGATCTTTAAAAAACATTTTGTTTTACTCTGAATGAAATGCTAAACCTCTTGAGGGTTTTGAACAAGGTGCAACATTATCTCTCATGTTTTGGAAAGATTACTTTGGTGATTTTGTTGAGAATAGAATATAGCAGGGCAAACAAGAGACTAGTTAGGAATAGTCCAGTTGGGAGAAGATAGTGGCTTGGATCAAGGTGATATCTGTGGAGGTAGTGAGAAGTAGTTGGATTCTAGATCTATTTGAAAGGATTCCTTTCTTTTTGTATGCTGGAACATCCTTTTAATCATTATATAAGTATGGCCTTCCTCTTACAGATTATGCTGTTTTAAATTGAATGACTGAAGAGATACTGGTATCTTTACCATAGATATGAATAACAACTAACCCTTGTCTTTTAAAAATATTTTTATTGGAGTATAGTTGGTTTACAATGTTGTGTTAGTTTCAGGAGTGCAGCAAATTGAATCAGTTATACATATACATATATTCACTCTTATTTAGATTCTTTTCCCATATAGGCCATTACAGAGTATTGAGTAGGGTTCCCTGTGCTATACAGTAGGTCCTTATTAGTTACCTATTTTATATATAATAGTGTGTATGTGTCAATCCCAATCTCCCAGTTTGTCCCCCCCTCTCCCCCCAGTAACCATAAGTTTGTTTTCTACATCTGTGACTCTCTCTCTGTTTTGTAAATAAGTTCATTTTTTTTAAGATTCCACATATAAGCAGTATTATATGGTATTTGTCTTTCTGTGTCTGACTTACTTCACTCAGTATGACAATCTCTAGGTCCATACATGTTGCTGCAAATGGCATTATTTTGTTCTTTTTTATGGCTGAGTAATATTCCATTGTACATATGTACCACATCTGCTTTACCCATTCCTCTGTTGATGGACATTTAGGTTGCTTCCATGTCCTGGCTATTGTAAATAGTGCTGCAGTGAACATAGGGGTGCATGTATCTTTTTGAATTATGGTTTTCTCTGGGTATATGCCCAGTAGTGGGATTATTGGATAATGTGGTAGCTCTGTTTTTAGGTTTTTTTTTTTTTTTTTTTTTTTTTTTTTTTTTGCGGTACGCGGGCCTCTCACTGCTGTGGCCTCTCCCGCTGCGGAGCACAGGCTCCAGACCGCAGGCTCAGCAGCCATGGCTTATGGGCCCAGCTGTGCCGTGGCATGTGGGATCTTCCTGGACCGGGGCATGAACCCACATCCCCCACATTGGCAGGTGGACTCTCAACCACTGTGCCACCAGGGAAGCCCTGTTTTTAGTATTTTAAGGAACCTCCATACTGTTCTCCATAGTGTCTGTACCAATTTACATTCCCACCAACAGTGTAGGAGGGTTCCCTTTTCTCCACACTGTATCCACCATTTACTGTTTGTAGATTTTTTGATGATGGCCATTCTGACTGGTGTGAGATGATACCTCATTGTAGTTTTGATTTGCATTTCTCTAATAATTAGCTATGTTGAGCATCTTTTCTTGTGCTTTTTGGCCATCTGTATGCCTTCTTTGGAGAAATGTCTATTTAGATCTTACCCCCATTTTTTGATTAAGTTGTTGTGGTTTTTTTCGATATTGAGCTGCATGAGCAGTTTTGGAGATTAATCCCTTGTCGGTTGCTTTGTTTGCAAATATTTTCTCCCAGTCTGAGGGTTGTCTTTTCATTTTGTTTGTGGTTTACTTTGCTGTGCAAAAGCTTTTAAGTTTAACTAGGTCCGATTTTTTTATTTTACTCTAGGAGGTGGATCAAAAAACATCTTACTGTGATTTATGTCAGAGAGTGTTCTTCCTATGTTTTCCTTTAACTGTTTTATAGTATCTGTCTTTAAGATTATTAATCCATTTGTAGTTAATTTTTGTGTATGGTGTTAGGAAGTGTTCTAATTTCATTCTTTTACATGTAGCCATCCAGCTTTCCCAGAACCACTTATTGAAGGGACTGTCTTTTCCCATTGTATATTCTTGCCTCTTTTGTCATAGTGACCACAAGTGCGAGAGTTTATCTCTGAGCTTTCTATCCTATTCCATTGATCTATATTTCTGTTTTTGTGCCAGCACCATAGTGTTTTGATGACTGTAGCTTTGTAGTATAGTCTGAAGTTAGGGAGCCTGATTCCTCCAGCTCTGTTTTTCTTTCTCAAGATTGCTTTGGCTATTCGTGGTCTTTTGTGTTTCCAAGAAAATTGTAAAATTTTTTGTTCTACTTCTGTAAAAATGCCATTGGAAGTTAGGTAGGAATTGCATTGAATCTGTAGATTGCTTTGGTTAGTATAGTCATTTTGACAATATTGATTCTTCCAATCCAAGAGCATGGTATATGTCTCCATCTGTTTGTGTCATCTTTGATTTCTTTTATCAGTGTCTTATAGTTTTATGACTATAAATCTTTTGCCTCCTTAGGTAAGTTTATTCCTATGTATTTTTTTCTTTCTGATGCAGTGGTAAATGGAATTGTTTTCTTAATTTCCCTTTCTGATCTTTCAGTGTTAGTATATAGGAATGCAAGAAATTTCTGTGTATTAATTTTGTTTCCTGAAACTTTACCAAATTAGTTGATGAGCTCTAGTAAATTTTTGGTAGTGTATTTAGGATTTTCTATGTATAGTATCATGTCATCTGCAAACAGTGACAGTTTTACTTCCTCTTTTTCAGTTTGGATTCCTTTTATTTCTTTTTCTTCTCTTATTGCTGTGGCTAGGACTTTCCAAACTCTGTTGAATAAAAGTGGCAAGAGAAGATATCCTTGTCTTGTTTGTGGTCTTCGAGGAAATGCTTTCAGTTTTTCACCATTGAGAATGATATTCGCTATGGGTTTGTCGTATGTGGCCATTATTACATTGAGGTGGATTCCCTCTTTGCCCACTTTCTGGTGAGTTTTTATCATAAATCTGTGTTGAATTTTGTCAGAAGTTTTTTCTGCATCTATTGAGATGATCATATGGTTTTTATTCTTCAGATTGTTAATGTGGTGTATCACAATGACTTATTTGCATGTATTGAAGAATCCTTGCATCCCTGAGATAAATCCCACTTGATTACAGTGTTTGATCTTTTTAATGGGTTGTTGGATTCTGTTTGCTAGTGTTTCGTTGAGGGATTTTGTGTCTACGTTCATCAGTGATATTGGCCTTTAATTTTCTTTTCTTTTTTTTTTTTTTTGCGATATCTTTGTCTAGTTTTGGGATCAGGGTGATGGTGGCCTTGTGAAATGAGCTTGGGAGTGTTGCTTCCTCTGCAGTTTTTTGGTAGAACTTCAGAAGGATAGATGTTAACTCTTCTCTAAATGTTTGATAGAATTCTCCTGTGAAGCCATCTGGTCCTGGACTTTTGTTTGTTGGAAAATTTTAAATCACAGTTTCAATTTCAGTACTTGTTGATCTGTTCATATTTTCTATATTTTCTTAGTTCTGTCTTGGAAGGTTGTACCTTTCTAAGAATTTGTCCATTTCTTCTATGTTGTCCATTTTATTGGCATATAGTTGCTTGTGGTAGTCTCTTATGATCCTGAAAGGATTCCTTGATAGATTAGTTATTCAGTATGAAATTAAGTCTCAAGGATGACTCCAATAATTTTGGGCTCAAGCACTGACTAGGTAGTTATATACATGATCTCATTTAATCTTTATATGAATAGTATGAATAAAATCCTTTTTATCTCCTTTTGACAGACAAGAAAACTGAGGTCTAGAGCATGCTGGAGATTTGCCCAAAGCCTTAAAATTACTAAGTGGCAGAGCTATGATTCAAGTTTATGTCTGTCAACCTTAGGATTATGATCTTTTCAATACATAAGAACAGAATAGGGCTTCCCTGGTGGCGCAGTTGTTGAGAGTCCACCTGCCGATGCAGGGGACATGGGTTCGTGCCCCAGTCTGGGAGGATCCCACGTGCTGCAGAGCGGCTGGGCCCGTGAGCCATGGCCACTGAGCCTGTGCGTCCAGAGCCTGTGCTCCGCAATTGGAGAGGCCATAACAGTGAGAGACCCGTGTACCACAAAAAAAAAAAAAAAAAAAAAGAACAGAATAGACAGTCTTCCCTAAAATTTGTACCAGTGACTTTATACCATTTTTGGCATTTAAAATTTCCACATCTTTCTTGATGCAATGCCATTATCCTTAAATAAAAACTTAATATAAAAAGTAGTTAGAGGCTAGATATATTCCAGGAGTGCCTGGAAGAAACAAATCCAAAACTTCAAAAACCCAGAAGGATCATGCCCTCCTAGAAGGATCTTACAGATATTCTTATAGATAAAGCTCCAATGTAGGTGAGTTTAAAAACAAAAATTTTAAAACACACTAGGAAACAATGTAGTGGATGGAAGATAGGAATCTCAACAAATACTAGGATTAAACTCCAAGGACTTCCAAAGAGGAGGTATAAGCCCATTTGTTTAAAATGATTAAAGCCATAAAGGGAAGAATCATAAACTAAAGAGAACATATCATAAAAAGAGATTATACTTGTTTATAAAAGAACCAAATAGAACATATGAAAGTGAAATATATATAATCATTGACATTAAAAACTCTGAAGTTGGGTTAAATATCTAATTAGATGCCACTGAAGAGAGATTAATGAAGTAGAAGCCAGAACTGAGGAGCACAGAGAGGTATAGAGATGAAATATATAGAAGAGAAGTTGTCATACTAAGATGAGGAATTCCAGAAGAAAATCACATAGAAGCAATATTCAAAATAATGACTTACGAAAGACATGAATCTTTCATATTGTAAGTACAACTCCTGAAAAATAAGTAAAAATATATCCTTGAAATCTTTCTCCCCAATATGTTACAATGAAATTGCAGAATACTATAGATAAAGAGAAGTTCTTCAAAACAACTAGGGAGAAATATACAATATTTTAAGATGAGTGATTGTTCTGAGGTTCTTGAATTTTAAGAATAGGAAGGTAGAATTATTTAAATTTATACTTTATATCAGGTATTGATCTTTGTATATTCTGGATACGAGTTCTTTGTGGAGGTGGCAAATATCTTCTCCCAGTCTGTGGCTTCTCTTTTCATATCTTAATGGTGTCTTTCAAAAAACAAAAGTATCTTTTAATCCAATTCATCATTTTTTTCTTTAATATTTTATGTTTTTGGTGTTCTATATAAGAAATTTTTACTAATCAAAGACCACAAAATTTTCTCCTGTTTTCTTCTACAAGTTTTATAATTTTAGGTTTTACATTTAGATCTATGATCCATTTTGAGTTAATTTTTATATATGATTTTAAGTAAGAGTTGATACTTATTTTCAGCACCATTTTTTGAAAAGACTTTCATTTCCTCATTGAATTGCCTTGCAAGTCAATTGCTCATATATGTGTAGGTCTATTTCTGGACTCTATAATCTGTCCCATTGATCTATGTATCTATCTTTTTGAAATAGCAAGCTGTCTTGATTACTGTAACTTTTTAGCAGTTTTTGCTCTTTTTTCTGTATTAAATTGCTTTGATTATACTAGGTTCTTTGAATTTTCTAATACAACTAGAGTAATCTAGTAAATTTCTACAAAAAGACTTCTGGGATTTGAATGTCATTGTATTGAATTTATATACATCAATTTGTGAGAAATGCCATCTTAACAAATTTTAGTCTTTCATCCATGAACATATGCCATATATTTCCACTTATTTAGGTATTCTTCAGATTCTTTCAGCAATATTTTGTAATTTTTAGGGTAGAAGACCTGGACATCTGTGGTTAATTTCTAGGTGTTTGCGGTTTTAGTGTTACTGTGAATGGGATTCTCAAATTTTTATTTTCCATTTGCCTGCTGGTAGTACAATTGTTTGCTGCTGGTACAATTGATTTTGTATTTATATTTACTTTGTATCCTGTGACCTTGCTAAATTTGTTTCTAAGTTCAAGTAGTTGTTTTGTAGATTTTCTGAGATTTTCTTTGTAAACGTTATCTTCTGTAAGTAAGGACACTTTTATTTCTTCTTTTGTAGTTTTTATGCCTTTCGTTTATCTTGCATTATTGCAACAGTTTGGTGCTTCATAACGATGTTGAATAGATGTAGTGAAAGTGGACATCCTTTTCTTATTCTTGATCTCAAGGAGAAGCAATAAAATCTTACACCATTAAGTGTGCTATTAGCTATAAGTGGGTTTTTTTGTTTGTTTTTTAATTGCATGTCACTTATCAGTTTCAGGACATTTCCAACTATTCTTAGTTTGAGAAAAGTTCTTTTTTAACATGAATGCATGTTGGATTTTGTCAAATGTTTTTTTCTGTATCTATTGAAATAACAATTGGTTTTTCTCCTTTTCATTGTTGAAAGGGTGAATTACATTGCTTGATTTTCAAATGTTAAAACAACCTTGCATTCTTTGTTTATTTAACACTTTTTGTTCAATTTATCCTAAGTATTTTATGTTTTGTGATCCTATTATAAATGGAATTGTTTTTTAAATCTCATTTTGAGCTTATTCAATGCTCCTGCATAGATATACATTTAATTTTTGTATGACTTGTATCCTACACTGTTGCTGAAATAATTTTTTAGCTTAAATTGTTTTTTGTATGTGCATTCCTTAGGATTTTCTATATAAAAGATTGTATCATTAGCAAGTAGATATAATTTTACTTCTCCTTTTCAAACATGAATGCTTTTTTCTTTTCTTTTTCTTGCCTACTTGCCCTTGCTAGAATATCTACTACAATGTTGAACAGAAATGGTGAGAGCAAACATGCTTATCCTACCCCAGATCTTAGGGTGAAAAACTTTCAGCCTTGCACCATTAACAATGGTAATTAGTTGTGGGATTTTTAAAAATTCCTTTCTGTTCATTTGTCTTCCAATGTTTTTTTCTCATGAAAAGTATCAAATTTTGTGAAGTGCTTTTTCTGCATCTATTGAGATGATCATGTGATTTTTGTCCTTTATTCTAGTAATGTGGTATATTGCACTAATTGATTTTCATATCTTGAACCAACATTTGAATTTCATTGAATTTCAACATTAAATCCCACTTGTGGTTTAAAGTCATTTTTGTATATTGCTGGATTTGGTTTGCTAGTATTTCATTGAGGATTTGGGGGGTCAATATTCATAAAGGGTATTGATGTGTAGTTTTTATGTGATGTCTTTGATTTTAGTATCAAGACCATCCTGGCCTCAAGGAATGAGTTTGGAAGTGTTCTCTCTTCTTCATTTTTGGGGAAGAGCTTGTTAAGGACTGGTGTTAACTTTCCTTTAAAAGTTTAGTAGAATTTACCAGTGAAGACATCTGCATTTGGATATTTCCTGGTGATAAGTTTTTTGATTATTATATCAGTATTTTTGTTTAGGTCTATACAGATATTAGTGTTTCTTCTTTAGTCAGTTTTGTTTGTGTCTTCCCAGAATTTTCCTCATATCATCTAGGTTATCTAATTTGTTAGCATACAATTGGTCATAGTATATCCTCTATTTAATTCCTGATTTTATGCATTTACTGTCCTCTTTTTTTCTTAGACAATATAAAGATTCGTCTATTTTATTGATCACATAAAACAACAATTTTTGGTTTTATTGATTTTCTCTACTGTTTTTCTATTATTCATTTACTTCCATCCTTTATTATTTCCTTTATTCTGCCTTCTTTGGGTTTAGTTTGCTTTATTTTTAAGCTTCAAAAGGTGAAATATAAGCAGATTACATTATTTCTTTAAGATGTTTCTTTCTTTAATATAAGCATATCCAGCTATATATTTCTGCATAAGTACTGCTTTCTATGCATCCTTAGCTTTTGATAGATAGTAGCTTTGTTTACATTCATGCTAAGGTATTTTATAAATTCCTTTCTGATTTCCTCTTTCACCCTCTTGGTTATTTAGGAAAGTGTTGTTTAATTTCTACATGTTTTTGAATTCCTTAAATTTCCTTCTGTTATTGATTTCTAATTTCCTTCTATTTTGTTTGGAGAGAATACTTTCCATGATTTCCTTCATGTTAAATTTATTGAGACTTGTTTTATGCTCTACGTTTTAGTCTTTTCTGAAAAATATACCTGTAAACGTGAGGAGAATGTATATTTTACTGTTGAGTAGGATGTTCTATATATCTAGCTGTTTTAGTGTTGCTCAATTCTTATATTTCCTTGTTGATATTCTAGTTGTTCTAGTTGTTTCTATTCATTATATAAAGTTGGATATTGAAGTTTTCAGCTATTATTGTTGACTTGTGTATTTGTCCCTTTAATTCTGACTGTTTCTGTGTTATTTGTTTTGGGACACTCTTGTTAGGTGCATTTATATTTGTAATTGCTATATCTTCTTAATGAATTGCCCTTTCTACATTATAAAATATCCTTCTTTGTGTGTACTAAAAATTTTTGTCTTAAAGTCAATTTTTCTGATATTAGTATATATAGGCATTCCAGCTCAGTTTTGCTTTGTTTGGTATATTATTTTCCTTCCTTCTACTTTCAACCTATTTGTGTGTTTGTATCTCAAATACATCTCTTGTAGACAGCATATGGTTGGCTCACTAAAAAAAAAAATTCATTCTGACATATACTGCCTTTTAATTGGAGTGTTTAATCCACTTACATTTATTGTAATTACTGATAAGCTAGGATCATTTTGCTATTGCCTTTAAGTGGTTTATGCCTCCCTCCCTATTTATTCCTCTATAACTGCCTTCTATTGTGTTAGATAAGTATTATCTAGTGTACTATTTAATTCCCTTCTTACTGATTTTACTGTATTTTAATTTTTCTTTTCTTTTCTTTTTTTTTTACATCTTTATTGGAGTATAATTGCTTTACAATGGTGTGTTAGTTTCTGCTTTATAACAAAGTGAATCAGCCATACATATACATATGTTCCCATATCTCTAATTTTTCTTTTCTTAATGGTTGTCCTAGGGATTGCAATGAATATAATTTAATTGATAGCAGTCTAGTTTGAATTAATTTCAACTTAATTTCAATAATATGCATATATATTTATTGTCCTACAAATTACATCTGAATACATTATGTACACTCCATGCAGATTTGTAATTACTGCTTTGTGTGGTTGTCTTCTATATGTAGGAGAAAAAAATATCTACAAACATAAAATATGTTTATACTGTCTTTTTTTTTTTTTTTGTGGTACATGGGCCTCTCACTGCTGTGGCCTCTCCTGCTGCAGAGCACAGGCTCTGGATGCGCAGGCTCAGCAGCCACGGCTCACGGGCCCAGCCGCTCCGCAGCATGTGGGATCTTCCCAGGCTGGGACACGAACCTGTGTCCCCTGCATCGACAGGCAGACCCTCAACCACTGCACCACCAGGGAAGCCCTATATACTGTCTTTTATATTTACCTATCTAGTTACATTTACTGGTGCTCTTTATTTCTTCATGTGGATTTCAGTTATTTTCTAATGTTCTTTCATTTCTACTAGAAGGACATCCTTTAGTTTTTCTTGTAGGGCAGGTATGATTATCTGCTAATGTCTTAATGTCTCTTCATTTTTGAAGAGTATTTCTGATGCCTATCAAATATTTTCTTTCAGCACTTTGAATATGTTATCCCTCTGCTTTCTGACTTTCATGTTTCTGATGAGAACTCAGCTGTTAATCTTACTGAGGATTCCTTGAACATAATGAGTTGCTATGATGTTTGTTGCTGCGTTCAAGAGTTTTTGGTCTTTGACTTTTGACAGTTTGATTATGTCTAAATATGGATCACTCCTTTTTCATAGGTGGAAGAAGGAAAAATTAAAAATTATTTTAATTTCAGATTTTTTTTGTCTTTTGGATCTAGCTTTTTATTCCAATCTAGCAATGTCTGCTTTTCACTGGAATGTTTATTTATATATTTGTTCTATTTTAGTGTAATTATTGATATGTTGTACTTAAATGAAATATCTTGGTATTCAGTTTCTTACTGCCTCTTCTGTTTCTTGTTACTCTGTTGTTCTTTTACTGCCTTCATTTGGGTTAATAAAATTTTTGTTTAGTGTTATATATCTTCTGTATTGCATTCTTAGTAACATTATTTTATATTTACTTTAGTGGTTTCTCTAGAACTAAAAATATGCAGTTATAACTTACCAAATTCTTTAAAAATTTTTTGTTAAAAATTTGTTTAGAGTACTTTTAGGTCACAGCAAAATTGAGAGGAATGTACAGAGCTTTCTCAAATAATGCAGTCCCCACACATGCATAGGCTCCCCCATTATCAATGTCCCCCGCCAGAGTGGTATATCTGTTACAATTGATGAACCACTTGACACATCATAATCAACCCAAAGTCCATTAGGGTTCACCCTTAGTATTGCACTTTCTATTGGTTTGTATAAATATGTAATTACAAGTATTCATCATTGTAGTCATACAGACAATTTTCACTGCCCTAAAAATCCTCTACTGCCTATTAATCTCTCCATCCCCTAACATTTGATCTTGTTATTATCTCCATACTTTACCTTTTTTCAGAGTGTCATATGGCTGGAATCACACAGTATGTATGTAGCATTTTCATATTGGCTTCTTTTGATTATTAACATGCATTTAATTTTCTTCTGTGTCTTTCCATAGCTTGATAACTCATCAAGCCATTTCAGAGTCAATATTTTCCCATTTCACCCTTAACACTTCACACTGTGTACTTTGTAATTACTACCTTTTTTTAACGCAAAACTTATTCTTTCTACATTCTACTAACCTCGCATCAGTTTAATTCTATTTACCCATCCCAATTCTTGATGCTGTTGTTGTCATATATTTTCCTTCTACATACTTTGCAAACCTCCCTTAAGATGTCATTAAAAAAAAAACTTTAGTTAGTAGCCTTTAAGAAACTTTTGAGACAAAAATAGTTTATTATATTTACATGCTTATTCACTATTTTAGTGTTGTTTATATGTTCTTATAGCTATGAATCCCATCTAATATATTTTTGCATCTTTTAGCTTTTCATGTAGTGAAGATCTGCTGGCAATAAATTCTGTCAACTTTAATTTATTTATCTGGGAATGTTTTATTTTACCTTTTTTTTTTTTTTTTTTTTTGCGGTACACGGGCCTCTCACTGTTGTGGCCTCTCCCGTTGCGGAGCACAGGCGCTGGACGTGCAGGCTCAGCGGCCATGGCTCACGGGCCCAGCCGCTCCACGGCATGTGGGATCTTCCCAGACCAGGGCACAAACCCGTGTCCGCTGCATCAGCAGGGGGACTCTCAACCACTGCGCCAGCAGGGAAGCCCCTATTTTACCCTTATTTTTAAGGATATTTTATTGAATATTGAATTATGGGTTGCAAGTTTTGTTCTTTCATCACTTTAGAAATGTCATTTACTCTCCTCCATTATTTTTGAAAAGAAGTCAATGGACATTCTTATTGTTGTCCTTCTGTATGTATTATGGCTTTTTTTCTGGTTGCTTTCAAGCTTTTTTATTTATATGTATTTTTTATCAGTTTGACGATTATGTGCCTAGGTTGAGGTATTTTTTTCTTTTCTTTCTTGCTTTTTTGCTTTTGGGACATTTGCTGCTTTAATAGATGGCTTGTTCCTCTCTTTATTTACAATAAATTTATTTATTTTATTTTTATTTTTGGCTGTTTTGGGTCTTTGTTGCTGTGGGCGGGCTTTCTCTGGTTTTGGCGAGTGGGGGCTACTCCTCATTGTGGTGCGTGGGCTTCTCATTGCAGTGGCTTCTCTTATTGTGGAGCATGGGCTCTAGGCCCGCAGGCTTCAGTAGTTGTGGCACGCAGGCTCAGTAGTTGTGGCTCGTGGGCTCTAGAGCGCAGGCTCAGTAGTTGAGATGCATGGTATTAGTTGCTCCATGGCATGTGGGATCTTCCCGGGCCAGGGCTCGAACCGGTGTCCCCTGCATTGGCAGGCAGATTCTTAACCACTGTGCCACCAGGGAAGCCCTGTTCCTCTCTTTAATTACAAAAAGAATGAGACCCAAATAAAAAAACTCCTACATTTTCAATAAATGAAAATATACAAAACTCAATATTTATTCATATTTACTAGAGGTACAAAGTATAATTACTATCACAAAATTTTAAAATTAAAATTTGTATTTACCTCTCCCCTTACTAATGAATATTCTAACTAAGCTGAGCATGTAATCCCACAAGCACTAGATATGGGTGGATTTTCTGATAATAAAATGTTTACACATCATGAGGAACAAAGAAGTTCACCATGAGTGAACTTCTTTTCCCTTCTCTTTCTAAGGACTTTAATTTCTCATGATTGCCTCCATATTGGGTAACTGTGGCACCATGGAAGACTCAATAATCGCTGTTTCTTGGTGTTTTTTTTTAATATTTTTATTTGGGCTGCATCGGGTCTTAGTTGTGGCATGTGGGATTTTCGTTGCCACGTGTGGGATCTTTGTTGCAGTGTGAGGGATCTTTAGTTGTGGCATGCAGGATCTTTAATTGCGGCATGTGGGCTCTTAGTTGTGGCATGCAGGATTTAGTTCCCCGAACCCAGGTTCCCTGCATTGGGAGCACAGAGTCTTAACTGCTGGACCAACATGGATGTCCCATGTATCTTGTAATACATACAGAGTTTTATCAAGAATCCCTGGAAAAGGGGACATTATGTTATACACTGTCAGGATAATTAAAAACAATACCAGTCATTTACTTTTTAAACAAGAGAATCTGATTGAATTAAATGTGGGTAAAACTCAGTGGACTATTTATTTACTGACCGCATTGCATGGCCTGTGGGATCTTAGTTCCCTGACCAGGGATTGAATCTGGGCCCACAGCAGTGAGAGTGCAGAGTCCTAACCACTGGACCACCAGGGAACTCCCTCAATGGACTCTTTAAATTGAACTTCAGTGATTTACTCATTTGTACAAGAACATCAAAATCCAAGGTCTTACATCATGATAAATTGTCTAGAAACTCATCTTACTATGAATGCATAAGACCCTGAAAAGGTTGTCTTGTGATGTCTGACGCATGTTCACAGATGATTTATGCCAGAACAGAGGCCATGAAGAACTCTGAAGGATAGTTATCAGCTGTTAAGTGTTCCAATTTTTAGGTAAGTACACTTCTCCTTTAAATGCTGTACCTGCCAGCTAATATCATTCTTGTTTGAATAGTCATTTCTTCATCTTCCTTTTTCCTTTATGTTAAGGTGATTATCAACTTTATATAAGCACCCACAGATAACCGTTCATTATTAGAACACTCATTATGTTTAGGCCACTCCCTGACAACATGTAGAGAAATCTTAATGCTTTCAATGAGATATTTCCAATATAAATTTTAAAGCAGATAATTTTTTTCCTACACAGGAAATTACCTAGTATCATCAACAGTCTGTAAGCTCTTAATATTGTACATCAACTAAACCTCAATTTAAAAAATTGAAACAAAAGAAAACAGTATGTAGGTTCTTCTGAGTTTTCATAAGAGATGAGTAAAGTCCCTTTACTCACCTGCTTTCTAAAAATGTCCTTGCGCATTTCAGCCTAGGTCTTGAGGTACACATTCTTTTGGGTCTCCTCAATCCTATTCTCATATTTTGAATCTGGTAACAGAAAATGAAACAGGAAAATTATTTTATTTTATTTTTTGGCCCCGCAGCACGGCTTGTAGGATCTTAGTTTCCTGACCAGGGATCGAACACAGGCCCACAGCAGTGAAAACGTGGAGTCCTAACGATTGGACCGCCAGGGAATTCCCAGGAACTTTTTTAAAAAAACTGATTTAATCTTTGGCCTAAGAACTCCAATGTTCAAGTAATGAAATGGAGAATATCCATTTATATACTAACTCACGCATTCCTTGTTATTTTTTCTTTTTATTTATCCTGTATGAGGTTTTCTGAGATTCTAAGATACCTAATTCATTATATTTTTTATTACATTTGGGAAATTTTTGGCTTATTCTGGGGCTCTGTTTATTTTTCTTCCATTTCTTTTTTGTGTTCTTCAGACTATATTACTTTAAAATTGATCCATCTTCAAATTCACTGACTCTTTTCTGTCTCTAATTTGGTGTTAAGCCCATCAAGTTAGTTTTTCATTTTAATTACTGTACTTTTTAGTTATAGAATGTTTATTTGATCTTTTAAAAAAGTTTTCATTTTTCTGATGAAATTTCCTATCCGTTCACACATGAAAATTATAATTTTCTTTAATTCCTATAACATGTCTTCTTTTTGTTCTTTGAGTATAACAGCCAATTTAAAATGTCTTTGTCTGCTAAATAGTACATCTGAATCTCACTGTGGATTTGTATTAATTGCTTCTCTCCACTCCTTTGATTAAGGATTAAAATTAATTAATTAGCTAATTAATTAATTAAAGTATCTAGTAACTTTAGATTGTGATATCTTTTAGAGAATGGATTCTGTTATCCTCTTCTGAAGCAAATTGGTGTTTATTACAGAAGTCAGTTCAATTACTGATCATTTCAAGGCTGATTACCTTAAACTTCACTAGGCATGGTTTTAAATTTTATTGAGATAGATTTGTCAGACACCCTAGGTATTTCTGAACTACTCTAACTTGGGTCCAAGCTTTCTCACACATGAAGGTTTTATCAGAGCTTGGTTTTCAGGAAATATAGAATAGTTCTTTCTTTAGGACATGGTTCTTATTTCTAAGGTATGTCCCTTCTGGTATCTCAATTGACTATTATGTATGAGGTGTTAGAAGTTCTTCCACTTTAGCTGTACTGGGCTCCCAACACCGTCTTACCCAGCATTGCTTCATCTCTAGTACAGTTAGTCCCCTACATACAAACCTTCAAGTTGTGACCTTTCAAAGTTGTGAGCATGCGTTCACATGTCCAATCATGTAAGGTAGTTCATGTGTCTAGTGTACATGTCACATGCTTGCATCCTCTACAAGTGGTTGTGCTTTTGTGTACTTTACAGTACTGTGTAGAGTACAGTAGTACAGTATCTTTACTTCAAGTCCAGGGTGTCTGGAAGCAAGCATAAAAGTAGCAGTGATGTAGCTGGTACCGGTAAGAAGCACCAAGTGGTAACGATGGAAACAAAAGTGAAACTTATTGAGAGAGTAGAGCAAAGCAAAAAGATGATAGACGTTGCTCATTCTTGTAACATGAATCATTCAACCGTCAGCACAATTCTAAAGAACAAGGACAAGATTATGGAACATGTGAAGTCTGCTGTGCTGCTGATGTCAACAGTAATATTGAGGAAGCATAGAAAAGTGATGGAAGAGATGGAGAAACTTCTCAGTGTGTGAATGCAGGATCAGCATCAGCATCGGGTCCCACTCAGCTTAATGCTGATTCAAGAGAAAGCTAAAAGCCTTTATGAAGACTTGAAAAAGAAACACGGTAAAGAATCAGAGGGCGCATTTTTTAGTGCCAGCCATGGCTGGTTTCATTGGTTCAAGGTTAGTGCTAACCTTCACAATGTAAAAGTAAGTGGCAAGGCAGCGAGTGCAGATATGGTAGCTGCCCGGGAATTTCCTGAAATGCTTCGAGAAATTATTGATGAAGGAACGCATTTACCCGAGCAGGTTTTTAATGTGGATGAGACAGGACTGTACTGGAAGAGGATGTGAGACTGAAGCTACATCAGTAAGGAGGAAAATTTGATGCCAGGCTATAAAGCAGCAAAGAATAGGCTAACTCTTTTGTTTGGTGGCAATGCTTCTGGTGATATGAAGCTAAAACCTCTCTTAGTTTATCTTTCAGAGAACCCAAGAGCCCTTAAAAACATAGCCAAAGGCTCTTTTCATGTTGTGTGGAAGAGTAACCCCAAAGCCTGGGTTACACAGGCCATTTTCCAGGACTGGTTTTTCCACCACTTTATCCCAGAGGTACAGAAATATTGCTTGGAGAAGGACATCCCATTCAACATTCTTTTGCTGTTTGACTATGCTCTGGGCCAGCCCCCATTCATGGATGACTTTCATCCCAATGTCAAAGTAGTGCATTTGCCACCGAATACGACGTCGCTCCAACCTGTGGAGCAGGGAGTTATAGCGACTTTCAAGAAATGTTATTTACGTCACACTTTTTGTCAGGCAGTAAAGGCAAGTGATGAATCTGGAACAACCTTGCAACAATTTTGGAAGGACTATAACATCTACAAGGCCATGAAAAACATTGACTTTGCTTGGTGTGAAGTTACGGCTGTCACCATGAATGGGGTTTGGAAAAACCTTTGCTCGCAGGTTGTTCATGATTTTTGTGGACTTGAGAAGGTGGATAAGGAGTCCAAAGAGGTCTTCAGCAACTTAGTGACCCTCAGCAAGAAGCTGGAGCTAGATCTTCAAGAGGACGACTTCATTAAACTCCTTGCTGTGCAACACGAGGAGCTTACTAGTGAAGACTTGATGTAATTGGAGGCCCAGAGAAAGGACAAAGAGAGACAAGAGGAAGAAGTAACTGAAGAACTGAATAGATTCGTGACTCAGGAAATGGTAAGGGGATTTTCTTTATTTAAGGGGGCACTGTTAGTTTTTGAGGCACAGGACCCAAACCTAGAATGGTACAGGAAGGTCGCAGCAGCCGTTCAGAATGCAATCCAATGCTACCATGTCATCTATGATGAGAAAAAAAGAGCTACTATCCAGATATCACTGGATCATTTTTTGAAGAGAGTAGATAGAATTGAATCCAGCGAGGAACCAGAACCTGTGCCATCAACGTCAGGTGTGAGTGAAATTGCTGCTTGCCCTCTGTCTCCTATTGCTGAAATCCTTCAGCTCTACCATCTCCCACCTCCTCCCTCTCCTCCAGTCAGTAACTCTCCTTGCCTGTTTCACTCTATGCCAGCCCCGGTATGCAAGCTGTTGTACTGTACTACTGTACTTTTCAAGGTACTGTATTCTAAGATTAAAAATGTTTTCTTTGTTTTTGGTGTTTGTTTATTTATGCATTATTTGTGTGAAAAGTATTATAAACTTATTACAGTACAGTACTATATAGCCAATTGTATTAGTTGGATACCTAGGCTAACTTTGTTGGACTTACAAACAAATTGGACTTACGAATGCGCTCTTGGAATGTAAGTCATTCATATGTAGGGAACTTACTGTATCTCTGATTTTCTTTCAACACTGAAGTAAGTTCTCTTTGATAAATCTAATGTAGTTTCACCCTGTGCATGTGCTGTCTAGCCCTCAGCCACAGACTTACAAGAAATGATCCTAGAGTTTTCTGGGTTACCCCCTCAGTACCACCATCTTGTATAGTTTTCTCCTTTCTAATGCTCTACTCTCAGATTTCAGCTGCTTAAACAGCTTCAAATTTTATTTCTGTACACACAGCTCACGGGACCTCTTTAGTCTGGTTGGTTGATGTCTGGTTTTCTGACATAGTTGGGAAGTCTTTCCGTGGTGGAGAGTCAGTCCTATTGTGGGAGCTCATCTTGTGAGTGTCTCTTCTCTCATGGATCGCTGTATCATGTTGTCTATTTCCTAATGTCTGAAAACAGTTGTTTAATATATTTTCCCAGCTTTAAAATTCTTGAAGGTGGGGCTAGTCTCTTTATGGTTACTTCAACATGTCTGAGCCAGAAGTAGAGATGTTGCTTTTCTATCAAATACTTTTTCTGCTTTTGAGACGATCACCTATTTGTTCTTTATTTTGTTAATGTGTTGTTTGGATTGATGGTCCTTAAATGTTATTTTGTAATAATTCCAACTTTTCATGATCCGTCATCTCTTCTATTGATGATTGGACTAAATTAGCTAGTATTTTCTTTAGTATTTTACATCTAGGTTTGTGAAACAGATTTATCTATATGTTTCCTTTTTTGTAATCATCTTGTCATGTTTTGGTATAATATTGTCCTGGCTTCATAAAATGAATTGGGAAATGTTTCCTTTTTTCCTCTGGAAGAATGTGCTTGAGATTAACTCTTTCTTATAAATTTATAGGTGTTCAGAAGTGAAACCATTAGGACTGGAATTCTTTTTGTGGGAACATTTAAAATTAAGGATCTGGTCCATTTAGTAGTTATTGAATAATTCACATTTTATATTGCTTCATATTTTAGTTTCAATAAACTGTGTTTTTATAAGAAATTATACATTTCATCTATTTTTCAAATGTATTGACATACATAGTTTACAATATGTTTGTTGCTTTTTTCTTCTTCTTGTCTGATTGTAAAGGACATGTAGTACTAGTCTCTCTTAATTTTTGATATTATTATATGTGTATTCTTACTCTTTATTTTTTCTGTATGAGCTTGCTGGAGTCTGTTCATATTAAAAGTCTTTTTCAAAAAAACTATCTCTTCATGTTTTAAATTTTCTGCAGAGTACATTTAAAAATTTATATGATTTTCTCCTCTTACCTGTCTTATTTCCTTCCACTTTTTTTGTTTGAAAGTATCGCTCTTCTTTCTTTTTAAATGGGATTCTCTACATTGTTCTCTCCTTTTTTTAAATTAATTTTTTGTTGGAGTATAGTTGCTTTACAATTTTGTGTTTGTTTCTACTGTACATCAAAGTGAATCAGGTATACGTATACATATATCCCCTCTTTTTTAGATTTCCTTCCCATTTAGGTCACCACAGAGCACTGAGTAGAGTTTCCTGTGCTATACAGTAGGTTCTCATTAGTTATCTATTTTATACATAGTATCAGTAGTGTATATATGTCAATCCCAATCTCCCAATTCATCCCATCCCCCAGCCTTTCCCCTTTGGTATCCATATGTTTGATCACTACGTCTCTGTCTCTATTTCTGCTTTGCATATGAGATCATCTATACCATTTTTCTAGATTCCACATATATGCGTTAATGTACGATATTTGTTTATATCTTTCTGACTTACTTCACTCTGTATGACAGTCTCTAGGTCCATCCACATCTTTGCATATTACCAGTTTTGTTCCTTTTATGGCTGAGTAATATTCCATTGTATATATGTACCACATCTTCTGTATCCATTCCTCTGTTGATGGACATTTAGGTTGCTTCCATGTCCTGACTATTATAAATAGTGCTACAATGAACGGTGGGGTGCATGCGTCTTCTTGAATTATGTTTTTCTCTGGGTATATGCCCAGGAGTGGGATTGCTGCGTTATATGGTAGTTCTATTTTTAGTTTTTTAAGGAACATCCAAACTGTTCTCCATAGTGGTTGTTTCAATATATATTCCCACTTTTTAGCTTCTTATAATAGGAGCTTAGATAATTGATTTTCAGAGTACATTTTATATTATGTGTAAATCAATGAAAATCCATCTATGTGTATGTGTACATATATATTTCCATCTTAGAATTGATTTAGCTACATCCCACAAATTTTGATTGACATATATTGATTATGATTTAGTTTAAAATACTATCACTGGGATAAGAGAACATATGCAATATAGTATAAATTCCTTTGAAATTTGTTGAGACTTCCTTCATAGATCAACATATGATCAATTTTGTGAATGTACCATGTTCTTTTGAAAAGGATATATATTCTGTAGTTCTACAAATGAAAAGTGTTCTGTAATTAGAACTAGATATCCTTTTAAATCACATTTTCAAATTGTCTAAATCCTTTCTGAATATTATCTTGATTTTTCTCAGTTTTTGGTATTGGTATGTTAAAATTTCTCACTATATTTCTAAATTTGTCTCTATCTTCTTTTATTTTGTCAAATTTTACTTATATATTTTGAAGATCTATTGTTAGTTGTATATACTTTCAAGATTTTTGTGTCTTGATGGACTTACCTTTTTTGCATCATGAAATATCTCTGTTCATTTCTAGTAACATTTCTTGATTTAAAGCCTACCTTGTCTAAGATAAATATAGCTACATTAGCTTTTTTTTTGATAGTGCTTTCCTGTTAAAACTTTTTCATTAAATTAATAAGTATTGTACCCTCTACAACATAGGGCTCAGTAAATATTTTTGGCTGATGATAGTTGAAAGGACCATTTATTTTCAGTCTTTCTGTGCTCTTAAATGTAAAGTTTGTCTTTATAAGCAATATATATAGTTGTTTTCTTATCCAGAGTATTTTTATCTCTGTTTGTAATATTTAGTCCATTTATATTTAACACATTTATTGATATATTTTGTTTAAAATCTACATATAATTTTTTTTTGTATTTGTCCTATATTTTAAATTCTTATTTGCTTTTTTTTCTTTCCTTTCATGTAAGTGGAAGGGAACCAGATGATATAGAGGCATGGTCAGCTTATTTCAATAGCTGTTTCCAGAACATCATAAACTGGCACTTTGTTGAAATATTATTGGTAATACAAGGAAAGCATTTTTATGCATACACACAGAGAGAATACTCCTCATAGGAATGGTGAAGAAGGCCAACAGAATAGTTACAGAAGACCAAAGACCAGATGCTTATTATTATTTGGAACTGTAAACTTAGTGAAAGCAAAGACCTTTTTGTTTGACTTACTATCTGTTCTATTGTATAGTACATAGTATAGTACTTTTTGAATGAATAACTGATTGAATGGCTGAAGAAATGAACTGGCTGTAGGTATGGTATATTCCAAAGTGTAACACAATGGAGTCAGAAGTCTTTGTTTCGGGCTTCCCTGGTGGCGCAGTGGTTGAGAGTCCACCTGCTGATGCAGGGGACACGGGTTCGTGACCCGGTGTGGGAGGATCCCACATGCCGCGGAGCGGCTGCGCCCGTGAGCCATGCCCGCTGAGCCTGCGCGTCCAGAGCCTGCGCTCCGCAACGGGAGAGGCCACAACAGTGAGAGGCCTGCGTACCGCAAAAAAAAAAAAAAAGAAGTCTTTGTTTCAAGGTCTCGCCGTGGTGCTTTAAAGCATGAACTTAAGCAAGCACTAAACATTCCTGAGTCTCAGTTTACTCATTATGGGGTCATGGTGAGGCTTTAGTAATATATAAGATCTGAATAATTTTGAAACTGTAAGTTTTAAGACACAGATGGTGCATTATTATTAGACACAATATATAGCAACAATTTTAAGACATGTTATTATTAGTCAGAATCCATTTATAGTGGTCCAGAATTAAAAACAAAATAAAAATCTTCTTTCCTTTGAATGTTGAAATGTACATTAATGTTTAATTTTTCAACCATGAAATTTTAGAAGTCAAGAAAATAGTGGCTTTTTTCACTTTTTGTTGTTTTAAGGATAGTAAGTTTTTATTAAGGATTATAACTTATATTGTACCTTCAGTGTGTATTATCTTTATATTCTTCCAACCGGCTCTTTTAGTAGAAGCTGTTGTGTAGTGACATAGTGTTTGAATTCAAATTCCAGCTGACTCATACTTGCTTACATGCTGTATAGCTTTGGATAAGTTATTTTATATCTTCGTCCCTTGTTTTTTTCATATGTAAAATGAGGATAGTAATGGTTTCTACCACGTGGGTGTTGTTGTGAGAATTAAATAGGTTAGTATACCTAGCATTTGGGACAGTATGTGGCATGTAGAAATGCTCAGAAAATGTTAATTTTCTATTGAAAATTCGTGTTAATATCAGTTATATACTAGTTAAAATAATGTTCATATTAATTAACCTAGAGATAAATATTCATATTTCTATTTATACGATTCTTACTTTATAGTTGAAAAAGCAGAGGTTGATAGAGGTTAAGTGAATTTTCCAAGGTCACTCAGTAAGTGACAGAGATAAAACTTGAGTCTAGATCTTCTGATTTCAAGTTTAGTGCTCTCATGTAGTAAGTGTTTTGCCCTCTACAACAGAAGCTTAGTAAATATTTTTGGAGGATAATATTTGAAAGGACTATTTCATTGAAGAATCTCCTTGGAAATTCTGAAGACAATTGAAACTAGAAAAATTAAAAGTTTTTCGTCCTGATTAGCTCTTATTTGTATTTTCCCATCAATGCATTTTTAAAAATATTTATGTACTTAACTTGAGGTAACTGATCGTTTTGGTTCTGGAAGGAGGAATAAGTTTTGTTTCTCCACCCACATTTTAATGAGAGCAGACAAAAATCACCCTAAGGTTAATTGATTTGGTTTTGAAGGAAGGGTTCTCTTATTGTCTTGGATCGCTGCCTGATCAATCCTAGAGTCAGGCAGCCAAAGAATGTTACAGCTGAAAGGAACCTTAGAAGTTAGGTAACTCAATATTCTCATTTTGCAGATGAGGCCCTGAGAGTCCTCATCTGCAAAATGAGAATATTGCAGAGTATTGCAGAATATTACAATAATGAGGCCATTGTTGCACAGTGAGTCAATTGAGCTCGAATTCAGGTCTGATGATTCCCAGGCTAGTACTGCATCTACTACAACTGTTGCTCAGAAAAACAAGTGACATGCCAGTAGAACTAGTAAAAGAAATAATTAAAAACTTTGGTGGATATAAGGTTAAAGTTTAATTCTGAGTGTTCTTTTGGAGAAAGATAGGCTAGAGCTCATTTTGGGGGGATGACTTATGGAATTATTTAAAAAAATTTTTTTTTAATTGAAGTATAGTTGATTTACAATGTTGTGTTAATTTCTGCTGTACAGCAGAGTGACTCAGTTATACACATATATACATTCTTTTTTATATTCTTTTCCATTATGGTTTATCCCAGGATATTGAATATAGTTCCCTGTGCTATACAGAAGGACCTTACTGTTAAAAGTAGGATGTTGCTGTGCTCTTCAAGTGCAATACTATACTGACTTCTCAATCAATTGCTTTGTTGTTTTCTATAGTTGTGTTTACTCTTCCTTAGTTGTTGATTATCTGGTTTGGGAATTCACAAGACTCTTAGCTTTTGTTTTTATAGCATCCCACTGTTAACATTTTGGGCAATTTACCACTCATTAGAATATCAGGCAGAGAGAGGAGAGACAAAGAATGGGACTCACATCTAAGTTAATACATTTTTGATATGCCTGTTCTGTTGGTGGAGGAAATGGAAATTAATTTCATGGTTGTTTGCGACTTTACCATTATTACTGCTATGTAGCAACTACTCCTAATTTTTGTTTAAAACTTACTCTGCTTTATATATTCTTTAACATGTTCTGATAGAAGTTTGGAAATACACCAAACACAGTACAAACTGCGTAGCCGTGTTGTGAGAATTAAACAAGATCAAATATATTAGAGGTAATTTGTATACCATAATGCTTAATACAAAATACATGAGGTATTATCATCTTTGTTTTTCTAACTAAGAAACTGAAGTTTGGTTGTGATTCTTACTTGGTTTACGGGGGCTTGCCACATGCTCTATACAGTATCCCGATCTGTCAAAGATACTTGTAGCACAAATAGATCTGCTAGGTCATAAAGATAGGAAGAGTTGCTTATACCACAGCCTAGACTAGCTGAAAACCTCCTCTTTCTGGACTACATTCAGAGTTGGCAGCCCTGCAGATTGTGAAAAATGAACCTATAAGTACTGAATGATGACAAATGTCATTGTCAGAGCTCATAATATTTAAATGTATATATCATTGAGCTTCATGAACTTCTATTAAAACCCAGCTCTCTTAATTTTTATTAACAGGTAACCTTGGACGGGTGGACCAGGTCTCTGAGTTTGAGTATGATTTATTCATTAGGCCGGATACCTGTAATCCACGCTTCCGTGTCTGGTTCAACTTTACTGTTGAGAACGTGAAAGAATCACAGGTGAGAGAAATAGTGGATACCTTCATTGTGGTTTTGGTAGGAAGATTATGCTTTTGTGTTATTTTAGTGATATCAAGATAATGACCATATTAGGAATATATTCTTGTATATGTGCTGTAGTGATATCATTTTATTTTAAGAGATAGACAGTAACAGGTATAATATGCTAACTTTTGCTATACGGTGGTTATGAAAAAAACAAATAGATTATCTGAGAACTCAGTGTTCTTTACCGATGGAAGCATTAGTGTTATGTGCTAGGCTTCCTTGGGGGACACTATAAGGAACCATTGCAAGTGACTTGCTATTATGTTTATTATGGAGTGCTGTTCTGTATGTTATTTTTTTCACAGGACTCAGTTTCAGAAAAAGCTTTTCTTCTCCTATATAACAAGGTGTTTCTATCTTAAAAACAATATGATTCTTGTAACTCATCCTACTTTTTCCCTTTGCTTTGGCTGCTGGAAAACTCTGAGCCAATTTTATAGCCCAATATAATGACTCTGGAAAGCTTTTTTGCTTTTGTTTTTGTATACTAACTTTTCTGTTATTCTGATAGTATTAATCTATCTTTAACCACGATTACTTCATCTACATTTTCTAACATAACAGTGTATGTTTTTATAATCCTGTTCAAATCTGTTTTGAATAAAAGTATTGATGAAAAGAGAGAACTAATGACATATGCTTTGAAAAACATTAATAAAAATCTAACCCTAAGAAATCAGTTATCATTATCAGACAGCTGCTTCCGGAAGACTTTGCACAAATTTTGTACACATAGTGATAGGATTCTTTTAAGCAGATGAAGCATAGCCCTATAATCTAACATCTGCCTTCTTCCTTCAGGGTCATTTTTTTCTAGCATATTTGGGAGAAAGTGAGGAGTTTGTTTAATTTCCCTTCCCAAGTCAATCTATTCTGCTTGCTCTTTCACCTGGTTGCTTGCTTCTCTCTGTTTCTTTCAACTGCAACTTGAGTCATGTGTTAGGTAGGCAGTGGTCAGTGTCTGGAATTTAGGGACCCTCATTTGTCCTTGACACAATGCTGTTCCTGGCATGCTGGCTTCAGCAGAAGAGGGGTTCAGGGACAGCCACTTCACTTTACTACCGATTCTTTTAATTTTCTACACCACTGACACAGGACTGGGTGTATGTAATGTTTACTGACATTTAGGGCTAACTAGAAGGAATTAAATATATGGGAGAGCTTTGAACATGGTTAGCTATATATGATATAGCAATTTAGGACAGTGGGAAAAAAGTTAAACCTCACACAGACTGTTGCTCTAGGACAAACTTTAGTTCCTTGCTTTGCTTCTTAGTTTGGCTTACTCTTCCATGAGGGAATTCCTTTTTCAGTTTTTCATAGTAAGAATAATATTCCTTCCCTGAAACCACCTTTGGGAAACCTACACTTTGCCTACAGGGCTTCACCTGTCCCTAGGATTGTCCCTCTTATTCCAGCAAGACAATCAATGATCCTCAAAGTGCTTTTTCCAAAGTCTATGTTACTGACTCTTGAGAGTATAACTCACAACAGGAGGCTTTAGCCACATGTACAAAACTGAATCTTGGCACTCCAAGTTTGGGTTCCCTGTGAAGACCTCTCTGCTACCATGAGGTAAGCATACAACCCCTCATTCTTCTGTTGGTGTGCCTGTCTCATGTCAGTAACTTACAATTGTCACATACACACACCACTGAAAAACAAACAGTAATTCTGAGGCAGTGTAGTCAATTCATATTAAGGAAAGGAAACATTTTCTTTAAAGCAGTATAATCTGCCAGGATTTCTAAATTCATAAAGGGGATTACTCTTTTCCTGTTTATGCACAGCACATGCATACCTTTCAACTTGCCTACTGTAACCAGGAATCCACTAACTCCTAAGAAATGAGACCGATTACTTTTCAAGGAACAGAGTCTGTTCTTATATCCTTTGATAAGTAGAGACCTAACAGAAACTCTGACATTATAGTGGTTTTTTTTTTAACTTTGGGCCATGTTGAATTCCTAGTCTAGTTTTTCTTTCATGTTAGTCTCTCATAAAGACTATCCTTATATAACTCCTCTGGTCAGGTGCGGGAGTTGCAGAGCAGTGGGATGACTCGAGGGTTAGGAAAATGTGTTTCTTAAGTTATATATGACCTGGGATAGTCTTTTGGACAAGTTGGTCATACATTTCAAAGTTTCTTGTTCTTTTCTCTTCTAGTTTGCTTGCAGGTATATTCATTTTGTTGCTTAAAATGTCTCTTCCAGGGTGTTATAATTTTCATACTACATGTTAAAGTCATACAGTCTCTTTTGAATCTTCTCTATCAATCAAGGAAGTAACATGAATATGTTCCAAGTTATTATTCTAATAAGAGAGTTGGTGCTGTTTTATGGATACTTATTTTTAAAGTTGAAGGAACCAATATTTGCTCGGTCTGTCTGAGTTCTAGCTTCATATTCAGTGTTATCCTACCCTTGTTACAATTAGAAATCATGAACATGTTTATCTGGTTTCCTGGAGCCTGATGCTTTATCAGCCTCTTTCTGTGGGCCATTGCTTCTTCAACTGTAATCACATTATATAGTTATGGAAATCTGTCTCAAGAAGGCATAAAGATCTGCTGGAAAGATATAATACATATCTCTAGCTCACAGGATATTTGTTTTCATGGTTGTCTATATGAAAAAGAATGGTTTTACTATTAAGTTTGACTTGTGAGGCCTGTTTTTATGATGTCTCTTCCTGTAATCTTTTTCCATCTCTCCAATTTCCTTTAAAATGAGACCTTCATGAATGTAATCTAGTCAGGAGCCTTATTTAGGGTTTGGTACTAGCGGGCAAAAGAAATATTAGTCATCAAAGGCTGACTCCACTAAAAATCAAAGCATCAAATATACTGTATAAACAGGTCTAGCTTTTGGGTTATCTTCCTTATGTTTTTAGAAAGTGATAAAAGCTTGGAACATATGGTGCTGTATTCCAGGACCGATATATTAACCCCCTGAAGTAGTTGTTAAATAGTACATTTGCAAGAATCTATGATAACTAAACATCCCGGTATCTTTATTGAAAAGTAATTTTCTCTCTGAAAAAACTATATTAAATATTCTTATGTGGAAATTATTATTGATGCAGCAGAACACTCTTGTGATGTGAAAGCAAATCTTTCTATTTAAATATGATAAAACTTCAGCCAATAAGAAGAAATAAAATGATGTGCCTGGACTGTTGGAACTGTTTTCTTTCCTTTATAATCTTTTTATCTCTTTGAGTTAATTTTTTCCCCTTTCTGATTATAAAAGTATCCAATGCTCACTGTAGAAAATTTGGAAAATATAGATAATTATTAGAAGCAGAGAAAAAGCACATGCCCCCTCACCCCCCGAAACACACACCCATAATCTTACTACCTAGAAGCAAATACTATTAACTTTTGGCATATTTACTTCTAGGCTTATTTATTTTCTATTTTATTTTTGGAGAATAATTAAATTTGTACCATATATACATTTTTATATCTTACTTATAAGGAAGCTAAATGGTATCACAAGCAATTTTCTGTCATTAAAAACCTCATAAACATGGCTGTACAATAGCTATGTACTATTGGACCATTTCTTTAAATCTTGGGCATAAAGATTATTTTCCATTATTGGTTGTTATAAATAACACTGTAGTAAACATCTTTATGCATGAAGTGTTACCCAGATTTCACTTTGCTTCCTTAGGATAAATTCCTTGAGGGAAATTGATGGGCAAAGTATATTAATATTTTTAAAACTCTTCATTCATATTTCTAAATTGCTGCCAGACAATTTATAGTATTTTTTCTGTCCTATCAGCAGTCAGTGAGATGCTTTTTCTTTAATTTCTTGTTTTGAAATGTTTAATGAACTCAGAAGTTCATACATTAAGAATAAATTGTTTCTTTTTTCTCTCTTACTTTGAATATAATGCAATGTTTCAGGCCTCTAGTCATAAAGGAATTAACTGCATTCCAGGAACAACCTGAGACAACAAAACATACCTATTTATCATTTTGACTCTTTCTTATTTCATCAATCCTGTTTTGTCTGGGTGTGCCAACAGAATTTCCTCTGAGGTATATAATGTGAAATTTTTTTTTAAGTTTTTTTTTTTATAACAATGAAATATTTCTCACATTATTATAAACAGTAATGTAGCTTAAACACACACACACGTGCACACACACACACACACACACACACACTTTTATATATGACATGTCTGAATTGGACTTTAAAAATTCCAAGAGTTTGCTGCTGCTTTAGTCTCTATCCTGGAGATTTCAGTCTCAATAAAAGTTTATCCTGGCTATGGCCAGACTTGACAGTAAACAGAGGCAACATATCATGGTAGAAAGATCACAGGGCAATGGATTCAAACAGACTTGGGATTATATACTGAGTCATACTTATGAGCTGTTTTACCATTGATCGGTTAAATTAATCTCTTGGCACCTCAGTTTTCCATCTGTAAAGCAAAGATGATAATACTATTTCATGTGAGCATTGTGCATATTAAATGGGAAAGTGCAGCTAAAGAGCCTACCGTGGTGTTTGATAGATAGATAATAGAGATTCACTACTTGATGGCTGTTGTTTTTACTAAAACACCTCAACAGTAGAAATAAGACTAAAAACAGCAAAAGGAAAAACTACCACAACAAATTATTACTAGATTATTACTACTGTTTTTGTTCTGCTCTTCTTCCTTCTCTTTCTCCTTCTTCTAGTCCTTTTCTTCATCTTCTTTCTTCTTCTTTCAAATCTGCTATTGCAAAATATCGTCATCATCAACATAATCATCATCATCAAGCAAATTGTAATCGTTATGAATATGTACTCTATATTAGACATGCCTGAATTCCAGGCCTACCTCTGCCAATTACTTTCTATGTCTGTGATAAAACTCTCCTAACTGGCCCCCTGTTTATATTCTAGGCCTACCCTGTCTTTAATGTGTACTCTTAACAGGGAAATGGGAGTAATTTTATGATGTAGGTCATATCACATGATTACTCTGTTAAACTCCTCTAATTAACTTTTGTATCTCAGCGTAAAAGATGATATCTCTAAAATGGCCTACTAGATCCTGCAAAATCATCGGTCAAACCCACCTATCCTACCCTACAACATACGCACTGCTTTGACCACATTTCCTACTACTTTCTGCCTTGCCCACACAGCTCTGGCTTCTTTGCTGTACCTCAAGCCAGGTATGTTTCCACCTTAGAGCATTGGCTTAGGGTTTAGGGCAATGACTATTCCCATTTGCCCTTTCCAGCAGATACTTGTATAACAAATGCCACCTTCTCTATGAGGCCAACCTTAGTGACTTATTCATTTTGTCCTCCTCCACACACCCCACATATGCTGTTCTACTTTCTCTTTTAGAAACTATCACTTTATAATATACTGTTTAATTAATTATTTTATATGTCTGTTTTTTGTCTTTCTCTTTGCCCTCAATGATACACATAGGCTTATTTAAAGTTTTCTTAGTGCAGGCCTAATGTAGTGATGTTTGTTGGGTCTTTCTGGGTCCAGACACGACCCTTCTGGAGTATCTACTGAGTGCTCCAGGTGTTCAAAGGGGTCTTTTTAATCTGTCTGGTTACAATTAGAACATCTCCCATCCCTGTGTCTCGAAAGCTGGAGTTATCATAGGAATTATCTCATTTGTTTCCCTTCTATTAGGGATCCCACCTTTGTGATGCTAATTATCCAGTGTCTGAAAACATCTATTTCAAATATTTTATTCTGTTTTTTAGTTGTTTATGGTATTAGGTAGATGTGGAACCAGTTACTGCATTGTGAACATCAAGGCTTGCTTTTAAGTATTACTAAGGCAGGTCTAGAGTAGCCTGAACTTTAGGGTCAGTTTAACTCTGCTACTAAGATGTGATACTTCTGGAGTCTCTAGTGAAGTGTTATGATTTGTTTGGGTTTGAATGTCCCAGCTCTGCGTGAGTTCCTGGAATTGTTCTTCCACTTTCTAGTAATTATTCTTTGCTTATTTTCATGGAGTCTTACCTTATGTATGTACAGCTTTGCATTCAGCCAAAGAATCAAGTTGAGCCCTATGTCAGTTTCTGGAGCTTTTCTGTGCATAGTTTAGTCTTCTCCAGTGCTCTCTGTTCTGTAATTCCAGCCACATCATCACTAACCCAACTCTGTAAACTCCAATTTCTGTTTAACTCAGTGAGGTATCCACATTTTTCATGAGCTCCTTTGCCTTGCATCATAGTTCAGAATGTGCCTCCAGACAGAAATCTTTAGTGATCAGAAGCCTTACCTTATTTCTCCCTCTCAGGGATCAATCATGAGTTGCCTACTGTCCACTGTCTTAAAAAAATAGTTTATATGTTTTGGTCCAGCATTCTAGTTATTTATGGAGGGAGGGTAAACTTATTACCAGACAATTCATTATGGCTGGAAGCAGACCATGGTTGTGTTTTTTTGCAATACAGACCACAAAATAAGAGAAAGTTAAGAGAGTCCAGGATGCATGCAAGCAAACTTAGAGAAGAGAGAATACAGTAAGGGGACGGGGAGTCATGAAAAGGTGAAGGGTAGTAAAAACACGATAGATCAGTGTATTGAAAGTAGCATAACTATACCATCCAATGTCAATTTTTATCCAATCAGTCAATTTTGAGAGTGAAAGATGCTCTAATAATTACAACTGGACAACAGGCATAAACTAGAACTTTTCTAGGCAAACAGGGATTTTTATTTACTCTTGTTGGAGATTCTTATGAAGTCAGTGGTTAGTGTACGATAGTGAATAAGCTGCAAAGAGGTTGTCATTAGGTAGTAGAATGACTAAAAGAAAATTGAAGGAATTACAATTATTGTAACTATTGGAAATATCAACGTGTATAGTATGACTATGGGAGCAGCTAGAGGTATAATGGAAGATAAGATATTGGAGAGGAGGAACTCAAAGTACCCAGAGTGTTGGAAATATTGTCTCTGTATATATTGGAGAAATGTCAGTGAGGTCTGAACAGCAATCATTGAAAAATAAGAAGGAATGACAGAGGGATACAGAGATAACATCGATAATGAGAGATAGTTGAGGGATAATCTGATAAAATGAGATTCAAACTATGTTTTTGGAAGTGAAAGCTCAATATTATAAAGATGTCAGTTCTCCCAAAATCACCCAAAATCATTGGAATTAATACAATTCAAATCATTATCCTTGTCAAATTCTTTTCATAGAACTTGATAAGCTAATTCATGTAGAAAAGCAAAAGGTCAAAAATAGCTAAGCCAACTTTAAAGAAGAATAATGAGTAGGTATGTGTTTATTTTATAGAAACTTATATTTCAGCTAATAATTTTTATTTATAGAATAGTGATTAAAATAGAATGGCATTTGAATAAGAATAGACAAATAGTCTAAATGGACAAACTGGAACTCAGAAACAAGGCTGTTTATATAAGGAAACTTGATCTATGACAGAGTTTGTATTATAAAATAGTAGGAATAGTAGGGCCTTTTCAATCAATAGAGTTGTATGACAAAGAACACCCCATCTCAAATTATTTTTAAAAACCTTTTAGATGGATTAAAGACTTGAATATGCAAACAAATTAAAAATTTAAACTATGAAAATAAATAAAAAATAAATATGTTATTGGCTTTGGAATAGGGTTGAATTTCTTATGCAAGGCACAGGAAAGCAAAATTATAAAGAAATAGATAGATACTTTTGAGCTTGTAAAAATAAAGTCTATGTGACAAAGACCTAAAGTTGAAGGATATGTACTATTCTGGGAAAAGAAATTTGTGCAATGTATTAAACATATAAGATTGGTATCCAAAATACATAAAGAACTTTCACCAGAAAAAAAAGAAAAACAAAACCAAGTAAGCCAAGGATATAAAGAGGCAACTTACAGAAGACTAAGTGATAATGCAAATAGAGCTATTCTCACAAAGATTGGGTTTAGGAGAAGAAACCGTCTTAGCAGTAAGGAAAAGAAAGAGTAGAGAAATCTTTCTCAAGTATACTGGCGTGTAAAAAACATCTCTTACTTCTGATTGTTCAGGAGTAGTGATAATATTAGAGTGTAGTGGGAAAAAGCATGAGCTTTGGTGTCAGAATCTTCATTCTGTTACTTGCCAGCTTTGTGTCCTTGGACAAGTTACATAACCCCACTAAATTTCAGTTATTCACCTTTAAATTTGGTTTAATACCACTGGCCTTGAGGCACTGTTTGGAAGATTGATAATAGATGTTAATAAAAGACCTGAATAGTGTCTGCAACATGGGTACATATTTTTATTAGTAGCTTAAGTAAACTCACTTGTTGAATAAAGTTGGTGGCACATTTACTTTAGGATGGTCTTTATAAGATACACCATAAGTTAGCTATATTTCTGATTCATGGAGTCAGAAGTTCTTTGTTCAAGGAAACATTCAGAAAGTAGGGTAGCATTCAATATATAGAAAATATGGAAAGCTTAAAGAATTTGTATATCAGCTATATTATTTCAGTTTTACTGTAAACACTGCCAACATGAACACATTTTTATTCTTTCAAGTCGGCTTCTATTGGTTTCTGGGAATTGATGGTAAGTCTAAGAACTATACCCAAAATTATTTGTATATTTATAATCATGATATACATATATATCAATGCATTTTTGTGTTTATAATGTTAGTGTATTTGTTCATTATATCAATTAGACCAGGCACTATTATCATAATTTAAAATGGTAGCACTCAAATATAGACTTAGCTGGCATTATACTTTGTAGTATTTATTAAATAGGCATTTCATTACTGTAATAGTCATAAGTGATATTCATATTGTTAAACTCAACAGACATATTATACTCACTATGTGAATTTATCTTGCATTTGATACTGTTGACAGTTTGCTATTGGAAATTCTGTTACCTTGTCTTTCCTGGTATTTCTCTCTTTTGATTCTCCTTGTATCTTCTTGCCTATTTCTTTTGATTCTCCTTCATGGATTTCTCTTCTACAAAATCCTTAAACATTTATACATGATTCCATCTCATATCATTACATCTTACATTTCTTTTCCATATTCCCAATACTGTCTATACTTGAAAATCTCTCCTGATATCAAAACTCCTACTTAGAACTGCCTTTTGGACACCACCACTGAATGTCTCATGGGTATCTCAAGCTCATCATTTATAAAATGAGCTCTTTATCGTACCTTCTCAATCTGCTTCTTCTGCCTGCTCGACATTCCAGTGAATTTACTACTATCCATGCAGTCATTCAAATTGGAAACGTAAGAGCTACCTTAGATTCATCCTTGTGCATCCATATCTAAGAATAGAAATAATAACAACTATCATGATATTAATATAACCACCATTTATTGATCACTTATGCTGTGCCAGTACTGTACTAAATGTTTATATGGAATCTTCCCAACAACTCTGAGAGGCTGTTATTATTATTATCTTCATTTCATAGACGGCAAAATAAAACTTGCCCCTTGGTTTTACTACCTTTAAAATCATCTCCTGCTCTCAGGTGGCAGAGTCAAGATGGAGGACTAGGAGGACATGGAGTTCACGTCTCCTCACAACTAGGGCACCTACCGGGCACTGGTGGGGGACCATGGACACCTAAGGGGATGGGAGGAACCCCTGAGTGACTGGGTTAGATGTTGTGGGGAGGGAAGGGGGAGGAAAAGTAGAGGCTGGATGGATGGGACTAGTGCCCCTGAGGGGTGGCTGGGGGAGGGGAGGGGTTCCATGCTCAGGATGAGCCCAGCCACAGTGAGGGGACCAACAGGAATGGAGAGAGGCCCTCGGGAGAGTGGAGGATCGGAAAGGAATGTGGCCAGCGTTTCCTCTGCCCACTTGGGCCCCGGAGAGCCTGGTGAGGTCCCAGGCCTAATCCTCCACCCTCTGAGGCTCCCTTCAGCCATCCTGAGCCTAACCCCCCCACCGCACCCCCCCCGCATGCCCACCCAGGGCCTTACCTCTGCAGTTTGCACTCTGAGGCCCCCTCTAGCCGTGCTGCCTTTTCCAGCTGTGCAGGTCCTGAGCCTAGGCCCCACCCACCCTAAACCCTGCCCTGCCTAAGCCCCACCCCCACCTAAGCTCCGCCCCCCACAGCCAAGACCTTTTCTGACTTTTGTTTTTTTTAGGTTGTGGTTCTGTTGTTTCATTTATATTTTTATTTTTTCTAATAAAGTTTTTATTTTTCTAATTTTATTTTATATTTATGCTTTGTTATTGTACTGCTCCTTTTTTTCCTTTGGCCATGCTGTGAGGCTTGCAGGATCTTCGTTCTCAGGACGGGGGTTGGGCCTGAACTCCTGTGGTGGGAGTGCTGAGTCCAAACCTCTGGACTAATAGACAACCTCAGACCCCAGGGAATATTAATCAGAGTGAGGTCTCCTGGAGGTCCTCATCTCAGCACCAAGACCTGGCTCTACCCAACTGCCTGCCAACTCCAGTCCTAGACTGGTGGAAATAACTGCCGAAGAGGAGAATAAAGAAAAAAAAAATGAAAATAATTGAGGACAGTCTCAAAGACCTCTGGGACAACATTAAATACACCAACGTTCAAATTAGAGGGGTCACAGAAGAGGAAGATAAAGAGAAAGGGTCTGAGAAAATATTTGAAGAGATTATAGTCAAAAACTTCCCTAACATGGAAAAGGAAATAGCCACACAAGTTCAGGAAGCACAGAGAGTCCCATACAGGATAAACTCTAGGTGAAACACACCAAGACACATTAATTAAACTAACAAATAATTAAATTCAAAGAAAAAATATTAAAAGCAGCAGGGAAAAGCAACAAATAACATACAAAGGAATCCCCATAAGGTTATCAGCTGATTTTTCAGCAGAAACTCTGCAGGCCAGAAAAGAGTGGCAGGATATATTTAAAGTGATGAAAGGGAAATCCTACAATGAAGATTACTCTAACCAGCAAGAATCTCATTCAGATTCAATGGAGAAATTAAAAGCATTACAGACAAGCAAAAGTTAAGAGAATTCAGCACCACCAAACCAACTTTACAACAAATGCTAAAGAAACTTCTCTAGGCAGGAAACACAAGTGAAGAAAAAGGCCCACAAAAACAAACCCAAATCAATTAAGAAAATGTTAATAGAAACATACATATCGATAATGACCTTGAATGTAAACAGATTAAATGATCCAAATAAAAGACATAGACTGGCTGAATGGATACAAAAACAAGACCCATATATATGCTGTCTACAAGAGACCCACTTCAGACCTAGGGACACATACAGACTGAAAGTGAGGGAATGGAAAAAGATACTCTGTGCAAATAGAAATCACAGGAAAGCTGGGGTAGCAATACTCAAATCAGATAAAATAAACTTTAAAATAAAGACCGTTACAAGAGAGGTAAGGAAGGACACTACATAATGATCAAGGGAAAAATTCAAGAAGAAAACATAACAATTATAAATATTTATGCACCCAACATAGGAGCACCTCAATACATAAAGCAAATGCTAAGAGACATAAAAGGGGAAGTCAACAGTAAGACAATAACAGTGAGGTATAGTAACACTCTAACACCCCACTTCCACCAATGGACAGGTCATCCAGACAGAAAATAAATAAGGAAACACAAGCTTCAAATGACACAATAGACCAGATAGATTTAATTGATATATATAGGACATTCCACTCGAATGTGGCAGAATACACTTTCTTAAATGCAAATGGAACATTCTCCAGGATAGATTACATCTTGGGTCAAAATCAAGCCTCGGAAAACTTAAGAAAATTGAAATCTATGCAGCATCTTTTCTGACCACAAGCCTATGAAATTAGAAATCAATTACAGGAAAAAAAAACTGTAAAAAACACAAACACATGGAGGCTAAACAGTGCACTGCTAAGTAACCAAGAGATCACTAAAGAAATCAAAGAGGAAGTTAAAAAATACCTCGAAAAAAATGACAATGAAAACATGATGACCCAAAACATATGGGATGCAGCAAAAGCAGTTTTAAGAGGGAAGTTTATAGCAATTCAATCTCATCTCAAGAAACAAGAAAAGTCTCAAATATACAATCTAACCTTACACCTAAAACAACTAGATAAAGAAGAACAAAGAAAACCCAAAGTTAGTAGTAGCAAAGAAATCGTAAAGATCAGAGCAGAAATAAATGAAATAGGAACAAAGAAAACAATAGCAAAGGTGAATAAAACTAAAAGTTGGTTATTTGAGAAGACAAAATTAATAAGTGTTTAGCCAGACTCATCAAGAAAAAAAGTGAAAGGACTCAAGTCAATAAAATTAGAAATGAAAAAGGAGAAATCAAAACGGACACCACAGAAACACAAAGGAACATATTGGCAAATATCTGCCAATAAAATGGACAACCTAGAGGAAATGGACAAATTCTTGCAAAGCTACAATTTTCCAAGACTGAACCAGGAGGAATTAGAAAATGTAAGCTGACAAATCACAAGTACTGAATTTGAAACTGTTATTAAAAATCTTCCAACAAACAAAAGTCCAGGACCAGATGGTTCACAGTCGAATTTTATCAAACATTTAAAGAAGAGCTAACACGTATACTTCTCAAACTCTTGCAAAAAATTGCAGAGGGAGGAACACTCCCAAACTCATTCAATGAGGCCACCATCACCCTGATACCAAAGCCAGGCAAAGATATCACAAGAAAAGAAAATTACAGACCAATATCACTGATGAACGTAGATGCAAAAATCCTCAACAAAATACTAGCAAACAGAATCCAACAACACATTAAAAAGATCATACACCATGATCAAGTGGGAATTATCTCAGGGATGCAAGGATTCTTCAATATATGCAAATCAATCAATGTGATACACCATTTTAATAAATTAAAGAATAAAAACCATATGATCATCTCAATAGATGCAGAAAAAGCTTCTGAGAAAATTCAACACCAATTTGTGATACAAATTCTCCAGAAAGTGGACATGGAGGGAACCTACCTCAACATAATAAAGGCCATATACAACAAACCCACAGCCACCATCATTCTCAATGGTGAAAAACTGAAAGCATTTCCTCCAAGATCAGGAACAAGACAAGGATGTCCACTGTCACCACTATTATTCAAAATAGTATTGGAAGTCCTAGCCATGGCAATCAGAGAAGAAAAAGAAATGAATATAAATTGGAAAGGAAGAAGTAAAACTGTCACTGTTTGCAGATGACATGATACTATATATGGAAAATCCTAAACATGCCACCAGAAAGCTACTAGAACTAATCAGTGAATTTGGCAAGGTTGCAGGATACAAAATTAATGCACAGAAATCTCTTGCATTCCTACACACAAAAAACGAAAGATCAGAACGAGAAATTCAGGAAACAATCCCATTTACCATCACAACAAAAAGAATAAAATACCTAGGAATAAACCTACCTAAGGAGGCAACAGACCTGTACTCAGAAAACTATAAGATACTGATGAAAGAAATCAAAGATGACACAAACAGATGGAGAGATATACCGTACTCCTGGATTGGAAGAATCAATATTGTGAAAATGACTATACTACCCAAAGCAATCTACAGGTTCAATGCAATCCCTATCAAATTACAAATGGCATTTTTCACAAAATTAGAACAAAAAAATTTGCTATTTTTATGGAAACCCTAAAGACCCCAAATAGCCAAAGCAATCTTGAGAAAGAAAAACGGAGCTGGAGGAATTAGGCTCCCTGACTTCAGGCTATACTATAAAGCTACAGTAATCAAGACAGTATGATACTGGCACAAAAACAGAAATATGGATCAATGGTACAGGATACAAAGCCTAGAGATAAACCCACGCATCTATGGTCACCTAATCTATGACAAAGAAGGCAAGGATATACAATGGAGAAAAGACAGTCTCTTCAATAAGTGATGCTGGGAAAACTGGATAACTACGTGTAAAAGAATGAAATTAGAACACTTCCTAACACCTTACACACAAAGAAACTCCAAATGGATTAAAGACCTAAGTGTAAGACCAGACACTGTAAAACTCTTAGAGGAAAACATAAGAAAAACACTCTTTGATGGAAATCACAGCAAGATCTTTTATGACCCAACTCCTAGAATAATGAAAATAAAAATAAACATAAGCAAATGGGACCTAATTAAACTTAAAAGGTTTTGTACAGCAAAGGAAACCATAAACAAGATGAAGAGACAACCCTCAGAATGAGAGAAAATATGTGCAAATTATGTAATGGACAAAGGATTAATCTCCGAATTATATGAACAGCTCATGGAGCTCAGTATCAAACAAAGAAACAAGCAACCTAATCAAAAAATGGGCAGAAGTACTAAATAGACATTTCACCAAAGAATTTGACCTTGCCACTACTCTGCCAAACCCCTTAACTAGGGTCCTATTTCCTTTAAAATCCAAGCTGCTTATCTTGGCATATGGTACTCTTCATGATCTGGCCCCTATTTAGTCTGCCTTGCCATACATTCTTATTGGCCTTCTTGTAGTTTCCTGCAGCGACCGTGTTGTTTCACACCTCCCTGCATTTTGCTATCTCTTTCCTGTAATACCCTTCCTAAATTTCCTCATTTGGATTAAGCACAAGCTTTGGAATCAGACTGCCAGGGTTTGTTTTCTACTACAACTATTTACTGTGTGACCTTGAGCAAGGTATTTTATGCTCTCAATATCTCAGTTGCCTACTTAACTGATATAATATATACAAAGCTATTGAAGTTTTGCCTGACACAAAGAAAGTCCTCCATAAATGTTATTTTTCTTATATTTAGTATTCAACAAATACGTATGGTTTACCTATGGTATGCCAGACACTTTCCTGGGTACTCAGTAATCAGCATTGAATAAGACAGAAAAGGTCCTTCTATTCTGGGGAAGCTTATGTTCTATTATAAGAAGAAAGACAATAAACAGGAGTAAGTAAACAAGATATTTTTTTAAAGTGGCAAAATAAATAAATAAACACAGTTTGTTTATCCAGTTAAGGAGTTTTGCAGATGTTTCCAGTTTTTGGCAGTTATGAATTAAGCTGCTATATATATTCTTGTACCTTTTTGTGTTTGTGAATATAAGTTTTTATTTCACTTGGGTAAATACTTGGGAGCAGCATTCCTTGCTTATATGGTAAGAATATGTTTAACTTTACAAGTAACCAGTAAACTGCCAAAGAGGTTGTATCAATTTGCATTTCCATCAGCAATGTATGAGCCCTAGATATGCATATCCTTGTCAGCACTTAGTATTGTCAGTATTTTGTAATCCTAGCCATTCTAATAGATATGCAATTGTATATCATTGTGATTTTAGTTTGACTTTGGAAATCTTTTCATATGTTTTTCTTCAGTTTCCTTATTCAGTGTTTTATAATTTTTAGAATATAGGTCTTTTACCTCCTTGGTTAAGTTTTTTCCTAGATATCTCATTCTTTTTGATGTGATTTTAAGCAAGATTTGCTTCCTCTTTGTGATAGTTTATTGTTAGTGCATAGAAGAGCAATGGAGGTCTGTATATTAATTTTATATTTCTGGAACTTTACTGAATTCATTTAGTTCTAATAGTTTTTTGGGTGGAAACATTAGGATTTTCTCTGTATAGTATGGTGTCATCTGCAAATTGTGACAGTTTTATTTCTTCCCTTCTAATTTGGAAGCCTTTTTTTCCTTTCTGATTGCTGTGACTAGGACTTCAATACTATGTTAAATAGAAGTTGCAAGAGGGCATCCTTGTCTTATTTCACCTTTTCATGTTGAGTATGATGTTATCTGTGTGTTTGTCATTAATGGCCTTTATTATGTTGAGACACGTTTCCTCTATACCAACTTTGATTGGAGTTATTATCATGAATGGATGTTGAATTTTTTCAAATGCTTTTTCTGCATCTATTGAGATGATCAAGTGATTTTTATCCTTTTTGTTAAAGTGGTGATTTGCAGATATTGAACCATCCTTGCATCCCTGGAGTAAATATCACTTGATCATTGTGTATGACCCTTTTTAAATATTGTTGAATTTGGTTTACTAATATTTTGTTGAGGATATTTACATCTAAGTTCAATAGAGATATTGTCCTGTAATTTTCATTTTTTGTAGTGTCATTGGTTTTGGCATCAGGGTAATGGTGGCCTCATAGAATGAATTTGGGACTGTTCCCTCCTCTTCAATTTTTTGGAATAGTTTGAGAAGTATAGGTAGTAATTTTTCTTTATATGTTTGGTAGAATTCTCCTGTGAAGCTCTCTAGTCTTGGAGTTTTGTTTGCTGGGAGTTTTATGATTGAAAATTCAATTTCACTAGCAGTGATTTTTCTATTCAGATTGTCTATTTCTTCCTGATTCAGTATTGGAAGATTTTTTTGTTTCTAGAAATTTATTCATTTCTTTAGGTTGCCCGATTTGTTGTTATAAATGTTCATGTTATTCTCTTTATGATTTTTTGTATCTCTATGGTATTGGTTGTAATTTTTCCTCTTTTGTTTTATTTGTTATTTGGGCCCTTTCTCTTTTTTTCTTAATGAGCCTGGCTAACGGCTTGTTTGTTTTGTTTTTCTTTTCATAAATCCAACTCTTGATTTTATTGATCATTTCTATTGCTTTTTTGATTTCTATTTTACTTATTTCCTCTCTGATATTTATTATTTTCTTACTTCTGGCAACTTTAGGCTTTATTTGTTCTTATTCTTCTAATTCCTTTAGATGGTAGGTTAGGTTGTTTATTTCAGATTTTTCTTGTTTCTTGAGGTAGGCCTGTATTACTATAAACTTTCCTCTTAGAACTAATTTTACTGTGTCCCATAAATTTTGTAAGTTTTGTCTTATTTTCATTTGTCTCATGGTATTTTCTGATTTCCTCTTTGATTTCTTCATTGAGCCATTGGCCTTTAGTAACATGGATTATTTAATTTCCATCTGTTTGTGTTTTTTCCATTTTTCTTTCTGTAATTGATTTCTAGTTTCATACTGTTCTGGTAAGAAAAAATGCTTGATATAATTTCTATCCTGTTAACATTTGTTAAGATTTTATGATCCATTTAAAATTAATATTTATATATGGTATCAAATATGGATTGAGATTTTTTTTTAATTTATATTTTGCATATGGATTTCTAATTACTTCAGTACCGTCTGTTCTGAAGCCTTCCCTTTTTCTTTTGGATTTGTTTTGTATCTTTGTTTAAAGTCAAATGACCATATCTGTTGGTCTACATTTTGATTCTATTCTGTTTCATTGAACTATATGACCATTCTTTCTCCAACTCTACACCATCTTGATTTCTGTAGTTTTATAGTAAGTCTTGAAGTCAGATGGTATAAGTCTTCCAACTTGTTATCATTTAAAAACATATTTTTGGTTATTCTAGCTCCTTTGCCTTTTCATGTAAATTTTAGAATAAGCTTATGATTTTCTAAAAAAAATGGAAAAAAAAAACCTTGCTAGCTTGTTTGGATTTTGACTAAGATTGTGTTGAATCTTTACATATTTAGGAGAATTTGACATATTGACTTTTAATGCTATTATTTCTTTCAATCCATGAACAATGTATATTTCTCCATTTGTTTCTTGTTTGATTACTTTCATCTGTAATTTGTTTGTTTTTAGGATTTGTATTGTTTTCAACATTCATATCTCACATATGTTTCATTAGATTTATGCCTAAGTGTTTCCTTTCTCTTTGATGCTATTATAAATGAAATTATTTTAAAACATTTAAGTTGCTAATTGTTCAGTATTAGTCTATAGTTATATGACACTGACCTTTTATTCTGCATCCTTGCTAAACTCATTTATTACTTTTAGTAGATTATTTGTCAATTTGAGATTTTTTTACATAGGCAATAGAGATCATTTATATCTGAATGCCTTTGTTTTTTTTTCTTATCTTATTACACCAGTTATGACCTCTAATACAATATTGAATTGGAGATGTGAGAGTGGACCTGATTTCCCTATTCTCAGTGTTAGAGGAAAGCATCTAGTCTTTTATTACTGTTAATGATGTTACCTGTAGTTGTTTTTGTTTTTTGTTTTGGTAAAGTCATTATTAAATTGAGGACATTTCCTTCCAGTCTTAATTTACTGATAGTTTTTAGAATGAAAGCATGTTGGATTTTGTCAAATGCCTCTGTAGCTCTTTAAGCAAACCTTAGAGTCACAAAATTTCAGAGTTAAAAGTAACCTTAATAACTATTTCTTCATATTGAGACCTGCATATTTACTATCATCTATGTTACTCTAAAATTATATTCTTAGAGTAACAGTTTTTCTCTTTAACTGAAAATACATAGTTGTATAAGGGACTTTACTATATTTCCATTTATTTAATTATTTACTAATCTATACAGTAAAGCTATTAAGTAACTTTTATTATTAGGTAAGAAAACTGAGACTCATGGCAGATAAATAACTAGCTGAAAGAGGCAGTCCAGCCGCTATGACAACTTAACATTTTCTTAGTATATTGTGTTCTTTTTGCTTTTTAGTTTCTATATCCATTTTTCTAGAATGCCTTTACACTCTTAACCTTCCAAACTTTATATGTTTTCTTTTATATAAAAAAGAATTTTTTTGAGAAATTCTGAGTTTCAGGATGAAGAAATGAGTCATTCAAGATCTTTCATCTATTTTATGTCAGAGCTGAGCTTGTAGCTCAGGCCTCTTAACCTTCATGCTAGTTTTATGGATCTTCACTAAGGTCTGCTCTGGCTTTCATTAAGTACAGCTTCCTTTTCTTATTTTTGTCTCCCACACTGCAGGTATCTTGGAGACCTTGCTAGTTGCCTCTCTGGTATTGTCCCAAATGTAGACTTTTGGCAAACAACTTTAACTTTCAAAAATTAGTGTATCAAACCCAATTTTTACCAAGGTTACTCTTGTCTCATTGATTCTGTTGCTCTACTGAATTATATGAAGCATGTAAAATAATTACATTTGGAGTTGATATCCTATTATGTGCCAGCAGAAACCGTTAATTATAATAATTTTTTTCTAAATTATTTGTAATTTGTGGTATCTAAAGTGATTTTGATATAAATCAAGAATATTCTCTTCAACATTTGGAAATATTGTACTGTTAAATGTGTCTCATTAGTGAAAATACTGGTAGTTATGTAGTAGGTAAATAACAACCATATATGAAAGCACTTTCTTTTCTGTTTTATTCTTTTTCCCCTTTTATCTCAAAGGTAAAACATTAATCTAGAAAATATAATATTTGATGACCCAACAATATTTATTTTGTCATGTTAAAAAAAATGTTTCAATAAATAGCTATGTTTGGTTCAGGATATTTAACTTAATCCACCACGTGATTGATATAAGTAATTTATTTTGAAAAATCCTTTTGATCAGTTGATTGAATGTGCCTAATTACCCAATTCTACTATAAAAGAATGGGAGAAAGTTAGGAGTAAATAAGTTGAGCTACTATCTCTTACTGAATTTATCTAGGTATACAATGAATGCTTTGCTTGGGAGACTGCAGCATGTAAGGGAGAGTGAAATCAAAGAGTCCTGAATTAAATTTAAGCTTAGTAATTACTAACTAGTTGTTGACTTTCAGCTAGTTACTTAACCTCTCTGAGCCTCATTTTGCATATTAAATACTATTACTTCAAAGCATTATTTTTTAAAGTAAATGAAATAATTACATTTATTAGTTTCATTTGAAATTAAATTAAATAATGAGCATGTAATAAAGTTTGTAACATATGGTTTACTTTTATAAAATATTTGTCAGATTTATTCAAGAAGTATTTATTAAGAACCTGTATATGGCCAAGCACTGTACTAAGCACCAAAGATACAATTGCAATATATATATATATATATATATATATATATATATATATATATGTGTGTGTGTGTATGTATATACTGTCCTTATGCTTTGTAAGGCATACATTTTAGTGAGAGAAACATAAACTGATAAGCAAATAAATGTACAAAATATGAATTTATTTTAGTGATAAATTTTATAAGGAGAGTAAACTTTATCACTAAACTCAATTATTATTTTGGATTCTAAGTTGGTAATACTCACTGTCTAAATTTTACAAGTACAGTTAGGCTGAAGTGATTGTCTATCCACCATTGAACATTGTTGCAGTGTTGTTTATTGGATAAACAAGTAACTGAATGGTTAATAAAAAATGGGAATATGAGGCTTCCCTGGTGGCGCAGTGGTTGGGAGTCCACCTGCCGATGTGGGGGACGTGGGTTCATGCCCCGGTCTGGGAGGATCCCGCGTGCCACGGAGCGGCTGGGCCCATGGGCCGTGGCCACTGGGCCTGTGCGCCCGGAGCCTGTGCTCTGCGGCGGGAGGGGCCACAACAGTGAGAGGCCCGCGTACCGCAAAAAAATAAAATAAAATAAAATAAAATGGAAATATGGCTAGGGAGGGTGGTTTCATTTATTCAACAAACATTTTGGTGAATCACTGTGAACCAAGGCATTCATATAAGGCAGTCTCTTTTTGTACTTATGGAGCATACACTCTAGCAATCAAGATGAATCAGGTATACAAACAACTGTAAATCAATATATGAGATAATAAGTTTAGTACTAGAAATGTAGGTAATGCATTATAAAAGTTTATTACTTTCATTTGAGCTAGGGGTCAAGGAATAGATGAAGATTACAAAGAGAAGACAATACTTGATCTGGTTCTTAAAGCCAATGTTGAAAAGGAAGGACTCATCTTAGTCAAATAAGTATCATAAAACTGATATGATAGCCCAAAGCTTCAATTTAATAGTGAAATAAGTGGTAAAAAATCAAATCATATCAGGGTGCCACTTAATATAAAGCAAAACATCTTTGCCTTTTCCTTAAGATTGTAAAGTTGGCTATAGAATGGGGTAGTTATATTTCACCATTCATTGTACTTTAGCATCAGTGTTATAGGATGTGTTACGACATAGTTACTTGTTTATGAGAGAAAACTCCCTTATGAGGGTCACACTGAAGAATATTATGCTGAATTTTTTTTTAACTATTTGCATGTGGTTTTCAAGTGCTGAACAATTAAAAAGACCCAAATTTAGACTGGAAACTTATTGTGACATAAACTTATAAATATTGCTGTTGCAATATAAATAAAACACAGATGTAGAAAGTGAAAAAGTTCTTTATGTAAATGAAACTCTGGGTACTACAAACAGAACATCTTAGGCTAGATGAGTCTTAAAGCTATGGGTTGTTTGGCTGATCTACTGCCAAAGGAATGAGAGATTGATATTTAAATTTCATGTGAAGTTTCATGGGTAGTCTAAGCCTTGCTTCGGCAGAACAAAATCTATAAAATCATGAGAAAAGGCACTAAAACTTTTGTAGGCTTTGATTTTCTGAATGTATAGAGAAGGCTTTGGAGTTTAACCAGATGAACTTTCAGAAACTCTTATTATGCTCCCTTATGAACTTGCAGCGGCCCATACTGCTTGGAACCTGCCCTATTTTTGTGTTCACCTTTGGATTTCAGCTAGCTTGGTTATAGCATCTTTACATTGGCAAACTAAATGATGATCATGCTTTGATTTTGAACTCTATTTTCACCCCAGTCCATCTTTTCAGCTGCTTGCCGGACACCTCCACGGCAGTATTGAACAACAACTTTCCCCAAAGTCTGTATTAGCTTTCAGAATTTTTTTTTGGTTTATTGTACCAATGTTTATTTGATTAATCAAACTAGAAACTTGGGATTCATCCTTTATGATTCATTTATTTTTCATGCTGCCGCCTCTGTCTGGAAGGCCTTTCTCTAATTCTCACTTTGCTTGGCTAAAAAGTCCTTTAAGATGTAGGTAAAATCTCTTCTCTTCTGAGAATCTTCTCTTTACTTCAAGACTGTGTGCCCAAGAGCTTTCATTGATGATACTAACACAGCATGGTTACCACATGATGTAATTGAAAGCTTGTGTGCCACTTTCCCTCCTGGATTATTAGCTACTTTTTATTAGGGACTGAGACTTCATGATTTCTTATTTGTTTTTCTGTAAAATGGAGCTTGTTGTGAGGATTTAATGTGCTAATGCTGACATAAAATGAGCACCAATAATTCTTAGATATTAATGTATTACTGTTGTTATTATTTACTACTATTATTATCTTGGTTTCTTCAATACTTGAAATGATGCCTGCCTTTAAAAAATGGATATGTTGATAAAATGAATGTGTTTAGCAGTTATCTCTGCAGTGACACTCTAGTACTGGCTCCTTTCTGACATCTAGACCCAGCTCTTTGGGGGTAATCATATTTTCCTCCCAGGCTTATTTGCTTCTTTTAGCCAGTGCCTTTTCTTCATGAATTTGTGTCTGAACCCAGAGGCCTGGTGCATTTGTTTCTCTTTCAACCTAAAATACATGTGGGGCTCTTATAACTAATTAACTATGCCTGTACATAGATAATAAGATAAAATTGTAAACTAATGGTAAAGAGAACTGCAAGTCAATGAAAATATAGAATAAATATCAGTCTAAGACTTGATACAGCTTTCAAAACTCAGCATAGACATTTTTATGTAGAAACTTTTTCTGAGTCCCTTGACTGCGTTAGGTACCCCCTCTATGCTTCCATAGTTCTCTCTATCTCCCTAGGACTGGAACAGCTCCATAATTTGTGTGCAAAATGAAAATGCAGAGACCCTTATTAAATATTATTAAGAACTTCACACACCCATCAATCTGGCTCTGCCCTACTCTTTGCTCTGGCGTGACATAGTAGGTTTCCTGAATGAATGAATAACTGACCAAAATCCAGTGTATTGAAATTTTTGCGATAAGAGATGGTAATGACAATGGCCTAAATTGAATAACCAAAGTGAGGGGGCCAAGCTTTTCAGCAACAGGTGGAGCTTTTTAACATAATCACTGGTGACAGTCAGTAATCCACAAACTTTATATATATTTTTATATATTTTTCAACTAAAGTAAAACATCATCTTTACTCTTAAGTTGATAGGTAATTAATTTTGTATTCTTAATTCTACCAAATGTTAAAAGAATTAACATCAATTGCATATTATCTCTTCCAGAAAATTGAAAACACTTTCCACCTAATTTTATGGAGCCAGTATTACTCTTATACCAAAATTGGTCAAAGAATACAAACAATACAAAACAAAAGTACAGCCTAATATCCAGCATGAATATGGATGAAAAAATTATTAACTAAATATTAACAAAGATAATTCAGCAATATGTAATAAGAATTATACACTGATCAAATAGTTTACTCCAGTGATGCAAGGCTGGTTCAATATTAAAAATGAAGTATTGTAATCAATCATATTAACAGACAAAAGATGGAAAAATCACATGATCATGTCGATTTATGTAGAAAAAGCACTTCACAAACTTCGGCATCTATCCATAATAAACTCTCCAAAAAAATAGGAACAGAGCGGGGATCTCTGTCAACTTGATTTCTAAAAATCTGCAAAAATCCCACAGTTGTCATTATACTTGATGAAACATAGAATGCTTTTCCCTTGAGATTTGTAACAAAGCAAAGGTGTATACTCTCACACTGCTATTCAAGGTAGTATTGAAAGTTCTAGCCAGTGAAAGGTAAGAAGAGGAAATTAAAGGCATTAATATCAGAAGGAAAAAATAAAACTTTTATTTGCATATAGCATGATTATATACATAGAAATCCTTATGAAGTATATAAAAAGACTCCTAGCACTAACAAGTGAGATGAATTTGGTCTCAAGATATGAGATCAACATACAAAATTGAATATATTTCTACATATTTGTAGTGGACACTGGAAAACCAAAATTAAATCTATACCATTACAATCACTCTAGAAAATGAAATAGTTAATTGTAAATCTATAAAATCTGTACAAAATTTGTATGCACTGCAAAATGTTGTTGGAAGTTATCGATGACGATTTAATAAATGGAGAGATATACCATGGTCATGTATTAGAAGAATGAACAAAATAAGATGACAACTCTACTTAAATTGTTCTGTAGGCTTAATACATTCCAAGCTTTGACCAATTCCTAGCAAGACTTTTCTACACATAAGCAAGATTATTCTAAAATTAATATGGAACGGCAAAGGAAAAAAATAGCTAAAGCATTTTTTAAGAGAATAAAGTGGGAGGAATGACTCTACCTTATATCAAAGCTTATTATACAATGACAGTAATCAAGATTGTGTAGTATTGTCAGAGGCAAGGTATTTTATTCTTTGCATCGAAAATTATAAAATACTTTAAAATACTTCTAATAATAAGATTCTTAGAAGAGAACATAGGGGTAAACTCCTTGAGATAGGTGTTGATGATTTTTTTTTAATCTGACACCAAAAGGAAATGCAACAAAAGCAAAAATAGATAAGTGAGACTTCATTAAAGAAAAAAAGTTTCTGCATAGTAAAGGAAACCATTGGGCTTCCCTGGTGGTGCAGTGGTTAAGAATCCACCCACCAATGCAGGAGACATGGGTTTGAGCCCTGGTCCAGGAAGATCCCACATGCTGTGGAGCAACTAAGCCCGTGTGCCACAACTACTGAGCCTGCGCTCTAGAGCCCATGAGCCAGAACTACTGAGCCCACGTGCTACAACTACTGAAGCCTGTGTGCCTAGAGCCCGTGCTCCGCAACAAGAGAAGCCACCACAATGAGAAGCCAGTGCACCACAATGAAGAGTAGACCCACTGTCCACAACTAGAGAAAGTCCATGTGCAGCAATGAAGACCCAACACAGCCAAAAATAAATAAATAAAATAATAAATAAATCTGTAAAAAAAAAAAAAGGAAACCATCAACACAAAATGAAAAGGCAATGTATGGAATGGGAGAAAATATTTGCAAATCAGATACCTGCTAAGAGGCTAATTAATATCCAAAATATATAAAGAACTCATACAGTTCAAGAGCTGTAAAATCAAGCAATCGAATTAAAAAGTGGGCAGAGGGTCTGAGCAGACATTTTCGCAAAGAAGGTATGCAAATGGCTAATAAGTACATTAAAATGTGCTCAACACCACTGTTCATCAGGGAAATGCAAATCAAAACCACAATGAGATACCACCTGTTAGAATGGCTTTTATGAAAAAGTTAAGCAGGGCTAAGTGCTGGCAAAGATGTTGAGTAAAGGGAGCCTTTGTGTGCTATTTTGGGGGTTGTAATTTGGTATAGCCCCTATATTGGAAAACAGTATGGAGTTTCCTCAAAAATGTGAAAATAAAACTACTGTGTGATCCAACAATTCCACTTCTGAATATATTTTCAAAGGAAATGAAATCATTATCTCGGAAAGAAATCTGTACTGCACTGTTCATTGCAGCATCATTTACAATAGACAAGATATGGAAACAATCTAGGTGTCCATTGATGGATGAATGGATAAAGAAAATGTGGTACATAGGCATACCGTGTTTTATTGGGCTTCACTTTATTGTACTTCACAGCTGCTGTGTATTTTGCAAATTGAAGTTCTGTGGGACCCTGTTTAGAGCAAGTCTATCAGTGCCATTTTTCCAATAATATTTGCTTACTTCAAGTCTCTGTGTCACATTTTTATAACTTTTACAGGATTTCAAATTTTTCATTATTATTATATGTGTTATGGTGACCTGTGATCAGTGATCTTGGATGTTACTATTCTAATTGTTTGAGGGGTGCCATGATCATGCCTGTATAAGATGGTAAACTTAACCCATAAATGTTGTGTGTGTGTGTGTGTGTGTGTGTGTGTGTTTAATATTTATTTATTTATTTATTTGGCTGAGTCGGGTCTTAATTGTGGCATGAGAGATCTTCATTGCGGCATGCGGGATCTTTTAGTTCCGGCATGCAGGCTCTTACTTGCAGCAAGTGGGATCTAGTTACCTGACCAGGGATTGGACCCCCTGCATTGGGAGCACAGAGTCTTAACTGCTGGACCACCAGGGAAGCCCCAAGTGTTGTGTGCATTCTTACTGTTCCACCAACCTGTCATTTCTCCATCTTTCTTTCTCTCCTCAGGCCTCCCTATTTCCTGAAACATGACAGTATCGAAGTTGGGCCAGTTAGTAACCCTACAGTGGCCTCTAAATGTTCAAGTGAAAGGAAAATTCTCAGGTCTCTCACTTTAAATTGAAAGCTAGAAATGATTAAACTTAGTGAAAAAGGCATGTCAAACGCAGAGACAGGTTGAACAGGTCTCTTGTGCCAAACAGTTAACCAAGTTGTGAATGCAAAGGAAAAGATCTTGAAGAAAATTAAAAGTACTACTCCAGTGAACACATGAATAATAAAGGAAAACAGACTTATTGCTGATAGGAGAAAATTTTAGTGGTCTGGGTAGAAGATCAAACCAGCCACAGCATTCCCCTAAGCCAAAATCTAATTCAGAGCAAGCCCCTAAACCTCTCTTGAGTTCTGTGAAGGCTGAGAGAGGTGAGGAAGCTCTGGAAGAAAAGTTTGAATCCAGCTGTGGTTGGTTCATGAGGTTTCAGGAAAGAAGCTGTCTCCATAACATAAAAGTACAAGGTGAAGCAGCAAGTGCTGATGTAGAAGCTGCCACAATTTATCCAGGAGATCTAGCTAAGATAATTAAACACTACACTAAACAACAGATTTTCAATTCAGATGAACAGTCTTATTTTGAAGAAGATGCCATCTAGGGCTTTCATAGCTAGAGAGAGGAGAAATCAAAGCCTGGTTTCAAAGCTTCAAATGACAGGCTGACTGACCCTCTTGTTAGGGGCTAATGCCGCTGGTGACCTTAAATTGGAGCCAGTACTCATTTATCATTCCAAAAATCCTAGAGTCCTTAGGAATTATGTTAAATCTACTCTGCCTATGCCTTATACTAAATGGAACAACAAAGCCTGGATGAAAGCACATCTGTTTACAACATGGTTTGCTGAATATTTTAAGCGCACTCTGAGACCTACTGCTCAGAGTAAAATGTTCCTTTCAAAATATTATGGCTCATTGACAGTGCACCTGGTCACCCAAGAGCTCTTAGGAAGATGTACAATGTTGTTTTCATGCCTGCTACCACAACATTCATTCTGCAGTCCATGAGCAAAGAGTAATTTTAACTTTCAAATATTATTATTATTTTCAAGTATTATTATTTAAAAAATGAATTTCATAAGATTGTAGCTTCCATAGATAGTGATTCCTCTGATGGGTCTGGGCAAAGTCGATTGAAAACCTTCTGAGAAGAATTCAGCATTCTAGATGCCATTAAGAACATTCATGCTTCATGGGAAGAAGTCAAAGTATCAAAATTAACAGGAGTTTGGAAGAAGTTGATTCCAGCCCTAATAGATGACTTTGGGAGAATCAAGACTTCAGTTAGGAAGTAACTGCAGCTTTGGTGGAAATATCAATAGAACTAGAATTAGAAGTGGAGCACTCTGGAACATTTACAAGCCTAGGAGGAGAGAGCAGGAAACACTGAGGGCTGAGCCCTCAGTAGACATTTCCCCAAAGAAGACATACAGATCACCAAAAAGCACATGAAAAGATGCTCAACATCACTATCAGAGAAATGCAAATCAAAACTACAATGAGGTATCACTTCACACTGGTCAGAATGGCCATCATCAAAATTCTACAAACAATAAATGCTGGAGAAAGTGTACAATGTTGGTGGGAATGTAAACTGGTACAACCACTACGGAGAACAATATGGACGTTCCTTAAAAAAACTAATAAGAGTTGTCATCTGATCCAGCAATCCCACTCCTGGGCATATATCCAGCCAAAACTATAATTCAAAAAGATACATACACCCTTATGTTCATAGCAGCACTATTCACAGTAGCCAAGACATGGAAACAACCTAAATGTCCATCGACTGATGAATAGATAAAGAAGATGTGGTATATACAATGGAATATTACTCAGCCATAAAAAATGAAATAATGTCATTTGCAGCAACATGGATGGACCTAGAGATTATCATACTAAATGAAGTAAGTCAGACAGAGAAATACAAATATCATATGATATCACTCATATGTGGAACCTAATTTTTAAAATGACACAAATGAACTTACATACAAAACAGAAGCAGACTTACAGATATTGAAAACAAACTTACAGTTACCAAAGGGGAAATGTAGGCAGGAGGGATAAATCAGGAGCTTGGGATTAACATACACACACGGCTGTATATAAGATAGATAATCAACAAGGACCTATTGTATAGCACAGGAAACTCTACTCAATATTCTGTGGTAACCTATATTAGAAAAGAATCTGAAAAAGGATGCATATATGTATATGTATAACTGAATCACTTTGCTGTACACCTGAAACACAACATTGTAAATCAACTATACTCCAGTAAAATTAAAAACAAAACAAAACAAAACAAGAAGTGGAGCCTGAAAATATGTCTGAATTGCTGCAATCTCATGATAAAACTGTAAGGAATGGGAAGTTGCTTCTTAGGGATGAGCAAAGAAAGTGGTTTCTTGAGATGAAATCCACTCTGGTGAAGATGCTGTGAAGATTTTTGAAATGACAACAAAGGATTTAGAATATTACATAAACTTAGTTGATGAAACAGCATCAGAGTTTTAGATAATTGACTGCAGTTTTGCAAGAAGTTCTTCTATAGGTAAAATGCTATCAAATAACATTTTGTGCTGCAGAGAAATCTTTAGTGAAAGGAAGAGTCAATCCATCCACCAACCTTCATTGTTGTCTTATTTTAAGAAACTGCCACTGCCATTGCAACCTTTAGCAACCACCACCCTGATCAGTCAGCAGCCATCAACATTGAGGCAAGACCCTCCACTAGCAAAAAGATTATGACTGACTGAAGGCTTAGGAAGTGATTAGCATTTTTTAGCAATAAAGTATTTTTAATTAAGATATGGACATTGTTATTGTAGACATAATGTTATTTCATACTTAATAGACTACAGTATAATGTAAACATAATTTTCATATGCATTGAGAGACCAAAAAAGTTGTGTGACTTGCTTTATTGTGGTGGTCTGGAACCAAATCTGTAATATCTCCAAGTCATGCCTGTATATACGTATATCAAATTATGTTGTACACCTAAAACTAATACAGTGTTATATGACAATTATATCTCAGTTAAACTGGAAAAAAAATTAAAAATCAAGTTAGCAGTGTTAAAAAATTCCATACAAGTCTAGGTATTGCTGGGTAGGTATTTTTTAGATGTGATTAAATTTTAAATTTGTGTCCTTTGAGTAAAGCAGATTATCCTCCATAATGTGGGCAGTCCTCATCTTCTCAGTTAAAAGGCTTAAGTGAAAAGATTAAGGTCCTCTGAGGAGGAAAGAATTCTGTCTTCAGACTGCCTTTAGATTCAAGACTGCAGTACCAACTCCTGCCAGAATTGCTAGTTTGCCAGCGTGCCCTGCAGATTTCAGACTTGCCAGCCTTTACAATCATGTGAACCAATTCCTTTTTTTTAAATTATATATATTTTTTACTTTATTGTTTTTTGTTTTATTGGAGTAAAATTGCTTTACAATGTTGTGTTAGTTTCTACTGTACGATGAGGAGAATCAGCTATATATATACCTATAACCCCTCCCTCTTGGACCTCCCTCCCACTGCACCCTGCATCCCATGCATCTAGGTCATCATAGAGCACCGAGATGAGCTCCCTGCTGTACAGCAGGTTCCCACTATCTGTTTTACACATGGTACAGTGTTTATGTCAAACCTAATCTCCCAATCGTTCCACTCTCCCCTTGCCCCCCTGTGTCCACATGTCCTTCTCTACATCTACGTCTCTATTTCTGCCCTACAAATAGGTTCATCTATACCATTTTTCTACATTCCACATATATGTGTTAATATGCAATATTTGATTTTCTCTTTCTGGCATGCTTCACTCTGTATGACAGACTCTAGGTCCATCCACATCTCTACAAATGACCCAATTTCATTCCCTTTTATGGCTGAGTAATATTCCATTGTATATATGTACCACCTCTTCTTTATCCATTCATCTATCATTGGACATTTAGGTTGCTTCCATGACCTGACTATTGTAAATAGTGCTGCAATGAACACTGAGGTGCATGTGTCCTTTTGAATTATGTTTTTCTCAAGGTATATGCCCAGTAGTGGGATTCCTGGGTCATAATGTAGTTCTATTTTTAGTTTTTAAGGAACCTCCATACTGCTTCTCCATAGTGGCTCTATCAATTTACATTCCCACCAACAGTGCAAAACGATTCTCTTTTCTCCACACCCTCTCCAGCATTAATTTTTTGTAGATTTTTTGATGATGGCTATTCTGAGTGGTGTGAGGTGATACCACATTGTAGTTTTGACTTGCCTTTATCTAATAATTAGTGATGTTGAGCATCTTTGTATGTACCTCTTGGCCATCTATATGTCTTCTTTGGTGAAATATCTATTTAGGTCTTCTGCCCATTTTTTACTTGGATTATTTGTTTTTTATGATATTGAGCTCCATGAGCTCTTTGTATATTTTGCAGATGAATCCTTTGTCCGTTGCTTCATTTGCAAATATTTTCTCCCATTTTGAGGGTTGTCTATTCATCTTGTTTATGGTTTCCTTTGCTATGCAAAAGATTTTAAGTTTCGTCACGTCCCATCTGTTTATTTTTGTTTTAATTTTTATTACTCTAGGAAGAGGGTCAAAAAAGATCTTGCTGTGGTTTATGTTAAAGAGTGTTTTTCCAATGTTTTCTTCTTAAGAGCTTTATAGTCTCCAATCTTACATTTAGGTTTTAAATCCATTTGGAGTTTATATTTGTGTATGGTGTTAGATAGTGTTCTAATTTCATTCTTTTACATGTAGCTGTCCAGTTTTCGCAGCACCACTTATTGAAGAGGCTGTCTTTTCTCCATGTCTGTTCTTGCCTCCTTTGTTGTAAATTAGGTGACCATATGTGCATGGGTTTATCTCTGGGCTTTCTGTTCTGTACCATTTACCTATATTTCTGTTTTTGTGCCAGTACCATACTGTCTTGATTACTGTAGCTTTGTAGTATAGTTTGAGTTGGGGAGCCTGATTCCTCCAGCTACGTTTTTCTTTCTCAAGATTGCTTGGCTATTCGGGGTCTTTGTGTTTCCATACAAATTGTAAAATTTTTTATTCTAATTCGTGAAGAATGCCATTGGTAGTTTGATAGGGATTGCACTGAATCTGTAGATTGCTTTGGGTAGTATAGTCATTTAAAGAATATTGATTCTTCCAGTCCAAGAACATGGTATATTTCTCCATCTGGTTATGTCATCTTTGATTTCTTTCATCAATGTTTTATAGTTTTCTGAGTACAAGTCTTTCACCTCCTCAGGTAGGTTTATTCCTAGGTATCTTATTCTTTTTGTTGTGATGGCAAATTGGATTGTTTCCTTAGTTTCGCTTTCTGATTTTTCATTGTTAGTGTATAGGAATGCCGGAAATTTCTGTGCATTAATTTTGTACCCTGCAATGTTATCAGATTCATTTGTTAGCTGTAGTAGTTTTCTCATGGCATCTTTAGGATTTTCTATGTAGAGTGTCATGTCATCTGCAAACAGCGACAGTTTTACTTCTTCTTTTCCATTTTGGATTCCTTTTGTTTCTTTTCTTCTCCGATTTCCCTGGCTAAGACTTCCAAAACTATGTTGAATAATAGTGGCCAGAGTGGACATCTTTGTCTTGTTCCTGATCTTAGAGGAAATGCTTTCAGTTTTTCACCATTGATCATGATGTTTTCTGTGTGTTTATCATATATGGCCTTTATTATGTTGAGGTAGGTTCCCTCTATGTCCATTTTCTGGACAGCTTTTATGATAAATGGGTGTTGAATTTTGTCAAAAGCTTTTTCTACTTCTATTGAGATGATCATATGATCATGTTTTTTATTCCTTAACTGTTAATATGGTGTATCATATTGATTGATTTGCATAGATTGAAGAATCCTTGCAGTCCTGGGATAAATCCCACTTGATCATGGTGTATTATCCTTTTAATGTGTTGCTGGATTCTGTTTGCTAGTATTTTGTTCAGGATTTTTGCATCTATGTTCATGAATAATATTGGTCTGTAATTTTCTTTTTTCTGCTGTATCTTTGTCTGGTTTGGTATCAGGGTGATGGTGGCTTTGTGCAACGAATTTGGGAGTGTTCCTCCCTCTGTAATTTTTGGAAGAGTTTGAGAAGGAAGGGTGTTAGCTCTTCTCTAAATGTTTGATAGAATTCCCCTGTGAAGCCATCTGGTCCTGGAGTTTTGTTTGTTGGAAGATTTTTAATTACAGTTTCAATTCCATTACTTGCGATAGGCCTGTTTATGTCTTCTAATTCTTCCTAGTTCAGTCCTGGAAAATTGTACCTTTCCAGGAATTTGTCTGTTTCTTCGTGGTTGTCCATTTTATTGGCATATAGTTGTTTGTAGTAGTCTCTTTTAATCCTTTGTAATTCTGTGATGTCAGTTTTGATTTCTCCTTTTTCATTTCTAATTTTATTGATTTGAATCCTCTCCCTTTTTTTCTTGATGAGTCTGGCTAAAGGTTTATCAATTTTGTTTATCTTCTCAATGAACCAACTTTAATTTTATTGATCTTTGCTATTGATTTCTTCATTTCTATTTCATTCATTTCTTCTCTGATCTTTATGATTTCTATCCTTCTACTGACTTTGGGTTTTCTTTCTTCTTCTTTCTCTGGTTGCTTTAGGGGTAAGGTTAGATTGTTTATTTGAGATTTTTCTTGTTTCTTTAGGTGAAATTGAACTGCTATACACTTTCCTCTTAGAACTCCTTTTGCTGCATCTCATATGTTTTGGGTCATCGTGATTTTTCTTGTCATTTGTTTCTATGTATTTTTTAAATTTCTTCTTTGACTTCTTCTGTGATCTCTTGGTTATTTAGTAGCCCACTGTTTAGCCTCCATGTATTTGTATTTTTTACAGTTTTTTTTCCTGTAATTCATTTCCAATCTCATAGCATTGTGGTTAGAAAAGATGCTTGATATGATCTCAATTTCCTTAAATTTTCCGAGGCTTGATTTGTGACCCAAGATGTGATTTATCCTGGAAAATGTTCCATGTGCACTTGAGAAGAAAATGTATTCTGCCACTTTTGGGTGGAATGTCCTATAAATATCGATTAAATCTATTTGGTCTGTTGTGTCATTTAAAGCTTGTGTTTCCTTGTTTATTTTCTCTTTTGATGATATGTCTATTGGTATCAGTGGGGTGTTAAATTCCCCTACTATTATTGTGTTACTGTTGATTTCCCCTTTCATGTATGTTAGCATTTGCCTTATGTATTGAGGTGCTCCTATGTTGATTACCTAAATATTTATAATTATTTCTTCTTCTTGGATTGATCCCTTCATCATTATGTAGCATCCTTCTTCATCTCTTGTAACAGTCTTTATTTCAAAGTCTATTTTATCTGATACGAGTATTGCTCGTAGAGCTTTCTTTTGATTTCCATTTGCATGGAATATCTTTTTCCATCCCTTCACTTTCAACCTGTATGTGTCCCTAGGTCTGAAGTGGGTCTCTTGTAGACAGCATATATGTGGGTCTTGGTTTTGTATCCATTCAGCCAGTGTATGTCTTTTCTTTGAAGCATTTAATCCATTTAAATTCAAGGTTATTATCGAAATGTTTGTTCCTATTACCATTTTCTTAATTGATTTGAGTTTTTTTTTTTGTGGGTCTTTTTCTTCTCTTTTGTTTCCTGCTTTGAGAAGTTCCTTTAGCATTTGTTGTAGAGCTGGTTTGGTGGTGCTGAATTCTCTTAGCTTTTGCTTATCTGAAAAGCTTTTGACTTCTGCATCCAATCTGAATGAGATCCTTGCTGGGTAGAGTAATCTTGGTTGTAAGTTTTTCTCTTTCATTGCTTTACGTATATCCTGCCACTCCCTCCTTGCCTGCAGAGTTTCTGCTGAAAAATCAGCTGATAGCCTTCTGGGGATTCCTTTGTATGTTATTTTTTGCTTTTCCCTTGCTGCTTTAAATATTTTTTCTTTGAATTTAATTTTTGTTAGTTTGATTAATATGTGTCTTGGTGTGTTTCTCCTAGTGTTTATCCTGTATGTGACTCTCTGCACTTCCTGGACTTGGGTGACTATTTCCTTTCCCATATTTGGGAAGTTTCCCACTATAATGTCTTCAAATATTTTCTCAGACCTTTTCCTTTTCTCTTATTCTTCTGGGACACCTATAATTCAAATGTTTGTGAGTTTAGTGTTGTCCCAGAGGTCTCTGAGATTCTCTTCAAATCCTTCCATTGTTTTTTCTTTATTCTGCTCCTCGGCAGTTATTTCCACCATTCTGTCTTCCAGCTCACTTATTCGTTCTTCTGCCTCAGTTATTGATTCCTTCTAGTGTATTTTTCATTTCAGTTATTGTGTTGTTCATCTCTGTTTGTTTGTTCTTTAGTTCTTCTATGTCTTTGTTAAACATTTTTTGTATTTTCTCAGTCTGTGCCTCCATTCCATTTCCAACATTCTGGATCGTCTTTACTATCATTACTCTGAATTCTTTTTCATGTAGGTTGCCTATTTCCTCTTCATTTATTTGGTCCTTTTGGTTTTTACCTTTCTCCTTCATCTGTAACATAATTTTTTGTCTTCTCTTTTTTTTTCTTTTCTTTTGATGGTGAGATTATGTTCCTGTCTTAATGGTTGTTTGGCCTGAGGCTTCCAGCAGTGGAGTTTTTAGGCTGTTGGGTAGAGCTTTGTCTTGGTGCTGAGATGAGGACCTCTGGGAGACCTCAATCCAATGAGTATTCCTTGGGGTGGGAGGTTCTCTGTTAGTCCAGTGGTTCACACTCAGAGGTCCCACTGCAAGAGCTCTGGCCCAAACTCTGGCTCATGAACAAAGATCCTGCAAGCCGTGCGAGGTGGCAAAAAACAAAAAGGAAAAAGAAAAGAAAAGAAAAAAAAAAAAAGGCACAGAACAATAGCAAAGAGTAAAAAGTAAGATTAGAAAAGTAACAGATATGTTAGAAAAATAAAAAAATAAAAATACAGATGAGGGCTTCCCTGGTGGCGCAGTGGTTGAGAGTCTGCCTGCCGATGCAGGGGACGCGGGTTCGTGCCCCGGTCCGGGAAGATCCCACGTGCCGCGGAGCGGCTGGGCCCGTGAGCCATGGCCGCTGAGCCTGCGCGTCCGGAGCCTGTGCTCCGCAACGGAAGAGGCCATAACAGTGAGAGGCCCGCGTACCGCAAAAAAAAAAAAAAAAAAAAAAAAAAAATACAGATGAAACAAAAATAGGAAGGTGGAACAGAACCACAATAGTAAAAAAGAGGAGGAATAAAAGAAGCTGGAAAAGGCCTTGGCTGTGGGGTGTGGGACTTATGCAGGTGTGTGATTTAGGTGGTAGGCGGCACCTGTGGTTAGGACCCACAGGGCCAAAAACGGCCCTGGGGGTGTCTGGGGTGGGACTTAGGCTGAAAGCAGCAGGAGGGTCACAGGAGTACCTCTGGCCTGGATGTCAGAGAACCACGTCCAGGACCCCAGCTGGCTCTCTGGGCCGGAGTGGTGGGGGAAATGCTTGGCACGTTCCCCCCGATCCTCTGATCCCAGAGGACCCCTCCCTGTTGGCCTCTATTCTTCCATGCCCCCACCATTCGCCTAGGAACCACACGGTCAGAGGGGGCTTGGGAAGGCAGGGGTCCACCCCAGAAGCCCAACAGGCTTCCCGGGGCCTATTGGGCAGGAGAAATGCTAGGCATGCTCCCCCCTAATCCTCCAAGCCCCCAAGGGTCCCTCCAGGTGTGAGAACCCCTCCCTGCCTCCCAGCCACTCTCAAGGGCACCAGTTCTTTCTGGCCTCCACTTATCCTCCCCCATCGCTTCCCCCACGTCCTACCCAGTTACTCTGGGATTCCTGCTGTTTCCTTGGGGTTTGAAGTCCCCCACCAGCATCCGGCAGGCACCCTAGTTGTCTGTACCAATTCCTTAAAATCTCTCTCCCTCTCTCTCTCTCTATGTGTGTGTGTGTGTGTGTGTGTGCGTGCACGTACATATATATATATATATATATATATATACACACACATACACATGTGTTTCACTTTGAAATATTAAAATATATTGAAATATTATATGCTGAGTATTTTATATTAAAATATATATAAATCTACATACATTATATTTGTTCTGTTTCTCTGGAGACCCCTGACTAATATACATTTTGGTTCCACGTGTTTTCAACAAGTAGTGTTGGAGCTTTGGATATTCATGGACAAAAATGTTCTTTGACATATATGTCACATCTTATACAAAATTATGAATTATATGTTTACCTGTAAAATGTAAAAGTATAAAACTTTAGGAGACATCATAGGAGAACATTTTTGGGTTTTAGAGCTTGATGAGTTGTTATGGGATATGACACCAAAAGAACAACCCATAAAAGGAAAAAAATGGACTTTGTGAAAATTAATCCTTTTCTATACCAAAGACCTTATTAAGATGATGAAAGGAAAATCTACACACTGGGAGAAAGTATATGCAAAACACACATATGACAAAAGGACCCTGTTTTATTCTGAGTTTTGCAAAGTAACAGAACCAATACAGTGTTCGTGTGTGTATGTCTGTGTGTGTGCGTGCACACATGTGGTGTGTCTGTATATCTATCTGTCTGTCTACCTATCTATCACCTATTTATCTATCATCTCTCTACCTATCTAGAGAGGAAGAAGGACAGTGGAGAGAAAGGGACATTTATTTTAAGGAATTTGCTCAAATGATTGTGGAAGTTTGCTGCAGAGTAGGCCAGCAATCTGGAGACCCAAGGTAGAGACACACTAAGAGTTCAAAGGTAGTCTGCTGGCAGAATTTCTTGTTTATTAGGGGAGATCATTCTTTGTTCTATTAAGGCCTTCAATCAATTGGATGTAGCTTACCACATTATACAGAGTAACCTACTTTGCCCATAGTTCACCCATTTAAATGTTAATCTCATCCAAAAAATACCTCCACAGAAACATCTAGAATAAATTTTGCCCACATATCTCAGCACCATGACCCAGCCCATTTGAAGGATAAAATTAACCATCACAGACCCATATTTAGAATATTTAAATCACTCTTAAAACTCAATAGTAAAAAACAATCCATTTAGAAAAGAGGCAAAAAACATGAAGAAACATTTCACTGAAGAGAATATACATGTGGAAAATAAATTCATAAAAAATGTTCATCATCACTAGCCATTAAGGAAATGCAAAACAAGACCACATGAAATATCACTACATATTTATTAGAACAGCTAGAATAAAACATAGTGACAGTACTAAATTCTAGTGAGAATATGGGAAAACTATGTCTCTCATTGCCATGGAATTTAAAATGTTATGGTCATCCTGGAAAAGCTTGGCAATTTCTTAAAAAACTAAAGATTCAACTATCATATGACCCAGGAGTTACATTCTTGGAATTTATATAATCAAATAAAAACCTACCTTCACTCAAAAATCAGTACATGAATGTTTATTGCAATTTTATTTATAATAGCTTTATTTATAATAGCCAGAAACTAGAAACAACCAAAATGTCCCTCAGTAGGTAAATTGGAAGATGACCTTTGTTACATCTATACTATAGAATGCTACTCAGAAATAAAAAGGAATGAATACTACTGTTGCATGCCACAACTTGGATGCATCTCAAGGGCATTTTCGAGTGTGGGAAAAAAAATCTCAAAAATTTATATACTATATAATTCTGTTTATATTTTTGAATGACAAAACTTTTGAGATGGAAATCAGATTAGTGTTTACCAGGGATTTAGTGTAGTATGAGGGAACTCTACATGGTGATGAAACACTTCTGTATCTTGCTTGTAGTGGTGCTTACATCAATCTACCCATGTGATTAAATGATGTATAATTATACACACACATTACACCAATGTCAGTTTTATGGTTTTGATATTACTATAATTACGTAAGATTTAACTGTTGGGGGAAAATGAGTGAAGAATACATAGACCTCTTTATACTATCTTTGTACCTTCCTGGGAATCTAGTTATTTCAAATAAAAAGTAAAAACGAAAAAAACCATGAGCCAGAGATGCCTGTAGATGTTTCAGTGTTTATGGACACATCTGTAGGTGTCCTTTCAACTGAAGCCCCAATTTATACCTTGTTTGTTTTAAATTTATTTTTTATTAATTTTTATTGGAGTATGATTGCCTTACAATGTTGTGTTAGCTTCTACTGCACAGCAAAATGAATCAGCCATACATATACATATACCCCCTCCCATTTGGATTTCCCTCCCATTTAGGTCACCACAGTGCATTAAGTAGCATTCCCTGTGCTATACAGTATGTTCTCATAAATTGTCTATTTTATGCATAGTTTCAATAATGTATATGTGTCAATCCCAATCTCCAAATTCCTCCCACCCTACCCCTTTCCCCTTTGGTATCCATACATTTGTTCTCTACATCTGTGTCTCTATTTCTGCTTTGCAGGAAAGGTCATCTGTACCATTTTTCTAGATTCCACATATATGCATTAATATACAATATTTGTTTTTCTCTTTCTGGCTTACTTCACTTTGTGTGACACTCTGTAGGTCAATCCATGTCTCTACAAATGACCCAATTTCGTTCCTTTTTATGGCTGAGTAATATTCCATTGCATGTATATACCACATCTTCTTTATGAATTCCTCTGTTGATGGACATTTAGGTTACCCCTTTATCAGAGTGAATTTTCAAACAATTATTTTAATATAATTCATTGTTCACCCTGACTAAACTCACTTTGTTGATTGTAGAAATAAATTTAAGTCCTATGATTTATGGGACAGTTGTTGGCTTCAATGATTAATACATGATTCCTCATCAAGGAGAGAATGTTAAAAGGAGTGCATCTTGTATATCATCTTAAACTGAGACAAATCATTGGTGGTTTTTTATACTGCCCAGAAAAATAATGGAAATAGGAACAAAAGAAAGCTCAGGGTATAGAGTGGACCATGGGATAGAAGTCAGACACTGAGTTCTAGCCCCAGTTCAGTCACTAGCTCACTGCAATTATCCTGGTCCAAGCCACCATCCTGTCTTGTCTAAATTATTATTATTTGTGTTTTTTATTTCAATTTATTTAAGTTAAACCAAAACCAAAAGCAACTCACTCGTTACTTCCACTACCCACACCCTGTCTTTGGCAACCACCAATTTGTTATCTTTATCTATGAGTTTGGTTTTATTTTTTTGTCTCTAAAATATATATATCTATTTTTGTTTTGTTTTGTTTTTAATTCCTCAAATAAGAGAGATTATATAGTATTTGTCTTTCTCTGTCTGATTTATTTCACTTAGCATAATGCCCTTGAGGTCCATCCATGTTGTCACAATTGGCAAGATTTCATTTTTTTTATGGCTGAATAATATGGCCTTGTATGTGTGTGTCTGTATATATATAATGTTTTCTTCATCCATTCATCCATCAATGGGCACTTAGGTTGTTTCCATATTTTGGCTACTGTAAATAATGCTGTAGTGAACATGGGGGTACATATATTTATTAAAATTAGTGATTTTGTTTTTGTATAAATACCCAGAAGTGGAATTGCTGTTTCATATGATAGTTATACTTTTAATTTTCGGAGGAACCTCCCTACTGTTTTCCATAGTGGCTGCACCAATTTACATTCCCACCAATAGTGCACAAGTATTCCCACATCTTCATCAACACTTGTTATCTCTTGCCTTTTTATGAAACCCATTCTAAAGGGTGATATCTCATTGTGGTTTTAATTTGTATTTCCCTAGTGATTAATACTATAGAGCATCTTTTTGTGTACTTGATGGCCATCTGTATGTCTTCTTTGGAAAAGTGTCTATTCAAATCTTCTACTCATTTATTTTGTGTGTGTGTGGTATGTGGGCCTCTCACTGTTGTGGCCTCTCCCGTTGTGGAGTACAGGCTCCGGACGCACAGGCTCAGCGGCCATGGCTCACAGGCCCAGCCGCTCCGCAGCATGTGGGATCTTCCTGGACTGGGGCACGAACCTGTGTCCCCTGCATCAACAGGCAGACTCTCAACCACTGTGCCAGGAGGGAAGCCCTCTACTCATTTTTAAATCTGATTTTTTTCTCTTGAGTTGTATGAGTTCTTTATATATTTTGGATATTATCTCCTTATCAGATGTGTAATTTGCAAATATTTTCTCCCATTTGGTAGGTCACCTTTTTATTCTGTGGATGGTTTTCCATGCTGTGCAGAGGTTTTTTAGTTTGATGTAGTCCCACTTGTTTATTTTTGCTTTTGTTGCTTTTGCTTTTGGTGTCAGATTCAAAAAATAATCTCCAAGATCTGTGTCAAGGAGCTTACCCCGTATTTTTCTTCTAGGAGTTTTATGGTTGCAGGTCTTATGTTCAAATCTTTAATCCATTTTGAGTTGATTTTTTTGTACGATGTAAGATAGTTGTCCAGTTTCATTCTTTTGCATGTGGTTGTCCAGTTTTCCCAACACCATTAATTGAAGAATCTATCCTTTCCTCATTGTATGTTAGTGGCACCTTGGTTGTAAATTAATTAACTGTATACGTGTGGGTTTATTTCTGGATTCCCTATTTTGTTCCATTAATCTATGTGTCTGTTTTCATGCCAATACCATGCTGTTTTGATTACTATAGCTTTGTAGTATATTTTGAAATCAGGGCATGTGATACCTTCAGCTTTGTCCTTTATTTTTCTCAAGATTGTTTTAGCTATTTGGGGTCTTTTATGGTTCCATAGAAATTTTAGGATTGTTCTATTTCTGTGAAAAATGCCATTGAAATTTTGATAAGGATTGCATTGAACCTGTGGTTTCCTTTGGGTAGTATGGACATTTAAGAATATTAATTCTTCTGGTCCATAAGCATGGAATATCTTTTATTTGTGTCTTCTATTTCTTTCATTAATGTCTTTTAGTTTTCAAGATATAGGTCTTTCACCTCCTTTGTTAAATTTATTCCTAGGTGTTTTATTATTTTTGATTGCAATTTTAAATGGGAATTTTTTCTTAATTTCTCTTTCTAATAGTTTATTATTAGTGTATAGAAACACAATAGATTTTTATGTATTGAGTTTGTATCCTACAATTTTACTGCGTTTATTTATTGTTGTTATGATTTTCTGATAAAGCTTTTAGGGTTTTCTATATGATATCATGCCGTTTGCCAATAGTGAGAGTTTTACTTCTTTCTTTCCAATCTTGAAGGCTTTTATTTCTTTTTCTTGCCTAATTACACTGCCTAGGACTTTCAAACTATGTTGAATAAAAGTGGTGAAAGTGGGCATCTTGTCTTGTTCCTAATCTTAGAGGAAAAGCTTTTAGCTTTTCCTTGTTTAGTATGATGTTAGCTATGGGCTTGTCCTACATGGTGTTTATTATGTTGAGATATATACTCTCTATACCTGCTTTACTGATGGTTTTTATCATGAATGGATGTTGCTACACCTGTGGTTCACTCCAGTCAGATATATCATATTCTTTAATGTTCCTGCAACATCCTATGTATGCTTCTACCTCAGATCCTTCTGTATTTTTCTGTTCCCATTTATTAGAAAGCTTTTCACCAAGATATCCTAATGGCATATTCTCTCATATCCTTCAGGCCTTTTCTCAAATGTCATTTTCTTAGTGCAACCTAACTGACTACCTTATTTAAAATTGCAGTCTCCCTCACTAAATCTCCCTATCTCCTGTTGCTTTATTTTTCTTCATAATAACTTATAACCATCTAATATACTTTATATTTTGTGTGTTTATTTTACTTTCTCTTTCCTCTAGAATGTAAGTTCAACAAAAGTTGGAACTTTTGTTTGTTTTATTTATTGTTGAACAATTGTTGTATAGAAAAGTGCATGTCGCATAGTAGATGTTCAGTACGTATTTGTTGCATGAGTGAATGCTTGAAGATGGCACCCCCACCCTGTTCTATGACATACAATGCAGCCCTTTTTAATTTTATTGTTTCACAGGTATTTATTGAAGTCCTTGCAGTTTACCATTCTTAAGGTAAACATTAGGATAGACATTAAATAAATATAAATATTTATAATATATAAATATTTATAATATAATATTTATTATATTAAATAAATATAAATATTTATAAAGATGTGTATTTGTATGTTTCCATTTTTAGAAGGGAGATGAGTACACTGACTGGCAATCTCAGCAAAGAAAGGATAAAATAATTTTGACAGTTTTGAGACATAAGATTATTGTTAGTTATGAATAACCTTAGCTCTCTAAATGATCTTCCCTAGTTGAAAGCCTTTGTAATGCCAGTTGATGTCATTTCAGATCAATACCTAGGATGAAGTTAGACTAGGCTGAAGATTAAATTATAGACTTGAGCAAATTTTAGATTATGTATGCCCTTGTGAAGTTACTGTGTACTGCAATTGCTGGACCATTCTCTAAAAAGTGAATGAATATAGATTGGGACCTAGATTGAAACCTGTTGGTGTCTTAAGAATGAAAATAGCACTATCTTGATGGAAAAATAATGAGTCCATATGAATTAATGAAGTGGCTTGATAACAATAATAGATTCTAGGTCAAGAAATATTGGAATTCTTGCCGGCTGATCCCAAAGTGTCCGTGTGACCTTGGATAAATCATTTTACCTCTCTGGGTCTTTGCTATCTCACCTACAACATAGGAATAATAGTCCTTAGTATGCCTACCTCTCAGAATTTTTATACACATTAAATGAGATAATGAACATAGAAATGCCTTGTAAACCAGTCAGTGCTACAGTTGTGTAGGGTTTGTTATTACTGGCAGTACTCGCAACTAGTCAGGAAGCTAGCTCTGCCACTGATTTGAAGTTGAACTTTATACAAATTAATTCCTTCTTCCATATCTCAGTTTCTTAATCTTTGAAATTAAGTGGTTCATATGAATTAATGATTCTGAACTGGAAGGTGAATGCTCCCTTGAAGGTGCTTTTCAAATCTCACTTTTTCTTTCCGATGGAGAGTATTTGATATACTCTTTCATCTCAGTAGGTATAGTTTCAACGTTAAGAATCATTGCTACAGTAATCTATAGGCAGGCTCCTTCCCTGGGTAGGGCAACCAAGATGGTTCTGGGCATCTTGTTTGAGGTAAGATGTGGAGTCATGAAGTGGACTTGCTGTTGTTTTCTGAAATCATTAAAATTTAAGCTTAAAATTTCTTTTTTAATGATTATGCCAAGTGACTCATGAAAGATGCCAATAATGTGGCCTCCTTTTAACTATAATTGAAATCTTAGCTGTGCACCAGATTCACATCCTTCTAGGAATGGCCTGCATGAGAGTGTCCTGTCCTGTTGGTGGAAAACAATGAAAAGCAAAGGATTAGATGATCCATAGGGACTTCCATCCTCCACACCTCAGGCCTGAACTTAAAATCTCTGAGTCATTTAAAATTAAAATTAAAATTTTCAGTAAATTAAAATTCCAGTTTCAACAGTGCCTATTGCTTAAGAAAAGCTAATTTCCAGGTGTTCTAATTTTTTATCTTGGTGTAGCTATCACTCAAATGTCAAAAGCTCATTATAGATGTCATAAGCAAAGTCAGTATTGGGTAAGGAAGATCATATTAACTGCATGTGCTGCACTTTTGTTGTGACCTGACATTATGTTTGGTTACTGCTTGACATATTTTCATTGTAACAAGTTGCGATTAATCAAATCTTGCAGTGACACCTCACTATCTCTCAAAGACTATCATTGTACTACATCATGGTGACTTAGTTCTGTTTTTGGAAAATAGTAGTCTGTAGATATAGGTAGATAGTTAGGCTGTTACCAGGTAATGAGTTTTCTCCTTCTGTCTCATCAGTCTGAAGAAATGCCAAACTAAGGATGGTTGAAAAAAAAATGTGTGTGTGTGTGTGTATTTTTTCTTTTCCACTGGCCTCAGTTTTGTTTAGAAGAGAAATGGCACGCATAGGCTAGGGAGTTAGGAAAGTTAAGCTGAATATCAGATTTTCTATTTGACTCATTCTGGGAGAGAGGGGATCAGGACAGGTTCATGCTAGGACTTTTAAAGCAGATATTTTTAAATATAGGAGTTGGTCAATAAATGTAGAGGTAATTGAATATCCCTGCTTTTCTAGTCTCAATTTGCCCACCTAAAAGCAAAGAGTTGGATAAGCAGATGTCTTAATACCTTACGAGGCTGATGTTTCTCTAAGATTTTAAACAGCATTCTAAAAAGAACTGCTTCTTTCTGCAAAGCTGCTTCTCATTTTATGGATGCTTATAGATTACCAGTGGGCTTACTTTACGTTCCACCTCTTAGAACTTTACAAATAGTGAATGGAAATAGTCTTGGGCTGTGCACACTCATGTCTCTTATGCATAGGATTGTCCCTCTTCCTGAAATTCTTTTCTGTTCCTTCTCTATCAGATGATCATTCAAGTGCTCATCAGTCAGTCATTATTGTAGAACCACTGAAGATGTCACCTTTTGTCCTCTGTTAAGGAAGAATTAGGTATTTCTTCTTTTTTTATCTATTGCAGTTTATAGGTCTTAGCACACTGGATCATGATTATTTGTTTATATCTATATCTCTCCCCCTGAACTACAAGCTTTATTCTACAGGCTGAGGCTGTTTTATTTGTTATAATTTCTGCAGCAGTCAAGACAATGCCTAAGCAAACTAGGTACTCCAACTATTTACTGAATAAATGTTGAAGTTTATTGAATTCTGAAAAAAATCATTTTTAAATTTGAAAGGGATGTAGAAATTACAGTTGAGGTAATACTTAAGGCATGACTTAAAACTCCAATTCTTTTGAGCTGTTTTACAGGAAGATGATACTTCAGAATCCAAAGGCTAGGTTACAGACCATCAGAATTCTATAGAAATGAGTGGTGAAACTATATGAACTGGAGTAGGGGGTGAACTTTCTGTCTTACAATCTTTAAACGTTGTGGAGTCAGTAGGCTTGTTCTAGCTTTCACTGCTGAATTTGGAATCATATGTCTTTTTCCTTCTTGATAAGTTTCTAGCTAAAGCTTTATCAACTTTCTTTTTTTTTAATTTTATTTTTTATTTTTTTATCAACTTTCTTGATCTTTTTAAAGAGTCAAATTTTGGTTTCATCAGATTTCTATAGTTTTCCTGCTTTATATTTTATTGATTTCCACTCTGATATTTATTTTTTCATATTTTCTGCTGACTTTATGTTTGATTTACTATTCTTTGCCATCTTCTTGAAGTGGGTTAGATTATTGATTTTAGCTTTCTTCCCTTTAAATAAAGCAGTTTCCCCTAGCTTTATTGTGGTATAATTGACAAAATTGTAGGGTATTTAAAGTGTGCCATATGATGATTTGGTATATATATGCATCACAAAAGAATTCTACCCATTGAGTTAATTAATAACGCATTTAAAGCTGTAAGTTTCACTTTAAGGACTGTTTTAGCTGTATCACATTTTCTTTTTATTTTTTAGCCTTGGTTTTCTACAAGTGACCTCGGTGTCTGCATTTCTAAGTAGTCAACCAATAATTTGTGCAGCACTTGTGCTCAAATACCTCAAGTCCTTAAGGCTTACACCCTCTTGCCAATGGATCAGTGTGAAGGTTGGGGAGCTTATTCCCAACTGTAGCTAGTTCTCAAGTTTTCTTTGGCTTTTACTTTTTGCTAGCTTCTCTCAGGTCTCCCAATCTCCCAGTCCATGCTTATAGTCTCCCAGTAAGCCAGGGAAGGATATGTGGCAAGTTTGTTTCAGTCCTCCTATGGCCTTTCCATTTCTAGGATTTCCTTAAATGTCTAACTGTTCCATCATAGCCTCAGTTGAAAGTGCAAACTCAGACCAGCGAAGCTGTAGGCTTTCCCCATTTTTTTTCTATCAAGTTTACTACTTTTAGCTGACAAAGCTGTGGGCTTTTGTCCCTGTGTCCCAAATCAAGTCTGCCTCTCTGGTAGGAAAGCTGCTGGTTTTTTTAATCTTCTCCACATTGGTAAAACTGTAGTTCTCATCTGTGGAGCTGGGGAATGGGATGAGAGTAGCCCCATGCAGGAAGGCTGCAGACTTCTGTTATTCTTATACAAAGCTCTAAAAAGTTTTCGAGAATAAGTGCTTCTCATTCTGTTGTCTGCCTTTGCTCAACTTCCAGAGACCTGAGGTGGTTGTTTTGGACAACTGTGTTTGGTTTTGTACTTGTATTTTATGGAGAGGTTTCACTTACTTCTTAACGATTCCATAGCCAGAAATTGCTTCTGCAGTATTTAAATACAAATAGTTGCTATAGATAAGAGCAGCGATGGCACCTATACATTTGTGTATTTTACAGTGCCTGTGTAGCCCCTTCCTTATCTTGCACTCCTTTCTCTCACCTTTTTCCAGAAAGGTAGAATGGTATAGTGAAAAGAGAAAAAGCTTTGGAGATTGACAGCCCTGGGTATAGATCTTAATAATAGCTGTGTACTTGTAGGCAGTTTAATTTCTCTGAATCTCAGTTTACAAATCTGTAAAGTGGATGCAATAAGATTTACTTCATTTAGAAGGTGAAATGATAACATATTCAGAATGCCTAATACAGTGTCTGGCACGTGGTAGATAACTGGTCAATCACTGTTTTCTCTTTTCTTCCCTCGTCTATCATCGCAGTTTCTGAAGCACATAGATTCAGCAAGATGCCATTTATAGATTAAAGGACACTGTTATTAAGAGCAGTCAAATGAACAAAAAAGCTGGTTCCTTTCCAATGTTAATATAGAAATACAATACTGTACTTTACATTTTTGGGTTGTGGGTCATTGGCCATGTGGATTAGACCAAACATTGGCATTTGAACTTTTTTCACCATGAGATGAAAACTTTTTTCAACGCACATTTAATCATGCCATTTACTGGCTTCTAATCGGCCCTCAGGATAAAACTTAAGCTCCTCAAAATAACGTGCAGGATCCTTCATGAGCTGGCCACTCTGTACTCTTCTATTCTCAGTTATCCCTGATCCTTCTTAATTTTAACCTTACCGTAACAGCTTTATTTCTCTATGTCAGGCTTTCATTCTTTCATTGCCTTTGCTCACATAGCTCCCTCTGTATGTACTCATGAATTCCATCTTCATTTACTTGATCATTTTCTATTCATCTTCCAGCTCGGTGCCTATCCCCTCAGAACACTATGTTGTAAAGAACATTGTATACGTGTCTTTTCCATTAGACTGAGAGCTGCTTGAGAGCAGAGGTAATATCTTATTTAATATTTGTATCTCCATTGCTTTGATCATAACTTTCCAGTACAAATGAGGGAACTTAGCCCATAACTGCTCTGATAATAAGATGATGGATGATTTAAAGCACCAACCATCCCAATATAGCCATGAGTTTTGACACATATATAATTTCCTAAAGTCCAAAACCCATTTTGCCTTAATCTGAAAGAAACAAAAACAAAAACCCAGCTGTGTCTAACAAAAGAAACTGCCTTCTTCCTCCCCTGTTAGGGGAGTTACGGAAACAGTATAGAGTATTTCTTCATTGCTATCTTGGCAAGACTGAAGTTCAGACTTGGATTCCTGCAACTTGGGGACTGATGGTTGTGCTTCTAATCAACAGAGGAGTGGGATTTTAGGTGAAAGCATCTAATTTTCATAGCAGAGCCGTTTCAGTGCTGTGTCCCTCATTACAGTAAACTGTTGACAACCGCTGATGTGATTACAGACAGTAGCTTTCTGTTTAAGGGAAACAGTGGACAGTTACTGGTAGATTTCTGACACACCATTACAGAATTCTTCCTGTTAGCAGGTAAAGGAGAGAGAAATGGATATGAACCTATTAGTATAAGAATTACATGTCAAAAAGTATAGAGCAGAGTTCAATTTATTTCTGCACTAATAAGCAAGCTAGAGAGTGACTTGACAATTATTTCTACCTACATTGCTTGTTTTATTCTGAGATGAACATTCCAATATAAAATCAACTTGAGTAGAGTAATGACCTATATGGGAAAATAATCAAAAAGAGTGGACATGTGTATATGTATAACTGATTCACTTTGCTGTATAGCAGAAACTAACACAGCATTGTAAATCAACTCTACTTCAATAAAAAATTTTTAAAAATTAAAAATAAAATAAAATGAACTTGTTTGTAATACCTTTCAGTAAATAATAGCCTGTGCTCTCTTATAGGAGCTAAAATTAAATCATTTCTTAGGTGGGAATGAGTGTTTTATAGTTCACTCTGTTAAAGAATACAAAGTTACGTAATTTTTGATGAAATAAAATAAAGTCTGGTATGAGTTAAAGGATATAAATTCCAGTACCATTTATTTTATATGCTAATGGTGTGACCTTGAGCAAATTATAACTACTTGGGGCTTCATTTTACTCAGCTGTATAAACTAATGATGGCAATAATTACTACCATTTATTGAATATCTAAAATGGGCTTTGATCTACATTGTGCCCAATATAAATTATGTCATTGCATCTTCACAGCACGTTAATTACTAACTGTATCCCCATTTAACAAATAAGGAAACTGATGTTCAGGAAGGTTAAGTAATTTGCTCAAGGTCACATAGAAAGTAAAAGGCAGAGCAGGACGAAAACCCACATCTTTTGGTCTTCCACATTTTTGCTCTTTTTTCTTCACTCCTCTCCTTTTATTTAATCTCACTAATATTAATAATCTGTCTTGAAGAGTTACAGTAATGAACTATTGGATTTGAAAGAGCTTATATGCATACAAATTTAAGGCATTTTTACTTTTATTTAAAGTTTCATTTGGTATCACTGAATTGAAATGGGATTGTTTTCTGTTTATGTTAAGTGGAGAAACTCTAAAACTTTCTGAAGTCTTGTACGATTTAAAAGTTAATTTTTTAACTTTTCCTGAATGGTAATTTTTTTCCACTAGGCCTGCAAAATTATATTCCATACTGTTATGCCCTTATAATATTTGTGCTTATATTTTTCCTATCTTTATTGTCATGTATTTTAAGGATAAATCTACATATGCTGAGGAGAATAGAAGGCTTCCATAGCAATATCTGAAAATACAATTTGTAAAGTGTTTTCACATGAATTGTATTATTTGTTTTTCAGAACTACTTTCTTATTTTGATAGTTATGAAATAAATATCTTTATTCCCATCTTACAAATGAGGCAGCTGAAGTTTAGAGAGCCTTGCATATGTTGACAAAGCATATTAGTGGCAGAGTTCAAGAACTCAGGGCTTCTTATTCTAAGTATAGGGTGCTTTCTACTATATCCAAACTGAGTTTTTGAGGCATCTATAGTAAGCTCCTACAGGCTCCTGAGTGAAACTTCTTGAGTTCAAATTTTGGCTCATTTGTATGCCCTTGGGCAAATTAAATAATTGGTCCGATAACTGGGACAATTAAATATTCAGCCTCTTGGTAACTCCAGCTCTTCATCTAGAAAATGAGGATAGTAATAGTATCTATTTCACAGGGTTATTGTGAGTTTTAAATGGGATAATACATGAGAAATGATTAACATAGTGACTAATACACAGTAAGTACTCAATAAATAATTTATAAATGATTATAAATTATTTAATTATGATAATAATTAAAATGATAACTTATTTTTTGCACATTATTTTAATATTATAAAATTAGTCATGTAATAATATAGAACATTTATGTAAGCCATTTAAAGTAAACCTTCAGTTCATTAATTCAGTTTACATCTGTAGAATGCCTCCTATGTGCTGGGTGTCTTCTAGGCATGAAGTACACAGGGTTATACACACTAGAGTCTCTGCCCTAAAGGAGCTACTTGTTTTTAAGAAAAAAAGTTAAGACATAGATGAATGAGAAGACCATTTTATTGAATTCTGCAGACACCTGACTTTAGAAAAATCTACTTGATGGATGTGCTGATTTAATTTGTTTTTAAACTAACACTGAGTTTTTATTGTCATTATGAAAATTATTTTACTTAAAGAATTATTGTACATTATATGGAGAGCGTCCCTTTTAGAAACCCTATAATAAAAATTAGAGATGTAAACCAAATTCATGGTTTGGTAGATTAATTGAGATCTATTTTACATAGAAACAGATTTCCTTAGCCTCTTTTTAGGAAAATTCAGAATAGAGGATTTTTGCAATTACAATATTTATATTATTGATTATGATATTAGTAAATTTATTAAGTGTTTACCACATGCCAAACATTATACTAGATGCATATTAGTGGCAGAGTTCAAGAACCCAGGGCTTAGGATAGTATAAATCCTCACAAACACTATAAAAGTAGCATTATTTCTACTTAATAGATGGAGGAACTGAGGCTCAAAGAGGAGCAATAAGTTGCCTAGCATTATATAATTTGTGGAATTTGGAGAAGAGAACCCAGTGCTGTCTTCTCCACATTAGATGTTGGAACTGAGAAAAAATCGGGCAATTTGAATCTCAGGTTTAAGCTTGAGTCTTGGTTTATTGCATTCAAATTCTATTAGGTTTATTTCTCATTTCTTTTGTGGATCATATTACTATCGGTTTTTGCTACGTGAGGCTTACACGTAAGAACCTATATTTATATCAGTCTATTTTAAATTCTTACCAACTTAAGTCTGAACACATTCTAAAGCCCTACATTTTTACTCCCCCACTCCATGTTTTATGTTTTTGATGTCACATTTTGCATCTTTTTATCTTGTGTATTCCACAACTAATTTTTGTAGTTATAGTTATTTTTACTTCTGTTGTCTTTTAACCTTCATACTAGCTTTAATTAATCCACTACCTTTAATATATATTTACCATTACCAGTGGGATTTATACTTTTATACTTTTTTGTTACTAATTAGCACTCTTTCTTCTCAGCTTAAAGAAATCCCTTTAACATTTCTTGTAAGGCCGGTTTGGTGGTGATGAACGCCTTTAGCTTTTGCTTGTCTGGAAAGCTCTTTATCTCTCCTTCAGTTCTAAATGATAACTTTGCCAGATGGAGTATTTGTGGTTAGTTGGAAATTCTTTTTAATTTCAGCACTTTGAGTATATCGTGCCACTCCCTCTGGCCTGCAAGTTTCTGCTGAAAATCTCCTGATAGCCTTATGGAATTTCCCTTGTATGTAACAAGTTATTTTTTTCTCTTGCTGCTTTTAAGGTTATCTCTGTCTTAAACTTTTGACATTTTGATTACAATATGTCTTGGTGTGGGTCTCTTGGTTCATCTTATTTGGAACTCTCTGAGTTTCCTGGATCTGTCTGCTGGACAACTGTCACAAAAATTGGGGCTCCAGATGAAGCCTCATTTTGTTCCCTGAAAGATCCTTTGTAGACCTCTAGATATCTGCCAAATCTAAAGCCTGGCCCTCAGGCTGAAGCTCCAGGACAAGCAAATAGGCCTTTTTCTCAAAAAGACTGAGGATGTTTCTGTCATCTATCTTTGCAGTGCCCTGGGACGTGGTAGTCTGCCAAGAACTGTCTTTAGTCACATGGGACCCAGGAATGCAAGCCTCCCTAGCCTCCAGAGCCAAGCAATCAAGGAGCGTCTACTGGGTTGCAGCCACAAAACCAGAGCTCCAGACATAAGACCGGGATGCCAGATATGTGTAAAAGCTCCCTTCTGGGAGACACTGGTGCTGTGGAGTGTGGCAGAGGGAGAGCACGAAGATATCACTCTCTGAGGGGAAAAAAAAAGATGGCACCCACCAGCTTTAGCAAGGCAGAGGGAGAGTGCAAAGATGATGCCCGCTGGTTGGAGGGTAAAGATGCACCCACTGAGAAAAAAAAAAAGTCTGGTGTAAAATAAAACCAAAACCAAATTCTATTAGTATTGTTGGAGCTGTAGCATACTGTAAGGAAGAAGAGTAACCATTGGGTTGGATTAGGGTTATATGTGGTAACTCCTGATAGAAAATCTCGAACAGGGTAATATGGTTAAAGTTTTTCTGATAGTCTCTTTGGAAATAGACAAAACATTTTAAACAATAAATTGTATGATTTCTAAAAATATATAAATTTTTATTTAGAAGTAATTCTTCAAAATAACATAAGTACTAACATTTACGAATTACTTCTCCTACCTTACAAAAGTTTTATATCATCAGTTCACCAAAGTATTTATCTTGGCATGAAGGAGATGCTTCTGAATACACATTTTCATTAGACTTAGCATTCTACACCTAGTGCCATAAATTTGTTTTTGAAATTCTTAATTTCCCCAAGTATTCCAACTGAATGCTGTTTGCTTTGCATTGTATTGGCATCATTTTCAGTGAAGATCTAGTTCATATACATTCATTGCTAATATTGTTAACTAAATATTGTTAATATTTTTCTGAAGAAAAGTGTTATTATGCACTGTCAGGTTTTTGTCATCAACATATTCCCTTTACTTGAGTTAATCAGAAATTAACGTTGGCATTCTGCATTTTGCTAATACTTTATTATTAGTAATAGTAGATTAGCTATATTCTTGAAATATCAACCAGGTAAAGAAATATCTTGATATCTAATACTTCTGTAATTAGAGAATTATTAACAAATGAAAAATATTTTGTGAAAATATGTACTAGCTTTATAAGACTAAATGGAAAATGTTATGCATATGTTGTCTTGAAGAACATACACTTATGCTATAATTATTATAGTTAAAAATATAGCAGTATAGAGAAGAAAATGGGGATGATTTTTTGATATACACGCTTTTTCTGACAATACTCATTATTTGTTGCTCCATTGTCTTCTGTCATTTCATCTTAAATAGGAGAAACACAGAACTGCCATCAGATTTATTCCTTTGTAAATAACCTATTGTTTTCTCTCCCCTACGTGCTTAAAAGTTTTTTTCCTTCATCACTGTAATTCAGAATTGTTGCCAGAATATGTCTCTATTTAGGTCTCATTCCATTAATTCTATCAGAAGTAATTGCATGCTTGGGCTTTTTTTCTGCTCTGGATGTTTTCTTCAATTATGTCTTTACTATAACTTTTGTTTGAGTGATTCTGATCTTTTTCACTTTTTTCTTGTAATGACTTATAATTCCTGTTCTTTTTTCTGTCCTCAATATCATATGTTCTCTTATTGCTTTCAACTATTGTTTAGTTTTTCCCCCTTTCTTCTACATCAGGAAGACTACTCTAGATTTTTATCTTTAATGCCTTGATTATATTTAAGCAATATTATGATATCAATACTTCTCTCTCTGTCTCTTTACTATCCCCAATGGATATATTTTTTAACATCTTTATTGGAGTATAATTGCTTTACAATGTTGTATTAGTTTCTGCTGTTTAACAAAGTGAATCAGCTATGTGTATACATATATCCCCATATCCCCTCCCTCTCCCTAATGGATATTTTAATACTATTATTTACACTTTTTCCCTTACATTCCTTTTGATAGCAAATTCTTTTTTAAAAATTTCTACCATTTCATCTCATTCTGGTAACATTTCCCATCAGGTTATTTTATTCTGGAGGCTTTTTGTTTCTGTTTATAGAGGCCATGTGTATTAATTAAGGTACCATCAATTGATGTTACAAATCAGCTTCAGATTTCTGAGGCTAAGCATAACAGAATTCTAATTCTCACTATGTAACAATCTAATGAAGATTCCTGGTTGGCAGGTATCCTCCACATGTTGTTGATTCGGGGACCCAGATGCTTTCAATTTTGTAGCTTTGTTATTTCATAGAGGGCCTCAGCACCCTCTGCATTTGACTAATGGAAGGGGAATAGAAAGTAGAGAAATTCAAGCCTAGCCTAGCTGAGACGTAACATACATCACATCTACTCAGATTGTACTGGCAAGAATTAGTTTCACAACAAGACTTTGATGCAGAATTCTAGGAAATGTAGCCCTGGCTTGGTAGCAACAACTCTATGCTATGGAAGGGAAACATAAAAGTGTGGTTGACAACTTAGATATCTTTACCATACCATGTCTTCTAATATTCTGTTGATGGTACTGAACATTTTCTAAAATTTTCTGCATGCTTTATTTTAGTAAGTCATTTTCAGAGTTATAATCCTCCAAAGAGTTTTCTGGATGATTTTCCCTTTTCCTTTTTTGCCATTTTCTTTCACAAGTTGACAGTTTTTTACTTATTTCACTTGTAACAAATAGAGATTTATTCAAACCCAGCATGTGTCAAGAGGCATCATTTGTGTTATGCCTTTGATCCTGCTCACTGTCCATTTCTGTGTGGAAGCTACTACACAGATTTGCAGTTGGGAAGTTGATGTGCACAGTTCTTAGATTGATTTCATTTTGATCTAATGGACTTTTCTGGATAAATGTGAGAACCTTAAATTCCAGATTTTCTCATTTTCCAAATTAAGGAGAATACACAGAGCTTTTCCTATCTCCATCAATGCCTATGGAATTTTAGAAATTAGGATACAGTGTGTCATTGTAATTTCTAGGATTGACTGTATCTGAATCTGTATAGCATTTGAGACATAATGCATTATGTTTTTCTTGGTAATTTGGATTATCACAGACAGCAGGTTTCAAAGACAAAAACAAATAGAAGTTGATGGACAATGTGACTCTGCCCGTCTCACTGCAATTTTGCTCTGTTTCAGGTTACAAAACATGTTGGCTGCCACTTATTCGGTTTTCTACTGCAAAGGTCCTTTAACTAGTGGAAAGTTCTCCTCAATTCTGTCAATATGTTGGCTGTCAAACTTATTTATCATTGTTGCTAAAAGATGTCTCTCCTTGCCTTCTCCCTGGTCTTTTAAAGTATACTTTAGGGAAATTGGAAGAGGTACAGTGAAAGACTGCTATGTAGCTGATGTTTCTAACTCAGATACTCAATTTCCCAAAGCTATATAGAGGTGTAATTGATATATAAGAAACTGCACATGGTTAAAGTGTACAATTTGTAAAGTTTTGATATCTATCATCTAACATCTATCTATCTATCTATCATTCATCTGTAAAACCATGTTACTAAGCCAGATAATGAGCATCTTCATCATTCCCAAAAGATTCCTCAAGCTCCTGAACCTCCATGTCTATCACTCCATCCTCAGACAATCACTGATCTACATTTTGACACTATATATTGATTTGCATTTTGTAGATTTCTATCTAAAAGGAATCATACACTGAATTTTTTTGTGTGGCTTCCCTCACATAGCATAACTATTTTGAGATTCATCCATACTATTGTATGTAGTAATAATACATTCGTTTCTGTTGTCAGGTAGTATCATTGCATGGATATAGCACAATTTGTTTATCCAGTTGATAGACATTTGGGTTGTTGCCAGTTTGGGGCCATTACAAATAAAGTAGCTATGAACATTTCTATACAAGTCTCTCTTATTTCTCTTAGGTAAATGCTTAGGAGTAAATGACTGTGTCAAATGGTAGTTATAATTTTTTGAAGACTTCCAAAGAGCTTTCTAAAGTAGTTTTACCATTTTACATTTTAAATTGATATATAATTGACATAAAAATTATATTAATTTCAGGTGTGTAGCATAATGATTTGATATTTTTACATATTGCAAAATGATCACCACAATAAGTCTGGTTAACATCCATCACCATACATCATTACAGAATTTTTTTATTGTGATAAGTTTTAAGATTTACTCTCTTAGCAACTTTCGAACATGTAATAAAATTTTATTAACTGTAGTCGCTGTGCTGAACATTATATCCTCATGACTTATTTACTTTACAACTGGAAGTTTGTACCTTTTGACCCCCTTCACTTATTTCTCCCACCCCCAGCCCCACTTCTGTTGTCTGTATCTATAAGATTGATATATATATAATATAAAATTTATATTATATATAACATGGAATGTATATATATATAAAATATATAAAACTTATATACATATATATATATTTTTTAAGATTCCACATTTTGTTTTTGTCTTTCTCTGTTTGACTTATTTCACTTTGCCTGTGCCCTCAAGGTCCGTCCATGTAGTTGCAACTGGCAAGATTTCATTTTCATTTTCTTTTTTTGTGGCTGAATAATATTCCATTGTACGTATGTATATATGTGTGGGTGTATATATATATATATATATATATATATATATATATATATATATATATATATATAAAATATTTTCTTTATCCATCAGTAGGTTGTTTCCCTATCTTGCCTATTGTAAATAATGCTGCAGTGAACATGGAAGTGCAAACAACTTTTCTAGTTAGTGTTAAAACCCAGAAGTGGAATTGTTGGATCATATGGTAGTTCTATATGGTATTATTCGTATGATAGTTATATTTTTTGAGGAACTTCCATACTGTTTTCCATAATGACTGCACCAAATTACATTTCCAATAACAGTATATGACAGTTCTCTTTTCTGCACATCTTGCTAACACTTGTTATTTCTTGTCTTTTTAATAATAGCCATTCTAACACAATAATATCTCATTGTGGTTTTGATGTGCATTTCCTTGATGATTAGTGATGTTGATAAAAGTCCTGGATATAGTCTAGAATAAGCCCTTTATAAGATGTGTGACCTTCTGCCAATCTGTAGTTTGTCTTTTCATTCTTAATTTTGATGAGATCCAGTTTATTAATTTCTTTTTTATGGATTGTGATTTTGATGCCATATCTAAGAAATTTTGCCTAACCCAAGGTCAAAAAGATTTCCTGCCTTTTCTAAAAGTTTTATACTTCTAGGTATAAAAGTATGTGATCTACGTATGTGATCCACTTTGAGTTGATTTTTGTACATAGTACCAAGTATCGACAGAAGATTTTCTTTCTTTTGTTTTGTTTTGTTTTCAGCCTGTGGATGTCCTATTGTTTGAGCACCATCTGATGAAAAGACTATTCTTTCTCCATTGAGTTACCTTTGTGCCTTTGTTGAAAGCCGTATGTGTGAACTTGTTTTTGGATTCTCTATTCTTTTCCATTTATGTAATTTGTCTGTCCCAAGATAAATACCACACTCTCTTGACTGTTGCTGCTTTATGATGTTTTGAAATCATGTAGTGCGATTCCTCTAACTTTTTCCATTTTTTTTTTTTTTTTTTTTTGGCTATTGTAGGTCCTATGCATTTCAATATGAATTTTAGAATCAACTTGTCTACTTTTATACAAAAACTTGTTAGGATCTTCTTGGGATTGCATTGAATCTACAGATCAGTTTGGACAGAAATAACATTTTAATAATATCAAGTTTTCCCTTTGGTGAACATGATATATTTTTCCATTTATTTAGGTCTCTTTAGATTTTTGAAACACTTAAGCAGTACTTTACAGTTTTCAGTTTACAGGTCTTTCACATATTTGTCAGATTTTTTTCTAATTATTTTTTTATTTTTTGATGTTATTTTAATAAGCATTGAGTTTTATATTTCAGTTTCTAATTGTGCATAGAAATACAGTTGAATTTTGCATATTGATCTTGTATCTTACAATCTTGCTGAACTCACTTATTAGTACTAGTAGCTTTTTAATATAGTAGCTTTTAAAATAGATTACATAGGGTTTTCCACACAATTATGTCATCTGTAAATAAAGCCATTTTTACTTTATTTTATTCTTTACTTTCAGTCTCTCTCCCTTTTATTTATTTGTGTTTTTTTATTTCACTTACTAGAACCTCTACTGCAATGTTGAACAGAAGGAATTACAGAAAATATACTTGCCTTGATCTTGATCTTAGTGAGAAAAACATTCAGTCTTTCATTAATAAATATGATGTTAGTTATAGGTTTTTTTGTGGATGTCCTTTATAAGATTGAGTAATTTCCCTTCTGTTCATAGTTAACTGAGAATTTTTATCAGGAACAAATGTTGGCTTAGGACAAATGTTTTTTCTGTCCATTTAGGTAATTATGGTTTTTTTTTTCTTTTTTAATTTGTTAAAATGGTGAATTACATGAATTGTTTTTCTAATGTCAAACCAACCTTGCATTTTTCACTTGGGAATTATTTAATATTCTTTTTATCTATCATTGGATTTGAATTGATACATTGATAAGAATTTTTGCATTTATATTCACAAGGGGTATTGGTGTTTCTGTGTATATGTGAGTTTCTCAAATACCTTTTTCTGGTTTTGGTATCAGAGTAATATTCACTCATAGGCTTTGTTGGTCAGTCCATTCTTTAAAGGCAATTTTGTAGATTTTATATCATCTAGTCCTTAAATATTTGGAAGAATTCACCAATGAAGTCATATGGGACTGGAGTACATTTTGTGGGAAGGTTTTAACTAAAATTTCAGTTTCTTTAATAGATATAGTGCTGTTCAGATTCTTTTTCATGAGCTTTGGTAATCTTTTAAAGAAATTTGTACATTTTTTCCGAGTTGTCAAACTTATTGGCATGAAGTTTTCATAATAATATCCTTTTGATTTATAGACTGTATTGTTGTCATTTCTCTCATACCTGATATAGGTAATTTGTGTTTTCTCTTTTTATCCCAGTCATTCCAGATATATCTTTTCAAAGAATCAGGTTTTTAATTTGTTGGCTTTCCCTATTGCTTTTTCTGTTATCTATTTCATTTATTCATCTCTGATCCTCTTTGATCCTTTCTTCTGTTTATATTGTCTTTAATGTTCTCTTCTTTTTCTACTTCTTGTGATATAAGCTGAGATTATTGACTTGGGACCTTATTTTGTTCCTAAAATAATTATTTTGTGCTATAAAAAAGTCAAGTTATTTTCTCTATTACCTTTTATAAAACTTCAGTAGACATTATTTTAGAATGTCTGATTATAATGCACTGTAAGACTGTATGTGATTAATAAAATAATCAGGTTTCCACAGCATTTGTCATAATCTTTTTTTTAAGTGATAGTATAAATTTGTGCTTTATTTTGAAGTATTGTATTTTCTGTCTTTTGCTTTTACTTACAGTTTTATTAAAATGTAAAATCTACCATAGGAGCACCTGTAAAATAAAATGTGAATTTACAAAAAAAAATTAGTGCTATAGATTCTGACATGTCATCTTTTAATTTTTGTTCAGTTCAAAATGCTTTCTAATTTCACTTGTGAATTCTACTTTGACTCTTGTAGTTTTTAGAAATGTGTTATTTAGATTCACAATATTTGGGCATTTTCCATGTATCTTTCTGTTAGTGATTTCTAATTTAATTCCATTATTATCAGAGAACATGCTCTTTTATTTCATTGCTTTGAAGTTTTTTGAGACTTGCTTTATGACCCAGTATATGGTTTCCCTTGGTAAACGTTCTCTTTAAAAGAATGTGGGGGACTTCCCTTGTGGTCCAGTGATTAAGACTTTGCCTTCCAATGCAGGGGGTGCGGGTTTGATCCCTGGGTGGGGAGCTAAGATCCCACATGCCTTGGGGACAAAAAAACAAAACAAAACATAAAACAGAAGCAATATTGTAACAAATTCAATAAAGAATTTTCAAATGGTCCACATCAAAAAAAATAAAACAAAAAAACCCCCAAAACTAAAAACTAAAAGAAGGTGAATTCTGCTATTGTTAGAAACAGTGTCCTATACATGTCAATTAGGTCAAGCTGGTTGATAGTGTTCTTCAAGTCTGCTGTATTTACTGATTTTCTACCTAGTTATTCTATCAATAGTTTTGAGATGTGTGTTGAAATATATGATTATTATTGTGGACTTTTCTATTTCTTGTACAAGTTCTTATTAGTTTCACGGCAGGAGGTATTTTATAACTCCATTTTGTACATAAGCCTTTATTATTTTCAGGTCTTTTTGATCAACTGAACTCTTCATCAATATGAAATAAACCTCTGTATCTCTTGTGATGTTCTTTCCTTTAAAATCTACTTTATCTGATATTGATATATCTGCTTCTGCTTTTCTGGGTTAATGTTAGAATTGTATATCTTGTGCCCGTCTTTTTACTTTAACCTCCTGTGTTATTCAAATTGAGATTCTGGTAAGCAGCATATAGTTTAATCTCGCTTTTAAAGCCAGTTTAATGAATTTTGCCTTTTAATCGGAGTGTTTAGATATTTGAATTCAATGCAATTGTTGATGTACTTGTGTTAAAATTTACACTTTTGTTGTTTGTTTCTTGATTATGTTTTCTCTTTCTATTCTGTGCTCAATTTTGCCACTTTTTTGTGACTTTTGGTAAATTGAATATTTCACCTGATTCCATTTTATCTCCTTTATTGAATTATTAGCTATAACTCTTGTATTATTAGTGGTTGCTTTAGGCTTTATAATATACATCTTCTGTTTTTCACAGTCTGTCTTCAAGCAGTATATCATTTAATTAATATTTTAAGAACCTTATAATAGTATGCTTTCATTTCCCCCCTTTGCCCCAGCTTTTGAGTGAGTTTTGTTATGAGTTTTGCTTTAATCAGCCAATAATCTTCTAAAGAAATTTAATAAGAAAAATGGCTTTTATATTTACCTATATATTTACAATTCTTATCCTTTTGTTTAGACCAAACTTTTTTAAAATTTTATTTTATTTATTTATTTTATACAGCCGTTATTATTAGTTATCTGTTTTATACATATTAGTGTATATATGTCAATCCCAATCTCCCAGTTCATCCCAGAACCACCACTGCCCCCCAGCCACTTTCCCCCCTTGGTGTCCATACGTTTGTTCTCTACATCTGTGTCTCTATTTCTGCCCTGCAAACCAGTTCATTGGGACCATTTTTCTAGGTTCCACATATATGTGTTAATATATGATATTTGTTTTTCTTTTTCTGACATACTTCACTCTGTATGTTTCCTTTTTAAAATGGAAAACAGGCAGCCTGTATTGAAAAGTGGCTAAGAGGATTAGCAATTATGTATACACGTGTCTGGTGCATTGTAGTCGTTCTGTTATTAGTGTGGTAGACCCAAATTTTTAACTGTTATAATTTTCTCTGTTTCTGAAGAACTTATTTTCTTGTTTTGTATAGTTTGGGTCTGTTGGTGCTGAACTATTTCAGCATCTATGTGTCTGATAAAGTCTTTTAGAAGGACATCTTAGAAAGATATTTTTGCTGAGTATAAAATTCTAGGTTGAAAATTTTTTTTTCTTTTAGTATTTTAAAGACATTACTCCATTTGCTTTTGGTTTACCTTGCTTTCAACAAGCAGTTTGCTTCCTTTCTTATATTTGTTGTTATGTACATGATATGTCTTTTTTTCCTTTGATGACTTTTAAGGTTTTTCCTTCATCATTGTTTTTAAGCAATTCGATTATGATGTATTTTGATGTAGTTTTTCATGTTTCTTGTAGTTGGAGTTTGTTGAAGTTCTATATTTGTGGATTTATTGTTTTATCAAATCTATATAATTTTCAACCATTATTTCTTTAAATATTTCTTCTGTCCCATTTCCATGTCATTTATGGAATCTATTTACCTGTATATTAGCTCACTTGGAGTTGTTCCATATTTCACTGATATTCTATTCTTTTTTTATTCAATCTTTACTTCTCTGTGTAACTTGAGTGATTTCTCTTGTTAATTCTTTAAGATCACCAATCTTTCTAACTGCATTGTATAATCTGCTTTAATCACATCTAATGTATTTTTTATCTCAGACATTATAGTTTTCATTTCTAGTAGTCTTATTTAGTTATTTTTTTTTTAAATCTTCCATATCACATCTTAGTATGCACAGTCCTTCATCTGGCTTCTTGAATATATGGAACACAGTTGTTTTAATATTGTTATGCATTAATTTTATAATTTGTATCATTTCTGAATCAATTTTGATCAATTGATTTTTCTCCTTATTGTGGATCACATTTTCCTACTTCTTTGTATGCCTGGTAATTGTTTTTCTTAACGTCTTTATTGGAGCATAATTGCTTTACAATGGGGTATTAGTTTCTGCTTTGTAACAAAGTGAATCAGTTATACATATACATATACATATATCCCATTATCTCTTCCCTCTTGTGTCTCCCTCCCTCTCACCCTCCCTATCCCACCCCTCTAGGTGGTCACAAAGCACCGAGCTGATCTCCCTGTGCTATGCGGATGCTTCCCACTAGCCATCTGTTTTACATTTGGTAGTGTACATATGTCCATGGGACTCTCTCACTTTGTGCCAGTTTACCCATCCCCTCCCTGTATCCTCAAGTCCATTCTCTAGTAGGTCTGTGTCTTTATTCCCGTCTTGCCCCTACATTTTTCATGACCATTTTTAGTTTGTTTTTTAGATTCCATATATATGTGTTAGCATATGGTATTTGTTTTTCTCTTTCTGACTTACTTCACTCTGTATGACAGACTCTAGGTCCATCCACCTCACTACAAATAACTCAATTTCGTTTCTTTTTATGGCTGAGAAATATTCAGCCATATATGTATGGCTGAATGTATGTAATGGATCTTCTTTATCCATTCATCTGTCGATGGACACTTAGGTTTTTTCCATGTCCTGGCTATTGTAAACAGAGCTGCAATGAACATTGTGGTACATGACTCTTTTTGAATTATGGTTTTCTCAGGTTATATGCCCAGTAGTGGGATTACTGGGTCATATGGTAATTCTATTTTTAGATTTTTAAGGAACCTCCATAATGTTCTCCATAGTGGCTGTATCAATTTACATTCCCACCAACAGTGCGAGAGGGTTCCATTTACTCCACACCCTCTACAGCATTTATTGTTTGTAGATTTTTTGATGATGGCCATTCTGATCGGTATAAGAGTATATCTCATTGTAGTTGTGATTTCCATTTTTCTAATGATTAATGATGTTGAGCATTCTTTCATATGTTTCTTGGCAATCTGTATATCTTCTTTGGAGAAATGTCTATTTAGATCTTCTGCCCATTTTTGGATTGGGTTGTTTGTTTTTTTGATATTGAGCTGCATGAGCTGCTTGTAAATTTTGGAGATTAATCCTTTGTCAGTTGCTTCATTTGCAAATATTTTCTCCAATTCTGAGGGTGGTCTTTTCATCTTGTTTATGTTTTCCTTTTCTGTGCAAAAGCTTTTAAGTTGCATTAGGTCCCATTTGTTTATTTTTGTTTTTATTTCCATTTCTCTAGGAGCTGGGTCAAAAAAAATCTTGCTGTGATTTATGTCAGAGTGTTCTGCCTATGTTTTCCTCTAAGTGTTTGATAGTTTCTGGCCTTACATTTAGGTCTTTAATCCATTTTGAGTTTATTTTTGTGTATGGTCTTAGGGAGTGTTCTAATTTCATTCTTTTACATGTAGCTGTCCTGTTTTCCCAGAACCATTTGTTGAAGAAGCTGTCTTTTCTCCACTGTATATTCTTTCCTCCTTTATCAAAGATAAGGTGGCCATATGTGCGTGAGTTTATCTCTGGGCTTTCTATCCTGTTCCACTGATCTATATTTCTGTATTTTTGCCAGTACCATACTGTCTTGATTACTGTAACTTTGTAGTATAGTCTGAAGTCAGGGATCCTGATTCCTCCAGCTCTGTTTTTCGTTCTCAAGATTGCTTTGGCTATTCAGGGTCTTTTGTGTTTCCTTACAAATTGTGAAATTTTTTGTTCTACTCCTGTGAAAAATGCCATTGGTAGTTTGATAGGGATTGCATTGAATCTGTAGATCGCTTTGGGTAGTATAGTCATTTTCACACTGTTGATTCTTCCAATCCAAGAAAATGGTATATCTCTCCATCTGTTTGTATCATCTTTAATTTCTTTCATCAGTGTCTTATAATTTTCTGCAAAGAGGTCTTTTGTCCCCTTAGGTAGGTTATTCCTAGATATTTTATTCTTTTTGTTGCAATGGTAAATGGGAGTGTTTTCTTAATTTCACTTTCATATTTTTCATCATTAGTGTATAGGAATGCAAGAGATTTCTTTGCATTAATTTTGTATCCTTATACTTTACCAAATTCATTGATTAGTACTAGTAGTTTTTTGGTAGCATCTTTAGGATTCTCGATGTATAGTATCATGTCATCTGCAAGCTTGACATCTTTACTTCTTCTTTTCCAATTTGGATTCCTTTTATTTCTTTTTCTTCTCTGATTGCTGTGGCTAAAAATTCCAAAACTATGTTGAATAACAGTGGTGAGAGTGGGCAACCTTGTCTTCTTCCTGATCTTAGTGGAAATGGTTTCAGTTTTTCACCATTGAGGACGATGTTGGCTGTGGGTTTCTCATATATGGCTTTTATTATGTTGAGGTAAGTTCCCTCTATGCCTACTTTCTGGAGGGTTTTTTATCACAAATGGGTGGTGAATTTTGTTGAAAGCTTTTTCTGCATCTATTGAGATGATCATATGGTTTTTCTCCTTCAATTTGTTAATATGGTGTATCACGTTGATTGATTTGTATATACTGAAGAATCCTTGCATTCCTGAGGTAAACCCCACTTGATCATGGTGTATGATCCTTTTAGTGTGCTGTTGGATTCTGTTTGCTAGTATTTTGTTGAGGATTTTTGCATCTACGTTCATCAGTGATATTGGCCTGTAGTTTTCTTTCTTTGTGACATCTTTGTCTGGTTTTGGTATCAGGGTTTGGCGTTGTAGAATGGGTTTGGGAGTGTTCCTCCCTCTGCTATATTTTGGATGAGTTTGAGAAGGATAGGTGCTAGGTCTTCTCTAAATGTTTGATAGAATTCGCCTGTGAAGCCATCTGGTCCTGGGCTTTTGTTTGTTGGAAGATTTTTAATCACAGTTTCAATTTCAGTGCTTGTGATTGGTCTGTTCATGTTTTCTATTTCTTCCTGGTTCAGTCCCGGAATGTTTTGCATTTATAAGAATTTGTCCATTTCTTGCACGTTGTCCATTTTATTGGCATATAGTTGCTTGTAGTAATCTCTCATGATCCTTTCTTTTCTTCAGTGTCAATTTTTACTTCCCCTTTACCATTTCTAATTCTAATGATTTGAGTCTTTTCCCTTTAGTTTTTGGTGAGACTGGCTAATGGTTTATCAATTTTGTTTATCTTCTCAATGAACCAGGTTTTAGTTTTATTGATCTTTGCTATCGTTTCCTTCATTTCTGTTTCAATTACTTCTGATCTGATCTTCATGATTTCTTTCCTTCTGCTAAATTTGGGGGTTTTTTGTTCTTCTGTCTCTACTTGATTTAGGTGTAAGTTTCGGTTGTATATTTGAGATGTTTCTTGTTTCTTGAGCTAGGATTGTACTTCTATAAATTTCCCTCTTAGAACTGCTGTTGCTGCATCCCATAGGTTTTGGATCATCGTGTTTTCATTGTCATTTGTTTCTACGTATTTTTTGATTTCTTCTTTGATTTCTTCACTGATCTCTTATTTAGTAAGTAATGTATTGTTTAGCCTCTATGTGTTGTATTTTTTACAGATTTTTTCCTGTAATTGATATCTGGTCTCATAACATTGTGGTCGGAAAAGATACTTGATATGATTTCAATTTTCTTAAATTTACTAAGGCTTGTTTTGTGAATCAAGATATGATCTATCCTGGAGAATGTTCCATGAGCACTTGAGAAGAAAGTGTATTCTTTTGTTTTTGGATGGAATGTCCTACAAATATCAATTTGGAATGTCCTATAAATATCAATTATTAAGTCCATGTTGTTCAATGTATCATTTAAAGCTTGTGTTTCCTTATTTATTTTCATTTTGGATGATCTGTCCTTTGGTGAATGTGGGGCGTTAAAGTCCCCTCCTATGACTGTGTTACTGTCGATTTCCCCCTTTATGCCTATTAGTATTTGCTTTGTATATTGAGGTGCTCCAATGATGGGTGCATAAATATTTACAATTGTCATATGTTCTTCTTGGATTGACCCCTTGATCATTATGTAGTGCCCTTCTTTGTCTCTTGTAATAGTCTTTATTTTAAAGTCTCTTTTGTCTGATATGAAAATTGCTACTCCAGCTTTCTTATGATTTCCATTTACATGGAATATCTTTTTGCATCCCCTCACTTTCAGTCTGTATGTGTCCCTAGGTCTGAAGTGGGTCTATTGTAGACAGCATATATACGGGTCTTGTTTTTGTGTCCATTCAGCCAGTTTGTCTGTTTTGGTTGGAGCATTTAATCCATTTACATTTAAGGGATTTATCAATATGTATGTTCCTTTTACAATTTTCTTATTTGTTTTGGGTTTGTTATTGTAGGTCTTTTCCTTCTCTTGTGTTTCATTCCAGAGAAGTTCCTTTAGCATTTGTTGTAAAGCTGGTTTTGTGGTGTTGATTCTCTTAGCTTTTGCTTGTCTGTAAATGTTTAATTTCTCTGTGAAATCTGAATGAGATCCTTGCTGGCTAGAGTAATCTTCATTGTAGGTGTTTCCCCTTCATCACTTTAAATATGTCCTGCCACTCCCGTGTGGCTTGCAGAGTTTCTGCTGAAAGATCAGCTCTTAACCTAATGTGGATTCCCTTGTGTGTTATTTTTCCCTTGCTGCTTTTAATATTTTTTCTTTGTATTTAATTTTTGATTGTTTGATTAATATGTGTCTTGGCGTGTTTCTCCTTGGATTTATCCTGTATGGGACTCTCTGTGCATCCTGGACTTCATTAAGTATTTCCTTTCCCATATTAGGGAAGTTTTCAACTATAATCTCTTCAAATATTTTCTCAGTCCCTTTCTTTTTCTCTTCTTCTTCTCGGACCCCTATAATTTGAATGTTGATGCATTTAATTTTGTTCCAGAGGTCTCTGAGACTGTCCTCAATTCTTTTCATTCTTTCTTGTATATTCTGCTCTGCAGTAGTTATTTCCACTATTTTATCTTCCAGGTCACTTATCCATTCTTCTGCCTCAGTTATTCTCCTATTGATCCCTCCTAGAGAATTTTTAATTTCATTTATTGTGGTGTTCATCCCTGATTGTTTGCTCTTTAGTCCTTCTAGCTCCTTGTTAAATGTTTCTTGTATTTTCTCCTTTGTATTTCCAAGATTTTGGATCATATTTACTATCATTATTCTGAATTCTTTTTCAGGTAGACTGCCTATTTCCTCTTCATTTGTTAGGTCTGGTGGTTTTTGCCTTGCTCCTTCATCTACTGTGTGTTTCTCCATCTTCTCATTTTGCTTATCTTACTGTGTTTGGGGTCTCCTTTTCCCAGGTTGCACGTTTGTAGTTCCTGTTGTTTTTGGTGTCTTCCCCCAGTGGCTAACATTGTTTCAGTGGGTTGTGCAGGCTTCCTGGTGTAGGGGACTAGTTCCTGTGTTCTGGTGGATGAGGCTGGATCTTGTATTTCTCGTTGGCACGTCCACGTCTGATGGTGTGTTTTGGGGTGTCTGTGACCGTATTATGGTTTTAGGCAGCCTCTCTGCTAATGGGTGGGGTTGTGTTCCTGTCTTGCTAGTTGTTTGGCTTAGGGTGTCCAGCACTGTAGTTGCTGGTCGTTTAGTGGAGCTGGGTCTTGGCGTTGAGATGGAGATCTCTGGGAGATTTTTGCCATTTGTTATTATGTGGAGCTGGGAGGTCTCTTGTAGACCAATGTCCTGAACTGGGCTCTCCCACCTCAGAGGCACAGCCCTGCCGCCTGGCTGGAGTTCGAATAGCCTGTCATCCACACAGCTCAGAATAAAATGGAGAAAAAGAAAGAAAGAAAGAAAGAAGAAGAAAAAATAAAATTAAGTTATTAAAATAAAAAATAATTATTAAAAAAAATTTAAAAAGTAATAAAATAAAATATAAAAAGAAAGAAAGAAAGAAGAGAGTAACCAAACCAAAAACAAATCCACCAATGATAACAAGCACTAAAAACTTTACTAAAAAACAAAACAAAGAAAAAATAAATGGACAGACAGAACCCAGTACAAATGGCAAAAGCAAAGCTATACAGACAAAATGACACACAGAAGCATACACATACACACTCACAAAAAGAGAAAAAGGGAAATATATATCTATATATCTATATATCTATATATATATCTCGTTGCTCCCAACATCCACCTCCTCAATTTGGGATGCTTTGTTGTCTATTCATGTATTCCAGAGATGCAGGGTACATCAAGTTGATTGGGGAGATTGAATCCACTGCTCCAGAGTCTGCTGGCAAAAATTTCCCTTTCTCTTCTTTGTTCGCACAGCTCCCGGGTCTCAGGTTTGGATTTGGACCCACCTCTGTCTGTAGGTCGCCTGAGAGCATCTGTTCTTTGCTCAGACAGGACGTGGTTAAAGGAGCAGCTGATTCGTGGGCTCTGGCTCACTCAGGCCGGGCGTAGGGAGGGGTACGGAATGCGGGGCGAGCCTGCAGCAGCAGAGGCCGGCGTGACGTTGCAACAGCCTGAAGCATGCTGTGTGGTCTCCCGGGGATGTTGTTCCTAGATCAAGGGACCCTGGCAGTGGCGGGCTGCACAGGCTCACGGGCGGGGAGGTGTGGAGAGTGACCTGTGCTTGCACACAGGCTTCTTGGTGGCTGCAGCAGCAGCCTTACCGTCTCATGCCTGTTTCTGGGGTCTGCACTGTTAGCCGCGGCTTGCGGCTGTCTGTGGAGCTCCTTTAAGCAGTGCTCTTAATCCCCTCTCCTCGCGCACCAGGAAACAAAGAGGCAAGAAAAAGTCTCTTGCTTCTTAGACAGCTCCAGACTTTTTCCCGGACTCCCTCCCAGCCTAGCTGTGGTGCACTAACTCCCTTCAGGCTATGTTCACGCAGCCAACCCCAGTCCTCTCCCTGGGATCTTACCTCCAAAGCCGGAGCCTCAGCTCCCAGCCCCCACCCACCCTGGCCAGTGAGCAGACCATCCTCTCAGGCTGGTGAGTGCTGGTCGGCACGGATCCTCTGTGCAGGAACCTCTCTGCTTTGCCCTCTGCACCCCTGTTGCTGCGCTCTCCTCCATGGCTCTGAAGCTTCCCCCCTCCACCACCCACATTCTCCGCCCGCAAAGGGGCTTCCTAGTATGTGGAAACCTTTCCTCTTTCACAGCTCTCTCCCACTGGTGCAGGTTCCATCCTTATTCTTTTGTCTCTGTTTTTTCTTTTTTCTTTTGCCCTACCCAGATACATGGGGAGTTTCTTGCCTTTTGGGATGTCTGTGGTCTTCTTCCAGTGTTCAGTAGGTGTTCTGTAGGAGTTGTTCCACATGTAGATGCATTTTTGATGTATTTGTGTGGAGGAAGGTGATCTCCACATCTTACTCCTCTGACATCTTGAAGCTCCTCTCTGCCTGGCAATTTTTAAATCAAATGCCAGACATTGTGAATTGCATCTTATTGGGTGCTGGATATTTTTGCATTTATATAAATATTTCTGAGCTTTGTTCTGGGTTGCAGTTATTACTTGAAATCAAACGTTTGATCCTTTCAGATCTTTCTTATAAACTTTGTGAAGTGTTATTATCAGCATTTATTCTTGGGCTCTTTTCTCATTACTGAGACAAAACTTCTCTGAGTACTGTACCCAATATCTCATGAATTATGAGGTTTTCTGCTCTTACATGTGAGAACCAGAACTTTTCCTGACCCTGTGAGAACCTCAAGTTTTGTTCCTTCTAATCCTTTTCATGGTGTTTTCTATGTATAGTTTCCACACATGCATGTCCTCGTCAGTATTCAGATGAAAACTCTAGAGAAACCCTTTACAGATATTCAAAGCTCTATTTCTGTGCAGCACTCTACAGTACTCTGCCTGTGAATTCTAACTATCTTGGCTTTCCAGAATATCTAGCTTCTTCTCAATTTAAGGAACCTACTGGGATCTTCCTGGGTACCCCACTTCCTTTCGCTATAGCCTGGAAACTAACCAGTAGGGTGGGAAAATCATTGGGTCATTTCATTTGTTTCTTGTCTCTTAGGATCACTGTCCTTTGTTGCCTGACTTCGAATGTCTTAAAACCTGTCATTTCAACTATGTTGCTTTTTAAAGATCTGTTTGAGGTAAGGAGGTAAAATTTAATCTTTATTCCTCTATCTTTACTGGGAGAAGATGTCTTCCCCATTCTTAAATTTTAAAACTTATTTTTTCTCAAATAAGTATTTATATATTACTGCTAATATGGTTAAGATCGTTGCTGGAAACCATATTGCAAGGCAAATCTTACTCCAGTTGCTCCTTTCTCTTTTTGTTTTAAAGAATATCTTAATTTATATGCAAGCACATAATATAACATGTGATATTGAAAATGCCTGAGATTTGGAAATAGAAGGTCTTGAGTTCAGCATACAGAGTAGCAATGTAGCTTCAGAAAAGTTACTTAACCTCTCAAAAACTGCAATAATAATACTTATTTCACAAGATACTTTTCAGTATTAAGTTAAATAATGAATGTAAAGAGATTGGCTCAATTCCCTGGCACATATCAGGTAATCAAAAATTGTAACAATTAATACTTCAATTAGAAGAATTATGTTATCAAAACCAACAGCAATGGTTAGTATAATTGGAAACTTAAAATTATGTGCTTATTGGGCAGTGGGCAGATAAGAGGCAAGAAATTGTAAAATAGGAAAAAAGGAGACTCTCTTAATATTTTTCAGCAAATGAAGAACAAAAATGCAATTTAACTGCCACTTATCTGACCATGTAACTACTGTTACTGTTACATAATTAATGTCTCTAACATAAAATAAGCAAGGAAAGATAATTTGTGCTGATTTTGTTTATCGTTTTAAATGCATCTATGGTAGAAATGTGCTACAAACATCATACAGAAGCATCTATCAGAAAGAATAAGTGCTAATTTAGGCTCTATCACAGTTGTAAACATTATAAGAAACAAGTGCTTTGGCCTCATGTGATAAGGTATTGCTCTCTGATTTTGGCATCCTCACATTTACAGATAGATTATTTCACTTTGTGGTGATAAAGTTTGAGAACGCCTGTACAGACCCCTGAATTGTTTATCAGTATGGACTCATGGTGATCCAAGGCTATTACAGTAGTCTGCACAAAATAACACTCTAAAAATGAAAAATAAAAGGTAAAGACACTAACTCTTGATTCACCAATTGTTTTCCCTTAAATATATATCATTTTTCAAGTCCTAGTCTCGTTCTCCTTTACTGTCCAGCAAACTCTGGAATTGTTTACTTTTATTGGCCATTAAAATGAAATTATTTGAATGATAACAATAGCCATACTAACAAACATAAAAAAAACAAGCAAAATTAATGTAATTTATTGAGCAGCACCTCAAGGATTGTTCTAAAGGCTTTGTAACATGCTATTATATTTAAGTCTCACACAAAGTTGTAAAATACAGGTAATTTGTTAAATGAGGGAAAAAGTTCAGAGGGCTTGTCACTTGTCTTAGGTTCCCCTTTGCGTGTTAGAATCAGACCTGAAACAAGGACTGGATTATTATTATTTTTTCATTTTGTTACACTAGGTTTTAATATTAACCATAGTTAAAGATAATTTTTAAAATGTATATGATGTTGAAGTAATCATTTAATGCCATATGAAGCCAAACACTGTGATTTTTAGATAATCTGCATGTGTGTTCCTTCCACAAGTACATGTGATATAGAATTATATGGGGATAGATTTGAAATTTATTAGCATACTATTATTATCACACCTCTTTAGCTGCTAAAAGAACTATGTAATGGTTCATGACTTGGCCACGGCTACACAGACTGAGTATCACAATTAAAACCCAAATTTTTCACATGTTATAGCTAAATATTGTGCAATAGAAGGCAGGTTGTAGTTTTGTGGCAAGATCATTGGATTTGAAGTCATTAGACCTAGTAGACTCAAGGTTTGGTTTGGTATTTAACTAGTTTTGTGGCCCTGGGTAAATTACTTATCCTCTATGAGCCTCATTTTCATTATCTAGGAAATGGTGGTTATAATAAAATAATACCTACATTATAGGGTTGATAGAAAGATTATATGAGACAGTGTATGCAAAAGAGCTTGACAAACTCTAAGGCACCATACAAATGCAAAGCAATGACGTTGTTATCACATACTGCAACATGCACTGGATTTACACATAGTAGATTATACACCAGATTATAATCTTCCCCTCAGGAAAAGGGAAAGTAGTACGGAAAATTCTCTAGAAAAAAGAAGTCGTATGCAAGGGGTAAATATAAAGGTTTTAATCTTCTTTCCCATTATAAAACATTTCTCCCAAGCCTTCTTTGGAGATCTCCTTTGGGGAATAGGCAAGTCCCTGGAGTAAATTCATGGAAAGAGACCATATGGTAGAACATGATATTGTATTATCCTTTGCTGGAGCAGACTGCTTTTCCATCTTTAGGATGTCAATTGTTGTTTTAAGTTTCTGTTATATAAAAAAAGGACATTGTATATAGTAAGCAGGATAGGAGGTACAGTCAGCTAGAACTGCATATGAAACTGCAAACCAGTGCTCTCAAGTCAAGCAACTCTCTAAGGCAGAGAGATCTGAAGATCTTGTACCCTCTATGCTGTGGTGTGAGAGCTTCTGCTTACCTTAAAGAGACTGTTCAGCTATTTCCACTACCCTGAGTTTCTGAGTTTCTTTTACAGAGGGAACTTGCAGTTGGTGCTGTCTTCTCAGAACATGTGTATTGCAATTATATTTATTTCATTAAGTCCCTAATTGTTTTGTTAACAATATAGCTTGCTGGAGGTTTAAACAAATGACAAAACCTTCATGTGTACTTCCATGAAACCTTGGCAGGATTAGACTCCATTGGGTGGTTCTTTCAATGGCAGTAGCCGCATTGATGCTCCTGGAGAAATATTGGCTGGTCTTCCTTTTCTCTTCCTTTTTCTGCCACTTACCTTAATGGACTCCATTCTGTAGTCACGCAAAACTGACATGTTTTCATGGTGTGTTTCATGTATATATGTACTTCCATATCTTTGCTCATTTTGAACCTGCTGCCTGAACTGCCCTTCCCCACCCTTTATAAGTTGCCTCCCCTTTATTTATTCTTCAAAGCTCAATTCAAATGCTATTGGTAAAAACATTCTTGATCTCCCCCAGCAAAATTTCTCATGCCTCTGAGCAGTACTTGGCCAATTCCTCTCTTTTAGAATTTACCATGTTTACTTTTCCTCCCACTCACCTCATTCTGCTACTCTATGGAGGCAGAGGCTCTCTTATTCATGTCTGTATCTACAGTATGTATCCCAGTACCCAGCATTTGGTAGGTTCCCAGTAAAGTCTGTTTAATTAATGAATGAATGGAGCTTCTGGGAGCAAGAATCAGGCTTCCTGGATTTGGATCCCAGCTCTACCACTTATTAGCTGTATGATGTGGGGCAAATCCTCAAACTCTCTGTGTTCCTCATTTGTAAAATAAAATATTAAGATGCCTCCTCTATCAGATTGTTGTGAGGATTTAATATATGTCTAATATGTAGAATAATGCGATACACCAAGTTCATATCTTCTTGCTATTCTGAAAAGGGTGTCTGTCAGAAGACGTTAGCATGACTGCCTGTCCATAACTCGATTTATGCTACTGGTTTTATGTCTGGTATTTTTTGATTTCTAGTTTTTATTCTGGTAGTTTGCTAGTTGGTCAGATCTCTTCACTGGGTGAGCTTCCATTCTTCATCTCAGCTAAAGAGATGGACACTGCTGCGTCTCTTCTCTCAGAAGGGCAGACTTCTCTGATGCAACCTGCATGACTGATTTCTTTTGGGATCTCTGCCGTAACAACTAAGGTACTTTGTGTTGACTAAAATTCTGAACTAGAGTCATAGAACTTACTTGACCTTGGACTCCAGGCCTTAGCTATGAGGCTAGACCTCAGCTGGCATCTACTTTAGTCCTTAACTGCCTGCCCTAACCACTCTGCATAGGGTCTAGCACATAGTAGTACATTCTTCATGAGTATTTGTTAAATGAGTTAGGAAATGAATGAAGATTAAATATAATTATTTTTGTTTTACAAATAATATAAAATTATCTATAATTAATTATTACAGAAAGGATATAATATAGAAAAATGAATTTACCTTATATTCCTGCCTCTTAGAACCACTGTCGACAGTTTTGAGTGTATTCTTCTAACCTTTTACCTATAGGTTTTTTTTTTTTTTAACAAATTTTGAGTTGGTACTAATTCAGTGTCAGAACCACTCAGTTAAAAGGGTAACAACTAAGGGAAAGGGGTAGGCTACATGAAAATGGGCTGTTGGGACACTGGGATCGTAGATATTGTTCAGGTCCTTCTGAGTCTATAATTTTTGTTTTTGAAGTTTTGGTTCAAGAACCAATTTAAATTAAGACTAACAGTGTATAAAAAGTGCCTGTCTTATCCTTATCAGTATTGTCTCATCATTACAATAATACTAATTTGGGTACTTGAAATTTTTTATTTCATTGCTTTATTTTGAATATCTTTAATTGTTAAAGAGTTTAGAATTATTATTTTCATATGCTTATTGGCTACTACTAGTTTTCTTCTCTAAATATGTCTTTTGTCCATCTGTGTCAGTTTACCCTTGCTCATTATGTATTGCTGATGTTAACCCTTTTTCTTTGGACTCTGGCAAACTAAAATTGTTTGTTTATATAGGTTCCTCAAGTTTTATATAAGTCAAGTTTACTGATATTTTACTTTGATTATTTTGTTTGTTTGCTTTTAGGTTTAGGATGTTTTTTTCATCTATGTAACAGATAAATATTCATAATGATTTTCTACTGCTTCTAAATTTTTAAATTTAAGCATAATATACTTTGATATACAAAAAAGTGGATACACCAAAAGCGTGTATTTCATTTGTTTAACATACCTGTCTACCCAGCATCACATAGATCAGGAAATAAAACATTACTAGCATCCTAGAGGCTCCTAACCTCCACCCTTGTTTGTGCTCAGTGTCTTCCTCCATGGTAACAATACACAATTTCTTTTTTTTTTAATGTTTATTTATTTATTTGGTTGTGCTGGGTCTTAGTTGTGGTAGGGGGGCTCCTTAGTTATGGCCTGCGGGCTCCCATTTGTGGCTCACTGGCTCCTTAGTTGTGGCACATGGGCTCCTTAGTTGTGGCATGTGAACTCTTAGTTGCAGCATGCATGTGGGATCTAGTTCCCTGACCAGCGATCGAACCTGGGCCCCCTGCGTTGGGAGCACGGAGTCTTAACCAATGTGGCACCAGGGAAGTCCCTCCCAATTTCTAACTATAGATTTTTTATTACCTGTTTTTCTATTTCATTATTTCATGTAAATGTAATCATATGGTATGTATTCTTTTATATTTAGCTTCTTTTACTCAAAATTATATTTTGAGATACATCCATATTATTTCATGTAGTAGAAGTTTGTTCATTTTCATTGCTATATATTATTCCATTGTGTGAAAATATTGCACTTTATTTATCCATTCTACTGTTTATAGACATTTGTGAAATTTCCAGGTTTTAGTTGTTGCAAATAGTGCTGCTATGAACATGTCTTTGGTAAATATATGTGAGCGTATCTTTTGGATACATACCTAGAGGTTACTTGGTCATGGAGTATGCATTTGTTCAGCTTTAAATAGCCAAATTGTTTTCTTAAGTAGTTGTGCCAATTTATACTTCCTCCAGCATTATATGAGAATTCTCTTTTTTCCCAACAGTTAGTTTTTTTCATTATTTTCATTTCAGCACTTCTAGTTGCTGTGTAGAAATTTCTCACTGTGACTTTACTTTTCATTTGCCAAGAGAAAATGAATAGCTAAAGAATCTGAGCACCATTTATGTAGTATATTTGGTTTTGATATCCTTTTCTGTGAAGTGCCTATTTAAATCTTTGCCCACTTATCTTTTATTGGGTAGTCTACCGTTTTCTTACTGATTTGGGGAATTCTTTATATATTCTAAGTACAAGTCCTTCATCAGATATATAATTACAAATATTTTATTCCATGCTGTGGGTTGATTTTTCACTCTTTAAATGGTGTCTTTTGATGGATGTGTAAGTTCTTAATTTTAGTATAGTACAATTAATTAATTATTTTTCTACTAAGGTTAGCTTTTTTGTGTCCTATGTAAGAAATCTACACTCACTCCATGAAATTGTTTGCCTGAATTTTTCTTTGAAAGCTCTCTGATTTTACCTTTCATGTTTATATCTAAATCTACCTAGAATTAATTTTTGATATATGTTATGAGGTATGAATTAAGAGAGACATGTGCAGCCCCAAAACTCAGCAAATGTCCTGTTGGGGAAATGAGCCATATGCTTGAGGCCTTTCAAGTTTCTTTTTGTCATTCAAGCCCTTGATTACTGCTCACAGCTTTGCTGGCTTTCTTTTAGGGCTCTTCTCCTTGGAACACGCCTGCCTCAGTCTGTACCCAGAGTCAGAAAATACCCTCAAGGGGGAAAAAAGCTTTGCAATCCGTTTACCTCATAAGGTTTGCCCCCCTCTTTGGGATTTCAGATCATCAAATCGTTTTTGTAATTTATCCAGCTTTTCTCATTTTTCCAGTGGAAGCATTGGACTGCTTTGACCTACTTTATTCTACCTGAGGATCGTTTATCTCATATGATTTTTTTGTAATTTTACTAAATATATATAAAATATTACATAATATATTTGGATACATTAGCATACATTGTAATAAATATTTATATATCATATATTGTATAGTCATATATAATGTAACTATATATTATAAAACATATTTAATATATCTAATTTATCTAATATTAGATAAATATTTAATATATCAAATATTAAATATATATGTATATATAATTTTAGTATCTTTCTTTGATTTTAGTTCAGGGTGTGATCATGAAAAAGTAACTATTTGCAAAAGGAAACATTTTATCTACTTCATTTCTTGAATTATTTATCATTTCCCTATTTATCTCTTACGATTTCCTTACCATATCTTAGATTTTTATACATCTGAGTATTTCTGGAAAGTTTTGTTGTTATTCTAGTATTTATTTTTTTAGCAGATCTTTATTGAGCCCTTCCTGTATTCCAAAGTCTGTGCTGCTTTATTAAATAGACACAATTTCTTCTTTATTTGCTTTGGCAGGCTAGAGAAGGAAAAAGATATCAATCAAAAAATCATAAGTGTCACATGTACCCCAATATTCATTGCAGCACTATTTACAATAGCCAGGACGTGGAAACAACCTAAATGTCCAATGACAGATGAATGGATAAAGAAGATGTGGTACATATATACAATGGAATATTACTCAGCCATAAAAAAGAGTGAAATTGGGTCATTTGTAGAGATGTGATTGGACCTAGAGTCTGTCATACAGAGTGAAGTAAGCCAGAAAGAGGAAAACAAATATCATATATTAACACATATATATGGAATCTACAAAAATGGTACTGATGAATCTATTTGCAGGGCAGGAATAGAGATGTAGACGTAGAGAATGGACATGTGGACACAGTGGAGAAGGGGAGGGTGGGACGAATTGGGAGATTAGGATTGACATAGATACACTACCATGCATAACATAGGTAGCTAGTGGGAACATGCTGTAAAGCACAGGAATCTTAGCTTGGTGCTCTGTGACGACCTAGATGGGTGAGCTGGGGGTAAGGTGGGAGGGAGGTCCAAGAGGGAGGGGATATAGGTATACATATAGCTGATTCACGTCACTGTACAGCAGAAACTAACACAACATGGTAAAGCAATTATACTCCAATAAAAAAATCACAAGTGTGAATGTAAAATAAGTTCCAAGGTGTGTCTGATGCTGATGGTCCAGGGACTATACTTTGAAAACCAGTAGATTAATCAATGCTGTTGACTGATGTTGTTTTCCATCTGAACTAGTGTAGATCTGTTTCCAGTGTTTCATTTCTGGGTTTTTGCTTTTTTTGGTGAGCAATAATCTTCCTAACATTGCTCTATAATGACCAAATATGAGCAAGTACAGGTATTCCAGTAAGGGAATTGATGCTTATTTCCTCATGTACAGAGGAGGTAATGGCAAGTGTATTTCTTATTATGCCAGAGGCAGCTCTATATTTATGAAGACCAGTTACAGAAGGAACCCTTATGTGTTGTCTGACTGAGTGATCTTACTGGCAAAATTTGGGGGATAGGAATATCGTCTTTGTATAGGGAGGGCTAAAGACTATCTGTCTGAGTGATTCTGTGGGCTGCTTTCTCCAAGCCAAGCAAAAAGTCAAAAGGCAAAACCTCAGCTGTGCATGTAAGATCCCTTCCTATTTCTCAGAGGTGGTGGTGAGAAAGGTATCCTCCATTGCCCTATAATAATAGGGCCAACATAGAGAGGAAATTAGGAAGGATAAGAGTTTTACATGATTTTATGTCACCATCATTCCAGACTTCCTCTGGAATATTAAATTTTAATACTTCATTTTGATAAAACCCAGGATATATTCTCCATCCCAGGTTCAAATTATTCCCTTATTTTCTATTTAGATTCATTTCTTCTACTGTATAGTGAGTTCTTTTATGTTATGAATCATGTCAGAACACCTCAGGGTCCTAAGTACACAGATGTGGCAGCCATGGGATCCTCTACCCTTGGGAGCATAGTTGACTGACAGCTAGAATTTTATTCCCCCAGATCCACTGCCACATTCACCCTGAGACCATACATCTTGTAGACTGCTTCCAGTCAGTGACTGAACATGGCATGGGTACGAGTGCTTGCAACATTCTTGTGTGATTAATGACTCCTCTAATGGCCAAGTTTCAATAGAGGACTCTCTATTGGTTTGACCTAAACTCTCTTAGAACCATGTTGTCATCTGAGATTCTTCCTACCCAGTTGTTCTTCATTCCCCCATCCTTTCCCAGGATATAAACTGTGCTTTGTGGTCTGAAGGTTCTTCCTGCTGCCTTTCCCTTAGTCTTTCACAGTTATTTCCCTCAATAGATCTGTTACCTGCCTAATGGCACATGCTCCTCAGAAGAGTTGAATTAACACAGGTGGTACTGAGAAGGGGGTGGTACTAAAAATAAGATGAAGTTTTAGAAATGGTTCACTCACTGCCCTGCAGGCAAAGAGGATGCTATCCTATCCTGGGTGTTATGTGGGATACAGATATTTCCTGGTACAATAGGTGCCAGGAATTGAAGGTGCCAGTCCAGTTGAAGAATTCACCAATGATGGCCTGGGAAAATGTGCCAGTGGAGGGGATTGCCCTGCAGCCATTATAGGGAAAACAATGTCTACAAGGACTGTGGAGTTGGCTGCCTATTGCTAAATTATATTGATGTCACTCAGAAGGATAATGAGAATTTGAGGTCTATTAACAAAGAGTTAAGAGTAAAGTATGAGAGCCAGAGGGCTCCTGCAGTAGAAGAGTAGATTCAGTGGAGAAGCAGACTCAGTACTTGATTGTTAGAGTGGCACAGGTTCAGAAATGTTTGAATGCCCAGCCAAAGAATGTCTGCTATATTAAGGTCAGAGATGTGTTTGAAAAACCTGAGATCCTGACATATGGGACGTGGACATCTGGATGGATGTCTCTGAGAATTTGGCTCTTCAGATCCATTTGAGCCCTCAGAGCTAGAACTTCCTTAGTCCTGGAAGGTACTGCCGTGGCTGCACCCCCACAAGGCAACAGGTGCCCCCTTGAGGAGCTGCCCCCATCTCTTGTCCTGACTGTCAGGCTGTAACTAGGTTTGAATCCCAGGATGGTAAGACTTGATAGGCCTAATTAGGAAGAAAAGCAATTATACACCAAAGGAGCTACAATAATTAGCATTTCTGCCAGGAGCCAGGAGATTGGATTTTGAAGGTGGTTGATTAAAGAGACCAAAAAGTAAGAGTGGATATGCAGGAATTAATTTACTGGTATGTATATTCTCAGGATATACCATCTCACAGGAATGGGCTAAATACTGTGAGGTAGCTCTTGAAAGCCTGGAGAAAGTGATGGCTCATGATCAATGAAATGCCTTGGTACCCTGACACATAGTAAAGGAAGAATACAAAGGCGAATGGAAGTGAGCCTCTTGGCTAGGATATATTTTGTGAGACCAGAAGACTCACCAGTGGACTATGTTCTACAAAAGAGGATCTGAGACACACAATTCTCTAACACCATCAGGTATACACTGGTGAGAGGAGCACCAACATCATTAAGATATCCTGGTGGATCTCTTCCGCAGGCCACGAGTGATGGTAAGAGAGCCTGTCATAGAGCTGGACTCATTAATATCCTTTGTGATAAATAGGGATTTGAAGTAATAGAGGCCAGGTGGTGGTGGTTTACCACCAGGGACCAGAAGGCCATAATTATCTTAATGCCTGGAAAGGTTTGAGGGCCAACCAAGGGGGCTTGACCTTCAGGAAATTGAGGAGATAGCCATTAGACATGGTGTTTCTGGGGACTTCCCTGGTGGCACAGTGGTTAAGAATCCGCCTGCCAATGCAGGGTACACGGGTTTGATCCCTGGCCCGGGACGATCCCACATGCCATGGAGCACCTAAGCCCATGCACCACAACTACTGAGCCTGTGCTCTAGGGCGTGCATGCCACAACTACTGAAGCCTGTGCGCCTACAGCCTGTGCTCTGCAACAAGAGAAGTCACCACAATGAAGAGTAGCCCCTGCTCACCATAACTAGAGAAAGCCCATGCACAGCAACGAACACCCAAGGCAGCCAAAAATAAATAAATTTTTAAAAAATACCATTGCTGGAAATCTTAAAAAAAAAAAAAAAAAGACATGGTGTTTCTAGTGACAAGCTAGATAGATAGCCAATAAATGTGCTGCTTAACATGCACAACCAGAAGAAGGAAAGAATGGAGGATGGCAGCTCTCTCTCCAAAAGTCACCATCCCTTGCTCAGTTCCTGGACCTGAGTCAATTTTCAGATCTAGAATCCATTGACTGAAGAGATAGCCAGGTTTCTTGGAGGGAGGATCCTGTAGTACTGCGGCATATACATTCTGTAATGATTTCCCTAGTCCTTCTCCGGAGGACCATAAATGGTCCTCTGGTCATTTATTTGGGTAACTATACACCAAGGAAAGGGAAATAACCAGATGTTTTGAGTATATTAGATACAGGATCAGAGTTTAGATTAATATCCTGAGACTCAAAATGTCATCATGGTGCCTCTGTTAGAGTGGGGACATCTGGGAGCCAGTAATAAATGGAATCATGAATAAGGTCTAACTCACAGTGGCTCCACTGGATCCATGGAACAAACAGATAGTCATTTCCCCAATCTTCAAGTGTGTAATTGCGATTGATATACTTGGCAGTTGGAGTAATACTCACATTGGGTCCTTGGCTTGGGAGGTAAGAACTATTGTAGTAGAGAAGACCAAGTGGAAACCTTTCAACTGACCATTCCTCCAGCCAAGATTGTAAATAAAAAATAAAATCACATCCTGGGGGTAGGTAGAGGGAATGGATTGGTGGGATTAATACCACTATCCAAGTTCTGAAGCAGGAATCAAGAAACTTTTTCTATAAACGACCAGATAGTAAACATGGCTTTGTGAGCCATATTATCTGTGATAGCTATTCAACTCTTCCATTGTACCATGGAAACACCTATAGGCAGTGCTTAAATGAATGATTATCACTGTGTTCTAATAAATATTTACTTATAAAATCAGGCAACTGGCTGGATTTGACCTGTGTGTTGTAGTTTAATGATCCTGTTCTAAAGGATGCATTGTGGTGTTACTATCATATGTCCATTTTATTCACCAATCTGATCCTTGAGAAGACCAGATGGATTTCATAAAATGAGTATAGATGGCAACAAACTCAGCCAAATAGTTGCCCATTTGAAGCTGCTAAGTCTAATGTGGTATCATTGCTAGAGAAGATTAGTGCAGGTACGTAGTATAGTATACAGTCATTGATATGGCAAATATATTCATTTCTATATCAATTAGAGAAGAGAATCAGAAAGAGTTTGCCTTTACATGGAATGGAAAACAATACTCATATTCACTTTCAGTTTTGCCCCAATGCTATGTTTTTTTTTAAAAACATCTTCATTGGAGTATAATTGCTTTACAATGGTGTGTTAGTTGCTCCTTTATAACAAAGGGAATCAGCTATACATACACATATATCCCCATATCTCCTGCTTCTTGGGTTTCCCTCCCACCCTCCCTATCCCAACTCTAGGTGGACACAAAGCACCGAACAGATCTCTCTGTAGTATGCGGCTGCTTCCCACTAGCTATCTATTTTACATTTGGTAGTGTATATAAGTCCGTGCCACTCTCTCACTTTGTCACAGCTTACCCTTTGCCCTCCCCATGTCCTCAAGTCCATTCTCTATGTCTGCGTCTTTATTCCTGTCCTGCCACTAAGTTCTTCAGAACCATTTTTTTTTTTAAGATTCCATATATATGTGTTAGCCTACAGTATTTGTTTTTCTCTTTCTGAGAAAAGTATCATGTCATCTGCAAACAGTGACACCTTTACTTTTCTTTTCCAATTTGGATTCCTTTTATTTCTTTTTCTTCTCTGACTGCTGTGGCTAAAACTTCAAAAACTATGTTGAATAATAGTGGTGAGAGTGGGCAACCTTTTCTTGTTCATGATCATGGTGGAAATGGCTTCAGTTTTTCCCCATTGAGAACGATGCTGACTGTGGGTTTGTCATATATAGCCTTTATTATGTTGAGTTAAGTTCCCTCTGTGCCTACTTTCTGGAGGGTTTTTATCATAAATGGTGTTGAATTTTGTCAAAAACCTTTTCTGCATCTATTGAGATGATCATGTTTTTTGTCCTTCAATTTGTTATTATGGTTAATCACATTGATTGACTTGCGTTTATTGAAGAATCCTTGAATTCCTGGGATAAAAACCATTTGATCATGGTGTATAATCCTTTTAATGTGCTGCTGGATTCTGTTTGCTAGTATTTTGTTGAGGATTTTTCTTTGTTTTTTATAAAATTTAACTTAATTTAATTTTTAATACAACAGGTTCTTATTAGCTATACATTTTATACATATCACTGTATATATGTCAATCCCAATCTCCCAGTTCATCACACCACCACACCCATCACCCCCGCGCCACTTTCCCCCCTTGGTGTCCATACGTTTTTTCTCTAATCTGTGTCTCAGTTCCTGCACTGCAAACTGGTTTATCTGTACCATTTCACTAGTTTCCACATATATGTGTTAATATACAGTATTTGTTTTTCTTTTTCTGACATACTTTACTCTGTACGACAATCTCTAGATCCATCCACGTCTCTACAAATGACCCAATTTCGTTCCTTTTCATGGCTGAGTAATATTCCACTGTATATATGTACCACATCTTCTTTATCCATTCATCTGTTGATGGGCATTTAGGTTGCTTGCATGACCTGGCTATTGTAAATAGTGCTGCAATGAACATTGGGGTGCATGTGTCTTTTTGAATTATGGTTTTCTCTGGGTATGTGCCCAGTAGTGGGATTGCTATGTCATATGGTAATTCTATTTTTAGTTTTTTAAGGAATCTCCATATTGTTCTCCATAGTGGCTGTATCAATTTACATTCCCACCAACAGTGCAGGAGGGTTCCCTTTTCTCCACACCCTCTCCAGCATTTGTTGTTTGTAGATGTTTTGATGATGACCCTTCTAACTGGTGTGAGGTGATACCTCATTGTAGTTTTGATTTGCATTCTCTAATAATTAGTGATGTTGAGCAGCTCTTCATGTGCTTCTTGGCCATCTGTATGTCTTCTTTGGAGAAATGTCTATTTAGGTCTTCTGCCCATTTTTGGATTGGTTGTTTGCTTTTTTAATATTGAGCTGCATGAGCTGTTCATATATTTTGGAGATTAATCTTGTCCATTGATTCATTTGCAAATATTTTCTCCCATTCTGAGAGTTGTCTTTTCGTCTTGTTTGTAAATTCCTTTGCTTGGCAAACGGTTTTAAGTTTCATTAGGTCCCATTTGTTTATTTTCGTTTTTATTTCCACTTCTTTAGGACGTGGAACAAAAAAAATCTTGCTGTGATTTATGTCAAAGAGTGTTTTCCTATGTTTTCCTCTAAGATTTCTATAGTGTCTGGTCTTACATTTAGGACTGTAATCCATTTTGAGTTTATTTTTGTGTATGGTGTTACGGAGTGTTCTAATTTTGTTCTTTTACATGTAGCTGTCCAGTTTTCCCAGCACCATTTATTGAAGAGGCTGTCTTTTATTCAGTGTATATTCTTGCCTCCTTTATCAAAAATAAGGTGACCATATGTGCATGGGTTTATCTCTGGGCTTTTCATCCTGTTCCATTGATCTGTATTTCTGATTTTGTGCCAGTACCATACTGTCTTGATTACGGTAGCTTTGTAATATAGTCTGAAGTCAGGGAGCCTGATTCCTCCATCTCCATTTTTCTTTCTTAAGATTGCTTTGGCTATTCAGGGTCTTTTGTGTTTTCATACAAACTGTGAAATTTTTTGTTCTAGTTCTATGAAAAATGCCATTGGTCCTTTGATAGGGATTGCACTGAAGCTGTAGATTGCTTTGGGTAGTCTAGTCATTTTCATAATATTAATTCTTCCAATCCAAGAACATGGTATATCTCTCCATGTGTTTGTATCATCTTTAATTTCTTTCATCAGTGTCTTATAGTTTTCTGCATACAGGTCTTTTGTCTCCTTAGGTAGGTTTATTCGTAGGTATTTTGTTCTTTTTGTTGCAGTGGTAAATGGGAATGTTTCCTTAATTTCTCTCTCAGATTTTGCATCATTAGTGTATAGGAATGCAAGAGATTTCTGTGCATTAATTTTGTATCTTGCTACTTTAACAAATTCACTGATTAGCTCTAGAAGTTTTCTGTTGGCATCTTTAGGATTCTCTATGTATAGTATCATGTCATCTGCAAACAGTGACAGTTTTACTTCTTCATTTCCAATTTGAATTCCTTTTATTTCAGTTTCAATTTCAGTGCTTGTGATTCATCTGTTTCTATTTTCTATTTCTTCCTACTTCAGTCTCTGGAGGTTGTGCTTTTCTAGTAATTTGTCCATTTCTTCCAGGTTGTCCATTTTATTGGCATAGAGTTGCTTGTAGTAATCTCTCATGATCCTTTGTATTTCTTCAGTGTCAGTTGTTACGTCTCCATTTTCATTTCTAATTCTGTTCATTATAGTCTTCTCCCTTATTTTCTTGATGAGGCTGGCTAATGGTTTATCAATTCTGTTTATCTTTTCAAAGAACCAGCTTTGACTTTTACTGGTCTATGCTATTGTTTCCTTTATTTCTTCTTCATTTATTTCTGAACTGATCTTTATGATTTCTTTCCTTCTGCTAACTTTGCGGGGTTTTTTGTTCATCTTTCTCTAATTGCTTTAGGTTTAGGGTTAGGTTGTTTATTTGAGATGTTTCTTGTTTCTTGAGGTAGGATTTATTGCTATGAACTTCCCTCTTAGAACTGCTTTTGCTGCATCCCATAGGTTTTGATTCATCATGTTTTCATTGTCATTTGTTTCTAGATATTTTTTGATTTCCTTTTTGATTTCTTCAGTGATCTCTTGGTTATTTAGTTGTGTATCATTTAGCCTCCATATATATATTTTTTTTACAGATTTTTTCCTGTTATTGATATCTAGTCTCATAGGGTAGTGGTTGGAAAAGATACTTGATACAATTTCAATTTTCTTAAATTTACCAAGGCTTGATTTGTGACCCAAGATATGACCTATCCTGGAGAATGTTCCACGACCACTTGAGAAGAAAGTGCAATCTGCTGTTTTTTGATGGAATGTCCTATAAATATCAATTAAGTCCATCTTGTTTATTGTATCATTTAAAGCTTGTGTTTCCTTATTTATTTTTATTTTGGATGATCTGTCCATTGATGAAAGTGGGGTGTTAAATTCCCCTACTACGATTTTGTTACTTTCAATATCCCCTTTTATGACTGTTAGCATTTGCCTTATGTATTGAGGTTCTCCTTGTTGGGTGCATAAATATTTACAATTGTTATATGTTCTTCTTGGATTGATCCCTTGATCATTATGTAGTGTCCTTCTTTGTCTCTTTTAATAGAATTTCTTTTAAAGTTTATTTTGTCTGATATGAGAATTGCTACTCCAGTTTTCTTTTGATTTCCATTTCATGGAGTATCTTTTTCCATTCCCTCACTTTCAGTCTCTATGTGTCCCTAGGTCTGAAGTGGGTCTCTTTTAGACAGCATATGTACAGGTCTAGTTTTTTAATCCAATCAGCCAGTCTATGTCTTTTGGTTGGATCATTTAATCCATTTACCTTTAAAGTAGTTATCGATGTGTATGTTCCTATTACCATTTTCTTAATAGTTTTGGGTTTGTTATTGTAGGTCTTTTCCTTCTCTTGTGTTTCCTGCCTGGAGAAGTTTCTTTACCATTGTTGTAGAGCTGGTTTAGTGGTGTTGAATTCTCTTAGCTTTTACTTGTCTGTAAAGGTTTTAATTTCTCTGTCAAATCCGAATGAGGTCCTTTCTTGGTAGAGTAATCTTGGTTGTAGGTTTTTCCCTTTACTCACTTTAAATATGTCCTGCCAATCCCTTCTGACTTGCAGAGTTTCTGCTGAAAGGTCAGCTGTTAACCTTATGGGGATTCCCTTCTATGTTAATTGTTCCTTTTCCTCTGCTGCTTTTAATATTTTTCTTCTTATTTAGTTTTTGATAGTTTGATTAATATGTGTCTTGTAGTGTTTCTCCTTGGATTTATCCTGTATGGGACTCTCTGTGCTTCCTGGACTTGACTGATTATTTCCTTACTCATATTAGGGAAGTTTTCAACTATAATCTCTTCAAATATTTTCTCAGTCCCATTTTCTTTCTCTTCTTTGGGGACCCCTGTAATTCAAATTTTGGTACATTTAGTGTTGTCCCAGAGGTCTCTGAGACTGTCCTCAATTCTATTCATTCATTTTTCTTTATTCTGCTCTGCAGTCGTTATTTCACTATTTTATCTTCCAGGTCACTTATCCGTTCTTCTTCCTCAGTTATTCTGCTCTTGAGTCCTTTTAGAGAATTTTTAACTTCATTTATTGTGTTGTTCATCATTGTTTGCTCTTTAGTTCTTCTGTGTCCTTGTTAAATGTCTCTTTTATTTTCTCCATTCTGTTTCCACGTTTTTGGATCATCTTTACTATCATTACTCTGAATTCTTTTTTCAGGTGGACTGCCTAATTCCTCTTTATTTGTTTCGTCTGGTGTGTTTTTACATTGTTCCTTCATCTGCTGTGTATTTCTCTGTCTTCTCATTTTGCTTAACTTACTGTGCTTGATGTCTCCTTTTTGCAGGCTGCAGGTTCATAGTTTCCATTATTTCTGGTATATGCTCCCAGTGGTTAAGGTTGGTTCAGTGGACTGTGTAGGCTTCCTTGGGGGAAGGGACTGGTGCCTGTGTTCTGGTGGATGAAGCTGGATCTTGTCTTTCTGGTGGGCACAACCCCATCCAGTGGTATGTTTTTGACTGTCTGTGAACTTATTACGATTTTAGGCAGCCTCTCTGCTAATGCATGGGGCTGTGTTCCTGTCTTGCTAGTTGTTTGGCATAGGGTGTCTAGCACTGTAGTTTGCTGGTCGTTGAGTGGAGCTGGGTCTTAGCGTTGAGATCGAGATATCTGGGATAGCTTTCACCATTTGATATTACGTGGAGCTGGGAGGTCTCTGGTGGACCAATGTCCTGGACTTGGCTCTCCCACCTCAGAGTCTCAGGCCTGACACCCGGCCAGAGCACCAAGACCCTTTCAGCCACATGGCTCAGAAGAAAGGGGAGAAAAGAAAGAAAAAAAGAAAAAAAAAAACTAAAATAAAGTTATTAAAATTTAAAAATATATTAAAGATAAAAAAGTAATAAAAAAAAGAAAGAGAGAAAGAAGAGAGCAACCAAACCAAAAAACAAATCCACCAATGATAACAAATGTAAAAACCATACTAAAACAAACAAACAAAAAAACCCAGACAGTCATAACCCTAGGACAAATGGCAAAAGCAAAGCTATTCAGACAAAATCATACAAAGAAGTATACACATACCTACTCACAAAAAGAGAAAATGGAGGGCTTCCCTGGCGGTGCAGTGGTTGAGAGTCCACCTGCCGATGCAGGGGACGTGGGTTTGTGCCCTGCTCTGGGAAGATCCCGCATGCCACGGAGTGGCTAGGACCGTGAGCCATGGCCGCTGAGCCTGCGGGTCCGGAGCCTGTGCTCCGCAATGGGAGAGGCCACAACAGTAAGAGGCCCATGTACCACAAAAAAAAAAAAAAAAAAAAAAAGAGAAAACGGAAAAACATATATATATATATATATATATATATATATATATATATATAAATAAAAGGAAGAGAGCAACCAAATCAATGAACAAATTATCAATGATAATAAGCCCTAAATAATACTATACTAAGATAAACATAAAGCCAGAAACAAATTAGATGCAGAAAGCAAACCCCAAGTCTACAGTTGCTCTCAAAGTCCACCACCTCAATTTTGGGATGATTCGTTGCCTATTCAGGTATTCCACAGATGCATGTACATCAAGTTGATTGTGGAGATTTAATCCACTCCTGAGGCTGCGGGGAGAAATTTCCCTTTCTCTTCTTTGTTTGCACAGCTCCTGTGGTTCAGCTTTGGTTTCGGCCCTGCCTCTGTGGGTAGGTCACCTGAGGGCGTCTTTTTCCAACCCAGACAGGACAGGGTTAAAGGAGTGGCTGATTAGGGGCCTCTGGCTCACTTAGGTGGGGGGAGGGAGGGGTATGGAATACGAGATGAGTCTGCGGTGGCAGAGGCCGGAGTGACATTGCAACAGCCTGGGATATGCCATGTGTTCTCCCGGGGAGGTTGTCCCTGTATCATGTCCTTTTCTGGTGTCTGTGCTGATAGCCATTGGTCACCCCTGTCTCTGGAGCTCATTTAGGCAGTGCTCTGAATCCCCTCTCCTTGCGCATCCTGAAACAATGGTCTCTTGCCTCTTAGGCAGGTCCAGACTTTTACTTGGACTCCCTCCCAGCTAGCTGTGGCACACTAGCCCCCTTCAGGCTGTGTTCACACAGCCAACCCCAGTCCTCTCCCTGGGATCTGACCTCCGAAGCCCGAGCCTCAGCTCCCAGCCCCCACCCGCCCCGGTGGGTGAGCAGACAAGCCTCTCAGGCTGGTGAGTGCTGGTCGGCACTGATCCTCTGTGCAAGAATCTCTCTGCTTTGCCCTCTGCACCCCTGTTGCTGCGCTCTCCTCCGTGGCTCCGAAGTCCCCCTCACCCACCCCTTCTCTGCCAGTGAAGGGGCTTCCTAGTGTCTGGAGACTTTTCCTCCTTCACAGCTCCCTCCCTGAGGTGCAGGTCCTGTCCCTATTCTTTTATCTCTGTTTTTCTTTTTTTCTTTTGCCCTACCCAGGTACGTGGGGAGTTTCTTGCCTTTTGGGAAGTCTGAGGTCTTCTGCCACCATACAGTAGGTGCTCTGTAGGAGTTGTTCCACATGTAGATGTATTTCTGATGTATTTGCGGGGAGGAAGGTGATCTCCACGTCTTATTCCTCCACCATCTTGAAGGCGCCTCCCCAATGCTATGTTAACTTTCCCATCCTCTGTCATAATATAGTCCAAAGAGATCTGAACAACCTGAAACAGAATGTAACACTGATGTTATATCAATGACATCATGCTGATTGGACAGGATGAGCAAGAGTTGAACCAACTCTTGCTCACCATGGAGGCTTTGATAAGACACATGTACATCTGAGGGTGGGAGATAAACATTGTGAAGATCCATAGACCTTCCACTTCAGGGTAGTTTTTAGATGTCTGGTGGTTAAGGGCATGCTATGATGTCCCATCCCAGACAAGTAGTTGCATCTTTCACTCTCTACCTCAAAAAAAGAAGCACAATACCTAGTGGGCCTCTTTGGTTTCTGGAGGCAACATTTTCCATACCTAGAAAAACTGCTCTGGTACTTATACTTGTTTGTACATAAGTTTGCTAGCTTTTAGTGGAACTTACAGCAATTCCAACTTGTGGTGCAAGTGCTGCTGCCTCTTGAGTCATATATTAGGCAGACTCTTTGTTGTTGGAGGTGTCATGACTGGAAAAAGATTTAATGTGGAGATGTAGTATGCTGAGTCCCAGTGCAAGAAACATTACCTAGGCCACAGGGATTCTAGATCAAGGCCTTACCATACACAGTAGAGAATTATGTGCCTTTTGAGAAATAGCTCCTGGCATATTACTTGTCCCTGAAAGAGATGAAATGCTTTACAATGAGGCACCAAGTGACCAAGCATCTGGAAATCTCAATTATAAGCTGGGCTCTGTTGGACCTCCCAAGCTATAAAGTTGGACAGGCCTGTCATAAGTTGGAAATGGTGCATCTGGGATTGAGTTTAAGCAGGACCAGAAGTCACAAGTAAACTATGTAATAAGGTAGCCCAAACTTTTTTACCCAACCACAGTTGTACCAGATCCCCTTCTCTACCTCTCTATGGCCCTATGGCCTGATCCTGTAGGACCAGCTGAGAGAGTAAGGGAAGGCCTGTGCTGAGTTTATAGATAAGTCACTTTAGTATGTAGTTGAAAGCCAAAAATGTATGGCACCTGCATTATAGCCATATACAAGTTAGCCCATAAAAGGTAGACAGGGAAAAATCATCCCAAATGGATGGTACTGCAAGCAATGTACCTAGCCATTCACTTTAAATGGAAGAAGCTGTGTCCTGAAGTTAGAGTACATATAGATTCCTGGAAAGTGACCAGTGTTCTGGCCAGTTTATCAGGAGACTGGGAGGGAAAAGAATCAAGATTGGAAATAAGGATGAGTACTGTAGAGGCATGTGGTTGAACAAATGGGAATGGGCACACTCAGAATGTCTCAGTGAGCTGCATTAGGTATACTTTTTGAGGATACCTTTATTTACAAGTATTCCAGACATCACCAGGCTTCAGGCATGACCATGAGTAAGACCAGCAAATAACAGTTTTTTTGCCTTGCAGCCCTGATCCCAATGCCTGCTGTTTCCAATGCTGGCAATTTCTGATTATGGCCCATGAGCAATAGCAGATGTTGTTGAACAACACCAGGCTTCATCAGAGGATATGGGGTTGTAGAATATCCAGGTGATGAATTTGTTTTACAAAATCTATTTTAAAAAGGAGTTTTGAATCCATATTAATGCCTCCAGGAAGCATCTTCCATGGGAGAGGCACTAATTATAATTAACCCAGTAGACAAAATGACTCAGCCGATTGACATCAGCCAGCCTTTGTTATCAGATGTGCTGGAACTATCATGGTCACATGAATGGAGTGGCCATAGGGGGCTCTATATTGTCTCAACAGCATGGACTCCCACTTACCAAAGCTGACCTAGCTACTGCTGCCTCTGAATGTCCAACCTATGAGAAACAGAGACTGATGCTGAGTCCCCGATATGTCACTATTTCTGGAGGAGACCAACTAGCCATTTAGGGACAATTCAACCACATTGTGTGCCTTCTAAGCAGGAAGAGCCAGCAGTTCATCCTCTAAATACCTACCCTGGATCTGAGTTTGCCTTTCTTGTCCACAATGCCACTATGCAGTGTCTTATAGAATGCCTGATTCACAGACACAGAATCACACAAAACATAGCATTCAAAGAGGGTACCCACATCACAGCAAAGGTGGTATGAGGGTGGACCCATCATCATTGGCTCCACTGATTGTGTATTATACCATTCCACCCAAAAGCAGCTGACATCAGAAACACTGGAACAGCCTTCTAAATGCACAGCTAAAAAAACAGCTTGGAGGCAATACTATGAAAGGATGGGGTAACATTTTTTAGGTAAATATGCATTAATTAAGAGAACTCTTATTTGTACCTTTTAATAAGCACCTCATGGTGCTGTGTTCCTAGTGGAAAGAATATATAGGTGAAGGAACCAAGGGGTAGAAGTAGGAGTGGTATCATTTACATTTACTCTCTCAGGTCTTTAGTAAAGGTTCATGAACAGATACTTAATACTGACATTATAGAACACATATGAAAATACTTTCTGCTAATACGAATCCATGAAAAAGCTGAAATATCTTTCCCAAAATTTTAGGGTCATTTTTCATTTAGGAATGTGATAGATCATATCATGGTTGCCTTTTCAACCTGGTGTTTTGGAAAGAACTCAACTTTATTCTGAGATAGGCATATATTAGTACTGGCTCTAATATTTATTTCCTGTGATCTAACAGCATGACCTTGGGCCTGACACAGCATGCATGATTTTGGCTTCAGCTACAAAATGCAAACCATGTTTATTATATGGGATTGCAATGTGGACTAAATGAGATAATGCTCATATTGTGCCTCATTGGTGTCTATAACAGCAAGTGTTTGGTAAATGGCAGTCCTATCCTGTAGTTGTACTATGTCACAGTCAGCTGGTTGGTATTTTCTATTATCCTCTGGATGTCACTTTGAGAAGAATGTTTGAATTCCCTGACTTTGCAAATTCCTATTTCCTCCTGATATTCTTATCCTTGCTGTTCATTGTCTGATACAGTTTCACATAAATACCTCTACATGGTCCTTAGATTCCCCTACAGTGATAATGGAAATGTATATTGCCCCAGCCAAGCAGGAACTTCAAATAGCAGGGCATTAAGGGACCTCTAAGAATAACTCCTTCCAGGATTCTACTAGTCTTATAGTAGTCTTCAGGCAATGAAACAGAAGACATAGATTCTCTTTCTTTTGAAAGCTCAGCTCTCCAGAGCCATGTTTGTAATGAACTATTAGCTTCCTAAATCTTTGGATAAGATGATTTGTGCTCCTTGGGGTTCCAGTAATAGAGATCTAATGCCTGAACATGTTCAGAAAATTTCAGCAAGTTCCTGTGGGAGCTTCCCCAGGCTTCCTGAAGTGTGCTTCTTCAATAAGCCAAAAGAAGATGAACATCTGCCAAAAATTGCTTTACCTTCAGAACTAGATAAGATGAACTATTCCTTCAGTCTAAATAGTAAAGGAAAGAGGAACAGAGACATGAAGACACCTTTTGGAGAATTCCTCTCTTTTCTGAAATTCTGAGTTCAATAGGAAGTGAGAGAAGTGGGGTAATAGAAAAAACCTACTAAATACTGACTCTGTGCCAATCACTCTGCTAGGTGTTTTATACTCGTTACATGTATTATCTAATTTAGCTTCCACATCTGCCTTGATGGGTGGTATTATTCCATTTTACCAATAAAAAAACAGAAGTTATACAGCTGGTACGTCCAGAGCCAGAGTTAGTATCCAACTCTTTCTGACTCCCTTACCCCACAGAAGTTTATCATTCGTTTAAGCTGAAATGGACATAAAGGGAAACTGGGGAAGAATACAAGATATTTTAAAATAAAATGTTGGATGTTGAAAGCATAGTAATTTAGGGAAAGGAGATAAACAGTTGATGAAGAGAAAAGAGCCTGAAATTGGTGTCAGATGTTACAGGTACTGACCATAATGGGATGACCCTTACAGGGAAAATGTACCTAACAAAATTTATCAGGCCCTCCTTTTCTGTGAGCACAAGAGACTATGTTCATAACACCAAGGTTATTGTGGATCTCCTTCTATGGAATATAAATTAACAGGGAAGAATCTCATCTCTGCTACAGCATGATTGAAGGCAAGTGTATTAGTTAAGATTAGGCTTGCCTACATATAACAGAAAAACAAAAGAATAGTTGTTTGGCAATATAAGGATTTCTTTTTCTCTTATAAAAAAAAAAGTCTGGAGGTATACAATTCCGGCCTGCAATGGTCACTTCATGAAATCATCATCAGAAATCCAGGCTCCTTCTGTTTTTCTGCTTTACAATCCATAGCTCTTGGCTTCTGTCTTCAAAGGTGGCTACAGCAGCTCCAGCCATTCTTTTCTAATTTTAGGCAACAGGAAGGAGACAGAAAAGAAAATGGCATACCTTCGAACTGAGTTAGTTGTACTGAAAGAGATTTTACCTAAAAATTTGACCCAGTGACTTCCTCTTACATTTGTTTGGCTACTGCTGTCTGGAAAGTTGTTTTAGAAATTAGCTTGGTACAGTGCTACCCCCAACAAAATATGGGCTCTGTTACTCAGGAAGAAAAGATATTGGATAGGCAACTAGTAATCTCTGTTGCAGCATGGGACCCATTAGTTTGAGATCCATGTCAGCTCTAACTTTTGTTTGAGGACTAAGAAATAATGCGAGGTAACCTTTTAAGGTATTTATTATGTGCCAGACACTGTGCTAAATTCGTTAAAGGGTTTTAATTTAATACCATAAACTTATAAAGGGGAATTACTTTATTTTGCAGAAGGAATATTTGGCATATATTCACTGAATGTTAAAAATGATGGTGATGATGATGATGAAGATGATAACGATGATGAAAGTGATAATTAAAAATTGTTCACATTTATTGAGTACTTATGATGTTCTTGTTACTGTGCTAAAGACTTTTAATTCTATACACACACGCACACACACACACGCACGCGCAGACGCACACACGCTAGTACTCACCAGAACCCTAGCAGGTGGAAATTTTATTATTCTGCTTCTACAGATGAAGGAAATGAGCCTCAGACCACGTAAATAACTTGCCCAAAAGTCTACAGCTAGTCAGTGGCAGAGCCAACACTATTATTTAAACCTTAATGGCAAAGCCCTTGCTTCTAACTACTGCGCTGTATTTTAGGCCCTGCATAAGCCACAGGGATACAGATTTAAAAAGTGATAGTCCTTGTCCTTGAGGAGCTCACATTCCAGCCAATTGATGGTTATATATCATATAAACAACTGCACTGTCATTTCACAAGCACTATATTTGACGTTTTTCAGGTTGTAATGGGACCACAGAATTTAACTGAAGTGTTCAAGGGAAATGGATCTATGACCTTGGTCCTTGGACCAAATTTAGTAGCAGAGGCACTCAGGTAAAAGGATCTTATAAATGTGAGGTCAGAGTAATATTAGCATTCAAAATTTAATCAGCCTGCTATTCTTCAGTAAGCAAACCAGTAAAAGGGTAGCTCAATTACGGGGGTAAAATACTGAAGAAGAGGCTTATGAGACACTGAGGACACAGATATTACTAGTGACTTGTTTAGACTCTGCTTTCTGAAGCTGAGTTTGGTTTTAGAATCAAGGGATCTAGATGTTTGTAAAAGTTCCCTTATAATGGAAATGTTTGCATTTTTAATGTTAGTTCTTCCAAAATGATAATGCAAACTATGAGTGTGAAAAGGGAAGAGACTTAGCAGGGAAGCAAGAATTTGGGTGTTTTTCACTTCAGGCAGGACTGAGCCCTTGTGGAGCTATTGCTAACAGCTGCATGATTCCTTAGGAAACCAAGGGGCCAAGGAAGAGATAAGAAAGATATGTTGTATCTGCTACTCTTGCCATCATTGTCTCTGTGCTTAGCCTACTTTTCTGTATCCTGCACTAATTATATTAGTAACGTAATCTGATTTTAGAGAGTGTGGTCATTTCTTGCCTACCTGTAACCTACTTGTGATACTGCAGGGGAGTTGGTGGGAAGGAGAAGGAATCTGAAAAACATTACAGTTATGTCCAGCTAACATTGTAATTATCAAAAGAGTTTGTTTAATGCTATAACTCTGATACAGAAAATACTTATTCAAATAATTCCAAAAGAAAACTTAGTTGATTTGGGAGAAGTGAACTAATATTTGATGAGAGCCTATTATTCACCAGACACTTGACTAGGTGATTTTCGTTCCTTACTTCGTTTAATCCTTGCACTGTATGGTAAGTCGTTATAGTTTTCCCCATGTGTAAGTGTGGAAATGGAACCTGAGAAAACCTGTGTTTTTCCCAAGGTCACTTAGTAATAGAATTTGAACCTAGGTCTGTGAAACTCCACTGCTTGTAATGTGTACTTTTTGACATCTCTTTTAATTTTCTTATTTTCCATTATTTTTTCCACTGTCTCTGTCACTAAATTATAAAGTGATTGAAGGCACAGACTAAATTGCATTAATTTTTCAAATATTTGCTGAGTGTCCACCATGTGATAGGCACTATGATAAGGGTATCATTGGACTAGGCCTTGAAGTCAATATATGGTTCATACATGTAGATATGGAAGTATGATGGTAGGACCTTTTAGGTAATATGAGTTGTTAAAAGAATATAAACTTTAGAGTCACACAAGCCTGAATTTTGCCTCATGGAGTTTGCTTTCTAGTGGGGGGAGAAAACAGTGTATAAGTAAATAAGGAAAACATGTCAGATGGTAAAAAACACTATGGAGAAAAAAATCAGAGATGGGTATCAGGGAGTACAGTGATGGAGGGTTACACTTTTTAAGCAGCATATTAACAGAAGATAATCACTGTGAAGGTGGAATTTGAACAAAAATCTGAAGGAGATGAACCAGGCACATGGATATCTAGAGAAAGAGCATATAAATCAAAGGCAGAAGTGCAAAAACCTTAAGTGAGAGCATGACTGACATATTTTAGGAAAGCAAGGAGGTCTGTTTATGACTGAAGGGAAGATTAATGAGAAATGAGGTCAGAGAGGTAATGAGTCAAGATCATGCCAGCTCTTACGGGCCAACATAAGGACTTATAATGGGTGAGATGGGAAAAACTATTGAAGGGACATGAACACAAGAGCAGTACAATCTGACTTGCATGAATTGGCCTCTGTGTAGAGAATGGACTTTAGGGGAGGACATGATGAAGCAGAAAAACCAGTTAGGAAGCAATTAAAATAATCTTCATGAGAGATTATGGACCAGGGTACTAGCAGTAGAGGTGATGAGCACAGTCAGATTCTGGGAATATTTGGAACTATAACCAATAGGTTTGCTGATAGATTGGATTTGGGGTGTGAAAGAATGAGGAATCGAGGATAACTTCACAGTTTTTGATCTGAACATCTGGTAGAATGAAACTGGTATCATTAAGATAGGAAAGACTCTGGAAAGAACAAGTTGGAGAGGAAAGATCATGTTTAGTTTGATCATGAACATGTTTAGTTTAGAAGGGAAGGGGTTTAAGGACTGAACCCTGGAAAGAAGATATTTAGATATTAAGGAGGTGAAGGGAATCCTAAGAAAGGTTTTTGAGAAGCAGCAGCCAGAGGGAAACCAAAACAGTATAGTATGGTCAAACCAAATGAACAAAATGTTTTAAGGAGGACAGAGTGATCTACTGCGCCAAATGCTACTGTTAAGTAAATTGAGAAATGAGTATTGATTATAGTATTTAGCAATGTAGAAGATATGGAGGATATTGACAAAAGCAGTTTCAATGGAATGATGGGGTCAAAACCTGACTTAAGTTCAAGAGAACTGGTATGAGGATTAAATAATAGAATGAACATGAAGTGTATGCCTGGTACATAGTACCAGTATATATATAGAACAGGATCAAAGACAGTGAAATAGGGTATCAGGGGCTATATAAAGAACTATTAAGGGCTTAATTTTTGAGAGATAATAGGGTATTTAAATGATGGGGAATAGACTGAAGCTAATCATTGAGTGTCCAACTAAATAGTGGGGGATTTTCTTTTCTTTTCTACTTAAGTAAGACCCATTGAAGATTTGAGATCAGGAAAATGTCATGATAAAAATTGCTGTATTTTCTCATATATTCCTTAGTGCTTTGCACATAGGCAGAACTAAAGAGGATTTATTAACTAAAATAATTTTGGTCTAATAATTTAAATAATTTACAAAAGGATACTAGATTGTCCCAGAGAGAAACCAAATGATCTAAGTGCCCTTTCCTTACAAATTGGGCTGTTACCCTGTATTCATTCTGTTATGCCTGACTATGTTTTATCTATTTCTTTCTCAGTGTATTTTCTTTGGTGCTTTATAAAATTCAACATAAATCTCTGTACTAGAATATTATTTGGCAGATTTCTCTAACATCAGGCCATAACTACAAACTGTCAGGGCATATCTGGCAGCTGTCTCATCTCTTCACATCTCTATATAATCCTTTAAAATCAGATACTGTACCATCCAATAATTCAGAGCATTTTATGGGGTTTATAAATTGAGACCATCTCTAACCTTTTGGAATATTTTGATCTATGGACTTAAGAGATTGATTCCAGAGCTCTTTTATGCCTATTTGGTCCCTTGTGTATTTGTTTGTCTTGAAGTATAGTTTCTCGTCTAGCTGGGTTTTCTGTCCCAGCATATAGACAAGTTCCATAGCCTTATCATCAGCTGTCAGGAGACTTATACTGCCTCCTTTGCCTTCTTCTTTGAAAGAGAGAAATGCAGCTAAACTTCTTTGTAGATTTATTGTGAGAGTAAGATTTTTAGGGGAAGCAGTATTATGTAGTAAAAAGAGCAATAGATTAGGAGGCATGAGACCCTGACTCTAACCTCAGCTATACCAATATGCTACGGATGTATTGGGTGGCTTCACCCAAGGCACTTAACTCTTCTAGGTAACAGATTTCTTGTATAAAAAAAGGGAGTAATATTAAATAATGTAATTCATTCATTTATTCAATAAGTATTCTCTGAGTGCTTTCTATACCAGGGCCTATTAGGAATGCTAATATGAGTAAGGTGTACTTTCTGCCCTTAAGACACTTGTATGATAGAGGTGAAGACAGGGAAAAAAACCCCACAGATGAGTGATAAAAGAGGAATACAAAAATGGAACTATAGTGTGGCAGCACAGGTGAAGGACAGCTAGTGGACTGGGGTGATCAGAAAATACTTGCAAAAAGAAATAACTAAACTTAAACTGAATCTTTAAAAATGATTTAGATTGAAACTCTTATATACTATTGCTGGGAATGTAAATTGATACAAAAAACCTGTAGAAAACAGTATAAAAGTCCTACTAGAATATATATATCTATGTCTATATATCTTTTGCTCTAGTAGATAATGCCAGTTTTTCAGTCCCAGAAATATGTACAAACATTCCCCCAAAAGACACTTAAAAATATTCCTAGTGGCACTATTTGTAATAACCAAACTCAGGAATTGTTCAAATGGTTATAAATAGTAGAATTGATAAATTTGGTTATAGTCATATCTATATCTTGGAATATCACATAGCCTTGAGAATGAGTGAACTATTACTATATGCAACAACATGGGAGAATCTCACAAAAATAATGTTGAGAGAAAGGAGCCAGACACAAAAGAGTATACACCATATGATTCCATTCATGTAAAGTTAAAAACAGACAAACTAACCTGCATTAAAAGTCAGGATAGTAATTTCCCTTGGCCGATTGGTAGTACCTGGAAATTGGCTTCTGGAGTATTGATATTGTCCTGTTTCTTGATACAAAGACTGTACATATGGCTCTGCTGATTTCTAAAAATTTTTTTCAAGGTATGCATTTGTAATTTGTATACTTCTTTGTATGTATGATATACTTTAAAGCTTACTTACCAAAATGACTGGGGGTTAGTCAAGATCATAGCAAAGAGAGGTGTTCTAATATAAAAAGAGCATGAACAAAAGGAAGACACCTTAAAGAACATAGTAATGTTTTCCATTTTTCACATGCTGTGATTCTAATATTCATTTTTCACTCTTTTAATAAAAACTGTTGATGCCTACTGTGTGATATGATTACTAGTAAACATTGTTGAAACGATAATAGAAATAAACCAGTTCTTTTCTTATACAATTAAGTGTTTTTCTTATGGGAACAAGAACAAACAATAACATCAGCAACAACAACAACGACAACTTTTGCTTTACTATGAGCGTCCTGCAGGGGCTCTGGTTTTCATATCTTTACCTCTCCATTCCCCAGCACAGAGCCTTTCAAATAGGCATACGCTAAATGTTGAATGCATGGGTTAGATCACAATCTACAACACACACACGCACACACACACACACACACACACACACAGAATATAGAGACATGTATAGATTTGCATGATTTCCAGAGGGGTTCAGAAGATTGAAGTGAGTTTGCCAAACCATAAAATCTTATTTTGCACAGCACTTTAATTCTATAAGGCCTTTCAGAAACTTCACAGAAACATTACGATTTTTCTGACATCTTTCTCCATGCAGTAGTAGTGAAAAAAAATTATAAAATATTGGGAAGTAATTGGTAAAAGGATGATTACATTCAACAGTTTGAGGTGGTCCAATATATTGTATTTTAAAAAATATTTTCTGGGAAATTAGTACAAAAGCAAAGTCAAATTTTAGACTTTAGAGGTGAATCATACTTTCTACTTGAAGTCCCACATCTACTCCTTATCCATATTCATTGATCTTTTTATAAAGTATTCTATTCTATAGTCATAGTTTTGGTAATAGCAAGAATCCATCCCTAACAATATGGCTGATACCTAAACATTCACTGGCCATTTAACTAGTGTTTCGGTTATTTTCCATTTGCCTCTCCAGATCCATTCTCCACTTTTTGCCGCCCTGCTTAAAGTCCCAAGACGTTGACCTTTATGGACTGAATCAGCGGGCCCCCTTATACTCTGGCTAGCAGTTGAGTGCCAGTGACTGGCAGGAAATCACAATGTGGGAGACAAGTGAGTTTGGAATATTTATTCCTCTTCCCTTAAAGGCCACCTTTACATTTTCCAGGTTTTGATAACCACTCTCTGCCCATGATCTGTCATGCCTAGAGGACCTTAGGTAAGCCTTAAGCTCCATGGGAGAAAGGTAACAGCTTTCTGCTCTTGCTAGAGCTAGGTTACTTCATTATCCCTGGTTGGTTTTCCTTCCTCTGTTCTCACACTTTTAAATTGTTCCTTTATTACACTTTTCTTGTTTATCTTGTTGGAGTTCACCATCTGTTTCCAGCCAGTCCTTGAATGATGTGCCATACTGGGTTTTGGTGTGGTTTTGGTTTGTTTTCCATACAGTTCTGTGCCAGTCCTGCTCTTTCTTCAGGACCCAGATCAAGAGTTACCACCTCTGAAATAGGAATTTTGGAGTTTGAGAAATGTGTGACTGAATTAAAACTCCAACACTTATTAGCTGTGTGACTTCGGATAAATTTTTTTCATATTTTTGAACTTTAGATATCTTCTCTGTAAAATAAGGGGAAATAACACCTCATGCAGAGGTGCTGGCTATTAAATAAGCTTGTTTTTGAAAGCTCCTGGTGCTAGATAAGGTCTCAGTAAATGTTGTTGTTTTTCCCCCCCCCCCCCCTTTTCTGACCAACGTTATCGTATTTTACCTTTTATTTTCTATTGCCATGCATTTGTTTGCATGTTGCTTTGAATCTGTTTTCTAGTTGTTTCACTCTGAACAGCTCGCCTCTCTGAAACTACTCTAAATTTCTCAGGGCAATGAACCATAGAGATATACTAAAGATAACTGAAAATTGTTTTTAGAATTTATAAAAAAATTTACTTTTGGTATTACATTTAATCCTCATAACTCTGGAAAGGAAGAATATATTATTTCTCTCATTTTGCAGATGAAGTAACTGAGGCACAGAGAAATTAATTATCTAGATCATAGAGCTATATAGTGGTAAAATGTAACTCAAACTCAGGTCCTCAGATTCCAATCCCTTTCATTTCTGTTATACTGTGATAGACGTGTTTGTCTTCTTGGGTACATCATCCTTTGATTCATTTCTGCCGAATTCATATTATTTTAAGTGATTGATAAGCCATCTCTACTTTTTTTCCTCTCCAACTTTCTTTTATTTTTATTTTTTTAAAATTTATTTATTTTTGGCTGCATTGGGTTTTTGTTGCTGCACACGGGCTTTCTCTAGTTGCGGTGAGCGGGGGCTACTCTTCATTGTTGTGTGCGGGCTTCTCATTGTGGTGGCTTCTCTCTTTTCAGAGCACGGGCTCTAGGTGTGCGGGCTTCAGTAGTTGTGGCTCGCGGGCTCTAGAGCACAGGCTCAGTAGTTGTGGCTCACGGGCTTAGTTGCTCCATGGCATGTGGGATCTTCCCGGACCAGGGCTCGAACCTGTGTTCCCCGCATTGGCAGGCGGATTCTTAACCACTGCGCCAGCATGGAAGCCCCCAACTTTCTTTATGATTCGGCAGTTAGTTTTATTCTTGTCTAATCTCTCTTCATTATTTTTTGTGATTTTTGTCTCTTCACATTGACTACTTTTCTCTAGAGACCATAATGATAAAAACTTAAAAATGATCATAACTGAGAAATGGAGAAAGAGAGCCTACACATTTATGCTTAGTTTTTTCCAGGATTGCTCTCTGGATCTGGTCTTGACTTCTGGCGTGAGAAGTAGCATTTATTCCTCCATCTGTCCTGTGCTTGGTTGTCTTCCTTGACAACCCTGTGTAGCCCTGTGGTTATATATGGACATTTCCCAACATTTGGCAACATAGGAACGCTTCATGAGAGGCAAGTAGTATAGTAGAAATGACAGCAGCATCAGTATTAGCCAGGCCTGCATTCAAATCCTGGGTCTGCCATTTACTAGCTGTGTGACCTCAGGCAAGTTACTGTTAAACTTGCCCTTTAAAATTCAGATTCCTTATTTGTAAAATGGTGAGTGTGGTGGAGCTGTGTGTAGGTGTGTGGTAAGAATTACCTACCTTGCAGAATTCTTATGATAATTAGATGTGATTTTATATATATATATAAAGTACTTATCATATTGTAAATTTTCAATTAATAGTTTTTATTATCATGATTATCACTATTATTATTATTAGGAGACACACACAAAAGAATCCTATTTTTTGAGTTCATGTTCAGGCCACTAGATGCATTTAGTGCTGAATAGGATAATCACCAGATTTGGAGTTTGGCCAAGCCATTGCCAAACAGATGTCAAAAGACACAGCATCTGAGAGGTGCCCAGTGTGAAAAATCTTTGTTCTTTCTGCTTGGCTCCTTTTATGATCTATAACGCCTTCTGCTTTGGTGGTGCCATTGATTGGGTATTTTAAGGCAATTTGTTGGATTAAACCTCTCAGTGTACCACAGCAGGTGGGGGCCTGGATGAGTCTGGTAACAATACAACCTTTCTCCCATGGAGGTTGAGACTTACCTAACAATCCCTCTAGGCTCTCTGCGCCTCCTTTTTTTCCCTATTACAAAGAGCACTAAATGCTTATAAAAAGGCTTGCATGGATGAGGAATTTCTGGTGCCAGTGACTTTTCTAATTCATTTCTTTCATGAAAGTAAAACAAAAAATCCAGAATAGGATGGGAAAATGTGTAGTGAGAGAAGAATTTTTTAAAATTTTTCTGTATTTAAGGAATACATGCAGTGCATTAGAATGGATAATGCCCTCACAAACTCCAGATCTTTACTCATGTTAATTTCTCTCCTTTTCTTTTACTAACAAGTGAAAACTTAACTCCTCTTTTAAGAACCAGTTCCAATATTCTTTTGAAGCTTTCTCATTAGACTCTGTGCCCCTGGAGAGACAGGATATTTTTCTCATCTTTGTATTTGCTTCACTTCCTAACACTGAACCTTCATCTGAAAGTCATTTGACAATGAATAAATTGTAACCAAGATATTTTCATAATATTTGAGGGTAGGCAGTCTCACTTCTCCCATGTAATTCAGTCACAGTGACTATTGGTTTCCATAAAGAGTGTTCTGGAGATTGCTGGTTAAATTTGTCTTTTGTTCAAGATTCTAGTAGAGAGCAATAAAAGATCATGCTAAAGTCCCAAAGTGCCAAGGAAGCTTAGAAAAGAAAAGTATCTGCTGGGTTGGAGAAGTCAGGCTAAATGATATGTGAATATAAACAGACCTGAACAGTGCCTGGCACTTCTATATAATCTTGGAGATAAGTGAGACCCAGCTGATCTGGGCTTTAAGGAGATCGTAGCCTTTCTGTAGACTAAAGACACACTGAAAAGTAGAGCTTATTTAAGGCAGAGTGTAAATATTTGTAAAGGTTTGAAAAGATATGGTAGACTTACAGGAGAGAGTGATTACTACAGCCAGAAGCGCCAGAAAATGTTTCCTAGAAGAGGTAAGGCTCCAATAAGGCTTTAAATGATACTCAAGAGACCAAATGCAGAAAAAGCCAGGCGAAGAGGATAGTGCATGCAGAGGAATGTTGATGAATGCACAGGGTTCATTTTGAGTACTCTGTGGTGACCTAAGTATCTGGAACAAATTTTAATAAAAGTAATTTTTACTGTTTTAAGAACACATTAGAAAATAAGAAATAAAAATGCAAAGGAATACCAGCAATGAAGAAGTGGAATTTGAAATTAAAAACACAATACTATTTACATTAGCACTCTAAAAAATTAAATACGTAGGTGTAAATCTAATAAAATATGTTCAAGATGAAAGAAATCAAAGAAGAACTAAATAAGTGGAGAAATACTCCATATTCATGAATAACAAGACTCAATGTTGTCAAGAGGTCCATTCTTCCTAACTTGATCTATATATTCCATGCAATCCCAGTAAAAATCACAGCAAGTTATTTGCTGGATGTCAACAAATTGATTCCAAAATTTATGTGGAGAGACAAGACACAGAATAGCCAACACAATATTGAACAAACTTGGAGTACTGATACTACCTAATTTCAGAACTTAATATAAAGCTACAGTAGTTAAGACAGTGTGGCATTGGCAAAAAAATAAACAAATAGATCAATGGAACAGAATAGAGAACCCAGAAACAGACCCACTTAAATACAGTCACCTGAACTCTGACAAAGGTGCAAAGTCAAAAAATTGAGAAAATATGATCTCTTCAACAAATGATTCTGGAACAACTGGAAATCCACATACCAAAAATGAATCTAGACACAGAACTTATACCTTTCACAAAAATTAACTCAAAATGGATCACAGGCCTAAACATAAAAGGCAAAAAATTATAAGACTTCTAGAATATAACATAAGAGGAAAATTTAGATGACCTTGGGTTTAATGATGACTTTTAAGATACAACACAAAGGCACAATCCATGAAAGAAAGGATTGATAAGCTGGATAGGCTTCATTAAAATGAAATATTTTTGCTCTGTGAAAGACACTGTCAAGAGAATGAAAAGACAAGCTGCAGATTGGGAGAAAATATTTGTAAAAGGCATATCTTATAAGGTCTGTTGTCCAAAATATACAAAGAACTCTTAAAACTAAACAATAAGAAAATGAACAACCCAATTTAAAAATGGGTGAAGGATCTGAACAGACACCTCACCAAGGAATATATACAGACGGCAAATAAGCATATGAAAAGATGCTCCATATCATATGTCATCAGGGAATTGTAAATTAAAACAGCGATGAATTACCATTGTATGCCTATTAAAACGGCCAAAATCCAAAACGATGACAACACCAAATTCTGGTGAGGATCTGGATTGCTGGTGAGAAAGCAAAGTGGTATCGCCACTTGGGAAGACATTTTGGTGGTTTCCTACAAAACTAAACATACTTTTACCATAGAATCCAGCAGTCCTTGATATTTACCCAAATGAGTTGAAAACTTATGTCCAAATAAAAACCTGCACAGAGATGTTTATAGCAGCTGTATTTATCATTCCCCAAACTTGGAAGCAGCCAAGATGTCCTTCAGTAGGTGAATGAATAAATAAACTGTGGTACATCTAAACTGTGGAATATGATTCAGTGCTAAAAAAAAAACAGCTATCAATCCATGAAAAGACATGGAGGAACCTGAAATGCATATTACTAAGTGAAAGAAGCCAATCTGAAAAGGCTACAATACTGTATGCTTCCAACTTTTTTTTAATTTATTTTTTTTAATTGAAGTATAGTTGATTTACAATGCTGTGTCTGTTTCTGGTATAAAGTGATTCAGTTATATTCTCTTATTTTTTATTTATTTATATTCTGTTAATTCAGTTATATTCTTTTATATATTCTTTTCCATTATAGGTTATTATAGGATATTGAATATAGTTCCCTGTGCTAAATAGTAGGAAGGACCTTGTTGTTTATCTACTATATGTATAGTAGTTTATATCTGCTAATCCCAAAGTCCTAAATTATCTATCCCCCTACTTTCCCCTTTGGTAACCATAAGTTTGTTTTCTATGACTGTGAGTCTGTTTCTGTTTTGTAAATAAGTTCATTTGTGTCATATTTTAGATTATACATATAAGTGATATCATATATTTGTCTTTGTCTGACTTACTTCACTTTGTATGATAATCTTTAAGTCCATCCATGTTGCTGCAAATGGCATTATTTCATTCTTTTTTATGGGTAATATCCCATTGTATACATGTACCACATCTTCTTTATCCATTCTTCTGTCAGTGGACATTTAGGTTGCTTCCATGTCTTGGCTATTGTAAATAGTGCTGCAGTGAATATTGGGGTGCATGTATCTTTTCAAATTATAATTTTCCCTGGATATATGCCCAGGAATGGGATTGCTGGATCATATGATAACTCTACTTTTAGTTTTTTAAGGAACCCCCCTATACTGTTTTCCAAAGTGGCTGCACCAATTTATATTTCCACCAACAGTATAAGAGGGTTCCCTTTTCTCCACACCCTCTCCAGCATTCATTGTTTGTAGATTTTTTGATGATGCCCCTTCTGACTGGCATGAGGTGATACCTCATTGTAGTTTTGATTTTCATTTCTCTGATAATTAGTGATTTTGAACATCTTTTCATATGCCTATTGGCCATTGGTATGTCTTCTTTGGAGAAATGTCTATTTAGATCTTCCATCCATTTTTTGATTGGGTTGGTTGTTTTTCTGGTTATTGAGTTGTATTAGTTTTGTATATTTTGGAAATTAAGCCCTTGACCTTCTATAAAAGACAAAACTATGAAGACAGTAGAAAGATCAATTGTTGCCAGATGTTGGGTGAGGGGGGGAGAGAGTTGAGTAGGCAGAGCATAGAGCATTTTTAGAGCCATGAAAATACTCTGATACTCTAATGTCATTATACATTTGTCCAAACCCGTAGAATGTACAACACCAAAAGTGAGCCCTAATATAAACCAGATACTCTGAGTGATAATGATGTCTCAATGTAAGTTCAGTTGTAACAAATGCACCACTTTGTTGGAGGATATTGATAATGCAGGAGGTTATGTGTTTGTAAGGGCAGGGTTTATACAGAAAATTTCTATACCTTCCTGTCAATTTTGCTGTGAACCTAAAACTGCTTTAAAAATGCCTATGAAAACAATAATGAAATGATTTGAAGTAAAAAAAAAATGTAAAGGAAAACTGAGATTTGAATTCTGAGGACTTTTGGCTTTATCCTAGTCATTGAGAGATAAATCAGTAATTTAGCAAAATAAAACTGGTTCCGGAGTTTCAGATTGGGAGAAGGTGGGGCAGCCAGACAGCAGGAACATTGCAATTCTTCAGCTTCTCTCAGGGGCATGATGGCTGTTAAGGACATGGGAGAGTTGGCATAGGGAAAGTTCATAATATTGGGTTGGCCAAAAGGTTCGTTCGGTTTTTCTGTACAATGGTTCTAGTAACACTCAGATGTCTTTAACTTCATTCAAAACAATTTTGTTAGATTGTATTGTGACAGCTGTCATATCAGCCTGAATTTAAAAAAAGCCTTATCCAAATTGGTGCATTTTTGTATAGCCATTTTAATATTGAAGATGGAAGAAAAAAAAATGGAACATTTTCGGCATATCATGCTTTATTCTTTCAAAAGAGGTAAAAATGCAACTGAAATGCAAAAAAAGATTTGTGCAGTATACGGAGAAGGTGCTGTGACTGATCAAATGTGTCAAAAGTGGTTTGCAAAGTTTCCTGCTGGAAATTTCTCGCAGGACGATACTCCATGGTCGGGTAGACCAGTTGAAGTTGATAGCGATTAAACTGAGACATTAATTGAGAACAATCAACGTTATACCACATGGGAGATAGCTGTCATACTCAAAATACCAAATCAAGCACTGAAGATCATTTGCACCAGCTTGGTTATGTTCATTGCTTTGATGTTTGGGTTCCCCGTAAGTTAAGCGAAAAAAACCTTCTTGATCGTATTTCTGCATGCAATTCTCTACTTAAACGTAATAAAAATGTTCTGTTTTTAAAAAAAATTGTGACGGGCGATGAAAAGTGGATACAGTACAATAATGTGGAACGGAAGAGATCGTGGGGCAAGCAAAATGAACCACCACCAACCACACCAAAGGCCGGTCTTCATCCAAAGAACGTGATGCTGTGTATATGGTGGGATTGGAGGGGAGTCCTCTATTATGAGCTCCTTCCAGAAAACCAATTGGTTAATTTCAACAAGTACTGCTCCCAATTAGACCAACTGAAAGCAGCACTTGACAAAAAGCGTCTGAAATTAGTAAACAGAAAACACATAATCTTCCATCAGGGTAATGCAAGACCACATGTTTCTTAGATGACCAGGCAAAAAAACTGTTACAGCTTGGCTGGGAAGTTCTGATTCATCTGCCATATTCACCAGACATTGCACCTTTGGATTTCCATTTATTTTGGTCTTTACAAAATTCTCTTAATGGAAAAAATTTCAATTCCCTGGAAGACTGTAAAAGGCACCTGGAACAGTTCTTTGCTCAAAAAGGTAAAAAGTTTTGGGAAGACGGAATTATGAAGTTGCCTGAAAAATGGTAGAAGGTAGTGGAACAAAACGGTGAATACGTTGTTCAGTAAAGTTCTTGGTGAAAATGAAAAAATGTGTCTTTTATTTTTACTTGAAAACCGAAGGCACTTTTTTGGCCAACCCAGTAACTTCAATGACCTTCTATTTGTATGAATATCATAGAGTATAATTTGAACTGCATTTTGAAGTATGGGTAGGATGTCAGGCTGAGGAATTTTGTGTTTAACATATAGGTATTGGTAGAAAACAGAGATGAGAATAAGAGAGTGTAAAATGGATTGGAAGTCAGCGACCCTAGCCTGGGCCTATACAGAGCCTTGTCTGCTGTGATGCCATGAATGTAGTGAATTTACCAGGTGTAGTTAAATCTCCTTAAATGAAGGATATTAAGGCCTTTTGAGGCAAGCAGACTTGTTTTGTGAGTTCTTGGAGGTCTTTGCGTTGAGAAATACCTGTGCTAGAATCCTGATTCATGTTCTTACTTTCTGTGTGATCTTGAATCTCAACCTCTCTGAACTTCAATTCCTGATGTAAAAAATGGCAACAACAACAACAGTAATAACAACAATAATACTTAATTTGCAGGGCTGTTATGAGAATTAAATTTGTTTGTAAAGAATCTAACTCTCCAAGGTTTTTTCCCTTTAGAAGTGTGGGGAGCAAAGACTAAACCAGGACAGGTCAAGTGAAGGGGAATCTTCACGACTGAGGCAGCTTCGGGCGATATCCCTGTGACTGCTACCATCCAAGTACTGTAAAGAGGCTAAGAACTATCATAAATAGGACCCTGTAAGTATAGATCAAAACATCCCCATTGACTGTCAAAAATAAGATCACACCAGCGTTAAGGCACCCAGATGAAACACACCAGCACTATCCACAGCGAAATCTATAAAGTGCTTTCAATTGCTCAGGGGATCTTTGGATACAGCATCATTTTCTCTATCTTATGGCTGACTTGGCCACCTCCACTATGAATTTTTCATGATTCCCCTGACCCAGCAGCTCTTGCCTGTGGAGAGAGTAATACAGTATTGATTTTGGAGTTAGGTTTCTGCCTTTTTTGCCACAACAGGATTTTTGTAGCCTAGAAACCTCAATCCCCTATTACTCATTAGAGACTAGGGCAACTTTTCTTAGATCTGGAATTCAGAAGGCGAACCATTTAGCTGCCAGTGTCAAAGATAGCCTTTATAGTGGAATTTTAACTTAACTCAGTAATGAGAGTAGCTGTTATTAAAAACTTCCTAACTGAACCAGTGGAGGTAGGATTATACAGAAAGCCAAGAAGACAACAGTCTTCTTTGTCTCTCTCACAATTAGAATATTTGCCTAGGCATAGCTTTCTGAATGAACCTATTAAAAATATACCAGAGGCTAAGAAAGAAAGGAAACATAACAAGGAAATCCAGTTCATCTTTTAGTATTTTTCCTTCTGTGTAATTTTTGGAGTAGATGTCTAGGTGATTCTTATTTTCAGTGGCCCTTGGTCATATAATAGAAATGAAAAGAGGTCATGCTGTTGGTAGTTTTTATTTAAACTGCTTTTAAGAAATCATAAAATCCATATCTTACATCCTGTGAAAACTCATTCTTGGCATTGCCATGGTAACAAGACTTTTAAAAGGGAGTTAACTGAAATTTAGCTGCATATATTATTTCTTTGTGATTCATACTTCATAAAAATGCAAATGTCACACTAATACATGTTTTACCTTAATGTTTTATATCACCATTTAGTCTTAATTGATCTAATGTTTTCCTTAATTAAATTTTGTGCTTCTTTGAATGGTTTTTTTACTCCCCTCCCCTACAATCCCCTCTTCTGTGGTCCCATCAAATGATACATTTTCTACTAGGTGACATGCAATTTAGGAAACTGTCACACAGGAGATCAGTCATCCCAACTTAAGAACTCAACAAAAGATTTTGGGAAAACTGTTTGTCTTGTCTAGAAATTCAGCCTATCCTCCTGCTTAGAACTTTTGCATCTCCTTCTCTGCCCTTGTCCATCCTCTCACTGAGTCTCTCCATAAGACTGAGAAGCAGAGTATGTTGGTAGAGAAAATATTTTCAGTACATCCTGGATAAAAGTGCAGACTTCACTATTCCCTAGCTCTGTGACCTTGTGCAAGGCAGATTACTAACTTTTTTGACCCACAATGTTCTAATAGGTAAGATAGAGATAAAACAATAGTTTTGTCACAGAACATTTGTGTGGATTAGTTGCAATGTAATTTTAAAGTACTTGGCACAGCGCTTGGCACAAGCTCTGTGCTCAATAAATAATATAGTTATCATTTATATTGTAATAATAGTACTTTGGAGGAGGTAGAGAAACTTTTATTCACCTGAATTACTTTTCTTGAGAGCATCTTTACATTTATTTAGAAGATATTATGTGGTAAACTTCTTGGGATATATAGTGAAACTCCAAGGTTAATATATTTTGCCTGAGCAGAGATGACAGATTTGCCTTTTTGTTTCAGATGGTAAAAAGGAATAAAAAATAAACAGGGGAATGGAGGGGAGAGAGCAGGTTGAGATAGTGAGATAGTGAGATGGAGGAAGGTTGTGTACCACATGACATGACTCATTCCATCAACTGCCAGGTATTTTGTGTTGTTGGACAAATGCATGAAATGGTTTATGGAAGTGAGGTGTGTGTTTGTGTGTTAGAGAGAAAGGTGGTAAAGGGGATGAATTTCACATTCTGATTGTCATGGACTAGATAGAGGCAGCAAGTGCTGACACAGCCCTTGAAATGAGAGGGCACCTTGAAGATCCAAGCCTCTGAGAACTCAGAGAAGAGGCATATGGACTTACATTGTCTGAGACTGGGGGCAGGGTGTGAGATGAATTTTATCCATTTTGCCTAGATCTCTAAGAGATAGGAATGTCTCTACTAGCGTCTGGGTTACATAATGGTAATGTCAGCCATGCCCCCCTCCGCCTCCAGTTTTATTGAGGTATAATCGACTAGTAGAATTATATATATTTAAAGGATACAAAGTAGCGATCTGAAATACATATACATTGTGAAATGGTTACCACAGTAAAGTTAATTAATGCATCCATTACCTCACATAGTTACTTTTATTTTTTTGATGAGAATGCTTAAGATATACTCTCTCAGCAAATTTCAAATGTACAATACAGTATTATTAACTATAGTCAACATGCTGTACATTAGATTCTCAGAACTTTTTGATTTTTTAACTGAAAGTTTGTACTCTTTGACCAATATCTTCTCATGTCTCCTCCCAGCCCCGGGAAACCACCATTCTACTCTGTTTATTTGAGTCCCCATAGGCCTTAAAGTACTCTCCAGTGAAACATCTCCTTGATAGAGTGTTTTCCTTTCATAGAGTCAGGTGTTTTTTGTTTGTTGTTTTTTTCAGAACATCTTAGTCCACAGGGATCAGAATAGACTCGTCACTTCCTGCTGAAGGATCCTCAGTATACAGGCCATCCCCAATGTCTCTTTTCCTTGCCCCTCCTCTCTTTTCCCACTGCTTTCCACCCAGATCCCTCCCTTTACCATTAGCTCAGGAAGTAGCTCTATGTACAGGGGGTTGCAAGTCAAATATTGGCTCTGCCACTAACTATCTAGATAATCTTGGGAAAGTCATTTCCTCTTTCTGATCCAATATTTCCTCATTTATAAAATGGGAAAAGATTCTATCCTTAAAAGGTTGTTGTAAGAATTAAATGAGTTAATACATTTGAAGCACATTGTACAAGACCTTACCCTTGTTATGCACTCAGTAAAAGTTAGCTCCTTCCTTTCTCTTTTGTCTGGACTTTTACAGGTGCCTCCAAGCTTCTTGAGGACAGATTATGTCACCCTCTTGCCTTTGCATTCTTTGTATTTCCTGGCACTGTGCCTATTCCACAGAGAGGGGGCTAGACATGCCTAGCCTGTGGCATCACTTTGTCTTTCCCTCTATGTCCTCCAGTCATATTGGACTGATTCCAACTTGTTGAATGTGCCATGTTCTCTCTTTCACTGGGTCCTCCCAAGTGTAATTTCTACCACTGAGGAACTTTGTTTCTTTTCTTTTCTTTTCTTGGCAAATTTCAACTAGTTTTTCAAGCCTCAGCTTGGGATGGCTGTTCTTCAGAGAAGAATTCCTTGATCCTCTAAACTAAGTAAGGACTCCATTTAATACTGTCCTTGCATTTTGTACTTTTCCTGGGGCATTTTTCACCCTTGTAATCATTTCACTAATTGAAATTATTAACTGAATATCTATATATTTTAGAGCTATAAACTGTTTGAGGCAGAGTTAATGTCAAATTTGTTTAGCTCATCTTTAATGACTAGCATAGTGACTGGCATGAAGAGTTCTATAAATGATTCTTAGTTGATTGACTCAACATTTTTCAGGTGAATATTGGTACCACCTGAATAAGGTGGTATGCATCTATGCTCCAGGAGTGTTAGGTGTGCAGAATAGTAATTTGTACCTAATAAACACTTGACAAATAATGACTCAAAACTGGGTTACTAAGAAAGGCAGGCCTGCATGCACTTTAATATGCAAAACAAGTGTTTTTCATTTTTAAAAACTGTCCTTGTTTCATTAGGGAATTATTTCCCAAATTGCGAGCTATAGAACACTAGTCTGAGAGCTATTAATGATTATTTGAAGCACTTTAAACTGTGTCCCCCTCTGGGAGAGTCACAATGAGCATTTTTAAAGTTTTGAGAAGTCTGGTAGTAATGAAAATGGGCCAATGTTGCTTAATCCAGGATTTCTAAAATGTATTTGATCACTGACACCTCTGTTGCCTGAACACTTGCTAACATTTAGCATAATATAAATGTGTAGGAAACCCTGACTTAAGAAACAGCCCAATTTTTTCCCCACTTTCATTGTAAATGATGAAATATCCAGCAAGGTTATTTAAAAGTTCAAAATTTGGGCTTCCCTGGTGGTGCAGTGGTTAAGAATCCGCCTGCCAATGCAGGGAACGCGGGTTTGAGCCCTGGTCCAGGAAGATCCCACATGCCGCAACCAAGCCCGTGCGTCACAACTATCGAGCCTGTGCTCTAGAGCCCGCGAGCCACAACATCTGAGCCCACGCGGTGCAACTACTGAAGCCCACGTGCCTAGAGCCCATGCTTTGCAACAAGAGAAGCCACGGCAATGAGAAGCCCGCACACTGCAACGAGAAGAGTAGAGTAGCCCTCGCTCACCGCAACTAGAGAAAGCCCACGTGCGGCAACGAAGACCCAACGCAGCTAAAAATAAATGAATGAATAAATAAATAAATAAATAAATAAAACAGAAAAAAAAAGAGTTCAAAACTTTAAACTGAATAGAAAATAGATGTCTTCTCACCAACATACTCTATAAGTCTAGAGTGATTAAAATTTCATCTTGGAAGATCCTTGAAGGTCATAAAGCTGATGTATGATATTGCATATGAAGGAGTACACCAACGTTTCTTGTAGGAGTGTACTGTGGTGGATAAGGACACAACTCTTCAAAGCAGACTGGGGACAATCCTGGCTCTACCACTCAGGCTCTTCCTACAGGAGTTTGGCCAAAATTCCCATCTTTTTTGTGCTTGGCAGCTGCATTGTTGGTACAACAAAGATGTAAAGTAGAGTGACAGTCTGAGGATGGAGCGGAGGGACAGAGATGAGAGATCCTGGGAGAGCCTATACTGAGGGCCTGTCTGTCTGGGAAGTGAGAACCCATTTTTAAGTTCCCTAGGTTGAGTTCCTCTGGGAAAAACACAGGTCTTCCCTGCTTTTTGAAAGTTTGCTTTACTCCACTTTGCTTTTAAGAAAGACCTACATTAGTACCAGTTTTTGCTAACTAAAAGAAATTCAAGGAGGATTTTCGCCTTTACCAAAAAAAAGGCATAAAGCGAAAATAGTGTTCAGCATTTGTTTTGCAGTGAGTTATTATAGAGGCAGCGTACAGCCTGAGCAGTGAGAATGGCACTGCCAAGCTCCTTCGTTGGAAACTACACTCAGCATCAAGCCACCATGGCTTTGAGCTGTGTCTGTAAGCATCTGTGCCTGATCTCAATTTATTTTGTGCGTTCTTTAGTAAGATGTGTCCTAAGGTAATTGCTTCTTTGCTTTATGCCATTCTGTCTTACAAACGTTTTCATAGGAACGCTATACTTTCAGATGCGGGGGGAACCTAGTTGGATCTGAAGAAGGAAAACATCGCTATGTAATCCTGCTAGAACTGTGACTTATTTACAGAGTTAGCAAAATCATAAATATTTTGTTGCTGACAAAAGCTGTGTTTTTGGTTTTATTCTCAAAGCATGTATTCTAAAACGTTTCTCTTGCTCACTAATGCTATGAAATAATTGCGTTTCAAACTTCGGATATTCAGTAAAGGAAGTCACCTATCATGTCCAAAAGAGAACGCTATTTAAAATAAGAAAAAAAGGGGCTTCCCTGGTGGCGCAGTGGTTGAGAATCTGCCTGCTAATGCAGGGGACACGGGTTCAAGCCCTGGTCTGGGAGGATCCCACATGCCGCGGAGCAGCTAGGCCCGTGAGCCACAACTACTGAGCCTGCGCATCTGGAGCCTGTGCTCCGCAACAAGAGAGGCCGCGATAGTGAGAGGCCCGCGCGCCACGATGAAGAGTGGCCCCCGCTTGCCACAACTAGAGAAAGCCCTCACACAGAAACGAAGACCGAACACAGCAAAAATAAATAAATAAACTCCTGCCCCCAACATCTTCTTTAAAAAAAAAAGAAAAGAAAAAAAATCCCAAATCTCACACTGAATATGTCATTCTCTCCTTAAGCAAATTTCAGTGACTCTGTATAGCTTACAGCAATGTTTCCAAAATGGTGTTCTGTGGAACACTAGACGGTTTTTAGGTGGTCCTCAAAAAAAGTGTTTTGTAGACAAATAAGTTGAGAAAATGCAGCTTTAAGCAAATTCAAAGCTACGCTACTATAGATATTTTAAAAATAAATGTGTTTAGTTTTTAAAAAAATGCACATTGAAAAAAATTCAGAAGGTATGAAATGGTACATGAAGAAAAGTAAGTTTCCTCTCTCTTCTGTCCTCTGGCTACATAATTTCCCCTCCTTGGAGGCAACCAATGATATTAGTTCCTTATATTTACATCCTTTCAGATATATTATATTCATAAATAAATATACAAACTTATACATTCCTTTTTTGAAGCAACAATCTTAAATATAATACTATGTATTTTTTTTACACACTCGCTCCTTTTTTTTTACCTAACAAGTCATTTTATAGAGAGTAATAGCTAACATTTATAGAGCACTTACCATGTGTCAGGTAATCTTTGAAGGATTTTACATGTAAAAATCCATTTAATTATCAGAACTATATATATAAGATATATATTATTTTATCCCTATTTTACAGATGAGGAAACATAGGAACAGAGAGGTAATGTAATACTCATAAGTAACTGGTAGAACTGGGTTCAAATAGTGACAGTTTAGCTCTAGAGCCTTCATTTTCCACCACTATACCTCTCCATTACAATATGTAAGTAAATTAGTTCTGCTTTATTTTTTATAATATTTGCATAGTAGTTCATTATAGGAATATATTATAATTTGTTTAATCAGTTTTTTTAATGTATGGACATTTTGGTTTTGTTCAGTATTTCCCATTATAAACAATGCTACATGAATATTCTTGTACAAAAGTGATTTTACACATGAGCAAGTATATCTGTAAGACAAATTTCTAGAAATAGAATTACTGAATTAAAGGATAGGTGGATTTTAAATTATGATGCGTTGTCAAATTGCTGTCCATAGGATTATATTAGGTTGAACGTGATGAAATTGCTGTCTTTATAAGTCAAAAATGATAGAATATTAGCAATTTCTCATATGTATTTATTTATGCTTCCAGCAAATGTCATACCAAGAAGGGGGCTGTAGGAGCAGTATGCCTTGGTACAGGCAACCAGGGGATGCATTTTCTAAAGAGAATGCTAAAATAATAATAAGACAGACTAAAAATCAGTCAGCTTCTTTTTTTTTTTTTTTTTTTGAGGAAGGGGGATCTCTCCCCTTATTTTCTTTTAATTACTTTATTTATTTATTTTTTGTTGCGCTGGGTCTTCATTGCTGTGTGCAGGCTATCTCTAGTTGCGGCGAGCAGGGACTACTCTTCGTTGCAGTGCATGGGTTTCTCATTGCGGTGGCTTCTCTTGTTATGGAGCATGAGCTCTAGAGCACAGGCAGGCTCAGTAGTTGTGGCGCATGGGCTTAGTTGTTCTGCGGCATGTGGGATCTTCCCGGACCAGGGCTTGAACCCGTGTCCCCTGCATTGGCAGGCGGATTCTTAACCCCTTGGGAACCACCAGGGAAGCCCAAGTCAGCTTCTTATTGTCACAGTAAACTGGCAATTCTAAATAAAGTTAGTGACAAAATATTCCTTTATGCCAGAGGGGACTACTCCTATCTCACTCCCTCACTTGGTACAAACATTGCTTCCCCCTATTATCTATGGGTGTAAATTTTTGCCATAAGCATCTTTGTTGTAGACATCTTTGCTGCAAACATTTTTGCCACAAAACTAATTGGCCATAAGGCAATTTTGTTGTAGAAGATAAAATAATGAAAAATAAAAGAGGAACATTAAAAAGGACAGAGTGAAACACAAGAAATTAATACTAAAGTTAAGAAGACTTTATTGTGAAATGCAAAATATTTTAATACATTTAAAATGTGTGTAGATTCGTGGCAGTACTGTGCAAGTAACTGATTTTATATTGTGGGTTGTGTCTAAGCACTTGTCTTCCAAGTCTTTTGTTCATAATATTTTATACATTTATTTTTTTCTCTTTTCTTTTCTTTTGCTTGTTGATTCATTCCCTCATTCCGCATCACACTTTTTTTTTTCTCTAAAATTTCTGTCTTCATTAAGAAAGATTTCAGTTTCCAAGTATTAGGATGCATGTTTGTAACAAGCTTTGTATTGCATGTGAAAGCCTCCTACACGGTTTTTTGTTCTTGGCATAATTGTCACATGTCCTTTGATAGATGGTTCAAAGTTCTATGAGAAATGTGAGTTCAACTCTTCACCTTTCAGGCCGTTGGCCTCTTTCTCCTCCAATGCATTGTGTTTCAAAATAAGAAACCAACTTTGGGACAAATCCTCATCATCTTTCATGATTTTTGTATTGTGTTTGTCAAACCAAACTGCAGCCAGTATTTTATTTTTTATGGCCAAATTGCTTTATGACCAATTAGTTACGCTGCAAATATGCTTGTGGCAAAAAGATGTTTATGGCAAAGATACTTACAGCAAAATCACCTAGAAAGAAATTTTAGACCCACTATAATAACATTTCCATGAATTATTTTTTTCTTTTAAAGTTGTAAAAGTTTTATTGCATCCACACTTTATATGTCATAAAATTCACCTGTTTAAAATGTACAATTCAATGATGCTTAAAAACAACAACAACAACAACAACAACAGTTAGGCAGCCATCACCAGAATTCCATTTTAGAACATTTCTACCACCCACAAAATTTCCTTTTACGCATTTTAAGTTAATGACCATTCCCATTCCCATTCCTAGGGAACTCCAGATTTGCTTTGTGTCTCTATAAATTTCATTTTTTGAGATGTTTCATATAAATGAGATTTTAAAATATGCATCTTTTGCATCTGGCTTCTTTCAAATAGCAGAATGTTTTCAGGTTTCATCCATGTTATATCATGTATCAATAGAAAATGTTCTTTTGTTTCTGAATGGTATTGCATCGTATGGTCGTACCACATTTTGTTTATCCATTCACCAGTTGGTGAATGTTTGGATTCTTTTGAGTTTTTGAACGTTATGAATATTGCCCCTGAGTCTTATGGTAAATTTATATTTTACTTTTTAAGAATAATTTTCATCAATCAAATTGATTTATCACTGTGGTTTTAATTTACATTTCCTTAATTATTAATGAGGCCAAGCAACTTTTCATGTACTTATTAGCCATTTGTGTATCTTTGGTAAAATATTTATTAAATCTTTTGGCCATTTTTAAATAGATTTGAGTTCTTATTGTTGAGTTAAAATAATTCCATATTCTGGATATAAGTCCATCATCAGATATATGATTTGCAATTATTTTCTCCAAATGTTGTGTTTGCCTTTTCATTTTTGTTATGTTACCTTTTGAAGTGCAAAAGTTTTGAATTTTGGTAAAGTACAATTTATAATTTTTTTTTTCTTTTATGTATTGTGCTTTGGTATCATAGCTTAGAATTCTTTGCTAACCAGAGGTTATGAAAGATGTCTTCTATGTTTTCTCCTAAGAGTTTTATAAAGTTAGCTCTTATGTATAGGTCTTTTATCCAATTTGAGTTAACTTATGTATTCGGATATCTATTTTAGCACCATTTGTCGAAAAAGATTATATTTTCCCCATTGAATTTTCTTGACACTTTTGCTAAAAATAAATTGGCTTTACATATATGGTTATAGTTCTCAACTCTCAATCCTGTTTCATTGATCTATATGCCTATCTCAGGCTAATATCCCACAGTCTTGATTACTATATCTTTGAAGTTTTGAAATCAGGTAGTATCAATTCTCAAAATGTATTCTTTTTGAAAACCATTTTGGCTTTTCTGGGTTCTTTGCATTTCTATATAAATTTTAGGATCATCTTGTCATTTTCTACAAAAAACTTGCTAGGTGTTGTATTTTGATAGGGATTGTGTTGAATCTATAGATCATTTGGGGAAAACTGCCATATTAATAATTTTGAGATTTCCAATCTGTAGACATGGAATATCTTGCCATTTATTTAGATTGTATTTAATTTCTCTCAGCAATGTTTGTAGGTTTCAGTGTATAAGTCTTGTATTTCTTTTGATAATTTGATTTTTATTGTCTTCTTATTATTGAATTATATATATATATATACACATATATATACATATAATATACAAAATTAAGCAAACTATTTATTTTGCCTCATTTTGCTGGCAAGAAGTGGCAAAAGCATACATGCTTTCCTTGATCCTAACCTGTGAAGGAAAGCTTTTATTTTCTTACCATTAAATATACTGGGAGCTGGGAATGTTTTATAGATGCCCTTTATCAGGTTGAGGAAATGTCCTTCTATTTCTAGTTTTTTAGAGTTTCTATAATTAATGAGTGTTGGATTTTGTTCAATGATTTTGGGGGGGTTATCTATCTGGATAATCATGTGATTTTTTGTTTTTTATTCTATTAATGTGTTGTATTATTTTGTTTTCAATGATTAAACCAACCTTGAATTCCTGGGATAAATCCCACTTGATCATGGTGTATAATTCTTTTCATAGGCTGATGGATCTGGTTTGATAATATTTTGCTTTATATTTCTTCCTATTTTCAAGAGGAATATTGGTCCGTAGTTTTTTCTTCTGATGTCTTTGTCTAGCTTTTGTATCAGGCTAATACTGGCCTCAAAGAAGGAGTTGAAAAGTGTTCCCTCCGTCTCTAAGAAAGATTTTCTAAAAGCTTGGTATTATTTTCTCTTTAAAGATTTGGTAAAAATTTATCTGGGCCTGGGATTTTCTTTGTGGGAAATTTTCTAATTACAGATTCAACTTTTTACTTGATATAGGTCTATTCAGATATTCTATTTCTTCTTGAGTTAATGTATTTTTCAAAGAACTTGTCAATTTCATTTACGTTGTCTAATTTATTTAAAAATATTTTTCATAATAATACCTATAGTTCTTTTAATTTCTGTTTGATTGGTATTGATATCCCTTCTTTTATTCCTGATTTTAGTGATTTGTATCTTTTTTTTTCTTGGTCAGTCTCATTAAAAGTTTGTCAATTTTATTGATTTTTCAAAGAACCTTATTTTGATTTTATTGATTTTTTGTATTGTTTATTTTATTTTCTATTTATTTGACCCCCTCCCCCATCTCTATTATTTCCCTTCTTCTTACCTTGGGTTTAGTTTTCTCTTTTCTGATTTTTTAACACAGAAGTTTAGGTTATTGATTTGAGACCATTCTTATTTTTTGATGTAGTCATTTAAAGATATAAATTTCCCTCTAGGCAGTGTTAAGTTACATACCATAATTTGTTATGTTTTGTTTCCATTTTTACTTACTTAAAATATTTTCTAATATCTCTTTAGATTTATCCTTTGACCCATAGGTTATTTAGCAGCATATTTTTTACTTGCTGGGGAATTTCCATAGTTCCTTCTATTGTTCATTTCTAATTGATTATCTTTTGTCCGTGAATATCCTATATTATACGAGTTAAGTTTTATTCATTAATTATTTAACACGTATTTATCCCTTTAATGGAAACACTACTTTATAAAGAGTTAATAGTAGTAATGGGAAGATACTGAAATGGACTAAGTTTTCTTGAGGGTATTAGACTGATGGTCTTGTCTTTATTACACTAATATTCTCTTCTATATTAATTTTTCTATTTACTGATTTTGATTATATTGTTCTAATGTAAAAATTTTGAATTTTGAGGAAATAGAAAACAATCTCCCTTAATTTCTCCACCAAGAGACAACTCCTATGAACTTTTCAGTGTCTTTCTTTTCCTTCTGTCCCTTCATTTCCATTCAATGAGCAATTGATTAAAGAACTAGTTCCCTTGTTTTTAGAATTGGGCTCTTTTTCTTTCTCCTTTTCTATGCATATCCTTTTACACTGATGTGTTGTTTTCTGCATGTAATTATCTGTTCTACATTTTCATTAAATTTCGTATTCTGAATTTTCCCTATGTCATCACATATCCTTTGTCAACATTATTTTAATAATTATATTACATTTATGAATGTGCTATTATTTATTTATTCCTTATCTTATTACTTTATTCCTCTTTTTTTAACATCTTTATTGGAGTATAATTGCTTAACAGTGGTGTGTTAGTTTCTGCTTTATAACAAAGTGAATCAGTTATACATATACATATGTCCCCATATCTCTTCCCTCTTGTATCTCCCTCCCTCCCACCATCCCTATTCCACCCCGCTAGGTGGTCACAAAGCACCGAGCCGATCTCCCTGTGCTATGTGGCTGCTTCCCAGCTATCTGTTTTACGTTTGGTAGTGAATATATGTCCATGCCGCTCTCTCACTTTGTCCCAGCTTTACGTTTCCCCCTCGCCATATCCTCAAGTCCATTCCCTAGTAGGTCTGCATCTTTATTCCTGTCTTGCCACTAGGTTCTTCTGGCCAATTTTTTTCTCTTCTTTTTCTTTTTTAAGATTCCATAAATATGTGTTAGCACACAGTATTTGTTTTTCTCTTTCTGAGTTACTTCACTCTGTATGACAGTCTCTATGTCCATCAACCTCACTACAAATAACTCAGTTCCGTTCCTTTTTATGGCTGAGTAATATTCCATTGTATATATATGCCACATCTTCTTAATTCATTCACCTGTCAATAGACACTTAGGTTGCTTCCATGTCCTGGCTATTGCAAATAGAGCTGCAATGAACATTTTGGTACATGACTCTATTTCAATTATGGTTTTCTCAGGGTATATGCCCAGTAGTGGGATTGCTGGGTCGTAGGGTAGTTTTATTTTTAGTTTGTTAAGGAACCTCCATGCTGTTCTCCATAGTGGCTGTATCAATTTACATTCCCACCAACAGTGCAAGAGGGTTCCCTTTTCTGCAAACCTTCTCCAGCATTTATTGTTTGTAGATTTTTTGATGATGGCCATTCTGACTGGTGTGAGATGATATCTCATTGTAGTTTTGATTTGCATTTCTCTAATGATTAATGATGTTGAGAATTCTTTCATGTGTTTGTTGACAATCTGTATATCTTCTTTGGAGAAATGTCTATTTAGATCTTCTGCCCAGTTTTGGATTGGGTTGTTTGTTTTTATGTTATTGAACTGCATGAGATGCTTGTAAATTTTGGAGATTAAACCTTTGTCAGTTGCTTCATTGGCAAATATTTTCTCCCATTTTGAGGGTTGTCTTTTGGTCATGTTTATGGTTTCCTTTGCTGTGCAAAAGCTTTTAAGTTTCATTAGGTCCCATTTGTTTATTTTTGTTTTTATTTCCATTACTCTAGGTGGTGGGTCAAAAAGGATCTTACTGTGATTTATGTCATAGAGTGTTCTGCCTGTGTTTTCCTCTAAGAGTTTGATGGTGTCTGGCCTTACATTTAAGTCTTTAATCCATTTTGAGTTTATTTTTCTGTATGGTGTTACGGAGTGTTCTAACTTCATCCTTTTACATGTACCTGTCCAGTTTTCCCAGCACCACTTATTGAAGAGGCTGTCTTTTCTCCACTTTATATTCTTGCCTCCTTTATCAAAGAAAAGGTGACCATATGTGCGTGGGTTTATCTCTGGGCTTTCTATCCTGCTCCATTGATCTATATTTCTGTTTTTGTGCCAGTACCATACTGTCTTGATTACTGTAGCTTTGTAGTATAGTCTGAAGTCAGGGAGCATCATTCCTCCAGCTCCATTTTTCGTTCTCAAGATTGCTTTGGCTATTCGGGGTCTTTTGTGTTTGCATACAAACTGTGAAATTTTTTGTTCTAGTTCTGTGAAAAATGCCAGTGGTAGTTTGATAGGGATTGCATTGAATCTGTAGATTGCTTTGGGTAGTAGACTCATTTTCATAATGTTGATTCTTTCAATCCAAGAACATGGTATATCTCTCCATCTATTTGTATCATCTTTAATTTCTTTCATCAGTGTCTTATAATTTTCTGCATACAGGTCTTTTGTCTCCTTAGGTAAGTTTATTCCTACATATTTTATTCTTTTTGTTGCAGTGGTAATTGGCAGTGTTTTCTTAATTTCACTTTCAGATTTTTCATCATTAGTGTATAGGAATGCCAGAGATTTCTGTGCATTAATTTTGTATCCTCCTACTTTGCCAAATTCATTGATTAGCTCTTGTAGTTTTCTGGTAGCATCTTTAGGATTCTCTATGTATAGTACCATGTTAACTGCAAACAGTGACAGCTTTCCTCTTTCTTTCCCAATTTGGATTCCTTTTATTTCTTTTTATTCTCTGATTGCTGTGGCTAAAACTTCCAAAACCATGTTGAATAATAAGGGTGAGAGTGGGCAACCTTGTCTTGTTCCTGATCTTAGTGGACATGCTTTAAGTTTTTCACCATTGAGGATGATATTGTCTGTGGGTTTGTCATATATGGCCTTTATTATATTGAGGAAAGTTCCCTCTATGCCTACTTTCTGCAGGGTTTTTATCATAAATGGGTGTTGATTTTGTCAAAAGCTTTCTCTGCGTCTATTGAGATGATCATATGGTTTTTCTCCTTCAATTTGTTAATATGGTGTATCAAGTTGATTGATTTGTATATGTTGAAGAATCCTTGCATTCCTGGGATAAACTCCACTTGATCATAGTGATTGATCCTTTTAATGTGCTGTTGGATTCTGTTTGCTAATATTTTGTTGAGGATTTTTACATCTATGTTCATCAGTGATATTGGCCTGTAGTTTTTTTTTCTTTGTGACATCTTTGTCTGGTTTTGGTATCAAGGTGATGGTGGTCTCGTAGAATGAGTTTTGGAGTGTTCCTCCCTCTGCTGTATTTTGGAAGAGTTTGAGAAGGATAGGTGTTAGCTCTTCTCTAAATGTTTGATAGAATTTGCCTGCGAAGCCATCTGGTCCTGGGCTTTTGTTTGTTGGAAGATGTTTAATCACAGTTTCAATTTCAGTGCTTGTTATTGGTCTGTTCATATTTTCTATTTCTTCCTGGTTCAGTCTTGGAAGGTTGTGGTTTTCTAAGAGTTTGTCCATTTCTTCCAGGTTGTCCATTTTATTGGCATAGAGTTGCTTGTAGTAATCTCTAATGATCCTTTGTATTTCTGCAGTTTCAGTTGCTACTTCACCTTTTTCATTTCTAATTCTATTGATTTTAGTCTTCTCCCTTTTCTCCTTGATAAGTCTGACTAATGGTTTATCAATTTTGTTTATTTCTCAAAGAACCAGCTTTTAGTTTTATTGATCTTTGTTATTATTTCCTTCATTTCTTTTTCATTTATTTCTGATCTGGTCTTTATGATGTCTTTCCTTCTGCTAACTTTGGGGTATTTTGTTCTTTCTCTAATTGCTGTAGGTGTAAGGTTAGGCTGTTTATTTGAGGTGTTTTTTGTTTCTTGAGGTAGCATTGTATTGCTATAAACTTCCTTCTTCGAACTGCTTTTGCTGCATCCCATAGGCTTTGGGTCATTGTCATTTGTTTCTAGGTATTTTTTGATTTCTGCTTTGATTTCTTCAGTGATCTCCTATTTATTAAGTAGTGTGTTGTTTAGCCTCCATGTGTTTGTATTTCTTACAGATTTTTTCCTGCAATTGATATCTAGTCCCATAGCATTGTGGTCAGAAAAGATATTTGATAGGATTTCAATTTTCTTAAATTTACCAGGCTTTATTTGTGACCCAAGATATGATCTATCCTACAGAATATTCCATGAGCACTTGAGAAGAATGTGTGTTTGTTGTTTTTGGATGGAATGTCCTATAAATATCAATTAAATCCATCTTGTTTAAAGTATTAATTAAAGCTTGTGTTTCCTTATTTATTTTCATTTGGATCATCTGTCCATTGGTAAAAGTGGGGTGTTAAAGTCCCCTACTATATTGTGTTACTGTCGATTTCCTGTTCTTTGGCTGTTAGTATTGGCCTCATGTATTGACGTTCTCCTATGTTGGGTGCATAAATATTTACAATTGTTATATCTTCTTCTTGGATTGATCCCTTGATCATTATGTAGTATCCTTCTTTGTCTCTTATAATAGTCTTTATTTTAAAGTCTATTTTGTCTGAAGACGATTGCCACTCCAGCTTTCTTTTGATTTCCATTTGCATGGAATATCTTTTTCCATCCCCTCACTTTCAGTCTGTATGTGTGTCTAGGTCTGAATTTGGTCTCTTGCAGACAGCATATATATGGGTCTTGCCTTTGTATCCATTCAGCCAGTCTATGTCTTTTGGTTGGTGCATTTAATCCATTTACATTTAGGTAATTATCTATATGTATGTTCCTATTACCATTTTCTTAATTGTTTTGGGTTTGTTATTGTAGGTCTTTTCCTTCTCTTGTGTTTCTTGCCTAGAGAAGTTCCTTTAGCATTTGTTGTAAAGCTGGTTTGGTGGTGCTGAACTCTCTCAGCTCTTCCTTGTCTGTAAAAGTTTTAATTTCTCCATCAAATCTGAATGAGATCCTTGCTGGGTAGAGTAATCTTGGTTGTACGTTTTTCTCCTTCATCACTTCAGATATGTCCTGCCACTCCCTTTGGGCTTGCAGAGTTTCTCCTGAAAGATCACCTGTTAACCTTATGGGGATTCCCTTGTGTGTTATTTTTTGTTTTTCCCTTGTTGCTTTTAATATTTGTATTTAATTTTTGACAGTTTGATTAATATGTGTCTTGGCTTGTTTCTCCTTGGATTTATCCTTTATGGGAACCTCTGTGCTTCCTGGACTTGATTAACTATTTCCTTTGCCATATTAGGGAAGTTTTCAACTATAATCTCTTCAAATATTTTCTCAGTCCCTTTCTTTTTCTCTTCTTCTGTGACTCCTATAATTCGAATGTTGATGCATTTAATGTTGTCCCAGAGTTCTCTGATACTGTCCTCATTTCTTTTCATTCTTTTTTTTTTTATTATGCTCTAAACAAGTATTTTCAGTATTTTACCTTCCAGGTCACTTATCCGTTCTTCTGCCTCGGTTATTCTGGTATTCATCCCTTCTAGAGATTTTTTAATTTCATTTATTGTGTTGTTCATCATTTTTTTGTTGGCTCTTTAATTCTTCTAGGTTCTTGTTACACGTTTCTTGTATTTTCTCCATTCTATTTCCAAGATTTTGGATCATCTTTACTATCATTATTCTGAATTCTTTTTCAGGTACATTGCTTATTTCCTCCTCATTTGTTTGGTCTGGTGGGTTTTTACCTTGCTCCTTCATCTGCTGCGTATTTCTCTGTCTTCTCATTTAGCTTAACTTACTGTGTTTGGGGTCTCCTTTTCATAGACTGCAGGTTCATAGTTCCCGTTGTTTTTGGTTTTTGTCCCCAGTGGCTAAGGTTGGTTCAGTGGATTGTGTAGGCTTCCTGGTGGAGGGGAGTAGTGACTGTGTTTTGGTGGATGAGGCTGGATCTTGTCTTGTGGGCTGGTGAATGTCTGGTCATGTGTTTTGGGGTGTCTGTGGCTGTATTATGATTTTATGGCAGCCTCTGCACTAATGGATGGTGTTGTGTTCCTGTCTTGCTAATTGTTAGGCATAGGGTGTCCTGCACTGTAGCTTGCTGGTCGTTGAGTGGAGCTGGTTCTTGGTGTTGAGATGGAGATCTCTGGGAGATTTTTGCCATTTGATATTACATGGAACTGGGAGGTCTCTTGTGGACCAGTGTCCTGAACTTGGTTCTCCCACCTCAGTGGCACGACCCTGACGCCTGCCTGGAGCACCAAGAGCCTGTCCTCCACATGGCTCAGAATAAAAGGGAGAAAAGAAAGAAAGAAAGAAAGAAGAAGATAAAATAAAATAAAATAAAATAAAATAAATAAAGTTATTAAAATAAAAGATAATTATTAAGAAAAAACTTTTTTAAGTAATAAAAAAAAACGGACAGACAGAACCCTTGGACAAATCGTAAAAGCAAAGCTATACAGACAAAATGACACACAGAAGCATACACATACACACTCACAAAAAGAGAAAAAGGGAAAAAATATATATATATCATTGCTCCCAAAGTCCACCTCCTCAATTTGGGATGATTTGTTGTGTATTAGGTATTCCACAGATGCAGGGTACATCAAGTTGATTGTGGAGATTTAATCCACTGCTCTGGAGGCTGTTGGGAGAAATTTCCCTTTCTCTTCTTTGTTTGCACAGCTCCCGGGGTTCAGCTTTGGATTTGGACCCCCCTCTGCATGTAGGTCACCTGAGGGCATCTGTTCTTAGCTCAGACAGGACGGGGTTAAAGGATCAGCTGATTCAGGGGCTGTGGCTCACTGAGGCTGTGGGGAGGGAGGGGTACGGATGTGGGGCGAGGCTGGTGTGACGTTGCAACAGCCTGTGGCCTTCCGTGCATTCTCCCGGGGAAGTTGTCCCTGGATCACGGGACCCTGGCAGTGGCGGGCTGCACAGGCTCCTGGGAGGGGAGGTGTGGATACTGACCTGTGATTGCTCACAGGCTTCTTGGTGGCTGCAGAAGCAGACTTAGCATCCCATGCCTGTCGCTGGGGTCCGCGCTGATAGCCACGGCTCGCGCCCGTCTCTGGAGCTCTTTCAGGTAGCGCTCTTAATCCCCTCTCCTTGCGCACCAGGAAACAAAGAGGCAAGAAAAAGTCTCTTGTCTCTTCGTCAGCTCCAGGCTTTTTCCTGGACTCCCTCCTGGCTAGCTGTCTTGCATTAGCCCCTTTCAGGCTGTGTTCACGCAGCCAACCCCTGTCCTCTCTCTGGGATATGACTGAAGCCCGAGCCTTAGCTCCCAGCCCCCACCTGTCCCGGTGGGTGAGCAGACAAGCCTCTCGGGCTGGTGAGTGCTGGTCAGCAGCAACCCTCCATGCGGGAATCTCTCCACTTTGCCCTCTGCACCCCTATTGCTGCGCTCTCTTCCATGGCTCTGAAGAGTCCCCCCTCCGCCACTTGCCGTCTCTGCCCACGAAAGGGCTTCCTAGTGTGTGGAAATCTTTCCTTCTTCACAGCTCCCTACCATTGGTGCAGGTTCCGTCCCTATTCTTTTGTCTCTGTTTCTTCTTTTTTCTTTTTCCCTACCCAGTTACATGGGGGAGTTTCTTGCCTTTTGGGAGGTCTGAGGTCTTCTGCCAGCATTCAGTAGGTGTTCTGTAGGAGTTGTTCCACATGTAGATGTATTTCTGATGTATTTGCGGGGAGGAAGGTGGTCTCAGTGTCTTCCTCTTCCGCCATCTTGAAGCTCCTCCCCCCTCTTTATTCCTTAGTATTACTGGGTTTTTTTGCTACTATAAATACTATTGTAGTGAGCATCCTGATCAAAGAAGCTTGTCACTGTTTTGTATTATCTCCTTAATGATAGCTTCTTAGAATTGGAATTACTGGAGCAAAGGATATATAGCTCTTAAGCCATTTCTATGCCATTTAAAAATAATTAATTACTTTATTTTGGATATAGTGGCTTTCATATAGATGGCTTTAGAATATTGCAAGGGGTATGCTTTTGTATCTCATTCAGGGTCATGCAGATACACAAAAGAATGCCCCATCAACCCCTTACTACATGAGTAAGTCTGCCAATTAAGAGTCAAAATAGGAATCTCATGGGATCCATTTGTGACAAAATAAAACTAAGGAAGAGTGGATTGTTTCCTATTTAAGTAAACACAAATGTTCAGTGCTACACAGGACTTTCTTGAGTCTGCCAACAAGTTTGAGTTAATGTTAATTGAAAGTCAGAATCTCACATTTGTTTGAGACTGATACTACTCATTTCTTTGTCTCAGTAAGAAACTAGCATTGTCTCCAGCATTTAAATAGTGTAGACAAAGCTATATTTTCCAATTTCATGCAATTATAAACTTGATTACATGAAATATTATATAATTGCCATTTTAATTGATGTTTTATTTTTCCCATTGATGTACACTCAAATGATTTGCATATAACTTTTGTGTTTTCCCCTGAAATGTCAGTAAGTCGTAAGATAATGCTGAAATGAATACTCTTCTATTTGGTTCTCTCTGAATTCATGGTTTATCAATTATGCAGTTTTCAACCGTAGGTAGTTCTGTTGAGACAGTTATGGTATCGTGCAAAGGGGAATTAACATTTATTAAAGAACCTAATGATCTGAATGCAAGCTTCATTTGGGTTCAGGGTACAGTGATGCTTCCCTGATTATAGTCTGAGTTTTCCTTTAGTCATATAATTAAGATTGGAAATTCATATCCAGATTCTTAGAGGTTGGGAATGGTGGAATTAGTAGGCTTCACATCATCCTTTGATTTGAAACTATTCATACTAAACAAGATTAGAAAAAAAAAGAGTGCTCTTTCTAGTCCAACCCAGCCTACTGGACTTCCCTATTTTGGGGTTGAGCTCCTAAGCCACAGCTAGTAATAAAATAGCCTCCCCACTTTTGCTGGTAATTATCTTTTGTATGCATATATCTTTTTTCCAGGGTCTCTTGGAAATGAGTGATTTATTGAGGGAAGAATTAGCATGTACTTTGCACCGCTGGACAAATACCATCTTAAATACATACTAATTTCACCCGTATTTCTTACATAGTTGAACCACATATTTCTTTTCTTTTCTTTCTTTTTTTTTTGTATTTCTGAACCATATATTTTTATATCACAACCTGGACTCACAAACTTATGTGGTCTTGGTTAAATTGATAAATTCCCATGTGTCTCATGTCCTGGGATTATAGTATGAGTTATTTCAGTGATGATTTAATGATATCACCCATCTAGGAACTCCTTGAGGAGACAGATATTTTCTTCATTGCTAAATCTCTGGTACATAGTATAGTGTGTGGCATATGTTGGTGATCAGTGCATGCTTGTTGAATTTTGAACTCAAGAAAGATATAGGCACATGTAAGGGAATGACCTAGAATGTCTGGGTTGGGGTTATGAGTGAGCAGGTGTTGACCAAGGATTAGGGATCTCACCTTAAACTGTTTGGTTTAGTCAACAACCTTGGAGTGCTGCCTCTGGAATGTGGATTATGGTAGATCAGATTCTGGCTGGGTCTTAAGCAGAAAAGCATTCCTAATTCCTTCTATACCTTAGCAGAGCTATGTCTTCATAGTCACTGATATGTTGATTTAGTGATTCACAAGCATTCTCTGAGTGTCTGCTCTCTGCTAGAATCTGTATTCGGTACTGAGAATACAACAATGAATGAGGTGGACCCAATCCCTGCCCTTGAGGAGTTTGATGTGCAGATTGCACCATCTACAAATAGATGTACTGCAGTATCTCAGGACAGTGGGGCACAAAGGTAGAAGTGATGTGTTAAACCCCAGGGGAGCATTGCTTTGAGAAAGGAAGATTTTTTTCAGGCTTAGATATGGAGTTCAAGGGCATTTCTGCTGAAAAAAGTGTTATAAGGAAGGACGTAATGGTCTGACACAGCTCAGTTTGCTTGGAATCAAATATTAGTTCAGCTTGGCTGGAACATGTGGTGTAAAAGAAGGGTGTGGAGCCTGGTGAGAAATGAAGCAGGATACATAGAGTAAGATCAAGTATTTATCCTTTTGTGTGGGGGACTATTGAAAAGTTTTAAAAAGGGAAACAATATAGCCAGATTAAAGATTTTATTTTTGTCATGAGAAGTTTTAGAATCTCCAAATTTGTTTCTTTGTTATATTTGATTCTTAAAAAAGAAATCACTGCCTTGCTGGATCATGAAGCTGGGGGCCAGAATCAGAAGGAAACTCTGACAGAGGTGAGGTTTGCAAACAACAAGTTCCTGTTGTGGGGACTAATATTTTAAAATCTGGTGTTTGTGCTATTCTTCTTATTATATGTACCTGTTGGGTTGCCAAGAAACTATTTAGCAACATGGTGCCAGACTTTCTATTCAGATATTTGCTCTTCACTCCACTCTTCACTTGTAGTTAGTGGCAAAGAACAGAATCTTTTATATACAGAGTTCTAGTCAGAAAGTATTTAGTTTAGTTCAAGCAAACATTTAGGGATGGATATTAGATGCATGCATACTATGTAAAGCCATTGTGTTGGGCATAAGTGCTACAGAGAGGAATAAAACATGAATCTTGCCCTGAAAGAGCTAGTAGTCTTGAGTGGGAGTTAGGCAAATAAATGGTCAGTTGTCATATGATGAGATGAGAGTGACAATAGAGGTAAGCCACAGGGGCTGTGGGAGCAAGAAAAGGGGCCCCTGACACAGACTAGGGAGGGTAGGGAGGCACCCAGAGTAGGTGGTCTCTGAGCTAAGGCTTTAAAGAGGAGTGGAAATGGAATGAGCCATTAGAGAAGGGGAGGAAGAAGGGAAAAATTGGAGAATGGGTGAGAGTTTCTATACTGAAAGAACTCGATGAGTAGACACAAAGGTAAGGGAGACTCTGTTGTATGTATAGATGCACAAGTAATTTAATATAACTCAATTGGTTTTATGATACTGGTTACTAGGGGACCAAGTACTCAGAATTAAATTCTGATTTGTTTCAAGGAGGTACTGCTATAATGAAAATAGCACTGCCCTTGGAATAAGGCATTCACTTATTCATTCATTCATTCATTTATTCTCTAAGCAATTATAGATGACTGTTGCATGCTAGAAACTGTGTCCATGCTTTATCTAACTGTAGGAAGTTGGCAAGGCTCCTAATTTTTCTGAGCCTTACTTCCACATCTGGAAAATAGGGCATGAATATTAGGTTCGTAAGATTGTTTTGAAGATTAAAATAGATTATCTGTAAATATTTTCACAAATTCTAATGTTCTATACTAACATTTTTCATATTAACAATGTTACATGTAAGAAGGTTATCTTTTTTTTCAGTTTTTCCACGTTTATTTTTATTTTTTTATTTATTATTATTTTTTAAACATCTTTGTTGGAGTATAATTGCTTAAAATGGTGTGTTAGTTTCTGCTTTATAACAAAGTGAATCTGCTATACATATACATATATCCCCATATTTCCTCCCTCTTTTGTTTCCCTCCCACAAGAAGGTTATCTTGATGGACTAAAATAAAATCTGTTTTTGAGAGAGGAAACTCATAGAAGTCAAAGAGGAATAATAGCGTGGTCATTCTCTAGGCATATCCTAATGCATTGAATCTAGCAGATTAAAACAAAACAAAAAAAATTCCCAAGGGGTATCTTCGATTCTTTAGCAACCCTGTCTCTTGGATCTCTTGGAACTTGATTTTTCCCCGTACTATAAAATGAGGATAAGAATAAGTATCTCACAGGGTTTATATGGACATTAAATGAGAAAATATATATGAAAGAAATAATTTATGTCAGTGTTTGGTTTCAATATGATTTCAATAAATATTTGTACCTTCTGAGTCTGAGCAAATAAATATTTGTATCTTCTGAGTCTGAGCTTTGCTTTAGAGGTGTAAATAAGCAAAGGTATCATTTTATAGCTTGTGATTACCAGTTTGGTGAAGGTAGAGAATTGTCATATATAGTACCAATACTTTAAGTATATAATGTTTGGGGGGGGGGGGAAGGTGGGGATTATTTTTGTGGTGTTTGATTCTCAAAGGTAAGTTTTAGGTTTCTCCATCGTGATTGTGACTTTGTGACCTCAGGCATATTTCTTAAACTTTTATTTCTCATCTGTGGAATAGGAGTAACAACAGTAGCTACCTCATAGAGTTATACAGATGAGATAAAACATATAAAGTACTTCAATGCTTAAGTACAGTGCCTGATAAAGGCAGACATACTTTGAAGCTAGTGAAGCTTAAATCTCAGAGTCCTTCATTTGCATGGATCCCCTCCAAGGCCCTGTTCCTGATTACATATTCATAATTTTGTATTCTTTTTCTTAAAGAGGACCCCCATAAGCTTTTGACACCACAAATACTGGATTTACCTCTGATAAATTTTAGGGGAAAACTAAAGGGAGCTAAGTATGTTATTTCTAGAGAAGAAAGCAAGATTGTTGATTAGAGCATTATCAGAGGATCTAGAGATCCCTGTGAAACAAATCATTGGTTTCTAAGATGACATGTAGTACCTCAAGGAGTCAAGAATATTTAATAAAAAGTCAACTCGTCTCTTGGGAATGATAATATGAAAAGACTACGTTATATTGTCAGTGCTGGCAACACTGGGGGATATGCCAGGTTTAGGGTTCATTTCAAGCCCCAAATTAAGTGATTTGAATAATCTTATTTTTTTATTACAGGATAATGTCAAGGATTACCAAATGCATTTTAGTCACATTGGCATTTAAAAAAAATTATAGGAGTATAGTTGTTTTACAACGTTGTGTTAGTTTCTACTGTACAGCAAAGTGAATCAGCTATGTATACATATATCCCCTGTTTTTCGGATTTCCTTCCCATTTAGGTCACCGCAGAGCACTGAGTAGAGTTCCCTGTGCTATACAGTAGGTTCTCATTTGTTATCCATTTTGTACATATCATCAATAGTGTATATATGTCAATCCCCATCTCCCAGTTCATCCCACTCCCCCCTTCTCTCCTTGTCCATACATTTGTTCTCTACATCTGTGTCTCTATTTCTGCTTTGCCAATAAGATCACCTATACCATTTTTCTAGATTCCACATATATACGTTAATATACGATATTTGTTTTTCTCTTCCTGACTTACTTCACTCTGTATGACAGACTCTAAAAACACCTACGAGTCACATTGTTTTTATTCTGTCTCCCTTTCCTGATTAAAAGCTTTGAAATGGGTGGTGGGGGGGGCATTGTTAGTTTATTGTTTCATGATGCCTGGGGTAGAATGTTGCTATTGGAAGCTAAGATCGTTAGGGTTTGGGCAGCCACATATGACCTTCCATCCTAAGACTCTACACAAAACATGAATAGAAGTATGGAGACAAAATAAATTAAGGAAGTACAGAACACTAAGAACAAGGAGTTAATAGTGTCGGCAAGTGAGAGCTGACTTGGAGGAATTCTAGAAATAATGCTGATCTCTGGGGATGGTTTTTCATGGAGCCCCAGAACTGACTTAGGTGGGTATGCCAGATCTAGTCAAGAGAAATGGAGTGGTGCAGATTCATTTGCACTATGGTTAATATTTGGAATTGAGTTTTCTGTTCTGGTTTCAGACAGAGAGAATTTACTGGATAGAACTCCAGTGTCCTTAGACCCGCTAAGGCAGAAATCACTTCTTCTGGTGATATTGGGTATTGCCATGCATGCAAGGGCTGAGATGTAATTTTTGAAAACGTCATTGAAAAATCATTGTTATTAATAACACTTGGGTTCTGGAGTATTTGAAAAGACATCACTAATTGAACCTTGATCTATTTGTACGTGGAGAGTGAGAATTTGTCCATTGGGCTAAAAAGATGGTTGGTTTCAATCACTTTTATTATTATAATATCTCCAAGGAGGAGACTTAAATTGTAAAATGTTCAGGTGCAGTGGTAAAAAAAACTTACATGCATTTACAAGGCTTTTCCTGAGAATCTCAAACTCTGCCTCGACAGTTGCTTGTCCTGCAGAGAAATCTCTCTCTGGCATGAAAGTAATCTCATACATAGGAATCTCCCTGTACAGTGCTATTGGAGCGCTGTGATGAATTGGAAAGATCATGGATTTTGGAGTTCAGTCCTCCTGGATTTGAATCCTGGTTCTATGTGTAATACCTTTGAGACTTTGGACAAGTCACTTAACCCATCTGAACCTCAGTTCCTTAAGGAATAATAATAATCACAAAATGAGACAAAGCTTATAAAGAACCTACTTGAATACATGTCATAGACAAGTTCCTTTCACTTCTCCTAAATGGCTTTGGGAAACTCACACTTTCTTTTACCTTTATTCACAGCCTTGGATACCATACTCTTCTTCACTCTCTTATCTTCCATTTTCTCATCTATAAACATAATGATACCTCCAGTGCTCTGGAGATGAAATGAGTTAACACGTGTGAAAGTGCTGTGTAAACTACAAAGCCCTAATGATGAACAGATGTTATTATGGTTAGTAGTCATGATTCTAAATGAAGAGACCAAGTAGCCTTTCTCTTTGGAGTCTGATTTACTTTCTGGACAGCCATGGATAAGTTCACAAATAAATTCTCAGATTTGAAGCAGTGACGCCTTTGTGTTAGCCATGTGTCATTGTAATTGCAATTTTACAACGAAAGAAAAGTCTAATGGTATACAAGTGAAAGGAAATATTGACTGGAATTGTTCAAATCATTTTCACTTTCTTTCACTATTTTCCTTGTAGGGTAAGGATGCTACTATTAGCAATAGCAACTATATGTTTCATTAAAAAGCCTTATGGTAATACCACTTCTGGTCTTAATGACATGAGTAAGGTTGAGTAGGGGGTCAGTGTAATAACCAAAGGATCTCACCTAGTAGTTAAGCAAAGTGCAGAACTACTTTAAAAGATTTTTATTCCTCTCATGAATAAATGTTCTAAGGTCGTGGGATTTATTTTCAGTTTGGTCCCATACTGAGTTTCAATGAATGTATTTCTGTAGGTGTAGTTAGAGAATTTGAAGATACGACCCTTGGTGTCCAAACGCTAAGAACAGAACATGATGTGTTCTACAAGTGAAAGGAGCCAAGACCCCAGGAATGGGTGTTGGGGGTGGTTTCCTTGAATCCTTCCTTCATCTCACTGCCCGCATTCAGTTAGAGAGTACTACAGATTTTACTTCCTAATCTGTTTCCTCTTCTCTATATTGCCTCTTTGGCATCTACATTTGGATACTAACCTGCACCTGAAACGTATCATGGTCCAAGTAGAACTTTTGACTTTCCTTCAAGTTTTCTCTGCACTAAGCTTTCCTCATCTCAGTAGGTGACACACCTGGGATCACCCTAGCTCTCTCTCTTGTCCTCACATCACACTTTAAATCTATCAGAAAGTCTTATTAGAATATATTCTGAATCTGACCATTTTATCACCTCCATTGATTCAATGAATCATTATCTCTGTTGCTACATCTAGTCTAACTAGTCTCCCTGATTCTACCCCCCACCCCTTACAGACCATTCTTTTTCTTTTCTTTTCTTTTCTTTTTTTAACATCTTTATTGGAGTATAATTGCTTTACAATGGTGTGTTAATTTCTGCTTTAAAACAAAGTGAATCAGTTATACATATATTCCCATATCTCTTCCCTCTTGCGTCTCCCTCCCTCCCACCCTCCCTATCCCACCCCTCCAGGAGGTCACAAAGCACCGAGCTGATCTCCCTGTGCTATGCTGCTGCTTCCCACTAGCTATCTATTTTACATTTGGTAGTGTATATATGTCCATGCCACTCTCTCACTTTGTCACAGCTTACCCTTCCCCCTCCCCATATCCTCAAGTCCATTCTCTAGTAGGTCTGTGTCTTTATTCCCGTTTACCCCTAGGTTCTTCATGACATTTTTTTCTTCTTACATTCCATATATATGTGTTAGCATACAGTATTTGTCTTTCTCTTTCTGACTTACTTCACTCTGTATGACAGACTCTAGGTCCATCCACCTCACTACAAATAACTCAATTTCGTTTCTTTTTATGGCTGAGAAATATTCCATTGTATATAATGGATCTTCTTTATCCATTCATCTGTCGATGGACACTTAGGTTGGTTCCGTGTCCTGGCTGTTGTAAACAGAGCTGCAATGAACATTGTGGTACATGACTCTTCTTGAATTATGGTTTTCTCAGGTTATATGCCCAGTAGTGGGATTACTGGGTCATATGGTAATTCTATTTTTAGATTTTTAAGGAACCTCCATGCTGTTCTCCATAGTGGCTGTACCAATTCACATTCCCACCAGCAGTGCAAGAGGGTTCCCTTTTCTCCACACCCTCTCCAGCATTTATTGTTTGTAGATTTTTTGATGATGGTCATGCTGACCGGTGTGAGATGATATCTCATTGTAGTTTTGATTTGCATTTCTCTAATGATTAATTATGTTGACCATTCTTTCATGTATTTGTTGGCAGTCTATATATCTTCTTTGGAGAAATGTCTATTTAGATCTTCTGCCCAATTCTGGATTGGGTTGTTTGTTTTTATGTTATTGAGCTGCATGAGATGCTTGTAAATTTTGGAGATTATTCCTTTGTCAGTTGATTCATTTGCAAATATTTTCTCTCATTCTGAGGGTTGTCTTTTGATCATGTTTATGGTTTCCTTTGCTGTGCAAAAGCTTTTAAGTTTCATTAGGTCCCATTTGTTTATTTTTGTTTTTATTTCCATTACTCTAGGAGGTGGGTCAAAAAGGATTTTGCTGTGATTTATGTCATAGAGTGTTCTGCCTATGTTTTCTTCTAAGAGTTTGATAGTTTCTGCCCTTACATTTAGGTCTTTAATCCATTTTGAGCTTATTTTTGTGTATGGTGTTAGGGAGTGATCTAATCTCATACTTTTATATGTACCTGTCCAGTTTCCCAGCACCACTTATTGAAGAGGCTGTCCTTTCTCCACTGTACATTCCTCCCTTCTTTATAAAAGATAAGGTGACCATATGTGCGTGGGTTTATCTCTGGGCTTTCTGTCCTCTTCCATTGATCTATATTTCTATTTTTGTTCCAGTACCATACTGTCTTGATTACTGTAGCTTTGTAGTATAGTCTGAAGTCAGGGAGCGTCATTCCTCCAGCTCCATTTTTCGTTCTCAAGATTGCTTTGGCTATTCGGGGTCTTTTGTGTTTGCATACAAATTGTGAAAATTTTTGTTCTAGTTCTGTGAAAAATGCCAGTGGTAGTTTGATAGGGATTACATTGAATCTGTAGATTGCTTTGGGTAGTAGACTCATTTTCACAAGGTTGATTCTTCCAATCCAAGAACATGGTATATCTCTCCATCTATTTGTATCATCTTTAATTTCTTTCATCAGTGTCTTATAATTTTCTCCATACAGGTCTTTTGTCTCCTTAGGTAGGTTTATTCCCAGATATTTTATTCTTTTTGTTGCAATAGTAAATGGGAGTGTTTTCTTTTTTTTTTTTTCAATTTTTTTTTCAATTTTTTTTTTTTTTTTTTGCGGTACGTGGGCCTCTCACTGTTGTGGCCTCTCCCGTCTCGGAGCACAGGCTCCGGACGCGCAGGCTCAGCGGCCATGGCTCACGGGCCCAGCAGCTCCGCGGCACGTGGGATCCCCCCGGACTGGGGCACAAACCCATGTCTCCTGCATCGGCAGGCGGACTCTCAACCACTGCGCCACCAGGGAAGCCCGGGAGTGTTTTCTTAATATCACTTTCAGATTTTTCATCACTAGTATATAGGAATGCCAGAGATTTCTGTGCATTAATTTTGTATCCTGCTACTTTACCAAATTCATTGATTAGCTCTAGTAGTTTCCTGATAGCATCTTTAGGATTCTTTATGTATAGTATCATGCCATCTGCAAACAGTGACAACTTTACTTCTCTTCCAATTTGGATTCCTTTTATTTCCTTTTTTTCCCTGATTGCTGTGGCTAAAACTTTCAAAACTCTGTTGAATAAGAGATTTGAGAGTGGGCAGCCTTGTCTTGTTCCTGATCTTAGTGGAAATGGTTTCAGTTTTTCACCATTGAGGATGATGTTGCCTGTGGGTTGCTCTATGCCTACTTTCTGCAGGGATTTTATCACAAATGGGTATTGAATTTGGTCAAAAGATTTCTCTGCATCAATTGAGATGACCATATGGTTTTTCTCCTTCAGTTTGTTAATGTGGTGTATCACGTTGATTGATTTGTGTATATTGAAGAATCCTTGCATTCCTGGAATAAACCCCACTTGATCATGGTGTATGATCCTTTTAATGTGCTGTTGGATTCTGTTTGCTAGTATTTTGTTGAGCATTTTTGCATCTATGTTCATCAGTGATATTGGCCTGTAGTTTTCTTTCTTTGTGACATCCTTGTTTGCCTTTGGTATCAGGATGATTGTGCCCTCATAGAATGAGTTTGGGAGTGTCCCTCCCTCTGCTATATTTTGGAAGAGTTTGAGAAGGATAGGTATCAGCTCTTCTCTAAATGTTTGATAGAATTTGCCTATGAAGCCATCTGGTCCTGGGCTTTTGTTTGTTGGAAGATGTTTAATCACAGTTTCAATTTCAGTGCTTGTAATTGGTCTGTTCATATTTTCTATTTTTCCCTGATTCAGTCATGGGAAGTTGTGCATTTTTAAGAATTTGTCCATTTCTTCCAGGTTGTCCATTTTATTGGCATAGAGTTGCTTGTAGTAATATCTCATGATCTTTTGTATTTCTGCAGTGTCAGTTGTTACTTCTCCTTTTTCATTTCTAATTCTATTGATTTGAGTCTTCTCTCTTTTTCTCTTGATGAGTCTGGCTAATGGTTTATCAATTTTGTTTATCTTCTCAAAGATCCAGCTTTTAGTTTTATTGATCTTTGCTATCAGTTCCTTCATTTCTTTTTCATTTATTTCTGATCTGATCTCTATGATTTCTTTCCTTTTGCTAACTTAGGGGTTTTTTTGTTCTTCTTTCTCTAATGGCTTTAGGTACAAGGTTGGGTTGTTTATTCGAGATGTTTCCTGTTTCTTAAGGTAGCATTGTATTGCTATAAACTTCCCTCTTAGAACTGCTTTTGCTGCATCCCATAGGTTTTGGGTCGTCGTGTCTCCTTTGTCATTTGTTTCTAGGTATTTTTTGATTTCCTCTTTGATTTTTTCAGTGATCTCTTCGTTATTAAGTAGTGTATTGTTTAGCCTCCATGTGTTTGTATTTTTTACAGATCTTTTCCTGTAATTGATATCTAGACTCATAGCATTGTGGTCAGAAAAGATACTTGAAACAACTTCAATTTTCTTAAATTTACCAAGGCTTGAATTGTGACCCAAGATGTGATCTATCCTGGAGAATATTCCATGAGCACTTGAGAAAAATGTGTACTCTGTTGTTTTTGGATGGAATGTCCCAGAAATATCAATTCAGTCCATCTTGTTTAATGTATCATTTAAAGCTTGTGTTTCCTTATTTATTTTCATTTTGGGTGATCTGTCCATTGGTGAAAGTGGGGTATTAAAGTCCCCTACTATGAATGTGTTACTGTTGATTTCCCCTTTTATGGCTGTTAGTTTTTGCCTTATGTATTGAGGTGCTCCTATGTTGGGTGCATAAATTTTTACAATTCTTATATCTTCTTCTTGGATCAATCCCTTGATCATTATGTAGTGTCCTTCCTTGTCTGTTGTAAAAGTATTTATTTTAAAGTCTATTTTGTCTGATATGAGAATTGCTACTCCAGCTTTCTTTTGGTTTCCATTTGTATGGAATATCTTTCTTCATCCCCTTACTTTCAGTCTGTATGTGTCTCTAGGTCTGAAGTGGGTCTCTTGTAGACAGCATATATATGGGTCTTGTTTTTGTATCCATTCAGCCAATCTGTGTCTTTTGTTGGGAGCATTTACTCCATTTACATTTAAGGTAATTATCTATATGTATGTTCCTATTCCCATTTTCTAAATTGTTTTGGGTTTGTTATTGTAGGTCTTTTCCTTCTCTTGTGTTTCCTGCCTAGAGAAGTTCCTTTAGCATTTGTTGTAAAGCTGGTTTGGTGGTGCTGCACTCGCTCAACTTTTGCTTGTCTGTAAAGGTTTTAATTTCTCCATCAAATCTGAATGAGATCCTTGCTGGGTAGAGTAATCTTGGTTGCAGGTTTTTCTCCTTCATCACTTTAAATATGTCCTGCCACTCCCTTCGGGCTTGCATAGTTTCTGCTGAAAGATCAGCTGTTAACCTTATGGGGATTCCCTTGTGTGTTATTTTTTTTTTTTCCCTTGCTGCTTTTAATATTCTTTCTTTGTATTTAATTTTTGACAGTTTGGTTAATATGTGTCTTGGCATATTTCTCCTTGGATTTATCCTGTATGGGACTCTCTGTGCTTCCTGGACTTGATTTACTATTTCCTTTGCCATATTAGGGAAGTTTTCAACTATAATCTCTTCAAATATTTTCTCTATCCCTTTGTTTTTCTCTTCTTCTTCTGGAACCCCTATAATTCGACTGCTGGTGCATTTAATGTTGTCCCAGAGGTCTCTGAGACTGTCCTCAGTTCTTTTCATTCTTTTTTCTTTATTCTGCTCTGCAGTAGTTATTTCCACTATTTTATCTTCCAGGTCACTTATCCATTCTTCTGCCTCAGTTATTCTGCTATTGACCCCATCTAGAGTATTTTTAATTTCATTTATTGTGTTGTTCATTGTTGTTTGTTTCATCTTTAGTTCTTCTAGGTCCTTGTTAAATGTTTCTTGTATTTTGTCTATTCTATTTCCAAGATTTTCAATCATCTTTACTATCATTATTCTGAATTCTTTTTCAGGTAGACTGCCTATTTCCTCTTCGTTTATTAGGACTGGTGGGTTTTTATCTTGCTCCTTCATCTGTGGTGTTTTTCTGTCTTCTCATTTTGCTTATCTTACTGTGTTTGGGGTCTCCTTTTTGCAGGATGCAGGTTCTTAGTTCCCGTTGTTTTTGGTGTCTGTCCCCAGTGGCTAAGGTTGGTTCAGTGGGTTGTGTAGGCTTCCTGGTGGAGGGGACTAGTGCCTGTATTCTGGTGGATGAGGCTGGATCTTGTCTCTCTGTTGGGCAGGTCCATGTCTGGTGGTGTGTTTTGGGGTGTCTGTGGACTTATTATGATTTTAGGCAGCCTCTCTGCTAATGGGTGGGGTTGTGTTCCTGTCTTGCTAGTTGTTTGGCATAGGGTGTCCAGCACTGTAGCTTGCTGGTCGTTGAGTGAATCTGGGTGTTGGTGTTGAGATGGAGATCTCTGGGAGATTTTCACCGTTTGATATTACATGGAGCTTGGAGGTCTCTTGTGGACCAGTGTCCTGAAGTTGGCTCTCCCACCTCAGAGGCACAGCACTGACTCCTGGCTGCAGCACCAAGAGCCTTTCATCCACACGGCTGCTTAGCCAGAGGGGTGGGATGGGGGGATTGTTTTTCCCTCTCGCATACCCCTACTCCGATGTCTCTCTCTAGAAGGCAATTTGATTGTACCTTAATTTCCGTCCAGTGGTGGGGTAAGGGGAAGAGCACCAATGGGAACTTTTTCCTGGGTTGGTCGTGTCCTGGCTATTGCCCCACCGGTGCTCTCTGTATGGAGCTTTAAAGTAGTAGTTATTTTAAAACAGGGTTGGAAGGTGATCCCCTCAACCATATTTCTGGTGTCCTTGTAAGAAGAGGAGTTTAGGACGTAAACAACACAAAAGAATGACCATGTGGATACAGTGGGAAATGGCCATCTGCAAGCCAAGGACAGTTGTCTTAGAAGAAACCAAACCTGCTGACAACTTGAATTTGGACTTCTGGACTCCAGAATTGTGAAAAAATTAATTTCTGTTGTTTAAGCCAGCCAGTCTGTGGTATTTTGTTATGGCAGCCCAAGAAAACTAATAAACTACCTTATAAGTTAATGTTTGGCACATTATCTGATTCCTAATATATATTAAATAAATATTAGCTCTCAATATTGTTTATTAGTGCTATTATTATTAAGGGGAAGCCCCTAGGGCACAGAGATGTTAAATAACAATATTTGGGATCTCATTTAGTTCGTTTTTTGTTTGGTCAGGAGTACAATACACTCTTCTTCACTGTTCAATTTAATTGAGCAAACATATATTGAACCCTTTTTGTTAAGCAGGTACTGAGCTAGGGGCTGAGGATAAAAGATAAATAGGATATGACCCACACATCTGTTGAGGAGCTTAGGGTCTTGGGAGAAGGATTTGCATAAGCAGATACTTAACATATGGTATGGTAAAGTCTAAGAGGTGTGCTCTGAGTGCTATAAAAGCCCAGAGGAGAGGTTCAGGACCAGCTTCCTGGAGAAACCACTAAAGTGGAGTCTTGAAGGGTGAATTAAAATTCTCAGGTGAAGAAAGGGTAGGGGGCTGGTATCCCCAGCAGATGTAACCAAATATAAAACAAGTTAACATTACTAGAGCTTTACACAAAAAGCAATGTGAAGTAAACCCCAGTTTAGTTTTGAGCAACTTCTGTAAAAGACAAGATGAGGAAACAATAAGAAATAATTTTTTTTAAATGAAACAAAATTTAGAACTGGTATATTCTCCTACTGATTAATAAGTATCATGTTAATTTTTCTGTTTCTATGTGTGTGCTGCATGTAGTGACTAGATATGATAGTAGACCAGCTCTTCTACCCCTGCTAGGAGGATGGGCAAGAGACTTTACACTGCAATTAAATCCAATTAAACTTCATTCATAATTAGATCTATAAAAGTGAAGTATGCCAAATTGAAAATGCTTAGAAAATCTTTTTAAAGATATTGTCAATAATGGAATTATCTCCTGATTTCATTCTATTAATGAGGTTATTTTACTTTTAGTTTTGAAAATAAGAAAAACAGGAGTAGTGTCAGAAAAAAAAATGATTAGAAAAATTGTGAAGATTTGTCTTTCCTTTATTTGATCCGACTATGATGTCTGCCCTTATGGAATTTCAGTCTAATAGGGTACAGCTTAATTAAGAGCAGGGGTTTATTAATATATTTAGCCTTGATTCTTTTTAATAGGCTTGGCACATAGTAAGTGATCGAAAATAGTTATTGATTAAATAATATGTCTGTTGCCTTGCTCAAGTCTTTTCTCCTCTGTAGGTTTTAGTTTCCTCATCTTTTATAAAAAATATTTTAAATTTAAAAAATTTAATTGAAGTATTATTGTCATACAGTATTACATTAATTTCATGTATACAACATGGTGTCTCAACATGTATGTATATACATTACGAAATGATCACCATTTGATAAGTCTAGTAAATATCTGTCACTATACAGTTAATGTAATATTAACAATTATATTCCCTATGCTGTACATTATGTGTCCATCCCTATGACTGATTTATTTTGTAACTGGAAGCTTGTACCCCTTAATCCCCTTCACTTATTTGGCCCATCCCCCATTCCCATTCCTCTGGCAACCACCAGTTTGTTCTCTGTATCAATGAATCTGTTACTGTTTTTTTGTTTGTTTGTTCATTTGTTTTCTGATTCCACATATAAGTGAGCTCATACTGTATTTGTCTTTATCTGTCTAACTTATCGCAGTAAGCATAATACCTTCTAGGTCTATCTATGTTGTTGAAAATGGCAAGATTTCATTCTTTTAAATGACTGAGTTATATTATAGTGTGTGTGTGTGTGTGTGTGTATGTGTGTGTGTGTGTGTGTTTATTCATTCATCTATCTATGGATCCTTAGATTGTCTATATCTTGGTTATTGTAAATAGTGCTGCAGTGAACATAAATCTTTACGAACTGGTGTTTTGGTTTTCTTTGGATAAATACCCAGAAGTGGAATTGCTGGATCATATGGTAATCCTATTTTTAATTTTTTGAAGAACCTCCATACTGTTTTTCATAGTGGCTACACCAAATTAAATTCCAACCAACAGTGCACAAGGGTTCCCTTTTCTCCACATCCTCACCACCAACACTTATTATTTCTTGTCTTTTTGATAATAGCCATTCTGGCAGGTGTGAGGTGATATCTCTTTGTGGTTTTGATTTGCATCTCCCTGACGATTAGTGATTTGGAGCATCTTTTCATGTGCCTATTGGCCGTCGTATGTCTTCCTTGGAAAAATGTCTATTCAGGCCCTCTGCCCATTTTTTAGTCAGATTTTTTTATATTGAGTTGTGTGAATTCTTTATATATTTTGGGTATCAACCCCTTATCAAATATATGATTTGCAAATATCTTATCCCATTCAGTAAGTGCCTTTTTGTTTTGTTGATGGTTTCCTTTACTGTGCAAAAGCTTTTCAGTTTGAGGTAATCCCATTTGTTTATTTTTGCTTTTGTTTCCCTTGTCTGAGGAGACAGATCCTAAAAAGTATTGCTAAGACCATTGTCAAAGTGTATACTGCCTATGTTATCTTCTAGCAGTTTTATGGTTTTAGGCCTTACATTTAAGTCTTTAATCCGTTTTGAGTTTATTTTTGTTTATGATGTAAAAGAGTGTTCAAACTTCATTGTTTTGCATGTAGCTGTCCAACACCACTTATTGAAGAGGCTATCTTTTCCCCATGGTATGTTCTTGCCTTGTTTGTCGTAAATTAATTGACCATAAGCATGGGTTTATTTTAAGCTCTCTGTTCTGTTTCATTGCTCAATGTGTCTGTTTTGTGCCAGGGCCATACTGTTTTGATTACTATAGCTTTGTAGTATAGTTTGAAATCAGGAAGTGTGGTTGCCCCCAGCTTTGTTCTTCTTTCTTAAGATTGCTTTGGATATTCAAGGTCTTCTGTGGTTTCATACAAATTTTAGAATAATTTGTTTCAGTTCTCTGAAAATGCCATAGTTATTTTAATAGGGATTGCATTGAATCTTGCTGTGGGTAGTATGGACATTTTAACAATACTGATTCTTCCTTTCATGAGTATATCTTTCCATTTATTTGTGTCATTTTCAATTTCTTTCATCAGTGTATTATTGTTTTAAGAGGACAGGCCTTTCACTTCCTTGGTAAAATTTATTCCGAGGTATTTTATTCTTTTGATGCAGTTGTAAATGGGATTGTTTTCCTAGGTTCTCTTTCTGATAGTTTGTTTTTAGTATATAGAAACACAAGCAATTTTTGTATATTGATCTTTGTGTATCTTGCAACTTTACTGAATTCATTTATGTGTTTTAATAGTTTTTTTTGGTGGAATCTTTAGGGTTTCCTGTATATACTATCACGTCTTTCTGTAAGTAGTACAGTTTTACTTCTTCCTTTTTGATTTGGATGATTTTTTTAAATCTCTTTTTCATGTTTGATTGCTGTGGCTAGGACTTCCAATACTATGTGAGTAAAAGTGATGATAGTGGGTGTCCTCATCACGAGCTCAGGAGCCATCTTTATCCAGACCCCTAGTTTCCTCATCTTTAAGTGAGGGAGTTGAACTAGATTATATTTGAGCAGTTGCGGAATTAAGACCATGAGTTTTGAAGCTAGTCAAAGCTGAACTCCAAAGCTAGCTCTGTACACTAGACTTCTCTGAGCCTCAGTTTCCTATCTATAAAATGGGGATTGAGTATGATGAGATATAAATGAGAAAATATACATAAAATTATTATACTTTACACGTAAAAAGTACTTTAAAGTGGTAACTAAAGACAAATGTCTTTCTAGCTCTACTATGGTAATGTTAACGACTCTCATTTTATTCTTTTCTTTCACAGATAAGGAAACCAAAAGATAGAAAATATGTAGTTTGACTGCCACATATTAGCTTCCGCTTGTTCAGGACATTTACTATGACATCAGGACATCAGTAACTAGAACATTCAAGGCAGGAATGGGGGCAATACACAGCACACCTAGTTTGCACACCTGTGGCATCCTGAAGCAGCCCAGCAATCCCATCCTCTTCACAGGCTGATAGATCTTTACCTTGGCTTTTTCCAAGATGACCTGTTACCAGAAAAACTCCATTATGTTCCAGAGTACTGTCACTATTATGTTACCTTCCTTATAGTAAAATCTCAGCTCCTCCTTATTTCAGGAAACATAGCTGAAAAGCCTGAATGTGCTTTTCCTTTGTTTGCCTTATTTTACCCAAATCTGAAATGCTTAAAACCTCTTGCTCCTCTGTACACATCATTGCATGTGTTCTTTTCTCTCTGCTAATATGTAGTTTCCCATTTCTTATACCTACAGCTAAGTAAAAGTCTGAGTAAGGAGTAGAGTAGGGGCTAAAAGGACTAGAGCAGGGACTAGAATTCTGACCTCCTGCCAGTTAGTCCATCACTCTATCCACCAGGCTAATGCTTTTCCCAGGATTCAGAAGAATGGCAAGAGAGACGGTATTAGTAGTGAAAAGTGTACTGGTGGAGAATAGTTCAGAGGTGACTTGGGGAGTGGGGCATGGGATCATGTATTAGAGGTCTAGACTAGAAAGGGACAGTGCTGGCCAGGAGATGGGCAGGGACAAAGGCATGTGAAACTCTATGGTTGTATTTTGGTGCAAAATGAGCCATGCCAGTTTACCACCTTCTCTTCTTGTTACTGTGAGCCAGTGACTCTTAGTAGGAGATCTTAGCTATATGCAGATTAGATGGTTACCTGGCACCTGGGAATGCCAAAGACTCATTACACCATTAGGTTTGGAAAATTCTAGTTCCTAGAGTTGCTGAGCTCGGTTTCATGATTATTAGTAACTCTAGATTATTAGGGTTCTATTGTGATCCAAGCACAGTGCCAGGTACTTTACATACATTGTCACATATAGATTTAATGTAAACTGTATTATATAATAATATAAGTTGTCATTCCCATTTTACTAAAAAGTAAAAGCCAAACTTTAGACAGGTGGAATCATTTACCTGGTGGTTTCCCTAAGCAATATTTCTTCTATATTTTGGTACAATAGAATTATTATATCATAAACTTGGACCTTTAGTAGCATTATTCTAGTAAGAAAAATGAAGCCAACCTCTTCATTATGCTAAGAACTTAACTGATTTATGAAGATTGAATTTAGCTTAATGTTACACACAAGGCTAGGAACTTTAAAAGGCATTTGTTAATTAAAAGAAATTTAGTTAACTGATTAAAATGATACTTAAATATCACTGTACATTAAATAGTACTGCCCACTCTGGCTACATAGGAGTTAGTGGAATATTAAGGAAAACAAAATATTACAATTAAGTTGTTAAATTAAAATATACATTTACTTTCCATTTTTTGTTTCATTAAATGAGAGATAAATTTCTAATTCCTTCATATTTATTTTCAAATATACTTTTGTTTTCTTTAACCCAGTTTCTTTCTTTTTTTTTTTTTTTTTTTTGCGGTACGTGGACCTCTCACTGTTGTGGTCTCTCCCGTTGTGGAGCACAGGCTCCGGACGCATAGGCTCAGCGGCCATGGCTCACGGGCCTAGCCGCTCCGCGGCATGTGGGATCTTCCCGGACTGGGGCATGAACCCTTGTCCCCTGCATCGGCAGGCAGACTCTCAACCACTGCGCCACCAGGGAAGCCCTAACCCAGTTTCTTTTAATTACTATATAGTATCTGTCCTCTTCCTAACTTTGGGTTATGCATTTAGCAAACATTTGCTGAACACCTAGTATGTGCTAGGCCTTGTGGTAGGTTCTGGGATTTAGGAATGAACAAATGATCATCTCTAATGAACAAATGATGACAATCCTGGCTGTTTAGGTGGTACTGGTCTAGGTGGAGGGATCAACATATTCACAGTAATCATAAGAGAACGTCAAGTACTGTAATAGTTGAATGAACAGATTCTAGGAGACACAGAGACAGAAGTTATTACTCTTGCCTGGAGGTATCAGGGTGCTCCCTCACAGAGGAGTTGGCATTTGAGTTGGGCCTTAAAGAATAAATAGATTTGTGCCTTTTGGAAAAGTAAGAAAAGGACAATCCAAACAGAGGGAGTAATATACAAAGGTGTGGAAGAATGAAAAGATAAGATACACTTAAAGGTTAGTTAATTGTAACACATACATACATAGAGTTTATGATGAAGGTAAAAGGAGATTAATCTGGTAAGGTAAATTGACACCAAGTGGAGAAGGGCTTTTAAATGTATACAAATTGTGGGACTTCCCTGGCAGTCCAGTGGTTGGGACTTTGCCTTCCAATGCAGGCGGTGCGGGTTCGATTCCTGGTTGGGGAACTGGGATCCCACATGCGTTGGGGCCAAAAAAACCCCAAAACATAAAACGGAGGCAATGTTGTAACAAAGTCAATAAAGACTTTGAAAATGGTGCACGTCAAAAAAAAAATTGCATACAAGTTGTTCAAAAAGCATTTCTTGGTAATATTTAAAGCTAATATAATTTTTCTTGATATTTGGCTTGCTTTACTTTCTATTAGCTTTTTTTTCTGTTCTAGGCGCATAGCTCACAACAAAGTTCAGGCAAACTGAAATTCAAAATAATGCAAAATTTCCACTCAATTTAAAAAAAAAATCATACTTCCTAACACTTTCCCCCAATAAGAACACTCCACTCCCTGGTTTACTTACTATCTCCTCCCAGTGTGCCTCTGCCCATGATGATCTGCACACCTGAAATGTTTTTTTTCCTTTCTCCCTACCCTCCATCTCTCCAAACCTCACCTCATTCTTCCCAGCCCAGGTCAGGTGGCTCCTCTTCCTGCAAGCCTTTTTCAGCCACTGATAACTTTCACACATTTTTATTTTGTTAAACTCCATTGGATACCATGCCAAAGAAAGACAAGGCTAGAAAAATCAAAACTGTTTGTGAAGGTTGTGTATAAATATGGGCCTCCCAGAACTGTGCCAGAGGGGCTTTGTTATGTAGATCCTCTTCCCTGAAATCCTGGAGGAAGAATTCAAGACGCAAAGCAAAAGAGTCAAAGACAAAGGAAGTCAAAGGTGCATATTACTAGGCTGGTGGGTAAAGCCAGAATGGAAGGATGCTGAACAAATGTAAAAAAGATTGCCATAGAGGAGATTTTAGGTGTGTGTGAAAGGCTGGCTCAGGAAATAATGGAAACTAAACCTGAGTATCCTGATGTTTCTTAGATTATCATTTACTAATGTGCTCTTAAAAATTAATTTTTGAAATTAAATATATGTTGTAGAAAAATCAGAAATAGAGATAAGGAAAAAGAAGCAAATGCACAGGTTCCTTAATCCATCCACTTATATATAATTGTTAAAGTTTTAGTAAATATACTTCCAGATTTAGATATGAGTGATGGTTTACTAAACTGGGATCCTACTGTGTTTTCTTTGTGATTTTTTTTTTTTTGCTCAATTTTCAGTCATGAATATCTTTCACTGTCAATAAATCCATTCTACATCATCATTTTTAATGGATATATTATATTACTTTGTAAGTAAGTAATTATTATTTGAAATTTAGTTTAGGTTATTGCACTTTCATATTATTTTTTTGCTATAAGCAACACTATACTGAACCATTCTTATACAAATGTGTTTATACACATCTTTAATTATTTCCCTAAAATAAAGTCCTAAAAGTACAATTGCTGGGTCAAATGATTTATACTTCAAAAGACTTTTAAAAATATGTATTGTCGGGCTTCCCTGGTGGCGCAGTGGTTAAGAGTCCCCCTGCCGATGCAGGAGACACGGGTTCGTGCCCCGGTCCGGGAAGATCCCACATGCCGCGGAGCGGCTGGGCCCGTGAGCCATGGCCGCTGAGCCTATGCGTCCAGAGCCTGTGCTCCGCAACGGGAGAGGCCACAACAGCGAGAGGCCCACGTATCGCAAAAAAAAAAACCAGAAAAAAAAAAATACCCCACAACTAACTTATAGAGTTTTTGCAAGTTCTAAATGAAAGGATCGTGGAAATTATTTTGAACAGTAACACCCTATCCAAATGTAAGGGAGAATGATGATAATGACAATGATGATGATGATTTAGGTTCAGTAAAGTAGAATTCCTACTTAGAGACATTCAGTGGTTTTTATCATATACAGAAACAAGTAGTAAACCCTTATTATTCATTCAATAAATAAATATTTATTAAGCCCTGCTGTGTGACAAATATCATGACACAAAGAGCCTTCATTATCTGGCCCTATCTTCCTCTCCAATCCCATCTCCTGCATCTCTCTCACCCTTACCTTAGTTTCATCCACATTAGCGGGTTTGCATTTCCCAAAACATCCTATGCTCTTTTTACGCTTTTATGACTATAGTTGCTCCATAAACACCAGTGTCCCTCAAGCCTTCTTCCCCTACCCCCTCCTCTACTGATATTATGCACTCTCCTTTTATGTCCTTATATACACTCAGAGCTTCAATAAGATCCCAGAACTGTTATCGCTAGCCCTTAACTGTCTGCTGGGAGGCATGCCCCAGTCTATAACTGCCTGCTATGTAGGTACACTTGGGCATTTCACATACACTTCAAACTTAACTGGTCTAAAACTGAACTCATTATTTTCCTACATTTGTTCTTTCTCCTTTGTTCCATATCTCATTCAGGGTGTCATCTTCCCAGCTGTCATCCGATATGGAAACATGAGTCCTTTTAGATTCTTCCTTATCTCATCACAATACCAAATATTCATCAAGTCTCACAGGGTGTATTCTCAAAGACATTCCCTACTCTCCCACCCTATCACTACAATCTTATTTCAGGCTTTTGCCTCTTCTAAACTGGCTTACTTAGGTTTCTTCACAGGCTTCCTGTGTTTATGGCTTTCTCTCTTCCCTGACTGTCTCCCACTCCATCCTCCAAATTGTTGACACAATAATCTTTCTAAAATAACAATCTCATTTTGTAACTTTTCAGTCCATAATTCTTCAATGACTCTGTAGCGTTCAAAATAAAATTCAAATTCTGGAGTTTCATATGCAAGGCTCTTTACAACCTACATGTTGTCTATATCTTTAACTTCCCCTCCTACCACTTTCTCCCTTCCCTTTATTTATGCACAAAGCTCCAACCATAAAGAACTACTTGCTCTTCCATATATATCAACTATAAGATTTCTAACTTTCTTGTTTTGTACCTTCTATTTCCTCTCCTTGAAATATCATACTTCCCCCTACTTTTTTTTTGTCTAGCAATCTCCTGCTCATCTTATAAATGGCAGTTACTCTGGGAACCTTTTCCTGACCAGTTAAACCTTTGGATGCCACCTAAACCTTTTGTGTTCCTATAGCTGTATGTTTGACTACTCATCTAATCCCAATCATTCTGTATTATAATTGCTTATTTCCTATCTCTCTTACAGCTCAATGAGTGATATGAGGGCAGGGATTATATTTTATTCATCTATCTCTATCATCTAGCGTAGTACCTGGTACATAGTAAATGTTTCTAAAAGAGTAAGTGAATGAATGAATGAATGAGCTGGTTTAGATATGCTAGTACTTCAGAGGTTGGTCATAAGGAGAGGGGAGGGAGCTTGGAACAGCTAGAAACACTAACAAGTTTGTGGGGCTAAATCATATAGAGGTGTTATATTAATTAGAATTATTTGCTTATAAGTGACAGAACTCAAACAAGTTTGAGACTTAGTTGAAGTTTTAAAAAAAGTTTATTAAAAGATGCAGACGTTTCTCATAAGCACCAAGGGTAGCCAGGTCTCATGAAGGATCTTGAAACTCATTAGATAACTCTTTTGTTCCTCAACTTAGGTGTCATTCTCCTCTGTTATTTCCTCCAGACAGACTTTTTCTGCTTCTTATTCCCCATGACAAAATTAGATGATCCCACAAAAACCCTATATTTCTCTCTATCTTATAATTTACCTTCTACCTTCTATCATGTTGGTCATCAAGCCCCAAACATCATACTGCCTCAGCATGTCTAAAATCAATCACTTCATAAGGGGCTACACACCCAGAGACTAGCTGTCTCTCCTAATTTTGATTTTCTAGTGAAGAAAATATGATTAGTCTAATTCAATCAGTCAGCTGTGACCTGGGGGCCAGGATTATACAATGCAGACATGCTGCCACAGACCAGGGGACTAATTCTTGATAACCAAGAGCTAGAGATGCCTCTCAAGTATTTCCTGCCTGCTGAATAGAGCAGGTTTAAAAGTATTTCCAGGTTGAAGCAAAGCTATTTGAATATTTCATGGTTAGCAATCTCTTCATTCTGGCTAGAGTTATAGATTAGAAGGATCCTAGCTAGTAGATGAGGAATAAGTAACAGTGGCAAATTCCCTGAGGGGATGAGCTGACAAGAGTTGTGAGATTTGTAACCAGTACAAACAAATGGGATGGGGTTTAAAGCAAGGCTTTATTCTTATAGGAATTCTTATTGGTATGTGAAGTGAAAATTAAGAGTTTGGCATAACTTGTATGGAATGAATTGGGAGCAGTAGAAGGAAGACTGCAGGTAAATGGAGGCTCAGGACACAGCATCTAATAAAAGCTCATTTAATGTTTGTTGATTGATGAATGAATAAGTGGTGCCTGCTTCCAGGCTCTGAACACTGAGCTCAGGGCTATAATCCTAATTCCCTATCCTACTTTCTGGTAGGCATAGGGCTTTACATGTATAATACATGCTTGGTGCTCATGGGCTTGATGACTGGGTAAGATTAATGTACAGGGTGCAGGTCTCCGGTACCTGCCACTTGGGAGGGCCAGAGCCCTTGGGGAATGACCACGGAGAAAGAGAATAGTGTTCTCCCTTAGTACTTGGATCCCTTTTCTTTCTGAGGACTGAAAACACTGAATTACAGTTAGTTGCACAGAATATGTCTAGCCTGCAAGCTTCTAGTAGACAGGGACAGGTTTTATTTGTGTATTTCCAGTTTCTGGCACAGGGTCTGGCACATTGCTCAACCAATTTTACTTAAATGAAACAAAGGGTAAATAATTTCCAAGTATAATATCATTAATCTAATATCTGTTTTCTTCTCTAATCATGCCAAATTAAAGCACATCTGTTTTCTCGTATATCTGGCTGCTGCTTGACTTGGTTTTAGAAAATATGCTTCTACCACTGCTTTTAACTTTAAGAAGTCACTCCAGGATTACACAGTAAATGCTATTAGAGGTCAATTAGATACCATGCACAGTGTCAGACACAGAGAATAAATATTTCTCTTGTGGACAAATGAGCTGCTGCCCTGTTGTAATTGATGTTCACGGAAAGAACTCTGTCATACTGTATATCCCAAACTCTTTGTCATCCTCTGCTGAACACTCATTTGATGTCATTCTAGACGTTGATTTGCCACTAGAGATGAGATTTTTTTAATGCTGCATTTAAATGTGATGCTTTATAGTGGATGCAAAGCCACTGGAGACTGGCATCTTTGGTACCCACATATCTATTTTTATGCTTGACTGTCCAAAGAGAGGAGATTCCTAACACCTCTAAACACAAATGACTAGATGTTCCTCTTTTGGATCCTTTTTTTCTTAAGCAAAGGTGATTTATATTATTAATATACAGCTTTTAATGCATTGTTCTGGTCACAGTTTAAAAGTTTCTATTTTTATTTGTGTGAAATACCTCTGAAATGAGCATCCCATGACACACGGAGTCCAAATGTAAGATCAAGAGCCACAGCAGTAAAATAGGCCAGACTCTCCAGATTTTGTAGCTTGTTCTCTTTATATCTTTTTAATGGTTTAACGTAGAGTTTTCAGTAAGATAGTACTATTTGATCAAAGTTATCTTCCTTTACTGTGACAAAAGGCCTTGCTTTGCAGCAGAAGTCCATCTGTCCACCTAGTAGATATTTATTGAGCAGTTGCTAATCCTGAAGGCTAGGAACCTGATTGTGTAGCCGTCTACTCCGCCACATTAGATTTCTATGGAGTCCCTCCTCAGGAGACACTCTGGGCCAATGGCACACTCTTTCTTCTAAGTGAGGCTTGTACACCTAAATTCTGTCCAGCCTTCTTCCTGGTGATCAGTGAGGGCTCCTTTTCTTCTTTTACATAAGATCTAGGTCAAGTAGAGGCAAGCTTGGCTCTGTGTTCCCTTTCCATGGGACCTCTTATTTCAGTGCCCAAACAGGAGGTTCCTGTAGGCATGTTTATCATTTCTGCTGCATGGAAGAGACAGAAGAGATTACATTACAAAAAGAAAAGATTCTCTGACCCTCTTAGATCTTCCACTCTAAGCCACTCATCTTCTCTATCACCAGGGAAGCTTTGCTCTGAGGTTCTGTTTTGATCTAAGTCAGAAAATTTCATTTCTTTGGAGACAGGGTTAGTGAGGAGGCAGTCATCTTTCCCAGACATTGATGTGAAGAAGTGTGTGTGTCTGGTCAATGCTCTGTGGCAAGCCCTATAGAGGTTCTCTGGAGATTAAAAAGGAGATTAAGTTTCAGACATTCAAGAGTTTATAGTCTTGCAGGGGAGACTTCCATAAACACATACTTATAAAGTGTCAAGTGCTATAATAGGACACTCAGAAAACAACTTGAGATTACTAAGGTTGGAGTGACTCATACTGTCTAGAGAGATTAAGGCATACTTCAGAAAGGCAGTGGTGTTTGAGCTGTTTGAGAAGGAATTTGACAGGCCTCCAAGGGGCCCTTTCCTGACATAAAGCACAAAACGGGGAAAGAGGATGGCACCCCTAGAAATAGTAAGTAGTAATTCATGAGGCAGTGAGACCCATTGGTTAAGAACACAAACTCTGGAGTCAAACTGCAAGCAGTTGATATTAGCTTAACTACTCACTAGTTCTAAAAAGTCACTTAATGTTTGGTGCCTCAATTTCCTCATCTGTAAAATGGAGATGCTAGTAAGATGACCTGCGGTTGTTTTAAGGAATAAGTGAGAAAGCAGTTAGAATAGCATCTGGCCCATATTAAGCAACCATTTTATCATGACCATGTGCCTGGTAATAGTGAAAGCTGAGATTACAGGGTAAAACGTGCCCAGATCATGAAGGGTTTTGTGCAAACCATGAATTTGGACTTTATCCTGAAGACAGTGTAAAGGCATTTTCCATAGACAAGTGAGACCCTCAGCTTTAAAGGAAAAAAAAAAAAAGCACTTTTTTAATGAAAGATGATTCTAATTAATAATTTCCTTACTTAGCAAGAAATCATTTAATAAATAATAATAGCAACATTAGAAACAAAAACGTGAATTTTTTCTTTTAATGATATACTTCTTCCCATCAAAGATTGGATAATCAATGAAACCAACATTTTGGATCACTCTCCTTCTTGCCTTGAACTCTATGATTTGAATTTAAACTGTTTATTTTGGGATACTGCTTAGGTCTCTTGACAGGACATAGCTTCTGATAAGTAGACACAGGGTTCAGCCAGATTATCCAATCCTGCCAGGTGGGGCATTAGCCTCTTCTGATATCTCTTAGGAAAATGAAACTTGGCTTGAGTAGGAGACTATACGAGTAAGGAGAGACATTCTTTTTTTTAATTTAGTTTTTATTTTATATTGGAGTATAGATGATTTACAAAGTTGTGTCAGTTTCTGGTGTACAGTAAAGTGATTCAGTATATATATATTTTTTTTTCCATATTCTTTTCCATTATTTGTTATTATAGCATACTGAGTAGAGTTCCCTGTGCTATGTAGTAGGTCCTTGTTGATTATCTATTTTATATATAGTAGTGTGTATATGTTAATCCCAAACTCCTAATTTATTCCTCCCCCATCTTTCCCCTTTGGTACCATAAGTTTGTTTTCTAAGTCTGTGAGACTTATATTTTTATTTTATAGGTGAGAGACCAAAAGAATATGTTACCCAAGATGATGTGGTTGCAAATTTTGGAGCAAGGGTCAAATCAGGTTTCACTAAACCTAAACCCCATACCCTTTCATTAGACCATTAAGTCTTACCCCAGTCACTGTTGGTCTCTGAGCTAGCTATCAGAGTAAATTAGACTGGTTTCTGCCCTTGAGGGGACACAGTTTAGTGGGAAAGATGAACAAATCAGTGATTATAAGATAGTATCAGAGGTACTATAATAAAGGTATGGATAAATTGTTATGATGTTACAACGAAGGGATCAAGGTAAGCTTCCTGGGGAGGCATCTTTAAAGATAATTAGAAGTTTTTCCAGGCAGAGAAGGGTGGAGAGTATGTCAAGAAGAAAAACACCATAATGTCTATCTGATAATAGAAAAAAATATTCTGCGTGACTGCAGTGACCATGTGGAATCCTTCTTTAAGACCCTGCATAGATCACACTGTGGTCAGTCAAGCGGCCAGATATAAGAACCTTAACTACAACTGCAACCAAGCTCTCATGCCCAGGACTCCAGGTCGCTTTAGGTTAAAGTGATTCCTCTCCTACTTCCTCTCACCCTCTAGAACTTGCAGAGTAACTAAGAAGGATACTTTGGCTCTAGACTGCCTGTGTTCAAATCCAGGCTCTAGTAGCTGTGTGATCTTGGGAAGTTACTTATCCTTTTTATAAAATGAAGATACTAATGATACTTACCTGATAGATTGGTATGAAGATGAAATGAGTCAATATAGTTAATGTGTGTAGAACAGAACCTGGGACATAACAAGTATTTACCATTACTATTAATAGTAGTGGGGAGCTGAATATAATATATGTGCTTAGAATCTCAAAATGAGTGTTGAGTGGGGGAGCATGGTAAGGAAGCAGGTAAGATGTATAAAATGTATAATCCACCTATCCCTTGCGGCATTGCTGGGATAGTTAAATGACATATGTGCACTAAATGCCTGTCACATAGTAAGCCCTCAGGAAATGGTTAGTGCTACGATCATGACAATAGTGATGACAATGTTTATCATCATGTCAAGCCTGTCCAGCTTGACTGAGCCTGTCACTATTTGGCACTTGGTGAGCCACTGAGGGTATAGCTATGAGAAGGACAGACACGAACCCACATAAAGCTTACATGTGAGTTCAGGCTGAGTGCAGGCATCATGCTTTAGTCACATTTATGTTCAATGCCTAACACTGTGTGATTGCTCAGTAACTATATTGAATTGATTCATTCATTAATGAGATGAAGCTATCTGAGTTTGCATTTTACTAATTTGACTTGTTATCAGTCAAATGGAAGGATTGAATCAGCCTTATGTCACATGTCAGGGATCTTCTCTGAACAAAGTTTTTTCCTTTTACTTCTCTTTACTTCCCAGTTATCATATTCTTAAATTTAGGGAAATTAGGCTAGGTCTAAAAGAAATCAAACAAATACCAGGTTTTTGGAATCAAGTAAAATAAGACTATAATTGAACTAATATTTTTAAAGTCCAGTGCTATAGCAAGCACTGCGCTGAACACTTTCAGTACTTTAGCTTATTTAATCCTCACAGCTCTGAACTGTGTGATGGGGAAATTGAACTGAGGCACAAAGGACTCCAGGGACTTGTCCAGGGCCACACATGTGGTAAATGGTGGAGGTGTGACTAGACCTAGTCTTTTGACTCTCAATCCTGTGCTTGTTCCATTTTGTCTTTCTGCCTCACTAAGATCTTCTCTTGATAACCTTAATGTCTCTCAGTGATAGATTTACTCCTTTTGCTACACTATCCAGTTTATGGGTGATATTTATCAACAATCATCGTGAAAATATAGATGAATTCAGCATTTAAAGGGTTAAGTTGGCATTCCTAATGATGAGAAAAAGCCTGAAGTACTCCAAAGATTAAGCTTAATGGAGGAATTTTAGATGATCAGGGTTTATTTTTGCAGCAAAAGTCCCCTTATGCATTTCTGTGCATCTCTGCACCCCATCCTGCCTCAAGGATGTACCATACTTGCTTCTCTGTGTTGGGCAAGCACTCCTTTGCTGGGCAGAGGACAAACATTAGCAGTTTGGTAGAGTGGAAAGAAGGAACACTTGCAAGGGAGCTAAAGAGGCATGCTCCTGTATTACTATGTGAATTAAACCAAGGCCCTTTTCTCCTTTGGGCCTTGTTTTCCTTATCTACAAAATGAGGTCATTAGAATGAGTGATTTATAGTTCCTCTTCCAGTTTTGTGTTATGTTTAACCTGTATTAAATCTAATTTGAAGATTCTGCTTTTGTGTAAAGACCACAAAGCAAAGTGTCTTTTATGCCAGAGTGTATCTGACCCAGCAGAATTAAGCCAGCATGGACAATTCTTGCTGGCTTAGCAGGCTTGCCCTGACACCAGCTGACTGACCTGTGCCTGGCAAGGAAGGGGAGGGGAAGCTGCAGCAGAATTTATTGCCACTCATGGTGATCAGGTGATTTGGTATGAGCCCACAGTGTTCTTTCCACTCTACCATACAGCTTGTTTTTGTCCTCTGCCAAGCAGAGAAGCACCTGCTCCTGGGTCACACAGATCAAGCAAAAGAGGGGGCTGCCTGGGCACACTCCTAATTGTAATGGTGTGATGAAGGAGAAGGGGGATGGTGGAGAGTGTCAAGTATCTGTCAGGAGAGAGGGTGCTGGATCTGTCCTCATAACACAACTGGAAAATGACCAGTAAACTAGACTTCTGGGTGAATTCCAGAGGGTCAGTTGATAGCTTTAACTTCACCCACTGAATGCCAATCAGCTGGATTAGTCTCTTTCTTCCCACCCACCCCCCCACCTTACCTACATCATAGCAAGTACTTTGAGATAAGGAAGAAATGAGAAGTGGGGAACAGGTGCGGATGAGTGGTTCACATCTGAGGCTGTGAATGGCAGACACTCACAGAAACATCCCCTTCATTTGTTGCCCATTGCCTGTGGTTCTGAGGTGGGTGCAACAATTTAAAGAGACGGATTGGCCTGGCCCTAGTGGTAGAAGTACTTCAATAGTGAGTATTGTCTAGGTATTGGTAGTTACTGGCATCTGGCCAGCACCAATGATGTGCTTCTACATTGTATTAGAAAGGTGCTTCTGGACTGATGCAGGTGAGAGATGCCGGCTAGTGACTAGAAAAATGCCAAAACCATCGTCTAGTTCTAGGGAAAGAAACTATCAGGGACTGGGTGAAAGGGTCTTTTTGTAACTGAGTGATGCTCCTAAAGACTTGAAATGAAAGTCAGGGATCATGTAAAAGAGATTCATTTATTTATTCAAGAGATATTTATTGAGATTCTGTCATGAAGTGGGGACTGAGCTGGGCTGGGAATATGAAGTTGAGCAAAACCAGCCACTAGTTATTATGGAGCTTATAGACTGGTAGAAAAGGTAGACATTAGTCAAATATTCACACAAATAAATAGGTATAGCAAACTGGTACAGGGGAAAGCATAGGTGCTATGGTAAGGTATGACAGATTATGACATGGTCTAGTGACACAAGGTGGTGTCTCTGAGGAGGTGACCATTAAGCTAAGGTTTGAAATTGGCTAGAAGTTAACTAAATGAAGCAGAGTGGGTAAGAATCATTTGGGAATTAGGATCAACGTGTCAGTCAGTCACTTAAGGTGATATGGTGGCTACAGTTACTTTTTACATAGGTTGTCAGGGGTCAGAGCTTATGAGAATAGCTAATATCTGGTGATACTGGATGAAGAGAGAGAATTCTAAATGACAAACAAGGTTCTTAATGGTTCAGGTCCTTTATTTTCATGGACCCTCTTCTCAGTAACCAGCATGGTTATATGTGGCATGTAGAGTTAGTTGCCTTTCTATGTACATCTCTCAGGAACTCTCTGAAGGCATAAATAATGCATTACCTTTTTTTGTTTAGCATATAGCAATAATTGAATATCTGCCGTGTGCTAGCTAGACTCTGTTTTGAGCATTGGTTAGTGTTAGGGAATGTAGTTACAGAGATGAAAATAAACAGTCCCTGCTCTCTATGCATTACAAACAAGTCTCAGGCAATGGTCCTCAAAATGCAGTTCTCAGAGCAGCATTGGCATCACTTGTCAGCTTGCTAAGACCACAGATTCATGGATCTGACTCCCACCTAATGATTCAGAATTTCTAGAGATTCAGGACGCTATTTTAATAAGCTGTCCAGTTGGTTCTTATTCACATTAAAGTTTGAAAACCACTGGTCTAGGATATGATATAATAAAGACATGACAATTTATGACAACAAAAAGACGTTTATTGAGCATTTCCTATGTGCCAGACATTGTTCTGAGGATTTTACATGTATTATTCCATTTATTCCCTATAATAACCTTATGAATTGATATTATCATTATTTTTATCTCACTGATGAGAAAACTAAGGCTTAGAGAGCTTAATAAACTTGTATCTGGTTAATGATAAAACCAGGATAAACAGATAATTACAATAAACAGAAAATCTAATTCAATACGGTAAAGCAATAATAGAAGTGTGATCAGATTGTAGCAGTTGTTGGCAGTTCTATGACAGGTGCACCAAATTTTCCTTGATGGGGCTTACAGGTGGACTGTATAAAGTGAATGCTCTTCAGTGAGTACTGAACTTCTAGATCAGAAGCTAAGAGGTGGCATTCCATGTAATTTACAACAAGAATTGAGCGAAAGGGAGAGGCGTGCCATGTGTGTTTGGAAATCAGAATTTATTTGGGTCACTAGATGTGGTATTTGGATCAGGCAGCCAGGTCAACAGTGGGAGTTGGCATGAGGATTTAGAAACCCAAAGTCTAAGTCATGGCTGAGTACAGAACTCAGTAGGTTAGTGCTCAAGATACCCAAAGTAGGATGTCCAAAGTCCAGGGGCAAAGTTGAGATGGAAATTAGAGGTAGGGCCTTACTAAGGCTTTTGAAAGCGCCAGGCTTTCTTACTTTTTGAGATCTACCTTTCAATACAAACATTAAAATATACTGACCTCTCAAATCAAACAAAATTAGTGTATATCTCTAAAAAGGGTTGAGTTGAATTTCAGTTGGCTAGTTGACATTTTTGTAGCTATTTAATTCACACTTATTAATTTTGGCTTTAAAAGTTTCTTTTGTTCTTAATTAATTAATTAATTTTGGCTGTGTTGGGTCTTCGTTACTGCACACAGGCTTTCTCTAGGTGCAGCAAGCAGGGGCTACTCTTCGTTGCGGTGCGCAGGATTCTCATTACGGTGGCTTCTCTTGTTGCAGAGCACGGGCTCTAGGCATGCGGGCTTCAGTAGTTGTGGCACGTGGGCTCAGTAGTTGTGGCTCACAGACTCTAGAGTGCAGGCTCAGTAGTTGTGGCACATGGGCTTAGTTGCTCCGCGGCATGTGGGATCTTCCCGGACCAGGGCTTGAACCCGTATCCCCTGCATTGGCAGGCGGATTCTTAACCACTGTGCCACAAGGGAAGTCATGTTTTGTTTCATTTTTGAGCCTATATTTTTTTCAGATCTCAAAAATTTTTCATAGACTCGTGAAAGCCCTTAGGCTCTGGGCACTGTGAGTTTAGCACCTAGTGGATAAAACCACCCTAACCAGAGGAGGGAGTAAGATATTACCAGATAGGAGCAATGAGAAGGTTGTCATGATCTCCCAGAAGTCGCTAGAATAAAGAGTGAGACATCAATAGATATAACAGGTCAGCTTTATTCTAACATTGACCTAGCATTGCTAAGGGAGTCGTAGATTATGCTTTGTTCAGTTCTTAGAGGCTGAGCCAAGACCTTATATGTCCACACTCAAGATGTATATTTAAATACCACTCATGCCCCCACCTCTACCCTCCCCTACTCAGTGTTCCACACCAACAGCTACAGAGACTAGATTAAAAAGAAAACAAGAAAAACTGTCTAAATTCTGAAATGGTCTGCTTTTCAACAGTTTAGGCTTCATTCCCTGTTTCCCGTTTTCAGTCTCTGCCAAGCTCAGATGGCTTGTGTCTCATTTGGATTGGTGATTCCTTTTGGACTGTCTATCTGGCTTGGACCTGGCAAAACATTTTGGGGAAACCAGAGTTGCTGCTTCCACATTGTGTCATGGATGCCTTTACAATGATCTAGTAGAGTGTTTACTTCAATTTTCAAAAGTGAATCCTGAGATACCAAAAAGGTAAGTGATTGCACAGGGCTTCAGAGCCATTGGTGGTGGAAACAATAACAGAATTCACATTTCCTAATTCCCAGTCTTGTGTTATTTCTTAGTCTTATGCTTCTTAGCCTCCAATGTTTTTACCTATAAAATAAGATGAACTCAGATATCAAGGTAAAGTAAGTGGTCCTTTGAATATCATTTAATAAGGAAGCAGAGTTACATATATATACATACTAAAACCAATGATATTAATATCAGTTAATATCTTTAAATTGCTCTACAAGTTAAAATAAAATCATTTTTTTCATATGTGCTATCTCACTTAATTCTCACAATTAACTTGTCATGTGGCTGTGCTTATTTTCCATATTTCAGTGATCAGAAAGCTGAGTATCATTTAAGAGACTCACTCAAAATCAGTGGTAGGGCTTCCCTGGTGGCGCAATGGTTGAGAGTCCCCCTGCCGATGCAGGGGATGCGGTTTCGTGCCCCGGTCTAGGAAGATCCCACATGCTGTGGAGTGGCTGGGTCCGTGAGCCATGGCCGCTTAGCGTCCGGAGCCTGTGCTCCGCAACGGAAGAGGCCACAACAGTGAGAGGCCCACATACTGCAAAAAAAAAAAAAAAAAAAAAAAATCAGTGGTAGAACCAGGACTCAAGTTTGATATTCTGATGACAAATGCTGTTTTCTTTCTGCTCTGACATATTACTGCCATCCTTCAATTTCAAACTGGTGAAACTTATTAATATACTTCCTTTTTTAAAAAAATAAATTAGTTTATTTATTTTTGACTGCCTTGGGTCTTCTTTGCTGCTCGTGGACTTTCTCTAGTTGTGGTGAGCAGGGTCTCCTCTTCGTTCTGGTGTGCGGGCTTCTTGTGGTGGCTTCTCTTGTTGCAGATCAGGGACCCTAGGTGCACGGGCTTCAGTAGTTGTGGCTCATGGGCTCAGTAGTTGTAGCTCGCGGGCTCTAGAGCGCAGGCTCAGTAGTTGTGGCACATGGGCTTAGTTGCTCCGCTACATGTGGGATCTTCCCAGACCAGGGCTGGAACCTGTGTCCCCTGCATTGGCAGGCAGATTCTTAACCACTGTGCCACCGGGTAAGCCCAAGTATACTTTCAATTAATATGAAAATTGAAAAATGTGGGCCAACGTTTGCATGTTCTCTGCAAACTTATCCTTATTAAAGCAAATAATGGTATAAACCTCTCTGCAAGAGAGATTATGTATAGACCTGACTACTTTTGAACAGTTCAGAAGCATCTAATTGCAGAAATCAATATGAATACTTTATATCTATACCATTAAGTGAACCTCCAAATGTTCTTTACTAAATGGTAGTTTATTGGCCTACCTTTAGTTACTGTGAATATTAGAAAGTAATACATTGCATTTATTTTAAAATATATTGTGATTCACCCTCTTAATTAAATCAGAGACTTCCCTTAATCTGAGGATGACAAATAAAATTCGTTATATTTTCACATCCCTTTATAGTATTCTTTTTTATTAAAGTATAGTTGATTTACAATATTATATTAGTTTTAGGTGTACAATATAATGACTTGATATTTTTATAGATTCTACTCCATTTAAAGTTATTATAAAATATTGGCTATATTATCTCTGCTGTACAGTATATCCTTGTAGCTTATTTATTTTATATACAGTAATTTGTACCTCTTTATCTCCTACCCCCATTTTGCCCCTCACCCCTTCCCTCTCCCCTCTGGTGACCACTAGTTGTTCTCTATATCTGTGAGTCTGTTTCTGTTTTGTTGTATTAACTCGTTTGTCGTATTTTTTAGATTCCACATATAAGTGATAACATACAGCATTTGTCTTTCTCTGGCTGACTTATTTCACCATAATACCCTCCAGGGCCATACATGTTGTTGCAAATGGCAGAAGTTCGTTCTTTTTCATGGCTGAGTAATATTCCCTTGTATGTATGTACCGCATCTTCTTTATCTCTTCATCTGTTAATGGAAACAGGTTGCTTCCATATCTTGGTTATTATAAATAATGTTTCTATGAACACTGGGGTGCATGTATCTTTTTTTTTTTTTTGCTGCAAGTAAGTAGATTTTTTTTGAATAATTAATTAAATTATTTTAATCCTCTATGTAGGTCCATTTGTCCATAAGCATGTATCTTTTTGAATTAGTGTTTTTGTTTTCTTCTCTATACCCAGGAGTGGAATTGCTGGATCATATGGTAGTTCTATTTTTAGTTTTCAAGGTGCTTTTGCATTCACTATGTCATATGATCTTAAACACAATGCTGTGAAACGAATAGGGCAAATATTATTTTTACTTCACAGATAAGGAAACCAAGGAATAGTGAGGTGAAATGACTTGTTCAAGGTTGCACAGCAAGGGTGTGCAAAACTCAGGTTGCTTACTTATATTGAGTGACACAACTTAGCAATATTTTCAAAGGCTATGGCAGATTTTTTTTTTGTGGGGGTCAGATTACAAACTCATGAGGGCAGGGAACATCTCTGTCTTATTTAGCTTTATTCCTTAGTGCCTAGCACAGTGTGTGGAACACACTGTGCTCATTAAATATTAGTTGAGTGAATGAAGGAAGGCTTTGGATCATGGAGTCATAGGTCATGAGGAGAAGCTACCCAAGGAAAGATTGACTGGATTATGTTTGAAAAGTGTGCTGGATCTCAGAATTTTTTATAGGTAGGAAGATCCTGGGTTTTGTCAGATGAATTGGCCTCCAGACTGAATGCATATAACCTGACGCTGCTACACAGCCCCCCTGAACATCCTTATATCATAGCACCTCTCGTTGTGTGTGCTATTTATCTGTTTAGTTGCCTGGCTTCCCTTGCAAACCATGAGTCTCTTGAGAGCGGGAGGATGTCCCATTGTACTCCAGTCCATAGCACTGAGCTTGACATATGATAGACCCCAAGTATATATCTGTAGAAGAAATGAATGAATGAATAAACAATAATATGATTCAGTATACAACAGCAAAATAGGCAAGTCAATTAGGAAGCAACAGGGTTTGTAACAGGGAAGTCTTAAAATAATTAAGTCTGATTCAACGTTAGGTTGGTAAGAAAGGTAGCCACAGCTTTCCATGGTATATTTACCTTTTAAAATAGTCTGTATATATTTATGGTTTAAATGCTTTCAAAAGTCACTAAAAGGTTGTTTTATTGAACACTTCTATTTAGTTTGAATGTCCCTTTTTTGTAAAGGAATACTTTGTGCTTAAGGAGAAACTGAACATGGGCTTTCTATCAGGTCTTGAGCTCTACTTGCCTCGGTTTCTTTACCTGCAAAATAGGGGGTAGTAGTACTTCTATTAAATGAGACAATACTTGGGAAAGCTCCTAGCACAGTGCCTAGTTTATAGGAGGAGCTTTATAGATATTTATTGAATAAATGACTGAATGACTCTCATTTTCCTTTGACCTTCATTCTCCTGTCACTGAACTTTTGATCCTTTTAGCAAAAACTTTCGTGAGGAAGAAAAGAGTAAGACATTTTGTTGTCAACTGAAAATCAGCTTTTAAACATCGTGTGTTGTGACTATGCTACTTTTGCCAGGAGGGATGTCCATTTTTCACCCTGATGATAATCAATTTTTTTTTTGCCTCAACCTCCAAAGAGTTTTAGAATTAATATTATTTTCCTCTCTTTGGGTGTGTTTTCCTTTGAGAATGGAATTTGGGTCTTGGTACTGGTATACTAGTTCAATACTCTTATTGTCCTCCATTTAGTCTAGTGTTTCTTCATGGTTCAAATTGCCCTTCGTGAGGAGCCGAGCTTGTAATACGCACTTGAGATAATGTGTAAATGCTTTCACTGGCTCAGTTCCCTTCCTCACCCAGCATGCCTGAGTAACCTTCACAACATCAAGATTAGGTGTACATGTACCGTCATAAATAATGCCTTGTGCAGGGGTAATGTAAATGGAATCTGTTGAAATATTGCCCATTATATTAAAATTTATGTTTCGATTATCATTTTTATTATATGAAACAAGTTTGAGCTTTATAAAGTCATTCAGAAAAGAGATCTGCATCACTGTTAGGACTGTCTGTCTACTTGGCATCTATGCCTAGCACAGTGAGAGTCATAAGAACATTTCTAAGGCTATTATTTTTTTCCTCTCTGCTTTGAAGATCCAAATTGGATTACTTAACAAATTATTATTTGAACTACCTCTAACGGTGTTATATGAAAGTCCTAGACATAGCACTTCTCCATTCCCATGTCAGAAGGATCTTTATGAAATGCAAATCTAATCATATATCCCTTCCTGCCTTATCTCCTTCAATGGCTCCCTATTTCCTACCTTATGAAATAAAATAAGCTCCTTAGTTTGACAGAGCCTTCAATATCTGTCCTTGTTTTCTTCCTTTCCTCTCTCACCTTGTTGCCTAGGTTCTAAACTCAAAGTCTTTCCAACAGCAATGCTTGTAGTTTTCTCTCACGTAAAATGATATTTCTTTCCTCTGTTCTTTTTCCAAAATTGTTCCCTTTCTGTGGGAGATATCACAGCCCACCTTTACCTAAAAATACTTCTTTAACACTTACTCATTTTAGGGCTCATTTCAGTTGTCACTTCTCTTGGAGAACTTCCCTTGATCTTCTAGGCTGGGTTAGAAGTTCCTCTTCCGTGTTCTCATAGCTCCTGGGACTTTCCTTTATCATAACATTTATGACCTTGTAGTATAATTCTGTGTTTATTTGTATATCTTCCTCATTATATTTTAAGATCCTTAGAGATGAGGACGCTGTCATATCCATTTCAGTATCCCAGCAGGGCTGCAGCTAGCTCCTAATAAATATTTATTTGAGTTAGAAAAAAACATACTCATTCCATTGGGCCAGACTTAGCCCATAACAGGAAGTCTTTGTGTGAGGCACACCCTGATTAACTATGTAGCAGCTCTGCTTAGGCCCCCACAGCGTGTGATGTACAATAAGTGCTCAGAGTATGTTTGTTACGATGAATCCATCAAGTAGTCAATGAACACAGGATGGCAGGAAAAGTTGAAAAGCAATTGAAACAGTCAATTAAGCAATTAAGAAGAAAATGTAAATCATCATAAAGAAGACTTGAAATATCTGTAATAAAGGGAATGTTTCTGGGGCAAGCCTTTCTCTAAACATAGAAAAAGTTGTAAAGTGGAAGATCTTCACAAACAATCAGTAGATACACAAACTCTGAAATTACTTTAATTTCTGCTAGCTTGTTTTACTGAAGGTATATCATACTCTGTGTGAGATGTTTATTTTCTTTGAAGCTATCACCAATGTATCTCAATAGCAGGGTATTAACCTTTTATCCAAACTGACCAGAACAGGGAAATAGAATAGGTAACGACTTAAAAAGCAGTGTGGAGAGGTATAGAGTAAACTACGACAGCTTTGAGAATTTCTTTATTTTTTTTTTATTTTTGTCTCTTTTTTAAATAACAAACCTCTCACAATGTGAAAAACACTTTGGTAGAAAAGAATGTAATATTGAAAACAGAGAATAGAAACATTGAATTAAAACTTCAGCTTCACCATTTCCTATCATTGTGACTTTATTAGTGCTCTCTGATTGTCTTAATTAGACCCTCATATTTTCCTTTTGATGTAATGGCTACCATTTGGTGAAGACCTGCTGTGTACTAAAACTTTACTTACATTTTGCTATTTAATTCTCCTCCTGAATCCTCTGATATAGGTGTTATTATCCCCATTTTAGAGATAAGGGAACTAATGTCTAGAAGGGTACAGTAAGTTGTTTAAGTTCACACAGTGATAAAAATCAGGATACTAGCTCTGGCCTGTCTAATGCAAACATGCATCCCTAGTTGGAGTTAGCCCATTATTTTGTAGATACAAAATTAGAACCTACCTTCTTTTTTTCTGAGAATGTCTTCCTGTACATAATGCTTTAATCATTACTCTTTAGTGATTAAAGAGTAATCATTATAGTACTCTTTAATGTAAAGAACTGGTTCACATTAAAGTGTAATATAATTTCCCTTTAGATTTAATCCGTGTTGGTACTTAGAAGGCTTTAATGCCAAATGTTAAGAGATTGGAAACTTGATCATTGAACTAGATGAGCTCAGGCTCTTTGAGCCCCAGAGAAAGACTCCTCCAGGTGAGTTCACTAGCACTTGATTCAGGAACCATCCCAAAACATAAATTTTGGAAATAACAATGAAAGCAAAACATCACTAATTTTGACTGATATGGGAAGAGCCTGAATTAAGGAGAGATCTCCTTTCTGTGGTATCATGTGGGAAATTCAGTTTTCTACTAGAAAGAACACTAGTCTTGAACTTTGAAGATATGGGTTCATTTTCCAGTTCTGCCACATGGCAGAGGTTGTGGTATGACTGCTGTTTGTATGACGTTGAATAAGTCAGTTATTTTCTACAGGCTTTTCTTTTCCCATTTGTAAAATGGGGATGGTTATCCTTGGTCAGCCTACATCACAAAGTGCTTTAAGGATAAGATAAAGTGAGATACTGGGAGGGAAAGTATTTTGGAATCTTATGCAAGATTTTTAAAAATCTGACTTATGGAGGAGAGAAAAATAAGAGTAGCAATGTCCTGGCTTTGTCAGTTTCTAGTCCTGTGTCCTAAGATGAGATCTGCTCACTGCCTCTGCTTCCTCATCAATAAAATCTGTGGGGAATAATGAAATGAGTCTTATTAGTGTATTAAATAAAGATTAAATGAGATAATACATGTAAAATGTTTAGAATAGTGCCTGGCAATTAACACTCATTGAAAGTTAACTGCCATTATTATTATTAATAATAGGGGTGGTGGTACTGGTACAGTCTGCTGAGTTTCTCTTTGAACTAGGTATATTGTTAGGAATAGCTTTTTCATTTAATTCTCAGAGTCACCCTATTAGGTAAGTATTAATATTCTAGTTTTGAAGAAACAGAGGCTCGGATAGTTGGTTCAAGATCCTATAGCTCATAAATAGTGCAGCTATGATTTGAACCTAGTTCTGTTTTACTTTGAAGCTCAGGTCTTTCCACTATGCCAAGCTTCCTCCTATACATTTTAAAGAACTGTTTCAGTATAGAACTTTTTACTTTTCTCAGGGCTATAATGCAGGACTACACCACTACTTGCTTTGCTTTTTTTCTCACCTCTCAAATACCACTTCTCAAATTTTAACAGTTTGTTCAAGTGTTTTGGGTGCCTACTTTGTGCACAGCAGCATTCAAACAAAAGAAGCTTTGCATATCCTGTTCAATTCTCATGATGATCTGTGGAGCAGGCAAGATCACTCTTTATTTGTAGTTCAGGACTGTTAGACATAAAAGGGAGAGTCATCTGTTAATGGTAACAGAATGAGAGAGTAGCAGGTTTGAGATTGAAATCTAGGTTTCCTGACTTGGTATTTCCTCTCCACTGCATTGTGTTGCCTGCAATCTTGGATCCCATCTAAAGGGAATCAAGTCCTAATTACTCTTATGGGTAGAAACTAGAGGATGGTGCCATGTCTTGAGCTACTTACTCTCTTTTTTTTTTAATTTTTGAATTTTATTTGTTTATTTTTATACAGCAGGTTCTTATTAGTTATCATTTTCTACATATAGTGTATATATGTCAATCCCAATCTCCCAATTCATACCACCACCACCACCACCACCACCCCCGCCACTTTCCCCACTTTGGTGTCCATACGTTTGTTCAATACATTGAGCTACTTACTCTCTTAACTAGATTAAACAATTCCTCCTGGATTCTTTTTGTTGCTGTTAACTCACAAAGCAAGCCTTCACTTCACCGACAATGTACAATTAACCTTTCACTCTCTCCTTAATAGAAGAGGGCTGAATTGTCAGACTGGGTTCTGAGAATTCTGTCTTAACGGGCTTCTTTCCTAACACAACAGCAATAATACCAACCACCACAACTGCAGCAGCTTAACTTTCCGTGTGTGCTTACTATATGCCAGGAAGTATTCCTGAGCTTTATATGTATTAATGGTTGTAATCCTCCCCATAACAGTACATGGTAGGTACTGTTATTATTTATCCCTATTTAAAGATGAGGAAACTAAGGGACAAAAAGGTTAGGTAACTTGCTCCAAGGCCATTTAATACAAGGTAGTTTAGCTACAAATTCTAAGCTCTTAAACATTATATTTTACTACATTTCCTTAGGTAACAGAATCTTCATCTATGTCACTTTCCTGCTCAGAAACCTCCAATGGCTCCCTAAAGTGCAAACTTTTTACCTTGGCATTTAGAGGACTCCCTGGTGTCAAACCAGTCCTTATTTCTAGCTGCATTTCTCATTACTCATCATTTTGAAAAATCTTGGGCTTTGGAGTCACAGATACATGTTTTTATTGCTCAGTCCTATCATTAAATAGCTGTGAAAATCTTGGGCAAGATAATTTATATTTCAAAGTATCTAAAAGTTGAGGGTAATAAAACTTGCCTCAATAGGTAAATGAAATAAGGCATATAAATGCCTAATACAGGGTCTGACATAGAGACAATATTATTTTAAAAATGCTTAGTTATCCTCCAGCAAAAACTAATCTGCCCTACACTTTCCTACCTCCTTCCCTTTGCTTATGTTTCCCCTACAGTAAGTACTTTAAGCAGGGACTGTGTCTTTCTTCCGTCATCCTCAAGTCTTAGCAGAAGCATTGGGTTTGGACACATGGTAGCTGCTGGCTTAAGTGAATCATGTCATCAGATGCTTGAAATTGTCTGTGTTCAGTGCTGTAATCCTCAGACTAAGGAGAAGGGAAGGAAGCTATTTATATGCCATGCCTGTCACTTTATATACCTCATTTTTTGGAATATTCATAATATTCACAATAATATGAAATAGTCATTATTATTTTCATTTTACAGATGAAGAAACTTAGATCTAAGAGAATAAGTGACTTGCTTAAGGTTACATAGTTAGGAGGTTGCATAGTTAGGAGGGATTTGAACCCATACCTATCTGACTTTCTGCTTCACTGGCTTTATTTCTGTTTATTAGTAAAAAGAGACACCATCTGATCTACTAGTTGTGGTGGAGTGATTGAAATCAGAGCCATAAAACATTGTCTGGCCAACTTCTTCATTTTACAGATGAGGAGACTCCGACCCAGGAAGTATAAGAGGTTTACTCAAGGTTACTTAAAGAAAGAAAGCCAAACTGGGTCTGAGTTCCAAACCAGCTCTAAATATAGTAATTTTCTAAGAGACCTAGATGCCTCTCCCTTTGTGGACCAATAAAATGTATTTTTCTTCTGAACTTCTGGCCCTCCACTTAGGCCCTTATCTTATCACCTTCACAAACATAGACTACCTTATTTAGGTTAGTGAGATATCACTATTAATTTTTCTTCTGTGAGCCACATTAGAGGTCAAAGGTGGTAAGCCCATGCTATGCTTAGTTTCTAATTGTAAATGTTGGAGCAGAAATACATCTAGTTATCTTCCTGAAATTTCATAACAGTAATATTACCACTTCTTTATCTGGAACTTCTAACTTTTAAAAAAAACATCTTTTCATATTTTGTGTATCTCTGAAGAAAAGATTGGAGGATTATATTAGATGATCCCTAAGATCTCTTAATTCTGAGGTTCTGATTCTGTGATTTTGATGCTTACAACTTAATTTTACATTTTATATTTACTTGTGTGACTTTGATTCATCTTTGCACTATGAATTCCATGAGGGTGGAGCCAGTGTCTGTTTTTGCTCACTCTTGTATCCCCAAAGCCTGCACATAATAGGTACCCAGAAAGTATTTGTTGATTGAATAAAGAACTATGTGAGATTGCAAGGTGATTATCATCGCTATTTGTTATATTACTAAATCAAAGCTAAGAAGAAAAATGACTTGTTTAAGAACAACTGCTATTTAGTGGCAGAGCCATTCGGAAACCCGTATCTCCTGGCTCTTGGGTTGTTGGCATGAGCAGATAAAGTAATAAAATTCTGAATGCTCATAGATTATCTCATGCCTGTTTTTAAAGTCATTAGTAGTCATGTGAATTAAGCTCTTAAATACTTATTTAATAATAAAAGACTCCTTTAAAAAAAAATAAAATGACAAAAACTTTAAAACACTTACAGATAATTACTTTTTTCCTCTCAGAAGTACCTGAGTTCTTAGTTGAATTTTCTTCAGCTTTCAACTCTAGGTTAAGGGAAATTTTTCTTTGAGTCTTGCTGCTTGTGGTAGAAGTTATTGAAAAGGCAGCAGCTTCACACACTCACCAGAATAAAAAAGACTGAAAACACTAAATGTTAATGAAGTTGTAGAATAGTAGAACTTTCATATACTCTCAGCAAGTCAAATCCAGCTTATTTGGTTTTTTATGGCTCTTGAGTAAAAATGATTTTTACAGATGAACATTTGCAATTGATTTGATGATAGGCAACACTGGCTTTGCCTCCCAAATTAGAGAAATGATATTCCCACAGAAAATTCCATTCTATTCATTACTAAACCTGTATTACAAAAAAGAGCTCATTTTAGTACTATTATATTTTACATTTCATCAATAAAAATGTTGTGGAAATGTGTTTTTGCTCTTGTTACATAAGTTCCAATATAATATACTTGGTTTTTGCCTCTGCTATCTGGCCCTTTACAGAAAAAGTTTGTCAACCACTGTAATAGATATTGTACATACTAACTTATTTTTTCTTCATCACATCCCTGGCAGAGATACATTATTATCCCTCATTTTTAGATAAGGAAACAGGATCAAAAAGACCCAATGTCAAATGACTCCTAAGTAGCAGAGCTCAGAATCTCTTAGGATTAATTTTGGTTTGATACCGATACCTGTATTTTTGTGCTCCACCATGCTGCCTTCTTCCTTAAAGGGTGTGAGTGGAACAGACCTTTCAACCTCCTGAGTCTGGGCCTGGTGACAATCTTAGTCCTGTGTACAAATGTCTATGGGAGGCCCAGCCCTGGTTTTACCCATACTAATTCTTCCCTGCCGTGAAATCTAGTGTCTTATTCTCTCCTTCTATATTCATATCTTATAATCTAGACCATTTTACAGATGAAAAATTTGAGGCTAGAGAGTTTCAGTGGCTTCCCAAGGTCTCATAGTTTTTCTCATAGGAAATACCTGGAAAAGCACTCTTCTCAGATTTGCCTTTGATTCCTTGTGCATGTTCCCAGATATTCCCCCAAATGTGAACATTTTTGATGCTTAATTTCTCTATTCATAAAGTAGGACTGATAATTCTTGCCCTGCTTTTATCATTGTGAGGATCAAAGGGGAAAGTTTATATGAAAAGCATTTGAAAACCATTAAACATTATCATTGTACATTATTGTCATGATTGTTATTATTGTTATAATTATTGCTATTTCTGGGAATCTTTCTAATTTATCACTAATCAAAATAATATCATCAGGATCTCCAAATCTGTTTTTTCTTTTGAAATCAAAGATCCTACAGATGTGGCAGAGACAACTATTGTGTGTCCTGACATTCATGCTTTAAGGTCTTTAGTGTTGAGAGATCAGCACAGGTTTTCTTGGTGCTCTATCAAATCTTATGTGATTAAAGGTACTGAGTGCACTAATGTAATCCTGTAATTAGATGTTATTATGCCAAAGGGTATACTACACCCTGCCCCCATTCGAAGATGTGAGTTGACTTTTGAGAATGTGCATATTGAAGAGAGAATAGACCTCTAATTAAGTAAATAAATTTAACTCCTGGAAAATTATATTTTAATAAGACAATTCAAACCACAAAAAATGACAATTAAAGTATATTAAAGTTGTTCTAAAAATCTCAAAGCAAGGATATTCACCATGTTAATGATGAAGCCAGGAATAGATCCACAGAGTCAAAAGCCATAGCTCATATACTCTGTGTCTCTCAGCACTGGGAGTTTAAAGTTAGATTTCAATGTGGGCTTCTGTGGATTTTATTTTGTTAAGATTTGGATGAGGGTTATGAGAAAATATCCTACTTAATTAAAATATACCCTAAACTGTCCTGTAAGAACTGAGGTTAGGAGTGAGTAAGCTCTGGAGGGAGGGAAGCAGGGCTAGACTGGTGACCTTGTTTCCTAAAATCTTATCTTCACCTTCCCAGTCCCTCCCTCTGATCTTGCTGCCATCAGAGGAACACTGTTACCTCTTTTTCTTTAACATCTTTATTGAAGTATAATTGCTTTACAATGGTGTGTTGGTTTCTGCTTTATAACAAAGTGAATCAGTTATACATATACATATGTTCCCATATCTCTTCCCTCCCTGTGCTATGCGGCTGCTTCCCACTAGTTATCTATTTTACGTTTGGTAGTGTATATATGTCCATGCCACTCTCTCACTTTGTCACAGTTTACCCTTCCCCCTCCCCATATCCTCAAGTCCATTCTCTAGTAGGTCTGTGTCTTTATTTCCCTCTTACCCCTAGGTTCTTCATGACCTTTTTTTTTCTTAGATTCCATATATATATATATATATCTTCTTTTCAAACCCCATGTTTGAAAACCTTGTATACAAACCCCTTTGCTTGGGTCTTTTAAAAAGGGCTATGACAGCCTAGCATTTTTTTTTAACATCTTTATTGGAGTATAATTGCTTTACATTGTTGTGTTAGTTGCTGCTGTATAACAAAGTGAATCAGCTATACGTATACATTTGAAATAAACTTTATTTACTAAAGGGAGCAATGTGTTTAAGTAAAATGAGGTAGGGTTGATTTAAACAGTAGATTTTTGTCAAAGTGATACAGAAATACATCAAAAATCTTGAAGATCTTCTGCCCACTTTTTAATAAGATTGGGCTTTTTTTTTTTTTTTTTGCTATTGAATTGTATAAGTTCTTGATATATCGTTATAGTGTACACTTAAAACTAATAATATTATATGTTGATTATACCTCAATAAGAAAAAATCATGAAGCTAGAACCCATGACTAAGATTTGGGAAACATACTAGTCTGTCTACAGGCTTTTCTAAGAGGAGGCTGCTGCCACATTGCGGTTTCCTCTCACACCCATCTTTTCCTTTTCTGTGTCCCAGTCATCCTGGCCCTCTTAGATCCTCTAGTGTCCCATGCTACCTCTTGACTCAGGGATTCTGTGCCTGCTGCTCCCTCTACCTGAAAAGCTTTCTTACCACCCCTATAAACATACCTTTTGTCTGTTGTTCCCAATCAACTGTCAGATCTCAGTGGAATGGCACTTTCTGAGAGAAACCTGGCTCCACATTCTAAATTATCCCACTGTTACATGCTCTCAAATCATCCTGCACTCTTTTATTAAAAAAAAATGCTTTTTAAAATAAATTTATTTATTTTTGGCTGCATTGGGTCTTTGTTGCTGGGGCTTTTCTCTAGCTGCGGTGAGCAGGGGCTACTCTTCCTTGCGGTGCTTGGGCTTCTCATTGCAGTGGCCCCTCTTGTTGCGGAGCACAGGCTCAGTAGTTGTGGCACACGGGCTTAGTTTCTCTGCGGCATGTGGAATCTTCCCAGACCAGGGCTTGAACCCGTGTCCCCTGCTTTGGCAGGTGGATTCTTAACCACTGAGCCACCAGGGAAGCCCTCATCCTGCACTGTTTTAAATGCGTACTTTCATTTATATTAGTGTGATTATATGGTTATCTCTCTCTCCCTCTACTAAACTATGTGCTCTACAAGGTCAAGGACCACGCTTTTTCCTCATGTTGTACCCTAGGGCCTCCACAGCACACAGTAGGCATTCACTAAATGTGTTAAATGAATGAATAGAAAGAAATGATTGCAAAAATACTTTGGCTACATAAAAGCTAAATTTCCAAAGGAGATTTAGGATCCCAAGAGAAATATACCATTCTTGCTAGTGTCATCTTCAGCTCTTTAAAAAAAAATTATTATCAACATCCTTTTTTTCAGAGTGATGATGACTCATATCTGCTCAAATAAAATAACCTTCATATCTTGCCAAACTCATTGAGCAGAAGCAGTCTGTTCATTTGCTGGTAGAAACAGAGAAGGGAAAAGAGGCTATTACAGGGTTTATGGGTTCATTTTTTCCCAGTAACAGGTTCTCCCCAACATGCTAGGCAGTTCTCTAAATATAGCGAGGCAGAGACAAGTGTTCTACCGTGGATCTCTAGATCAGTATTCTGACAAGTAGAGAACAAGCTAGCTAGACTCAAGGTTCAGAAAGTACAAACTGGTTTTATAGCCCTAAACTGGATATATATGTCTTCTCCATGACTCACTCTCCTTCCTGACCTACAGAGTCACTGCAGCTTCATGTGCTCAGTTATGATTGTCTCCTCCTTGCGAATCTTCTTGGCCTCAGTTCTAGGTAATAAAAATAAATTTTTCTTTTATGTGAACGTGATTCTGATTAGTTTTTTTTTCTTAACCTCTTTATTGGAGTATAATTGCTTTACAATGTTGTGTTAGTTCCTGCTGTATAACAAAGTGAACCAGCTATATGAATACATATATCCCCATATCCCCTCCCTCTTGCTTCTCCCTCCCACCCTCCCTATCCCACTCCTCTAGGTGGTCACAAAGTACCGAGCTCGTCTCCCTGTTCTATGCAGCTGCTTCCCACTACCTATCTATTCTCTATTTTACATTTCGGAGTGTATATATGTCAATGCTACTCTCTCACTTTGTCACAGCTTACCCTTCCCCCTCCCCGTGTCCTCAAGTCCATTCTCTACGTCTGCATCTTTACTCCTGTCCTACCTCTAGGTTCATGAGAACCTTTTTTTTTTTTTTTAGATTCCATGTATATGTGTTAGCATACAGTATTTGTTTTTCTCTTTCTGAGTTACTTCACTCTGTATGACACACTCTAGGTCCATTTACCTCACTACAGACAACTCAATTTCATATCTTTTTATGGCTGAGTAATATTCCATTGTATATATGTGCCACATCTTTTTTATCCATTCATCTGTCAGTGGACACGTAGGTTGCTTCCATGTCCTAGCTACCGTAAATAGTACTGCAATGAACATTGTGGTACATAACTTTTTTTGAATTATGGTTTTCTCAGGGAATATGCCTGGTAGTGGGATTACTGGCCATGTGTTAGTCCTATTTTTAGTTTTTTAAGGAACCTCCATACTGTTTTCCATAGTGGCTGTATCAATTTACATTCCCACCAACAGTGCAAGAGGGTTCCCTTTTCTCCACACCCTCTCCAGCATTTATTTATTTATTTATTTATTTATTTATTTATTTTTCCAGTCTTCAAATATTTTTTATTGGAAGACCATGCATTGCCTTCATTTATTGTATTTCAAATCACTATACGTATACTTTTGTGAAAACACTGCCTGCATTTTCTAGTACAAAGAAACCAAAAATTGTTTCAGGAATGTAGAGAAATTTCCAACTTAAATAGCGAAAAAGTGCACCATAATTACTGCTGCACTGCAGTCATTTCTTCATTTCCCATGTTTCTTAAATGACTACCTTGTGTGATAACACACGATATAAAGAGTAATTATGAAAAACAGACATTTACATATACTTCTAAAGTTTTATTGAGAATATCCTATTGGCATTGGATAACCAATAGGCGCAGCTGTAGTAGCAGGATATGCATATGCCTGTTGGTTCATACCATTGTGCATATTGGGAATATTACGTCCATATTGCTGAGTGCTATCATATCCATTCTGGTAAGTCCCTGTTGGATTACCAGTCCTAAAGCTGCTCTGTATACCAGCAGACACAAAATTACTTCCAGAGCTCCCATTGGTGTAATCTGAAGCACTGTAAACACCATTTTGAGTTTTTGCCCCAAAATCTCTCTTAAGCAGACTAGAGTAACCTGTCATAATTTTCCCTGTCTCTAAATGTATTAAATCCACCCCTTTTGCCAACAGAGTATCTGTCCCGATGGTCATCCTTCATGCCTCCTCTACCCCTGGAACGACCTGAACCTCTGTCTTCGACCAACTGAAGCAATTTGGGATTAATTTCTTGATTAGCTTCACGAAGCACAGAGATAAGGTCACTCACTTGCTTTATGTTATCAGGTGTAAAGAAAGTGTATGCTGTGCCTGTTTTGGTACTGCGAGCAGTTCTTCCAATTCGATGAATGTAATCCTCTGAGGAGTTAGGGTAGTCATAATTGATGACAAATTTCACATCTTCCACATCTAGCCCTCTGGAGGCCACATCTGTAGCAATCAGAATAGGAGCCTTTCCATGTTTGAATTCATTTAGAACCCAGTCACGTTCCTGTTGACTCTTGTCACCATGGATACCCATGACAGGCCACCCATCTATCCTCATTTTTCTAGTGAGTTCATCACATCTTCTTTTGGTTTCAACAAAAACAATGGTTTTAATCATCTTCTCACTCATGATCTCTTCCATTAAATGAATAAGCTTTTCTTCCTTTTCTACATCATGACACACATCCACAATCTGAAGAATGTTGTGATTTGCACTCAGTTCTAGTGCACCAATGTTTATATGAATATAGTCTTTCAGGAAATCTTCAGCAAGCTGTCTTACTTCTTTTGGCCAAGTAGCACTCCACATTAGGGTTTGCCTATCAGGTCTTATCTAATCCACAATCTTCCTTATTTGAGGTTCGAATCCCATATCAAGCATTCTGTCTGCTTCATCAAGGACAAGATAGGTGGTTCTTCTTAGATTGGTTTTCCCACATTCTAAAAAGTCAGTAAATCTTCCAGGTGTTGCAATACAGATTTCTACATCTCTCTCCAAATAACATATTTGTGGTCCCTTGGGAGCACCACGATAAATACAAGTGGACTTCAAGCAACATGCTCTACAGTATTCAGCAGCTACTTGCTGTACCTGTTGGGCCAGTTCCCGAGTTGGTGCCAGCACCAAGCAAATAGGTCCGTCACCTCTCTCTAGGAGTGGCTGATGATTGATGTGGACAATGGCAGGCATCAAATAAGACAACGCCTTCCCAGGTCCAGTTTCTGCTACCCCAACCATATCCAATCTATTTAGAGCAACTGGCCATCCCTGAGCTTGAATAGCTGTGGGTTCAGTAAAGTTCTGCCTTGCAATCACGTCCATGACATTTGGAGGGAAGTTCGCTTCATAAAAGTTCAGTACTGGCTTTGGGCAGTTGTGACCTCTAACTGTAATTTCCTTGCTTCTTCTGTATGTCTCTCCCTCTTGTGCTGTACACCTAGCCAAATCAGGGTGTTCTTGATAAAAATTCTTCTCAAATTTGGACAGCTCATCAAGATTCCACTTCTTTTTAACCAGTTTCTCCCCAGGGTTTCCAAACTTCTTTCCAGATAACGGCCCTGCCCTACTTCCTCCAAATCGAGGGACACGAAACCCTCGATCCCAGGTGCAGTCTCGGTCACTCGAATAACCCAACGTGGCGTCAATGGTTGCGGTTGGTGGGAAGTGAAGCAGAGAGAATCGAGCGCTACGAGTAACCGGAGGTGGCTCCAGCGACAGCGAACTCTTGCGGGGGAGGCAGCGGAGGGATGGCGATGACAAGAGCTGGGGCTGCTGCACAAAAGTCCGGTGGAAATGAATGAGGTCTCCAGCATTTATTGTTTGTAGATTTTTTGATGATGGCCATTCTGACCTGTGTGAGGTGATACCTCATTGTAGTTTTGATTTGCAGTTCTCTAATGATCAGTGATGTTGAGTATCCTTTCATGTGTTTGTTGGCCATCTGTATATCTTCTTTGGAGAAATGTCTGTTTAGGTCTTCTGCCCATTTTGGGGTTGTGTTGTTTATTTTTCTGATATTGATCTGAATGAGCTGCTTGTCTATTTTAGAGATTAATCCTTTGTCAATTGCTTCATTTGCAAATATTTTCTCCCATTCTGAGGGTTGTCTTTTCTCTTGTTTATGGTTTCTGTTGCCGTGCAAAAGCTTTTAAGTTTCATTAGGTCCCATTTGTTTATTTTTGTATTTATTTCCATTTCTCTAGGAGGTGGGTCCAAAAGGATCTTGCTGTGATTTACGTTAAAGGGTGTTCGGCCTATGTTTTCCTCTAAGAGTTTTATAGTGTCTGGCCTTACATTTAAGTCTTTAATCCATTTAAGTTTATGTTTGTGTATGGTGTTAGGGAGTGTTCTAATTTCATTCTTTTACATGTAGCTGTCCAGTTTTCCCAGCACCATTTATTGAAGAGGCTGCTTTTTCTCCATTGTATACTCTTGCTCACTTTATCAAAGATAAGGTGACCATATGTGCATGGGTTTATCTCTGGACTTTCTATCCTGTTCCATTGATCTATATTTTTGTTTTTGTTCTAGTACCATACTGTCTTGATTACTGTAGCTTTGTAGTATAGTCTGAAGTCAGGGAGCCTGATTCCTCCATCTCCGTTTTTCTTCCTCAAGATTGCTTTGGCTATTCAGGGTCTTTTGTGTTTCCATACAAATTGTAAAAATTTTTGTTCTAGTTCTGTGAAAAATGCCATTGGTAATTTTATAGGGATTGCACTGAATCTGTAGATTGCTTTGGGTAGTATAGTCATTTTCACAATATTGATTCTTGGAATCCAAGAACATGGTATATTTCTCCATCTGTTTGTATCATCTTTAATTTCTTTCATTAGTGTCTTATAGTTTTTTGCATACCAGTCTTTTGACTCCTTAGGTAGGTTTATTCCTAGGAATTTAATTTTTTTTGTTGCAGTGGTAAATTGAACTGTTTCCTTAATTTCTCTTTCAGATTTTTCATCATTAGTGTATAGGAATGCAAGAGATTTCTGTGCATTAACTTTGTATCCTGCTACTCTACCAAATTCATTGATTAGCTCTAGTAGTCTTCTCATAGCATCTTTAAGATTCTATATGTAGGGTATCATGTCATCTGCAAACAGTGACAGTTTTACTTCCTCTTTTCCAACTTGGATTCCTTTAATTTCTTCTTGTTCTCTGATCGCTATTGCTAAAACTTCCAAAACTATGTTGAATAACGGTGGTGAGAGTGGGCAACCTTGTCTTGTTCCTGATCTTAGGGGAAATGGTTTCAGTGTTTCCCCATTGAGAATGATGTTGGCTGTGGGTTTATCATATATGGCCATTATTCTTTTGAGGTAGGTTCCCTCTATGCCTACTTTCTGGAGAGTTTTTATCATAAATGGGTGTTGAATTTTGTCAAAAGCTTTTTCTACATCTGTTGAGATTATCATATGTTTTTTATCCTTCAGTTTGTTAATGTGGTGTATCACATTGATTGATTTGCATATATTGAAGATTCTTTCCATTCCTGGGATAAACCCCACTAGATCATGGTGTATGAACCTTTTAATATGCTGTTGGATTCTGTTTGCTATTATTTTGTTGAGGATTTGTGCATCTATTTTAATCAGTGATATTGGACTGTAGTTTTCTTTTTTGGTGACATCTTTGTCTGCTTTTGGTATCAGGGTGATGGTGGCCTCATAAAATGATTTCAGGAGTGTTCCTCCCTCTGCTATATTTTGGAAGAGTTTGAGAAGGTTATGTGTTAGCTCTTCTCTAAATGTTTGATAGAATTTGCCTGTGAAGCCATCTGGTCCTGGGCTTTTGTTTGTTGGAAAATTTCTAATCACAGTTTCAATTTCAGTGCTTGTGATTTGTGTGTTTCTATTTTCTATTTCTTCCTGGTTCAGTCTCGGAAGGTTGTGGTTTTCTAAGAATTTGTCCATTTCTTCCAGGTTGTCCATATTACTGGCACATGGTTGCTTGTGGTAATCTCTCATGATCCTTTGTATTGCTGCAGTGTTAGTTGTTGCTTCTCCTTTTTCATTTCTAATTCTATTGATTTGAGTCTTCTCTCTTTTTCTCTTGATGAGTCTGGCTAATGGTTTATCAATTTTGTTTATCTTCTCAAAGATCCAGCTTTTAGTTTTATTGATCTTTGCTATCATTTCCTTCATTTCTTTTTCATTTATTTCTGCTCTGACGTTTATGATTTCTTTCCTTCTGCTAACTTTGGGGGGTTTTTTGTTCTTCTTTCTCTAATTGCTTTAGGTGTAAGGTTAGGTTGTTTACTTGAGATGTTTCTTGTTTCGTGAGCTAGGATTGTATTGCTATAAACTTCCCTCTTAGAACTACTTTCGATGAATCCCATAGGCTTTGGCTCATCGTGTTTTCATTGTCATTTATTTCTAGGGATGTTTTGATTTCCTCTTTGATCTCTTCAGTGATCTCTTGGTTATTTAGTAGGGTATTGTTTCACCTCCATGTGTTTATATATTTTATATTTTTTTTCCTGTAATTGATATCTTGTCTCATAGTATTGTGGTCAGAAAAGATACTTGATACGAATTCAGTTTCTTAAATTTACTGAGGCTTGATTTGTGACCCAAGATATCATCTATCCTGGAGAATGTTCCATGAGCACTTGGGAAGAAAGTGTATTCTGTTGTTTTTGGATGGAATGTCTTATAAATATCAATTAAGTCCATCTTGCTTAATGTGTCCTTTAAAGCTTGTGTTTCCTGATTTATTTTCATCTTCCATGATCTGTCCATTGGTGAAAGTGAGATGTTAAAGTCCCCTACTATTATTGTGTTACTGTCAATTTCCCCTTTTAGGGCTGTTAGCATTTGCCTTATATATTTAGGTGCTCCTATTTTGGGTGCATAAATATTTACCATTGTTATATCTTCTTCTTGGATTGATCCTTTGATCATTATGTAGTGTCCTTCTTTGTCTCTTGTAATAGTCTTTATTTTAAAGTCTATTTTGTCTGATATGAGAATTGCTACTCCAGCTTTCTTTTGATTTCCAGTTACATGGAATATCTTTTTTTCAATCCCCTCTCCTTCAGTCTGTATGTGTCTCTAGGTTTGAAGTGGTTCTCTTGTAGACAGCATATATACAGGTCTTGTTTTTGTATCCATTCAGCCAGTGTATGTCTTTTGGCTGGAGCATTTTATCCATTTACATTTAAAGTAATTATCAATATGTATGTTTCTATTACCATTTTCTCAATTGTTTTGGGTTTGTTTTTGTATGTCTTTTCCCTCTGTTGTATTTCCTGCCTAGAGAAGTTCCTTTAGCATTTGTTGTAAAGCTGGTTTCATGGTGCTGAATTCTCTTAACTTTTGCTTGTCTGTAAAGGTTTTAATTTCTCCATTGAATCTTAATGAGATCTTTGCAGGGTAGAGTAATCTTGGTTGTAGGTTTTTCCCTTTCATCACTTTAAATATGTCCTGCCACTCCCTTCTGGCTTGCAGAGTTTCTGCTGTAACATCTGCTGTTAACCTTTTGGGGATTCCCTTGTATGTTATTTGTTGCTGTTCCCTTGCCACTTTTAATAGTTTTTTTTTGTATTTAATTTTTGATTGTTTGATTAGTATGTGTCTTGGCATGTTTTTCTTTGGATTTATCCTGTATGGGACTCTCTGCACTTCCTGGACTTGATTGACTATTTCCTTTCCCATATTAGGGAAGTTTTCCACTATAATCTCTTCATGTATTTTCTCAGTCACTTTCTCTTTCTCTTCTTCTGTGACCCCTCTAATTTGAATGTTGGTGCATTTAATGTTGTCCCAGAGGTCTCTGAGACTGTCCTCAATTCTTTTCATTCTTTTTCCTTTATTCTGCTCCCTGGCAGTTATTTCCACCATTTTATCTCCCAGCTCACTTATCCCTTCTTCTGCCTCAATTATTCTGCCATTGATTCCTTCTAGAGTATTTTTAATTTCAGTTATTGTGTTGTTCATCATTGTTTTGCTCTTTAATTCTTGTGGATCCTTATTAAATGTTTCTTGTATTTTCTCCATTTTGTTTCTGAGATTTTGGATCATCTTCATTGCCCTTACTCTGAATTCTTTTTCAGGTAGTTTGCCTATTTCATCTTCATTTATTTGGTCTTGTAGGTTTTTACCTTGGTCCTTTATCTGTAACATGTTTTTTGTCGTTTCATTTTTTTTTTCTTTTTTGATGCGTGGGCTTATATTCCTGTCTTACTGGTTGTTTGACCTGAAGCGTCCAGCACTGGAATTTGCAGGCAGTTGAATAGAGCTGGGTCTTGGTGCTGAGATGACCTCTGGGAGGCCTCACTCCAATTTATATTCCCTGGGGTCTGAGGCTCTCTGTTAGTCCAGTGGTTTGGACTCAGTGCTCCCATCATATGAGGTTTGGCCCAACCTCCGGCCTGGGAACCAAGATCCTGCAAGCTGCATGGTGTGGCAAAAAAAAAAAAAAAAAAAAAAAGAAATAAGAAGCAGTGCAATATCAAATAATATATAACAAAATAAAATTAGAAAGGTAAAAAAATATAATAGGAAAAATAAAAATATAATTGAAACAACCAGTTACTAGGGGTTCCTTCCGTCCCCTTTGGTGTCTGTGGTACCCCACCGGTGCCTGGTAGGTGCCCTAGTTGTGCGAATACACGAATTCCACGTCCTCCTAGTCTGCCATCTTGACTCCGCCCCACCCTCTGATTAGTTCTTTTTAACTTTCTTTTGTTCTTGAGATGTCCTTCCTGCTGATATTTCAAAAATGAGGTAGGCGTCTCTGCCTCATTCCCAGAATTACATCCCTCATTGATTTCTCTTTAATGTAACTAAAATTTCCCAAGCAAATCTCATTAAAGAGGATTGGAATAATTGGAGGAATGCTTCTTTTACTGAGGATCTGGGGTTTGTATAGGGTCAGAGTCTTAGTGCATGGGAAAAAGGAATGGTAAAAAACATCTTGCAAATAATCAGTGTTTGAGCATGGATATCACCTTTTTCCTTTAATTTTTAATGTTTTTTTTTTTAAAGAGAAAGCTATTCAATCATACCTGTTAATGCCAATGACTAATTTAGCTTCTCAGGAAATTTATACTTTCCTTGTCCTTATAGGTCCCTATCTATCTCTAGGATATGCCTTCTCTAATTATCTGCTCCATTATTCCCTTTTTGATTGACAGTCAAATCTTCCCCTATAAGAAATAAGGGAGAAGCTTGGATTCAACAGGCATAATAAACTGGTTCCCAGTCCTGCTTTTCACACTTTTCTAAGTGTGAAAGCCTTGGTTACTTCTGTAAAATGGTGAATAATAATAACTACTTCAGAAAATTGTGGTGAGCATTAAATATATGTACAGTGCTCAGTGTAAAGCCTGATACTTGGAAGTGCTCAATAAGTATTAGTCTGCTCCTCTAAGCTTGTGTAGCACTGGAGTTCTGTGTATTTCCATAGTTCATTCATAGCTAATTGGAAATAGAGATAGATAGCTACTGAATCCCATGAGAGTTGTAGGCCTATTTTAACAGCTCTCCTTACCTTGGGAAGTTTCTAGAATCTACTCACTTAGATTCACTCATACAGTGGAGTCTTGAAGTCTGACAATACTATCAATGTAGTGACTAAACCTTCATGTGGTAAAATGAGCACAGATGCAATTGCAGGAAAGTCCTTTAGTCAATTTCAGAGCTGTTTTGATTAGAAAGCAACGCTGCATATTGGAAAGAGCACGAGCCTTGGCATTAGACAGATCTGTGTTTTAATCCTGACTCTGCTACCTAGAAAATGCTCAATAAATGGCAGCCGATGTTGTTGTAGCAAGTTTGCTTTCACTAGAGATTTGATTTAACTTGACTAAGCCAGCCTTTTCTGGGACGGTTTCACCAGTGTTTCATTAAACATTGGCTTCTGTCTAGCCCTTTGCATATACTCACAGTCTCCTGACTTTGAATCATGATAATTCCTTCAATAGATAAATGAGTGAAACTTCTTATGTTCCCAGAACTAAGGTCAAATATGGCATTTCAAAGCCAGAGCAGCTTTTCTAGTGTCTTACTATCTTCTGCCCTTTTTTTTTTTGTTTCCCTTGAGGAGTGGGGGAGAACATGGTCAATTTAGAACTCCCTTTTCCTGTACTTTCCCCTTACACTATTTGGTAATTTAGCGTGGATGAGCTAGAAGGGAGACCTAGACATTTGCAAAGGTTTGGTTACAGCTAGGATGGCTTTATCTTCCCAGAAGGTCTACAAAACATCTGAGGCAGGAGGGGTTTTTAAAGCAGTTAAAGCTAATATTACGGTGCCTCCTTGGGAGTGTGGAAAGAATAATTAGGCATGAATTATGTAAGTAGGGCTGAATTAGGCACAGGGTTGGGTGCCTTAAATGAATTCTACATCCCAGGAGTCATTCATTCAACTATCACTGAGCTACTTTGTGTGGAGTGCTGGGGATACAGACATGGCCTCTCTACTCAAGAAGCTCATAGGCAAGCTCATTCAACTCTACCTGCCTCTGAGGTAGATTATTTTCTTTTCCTTCCTTATAGCTGATGAAAGAGGATCTCAAAGAGGTGAAATAGTTGGTCCAAAATTACACAGGTAGTAGGTAGTTAAGCTTAGCTACAAATCCTTTTCTTTTTCCTTTAATCAATATTTGTGCTTATTATGTGTTCTTTTTAGTTATGGCATGTTAGAATGAACGTGGAAGATATTTGTAGTGTATAGCTATAGCACTGTCTTCCTAGAATCCCTACTTTCTTCTTAGAAATTCTCCTTTTCCCACTCCAGCCATGTGGTTTGGAAAGGAGCTGCCTAAACCACATTTGGTTGATTCAAGCAAAAAAAATTAGAGTTATTCCCCAGGATTTTTCAGGTGGAAACTGAAGAAATGAGGTAAAATTTCCAAGATATGATACATTGGACTTACTAGCCATGATGTTCTCTGACTTTGAAGTAAGTCCATCTGCAAGTTAAAACAAAAGTAAACCAAACTTAACTCATGTAAGGGGCTGATAAAACTTTGATAACAAAACCAGACAAAGATGATACTAGAAGGAAATTCTATAGGTCCATAACACTTATATATGTATTAATGCAAAAATCCAAAATAAATATTTACAAATCAAATCCATCATGTACGCTAAAATACAGGAGTGTGTAGACAAAATAATTTTAAAAGGTGGGATTTATCAAAAAAATTCAAGGATATTTTAATTACTGTTAGTTTAATTTACCACATGAACAGTTTAAAGTAGCAAAACCTATATGATCATCTCAATAGATGAAAAAAAATACAAAATTCAATAACTATGATTAAATCTCCTAGAAAAGTGGGAATTGAAGGGAATTTCTTTAACTAGATAGAGATTATTTATTAAAACCCAAAATTGTTGTAAAAGCCTTAGAAACATTTTCCTTAAAAAGAACAAGAAAAGATGCTTGCTGCCCATGTGTCTATTCAACATTACATCTGAGGCTTTAACCCTTATATATAATATAAGAAACAGCAGTAAGAAACATAATTATCTTAAAAACAGGAACAATGCTATTTATTTACAGATGGTTTGATTGTGTACATAGAAATTTCAAGATAAAAATCCATAGAAAATCTACAGATTAACTATTGGAACTAATTATAGAGTCTGCTGAATACTAGATTAATATGAAAAAATTATATGTGATAAAAGTACAAAAATGTGTAGATAAAGAATATATAACAACTGCAAGATAGTGGTTATTTCAGAGACAGAAAAGGAGGAAAATGGTTTTCTAGTGAAGAGATGATTCCAAGAAAAACTTTAATATTTTCTTTGTCTTTAAGGATCTGAAGCTGGCAAAATATTAACACAAGTTAAATCTGGGTTTTTAGTATTCTTAAATACTTCATAACAAAAATTTAAAAATTCAAACAAATAAATGTTAGCTAGTATTGTAGATCTTTGAAAATAACATAATCAGCATTGAGGTTTAGCGACATTTAATTTAGATTCTTTTAGTCATAAAAAAAAAGAGTCTAATTTTTGTGGCTTAGAAACCTGGGTTCCAATTACTCCTGATGCCTTTGTCTTTAATTGTTGAAATCTACCCTTTGATTACCTGGTCAAGATCATGGATTTAGTAGTCAGAGTGCCAGAGTTGAAATCCTACCTGTATGAATTACTAGCTGCCTGACCTCAGAAGGACAGTTACTTTTCTAAACCATAGTTTTTCATTTGTAAAGCTAAGATGGTAATGGCACCTATCTCATATAGCTGTCATGAGGATAAAAATGACACATGTAAAACATTTAGTGCAACATCAGGTACACTGTAAATACATATAGATGTTAGATGTTGCTTAAACTTTTTGGACTTCTCAGGGCTATTATAAGAATTGAATGGAAGAATCTGAGTAAAACTCGTAGCATAATGCCTGGCACTTAACTAGTGCCTCCATAAATCTTAATTCCACTGCCCCTTTTCTGTCTCCCCTACTGTTCACTCTTGAACATTTAATTAGTTTTCTAAATCTAACCAGGTACTGTGTTGAGTATCTTTGATCGCATTTGACTTACGTTTTTTTCCTAACATTTGTAACTGTTTGGGGACAAAGAATGTCTTTCTTTATTCTTTTATCATAGCTTGAATTTTGTAACTATCGCTTACAACAGAGAAAAAATTATCCATACTATTTTTTCCTGTTTCTTGACTTAGGACACATACATGGAGTGCTAAGAGTGCCTGTTTGTCCTCTGGTTGTATGTAGAGAGATGTACTTTTTTTCCTCAGATTTCCAGAACAAGTTTATAGCATATGAAGAAATTTTTATTTATTCTGTTTAAACCAGGTGTATGGGTGGGTACCACTTCTAACAAGAGGTGAATTCATTAATCTGTTGAGTATTACTATTTTAAAAGAGCAAGGCTTATGGTGACATCTTTCTTAGATTACTTCTGAAAAACAGGTAAAGATTCTCTTTGTATTTCTATAAAGGTAGTTGAGAGTAAGTTGGGCACATAGTTGAGAAAGAGCATGTGATTTGCTGTCTGATTTCAAGGTGAATAATCAGGACTCTGGGGTCTGACTAACTGGAGCAGTGTGAGAAGGAAGGAGTCTCCATATACTCCCTCTAAAACAATCAGCAGCCTAGAGCAGCTCTATTACCAGGGCCTCCAATTGCTAATCAAATGAAAGGAATGTTTTCCTAAAATTTTTCCTTCAGATTTGAAAAAAGGGAATGTATTTTGATGTACTAAATTTCGTGGTATAATGAAAACAGAGCCAGTTGCTGTATTCTGATTATATAACAGGCATGACTGACAAATCCTTTGAGAAAATTGGCAAGCTAATGTTAATGCAATCTGTATTAACCTACAAGACTTACGTAGTCACTAATTTATTTTTAAATGAGTGCAAATACATTTTCCTAGGAAGGAAGCAAGGAACTTCTGACAATCTCAGTGTTACCACAGAGAGATGGAATAATTTGAACAGGAAGAGAGTAAACTAAAAATTCCCTTGTGTTTAAGAATTAAACACATCCCTCTCATCCCACCATAGTTAATATAGTATTAATAAGTCATTCCTAATAAGTGTGGACATCCCTCTCATCCCACCATAGTTAATCTAGTATTAATAAGTCATTCCTAATAAGTGTGGGTAACTGTAGTTTTGTCCCCTAACTCATATTTTATTATTAATTTATTCTTTCTTTAAAAAGAAAAAAGTTGGAGACAATATGATATAGTATAAAAAGCAAAAGCTTTTGGAGTTCAAATCCTTTCTTTCTTCGCTATCTGAGCTTGGACTATTTTCAGTTAAACTCTCTGAGTCTCAGTTTCCTCATCTCTTAAATTGGGATAACAGAAAAATCTTACCTTTGTAAAGCTGTGCCTTCTTAAATTGTATACCTTCGGCACCTCACTCTTAAAGAGGCACATACCTTCACTTCCATCTGGATTAAGAACCAACTTTTTTTTTTTTTTACTTTTATTTATTTTATTTATATATTTATTTACATCTTTCTTGGAGTATAATTGCTTTACAATGGTGTGTTAGTTTCTGCTTTATAGCAAAGTGAATCAGTTATACAGATACATATGTTCCCATATCTCTTCCCTCTTGTGTCTCCCTCCCTCCATCCTCCCTATCCCACCCCACTAGGTGGTCACAAAGCACCTAGCTGATCTCCCTGTGCTATGCGGCTGCTTCCCACTAGCTATCTATTTTATGTTTGGTAGTGTATATATGTCCATGCCACTCTCTCGCTCTGTCACAGCTTACCCTTCCCCCTCCCCATATCCTCAAGTCCATTCTCTAGTAGGTCTGTGTCTTTATTCCTGTCTTACCCCTAGGTTCTTCATGACATTTTTTTTTTCTTAAAGTCCATATATATGTGTTAGCATACGGTTTTTGTCTTTCTCTTTCTTACTTACTTCACTCTGTATGACAGACTCTAGGTCCATCCACCTCATTACAAATAGCTCAATTAAGGGAATACGGTCTGCAAAACCATTCTGGAGAACTGGAAGTTCTAATCATGACAAAGACATTGATATTTAGGAGGTACGAAAAGTTGGAATAAAAATATAAGACTGGAAAAAAAAAAAGAGAGACACTTACTTTCAGGGTTATGCATGTATAAAGTCGGCACCTGAAAGTGAATGCCTCATTAAATTTTGCACCGTTGGCACCTCATTTGCCTCACCTTCGTCCTAGACTTGCTGTCCTATATGGTTGGAATGTGATTTGTGGGCGGGGGAGGGGGTAGGTAAGAAGTGGGGTGGAGAATGGTACTAAGAGTAAAGAGGTATGCAGAAGCCTTATCACAAAAGGCCTTGTAAGTGATGTTAAGAGGTTTGAATGCTATCTGAGGGTTAATAATTTTAAAAAAAGATTTCCTGAGAAGTCATTAAAAATTTTTCACAGAAGAGCAACTTATTCAGAATTTCACTTGAGAAAGATCATTTTACCTGGTGGGTGAGGAAAGAATGTTAGGGGACAAAGACCCAATCAGCGCAATCCAAGTAAGAGGTGAATGCAATTCTTCAGGTGAGAGATGATGATGGACAAGATTGGCATAAAGACAATGGTATGGAGGGAAATGGAAGTGCTTGAGATATTTAACAGGTAGAATCAACAGAACTTGGTTGTGATTAGACACAGACAGTGAATTAAAAGGCGTAGAAAATGTGAACCAAGTTTTTGGCTTGGGCAACTAACTGTGTATGTTGTGGTGTCATGTCCTGAGAATAGGGAACAGTGAAGAAATAAGATTGAAGAGAAGATTATAATTTCAGTTTGAACATGTAGAATTTGAAATATCTGCAAGACATCAAGTAGAACTGGTTAGTAAATAGTTCACCCTATGGGACAGGAATTTAAAAGAGTGATCTAGGCTGGAGATACAGAATTGGGAACCATCCGTGTTTAAGCCATGAATGATATTGCCTGGTAATGGTATGTTGTTTGAAAAGAGGGCCTAGGAAAGAACCACAGTGAATGCCAGCTTTTAAAGGTTAGGTATAGGAAAAGAAGCCAACAAAGTTTGAGAAAGTTTGTCCAGGAAGATAGGAGGAAATCTACAGAGCCTCACATAAGAAACTTTGGTAACTCCTAACCTGTGCAAAACTCACCACTATGCCCCTTCCTAGAATGCAGTATGCAGGCATCCATTTCCCTTTACTTATAGCTTTTTGCCCTCATTCTGAAATGTGAAGCCTGGCCTGCCTCAAATTCCTTTTCCTAACCTATTTCTTCCTTGCATCAATTCCGGGCCTCTTGCTTCAGTGCCTACCTTCATCTTTGCACTATCCTTTTAGATTTGATGCTTGATTTTCTCCTTCTGGTACTGACTTTGTCCGTTATGCTTTGCTGCAATTTCCAATATGCTCCTAGACCCCATCTAATTCTCCTATCAGGTTCGCCTTGACTCAAACAGAAAGAGATCAGACAGCTCTTTCACCAGGTGCTAGGCCCAGTGGAGGCAGCATTTCATCATTATTACTGGGAGGTCACTGGGAGGTAAGCATTGGCTTACTGCTTTCGTAGTTCCTTTGGCCGGTACATTACAAACCTGCCTAAACAAGCCCATCCCATTGAGCTTACTTGCCTGAGGTATTTTCAATAGACAAAGTAGAGTGACAAGTCCTTAACTTACATAATAAGTTTGTATTAGATTCTATCTGAATTATATATAAAGTGGAGAGTATTATATATTGAAGAACATCAACAATTCTAAATATGCTTAAACAGAGAGAGAGAAGATAGCATATATATGAATCATTGTTTAATGAGCTTAAAATCTCTCCAAGAGGGAATCACAAATTCATACAATTTCCTTAGAATGTGTTCTTTAAACTTGTATGTCGGTTGGTGGAAAATACCATGAAAAAGACAAACTTCTGGAACTGGCCTTTTTCTGTGGAACCTTGCTCTCTAGGAAGGTCAAGCTCTAAGAAAAGTTGAAAAGGATGTTTGGCTATGAAGCTACTGGTTTAAGTAGTAACCAAATCTGTCTTCTACACATGGCCGATTCTTTTTGAAGAGATGTAACCCAGTACAGTACACCAATCTGAGCATCAGGACAACTTAATTCTATTTCCTGTTTTTACTGTAATCCACTCTTTGAACTTGAGGAATTTGCTTCCTCTCTTAAGACCTCAGTTTCTCTATTTATTAAATAAAGGAGTTAAAAGATTGGACTAAATTATTCCAAGAGCCTTTCTAACTAAGAATCTACCATCTTTGGTCAAAAAATGGTGCCTCACAGATCTTGATAAAAAAAAAAAAAAAAGATGAGTTCTGGGAAAGCCAGAATTTTTTTCTGAATAGGTTTTATTTGTTTGTTTCTTTATTTTTGTCACATGAATTTTGAAATAGAATCTCAGAGCTAAAAGAGAATTCAGTGTACAAGAATTTTCTCTAAAATGACCTGACCCAGTGGTTATTCGGCCTCTTTTTGGACACATCTAGTGATAGGGAACTCACTTTTTATAGAGTCAGCTCATTTTATTGTTGGACTGATCTGATGGCTAGTAAGTTCTTTCTTATATTAACCTGAAACCTGTCTCCCTATAGCTTCCACCTATTATTTGTGCCATCTGTCAGATGCACATACCTGATTTAAATCCCATCTTCACTACTTACTAGATTTGTGAGAGTAGGAATATCACTTAACATCTTTGAGTTTCTATTTCCTCATCTAATAATGGATATTTTGATTCCTATATTCCATGGTACTGTGATTAATGAGATAGTGCTTTAGGTTGTCTGTACTAGGCTCTAGTTGGGAAAGACTTCATAGGGTACTTGATATTTGGCAAAGATCATGAAGGATGGATAGGAATTTCTATAGAGGAGGGTGCAATAAGGAGGAGACAGGTAGATGACAGGTTGGTCGTTTGGGGCAGAGAGAATAGCAGTGAACCAAAAAAAGGAGGTATACAAATCAAGTTCAGAAATTCTCTAGTGGTAAGGTTTGGTTAGATTTTTCAATGCCTAGGGCCAAAGAGAGAGAGTGATAGGAGATGATCCAGGAAAAATAAGCTGCAGGCAGACTGTGAAAGGACCTGTACACCATGCTACATTCAAATATGCTACTTCCAGAGGTTACTGAGTTTAAAGAAAATCATAAAGAAAGAGTGGATAGCTGAGCTAGGATTTAAATTCATGCCTTCTGAAACTATGTCTCACAGCACCATAACTTTTGAGCCATTAAAAAATCATCCTTTTATTGTTATAGAATTACAGAAAAAAAATTCCTTCCTTCCGGCACTACGCACCAGAATCCAAGAAGAGCTCTGACCTAGTTCCTGAGGCCTTCCAGCAGGATAAATCACAGTGCTGTTCTGTCAGTGAAACTAGTGAATTTCTTTGCTTTCTAGGAGCCTAGGCTTATAATAGGAAAAAACATTAGGGAGAAAGAAAGGAATATTCTGCCCACTTCTCAAATAGACATGGCTGTACACTGTAGTAGAAAGTGCTCTGACTATGTGACAAACAAGAGTTAGGTTCAAATCCTAGCTCTGCCATTTACTAGCTGTATATGTAATATATTTCTCACTCTTCCCCTGAGCCTCAGTATGTTCATCAGTAACATGGGAATTATGGTGCTTCCCTGCCTATTTTTTCTGAAATCATTATAAGGGAATTCTATTATGATTGTCAAAGTCCTTTGAAAATCATAAATTGATATTTTATTACTACTATTATCAGGAAATCACCAAAGTGAGAGGGCATCAGTACAGATCAGGATTGCCCTGACATATGCTGTCTGGACTTAGGGTAAAATCAGTAAGATTTGTCTACAGTGGCTCTGACTTTTCCCCTCTGTCATTTTCCCTTTTTTTCTTTTTCTCCCACTCACTTCTTTTGGCTGAAAAGCCTAGTGTCCTGTCTTTTTCTCTTCTCTTCCCTTCCCAAATGTTCCCCGGATAAACTCTACTGGTATGTCATTGAGAAACAAGGTCCGAAGATCAATAATGAGATCTTCTGTCTTTCATAAAGGTTCCCATTGGAACTTCATCTTTCATAGAAAAGGAAAAAGTATTATTTATTTATTTTTTCATTCAGAAATTACTTGTTCAGCACCTAAAGTATATTTTACACATGGTGAAATATTTAGAGAGATTAGACAATCAAGAAAAGTAAGAACTTGGTGGAATTCAAGGACTTCTACTTCATTTGTTGATTTGTTCGTTTGTCATGTGTTCTATCTCGTATTCATTTAAAATTATGTGCTTTAGCACCGGCTATGTATTACTAGACATTGTGTTAGGCAACATGTGAGGCACCAAGGACCCAATGGTACCATTTAGATCATCACACATCAGGTTCATGCTGGTTCTAAATGTTCTTAGTTTATTCTTAGGCATAGGTCCTAGGAATGCAACACCTTGGTGTGGTAGCAAGAATCAAAGGAAGTGAGACAGTGTAAAAGGGTTGCCTTTTCTCCACAGCCTTGCCAATGTTTGTTATTTGTGTTCTTTTTGTTGATAGCCATGCTGACAAGTGTGAGGTGATATCTTTTATTTTTTAACATCTTTATTAAAGTATAATTGCTTTACAATGTTGTGTTAGTTTCTGCTGTATAACAACGTGAATCAGCTATATGTATACATATATCCCCATATACCCTCCCTCTTGCGTCTCCCTCCCACCTTCCCTATCCCAACCCTCTAGGTGGTCACAAAGCACCTAGCTGATCTCCCTGTGCTCTGCAGCTGCTTCCCACTAGCTATCTGTTTTACATTTGGTAGTGTCAATATGTCAATGCTACTCTCTCACCTCGTCCCAGCTTACTCTTTCCCCTCCCAGTGTCCTCAAATCCATTGTCTATGTCTGCATCTTTATTCCTGTCCTGCCGCTAGGGTCATCAGAATAATTTTTTTTTTTTTAGATTCCATATATATGTATTAGCATACGGTGTTTGATTTTCTCTTTCTTACTTCACTCTGTATGACAGAATGTAGGTCCATCCACCTCACTACAAATAACTCAATTTCATTTCTTTTTATGGCTGAGTAATATTGCATTGTATATATGTGCCACATCTTCTTTATCCATTCATCTGTCGATGGACACATAGGTTGCTTCCATGTCCTGGCTACTGTAAATAGTGCTTCAATGAACATTGTGGTACATGACCCTTTCTGAATTATGGTTTTCTCAGGGTACATACCCAGTAGTGGGATTGCTGGGTCATATAGTAGTTCTATTTTTAGTTTTTTAAGGAACCTCCATACTTTTCTACATAGTGGCTGTATCCATTTACATTCCCACCAAGAGTGCAAGATGGTTCCCTTTTCTCCACACCCTCTACAGCATTTATTGTTTGTAGATATTTTGATGATGGCCATTCTGACTGGTGTGAGGTGATACCTCACTGTAGTTTTGATTTGCATTTCTCTAATGATCAGTGATATTGAGCATCCTTTCATGTGTTTGTTGACAATCTGTATATCTTCTTTGAAGAAATGTCTGTTTAGGTCTTCTGCCCATCCTGGATTGGGTTGTTTATTTTTTTGATATTGAGCTGCATGTGCAGCTTGTATATTTTAGAGATTAATCCTTTGTCAGTTTCTTTGTTTACAAATATTTTCTCCCATTCTGAGGGTTGTCTTTTCGTTTTGTTTATGGTTTACTTTCCTGTGCAAAAGCTTTTAAGTTTCATTAGGTCACATTTGGTTTTTTTTTTTTGTTTTTATTTCCATTTCTCTAAGAGGTGGGTCTAAAAGGATCTTGCTGTGATTTATGTTAGAGTGTTCTTCCTATATTTTCCTCTAAGAGTTTTATACTGTCTGACCTTAAATTTAGGTCTTTAATCCATTTTGAGTTTATTTTTGTGTATGATGTCAGGGAGTGTTCTAATTTCATTCTTTTACATGTAGCTGTCCAGTTTTCCCAGCACCACTTATTGAAGGGACTGTCTTTTCTCCATTGTATACTCTTGCCTCCATTATCAAAAATAAGATGACCATATGTGCATGGGTTTATCTCTGGATTTTCTATCCTGTTCCATTGATCTATATTTCTGTTTTTGTGCCAGTACCATACTGTCTTGATTCCTGTAGCTTTGTATTATAGTCTGAAGTCAGGGAACCTGATTCCTCCACCTCCATTTTTCTTTCTCAGGGTTGCTTTGGCTATTCTGGGTATTTTGTGTTTCCATACAAATTGTGAAATTTCTTGTTCTAGTTCTGTGAAAAATGCCATTGATAGTCTGATAGGGATTGCATTGAATCTGTAGATTGCTTTGGGTAGTATAGTCATTTTCACAATGTTGATTCTTCCAATCCAAGAACATCGTATATCTCTCCATCCTTTGTATCATCTTTAATTGCTTTCATCAGTGTCTTACAGTTTTCTGCATACAGGTCTTTTGTCTCCTTCAGTAGGTTTATTCCTAGGAATTTTATTCTTTTTGTTGCAGTGGTAAATGGGAGTGTTTCCTTAATTTTTCTTTCAGATTTTTCATCATTAGTGTATAAGAATGCAAGAGATTTTCGTGCTTTAATTTTATATTCTGCTACTGTACCAAATTCATTGATTAGCTCTAGTAGTCTTCTGGTAGCATCTTTAGGATTCTCTATGTTTAGTATCATGTCACCTTCAAACAGTGCCAGTTTTACTTCTTTTCCAATTTGTATTCCTTTTTCTTTTCTGATTCCCAGCAGTGACTAAAACTTCCAAAACTATGTCGAATAATAGTGGTGAGAGTGGGCAACCTTCTCTTGTACCTGATCTTAGAGGAAATGTTTTCAATTTTTCCCCACTGAGAACGATGTTGGCTATGGGTTTGTTATATATGGCCTTTGTTTTTTTTTTTTTTGCAGTAGGCTTCCTCTATGCCTACTTTCTGGAGAGTTTTTTTATCATAAATGGGTGTTGAATTTTGTCAAAAGCCTTTTCTACATCTACTGAGACGATCATATGGTTTTTATCCTTCAATTTGTTAATATGGTAGATCACATTGATTGATTTGCATATGTTGAAGAATCCTTGCATTCCTGGGATAAACCCCACTTGATCATGGTGTATGATTCTTATAATGTGCTGTTGGATTCTGTTTGCTAGTATTTTCTTGAGGATTTTTGCATGTTTATGTTTATCAGTGGTATTAGCCAGCAGTTTTCTTTTTCTGTCACATTTGTCTGGTTTTGGTATCAGGGTGATGATGGCCTTGTAGAATGATTTTGGGAGTGTTGCTCCCTCTGCTATATTTTGGAAGAATTTGAAAAGGATAGGTGTTGGCTCTTTTCTAAATATTTGTTAGAATTTTCCTAGAAGCCATCTGGTCCTGGGCTTTTGTTTGTTGGAAGGTTTTTAATCACAGTTTCCATTTCAGTGCTTGTGATTGGTCTCTTTATATTCTCTATTTCTTTCTGGTTCTGTCTCAGAGGGTTGTGCTTTTCTAAGAATCTATCCATTTCTTCCAGGTTGTCCATATTATTGGCATATAGTTGCTTATTGTAATCTCTCTTGATCCTTTGTATTTCTGAAGTATCACTTGTTACTTCTTTTTCATTTCTACTTCTGTTGATTTGAATCTTCTTTTTCTTCTTGATGAGGCTGGCTAATGGTTTATCAATTTTGTTTATCTTCTCAAAGAACCAACTTATAGTTTTATTGATCTTTGTTATTGTTTCCTTCATTTCTTTTTAATTTATTTCTGATCCGATCTTTATAATTTCTTTCCCTTTGCTAACTTTGTTGTTTTGTTTTTGTTTTTGTTTTTGTTGTTCTTTCTCTAATTGCTTTAGATGTAAGGTTAGGTTGTTTACTTGAGATATTTCTTGTTTCTTGAGGTAGGATTGTATTGCTATAAACTTCCCTCTTAGAACTGCTTTTGCTGCATCCCATAGGTATTGGGTCATCGTGTTTTCATTGTCATTTGTTTCTATGTACTTTCTGATTTCTCCTTTGATTTCTTCAGCGATCTCTTGGTTATTTAGTAACATATTGTTTAGCTTCCATATGTTTGCATTCTTTACTTTTTCCCCTGTAATTGATTTCTAATCTTATAGCATTGTAGTCAGAAAAGATGCTTGATATGATTTCAATTTTCTTAACTTTACTGAAGCTTGATTTGTGACCCACGATGTGATCTATCTTGGAGAATGTTCCATGAGCACTTGAGAAGAAAGTTTATTCTGTTGTTTTGGGGTGGAATGTCCTATAAATATCAATTAAGTCCATCTTGTTTAATGTGTCATTTAAAGCTTGTGTTTCCTTATTTATTTTCATTTTGAATGATATTTCCATTGGTGAAATTGAGGTGTTGAAGTCCCTTACCTCTATCCCCTACTGTTTCTGTTTATTCCCTGTTTTAAGCCTGTTAGCATTTGCCTTATGTATTGAGGTCCTCCTATTTTGAGTGCATAAATATTTACCACTGTTATATATTCTTCTTGGATTGATCCCTTTATTGTTGTGTAGTGTCCTTCTCTGTCTCTTGTAATAGTCTTTATTTTAGTCTATTTTGTCTGATATGAGAATTGCTACTCCAGCTTTCTTTTGATTTCCATTTGCATGGAATATCTTTTTCCATACTTTCAGTCTGTATGTGTCCCTAGGTCTGAAGTGGGTCTCTTGTAGACAGCATATATACAGGTCTTGTTTTTGTATCCATTCAGCCAGTCTGTGTCTTTTGTTTGGAGCATTTAATCCATTTACATTTAAAGTAATTATCAATATGTATGTTCCTATTAACATTTTCTTTATTGTTTTGGGTTTGTTTTTGTAGGTCTTTTCCATCTCTTTTGTTTCCTGCCTAGAGAAGTTCCTTTAGCATTTGTTGTAAAGCTGGTTTCGTGGTGCTGAATTCTCTTAACCTTTGCTTGTCTGTAGAGGTTTTAATTTCTCCATCAAATCTGAATGAGATTCTTCTGTGTAGAGTAATCTTGGTTGTAGGTTTTTCCCTTTCATCACTTTAAATATGTCCTGCCGCTCCCTTCTGACTTGCAGTTTCTGTGAAAGATCAGCTGTTAACCTTATGGGGATTCCCTTGTATGTTTTTTATTGCTTTTCCCTTGCTGCTTTTAATAGTTTTTCTTTGTATTTAATTTTTGCTAGTTTGATTAATATGTGTTTTGGTATGTTTCTCCTTGGATTTATTCCATATGGGACTCTCTGGGCTTCCTCGAGTTGCATGACTATTTCCTTTCCCATGTTAGGGAAGTTTTCAACTATAATCTCTTCAAGTATTTTCTCAGACCCTTTCTTTTTCTCTTCTCTTCTTCTTTGGGACCCCTATAATTCGAATGTTGGTGCATTTAATGTTGTCCCTGTGACCTCTGAGATGTTGTCAATTCTTTTCATTCTTTTTTCTTTATTGTGCTCTGCGGTAGTTATTTCCACTATTTTGTCTTCCAGTTTACTATTCCGGTCTTCTGCCTCAGTTATTCTGCTATTGATTCCTTCTAGAGAATTTTTAATTTCATTTATTGTGTTGTTCATCATTGTTTGTTTGCTCTTTAGTTCTTCTAAGTCCTTGTGAAACATTTCTTGTATTTTTTTCATTCTATTTACAAGATTTTGGATCATCTTTACTATCATTACTCTGAATTCTCTTTTCAGGTAGCTTGCCTATTTTCTCTTCATTTGTTTGATCTGGTGGGTTTTTACCTTGCTTCTTCATCTGCTGCATATTTCTCTGTCTTCTCATTTTGTTTAACTTACTGTGTTTGGGGTGTCCTTTTTGCAAGCTGCTGGTTCATAGTTCCCTTTTTTTTTGGTGTCTGCCCCCAGTGGGTAAGTTTGGTTCAGTGAGTTTTTTACGCTTCCTGGTAGAGGGGACTGGTGCCTGTGTTCTGGTGGGTTGGGATGGTTCTTGTCTTTCTGGTGGGCAGGGCCATGTCCAGTATTGTGTTTTGGGGTTTCTGTGAAGTTAGTATGATTTTAGGCAGTCTCTCTGCTAATGGGTGGGGTTGTATTCCTGTCTTGCTGGTTGTTTGGCACGGGGCATCCTGCACTGGAGCTTGCTGGCCGTTGGGTACATCTGGGCCTTAGTGTTGAGACAGAGATTTCTGGGAGAGCTCTTGCCAATTTATATTACATGGGACCAGGAGGTCCCTGATGGTCCAGTGTCCTGTACTAGGCTTTCCCACCTCAGAGGTTCAGCCCTGACATTAGGCCTGAGCACCAAGACCCTGTCAGCCACACAGCTTAGAAGAAAAGGGAGAAAAAAAAGAAAGAAAGTAATAATAATAAATATTTTTTTAATTATTAACATAAAAGAAATTTAAATTATTAAAATAATAATTAAAAAGTAATAATAATACCAAAACAAAGAAGAGAGCAACCAAACCAATAAACAAATCTACCAATGATAACAAGTGCTAAAAACTATACTAAAATAAACATAAAAATCAGAAACATGTCAGTCGCAGACAGCAAACCCTAAGTCTACAGCTGCTCCCAAAATTCACTGCCTCAGTTTTGGGATAATTCATTTTCTGTTGAGCTATTCCACAGTTGCAGGGTACATCAAGTTGATTGTGGGGATTTAATCTGCTGCTCCTGAGGCTGCATAGAGAGATTTCCCTTTCTCTTCTTTGTTCACACAGCTGCTGGGGTTCAGCTTTGGTTTCGGCCCCACCTCTGCATGTAGGTCTCCCTCAGGCCTCTGTTCCTGCCCCGACAGGACAGGGTTAAAGTAGCAGCTGATTAGGAGGCTCTGGCTCACTCATGTCGGGGGGAGGGAAGAGTATGGTAGTTACAATTGGAATGCGGGGCGAGCCTGTGGAGGCAGAGGCCAGCGTGATGTTTCAACAGCCTGAGGTGCACCATGTGTTCTCCTGGGGAAGTTGTCCCTGGATCATGGGACCCTGTCAGTGGTGGGTTGCACAGGCTCCCAGAGGGTGTGGAAAGTGACCTGTGCTTGCACACAGGATTCTTGGTGGCTGCAGCAGCAACATTAGAGTTTCATGGTATCCATCTCTGGTATCCGAGCTGATAGCCACGGCTCACGCCTGTCTCTGGAGCTCATTTAGGCAGTGCTCTGCCTTCTGTGGGCAGACGGGGAAGGAATCCCCTCTTCTGGCACACCTTGAAACAATGCTCTCTTGCCTCTTAGACAGGTCCAGAGTTTTTCTTGGACTCCCTCCCAGCTAGCTGTAGTGCACTAGCCCCCTTCAGGCTGTGTTCTCTCAGCCAACCCCAGTCCTCTCCCTAGGATCTGACCTCTGAAGCCAGAGCCTCAGCTCCCAGCCCCCACCCACCCCGGTGGGTGAGCAGACAAGCCTGTCGGGCTGGTGAGTGCCGGTTGGCACTGATCCTCTGTGCAGGAATCTCTCTGCTTTGCCCTCTGCACCCCTGTTGTTGCGCTGTCCTCCGTGGCTCCAAAGCTTCCCCCCTGCCCAACTCCCATCTCCACCAGTGAAGGGGCTTCCTAGTGTGTGGAAACATTTCCTCCTTCACAGCTCCCTCCCAGAGGTGCAGATTCTGTCCCTATTATTTTGTCTCTGTTTTTTCTTTTGCCCTTCCCAGGTACGTGGGGATTTTCTTGCCTTTTGGGAAGTCTGAGATCTTCTGCCAGTGTTCAGTAGGTATTCTGTAGGAGTTGTTCCACATGTAGCCGTATTTTTGATGTATTTGTGGGGAGGAAGGTGATTTCCACGTCTTTCTCCTCCACCATCTTGAAGGTCCCCCCGAAGTGATATCTTATTGTGGTTTTGATTTACAGTTCCCTGATGATTAGCCATGTTGAGCATCTTTTCATGTGCCTGATGGCCATCTGCATTTCCTCTTTGGAAAAATGTCTATTCAGTTCTGCCCGTTTTTAAATCAGGTTTTTTGTTTTTTGTATATTTAGTTAATATGAGCTGTTTATATGTTGACTATCAACCCCTTATTGGTCATATCATTTGAAAATATTTTCTCCCATTCAGTAGGGTGTCTTTTCATTTTGTCAATGGTTTCCTTCACTGTGCAAAAGCTTTTATGTGTAGTTAGGTCCCATTTGTTTATATGTGTTTTATTTCCTTTACTTTAGGAGACAAATCCAAAAAATATTGCTGTGATTTATGTCAAAGAATGTTCTGCCCATGTTTTCCACTAGGAGTTTTATAGTATCTGGTCTTAATTTAGATCTTTAATCCATTTTGAGTTTATTTATATATATGGTATTAGAGAATGTTCCAATTTCATTCTTTTACATGTAGCTGTCCAGTTTTCCCAGTACCACTTATTGAAGAGACTCTTTCCTCCATTGTATATTCTTGCCTCCTTTGTTGTAGATTAATTGACCATAAGTGTGTGGGTTTATTTCTGAGCTTTCTATCCTTTTCCATTTATCTATGTGTCTGTTTCTGTGCCAGTACCATACTTTCTTGATTATTGTCACTTTGTCATGTAAACTGGGATAGCCACTGTGGAAAACATTATGGAGGTTTCTCAAAAAACTAAAATAGAACTGCCATAAAACCCAGCACTTCCACTCCTTGGTATATATCTGGAAAAAGACAAAAACACTAATTCCAAAATAGACATGCACCCCAATGTTCATAGCAGCATTATTTACAATTTCCAAGATATGGAAGCAACCAAAGTGTTCATAAAGGATAACTGGATAAAGAAGATGTGGTATATATATACAATGGAATACTACTCAGCCATAACAAAGAATGAAAATTTGTCATTTGCAACAACATGGATGGACTTGGAGGGTGCTGTGCTAAATTAAATAAGTCAGACAGAGAAAGATAAGTACTGTATAATATCACTTATATGTGGAATCTAAAAAACACAACAAACTAGTGAATATAACATAAAAGAAGCAGACTCAGCAGAAGCAGATATAGAGAACAAACTAGTGGTTGCCAGTGGGGAGAGGGGCAATGTAGGGGAGGGAGAGCGTACAAACTACTGAGTGTAAGATAGGCTCAAGGATGTATTATATGACATGGGGAATGTATCCAATATTTTATAATAACCATAAATGGAAAGTAACCTTTAAAAATTTTATAAAGAAAAAAAAAGTGAGACAGTCTTAGCTTTCTTACCTCCAGCTCTGTTTGAATTCCATCTATGTGAAGTTGGCATGCTACTTAACTTCCCTGACTCTGTTTTCATGGCAAGAGACATGAAGGCTTAATGTATGTTAAAGCACATGGGTCAATTCCTGGTACATAGTAGGTGCTCCACAAATGTTATTTTTTCTTTCTTCTTTCTTCCCTTTTTTATCTTCTCTTCTTGTGTATGAATATCCCTGTTTGTCCTGAAAACATAGAAAGAAGTTGTGACTAGCAAGGCTGAAATATATCTGCTCCAAGAGCAGTTTTGCAGACGGTCTAAAGCAGAGCATTTGCAAAGGGGTATTTGTTGTTTGTTATAATTTCTCACACACTTTCCAGTTTACAAAGCACATTTACACACATCATCATAATTAATCCTCACAAAAACCATGCAAGGTGAAGCTTATTATCTCATTCTCTAGGTGAGGAAACTGAAGCTTACAGAGTCTTAGTGACTTTCTGAGGACATATAGACAATCAGAATTGGCTTTTGGTCTTTTAATATGCTGTCTTTTGGTCTTTATTTGTTTTGCTGTCTCACACTGAATTTTAAGCTTAAAATCTTCCACCAAGCTTTCCCATTTTCCTGGCTACAGGCATGTCTTTAAGACTACAGGGCACTGATACAACTTCCTTTTTCTTATATTCCCTCTATGATACATGAAACTGATGCAGTCTTTGTGGATTCAGAAGTCCAGAGATTAGTTTGGCTGTTTAGGGAACAAAACATGTAGCCCACTCCTGTTGCCTTAATTCTGACCATCATCATCTCTTACTTGGACTATTGAAATAGGCCTCCTTCTTCTCCTTGCCTTACTGTTGACCTCTCATACCCCTGAGGATATTCTTAACGCTGCAAAACTCAACTCTGCTCAGATCCTTCCATGCTTAAAACAAAATAAAACATTGTTTCCCCATATCCTGCAGAACTGAGGTCTGAGCAACTTGGTCTGTGTCAAGGCTCCTCAGCTCCCATCATGTCCTGATAAGCATCCTGCCTTTTAGTAATACTCGTCTTGCCTTAAGAGCATTGAAGATGCTTTTCCTTCCTTCTAGGAATTCCTCCTTTTCATCTCCCTTGGTGAACTCTTTTTTCTTTTGCACTTCAAAACCTGGGTAGGATTAGATGACACTCAACTAAATCATGACAGAATTCCTCCCTATGCACTGCCATAGCACTTCTTACACTGTAGAGTAATTGCCTATTTTTTATGTCTGTATGCCTTGAGTGCAGGGTCTTTCCTTATCTCCTCTGTATTCCTATTGCTGTCTCTAGTACCTGACAGTTTTTCATCATTAAGTATAATAATACCTGTAGATTTTTTGTAGATGTTTGTTATTGAGTTAAATTCATTCTCCTTTATTCCTATTTTTCTGAGAATTTCCATTATGAGTGGGTGTTGAATTTTTTCAAATAATTTTCTGCATCAATAGATGTAATCATGTAACTTTTCCTGTTTAACTCATTAATATGGTGAATTACATTGATTGGCTTTTGAATACTGAATCATCCCTGAATAAATTCCATTTGGTTACAGCATATAACCAAATTCTTTTTACATATTGCTGAATTCTTTGCTAATATTTTGTTAAGGATTTTTGAGTCTATATTTATGAGGGATATTGGTTTGTAGCTTTTATTTTTGTATTGCCTTTGTTTTGTTTTGATATCAGTTTAAAATAATAGCTTTATAGAGTGAATTATGAAGTGTTCCCTCCTTTTCTATTTTCTGTAAGAGATTATTTAAAATTGGTATTAAATCTTATTTAAGCATTTGATAGAATTCTCCAATGAAGTCATTTGGGCCTGGAGATTTCTTTTTTAGGAATTTTTAAATTATAAATTAAATTTCTTAATAGTTATAGGGCTATTCAAGTTATCTATTTCATACTGTGTAAGTTGTAGTAATTTGTGTTTGTCAAAGAATTGATCTATTTCAGTTAATTTGTCAATTAGAGTTGTTCATAATGTTTTCTATTTTCCATTTGATATCTTTATTTCTTTGTCACTCTTGGGAGAGGTTTATCAATTTTATTGATCTTCTCAAAGAACCAGCTCTTTGTTTCATTGATTTTCTCTATTATTATTTTTCTGTTTCAATGTCATTTATTTCTGCTCTTATTTCCTTACTTTTGCTTGCTTTGATTTAAAATTTTGTTGTTTTCTTGTTCATGAGGTCAGAGCTTAAATTACTGATTTAAGACTTTTCCTCTTTTCTAATGTGTGTATTTAGTGTTATAAAATTTCCTTTCAGCATTGCTTTAGCTATGGCTCATAAATTTTGATGAAGTCTATTTTCATTTTTCATTCAGTGAAATGTATTTTTAAAAAGTTTCCCTTGAAAATTCCTCTTAGTCCCATCGATTATTTATAAATTTGTTGTTTAGTTTTTAATTTATTTGGAGATTTTCCTGTTATCTTTCTATTAATGATTTCTAGTTTAGTTCCATTGTGGTCAAAGAACACAGTATGATTCCAATTCTTTTAAATTTGATAAAATTTGTTTTATAGGCCAATAGATGGTCTGTCTTTGTAGATGTTGGTAGGTACTTGACAATAATATTTATTCTACTCTTATTTGATAGAGCATTCTATAAATGTCCATTTTGTGTCCTGTTGATTGCTGGCATTGTTGAGTTCTATACTGATTTTCTATCATTGTTGTATTGTTGAAATATCCAACTGTAATTGTGGATACTTCTATTTCTCCTTTCAGTTCTATTTTTTATTCTATTCTGTTTTTTCTTTCAGTTTTTGCTTCACTTATTGCAGCTCTGTTACTTGGTGCACGGATATTTATATTTATCTTGCTATGTCTTCTTGGTAGACTGACCATTTAACATTGTATGATAATGATAATATTCCTCTCCATTTCTGGTAATTTCCTTTGCCCTGAAGTGTACTTATCTGAAATTAATACAGGTACTCCTGATTTCCTTTACATTACTGTTTGCCTGATACATCTTTTTTCCATCCTTTTTCTTTCAACTTGCCCATATTGTTATATTCAAAGTAAGTTTCTTACAGACACTGTATGGTTAGGTCATGTTTTTTAATCCACTCTACCAATCTGTCTCCACAGAACTACTGACATTATACCAGTTAGGAGGATGAGGGACTAGTCAATTTGCCAGAGTTAGTAAGAGTCCATGCCCCACCCCCCAATGTCTCTACTGAAACCACAGTTGGTAGGTGGATGGGAGGTTCGTTACTACTGAGAAAGAATGAAAATATCAGCTCCTTACTGAGCCTTCTCTGATTTACCCTGGCAGTGGAGTTGGGGTACCTTGCTCAGCCTGGAGAAGATGGAAATCTAGGCTCCTCACTATGCCTTTGTTGGTATAGATGGGGTAGGTCCACAATTTTTTTCTATGGTGTTTGGCTATAGTAGACCATTTACTTTCTAAACGTTTTCTGTGTGGTTAGGCTGCCTTTTTCCTAGTCCTTTGTCTAGAGAGAAGAGATTTTTGTTGGGTTTTGTTTGTCTGCACCTGCTGGCCTTTCAGAGGTTTCGGCTTCTCTAGCACATATTCTGACATATTGTGGCATATATGAGGCAAAAAGAAAACCCATGGAACCCACCACCATATCATTCTTTGAGTCCTGTCAGTCTTCTGCTTCTTTCCCCAGTTAAGAGTGTTCTTGTATTTGTTCAATGTATAATGTCCAGGATTTTTAGTTGTATTTAGCAGGAGAATTAGGGAAACATATGAATATCATCTTACTAGAAGCAAAAGATTCTGAATGGAAATAGTGCAAATGGGGTTTGGAGGTGCTCACAGGGACAAAAAATCATTTAAACACAAGATAGCTTATTACATTTAAAAACTAGACATAGCTCTGAGATTCCGAGCTACCAAGACAGAAGTAATATACTGACTTAACATTTTTTTTCCCTGTATTTGAGAAAAAAAAAAAACAGATCTGTTAAATGAGAAGGAAGTTTTCCCTAGCCCCACGTTCTAGGAGGGAATATTATATGTATTCCTTATATAAGAGAATTGTTTAAATTCATGGTTGGATATTTTTAAACTAGTATTTTGCAAAAATATTAGAATGTTTCTCATAAGTAAATATTTCTTACACTAACTGTTCATAGAAGCTGAAGGCATGACCTATTTGGTCATGACACTTCTAATGGTAGTTAAGCTAATAAAATTCAAGTTTATTGTTTTTGGGTATTCATCTTATTGTTTAGTGGTCAGAGAAATGGATAGTAAATTAGTTCCTCTTGTTGTCTTTTTCAGATACTGGATATCTTAGTTGTTTGGCATGAGTGTTTGGCAGGCTGAATTGCCAGAAGGTTTCAAGTTAGTCTCTTGAAAATTTTCAAGTTAGTCTCTTGATTAGTGCATGGAATGAGTATAACCTGGTGTGTTATTTCATAAATATCTATAGCACATGTTTGATATAACTATTATTTTAATACATATCTAGAACAGAATTTTCAGGTTAAATAAATGCTCGTTTCCAGAAAAAATCTTTTTTTTTTAATAGAGAATGTTATGGGTGAGGTGGGATAAAAACAACATTTGTAGTGGGATAAAAATAACATTATAGAATACCTACTCTGCACCAGATATTATACTAGACGTTGTATGTATATTACTCTTAACTTTTAAAATAACTCTGTGAAGTAAGTTTTATTATTCCCATTTTATAGATGGAGAGTCTATATTACCAGGGGAGGTTAAATCCGTTGCTCAAGGGCATACAGCTAGGATGTGTCAGATTTGGAATTCTATATCCAATCCTGTCTCCTACTCCTGCCCTTATATATGGACCCTATGCTTCAGCCAATTTGCTTTATTGAAGGTGAAATTGGAAGAGAAAATGGATGTGAAATATTTGAAAAGAAGGAAGTGAATGGAGGTGAAAACACACAGAGAGACTCAAATCTGTACGTTTAGCTTCTCAGAGGCAGTTTAAATTAAAGTTATGACAAAGGAGTTTGGAAGAACTGGTTCAATGGTGACTTAATCTTTCTGTGAATTTAATTTTTACAACCTTTATTTGGTTTAACAGGAATCATCAATTATTTGTAGTACTTAGGGGTGCTTTATGAGATGTCAAAAAGAGTTTGGGCATTTTTCGTATAAGTGTATATTGCCAACATATGTATGTGTGTGTGTACTCTAAAATGAAATTATTACTTTGATAATGGATTAGTTAAAATATAGATCTCCTGTAAGCTCAAAGATCATTGGCCCAATCTCTTATTTGATCAGTAGGGAGCTGATGCCACAGGAGAATAAGTGACTTGACTAAGGTTTCATAGTGATTAGCAGTAAAGCTGGGACTGGAGCTCAATCTTTCTGAATCCCAGTCCATTACTCCCTATTAAAACAATCTAATGACTTTCAGAATAATTCTATTTTTCTCAAGATAAGACTTTGCCTAATTTTAAATGTTATTTAAAATTTCCAATTCCTTATTCTTATTAACTTAATATTTTACAGTGTTATACTTCAATCATTGCGCTTGAAATTAGGGCCTAGGAAGATACAATTGAAAAGTACCAATTGCCTTACCTAGAAGGACCTTATACAGTATAAAGTCTACTCAACTGTGAGCTCCTAGGGGAAAGGAATATATCTCAATTTTTTAGAAATTTTCAGCACTTGGCTTAGAGCCCAGTTGAATTTTGGTTGAATGACTGAATGAATGAAATTCAAATAAGTCATAACACTATTCAATGTTAGAATTGGAAAAAGACCTTAAAAAACCATCTAGTCCAACACGTTAACTTTAAATATGAGGAAACAGAAAAAATAAAAGACAGTATATGGCGTAATGTCATGCAAATTAAAAATATAATTCATTTATGCATATTTTTTACCATAAAAATAAAACTGGCCTTTTTCAGGCCATATTCAGATTTCATAGTAATCTTGCACTGCACAACTCCAGGTAGTACTGCTCATCTTATAGTTGATGTGAGTGTTGCTTTCACAGATGTGTAGCTGTGCATAGTGGTGCAGTACATGAGATAGGTATTATTGCTCCTACTTTACAGATAAGGGAACAGGCCTAAACAGGAAGTTACTTATCCAAGATCAGATGAATTATGTGTAGCAGAACCAGTATTAGACCCCTGTTTTCTTATAATTCAGTACTTTGTTTTTCTTATAGTGCTCCTGTCTGAAATATGCCATTTAATCCCCCATGCCTTACCCTATAACACATTCTAGACAACGTTTAAAGCAGAGACCCAAACACGCACTGTTTATAGCTGTATTTCTGAATCTGTCTTCTTGGTTTTCAATCCTTTTCCCACTTTCCCATTTCTAGTTTTGTCTTTTCTCTATGGCTCCTGCTATCTTCCAACTATAACCTTGGCTTGCCTTCATCCTAGGTTTTCCTTCTACCTTTGGCTGCTTTCACAATTCAACCTCATTCCCTGTCACCTCCTACCTTTGTTTACTTTCACTCTGGCAAATGCCTTCATTGTCTTGATTGGCTTTTAGACATGATATCATTTTTAATTCTAACGTAAGACTTAACAGAATTTCCCTTGTATATTCTCCTACTTTTTCTGACTTTCCTCTTCAAGTCCTCCCTGAGAATCATCTTGCCATCTAGCACAAATTCATTCCCCACATGCTGTCTCTGGGTGATTCATCCTTCCCATCACACAGGCGGGCACACCAACACCTACACACACAGGTGAATCTGCTCCAGTGTATATTTTAATTACAGATTTAGTCAGAAGTAATTAAGCCTTTCTGTAATGGGGATGGGCACCAAGTTTTAAAAATTCATGTTGTTTCATACATACCAAGTATGGTTTGTGCCACCCTGGTTTGCAGAGTAAGAAGGAGCCCCTAGTGTAGTTAGATTAATTAATAGAAAGAGAATAAACTTAATGTAGCCAGCGAAGTGCAAGAAATGGTGCTTCCCCCCTATATCTCATTCAGATGGAATGGCCATCCTGGGATTGCGGCAAGGGATGCCAGTTGCATTTTAATCACAGAGTTGATGGTTCCCTGCTACACCAGATGGAAGGGCCTTTGTAGAGCGAGTCTCACTCACTGCCTTTGTTGATTTTTTTCTCTGATGCTGGTTAACAAAACCCGACAGGAGACAAAAGTGATGAGGTTGTGTTTTGATCCCATGGATTTTATTCCCTATTCTGCTGCTTGACTTGTGAGCTCAGTCAGATCTTGACTCCTGTAAAAAGGATACTTCTTCAGGCACTTGAACAAATGAAGGAGAAAGGATGAGACTGGAGGAAAGAAAAGATTCTTCTTCCTCTTCCTGTAGCATCCTTGTGGTTACTTTATTGCCTACAAAGCATTTTCACTTCCATTATATCACTTAACCATTATGATAATTCAGTAACAGAGGTATTGTTATCCCCATTTTAGTGAAATAAAAAATTGAGATTATGACACTTAAGCTTTTATAGATTTAGCAGTGATGATCAGCGACTTACTAGTATTAAGGCAATAATAAAGTAAAGGAGTTATTTGTTCTCTAGCTATTCAAAAATACAGAATTATGGATCTAGAAGCCTTCCAACACCTCATCTCACTTGATGGAAATGGAAACTAATATTCAAGCGGTGTAATGGAGGGCAGTGTGGGATATTAAAGGAGCATGGGCTTTGGAACTACTACTGGTAAAGTTTTACTTCTACATTTATGTCCTTGGACTCTGGGAGCAAGTCCAAGTTTCACTTTCCCTATTTGTAAAATGCAAGATTGGACTGGTATAAACTGAGACCCCTTCAGCCTTGAATCCTCTCCATCCCAGAGCCCAGATTTCTCTCCATGTAAGCTAAAAGTCTTTTTTTCGTACTTCCTGTGGGTGGTAGTGGCTCATTTCGGGGAACCCAAATTCTTTAAAATCATTCTCAAGAATGTAGACTGGAAGGATGAGTCCTGAATTGAAATTAATAGAGACCAAACACTTGAGGAACTTTTAGAATGTTATCGCACAGGAAAATAGCCAGAATATTGGGAAATTACAATGATGTACACATGCGAATATGGGATTGATATGAAAATTTCATTCTCAGGCACAAAGTACTACTCTACCAAACGCCTTGCCAAGCCCTAGAACAAGGTTCTGAAATAAAGAGATGAATCATTGGGAATCAGTTCCAGTGTTTTCTGCCTTCATCAAAACCATTTGATTTAGTGGTGCTTGTCCCTCAAAATCTTCTCCTTCGACTTTTTCTCCTTCAGAGAAGAATCATTTATTACCTTTTCACTATAATTAGATGATTTGAGGGGGATAAACATCAGACCTTCACAGCTGTCAAGGCCTTGATTTATAGGAAAATTATTTGTTCTAATTATACAGAATGATTCATAGCTTATGCAAATGTGTGATTTATTACTAGACCATGTCTTTTATATGTAGGCTCCATTCCCTTTAGTTTTTAGTTAAGTACTTCCTAGAAATAGTAATATTATTTAGATCAAGCTGCAGGATTATTTTCGTCCTACTCCTGACAGCCTATAATAATAATGGCATGCATTCATTCATTTGACAAAAATTCACCGAGCAATCTCTGTGAACAAAACACTGAGGATATAGAAATGACGGTCACTTTTGCTGATATAGAGAACATGGGGGAAGGGCCTATTCTACAGCATTGTAACATCCCTTATCTCATGTGAACCTCACAGCAGCCTTGTAAGGCAGATAAGGCAGCTCTTATTCTGAAAGTTTTACAGGTGAGAAGACAGACTCACAGAGGGCAAGTGACCTACCCAAAGTCACTTAGTATAGGAATTACAGGAACCCACTGGAGTAATCTACAATTCCTGGCAGCCAGTGTCAGCTTGCCTATACTCAATGTGTGTGCGTGTGTGTGTGTGTGTGTGTGTGTGTGTGTGTGTGTGTGTGTGTGTGTAGAGGTTGGACTGGGCATGATATCAGGGCTGGGGATTATTGCTTCCATGTGTGAAAGAATGGAAAAGTTATTAAATTTTCTCAAAATGGCTCCACAGCTTATCTACCTGACACAAAGCCTTACACTCCACTTAAGGCATATTAAGGCTGGTGTTAAAATGCCAGTGTTCTTTGGGAGGGATGCAGTACTTAATCTGTTACTTGTTATTCATTTATTAATTCATTCGTTTGTTCTTTCATTCAGCAAGCCTTATTAGAAACTTTCCAGTGCCTGGTCTTGAAGTAGGAGCTAGGTACCAGAAGAGGAGTGGAAGGTGGCAGTTATTGTGGGATGTGATACAAGTATCAGTTGGACATGGTGTGTCTCTTTGTGGAACCCACTGCCTATCTTCGGTATTTCCATTTATTGACATGCTAAGCCTTCTATGTTCAAGCTTCTGAGAATTACATGTAGGAAAATGATCTTTTTTTTTTTTCTATTTCTGGATTGGGTATCAACTCCAAGCCTCCTTCCTTTCTTCCTCTGCTGGTGTGTACCTGTGTTACCTTACTAGACATCGAGTTCTTTGAAATCAGAGACATGTTTTCCATCTCTGTCTTCAGTGCCTGATACATAATAAGTTCTCAACAAATGTCTGATCTGGGAATGACAGAATGTATTAACACACTGTTAAAGTTACCTTCACTTCTTTCTCTTAAGGCTTCCACCATTCTGGCCCTGACTTAATTCTTCTTTGTTCTCCAGAGTCAAAGAAGGTGTACTCAGACTTAGAATCTCTTCTTCAATCCAAAAATAACAAAAAATCTTCCTCTCTTATTTGTAAACCTTGCCAAAGGTCCCAACTCTTACCCTGTGACTTTCTGAGAGCTAAAGAAGGAATATAAAGGAGTATATTAATATGAACATAGTGTAACCTTGGACAAGTCACTTAGCTTCCCTGAGACTTAGTTTCTTTCTCTGTAAAATAGTAAAAATCTCTACTTCTTGGTTTGTATTTGTAACCAAATGGGAGCCTATATTGCCAACTTCTATTTCAAAATTCACCCCAGGGATCAGCTCTTCCAGGAAGTTTTCTCTGACTCCTACCCTCCAGGCTGTCTTGGTTGCCTTCTCATTTTTTCAGTTACCTGGTTTCCCTCTGTTAGATACTTACAGCATTCATTCTCTGATTTAATTTGTCTTTATATTCTACTATACAGTAGAATTTCAGATTGTCTCTTATTGTTCTTTGTGTTCACTCATAGTCATCCAGCATATGTTTATTGAGCACCTATTACATGTCAGGCACTGTGCCAGATGTTGAGAGTTCAGCAGTGAGTAAGACCAACACAACCTCTGTCCTGAGGAGTTATAGTATTTAGTTTATAGTCAGCACAGAATAGGACTCACTGTTTGTTGGATGAATTAATAAAAACTGAATGAATGGATAAATCAATTAAACTAGTTGGTAACTATAGAGAGCTATTTGGATGTTAGTTATTTATACTCTAAGTATATTCAATTGAAATGAGGATTTGATTCAATGTTCAATATAATCTTCCCAGAGTCTTCTTTAGATTGATCCATTAGTAATAAAGGAAACTTCATGGACACCCAGCTCCTGAGTCTCTAAATTTTGTTCGAAAGAAAGTGAAAATTTCCAATTCATGGTAAAAATTAGGTTGGTCATATAATAGTTGCTTTACAATGTTGTGTTAGTTTCTGCTGTACAATGAAGTAAATCAACTATATGTATATGTATATCGGTCTCAATTCTTTTATCTGTAAAATACATGGGACTGAATTTAATATTCATTATCCCTTCTCTGAGTCTATGTGCAAGGTTTGAAGAATATTTGAAAATTTCCATGCAGCCTCATTAATTAAATGTTCTTTATCTGATTGGGCATATTTGAGGAGGCTCTAACTTTTTTCATTGTTTCATTTATGGCCAAACTCTGACATAAAAGAAAATGAGAAATTCTAGTGGAAACATATCATTAACTTTATTGCCCCAAAAGCATGTGAAAGATTCTATTTTATTAATTTTATTGTTTTTCTTGCTGTTAGCTAAAGTTGATTGAAGGGGATGAAGTAGGGTCAAGTGAAGAGGGCTAAGGCTCTTATTTAGAAAGATTTCTGGAAAGATGTTCTTGCTAGTTACCATATCATACCATAACTTTGTAGTTGGTTAGCCATATTAATTTTGAAGTACATCTGCTGCCTGTGTCATCATAAAGGGCACATTAGTGGCATAATATTTGCCAACTTCTGATTGGAATTTAACAGTTTTTCTCATTGTTAATGGTTTAGGAGGGCCATAACATTATTTAAAAATCACATCTTAAAGAATGTGTCAATGAATGGTGACACTGTATGGAAAATAGCCCTTAAGTAAAAGTTCTTTTTGGTGCCCTTAGCTGCCTCATCCATTTGTGTAGGATCATTCATTTGTCTCCCATTCATAAACATTTATGAAGCACTGCTGCTTGCCAGGCTCATTGCTAGATGCTGTGGATACAAAGACAAAAATGGAAGAGTTGATTCATCTTAAACTGGCTTTTCCTGGTATGTGTCCCTACGTGAACATCTACTATGTGCCTAACTATATTAGTGCCAGTGGGGGATGGTAGAAATGAGTGCCACTGAGCACCTTGGGAGGGTTCTTCTCTGTGTCTTCAGCACACACACAGCATAGTACCTGGAACAGAGGAAGCACTCAGCAAATACTTGAGAGAGGAAATGAATGCATGAGTGATCATTCCTTTAGGGGTCCTTATCCTGTTAGTTCTGGGAATTAATCCTTAATACACAATCAGAGAGCCCACAATCAGAGGAGAACATGTTTTATATGTGAAGTGCTAAAATAGAGTCACGTGCATGAAGAGAGAACAATTAATTCTGCCTGTGAAGAGATCAGGTAGATGAAAGAACATTAGAAGATATAGAAGATGGCAAAAGCACATTCTCTGTGCTTAGAGACTACTGAGGCCTCATATAATCATAGGGTGGATGTGGGGGGAAGGGGCGACAGATGGGAGAACAGCAGGAAATATCCCAGAAATACAGATTACATAGAGTTTCAAACTCCATATTAAGTAGTTGATCTTGACCCAGTAAGTGATGAGAACATATTAAAGAGTTTTAAGCAGAGGAATGACATATCTTTTTTTGTGTTTTACAATTCATTCTAGCATTGGTGTGAAGGGTGGTTTGGAGTAGGGCAAAACTGGAGGCAGAAACATCATTTAGTCCAGATGGAAGGCAGACTAGAACGATATCAGTTGGGATGGAAGAAATGGATTCTACTTTGAGTTGGAAGCATAATCAGACAAAAGATTTGGCTGAAGAGAAATTGAACATGATTTTAGAGTGAGGTGAAAGAACCAATGGAGGGAATATGATTGAAAATGTATGAGGGAGAGGGTATAATAGATGGAGGATGTCCCAGGAAAGACTGGAAGGATTGGAATCCAGAACGTAGGGTGAAGGGCTAGTATTGGGCAAAAGGAGAAAAGGAAGAGAAAGATGTGATTTTAAAAAATTTGTTTCTTATTACAATAAGAGGTTATGTCTATGGGTCTCAGCATTTTTTGTACTACATTGTTCAGCCACCCCTCTGAATTGTTTCAAAAGACAGTGTCCAGGTTCACCAATGGGTGATATCATCTTTTTCATTCATTCAACAATAGTCTTTGAACACCCACTCTGTGCCAATCTCCACGCTGTGCACTGAGGGTATAGCAGTGAATCAGACCCAATCTCTAGTCCTAAGAAGCTCCTGGTCTATAAGGGAAGACTGTTGTATAAATAAGTCAGTGTACTAAAATGTTACAAGTGCTTTAACAAAACTCAGAAATAACTATTCCTACCTGAGTTGAGGGGTAGGATAGACAAAAAGCTTCATAAAAGGTAGATGTAGATGTACTAGAGCTGAATTTTGAAAGTGTGACTGCCTTGACTTTTACTAGTTTAGGATAGTGTGTTTGGCAGAATTCTAAGATGCTCCCCATGACTCTTTATATCCTCCCGTGATGTACATGTCCTGGATAATTGAGTGTAGTTGGAATCTGTAAATAGATTAGAAATCACTCTCCCTGACTATGTTAGGTTATATTGCAAAATGGATTTTTCAAATGTCATTAAGTTCCCAAATCAGTTGACCTTAAAATAGGAAAATTATCTGAATGGGCCTGACCTAATTACATGAGCTTTTAAACTTGGGTATAGAGGTGAGAGATGGAAAAAGTCAGAGATTCTAAGTACCATGAGAAGGATTTGGCATGCTGTTATTGACTTGAAGATGGAGGGGTGCATGTGGCAAGAAATGTGGATGGCCTCTAGAACAGCCCCCAGCTGGCACCCAGCAAGGAAAATAGGTACCTCAGTTCTATAACCAGAAGGAACTGAATTTTGCCAATAACAAGAATGAGCTTGAAAGCAGATTTTCCCCGAAAGTTTCCAGCCCAGCTTAATTTCAGCCTTGTGATATTCTGAGCAGAGAATCCAGCCATGCCATGCCATGCTTCAGACATACAGAACTGTGAACTAATAAATGAGTGTTGTTTTAAGCTGCTAAGTTTGTGGTAATTTGTTACACAGCAATGGAAAACTAATACAGATGGCTTTGCAACTGAGTCTGCCCTAGTGAGACCTGAAGTGTTTTTTTTGTAGAGCAAACTTGGAATTGGGCAGATTTACTGAATGGTTTATTCTTTCCTTGAAGGTTATTTTTGTTATATAAGTAACCTCTTCTTTTCTCCTCAAAATGTTTGAGCCAAATATTTCTACTTTATTGTGGCCACCAAATTAAACTATTCCTTTGAAAACTTCCTTTTGAAATAATAATTACACAATTTGAAGATGTTGTTCACTTTTACTCTTATTGCTTTTTGTAAGCTCCCAAAACTATATGTTGAATGAATAAATGAATGATCCCATCAAACATTTCTGAAAGATCTGAAATAATAGTGATTAATTCCTCCAGCTATATGGAGAACTACAACTACCTGTGCAAGACTTTATATAAAGTCAATTTAGAGCTTTGACTGGTATTACCTCATCTGTACTATTTCCCATGTAGGACTCAATACTTTGCCTAACCGTGAAATAGTGTTCCTAGGGGTTCTGTGCTCGGCCCTCTGTTCTTTTCACTTGATCTCTTTTCCTGAGTGTCCTTATCTAATGTCATGTCTTTAAAGGCCATAAACCGATGACTTTCAAAATTCTTTCTGTAACTTCAGATCAGAGCCTGGATAGAACCAGTATTTAAATAGAGATCTTAGATTTTCCCAAACTAGTCTCTTCTCCCTTGATTATTCCCTCCAGAGAGTCCTATATTGAGAAGGGGTTTCTAGCCAAGAAAAAAAGGAAGCATTTTCTTATGTCAAACATTTTAAATTTGAAACCAAATGTATTACTGAAAGATGATTTCTCCAGGAAAGTTTTCACGTGTGTAGGTCTCGCTGGCAGCCAGGTGAGGTGACCAGTCTGCCTGGAGTAGATTCCACAGAGTTGCCTATAATTTGCACTGCAAAATTATTCTGAGGTGCCCCTCCGTATCTGAAGTAAAATTTAGATTTGGACACTCAAGGAAGGAGTGCAAAAAACCCAAGAGGGACAGTTTGATAATAGATGATACTGGAGTAGTGAATAATGAGGCAGACACTGTCTATAGGAATTTCAACCATGTAAATACCAAACAGAGAGGGACTGGCCCTCTGGGAATGAGTAGGTGAAGCCAGATAAATCCAGAAATAATGTGTAGGTTGATTTATCAAGGAATATAACCATATAACCTGCCACACCTGTGTCTATTGGTCTATGGCAGCAACTCCTTCTAAATTTAGTGGCTACCTCCCAGAAAAGTTCTCTGTGGATCCTACACCAATATCAGTCTCCTGTCCACCAGAGAACACAGTTACTTCCCACAATGTCACATCACATCTTTTCCAGAAAGTGTGGGCACTTCCTGCCCTGTGCACAACTATTGAGGGAATATGTGTACACATTCTGAGATGGCGAGGCATGGTCCAGTCTCTACTAGTGAATATTGCCTTAAGTATTCCACATTTTAAATACCTCATCTTAATAAAATAATTCCGTCCATCTTATATGACCTAATTTTATCCCAAATATCACTGCTGCTCCTCCTCCATATCAAAAACCGTCCCTCAATGATAAATATCTTCCATTAAAAATACCCTCATGTAACACAGTATTTCAGAGAATGGGCTTTGAAGTCAGGCAGGACTAGGTTTAAATTCTGCCTCAGCCACTTACAGATATATAACTTTAGGCATCTTGTTTCCTCAGTATGAGCCTCAGTTTTCTAATCTTTAAAATGGAGACAATACATATTACCAGGCTTATAGTAAGTATTCATTTAAATTATATATGTATATATGTATCACATTTAATATAATAACATACCTATTGAAGGACTTCAATAAATTCCAGTTTTAAATTATTTTATAAATATTATCTTTCATTTTAACAATCCTCATTATAAATATTGATCAATCTTATATATCCTCATATCAAATTCCCTAGTTTGACCTCAGATATTATTCCTGTCTCTTAACTAGTAACCATATATTCAAAATTACCTTAAATTTACCTAATTTTAAATCCCCATGTGTTTTATCTTCCATCTTACATGTTCCAACCAAAATACATCTTAAATAGCATGCATTTTAATTGTCCTACTTTAGTCTTAAATATGTTCTACTTCAAATCCCCATTTCAGTTTAAATAACCTTCACCATAAATACCATTTGTAGAGGACATCTACTGTTTTAGTTTCCTAGCATTCTTTCCTCCCTTCTTGTAATGATTGATCTTACCTTTGGATAACAGTTCTTCCTTTATGCCTTGTGATTCTGATGGGGTTTTAAATTGTGGTTTTCCATCCCTCCCATAACAGAGGCTGCCATTTGACCCTGGCCTCACCTATCATGGTCCCCCATCCACTTCACCACAGTGATAAGTTCAGGGGTGAGCAAGTGACACACGCTGGAGGGACCAGTAGGGACTTTTTGTTCTGAAGCTGGGAAGGAGAGGTCTCTCTTTCTCTTTGAAGTATAAGCCATAAAGGATAGAAACCTGGAGCTGCTGACAGTTATATCTCCTTTGTCATGAATGAGACTGAGAACATGAGTCCAACATAGAGACAGAATCTGAAATGAAAGGAAGAGAGAGAGAGTTTTGAGGGCATTGTTTGTGTCTATGATCTAGTTCTGCAACTTGTTCTCCCTAATTTTAAGAGCCAATAAATATTCTTATTTTAAAAGCTGGTAGCTGGGGACTTCCCTGGTGGTGCAGTGGATAAGAATCTGCCTGCCAGTGCAGGGGGCACGGGTTCGATCCCTGGTCCAGGAAGATCCCACATACTGCAGAGCAACTAAGCCCGTGGGCCACAACGACTGAACCTGCGCTCTAGAGCCCGCGTGCCACAACTACTTAGCCCACGTGCCGCAACTACTGACACCCTGGGTGCCTAGAACCCATGCTCTGCAACAAGAGAAGCCACCGCAAGGAGAAGCCTGGGCAGTGCAACAAAGAGTAGCCCTCGCTTGCCACAGATAGAGAAAGCCTGTGTGCAGCAATGAAGATCCAATGCAGCCAAAAAAATAAAATAAAAATTAAATCAAAAAAAAAAATAAAAGCTGGTAGCTGGCCTTCAGTCATGTGTAATGAGAATAATACACATGTATAAATCTTAAAGATATTTTCTAAACTTAGGTCTCTTATCTGAGGTTTTCTTCTGGACTCAACCTTAAGACATTATGCTAATGGTGAAGATTATTTTAAACTAAAATCATGATTTTAGAGCATATTTAAAGGAATTCTTAGCTGTGTCAGTTGGAAACAGAGTTGGGATTATAACAGAACATTGTTTCTGAGTTTCAGACTCCAGGTGTAGTCATATTTAGAGACGTATAGATTCAGGAATATCTGATATTGCACCTGTTGTGAATATAAGCCAGAATGTCAGGCAGCCTGCATTCCAGGACCAGCTTTACTCCCAATTTGCTGTGGGATCTTGAACAAGTGCTTTCCCTCCAAGGGTTTCAATTTCAAAATAAAGTAGTTGGACTTGATTTTCTCTTCCAGCCCTAATAGACTGAGTTTTAGAGGCCTAGATTGGTTCCTAGGCAAAAAGGTAGCAATATCAACAATATTACCTGGCAGAGCGTGCATTGACGCAATCTGAGTTGACTTAAAATCTAATAAGATAAAAGTTTTGAAGTATATTGTCTCAAAAGATTTTTTTACATATACATCTTAAAAGTTGTATAAAATAAATCATACCATTAACCACATTCCAATGTACAGTCTTGCTCATAAGAAAAATGACTTTGTAAACTTCAATATATTCTCAAATAAATTGGCTATTCATAAATTATATATACACATATACATGCATATACATACACATATGCATGCATATATATACATGTATGTATATATGCATATGCATGTATGTGTGTGAGAGAGAGAGAGAGAGAGAGAGAGAGAGAGATGCATTCAGGCTGATATTTCATTTTGCTCCAAGTAGAATTTGTGACTACTTCCATAAACCCCCAAGAATCACCTATTTGTGAATGCCCCATGTTTTTGCACATGATGTTACCTCTGCTTGAAATAGTCTTCCCACTTTCAACCCCCAGCAACTCTATTATTGAGTTTTTCATATTACATTGTAATGCTGTGTATAATCCTACTTTTTCTACTAAGTCATGAAGTCTTTGAGAGTAGGATTATGTTTACTCTATCTCTTAGGCCCAGTTAGAAGCCTGGCAAAGAATATTTGCTCGGTGAATAAGTGTTAACTACCTTTAAACTTAAGCAAGCCATTCCTGGTCTCCTGTAGTTGAGTCTTGTCCATATGCAGTTCCACTGAGAAAGATCACGTTATGTTAGATAGAAGTCCATGGTTGGAGGGAGGGCTTCAGAGACCCAGAGTTGGGTATCAGAGTCTAAGCAAGACCTTTGCTCCTCCAATTCAACAGTCTTCCCAGGATTCTCTGTAAGAAGGAAGATTCTTCCAAGCATCTGATACAGGGATAGGAGTATGCTGCTCCAGGGACAATTTCATTCTCCCTATGCAGTGATGCCTCTTATAGTAAAAATGAAAGTGTACAGCATGGCCCTGGACTGTAGGCAGTTTGTAGGCATTGATTGTAGGCATTCAATCAATGAAAATGCTTTTCTTCTTATTATTGATTTGTGTAACTACCCCAATCGGTTCCAGATAACACAGCTACTTAGTGGTAGTGTTCACCCTGTTCTTAAAGTGATGTTCTTCCCAGTGACATAATACCAATACCTAACCAAGTGCAGTGGGCATTTTATGCTTTCATAATTGTTGTGAAAGAATTAGAATCGATCTTTTCTGAAAATGATAAATACTTGTTAATGTGCTATACAATTTTGTTTGAGCTTTAAAATTTGTGTAAATTGATGTGGAGAGATTTATAGAATATAAAAAGTAAAACCAGGTGATATGTGTGTATAATACGATTTTATTTTTTAAATACATACAAATGTACAGGAATATCTAGGAAAAATATGGAGGAATACGTATTGAAGTTTTAACAATTTTTATGAAATGTAGGATTACCAGTGATTTTTATCTTCTCTGTGCTATATGTTTCCTCTCTTTTTCCAAGCATATTTTATGTACTGAGTATTATTAGTATAATAACAAATTTAAAGTTTAAAATAATTAATGCCAAGAAGTGAACCATTTACTCCATGGAATTCATAACGACATAAATTCTAGGGATTGATGGAACAGATTTTTTACAAAATCTGAATACTGCAAAATGTACAATGGGGATGTAGAAAATACTGGATTTGCATGTCCTTTCCAATCACTTGACAAACCAGGATATTTCTAAAGAAAGTGTTGACATGATAGTGAACGTGTATGACCTAATATGCTTTTAAAAACAGCACACCAACATTTGTCTTTCCATTGACACATTTGAAAACGTGTCAAAATCTAATTTTGATTAGAGAAAAGAGTGTGACACATCTAGATTATAAATGCAAATCCCAGTAGATATTTGAGTTCATCTAATCAAATATGTTATTTTTAATTGCCATGGAACAAGATGATCTTGTGCAAATGAGGCATTGAGTTAATGACAGAACTTTGTATTTACATAGAGATTTTCTATGAGCTTAACATACTTCATGAATTAAAAGAAGTTCTTTGTCGGTGCAATTACTTTGGAAAACTCTTTGACAGTGTCTTCTAAAGCTGAGTGCATACCTTGTGACCTAGAAATTACACTCCTAGCATATACTCAACAGAAATGTATATTTATGTTTACCAAAAGACATGTTCATAGCTGCACTATTTATTACAGCCTCAAGCTGGAAAATACCCAAATGTCCATCAACAATAGAATAGGTATAGAATAGATAAATTATATTATTATCATGTCATAATGGAATGTTATGCAGCAATGAGAATGAATTATCTACACCTACAGGTAACAATATGGATAAATCTCACAAACATACAGTTGAGTGAAAACAGCCAATACAAAAGAGTCTAAACTGTATGATTGCATTTGTACGTTGTGCAACAGCATGCAAAACTAAACTATGCATTGGACATCACAGCAGTGGTTACCCTTGGTATGGTTGGTAATGTAAAGAGAGCATGAGTGGAGGATATGTAAGGTGTTAGTAACATTCTGTTTTTGGATATGAGTGCTAGTTTCACAAATGTGCTCAGATTATGAAAATAATTCATTGAGCTTAAACTTATGATATATGTATTTTTCTATGTGCATATTATAATATAACGTACCTTAAAATATAAGTTTACGATATAGATTTAGACATCTTCTAACTCTCCTCTTCTAGACTTGAGGTGTTGTCCATTGGCACCTAAAGTTACTATCATTAATTTAATTCATTTATTCTAAATTGTATACTGTGTACTTACTCTATATCAGGTCTATGTAGGGTCTGCTGATATGAACAGGAAGGAAAGGAAAGGAAAGGAAAGGAAAGGAAAAGAAAGGAAAGGAAAGGAAAAAGGAAAAGGAAAGGAAGGAAAAGGAAAAAAGAAAAGGGGGCTGAGACCTGAGGCTTGGGCTTTGGAGGTCAGATCCCAGGGAGAGGACTGGGGTTGGCTGTGTGAACACAGCCTGAAGGGGGCTAGTGTGCCACAGCTAGCTGGGAGGGAGTCTGAAAAAAAGTCTGGACCTGCCTAAGAGGCAAGAGACCATTGTTTCCGGGTGTGCGAGGAGAGGGAATTCAGAGCACTGACTAAACGAGCTCCAGAGACGGGCATGAGCCACGGGTATCAGCAAGGACACCAGAGATGGGCATGAAACTCTAAGGCTGCTGCTTAAGCCACCGAAAAGACTGTGGGCAAGCACAGGTCACTATCCACACCTCCCCTCCTGGGACCCTGTGCAACCCAGCACTGCCAGGGTCACGTGATCCAGGGATAATTTCCCCAGGAAAACACAGGGCATGCCCCAGGCTATTGCAACATCACGCAGGCCTCTGCCGCCACAGGCTCACCCGCATTCTGTACCCCTCCCTCCCACCGGCCTGAGTGAGCCAGAGCCCCCTAATCAGCTGCTACTTTAACACCATCCTGTCTGGGTGGGGAACAAATGCCCTCAGGCAACCTACACACAGAGGTGGGGCCAGATCCAAAGCTGAACCCCAGGAGCTGTGAGAACCAAGAAGAGAAAGAGAAATTTCTCCCAGCAGCCACAGGAGCAGTGGATTAAATCCCCACAATCAACTTGATGTACCCTGCATCTATGGAAAACCTGAATAGATAACAAATCATCCCAAAATTGAGGTGGTGGACTTTGGGAGCAACTGTAGACTTGGGGTTCAGCATCTAATTTGTTTCTGGTTTTATGTTTATCTTAGTTTAGTATTTAGAGCTTATTATCATTGGTAGATTTGTGTTTTGATTTGGTTGCGCTCTTCCCGTTTTTTTTATATGAATAAATATTTTTCTCTTTTTGTGAGTGTGTATGTGTATGCTTCTTTGTGTGATTTTGTCTGTATAGCTTGCTTTTACCATTTGTCCTAGGGTTCTGTCTGCCCATTATTTATTTATTTATTTTTTATAGTATAGTTTTCAGCGCTTGTTTTCATTGGTGGATTTGTTTTTTGGTTTGGTTGCTCTCTTCTTTCCTTCTTCCTATATTTTTTATTACTTTTTAATTTTTTTATATTTAATAATTTTAAAAATTGATTTAATTATTTTATTTTATTTTATTTTTTCTTTCTGTCTTTCTTTTTTTTTCTCCCTTTCCTTCTGAGCCGTGTAGCTGACAGGGTTTGGTGCTCCAGCCAGGTGTCAGGCCTGAGCTTCTGAGGTGGGAGAGCTGAGTTCAGGATATTGGACCACCAGAGACCTCCCAAACCCATGTAATATCAAATGGTGAAAGCTCTCCCAGAGATCTCTATCTCAATGCTAAGACCCAGCTCCAACCAATGACCAGCAAGCTACAGTGCTGGACACCCTATGCCAAACAACTAGCAAGACAGGAACAAAACCCCACCCATTCGCAGAAAGGCTGCCTAAAGTTAATAAGGTTACAGACACTCCAAAACACACCACTGGATGCGGTCGTGCCCACAAGAAAGATAACATCCAGCCACATCCATCAAAACACAGGCTCCAGTCCCCTCCACCAGGAAGCCTACACAACACACTGAACCAACCTAACCCACTGGGAGCAGACACCAAAAACAGCGGGAACTAAGAACCTGCAGCCTGCAAAATGGAGACCCCAAACAGAGTAAGTTAAGCTAAATGAGAAGACAGAGAAATATGCAGCAGATGAAGAAGCAAGGTAAAAACCCACCAGACCAAACAACTGAAGAGGAAATAGGCAGCCTATGTAAAAAAGAATTCAGAGTAATTATAGTAAAGATTATCCAAAATCTTGTAAATAAAATGGCGAAAATACAAGATACGTTTAAAAAGGATGTAAAAGAACTAAACAACAAACAAACAATGATGACAACAAAATAAATGAAATTAGAAATAGTCTAGAAGGAATCAATAGCAGAATAACTGAGATAGAAGAATGGAAAAGTGACCTGGAAGACAAAATAGTTGAAATAACTACCGCAGAGCAGAATAAAGAAAAAAAGAATGAAAAGAATTGACGACAGTCTCAGAGACCTCTGGGATGACATTAAATGCCCCAACATTTGAATTATATGGTCCCAGAAGAAGAAGAGAAAAAAAAGGTACTGAGAAAATATTTCAAGAAAATATAGTTGAAAACTTCCCTAATATGGGAAAGGAAATAGTCACCCAAGTCCAGGAAGCACAGAGAGTCCCATACAGCATAAATCCAAGGAGAAACACACCAAGACACATATTAATCAAACTATCAAAAGTTAAGTACAAATAAAATATATTAAAAGCAGCAAGGGAAAAGCAACAAATAACATACAAGGGAATCCCCATAAGGCTAACAGTTGATCTTTTGACAGAAACTCTGCAGAACGGAGTGGTGGACATATCTAAAGTGATGAAAGGGAAAACCTACCACCAAGATTACTCTACCCACCAAAGATCTCATTCAGATTCGCCAAAGAAATTAAAACCTTTACAGAAAAGCAAAAACCAAGAGAATTCAGCACCACCAAACTAGCTTTACAACAAATGCTAAAGGATTTCTCTAGGCAGGAAACACAGAGAAGGATAAGACCTACAGTAACAAACCATGAACAATTTAGAAAATGGCAAATGGAACATACATATCAATAATAACCTTAAATGTAAATGGATTAAATGTCCCAATGAAAAGACACATGCTCTCTGAATGGATACAAAAACAATACCTGCATATATGCTGTCTACAAGAGACCCACTTCAGACCTAGGGACACATACAGACTGAAAGTGAGGGGATGAAAAAAGATATTCCATGCAAATGGAAATCAAAACAAAGCTGGAGTAGCAGTTCTCATATCAGACAAAATAGACTTTAAAATAGAGACTAGTACAAGAGACAAAGAAGGACATTACATAATGATCAAGGAATCAATCCAAAAAGAAGATATAACAATTGGATTTATTTATGCACCCAACATAGGAGGACCTCATTACAAAAGGCACATGCTAACAGCCCTAAAAGGGGAAAATAACAGTAACACAATAATAGTATGGGACTTTAACACCCCACTTTCACCAATGGACAGATCATCCAAAATGAAAATAAATAAGGAAACACAAGCTTTAAATGATACATTAAACAAGATGGACTTAATTGATATTTACACTACCTTCCATCCAAAAACAACATAATACACTTTCTTCTCAAGTGCTCATGGAACATTCTCCAGAATAGATCATATCTTGGGTCACAAATCAAGCCTTGGTAAATTTAAGAAAATTGAAATCATATCAAGTATCTGTTATGATCACAACACTATGAGACTAGATACCTATTACAGGAAAAAATCTGTAAAAAGTGCAAACACATGGAGGCTAAACAATACACTACTAAATAACCAAGAGATCACTGAAGAAATCAAAGAGGAAATAAAAAAATTACCTAGAAACTAATGACAATGAAAACACAATGACCCAAAACCTGTGGGATGCAGCAAAAGCAGTTCTAAGAGAGAAGTTTATAGCAATACAATCCTACCTCAAGAAACAAGAAACATCTCAAAAAAACAACCTAACCTTATGCCTAAAGCAATTAGATAAGAAGAACAAAAACAACCCAAAGTTAGCAGAAGGAAAGAAATCATAAACGTCAGAGCAGAAATAAATGAAAAAGAAATGAAAGAAATAATATCAAAGATCAATAAAACTAAACGCTGGTTCTTTGAGAAGATAAACAAAATTGATAAACCAATAGCCAGCCTCATTAAGAAAAAAAGGGAGAAGACTCAAGTCAACAGAATTAGAAAGGAAAAAGGAGAACAACTGACACTACAGAAACACAAAGGATCATGAGAGATTACTACAAGCAAATATATGCCAATAAAATGGACAAACTGGAAGAAATGGACAAATTCTTAGAAAAGCACAACCTCCCAAGACTGAACCAGGAAGAAAGAGAAACAGACCAATCACAAGCACTGAAATTGAAACTGTGATTAGAAATCTTCCAACAAACAAAAGCCCAGGACCAGATGGCTTCACAGGCGAATTCTATCAAACATTTAGAGAAGAGCTAACACCTATCCTTTTCAAAATCTAGCAAAGGTGGAACACTCCCAAAGTCATTCTATGAGGCCACTATCACCCTGATACCAAAGCCATACGAAGCTGTCACAAAAACAGAAAACTACAGGCCAATATCACTGATGAACATAGATGCAAAAATCCTCAACAAACCACTAGCAAACAGAATCCAACAGCACATTAAAAGGATGATACACCATGATCAAATGAGGTTTATCCCAGAAATGCAAGGATTCTTCAATATACGCAAATCAATTCATGTGATATACCATATTAACAAATTGAAGGAGAAAAACCATATGATCATCTCAATAGATGCAGGTAAAGCTTTTGACAAAATTCAACACCGATTTATGATTAAAAACCCTCCAGAAAGTAGGCATAGAGGGAACTTACCTCAGCATAATAAAGGCCATACATGACAAACCCACAGCCAACATCATTCTCAAGGGGAAAAACTGAAATCATTTCCTCTAAAATCAGTAACAAGACAAGGTTGCCCACTCTCACCACTATTATTCAACATAGTTTTGGAAGTTTTAGCCACAGCAATCACAAAACAAAAAGAAATAAAAGCAATCCAAATCGGAATAGAAGAAGTAAAACTGTCACTGTTTGCAGAGGATGTGATAATATACATAGAGAATGCTAAGGACACTACCAGAAAACTAGTAGAGTTAATCAATGAATGTGGTAAAGTAGCAGGATACAAAATTAATGCACAGAAATTTCTTGCATTCCTATACACTAATGAAGAAATATCTGAAGGAGAAATTAAGGAAACACTCCCATTTACTATTGCAACAACAAAAAAATAATATACCTAGGAATAAACCTACCTAAGGAGACGAAAGACCTGTATGCAGAAAACTATAAGACACTGATGAAAGAAATTAAAGATTATACACGCAGGTGGAGAGATATACCATGTTCTTGGATTGGAAGAATCAACATTGTGAAAATGACTATACAACACAAAGCAATCTATAGATTCAATGCAATCCCTGTCAAACTACCAATGGCATTTTTCACAGAACTAGAACAAAACATTTCACAATTTGTATGGAAACACAAAAGACCCCGAATAGCCAAAGCAATCTTGAGAAAGAAAAATGGAGCTGGAGGAATCTGGATCCCTGACTTCAGATTATACTACAAAGCTACAGTAATCAAGACAGTATGGTACTGGCACAGAAACAGAAATATAGATCAATGGAACAGAATAGAAACCCAGAGATAAACCTATGCACATATGGTCACCTTATCTTTGATAAATGAGGCAAGAATATACAATGGAGAGAAGACAGCCCCTTCAATAAGTAGTGCTGGGAAAACTGGACAGCTACAGGTACAAGAATAAAATTAGAAAACTCCTTAATACCATAAACAAAAATAAGCTCAAAATGGATTAAAGATGGAGGTGTAAGGCCAGACACTATAAAACTCTTAGAGGAAAACATAGGCAGAACACTCTATGACATAAATCACAGCAAGATCCTTTTTGACCCACCTCCTAGAGGAATGGAAATAAAATCAAAATAAACAAATGGGAACTTATGAAACTTCAAAGCTTTTGCACAGCAAAGGAAACCATAAACACGACAAAGAGACAGCCCTCAGAATGGGAGAAAATATTTGCAAGTGAAGAAACTGACAAAGGATTAATCTTCAAAATTTACAAGAGACTCATGTAGCTCAATATCTAAAAAACAAACAGCCAAATCCAAAAATGGGCAGAAGACCTAAATAGAAATTTCTCCAAAGAAGACATACAGATTGCCAACAAACACATGAATGGATGCTCAGCATCTCTAATCATTAGAGAAATGCAAATCAAAACTACAGTGAGGTATCACCTCACACCAGTCAGAATGGCCATAATCAAAAAATCTACAAACAATAAATGCTGGAGAGCGTGTGGATGAAATGGAAACCTCTTGCACTGTTGGTGGGAATATAAATTGATACATCCACTATGGAGAACAGTTTAGAGTTTCCTTAAAAAACTAAAAATAGAACTACCATACGACCCAGCAATCCCTCTATTGGGCAGATACCCTGAGAAATCCGTAATTCAAAAAAAGTCATGTACCACAATGTTCATTGCAGCTCTATTTACATTAGCCAGGACATGGAAGCAACCTAAGTGTCCGTCAACCGATGAATGGATAAAGAAGATGTGGCACATATATACAATGGAATGTTACCCAGCCATAAAAAGAAACGAAATTGAACTATTTGTAGTGAGGTGGATGGATCTAGAGTCTGTCATAAAGAGTGAAGTAAGAAAGAGAAAAACAAATACCATATGCTAACACATGTATATAGAATCTAAAAAAAAAAAAAAATGACTTTGATGAACCTAGGGTCAGGAGAGGAATAAAGAAGCAGACTTAGAGAATGGGAGTGAGGACATGGGGAGGGGGAAGGGTAAGGTGGGACAAAGTGCAAGTGGCATGGACATATATACACTACCAAATATAAAATATGTAGCTCCTAGGAAGCGGCCGCATAGCACAGGGAGATCAGGTTGTTGCTTTGTGTCCACCTAGAGGGGTGGGATAGGGAGGTTGGGAGAGAGACCCAAGAGGGAGGAGATATGGGGATATATGTATATGTATAGCTGATTCACTTTGTTATACAGCATAAACTAACACACCATTGTAAAGCAATTATACTGCAATAAAGATGTTAAAAAAATATACGAAAAGAAAAGAAAATTCAGTCCCTGTTCAAGGAGTTCATATGAGTGGGTGAGGACAGAGACATAATCAATTGATTCAAAATAGCATGCAGAAATAAGTGCGGGTTATTTTGCTAATATCAAACAGGAAGACCCACGTCAGACTGTGTGGGCTTGGGGATCCGAGAAAGCAGCCTGGGACAAGTAATATATGACCTTTTGCTGAAAGATAAACAATTACACAAACAAAGGCTAATAGGAAACACATTCCAAGCAGGAGGAAACTCCATTTCGGGAGTATCTGAGATGAGTGAGAATATGGTCTCTTCAAGAAACTGCACATATTTACTCTCTCAGGAATATAGGCTGTGAGGAAGAGGAGAAGTGGCAGAGCATGAGGCTAGAGAATTAAGAAAGAATTTTTAATATCTTGCTGAAGAATTTGGATGTTTCCTGTACCCAAAGGGGAGCTAGTGAAGGATTTAAAACAGAAGCAACATGATAAGATTTTCATTAAAAAATACCACTCTAGTATGGGTAGGGAGAATAAATTGGAGAAGGGACTAAGTAGCAGGAAGATCAGTAAGGCATTAATGCAAGAAATGCTGATAACCTAAATTAAGGTAGTCAAGTTCCCCAAAACTCCACTCACATATGAACGTGAAGCTGATTGGGGGAAATAGAGAGTAGGTTTATATTGTACCTTAGACAATTTCAATTGAATATTAGATCTACCTGTTCTTAAAATTCTTTAGTTGAAAGGATTAATATTACCCATTATTATCTACAGCACCCTGTACTTCTTTCTAGGTGCCAATAACCTAGGCCAGAACTAAGCCTGTTGTCAAGATCATTGCCAGAGTGATCTTTGACTCTAATGGAACCCTATCTATTTAGCTAGATCTTTATACTGGAAAAGTCTCTTCAGTAAAAAGTCTCTCTGTCAGGCTCAACTGGTCTTTGTGATGCCCTTGGATGTCAGGGACAAAAGACCAGCTCTATGGGAATAGGTATCTCCAAGACTGCTGAGCATGTCAGTAAAACATTGAGTGTGTGGGATAGGAGAAAAAAAGAATGGCACCAAGAATAAATCTAGATTGGTGCAAACACACATTAGGAGTATCTTTTATTGTTTATAAGGCTGGATATACTCAAAAGGGAGTTTCACTATACTGCCACATTGCTGACCTGGCTGGCAATTCAGATGTCATCCTGCTTGTTCTCTCATTCAGTGTGAATCATAGTAGTTCTCACAGTGACAAAATTTGCAATTAAGCATTTCACAGTACTCCTTATTGATGCTCTAAACTTCGAGAAAGCCATGGGTATTGGAGCTGAAGCCTACCATACTCTGAAGAATGTCATTAAAGATAAATGAGGGAAAGAAGCTACCAAGGACAGGCATGAGGCAGTTTTCTGCTAACAACCTAGATCAGGGCTCAGCTAACTAAGGCCTGTGGGCAAAATCCAGCCCACTACCTGTTTTGTTTTGTTTTGTTTTGTTTTTGCGGTTTGCGGGCCTCTCACTGTTGTGGCCTCTCCCGTTGCGGACGCGCAGGCTCAGTGGCCATGGTTCACGGGCCCAGGCGCTCCGCGGCACGTGGGATCTTCCCGGACCGGGGCACGGACCCGTGTCCCTTGCATCGGGAGGCGGACTCTCAACCACTGTGCCACCAGGGAAGCCCCGCACTACCTGTTTTTGTAAATAAAGTTTTATTGGAACACAGCAATACCGTTTGTTTACAAATTGTCTATGGCTGATTTTGTGCGCTAATGGCATAGGTGAATAGTTGTGACAGAGACTATGCAACTCACAAAGTCGAAATATTTATCATCAGGCTCTTTATAGGAAAAATTTGGCCACCTCTGTCTAAGTGTAAAGAAACCCTAGAACTGCTAGAGGATGTTATTGGAAAGGCTGACTGTAAGAGATAAGGTTTTAATTGGAATGGACTCTGAGTTCTTTGAGTCTGCCATGTCTGATCTAGAATTCAACTCTCTAGTTAATTTAGCTGATACAACAGACCTGAGCTTATAAAGAACTACCAAATGGTATCTTATAAAAACCTCTTTGACCAGAATGACTGGGAAATTTGGTTTAAAAAAGAAAAACATGTTAATACATATACCTAGGTGGTAGGAGATTATCTCAATCCAAAGCAAATTCCCAAGGCTGTGGCTGAGAAATAATGCAACTGCTTCCTGCTTAAAGTGAACCAGATTTGCTCTGAGTGCCTTCAGCTGACCTAATCCAATTAGAGGGACAGCTTAGGTTTTCAGTATTCTGGGGCAACTGAAAATGCTTTTACTACTGACCTGATGGTAGAGCTTTGCCCTGCATATATCAAGATCATTGCACCTTAACTATCTGAATCTGCTTCTTAGAATTGAGAAGGTTCTGGATGGAAGATTCAGAAACGTCTTAGCCATTTAAGCCGTAGGCAGGAAAGCCTTTGAGCCAGTTTGGGTCTGTTCAGCTGGTTAGACCTCTGTTGCTGTTCTAAATCAGACAGCCCAAAACATCAAACCAGTATTTTACAAGGTCCTCTGGTCATTTTCTCCCCTTTACTCTCTTCCCTGTGGTATTCTCATTGGTTTATCTGAAATGATACCAGAAGTCAAACTTATCCATCTGGAATCTTTTTGGAATATCTAGCGTTGTAGTCAGGTGACTAGCTCAAAATTATATTTTTTCTCCCCTTTACCCCACCATGAGTCTGTGAATTCATATAATTATGGTGTGGTACCCTGAGGTTCATAGGCAAGCTCTCCAAAGTTTTTATGTGGTAAAAAAGTCAGTAACTAAAAATAGTCCATTAGCTACTCTGCCACCAGAGATTTTTTTCCCACTGTCCACATTATCCTTCATGGTATTCAAGTCTTTCATCCTCTGCTGGTACCTTTTTCCCTCCTCCCAGATTATCCTTCCTTTTCAAATTCCAAACCCTCCCTCTATTGTGCAGAACATTCAACTGTCTCCAGATCCTGGCCCACATTCCCTTTCAAGTTCTACCTTTGAGGTGCTCAGCAGAACCAAATATCTGTTTACTTAATGAGGTCCACCCCTCTCTGTAGGACTTGGGCTTGTAAATAACAACATTTCATATGTCAAGTACCAAGTACAGTCGGTGTTCAATCAGTGCTTTTTCTTCTTTTCCCTTCTGCTTTTTTTTATTGTTGTTATATTCTTTTTCTTCTTATGTCAAAAATAAATGCCTCATTACATCAGTTGACATTTGTGTTCTCTTATTTTGGATTTAAGCTCATAAAAGGAAAGATGTGAGCCCTTCTGGCCTTGCACAATACAGCATGTATCAGAAAGACATGTAATGTGTATTCTTCAGATTTGGTGTATTGTATCAGAGAAAACTTAGGGCCATTTCCTTCACGTTTACAAAACTTATTTCTCTGGGCTTCCCTGGTGGCGCAGTGGTTGAGAGTCTACCTGCCGATGCATGGGGGCACGGGTTCGTGCCCTGGTCCGGGAGGATCCCATATGCCACGGAGCGGCTAGGCCCGTGAGCCATGGCCGCTGAGCCTGCGCGTCCGGAGCCTGTGCTCAGCAACGGGGGAGGCCACAACAGTGAGAGGCCCGCATACCGCAGAAAAAAAAAAAAAAAAAAAAAAAACTTATTTCTCCTCCAGTTAGGTAATAGCCTACTGTAGCTTGATATCGTCTTAGAATATAAAGCAGAGTCTGGGAAACAGGTAACACTGTGGTTAAGGTACAAGATTTGAACACATCACTTAATGTAGACTTCGATTGTGTTGCTTAATCCTCCTGAACCTCAGTTTCCTTATCCATAAGTACTAACGCATACTTCATAGAGTTCTTGTGAAGATCAAATGAGACAGTGAAAGGAAATTACTTTGCACTGGGACCGGCACAGAACAAGTTCTTCAAAAAATGGAGGCTATTGTTCTTCTTATTAATATTGTTGCCATACCATAATGATATTTGACTTGTACAGTTATCTCAAAAATTGAAAATAAATGGAGCAAACGACAAATGCTAGGAGGCAAATTGAGAAAGGGCTGGAAAAAATCCCCACATGCATCTAGGGTGGTATTCAATAACTCATTTTTTCCCACTTTTTACTCTAGAAAATTTCCACTTTATACAAAAGCAAATAGAAATAGTGTAATGGCCCTCATGTACTCATAATCTAGCTTCAACAATGATCAGTTCATAGCCAATAATTTTTCATTTTTATTGCTACTTATTTCCTTCTAACCCCTCTCTCATTGTCTTATTTTGAAGCAAATCCCATATTGTTATAATTTATTCCATAAATACATCAGTATATATTTCTGAAAGATAAGGACATCGTTAAAAATAGCCTTAAGTACTAACTAAATCTTGGTTGACTTGAAGCTAGCAGCCCTGGGTAATCCATTCACTTCCCCAATGATGTCAACACATGAGCTGAGGCATGAGATTGTACCCATCAGGAACGGTATCAAGACTGTTTGGTCGAGGGGAATAGAAGAAAGATAAATGTTACATTTTGATTTCATGAATACCCTAAATCCGTCCATCAACGTAAGTGTGGTACAGGCAAGGTGTGATTATTTTCATGAGGTATCATGTTATAATGGGAACAGGCATGTGCCTTGGTCCAGAAAATCTGGGCTCCAAATCCTAATTCTACCACATATGGCTTGAGCCAAATTATTTGCTCCTAATACTCTTGTATGCAACAATTTGCAATTTATCAAATGATTCTTTTGCAAGTGTTAACTCATCTGTTCCTCATCATCTTGGGGGAAGGAAACAGGCTCGGTGAGTTTAAAGAATTTGCCAAGGGTCATAGAGCCCCAGTTTCTTCAGAGATGATAAGGAACAAATGAGTTAATAGTTGTAAAAGAAGCTGGGTTCAAGCTTAGTTCCATCTTACAGAAACCCTGCACCCTTTGTACTATGCCAGGCTGCTCTGTGTATGCTGGCTTCAACCCCAGAATTCCTGCCCTTACCCACTCTCCCCTGGTCTCTGGTTTGGTGCAGCGGGGATGAAAGGGACTCTAGCTAAGTTGGGCTAGGCACTAGCAGATCTGACATTGCAAGTGATGAATGCATGTGAGGAGGGATGCATCCAAGTTTGAGGGGCTTTATGCTTATTCAATTTGGTGGGCTGCTTTAAGACAATATGACATTACAAATACAAATGTAGATATGGAAGCTAGAATTGAGTTAGAATAAGAAGAGAAAGCATCACAAATTGCACAATTTTCTAAAGCTGACAAATTATTAAATTATTTTAAATGCTACAGACATCACAGAATATTTTTAAATAGCATAATATTTTTATTAATTAACTTCCTAACATACTTCTATAATATTTTTCCCCATATTTTGGGCTGCATACTCTGATATTCTCTTTATATGACTATGATTCTGTAATCTTTTCTAAAGAGAAAATAGAAAGCTAATTCAGTCTTTCTTCTAGTATGGTTGATCAAATATGTTTTTCATTATTGATGTTTTTTTAAAAATGTATTTTACTGTCATGATTTATTATCGGTAATGTAATATAAAACTTTAGGATTGCTGTGAAATTTGGGAAATTTTCTATCAATGTTTTTCATATGTAAATCTTAGGATTTTAGTTTTCATGTTTTCTTGTGCAGTGACTAATCTTAAATTTGCTTTGATTGCTGACATTCTTTAACCACATTACCTGGGCCCATCTCGGGTCCTTAAAAGGATCCTGTGCAGGTAGGGAATTTCTACTTGCCCCTACTTCCCTCTACCCCATACACACATCATGCTTGAGTTTGATTAATTTAAGGGTAAAGCTGACTCTGCAGATTAGTTGGTTACCTGTTGCCTCTTTTACTTCCCCTGGGGTCAGATCTTCACTTCCTCACCAGGTCTTCTACCCAGCTGGAAAGCAAACTGTGCTCCAACTCCAGGCACAGAACATCCATTCCCCTGACCCTGTCCCTTTCAAAAGATGGTGTTGAGGGCCCCTACCCTCCCCCTCAGTGACTGAATTAGTCCCCAAAAGCTTTCTGAGCCCCTGAGTATCTATAAATAGGCATGTATATTATAAATTTACGGGCTTTGAGACATTGGCTACCTCAGCTATAGCAGACAGACCTCTGAAGATGAGGAGCTTCCATAAAAATATGTGGCTTTGCTAGAGCTGCGATCAGCACATTTCCTTTCCACTTTTTCTTTGTATAAATACGTTTCAGATGTTCAATTAAAATAAGTACCCTTAATTTCAAGCCTTAGTCAGTTGTGTGCTATAATTATCTACTGGGCTGCCCGAGATATTTCTTACAATTACTTTTCCTTACTTCCCCAGTGAAATTACTGGTAATTTTTGGTTTTGCTTTTATTTAACAGGACAAAGCAAAGCATTCTGGGTCTGCCTGAGGCAAGAATAATGTGACTTTCTTAATAATGGCTACCTCTTGGTAAGGACCATCTCTAAGAGAGGAGGAGGAAAAAATCCAGGATTTATCATTCTTTAAGTGAAGAATTTGGCCCTATTTAACTGTTTTATTTATTTATTTTTCTAAGAATAGACAGACTCAAATATAAAGTTTATGTTTCACGGACTGCTAAAGTGTTAAAAATAGGTTGGGAATATATCCTATATAGATCTTGTTTATCCTAGAATCTTTAAAAATGGCACTGTTCAGGTCATATCTGCCTGTCAGGTAGAGTCCAAGCCTTCCAGTCTGGGATTCAAGTCCTTCAGCAGACCAAGGAGCATTGTTGGGGCTGTAGTTCATAGCGGTGCCTCCGAGGGTACAGTACAGGCCAGGAAAACAAAAGGCAGAGAAAAAAATCTTGGTACGCAAACTGGCATTAACCAGTACCAATACTTTATTTTAAATATTGGGAGTAATTTCTTATTGACATTAGGGATTTTTGCCTATCTTATCATTTTATTCACTAATGAGCTGGAGAGCTTGGCTGTGAGTTTTGATACAGAATTATCTTTGAAATGAGTACATTAGTTGCCCTGATTAGTTGGTGTGGATATGTTTTCTGTCAATTTGATTTCTAATGTGAAGGTCATTGATCTTCACATAATTCATGTATATTCTGTTCCATCATCTTCTCATGCCTGACTTGGGAAATCTGAGCTTCAGCTAGCTCCAGATAACTTACATGATGTTTATTCACTTACTTATTTGTCCTGCCTCAGGCAGATCTAGATGCTTTGCTTTGTCCTGTTAAATAAAAGAAACCAAAAACTACCAGTAATTTCACTGAAGAAGTAAGAGAAAGTAATTATGAGAAATATCCCAGGAATAAACATTTATTTCCTGAGCACTTACTCTCTGTCAGCATCCTGCTAAATTTTATAGAAACAGAGATGAATAAAACACTGACACTGACTTCAAGAAGTTCATTGTCTGCAGGCAAGACAGACAAGTAAACATTTGAATATTCTATTAGTCAATATAAGCCACAACAAAAAAACTCCAATGGCTTAATAATTCTCAGTGGCTTAATATAAAAGTTTACTTCTTGTTTAGTTATAATGTATGTGGGTTAGTAGAGGAGCTCAGCTCCACAGTCAATTGGAAACCCAGATCTCTTCATCTAACTGACAGATGAGGGAAGAGAAAGAGTGTGGAATATTGGGCTTGGAAGATGTGAACTTTCTGCCATGCACACTTCCTTTGCTAGACTTAATCCATAGTTCTACAAACTTGTATGGAAGGCTAAGAGATATAGTCTGACTGTGTGCCTGGGAGGGAAAGGAATTGGAGTTTGGTGAGCACATAGCATCATCTTTGCCACAGTAATAATATAGATCATTTGTGCTGTTACAAAAATCAACACAAGGATTATGGGAAGAAGAATTCTTAGTCTGTGGTATGGGAGGTAGAGGTGGGAATCAGGAATGGCTTCCTAGAGGATGTGACACTTAAACTGACTTTTGAAGAATATTTAAGAATTAGGTGAAGAAGAGGAGGGTGGGGTTTGAAGTAGGTGGGAGGACATGAGCAAAAGCAAGAAGACATGAAATAGCAATGTGTATGCTTAGAGAACTTGCAACTCAAAAGACTTACATCTAGATCTTACATTTTGATGAGAGACACAAGACTTTTGATCATCTCTTGTTCTGAGGTTAGTAGCAGTTCTGGATCACATGGATACATCCTAATTCAGTTGTTCTGATAAAATATGCATTGCCCAATTTTCAAAATCAAAGAAGTATTTTTTTGAAACTAGTTGAAAGTCAAGCAGTCAGAATGACCTAGTTAAGAACTTTATTCAAAAAAGAAAAAGAACTTAGAAATTGAAATCATTGAAAATCATATCTTCATCTATTTGTGAAGACACAGAAACCACATATTTTACCACATATTTTAAGGATGTATGGAGAGGGGCAATGTGGTACCTTTTTCTCTCCAATGAAATTGACAGCAAAATTTTCTATTGTAATATTCAGGGATGTTTTGCTGTGGGTCCATGAAGAACAGTTTATATAAAAAGTGATTGGATTAAAATCTAATCATCTCTTGTACCTCCATCTATACTGTTGAAATTGGGGTGATGATCTAAGGCTCTGGTGTGCCCTAGAGCTCTTAGATTTTATAAATGTCTCTGTGTTGCTAAGACTAAAATCTATCTGCATAAGAATCTCTCTAAAGAGGAAATAAAGTTCTTGGCTCAAATAGGGATTTCAAAACAGGAGTTACTGCACTGAAAGACACATTTCTTGGACCATTTTTAAATATGAGAAAAATGAATAGTACATCTAAATATGGAATCCATATCGATAGAACTGGAGGTGGGGTGGGCGTCAAAAAGTGCTTATGGGAAAGGCAGGAGGGAAGTAAGTTAAAATAGGACCAATAGTGTTTATCTTGAAACTTGGCAGACAAATCTAGAATTTCATGGTTGGAAGATAGCAGAGAAAGTCAAGAGATGAGAGAGTATCATAAATTTCCAGACAAGAGCACAAACAGTAAACCAGTACCAGTAGAATTAAATGTGCTAAAGTATGTAAAGCATTTGACAATGCCTGGCACTTAATAAGTGTTCAATAAACATTAGCAATTTATTATTATTATAACTATTATTATTAGTGTTCATTTTGCCTTATTGGACATTGTTAACTCAAAATACTCCTTCTTCTTGCTCAATACATTTCTTCTCTTTTTTCTTCTCTTGCAAATTTTCTGTATTCTCTATAACAAACATTGAAAACATTTAAAGTTATATAATACATTTCTCAAAGCTGGCTCTCCTGAGCCTCACCATCCAAGCCCCTCCAGACGAGGTATTGTTCTTCTCTTATTCCATCACACATACCTTAAGTTTTCCCCCTTGAGCATTTATTAAAACTTTGTATTTGACTGAAAGCTCCTTGAGAATGGCAACAGAATCTTTTTCGTCCTTATATTCCCAGGGAGACTACTGCATCCTTGACACAAAGTAGACATTTGAATATTTGAATGAATGGTCAATAACTTACAGTTTACTTAGCCCTTTCACATCCATTTTATACTCAGTTAAGCTCAGTCATACAGATATTACTACAAACAAGAACACTAAAGCTTAGAAAGATTTAGGATTTTTGCCGAAGGTGGGAAATAGTACAGTCAATATTCCAGCCAGCCTGTCTGGCTATAGAACTTCCTATGCTTTTCATCAAAACACACCACACCTTCTTGGAATTTATGATGGTGAGAATTTATGATTCAGTGGCCTAATACCAAGAGACCTGGGTTCTAACATGGCTTTGCCCCTCTTTTAGGGCATTGATAATTATATGATGTCTTATCTTCTTCACTACAAGCATGAGAACTCTTTGAGGGCATGAACAGCTGTTTTCTTCACCTCTTTATCCCTAGCACATAGCGCATGATGTGGCACAGAGTAGGTTCTTACTATACAGCTATTGGACTGATTACGTAAATGAGTGAATAAATAAAATTATTCTTGATGATAATAATAGCAACGATAATTGCAGTCTATAAAAATAAATACAAAGCACTTTAGCATCCATTATCTTCTTTTATCCTATCCCCACTGTTCTAGATTTGACAAGGTTGGTTTGTTATCCTTATTTTGGAAGGAGGCAAACTGAGTCTCAGAGAATCTCAGCAAGATGCCAAAATTCATACCTTTGATATAGAACTGGGATGCCAACCCAGATATATCTGACTGCATATAGCATGCCGTTTCATCACTATCAGTCTGTTTCAAAACCAGAGAGATTTTCATCTTTACAGAAGACTCAAAGAAGACCAAAACTTTAATAAGTAGAAAGAATACCAGTATTACTGATAGAATTTCAGGTCATTTGGGCTATCAGAGGTGGAGATTCCTTTGGGTGTGCTTTTATATCAGTGCTTCTCAAACGTCATGTGTATGCAAATCATTGGGGAATCTTGTTAAAATGCAGATTCTGATTTGGTCAGTCTGCCATGAGCCTCAGAGTATCCATTTCTGATAAGCTTTCATGTGATGCTGATGCTGCTTGTCCAAGAACCACACTTGGATAGCAAGGCTTTCATAGCAAGGCTTCCTATCACCCATGCCTGGGCCCTCTCTCCTCCTAAGTCTGGGCCCTGTGGGGTGGGCTTGATGTTCCCTACTCCACCTTTTGCTCCAATGATAGGATTTAAACCCACATTATTTTTCTGAGTAACCATTTTTTGTTCACAGGGAATTATCACCTAAACCTGTAGTCACTCAGGCAGGGATTTGAGCACTGAGGAAAAGGATTTAATCTATTTATTTTGTTCATTGGGATAGATAGACCACACAACGTGCTGCTGACCTACAACTGTTTGTTTTTAATCCAGGAGGTAGCATTGCGGATGGATAACATAGTAACAAAAAGATGTTCTCAAGAGAAGGCCATAAGAGCTCCGTCAGAGGAGCTGGATGCTGATATATGGGAAGGAGGCAGAGTCAGAAACTGGAAAGTGAGAGCTCGGTATTAGCAATGAGAGCTTTCTAGAGTCAAACTAGATGAGGAAACAGCAGGGGCAGCAAGTATCATGCACAAGACAGAGTGGTTTGTGGTGGCTTCAGTCAACGTTTATTTCTATTCAGCTAACAGTGTGAAGGCTCTAACTCTGTGGATATCCTTGAATGTACCAGGAGCTCTGACATGTTTGAGATGAATTAGCAGCATCCTGAGAGATGGTTGAACCATACATGGATGTTTGGGCAAGAAGTATGACAGCCAAGGGCTGGAGTCTAGCTCCTTATGAGGGAAACAGGTAAGAGCAAGGCAAAGCCATCATCATTGTGATAAAGGAGAACTTTAGGTGAATTCTTGGAATAAAAATTCCTAATTGGGTTTAAAAGCCAATTATGGGCATTAGATAACACTTAACTAGGGAAGAACTATGATTTTACAATGCAATTCAGGAGCTTAGGAGTAGTTGGACCACATAATCAAATCAATAGTATAGACACGGAGAATGACTGAGACTTCTGGGATGTTAATTAACTTTTCTGAACCTCAGTGGCTCCATCTATAAGATAGGGATGATAATATCTATTTCACAGAGTTGTTGAAAGCATTAAATATGATAATCAATGTGAAAGCTCCTGCCACTGTGAGGTGACACAGTAGGTACTCATTAAATGTTGGTTTCCTTTTTGTGTCTTCTGCTTCAATTTAGAACTTGTCAAACTGCTGGGGTTAGCCCAGTTCCTTGTATGGAGGGCTTTGGCTTTGTTAAAGAAGGGGAAGGAGAAGGCAGAATTTTAGAAATAAAACTACGGAGCTACCTAAAGGGTATGAGGCTAGAATCTTGCTAGACTAGACTGGCAAGAAGCTAATCCGGAAGTCTTGGAATAGCCTTACTGTACTGCATTCAATATGTACGCATGAATCTAAGCAGAATAAGCTAAAGCAAAAAAGTTTACTTTCCAGTGTGGATCATGTCATTTGGAGGACACATTTAAGAAATTAAAGTGAAATGCATAATTCTAAAGCTTAAATAAGAGCTCCTCTTTTACAACACTTTCAACTACAGATTGTACTGAATTGCTTTCCCTGGCATGATAGCTTTTATTGTTGATTTCATGTCAAATTGAAAACTCAGCTATGTGAGGACTCATAAAAAGCAATTAATTTTAACTTAAGATACATCATTCCAATGAATTACAAAGTTACAAAGAGATAAGTGGGACACAACATAAATGGTTTCAAAACCACATTTGCTTTCTTGTTTCTATCCTTAGGAAATTCTTAGAAGAGATCCTCACTGGTATATTTTATTCCATGCCGTTTTATATTTCTCTACTCTCTTAAAACTGGACTAGCTAACCATTCTCTCTAACACTCCCTAATTTCTTGCAGTCTTTGCAAATGAATTCCAGTAGATCCAACTTCTCTTTCTCCCTTCTATGGACATACTATTTCCATCAGTTGAGGTTTCTTTGTTTGTTTTTTGTTTTGTTTTGTTTGTTTTTCTCATTAAGAACACCCTTCTGGTACAACAAAGAGGGACTCCACAGCAAGCAGGCTCTAGTCTTTGACTGAGCCTTCTACTCTTCCATACCTCCGTCTCTACCTCTGATCATTCGTTTTCTCTGTCTCTTTAGCTTAATGAACTATTTGGTTAACTCTAGTGTTAAAAGTCACCCAGCTTGTTTTTGCTACAGAATTCCAAGGGCATTCTTCTTCAGGGCATGGTGTCTCCTCAGATGCTTTCTCTGGTCACTGTCTATATCACTTGTTTCTCCTTAAGCCTAAAGGGATAGACCTGATACTTTGGTTTATTGTCAGTTGTACCACATGCCTGCATCATGTGTCTTCCATGGCCCTAGAACACGTAACACAGTGGGTGAGAATATTCGTAGGTCACTGAGTCATGCAGTAGTGAGCTTTATCTCTCTGACTCTTCTAGTCTTTTGTTTCATTATTGCAAAAAGCACATTGACTTTCTTTAATGTGTTCGTATTTTTCTTTTCTTTCTTTGCCATTGTTGCAACAAAGTATGAGTTAGCTGCCTTCCACGGCCATATAATAAAAATTACAATAACTAACATGCAGTGTGCTTATTCTATGCCAGGCCATGTGTTTATCTATATTAACTAATGTATGTACACTCTCTTTCTCTTTTTCTCTCTCTATAGATGTAGACAGATATTAATATATAGATATAGAGATATTAACTATATATAACATTATATGTATGCATATATATGTGATCTTATCAGGTAAAACTGTTATAAAAACTCATTTTTTTCGTATGAAGAAATTGGGGCTCAGAGAGACTAAATGACTTGCCCAAGGTCCCATAGTTAATAACTAGCAGAACTAGGGCTGAGTCCTACTCCAGAGCCTGGACTCTTAAACATTATATTGTTACATTTGTCTAAGACTCTTTACAAAGCTTGTTTACATATGTCATCTGATCGCCACAGCAACCCTATAATTATTCCCATTTTACGGATGAGGAAATAGAGGCTCCAAGATGTGAAGAATATACTGTAAAATACATAGCTGGTAAGAAGTTGAACTGGAATATGAGCCAAGGTTACTGATTTTAAATTTAGAAATTTTCCACCAAACAGTTGAAGTTCTAAATTGAAGCATCTGGGAATAAATTTGTATCTGATTTAACTTACAGGTATGTTCAGACTTGTATGCATATGTGTGTATATGTGTATTCACACATATATATGCATATATTTCTTTTTATATTAACACCCATATACATAAGTTATTGTATGGATAAATTTTTAACTTTTAATTTAGTAAGTTTATAAGCATAACAAGATGTGATGATTCTTTTGAAAAAAATCATTGTCATTTGTTATGCCTTCAACAAAAACTATGTTCATATAATCAAATTTCACATTATTGGAAAGTTGAGTTTTGTTTTTTTTTTTTTTTTTTTTTGCGGCACATGGGCCTCTCACTGTTGTGGCCTCTCCCGTTGCGGAGCATAGGCTCCGGACGCGCAGGCTCAGCGGCCATGGCTCACGGGCCCAGCTGCTCCGCAGCATGTGGCATCTTCCCAGACCGGGGCACGAACCTGTGCCCCCTGCATCGGCAGGCGGACTCTCAACCACTGCGCCACCAGGGAAGCCCATGAAAGTTGATATTTTTGACATGGATTTTCACATGTCCTCTAAGTCCTTTATCTGAGGGGTATTGGGGGAGTATGGTAGGTAGACACAGGTTTTGGCATGCTGTGACCTGATTTTGAATCTTGATTCTTCTTGTGACATTCAGCAAATTACTTTTCACTTAACTTCTTTCATCAGTATTTTAATCTGCTAAAAATAAGTAGTTTTTCTGACCATAAGGCTTTCTTCCTCTAATTTGCTCTTCAGATAGTTGTCAGAGTGATAGTTCTAAAACACTATCCAGATTATGTCATTGACTTCCCTAAAATCCATCTCCCTCTCTCCCTTGTTTTAAGGATAAAGGTCAAATTTTTTAGCCTGAATCTCAAAGCCCTTTATAACCTATCTTTCTAGTTTTAATCCCTCTCGAATTTCACTCATCCTCCCTATGTTGAGTGGCACCTCAGCCTAAGTTCACCCAGTTATTAACAGGTTCAAGCTTAGAACCCAGATTCTCTAACATTAAGTTCAATACTTTTTCTATTCTCACATCATCTCTAATTAACAAACCTCTTGAAGTAACTTATTATTGAGCTGATTCCATTTTCTTACTACAGAGCATGCCTGCTATCTGAATTTTTCTTGTATTTAATAATAAAAAACAATTAATACTTATATTTGTACCACTCTGCCAGGTGCTGCATGATCTGATGGAAGTAAGATACAGTCCTTCTGTTAAGGAGCTCACAATGTAGTAGGAGAGATGAAGACAAACAAAATGGATTCTAGTTAAGATAGAGTGTGTCCCTCTCTTCTGACATAATGTAACAGATATTAGAGGAGAGGGACAGAGACAGAGCCATTTGGCTAATGAGGAGATAGGAAAGAGCCCAGAAGTGGAAGTCAGGATGCCTGGATTCTACTTCCAGTCCTGCTGTGAACTTTCTACATGACCTGAGAGAAATCATTTACCCTCTCTAGGCCTCAAATTCCACATTTTAAAAATTATGAGTTTGAAGTAACATTAAATGATGTATAAGACTCAAGTGAAGTCTAATATTATAATCTTTCTTATAGCTAAAGTAGAGTATTCCTCCAAAATACAAATAAAAACTATCATTAGTTGAGTGCTTCCTATAAGCCAGTCACTGTTTAAAATACTTTACAGGCACCTAGTCCTCACAATAACTCTATGAAGTAAGTATTATTATTATCATTCTTATTATACAGTTTAGGAAGGTGAGATAGAGAGAGGTTAAGTAAGTCATAGGTTTGTGATTTGAACCTACACTTTTATGTTTGCAGAACTGATACTTTTCACCATCATTCTTTGTGGCTTCTTACAGATGCTTGCTCATAAAGCAATGGCACTCAAGCTTCAGCTCCACAGAGACCGTAGCATTAACTTTGTCATACATCACTTGGTCATATTCGTTTGATCTTGTAAGTTTTAAACAGTGTAAGCACATCTTCAGTACATACTCATTGTCAGATGTAATGATTCTCTCTCGGAATCAATGCTTATCATCTCTCCTTCCAGATAATGCCAATTCAAAAAGCATATTTAAGAAGCCAATGTGCATGTTGTTGATGATTTTTAAAAACTTTACAAACAAGAGTATGGTCCATTTGCTAGTATTTTAGAAGCATGATTATCAGTATAGCCAAACATACCTTATCGAAATAAATAAGTAAACCAATAGTGCAATTTAAATTTTTCTCATGTAGTTCCCACTTAAATTTATGGTTTTTGAAGATAATGTATAGAAACTTAGGGATAATTTATTCACTTTTATCACTCATTCTGCTTTCCAAGGTGCTTTCATATACATTATGCTTGGATCATAAGGCCTTTATGATTCTTCTTAATAAAGAGATTCTGATTATGTGATGTTATTTTTACTTTGGGGGCCACAAGTCCTCAATAGTGCTGTGAACTAGGATGGGCATTAATTATAATCCTCATTTGCAGATGAAGAATTTGAGCTTCAAAGAGATAAAGTGACCTGTTTCAGGCCACACAACTAGAAAGAGGAAGAACCAGGACCTGAAATCAAGTTTCCCTGATTCCAAAGTCAGCATACCTTTCACTCTACAATTTTGCCTCCCCTGCATTTTTCACACATGATTCTATTCAAGCCTAGGATAGATCAGGAAAACTAGAATCCTTTTGACTGTAGGCAGGCCCAGATATCAGCAGGGTTACTGAATCTGAGCTGCATTTGGCAAGATCCAGTGAAAGAGGAGCCAGATCCCCTTGCAGGCAGGGAACACATACACAGGCCCAGGTCAGGACCATGGAGAGTTCCTGGTGAGTGGTTCTTGTTTTTTTAATTATTCTTTGCAGCTTGGGCTTCACCCTCAGGTCTAAGAAAATGCATTGACTGCTTAGATACAGCCTAATCTGTCCTTGCTGGGAGGGACCCTCATTCATATTTATATACAATTCATTCAAACTGCTTTCTATTCCAGTTTTATTTTGTATGATTATGTGTTTAATGTCTTCCCTGCTACGTACACACTATAGATCATAAATGCTTTGAGGTCAAGGCCACATCTGTTTTTACTCAGTTTTGTATCCCTATGGCTAAGAACAATGCCTGGAATTTGGTAAACAATAAATGTTTGTTAAATAAATGTTGAATGCATACAAATACCAAGTGTTAAGCACATGCTCAATGCTAGACTCTATTCTGGGTACTCTTACCTTTCTGCTTATTGAACCTCACTGAATCATAATCGCTCAGTGAGATAGTAAAGAAAGACACTATCAAATTTTTTGACCTCATGGCCAAAATTTTTGAGAGAGTTCACATATTTACTGCTTCTATTTCCTCACTTTCCATTCAGTCTTCAACCAACTGCACTCTGGTATCTGCCTTCACCAATCAATTTGGAATTGCTTCTTTAATGAACTTTGAAATATCTTTTATAACCTCATCTCACATGACCTTCAGCATTTGACATGGTGACTGACTCACTCTTCCTCCCTCTCTCCTCTCTTGTTTTTCTTGGCAACATTCTATCTTGGTTTTCTTCTCACATCTCCATCTATTTCCCATTCTCTTTCTTTTGAGGACTACCAAGTGTTGGGATTCCCTAGGGTTCCATCCTACTCTCTTCACACAAGCTCCCTGCTCTTCTCATCCACACTCTTCAGTTCCTATTACTTCAAGTACCATCTACAAACTTTACCTGTTGAATCCATCATTTCATTCCTAGATATTGTTAAGAGGTCTAAGCTCACATTTCCAAACATCCACTGGCCAGTGGAAAAGGCAGGAAGGACATTCCTTCAGAGAGTGTGGTGGGAGTAAAAGCAGAGTGATGAGAAAGCTTCTAGCATGTCTGGGGGTGAATAGGAATAATTAGACATTCATTTGCTCTCACTAGTACAGATTATTTTTGCAAAAAGAAAAAAAACTAGTATAAAATAGGTACATAACAAAAATCTTTGAATGTATAAATGAGTGAATGAATGAAGTAGAGGAATTTATGGGTCTAGAAAAACTCTCAACTAGGTACTTTACAAATGTACTTTACTGTTGCAGCAGCTAATAATGGTAATATATGGCATGTCTGATATTTGCTTTCCCATGTCCCCATTGCCACATACTCATTCAGCCTTCTGTCATCCCTGTTTTAGATTATTTGCTCCTTTCTAATCTGCCTTTCATATAATAGTCAAAATAATCTTTTAAAAAGTAAATTTGCTTGTGTCAGTGTCCTGCTTAGACTCTTCAATTAACCTATGGTTCTATAAGGTAAAGAACTAACTCTTGGTTTTACATTCAAAATCTGTCCTTTTATGTGCTCTAGTCACATTGGACTACTGTCTATCCTTGACTCATTATTTTCATTTTATACATCCTTTCTAGGACTACAGCTACTTAAGAGAACCTTGCTGTTCTCTTACCCAAGCCCTTTATACATACTGTGTTATCTGTCTGAAATACTTCATTTTAACTTTCCTCCTTTGCCCTCCATTATAAAGCATTTGCTACAGTGTATGGCATATAGTAAGCATTCAACAAATGCAGTGAATGTCATTGTCATTATTGTCTTTGTTGTCATTGTCATCATCATCATCTTCATAAGATGTGAGTGATCCTAGCTGCCAGAGGTATCAGGGACTTTCCAGATTAGTTAGTTCAATTTACATTTTATATATTCTCAAATAGATCCAGGAAAGGGAAGAAGTTTGTTCAAACTTATACAGCTTGTGAGAAAGAAACCAAAACCAGAGAGCTAGAACCTAGCTGAACTAACTTTGCCTGCCACCCAAATAGACCTCTTATGCTTTTGAAATTATTTTACCTTCTGACCGATTGATCAACTTTTATACAGTGAAGAGCATGGTCAATCTTAGTTGGACTCAACTCTTGGCTCTTCTGTTTACTTGATAATATTACTTAACTCATATAGCTGTTAATATGGACAATGTATATGTAATATATAACACAAACCTTGGCCCAAAGATAGTATACCCCCTTTACCTCAGACTTGATGTGTGTCCTCTCAGACATGTAGGCTAGAGGGATTCTAGGACCTTATAATTATGTTGGTCAAAATAGTGGTTGGTTTTAAAAACTTGCAGGAGGGAAATATCATACGAAGAAAGTTAAGAGCATATTGTCTTCAGCGTGAGCAGAAACCCAAAATAGATTGCTGCATACGGGTTTCTAGTCGTGCTTGGGAATGCAGCCGACTGCGCACAACATGGCCCTATCCTGGGACTCCGCCAGCTTTGCCCTCCCTGCATGTAGGGCAGGTGCATCTGTGCCCATGGCCCATATTTTGCATCCATAAGAGATTCAAGGCAGGTTTGGATTCAAATAGAGAGGTCTGCAGAGGGGTCTAGGCACCCCTGAACCAGTTTCCTGCATCTTAATACTCAGGAATCCAAACCACTATCTGTAGAAAATTTTACAGAGCTGTTTACCTAGTTCCCGGAGGAAAGTGTCCTCATAGTTCTGCCTATCTTCTTCCTGACCCTACCTCTGTCTCTCAGACCTGATATTTCCCATTTGAGCTTGAATATATTAGACTGGGATGATCTTCTGTTGGGGAATTTAGAATATTTCTCTCCTCCTGCGTGGTGGAGAATTGTATCAAAGAAAACTGGAACTGTCATTCATTAAGAGACAGTGAAGTAGAATTTGTAGATTTTCTATCTTGTTTTCTTATTTAATTTTCATTAACCCTCTGAAGTAAATCTTAATGTCTTTTAATGAAGAAGTTGAGATATTAATAATCAGTGATTTTAGTAACTTAAGCAAGGTAATAAAGTTGGGAGCCCCAGAGCAAGATTTTAAATATATGCCTATCTGACTTTAGCTTTACCATGTAATCCCCAATTAGCTGCATTGCCTGTCTTCACTTCTCTTGTGTGTCTTCACTTCCAGGTCTCTGGGTTGTGTTTGTGAACATATTCACAAAGGAGGTAAAAAACATATACTTCCAGTCCCCACTACTCATTTTTTCCCTCCTTTCCCTTCCCCAAAGTATCTCTCTTCCTTGACTCTTGCTTTCAGACAGATTGTGTGACATTGATCACTTAAAGTATCACTGTCTGATTAATGTCTTCCCCCGAATCCTCATTAGTTGTGAGTTGCATAATTTTCTAAAAACGGGAGTTAAATTTCTTTGTTTCATGGTATGCAACAGTGTTAAGAAGTCACAGATGTAGGCTGCAACAAAAAAATTACAGTACTGATTTCATTAGTTTGACAGTTTGGAGGAGTAATTGAAAGAAAAAAGACAAAAAGAGAGAGAAGGAAAGAAAAGGAAACGGAGAAAGAGAGAGAGAGAGAGAGAGACAGGAGAGAGAGGAGAGAGAGAGGAAGGAGAGAGAAAAAGACAGAGAAAGGAATGGATTTAGAGTAAGATTTGGTTAGGCCTCTAGCATATGTATATATGCCTGGGACTAGGAATGCATTTAACTTCTGTGAGCCTTAGTTTCCTCTATTGGCTATAAGGAGACTCCTCTCAGCCTTCTCTTCCTCATAACATTAGTGTGAGATAAATGTAGATGTAAAAAATTTTTACATAGATGTAAAAATATTTTACAGATTGCAAAATGCTTTACAATTGCAGATTTTTACTAACAACCTTTATTCAGCATTTTAAAAATAACACGAGTTATTTTTTTTTCTCTTTCTTACTTTTTCTCAAATTTTGGACCATGAATTGTTATTCCATGGTCCAAAATCTTCTTTACTTGTGCAAGAGTTCTGGGTTCACTGAGGCCTAGGGCAGGAGATGAGGAAGCAATCTCTTAATTGATGATGCCATAACCCTGAAATCAGGGAACTGAGCAGAATCACAAAACTTGGAGCACAGGGTAGACAGCCAGAGTCTGATGAACCAGATATAAGAAGTGTCTAAACAGGGTGTCTGAGCTGGAAATGTGACCCCAGAAATATGGAAGTCTGTAACCCGAGAGCAGGATGAGCCAAATGTAGGCTGGGATAATTTCCTAGTATAGGCCTGGCTACTTGTAACAACATGTTGGTCACGTTTAAAAAAGGACCTGGGTTATCATGGACACACATTATATGGATGTTTTCATTTTGATGTGTTCCATCTGACTATCAAACTGCTCTTCCAGATGGGTCTCATAAATCACTTTCCAGGCAGCAGTGGCCTGTAGTGTTCTTGGAACTGAATTCACACCATTACCAAAGCTATTTGGGCATCCATATTTTTTTCAAAGTTGTCTTCCTTTCTTTTATTAAAGAATGTGACTTTTTGAAAAAAGATATAAATAATCAACCACATTTTTTTTTTCTTTGTAGGGAATTCTACTTTGCTTTGGAGATTTATCATCTCAGAAGTAATGGTCTCTTTCTTACCACATATGAACATGTGTTTGTGTATTAGTCAGGGCTCTCCAGAGAAACAGAATCAATAGGTGTGTAAATAGGTGTATAGAAAGTGATTTGTTATAAGGAATTGGCTCACACAATTATGGAGGCTGGCAAGTCCAAAATTTGCAGTGTGAGCTGATAGGCTAGAGACCCAGGAAAGCTGATGGGACAGATGAAGTCTGAATGCAGTCTGCTACAAAATTTTCTCTTGGTTGAGAGGCTGGTCTTTTTGTTCTATTTAGATCTTTGACTGATTGAATGAGGCCCACCAACATTATGGAGGGAAATCTGCTTACTCAAAGTTCACTAACATTTAAATTGTTAATATCATCCAAAAATATCCTTGAAATTGATGCATAAAATTAACTATCACAGTATGTAAAAAGAAAAGATCATGTAATATGGTCCTTATATACATATTATACACTTGCATTACATTGAATATATATATATATATTTAAGTTTTATTTGTTTTATTTTATATAGAGCAATTTTATTTGTTTTGAGGAAACTTTTTAAAAATAACCATTATTAAAGGCACATGAAAGTTTGCAATACTAAATCATGTCACAACAGAACTGATTCATTCTTTTTTCCAGCTTTATTGAGATATAATTGACATATAACATTGTGTAAGTTTAATGTATACACCTGTGTTGATTTGCTACACTTATATATTGCAAAATGATAACCATCATAGTGTTAGCTAAACCTCTATCATGTTTCATAATTACCACTTCTTTTTGTGGTGAAAGAATTTAAGATCTACTCTCTTAACAACTTTCAAGTATATAATACATTATTGTTAGCTATACTGATTTATTATTCTTATTAATTATATTATTTTATTAATTAATCAGTTAATTAAACAAATGGTGGTAGACTTTGGAAATGCAAATATAACCAAGATATACTGCATTGTTACCCTCATGGTTCTTACAGTCTAATGGTGCTTACAAAAACATAAACAGGTAATTAGGTACTTTATAGCAAGTACTATGACAGAAAAATTATGGGGATTTGTTAGTTGGCTTGGGCTGCTATAACAAAATACCACAGACTGAGTGGCTTAAACAACAGAAATATATATATATATATATATATATATATATATATATATTTTTTTTTTTTTTTTGACTATAGTTGCTTTACAATGTTGTGTTAGTTTCTGCTGTACAGCAAAGTGAATCAGTTATACGTATACATATATCCCCACCTTTTTGGATTTCCTTCCCATTTAGGTCACCACAGAGCACTGAGTAGAGTTCCCTGGGCTATACAGTAGGTTCTCATTAGTTATCTATTTAATACACAGTAGTGTATATATGTCATTCCCAATCTCTCAACCCCCCTTACCCCCTTGGTGTCCATACGTTTGTTCTCTACATCTGTGTCTCTATTTCTGTTTTGCAAGTAGGTTCTTCGGCACCATTTTTCTAGATTCCACATATATGTGTTAATATACGATATTTGTTTTTCTCTTTCTGGCTTACTTCACGCTGTATGACAGTCTCTAGATCCATCCACATCTCTGCAAAAACAAAGAACCCAATCAAAAAATAAGTGGAAGACCTAAATAGACATTTCTCCAAAGAAGACATACAGATGGCCAGGAGGCACATGAGAAGATGCTCAGCATCACTAATTATTAGAGAAATGCAAATCAAAACTACGATGAGGTATCACCTCACACCAGTCAGAATGGCCATCGTCAAAAAATCTACAAACAATAAATGCTGGAGAGGGTGTGGAGAAAAGGGAACCCTCTTAACACTGTTGGTGGGAATGTAAATTGATACAGCCACTATGGAGAACAGTATGGAGGTTCCTTAAAAAACTAAAAGTAGAACTACCATATGACCCAGCAATCCCACTCCTGGGAATATACCCGAAGAAACCATAGTTCCAAAGGGTACAAGCACCTCAGTGTTCACTGCAGCACTATTTACGATAGCCAGGACATGGAAGAAACCTAAATGTCCATCAACAGAGGAAGGATAAAGAAGATGTAGTACATATATACAGTGGAATATTACTCAGCCATAAGAAAGAACGAAATTGTGCCATTTTCAGAGAGTGGATGGGCTATATTCTAATGGCAATGGGAAGTCTTTGAAGAGTTTTACTTGAGAGAGTATTATGATCAAGTTTTTGTTTTTAGAAGTAGAACTTTGTCTGCAGTATGGAAAATGGATTGGATGGGGAGATATCTAAGGCTGGGGGGTTTGTTAGGAGGCTCTTAAAAGTAACCATGGCAGGGCTTCCCTGGTGGCGCAGTGGTTGAGAGTCTGCCTGCCGATGCAGGGGACACGGGTTCGTGCCCCGGTCCGGGAAGATCCCACATGCCGCGGAGCGGCTGGGCCCGTGAGCCATGGCCGCTGAGCCTGCGCGTCCGGAGCCTATGCTCCACCACGGGAGAGGCCACAACAGTGAGAGGCCCGCGTACCAAAAAAAAAAAAAAAAAGTAACCATGGCAATAAAAGATAATGACTTAAAATAGTGGGGATTGAGGAAAATGGACAGATTTAAAAATGTATTTCAAGATAGAATACAATATAATATTTTATGATTAGACATAGGTATAAGAAAGAGGAAGGAGCAAAAGATTCTTTCAGATTTCTGGCTTTAATTAATAAATGGTGAGTTATACTGTTTACTAAGGAAAGGGACAAATGAGGAAGAGGAGGGGTTTTTTTTGGTTTGTTTTTTTTTTTGCGGTACGCGGGCCTCTCACTGTTGTGGCCTCTCCCGTGGCGGAGCACAGGCTCCGGACGCGCAGGCTCAGCGGCCATGGCTCACGGGCCCAGCCGCTCTGGGGCATGTGGGATCTTCCCGGACCGGGGCACGAACCCGTGTCCCCTGCATCGGCAGGCGGACTCCCAACCACTGCGCCACCAGGGAAGCACAAGGAGGTTTTTTTATTTGGGAGCATTTTGGACATACCGCGTTAAAAGTATCCAAGACAACCATGGAGTATTGTCCACAAGGCAGTTGAATATACTGCCTGAAACTCAGAGGAAGTATCTGCTTTGGAGATTTATATTTACAAGTATTCAACATATTCATGGTAATTGAAACATAGGTGTTTTTGCCACCACCTAGAAAGAGATTAGAGTCAAGGACCAAATTGTAAGAAACTGCTACATTTAAGGAACACACAGAGTAAGAGGAGTCCACAGTAGAGACTGAAAAAGAGCAACTATATGAGGAAGAAGAAACCCAGGAAGTCAAGGGAAGAGGAAATAAACGTCAGTGTCATATGCTGCTGGGAGATCAAGCAAAATAAACACTTCTACAAATCCCGTGAGTTAGCAAAAGAAGATCTTTAGTGTTCGTCAGAAAAGCAGTTTAAGAGGAGTTGTTGTTTGAGACCAAGCCATAATGTAATGAATGGAAGAATAAGTGGGAACTAAGGAAGTAAAGATCATGAACACATTCTTTAAGAACTTAACTTATACTCTATTTAGAAATAATCTGGAAGTCATCACTGATTGCTCTTCTTGTAATCCTACCCTCCATATCCAATCCATCAGTAAGTCAACTGGATCTGTCCTCAAAACATATCCTACTTCCTCTATTTCTTTCCTTCTTCACTGCTACACCCTAATCAAAACCACTGTAATTGTTTACTTGGATTATGGCAATAACTCCCATCTCATCTGCCTACTTTTAGAGTAATCTACTGAAAACATAAATCAGATCCTGTCACTCCCCTGCTTAAAACCCTTTAGTGGTTTGCAGTTGTACTCATAATAAATTCCAAACGTCATACTCTGGCTTACACATCTAAGCTTCTGCTTATTCCTCCAACCTCATTTTATACCACTCTGTTCATGCCCACTATGCTCTAGCCACACATATATTTATTCCTCAAATAATGTGTGTTTGTCTCTACTTTAGCTTTTTGTACCAGCTGTTCTCAGTGCCTGGGATACTCTTTCCCTAGAACTTTACTTATCTAGTTCCGTTATTCAAATTTTACCTTAAAAGTCACCTCTTAAGTGATGAGTTTCAACCACACAATCTAACTACCTAGTACTTTCTACTCTTATTTTACTTATCTGCATAGTATCTGTAACTCTTTGATATGTTTTTTTTGGTCTGTTTATTTTGTTTGTATTCCCTTCAACAGAGAATTCCATGAGAACAGGATCCTCCATAGTCTCTTCATTTTATCCCTGCACTTAGCTCAATTTTTGGCACAAGTAAGCGTTTGAATAAATTTACTAGATACATGTGTGAATAGATGGATGAATGGAGTTTTTAAGGAGGTTGGGAGAGGTAGTGTGCTGGCTAGAGAAATATGGGGAGTCAAGGAAGGCTAAGTTTTCAACTGGAGAGACATTAGCAAATTTATATATTGATAGTAAAGGGAGAGGTTGAAGTAAAATAAAGACACAGGAGAATAATGTGACTGGCATTGTTCATTTTTGACCAATTTGTCACCTTAACCAACTTGTTTTTGACCTAAATACTCTTGACCTAATTTCGTGTTAACAATTTTACCTATGTGTTGTTGAAAGCTGGGTAGTTGCATTATCATGAGTTGTTTTGTAATTAGAGAAGGCCCTGACACAGTAAAGAAGGGTCTTGCAAGTAACCAGAGGTCTGACTTCCGTGGGTATCTGGCCTCTAATGGTCTGAGGAGGGCAATGATTGGAGAGAGCATATGCCTCTCCCACACCACATAAAGATACATGCATACCCATTTCCACTGTTTTTATCCTCTGGCCTACTATGGTATCTTGGGCAGATGGAAGACAACTAGCCCCAAGAAAGACCCATTTCTCAGTGGGGTGCAAACTTTGACAGCAGCTATTGCATATGGAGCACCTCCTCTCAAGAGACCTAGAGCATGCCTGTGTTTACTCATTCTCTCATTCATTCAACAACTATTTATTGAAGCCCTATCTTGTGTCAGTAGCTGCACAGAAAGAGGAAATGGCTGGGACTTCCTTCTATAAGAAGTAAACTCAAATGTTTAGTTTGCTAACAGTGGAGAGATGGAGAAAGAGAGCAGGAAATGATTTATATGAAAGAATTTGGAATTTTGCAATATAGTGTTATATTCTGCTTTTTTTCACACAATATGTATCTGGAGCATTTTTACGCTTAAATATTCTCAGAGTACATAATACTCAAACATATGAGTGCATCACTTTTTATTTAACATGTTGAGTGTAGTTTTTTTTTTCATTTTTTTGCCATTAAAAATAATGCTGCACAATTTTCACTCTAATTCCCGTGTTTAGAAGAATCTTCTTATTTTTAGAGTGGCTATCTATGGTGCATTCAGATTATTTTACTTCTCCCACTACTTATCAAATATACACACATGCACATTCATACACACTGAACCCCTACCTTAGTTTCTTTATTTTCTGGTACTTGGAGGTACAGTGTATATTACATGGAAAAACACATAATTTCCTGTTTGCATGGTTCTCTGTTTTTGGTATCTGACATTTGCCTTAGGAAGTGTGGTGAAAACACATTCCATGATGTTTTGGGCTGCCAATAGACCTCTCCTATCTTCTTTCCGTATTACTTTCTGAGAGTTAAGTCTCTGAAAGATAGAGGAGGATAAGTGAAGATTATGATGGGAGGACCATATTCCATCAAAGAGTTGTTCTAGTGCAGCAGAACAGCTGTCTAGTTCTCTGGTCAATGGATAATTTGGTTAATGTAGACTCTGGATCTTCAGGTCTGGATCAGATGGATGAGAACACAGTGTCTTCCTACTTTCTTCCAGTCAAAGGGGTGGGGAGGATGCTCTGTTTCATGAGATTATGTTTTAGGGAGGGGCACTGATACATACGTTAGATAGATAGATAGATAGATAGATAGATAGATAGATAAAAAGAAAGGCAGACATTATCTATCTAATAATAATTTAGTATAATTTTAACATCACTTCCAAGATATGTTCCATGCTCCTTCTTTTGTCTGCTCACTTCTTCCTTCTTCCTCCTTTCTTCACTCCCATTCTCCTTGTACTTCTCTCAATTTCATTCAGGCATTCTGTTGTTCTTTCAATAGTTACTGAATACCTGACATGTTCCAGGTGTTAAGCCAATTACTAGGAATATGATTATTAAAAAAAAAGGCCAGTTTTTTCTTCAAGATGATATCTATATCTAAACAATTGCATCACAATATATAAGTGCCCTGACTGGGTAGCCCAGGGTATCATGGGAGCGTGTTAAAGGCCACACTTAACCCAGAACTGGGCACATAATAAGTGCTTAATTCATATGAATGCATATATCAGTGCAAAGAAATGAAAACAAATGTCTTTTTTTCCCCACAGGAGTTGACTTAGGATCATGCCAAACAGAACCTCTGTAATAGCAAATGTGTCTCTATTGTGGCTTGGCATACAGGGTTAGTTGTGTCTGACATTTTTTTTCTTCTTGTGTCACTCTAGAACAGGGGCCCTATTTGAAAAAACAGGAAAGATTGATGGTTTGGCTTAATTTTTCTTTTAGTATTTGGGAAGTTTCATTCTTTTTGAAGCAAAGCATTAGGCAGAGATACCAGAATGACAATAAATACCTGATTTTCTGTAGTGTGCATTGAGGATCAGCTGGGGATTGAAAAGCAGAGTTTGCAGATATAAACGAAGCTGCTCATGGACTCAGCCCATCCTCCCTGCAGAGGCGAACTTATTGCTGAAAAAAAATGCAATAGCTAGTGAATTTTAAGCAATGCTGGAGCAGAGAGAAGGTTAGGCTGACACATAGTAAATTCCTTGCACCAAATATATCTTTGCCATGGAAATTCTCAATTTAAGAAACTTTTAATACGTTTTCAGCTTTTTTTCTTTTTCTTTTCTTTTCTTTCTTTTTTTCTTTTTTTGAGAGGCAAGGTGGGTGTTTGCAACTTATTAAAATGTTAAAATATCAACCACTCTGACGTGCCTGGAATGTGAAACAACAGTGAGGGGGTAGGAACAAGCTGACCTGGTGTTCCTGTATTTCTTAAAGAAGCTGCCCACTTTTAAAAAACGATTTTGGCCCAGTGGGTAAAGCAGGACTGTTGAATATGAATTTCAGATCGATCTCCTGCCTCTGACAGTTACTGCATGAGCTCCAATCACATTAGCGACTCTTCAGCTTGAGCCAGAATTTACAGCATAAATTCAACATTTTTCAAATCTTAATCAACCCAGAGGTCATTCTCCTCAAAGTGCAGTTTTGCTACTGCCACTAGAAAATCAATGGAGAAGGGTTGATACTTTCCTGCTGCCACAGCACCAGAAACAAAATTAAATGCTCCAGAAAGGTCTGCTCCATTTTCACTTGTAGCTCTTAGATAATTTTTTTGTTTTAATGCCAGTGGCACTTTTGATCCTCAATGTCTAGGTCCTACCCAGGGGAAATAGTCCAGTCAACAGTAGCAAAATCAGATTAAAAAAAGGGAGAAACTTTCGTCTTATTCCTCTTTATCTTGAAAAATCTACTATTTCCACTGTCTATGGAATAAAGTTCCACTTCTTTGGCTTGGCAGTTAGAGCCCTTCACATAACACCTAGTCAGCTTAGCACGTGCCTGGCACAGAGGAGTGTTCAACAAATATTTTTTTGAATAGTTGAATAGTGAATTTGACCTTGGTGCATCCACAAGAAACTTCTCCCTATATAACAATGCATCCTCAAGCCTTCAGGTCTTCATTCACACAAAGCTCTATGCACTTCATGACCTTTTAATTCTATATCAAAATATTTTTGTTCCTTTGAGACCTGGCTCAGAGGTCACCTCTGTGAACCTTCTCTGTCCCTGCCCCAAGTCAAACAGGGCTACTAGTTTCTTCCTCTGTGATCCCACTGCACAGTTCCATACCTGTGTAACAGCCCTTGATAGTGTTTTCAAATAGGTATGGGTGGATGTGACTCTCTGATTGAATGTGAATTCTATCAGAGGTAAGACCTTGTCTCGCTCATCTAGCATTGAGGGTGTCAAAACATATCAGTTGAACTAAATCAACATTCTCTATAATCTAAATTTTTTGAGATATAAAAGCACAAGATTGGGAATGAGAAGAGATTTTTTTCACCCAAGTGTGCAATCTTGGTCCAGCTCCTCTGGACCTCAATTTCATAATTGGGTGACACAATTAGCCTACCTGTTCAATAAAATTCAGTCTTACTTTAGCATTATTATTACTGTTGTTATTTGTTGTTATTGTTGTATTTGTTATTTTACTCTTGCTATTAATACTACTAGTAGTACCACTACTATTACTTTAACAACTATTACTACTTCAGTTAACTGTGCCAGTTCCATTCATTGAGTTACTACTGTGTGTCAGGCTCTGTAATAAGAAATTAACTTACATTATTGCATTTAATCTTGAAAACAACCACATGAGTTAGATATTACTAGCTTCATTTCACAGAGTTGAGAATGGATGCTCACAGACTAAGAAACTTGTCTGAAGTCACACAGCTAGAATGTGTCAGATCTAGAGTTTAAACCCAGTATTTTGATTTCCAGTTCCTTAAAAGATGAACTTTTTATTTGTTATACCAATTACTTTGAACCCAAGAAAAGTATGTATTTTACTAGAAATATATAATTGGTTTATAATTTTAAAATAATACATCCTCATGAAAGATGGACTCTTCCAAAGTAAACAAAGAGCAGTCAATCACTCATAATTCTACTACCCAGAGAGATCCCATATTAACATGCCTGTGAATTTCCTTCACATATTTTCTTTACATATGTGTATGTATGTGTGTATACACAGTTGGCAACTACATATTAGTTGAGATGTAAAATTGGCATGGTAACAAAGCTAGTATGTGGAGGCTTTAACTCATTTGCCATTGCCTGGCCTGAGCTTCATGTACATTAGTATTAGTAGTTCAGCTATTCAGGAACTGCTCCTACCAAAGATACGTTTGAGGCGTTGGACTTTGACTCGTATCAGCAATTTGTCTCCTCCAGGTGTCAGAGTGAGGTAACTTTAACTCAATGGAGATACTCCATTCCTTGAAGGATGGCATAAAAATCATTGAGAGAAGAAATTAATTTCAGGAGCTGACTGAATTTTCCCTATTGGGGGAAAAACGCCACTCCTAGAACTTGGTGAAAGCCCAATCCTTGAAAAAGATCCAGATTTTGAGATTAACTAGATTACAGTCCAGTATCTATTAATTCTGTACTCTGGAGCCTGAGACACATATTATTTTAGAAACTATAGAGTCTAAGAAGAAACCTGAGTCTGAAAAGATTGAAGTCATTTGTTGTAATTCACATGCCTAAGAGAGAATGGGACTAAAACTTAATAGGACAGAGGAGTAAGCATTATTGTTGATTTAGTATCTACTTTGGCCACATACTGTATTAGGTCCTTGCTATACATTTTGTTGCTTTACACTCCCATTGACTCTCTGAGATGAAGGTGTTATCTCCTTTATAGATATGAGAAAACTGATAAAATGATCTGCTCAGGTTGCAAACATCTAGTAAGTGGCAGTGCCAGGATTTGAATCTCTGTCTATTTGACTCCAAAGTCTGTATTTTTTAGCAATACCACACTTCTGAGGCTTTCTGACTCTCAGAACAGAGCTCTTGCTAATAGAATCCTTTGCTATCATTTCTTAGACTAGCTGTTGTGCCAGTCAGGGTACCATGTGAGGAGCAGACTCATTATGAGTGTGAAGGGAATAGGAGTTCATTACAGAAATTAGACATTGCATAACTGTGGGAGGATCCGGGAAGTGACCAGGAAGTTGGAAGATCAGAGAAGGATCACCAGTCCATTAATCTAAGAAGCAAAGCGTCAAAATGAGACAGCACAGTAGGTAATCATGAAGAGATATTTGGAAACTGTGGCCTCTGTAATTACTGATTCTGTGGGTCTGCACCTGAAAATCTGGTGTTGGGTCTCAGTTCTCCAGTCAGCAGAGATAAGGGAAAGAGCTGAAATTAGAGCTGCCGGGGAGGGGAAGGACTAGCTGGAACCCCCAAGGTATCTCTGTGTCTGATGCCAAAGTAAAGATCTGCAGAGACAAATGGCTGTTACTTTATTTTCACCTTCTAAATCACGTGCAAGTTCCTCTGTTAACCAACTTTAACCCATAACCATACAGGAAAAGTCATTCTGAGAAACATAGTTCCCTGCTTAGCTATATCTTCCACAGCTGCCATTTGGACAGTTCTGGAGTGTATTATGCTCCAGAGGAAAGGATGTCGAACCAGCTATCCCAAAGCCAAATATCTAGAGCAGCACTGTTTAATAGGACTTGCTGCAATGATGGGAATGTTCTGTATCTGTGATGTACCTCATGCCTCTTTATTTTCCACTCTCTATGAATTCCTTTAAGGGTAGAGACTGTTATATTCCTAAGGGTTAAGTAAAGGATCTAGCATATGCCTGTGGAATAAATGAACGGTCACAGTCCCTGTCATAGGCAATAAGCTGTCAAGGTAGTTGCTAGTAGAACAAAAGGCAGAACAGAAAGGCAGCATTATAGAATAATACCATTTTAGGGTTGGGATGGGCAGCTTAGAGGCTATGGTAGAAAGAATATAGGCTTTGGAGTTCTAATCCTAGTTCTGCTACCAAGCTCTGCTTGGTTATGTATCTCGGGCAAGTTATTGGACCTTTCTAAGCTTCATTTTCCTTATCTGTAAGAAAGGAAAGGATATACCTATTTCAGAGTTGTGAGAAGTAATGAAAGTATGTAAAGCACCTGGCACAGGGCCTGGCAAATATAATTTTCAATACATATAGTTTCTTTCTTAGAGATTTTTTAGTATGTCTCCCTCATTATTAGTGAACCACCATTTTTAGGATGCATTGCAAATAAAATGTTATTCTGACTATAACTGGTCCTTCTCTGGTGCCAAGATCACAGGGCCATTTGAGACCTTCATTTAAAGAAGATTTTATAGATTTAACAGCATATTGGACAGATCCTCTGGGACCTCAGAGCCTTTCTGAGAATTACAAGGTTAAATGGTAATCGAATTATTTTTGCTGCATCAACATAGCTGTCCATGGTGACAGTTGCTACTCTGTGTGTGCCTCTGACCACTTCCATCTGTAGAATCATCATTTTGTTTCATTTCACAAACCATTTAGAAATGAATTGGATTTACCAGAGCACAGGGCTGAAAATATATTTAACTGGATCCATAGAAACAGACTTCAGAAGAATAGCCTGGCATGGAATTTTGTTGGTTATTCAGGGGACGACCCTCTTTCTTCTTGCCCAGTCTGCTGCCTGCACTTCTACAATTATCAGAATCCTCAATTGGATTATACTTTTATGTAAGTCAAGCTAGTGACGTATTAAAAAATACATAATTCATTTTTACCCAGAAATTTTAGCCGTGACTTCTACTGTAGTAACTAATCTGATTTCCTGGCCATATGAAACCTTAAAAGGGTCTTCCAAGGGCATGGAACCACTGAGTTTCTCCTTTTCCCTCACTGTTTGTCAGTTCTATATACAGGAGCTCAGATTTCCTCTCAAGTCAGGATGTTTGTGGTGACATTTATAAATAAGTCCAACTTTAAATATTTTACTGACCTCTCAGCAATATTGGTAATAAGTAGTGTCAGGAAACCAGCTTAGCTCAAGGCATGAGAAAGGGCTTAAGAGAACAGACAGTATTTGACTAGAAATCAAGAAACTGGAATTTGAATTCTAGCTCCACTATTTATCTGCTGAATTACTTGACTTCCTTAGCTTCCTCGTCTGTAAAATAAGAATAATAGAATTTATTTTCAGGATTGTGGTGGGTCTGAAATGAGGTAATATGCAACTAGGTAGATTTGGGGCCTATTTCCTCTTTTCCTTTGTTAACTCCCTGTTTGCCCTCAGTCGAATCACACATACTTTTGGAGCCTCTAGCCCCCACTTACACATAAAAACTTTCAAAAGATGGGGAATTCCCTGGTGGCACAGTGGTTAAGAATCTGCCTGCCAATGCAGGAGACATGGGTTCGAGCCCTGGTCCTGGAAGATCCCACATGCCATGGAGCAACTAAGCCCATGAGTCACAACTACTGAGCCCGAGTGCCACAACTACTGAAGCCCATGCACCTAGAGCCTGTGCTCCACAACAAGAAAAGCCACCGCACACTACAATGAAGAGTAGCCCTTGGTCACCGCAACTAGAGAAAGCCCGTGTGCAGCAACGAAGACCCAACGCAACCAAAAATAAATAAATAAATTTATTTTTTAAAAAAAGATGGCAGATAATCTCTAAATTCTCTCTGGGCTAAGAAGTCTGTGGTAATCATTCTCTCTTCATTCTTAGCTGAGGAAAGAAGCTAATAGCACTACAAATCTCTTCCTACAAGAGGTTCGAGATGTCTCTAAGTTGGACCTTCAACCAATTCCAGTGCCCTTGTTTGAACTTCTAAGTCATCTCTTCTTTCCTAATATTTTTTCACATTTAAACTATGATCTCATTGTTTTCTTCCACTAAACATTTTTTTAAATAACATGATTTAATCTCAAATGATCTTTCTGAAACATTTGATGTATTCATATTCCGTGCCCAAGAAACCTGGATCTCAATTCTTAGAGGAACCTCAGCTATCATTCTATATAACTTTCTCATTCCCTGGCCATAATCCCTTCTGCATTTCTACTGACAGAGGTCATTCAACTTCTGTTTGAATGCTTCTAGTGATGGGACATTCACTGGTGGGGCACTGTATCTTTGCACCATTCCTTATTGTACCGGATTACTCCACAGAGCTTGAAGTTTGGTGGTATAATTTATAGCAAGGGACCATTACTACTTCAGATATTATGTACTAGCAAATGACCCACAAACCTGCTGATTTGTGGAAATGTTTTGACATTCACTTATCCTGACTCATACTTATGGGCTATTGTAACATATTTAATCAAGAATTAAGATCCACTTTTGTCTGCAGGATCTATTACTTACCTTATTACTTAAGGTCTTGGACAAGACTGTTCACATCCCTACTCCTCATCTGTAAAATGGGTATAAGAATAATCATTCTGCCTTCCTCCAGATTTTTGAAAGCATGAACTTAAGGTAACATAACTAATAGGCTTTATAAAGTACTATAGCAGGGGTCAGCAAACTATGGCCTATGGATTGGCAGCCTGTTTTTGTAAATAAAATTTTATGGTAACATAGCCATGCCCATTCATTATTATGTCTTTGGCTGCTTTCATACTACTTTGTCCAAGTTAAATATTTGCAACAGAAATGGTGTGGCCTACAGGCCTAAAATATTTACTATTTAGCCCTTTATGAAAAAGTTTGCTGACATCTGTGCTATACAAATATGTGTTTATTATTAGAATTACTAGAAGGATTATTTTAGGAAAAGGAATAAGATGATAATATTGAAGTATATTAATAGAAAGACATCTAGTAAACTCACTGGCAAACATTAACTGAGCACCTGACAATGTCAAGCACTGTCTTATGTATTTTACCTGCATTTTCTTGCTTAATCTTTACAGCAACACTATGTGTTTGTTATCTTATTACATCCATGTTACAAGTGGACTGACTCTCAATAACTTAACCAAGGATACACTGGCAGAGAGCCAAGATTTAAATTTAGATATCTATTCCAATATCTGTGTTCTTTTTGTGATGCCACCTAGCCTCTCATAGTTATGAGAGTCATAACTTTAAGTATTGTAATTCTTATCTGTTAGAGCCTTATGGAAAGCATTAAGGATCTGAAAAGTTGTAAATGATCATGTTAATAGTGGATACAAAATCTAGCATGCATTGTAAATACATTACAATTAGAAAGGAGTTCAAATATATCAGTAGGATTAGTGCTTTGAAAACATATAGAAGCAGATAATAGCAAAAACTAACAGACTGATGAAGATTGAATAGTAAGGATTACTGAATCTTTGAATGTTTTGACATCACCACCACAATTTTGTCAGCACACACCAACCTTTTTCAGTTTAGGTATCTATTAGTTCAGTACTTAAAATCTCAATGGAGTCACACATGGTGAAAAGATAGGATGAAAGGAGTCTGTAAGCTGACAGGTTGATTGTTCCTCCAGTCTACGGTTTTTGAAATCTGAAAATCTTCTAACATTAACTGTAAAATAGTCGAAATGTTAATAAAGTAAGTTGGGCTACTTCATTAAGTGAGGCATAAAGGAAATGATTCATTAAGAGCTTCTTTTAGAAAGAGCGTGAAGGTTATCAGCTCTATAAAAAAAAAGGAAAAGAAAAAGGTAACAGAACATATATTCCTCTCTTCACATGAAATGCTAATATCACACTTGTCATCCATGTATAATCCATGTATAATATAAAATTTACATTAAAAGAAAACTTAAAGATCCTTCTATTTAACCCCCTTAATTTAGAGATTAAAAAAACTGAGGTTCAGAAAAGTTTAGTTATTTGCCTAAGGTCAGACAGCTAATATTTGTCAGAAATGGTACTGAAAAACTGATTTCTTTCTCATTCATTTATTAGTACATTCATTCATTCATTAAAAAAAATTTAATTCAGTCATTCATCTAACATTTATTGAGGTCTTGCTGTACAATATCCACAATATTAGATGTCATAATATGTGTGTTGTTTCATTTAATTCTCATGAGGTAGGTATTATTACCTTCATTTTATAGCTGATAAAACAGATTAAGAGAGATTAAAAACATTGCTCAAGGTCTCGCAGCTTAGACATGAATTAACTAGCTAAAGAGAATATGGAACCAATTTGAAGCTTCCTTATACAATTCCAAAGTCAGGCATAATAGGGAATCCTGTACTGTTGGTGGGAATGTAAATCGGTGCAGCCACTATGGAGAAGAGTATGGAGGTTCCTTAAAAAACTAAAAATAGGGTTACCATATGATCCAGTAATCCCACTTGAGGGCAGATATCCAGAAAAGACCAAAGACAGGCAAAACAGAGCTAAGCAAGCCTCTGTTCCAACTCTGAAATGACAATTGACTCGGTCAGACTTTCAACCTGAGTTGGTAGAGAACTTACTATTTGAAGTCACTAGCCAGAGCCTGAAGAGATGATATTCTGAATTATCAAGTGAAAAGAGATGTATGTTTTATTTTATTTTACATCTTATTTTCCAAAAATAAATTTTAAAAAAACAATCAATTAAAAAAACTTAAACAGTAATCCAGCTGAAACACAATTAATTCCATTTTTGCCTGTTTCCTTCCAATATTCTTTTTATGTATACATATTTTAAATGGCTGCAGTCATAGAATTGCAAGATTATATATTGCTTTTTATTAGTTACCATCAGAATATCATATAATCTTCCCACTTCAACTCATATTCCATTCCAGGCATAATCTTTGCAATTACAGTTTTAATAATCAGACTATTCAATTGCATAATCATACCATAATTTACCTTATTCTCTTTGTCAAACATTTATTTTTTAAACATAGTTAGTGAACATAGTTTAGCATTTAGGGTTATTTAGTGTTTTTTAGCTTCTGTTTTATCATTTATTTAAGAAATAATGTGGGAAGTAGTTTAAGACCATTGATTTGAAGTGTGAATATCATTTTTGCTCTTATATACTTCTGTATTAATATCAAAAGGGTTTGTAGAAATTTACAGTGCCTACATGAGTAAAAAAGGAGTCAGTTTATCATGTTGGGGTCTATTATGTTTTTGGCAGATTTTGCTAATGTAGTAAATGACTAGATGCTTTAGATACCTGGCATATATGTAACAAAGTGATGTTTTGTAATCTAAATGCAAAGATTTGACATTTTTGCCTCAATAGAGCGTTACCCCCCGTTTGGGTTAGCATATTAATCGCAAAGCTTAGGGCACAGAATATCAAAAATTTTAGATGCCCTGCTGTGAGTGATGATGACAAAAAGAAAGCAATTTCAAACCTAAGATTTTGTGCAATATTTATGTCTTCTCTTAGTTTCTTTCATATTAAGACTAAAAATAACTTCACTTAGAAAATTGTGCAAAGGATATAAATAAATTTGATTAAAGACTCCTTCAAATGTTGATATATCTTTTTAATTTGTAACCTTCTTTAATATTGTAACCAATAATTAAAATAAATCTACATCAAAAAAACAATAAAGAAGCTAACTATGAAAATTCTCATTAAATACAGTTTTAATGCATTCATTTTATTTCATTTATGACTTTTATATAGGCATGTATTTTGGAATAAATAATAGGAACCCTTTTTGATATATCTTAGATATATATATATCTAAGATATATCTTAGAGAGTTTGGAACTTCTTTGGGATGAAAAAAGATTTTAGTAATTCTTTCAATAAATCTGCATTACTTAATGTCTTTTTTTCTTTTTATTGTGGTAAGAATCACACTGTGTAAAATTTACCATCTTCACCAATTTTAAATATGTAGTACAGTAGTGTTAACTATATGCACATTTTTGTGCAACAGCCCTCTAGAACTTTTTCATTTTACAAAAAACTAAAACTTTATATCCATTGATCAAAAACTTCCCTTTTCCCACTTCCTCACCCCTGAGAACAAACATTCTACTTACTGTCTCTAAGAGTTTGACTACTTTGGATAACTCATACAAGTAGAATTATGCAGTGTATGTCTTTCTGTGACTGGCTTATTTTACTTAGCATAATAACCTCAAGGTTCATCCATTTGTACCATATGACAGGATTCTCTTTATTTTTAAGACTGAATAATATTCCATTGTGTGTATACACCACATTTTCTTTATCCATTCATCTGTCAATGGACATTTAGGTCACTTCCCCCTCTTGGCTCTTGTGAGTAATGCTGCAGTGAACATAGGTGTGCAAATATCTTTTCAAGATCCCATTTTCAATTCTATTGGTTATATACCCAGAACTGAGATTGCTGTATTATATAGTAACTCTATTTTTAATTTTTTGAACAACCTCCATACTGTTTTCCATAGAGGCTGCACCATTTTATATTACCACCAACAGTGCACAAGGGTTCCAATTTCTCCATGTCCTTTTCAACACCTGCTGTTTTCCTTCTTTCCTTTTTTTTTTTTTAATAGTAGCCATTCTGATGTGTGTGAGGTAATATCTCATTGTGGTTTTGATTTGCATTTCCCTGATAATTAGTGAAATTGAGTATCTTTAATATGCTTATTGGCCATTTATATATCTTCTTGGGAGAAATGTTTAAGTCCTTTGCCCATTTTATTTTAAAGATTTTTTTGATGTGGACCATTTTTAAAGTCTTCATTGAATTTGTTACAATATTGCTTCTGTTTTATGTTTTGTTTTTTTGGCCATGAACCCACACCCCCTGCATTGGAAGGTGAAGTCTTAACCACTGGACTGCCAGGGAAGTCCACTTTGCCCATTTTTTAATTGGATTATTTTGTTGTTGTTGAGCTGTGGTTTTTATATATTCTAGATATTAACCCTTTATCAGATATATGGTTTGCAAATATTTTCTCCCATTTCTTAGTTTGCCTTTTAACTTTGTTGATTGTTTCATTTGCTGTGCAGAAGTGTTTAAACTTGATGTAGTCTCATTTCTTTCTTTTTGCTTTTGTTGACTAGGCTTTTGGTATCATATCCAAGAAATCATTGCCAAATCCAATGTCATGAACCTTTTCCCTATGTTTTAGGCATTTTATAGTTTCAGATATTACATTTAGTGATTTAATCCATTTGAGCTAATTTTTTATGTGATATGTGTCCAACTTCATTGTTTTGTATGTGAATATCCAGTTTTCCCAACACCTTTTGTTGAAGAGACTATTCTTTCTCTGTTGCATAGCCTTGACACTCTTGTAAAGATCATTTGAACATACACAGGTCATATATAAAAATAAAATAATATTTTATAATATTTTATATAATATTAAATATATTAATAATATATAATATTTTATAATTATATATATGTATAGTTCAGGGGGCTCTCTATTCTGTTCCATGGGTCTATATGTCTGTATTCATGCCAGTACCATACTGCCCATTCTGCTTTGATTACTGTAGCTTTGTAATGTGTTTGGAAATCAGGAAGTGTGAGGCCTCCAGCTTTGTTTTTTTCTCTCAAGAGTGTTTTGCCTTTTCAGGGTCCTTTGAGATTACATATGAATTTTATGATTTTTTTTTCTATTTCTGCCAAAAAAATGGCATTAGGATTTTTATAGGGATTGCATTAAATCTATAGATCACTTTGTGTACTATGAACATTTTAACATTAAGTTTTCCAATCCATGAACATGGAATGTCTTCCCATTTATTTGTACCTTCTTTAATTTATTTCATTAATGGTATGTAGTTTTCAGTGTACAATTCATTCACCACCTTGGTTAAGTTTATTTCTAATATTTTGTTCTTTTTCATGCAATTATAAATGGAATTGTTTTCTTAATTTCCTTTCTTGATAGTTTGTTCTTAGTTTATAGAAACCCAACTGATTTTTGTATGTTGATTTTTGTATTGTACAACTTTACTTAATTTGTTTATTAGTTTTAGCAGTTTATGTGTGTGTGTGTGTACTCTTTAGGGTTTCTATATACAAAATCATGCAATCTACATACAAAATATTTTTATTTCTTCCTTTTCAATTTGAATGCCATTTATTTCTTTTACTTGCCAAATTGTTATTTCTAGGCCCCCTAGTAGTATGTTGGATGGAAATGGAGAGACTGGAATTCTTGCCTTGTTGATATTAGAGGGAACATTTTCAGTTTTTCATCATTAAAGATGACGTTATCTGTGGAATTTTCATATATGGCTTCTATTATGGTGAGGTGATTTTTTTTCTGATCATCATTTTTTTATCATCATGTTTTTATCATGAAAAGGTATTGATTTTTTTCAAATGCATTTTCTGCATCAGTTGGGACAATCATGTAGTTTATGTCCTTCATTCTGACAATGTGGTACTTTACATTGACTGATTTTCATGTATTGAACCATTCTTGCATTCCAGGATGCATAACTTCTAGTGTGCATTTGGTAAATAGTAAGATGCAGACATTCAAATCTTGAAAAAATATAAACAAATAAAAATGCCTTCCTGTGCCTTATCCTATCTTGGTTCTTGTTCCTTTTACTAATACTATGTTGCATCATTTAGAATGCCAACTATAAGTCAAGAAATAAACAGAAGTAAAAACAAATGCCAGCCACTTCTCAGTGCCTAGTGGAGATACCCTTTATATTCATACTTGAAGGCTTCATGTGAATTAATCTGTGTACTCTCATGGGAAGGTACTGAGTATTTCAGTGGCTAGGGGAACTTCATTTGTTTTTCTATTGGATATGTGCTGCTGCTGTAGAAAAGATGCTGCTATGCTGTACCAAGCCATACAGCCAAGAACAAGCATGAATTCCCACTCCATGCCAGGCAGCTCTATGCTGCATTAAATGAGACATAGATCTTGCTATTGAGAATTCAGCTTTCAAGTGATGAGACATGTATGCAAATATAATAGTTCTATAAACAAAGTATGATAGGATCCCAGAAGCAGAAAAAGTGAATTGCAAGTTATGAAATCCTAGAAGATCAGGGAAGACATCATGGAGGCAGTGATATATTTGAAGTGAGACTTTAAGGATAAGAAATCTAATGGTGGAGAAGTATAAGGCTGGAAAGCCCCTTGAATTCAGATCCCTGCTACTTCCACACCACATTAAGGTGTGAGAATCTTTGTATTGGTCCAGTGTCACAAGGCTCACCACATTGCCTATATCCAGAGGCCTCAGTCCTCTTCCCATTTGGTATGTGGGGATAGGGGGTTGGTGGCCATGATGATGTTCTGCTCATATCTTCCTTAAAGAAAACCTGCTCTGGAGAGCATAGTTGACAGATAGCCTTCAGTGACACATCAGACCACATGTCCTCTGGGCTACTCTCAGTCATTGGACTGGATTTTGTAGGGTAGCTAGAACTATATCATTACTGCCCAATGTGGAAGACTGCCAAGGGCAACTTTTCTCAGATTCCCCATTGGCCTAGCTGATACTTTCTCAGAATGACACTGCAGCTTGAAGTTCTTCCTACCCAATTCTGCCTTTTTTTCTCCTTTCATAGGTACCAGACCCTGCATTGCTATTTGAAAGCTCTTCATGACCAGTCTTGTTCCTTCCGTCTTATCCTTAATGGGAAATTCTCCCCAAAACTCTCGAGCAAATCTAATGCCATCTTGGTTTCTTCTTGTCCAATGACCTGAACTGACAAAGAAGGGAAACCCTACTACTCCTTCCCCACCAGAGTTCTCTCTCCATTGTTCCCAACCTTAAGGCAGTGACCTCTCTCCTTAGGTACTATAGCTAGTATATCTCCTTAACAGCATTAGGTGTTCATAATAGCTAAGCACAGTTGTCTTCAAGAAACTTCTGTTTTCAGGCCTGCAGGACCTTGAGGCAAGAGAACACAAAGGCCCGATTACTTTCTTTTCATTAGAGAGGGGAAGATATAGAAAACAAAGCACAAAGAGCTGTCATTACTCTGAAATATTTATTTACTTAATAGAAGACTCATTTAGGTAGTGTTTGAACTATATTCTTTCACATATAGTATTTCATTTGATATTCATGATAGTTTTTAGAGGTAGATATTGTTTATATTTTTTAGATGGAGACATTTAGAGGGAAACAGATTACTTGTTTTTTCAAAGGTCACACAGAAAGCAAATGGTCAGGCTGGCAGTTGCCCTCTAGTCTGCTAAACATCAGATCCTGTGTTCTTTCCAGTGAACCACCCTGCAACATGCTTTCTTTTTAAGGTCTTAGTAATGGATGAAATTCCTTCATCAGTGTGTGACTTGTGCACCTTTACACTCAGAAGCATCCTGCACTTGTTTTAACGTTTTCTTGAAATTCTTAATAAGTTTTGAACAAGGGGCCTCATAATTTCATTTTGCTTTGGCCCCCACAAATTATGTAGGCAGTTCTTAATCTTAGGTCACTATCTTAATCCTTCAGATATCCTATATTTTATAGAAAAATACCCCAGACTGTAAAGCTTATACACATTTATTGCTCGTAGGTTTGGAGGCTAGATGTGCAACATGGTCAGATTCTAGTGAGGGCCCTTTTCCACGTCACAGACTTCTTGTTGTATCCTCACATGGTGGAAGTGGGCTATGGAGCTCTGTGGGAATCTCTCTTGTAAAAGCACTTCAGCCTTCACCCCCATGACCCAATCCCCTCTTACAGGCCGCGCCTGCTAGTACTATCACTTTTGGGGATTAAGATTTCAACATATGAATTTTGGGGGGATACAAACATTCAGACCATGGCAGTTACATTATGATTTTTCAGTTGTCAAAACTAATCCCTCAAAAAATGTCAGCGATCTTAAGTTCCCTACCTAACTATGAGCCTTTTAGAAAATTCTCATCCCTAGATCTTCTGGGCCAAATATCACTCTCTTCCACACCCCCATCACAAGCCAACACCACTAACATGTTCAGATTTGCATCTTAGGCAGACTTCTCTGGCAGCTCTGCAGAGGGACTTGGATGAGGCCATACTGAGATGCAATCAGAAATATAGATACTTTGATGTTTAGTAGCAGATAGTGTTGTTTATATTGTGACCGGGTAAAGCCTCTGACCACTTAGTTGGTATAGGGCCATAATCCTTCATCTTTAATTCTGAATCCAAAAATAGTGAATTTTTAAGTAATGTTAAACTTACTTGATACCAAAATCTGACCTATCTGGATTTGAGGTGACAGTCTTTATTTATACCACTTAGTGTGAATATTTATACATCTTGTTACAGAAATATTATGTTTGATTGTTGATTTCTGCCCTGGAACCCTTTGATTTAGTTTGTTAAAGAATATATAGTAAGTATTTTGAAAAAACTTTAATAATTTTTAAAAACTGAATCCCCCAAATTTTCAAGTCCCTGGAGTTTTGGCTGGGGGATTATATACCAATATTTCTTTTCTTCACTCACTGGTGAAAGTATTTGTGTAGCTCCATAGGGAATTGATCTCAGGGAAGCAATTTTAAGCCTACCACACCTTCTAGAGTCAGTGATTTGTGGAACTTCTTGGCCTCCTGAAATAATCTCAGTAAGAACTCTTTGAGGGGACTTCCCTGGTAGTCCAGTGGTTAAGATTCTGTGCTTCCAGTGCAAGGGGTGGGTTCATCCCTGGTTGGGGAACTAAGATCCCACGTGCCGTGTGGGGCAGCCAAAAAAAAAAAAAGAAAAGAACTCTTTGGGAGAGGGGGTGGCAAAGAAGGTACAATTCAGGAATGAGTTCTAAAATAAATCAGAAGATTATATGATATGCAGATTGATAAAAGACACATTGCCTGAATTTCTTATGACTTTAAATTGAATTACGTTTATCTAGGACCTATGGAGCTTGCAATTCACTCGTTACATTTATAATTAAGAAATTCTATTTTATTAGTTGGGCATAGTGTAGTGAGGCTGCCTAGCACAGAATAGGAACTTAATAAATGTTTGCCAAATAAATGAATAGTTGAAACAGATTCATTCACATTCACTTCTGTTTACTTGTGATGATACCTATGTGCTTCAGTTAAATATATTCATTTAAAAAGTAGACCAGTGTTAATCATTAAGCTATCTTTATAAAAACTTTAATAGAGAAAAATTTTAGGACTCAGATAACAACTTTATTCATTCAGCAAATCTTTATTTGATATCTACTATGTGCTAGACCCAGTAGCAAGCTCTAGGACTATAATAATGAAGTACAGTTCCTTCCTGTGAAGAGTTTACAGCAGGATCCACAACAGTGCTCAAACCATGCACCTATTTTGTTTCTTTTTCCATGGCTTCCCTTGCCTTCCTTCTTGGTATGTATTCCTGAAGAGTTATGATTTTTGTCTTCTCCTTTGTCTACACTCTCCTGTTGTAGTAGAAAAACACATTTTTAGAGCTAGGGTTCTGGCTCTACCATTTTCTGTTAGGTGAATTACTAAATCTCACTGAGCTTCAGTTATCTTGTCCATAAAATGAAGATGAAATAATAGTCTTATCTATCACTTTCAGTTGTAAGAGCTTGAGGAAAGTGCTTTTACTTGTTATAATTTACAAAAGTTTATTTTATTAATTCCTTCGATAACATAGTCCCTTTAGTTATATATCAAATATCTATTTCCAAATTTCATTGTACCTGCTGGATGTTTCTACTTAGTTACTGTGCAACTAGCTGAGACTTTCTGGTGGAATGACTTCTCCGTTTGCCTTTTGACTCTCTGAATTGTTTCATGATATGCTCTGTGCCCAGCCCCCCCACCCCCCCCCATACTCCTTGACTTTTAAAGAATAAAAAGTATCTTCTATTCTAAATAAAAAACATCTATTTGGTCTAAGGAGTTCTTGTAGGAAGAATTCAAGGGGAAATAATAAGGTTGGGCCCATGTTGAGTGTGCTTTCTGTAATGCTAGACAGCCAGAATCGTCCTGGAAGATATTTAGTAGATGATTCTTCTTAAATGACAATGAACTAACCTCAGAGGATTCAAAGTATTAGGAAAATATTTATTGGATGTTTGCTCTGTACCAGGCTTCATTTCTTTTATTCTTCTCAAACAACCAGTGAGGAATTCTTCTGTGACAACACAATTGCCATCTGGCTGGATTCGTGGCCTTATGAGATGATAAGATCCTTGTCACTAGAAGTATTTATGTAGAGTCCGCAGAGGGAGTTTGTGTTCGGAGACAATGCATGTATATTTCATGCTTTCTTATGCCTCACATACAAAAGGAAACTGATTGCCTTTGTTCCAAACTATCTTTTCTGGAATATTTGTATAGTGATCATCCCTGGAAGATAGAGATCCTGTCTTCTTCCAGAGCAACAAACAGGTGTGCTTATTGTATAGTATAGAAGATTAGAATTCTCACAGCTCAGAGTTCCTCTCCTAGAACACAACCCACTCTGTGCGCAAGTATCATCTGGTCCTCTTTGCATTGCTCCATGGGAAGAGGGGCTCAAGGAACCAGTACAAATGCTGACTCCATAGCTACTACTGTTGCTGTGAATCCATTGTCTGTGACCCAGGCGTCTTGTATCTTCTGCCATTATCCATGAAACTAAGTCAGTTATTTAGTTAGCTTGCAAGAAGGGTAAAATCTCAGACCCTTTACAGTTCTTAACAGTTTGAAGGTGGCAAGGAATGAAGTCTGAAGATTATTCCCTGTGCTGAGACCAAAGACTGCTATACTTAAAGTCAGACAGTTGTAGATAGGTATGATTCTTTGCTTTGCCACTTACTGGCTGTGTGTCCATGAATAATTTACTTAACATTTCTGAAAATAATTTTCTTATTAGTAATATAAAGGTAATAATACCAGCCTCACTAGGTTGCTGGGAGAATTAATAGGGGATAATAATTATTTGAATGCCATTAATAGAGAGCCTGGAACACAGAAGGTACTCTCCTAGTATAGAATTACTGTCCTGATTTTTCTAGTCTATGACTCTGTGTCACTCTCATTTTTAAATTCTTCCTCATCTCTAGCCCCAGCTCCCTGAGTGGGAATAAATAGGTGTTAGTATGACACTTAACTGATTTATCTTCTTTTCTCAACAAAAGTTTTCTTTTTCCTCTCCCATACCTACCAATGAAAACTTTACTTTCTTTTCCTTGTTTTTTCTTTTTGTATTATTATTTAAAGAATTTTTTATTGCAGTATGGTTGATTTACAATATTGTGTTAATTTCAGGTGTACAGCAAAGTGATTCAGTTTTATATGTATAATATATATTCATATATATATATATTCAGATTCTTTTTCAGATTCTTTTCCATTATAGGCTATTATGAGCTATTAAGTATAGTTCCCTGTGCTATACAGTATGTCCCTGCTGGTTATCTATATGATATACAGTAGCATGTACATGTTAATCCCAAACTCCTAATTTATCCCTCCCCCACCTTTCTCCTTTGGTAACTGTAAGTTTGTTTTCTATGTCTGTGAGTCTATTTCTGTTTTGTAAGTAAGTTAATTTGTATCATTTTCTAGATTCTGCATGTAAGGGACATCATATGATATTTTTCTTTCTCTGTCTGACTTACTTCAATTAGTATGATAGTCTCTAGGTCCATCCATGTTGCTGCAAATGACATTATTTCATTCTTTTTTATGGCTGAGTAATATTTCATTGTATATATATACCACATCCTCTTTATCCATTTATCTGTCAATGGACATTTAGGTTACTTCCATGTCTTGACTATTGTAAAATAGTGCTGCAATGAACACTGGGGTGCATTTATCTTTTCAAATTATAGTTTTCTCCAGGTATATGCCCAGGAGTGGGATCACTGTATCACATGGTAACTCTATTTTTAGTTTTTTAAGGAACCTCCATACTGTTCTCCATAGTGGCTGCACCAATTTACATTCTCATTAACAGTGTAGGAGGGTTCCTTTTTCTATACACCCACTCCGGCGTTTATTATCTGTAGACTTTTTGATAATGGCCATTCTGACCAGTGTGAGGTGATGCCTCATTGCAGTTTTGATTTGCACTTCTCTAACATTAACAACATTTCTTTGGAGAAATGTCTATTTAGATTTTCTGCCCAATTTTTGATTGGGTTGTTTGTTTTTTTGATCTTGAGTTGTATGAGCTCAGTTCAAATAGTATTTATGAGGTAACTTCTGAGTCCACTGCCAAAGATATAGACAGAATTTAGACTTACTTCTTATTTCACGTAAGCATTCATTAAACATTTATTGAACACTTACAATGTGTCAGACACAGACACCATGTTAATTGTTGGATAAATATCATGAAGAATACAAGCATGGTTCTTGGTCTCATGGAATTTATATTTTGTCATGACAGTTAAAAATCCAATATGGTAAGCATAAGATAGCAATACAAGTAAGGATCTGTGGAAACAGCTGTCTCTGTGACCTAGCTCTGAGGATTCCTGGGGACATACCCACTGAACTGATCTTAAAGGATGAGGAAGGATTAGCCAGGTCATGAAGGCTTGTCAAGTCAGTCTCAGCAGGAAAGAGATGGCATATCCAAAAACGTAATTGAATTTTTAAAAGATACTATTTACAGGGCTTCCCTGGTGGCGGAGTGGTTGAGAGTCCGCCTGCCGATGCAGGGGACACGGGTTCGTGCCCCAGTCCGGGAAGATCCCACATGCCATGGAGCGGCTAGGCCTGTGAGCCATGGCCGCTGAGCCTGCACATCCGGAGCCTGTGCTCTGCAACGGGAGAGGCCACAACAGTGAGAGGCCCGCGTACCGCAAAAAAAAAAAAAAAAAAAAATGATACTATTTACAAAGATGAATGGAGGTTTAAGAGAATCATTAGGGGATAGAGGAGCATCTAGGGACTGGCAGTAGTAAAAGCTGTTCCCACCCCAAGGACTGAAGGGATAAGGAGAGGAAGCTCTTACTAGAATCTTGTAAGAACTAGCTAACAGCTCTCTTCTGTGGCTGATGTGAGGGGGAGGGACAGAAATAAATATCTCAACCTCTCTCTCCTCCTGCCCTCCAGTCTCCTGCCAGTGCTTCCCACTGACCTAACCCAATAGGAAGAGAGAGGGCCAGGGATCCCACATGATGTGATCTGTAGAAGTCAGCCTCCTAGCCTCCCAGGATACAAGCTGAAGGAGAAGAGTAGAAAATGGATATGGAAGGGCTAACAGAGAAAAACTAGCATAGGAAGGGGACAAAGGTATTCCAGGAGAAGCAACAGCACCAAAGCATAGACATGTGAAATGGTGGGACAGGAGCACCAATAGTGTAGGGCTAAGAGCCTACAGCCAGTAGTGGGTTGCAGCGGTAGGTTGGGTTAGGATGAGGTGGATCTTAAACGCCATGCTGAGGAGCTTAAACTTTCTCTTACTGTATATAGGGAAACATGGCCAAAGAGATCAAGGAATAACACAATTAGATTTGTGTTTTAGAAAATTAGATTTTCTTGCGGATAGAGTGGGATCTGGGGAGAGATGTTTCTGTTCCTAGACTGACTGAGGGCATAGGCAAGGAGAGAGGCAATGTCATTAGAAGTAAGAAGGGTCACACACTGTCTGGAAAACGCAGTGAAGGCCTTGTGTAAAATAGCTTCATTGTAGGGTATACTTTCTTGTCCTTTCTTGAAATGTAAATAGAATCTTTTGTGAAACAGGGCAGAGCTGGCCTTGAAGCTACCTTTCTCCTGTTAATCACTTTCCTGGGAAGAAATGATGAATTGTGCTTTGTCCATATTCCATCAAAGATTGCTTCTGTAACCTTCCCTTAAACACATTCCCAAGAGCGGCCTCTTTCACTAAGATGAGGCCATTTTCCTTCTTTGGTTTTGTTGGAAATGTCCAAAAAGGAAATGCAGTTCCGTTTCCTTCCTGTCCTAAGAGTCATTACGTATTAATAGAATATCTACATGTAGATAAGCTCTGGGTTTCTTTGTCCTACAGGAAGGCATCAAAGGGCACCGTGACTTTTAAAACAGTCCTTCAAGGTGGGTAAAGGTGGCCTTTAAAAAGAAATCATCACTTCTCAGAAATCACATTCGCTGAGAAGTTTTATTCATTCATCCAAGTTGACAGGCAGCAATGCCATGGGAAAGGATAAATGGCACTTTCTATAACTGAATATGCAGGACACAATGAAGTACATGCAGGAACCAGGGCAGAGGACACTTGGGACATTCCCCCATGGGCTAGTATCCACTGACAAGCTTCTTAAGGGCAGGTATCATACCTAATCATATCATATTCTCAGATGCCCTAGCCAAGAGTAGTTGCTCAGAAATTGCTTTCTGAATGAACAGTACCTTTCTAGATGGTAGAAATAACCTATGCAAAGGTCCAGAGGCATGAGAGAGCATGATTCATGTAAAAAAATGCAAGTAATTTGATAAGACTGAAGAAAAGAGTATCTGTGGGGGAGGAGAGACTGGTGAAATATAAAGGAATAGAAGTAGTCAGAAATAGAATTGCCTTTGCCTTAAAATTCTATGGAGAACTTTATGGACTTGTTCTTATAGTTTTTGGAAAGCTATTGGATAGATTTAACTATGAAATGGTCATGTATAAGATATAGAAAGATTATTCTAACTAGTGTAAAGAATGAAACAGAGAGATGAAGTCTAGGGAGGAAGTTAATAAAAGAGCCTGCTCTATGCCAGTGACAGTGAGAATGGAACTAAGTGTTTGGGTACGAACAATATATAGGACATATAGTGGATGGAATTATGATGATGTTTAGAAATAAATGATGAAGGTAAAGGAAAAAAGAAGGGTCAAAGGTGATTCTTACTTGACTTAATTCCTTGAGGGAAGAGACTATATTTGATTCATTCTTACATCTCTCATTGTAGTTATATCCTCTCTGGTGTGTAGACATAGTGGGCACTCAGGAAATATTTACTGCATGTTGATCGAGGGGCTTTGGAAAAGGCGCAGTGAGGGACAACTCCAGGAGCATGTCTGAAGCAGGAGGCTATGGATGGAGATGGTACAGGTGAATGACAGGTTAGGGCTGAGTTAGTAGTAGAAAATTGTGGAGAAAGTGCAAAATATCCCTGATGCCAACCAACTTTCTTTATCTTAGGGCCTTGAAATATCAGGTCCTGTTACCAGAGGAGCTAAAGAGTAGGATTCCTCACTTCAGATCCAGGAGTGACACCTGAGTTAACCCTTAGTGAATATTTGCTAGAAGAAAAAACTATGAATAAATACATGAGTGAAACCTAAAACTTCTTTGGAGTGATCAGGTATTGACTTATCAGGGAAATTACCCGTTTGACTCAGGCCCACTGCTACTCTGGAAAATACTGAAACATATCAAAATTATTTTTTAAATGAGATATTATGTCTAAAGTGACCAGCACAGTACCTGATTCATAGAAATATTCAATATCTGATATCTGTTGATATTACTTTATGATTTTGATTGAGAAATATATTTATAATATAAATCAGAAAGGATGGCTTCAGTGCAAAACAGAGTTTGAACTGAAACAAGATTTGGAGTTTTGACCCAGTATCATATGTAGGGTCACTTGTGATCATGAAGAAGCTACATACTTGAACATCTGTAAAAGACAAATGGTCCTGGAGTCTTTTCCCTTCCCCTAAAAATATTTCTGGGGTTGTTTTCCTTTTATGGTGTCTTACCCTAAAATTTGGAGTCAGACAGAACTTGATATAAATCCCAGCTCTAATACTCCTAGACCTGGAACCTTTGAGTAAATGCATAACTTTTCCAAATCTCAATTTGTTTCTCCATAAAATGAGGATAATAATATCTGTATTATTGGGATGTTAGGGATAAATTAGATAATCTCAGTAAAACACTTGGCAAAGTTCATGGATTATAGTAGTGTTTAACAATTTCAGCTTTCTTCCTGCTTTTTATTCTATTCAGACTTTGAACTGATTGACTAAAGCATATCTACATTATGGAGAGAAATCTGCAATCTGCTTTACCCCAAATTCAAATTTAAATGTTAATCTCATCCAAAAGCATACTTCAAGCTGATACATAAAATTAGCCATCACATTTGGTAATGTGAACTACTCCCAGTTTTGTGTGAACTTGGAGGCTTTTTCTGGCTGCTCCTTTCCAGTGGTTCTTTCCTTACCCTTGGGTAGTTTCCAGATACATGGACTGCTCTGTACTCAACAGAATATCCAAAAGGACCCTGTGAACTCTAGCAATTTTGGCCTCTCTAATCTCCCAAATTCATTCTCAACTCAGGGGGATCCCTAGGACTCACTTTGTTTCACCTATCTATGCTGTGGCCTGGAAACTCTTTAGATGGTAAACTGGGTAATCATAGGGTCACCTTGTTTGTTTACTCTCTCTCAGACATCACTGTCATTTCTTGCCTGTTTTCCAATATCTGAAAACTGTTGTTTCATATGTTTTTTTTTTTTTTCAGTTTTATCGTTGTTTAAGGCAAGAGGTTAAATCTATACACTACTACATCATTTGGCCAAAAGTAGAAATTCCCCTTTATAAGATTTTCTTTGTAAAAAAGATTATGCTACTACAGATAGTTTTTAAAAGCTGGCCTCTTGATGAGTTCTGAAGATATCTAAAGGTGATAATGGGATATTCATTAAATTTGGTTACCACCTCACAGATCTTTCTGGGACAAAGAATAGTATTGGCTTCAGTAAACTCTTCTATGCTGCTAATTTCTGAGACTGTGAATAACTTATCACAACTTAACCTCAATTTTTCTATATATAGAATGGTAATTTAATAGTACCTGGGAAAATACCTAGTACATAGAATACTTAAAAATCTTAGCATGACTGAAAGGACCCACAGGTTGTTGGGTTAAGTTGGAGACAGGCAGAGTCAGGAGTGTGTTCCAGGGCTTAGTACATTTTCCTGGAGAAAGGAAGCCTAACTTTGTGATTCAAAGTCCAGGCTTTATAGTCATGGAGACCTGGGTATTGAAAAGTTACTGAATCCTTAGTTTCATCTGGAAAAAAAGAGATAATATTAGTACCTTCCTCATAGAATTAATGGGAGGATAAAATGTGAAATGTGTATAAAATACTTTATACATGGATACTTTATAATTGGAGATTAAACTCATACATTTTTGGTGGGGATGTAAAATGGTATAGCCACTATGAAAAACAGTTTGGTGGTTCCTTAATAAGTTAAACTTAGAATTACTGTATGAGGCAATAATTCTACTCCTAGATATATACCTAAAATAATTAAACAGGTGTTTGAGCAAAAACTTGTGCACAAAAGTTCATAGCAGCTCTCTTCACAATAGCCCAAAGGTAGAAACAATCCAAATGTCCATCAGCAGATGAATGGATAAACAAAATGTAGCATATCCACACAGTGGAATATTATTCCGTCATAAAAAGGAATGACAGGCTGTATATGCTACAACATGAATGAAACTTGAAAACATTATGCTAAGTGAAGGAAGCTTGAAATGAAAGACCACATATTGAATGACTTCATGTATATGAAATGTCCAGAATAGGCAAATCCAAAGAGACAAAAAGCAGATTAATGGTTGCCCAAGGATGGGAGGGGGGGAATGCAGAGTCACTGTTTAACAGATAAAGGATTTACTTTTGTGGTGATGAAAATATTCCAGAACTAGATACTAATGATGGTTGTATAAAATTGTGAATATATTAAATGACATGGAATTGTACAACTTAAAATGGTTAAAATGGTAAATTTTATGTTATTTGTATTTTATCACAATAAAAGCATAAAAGGTTAATTAATAAGAGTTTATATTTTTTCCCTCTATCCTAAGAACATATACTGCTAGGGTCATATCCATACAGTCCCTTAAGCCTTTGGCTTGCACGTGATCGTGGATCTTTAGAACGTGTTTTGCTCCTGCCCAAGCTTGGTTCTCTCAGCCAGTGACATCCACTGGACTTTTTATTATTAGACATTAACCATACTGTCCTGTGCTGGACGTGGGTGGTTCCCAGAGGGCGCTATGCCAGTAGAGAAATTACAAATGATCATGCATGCCAAAGCCCAGCATTCTAAAAGGTATAAATGTCTGTCTTTATGCCTCACCCAGCTTGTCTCCGTCGTGCCATGCCAAGTAGGATGTCAGTTTTCACTCAGAGCTTCCTGGCTCCAGTCTGCTTTTTGCTATAGCTCAGTCCATTTGCTTTCGCAAAAACTTTGGCTCAGCTGTAGCCACATGAGAACGTTTCCATGTCTAAAAACCTTGGCAAGCCTATTATCTAGTAAATTTGAAAAGCAGCAGGAAGAACGAGGTCAGGTTGAGCCTAGATAGGAATGATATAGGTGTCTATTCATTCAATAGACATTTTGAGCATTACCTTTTCGTAGAAATTGTGCTAGGCACAGTAGGAGATAAGAAGAGGAAAAAATAACCATTCATTCACTCATCATTCACTCATGCTCTCATCAATCTAATATTTATTGATCTAATACAATTGCCTTTGGTCCTAGGGATATAGCTGTGACTAAGACACACATAATTTCTGTTTTTAAGGAGCCCAGAGGAGGAAGGAATTCATCTTTTCTGGAAGGCTGAGGGAAAATTTCCTAGAGGCAATGATATTTGAGTTGAGCATTGAAAGTTGAGTTGAATTACCACTGCTGATGGAGAAGGGAGTGACTATATTGGAGAGTCTATGCATGGGAAACAGAGGGGACTGCAAATACTTAAAATCTGTGTCTTTACTTCCAACTGCTAAAAAATGCTTTCTCTTGGTACTTTTTTTAATTGTCTCATTCAATTATCTTTAACAACATTGTGGGTTTTTATCATCTTTGTTTTATACACAAAGGTTCAATGAGGTTCAGTAATTTATTCATGGTCTACTAGCCAGTAAGTGACAGAGCTAGGATTCAACTCCAGATCTCCCTGAGGCCAAAGTCCATGCTCTTTTTACTATCTTGCTCCACTTCCCTATAAAGTGAGTACACATTTATAATATCATGTGGTAATTACTATAAGGCATGCAGCTCTCTACGAATGTTCTCTTTTAGAGGACAAACAATCTAAACTGAGAGTGACTGAAAAAAGTTTAATGAGTAGGATGATGTTCAAAATGTAAAGATGAGTAGTAAATTTGTGTGTGTGTGTGTGTGTGTGTGTGTGTGTGTGTGTGTGTGTGTGTGTGTCGGGTGGTGGGTGAGTGTGAGTTTCCAGGAGAAGATGCAACACATACAAAGACCTTGAGGCATGAAGGAATCAACAGCTGTCTGGCAGGCTCAGGGCTTTATATGGCTTCTGCTTTGCCATGGTGTGTGCACAATCTATAAATTATTTCATAGGAGCTGATATGTCTCCATTTTTATTAAACAGAAGAGACATTGTTTTACTCATCCACTCCCACCCCTCACCTCTTGTGAATAGGATGTGGCCAGACAGAAAGAAATCAAATTATTTTTTCAACATGAGCCCAGCCTGAACAGAACTCATTTGCAGTGTTAACACTCTGATCTGTCTGCTCTCACCACCCCACCACCTCGCTCACTTGATGGAATGAATATTGGAGGGGACAGGGGAAGAATCTCAGAAAAAGAAAGCTGTGACAAATTCTAAGTCAATGTAATAAATCAGGAGGATTTTTCAAGGGAAATAAAAAGTGTCATTTATGACGGTTATAACTCCTACACCCACTAAGATTCTTTTACTGGTGTAGTTTAGATTCTCCCATGGTAGATAAAATTATTACTTGATCTGTCAAAATGGAGGGACAATTTTTTTTTCCTCCTTCATGCAAGCATCTTATTTTAAGCAGCCAATTTTATTATTTCCTGCCCTCTCTCTGTGCTGGTGAAAACAGAGAAAACAAAGACAATCTGTTTTTAAAAATTGCATCAAGGAATTGAAATAGAGGGTAGTGGCACAAGCCATGGAAAATCAGTAATTACCCACAGGAATTTCTAGGAAAAATAAACATGTGTCTGTATTTGAAGAGTTATTACTTCTGTTTCACAGGGGGTATGAGTTATAATGAAAATGATAATGATTATTATAAATATAATAATAAATAAATGACTACTATTGCTTGAACTTCTACACTGTGCCAGATATTATAATAGGTTGTTTTTAGATGTTATCTCATTGACCCCTTCAAATAGCACTGTATATTATTATTCTTATGCTATTATTATTACTATGATTTCCATGGTACAGATGAGGCCCAGAAGTTTGAACTGATGTGCACAAACCCCCATACTACTAAATGGCAGAGGCAGATTTCAAACTCAGCATTCTCTGACTTCAAAACCAGTGCTGTTTCTTCAATGTCTCTGAGCTACGGCCTGGTATCTCAGAGACACTGTTAGGAAAATAATTCTTTATGTTGTTAGTAGTTTAGTTTTATAAGTGATTTAAGTCTACTCTCTCATTTGACCTACATAGAAACCCCAATCTAATAATAATTACCAGCAATAATTCTTGTCATTCATATTAAAATATTAACAATGAAATAAGTACCATTTATGCTTATCATTTATAGAGTACTTACTAGGTGTCAGACGTTGGCTAACCACTTTACACGCATGAGTTTACAGCCATCCAGTACAATAGGTGCAGTGTACTGGTTAAGAACACATGAACTGGTGTCAGGGCGCTGAGTTGGACTCCTTGGCTCTACTGCTTGTCACCTATTTGAGCTTTTGAACAATTAGGTAATATCTCTGCCTTAGCACTTGGGTCAAGTACTAGTATTACATGGAGGTTTTGAAGGTTGAATTAGATAACCCTAAAGTGCCTAGCACATAGTAAGTACTCTATAAATAATACTTATATCTGTAAAACAGATAAGAAAATTGAAGATTATAGAGATTATAGGAATTAGAGAAACTGCAAAATCTCAAAAGTAGTCAAGGGGTAGAGCTGAAATTAGAATGCAGGTCAGCCTGGCCCACAGTTTCTCCTCTTAACTCTACCATCAACAAGCACTAAGTACATTCATTATGTGTGTTTTAAAATATAAATCCTTTTTAATGTGAATGGTCTCCCATTAACCAATCTGTTATACATTATAAAAGCACCCAGTTTCCCATACAACCTCACAGACTCACAACTCTCTGCCTTTGCTCAACTTTTTTTATCTGCCTGCAGTAGTTTCCCCCTACTTGTCTAATTTATTTGTCATTCAGGATTCAGTGTGAAGCATCGTAGCCTCCAGAAAGGATTCCAGGTGGATTAGGTAGTCTACCTCTTCATATTCATAGCCCACCGCCCCACACATTTGCCTCAAGTATGGTACTATAGTTAATTGTAATTTTATATTTTTATGCATAGTTACGAGCTCTTTGAGGACAAGAATCATCATATCTTATTCTTCTCTTTTTCTCTAGTATATAACAGAGTGCCTGTCACATAATGAGTGTCTCATATATATATATTTTTAATGAATGAATGAATGAACAAATGAATAAAAATAATTTTTCTGAGGGTTCTAACCAACTTTACAGAATATGTGATGAAATGTTCTTTCTTTTTGTGAGACTATTGAGCAAGTAATTGTTTTAAATACCTGGTAAGAATTAAGACCAAAGGTAAAGAGAACTTCAAATATATTCACTTATATACACCCATAACTCCCCACCTCCCCCCACCACCTTCCCAGTGGCAATCTTCTAAATACAGATTATAGTAATTTAGTTTCAAACAACTCATTTTCAGCATCTGACGTGTTCATTAACCCCAGGTAAGGAAATTATTGTGGTACATTAATTTTTCACCAGAAAAGACATTTGTCATCTGTGTAAGTATCATTAGTGCTTGCTACAAAGATGGAAATGACACAACTGTCTCTGCCAATTGAAGAACACAGTAGAATTTTAAACAGTATCAGCTGAGTTCTCTAGACCAGCCAACGCTGTGTACTTTTGGGACCCTCATTAGACAAGGCTCATGTGACATCAGAAAGAACCTGATTTATGAAGAGATCAGAGTAATATACACTTCCTGGGAAATGAGGGTATGAGTGCCATATTTAGTTTTTATTTTCCTCTTACCTATCTGACTGTCATTTCTCTGTCACCTTTATTTGCCTTAAGAAGTCCTTGAATTTTCGTGTTTCCCAAGGCTTGTCTTTAGTCCTCTACTCTTCTTACTTTGTACTCTTTCCCACTCTCATGGGTCACATACCATCTATATGCTAATGACTTTCGTCTTCATCTCCAGGCAGACTCTCTCTCCTGAGCTCCAGAACCTTATATGCAGCTGCAAACTGTCTAGACAGACATACTAGAAACAGTCCCAGACACCTCAAATTCAGGATGTCTAAAATTTTGTTCATTATCTTCCTCTAACTCCAGACCTGATCATCCTAAAATGAATGTTGAAAGGACATTTGCTCGTCTCCAAATTTCACCTAAGTCCTTATTAGTTATCTATTTTATATACAGTACTGTTTATGTGTCAATCCCAATCTTCTAATTTATCCATCCCTCCCCCACCCCCCGGTAACCATAAGTTTATTTTCTACATCTGTAACTCTATTTCCATTTTGTAGATAAGTTCATTTGTAGCCTTCTTTTTAGATTCCACATATAAGTGATATATGATATTTGCCTTTCTCTGTCTGACTTCACTCAGTATGTCAATCTCTAGGGCCATCCATGTAGCTGCAAACAGGGAACTCTACTCAATACTCTGTAATGGCCTATATGGGAAAAGAATCTAAAAAAGAGTGGATATATATATATTTTTTTTTTAAAAAAAAGATTCACTTTGCTGTATACCTGAAACTAACATAACATCATAAATCAACTATACCCCAATAAAAATTTTAAAAAATTAAAAAAAATTCACCTAGGTTCCAAAGGTGACTACATATGCAGTAAGTATGCCCACATTCTAAAGAAGGGCTGCTAGATACCTACCTTTAGGACCTGCAAATGGTGCCTGAATTGATTCTGAGACCTTCACCTCATCATCTGTTTCCAGACTATATAAAGATAAGAATAGAAATTCAGAGCAGAGTCACTGAAGAAATAAGTTGCTGGAGAAGCATCCTAGGCAAGTGAGGTAGAGCCTAGGAGACTCTGTGAGACAGAGAATGTGGGAGTGCCTGCACAGAGAGAATTCTGTCTTCTCATTCCCTGGCCTGAAGCTTGCTGGGCTGCAGAAAATTTTTAGCCCCTCTTAGACTGGCAAAGTATGGTTCGAATTCTTTGGAGAGTTTTACATGTATACCAGGGTTTGGGAACATATGGGAACATAAATGTTAATGCTTACTTTTTGCTTCAGAATTAGGAGTTTGGGAAGCTGGCTAGAGTAACTTGTGAAGGTGGGTGAGGAGAGAGGCAGAAGGGCATTCTGATTTCCACTAGTTTTGTGGGGGCAGGAAAACGTGAATTTCTCATGAGCCAAGTGAAAACTCTGGGAGCCAGATTACAACAGCACCGTTTATGGGAGATAGTTAGGACTTGGGTAGATTGGATGTGGGAGGACGTCAAGAAGGAAGAGTCAAGGGTTTTTCTCTCTATTTTTTTTTTTTTTCTCTTGAGCATCTGGGTGGAAGGAAGTGCCATGGGGAAATGGAGAAGGAATGAGACAGGCCAAGGTTGGAGATAAACTTTAAAAATCATCAACATAAATATGGCATTTGAAACCATGAGATTGGATGAAATCAACTAAGGAAATACAGAAGAGGAGTGAGTAATGGGTGTGTGTGTGTGTGTGAGTGTGTGTGTGTGTTTGTGTGTGTGTAGAGGGACTTAATTATTTGTTTCCTTTCCCATGCAATGGTGAATAAGTGTATCTTTTTTAGAGGGTTATTTTGAGTTAAATTGATTTGGCACATTTGAAAGTGCCTTACAATATAAACAGGATTTAAAAAAAATGTTTCTTAATTCTGAGTTAGGCTCTGTGATGGAGGAGTGATAGACAAGGATAGAGAGCCAGGTGGAGATCAGTAAGGAATGATGATGGCTCTTAAAGGGACTTTGAAAATTAAAACCTTTTTAAAAATCATTAAAGTAAATTAACATATTCATTTTAGAATATTGAAAAAAATCCACTGAGAAGAAGAAACCAGCATCCAAATACAACCACAATAACATGTTGATTCATCTGATCCCAGTATTTTTTCTATATTTTCTTTCTTTATTTTTTTTTAATAATCTGTGTTCATACTGTGTAAAGCTGTACTAATTGTTGATGTGTAATAGAGAGGTGGCCTTTACTCTGAATTGGAAGGTACCTACTGAGCTGTCTTGAGTATGTTCAGAAAACTGGTTGGCAGTTGTTCTTTCATTCACTTGTGTACACACAGACACCTACATGCTACCTTTTAAAAACCTGTTGTAATAAAAATGTGACACAGTCTGTGTCTCTCGGAAATATCATATGCTTAGAATTTTTAATTAAATTCACCAACTTTCTCCCTACTTGTCATAATCATCATTTTCATCATCAATAATTATAATGAACACAGAAAATTATAAACAGCTTCAGGAGAGGACCAATTAGTGGACACACAGAATTAATTTGAATTCTGCTATTCTACTATGTGTTTTAGTTTGTTAGCTCATTTAATTCTTCTGGCATCTCTATGAGGTTGTTTTACAGATAAGAAAACTGAGGAATGAAGAAGCTGTGTCTTTTCTAAAGTTGTAAACTAACTAATAGTGGAACCTGTATTCTAAAACAGGGTTCTCTGACTCCAGAGCCTATGTGGTTTTCCACTTTGCTAGGATCTTTTCAGAGTGACTTAAAAAGTGTTGATTATTCCAGACCAAGACCCCAAAAAAAGCTGTTGGTCTTGGGAGAAAAAACATCCTGATGGAAAGGAGATTCATAGCTTAGTCCAAGTGGCTAATATAAGCCAGTTCTTTTGGCAACCTCTACTGCATCTGCCCCACAAGGGCATAGTGCATGCTGGCATGTGTCAGGCTCTCTCTTGGGGAGCCATTAGCACATAGAGTGACCAGCCATCTCCATTTGCCTGGGATTGCCCTGATTTTAGCACTGGAAGCCCCATGTTCTGGGAAACCTGTCAGTGCTGGGAAAACTGGAACAATTGGTCACTCTAAGCATGCCAAAAATACATGACAGTGAGTGGAATGGGAGCATGGAAGCCAGAACCTGTGAGACATGACCCTTTCCCAGGGTGAGGAAGGAAAGTAGCAGTGTTTTACTCTTTGAGCTGGTCTGGGTGATGCCAGCACCTGATCAATCCTGTGATAACATGGAGAGACAGTGTCGACCTTGCCTCTGACTTTTTGTCCCCAGTGTCTTCAGTGCTAGCAGTGGAGGCAAATTGATCCCTGGAAGAACAAGAGGACAACTTTTGATTGGCTGGAAAGATGATTTAATCTCTGTGTCCCTAACATCAAGCCCAGTTCCTGGCACAGGGTAGGCATTTAGTTTCAGTGTTTTGTTTTTTGCCTTATTTGCTTTGATTTTTGAGTTAATGTCCTTTTTGGAAACCATTTACTAAACATGCATTACATGCCAGTGATTGTATGAATAACTCTTACATACTTTATTATGTCTAATCATTACTTTAGACCTGTGAGGTAAACAGTATTTGTTTTGTTTTGTTTTATAAATGAAGTAACTAAGACTTGCCAGTAATCTCACAGCTAATAAGTGCCAGAGCTTCTGTTTATGCATCAATCTTATGACTGCAGTCCAGTTCCTGGAAGAAAACCTCAGACCTCCCAAAAGGCAAGAAACTCCCCACGTACCTGTGTAGGGGAAAAGAAAAAAGAATAAACAGAGACAAAAGAATAGGGACGGAACCTGCACCAGTGGAAGGGAGCCATGAAGGAGGAAAGGTTTCCACACACCAGGAAGCCCCTTCGCGGGTGGAGACTGCGGGTGGCGGAGGGGGGAAGCTTCGGAGCTGCGGAGGAGAGTGCAGCCACAGGGGTGCGGGGGGCAAAGCGGAGAGATTTCCGCACAGAGGGTCCACGCCAACCAGCACTTACCAGCCCGAGAGGCTTGTCTGCTCACCCGCCGGGGCGGGCGGGTCTGGGAGCTGAGGCCCGGGCTTTGGTCGGAGGGCAAGGAGACGACTGGGGTTGGCGGCGTGAACACAGCCTGAAGGGGTTAGTGCACCACGGCTAGCCGAAGGGAGTCCGGGAAAAAGTCTGGAGCTGCCGAAGAGGCAAGAGACTTTTTCTTCCCTCTTTGTTTCCTGGTGCGTGAGGAGAGGGGATTAAGAGCGCTGCTTAAAGGAGCTCCAGAGACGGGCGCGAGCCGTGGCTAACAGCGCGGACCTCAGAGATGGGCATGAGATGCTAAGGCTGTTGCTGCCGCCACCAAGAAGCCTGTGTGCAAGCACAGGTCACTATCCACACCTCCCTTCCAGGGAGCCTGCGCAGCCCGCCACTGCCAGGGTCCCGTGAACCAGGGACAACTATCCTGGGAGAACGCACGGCGTGCCTCAGGCTGGTGCAACGTCACACCGGCCTCTGCCGCCGCAGGCTCACCCTGCACTCCTTACCCCTCCCTCCCCCCGGTCTGAGTGAGCCGGAGCCCCCGAATCAGCGGCTGCTTTAACCCCGTCCTGTCTGAGCAAAGAACAGACGCCCTCCGGTGACCTACATGCAGAGGCGGGCCCAAATCCAAAGCTGAACCCTGAGAGCAGTGCGAACAAAGAACAGAAAGGAAAATCTCTTCCAGCAGCTTCAGGAGCAGAAGATTAAAGCTCCACAATCAACTTGATGTACCCTGCATCTGTGGAATACATGAATAGACAATGAATCATCCCAAACTGAGGAGGTGGACTTTGAGAGCAACATATGTTATTTTTTCCCCTTTTCCTCTTTTTGTGTGTATGTGTATGCTTCTGTGTGAGATTTTGTCTGTATAGCTTTGCTTTCACCATTTGTCCTAGGGTTTTATCCGTCCATTGTTTATTTTTTTTTTTACTTTTTTATAAACATATTTTTCTTAATAATTATTTTTTTATTTTAATAACTTTATTTCATTTTACCTAACTTTATTTTCTTTTATCCTCTTTCTTTCTTTCTTTCTTCCTTTCTACTTTTTCTCCCTTTTATTCTGAGCCATGTGGATGAAAGTCTTTTGGTGCTGCAGCCAGGAGTCAGTGCTGTGCCTCTGAGGAGGGAGAGCCAACTTCAGGACACTGGTCCACAAGAGACCTCCCAGCTCCATGTAATATCAAATGGCAAAAATCTCCCAGAGATCTCCATCTCAACACCAACACCCAGCTTCACTCAACGACCAGCAAGCTACAGTGCTGGACACCCTATGCCAAACAACTAGCAAGACAGGAACACAACACCATCCATTAGCAGAGAGGCTGCCTAAAATCATAATAAGTTCACAGACACCCCAAAACACACCACCAGACGTGGACTTGCCCAACAGAAAGACAAGATCCAGCCTCATCCACCAGAACACAGGCACCAGTCCCCTCCACCAGGAAGCCTACACAGCCCACTGAACCAACCTTAGCCACTGGGGACAGACACCAAAAACAATGGGAACTAAGAACCTGCATCCTGCAAAAAGGAGACCCCAAACACAGTAAGATAAGCAAAATGAGAAGACAGAAAAACACACAGCAGAAGAGGGAGCAAGATAAAAACCCACCAGACCTAAAAAATGAAGAGGAAATAGGCAGTCTACATGAAAAAGAATTCAGAATAATGATAGTAAAGATGATCCAAAATCTTGGAAATAGAATAGACAAAATGCAAGAAACATTTAACAAGGACCTAGAAGAACTAAAGATGAAACAAGCAATGATGAACAACACAATAAATGATATTAAAAATACCCTAGAAGGGATCATTAGCAGAATAACTGAGGCAGAAGAACGGATAAGTGACCTGGAAGATAAAATAGTGGATATAACAACTGCAGAGCAGAATAAAGAAAAAAGAATGAAAAGAACTGAGGACAGTCTCAGAGACCTCTGGGACAACATTAAACGCACCATCATTCGAATTATAGGGGTTCCAGAAGAAGAAGAGAAAAAGAAAGGGACTGAGAAAATATTTGAAGAGATTATAGTTGAAAATTTCCCTAATATGGGAAAGGAAATAGTTAATCAAGTCCAGGAAACACAGAGATTCCCATATAGGATAAATCCAAGGAGAAACACGCCTAGACACATATTAATCAAACTGTCAAAAATTAAATACAAAGAAAATATATTAAAAGCAGCAAGGGAAAAACAACAAATAACACACAAGGGAATCCCATAAGGTTAACAGCTGATCTTTCAGCAGAAACTCTGCAAGCCAGAAGGAACTGGCAGGACATATTTAAAGTGATGAAGGAGAAAAACCTGCAACCAAGATTACTCTACCCAGCAAGGAGTAGAGTAATGAGATCATTCAGATTTGATGGAGAAATTACAGACAAGCAAAAGCTGAGAGAGTTCAGCACCACCAAACCAGCTTTACAACAAATGCAAAAGGATCTTCTCTAGGCAAGAAACACAAGACAAGGAAAAGACCTACAATAACAAACCCAAAACAATTAAGAAAATGGGAATAGGAACATACATATCGATAATTACCTTAAAAGTAAATGGATTAAATGCTCCCACCAAAAGACACAGATTGGCTGAATGGATACAAAAACAGGACCCATATATATGCTGTCTACAAGAGACCCACTTCAGACCTAGAGACACATACAGACTGAAAGTAAGGGGATGGAAAAAGATACTCCATGCAAATGGAAACCAAAAGAAAGCTGGAGTAGCAATTCTCATATCAGACAAAATAGACTTTAATATAAAGAATATTACAAGAGACAAAGAAGGACACTACATAATGATCAAGGGATCAATCCAAGAAGAAGATTTAACAGTTGTAAATATTTATGCAATCGACATAGGAGCACCTCAATACATAAGGCAAATACTAACAACCATGAAAGGGGAAATCAACAGTAACACATTCATAGTAGGGGACTTTAACACCCCGCTTTCACCAATGGACGGATCATCCAAAATGAAAATAAATATTTAAATGATACATTAAACAAGATGGACTTAATTGATATGTATAGGACATTCCATCCAAAATCAACAGAATACACATTTTTCTCAAGTGCTCATGGAACATTCTGTGGATAGATCATATCCTGGGTCACAAATCAAGCCTTGGTACATTTAAGAAAATTGAAATTGTATCAAGTATCTTTTCCAACCACAATGCTATGAGACTAGATATCAATTACAGGACAAGATCTGTAAAAAATACAAACACATGGAGGCTAAACAATACACTACTTAATAACGAAGTGATCACTGAAGAAATCAAAGAGGAAATAAAAAAAAACCTAGAAACAATTGACAAAGGAGACACGATGACCCAAAACCTATGGGATGCAGCAAAAGCAGTTCTAAGAGGGAAGATTATAACAATAAAATCCTACCTTAAGAAACAGGAAACATCTCGAATAAACAACTTAACCTTGCACCTCAAGCAATTAGAGAAAGAAGAACAAAAAAAGCCCAAAGTTAGCAGAAGGAAAAAATCATAAAGATCAGATCAGAAATAAATGAAAAAGAAATGAAGGAAATGATAGCAAAGATCAAGAAAACTAAAAGCTGGTTCCTTGAGAAGATAAACAAAATTGATACACCATTAGCCAGACTCATCAAGAAAAAAAGGGAGAAGACTCAAATCAATAGAATTAGAAATGAAAAAGAAGTAACAACTGACACTGCAGAAATACAAAAGATCATGATAGATTACTACAAGCAACTCTATTCCAATAAAACGGACAACCTGGAAGAAATGGACAAATTCTTGGAAATTCACAACCTGTGGAGACTGAACCAGGAAGAAATAGAAAATATGAACAGACCAATCACAAGCACTGAAATTGACACTGTGATTAAAAATCTTCCAACAAACAAAAGCCCAGGACCAGATGGATTCACAGGTGAATTCTATCAAATATTTAGAGAAGAGCTAACACCTATCCTTCTCAAACTCTTCCAAAATATAGCAGAGGGAGGAACACTCCCAAACTCATTCTACGGGGCCACCATCACCCTGATACCAAAACCAAACAAGGATGTCACAAAGAAAGAAAACTACAGGGCAATATCACTGATGAACATAGATGCAAAAATCCTCAACAAAATACTAGCAAACAGAATCCAACAGCACATTAAAAGGATCATACACTATGATCAAGTGGGGTTTATTCCAGGAATGCAAGGATTCTTCAATATACACAAATCAATCAATGTGATACACCATATTAACAAATTGAAGGCGAAAAACCATATGCTCATCTCAATAGATGCAGAGAAACCCTTTGACAAAATTCAACACCAATTTATGATAAACACCCTACAGAAAGTAGGCATAGAGGGAACTTTCCTCAACATAATAAAGGCCATATATGACAAACCCACAGCCAACATCGTCCTCAATGGTGAAAAATTGAAACCATTCCCACTAAGATCAGGAACAAGAAGAGGTGGCCCACTCTCCCCACTCTTATTCAACATAGTTTTGGAAGTTTTAGCCACAGCAATCAGAGAAGAAAAGGAAATAAAAGGAATCCAAATCAGAAAAGAAGAAGTAAAGCTGTCACTGTTTGCAGATGACATGATACTATACATAGAGAATCCTAAAGATGCTACCAGAAAACTACTAGAGCTAATCAATGAATTTGATAAAGTAGCAGGATTCAAAATTAATACACAGAAATCTCTGGCATTCCTATACACTAATGATGAAAAATCTGAAAGTGAAATCAAGAAAACACTCCCCTTTACCACTGCAACAAAAACAATAAAATATCTAGGAATAAACCTACCTAAGGAGATAAGAGACTTCTATGCAGAAAACTGTAAGACACTGATGAAAGAAATTAAGGATGATACAAATAGATGGAGAGATATACCATGTTCTTGTATTGGAAGAATCAACATTGTGAAAATGACTCTACTACCCGAAGCAATCTACAGATTCAATGCAATCCCTATCAAACTACCACTGGCATTTTTCACAGAACTAGAACAAAAAAATTCACAATTTGTATGCAAACACAGAAGACCCTGAATAGCCAAAGCAATCTTGAGAACGAAAACTGGAGCTGGAGGAATCAGGCTCCCTGATTTCAGACTATACTACAAAGCTACAGTAATCAAGACAGTATCGTACTGGCACAAAAACAGAAATATAGATCCATGGAACAGAATAGAAAGCCCAGAGATAAACCCACGCGCATATGGTCCCCTTATCTTTGATAAAGGAGGCAGGAATGTTCAGTAGAGAAAGGACAGCCTCTTCAATAAGTGGTGCTGGGAAAACTGGACAAGTACATGTAAAAGAATGAGATTAGATCACTCCCTAACACCATACACAAAAATAAGCTCAAAATGGATTAAAGACCTAAATTTAAGGCCAGAAACTATCAAGGAAACTATTAGAACTATTAGAGGAAAACATAGGCAGAAGACTCTGTGACATAAATCACAGCAAGATCCTTTTGGACCCACCTCCTAGAGAAATGGAAATAAACACAAAAATAAACATATGTCATCTAATGAAACTTAAAAGCTTTTGCACAGCAAAGGAAACCATAAATAAGACCAAAAGACAACCCTCAGAATGGGAGAAAATATTTGCAAATGAAGCAACTGACAAAGGATTAATCTCCAAAATTTATAAGCAGCTCATGCAGCTCAATAACAAAAAAACAAACAACCCAATCCAAAAATGGGCAGAAGACCTAAATAGACATTTCTCCAAAGAAGATATACAGACTGCCAACAAACACATGAAAGAATGCTCAACATCATTAATCATTAGAGAAATGCAAATAAAAACTACAATGAGATATCATCTCACACCAGTCAGAATAGCCATCATTAAAAAATCTAGAAACAATAAATGCTGGAGAGGGTGTGGAGAAATGGGAGCACTCTTGCACTGCTGGTGGGAATGTGAATTGGTACAGCCACTATGGAGAACAGTATGGAGGTTCCTTAAAAAACTACAAATAGAACTACCATATGACCCAGCAATCCCACTACTGGGCATATACCCTGAGAAAACCATAATTCAAAAAATTCTACCAAAATGTTCATTGCAGCTCTATTTACAATAGCCTGGAGATGGAAACAACCTAAGTGTCTATCATCGGATGAATGGATAAAGAAGATGTGGCACATATGTACAATGGAATATTACTCAGCCATAAAAAGAAATGAAATTGAGCTATTTGTAATGAGGTAGATAGACCTAGAGTCTGTCATACAGAGTGAAGTAAGTCAGAAAGAGAAGGCAAAATACCGTATGCTAACACATATATATGGAATCTAAGGGGAAAAAAATGTCATGAAGAACCTAGGGGTAAGACAGGAATAAAGACACAGACCTACTAGAGAATGGACTTGAGGATACAGGGAGGGGGAAGGGTAAGCTGTGACAAATTGAGAGCGTGGCATGGACATATATACACTACCAAACGTAAAATAGCTAGTGGGAAGCAGCCGCATAGCACAGGGAGATCAGCTCGGTGCTTTGTGACCACCTAGAATGGTGGGAGAAGGAGGGTGGGAGGGAGGGAGACCCAGGAGGGAAGAAATATGGGAACATATGTATAACTGATTCACTTTGTTATAAAGCAGAAGCTAACACACCATTGTAAAGCAATTATACTCCAATAAAGAAAAAAAAAAGTGTTGATCTATATCACTTTTAAGGGCTTTATTTTTTTTCCATTTTAAAGATGCTTCATAATTTATATAATAAACTTCCTATGGTCACACACTGAAGTTTCTAATTGCAAATGGTGACACTCTTATAACTAAATTTTTGTGCCAGTTCTTATTTATGTTTACGTAATAATTTTTTAAAATATACAGTGCTAATCAAAGATCATATGAACTATTTCATGGGAAAATGACTCCTTGTCAGTAAAATTATTCAAGCAGGGGTTGGTCATCACTTTTGGAATAAGTAGAGTGCCGATTGTGGTGGAGTAGACAATGAGGAATGGGGAAGATTGTGAAGAGAGATGAGTCTGGAAATAAATGGACATGGAACCTATAGGATGTGTATAACTTGAACAAGGAATGAAGTGGAGGAAGCTTCCCAAGTCAGAAGGAAGACAGCTGAGTGTAGTTCTGTACGACTGAGATGTAGGAAGTTACCAAGATACCAATATGAATTTGCACAGATAAACAGGAGTTCTACTGTGTGCCAAGCACTATTTCTCATTATTCCTTACAACACTCTAAGGAAGTTAGTATCTCCTGTTACTGAGAAGGAGACTGAGACTTGAAGTGGTTAGCCATCTGTTGGCTCTGTGACTGTGGAACAAATCCCTTACCTTTGTAAGCCTTCTTTCTTCATTAGTCAAGTGAGGATTATAGTGTCTGCCTTAGAGGGTAACTGAGAGGATAAATTCACAAAGCTTGGCATATAGAAAACATGTAATAGAGAGAGAATATTCTGAATCTAATACCTATGTTTTTCTGGCGTATGCTATTTCTCACAGAATATGTTTAGGACAAGAGAGTCCACTCCAGCCCCCTCTGCAATCCCACTCTTAGGGTGGGGCTTACTACTTGGTCTGGTTCCCCCAAGTACAGAGCCTGAGTCTGGGTTTGGGTTGCATCTTCAATACATGCAGGGACTAAGGAAACAGGGTCCTGACAAGCTGCCATCAATGGCTTACCATCAAGGAGCAGTCTCCATGTGAAGCTGTTGACTATCACCTGAGACTAAGATGAGTACAACTGTTAGCATCTGCAGGAGAGCACAGAGAGGCAGCGGGGAGAGAAACACCCTGAGAGTTAACAAAGGACAACTTGTCTCCTTTATAAGCCACTTTTGTATGGGCCTGGCCCTAACTTTTCCCCCAATTAACTTTATGTGCCATTAGGACAAAGGTGACATCTCCACATTTTGTAACTTGGTTCTTGTGCTTAGTCATCCTGACCTGGTCGTGTGCTGTGGTCAGCAGTCTCTATAACATTTATTGCTGAACTTGCTGCTCATCATTCCATGCCAGAGCCACTGATTTTTTGATATAAGGTGAAAGTCTAGTGGGCATATGGCTTTGAGGTCAATCAGATGAAGTTCATTGTCATGGTTTGAGTTTAAAGGATCTTGTCAGAAAGTAGTTATTCTCTTTAGGTAGCTGCCAGGTATCAACAAAGTTCTCATTGTTTAGATGGAAATTACTCTCCCTAGGAATGTATTTCCCATTTGGCCTGCATTCAGGATCACATCTCAACAAACCTTCAGGATCAACATACTTCTTTCCTGCCTGTCAGAATGAAATACTAATAGTGGGGCCCATCAATCCTGATGCTGCCTTCTTATTTTTTATAACCAAGGTCACTTTGCTCAGAATTTACATTTGCCATGCAAATGAAAATAAAACCATAAAAGGAACTCTTGGCATTTGTTGCTGTGCTGATAGTGCCTTATTTTTCAACATTTTGAATTAGTGAAGAGGGAGTATTTGAAAAATGTAAGATGATAAGAGAGCCATTTGCTTGCCTGAAAATAACACTCATATGCTTTAGAAAACACATCTACAAATCAGCCTAGCTAATCAGTCAATTGTTTTCTGGGCATCTAGTTTATTAGATTAATGGTGTCTTGGAACATTTGGAGGCATGTAGAGATGTCATGGTTTATCAGAATATCCATTCAAGGCAGTAGTTAGGAAGCAGGTTTTCTCCTCTTTAGGAAAGAAAGCCATGACAAGTTGGGGAGAAATTTGAATGAAACAATAGGTAAGTCTTAGTTTTGTGAAATACAGTGATACAAAATGTGTTCTCCCCACCCTCCAGCACCCTAATTTCTGAGGGAGAACTTTGGAAGACTTCTTGTGGTTGACTCATAAAGTCTGTTCTCATGTGCTCTTTTATAGAAGAATAAAATGAGACAATTGTGTTATACCTCCAAAGGTTTAAGAAGTATACCTGATATCTTAGTCATTTGGGGCTGCTATAACAAAATTTTGGCTGCTATAACCATAGACCAGGTGGCTTAAACAAACAAACAAACAAACATAAAACACATTTATTTCTTACAGTCCTGGAGGATGGGAAGTCTAAGATCAAGATACTGGCAGATTTGGTGTCTAGCGAGAGACCACTTCCTAGTTCATAGACTGCTGTTTTCTTACTGTGTCCTCAGATGGTGGAAAGAGGGTGAGAGTATTCTGAAGTCTCCTTTAAAAGGGCACTAATACCATTCAGGAGGGCTCTACCCTCGTGACCTCATCACCTCCCAAAGATCCCACCTCCTAATGATCTCAGAGAGACAGCAGTGAGAGGTGGCTTGAAGCACCATATTAGTTCCCTGCCCAGGATTGAACTTGGGTAGCCTGGATAAAAACCAGGAATCCTAGCCGCTAGTCCACCAGGGGCTAGAGACTCAAAGCAAAATACCCCTGGCCCTTGCCCCCATTGAAAAATGCATTTCTCAAGAAGTCAAAAACTGTAAAACCAGGTATAAAATTTATTATTAGAGACATAGCACAACAAGTGGGAGAGTACACAGAGAAACAGTTTGTTTAGTTAAGACAGAAGCAAGGCAGAGATATACACATGGGGAGAAAGGTGTGGGCGTCCTCCCTAATGAAGAAGAGTACAGTAAAGAGGTGGTTAAATCATTTATATAGGGCAGTTCTTCCAGGTCTTTGTTTACCTTTTGCCAATTATCTGGTTTCTTTTTCCACACATGCCGTGCCCTAGGACCACTCCCCAACATGCTTGTACAACTTTTTTCCAAGATGTATTCCAGCCCAGAGGCCTTGGCGTCACATATTATGGGGTGGTGCCTCCTCCTTTTTGACCCCCAAGGAGCCTTTCTGCACATGTACAGTCAGGGAGGTCTCCCTTGCCCCAAGGATGGGAAATATGTGACCTCTTGATCTTTACTCAAACAGGGTCTAGCCCCTCTCTGTCCCTGCCATGACTGTTATCTTAAAGTGTCCACAGGAAACAAAGTCCACCTATTTACTCTGTTCCTGCTGTTATTTCTATCTTGAAGTGCAGACAGGAGGCTGATTGTAAATATCTAGCCTAGAGCCCACCTGCCTCCTTCCTCAGGAAATGTATACAGGAGGCTAGTTGTAAATGCCTAGCCTGGAGCCCATATCTATCTCCTGCCTCACATTAATATAATTACATTGGGAGTTAGGATTTCAACATAGGAATTTGTGGGGGGACACAGCCATCAGTCCTTAACACCCAGAGAGACATGTTCTTCAGTGACCCTATTTCTTCACTGTGGTGAGAACTTTTCCCTCAGAAAGGACTGGCTGTTTGAGGGGAGGGTACTTGGGAGAGAACTATCCTTTCATGTTGAACTCTCTGGGAAAGGGAGTTAGTCACCAATTGATACCTGCTTCATTTTGAAATGATATGCTTATTGTTCTTTTGCTCTCTGAGGAGGTGAACTTTTCATAGAGAATTATTTTAACTGAATTAAAATAAGGAGGGCAACATGTAAAGGTCTGTGGAAAGTGTGTTCCATGCAAAGAGAACAGCACATACAAAAACCTTAGGGCAGGAACAAACTTGATGTGCTTGAAAGATAGCAAGAAGGCTGTTGTGCTGAAGTAGACTAAGTTAGAGAACAGAATATGAAATCAGAGAGATAGGTAGGGGTCAGGTCACGTAGAACCTTGTAGGCCATAGTAAGGAGTTTAAATTTTAGTATGTGTCTGATGAGAAGCCAATGAGCAAGGGAACGACATGATCTGATACACATTTCTAATTGACAGCACATATGGAATCAGGGAGAGCAATTAGGCTCCTGCCCCAGTCCAGATGATGGTGGCTTGGACGGAGGTTATATTAGTGGAGATGGAGAGATGTTGGGGGAAGTCAAGAGAACTTGCTGATAAATTAAATGTAATGGGTAAAGGAAAGAGCAGTCAAAGATGATACCTTGGTGTTGGCTTTGCTAAGTAAGCATTTTGGTAAATGGTGTTTCCATTACTAATAATACTGAGGAAGAATAGAGGTGGAAGGTTGGGATCATAAGTTCAAATTTATACATGATAAGTTTGGGATACCTATTAGACATCCAAGACAAAATGTAGGAGTAAGTATCTGGAGCTCAGAGGGAAAGTTAGGGCTTAGAATATAATTAAGGAATCATTAGCATAGAGGTAATATTTAAATTAAAGTGAATGGATGCTCACCTAGGGAGCAAGTGTGGATAGAGAATAAAGAGGGATGAGAGAAGGACTCTAGGGGTTTTCCAGCATTAGAAGTCTGGAAGACAAAGAGGAACCAACAGATATAACTGAGAAAGTGACAAGTGATCTAGGAGGAAAGCTGGAAAGTATGATGACATGAAGCCAAGGAAAACAGCCTTCAACAAAGGCAGGAATGATCAACTGTGTCAAATGCTCTTTAAAGACTGAGTAAGATGAGAACTGATCGTTGATCACTGGATCTTTTTCTCATCCACCGTCTCCCAGGATGCAGTTCTCCTTGTGCTGTGAAAGAAGCATGGCGCAGAGTGAGTGATAATTGTATGATTATTAATTATACTCATTGTAATTACCCATTCATTGCCTTCTGCCCTGTCTTTGTGGAAGCCAGTCCCAATTTAGGAATGGGCCGTATTTAACAAGTTTATAGAAACAAGGTCATATTTAACATCTTTATTCCCGCTCAGGAACCTACAAAAGCCTGTTTGATTAAATGCCCTAACATGCCAGAGCTAGAAGAGCTCTTAGAGATCACATAGTCCTATGCTGTCATTTTATTGATGAAGAAACTGAGACTCTGACAGGGAAAATGAATTGTGGAAGGGAACACAGCAGATTAACCTCAGAGCTTGGACTAGAACTCACACCTCATGAGTCAGAGGTGATTGTTCTTTGTGTTACAACCCTGTGCCACTTCTTCCAGCATGTGAGATTAAGTCCTTTGAGTCTTGAAAACTTTTCTATCTTTAATAGACCATGATTAAAGTGAAAACATTCTATAAAGAGATAACACTTAAATGAGTATGAGTGCAAACCCTTTAGAAATGGAACATAGTCGCCTAGATGAGGGGAGGAAGTTGAAGTTGGGATGGGAGAATTGCACGATCCTGAAGACAAAGGCAGTGTTATAGAGAAAAGACCAGCCTTACCTGGGTTTGGATCCCAGCTCCATCTACTCCTACTGTATGACGTCTGTTAAGTTTATTAACCTTCCTGAGCCCCATCTATAAAATAGGAGCAATATATAGGTCCTATTGATAAATTATGAGGGTTAAGAATAACACATCTAAAGTGCTTAGCTTTTTCTTGATGTGTGGTAGGCATTCAATAATAATAACTCTTTAATGCTATTTTATCTTGCTTCATTTTTCCTCTGCTCCAGTGCTATGGGTGTCACTGCCAGCAGCCCTAGATCAAGCCAATGTCTCCAGAGTCTGGTTTCTCCTGCCTCTGGCCACTACCATCAGACCTGTGGCTTCCAGACCTCTGGCTGTTGGGCCTCCTGGCAGACTAGAAGGAAGACCTTTAAAACTGCCTGGAGCTGACATTATCTTCTTCAGGGCCCCTGTGCAGGTCAAGCTGTCACCATCAGGGACAGCCACAGCTGAGGCTGTTTCTCCTCTTCCCTAAGGCTCATTCTACTGCTGCCTTTTTGCAAAGAAAATGCCTAAATTCATATGGACAAACACTTTTAAGAAAGAGGAGGCTTCGTTTAAACTAGTAACTTGATGAGGTGTCTTCAGCATGTCAGGCATTGTGTTAGTCCCCAGACTCTGGGAGTTTGATTTAGAAGGCAAGTTAGACATGGAAACAAATAACTATTTCCCAACTGAGTGAACTGACCACTCAGCAGAGGTGCAAGAAACATTCTGTTGGGGTGTAGAGTGAGGAAGGCAAGAAGACATCCTGGAATGGGTATGGTTTAAGCTGAATCTGAAAAGAGAAGTAGTGTATCAGTGGATGGATAATTAGGGAAACTACATTTCATGCAAAAATATGCAGGCAGCAAGTACAGAGGAGATGGAGTTAGGGATTAAAAATGAGTGCAGGGAAGACAAGCCTTTTATTGAAGAAATTCAAATGCTCTACTTAGGAATTTGGGTATGATTCGTGATAGCATAGGATGTCAAGAGATATAAGATATCTTAGAGGCTATCAGGTATAAACACCTCATTTTACAAATGAGAAGACTGAGCTTCAGATAGAAGAAATAATTTGGCTAGAATCCCATAGCAAGTTAGTGGCAGAAACTGGGACTGGAACCAAAGTTTACTGATTCCCAAGCCAGTATCCTTCCTATCCATTACTCATGACTTCTATGTATAAGAGGGAACGATTGTACACAGTATCAAAAAGCAGCATCAGGTCTGAGACCTTTCCTTACTAGAGCTCAACTGAGATTCAGGGGATCTGGATGTGGACAGAGATTGGGGCCTCACCGATCTCATGTCCACTTAAAATACTTGGGATGTGATTTTCTGTAAATCAGCTTTAGAATAGTCAGCTTAATTATTAAATAAAATTGTATCCATGGTTTTGATCTTGTAAATTATCACATTCCCCATATTTTATTATTTTCTACTATAAATGGAAAAGCTAGAATTTATAAAAGAGGTATGAAGTTAGTAGGTTATTTTGCCCTGGAAGCCATCTTCTAGAGGTTGAAAAGACCAGGATCAGACCTTGGGTGAAAGCTGAAGTTGCCAGAACCTGGGTTCTAAGTTGCATTGACTTAGGTCATTGTTCTCAGCTATTGTCCACTTCACTCCACTATACTGTTCACTATAAAATTCAGGTGTCTGTGATACTTTCAGTGGTCCTGAACAAAAGAGTCAAACAGGAAGACAGACAAAAACAACTGCCTCACCTTTTTCAGTAAATTCAATTAAACAAGCATTTCAGCCATCTATTAACAAATACTCATTGAAGGGCTGCCATGTGCCAAGTACAATGACATATACTGGGGAGATATCAGTAAATAAAAACAAACATGGTTCCCATTAGTATTAGTTTGCTAAGGCTGCCATAACAAACTATCACACACTGGGCAGCTTAAACAACAGAAATTTATTTTCTCACAGTTCTGGAGGCTAGAAGTCTGATACCAAGGGGTTGGTAGGATTTCTTCTGAGGCCTCTTTCCTTGGTTTATAGATGGCCATTTTCCCCCTGTCTTCACATGGTCTTTCCTCCATACACATACATGTCTGTATCCTAATCTTCTCTTCTTTTAAGTATACCAGCCATATTGGATCAGGACTCATCCATTTGACCTCATTTTATCCTATTTGCCTCTTTGAAGACCCCATATTCCAAATACAGTCATATTCTGAGGTACTGGGGCTTAGGACTTCAACATATGAATTTCAGAGGGACACAATTCAGCCCGTAACACTGTTCTCAATGAGCTCAGTCTAGAAGGGACACACAAATTTATCCAACAATTATACAAATAAATTTAGGATTATGAACTCTGTTAAAGTGTTATAAAGGAGAGATACATGCTGTCATAAAGGTATATAAGGAGGCATGTCCTGTCTTAAAGGGAGAGATGTGCTGCAGTGAAGGAACCTTAGAGGGTAAACATATGACCTGAGGTCTCAAACATGGGTAGGAGGAGTTAATTAGGAGAGAGTGATGCGGGGAGGAGGATAATAAGTGGGGGGGGGCGGGAGAAGAACCAGGTAGAGGGGAGCAGCTTGTTAAAAATCCCATATTCAGTACTTTCTATGTGCGGAACACAGAAGTAGATTTTGAATAGAGCAATGGAACTCATGGTCTGGTGAGGAGACAGCTACGAAAACAGATACTTTCAACAGAATATGATCAGAGTTGTTATAAAGGCTAATATCAATACTTATATGCAGCAGTTCTAAATTCCCAGAAATATAGATAAGGGAGGCACTAACTGCTGACTATAGCGTGAAGGCAGGAGGTCAAAAGTTTCACAATAGCTGAAATGTTACACCATACAGATCCTGATGCCTATTTGGGAAACCTAAATAAATGGAAAATATATTAAGAAGGCACTGCAATCATTCCTTCAAAATACTTTAGATCTAGAGGTAGCATGGAGTCGAAAGACCTGAGTTTTAGTCCCCACTCTGCCCATCCTGTTGTACTTTCTCATCTGTCACACAGAGATAATGGTATGTACCTCATCTACCTCATGTGTTGGGAGGGTATTGTATGGATCGAATGGGGACCCGAGAAAGCAGGAAAAGAGATCTGCCTAAAGGAGAGATGAGATGATTTGGCTGAAGTCAACAATCCCTTCCTCGCTGGTCTTTGTTCCTGATCTGGAAAGATTTCCAAACTGAATGTGGAGATGAGACTAAAGATACCTAAAGAATCAGACACTGAGGTAAGGGCTAACTAACTTACATGCAGGGTCATATAGCAGGGTGGGCTAAGTGACATGAATAATAGTAAATGTCAGTGTTCTCAACAAATTCTTGCTAATGCATTGTTTATTCTAGAGAAAAAGTTATAAATGATTCCTTGACCAAGCTGGAAAACAATTTCTAGATTATGCTGTTTTCTAAGTGCTTTTTCTGATCTAGAGTTAAGAGTCAGAACACATAAGTTTGGCTTCCATGCAGCTGCATACTACATCACCTTTATAACCTTAGCAACATCTCCTCTTTCTCTTTCAGCTATTGGGCATTGCTAGGTGAAAGGCACTGTCCCAGTCATGCTGCATGTATTATCTCACAATCCTATATGGTATATGTATATTATCCCCATATTACAGCTGAAGAAACTCAGCCTTATTAGTTAAGTAACTTTTTTAAGTTAGTAAATTGAGACTCCAAAGCTCAACCTTACTGGAGGGAAGTAGGTAAGGGAAGTTGAAACAGAAAATCTTCAAATTCCTTTCTTTCTTCAGAACCACTGACAGTAAGTTTGTGCCTCAGTGAAAAAAAAATTTTAGGCCTTTCAGTAAGGGTAGGCCAGCTAAAATCTTCACTGCCTTAGGTCCTTTGCCGTTGCTGTACTTTTACCCAGAAGACTCTTGCCCTGCAATCAAGGTTCCTTCTTGTTATCCTGGTTTCTGCTTAAATATTACTCTCTCAGGGAAGTCTTTCCTGAGCACCCAGTCGAAAGTAGCTACCCAGTCACTCTGTTTCATTATATCATCTTATTTTAATTTTTTGTATAACACTTATTACTGTTATATTTTCTTGAATATATGTTTTATTTTTTGTTTATTTTTTCCCCTCACTTGAATACAAGCTTCATGAAAGCAATACCTTGTTTATCTTAGTCAAATCGTATACTCAGAATCTAGAATAGGACTACATGGAACATAGCGGATACTCAATAAATATTTTTTGAATTAATGCACAAACAAACTCTTTATGTAACAGATGGAAGAACTGCAGCCCAGAGAGGAGATGGACTTGTCCAAGGTCAAGGAATGCAGATTGAGTGTTAGTAGGAAGATCATTAGCTTAGTTTCTAATAAAGTTTCAGTTAAGATTTGTTGAATATCTTTTACGTGACATACATTATTCTGCTTTTGAATATATTTTATGTAAACTTTCTCCAGATTTTGAGGGTAGGTAGTCAGCATAAGTAATATTGAATACTAGCCCCATATTCCAGTAGTTTAACACTATAAAGGTTTAGTTCTCATAAACATCACAAGGTAATCTGAGTCAGAAAGTTCCAATAGGTGGTTCTTTTTCAAGAGATAACTCAGGGATCCAAGACCCTTCAATTTTAGGATGCTGTCGTCCTCAACCCATTGCCTTCAAGGTCACTGTATAAGGGGAAAAGAAAACATAAATGACTACATGTGAGATTTTAAGTCTAAGCCTGGAAGTGGCATACGTTATTTCCATCCATACTCCTTTATCTCTTGGAACTTCCATCCACACTGTCACTTGGAACAAGCTACCTGCAAGGTGTGCTGAGATATGTACTCTTTCACAGAAAGAGAAAACAGTATTGGTCAATATCTAGCCAATATCTACCATAATATTGTCACCATTTTACAGATGAAACAATTCTTTGGTGGCTTGCCTGAGATTCCATAGTAAGTGAAGGAGTGAAGATATACAACCAAGGGATCATGCCAGACTTGTGTCAATAATAGTGCCCTTTGCTCTATATCTGTATAGATTATTGGCTTTCAAGGTTGTTTTTACTAGAGAACTCTTTCTACAATAGGAATTTTATAGAGTATTCCAGCATGTAAAATAGATCAACAGGAGCTCTGAAGCATTGTAAACCTTAAGAAGATTCTCTGGAAACCATCTAAGGCCCTCCAGGCCCAGTGTGGAAACCTGGGGACCAAATGATTTTGATGGGCCCTTCCAGCTTTGTCTTACATATTTCATCTCTTGATTTCATGATATTCCTAATGTGAGGCAAAAGGTTAAAGCCATGAATACATCTCAGAACTGGGTGCTTGTCCTCAAAGGTTTCTGCCTCAGGGCCCAGAAATAAGCTATGGAACTACAGATGAAATCCTGGTGCTCTATGTGCTGAGCCTTCGAACCCTTTCCCCACCACCCACCATCCATGCAAAAAGTTATCTAATTGTACAAGGCATACTCTGGAAACTTTCCCAGTGGAATAATAGATCAAGTAACCAAGAACTTTTTAATTTTGCAAAGTGCGCTCTTCCCTGTAATTTACTTAATATAGAAATTTAATGTTCTGCAGTTTACTGAACAAATAACATTGAAAGTATTTTAGAGTTAGCTTGGGAGCTCGCCTTTGGTTGCCAGTTTGACTTTATTATTTGATTATCCAGATAAAGGCCAGCAGTAACAATATGCTCTGCCTTAAGTGGTTCAGAGGGGTTATCTCTTAGCCATTACCAATTCTAAATACAAGATTTAAATTCAAGGAGAAAAATCACACAAGAGCAATTTGCTGAATTTGCTCAAGTTAGTCCCTTGAGTTAAGATGCTTGATTCTCTGGACCTGGATTGTGATGATTATACTTTTCCAGAAAGTCCCTAACCTTAGTGACTGACAAATTCTATGGCACTATTCATTTAAAAAAACACACACCGAGGTCAAAATATGTGCCGGACACAGTGATGGATGCTAGAGATGTCCAGACTGGCTTAGAGCCCTTAACTCCTGCCCTTTGGTCGCATGGCTTGCACCTCGATACAGGCTCCCTCTACCAGGCTAAGGGCATGTCTCTAGGCATTCCCTCCTGAACACATTTACCTGAGCAGGTTCTGATCACCAGAGCAGATACTTCCTTTTAGATCTTAGCATTGACATTTAGTTAGTTCCCTGCTTCTTAATGCTACCTTCTCCTAGTCTTATAAAGTTGTTGTTCCTGGACCTAGGCTCACAATTAAGGATCAGCCTCACTTACTTTCCTGCCTGGGCAGACTCTGTAGAACCCAGCCTGAGCTCAAGGTTCTGAGCCCATTTTCCTTGGAAAGGATGTGGGACAAAGATGTAATGTTGACTGAAACAGTCTCTACTCTTAAATATACAGTGTGAAAGGTATTTAAGAGGTATAATTGACAGGACATGGAGCATGAATAGATGTTTGAAGATAAAGGAAAGAGATATCTAGGAAGATACCAAGATCACTCCAGGTTACTTGGTAGAGTTGGCATTTGAACTTGATCTTAATACATAAATTTTTAACATGCAGAGGTGAGGTAAAAAATGTGTTTCAGGTATAAGGAACATCATGAGCAAAAGTTTAGAAGTTATATATTCCAGATTCCTTTGCGGAATGTCTGATTATTTCCTGTTTTAGACATCTTTGCCTTCCTTTTTTAACAGCCAGCACAGTTTATGTTTTCCTTCTCCTAACTTGCCCCTACTCCTCTTAGCAATAAGATAGATGTTTTCGTTTTTACTGCAGAAATTTAGTCACCATTTTACTTGTAGCTAAACTTCAGTAGTTCCGGCAATTTAACTGATTCAGATTGAACGCTACACTGATAATTAACTTGTTCCTCTTTCTTCTCGTCACCCACAGGAGCCTGATGGATCATTAGTGACACGATTAGAGAGAGCGTGATCCCGGTAAATTATTGGTGTTCAATAAATGTTAAATAATTGTAGAAATAGGACCCAGCGGAGACTGGCACTCTGCAGTAGAAACAGAAGCTCACAAAGTGTGCCTTTGCTGATAATCAGGTTTTGCAATTCAGAGTAGGCACAGACTATGCACCATTTCTCATCATTGAAATCCACATGCATTTGTAAGACAAACTAATTAATAATCCAGTTCTCTTAACTAAATAGAAGTCTATGCAAAGGAGAAAGTGTTAAACATTATAGATGCTGCCATGGGGGATTCACCTTCCCTCCAGCTTGAAGAGCTGTAGCCACCTAGATGAGCAGGTGGAGGAAACGAGGACATGATGACCAGTGGATTACTGGGCATACAAGTGTTTTACCCAAAGTACCTCTGAGTCCTGTCCCAAAGTGCTCCAAGAGCCAGATTCCCATCTGTTAATGGAAAGCCTATCTGCCAATATGAGGACTAGCTTTGCCAAGCATGGATTTTGTGGTGTTAATGGCTTTGGGCAGAGCCTTGTGCTGCTTGCTGGCAGGGAGAATGCTGTTTGATTCTAAAGAGTCCAAAATTTATATTTTAAAACATATTTTATTTGACAGCCAGAATCTAATGAATCTGACATCATCTGTCTGTCTGCAGATCTCAGCTTGAGAATATCAAACCTACAGTAAAATAACTCCTCACAGTTTATAAAGCACATTTCCTATCAACTATCCCATTTGATCCTTATGACAACTAAGGGCAGAAGGGAACCTAATATGGTAGGTACTTTACATGCTGTCTCATCTAATCTCTGAAGTCTCTTTAAGTCCTCGTTTTACAGATGAAGATCCAAGGCATTGAGAAGCAAAACACTTGCTCAACGTATGCTTGAGCTGAGTAGGAAAGCTAGTGGGACAGATATTAATCTCAGGTTCAAGTGTATCATGATCTCATTATTGAGGGTCAGATCTTCTGAGCACCTACTTCATACTAAGCATTTATTTCTGCATATTATTCAATCTTTAAACCATCTTTTTAAATTATTTTTTATTGGAATACAGTTGATTTACAATGTTGTGTTACTTTCTGCTGTACAGCAAAGTGAATCAGTTATCCACTCTTTTTTAGGTTCTTTTTGCATATAGGTCATTACAAAGTATTGAGTAGAGTTCCCTGTGCTATACAGTAGGCTCTTATTAGTTATCTATTTTATATATAGTAGTGTATATATGTCAATCCCAATCTTCCAATTTATCCCTCCCCCCTTTTTCCCCTTCATAACCATATGTTTGTTTTCTATATCTGTGACTCTATTTCTGTTTTGTAAATAAGTTCATTTGTACCTTTTTTAGATACCACATATAAGCGATATCATATGATGTTTGTCTTTGTCTGACTTACTTCACTCAGCATGACAATCTCTTTAAACCATCTTGTGAGGTAGATATTACTGTTCCAAGTTTACAGATGTGGTCATTCACTAAACATTTATTGAGCACCTACTCTATGCCAGGCACTGTTTTAGGCACTGGATATTCACCTTTGAATAAGACAAGCATAAAACTTCCTCTCATGAAACTTACATTCTAATGGGAGGAAATAACAAACAAATATAAGAATTTAAAGCTGATAAAGTATAGAGAGACTGAGGCTCTGTTTTAGTTTGAGTGATCATGCAAGGACTCATTAAGGATGAAACATTTAAATTAAGACCCAAATGTCAAGAAAGACCCAGTCTTAGAAAGATCTAAAGGATTCTTATTACAAGCAAAGAGAAGAGCAAATAGACACTAAGGAGAAAATAAGCTTTGTGTCTTTCAGAAAAAAAGAACATGCAAAAGTGGTGGGAGAGTAGTGAATGATGGGAAGAGAGATCTGAAATGAGGTTGCAAAGTTAGGGAAAGGGCAGATATAGGCCTTATAGTTCTGGTTTTATTGTACATGTGATAGGAAGCCACCAGAGGACTTAAAGCTGGGGAATAACACTATTTATGTTTACAAAATAGTCACTCTGGCTGGTGTGTGGAGAATGGATTATATACAGGAAAGATTGAAAGACTAGTTAGGAGATGATTGCAGGGGTCCACATGAGAGATTGTGGTGGCTTGGTTAAGAGTGGTAATAATAGAGGTAGATAGAAGCAAACAGATATTGGACATAGTTTGAAGTGGTGTCAACGTGACTTGCTTAGGTGTGGTCTGAGAAAAAGAGAGGAATCAAAGACTCCTAGGCTTTTGTCCTGAGCAACGAAGTGAATGGAAGTGTCCTTTACTGAAATGACGAAGGCTGAGAGCAGAGCCTATTTTGGTAGTGAAATATCAAAAGTTCTGTTTTGGCCACATTGTTTGAGATGCCTATCAGACAATAAATTGTATATAGGTCAAGCAGGCAGTTAAGTATGTCTGGGAATCAGAGGCTATAGACATTCAGAAATCAAATGGCTTTTCAAATGTAAGCCAGAAAAATTGGTGGAGCTGGTTTGTTTGACAAAAGCTCCAACCGTTCCCTAGCCCCAAACTGGAATTGACTGTCAGTTGGACAGAAAATCAAGTTCAGCAACAAAATCTACCTGTGGTAGGAATTTTCTCTTGCCATACTTCACTAACATCCCTTGGATACCTCTTTGTCCCTCCCTATAAACATGGTTAGAAGTTGAATTATTTTAACACTTTCTCTAGCTGTCAGGCTTGCTATATTGCCTAGGAGTTAGTGGGGAAACAGTGAGGTTAATTTCTAAGGAGAGTCACCTGTGGCCATGAAGGTTCCACTTACTCTGCATAATGTTGAAGAACACTGACTTCAGATTCAGCCCATGGGTTTGATTCCTGGCCATGTGATCTTTATCAAATCTTAACTCAAAACTCTCTGCACCTATTTCCTCATTTATAAAGTGGTAATACTAACACTTGGATTAACTGGGATAGCCTATGTAGTGCTTAGAGTAGCCATTTGGGAAGCATGGGTGATAACTATCATTAATAGTAATGATGGTGATAGTAATATTTTGTAGTCACCTTTTAGGTTAAATCTTTGAGTATGATTTATAGGAGTGGGATTAATGAGTCAAATGGTATGACTGTTTTCAAAGGTATAAATGGTCAAAGCACCCTCTAAAATTTTAATTTGAGAAAAGAAAAGAGGTATTGATATAGTAGAAGAGGACTAGACCTGGAATCACACAAAACTGGACTTGAGCTCTGGTTTTACTTGTATTTCCCCTTCACTTCTTTGTGCCTTAGTTTCCTTATCTATATACTTGAGTAATAGTACTCACTGTGCCTGCTTTCATGCTTATTGCACAGACTTGTGAGTATGGAAATGAAATAACATGTATGAAAGTAATAGCCTGTGCAAAATTTCAGGGATGGTTATAATTATAATTATTACCTATTGGTACCGAATCAGCAGATGATAATGGCTAGACAGAACTTAGCCAAGACTTCTTACTATTTCATGGCATCCTGACACCTGACCCACTGCTGGGCACTACATCTGCCCTCACTCAGTCTGGGTGGCCTGTGGGAATAAGGCTTGACCAAAAATCTCTAGGCCAGATTTTGTGATAGATATTCCTAAATGAACTCCAAAAATTTTAAACAGTCCTATCTGTCCAGCTTCGTTGAATGGACCATGACCAAACTGAAGTAGGGCCTGAGTCCCATCTCTGTCTTGCCAGTACTATTTCCAGGCTTGAAAACCTCAATTTTAATTTTAATTTGTTAAAGAGGGCTTTAGATATGCTGAGTTAGACTAATCATAATCCTTGTTTTATATATGCTGTCAGTGTTGATCTATGCATGGCCCTTTTCTTCTTTATTTATCATTTTAAATAATTTTATGAACACTCAAAAACCCACTATCCAATGCAAGGAAAAGAATATTATAGTAACTTACATCTTCCTTTTGCCTCTCATTTCTGTGCCTCCACCTCAAGGGTAATTAATTTCCTGAATTTTATGTTTTTAAAATAGTTTGATCAAATACATATGTGTAGTTAATATATTATTTAATTTTCATTGTTTTGGAGCTTCATAAAAGGGGTATAATGTAATAGATGATCTTCTGAGACTTGCTTTTTTGATGATATGTCACTAAGATTTATTCATGTCACTGCATTTTACTATTTATTTATTCATTTATTTTCACTATTGTATATTAGTCCACAGTAAGAATATGCTATGCTAGTGTTTTGTTTAAAATCCTTGCACCAATATGCATGAGTGAAATGATTGGTGATCTTCCTCTTGTACTTTTTCAGTTTGGGCATCACAATTATACACTTTATGAAATAATGAGTCAGGAGATATTCTACCTTCTGTTCTCTGGAGGAGTTTTTTCCCTGAAAATTGGTTAGAACTCACCTATAAATTAATTTGGCCTGGTGTTCTATATGATGGAAGGTTTTAAATTCCCTCTTCATTTTCTTAAATAGTTATTAGTTTATTCAGGCTTCCTATTTTTTTAATTAATTTATTTTTTTTTATTGGAGCATAGTTGATTAACAATGTTGTGTTAGTTTCAGGTGTACAGCAAAGTGATTCAGATATATATATATATATATATATACATGTATCCATTCTTTTTCAGATTCTTTTCCCATTTGGGTTATTATAGAATAGTGAGCAGCGTTCCCTGTGCTGTACAGTAGGTCCGTGTTGGTTATCTATTTTAAATATAGCAGTGTGTACATGTCAATCCCAATCTCCCAATCTATCCCTCCCCCCCACCCTCCCCCACGGTAACCATAAGTTCATTCTCTAAGTCTGTGAGTCTGTTTCTGTTTTGTAAATAAGTTCATTTGTATCATTTTTTTTTTAGATTCCACATATAAGCAGTATCATATGATATTTGTCTTACTCTGTCTGACTTACTTTACTTAGTATGATAATCTCCAGGTCCATCCATGTTGCTGCAAATGGCATTATTTCATTCTTTTAAATTGCTGAGTAATATTCCATTGTATATAAGTACCACATCTTCTTCATCCATTCATCTGCTGATGGACATTTAGGTTGCTTCCATGTCATGGCTATTGTAAACAGCACTGCAATGAACACTGGGGTGCATGTATCCTTTTGAACCATGTTTTTCTCCAGAGATATGCCCAGGACTGGGATTACTAGATCATATGGTAGCTCTGTTTTTAGTTTCTTAAGGAACCTCTATACTGTTCTCCATAATGGCTGTACCAATTTACCAGGTTTCCTTTTTTTTTAAATCCATTTTGGTAAGTTATATATTTGTCCGTTTCATCAATCGATGTTGTCAATCAGAAATATCACTGAAAAATTCTCCTCTGTAGGACTTGCTTTCATGTTGTTTAAGTGGACATTTTCAAAAGGGCATTCAAATGCAGTCAAGAAGGTGGGAGAGAACCAACCAACTAATCAATTAACCATCTCTCCCTTCCTCACTCTCTCCCTCACTCCTTCTTTTCATTGCCTATTACATACTAGACACTTCATATACGTTCTCTCATTTAATTTATATCACACCCCTGAGAGCAAATGTTGTGTTTTCGTGTATACAGATGAAGAAACTAGAGCTCAGAGAGGGTATGTAGCAAGGAAATGGTCAATTTGAAAGTATGTTTGATTGACCCTAAAGCTTGGGCTCTTTTCATTACACAATCTGTCTCCCAATTTGACTTTTCTACTTCCAGTGGTTATCAAACTTTAATGTACATAGGAGTCACCTTAGCTGCCTGGTTAAAAAGAAAAAGAAAGATATTTGGGGACCACCAGAAATATTTAGATACATTTATTATGTCTGTAGTAGGACCTAGGAATCTACATTTTAGTAAAGCATCTCTGGTACTTTTGATGCAGTGTGTCCTTCATATCATACTTTGAAGAACCCTTAACTAGATTATGAATGCCTTGAGTGTGGGAATTTTGTCCTATTTATTCATTCCTCTAGGAGGAAGAACTCAACAATTTGCTGTAGAAATGAATGAATAAATGAAATAAGGAATGGATTTAGTTATATTTAGGTGTCAAAGACTTATTCTCTCTAATTGAGAAGAACTTCTTTGACCTAGTTGCCAGTCTCTGGTGTTTATGTTTCCCACTCTACTTGAACTTATTATGCTCCATAGGGTAAATAACCTTTTCTTGCTTCCTGTACATCAAACTCAGCTCTAGGAGAGAAAAAGATTTCCTATCATTTTAAATGTCATCCACCATTCGATTTGTGTGTTCCACACAGAAAATTGTGAGAAGGCTGCTGGGTAGGAGGGCACAAGCACAGAGAGGTGACCAAATGGAACCTTGCCAGGTCTGCTCTCCTTTTGCTAAGTGAAACTACAGTCTTAGGGTGCACCTTTGGGGAAGAAGCATGGCAGCTGCTATCTCTAGCCTCTCAGCTACAGTCACAAACTCTGAGCTACAAACTTAACACTTCCACTGCTCCTCAGTCCCTGAGCCAATCCCGATCGTGCCATGGGTTCTGTCATCTAACTCATTGCATCTACTCATAAGTGGTCTCCGAAATCGTCTTGTTGCCATAAAGCTGGTAGATAGCCTGCTTGAATTTCTTGGTCAATTTACCTGCCTAAACCCCTGTCCTCTTCCTGGGAAGAGAAGACGGTCTGTTTGGGCCCAAAAAAGACTAGCTGAGGAGACTTACCCAGTCCCTTTTTGCCTTTTATACATTAGTCCATTCATCCATTCAATTTCCTTTCCTTCATTTCTAAACTTTGCTAGTTTCTATTCCAAAATACTACTTTATATTTGTAATAATGTTCAGCGGTTTCTCACATCCTGAAAGGGGAAGCCAAAATACCTTTGAGTTTTCATTTTCTTAACTTTTCAGAGAGAATCATAATATTGACCTGCCTTACAGAGCATTAAGATTAACTAATTAACATTGAATAGTCCTTTGGAAATGTTAAATACTATAGAAATGCTAAACAGCTTTAATAGACTTGGAGTCTAAAAGGCAAATGAAACTTCATTTAAGTGCTTTTATAATATGTTTTTGTTTTTTGTTTTTTTTCTCTCAGAAGAGGTTTAAAGGAGGCTATGTAGCTACATTCCTGGTTCCAAATAGGAAATGTCACAATGAATATAAAACATGGATGTCTAATTTCCCCACCTTTCCTTTTATTCTCTGTTTCTCCACCGGATCACACATTCATTCGATTAGCATTTCCTGGTTGCCTCCTTGTTAAGTAGCAAGCAAGACACTGCAGATACAGTCAATTTCTCTGACCTGTAGGAGAGATAGATACATGTGCTCTCAAGTGAACGTAAAAGAAGACAGACTCAATGACATTATAGAGGTACAGGTGTGAGGGGAGAGAATGATCACATTCCAATCGTCTCTGTATTTCCATGGTGGATGGAAAACTCAGGAAGATTGCATGTAACTTGCATTAATGGGGCTATGCTTGAAAGATTAAATGAATTTTGATAGACAAAGGAAATAGCATGAGGAAAGTTCACATGTGCATTGTCTAAGACGGGGGAACTATAGTTCATAGACGTTATATAGCTGATCTGAGGTCACACAGTGAGTCACTTCCTGAGACAGAAATTAGGACCCAACTTTCCTCATTTCTGTTCTAATGTTAGTTCATTGAACTAACTGTGCTACTTAATAGTAAAGGCAATTTTACAAAATGCCTATTTATCATAATTTGTAATGTATTTGTTGCAGAAAGTTGAGATCCTGCACTGAGATGATCAAAGGGGAGAGGGCACTGCATATAAGCAGAAATATACACAGAGTAAAGATCCTTGGAATATTAAGGATATTAAGGAATATTAAGGTGCATTACAGGAGTGGGTGGGATTGGGTGAATTATCATCCACCTGCCATGAAGTGGAAGGTACTGGGGATAGTTGTAAGTAAAATTAGAAAGCACATTGAATTAAGAAGGGTATTGAAAGTTGGAATAATGGAGTTTTCGTCATGTTGAGTGTGAGGTGTGGCAAAATGACAGAGTAGAAATGACTAGTGAATAGGTGAAGCTACTTCACTTCCACTCCACTGCCCGCCTTTCTCCCACTAATATTTATTTTAACCAATTTAGGTGTTCTTCAATAGAGAAATGTAGTTGCTCAAGTGAATTTGAAACTTGAAATGGAAACTAAAATCATGAACAGGAAGAGAATATTGCCTTCCTTATTTTTAATCATTTTCTGCCAGCAATTCTTAGGTTCAACTTGGAAGGCATGGCCTCTGGAGATAGAGGACTTCAGGTTCCCGGGAGATTATGTGTGGGTTCATTTCTATCTCTCTGGTTCCATTCCCCTTAGGTTTGTTTTTATTAATTTCCTTTCTTGGGGGACGGTTTGCTGAGAGACATTTGGGCTGTTGCTGGGAATATTTGGCTCCTTTTTCAAATCATAAATGCCCCCTTTTCCTCAGCTGCTGGGGAACCCTGCCCTGAACACACCCACTACCTCCTCAGCCAGGAGATTGCCTTGACATGTGCCCTAATCCACACTCCCCTACACACCCTGCCTCACCAGTGGCAGAGAAATTACAAATAAATTTTAACCACTGTTTATTAATGACCATCTACCTTGAATCAGAATTCAACTTAATTTACATGAATTATTTCAATAGCCTAGTGTGATCAGTATAATTATATCCACCTTACAAATAAGGGAATTGAGAAACAGCTTATCTTAATAAGGGGTTATGTGACATGACTATGGTACACAGAATAAGGACCCTCTACAGATGTCTATGTCCTACTCCTTGGAACCTGTGAATATGTTACCTTACATGACAAAAGGAACTTTACAGATGTAATTAAATTAAGGATTTTGAGATGAGAAGATTTTGCTGGATTAGCCAAGTGGATCCAGTATGATCACAAGGGAACTTATAAGAGGAAGGCTGAAAGGTCAGAGTCAGAGAAGACATGATGATGGAAGCAAAGAGGTCAGAGAGAGAGAAAGGGAGGGACTTGAAGGTGCTGTGTTCCTAGCCTTAAAGATGGAGGAAGGGGCCACAAGCCAAGGAATGCAGGTGACGTGTAGAAGCTGGAAAAGCAAGGGAACAGATTCTCCCCTGAGCCTCCAGAAGGACTGTCACATTGCCAACACCTTGATTTTAGAGTTTCTTATCTCCAAAATTGTAAGATAATAGATTTGTGTTGTTTTAAGTCTGTGTTAATTTGTTACGAAACAATAGGAAACTAAAACGATAAAGTCAGATAGCAGGTAATTTTTTCCAGTGATTTCCATTTTACCAGATGTAAAGAATGCCTTTCTACACTCATGTAACTGAATCCTGCCTTGACACCATTGACTACTCATTTATTTGTGACTCTATTCCCTTCACTTCTAAAATATCACTTACTCTTTAATATCTTCCTCCTTCTCTGATCATTCTGTCAGTTATGGGCTCCTTCTCCTCTTTATTTCCTCCTAATGATTTTTCATTCCTTTCCACCTCTTTTTTTTCCTTCCCTTCCTTTTTCTTCATACTGTCCATGAATAATTTCATTCACCCTCATGACTTCCACTTTTCACCTATGTGCTATCCAAAGATATCTCTCCTCTAAGTAACTTTAAACTATCTATTAAAATCTACCCAAGGAAATTTGAAAACCAAGACAGAGAACATCTTAAACATAGATACAGATAAAAGATCAATAATCTTTGAAAGTGCAATAGATATGACCTTTCGGTAGACATGATGAAAGTCAGAGGATGATAGATTGACATCTTTAAAGTTCTGAAAGGATAAAAGCAACTAGGATTCTATTCTTAGTGAAAATACCCTTCAAAAATGGAGGCAAATAAAATCTGAGAAAATTCACTGCTTGTAGACCTGCACCACAAAAAGTACCTTAGGAAGTTCTTCAGGCTAAAGAAAAATGCTCCAAGATAGTTTCCTGCAGTTTCACAATGAAGTTCCGAAGTGTGATTTTCTTTGTTTTTCTACTGCTGGAAATATGCATACTGAGTTTCTTGAATCAGTGAATAAACATCTTTCATAAATTCTCAAAAATTCTCAGATCTGCAGCAAGGAATGAAAAGCAAAAGAAAAGAGTAAACATATGAAGAAAAGGATATTGATTGTTTAAAATAATAGTGATAATAATGTCTTCTGGGTGTTATAAAATAGGTAGAAGTAATATATTTGACAATTGTAGTGCAAACATGGAAGGGAGTAAATGGGATTAAACAAACATAAGATTCTTGTCTTTTTCTTAGGAAGCAGACATATGTAAACATTTAATGAGCTATACACTTACATTTTTTGTGCTTTACTGTATGCAAGTTGTCTTTAATAAGAAAGAAAAAAGTGAAAGTGAATAAGTGTTGATATAGCTAGGAAAAGTTATGCATAAATTCCTTGAAATGGGATTCAACTTGACAATATTTCCCCTTTCTCTTCCTTATACTCCTAACGTAAGTCCTTTATGACTAGTCATTCATTCAACAAATATTCATTGAGATTCCTGCTATGTGCTACTCACTGTGATAGGAACTGAATAAATATATAGAGAGATTGAGACTAACGTTAGAAGTGTTCAGAAATGAATAAGAAGTAGTGATCAGTGAAAACCTCTGAGTAAGGGAGAAGCTAATTGGAGCTAAACATTAGGGATTTCTGTAATAAACATCATGGCAGATTTAAGGATTGAGGCACAGAATCAGATAGTGCGATTTTCTCTTGGTTCTATACTGCCTGAAGTCACTCCTATATACTCGGCTTTTCTAAGACTCACTTCATTTTAGGGAGACAAATTCAGCACTTTCTTATTTTTTTTTAATTTAATTTTTTTAACATCAGGTTCTTATTAGTTATCCATTTTATACATATTAGTGTATAAATGTCAATACCAATCTCCCAATTCGTCACCCCACCACCCCACCCCACCACTTTCCCTCCTTGTTGTCCATACGTTTGTTCTGTACCTGCAAACTGGTTCATCTGTACCATTTTTCTAGGTTCCACATATATACGTTAATATATTTGTTTGTCTCTTTCTGACTTACTTCACTCTGTATGACAGGCTCTAGATCCATCCACGTCTCTACAAATGACACAATTTCGTTCCTTTTTATAGCTGAGTAATATTTCATTCTATATATGTACCATGTCTTCTTTATCCATTCATCTGTTGATGGGCATTTAGATTGTCTCCACATCCAGACTATTGTAAATAGTACTGCAATGAACATTGCGGTGCATGTGTCTTTTTGAATTATGGTTTTCTCTGGGTATATGCCCAGTAGTGGGATTGCAGGGTCATATGGTAGTTCTATTTTTACTTTTTAAGGAACCTCCGTACTGTTCTCCAAAGTGGCTGTATCGATTTACATTCCCCCAACAGTGCAAGAGGGTTCCCTTTTCTCCACACCCTCTCCAGCATTTCTTGTTTGTAGATTTTCTGATGATGCCCATTCTAACTGATGTGAGGTGATACTTCATTGTAGTTTTGATTTGCATTTCTCTAATAATTAGTGATGTTGAGCAGCTTCTTATGTGCTTCTTGTCCATCTGTATGTCTTCCAATGGTCTATTTAGGTCTTCTGCCCATTTTGGATTGGGTTGTTTGCTTTTTTAATATTGAGCTGCATGAACTGTTTATATATTTTGGAGATTAATCCTTTGTCCATTGATTTGTTTGCAAATATTTTCTCCCATTCTGAGGGTTGTCTTTTCGTCTTGTTTGTTGTTTCCTTTGCTTTGCAAAAGCTTTTAAGTTTCATTAGGTCCCATTTGTTTATTTTTGTTTCTATTTCCATTACTCTAGGAGGTGGATCAAAAAATATCTTGCTGTGATTTATGTCAAAGAGTGTTTTTCCTATGTTTTCCTCTAAGAGTTTTATAGTGTAAAGTCTTACACTTAGGTCTCTAATCCATGTTGAGTTTATTTTTGTGTATGGTGTTAGGGACTGTTCAAATTTCATTCTTTTACATGTAGCTGTCCAGTTTTCCCAGCACCACTTATTGAAGAGACTCTCTTTTATCCATTGTATATCCTTGCCTCCTTTGTCAGAGATTAGTTGACCATAGGTGTGTGGGTTTATCTCTGGGCTTCCTATGTTGTTCCATTTATCTATATTTCTGTTTTTGTGCCAGTACCATATTGTCTTGATTACTGTAGCTTTGTAGTATAGTTTGAAGTCAGGGAGCCTGAATCCTCCAGCTCCTTTTTTCCCCCTCAAGACTGCTTTGGCTATTCGGGGTCTTTTGTGTCTCCATACAAATTTTAAGATTTTTTGTTCTAGTTCTGTGAAAAATGCCATTGGTAATTTGACAGGGATTGCACTGAATCTATAGATGGCTTTGGGTAGTAGAGTCATTTTCACAATATTGATTCTTACAATCCAAGAACGTGGTATATCTGTCCATCTGATTTTATCATCTTTAATTTCTTTCATCAGTGTCTTATAGTTTTCTGCATACAGGTCTTTTGTCTCCCTAGGTAGGTTTATTCCTAGGTATTTTATTCTCTTTGTTACAGTGGTAAATGGGAGTGTTTCCTTAATTTCTCTTTCATATTATTTATCATTAGTGTATAGGAATGCAAGAGATTTCTGGGCATTAATTTTGTATCCTGCAACTTTACCAAATTCATTGGTTAGCTCTCGTAGTTTTCTGGTGGCATCATTAGGATTCTCTATGTATAGTATCATGTCATCTGCAAACAGTGACAGTTTTACTTCTTCTTTTCTGATTTGTATTCCTTTTATTTCTTTTCCTTCTCTGATGGCTGTGGCTAGGACTTCCAAAACTATGTTGAATAACAGTGGTGAGAGTGGACATCCTTGTCTTGTTCCTGATCTTAGAGGAAATGCTTTCAGTTTTTCACCATTGAGAATGGTGTTGGCTGTGTGTTTGTAATATATGGCCTTTATTATGTTGAGGTAGGTTCATCTATGCCCACTTTCTGGAGAGTTTTTATCATAAATGAGTGTTGAATTTTGTCAAAAGCTTTTTCAACATCTATTGAGATGATCACATGGTTTTTCTTCTTCAATTTGTTAATATGATGTATCACATTGATTGACTTGCATGTATTGAAGAATCCTTGCATCCCTGGAATAAATCCCACTTGATCATGGTGTATGATCCTTTTAACGTGTTGTTGGATTCTCTTTGTTAGTATTTTGTTCAGGATTTTTGCATCTATATTCATCAGTGATATTGGTCTGTAATTTCTTTTTTTTTGTCGCATCTTTGTCTGGTTTTGGCATCAGGATGATGCTGGCCTCATAGAATGAGTTTGGGAGTGTTCCTTACCCTGTAATTTTTTGGAAGAGTTTGAGAAGGATGGATGTTAGCTCTTCTCTAAACGTTTGATAGAATTCACCTGTGAAGCCATCTGGTCCTGGGCTTTTGTTTGTTGGAAGATTTTTAATCACAGTTTCAATTTCATTACTTGTGATTGGTCTGTTCATATTTTCTATTTCTTCCTGGTTCAGTCTTCGAAGGTTACACCTTTCTAAGACTTTGTCCATTTCTTCCAGGTTGTCCATTTTATTGCAATAGAGTTGCTTGTAGTAGTCTCTTAGGATGCTGTGTATTTCTGCGGTGTCTGTTGTAACCTCTCCTTTTTCATTTGTAATTTTATTGATTTGAGTCCTCTCCCTCTTTTTCCTGGTGAGTCTGGCTAATGGTTTATCAATTTGTTTATCTTCTCAAAGAACCAGCTTTTAGTTTTATTGATTTTTTGCTATTGTCTTCTTTATTTCTATTTCATTTATTTCTGCTCTGATCTTTATGATTTCTTTCCTTCTACTAACTTTGGGTTTTGTTTCTTCTTCTTTCTCTAGTTCCTTTAAGTGTAAGGTTAGATTGTTTATTTGAGATGTTTGTGGTTTCTTGAGGTAGGATTATGTTGCTATTAAGTTCCCTCTTAGAACTGCCTTTGCTGCATCCCATAGGTTTTGGATCGTCATGTTTTCATTGTCATTTGTCTCTAGGTATTTTTTGATTTCCTCTTTGATTTCTTCAGTGATTTCTTGGTTATTTAGTAACATATTGTTTAGCCTCCACGTGTTTGTCTTTTTTACTTTTTTTCCCCTGTAATTGATTTCTAATCTCATAGCATTTTGGTCGGAAAAGATGCTTGATATGATTTTAGTTTTCTTAAATTAACTGAGGCTTGATTTGTGACCCAAGATGTGATCTATCCTGGAGAATGTTCCATGTGCACTTGAGAAGAAAGTGTAGTCTGCTGTTTTTGAATGGAATGTCCTATAATTATCAGTTAAATCTATCTGGTCTATTGTGTCATTTAAAACTTATGTTTCCTTATTAATTTTCTGTTTGGATGATCTGTCCATGGTGTAAGTGAGGTGTTAAATTCCCCCACTCTTATTGTGTTACTGTCGATCTCCTCTTTTATATCTGTTAGCAGTTGCCTTATGTATTGAGGTGCTCCTATGTTGGATGCATGTATATTTATAACTGTTATATCTTCTTCTTGGATCGATCCTTTGATCATTATGCAGCATCCTTTCTGGTCTCTTGGAACATTCTTTATTTTAAAGTGTATTTTATCTGGTATGAGTATTGCTACTCCAGCTTTCTTTTGATTTCCATTTGCATGGAATATCTTTTTCCATCCCCTCACTTTCAGTCTGTATGTGTCCCTAGGTTTGAAGTGGGTCTCTTGTAGACAGCATATGTATGGGTCTTGTTTTTGTATCCATTCAGCAAGCCTGTGTCTTTTGGTTGGAGCATTTAATCCATTCATGTTTAAGGTAATTATCGATATGTATGTTACTATTCCCATTTTCTTAATTGTTTTGCATTTGTTTTGTAGGTCCTTCTCTTCTCTTGTGTTTCCCACTTAGAGAAGTTCCCTTAGCATTTGTTGTAGAGCTCGTTTGGTGGTGCTGAATTCTTTTAGCTTTTGCTTGTCTGTAAAGCTTTTGATTTCTCCATTGAATCTGAATGAGATCCTTGCTGGGTAGAGTAATCTTGGTTGTAGGTTCTTCCCTTTCATCACTTTAAATATGTCATGCCACTCCCTTCTGGTTTGTAGAGTTTCTACTGAGAAATCAGCTCTTAACCTTATGGGAGTTCCCTTGTATGTTATTTGTCATTTTTCCTTTGCTGCTTTCAATAATTTTTCTTTGTCTTTAATTTTTGCCAGTTTGATTACTATCTGTCTCGGCATCTTTCTCCTTGGGTTTATCCTGTATGGGACTCTCTGTGCTTCCTGGACTTGGGTGGCTATTTTCTTTCCCATGTTAGGGACGTTTTTGACTATAATTTCTTCAAATGTTTTCTCAGTTCCTTTCTCTTCTCTTCTTCTGGGATCCCTTTAATGCGAATGTTGTTGCCTTTAATGTTGTCCCAGAGGTCTCTTTGGCTGTCTTCATTTCTTTTCATTCTTTTTTCTTTATTCTGTTCTGCAGCAGTGAATTCCACCATTCTGTCTTCCAGGTCACTTATCTGTTCTTCTGCCTCAGTTATTCTGCTATTGATTCCTTCTAGTGTATTTTTCATTTCAGTTATTGTATTGTTCATCTCTGTTTGTTTGTCTTTAATTCTTCTAGGTCTTTGTTAAACATTTCTTGCATCTTCTTGATCTTTGCTCCATTCTTTTTCTGAGGTCCTAGATCATCTTCACTATCATTATTCTGAATTATTTTCCTGGAAGGTTGCCTATTGCCACTTCATTTAGTTGTGTTTCTGGGGCTTTATCTTGTTCATTTATCTGGTACATATCCCTCTGCCTTTTCATCTTGTCTGTCTTTCTGTGAATGTGGTTTTTGTTCCACAGTTGGCAGGAATGTAGTTTTTCTTGCTTCTGCTCTCTGCCCTCTCTCAGCACTTTCTAATGTCCTCTTAGATATGGATATTTGAGAAGTCCTCCAGACAACTGTGCCAAGAGGAAAGGAATGGTTGGTATAGTCTCTTTCTCTTTCTCCCTCAAATAATGTAAACAAAAGTGGCTCCAGTTTTTCAGAATAAAAGTTGTGGGTGAGGCTGCTGGAGAGAGTGCCAAGCTGTCTCACAGAGTGACTCAAGATGACATTAGAGCACTAGTCCCAGTACCATTGGTATAGAATCATAGCCAAGAGGTGAGATGAGATTTTTGCTGTTAAATCAACTCTGCAGTTAGTTTCTGTTTTAATTCTCTTAGAGAGAAATTACTTTTGTAGTCTATTCTAGTTAATTTGCTTTTCTGCAGGACTCTTCCTTAAATTAACAATAGCTTAAGGGGACTTCCCTGGTGGGGCAGTGGTTTACAATCTGCCTGCCAATGCAGAGGACATGGGTTCAATCCCTGGTCTGGGGATATCACACATGCTGCGGAGCAACTAAGCCTGCACGCCACAACTGCTGAGCCCGCGCACCACAAGTATTGAAGCCTGTGTGCCCTAGAGCCTGCACACCACAACTACTGAGCCCACGTGCTGTAACTACTGAAGCCTGTGCACCTAGAGCCCATGCTCCACAGCAAGAGAAGCCACCACAATGAGAAGCCCGTGCACCATGATGAAAATCAGCCTCTGCTTGCCACAACTAGAGAAAGCCCTCACACAGCAACAAGGACCCAATGCAGCCAATAAATAAATAAATAAATAAATGAAATTAAACAAAAAAACAGCACACAAAAAAAACAATAGCTGATAATGTTTGAAGCATATAGAAGTTCAGGATAAGAAGCACTGAATTATGAAATAAAGTCATTCATTTATGTAGTTAGTATTCACTGGGTTCCTAAACTGTATCAGGCACTGTGTCAGGCACCAGTTGTGTTAGTACTTGGGGATATAAATATAATTAATTTTAGTTTTGACAAACTCTACGTTTATAGTCAAAAAAAGACAAAGAAAACTCAATTAAAATGAAGTGACAACTTTAAGAATTCATTATGAACCAAATGCAAACAGGACACAAAGGAGGAACTAACTACTTCTGAGGAATCAGGGAAGGTTTCATTGACTGATGTCATTTGAACTGGATCTACAAGAAGAAGTAGGAATTCCCCAGGCCTCAGTGGCCATTCTAGGCAAAGGAAGGAACAGGAGCAAAGGTATGAAAACTTAAAAATTCCCTGTCTGGCAAACTATTGGTAATCTAGAACATGGAGTATGTTTCAGGAAGTTGTAGGATATAAGAATTAAGACTATGAAATGAGTTGAAAGTCAGTTTTCAATGGCCTAGAAAGTCACTATAATGATAGACTATCTATAATGGGCATGTTTACTGAACAACCCAAAGTGTTTCTTTTTGTAGAGATAAGCATTTACAAAACAGTTAGTTGAATAAAGAGAGATATACAACAAACTATAGTTAGGTTAATATTATAACTCCAGTATAATTCATTTAAAAAATTTCTTTGTGAGAAATTTAAAATATGTAGAAAAATACAAAGAGCAACATTACAAACATGCTTGTTTACCACCCAGAATTAATAGCCATTAATATTTTGTCATATTTGCTTCTACTTTTTGTGGTAAGAAAGGGGGCATTACAGACTATATTTGTTTTCTCAGGCTGCTGCAACAGATTACCACAAACAGGGTGGCTTAAAACAGCAAAAATTTGTTCTCTCATAGTTCTGAATGTCAGAAGTCTAAAGTTAAAATGAAATCAGTGGCCATGCTCACTCTGGAGGCTCTAGGGGAGAATCCTTCTTTGCCTCTTCTAGCATCTGTTATCCCCAGGCATTGCTTGGCTTCTTTGGCTAGTGACTACATCACTCCAATCTCTGTCTTCATCTTCACATCACCTTCTCTTCTATGTGTGTCTTCTCCTCTTCTGTTTCTTATAAGGACACTTGTTAGAATCAGGGTCCACTGGGTAATCCCAATTATTTCATCTCAGGATTGATAACTTAATTACATCTGCAAAGACCCTTTTTCCAAATAAGGTAGCATTCTAGGATTCCAGGAATTTGGATGTGGACATAAATTCTGGGGGAACACCATTCAACGCACTCCATAGATATAACTGAAATCTATTTTATTCAAAAAAATCATCTCATTTCTTATCCCCACTCACTAAAGCTCCTATGTTGCCTTCTTGTCCACTTTTGTGTTGTTTTACATCTTTTCTTTTTTTTGTTGTTTTTTTTGCTTTGTTTATTTTATTTGTTTTTAGTATTTATTTGTTTTATTGAAGTATAGTTGTACAATATTATATGTTACAGGTGCATGATATAGTGAATCAAAATTTTTAAGGTTATACTCCATTTATAGTTATTATAAAATATTAGCTATCTTCCCTGTGTTGTACAACATATCCTTGTAGCTGATTTTATACATAATAGTTTGTACCTCTTAATCCTCTACCCCTATTTTGTCCCTCCCCACTTCCCTCTCCCCCCTGGTAATCATTAGTTTATTCTCTATATCTGTGATTATGCTTCTTTTTTGTTATATTCACTAATTTGTTTTATTTTTTAGATTCCACATATAAGTGATATCATACAGTATTTGTGTTTCTCTGTCTGACTTATTTCACTTAGCATAATACCCTCCAAGTCCATCCATGTTGTTGCAAATTGCAAAATTTCATTATTTTTTATTGCTGAGTAATATTCCATTGTATATGACATATTTATATATTTTATATATATATATATATATATATATATCCATTCATCTGTTGATGTACACAGGTTGCTTCCATATCTTGGCAATTACATCATTTATTTTCATTTATATGAAATCACCTAGTAGGTTTTCTATGTGTGTATGGTTTTGGATTTACAAAACTATCATCCTGTACAAATTGTCCTGAAATTTGCCTTTTTATCTCAGTGCTATATTTTTGAGAACTGGCTAGTTTTGGGAAATAAAAATAGCTATGTTGTAGTCTATTTCTCTTTATTTTTATTAGTCAGGATAAGCTAGGTCCCCCAAATCTCAGTTATTTAACACAGGAAATGTTTACATCTCACTCCTGCTATACAACCACATGGGTCAGTGGCATGCTCTGCTCTATAGATTCACTCAGGGGCCCAGGCTGAAGAAGGTTTCACCATCTTGGCAGCACACCATATGAAAATCAAGGCCTCCTCAGTTACACAGTAGGAGAAAAGAAAGCTGTAAGGTTTCATACACGCAATTATATGCTTCAGTACAGAAGTGTTATTTCCATTCATAAGTTATTAGCCAGAAATAATCACATGACCCCACACCTAGATGCAAAGGAGGTGTAGACGTATGTCCAGAAGGAAAGAGCTGGATACAGTGAGCAATAGAAATCTCAACCACTTCGCTATTATCCTATCACATGAATATATCACATTATAAACCCATTTCCCTATTGATGGATGTTAAGGGAGTTTCCAAGTTTTGACATTGTAAATAATGCTACACTAGGCATTTGTATATGGTAATTTTTGTCCTTATGTGAACATTTCTCCAAGTCATATACCTAGAAATGGGATTGTTGTGTCATAGGTTATGCATGTTATTTATTTAGTAGAGGCTGTTATATTGTTTCCAAACTGGATTATTAGTTTACATTCTCACCAGCAGAATATGAGAGTACCATTTTTCCCTACATTTTTACCAGCCTTTAACATTTTCATGCCTTTTATTTTTCACCAGTTAGATAGGTGGAAAGGGCATCTCACTGTTGTTTTAATGTATGGTTTCCTGATTAGTAGGTTTAACATGTCAGAGAGAGAGCTATTTTTGTCTATTTGACTTAGTCAGCAAATATTTATTGTGCACTTACTATACACCAGAAGCTGTGGTAGGGCCTAGGGATGTAGTATTAATACCCAATTTTAGGCAATAAGTCTGGTCCTGGGGTGTGGTAGAAGACAGGAGAGATCAAGTAGGTTCTTCAGGTCCTGACAGATTCAAAGTGGAGGTGACCTCAGAGACAGCACTAGTAAGATTATGCCATCATCCTAGGGCAGAAGTTGTGTACTCTGAGCCACTCTCCTCCCCAAAACATTTTTCTAACCTAGATGATAAGTATGCATTGAGGGGAGGCGTGGTGAGCTCTTAGCATACTGAGACCGAGCTAAGGGTAATTTAGATTCCTGTTCCACTGTCTGTGGAAGTCTAAGAGCTTCATAAGATTTCTGTGCAGCTTTCTTGGGGAAAACCTCAGTCTTTCATGGTCACCTCTGCCTCTAGGTTATACTTGTATATACTACCTCTGTTTCACACTGCACTGAAACACATGTAAAATTTCCTTTCTCTTTACAGACCGCGACACAGATTGCTACTTGCCTACTTTACTATTCATTCTCCTTCTCTTCTTGTTTGTTAGTAAAGATTTAGAAAAGATTTATATCACAAAATATGAAAAAAAATAACAACTTCTTATCTTAAAATATTCTTCACCCCACCACAAGAGAATTTTTATTAGCCTCTTAACTACGTGTAATCATCCTTACCTGTATTTACCACCATTTCTGTAGTTTCTTTCTCTGTCTACTTGGGTGCAAAACTCAAATTTCCCATTCGTTGATGTTGAACCCTACAACTATCTGCTTATATTGCTTTGGCTTTTGCCATTTGGGCTTTACATATACCCAAATTTATTTATTTTCTCAAGCATGAAGTCTGTGCCAGCTTAACAGCGTAATAGATAAATTATTTTTACCTCATTGTACTTTAATAATAATAGTAACTAACATTTATTGAGTACTTAGTATGGGATAGGCACCATGTTATATTCTTCACATTTTTCTTTTTCACTTTTAAAAACAGCTATATTGAGGGATCATTGACATGAAATAAATCACACATATTTAAAGAGTAAAAATTGATGTTTTGACATGTGTCCACATTCACAAACTCATCTCCTCCCCAGGCAACTACTAATCTTTAACTTTGACTTTAATTAATAGCTAACTTTTAACTACTAATTCTTTAACTCACTATAAAATTTTTTGTGTGTTCTATAGTTTTTTTTTTTTTTTTTTTTCCCAGTACGCGGGCCTCTCACTGTTGTGGCCTCTCCCATTGCGGAGCACAGGCTCCGGACGCGCAGGCTCAGTGGCCATGGCTCACAGGCCCAGCCGCTCCGTGGCATGTGGGATCTTCCCAGACCGGGGCACGAACCCGTGTCCCCTGCATCGTCAGGCAGACTCTCAACCACTGCGCCACCAGGGAAGCCCACTGCACCACCAGGGAAGTCCTATAGTTTTATATAAAGGGAATCACACACTATATATTCTTCTTTATTTGGCTTCTTTCACTCAGCATAATTGAGATTTATCAACGTTGCATGTATCAGTGTTTCATTCTCTTTTGTATATTTTATACATGTTTTCCATTATATAGACATAATGCAATTTGTTGATCTTTTCATCTGTTGATAGACATTTGAGAGCCACCCCACACACAAGATTTTAGCTATTGCAAATAAAGCTACTATGAACATTCATGTACAAATCTTTGTGTGTATATAATCTTTTGATTCTCTTGGGTAAATACCTAGGAGAGGGATGACTGGGTCAGATGGTAGGTGAATGTTAGTTGTTTAAGAAACTGCCACAATGTTTTCTAAAACAGTTGTAACGTATTCATTTCTATGAGCAGTAGACTATCCTTTGTTGCCTGACTTACACTGTCTTGAAAACCATTGTTTCATATATTTTGTCCTGTGTTTTTGTTTTGTCATGCAGGAGTATAATTCTAGTTCCTGTTACTTTAACTTAGACTAAAGCAGAAATCCTTTGCTGCCTTATTTAGTGTTTACAACCACCAGCTAATGTAGGCAGTCTTGTTCTCCCCACATTAGTGATAGAGAAACTGCTTTATTTCAAGCATTCATTCTCTGTTCCGACTGTTCCTTTTCATTTGTTTGTCTAGTCAGTCAGTATTCCAGTCACTGCTGTACCAAACACTGTGATTGTGTGCTGACTATATGAAAGAATAGAAAGAGATTTTCATTGTAGGAGTATCACTCTGGTATCATTAGAGGGCAAATTAGAAAGTATGAGAGAAGAGGCAGGTACAATAATCCATAAAAGAAATGGTGAGAAGAACTAGTGACAATGGCAACAGGGTGGAAAGAAGTCTTCACATATATTTATATTCAGGAAGTGATACACAGATTTATGGAGTAACAGCTACTTTCCATGCATGGACTCAAAACTTGTCTTTTAATTAACTAAGCAACTTAGTGGTTGGATGGAGATGGATGATACTTATACTCATTCCTTCCTTCCTTTATTCAGCCAGCCGTAGCAGGTGGAAGCACTTACATACACAAACTGTTTGCCAACAGGTGAAGTAAACCTGGTATCTTTGATTCTGCCTCAGTCTGGTTCAGGTTTCTCTGCATATTTCTTACTTTCTTTAGGTCACTACTATTATACCACTTATATCCAGGGTGTAGCTTAGAATCAGAAAGATAACGAAAAAGATATTTTAGAAGAGTATAAAATAGCATGACAAAATGTTTTGCTTTTTTTTTTTTTTTTTTTTTTGTGGTTCGCAGGCCTCTCACTGTTGTGGCCTCTCCCGTTGTGGAGCACAGGCTCTGGACGCGCAGGCTCAGCGGCCATGGCTCACGGGCCCAGCCGCAGCATGTAGGATCTTCCTGGACCGGGGCACGAACCCGTGCCCCCTGCATCGGCAGGCAGACTCTCAACCACTGCACCACCAGGGAAGCCCTGCATTTTTATTAGGTGACAAAGACATTCATCTTTGGGGAAAAATATATAAATGTTCTACTGAAATGTTAAGTGTTTCTTTTTAGACACAGGGCATATTTCATTTTTTCATTTTACTTTGTGTTTTACTGTTTCTTTTGGCCGTTTTACTTTTTATAGTAAACAAATATTATTTTTATAGTAAAAATGAAATCAATGCAAAATCAGGCATGGACAAACCATTTCTGACTTCTGATTTGGGCTTCCAAAACTCCCTGTTTTATACCACTTTTAAACATTGCCCACCCCTATATAGATCTAAACATAATAGATCCTTGTTATTCTATATCTCTGTGGACATCACCTTCCTTAATTAGCTTCCCAGTCCTGGCCCACTATATCCAGCTCCAGGTCAAGTCTCAGTCGACTTGGTGTGATAATGAAACAGAGTAATGTTTAAGAACATCTGGGTCAAATAGAATTGAGTTCATAGCCTCTGTCATTTACTAGCTATGTCATTTACTAGCTATGCAGATTTGGACAAGTTAACCTCTCTAAACCTCAGTTTTCTCATCTGTAGCACAGGCCAGAAATATTGATATTATTGGATTGTCATGAGAATTGAGTGAGATCATGCATATAAAGTGACTAGCATAATCCATGCATATTTCATAAATAAAAAGCTGTCATTATCTTTATTGATTAAGGAAAATCTAACCTTGCATTTCCCCCTAAATCAAATCTAGCAGGTATTGTGATGATACAACATTTGAAGGCAATTAGAATTCAACTCTCCTTCTTCTTTCTTCTCCCTTTCTAGATCTAGGTTCATGAAGACTGGGCAAAATGGAAAAAGTAGGCAGAATCACATATCAACATATACAAATTAATTTTCTACAAGCGAGGCACTTTGCATTTCCAAATTGCTCAGGAACATACATCCATATACAGGATCAGACCATTGTAAAAGAATGGCTCTGTGGTCTAGTGATAACAACCCTGGAGCCCAAACTGCCTGCCTTTCAATCTGAACTACTACTTACTAACTCTTACCTTGTAAAAATTATCTAAACTCTTTGTGACTCAGTTTCCTATTCTTTTGGTTGTTAAGAACATTAAATTAGATTATGTGAAGTATTTAGAATTGTGCTTAGCACATAATAAGCCTCATGTGTTTACTATCATCATCACCTGCATTTGCATTTAAATATCCCATCTTTTGTATACTTATCAATAAACAAATGCATTATGTTTTGTCCAAATATTAAGATTGGGCTGAATAGAATCTTTATTCCTATTCTACAGTTGAGGAAATTGAAGCTCAGGGAGATAAAGTAACTTGCCCAATATTACACAGATATGTAAAGGTATATAGAAGAGGGCCTTATACATAATAAGCTCTCAATAAATATTATTATATGAAAAGCTGAAATTTGATCCTAGGTCTCCATACCTTCAAAAAACACTTTTTTTGGTCACTCCACAAAGCTAGTCAACTAGCTCTTTTTTAAAATTTTGTTGGCTAATCTGCTTTTTTGCATTTACCTAATGGCAGTGAGCAGCTGCATATCTGGAAATACAGGAAAATATATTATTATAGTTTAAACCATTGAATAATTGACTATTTTCAGTGATGTGGCATTAAACTTTTTTGGAAAAAAAAGAACTAGAAAGTGAAATGATATATCCACATGAAAATCCTCTTAAGAGCAAAACATATACAGTAATTATATTATTAGGTGAAGCTGCCATCTTTACAAAGTTAGGTATTATATTACCCTATATTAAGGATGTTAGATTTTTAAAGTGGGTGTTTCAAATGTCTACTCTTAATTATCACTGTGTAACTGAAGCAACACATGGACTCCTGCCTGCTCTCTCATGTCTCCTTAGATTTATTTGGAGATTGTTTTCTTAATTTACATTGAGACATTTATGTTCACAGATTCAGAAGCCCAAGCAGGGTAGCCACTGTCTTATTGTATAATTGTGGGGAAGTCTAAGCCTATTTCCCACTTCTTCTCAAACCTGGATATTACGTCTCAGTTGAGGTAAATGAACTTTGGTCTTGTCCGTTAATTCTCTGCTCACTTTATAAGGATAATGGTAATATATTATTAATATTTATTGATCCCTTCTTATAGGACAAGCACTATGTTAAATACTTAACAATAATTGTCACATTTATTCCTCAAAAAAATTAATATTCTCATTGCACAAAGGTGCAAAATGAAGCTTTGAAAGGCAGCATAATGAGCTCAAATTATAGCCAGGATGACTCCAGAACCTTTTCTCTCTTTTTTTTTTAGCATATATATTTTTTAACATCTTTATTGGAGTATAACTGCATTACAATGGTGTGTTAGTTTCTGCTTTATAACAAAATGAATCAGCTATACATATACATATATATGCATATCTCCTTCCTCTTGCTTCTCCCTCCCATCTTCCCTAACCCACCCCTCTAGGTGGTCACAAAGCACTGAGCTGATTTCCCTGTGCTTTGCGGCTGTTTCCCACTAGCTATCTGTTTTACATTTGGTAGCGTATATTTGTGAGTGCAACTCCCTGGCTTCATCCCAGCTTGCCCTTCCCTCTCCCTGTGTCCTCAAGTCCATTGAATATGTCTGCGTCTTTATTCCTATCCTGCCCCTAGGTTCATTGGAAACTTTTTTTTTGATTCCATATGTATGTGTTAACATATGGTATTTGTTTTTCTCTTCCTTACTTCACTGTGTATGACAGATTCTAGGTCCATCCACCTCACTACAAATAACTCAATATCGTTTCTTTTTATGGCTGAGTAACATTCCATTATATATAAGTGCCACATCTTCTTTATCCATTCATCTGTTGATGGACACTTAGATTGCTTCCAATACTTTGCTATTGTAAAGAGAGCTTCAATGAACATTGTGCTACATGACTCTTTTGAAATATGGTTTTCTCAGGGTGTATGCCCAGTAGTGGGATTTCTGGGTCATATGGTAGTTCTATTTTTAGCTCGTTAAGGAACCTCCATACTGTGCTCCATAGTGGCTGTATCCATTTACATACCAACCGACAGTGCAAGAGAGTTCCCTTTTCTTCATACCCTCTCCAGCATTTACTGATTGTAGATTTTTTGATGATGGCCATTCTGACGGGTGTGAGGTGATACCTCATTGTAGTTGTTTTTTTTTTTTTTTACATCATTATTGGAGTATAATTGCTTTACAGTGGTGTGTTAGTTTCTGCTTTATAACAAAGTGAATCAGTTATACATATACATATGTTCCCATATCTCTTCCCTCTTGCGTCTCCCTCCCTCCCACACTCCCTATCCCACCCTTCTAGGTGGTCACAAAGCACCGAGCTGATCTCCCTGTGCTATGCGGCTACTTCCCACTAGCTATCTATTTTACATTTGGTAGTGTATATATGTCCATGCCACTCTCTCATTTTGTCACAGCTTACCCTTCCCCATCCCCATATCCTCAAGTCCATTCTCCAGTAGGTCTGTGTCTTTATTCTTGTCTTACCCCTAGGTTCTTCATGACTTTTTTTTTCTTAAATTCTCTATATATGTGTTAGCATACGGTATTTGTTTTTCTCTTTCTGACTTACTTCACTCTGTATGACAGACTGTAGGTACATCCACCTCATTACAAATAGCGCAAATTCATTTCTTTTTATGACTAATATTCCATTGTATACATGTGCCACATCTTCTTTATCCATTCATCTGATGATGGACACTTAGGTTGTTTCCATCTCTGGGCTATTGTAAATAGAGCTGCAATGAATATTTTGGTACATGACTCTTTTTGAATTATGGTTTTCTCAGGGTATATGCCCAGTAGTGGGATTGCTGGGTCATATGGTAGTTCTATTTGTAGCTTTTTAAGGAACCTCCATACTGTTCTCCATAGTGGCTGTACCAATTCACATTCCCACGAGCAGTGCAAGAGTGTTCCCTTTTTTTCACACCCTCTCCAGCATTTATTGTTTCTAGATTTTTTGATGATGTCCATTCTAACTGGTGTGAGATGATATCTCATTGTAGTTTTCATTTGCATTTTTCTAATGAATAATGATGTTGAGCATTCTTTCATGTGTTTGTTGGCAGTCTGTATATCTTCTTTGGAGAAATGTCTATTTAGGTCTTCTACCCTTTTTTGGATTGGGTTGTTTGTTTTCTTGTTATTGAGCTGCATGAGCTGCTTGTAAATTTTGGGGATTAATCAGTTGTCAGTTGCTTCATTTGCAAATATTTTCTCCCAGTCTGAGGGTTGTCTTTTGGTCTTGTTGATGGTTTCCTTTGCTGTGCAAAAGCTTTGAAGTTTCATTAGGTCCCATTAGTTTATTTTTGTTTTTATTTCCATTCGTCTAGGAGGTGGGTCCAAAAGGATATTGCTGTGATTTATGTCATAGAGTGTTCTGCCTATGTTTTCCTCTAAGAGTTTGATAGTTTCTGGCCTTACATTTATGTCTTTAATCCATTTTGAGCTTATTTTTGTGTATGGTGTTAGGGAGTGATCTTTAACATGTACTTTAACATACTTTAACATGTACCTGTCCAGTTTTCCCAGCACCACTTATTGAAGAGGCTGTCCTATCTCCACTGTACATTCCTGCCTCCTTTATCAAAGATAAGGTGACCATATGTGTGTGGGATTACCTCTGGGCTTTCTATCCTGTTCCATTGATCTATCTTTCTGTTTTTATGCCAGTACCATACTGTCTTGATTACTGTAGCTTTGTAGTATAATCTGAAGTCAGGGAGCCTGATTCCTCCACCTCCGTTTTTCGTTCTCAAGATTGCTTTGGCTATTCGGGGTCTTTTGTGTTTCCATACACATTGTGAAATTTTTTGTTCTAGTTCTGTGAAAAATGCCAGTGGTAGTTTGATAGGAATTGCATTGAATCTGTATATTGCTTTGGGTAGTAGAATCATTTTCACAATGTTGATTATTCCAATCCAAGATAATGGTATATCTCTCCATCTATTTGTATCATCCTTAATTTCTTTCATCAGTGTCTTATAATTTTCTGCATACAAGTCTTTTGTCTCCTTAGGTAGGTTTATTCCTAGATATTTTATTCTTTTTGTTGCAATGGTAAATGGGAGTGTTTTCTTGATTTCACTTTCAGATTTTTCATCATTAGTATATAGGAATGCAAGAGATTTCTGTGCATTAATTTTGAATCCTGCTACTTTATCAAATTCATTGATTAGCTCTAGTAGTTTTCTGGTAGCATCTTTAGGATTCTCTATGTATAGGATCATGTCATCTGCAGATAGTGACAGCTTTACTTCTTCTTTTCTGATTTGGATTCCTTTTATTTCCTTTTCTTCTCTGATTGCTGTGGATAAAACTTCCAAAACTATGTTGAATAAGAGTGGGGAGAGTGGGCCACCTTTTCTTTTTCCTGATCTTAGTGGGAATGGTTTCAATTTTTCACCATTGAGGACGATGTTGGCTGTGGGTTTGTCATATATGGCCTTTATTGTGTTGAGGAAAGTTCCCTCTATGCCTACTTTCTGGAGGGTTTTTATCATAAATGGGTGTTAAATTTTGTTAAAAGCTTTCTCTGTATCTATTGAGATGATCATATGGTTTTTCGCCTTCAATTTGTTAATATGGTGTATCACATTGATTGATTTGTGTATATTGAAGAATCCTTGCATTCCTGGAATAAACCCCACTTGATCATGGTGTATGATCCTTTTAATGTGCTGTTGGATTCTGTTTGCTAGTATTTTGTTGAGGATTTTTGCATATATGTTCATCAGTGGTATTGGCTTGTAGTTTTCTTTCTTTGTGACATCCTTGTCTGGTTTTGGTATCAAGGTGATGGTGGCCTCGTAGAATGAGTTTGGAAGTGTTCCTCGTTCTGCTATACTTTGGAAGAGTTTCAGAAGGATAGGTGTTAACTCTTCTCTAAATGTTTGATAGAATTCGCCTGTGAAGCCATCTGGTCTTGCGCTATTGTTTGTTGGAAGATTTTTAATCATGGTGTCAATTTCAGTGCTTGTGATTGGTCTGTTCGTATTTTCTATTTCTTCCTGGTTCAGTCTCCACAGGTTGTGTATTTCTAAGAATTTGTCCATTTCTTCCAGGTTGTCCTTTTTATTGGCATAGAGTTGCTTGTAGTAATCTCTCATGATCCTTTGTATTCCTGCAGTGTCAGTTGTTTCTTCTCCTTTTTCATTTCTAATTCTGTTGGTTTGAGTCTTCTCCCTTTTTTTCTTGATGAGTCTGGCTAATGGTTTATCAATTTTGTTTATCTTCTCAAAGAACCAGCTTTTAGTTTTATTGATCTTTGCTATAGTTTCTTTCATTTCCTTTTCATTTATATCTGATGTGATCTTTATGATTTTTTTCCTTCTGCTAACTTTGGGGTTTTTTTGTTCTTCTTTCTCTAATTGCTTTAGGTGCAAGGTTAGGTTGTTTTTTTGAGATGTTTATTGTTTTCTGAGGTAGAATTGTATTGCTATAAACTTCCCTCTTACAACTGCTTTTGCTGCATCCCATAGGTTTTGGGTCATCCTGTCTCCATTGTCGTTTGTTTCTAGGTATTTTTTTTATTTCCTCTTTGATTTCTTCAGTGATCACTTCGTTATTAAATAGTGTATAGTTTAGCCTCCATGTGTTTGTATTTTTTACAGATCTTTTACTGTAATTGATATCTAGTGTTATAGCATTGTGGTCGGAAAAGATACTTGATATGATTTCAATTTTCTTAAATTTACCAAGGCTAGATTTGTAAACCAAGATATGATCTATCCTGGAGAATGTTCCATGAGCACTTGCGAAAAATGTGTATTCTGTTGTGTTTGGATGGAATGTCCTATAAATATCAATTAAGTCCATTTTGCTTAATGTATCATTTAAAGCTTGTGTTTCCTTATTCATTTTCATTTTGGATGATATGTCCATTGGTGCAAGTGGGGTGTTAAAGTCCCCTACTATGATTGTGTTACTGTCAATTTCCCCTTTTATGGCTGTTAGTATTTTCCTTATGTATTGAGGTGCTCCTGTATTGGGTGCATAAATATTTACAATTGTTAAATCTTCTTCTTGGATTGATCCCTTGATCATTATGTAGTGTCCGTCTTTGTCTCTTCTAATAGTCTTTATTTTGAAGTCTATTATGTCTGATATGAGAATTGCTACTCCATGTTGATTTCCATTTGCATGGAATATTGTTTGACATCCCCTCAGTTTCAGTCTGTATGTGTCAGGTCTGAAATGGGTCTCTTGTAGACAGCATATATACGGGCCTTGTTTCTGTATCCATTCAGCAAGTCTATGTCTTTCTTTTGGAGCATTTAGTCCATTTACATTTAAGGTAATTATTGATATGCATGTTCATATTACCATTTTCTTAATTGTTTTGGGTTTGTTATTGTAGGTCTTTTCCTTCTCTTGTGTTTCCTGCCTAGAGAAGTTCCTTTAGCATTTGTTGTAAAGCTGGTTGGTGGTGCTGAACTCTCTTAGCTTTTGCTTGTCTGTGAAGGTTTTAATTTCTCCATCAAATCTGAATGAGATCCTTGCTGGGTAGAGTATTCTTTCATCACTTTAAATATGTCCTGCCACTCCTTTCTGGCTTGCAGGGTTTCTGCTGAATGATCAGCTGTTAACCTTATGGGGATTCCTTTGTATGTTGTTGTTTTTCCCTTGCTGCTTTTAATATTTTTTTCTTTGTATTTAATTTTGTTTGTTTGATTAATATTTGTCTTGGCGTGTTTCTCCTTGGATTTATCCTGTATGGGACTCTCTGCGCTTCCTGACTTGATTGACCATTTCCTTTCCCATATTAGGGAAGTTTTCATCTTTAATTTTTCACATATTTTCTCAATTCTTTTCTGTTTCTATTCTTCTGGGACCCCTATAATTCAAATGTTGATATGTTTAATGTTGTCCCAGATGTCCCTGAGAGTGTCTTCAATTCTTTTTATTCTTTTTTCTTTATTCTGCTCTGTGGTAGTTATTTCAACTATTTTATCTTCCAGGTCACTTATCCATTCTTCTGCCTCAGTTATGCTGTTATTGAACACTTCCAGACAATTTTTAATTTCATTTATTGTGTTGTTCATCATTGTTTGTTTGCTCTTTAGTTTTTCTATATCCTTTTTAAACGTTTCTTGTATTTTCTTCATTCTATTTCCAAGATTTTGGATCATCTTTACTATCATTACTCTGAATTATTTCTCAGGTAGACTGCCTCTTTCATCTTCATTTGTTTGGTGTGGTTGGTTTTTACCTTGCTCCTTCATCTGCTGCATGTTTCTCTGTCTTCTCATTTTGTTTAACTTACAGTGTTTTAAGTGTCCTTTTCACAGGCTGCAGGTTTGTAGTTCCTATTGTTTTTGCTGTCTGCCCCCTGTGCTTAAGTTTGGTTCAGTGGGTCGTGTAGGCTTCCTGGTTGAGGGGACTGGTGCCTGTGTTCTCTTGGATGAGACTGGATCTTGTCTTTCTGGTGGGCAGGACCACATCCAGTCATGTGTTTTGGGGTGTCTGTGACCTTATTATGATTTTAGCAGCCTCTATGGTAATGGCTGAGGTTTTATTCCTGTCTTGCTAGTTTTTTGACATAGGGTGTCCATCACTGTAGCTTTCTTGTTGTTGAGTGGAGCTGGGTCTTAATGTTGAGATGGAGATCTCTTGGAGAGCTTTCACTGTTTGATATTACACAGAGCCAGGAGGTCTCTGGTGGATCAATGTCCTGAACTCAGCTCTCCCACCACAGAGGCACAGGCCTGACACCCAGCCGGAGCATGAAGACCCTGTCAGCCACACTTCTCAGAAGAAAAGGGAGAAAAAAAGAAAGACAGAAAGAAAACAAAATAAAGTTGTTAAATTAAATTTTTTTAATTATTAAAAATAAAAAAGTAAAGAGAAAAAAAGAAGGAAAAAACAATGAAAGAAAGAAAGAAGAGAACAACCAAACCAAAAAAGAAATCCACCAATTATAAAAAGCGCTAAAAACTATCCTAAAAAACAAATTAAAGAAACAAACAAAACACCAGACAGACAGAACCCTAGGACAAATGGTAAAAGCAAAGCTATACAGACAAAGTCACAAAAAGAAGTATACACATATACACTCACAAAAAGAGAAAAGGGAAATATATATATATATATATAAATGAAGAGAGCAACCAAATCAATAAACAAATCTACCAGTGATAATAAATGCTAATTACTAAACTAAGATAAACATAAAACTAGAAACAAATTAGAGGCAGAAAGCAAACCCAAGACTACAGTTGCTCCCAAAGTCCACCACCTCAATTTTGGGATGTTTTGTCTTCTATTCAGGTATTCTGCCGGTGCAGGGTACATGAAGTTGATTGTGGAGATTTAATTCACTGCTCCTGAGGCTGCTGGGAGAAATTTCCCTTTCTCTGCTTTGTTCACACAGCACCTGGGGTTCAGCTTTCAATTTGGCCCCGCCTCTGCGTGTAGGTTGCCTGAGAGCATCTGTTCCCTGCCCAGACAGGACAGGGTTAAAGTAGCAGCTGATTAGGGGGCTCTGGCTCACTCAGGCTGGGGGGAGGGAGGGATACGGAATGCGGGGCTAGCCTGCAGTGGCAGAGGCCAGTGTGACATTGTAGCAGCCTGAGTCACGCCATGTGTTCTCCCAGGGAAGTTGTCCCTGGATCTCGGAACCCTGGAAGTGGCAGGCTGCACAGGCTCCTGGGAGGGGAGATGTGGATAGTGACCTTTGCTTGCATACAGGCTTCTTGGTGGCTGCAGCAGCAGCCTTAGCGTCTCGTGCCCGCCTCTTGTGTCTGCGCTGATAGCCACGGCTCGCCACCGTCTCTGGAGCTCCTTTAGGCAGTGCTCTGAATCCCGTCTCCTCGCAAACCCCAAAACAATTGTCTCTTGCCTCTTATGCAGGTCCAACCTTTCTTCTGGACTCCCTGCTGGCTAGCTGTAGCTCATTAGCCCCCTTCAGGATGTGTTCACGCAGCCAACCCCAGTCCGCTCCCTGGGATTTGACGTCCAAAGCCCCAGCCTCAGCTCCCAGCCCCCACCCGTCCCGGTGGGTGAGCAGACAAACCTCTCAGGCTGGTGATTGCTGCTCAGAACCGATCCTCTGTGGAGGAATCTCTCTGCTTTGCCCTCTGCACCCCTATTGCTGCACTCTCCTCCATGTTATGAAGCTTCCCCCCTGCTTCCCCTCGTCTGTGTCAGTGAAGGGGCCTCCTAGTGTGTGGAAACTTTTCCTCCTTCACAGCTCCCTCCCAGAGGTGCAGGTCCATCCCTATTCTTTTTTCTCTGTTTTTTCTTTTTTCTTTTGCCCTTTCCAAGTACGTGAGGAGTTTCTTGCCTTTTGGGAAGTCTGAGTTCTTCTGCCAGCATTCAGTAGTTGTTCTGTAGGAGTTGTTCTACATGTAGATGTATTTCTGATGTATTTGTGGTTAGGAAGGTGATCTCCATGTCTTAATCCTCTGCCGTGTTGAACGTCTCTCCAGAACCTTTTCTCTTAAACACAGTATTTTTTTCTTATTACAAGTGCAATGTATATTTGTTGTAGAAATTATAGAAAATATAGATGATCGGAATGAAGAAAACAAAAACAACTCATAACCCAATTAAAAAGAAATAGCCACTGTTAGCATGTTGGCAGAATTTTACTTTTTCATATATCTCCATAGCTACCTTAGTTATAGAGATATAGAGTCAAAAATGTAAGATTGTGTCCATATTATTTTTCTTAACAATTCGATAATATGAAACTACTTTGCAAACCTACTTTATCTTCCACTGGCAATGCATTCTAAGTATTTTCCACACTTTAAATATTTTTGTATAACATTCTTTTAAAGGATTCTCAGGAGATCATTGTTTGGCTCCATCATAGTTCATTTTATCAATCCCTTGGCATTGGGCAATTAAGTTCTAGAATAAACAATACTATAATAGAGAGGTTGGTGTTCTATGATTATTGAGTTACACCAAATTCCCATATATGGAATTGAGGCTAAATATATTTAAAACACTTCTGAGCCATGTTAATCAAATGACCTCCAATTTATACCATTTTATACCCACTCCAGCAGTGTATAAATGTGTCAGCCTGATTACTATCAAAATTAAAAACCCTTTTCTTAATGAGATAACATTCTTAACTCGTTAGATTAGACATTTTAGGGCTAATGGCACTCTATAATTTTGTTTTGTTTGTTTTTTTTTTTTCCTTTTGCAACTCTCCTATACATGTCTCCCACACCCTGAATCACCCTTCTCTCTCTCTCTGTCTTTCTCTCTCTGTCTCTGTCTGTTTCTCTTATAATAGTGATGATTTTTTCTTGGTTGTGAGAGCTTTTAACAAAACTGATACAATTTTTATTTGAGCAGTTTTAGGTTTACAAAAAATAATTGAACAAATAGGGCTTCCTTGGTGGCACAGTGGTTGAGAGTCTGCCTGCCGATGCAGGGGACTCGGGATCGTGCCCCGGTCTGGGAAGATCCCACATGCTGCGCAGCGGCTGGGCCCATGAGCCGTGGCCACTGAGCCTGCGCATCTGGAGCCTGTGCTCCACAACGGGAGAGGCCACAACAGCGAGAGGCCCGCGTACCCAAAAAAAATAAATAAATAATGGAACAAATAGTACAGAAAGTTACCATATACACCCCTTGCCACTCCCCTGAATTTCCCCTATTATATAACATCTTGCATTAGTGCAATATGTTTATTACATTTGATGAGTCTATATCGATAAAAATATTATCAACTGAAGTCTATAGTGTACACTAAGGTACACTCTTTATGTTGTACATCCTATTGATTTTTACAAATGTATAACGACATATAACCATCGTTACAGTTTCATATGGAATAATAGTTTCACTACCCTAAAAATCCATTATGCTTCACCTATTCATCCCTCTCTCTCTCCCTTCTCCCAACCCCCTAACAACCACTGATCTTTTTACTGTCTGCATAGTTTTGCCTTTTTCAGAATGTCATATAGTTGGAATCATACAGTATGTAGTCTTTTCATACTACATACCACGTCCACATAGCAATGCACATTTGTTTCCTTTCTGTCTTTTCATGACTTGATAGCTCATTTCTTTTTATTGCTGAATAATATTCCATTGTATAAATTACCATAGGTTATCCATTTACCTATTGAAGGACATCTTGCTTTTTTTCAAGTTTTAGACATTATGAATAAACCTTCTATAAGCGTGTGTGTGCAGGTTTTTGTGTGGACTTAAGTTTTCAGCTCATTTGTGTAAATACCAAGGGCCATAATTGGTGGATCCTATGGTAAGAATACATTTAGTGTTGTAAGAAACCACCACTCTGTCTACCAAAGTGGCTGCAAATTTTGCACACTCATCAGCAGTAAATGAGAGTTCCTGTTGCTTTGTATCTTCACTAGTATTTCGTGTTGTCACCGTTTTGGATTTTGGCCATTCTAATAGGTTCATAGCAATATATCATTGGCATTTTAATTTGCAATTCCCTCATGACATATGACGTTGAGCATCTTTTAATATGTTTATTTGCCATCCATGTCTTCTTTGGTGCGGTATCTTTTCAGATCTCTAGTGAATTGTTTATTAATTGAGCTGTTTGTTTCCTTATTGTTGAGTTTTAAGATTTCTTTGTGTATTTTGGATACCAGTCTTTTATCTGTTATGTATTTTGCAAATATTTTCTCCCAGTCTGTGGCATACTTTTTCATTATCTTAAGGGAAAGTTTTTTATATTGAGTAAATTAATTCTTTTTCTGTTTTATAGAACTGGTTGTATTTTCCCACTTTATTAATTACCTTTCAGTTTTCTTCAAAGTATTTTTTGATGTTCAGAGGTTTTTGTTTTCAAATTGTCAAATCCATAAATCTTTTTCCTTGGAACTCATTTCTTTGTGGTTAAACAAAGAAAGACCCTTTCCTGTCAAGAGCATATAGCAAATTGTTCAATTATACTCTCTTTAAAGTCTCTATGGCTTTACTTGGTTTTTCTTCCTCTCCTCCACTCCCTCCTCTCCCTCCTCTTCCATCTTTTACATTTAACCTTTAATCTACTATATTTTGGCTAGTTAAGTTAGACATAGTGACCTAAATTTACTTTTTTCTCAATGGTTAGCCAGTTATTCATCATTATTTGTTGAAAAATTTATTCTGTGTCATTAGAATATAGTTTTAATACCTATAAGTTTGTAATATATTTTATTACTTGAGCATGTCCCTCTTTATTACTCTTTTTTTAAAAAGTGTTCTTAACTATTCTCTTGTGTTTTGAAAGACGATTTTTTTGAATTACTCTTTCACATTCTAAAAATATATTTGGCATTTTTATTGAAGTCATATTTAATCCATAGGATAATTTGAGCAGAGTTGACATATTATGATATTGTCTTTCCATCCAGAAAATAGTGTGTTTTATCTTTTTCTGTTCATACTAGAGTTGAGTAACTTTATTTAAGCAAGTCTTCATTTTTTGTTAAGTTTATTTGGAGGTGGTTTCTATTTTTATTGCTATTGAGCATTAGATATTTTTTCTATTATGTTTTGGAACTGGGTTTTGCTAATATATGGAGAAGCTATTTATTCTTATATGTATGTCCATTTAAATCATGGGTTTTTATGAGATATTAGTGTTTCTGGGAACTTTAGACAGCACTCAGTGCCCTTGCATATCACTGTATTGAAGATTCACCTATTAGAGGCAACAAGAAGAATTGAAATCAAATGGAAATCAAATCTTGTCCCTTACCTCTGTGACATGACAAATCACTTAAGAACCACTGAGCCTCAATTTACTAATATACAAAATGGGAATAATTATGTGAGAACCCAATACAAATAATGGTCCTAATTTTTTATCAACTGTTACATCATGTGATAAAATTGATAGCTATTTATTATTAATTTGAGGGCTAAATAATCATTCTTATTATGCTCACAACAACATTCTAAAGTAGATAATATTATTATCCCAACTTCCATGTGAGAAAATGGTGGCTTAGAGAAGTCCTTAGTATGTATGTAGTATTGTGGTTAATGAGAGAGTTTTGGAGCCTGGCTGCCTGGTTTAAATTTCAACTCCCCAACTTATTCATTATATGACATCAGACACATTTCTTAACCTCTCTGAGCATCAATTTCTTTATTCATTGTATGGAGAATAATAATAATGTGTACTACGAAAGTGGTTTATTTATATTGTTTGTTTGTTTTGTGGTGCTTAGAATAGTGCCTGACACACAGAAAGTGATGAATAAATATAAGCCATCTTAACAGCTTGTGCCTCCTCCTTTGAGGCCAGAAATTCTGTGATAGTCATAGAGTCATGTGTGTTTCAGGGTCACCTTAATGGCTTAAAGGAATGTCAGAGGATCAAAATCTTTCTCCTCTAATCAAATTCTGCTTATCCTTCAAAGTTTATTTTAGGTAAACAGATTAAAGAGAGGCTTATATGATTCCATTGATCACGACCACAATTTAGACAACATTTTCTGATCAGTTAGAGCAATGTCTGAACAGCAGCCCTATATCTCTTAAATTCTTACCTCCTACACCTAATCTTTTAGAAAATCCAATTGGCTTTTCCACCCACACTGCTCTAGACTGAACACTATTATCTCTTGCTTGGATTACTGCAACAGCCTCATAAATGGTCTTTCTGATTGTACTTGTGCCTTCCTACTTGTGCCTCTGTTGCTAAAACAGTAGCCAGGGCTATCTTTTCAAACATAAATTAGATCATGTCTTGCCTTTTGCTCAAAACTCTCCAATAACTTTCCACTTTACTCAGAATAAAATGATCTTAAAATGATTTAGAACTACTTAATCTGTGCCCCCCCCCACCAGCCCCTTCCTCTCTGACCTCATGACCTTATCTCATTATTTTGTCCCTCAATCACCCTGTGCCTGCTACACTGATCACTTGCTCTTCTTTGAGTATTCCAGACATCCTCCTATCTGTTTCCTTTGTCTGAGTATTCTTTCCTCAGATACATGTTTGGCTAACCCCATAGATGAGCATAGATGATGTGTCTCATCAGACTGGGGAATTTTTTCTTGAATTCATTTGTGACTACTTGAGAATCCCCAGGAGGAGTGAGCAACCTTTAATCTCCTACTAACAGAATGTATGACTGGAGAATCAGCTATGCATCTCTGAAGCATGGTAGCAACGAACTTAGAGAGCTTAACACATTGTTAAGCTAGTAGGCTAGCACTAGTAGGCACTCAAAGAATAAATTTGGGAAATGTAAATGAATTTATATGATTTATCATTCCAGGCGTTATACTTGCAATGTCTCTAATCTTCCCATTAACCCTATTAGGTAGGGATCCTTCACTGCTCTTATTTTACAAATGAGGAATCAGAAGCCAAACAGATTACATATGGTGAAGTAGAATTCTGACCCAGGTGTGTTCCTATTTAAAGTCTATGTTTTTTCACCTCATCAGATCATTTTGGAGTTTATCAAGTAGACTAAGCTGTATTTCCTTGTTAAGCATCAGGGTGCTGGGTAGGAGTGGTCAGTGGCAGAGCCAGTGGTTTCTGGTTGAGGCACTGAAAAAGTGACAGACTTGCCACATATGGAATTTCCATTTGTCACAAGAGAATACAAGATGACCAGGTTCAAGAGAACATGAGAATCTCCATCCAGAGAAATTCTACTTTCCCAGCTTTATCTGGTACTAAATATTTGCATACTCCAAAATTACGGATTTGGAGGATATTCAAAGAGAATCTGGCCACATTTGAGACACAAGTTTAGTGGGGAGAGAAGAGGATCATTCCTCTTATTTTGCCCTCATACAAATGACCCAAACTTTCTTGGCCTCCACTTTCTCATCTGAAAAATGTCACAAACGGTTAAGAATTATGGTGATGAAAATTGCCATAGTATCTCCACAAGTTAATTAGTCTAGGTGAGATCAGAGACATGTTCTAAAGAAAAAGCAAACTGAAACAGGATAAACAGTACCATTATACTAAGTTTTCAGATAAATAATACTCTGAGATTCACATCATTTCTTCTCTACCCCCACACACCCTTCTAAAAACACTTATCATAGCCTAGAAGAGACAACCATGTATACCATGTGATCTCAACCCCAGAATAGAGGAATAATCACCTTATCCAAGCTAAACCAGTCACATTTTCTCTCCCTGGAAATTAGAGGACTTTGAGAAACAGCTAGAAAGTCTAATTGATTTGCACCTGAGGCTATGATTTTGTAGAGGCTATCATGTCCACATGAAAGTAGTTGAGTACAAAAGCCTATCAAAGAGAGAGAAGAATGAAATGAACACAGCAGAAATGAGAAACTGCAAGGAAGAAAGGGGCAGAAACTATCTGACTGGTTTTTAATAACAATGCAGCCCATATTTGGGAACCTGACATCTTTAGCATTCTTACGATAAACCCCACTTTCCTGAAGGAAGCTTGGGTGGGTTTCTGATCTTTGATCTTTGCAAACCAACAATTTTTAAGCTTATGTTATAAAGGATATCATGTATAGAATTTTTCTGCAGCTATAGAATTTTTTTTCTCAGTGACTGAACAGATCCCTTCCTTACCTTTTAAAGGACTTCTATGTAAATAAAACATTTATGTGAAAGATGTCTTAGTCCATTCGGGCTACTATAAGAAAACAACTAGACTAGGTGGCTTATAAACAACAGGAATGTATTTCTCACAGCTCTGGAGTTTGGGAAGTCCAAGATAAGGCCCCAGCAGATTTGGTGTCTGGTGAGGGCCCACTTCCTCATAGATGGCCATCTTCTCACTGTAACCTTACATGGCAGAAGGGGGTCAGGAGAGCTTTCTTGGGCTTATTTTATAAGGGCAGAGCCCTCATGACCTCACCAACTCCCAAAGGCCCCACCTCCTAATTTCATCACCTTGAAGATTTGGATATTAAAATGTGAATTTTGCAGGAGGAGAGGGGGATAAAAACATTCAATCTATAGTATTCTGCCTCTGCCCCCCCCACCCCCAAATTCATGTCCTTCTCTCATGGAAAATTCGTTCATTCTTTCCTAATAGCCCTAAAAGTCTTAATGCATTCCAGCATCAACTTAAAATCCAAAAGACAAATATTGTATTATTTTACTCATATGTTGAATATAATAAAATGAACAAACAAGTAAACCAAACCAAACCAAATGCATAGATGCAGAGAACAGAGGAGCATTTACCAGAGGGGAAGGGGGATAGAGGGAGGGCTAAATAGACAAAATGGGTCAACTGTATGGTGATGGATGGAAACAACTTTTGGTGGTGACCATGCCGTGGTGTATATCAGGGGTCCATGGCCTGTTAGGAACTGGGCCGCACAGCAGGAGTTGAGCGGCGGGCGAGCATGTGAAGCTTCATCTGTATTTACAGCCAATCCCCATTGCTCACACTACCACCTGAGCTCCGCCTCCTGTCGGATCAGTGGCGGCATTAGATTCTCATAAGAGCATGAAACCTACTGTGAACTGTGCATGTGAGGGATCTAGGTTGCACGCTCCTTATGAGAATCTAATGCCTGATGATCTGAGGTGGAGCTGAGGCAGTGATGCTAGCACTGGGGAGCGGCTGCAAATACAGAGTATCATTAGCAGAGAGGTTTGACTGCACAGAGACCATAATAAATCATTTGCAGACTCATATCAAAACCCTATCAGTGAGTGGGAAGTGACAATTAAGCTGCATGTGGTGGCAGGCTTTAAGTCAGAATCCGACACTTATTTTAGTCCATGAGTGGCCTGCCCATTATTTTATTTACCACTTCCATCCATGCCTCTTTCCCGCACTGGGCACTTGTCTCAGTCACAGTTTTGGTAAGCCCATGAGCTAACCCTAACCAAAATGAGTAAAAAACAAACATCGCTGGAGAGCTTCTTTGAAAAGGGAGAAAGACCCAATGATGAGACAGCAGAAGACTCTAAGGCTGCCAACAAAATGAAAGCTGCATTTAAAAGAAAATACCAAGAGTCCTACTTAAATTATGGGTTCATTGCAACAGGTGATTCACATTCTCCAAGCTCACTTTTCATAATATGTGGTGACTGGCTATACGAGGAAGCCATGAAACCTTCTAAACTGCTTTGCCACATGGAGACCAAGCACCCTGCATTAAAAGACAAGCCTTTGGAGTTTTTCAAAAGAATAAACGTGAACACGAAGAATAGAAGCAATTATTTGATGAAGGCCACCACTTCATCAAATGTGTCTGCAGTGAGAGCATCACTCTTAGTGGCTAACCACATTGCTAAAGCTAAGAAGCCTTTTACTATTGGTAAAGAGTTGATCCTTCCTGCTGCTAAGGACATTTGTCATGAACTTTTAGGAGAGGCTGCAGTTCAAAAGGTGGCACAAGTTCCTCTTTCGGCTAGCACCCTAAGTAGACAAACTGATGAAATAGCAGAGGATATTGAGGCACAATTTAACGTTAGAGAGGATTAATGAGTCTCTGTGGTACACCATCCAGGTTGACAAGTCTACCGATGTTGACAACAAGGCAACAATGCTTGTTTTTGTGTGACATATTTTTCAGGAGGATGTGCATGAGGATATGTTATGTGCACTTTTATTGCCAACCAACACTGCAGCGACAGAACTATTCAAGTCTTTGAATGATTACATATCAGGAAAACTGAACTGGTCATTTTGTGTCGGTATATGCACAGACAGAGCAGCTGCCATGACTGGACAGCTTTCTGGTTTCACTACTCAGGTCAAAGAGGCCACTTCTGAATGTAAGTCTACACACTGTGTCATCCATAGAGAAATGCTGGCTAGCCTAAAAATGTCAGCTGAACTTAACGTTTTGCATGATGTGATTAAAATTATCAACCACATTAAAGTACATGCCCTTAACTCACGTCTGTTCACACGGCTCTGTGAGGAGATGGACGTAGAGCACACGCGTCTTATATGCAGAAGTGAGATGGCTTTCTAAAGGTAGATCACTGGCCAGAGTTTTTGAGTTATGAGAGCTGTTCCAGAGATTTCTGGCAGCACATTTCAGTGACACAGAATGGGTCGCAAACTTGCTTACTTGTGTGACATATTCAACCTGCTCAACGAACTCAATGTGTCACTTCAGGGGAGAACGATAACTGTGTTCAAGTCGGCAGATAAAGTGGCTGCGTTCCAAGCCAAACTGGAATTATTTGGGAGATGAGTGAACATTGTGATTTTTGACGTTTCAAACATTAGCAGAGATTTTGAAAGAGACTGAGCCAGGGCCTTCTTTCTCCCAGCTGGTGCATGATCACCTCTCTCAGCTTTCAAAAGAGTTTGAGCATTACTTCCCAACCACAAAAGACCCCCAAACGGAGAAGGAATAGATCCACGACCCATTTGTGAATAAGCCAGGTGAATCGACTTTGTCCATGCTAGAAGAGGATCAACTGCTTGAGATCGCAAATGACGGTGGCCTTAAAAGTATGTCTGAGACAACTTCAAATCTCCATACGTTCTGGATTAAAGTCAAGGCAGAATACCCTGAGATTGCCACAAAAGCTCTCAAAAGGCTGTTTCCACTTCCAACGTCCTATCTTTGTGAAGCAGGGTTTTCAGCAGTGACAGCAACAAAAACGAGATTACAGAGTAGACTGGACATAAGCAACACACGTCGGGTGTCACTGTCTCCCGTCACCCCCAGATGGGACCATCAAGCTGCAGGAAAACAAGCTCAGGGCTCCCACTGATTCTGCATTTTGGTGAATTGTATAATTATTTCATTATATATTACAATTTAATAAATAAAGTGCACAATAAACGTACTGTGCTTGAATCATCCCGAAAACATCCCCCCTCCTCCCGCCCAGTACATGGAAAAATTTTCTACCATGATACTTGTCCCTGGTGCCAAAAAGCTTGGGGACCTCTGGTGTGTATGGAAGTTGAAATATAATGTTGTACACATGAAACTTATACAATGTTATAAACCGAATTTATCTCCACAGGCCCTTGCACTCTGGGCTTGTGATGGAAGGGGCAGCCCCAGTGATCTCAAAGACACCGTCAGGGTCATTCTTCCATTGTTTTGGACAGTAGCTCCTGGCATCTGTTTAGATGGCTGATCCTTACTAATCTCCTTATCAAATTTGTCTTCTCTCCTGTTCTTTTCCATCCCAATATGGATAGGCTGAGAATTTTCTAGATTTTCAAGCTCTGTTTCCCTTTTGATTAATATTGTCCTTATTTCTACCAACATTCTGTTCACAACCACTTAGGTATTCGCTAAGAAGACTGAGACTTTCTTTAGGGTTCTCCCCCTCTCCTTCTGAGCCTTTAACCGTCCCTTCACAGCAATGTAGTCTTTTTCTAGCATGAACTTCCAAAATTTTCCAGCCTCTACCCATTACCCAATTCCAAAGCTGCTTCCACATTTTTAGGTATTTATTACAGTAGCACCCCATTCTCAGAACCCATTTTCTTTTTCAGTCCATTTGGGCTGCTATAATGATACCGTAGTCTGGGTAGATTTTAAGCAGCAGGTATGTATTTCTCATAGCTCTAGAGGTTGGGAAGTCCAAGATCAAGGCACCAACATATTCAGTGTCTGGGGAGACATGCTTCCTTATAAACGACAGTCTTCTCACTATAACCTCACATGGCAGAAGGACCAAGAGAATTTTCTTGGGCCTCTTTTATACGGACACTAATCCCCTTTATGAGAACTGTGCCCTCATGATCTCATTGCCTCCCAAAGGCCCCATCTCCTAATTCCACCACCTTCAGGGTTAGGATTTCAAAGTATGAAATGGGGAGGGGGGTGGGCAGAAATATTCAATCTATAGCAAGAGAGATGGAAAGGCCTTTCACTGACCTGGGTAAGGGGGACCAGAAATTCTGAATTCTGAACCTAGCTCAATGTTATACCATAAGAATGATGACTTTCTATTACTCTCTGAGACCAGTTTTGAAAATATCAACTACATGATAAAGTAAATTTTGATCTTCTTTAATGACATCATAAAGGATTAACTGATTTCTTTTAAAGAAAGTCACATTTCCTATAATGTGTATATAACTTATTACACATGCCAATAGATTGAATTTAAAGAGAAGCTTAAAACAGATGCCAGTGTTATACTAGAAATAAAAATGAAATAATTTCATTACATACAATTTACTGTACAAGTTGAGATTGGAGCCAGACTGCCTAGGTTCACGTATCAGCTCTAATAAAAATAATTTCTGGTTATTTAACTTCTCTGGCCTAAGTTTCCTATTCTGTAAAATGAGGACAACAATACCCATTTTATAGCATTGTGAGGATTAAATTAGTTAATATCTGTTAAGTGCTGCATCAGCACATAGAAGATACTCAGTAAATGTCAGTACAGTTAATAAATTTAGTGCAACTTACTAGTTTGTACTAGTAAGTACAAAAAGGATAATATATGTATTTGTCAATATTTATACATGTGGCCATAAAAAGTTATAATAAATATAATAGTTTATACTAAGTGCTAATTTCATGATATGCTGGCATCTGAGTAAAGTCCATTGGTGAAAAAATATTCTAGAAGAACAGTTTTAGTAATAATTATGTTTAACATTTGTAAGTTGATTTATAATATGAAAATTACTGTTATATACACCACTTATTTTTATTTTCACTTTCACAATAACCCTACTGATTAGTCATTGCCCGTATTCTTCAGATATTGAGAGCAAGGTTCATTGAGGGGAACAATATTGTCATTTGGGACAGATAGCAAAACTGAAATATCCTTTATCCTACCTGACACTTGTGGACTATTGGATAAAAAGAAAGTGTTTCAGGGTGTGATCAGGATGAGTTTTCTTTGTGGCTTCTGCCTATTTTCCAAGTCCCATTCACCTTCCTATATTTTAGGCAGAGCCGGGTAGTGATAACCATCTACAGGTGACCTCTGGATCACTCCCCCGCACCTGCCTGCCTGCTTTAGCCACCATGTCAAGGGTCCCTCAAGCGATAAATTCCCAGATTTTCTAGCTAAATAGCTCACACTGAAGTCCTTGAATATTCATGTGCGTGGAATCTTAGATTGAACAAATACAGTGTGTCCAGTTGAATTCTTTAAGCTGAAATCCATCCACTTTACTTTTTTCCTCCCCTCCTTCTCTCCACCCTTCCTCTTCTCTCCTCTCTCTCTCTCTCTCTCTCTCTCACCTACTTTCTTCCTGTCTGGTATGGATTTGGCTACTATCCTCTTTGGTAGAAAAGTTGAGCTTACTTGAAAAGGATACATTGTATAGCAGAAAGAAAGGACCTTAGATTCTAGTCATTATTTACTATAAATTATAATAAAATAACTGTCATTATAGGATAAAACTCTCATGTGTTAGGTCAGTTGAGTGCTTTCCATATGTGAACTCCCTTAATCCTCACAATGTTCTATGTGGCAGACATTATTAACAGTATTTTAGAGGGAGAAACTGAACCTCAGAGAGGCTATGTGACCCAAAATCTTCTGATGCCTGTATGTATTTTTCACTGCCACTCTTTCCCCTAACTCTGTGTGACATTAGGTGTCACATCCCCCAGGGGAAACTCAGTTTCACTAATATAAGATAAGAGAATCAAACTTAATAAGCTCTAAGTTTCCTTCCAACTCTAGCAGTCTAATACCTTTTATGTTTCAAGAGTTTCCCCAAAATATAAAATCTAGATATTTCAAAACTGTTAAGACATGTGTCAAAAATGATGATATTTTAAAAGTAAAAACATACATTTGAAAGAAAAGTAGGAGAAAACATCATTGTTCATCAACTCCTAGAGTTCTTTCTTTTACAGATGTCAGTACAAAGTAAAGTGCTACAATAATTATAGTGTAGATTTTCTCATAATTACTACACCTCAGTTGGTTTGCTATACAAGGAAAGGGGGAAAAGGGGGAGGAAGAAAAGAGAAAAGTTCACCTTGCAATGAAGAACTAACTGCTGCAGAGGTAATCAGAAGAGGGTCTAATTGTTCCACAGCGAGGAATAATTAAGCCAACAGAAATGACGCTGTGAATTAAGAGATACTGATTGGTGAACATCTACTTCACAATGGATATTGATACCAAGGCTATTAAAGGGTGTTTCTTTTCTTATTAAATTAGCAGACTTTATCTGAGCACCTATTATGTACCACAAATGAACAAGGTATGATTGTTGTCCTCAAGGAGCTCACAATCTAGTGAGAGAAAGAGATTATACCCAGAGAGTGAAATCAGTCATTACAGTTATGAGAGAGGCAAGCACAAGTAGTGCAAACACAAAGGAGGGGTTTCTAACCAGGACTTGGGGTCAAGAAAGTCTCCCTGGAGGAGGGGGATACCAAAGTTGAGTTGTGAGCATTAAAAAATATTTAGCCAGGCATAGAGTTTCAAGAAGGCATTCTATCAGAGTATGCACAACAGCATGATGAGCTAGTTATGGTTTCCATGGCTGAATACCTGTGTGTCTCCTGTTCAAGGAACAGCTATAAGAACATACCAACTACTCTCTGGTTTTGTTATCAAGTAAGATTTTTAAAATAATGATTTTTTGTGTTATTATGTTTTAATGCCATATATCTAGCCTCTGTTTTTGTTTTGTTTTTTACATTTTCAGCATAACGTTGCAAGGAAGAAATAATTGTTTCTTACTTTACCAGTTAAGGAACAGAGGTCTGCTGAAGTGAAATACTGACTTAGGTCACAAAGTAATGGCAGAGCTGGGATTCAAACTCAGGTTCGTGTGACTCCAAATTCTCTGCTCTTTCCCTTTACTACCTCTGCAATTACAGGCTGGATCTGGAACTTGACTCCTAAACTTCTATTTCTAGGGAAGTGCACAAATTACTAAAAGAGGGTTAGAAGAATAGTATTTACATTTATTTATTTATGGCTGCATTGGGTCTTCATTGCTGCATGTGGGCTTTCTTTTTAGTTCTGGGTGAGCGGGGGTTACTCTTCCTTGCGGTGCGCGGGCTTATCATTGCGGTGACTTCTCTTGTTGCAAAGCACAGGCTCTAGGTACACGGGCTCAGTAGTTGTAGCTCTAGAGCGCAGGCTCAGTAGTTGTGGCGCATGGGCTTAGCTGCTCTGTGGCGTGTGGGATCTTCCTGGACCAGGGCTCAAACCCGTGTCCCCTGCATTGGCAGGCAGATTCTTAAGCACTGTGCCACCAGGGAAGTCCCAGTATTTACTTTTATTATATGATAAAAAACAAATTGTCACCAAGACCAGATAAAAGCATTACAAGAAAGGAAAACTACAAACCAATATCAATCATGAACATAGATACAAAAAATCCTCAACAAAAATCTTAGCAAATTGAATCCAGCAATGTGTAAAAAGAATTATGTACCATGACCAAGTGGGATTTATTACAGGTGTGCAAAACTGGTTCAATATTTGAAAATTAATGTCATCTACCATATCAGCAAAATAAGAAAAACATTTGACTAAATTCAACACCCATTTCTGATTTTAAAACACATAAACAAAAAAAACCTCTCAACAACTAGGACTAGAGGAGAATTCCCTCAAGTTGATAAAGAACATCTACAAAAAAATCCTGTAGCTTGCATTGTACTTAATGGTGAGAAACTGGATGTTTTCCTCATGAGATCAGGAAGAAGGCAAGTGTGTGCCTCTCACCATTTCTAACCAACATTGTATGTATTGGATGTCCTAGCTAGTGTGAAATGACAAGAAAAGGAAATAAAAAGATGTACAGTTTGGAAAGGAAGAAAAAGCAAGTTGTCTACTAAAGCAAATAAATAAAATATGTTCTACCATGGAAGTAAGTAATATCAATTACAACTGACTTCGAACATTGCCTTACTGTTTACAGTATATTTTCATTGATACTATCTTACTTGAGTTATTAAGTTAGGTGAGGTAGATGAGGGAAGATGGTAGCTAATTTAATCTCCATTTTGAAGATGAGTAGTAATGGTTAAGAGTAAGGGCTTTGGAACCAGACAGGTCTTAAACAGAACTCCAGTCTACCATGAGTGTATTACTAAACCTCTGGACATGTCCTCACCTGTAAAAGGGGGATAGTAAGATCTAGTTCAGAAAAATTGTTTCAGGTAATAATGCTATTTTTATCCAGACATCTCACATACTAGTTTTATGATCTTAGGCAAGATGCTTACAATCTCTGAGCCTCAGTTTCCTCAAATGTGAGATGGGGATAATAATAGAGCATACTTCTTGGGTTTTAATTTTTTTAGAATTAAACTAGAAAATATGTATAAAGCACTTGTCACACAGCCTGTTACACAATAAGCACTTAACAATGACAGTAACCATTGTTATTATTCCTTTATCCTTTGCTCATGTTTGATGATAAGTGAACAAGGGACTGAATGAAGAGTTATGGGCAGGAGAGGACGGATCAGTTTAGGAGAGAAGGCTGGATATGCACACAAGTGGCTAGACTGTAGAGGACCATGAATGACAGACTAAGGCAAAGAAGAGGTGTAAAGTTTAGAATCTTGAGGAAAATGAGTTGAAGTTTCTATTGGTGCTTTGTTCCAAGCTCTCCTGTCAGGTAGCTCATGAATAGTTTAGGACCCTAATGATAGATTCTTTCTTATAATTTCCCAGGAAGTTCTGCTCTCTCTCTCTCTCTCTCTCTCTCCCCCTCTCTCTCTCTCTCTCTCTCTCTCTCTCTCTCTTTTTAGGCTGTGTTTATTCCAGGAAGGAAGAGGGAGGGAGGAGAGGCCGGGCATCCCAGTGATCCAGGGCCATTGGGAGGTACTGCTAGTAACTGCTGCTGTTCAGAGAGTAGGAAGCAACCCTGATTTAGCATGATCGCTGCTGAAGGTCCTTGGAGCCTGGCCAGCCTCCATCCTTCCTGGGGTTCTTATTTTGCAATCTGTTTGCAAATAGAAGGAATGCCGCCAATTTGACTGGGGCATAGAATCCAGCAGAGATGATGATGGTAATAATTCTGCAGTGGCTGGGCACTGATGCCATCAGGGAACCTGAGGGGAGTGGGGGTCTGTTGCTTTGAATAACAATTCCTGGCCCTATGGCCTTAGAGTGATGGGTGGGACTTTCAGCCCATTCTCCTCCTGAGCCAGCATCTGTTCCTTAGATTAAAGAAAAGGCTGACTGTTCTCTTCCAGAAATAAATACCCATTTGTTTGTTCTGAGCAAACTTGTGCCTTGCCCAGGTCAACCTCTTCTGACAAGGCAAGGAAAATGTAGAGATGGATAGGTCCCCGAAAAGAATTTACAGAAGTGTGAATTTTGCCAGGTCTGTGTGTTACTGCTTGGAAAGGGCTGGCTCAGGGTACCGGGTTAGGCTGGCAAATTCAAAGGCAGACGGTCCTGCCTACACAGCAGCCTCCTGGCCGGAAGTCGGGGGTGGATCCAGATGGGAATCATATGCCTGTGCCATGTGTGTTTGCATTGGAGGGGAAAGAATCTCATGGCTGACAACTTTCTTAGGGCTCTGTGCAGAACTCACAGCATGAGGTGTGAGGAAGCTGCTGGGGCGATTCTATGCTCTGAATTTTAGAAACCATAACAGGTACTTGAACTGAAACCATACTTGGGTACTTGAACTGAACCTGGCCTGTCATCTGATTGGATGCCAGACTATAAACTCTAGACAGCTCCAAAAATCTACTTTTTCTTGTCCCTGGACCTCCTGTAGGGAAACTGTCCAATCCTACTGTCACGTGCTTTTTCAGTTTCCATCCTTCCATTATATTCCAGGATTCAGACTCGATGAATGTTTAAGCACCTACCAAATGATGAAAACCAAGTGCTACAGGAAGTATGAATTGTTATCTCCATCTTACAGATTAAGAAACTGAGATTGGTCACATAGCTAGTAGGTGGCAGAATCAGGATTCTCCATCCCACAGCCACTGTTATCCTGTGGCTACCCTTTCAGCTTCATCTCTTTCACATTTCCCAGCATACTCTGCAGTCTAGCCATACTAAACTGCTTTTAATTTTGTGATAACTTTTTCTTTAACATGTGTCCTCTGCCCAGACCTATTTATTTGTCTGAACTTTCTTCTCCTTCCCAGCCCCTCACCACCATCAACTTCCTGCCCCAATAGCTTAGCATAGCTATCACTGACTTTGGGGAGTTTGTAGCTGGCATATAGTATGAACTCAATACATTTTTTAAAACTGAGTGAAGGAAGCAAATTTCTCTTGTCCGGATGTAAGGCAATGGAACAGAAACTAGGGATCAGACAAAAATGAGAAAAGCCAGAGGGTGGGAGTGAGAGTCTGGATAAACTGAGTTAAAGAGATAAGCTGTCATGGATTTTAATGGAATGCCTTTGACCTTGTACATAGGTTGGGAAGGAAGCATTATAAATGCTGACCAGTCTGGATACCTAGGGTAAGATATCGGGTCTTTTGACTCTATGTCTAGATCTAATGTGGAGTCTAATGTACTACTTGGTCGAAAAGTCCTATCATCTTCAGCAAAACTAACAACATATTTTTTCTTAAGTCTTCACTTCGTTTGTGACAATGACTGAGGTTGCTGCTGACAGTGCTGATGCACAAGAGCCTCTGTGTTGACTAAGTTCATCTCCCAAGGACTTACTCCTTTATTTTTTGGCAGCTAGGTGCCTATTTTCCACTTTGATAAGCCCAGAGAACTCAATTCAATTTCACTGAAGGTTTTATCCTCCTATCTGCCCACTACAGGCAACTCACAGGGCCATGACCTTTTCATGGGGAAGTTGTTATATAAGAATATTTTAAAATTTCAGAGTCATAGACTGTCAGAACTACTAGAGGCCTTAGAAATCATTCAGACATACTCCTATCAATGGGAATGAGGTCACACAGAAAAGTTAAATAGAGTCCCCTGACTCTTGGTCTAGGACTCTCTCCCTGATCCCACAACCATAGTCACTAGGTTTGACGGGGAGAGAGATGGAGAGGACCTGCTTAACTGCGCAGAGTTACCAAAAATATGACTGGCTTTAAGAGTCAGACTTAAATTTGAATCCTGACTCCATCTCTATAAGCTCTGTGACCTCAGATATGTGACTTGATGTCTCTCTGTTTTCTCAACTGTGTAATAGATACGTTGATGTTGATATAGTTGTTAGGAGCAATGCTGATGAGCATAGAATGCCTAACAGTAGGCATTAACTACTGTATATTGCAGTAGGTGGATTGTTTTGATTTTTTTTCAGGTACTTTGGCAAAATTGGGATAACTGAAACACATTTGAGGGTCTTGGTTGACAAACCATTTATCTCAAGAATGCTTAATTACTCTGGTCCCTTTCAGCAACTTGGAGTTGTCATTCTTTAGACAAAGATGTTGTCAGAAAAAAATTCATTATTGGGTGACATTTGGGCTTTGTTTACATTACTTCATTGAGTCACTGCTAGGACTCCAAGTTGCTATGGAGGTTTGAACATTTTACAGAATTCCAGCAAACCGTAGATGTCTTGCTATATGACAGCCTTCAAACCAAGAAGAAAACTGCTAAACTCTACTAAAGATCTGCTACAACTACTGAGAAAGGAGTCCTGGGAGGTGAGGTCCACCAGCTAAATAGACAAAGTGCCACACTTGGACATTTTCCATTGGAAAGTCACAGAAGCTAGTCACATGCAATCTAACAATACTGTTTTCTGGGATAATGGAAGTGGTACTGGACTAAGAATTAGGAAGCCTGGACTCTAGTCTCATCCTTTTCACTGATCTGACTCTTGTCCTAGGCAGGTCACTTATCCTTACTGCCTAGGATGCTCTCCTAAACTGCAGTGTTCCACATCTTTATTCCTGTGATCATAAAATGTTTTACATCATCCCCAATTCCCACCCTTTACCTGGAAATCTTATTTGTCCTTAAATTCTTAGGTCAGGAAGAGCCTTCTTTAGATAGATATCTTTGATCTATCAGACTGGCGTTTGTCCTTTCTCCTACAATCCTACAAACTCCATCTCTTCATCTGCCAGGTCACACTGCATTGTAGACTATTTACATCTACCTCTTCTCTAATCTACTGTAAGACCCTTGAGAGTGGGGGTACATCTTAATTTTTGTTATATCCTCAGTGCTTATACTTTACTGTGTAGAAGGTGGGACTCTAGCAGGAACTGAATGAAGGATAGGATTTGGGTAGGTGAGGGAGCAATCTAGGGAGACTTAGTGGTGAGACCAAAGGCATGGAGGCTGGAATGAATAAGCATAATACATTCAGTTATTTATTCATAGATTCACTTAAGCACTCATTGATTTATTCACTTATTTAGCACAAACATACAATAGGATCCTATTGAATGCCAGGATACAAAGAATAAAAAGAAGTTTCATCCTTAATAATTTTCTATTTGGTGGGAGGAAGGATACAGACAAGTAAATAAACATTTAACAATATAGAATGACGATCGCTGTGAAAGGACTTCCAGGTTGCAGAGGGAGCATAGAGGAGGTACCTACGTGGGCTTCAGGGTTAAATAAAGCTTCTTGGCGGAAATGACACCTCAGCTGAGTTTCAGAACATGTGTAGGAGTGAATCAGGCTGACAGAGAAGAAGCATTCTAGAGCTATGTTTGGGGCTATTGGTGAGCCAGGTTTGGCAGAAATAGAGAGCTTAGTCTGGAGAAGCTTGGGAACATGAAATCAGAGAGATTGACTTAGTGACATGGAATTCAAAAGCATATTTAGATATGGGAAAGCACAGGTAAACTTAAAATTGGGGACCTGTTGTAGGCATGCCACAGTTGGAAGCAAGGATCAGTTTGGAAAGATTTAGCTGATGTTGAACTGGTCTAATCTTGTAGTAATCCCTCACTTTGCTCTAAGGAAAAATTTAGAGGAAATATTTTCCTTCAGGAGAATTGTTCTTTTGGGAAAGGGAATAACCTCAGTTTACATCCTGTGATGTGTTCCAAAAGTATATACTTAGAATGAAACTCAAGCATGTAGTTTATTTTGCCAGAGGGATCCATGTGGATTTTTCAACTGTCCAAATACTTTGGGTCACTGGGACAAAAGCCTTCAAAAACCAAACTGAAGACAAATATTTCAAAAATCATCTGGGAAAATGAATAATAATGATAATAATTAGTAGATTTTAGATGCACTCTATATGCATTCTCTGTGTAATGTTGGGAGGTACATATTATTGTTACCAGTTTTATACACAAAGGAACAAAATATGGAGACTTTAAGTTATTTTTCCAAAATCATTCAACCAATAAGTTATATATCCAGGACTAATATACAGTTTTTCACACTCTCAATTCTGTGCTTTTTCTACTATGTCATAAATTCTATGTCTCTAAATTTCAGGAACTCTGCTGTTGGCATTTCTATTCCTTTGAAACTGTAGAGGGTAAAACATTCAGTTACATAATTTGACATTTAGATTTAGCTTTCCTCCAGAGCTGAAATATCATATATTTGTCTAACAAGTTGGCTTTGTAATATTTCAGCTTTAGTTTTTTGTTGGCCCTGATATAAAAATATGATATTGTCCTACTTAAAGCACTGGCTTAACTCTCACTACAGAAAATTTAAAGAAAACTGTGAACTATTCAAAATAATTTGTGGTCTTTCAAATATTTTTCTCACTTAAGCTATTATAACTATTTTTAGATGTATTCCATACTATCTAAAGCTTTTAGTGCTGTTGTTAGTGTTGATTTACTGTTATTAAGGAGACATAATATAGGTTCTAATCAACTTGTAAAAGTGGGCAGTAGAAGCATAGGTTTTAAGAGCTAGAAGAGATATTAACTATATATTCAGAATCTCCTTAAGGAGTCCTAAATATTAGTGGGAAGTTTTTTGGAAACTTTTTCATTGAACACTAACATGCATACAGTAAAATTCTCAAATCACAAGTGTATAGCTCAATGGATTTTTACAAATAAATACACCAGTGTAACCAATTACCTTGATCAAAATATAGAATATTGCCAGTTACCCAGAAGACTCTCTGGTGCCTGCTTCCAAGAAATACCCAGAAAGGTAACAAATATTCTATCAACTCAGATTAGTTTTCTTGTTCTAGAACTTCCAATAAATGCAATTTTACTATATATATCCTTTAGCATATAGCTTCTTTCATTCAACAATATATTGTCTATATTATTGTGTTTAGCTATCACTTATTCTTTCACATTGATATATAATATTCTGTTATACCACAACCAATTTGATTTGGTGTGATACTATTTGGTTTAGGACATTGGGTCTATATTCATGAAAGCCTATTAGCTTCCTTTCATGTCATAGTCTTATCAGGTTTGGTATCAAGGTTATGCTAGCTTCCTAAAATGATTTGGAGGGAGTTCCATCTTTTTTTTTATTCTCTGACTAGATATCAATTACAGGAAAAACACTGTAAAAAAAAAAACACATGGAGGCTAAACAATACACTACTAAATAACCAAGAGATCACTGAAAAAATCAAAGAGGAAATCAAAAAATACCTAGAAACAAATGACAATCAAAAAATGACAGCCCAAAACCTATGGGACACAGCAAATGCAGCTCAAAGAGGGAAGTTGATAGCAATATAATCCTACCTCAAGAAACATGAAAAGTCCCAAATAAACAAGCTAACCTTACACCTAAAGCAATTAGAGAAAGAAGAAGAACAACAAAAAAAACCCCAAAGTTAGCAGAAGGAAAGAAATCATAAAGATCACATCAGAAATGAATGAAAAAGAAATGAAGGAAAGAATAGTAAAAATGAAAAAAAAAAAAACAACTAAAAGCTGGTTGAGAAGATAAACAAAATCGATAAACCATTAGCCAGACTCATCAAGAAAAAAAGGGAGAAGATGCAAGTCAACAGAATTAGAATGAAAAAGGAGAAGTAACAGCTGACACTGTAGAAATACAGAGGATCATGAAAGATTACTACAAGCAACTATACGCCAATAAAATGGACAACCAGGAAGAAATGAACAAATTCTTAGAAAAGCACAACCTTCTGAAACTGAAACAGGAATAAATAGAAAATATAAACAGACCAATCACAAGCACTGAAATTGTAACTGTGGTTAAAAATCTTCCAACAAACAAAAGCCCAGGACCAGATGGCTTCGCAGGAAAATTATATCAAACATTTAGACAAGAGCTAACACCTATCCTTCTCAAACTCTTCCAAAATATAGCAGAGGGAGGAACACTCCCAAACTCATTCTACGAGGACACCATCACCCTGATACCAAAACCAGAGAAAGACATCACAAAAAAAGATAGCTACAGGCCAGTATCTCTGATGAACATAGATGCAAGAATCCTCAACAAAATACTAGCAATCAGAACCCAACAGCACATTAAAAGGATCATACACCGTGATCAAGTGGGATTTATCCCAGGAATTCAAGGATTCTTCAATATGTGCGAATCAATCAATGTGATACACCATATTAACAAACTGAAGAATAAAAATCATATGATCATCTCAATAGATACAGAAAAAGCTTTCAACAAAATTCAACACCCATTTATGATAAAAGCTCTACAAAAGGAGGCATAGAGGGAACCTACCTCAACATAATAAAGGCCATGTATGAAAAACACACAGCCAACATCATTCTCAGTGGTGAAAAACTGAAACCATTTCCTCTAAGATCAGGAACAAGACAAGGTTGCCCGCTCTCACCACAGATATTCAACATAGTTTTGGAAGTTTTAGCCACAGCAATCAGGGAAGGAAAAGAAATAAAAGGAATCCAAATCAGAAAAGAAGAAGTAAAACTGTCACTGTTTGCAGATGACATGATACTATACATAGAGAATCCTAAAGATGCTACCAGAAGACTACTAGAGCTAATCAATGGATTTTGTAAGGTTGCAGGATACAAAATTAATGCACAGAAATAACTTGCATTCCTATGAACTAATGATGAAAAATTTGAAAGAGAAATTAAGGAAACACTCCCATTTACCATTGCAACCTAGGAATAAACCTACCTAAGGAGGCAAAAGACCTGAATGCAAAAAACTATAAGACACTGATCAAAGAAATTAAAGATGATACAAACAGATGGAGAGATATACCATGTTCTTGGATTGGAAGAATCAACATTGTGAACATGACTATACTATCCAAAGCAATCTACAGATTCAATGCAATCCCTATCAAACTACCAGTGGCATTTTTCGCAGAACTAGAACAAAAAATTTAACAGTTTGTATGGAAACAGAGAAGACCCTGAATAGCCAAAGCAATCTTGAGAAAGAAAAATGGAGCTGGAGGAATCAGGTTCTCTGACTTCAGACTATACTACAAAACTACAGCAATCAAGACAGTATGGTAGGGCTTCCCTGGTGGTGCAGTGGTTGAGAATCTGCCTGCCAATTCAAGGGACACGGGTTCGAGCCCTGGTCTGGGAAGATCCCACATGCCGTGGAGCAACTGGGCCCATGAGCCGCAACTACTGAGCCTGCACGTCTGGAGCCTGTGCTCTGCAACAAGAGAGGCCACAACAGTTAGAGGCCCCTGCACTGCGATGAAGAGTGGCCCCCGCTCGCCACAACTGGAGAAAACTCTTGCACAGAAAAAAAAAAGGAAGCCCCAACACAGCCAAAAATTTAAAAATATATAAATAATTAATTAAAAGAAGGCTCAAGGGCTTCCCTGGTGGCCCAGTGGTTGAGAGTCCGCCTGCCAATGCAGGGGATGCGGGTTCGTGCCCCGGTCCAGGATGATCCCACATGCCGCGGAGTGGCTGGGCCCATGAGCCATGGCCACTGAGCCTGTGCGTCCGGAGCTTGTGCTCCACAACGGGAGAGGCCACAATGGTGAGAGGCCCGCGTATCACAAAAAAAAAAAAAAGACAGTATGGTACTGGCACAAAAAAGAAATATAGAGCAATGGAATAGGATAGAAAGCCCAGAGATAAACCCAGGCACATATGCTCACCTTATTTTTGATAAAGGATGCAAGAATATACAATGGAGAAAAGACAACCTCTTCAGTAAGTGGTGCTGGGAAAACTGGACAGCTACATGTAAAAGAATGAAATTAGAACACACCCTAACACCATACACAAGAATAAACTCAAAATGGGTTAAAGACCTCAATGTAAGGCCAGACACTATAAAACTCTTAGAGGAAAACATAGGCAGAACACTCTATGATATAAATCACAGCAAGATCCTTTTTGACACACCTCCTAGAGAAATGGAAATAAACACAAAAATAAAGAAATGGCATCTAATGAAACTTAAAACTTTTGCACAGCAAAGGAAACTATAAACAAGATGAAAAGACAACCCTCAGAATGGGAGAAAATATTTGAAAATGAAGCAAATGATAAAGGATTAATCTCTAAAATACACAAGCAACTCCTGCAGCTCAATATCTAAAAAAACAAACAACCCAATCCAAAAATGGGCAGATGACCTATATAGACATTTCTCCAAAGAAGACATACAAGTCTGTATGTAGCCAACAAACACAGGAAAGGATGCTCAACATCATTAATCATTAGAGAAATGCAAATCAAAACTACATTGAGGTATCACCTCACACCAGCCAGAATGGCCATCATCAAAAAATCTACAAACAATAAATGCTGGAGGGGGTGCAGAGAAAAGGGAACCCTCTGCACTGTTGGTGGAATGTAAATTGATACAGCCACTATGGAGGTTCCTTAACAAACTAAAAATAGAAATACCATACGACCCAGCAATCCCACTACTGGGCATATACCCTGAGAAAACCATAATTCAAAAAGAGTCATGTACCACAATGTTCATTGTAGCACTATTTACAATAGCCAGGACATGGAAGCAACATAAATGTCCATCGACAAATGAATGGATAAAGAAGATGTGGCACATATATACAATGGAATATTACTCAGCCATAAAAAGAAATGAAATTGAGTTATTTGTAGTGAGGTGGATGGACCTACATTCTGTCATACAGAGTGAAGTAAGTCAGAAAGAGAAAAACAAATACCGTATGCTAACACATCTATATGGAATCTAAAAAAAAAAAAAAAAAGTGGTTCTGCAGAACCTAAGGGCAGCACAGGAATAAAGACACAGATGTAGAGAATGGACTTGAGGACACAGGGAGAGGAAAGGGCAAGCTGGGACGAAGTGAGAAAGTTGCACTCACATATATATGCTACCAAATGTAAAACAGATAGATTGTGGGAAGCAGCTGCATAGCACAGGGAGATCAGCTCAGTGCTTTGCAACCACCTAGAGGGGTGGGATAGGGAGGGTGAGGGGGAGACACAGAGGGAGTGGATATGGGAATATATATATGCATATAACTGATTCACTTTGTTATACAGTAGAAACTAACACAACATTGTAAAGCACTTATACTCCAATAAAGATGTTAAAAAAAAACAGAAAGAAAAATATCCAAGTGTCAGTAGACCCATGCAGTTCAAACCCCCATTGTTTAGAGGTCATTTGTAGTTATAATTTTTTTTAAAGTCCCTGTTGATACGTGAACTTTTTGGATAATCTGTGGGTAAGGTTCCTTTCTTTTTTATTCTCATTTATTTGTTTCTATTTCTTTACATGACTCATAAATTTGGTTGATACAGGAATTTGCATTTGAAAATGTATATGCTTTTATTAATATTTTTTCCTCTGGTGAATTTCATTTTCTTCTGGAAGGCAAATAACTTTTGGGAAGATCATATTTATCCAGTCGTGGCTGAATTTCAGGTATACAAATTCAGGTACGTTTGCCTTCCCTTACTCCAAGGGCATAACCCTTCTGGTATCTCAAACAGTATGGAGTATTTACCCAGGTTTTCCAACTTAGTGGACTCTGAACTTTAAAATCTTTTTCTGCAGCACTGTGAGACTCTGTTGAAATCTCCACTTACCATTTTAACTTCCTTGATGCTGGTTTCTACTTGACTTATTATCATCTTACCCTGTATATGAGCAGCTTAGAATTTTGCAAATGACTTGAAGGGAAATTGCACGCAAAATTTTTGTCTCACTTTTCTATGGGTTCTTTAATTCCCAACTGCCTTGGCAGTCCTGAAAGCCAGTTTTTATTTTGCCAAGCTCAGATTCACTAGATTCAGCAAATGCTCTCTGTTGGATCTAGAATTCACTTAAATTTTGGGCTGATAATTTCATAGTATTTTGTTAATTCTCCCATAGTTTTAAGAGTGGTTAAAGTCGTTTTATGAAGTAGGGTCAGTCCGGGCACCCACCATCATACCATCTCTCTAGTGCCTTTTGCATTGCACCTTACCCATACCCCTTTTTTGAGACTTGTCTCCCCAGGCCCATTGAAGGGAAATGACAAAATCTTATCATTTGAGTTTCCACAGTGTAAAATAAAAAAGCATGGGCTTTGGAGCTAGACAAATCCAGACCTGGGTTTCATTCATTCTGTCTCTGCTACATAAGTTATATCATCTTAAGAAAGTATAGTAAACAGTCTGACTCCATTTTTGACATCTGACTTCTAACACCTTTCAAGATCCACCTCTCCTTTACCTTCTGTGCCATATCTGGGCAAGCTGATAAGAAAGCACTGGTGCCACCTCCTTTAGCACTGGCATGGAGTTTAAACTATACAGGCCCTTATTTGTGAACCTGGCTCTTACCCCAACCCACTGTAAAACTCCAAGCAAGCCTCCTTTCCTGCTCTCTCAAGCCATTTTCAGACCAGTATGGGGAACTATTCTACCTTTGCCATAAATCCTTGTTATGTGGGTAATAAAACTTTTTATATGCTCTTCATGAATGTGTAGCATCTTTCTAAGCATCTGAACAAAATTTGGGGTGGGAGAATGTATTTTATCTCTGAAGGGTGACCAAACAGAAAGTTACTTGATCTTTCAGTTTTCTTATTATTTTCCTAATCTGTAAAATGAAAAATAATATATACCTGTAATATTTTTCTAAGGATTAGAAATAACATGCAATATAAGGGCACCTAACCATTTCTTTGGAACTTAGCAGGTGTTCAACAAATTATATATATAAAACAATAATACTTTTCAGCCAACCTGACCATAGACTATCTTCCAGTCTATATCCTGACCTTTGATTATTTTATTTTTCTTCTAAGTTCTTATTACTATCTGATATTGCATTATACATTAATTTACACATTTGTTCATCTATTCATTTACTTGTATGCTGTTTGTCTCCCTCAATAAAATGTAAACCACATGAAGGCAGGAACTATATATGTCTTATTTATTTGTGTATTCCCAGCATGTAAAATATTTTGAGCCCATAGGCAGAGTTCAATGAGTGTTTCTTGAAAAAATAAAGGAATGAGTCAGTCATATATATATATATATATATATATATATATATATATAATCTAGAGTCTCCCTTTTCACTTTTGACCTGATTTAACTGTGTTACTGTGTCCAAACTCCTCAGTCCATGACTCTGGACCCTAGTCAATTATCTCTACTGTAGAAATAGGAAAATAGAGGATCAGACATAGAAAGTAATCTTCCCAAAGTCAAACAACAAGTTAGTTGCATAAACAAGGAAGGAAAGACAGGTCTCCTCTCTTTCAGTCCAACTTTCTTCCCAGTATACCTCCTCCCATCCCACACCCAAAGATAGCCATTTTCCCATGGTGCTTTCTCTATTTGTTTCCAAAATCCACTGAATGATGTTCAATAAAGCAAACACTACTTTTTAGCACGAGTCAACCTTTTCCTAATTGATTTTTCTCATTTTTCAACAGATTTGTAATTTTCAACAGATTTGTAATTGTCAATTTACTTGCTGAGTTGAAGGTGGCACTTGGGTTTGTCATTCTAACCCTTGGAGTAATTTAACTCTACCTTGTAAGACAAGTTTTTATGCTTGTATTATTCTCTGTTGGCATTGTCTTTTCAATCAATCAGTCATGAAAAATTCATGCCTAAGGTAAAGCCCTAGTGAAACACTCTGAGAAAAAAGTGATTATCTTTAAACAAAGTAGAGATCTTAGTGTTCTCTGAAATTCAGTGGAGAGAGCAGCCTTTAATAAGGAAACATTTTATCTGCTGTTTGCAATCCATAAGATACTCCGCTTTTTCCACTTAAAATTGATCTCTTCCAATTCTCAGGTTTCCAAAATTGCTATAAGGTGAAGCTCCATGAATGTGGAGTCTAATAATTTGAAGTTTGTAAAAGCTTAACATGAGCTTTTCATGAATGATGAAAAATGTGTCAGCTACACATAGCAAGGTGATTGTGTAAATACAATTAGGATAATGTTGCATCAAAATTTTAAAACATGTTTATTTCAGGTTGGAATTAGAAAATATTTTGATTTATTGGATTGTCCTCTAATTATGGAGAGCGAGTGATTCCTTCTTCAGATGGACTGAAAAAACTGTGGCTTCAGGCCGAACCATTATATTGGTTTTAGAACTGACCTCAACCATAAAATGGAATATGGGCCTGGGTATAGCCCTCATACTCTCTGGAGACTAAACTTCATCTCTATCGCTGGTTTATAATCAGTTACCATTGGCCTCAGAGGAACTGGATGAGAGAATTTGCTTGACTTAGAACAACACTTCCTCCTGCTGGCAAACAACCTCAGCACCTGGTCTGATAGCAGTTAGTGCATCTCTCCCCTGGAAAGCATTACGATAAAGCAATGCTGTAATTTAGACAAGAGTTAACACCTATCCTTCTCAAACTCTTCCAAAAAATTGTGGCAGGAGGAACACTCCCAAACTCATTCTATGAGGTCAGCATCATGCTGATACCAAAACTAGACAAAGATGTCACAAAAAAAGAAAATAGTAGACCAATATCACTGATGAACACAGATGCAAAAATCCTCAACAAAACACTAGTAAACAGAATCCAACAACATATTAAAAGGATCATACACCATGATCAAGTGGGATTTATTCCAGGGATGCAAGGATTCTTCAATATATGCAAATTAATCAATGTGATACATCATATTAACAAATTGAAGAATAAAAACCATATGATCATCTCAATAGATGCAGAAAAAGCTTTTGACAAAATTCAACACTCATTTATGATAAAAACTCTCCAGAAATTGAGCATAGAGGGAACCTAACTCAACATAATAAAAGCCATTTACAACAAACCCACAGCAAACATCGTTCTCAATGTGAAAAACTGAAAGCATTTCCTCTAAGATCAGGAACAAGACAGGGATGTCCACTCTCACCACATTATTCAACATAGTATTGGAAGTCCTAGCCACAGCAATCAGAGAAGAAAAATAAATAAAAGGAATACAAATTGGAAAAGAAGAGGTAAAACTGTCACTGTTTGCAGGTGACATGATACTATACATAGAAAATACTAAAGATACCAACAGAAAAATACTAGAACTAATCAGTGAATTTGGTAAGGTTGCAGGATACAAAATTAATGCCCAGAAATCTCTTGCATTCCTATACACTAACAACAAAAGATCAGAAAGAGAAATTAAGGAAACAATCCCACTTACCATCACAACAAAAAGAATAAAATACCTAGGAATAAACCTACCTAAGGAGGTAAAAGACCTGTACTCAGAAAACTATAAAACACTGATGAAAGAAATCAAAGATAACAAACAGATGGAGAGATATACCATGCTTCTGGAGTGGAAGAATCAATATTGTGAAAATGACTATAGTACCCAAAGCAATCTACAGATTCAATGCAATCCCTATCAAATTACCAATGGCATTTTTCACAGAACTAGAACAAGAAATTTTACAATTTGTATGGAGACACAAAAGACCCCGAATACCCAAAGCAATCTTGAGAAAGAAAAACGGAGCTAGAGGAATCAGGCTCCCTGACTTCAGGCTATACTACAAAGCTGCAGTAATCAAGACAGTATGGTACTGGCACAAAAACAGATCAATGGAACAAGATGGAAAGCCCAGAGATAAACCCATGCACATAAGGTCACCTTATCTTTGATAAAGGAGGCAAGAGTATACAATGGAGGAAAGAGAGCCTCTTCAATAAGTGGTGCTGGGAAAACAGGACAGCTACATATAAAAGAATGAAATTAGAGCACTCCCTAACACCATACACAAGAATAAACTCAAAATGCATTAAAGACCTAAATGTAAGGCCTGGCACTATAAAACTCTTAGAGGTAAACATAGGCAGAACACTCTATGATATAAATCACAGCAAGATCCTTTTTGACCCACCTCCTAGAGAAATGGAAATAAACATAAAAATAAAGAAATGGGACCTAATGAAACTTAAAAGCTTTTGCACAACAAGGGAAACTGTAAACAAGACAAAAAGAGAACCCTCAGAATGGGAGAAAATATTTGCAAATGAAACAACTGACAAAGGATTAATCTCCAAAATATACAAGCAGCTCATGCAGCTCAATATCACAAAAACAAACAACCCAATCCAAAAATGGGCAGGTGACCTAAGTAGACATTTCTCCAAAGAAGACATACAGACTGCCAACAAACACAGGAAAGGATGCTCAACATCATTAATCATTAGAGAAATGCAAATCAAAACTACATTGAGGTATCACCTCACACCAGCCATAATGGCCATCTTCAAAAAATCTACAAACAATAAATGCTGGAGAGAGTGTGGAGAAAAGAGAACCCTCCTGCACTGTTGGTGGGAATGTAAATTGTAATTGTCCTCTCACTATGGAGAACAGTATGGAGGTTCCTTAACAAACTAAAAATAGAACTACCAGCAATCCCACTACTGGGCATATACCCTGAAAAAAACATAATTCAAAAAGAGTCACGTACCACAATGTTCACTGCAGCGCTATTTGCAATAGCCAGGACATGGAAGCAACCTAAATGTCCATCAACCGATGATTGAATAAAGAATATGTGGCACATATATACAAGGAATATTAGCCATAAAAAGGAACAAAATTGAGTTATTTGTAGTGAGGTGGATGGACCTAGAATCTGTCATACAGAGTGAAGTAAGTCAGAAAGAGAAAAACAAATAACATATGCAAACGCATATATATGTACTTTTAAAAAGCGGAACTGATGTACTTAGTTGCAAGGCAGGAATAAAGACTCAGTTGTAGAGAACAGACTTAAGGGCATGGACGGGGGGAAGGGGAAGCTATGATGAAGTGAGAGAGTAGCATTGACGTATATACACTACCGAATGTAAAATGTATGGCTAGTGGGAAGCTGCTGCATAGCACAGGGAGATCAGCTCGAGTCTTTGTGATGACCTAGAGGGATGGGATAGGCAGGGTGGGAGGGAGGCTCAAGAGAGAGAGGATATGGGGATATATGTATACATATAGTTGATTTACTTTGTTATACAGCAGAAACTAACACAACATTGTAAAGCATTTATACTCCAATAAAGATGTGAAAAAAAAATAAAGCTATGCTGTAGAACAGTCATCCCATAATAATTCCCAGTTGTTTTGGGAAAAGGAAAGACCCTTTCTAAGCAAGTGCTGCTCTCTGTCTTAGAATTACTACTCTCAGTTTGCTATCTATCAAGAGCTTTTTTTTTTTTGAATTTTATTTTATTTTTTTATACAGGAGGTTCTTATTAGTTGTCTATTTTATACATATTAGTGCATATATGTCAATCCCAATCTCCCAATTCATCACACCACCACCACCCCACCACCCCCACTTTCCCCCCCTGGTGTCCATATGTTTGTTCTCTACATCTGTGTCTCTATGTCAAAAGCTTTCTATAAAAAATCTTTGTCTCCAGAGGCAAATTGCCTTTTAATTTGTAACATGATTCTACATGGGAGGAGAGAAGTTTGCTATTTCTTGGTTTAGCCTCGATTACCCAGAACTGAGAAGAGGAATACAGTATTTTTTATTATATAGAGCTCCAGCTTTTGAGTCAAATTAACCTGATTTGGGGTCCTGATACTACAACTTGTCATTACTGTGCCCTTGGGCAAGTTACTTAATATCTGTGAGAACTTCAGTTTCCTCATCTGTAAAATGGGAATATTAACACCTTACAATTTTTGTTTGGATTATTAAATGAGGTTTCACACCTGATACATAACAAGTATTTAATAAAAATTGCACCAAAGAAACCTATATCTTGGAGCTGAAAGAACCCTCAGAACAGTATTTACTTTAGCTATCTAGCTGAAGATTGAGCCTTCAGACTGGTAATGTATTATTATTATGATTTTATGGATGGGTTAACTGAGATAAGATAAAACACACTGAAGTTTAAAAACACAGTAAGTGATAGAGGCAAGATTTGAATTCATGTTTCTGCCTCCTAAGACTGTAATCTTATCCAAACTCCTCATAAGTCAAGAGAAAGAAACTGACATTGCTTTATAACATAACCATGTCACCTCCCATGAAACCAGCCAAAATGGGAAATTCTCAAGGGCAGGAACTGATTTTTTTCCCCACTAAAGTTGGAGAACAAAAATCTACAAACATTGATCAAAAATACATATTAGTATGCTCAAGTTTAAATATATTTTAAATATAGATAGACAATATTTAAAGAAGAATAGACCTATCAAAAACAATTACAAAGATGGTGAAGAAAAATTCAGTTTAATACAAATAGTGTGACTATGAACCCCAATGTGAAACTACTTTTCTTTTTTATTTCTTTTATTTTCTTTTTAAAAAAATTGTTGACGTATAATTTATTGACATATAATTGACATATAGTATAAGTTAAAGGTATACAAGGTACTAATTTGATATATTTATGTATTGCAAAATCATTACCACTATAGTGTTATCTAATACCTCCATTACATCACATAATTCTTTTTTACAGTGCGAACATTTAAGGTTTACTCTCTTAGCAACTCTCAAGTATGTGATACATCGTTATTAACTATAATTACCATGCTGTAGTCCCCAGAACTTATTCATCTTATAGGTGGAAGTTTACCTTCTTTGACCAACATCTCCCCATCCACAGCCTCTAGTAGCCACCATTCTGGTCTTTGGCTTACATGAGTTTAACTTTTTCCATTCCACATGTAAGTGATTTCTTTCCCTTCTTTTTAACGTTTCCTTTCTTTCTTTTGCTCTCTTTTTTTTTCCTGTTTTTTGCATATTTTTGATTATTGAAGCATTACATAATTTATCATTTGGATATTGCTAAATTACAAAGCACCCCAAAATTTACTGGTTTAAAAGAATAAGCATTTATTAATGCTCATGGGTCAGCTGGGTGGTTCTTCTTTACTGGTGGTTAGTTCTGAATCACATAGATTTTAGCTAGGTTCTCTCTGACTTGAGCTAGGTTCTCTCAGCAAGTCAGCTGGCTGTAGGCTGGTCTGCGATGGCTTCAGCTGGAACAACTAGGCTGTGTTCAGTGTGGTCTCTTATGCTCTGTCAACCTACTCTAGATGTGATCAAATATTGGTGGTAGGATTTCAAGAACGAAAATGGAATTACTCAAGGCTTTCTGAGGCCTTGACTCAGAGCTGGTATACTGTTACTTCCACCAATTTCTACTGATCAAAGCCATCATGGGTCGGCCCAGATTCAAGAGGATCACCTTTTAATGGGAGGAGCAGCAAAATCATAGTTCAGTGTATATGGAGAGGAAAGAATTGTGAGAAATGTTGCAATCAATCTACCACATCTGGTTTGTATGCACTTTAAGAAAATAGACAAGCATTCAGAGTCTCATCAAGGAAAGGTGATGACATTAAACAAGGTAACCAGGAATCAAAATCATTTCCAATATTATAATAAAATGATAATACAAGTAAACAGAGTACAAACATAATAGAGACCAGAAGTGGGTAGCATTGTGGTACCACCTAGGGGGTGATAAATTCACCTTAAGAGAGGTACTGAATGAACAAAACAAGGAGGGATTTTTGGTTTTGCCTAAGTATAGAAATCTATGCATTCCTGTTCGAGAATTTCAGAGGCACTGAAGAAAACCTGTGGCTTCTTCCCTGTGCCTTATGAGTAGCCCATTTAATAAATAAAATGTGTATACACACCTGTTGCCCCAACTGTCCTATGATCTCTGTAGTACCTCTGGGCAAGGGAAACATGGAGTGGGTAAATGTGGAGATTCACTCTCTTGTTGATTATAGTTTGGCCTAGGATTGGAGCCATCTAGGTAATCTATGCATTCTCCTTGACCTTTTCATCATCCTGGAGAACAGGAAGTCAATTTTGGGGTGTTCTTTTCAAAACCTAGGTCTGAAGCTTTCACACCTACACTTAAAACTCTTCAGTAGCCCCTTCACGTTGCTTTCAGGAAAGGTTAAAACCCGTTAACACGGCCCATGCACCTTTTTATGCCATAGTCTCATATCTTACCCTAGAATTAATTCTTTGTTCTAGCCACAGGAAAGAGCTTGTAATTCCACAAACCACTCAACCTTTGCTCTTGTTTTTCCTGCCAACTGGAATGGCTCCCACACTTTCCTTCCTGCCTGGTCAGTCCTTATTCATCAGTGAAGATATAGCTTTCTTTCACTTGGCTGGCTACAGATGGCAACTCAGCATTTTATTTGTGTATGTGTGTGCGTGTGTGTGAGTGTCTGTGTTTTACATGTTTATTTCCCCTGCTAGGTAGTTTCTGAAGGGCAAAGGATGTTATTCATTTCTACAGTCTGAGCACATAGCAAATTAGGAGTCCTGTAACTGTTTATTAAATGAAATGATTAAGTGAATATTTCTTGAATGAACGAATGAAATTTAGAACAAATTTTCTGTAGGAAATGCTGTCAGATTGAGGAAAAGAGAGGCATTTTTTGTCTGTATGTTGGTGAATATTTATTCTGGGTTGTAGGGAGAAGAAAGAGACTCCCTGAAAGATCTTATTTATCTTCTGCCATGTTGCTAATGCCCTTGTTTGATATGCTAAACTTCCCTTGATGAGAATGTTTTGCTCCATTTCCCTTCTACCTCTTTTGGCTGCTTTCTCACAAGCCTTCAGTGAGAGAGAAGAATCTTCTAATGTGCAACCTGTAAGCCATTTCTTTATTATATCTATCAGACTGCAGTATCTGTGTGAAGATTTTGACAATTTCCAGTTGACAAGACACAGGTGCAGCTGAGTAACACATTTTGCTGGTTCATTGTGAGTCCCAACAGCAGCTTATAATAGGTAAGGATTCGTTTTTCATATAGTGATTATCTTTATGTCAGGCTTCGTGGCTTTGATACATCAGGTCCAGGATTTCCTGACACTTGACTGGCAACCTGTAGGTTCTTCATGGACAGGAAGCTTAATTTTATATTTATATATATATATATATATATATATATATATATATAATATGCACGTGTGTATAGTTTTTTATTGTTTCCTGACCACATCATCTTGGCAATTATAGTTAATCCTATCAAAAACTCTACCAGATAAGTCTGATTTTCCTCTTTGCAGGTGAGGAAAACAAATCTCAGAAAGATGATAAAACATGGTCAGAGTTGCACAGGAAGAGGTCAGCTTGGAACTCCAACATTTCTTCTACAATACTGGGAATCAGATTTGGCTCAGAGCTGGTAATATAAAAACAAAAATATGGCTCTGGAAGAAATTAGCTGATTGTTTGGAAAATAAGATCTAGATTTCATCCCCAACTCAGCCCCACATTACCTAAATACCCTTTGATGTGCCATAACACCAAGGCAAATTTACCCTAAACTCTTGTGCAGTCCCCCTCAAGTCACACTTACCTGGTGGCATGTCGACACATTGGCAAACATGTAACTAGACATACGCCAAAGCAGCTTTCCTCCATTGTGTTATATACCTCTCTGTCAAGTAGTTGTCTCAAAAGGGGTTACTGATTATCACTCATAGGAAAACTACTTATGCCTAACTTAAAGAATCAAATTCATTTTTTAATTTAAACAGAATCATCAGTAGACTAAAACTAGGATGAATGATTTCCAAATTACTAAAGAAAGAACAGCATAAGGAAGATTTTAAGCAATTGTTGTGAAACACAAGTTTTTTTTAATTGTAAAGGAGCATAAACAATATACATTGTGAAAGAAAATAACCAATAAAAGATTTTTAAAAGACACTGAACGTGATGCCATATAAAAGGTAAAAGGAAATATTTACTAGAGATTTGAGATATATCGTAAAACCACAATTGTCAAAACAATGGCTGCCTGTCACTACAATGAATATACAAATCAGTGAAATAGAAATGGAAGTCCAGAAATAAACCTAAGCATTTAAAATTTATTTTATGGAAAGGGTGACATCTGAAATTAGAAAGGAAAGGGATGACTTAATCAATAAGATGTAGGAAACACTTGCTAACAATTTGGAAAAAATAAAAAATAGATAACCAATAAGAACCTACTGTATAGCTCAGGGAACTCTACTCAATGATCTGTGGTGACCTAAATGGGAAGGAAATCCCCAAAAGAGGAGAAATATGTGTACGTATAGCTGATTCACTTTGTTGTACAGTAGAAATTAACACAACATTGTAAAGCAGCTATACTCCAACAAAAATTATATTACACTGAAATGCCTAATGAAGTAAAATTATTTAAACTTCTGAAATTTAAAGTAGGGAAAATTTCAAATACATGTTAAATAATATAAAAACACTCAAGGGTCCACCACTAAGACGAAACAGATGTTAATATTTGGTCATCCTTTAGATTCTGCTTTCTTTTATTGATTTTGATAAATAGAACATTATAGGTACAGCTTTCCCTCTTACTTTACTTTCTCCCAGAAGTAGTCACAGTCTTGAAATTAATGGGTATAATTCCCATTTATGATTTTATACCTCTGTTGTACATGTATGTATTACATTAAAAAATGCTATATGCTTGCCTTATATAATGCTTATCTTTTCACTAAGCATAGTTCTGGAGGTCTATCTGTGTTGATAAATGTAGCTCTGGTTCATCCATTTTAAGTGGTAAGTATTATTCCATTGCAGTTATGAACCATAATTCATCCATTCTCATTCTGAGTTAAGTGGTTTTAGTTGTTTAAATTAAAAAGGAATTACTATTAAAAAGGAATATACTACAATGAACATTGTATATATCTCCTTGTGTAATGTATAAAAATTGTTTTAGGAAAACACATAGAAGTGGAATTGCTGGGTCATAGATTATAAGCATCTTTATCTTTACTTTATTGTCAAGTTACCCTCAAAGAAGCTATTCTATTTTACACGCTCACCAGTGGTGTTAAAAAAAAGTCACTCTTTCTTACATAATTTCCAACACTTGGTATTTTCAGATTTACTAATTTTTTTGCCAGTATGAGGGTAAGAAATGTGTTTCATTATTTTCTTAACTTATATTTCCTCCGTTACCAGTGGGGAGATCATGTTTTCATGTATTTGTAGGCCATTTGTTTCTTCTTCTGTTACTTGTCTAATTATATCCTTGGACTATTTTCTATTGGATAGTTGGTCTTTTAAATTTTTATTTATAAGAGTTCTTTATAAGTTTATGTATTAAACCTTTTCCATTATAAGCATTACACACATGACTTCTTCAATCATTGTCTTGTTTTTTCATTTATTTATGATATATTTTAACATAAAATATACCACATTTTTGTATAGCAGTCAAATATATTTTGTAAGGCAGTCAAATATATTTATTTTTTCCTCAGGGCTTATGCTTCTGGTGCTTTGTCTAAAAAGTCCTTACACATCCTGAGTCCATAAAATAATCTACTATATTTCAGTTTATACATCATTTTTCCTTAATACATTTAGAATTTATTTGTGTATTTGGTATGAGGTAGGGATCTAACTTTATGTTTTTTCCATATGGATGACCCATTGACCCATTCATTGATTATTCAGCTTTTCAATCTCATCTGTAATGATATCTCTGATATATATTGAGTCTGTTCCTAGGCCCTATGTTTTAATCCATTAAGTCTATCTCTATAGATTTGTAGCAATGTTAAGTCACATTGTTTTAATGTCTATAACTTCGTAGTAAATCTTCTTATCTGATAAGGTTGTCTTTGCTATTTTTTACCCTCTGTGTTCCCATAGAATTAAAAAAAATTATACAATTTTTAAAGGTTACAGTCCATCCTTGTAGCCTATCTTATACTCAGTACTTTCTACCTACCCTCTCACTCCCCCATCCCTATAATGCCCCTCCCCTGCTCCCCACTGGTAACCACTAGTTTGTTTTCTATATCTGTGAGACTGCTTTTTGTATTCACTAGTTTGCTGTATTTTTTAGATTCCACTTATAAGGGATATTATACAGTATTGTCTTTCTCTGTCTGACTTATTTCACTTAGCATAATGCCTTCAAAGTCTATCCATGTTGCCGTGAATGGCAAAATTTCATTCTTTTATGGCTGAGTAGTATTCCACTGTGCGTGTGTGTGTGTGAGTGTGTGTGTGTGTGTGAGTATACGTACGTATGCCACATCTTTATCCATTCATCTGTTGACGGACACTTAGGTTGCTTGCATATCTTGGCAATTTTAAATAATGCTGCTATGAACATTGGAGTGCATGTATCATTTTGAATTAGTGTTTTGGGTTTTTTTTTCAAATATATACCAGGAGCAGAATTGCTGAGGCATACAGTAGTTCATTTTTTAGAAACCTCCGTACTGTTTTCCACAGTGACTGCACCAATTTACATTCCCACCAACAGTGTACGATGGTTCCCTTTTCTCCATATCCTCGCCAACATTTGCTGTTTGTGTTCTTTTTGATGATAGCCATTCGGACAGATGTGAGGTGATATCTCATTGTGGTTTTGATTTGTATTTCCCTGATGATTAGTGATGTTTTCCATCTTTTCATGTGCCTGTTGGCCATCTGCATTTGCTCTTTGGAAAAATGTCTATTTACTTCTTTGGCCTAATTTTTAATCGGGTTGTTTGTTTTTTTGATGTTGAGTTGTATGAGCTGTATATATATATTGGATATTAACCCCTTATTGGTCATATCATTTGCAAATATCTTCTCCCATTTTTTGCCCTCTGCACTCCCATATAAATTTTACAATCAACTTATCAATTTTAAACACACACACACACACACATGCACATGCCCCACAGCCACATCTGCTGGGATTTTAGCTAATTACATTGATTAATAATGAATCATCAATCTATGAATATAATAGATTAGTCTATTTAGTAAGCTTCTTTGATTTGCCTCAATAATATTTTAGAATTTTCTGTGTAGAGGTCTTGTAATTTTGTTGCAATATGATTTTGTATCATTATTTCTTATAATGATATTTCTGACACTATCATAATTGGTATCACTTTTTTTTTTTTTTTTTTTTTTTTTTGGCCGTATGCGGGCCTCTCACTGTTTTGGTCTCTCCCATTGCGGAGCACAGACTCCAGACGCGCAGCCTCAGAGGCCATGGTGCACGGGCCCAGCCGCTCCGCGGCATGTGGGATCTTCCCGGACCGGGGCACGAACCCGTGTCCCCTGCATCGGCAGGCGGACTCTCAACCACTGCGCCAACAGGGAAGCCCTGGTATTGCTTTTAAATTCTATTTTCTAATTGTTCATAGCTAGTATATATACAATTAATTTTTTAATATTGACTTTGTATCAATGAATTCTAATAATTAGTAGGTTCTTCGGGGGTATTCTGCATACATAATCATGTTGGCTATGTAGATAATAAAAGTTTAATTTTTCCTTTCCAACTCTTCTCCTTTTATTTACTTTTACTGCCTTATTGCAGTGACTAAAAACTTCAGTGCAAGGTTGAATAGGAGTGTCAGTAGCAGGCATTCTTTTCTTGTTCCCAAATTCAATGGAAATGCTTTAAAGTTTTCATGATTAAGTATGATGTTGCCGTTGGTTTCTTCAGTTTTTTTTCCTTCTGGTAGATGTTCTTTATAAGATTAAGGTCTTTTTATTTTCCTTGTGATTGATTTTATTTTATTTATTTTTTTATTGAAGTAGAGTTGATATACAATGTTGTGCCAATCTCTGCTGTACAGCACAGTGACTCAGTTATACACATAGAGACATGCTTTTTTTTAATATTCTTTTCCATTATGGCTTATTACAAGATGTTGAATATAGTTCCCTGTGCTATACATTAGGGCCTTGTTGTTTATGCATTCTAAATGTAATAGTTTACATCTACCAACCCCAAACTCCCAGTCCATCTCTCTCCCTCCCGCTCTCCCCCTTGGCAACCACAAGTCTGATCTCTATGTTTGTGAGTCTGTTTCTGTTTTATAGATATGTTCATCTGTGCCATATTTTAGATTCCACATATAAGTGATATCATATGGTGTTTGTCTTTCTCTTTCTGATTGACTTTACTTAGTATGAAAATCTCTAGTTGCATCTGTGTTGCTGCAAATGGCATTATTTTGCTCTTTTTTATGGCTGAGTAGTATTCCATTGTAAACATGTACCACATCTTCTTTATCCATTCATCTGTGGATAGACATTTAGGCTGTTTCCAAGTTTTGGCTATTGTGAACATAGCCTATGTTCTGCTATGCCTAACATAGAAAAACATAGCCTAACAGCACTGCTCTGAACATAGGGGTGCATGTATCTTTTTGAATTATAGTTTTATTTGGGTATATTCTCCAGAGTGGGATTGATGGATCATATGCTAATTCTATTTTTAGTTTTCTGAGGAACGTCCATACTGTTTTCCATAGTGGCTGTATCAACTTTTCTAAGAGTTGATTATTATTAAAGTGTGTTTTTTTTTTCGACAAGGGGTGCTAAGGGGTGTAACGCTGACATTTATTTTATGTATTTTATTTTTTACATCTTTATTTGAGTATAATTGCTTTACAATGGTGTGTTAGTTTCTGCTTTATAACAAAGTGAATCAGTTATACATATACATATGTTCCCATATCTCTTCCCTCTTACGTCTCCCTCCCTCCCACCCTCCCTATCCCACCCCTCCAGGCAGTCACAAAGCACCGAGGTGGTCTCCCTGTGCTATGGGGCTGCTTCCCACTAGCTATCTACCTTACGTTTGGTAGTGTATATATGTCCATGCCTCTCTCTTGCTTTGTCAGAGCTTACCCTTCCCCTTTCCCATATCCTCAAGTCCACTCTCTAGTAGGTCTGTGTCTTTGTTCCTGTCTTACCCCTAGGTTCTTGATAACATTTTATTTTCTTAAATTCCATATATATGTGTTAGCACATGGTATTTGTCTTTCTCTTTCTGACTTACTTCACTCTGTATGACAGATTCTAGGTCTATCCACCTCATTACAAATAGCTCAATTTTGTTTCTTTTTATGGCTGAGTAATATTCCATTGTATATATGTGCCATATCTTCTTTATCCATTCATCTGATGATGGACACTTAGGTTGTTTCCATCTCTGGGCTATTGTAAATAGAGCTGCAATGAACATTTTGGTACATGACTCTTTTTGAATTATGGTTTTCTCAGGGTATATGCCCAGTAGTGGGAGTGCTGGGTCATATGGTAGTTCTATTTGTAGTTTTTTGAGGACCCTCCATACTGTTCTCCACAGTGCCTGTATCAATTTACATTCCTACCAACAGTGCAAGAGGGTTCCCTTTTCTCCACACCCTCTCCAGTATTTATTGTTTGTAGATTTTTTGATGATGGAAATACTGACTGGTGTGAGATGATATCTCATTGTAGTTTTGATTTGCATTTCTCTAATGATTAATGAAGTTGAGCATTCTTTCACGTGTTTGTTGGCAGTCTGTATATCTTCTTTGGAGAAATGTCTATTTAGGTCTTCTGCCCATTTTTGGATTGGGTTTTTTGTTTTTTTGTTATTGAGCTTCATGAGCTGCTTGTAAATTTTGGGGATTAATCCATTGTCAGTTGCTTCATTTGCAAATATTTTCTCCCATTCTGAGGGTTGTCTTTTGGTCTTGTTGATGGTTTCCTTTCCTGTGCAAAAGCTTTGAAGTTTCATTAGATCCCATTAGTTTATTTCTGTTTTTATTTCCATTTCTCTAGGAGGTGGGTCAAAAAGGATCTTGCTGTGATTTATGTCATAGAGTGTTCTGCCTATGTTTTCCTCTAAGAGTTTGATAGTTTCTGGCCTTACATTTATGTCTTTAATCCATTTTGAGTTTATTTTTGTGTATGGTGTTAGGGAGTGATCTAATCTCACACTTTTACATGTACCTGTCCAGTTTTCCCAGCACCACTTATTGAAGAGGCTGTCCTTTCTCCACTGTACATTCCTGCGTCCTTTATCAAAGATAAGGTGACTATACGTGCGTGGGTTTATCTCTGAGCTTTCTATCCTGTTCCATTGATCTATCTTTCTGTTTTTGTGCCAGTACCATACTGTCTTGATTACTGAAGTTTTGTAGTATATTCTGAAGTCAGGGAGCCTGATTCCTCCAGCTCCGTTTTTCGTTCTCAAGATTGCTTTTGCTATTCGGGGTCTTTTGTGTTTCCATTCAAATTGTGAAATATTTTGTTCTAGTTCTATGAAAAATACCAGTGGTAGTTTGATAGGGATTGCATTGAATCTGTAGATTGCTTTGGGTAGTAGAGTCATTTTCACAATGTTGATTCTTCCAATCCAAGAACATGGTATATCTCTCTATCTATTTCTATCGTCTTCAATTTCTTTCATCAGTGTCTTACAGTTTTCTGCATAGAAGTCTTTTGTCTCCTTAGGTAGCTTTATTCCTAGATATTTTATTGTTTTTGTTGCAATGGTAAAGGGGAGTGTTTTCTTGATTTCACTTTCAGATTTTTCATCATTAGTGTATAGGAATGCCAGAGATTTCTGTGCATTAATTTTGAATCCTGCTACTTTATCAAATTCATTGATTAGCTCTAGTAGTTTTCTGGTAGCATCTTTAGGATTCTCTATGTATAGTATCATGTCATCTGCAAACAGTGAGAGTTTACTTCTTCTTTTTCGATTTGAATTCCTTTTATTTACTTTTCTTCTCTGATTGCTGAGGCTAAAACTTCCAAAACTATTGAATAAGAGTGGTGAGAGTGGGCAACCTTGTCTTGTTCCTGATCTTAGTGGAAATGCTTTCAGTTTTTCACCATTGAGGACGACGTTGGCTGTGGGTTTGTCATTATGTTGAGGAAAGTTCCCTCTATGCCTACTTTCTGCAGGGATTTTATCATAAATGGGTGTTGAATTTTGTCGAAAGCTTTCTCTGTATCTATTGAGATGATCATATGGTTTTTATTCTTCAGTTTGTTAATATGGTGTATCACATTGTTTTATATATACTGAAGAATCCTTACATTCCTGGAATAAACTACACTTGATCATGGTGTGTGACCCTTTTAATGTGCTGTTGGAATCTGTTTGCTAGTATTATGTTGAGGATTTTTGCATCTATGTTTATCAGTGATATTGGCCTGTAGTTTTTTTTTCTTTATGACATCCTTGTTTGGTTTTGGTATCAAGGTGATGGTGGCCTCGTAGAATGAGTTTGGGAGTGTTCCCCCCTCTGCTATATTTTGGAAGAGTTAGAGAAGGATAGGTGTTAGCTCTTCTCTAAATGTTTGATAGAATTCGCCTGTGAAGCCATCTGATCCTGGGCTTTTGTTTGTTGGAAGGTTTAATCACAGTTTCAATTTCAGTGCTTGTGATTGGTCTGTTCATATTTTCTATTTCTTCCTGATTCAGTGTTGGCAGTTTCTTCATTTCTAAGAATTTGTCTATTTCTTCCAGGTTGTCCATTTTATTGGCATCGAGTTGCTTGTAATAATCTGTCATGATCTTTGTATTTCTGCAGTGTCAGTTGTTACTTCTCCTTTTTCATTTCTAATTCTATTTATTTGAGTCTTCTCCCTTTTTTTCTTGATGAATCTGGCTAATGGTTTATCAATTTTGTTTATCTTCTCAAAGAATCAGCTTTTGGTTTTATTGATCTTTGCTATTGTTTCCTTCATTTCTTTTTCATTTATTTCTGACCTGATTTTTATGATTTCTTTCCTTCTGCTAACTTAGGGGATTTTTGGTTCTTCTTTCTCTAATTGCTTTAGGTGCAAAGTTAAGTTGTTTATTCGAGATGTTTACTGTTTCTTATGGTAGGATTTTATTGCTATAAACTTCCCTCTTAGAACTGCTTTTGCTGCATCCCATAGTTTCTGGGTCGTCGTGTCTCCATTGTCATTTTTTTCTAGGTATTTTTTTAATTTCCTCTTTGATTTCTTCAGTGATCACTTCGTTATTAAGTAGTGTATTGTTTAGCCTCCATGTGTTTGTATTTTTTACAGATCTTTTCCTGTAATTGATATCTAGTCTCATAGCATTGTGGTCAGAAAAGATACTTGAAACAACTTCAATTTTCTTAAATTCACCAAGGCTTGACTTGTGACCCAAGGTATGTTCTATCCTGGAGAACGTTCCATGAGCACTTAAGAAAAATGTGTATGCTGATGTTTTTGGATGGAATGTCCAATAAATATCAATTAAGTCCATCTTGATTAATGTATCATTTAAAGCTTGTGTTTCCCTACTTATTTTCATTTTGGATGATCTGTCCATTGGTGAAAGTGGGGTGTTAAAGTTCCCTACTATGAATGTATTACTGTCGATTTCCCCTTTTATGGCTGTTAGTATTTGGCTGATGTAATGTGGTGTTCCTATGTTGGGTGCATAAATATTTACAATTGTTATATATTCTTCTTGGATCGATCCCTTGATCATTATGTAGTGTTCTTCTTTGTCTCTTCTAATAGTCTTTATTTTAAAGTCTATTTTGTCTGATATGAGAATTGCTACTCCAGCTTTCTTTTGGTTTCTATTTTCATGAAATATCTTTTTCCATCCCCTTACTTTCAGTCTGTATGTGTCTCTAGGTCTGAAGTGGGTGTCTTGTAGATAGCAAATATATGGGTCTTGGTTTTGTATCCATTCAGCCAATCTGTGTCTTTTGTTGGGAGCATTTAGTCCATTTACATTTAAGGTAATTATCAATATGTATGTTCCTATTCCCATTTTCTTAATTGTTTTGGGTTTGTTATTCTAGGTCTTTTCCTTCTCTTGTCTTTCTTGCCTAGAGAAATTCCTTTAGCAGTTGTTGTAAAGCTGGTTTGGTGGTGCTAAACTCTGTCAGCTTTTGCTTGTCTGTAAAGGTTTTAATTTCTCCATCAAATCTGACTGAGATCCTTGCTGGGTAGAGTAATCTTGGTTGCAAGTTTTTCTCCTTCATCACTTTATATATGTCCTGCCAGTCCCTTCTGGCTTGCATAGTTTCTGCTGAAAGATAAGCTGTTAACCTTATGGGGATTCTCTTGTGTGTTATTTGTTGTTTTTCCCTTGCTGCTTTTAATATGTTTTCTTTGTATTTAATTTTTGACAGTTTGATTAATATGTGTCTTGGCGTATTTCTCCTTGGATTTATCCTGTATGGGACTCTCTGTGCTTCCTGGACTTGAGTAACTCTTTCCTTTCCCATATTAGGGGAGTTTTCAACTATAATCTCTTCAAATATTTTCTCAGTCCCTTTCTTTTTCTCTTCTTCTTCTGGAACCCTTATAATTGGAATGTTGGTGCATTTAATGTTGTCCCAGTGGTCTCTGAGACTGTCCTCAGTTCTTTTCATTCTTTTTTCTTTATTCTGCTCTGCAGTAGTTATTTCCACTATTTTGTCTTCCAGGTCAATTATGTGTTTTTCTGCCTCAGTTATTCTGTTATTGATCCCATCTAGAGTATTTTTAATTTCATTTTTTGTGTTGTTCATCATCGTTTGTTTCATCTTTTGTTCTTCTAGGTCCTTGTTAAATGTTTCTTGCATTTTGTCCATTCTATTTCCAAGATTTTGGATCATCTTTACTGTCATTATTCTGAATTCTTTTTCAGGTAGACTGTGTATTTCCTCTTCATTTGTTAGGTCTGGTGGGTTTTTATCTTGCTTCTTCATCTGCTGTGTGTTTTTCTGTCTTCTCATTTTGCTTATATTGCTGTGTTTGGGGCCTCCTTTTTGCAGGCTGCAGGTTCATAGTTCCCATTGTTTTTGGTGTCTGTCCCCATTGGCTAAGGTTGGTTCAGTGGGTTGTGTAGGCTTCCTGTTGGAGGGGACTAGTCCCTGTGTTGTGGTGGATGAGGCTGGATTTTGTCTTTCTGGTGGGCAGGTCTACTTCTGGTGGTGTGTTTTGGGGTGTCTGTGGACTTCTTATGATTTTAGGCAGCTTCTCTGCTAATGGGTGTTGTTGTGTTCCTGTCTTGCTAGTTGTTTGGCATAGGGTGTCCAGCACTGTAGCTTGCTGGTCGAAGCTGGGTGCTGGTGTTGAGATGGAGATCTCTGGGAGATTTTTGCTGTTTGATATTATGTGGAGCTTGGAGGTCTCTTGTGGACCAGTGTCCTGAAGTTGGCTCTCCCACCTCAGAGGCACAGCACTGACTCCTGGCTGCAGCACCAAAAGCCTTTCATCCACACGGCTCAGAATATAAGGGAGAAATAGTAGAAAGAAATAATTAGCAGAAGAAGAAATAAAGAAAGAAGGAAAGAAAGAAAGAAAGAAAGAAAGAAGATAAAGTAAAATAAAATGAAGTTATCAAAATAAAAAATAAATATGAAGAAAAAAATTTTAAAAAAAGGAAGGATAGATTCCTAGGACAAAAGGTGGAAGCAAAGCTGTACAGACAAAATCTCACACAGAAGCATACACATACACACTCACAAAAAGAGGAAAAGGGAAAAAATCAATTCTTGCTCTCAAAGTCCACCTCCTCAATTTGGGATGATTCTTTGTCTATTCATCTATTCCACAGATGCAGGGTACATCAAGTTGATTGTGGAGCTTTAATCTGCTGCTTCTGATCCTGCTGGGAGAGATTTCCCTTTCTCTTCTTTGTTCTCACAGCTCCCAGGGGCTCAGCTTTGGATTTGGCCCTGCCTCTGTGTGTAGGTCGCCAGAGAGTGTCTGTTCTTTGCTCAGACAGGACGGGGTTAAAGGAACCACTGATTTGGGGCCTCTGGCTCACTCTGACCTGGGGGAAGGAGAGGCACGGAGTGCGTGGCGAGCCTACGGCGGCAGAGGCCGGCTTGACATTGCACCAGTCTGAGGTGCGCCGTGCGTTCTCCAAGGGGAGTTGTGCCTGGATTCTGGGACCCTGGCAGTAGCGGGCTGCACAGGCTCCCCGGAAGGGGTGTGTGGATAATAACCTGTGCTCACACACAGGTTTCTTGTCGGCAGCAGCTGCCTTAGCATCTCATGCCCGTCTCTGGGGTCCGCGCTTTTAGCCGCGGCTCGCAGCCGTCTCTGGAACTCCTTTAAGCAGCACTCTTAATCCCCTCTCCTCACGCATCAGGAAACAAAGAGGGAAGAAAAAGTCTCTTGCCTCTCCTCCTCGGCAGGTCCATACTTTTCCCCAGGGGCAGGTCCATACTTTTCCCCAGACTCCCTCCCGGCTAGCCGTGGTGCACTAACCCCCTGCAGGCTGTGTTCATGCCGCCAACCCCAGTCCTCTCCTGGCACTCCGACCGAAGCCTGAGCCTCAGCTCCCAGCCCTGCCTGCCCCGGCGAGTGAGCAGACAAGCCTCTCAGGCTGGTGAGTGCCGGTCGGCCCTGATCCTCTGTGCGGGAATCTCTCCGCTTTGCCGTCAGCACCCCTGTTGCTGTGCTCTCCTCCGCGGCTCCGAAGCTTACCCCCTCCGCCACCCGTAGTCTCCACCCGCGAAGGGGCTTCCTAGTGTGTGGAAACCTTTCCTCCTTCACAGCTGCCTCCCAGTGGTGCATGTCCCGTCCCTATTCTTTTGTCTCTGTTTATTTTTTCTTTTGCCCTACCCAGGTACGTGGGGGGTTTCTTGCCTTTTGGGAGGTCTGAGGTCTTCTGCCAGCATTCAGTAGGTTTTCTGTAGGAGTTGTTCCACGTGTAGATGTATTTCTGATGTATCTGTGGGGAGGAAGGTGATCTCCGTGTCTTACTCTTCCGCCATCCTCCCAGAAGCCCCCAAGAGTGTTATATTTTATCAAATGCTTTATTTTCACATTTGAGAGAAACTTCTTTAATCTATAAATGTGGTATATTATAAGGATTAATTTTAGAATTTTAATACAACCCTGCATTCATAGAGTAAATTAACTGTAATTTAGTGCTCCCTGCCTCTGGATTTAATTTCATAATTTTTTGTTTAGTTGTTTGGGAAGGAGATGTTCCTGAAACATCCCTTTCACATTTCATTATCAAGTTTATGTGCATCACATAACAAGTTGGAAAATGTTCCCTCACTTTCAGTTATCTGGAATAATTTATGTAAGATTGGTGTTTTGGTTTCCTTAAATGTTCGGAAGACTTCACCAGTGAAGCTGTCTGGGCCTGGCATTTTCTTTGTAAGTTTTTAATAGTATATTCAATTACCTTCATAAGTTTAATAGAATAATCAGATTTTATGTGTCTTCTATCAGTTTTGATAAGGTATGTTTTTGCTTTTCTAGAATTTACCTTTTTCCTCTAATTTTTCAACTTCATTGGAAGTTTTGCTATAATATGTTTTCTTGTCTTTTTAATGTTTGTGGTTGTGATTCCTTTTTTTATTCCTGATATGAGTAAATTTTGCTCTTTCTATATTTTTCTTATTATCAGTCCACTGTTTTTTAGGTTCATTGTGGATATTCATATGTTCTTGAATCCCTAACCTTCTTGGAATCTCTATTTATCCTAAAGGTTTCCTTCAGTTTCTCTTTCTTTTTTTTTTTTTTTTTGCGGTACGTGAGCTTCTCACTACTGTGGCCTCTCCCGTTGCAGAGCACAGGCTCCAGATACGCAGACTCAGTGGCCATGGCTCACGGGCCCAGCCGTGCCGCGGCATGTGGGATCTTCCCGGACCGGGGCACGAACCTGTGTCCCCTGCATCGGCAGGCGGACTCTCAACCACTGTGCCACCAGGGAAGCCCTCTCTTTCTTTTAATATGTAAATAATCATATCATCTGTGAATAACTTTTTTTATCGTCATATTTTTTACAATCATTTCTAATTTTATTGCACTAGAACTTTCAGTATGATGTTGAATAGAAATAACAGTAGTGGCATCCTTTTTGTTTCCTGACTTTAAAAGGAAGATTTCTCATATTTCACATTAAGTAGGATTGCTATAAATTATTTATTTATTTATTTTTTTATACAGCAGATTCTTATTAGTCATCCATTTTATACACATCAGTGTATACATGACAAGCCGAATCTTCCAATTCATCACACCACCACCCCACACCCTGCCGCTTTCCCCCCTTCATGTCCATGAGTTTGTTTTCTACCTCTGTGTCTCACTTTATGCCCTTCAAACCAGTTCATCTGTACCATTTATCTAGGTTCCATATATATGCGTTGTTATATTTGTTTTTCTCTTTCTGACTTACTTCACTCTGTATGACAGGCTCTAGATCCATCCACGTCTCTACAAATGACCCAATTTCATTCCTTTTTATGGCTGAGTAATATTCCATTGTATATATGTGCCACATCTTCTTTATCCATTTGTCTGTTAATGGGCATTTAGGTTGCTTCCACAACCTGGCTATTGTAAATAGTGCTGAAATGAACATTGGGGTGCATGTGTCTTTTTGAATTATAGTTTTCTCTGGGTATATGCCCAGTAGTGGGATTGCTCGGTCATATGGTAATTCTATTTTTAGTTTTTTAAGGAACCTCCATACTGTTCTCCATAGTGGCTGTATCAATTTATATTCCCACCAACACTGCAAGAGGGTTCCCTTTTCTCCACACCCTCTCCAGCATTTGCTGTTTGTAGATTTTCTGATGATGCCCATTCTAACTGGTGTGAGGTGATACCTCATTGCCGTTTTGACTTGCATTTCTCTAATAATTAGTGATGTTGCGCAGCTTTTCATGTGCTTCTGGGACATCTGTATGTAATCTTGGGAGAAATGTCTATTTAGGTCTTCTGCCCTTTTTTAGACTGGGTTGTTTGTTTTTTTGATATTGAGCTGCATGAACTGTTTATATATTTTGGAGATTAATCCTTTGTCCATTGATTCATTTGCAAATATTTTCTCCCATTCTGAGGGTTGTCTTTTCGTCTTATTTATGGTTTCCTTTGCTGTGCAAAAGCTTTTAAGTTTCATTAGGTCCATTTGTTTATTTTTGTTTTTATTTCCATTACTCTAGGAGGCAGATCAAAAAAGATCTTGCTGTGATTTATGTCAGAGAGTGATATTCATATGTTTTCCTCTAAGAGTGTCCGGTCTTACATCTCGGTCTCTAATCCATTTTGAGTTTATTTTTGTGTATGGTGTTAGGGAGTGCTCTACTTTCATTCTTTTACATGTAGCTGTCAGATTTCCCAGCACCACTTACTGAAGAAACTGTCTTTTCCTTACTGTATATCCTTGCCTCCTTTATCATAGATTAGTTGACCATAGGTACGTGGGTTTAACTCTCGGCTTTCTATCTTGTTCCATCGATCTATATTTCTGTTTTTGTGCGAGTACCATATTCTCTTGATTACTGTAACTTCATAGTATAGTCTGAAGTCAGGGAGTCCGATTCCTCTAGCTCTGCTTTTTTCCCTCAAGGCTGCTTTGGCTATTTGGGGTCTTTTGTGTCTCCATACAAATTTTAAGATTTTTTGTTCTAGTTCTGTGAAAAATGCCATTGGTAATTTGATAGGGATTGCATTGAATCTGTAGATTGCTTTGGGGAGTATAGTCATTTTCACAATATTGATCCTTCCAATCCAAGAAAATGGTGTATCTCTCTGTCTGTATATGTTATCTTTGATTTCTGTTGGTATCATCTCTAATTTCTTTCATCAGTGTCTTATACATTTCTACATACAGGTCTTTGGTCTCCCTAGGTAGGTTTGCTCCTAGGTATTTTATTCTTCTTGTTGCAATGGTAAATTGGAGTGTTTCCTTAATTTCTCTTTCAGATTTTTCATCATTAGTGTATAGGAATGCCAGAGATTTCTGGGCAATTAATTTTGTATCCTGCAGCTTTACCAAATTCATTGTTTAGCTCTAGTAGTTTTCTGGTGGCATCTTTAGGATTCTCTATGTATAGTAGCATGTCATCTGCAATCTGACAGTTTTACTTCTTCTTTTCCAATTTGTATTCCTTTTATTTCTTTTTCTTCTCTGATTGCCGTGGCTAGAACTTCCAAAATTATGTTGAATGATAGTGGTGAGAGTGGACATCCTTGTCTTGTTCCTGATCTTAGAGGAAATGCTTTCAGTTTTTCACCATTGAGAATGGTGTTGGCTGTGCGTTTGTAATATATGGCCTTTATTATGTTGAGGTAGGTTCCCTCTATGCCCACTTTCTGGAGAGTTTTTATCACAAATGGGTGTTGAATTTTGTCAAAAGCTTTTCCTGCATCTACTGAGATGATCATATGGATTTTATTCTGCAGTTTGTTAATATGGTGAATCACATTGATTGATTTGCATATATTGAAGAATCCTTGCATCCCTGGGATAAATCCCACTTGATCATGGTGTATGATCCTTTTAATGTGTTGTTGGATTCTGTTTGCTAGTGTTTTGTTGAGGATTTTTGCATCTAGATTCATCAGTGATATTGGTCTGTAATTTTCTTTTTTTGTAGTATCTTTGTCTGGGTTTAGTATCAGGGTGATGTGGCCTCATAGAATGAGTATGGGAGTGTTCCTTCTTGTGCAATGTTTTGGAAGAGTTTGAGAAGGATGGGTGATAGCTCTTCTCTAAATGTTGGATAGAATTCACCTGTGAAGCCATCTGGTCCTGGGCTTTTGTTTGTTGGAAGATTTTTAATCACAGTTTCAATTTAATTACTTGTGATTGGTGTGTTCATATTTTCTATTTCTTCCTGGCTTAGTCTTGGAAGCTTATACCTTTCTAAGAGTTTGTCCATTTTCTTCCAGGTTGTCCATTTTATTGGCATATAGTTGCTTGTAGTAGTCTCTTAGGTTGCTTTGTATTACTGCAGTGTCTGTTGTAACTTCTCCTTTTCCATTTCTAACTTTGTTGATTTGAGTGCTCTCCCTGTTTTTCTTGATGAGTCTGGCTAATGGTTTATCAATTTTGTTTATCTTCTCAAAGAACGAGCTTTTAGTTTTATTCATCTTTGCTTTTGTTTTCTTTGTTTCTATTTCATTTATTTCTGGTCTGATCTTTATGATTTCTTTCCTTCTGCTCACTGTGGGTTTTGTTTGTTCTTCTTTCTCTAGTTCCTTTATGTGTAAGCTTAGATTGTTTATTTGAGATTTTTCTTGTTTCTTGAGGTAAGCTCGTATTGCTATAAACTTCCCTCTTAGAACTGCTTTTGCTACATCCCATAGGTTTTGTATCATCGTGTTTTTGTTGTCATTTGACTAGGTATTTTTTGATTTCCTCTTTGATTTCTTCAGTGGTCTCTTGGTTATTTAATAATGTATTGCTGAGCCTCCATATGTTTGTCTTTTTTACTTTTTTTTCCCCTATAATTCATTTCTAATCTCATGGCACTGTGGTCAGAAAAGATGCTTGATATGATTTCAGTTTTGTTAAATTTACTGAGGCTTGATTTGTGACCCAAGTTGTGATCTATCCTGGAAAATATTCCATGCGCACTTGAGAAGAAAGTGTAATCTACTGTTTTTCGATCGAATGTCCTATAAATATCAATTAAATCTATCTGTTCTATTGTGTCATTGAAAGCTTGTGTTTCCTTATTAATTTTCTGTTTCAAAGATCTGTCCATTGGTGTAAGTGTACTGTTAAAGTCCCACACTATTATTGTGTTACTGTCAAGTTCCTCTTTTATAGCTGTTAGCGGTTGCCTTATGTATTGAGGTGCTCGTATGTTGGGTGCATATATATTTATAATTGTTATATCTTCTTCCTGGATTGATCCCTTGATCATCATGTAGTGTCCTTCCGTGTCTCTTGTAACGTCCTTTATTTTAAAGTCCATTTTATCTGATATGAGTATTGCTACTCCAACTTTCATTTGATTTCCATTTGCATGGAATATCTTTTTCCATCCCCTCACTTTCAGTCAGTATGTGTCCCTTGGTCTGACGTGGTTCTCTTGTAGACAGCATATGTATGGGTCTTTTTTTGTATCCATTCAGCAACCCAGTATCTTTTGGTTGGATCATTTAATCCTTTCACGTTTAAGATAATTATCTGTAGGTATGTTCCTATTACCATTTTCTCAATTGTTTTTGGTTTGTTTTTGTAGATCCTTTTCTTCTCTTGTGTTTTCCACTTAGAGAAGTTCCTTTAGCCTTTGTTGTAGAGCTGGCTTGGTGGTGCTGAATTCTTTTAGCTTTTGCTTGTCTGTAAAGCTTTTGATTTCTCCATCGAATCTTAATGAGATCCTTGCCAGGTAGAGTAACCATGGTTGTAGATTCTTCCCTTTCATCACTTTAAGTATATCATGCCACTCCCTTCAGGTGTGTAGAGTTTCTGCTGAGAAAGCAGCTGTTAATCTTATGGGGATTCCCTTTTATGTTATTTATCATTTTTCCCTTGCTGCTTTCAATAATTTTTCTTTGTCTTTAATTTTTGCCAATTGGATTACTATGCATCTCCGTGTGTTTCTCCTTGTATTTATCCTGTATGGGACTCTCTGCATTTCCTGGACTTGACTGGCTACTTCCTTTCCCATATTAGGGAAGTTTTCAACTGTAATCTCTCAAAAGTTTTCTCGGTCCTTTATCTCTCTCTTCTCCTTCTGGGACCCCTATAATGCGAATGTTGTTTTTTATGTTGTTCCAGAAGTCTCTTAGGCTGTCTTCATTTCTTTTCATTCTTTTTTCTTTAATCTGTTCTGCAGCAGTGAATTCCACCATTCTGTCTTCCAGGTCACTTATCCATTCTTCTGCCTCCAGTTTTCTGCTGTTGATTCCTTCTAGTGTATTTTTCATTTCAGTTATTGTATTGTTCATCATTGTTTGTTTGTTCTTTAATTCTTCTAGGTCTTTGTTAAATGTTTCTTGTATCTCCTCGATCTTTTCCTCCATTTTTTTCCTGAGGTCCTGGATCATCTTCACTATCTTTATTCTGAATTCCTTTTCTGGAAGGTTGCCTATCTGCACTTCATTTAGTTTCTTTTCTGGGGTTTTATCTTGTTCCTTCATCTGGTACATAGCCCTCTGCCTTTTCATCTTGTCTATCTTTCTGTGAATGTGGCTTTTGTTCCACAGGCTGAGGATTGTAGTTCTTCTTGCCTCTGTATAAATTTTTAATAGATATGTTGTATAAGATAAAGGAAATTCTTTTTTATTTACAGCTTGCAAACATTTTTTGAAAACTTTTCTTGAATGGCTGTTGAATTTTATTAGATAGTTTTACTATATCTATTTGTTGATAATTCAGTATTTCTCACTTAATCTGTTAATATGATAAGTTACATTATATCTCTTTTTAATGTGGAATAGTCCTTCCATTCCTAGGGTCCATCTTACTTTGTATTGCTATACTGGTGTGTGTGTGTGTGTGTGTGTGTGTGTGTGTGTGTGTTTGTATAAATTTACTGCTGGATTTGAATTGGTAATATTTTATTAATATTTTTCATTCAATGTTCATAATTGATGTAGGGCTATATGTTTCCATTCTCCAGTTGTCCTTGCCTGTTTGTGTTTCAAATTTATAATAGTCTCATAAAATGAGTTGCACAGTTTTTTGTCTTTTTCTTTTATTTAACTTAACTTTAATATTTATGAAAATAAAATACATTTATGTTATTTTAAAAGTCAAATGCTACTGCAAATGCCAAAAATAAAATATCTCTTTACTTTTGCCACAGTTTTTGATTCCTGCTTCTTAAAGCAAGAATCAGCAAACTTCTTTATTTTTTAATTAATTTTTATTGGAGTATAGTTACTTTACAATGTTGTCTCACCTTCTACTGCACAGCAAAATGTACCAGCCATACATATATATATATATATATATATATATATATATATATATATCCTCTCAGTTTTGGATTTCTCTCCCATTTAGGATGCCACAGTGCATTAAGTAGCGTTCCCTGTTCTATACAGTATGTTCCCCTCAGGTGTCTACTTTATACATAGTATCAATAGTGTGTATGTGTCAGTCCCAATCTCCCAATTCCTCCCACCCCACCTCTTTCCCCCTTGGTATCCATACAATTGTTTTCTATGTGTATGTTTCTATTTCTGCCTTGTAAATAAGGTCATCTATACCATTTTTCTATATTCCACATATATGTGTTAATATACTATATTTGTTTTCTATTTCTGACTTAGTTGACCCTGTATGACAGTCACTAGGTCCCTCCACATCTCTACAAATGACCCAATTTCATTCCTTTTTATGGCTGAGTAATATTCCATTGTATATATGTACCACATCTTCTTTATCCATTCCTCTGTTGTTGGACATTTAGGTTGCTTCCATGTCCCGGCCATTGTAAATAGTTCTGCTATGAACATTGGGGTGCATGTGTCTTTTTGAATTATGGTTTTCTCTGAGTATATGCCCAATAGTGGGATTGCTGGCTCATATGGTAGTTCTATTTTTAGTTTTTTAAGGAACCTCCATACTAGCCATGGCAATCAGAGAAGAAAAAGAAATAAAAGGAATCCAAATTGGAAAAGAAGAAGTAAAACTGTCACTGCAGATGACATGATACTATACATAGAAAATCCTAAAGATGCAACAAGAAAATCACTAGAGCTAATCAATGAATTTAGTAAAGTTGCATGATACAAAATTAATACACAACAAACTTCTTTTGTAAAGAACAAATTTAGGCTTTGTGAGCCAACATGTGTCTGTCACAACTAGTTAACTCTGCTATTATGTGGCAAAAGCAGACATAAACAACACCTAATCAATGAGGAGCAAGGGCATTTTTTTTTTTTTTCAAAAACAGGCAGCAGGCAGAATTTGGACCTTGCTCTCCTGCTCTTGAGGCAGTCACTTTTATTTTTTCCAATTGTTTCTTCTTATAATATTTCCGTATTTCTAAATAAAATTTCTATTCCGCTATTCTCTATTCATTTTAGTTTTCGATAGTATTTACCAACTTTGTATTATGAGATGATGATTTCATTCTTTAACCATTCTACTAAAAAATACAAACACTTCTCCTCCCCCATATTTATATCACTATTTTGGTTAAATTAATATTCAATCTTTTCTTTATTATGAATAGGTAAATAGTCATTATATATGGTTAAGATTTTCTCTTCTGCAACTGTTCCATCTGCCTCCTGCCTTCTGCAGATAATTGTTTCTTTTCCTGTTAAACTGGTATTCAATGCTCCTTTTGCAAATCTCTTCTGTTTTCCCCAAGTCCTCCCCCTGACTCCCATCATACCTTTGCTTGGCTGCTTTTTTCTCTGCTTCTATTGATGTCTTTCATCATTAAAAGATTGTCATTAAATTTTGAAATAAGGTTCTATATACATATTTGGACCGTGCTCATTCATTTCTTTGGGGGAGTCTCCCTTACCTATATTTGTAAATCTTTTATCTTGATTGGGGGTTTTCCCATAAAAGAATTTTCTAAACTCCCGACTATAGAGATATGCTCGACTACCAGTATTCTGGATTTTGAATCTGGAATCTCGTCAACCACTCCAGAGAATGAGCCTCTAGTTTCCTGTCATGATGGACAATGAGTCACTTGGGTGGTTGGTGTGAGGGAAGGAATATGGAGACTTAATTTTTCTTTATAAAGAACCAAGCTGTGCCTGGCATCCCAGGTGCTTCCAGTGTTTTGCATTCTGAGATTCCTTGGTGTGAATTATTATTTTGTTTCTTAATTTTTTAAGTTAAGTACTTACCACTTTTTTTTTAAACATCTGTATTGGAGTATAATTGCTTTACAATGATGTGTTAGTTTCTGCTTTATAGCAAAGTGAATCAGCTATACATATACATATATCACCATATCTCCTCCCTCTTGTTTCTCCCTCCTACCTTCCCCATCCCACCCCTCTAGGTGGTCACGAAGCACTGAGCTGATCTCCCTATGCTATGTGGCTGCTTCCCACTATCTATCTATTTTACATTTGGTAGTATATATAAGTTCATGCACTCTCTCACTTCGTCCTAGCTTACCCTTCCCACTCCTCTTGTCCTCAAGTCCATTCTCGACGTCTACATCTTTTTGTTTGTTTGTTTGTAATTTTAACTCTTTATTTGAGTATAATTGCTTTACAATGTTGTGTTAGTTTCCTGCTTCTCACTAGCTATCTGTTTTACATTTGGTAGTATATATAAGTCCATGCCACTCTCTCACTTCGTACCAGCTTACATTTCGCCCTCCCCATGTCCTTAAGTCCATTCTCTACTTCTGCATCTTTATTCTTGTCCTGCCTCTAGGTTCTTCAGAACAATTTTTTTTTTTTTTTTTAGATTCCATATATATGTGTTAGCATACGGTATTTGTTTTTCTCTTTCTGACTGACTTCACTCTGTATGACAGATTCTAGGTCCATTCACCTCACTACAAATAACTCAATTTCGTTTCTTTTTATGGCTGAGTAATATTCCATTGTATATATATGCCACATCTTCTTTATCCATTCATCTGTCGATGGACACTTAGGTTGCTTCCATATCCTAGCTATTGTAAATAGAGATTCAGTGAACACTGTGGTACATGACTCTTTTTGAATTATGGTTTTCTCAGGGCATATGCCCAGTAGCCAGATTGCTGGGTTGTATGGTAGTTCTATTTTTAGCATTTTAAGGAACCTCCATACTGTTCTCCATAGTGGCTGTATCCATTTTCATTCCCACCAACAGTGCAAGAGAGTTCCCTTTTCTCCACACCCTCTCCAGCATTTATTGTTTGTAGATTTTCTGATGATGGCCATTCTGACTGGTGTGACGTGATACCTCATTGTAGTTTTGATTTGCATTTCTCTAATGATTAATGATGTTGAGCATCCTTTCATGTGTTTGTTGGCAATCTGTATATCTTCTTTGGAGAAATGTCTATTTAGGTCTTCTATCCATTTTTGGATTGCATTGTTTGTTTTTTTGATATTGAGCTGCATGAGCTGCTTGTAAACTTTGGAGATTAATCCTTTGTCAGTTGCTTCATTTGCAAATATTTTCTTCCATTCTGAGGGTTGCCTTTTCACCTTGTTTATGGTTTCTTTTGCTGTGCAAAAGATTTTAAGTTTTATAAGGTTCCATTTGTTTATTTTTTATTTTATTTCCACTTCTCTAGGTGGTGAGTCAAAAAGGATCTTGCTGTGATTTATGTCATAGAGTGTTCTACCTGTGTTTTCCTCTAAGAGTTTGATAGTGTCTGGCCTTACATTGAGGTCTTTAATCCATATTGAGTTTATTTTTGTGTATGGTGTTATACAGTGTTCTAATATTATTCTTTTACATGTAGCTGTCTAGTTTTCCCAGCAACGCTTATTAAAGAGGCTGTCTTTTCTCCATTGTATACTCTTGTCTCCTTTATCAAAAGAAAGGTGACCATATGTGTGTGGGTTTATCTCTGTGCTTTTTATCCTATTCCATTGCTCTATATTTCTGTTTCTGTGCCAGCACCATACTGTCTTGATTACTGTAGCTTTGTAGTATAGTCTGAAGCCAGGGAGCCTGATTCCTCCAGCTCCGTTTTTCTTTCTCAAGATTGCTTTGGCTATTCAGGGTCTTTTGTGTTTCCATACAAATTTTGAAATATTTTGTTCTAGTTCTATGAAAAATGCCATTGGTAGTTTGATAGGGATTGCATTGAATCTGTAAATTGCTTTGGGTAGTATAGTCATGTTCACAATGTTGATTCTTCCAATCCAAGAACATGGTATATCTCTCCATGTGTTTGTATCATCTTTAATTTCTTTCATCAATGTCTTATAGTTTTCTGCATACAGTTCTTTTGTCTCCTTAGGTAGGATTACTACTAGCTGTTTTATTCTTTTTGTTGCAATGGTAAATGAGAGTGTTTCCTTAATTGCTCTTTCAGATTTTTCATGATTAATGTATAGGAATGCAAGCGATTTCTGTGCATTAATTTTGTATCCTGCTACTTTACTAAATTCATTGATTAGCTCTAGTAGTTTTCTGGTAGCATCTTTAGGATTCTCTATGTATAGTATCATGTCATCTGCAAACAGTGAGAGTTTACTTCTTCTTTTCTGATTTGGATTCCTTTTATTTCTTTTTCTCCTCTCATTGCTGTGGGTAAAACTTCCAAAACTATGTTGAGTAACATTGGTGAGAGTGGACAACCTTGTCTTGTTCCTGATCTCAGGGAAACAGTTTCAGTTCTTCACCATAGAGAATGATATTGGCTGTTGGTTTGTCACATACGGCGTTTATTATGTTGAGGTTAGTTCCCTCTATGCCTACTTTCTGGAGGGCTTTTATCATAAATGGGTGTTGAATCTTGTCAAAAGCTTTTTCTGCATCTACTGAGATGGTCATATATTTTTTCTCCTTCAATTTGTTAATATGGTGTATCACATTGTTTGATTTGTGTATGTTGAGGAATCCTTGCATTCCTGGGATAAACCCCACTTGATCATGGTGTATGATCCTTTTAATGTGCTGTTGGATTCTGTTTGCTAGTATTTTATTGAGGATTTTTGCATCTATGTTCATCAGTGATATTGGCCTGTAGTTTTCTTTCTTTGTGATATCTTTGTCTTGTTTTGGTATCAGGGTGATGTTGGCCTCATAGAATGAGTTTGGGAGTTTTCCTCCCTCTGCTATATTATGGAAGAGTTTGAGAAGGATAGGTGTTAGCACTTCTCTAAATGTTTGATAGAATTTGCCTGTGAAGCCATCTGGTCCTGGGCTTTTGTTTGTTTGAAAATTTTTAATCACAGTTTCAATTTCAGTGCTTGTGATCGGTCAGTTTATATTTTCCCTTTCTTTCTGGTTCAGTCTCAGGAGTTTGTGCTTTTCTAAGAATTTGTCCATTTCTTCTAGGTTGTCCATTTTATTGGTATATAGTTGCGTGTAGTAATCTCTCATGATCCTTTGTATTTTTGCAGTGTCAGTTGTTGCTTCTCCTTTTTCATTTCTAATTCTATTGATTTGAGTCTTCTCCCTTTTTTTCTTAATGAGTCTGGCTAATGGTTTATCAAATTTGTTTATCTTCTCAAAAAACCAGCTTTTAGTTTTATTGATCTTTCCTATCATTTCCTTCATTCCTTTTTCACACTTTCTTTTCAATCTTTATTCTTTTCTAGTGTATGCATATAAGGCTAAAATTTAAATTCTCTCTTTAATGTTTTTACTTTATGACACATGCTCTGATATGTAGTGCTGAATTAATCATCCAATTTCACATACTTTCTACTCTTCATAATTATTTTTTCTTTGATACATGAAAAATTAAGAATATATATAAAATTTCAAAATGTTGAGAGTTTTTTGTCAACTTTTTGTAAAAGATATATGATTTTATGACTCGATAGTGAGCGGTTGTGAGTAGAAGAGTATTAATTCTCTGTTATTTGTTGAGATTTGTCTTGTGACCATATGTACATGCTTAATCTTTTACAATTATCCTTCTTTTACTTGATAAAAGTTTGTTATCTAATCGTGTATGTGGAAAGCATTGTAGGTTTTAATAAGTGATCTTTTAATGGAGCTTATCAAATTGGAAGATTACAATTTTCTACATCCTTCAGAATATTTGGTTGTCTCCACTCTCAATTACTGAGATTAATCATTGTAGATTAATCAGTTTTTACTTGGGGTATTGTCAATTTTTGTTTTATATATTTTAATGCTCTTATTATGTGCATACATATTTAAAGTTGTTATATCTTCCTGTAGAATATTTGGTTTTATGTGGTGATTATATCCTTAACCTTACATTTTTTTTACCTCAGTCTGTTTTTTCTGATACTGCCATAACTCAAATAGCTTTCCTTTAGTGAATATTTTCATGTTATATCTTTTTCCACCCCTTCACTTTCAAAATTTTTGTGCCATTGTGTTTTATGCATGTCTCTGAGAAAGATTATAAGTGTAGATTTTTTTCCTAATCTGTTTTTTAACAAAGAGAAGTGTCAATTTCCAATATCTGCGATTATTGATATTTGGAATTATTTCCACTATCTTATTTTGGGCTTTCAATAAGTAATGTTTTTCTTTGCTTTTTATCCCCTATCCTATCATATCTTCTATTATATTTATCATGCTTTCTTTATTCTCTTCTTTTTACTCATTTGGAATTTATAAATCCTGTTTCTATTATTGTGTTGACTACTCTTGAATTCCCACATTCTTATTTTATAGCAATGTTTTAAGTTATTAGCTTCCCTATCCTCCTGTGGAATCATACAAAGACCTTAGAATACTTTAAGTCTGATCTTGCCTCTCTCCTCTTCACCACTGTCCCAAGCACATCTGTTTTATTGACCAGTGTTTTGGTGCAAACTTTTTAACACTCCTAAAATTTAATACTGTTATAATAATAGTTTTATTCATTCAGTTCTTATTTAGATTTACTTGTTTCTCTGCTCATTGTTGTTTCTTGCCATTCTTACCTTTTATGTTCAATTTCTTTCGTCCTCTGAAGTTCATCTTTTAGTAGCTCCTTCACTGAGAGTCTGAAACTGCTAAACATCTTAAGCTTTGTTTGTCTGAAAATTTATCATACCTTCATTCTTGGGCAATGTTATTCCATTATTTTCTGGTCTCTCATGTTGCTGGTGTTAAGTCTGCATAAGTCTAACTTCTGTGTCTTTGTAGGTAGTTTTTGTTTTCTCTGATTTGCTATCAAAACATGCTCTTCACTTTTGGTGTTTTGTAATTTCACTATGATGTGTCTATATCTAGATTTTTTAAAAATCCTGCTTTGGATGGACTTTTGATTCCTAAATCTGAATATACATGTCTTTCATCAATTCTGGAATATATTCAGCCTTCTTTGTGTAGATTTTGCCTCTCCCAATTTCTCTTGTCTCTCTTTCTAGAACTCTTATCAGATGTATATTTTTATTTATTTCCCCTCTGTCCCATTTTGTATTTTCTCTCTTTATAAGTCTCTCTGTTGAATTTTGAAAATTTCATCCATTCTGCATCTTAACCTGTCTACTGAAATTTTTAGTTTAATTAAGTTTTTGTAATTTCTAAAGGGTCTCTTTAATTTTTTCAAGACTATTTCTAGTGTTTTAAAATTTTTATTGTGCTTTGTTCTGTTTTCATGTGTTTGAAACATTTTTTTAATCATTTAAAAAAATGCTTTCTTTATAGTTCACCATATAGTTTTATGACCTGAAGTTCTTTGTGGTCTAATTCAGTTATCTATTTTTCTGCTGATTCTCACTTTTAGTGTGTATTGTTTTCTTGTATGTTTTATAAATTTATATGAAAGTTTGACCTCTTTAGGACTTCATTATGGAAATTCTGTGTGCCCGGACTGAAAATGTGTGCATTCAAAGTGATTTTTTTTTCTTGTTTTGACCAGGTGCCCCAGGGTTATCTTCCTGTAACTAAATTTATTGTAAATGCTTTACCTGGGTTCTTAAGACCAAGCTGGTAATGTAAATTCCAACCCAAACCTCAAAATGTTCTGGCCCATGTTTGAAAATTACTTTTTCTTTCTCAAATCTATGAATAGATAGGCATGCATCTTTGTTATCCCCCATTGCTAGTGAATGATTTCTTTCTATACCACAGTTCCACTAATATTATATCATTTTGAGGATCCTAAATTTGTGAAGGCATCTCATGTCAGACATCCTGCCTCATGCAGATCCAAGGCCTCGTTTGCTATCCTTGCACAGATGTTAGAAGTCTAATTTCTTAGATACTAAGACCAGTGACCTTCCTTCTGCACCTGTATTTTTCTGGCATCTATGGATTTCTTTTTATTTATTAGGAGTTCTTCATGTAAATAATGTTCTTAAATATTCTGTAATTTCTAGGAGTTTGTGAAAGGTTATCCAGAGCAGTGTTCTCTAACATTTTTCACACCCAGGCACATAGAGAAGATAATATGTGTACACTTAGGCAAGATGATATCTATGCAGAATTTTGGAGTACCTGGGGAATGTTTGGAGGATGACTATATGAAGCTTGGTGAAAAAAATTAACACATAATTTTTGAATGAAACAAAAAATATATACAGAGGATATCAAATGCTAAAATTTTTTTAATCTTCAAATTTTTAATTGAAACACTTGAGTTTTTGTCCATGCACATTCCATTTTTATATGAGGTTTTGACTTCTGAAATGGATATATGCAATTCCTGATCAAGACTTTTCAATGATGATCTATTCAAAGTCTTAATAGTCAGCCATTAATGAGAAACTGTTCACACAATAAAATGATAAAATTTTTAAACTGTTCAAATATTTAAACCATATGAAATTATATTAAAGTAACAGTTCTCCTTTTTTCATTCATAATTGTACTGTTGAAATTTCTTGTGAAAAACAAGTGATGGTAAGACAGGAATAAAGACACAGACCTACTGGAGAACGGACTTGAGGATATGGGGAGGGGGAAGGGTGAGCTGTGACAAAGCGAGAGAGAGGCATGGACATATATACACTACCAAACGTAAGATAGATAGCTAGTGGGAAGCAGCTGCATAGCACAGGGAGATCAGCTCGGTGCTTTGTGACCGCCTGGAGGGGTGGGATAGGGAGGGTGGGAGGGAGGGAGATGCAAGAGGGAAGAGATATGGGAACATATGTATATGTATAACTGATTCACTTTGTTATAAAGCAGAAACTAACACACCATTGTAAAGCAATTATACCCCAATAAAGATGTTAAAAAAAAAAAAAAGAAAAGGAAAAACAAGTGATGTTAAAATCTAACCAAACTTTCAGTACTACAATGATTTAAGATAATGAAACATTTTAGAATAATGATGACCCTCTAATTTGCAGAATGTGCATGCCTATTTAGAATAGTCCTTGGGACTAGCTTGGACACCATTAAGTAGAAATTTTACTCCTGACTGGACAAAAGTATTGGATATATGGGAAGATAGAGAATCAAGGCCACTGTCTGGGACTGCATGCAGGCTTCTCATTACACCCTCAGCAACACTGGACCACTCCTTGGCCTACACCTGGAATGGAGCTCTTGAACTCCTCCACAGCACCACAACCCCTTTACTAAGGATGGGCAGAGCCCCAGGCCTCACACATGGCTACCTTGACAGCTTGTGCTACAGGTCACCATTTGCAAAGTTTCAATATAGAGCATCATATTACTGAAACAAGAAGCCTGGGTTAAAATTTTAAATAGAGAGAAGAGAGAAAAATAAATAATGGAAGGAAGGCAGTAAGGCAGGCAGGCAGAAAGGAAGGAAGGAAGGAAGCTGTAAAGAACTAAAAGATCCAGTTTCATTGAAGATAAGGGGGAAAATCTCAATAAATGGTGAATACCTATTCTTATCTAGATGCAATGTGACAGGTGATTACTTATGTAATCTCACAGATTTTTATAAAAACTTTGTTAGGATGGTATTATCATCTGAATTCCAGATTGATTTTTAAATCAATATCAAAATGAATAATCATCTTGCCTAAGCTCACAGAACCAATGGGGAACTGGCTTTCAGTCTCAGATATATCTATCTGGAAAGTCCATGATCTTATTCTCTTGAGTCAGTGGACTTGGTTCAAATTCTAGCTCTACTACTAACTATTATGTAATTTTAATTTACTTAATCTCAATACCACTTGTCTCATCCATAAATAAGAGGTAATGAATAGTCCCTGTCTCAAAAAGTTCATTATCCTCAAAACAAGTGAGATAATGCATCAGATATCAGCTTGCAGTGAGGTCCAGGCATCTCTAGTACTTAAGAGCTATCCAGGTGATTCTAATACACAAAACACTGAAACTATGAGTGCTTAACTTAGAATTTGGTGCATAGAAAGTCTCAGAAGTTGTTATTTTTATAGTTGTTGCTGTTACCATTACCTCATGGTTACAGTTTCATCTGATGTATTTTGAGTATATAACTGACAAATAGCTAGAAAATATGGAAAGCCAAGATTTCCTGCACTGCTTACTTCCAAATACCTTTGATTCTCACAACCACATGCTGCCTTACTAAGTAAGCTAGAAACCATTTTTAAAAATGCACAGGTGGAGAATAATAAAAGACTGTTCAGGAATTCTCTGGCAGTCCAGTGGTTAGGATTCTGCACTTTCACTGCCAGGGTCTGGGTTCGATCCCTGGTTGGGAAACTAAGAACTAAGATCCTGCAAGACGTGCAATCAAAGGGAAAAAAAAAAAAAAGGCATACTTATTGTCCAGACACTTAAGATTTAAGTCCTAGCTCTACCAGTTAATAGTTCTGGGATCTGGGGGTGGGGGGTAAGCCAGTTAGCCTTTATTAGATTCAATTTCCTCATGTCTAAAATTGGGCTAAAATAAACAACTTTTGTTTATGGCTAGAGAAGCTAAATAATATAGCATATTTTAAACACCTGAGAAAATTTCTGGCATGTATTAGGATATGAATGATCAATAAATATTCCACTTTTTAATTTCTTTATTCCAACTTCACATATACACATTATTTCTGTATTAGATTTCCCCCTGCATTTAGCATTAGTCTAGATCCTGAAAGTGCACCATGGCTTCCGGGTTCACTGGAGATGGATCTGACACCTGGAATCTCAGAAGAAAAAAGGGGGATTAGGCCCTGTGAGGTTCAAAGGCCATTTGTCCCCTTGATATTGATTTTCTTAAAACAGACAGTAGCCAAAACCCTGGCAGAAGTAATTGAACTGACAACAGGCAGGTCCAGGTTATTAATAATGGAATAGTCTTGGACATTCTTGATAACTTAATTTAATGACTGAAAGGAGTTCTGAAACTGAAATGCCTGGAGATGGGGTCAATGGTTAGGTCTCTGAGGAGAAAGGAAAACATGAGTTATTCCTAAGAAGTTATTTCATAGAACAAAGCATTTTATGGTAGTCCCAAATATGAGGCCAGAGGAAATGGTTTTGATTTTCTGTTTTTAAAGGAAAATGAAATTTTAAAGGCTTGAAAAATTGCCACTATATTTATTTTTGCCCTTATTTTGGAAAATAGACTTGGTTAGAGTTATGACATTTGAACTTTAGTGAGTAACTCAAGGGTAGAGATCTTGGATATCTTCACTTTTTTATCCCTTGGGTTCAAATATCAGTTCTCCATCTTTTAATTGCATGGCTCAAGACAAGTTAGTTAATATCTCTGAACCTCAGTTTCCACATCTGTAAAATGGAAATGTTAATATTTTTATTATAATTATAAGAGAATATTTAAAAAATTTTAAGTGTATAAAATTTCTGGCACTTGACATTAATACCTCACACAATAAACATTTGTTCAATGAAATAATACATGAATTTTGATGCTTCTGTCTTCCACTGCCTCTGGATAGAAAAGCCAGCCTATGGTTAACCTCTTGCAAGCTTTTCATTTTCTCTGACTATTCAGGCTGCCCTTGCCCTGAACATCATCCTCTCTCCTTTGGACTGTTTCAGTGGTCATTTAATGTCTTTTAGCCCCAGTTCTCTTTCCTTTCCCAGTCTCTCCTCCCCACTTGTGACAAAGCTGTTTATTAAAACAAAGACCTGATCTCTTTTTAACATACTACCCTTCTGGAAGGGTTTTAGTCATCTAAAACATTCCACTCCCCATTTTAAAGGTGAGAACCAGAGAGGGAAGGAGCTCACCCAAGTGTCTGTGCTACTATAAACTGATACTGAGATTAAGGTTGAGCTCAGTACTCCTGGCCCCTAGCAGAAGATAACAAAGGGGAGCAGACATATATCCTTTAGTTCTAATCAAAGGGGTGCTGAGCAGTTACAAATTTTTTAGTTTCAATTTTGCACTAAGTTGTTATCTTTAGTTTTGTTGAACTTCAAACGCACTACTGTTACTATAATGATAATATTATTCATTTCCATGGAAATTCTAGGTGAGCCTAGAGAGAGGGCACAATTAATAATGATAACTAAAACTTATATAGCTTTCGCTATGCACCAAGCATGGTTCCAAACACTATACTTTTATTAAATTATTTAATTCTCATCAGTAATTCTAGGTACCATTACTATCCCAATTTTTCAGATAAGGAAACTGAGGCACAGAAAGATTTAGTAGCTTGGCAAAGTCACACATTGAGAGTGGTAGAGTGGGATTAAAACTCAGGCTTCCAGGTTCTAGAGTCTGTGTTCTTAACTACTATGTTAAGCTAGCAGAGAAGCTAGCAGAAACATATTGAATTTCTGTGAACACCATTTATCCTCACTATGCTGGTAGTTAGTCCATATGGTTTCCTATAACCCTGCTTATTACTTCCAGTCCTAATTATCAGGAAGTTGCAACTTGAATAGCATAGTCTTCTGATAAACTTTTCCCTCTTTCTTTTTCAGAGAGTCATTTTCAACATTGTTAACTTCAGCAAAACTAAAAGTCTTTATAGAGATGGGATGGCCCCTATGGTGAAATCTACCAGCAGACCAAAATGGTAAGTGACCCACAGAATGGGACCTCCTTCTGACTGGGGAATTTGACCCAGGGCTCAAGTTTATCTGCTGTATGTCTAGGGCTTAGTCTCACTGGCACTAAGAAGAGTTAGATGAGTTTCTGGATGGCCATTATCTGGGCTGTAGCTACTGCTCTTTGAGAATGTTGGAATAGAAAACATGGTCCCATGTTTGGAGTCACTAGCATTCTATTATGCAGGAAGGTACAGTCTGTTATTTGATAAACTCCCTGTCCTGTTTGCCTTTTATCATGATATATTTGGAAGCATAATTAAGTTGATCCCGTTCCTTTCTTTTCTAACCTGGGCATACATATTGTACAGTAACCTAGGAGGACATCAGGAGCTACAGTTTAGAAGATATACCTTGGTTTGCTTGTTTGTTGTGGTGTTTTGTATAGATGTTGTTTGGGTTTTTTGGATGTTAAAGTTCTATTTGTCCCATTGCTATAGTGTGGATGAAGACAGTTGTATAGGATTACTTAATAATAGTAATGATGATGATGATGATAATGATGTTAATAATAACTACTGTCACTTACTGAGAGAGCCCACTCTTTGGCAGATGTTTAATATTTGCTGTTACTAGTCTCACAAAATTTTTGCAAGGGACATTTTAAATATCCCTATATTACAGATGACGAAATTGAGGCTAGGATAGGTTAAGGACTTTCTCATGACCATAGATAGTAAGGGGAGGAGCCTGTGTTATTGTTATTATCCCACACTGACATTCAAACCAATTAATTTCTTCATCCATTCATTCATGTATTCATTCAACATTGATTGCACCAAAATGAGAGTCTTTAAAGACAGAAACCAAGTGTTATTCATCTGTCACACAGGAGATGTTAAGTGAATGCTTTTGAATTGAACTGAATTCATGATGAGAATTTACATGTAAAGTGCCTGGCACTTGCTTAGTGCTCAATAAATGTCATCTATTATTGATAGTATAATGTAGAATACTATACAAATTCCAGGAATTGTTAATATTATTCTAGCTTTGATACCTGTTCAAATATTAATGACTAGTGAGAAGATCATTTCCAAGTACCTATATTTATAGAAAGCTAGCAATTCATAAATATTGAATTGTGCTTTTATGTAGAAAAGATACTTGGCAATTTTCTATAAATGCTGGGCTGAGAAACTCAGGTTTGTAAAAGTGTAGGCGTTTGATGATGATAATGAAAACTCTTTATTAAAAGATAAAAATATCTTCCTGGGCCTGTTTTTTACTTTACTAAATCAAGTTAACTCTGCTGCTGTTCCTCAGTTTCCTTTTGACATTGGGATCTGAACAAGGGGTAGGCCTTTGCTTTGAGTCTCTGAATTCGGCCTGAGTGGATAATAACAGAGCACTTATTTCTGTGAATAGGCATATGTGTAGATAGGTGCTTCAAACCTTGTCAACGAAGGATATCACTGTTGATCTGCTCACAAGGGCCTTAAAATAACATTGTACTTCTTTCACCAGGCTCTGTGTTGGGATCTTACATAACAGCAATAATCACCATTTGGTTTCCTCAAGTGTTCAGTTCTGGAGTCTTCTCTTTTTGTGTGCTTTTGAAAATCCTTTTGCCTTAATTATTTCATTTTGTTTTGTTTTGTTTCTCATGGACTACCATTTGGGTCCCCTCTGTCAGGGCTGTTGACAAGCTTTTGAAATATTAATGAGTCCCTGTATTTATATTATAATGCCTTAGAAATAAGTTAGCGTTCTTATCCAATGTTGGCAGGCTCTCAGCATCCTCTGTTATCCAGTTACTGGACTTCTCTAATCGTCTAAAAAGAGTTTAAAATTTCAGAACCAAGTTTGGTGTAGTTGAAGCCAATAAGGCACAAGGTACCAGAGTAAATCAAGTTGTTGATATGTCTCATCTCCCCTGTCTTTTGCTTTACCATCCCCTGACTTTGGATGGAAAGCTTTTTACCTTCCTTCACACTCCCTTTTCCTCAAGCAAGACATTTGGATATTTATTTACTTGATAGGACTTTACTGAGCACCTTAATGTGCTATGCACTATAGATATTGGGCATATACAGGATTAATGTGACAGAAACGATCTGTTCCCAAAGAGAACTTTCATTTTAGAATTTTATTAACTGATCTCTGCAGGCCATAATTGTTACCCTTCTTTCTACTGTTTTTTTCTGAAGATCGTTTCTGTACCTTTGGTGCTTTCTGCCTAGGACTTTCTTCCATTCCTTTGTTGATTCCCAGTATGAGAACCTATCTTCCAGTAATCATCATCCTAAATGTACCCAGGGTAACATAAGAAGTGATGTGACTGTTTAGCTCTCAGATTATTAGATTTTACTGGTCCTATGGAGTTCCGCAATTTAGGATTCTAAACAGTGTCCCGACTCGAGGCTGACAATTGCCATACAGCTCTCTTGTCTTCTCTAGTGTCTTCCTAATTCTAGTTTCCCCAATGCCAGGGCAACCACCATAATAAAAGGAGAAGTAGTGGATACTTTTCTTGTCTAGGGGCTTTACCTATTTTAATATTACAAATAGGCATTGGAAATATTCTTACCTCATGACAAACATTAAAAGCCCTAAATTTCCTGGATGAAATATATACCAAATTGGGAAAATAAACTTTCTTCACATTTTCAAGGTGAAATAAACATTCATCTTCACCTGTCATAGAGGGCTGTAACTGATTCCAAGCAAAGATGCCTTCAGAACTTAGCATGGGTCTGGTAATCAATTAGTTGTAGAAAGCAAATAAGCAAAAGAAGCAACTAAAAAGCCATTATGCAAATAAATATATGATCACTCAAGTCTGTTCTGCCTTGAGGAGATAAAATCAGCATACCTAGCAGCAAAGTGGAGAAACTGAAAGATTCAGAAGTTTTCTGCCTATTTTAGTTCATTCTAATTCTGTTTACATATTAGACTTACAGGGATTGTTGGTTGTTGGGACTCTGTAGCATGAAGTTTTTTCAACCATAACTGATTAATATTTTTTAATATTGTCAAAGGCTGAAATTTCTATGTGCTAGACACTGTTGGAAACCAGCATTACAAAACAGCCGATATTTGTATCCTCACCTATGCAGAAACTAAACCTAGGATATTTACACAGCTAGTAAGTGGTGGCATTAGCTAGAGACCTCAGGACTCTACCTTTACTGTTCCTCCCATATTCCATGCATGGAAAGGGTAGAGAAGGGGGCACAAAGAAGCAGCGTGTAGCATGCAGCTGTGTGGCCTTTGGTAGATCTGAAATAACTTCTCTGATTGATTTGTCCATTGTAGTAGATTGAGGAGATTGGACTATATCTAAGATGTAGCTTTCATGTAACACATTGTTACGGAGCATCTAACTTTGTGCTAGGTGCTGGGGTGATAAATATGAATATGACCTGGATTATATCTTTAAAATTTTATTTTTTAGGGGTTTAAATGAAACAGAAACATAAATAGGCACAATGTAAGGAGCATTGTACTAAAGGCCACTAGGGAGGTATATAAAATGTGCTGTGGATTAGAGATGAAGAAAATAATACTATTAGGACTTGGGGAGAAAGGGAGAAGCTTCTGGGGCAGGTGGTATTTCAGCTAGATCTTGAGGAAATTGGACAAGAACAAAATTAAGGAAATGGGATTCCAAATGCAAGATATAACTTGATGAGCCATGATACCTCTTTTACGAGCCTCAGTTTCCTCAGTGTAAAAAGTGCATAATAATACTTTCTTACAGAGTTGTTATGATAAATAAATGTGAAATGGATGTGTAAATACTTTTTAAAGTCTCAAGGATCTTATTAATTCAATAAATTTATTTTCCTCTGTCTCACCCAAGACTGACTGAATGAGTGTTATTCCTTCTTTCCTTCCCTTTCTCCTTCCTTCCCTCCCTTCCTTCCTTTATTCTTTTCTTCCTTCCTTAAGCTTGTCAATAAATGCTAAGCAGTTACAATGGACCAGGAATTATGTAAGGTATTGGAGTAAAACAAGAGAAATATGATTACTGTTCTCATAGAGCTCATAGTCTACAGGGCTAGACATTAAATACGTAACTTTTGATAAATGTGATAACTGTTAAAATGGGATAATTCAGCATGCATGGAAACTATTCAGCATGCTATATAGCAGTTAAGACTTAGACTGCTTCAAGGATAAGAGACCTTCCTTAGGAATGTTATTTATGCTGAGAGGTACAAGATCAATAAAAGTTACATCATAGTGGGTGGAGGTATGTGTGAAGTGATAGAATGTGTTTGACGGCCAAGAGTTGAAACAGATCATTACACCTTTGATGAACAAAGAAAGGACAATGTGATTGGAGTATGAAATTCCAAGGAGAAAGTCTGGAGAGGTAGGTGTGAGTGAAACTGATGTGAGCCTTGTAAACCGAGATAAAGAGTTGGACTTGATTCTGAGGGCAATGTAAAGAAATTGAAAGGATTAACCAAGAGCCAGGACATGATTGGCATTTTATAAAGATTAGTCTTGTTTCTGAATAGAGAATATCTTGGAGAGGAAGACAGTTGTTTAGAGATTTTTTGCAATACCTTAAGCCAATGATGGATTAGAAGGATAACGGTAGTGATGAAAACAAGTGGATGGATTTGAGGGTTAACAGAGGTTGAATAAACTTGTCTGTGATTGACAGGCTGTGGCGGGTAAAGTAAAGTGGGGGTGAGGTGGTGTCCTGCATGACTCCCAAGTTTTCTGGAATAGGCAACGGAAGGGATGGTGGTGCCATTTACTGAAGATAGGGGCCATGGGACAAGAGACAATTTTGGCAGATTTGGTTGGATAGGGGATATGATGAGTTTAGCCTTGGAATCATTTAGCTAGAAGTGCCTGGGAGATACCTAAGCAGAGATGTCAAGTAGGCAATAGGGTATATTGATAAGCAACTCAAGACATGAATATGGAGGTGCATATTTAGAAGTCATAAACCTGTAGATGATAACCAGAACAGTGGGAACAGATGTGATCCCCCAGGGAGGTCATATGTAGTGAAAAGAGACGATTAGGACAGGGCTCTGAGAAATCCCCATTTAAAGGTCAGGAAGAGGATGAGAAGCACAAAAGAAGATGAGAGGGACCGGCCAGAGAGTAGGAAAAAAACCGAGAAACTGTGGTGTCATGAAACCGAGGAGACAAAAAGGAGTGGCTAACACTGCCAACTGCTACTGAGGGGTCAAAGATAATTAAGGTTTTAAATGCTCAATGTCTGTAGTGACATGGAGGTTGTTAGAGGCTTTGGTGAGTGTACTTTTAGTGATGTGGTGAGAGTTCAAGCCAGACTGTGTGAGTTGGGGGATAGAGAAAGTGTGAAGAAATGGAGACCATAATTATGGACAGTTCTTTCAAAAGTTTGGCTACAAAAATGGAGGAAAGAGATACAAGCCCATGAGATAGACAGCAAGTAAACAAACGGTTAAAATATTCTTTTGATTTAAATGCAGTGATAGAGTTATGTACAAATAAGCAATAGATCTATATTCTCTATTCTTAACATAATGATAATCTTTAGCCTTATTCTTGTCAAAAAATGTCTAAAATTTTGAAATTATTTTTTTTCCTGAAATAATGGTGCTTTACTCTTATTGTTACAAAATAATATTTTTGAAAAATTATAAATTCATGAATTAATAATTTGTAAAACAAATAAGTCATATACTTAAAATTAAATTACATCCCTTTGCCCACCCCCCATATACCTATCCTCTTTCCCTGCTTTATTTTTCTATGTAGCACTTATTTCCACCTAACAAATTATAATGCATTATTTTATTAGTGACCTCTCCCTCTATTAGAAAGTAAACACCATGAGAATAGCAATTTTTGTCATTTAAAAAATTCACTTCTGGGCCTTCCCTGGTGGTCCAGTGGTTAAGATTCCATGCTCCCAATGCAGGGGGCCTGGATTTGATCCCTAGTCAGGGAACTAGATCCCATATACTGCATCTAAGAGCCTGTATGCCGCAACTAAAGATCCCACACTTGGCAACTAAAGATCTGACATGCCACAACTAAGACCCTGCACAGCCAAATAAATAAATAAATATAAAAAAAACTTTAAAAAATTCACTTCTATATCTCTAGCATCTAGAACTGTGCCTGACATATAGTAGGTACTCAATAAATGTTTGTTAAACGAATTAATCCATTATCCCTGCACTAAACCTAAAAATTACTTTTAATATTACATTTTCCTTTTTAGTTTATTTCCATGGAAACAATCAAATATATATACCCATTTGTATTCTGTCCTTTTCATTTAACATTATATCGAAGCAATTTCTCATGTTTGATCCTAATGTTCATTATACCATAGTTGGAGAATGTTTTACCATTTTCAGTATCACAAATTACTGTGTCATATTCCTATTGCTGGCTATTTAGACTGCCTATATATTGTTTTTCTAAAGTAGATACTATTATATAGATTTACATTTATTAAATTATTTTTTAGAATCAGTTCCTAAGAGAGAGATTGCAGAGTTAATGATTATAAGCTCATGATATGCATGCTCTCAGAATATGTTATATTCATATTGGTCTTTCACATATTCAATATTCATATTCAATATGAATATGTTATTATCATATTGGTCTTTCACTCTATCAGGTTTACTGCAATCTGGACAGCATTAAGAATTGACATTGAAAAAAAAAGATTAATTTAGGAGATGTAATATGGTCCTTGTAGTTGTTTTGTTCTCATTTAAGTTTTATATTTTAAGTCTATTAGCATTAATGCAATGCCATAAAATCAAGTTTCCAAAAATAAATACATATCCATTAAAAAGAAAAGGCAAGACATTACAGACATCTGGTTCTGGGACAAGATGGAATAGATGCATATCTCCCTATTTCTTTCACTAAATACAGCTAAAAACCATACACATTACTTATGGGAAAAACAGAGACGACTCTGAAAGGTGAAGAAATGAGGCAAGAATGGCAAGGTTTCTCAGGACCTGACAAATGATATAGTGGTGAGAACCTTGGGTTTTATTGTTGCCTCATAAATGCCAGAATGGTTGCTCAAGAAAGCAGCAACCTGGAAATGCCCACAGGCACAGAGAAAAGCCAAGCCTTCCCAAAAGCCTGTTCTGGCTAAGCAAAGGACAGGAAAGGGCAGCCTAGTAAGACAGAAACTTTGAGACAATAATTGCCTACTCTAGCCAAACACTGTGGAAAAAACCTGTAGGCCCATCTTCTCCCCTAACAACAAAGGTTGAGTGGGGAGCCTAGGCTTCCATTTTTGCTCCAAACCCCCAACCAGTTCATATCAGAGAAAAGTACAGAACTTGGACTGTTATTCCAGCTGGTCAGTAATGAATCCCTTTCACCTATGATGTCAGACCACATGAGGAATATGGATTTCCACCACCTACTTGTGGATGAGATCAATAGCAGAGTGCAGGGGAACAGAGACAGAATAAATGAATGTGAGGATGGAACAATAGAAGTTACCCATTCTGAACAATACAGAAAAAAATAGACCAAGAAAAATGAACAGAGCCTCAGAGACCTAATATTCATGTCATTAGAATCAAAAGAAGAGAAGAGAATGGGACTGAAAAAGTGTTTTAAGTGGAGGAAATCTTCTCAGATTTGAAAAAAATACATAAACCTACAGATTCAAGAGACTGAGTGAACCCTAAACAGGAAAAACTGAGGGAAATCTATGCCAAGAAACATCATAATCAAACTTCTGAAAACTAAGCACAAAGAAAGAATCTTGAAAGTGTCGAATAATAAGAGGAAATATGCCAGAGGGAAGTGACATAATGTTTGTCAAATGCTGAGAGAAAAGAATTGTCAACCCTGAATTCTATATCTAGCAAAAATGTCTTTCAAGCATGAAGGGGAAATCAAGACATTCTAGATGAAAGAAAAACTAAGAATATTTGTCACCAGTAAACCTACTCTAAAAGAATGGGTAAAAGAAGTTCTTGAAACAGAAAAGAAATAATAAAGAAGGATTCTTGGACTATCCAAAAGGAAGAAACAGAAAGTGAAAATATGGGTAGATACAACAAAATTTCCTTTTTCGCTGTGTTCTCTAAATTATGTTTGATGTCAAAGCAAAAATTATAACATTTTCCAATGTTTTCAATGTATGTGGAGGAAATACTGAACACAATTATATTATATGTGGAGAGGTAAAAGGACTTAAAAGGAGGAAGTGTTTCTATACTTTTCACTCAAATTGGTAAGTGTCAACACCAGTAGATTATGATGTTATGTATTCATATTATAATAGGATGATGAAGGAGGTGGGGTGGGTGTAACATAAAGGGGTAGCATCTGGGAGATCTTTATTGTGGTAACATAATTCTGTATCTTGATTGTGTTGATGATTACATGTGATAAAATGGTATAGAACTATACACACACATTGTAGCGATGTAAATTTCCTGATTTGATGCTGTACTATAATTACGAAAGATGCAGCATTTGAGGGAAACGAAGTGAAGGGTATACAAGATCTCTCTGCACTAGTTTCACAAATCCATTAGAATCTATAATTACCACAAAACAAAAAGGTAAATCTATACTACTTAACTCTATCCCCCCCACACACACACAAAAAAAGCTCCCAAAGCATAAGAATAGTTTGAAGAATGTAAAAAAGTACACAAGGATCTAAGGTTTCCAAGGGATTGAAAGAGGGGTGGGAGAAAACATGAGGAGGGGCCTTTTGAAGCCAGAGATGTAACAAAAGGAAAAACTCTAAAAAATTTAGTCTAGAATAGATCATGTAACCCAAGGAACTGTGGAAGTAGAAGTAGGGTAGTGGGGTGAGAGTAACATGGACTTGAGTCTATATTCCACCTCTGGGGAGGGGGTGAGGACAAGATGGCAGAATAGAAGGACCTGAGTTCACCTCCTCTCACAAATATACCAAAATCACAACTAACTGCTGAACATCCATTGACAGAAAAGGACTGGAACTCACCATAAAAGATATTCTACTTCCAAAGACAAAGAAGAAGCCACAGCAAGATGGTAGGAGAGGCACATGTGCAATACAATCAAATCCCACACCCACCAGTTGGGTGACCCACAAACTGGAAAATAATTATGTCACAAATGTTCTCCTACAGGAGTGAGAGTTGTTTTTCTGTTTTCTATTTTATTTTTTTTATTTAAAATATTTTTTTTGGCCACACTGCATGGCATGTGGGATCTTAGTTCCCCAACCAGGGATTGAACCTGCATCCCCTGCATTGGAAGCATGTAGTTTTAACCACTTGACCACCACTGGAAATCCCAGGGTGAGAGTTTTGAGTCACATGCCTGTCCCCAGTCTTGAGTCTGGCATCAGGAGGAGGAGCCCCCAAAGCATTTGGCTTTGAAGGCCAGCACGGCTTGATTGCAGGAACACCATAGGACTGGGGGAAGCAGAAATACCACTCTTGGAGGATGCACACAAGGTCTCGTGCACACCTGGACCCAGGGGAGTAAACAATGACTTCATGGGAGCCTGGGCCAGACCTGCTTGCTGGTCTTGGAGAGTCTCCTGGGGAGGCGGAGGGTGGCTGTGGCTCACTGTGGGGATGACACTGGTGCCAAAGGTACTGGGGAGTATTCACTGGTATGAGCTGTCCTGGAGGCCGCCATTTTGATGCCAAGACTTGGCCCCACCCAACAGACCTTAGGCTCCAGTGCTGGGATGCCACAGGCCAAATAACCAACAAGGCAGGAACACAGCCACACCCATCAGCAGACAGGCTGCTTAAAGCCTTCCTGAGACCATAGCCACCTCTAAACACACCACTTGACACAGCCCTGTCCACCAGAGGGACAACACCAACTCCACCCACCAATGAGCAGGCATCAGTCTCTCCCACCAGGAAGGCTGTACAAGTCTCTTGGACCAGCCTCACCCACCAGGGGGCAGACACCAGAAGTAAGAAGGACTACAATCTTGTAGCCTGTGGTACTGCAAACACAGAAAGTTAGACAAAATGAGACAGCAGAGGAACATGTTCCAGATGAAGGAACAAGATAAAATCCCAGAAGAACAAAGTAAAATGGAGGTAGGCAATCTACCTGAAAAATAATTCAGAGTAACAATAGTAAAGATGATTCAAGATCTCAGAAAAAGAATGGAGGCACAGACCAAGAAGAACAAGAAATATTTAACAAAGAGCTAGAGGATTTAAAGAACAAACAAACAGAGTTGGACAATATAATAACTGAAATGAAAAATACAGTAGAAGGAATCAATAACAGGATAAATGAGGCAGAAGAATAGATAAATGAGCTGGAAAACAAAACAGTGGAAATCACTGCCACAGAACAGAATAAAGAAAAAAGTATGAAAAGAAATGAGGACAATTTAAGAGACTTCTGGGCAACATTAAATGCACCAACGTTCACATTAGAGGGGTCCCAGAAGGAGAAGAGAGAGAGAAATGGCCTGAGAAAATATTTGAAGAGATAATAGCTGAAAACTTCCCTAACATGGGAAAGGAAACAGTCATCCAAGTTCAGGAAGCGCAAAGAGTCCCATACAGGATAAACCGAAGGAGGAACATGCTGAGACACATGTTAATCAAATTGACCAAAGTTAAAGACAAAGAGAAATAGTAAAAGTAACAAGGGAAAAGCAACAAATAACATACAAGGAAATCCCCCATAAGGTTATCAGCTGACTTTTCAGCAGAAACTCTGCAGGCCAGAAGGGAGTGACACAAAATATTTAAAGTGATGAAAAGGGAAAACCTACAACCAAGAATATTCTACCCAGCAAGGCTCTCATTGAGGTCTGACAGAGAAATCAAAAGCTTTACAGACAAGCAAAAGCTAAGAAAATTCAGCACTACCAAACCAGCTTTACAACATTGCTAAAGGAAATTCTCTAGGTGGAAAAGAAAAGGCCATGACTAGAAATACGAAAATTTGAATGGGAAAGCTCAGCAGTAAAGGCAAACATACAGTAAAGGTAGGAAATCATCCACACACAAACATGATATCAAAATCAGCAATCGTGAGAAGAGGAGAGTACAAATGCCGGATATTGGAAATGCATTTGAAATTAAGAGACCAGCAACTTAAAACAATCTTGCATATATAGAAACTGCTATATCAAAGCCTTGTAGTAACCACAAAGCAAAAATCTACAAGAGATATACACACAAAGACAAAGGAATCCAAACACAATGTAAAGATAGTCATCAAGGGACTTCCCTGGTGGTCCAGTGGCTAAGACTCCATGCTCCCAATGCAGGGGGCCTGGGTTCAATCCCTGGTCAGGGAACTAGATCCCACATGCCACAACTAAGAGTATGCATGCCGCAACTAAAGATCCCTTGTGCCACAAGGAAGATCCTTCATGCCACAACTAAGACCCAGCACAGCCAAATAAATAAATATTAAAAAAAAAGAGGTAGTCATCAAATCACAAGAGAAGAGAACAAAAGAGGAAGGGAAGAAAAAAGACCTACAAAAACAAACCCAAAATAATTAACAAAATGGCAATAAGAATATACATATTGGTAATTACGTTAAATGTAAGTGGATTAAATGCTCCAACCAAAAGACATAGACTGGCTAAATGCATATAAAAACAACAGCCATGTATGTGCTGTCTACAAGATGCCCACTTCATATCTAGGGACACATACAGACTGAAGGTAAGGGGATGGAAATAGGTATTCCATGCAAATGGAAATCAAAAGAAAGCTGGAGTGGTAATACTCATATCAGACAAAATAGACTTTAAAATATATTCCATCTCTGGGTCTACCACAAGCTCATGGAATGAATCATGAGTAAGTCATACAACCTCTCTGTGCCACCATTTCCTCACACAGGAGCCAGCAAGGTTGTCCACTCTGGATGATCTTCACATTGTGTTTACTGGAGAGTTCTTAACCAGGCAAGGGTAGAACCCAGCCAGGATGCAGGACATTCTTTCTTATTTCCACCAGAGAAGATGTGTTTTTGTCCTCTTCCCTTATCAGTGATTGAGTTGAATTTTGTTTTAAAAAAGATATATGCTGATATCCCTCTCCCCTCTTTATAAAAGAGAGATTATTATCTACAGTCTTTCAGATGGGAAATAGAAACCAGAAGAAGACAGATGACTTGCTCCAAATCATACAGCAAGTTAATGCCAACAGAGCCTGGAGCCCACATGGGACTGAATTATAGGCCTATCACTTTCCTCACTGCTGCCACATTACCTTCAAATGAAGTTTGAAAACTTGGAGCTTGGTGACAACTTCTACCATCGTCTAACCATTTAGTTTTATATAGTGCATCCTACCAACTGGAACTATCCAACAGTGGAGGGCTGTCAGCATGTGGTGAGTTCTAGAGCTGCTTCAGCTGAAGGAGGATGGTTCCCTGTTAGGGAGAAGTGGAGGGGATTCATGCTCCGGGAGGGAGAGTGGACCTATCAGTATCAGTGTTCCCAATTAAATTATAGGGCATGCTGGCAAAGTATTATAGTTACTGGTATTCTTTTGACCTCAAAACTCAAATGGAAAGAAGCACAGAAGGGAAGAGGGAAGGAAAGAATCCATGCTACAATCCCAGTCATGGGACCATGAGACAAATGAGGAAATGAGAGAGCCGAAGAGAATTTGCTGATTAATGAACCAGAAGGTAGTGACTTCCAAGATCCCCTTAAACTCAAACTATGGCCTAAATTACTAGGATTTTAGGTTCTTTGTATGGAATTCAAGATTAATGCACATCATTCTGTCATAGACAGCTTTCAGACATTGTGCTTGGTTCTATGATCCTCTCAGAACTTTGGAAAGGGTATCTATCACTTTCCCAATCTTACGAACGAGGATACTGAGGCTCAGAGTGATTAAGTAACTTGCTCTAATAGTTTAGGAAAGCTAGTAAGTGGCAGAGCTGGGACGTGAATACCAAGTCAATAATTTAAATCTTAGTCATTTTCCCTATTCTAATATAGTAGTGGTTAAGAGCTTAGTTATGGTTTGAAGTGGAGAGATCTGAAGTTGAACCTGGCTCTGTTGTGTCTGCCATGAGGACTTGCTCAAGGTCATACAGCAAGTAAGTGCAGTACAGAGCCTGGCATCCACGTGGGACTGACTAGCAGACCCATAATTTTCCTCAACCTGCCCCACTGCCTCCCTTTGCTTTTTCTCCAAGAAAAGGGGCTGACATGTAATAGCCTGGTGTACGAAAAAAAGCACTGGCTCTGCCGTCAAACAGTTGAAACTGAACTCAAATCTCAGATCTTGCCTTTGGGCAAAACCAATAATATTTACCATTTATTTACTTCAAATAATACAGATGGTGTGCTTAATATCCTGCCCAACATCCCAGAAGGAAGGAGTCTTAGTGATTACCTAGCCAAAAGCCCACATTTTGCACACGAAGAAACTAAGGGCCAGAGAAGTATTTGTCTAAAGACTCTAACTACTCTGTAGGAATTAGATTTAAAGCCAGTACCTCTAACTCTTTGGGCACAATATGAAACAATCTGCCCAACAATTTATTGTTACAAAATGATTTTGCATCATGGTATTGTCATGATAGCTCCAGGAGGCAGGAAAGTCAGAGGTTATCACCTCCGGGTTGAGGAAACCCAGGCTCAGAAAAGGGTGTCATAACTACTCAGGGGCAGAGAGCAAAGCCTCAGCCCCAGATCTGTGTGACCCTTAGCCATGCTGTTTCCATTACCTACTCCTGACTGGTAGGGTGACCAACCAAACTGGTTTGCCTAGAAGTATGGGGTTTCCTGGGATGTAGGAATTTAAACTTTAGTTTTAAATTGAGAATTTCCTGGGAAAACCAAGACAAACTGGTCATCCAACTCCTGAGGGAGAGGCAGAAATGAAGACTCAGGGAGGTAACTCTAAAGACAGAACAGAAGAAAGACCCTGTGTTAATATTAGGAAGATACAACCAAAGACCACAAAATAATATTGGCATAGTCCACTAATACTCTAATCAGTTTCATCACTAATATTAATGTTATTACCAGTTACCCTTGAACATTTCCCTATTAAATAATAGTACCAAGAGCTATGTTTGCATTTAGGTTAGGTTTCAAAGTGCTCCCTTCCACCGTAGGTTAGGGATCACTAAGAAAACCTGAACATTTCCGTGAAAACTGACAATGGCATTATGTTAAAATGTCCATGTAGTTTAATATTTTAAGAATTGAAATATGTAGTAGAAAGAAATCAAGAATAGGAATCTAAAAATCTGAGTCCTAGTCCTGGCAATACTGTTCCGAGATTTAAACAATCAAAAAAGATCCATATTATGGAAAAATCTTTGTATAAAACGGTATTCATTACACGGTAGTTGATAATGACAGAAACTCAAACTAACCTAAATGTCCAAAACCAGGAACATTATTAAGTAAATTATAATGTGTCAACTTGATGCAGTATTATGTAGGCATTAAAAAATAGTTTCCAAGCATTAGTAATAACATGGGAAAATGCTGATCTTATATAAAGTAAAAAAGTAGGGTATAATACTATATGTAATTGTCATAATAGTATGAAACCTATGTATGTATATGTACAGTACATTAAATACACACATATATAATACTGTTAACTGGTGTCTATAGATGGTAGGATTATGGTAGAATTTTATTTCTTTAGAGGTTTTTATAGTTTTAGATATTCTACAATTTTGTATTCTTGAAAAATCAAAGTAATATTTATTAAAAATAAAATAATAGTTTGTTAAATGATGTTAAAAATTGACTTACACTTGGGTTGAGTCATATCACTTTCCCGGGACTAAGTTTCCTCATCTTAGTAAAATGGATATAATGTACCCTATCCTTCTGACCTCCCAGGGTATTATTTATATCAGTAAAGACAATGGGAGTGAGAGAGTAAGAGGCGTTTGGAAATACAGGCCATGACCAAGAGTCAGATTCTTATTAAGAGATGAGACAGGTGGACATGTAACCCTACCAAGTCACCTGTGGCAGTGGTGTGCTAGAGCTGCTCCTATCAGCTTGCAGAAGCTGATTATTAAGTTTTCAGCAATTTTGTGAGCTGCTTTTAAAACCATTGGTAGTTTTAGTTTGAAATCATCACATATTTATATCATCAAAATTGAATCAGGCCATTAAGGTGACACCAGCACCTCTTGAGTGTTGTGAGAGGCTGAAGAAATGAATGGAAATGTGGATTCTTGTATATTCACAGGACTGTGTCTCATTTAGGTCTCCAAAAGGAAACAGACAGCACACCCAAGTTATGATAATTTGAGGGAGGTTTATTTATAAAGGCCTGTTGTATTAAGGATAGGTGGATAGTGCAAGAACCTGGGGCTAGAAACATCAGAATTGTTACAGGAGGGAGAGGTTATTGTAACCTAGAAAGAAAGAGTTGTATAGAGTGGGCTGCTTTGAAGGCAGTAGTGACCTTCTATCAGGAAAAATAGCCGACCTTAGATGACATTATGGGAAGGGATCCAGAGACATAAATACCTCTGCCTCCTTCCTGACTCTGATTTCTTGCTAGATGTCCCCATTGGAGGACCTAAACAGAGGCCAGAATCACAGAATGCAGTTGGTGTAATCCATAGAGGTCAGCCATGTCAGGCAGAGAAAAGGGTAAATAAGGATGAAGAGTGTTACAGAGGGGCAAATGGAATGTAGGCAGCACAGTTTAATTTCAGTTTCAGTTTCCAGCTGACACTGACTTGAGTCCTTGTTTTCCTATGAAAAGATATATAATAATACCCTACTTTTCAGGATGGTTTTGAAGATTTAATAGAACACGTGAATCACCTTACTGGAAGCACCTGATGTACAGTAACGTGTCCAGAAATAGTGGCAATTATTATTGTACTATATTACTTCACATCATTGAGCTTTATTTCTCTTATCAACAAAATAGATAAAATACTACTTGCTGCCCAATGGTTATTGTAATTATAAACATTAACCTTAGGATGTAAAAACACTCTGTAAGATATGATGCTTCAAATAATATTAAATATAAGATGGACCCTATACTCTTTATCAGAACTGAAAACTCAGCTTTCTGTTTCTAGATCCATCACCCCTTTCTCTACCTATAGAAATCCTACCCAAGTGTTCTTTTTTTTTTTTTTAACATCTTTATTAGGGTATGATTGCTTTACAATGGTGTGTTAGTTTCTGCTTTATAACAAAGTGAATCAGTTATACATATACATATGTTCCCATATCTCTTCCCTCTTGCGTCTCCCTCCCTCCCACCCTCCGTATCCCACCCCTCCAGGTGGTCACAAAGCACCGAGCTGATCTCCCTGTGCTATGTGGCTGCTTCGCACTAGCTATCTACCTTACGTTTGGTAGTGTATATATGTCCATGCCTCTCTCTCACTTTGTCATAGCTCCTGCTTCCCCCTCCCCATATCCTCAAGTCCATTCTCCAGTAGGTCTGTGTCTTTATTCCTGTCTTACCCCTAGGTTCTTCATGACATTTTTTTTTTCTTAAATTCCATATATATGTGTTAGCATACGGTATTTGTCTTTCTCTTTCTGACTTACTTCACTCTGTATGACAGACTCTAGGTCTATCCACCTCATTACAAATAGCTCAATTTTGTATCTTTTTATGGCTGAGTAATATTCCATTGTATATATGTGCCACATCTTCTCTTTTATACCTCAGACTTGCAAATCCCCTTTGTATGCCTGGAATCCTCTTCCTTCTCCTCCTCTTCCTGGTTAACTTCTGTATATGCATCAGGCTGCAACTTCGATGCCGTTTCTTTGGGGAAAGCATCATCACTGGAATCACTAAGATGAGATCAAGCACTCATGTATTCACACAGCTTCCTCCCATCATATACTGTATCTTATATTCCTATGGATTTAACTTCCTTCCCCTATGAACTTCTTAAGGGCATAACAATTTATTTGGCATGTCACAGGGTCTATATATATTAGGGTATGCTAACTATTGTATTAGATTGAAATGTCTAATAGATCAAGCAAATATAATATTTTTATAATTTATAATATAAATTTTTTTCATCATGAATAAATGGACAGGGTATCTCTTGACTATATAGCCATTCAGGGACCCAGGGTGACTGTTATCTTCAATGTATTAGCTTCCAGGGTTACCTGAGCATCATCTCCATTCCAGCCAGCTAGATAGGAAAAGAGGTAGGAAGATCCCACGTGGGAGCTTTTCATTAGCAGTCCCGAAAGTGGCTCATAGTACTTTCAGTCAAATTCCACAGGCTAAAATGTAGTTTAACGGCCATAACTAACTATAAAGAAAGTTGTGAGTTGATGTCTAGCTGTGTGTGCAGGAAGAAGTGGAAAGCAAGGATTGCCCTCAATAGCTGGTGGAGTTGACTCCACTCCCACATATAGATACTTAAATACTTATTAAATGATTACATGCATTTCTTCTTAACAGCTCATATCACACAAGTAAAGACTTTCCTGATTCTATCAAGAAAAGATTTGTGTTTGCATCACTTTTGTGGCACTTACCTTCCTCTACCTGAATTACAGTTGTTTGTACACATATCTTACCTTCCACCAAAAATTACAAATTCCTTGAGGACAGCATCCAGCATGTGAAGCAATGAGGTCTAGTGGGAAAAGCATTAGCTTAGGAATCATACAGCCTCAACTTAAGTCCTAGTTCTGCCAGGTATTATTTGTGGGATCTGGGTAATTCCCTTGGCCCTCTGAGCCTTAGTTGCTGTTAATGATATTCATGGCCTCGCTTATTTCTTTGGGCCTCTACTAATCTTTTTGGTTGTGAATCAACACCTTGAGTTTCCTTTCAGTTTACATTAACTGATAAACATAACAATCAGATCAGATTGGATTTATCTGGGGCCATGTGTTTACCTTTTAGGGTAATTAAGTGATTGGACCAGGAACAGAGACCAGAGATTTATAAGGACCATTTGTTTTCCCTGTGATTAATGAAGGCAAAATATGAGCTGACACTTAACTGCTGCTCAACTGAATCTGAGGATTCAAATTCATGATAACAAAAGAAATAGCGATATGCCCGAAGATTTGTTCTTAGGGTGTTCATGGCAGTGTTGTAATTGGGAAAAATTATAAATTATCTAAATACTCATTAGCAGAGATTGGTTAGGCATAGTTGATAAATCGTAGTATGAAGTCATTAAAAATCATGTTGTAAAAGAATGTTTAAAACAAAGCTAATATGTATACATATAAATGACATAAACAAAAATATTTCTAATGGTTTATCTGGGTATTTTGGGTATTTTCTTTCTTTTTTGGAGTTGCTTTTCTGTTTCAAATGTTTAAAAATGATTATCATTGACTTGAAATTTATTTGTAATTAACAAAACAAAAATTATTATGATTGTGCCCTCTGACTTCCTGCAGTCAGATCATATCTTCATGAGTCCAGGATTGTTCAGGTCATCACTGTTGGGCAGGTCTTTAAATTTAGGATTTATATTCTTGTGCCAGCTAGGTCTGGGTTTGATCATATGTGTCTCTCTTATTTTAATAACAGCTTTATTAAGTTATAATTCATATATCATATGGTTCACTTATTTAAATTCACTTATTTAAAAATTCAGTGGTTTTTAGTATATTTAGAGTTATACAACCATTACTATGATCAATTTTAGAACATTTTCATAATTGTTAAATAAAGTAAAAATAAAAACCCGTACCCATTAGTAGCCACTCTGCTTTCCTCAATCCCCAGCCTTAGGAAACCACTAATCTATTTACATTCCATTTCTATAGGATTACCTATTCTGAACATTTCATATAAATGTAATCATATAATATGTGGTATTTGTGATTGGCTTCTTTCATTTATTATAATGTTTTCAAGATTCATCTATATTGTAGTACTTGTCAGTATTTAATTTTTTTATAGCCTAATAATATTCCATTATATGGATATGCCATATTGTAGTCATTAATTAGCTGATGAACGTTTAGGTTATTTCCACTTTTTGGCTGTTGAGTATATAACAGCAGTGGAATTGCTTTATTGTATGGTAACTCTATGCAACCTTTTGAGCAACTACAGACTGTTTTCCAAAGTGGCTACACCATTTTACATTCCCACCAGCAGTGTATAAAGTCAAGTATCTTTTTTGATTTTTGATTTCTATATTTTGTTCTCCCATGTTGCGTGTGTGTATGTTGTATGCGGTATGTATGGGTTTATGTGTGTGTGGTATATGCGGTATGTGTGGTTTTGCGGGGGCGGGTGTGGGTGAGTAATGTGTATGGTGTGTGTGTGTGTGTGTGTGTGTGTGTGTGTGTGTGTGTGTATCTGCACACATTTGCCTCTTTTGCATCACAGTCAGGGCTGGTGATACCATTTAGGTACTGCATTTTCCACTCCCTCCCAGAAAAAAAATTCTTTGTGGCCTGTTTGAGGCAGATCTTGCTTGGCAGCAGGCTACAGCCAACTCCATAGCATGGCAGCCACTAACCAGGCAGATCTATAGTTGGTCTCAGGGTTTCCAAGCTTTGGAAGGGACAGTATCTCCTGTTCTTTCTAGTAACTACTAGGCAAAGTAGTAGTGCCCCTGGAATGGGGTACGGTCAGAGCTCAGTGTGCCAGCAGTCTCTTAAAGTGGTTATTGAGCTTAATTGTCAGGGAGGATTTCAAAGAAGACAATCTGCTTCCCCAGCAATGCCCCTTTTCTTCTTGATCCATCTCTCTGGAACCAACTTCTAAAACCCAGATTCCACCACTTACTTTGCTGGATTATTAAGCAATTTATGTAACCTCTCAAGCCTCTGTTTCCTCAGATATAAAATGGAGCTAATAATATCCATCTTACAATGTAGTTGGGAGAATTAAAGCTATGTGACCCCCCCAAAATATTGTAGCTATAAGAATTATTGATTCAATTTCCTCTTTTTTCATAAAAACCCTACATTGTCTCTAGAACTTAATGCCTTTCCATGAAAGTTTGCTTTTGTTGTCAGGTCTGTACTTTCAACCAAATCCAGACAGCTTTATTTGATATAAGAACTTAATAAGGATACTTGGATCATAAGCAGAATACTTATTATTCTTTGGCTTATGATCAAGTATATCAGAAACAATAAAATGATTTAACTTGAACCCAGATGTGGTTTAACATAAGCGAGTTTAAAAAAAAAAGGAAAAATCTCTGCTCACAAAACAGCACATTATAAAATCCCAGTCATTTAAAGAAGGTGTAACTGAAATAGAAGGGATTACCTCCCACTCACTCTGGTGAGAAGAAAAGGAACAATTAAAATGAATATATTAGGGAGAATATTATTTTTATTTCAATATTTCTATTATATTTTCTCCAATTACATGCTGAATAGGGTTATGTAGTGTAACCGAAACCCCAAGGTAGAGTTTAGAAAGAGTGAATTGTAGAAGATAAAGGCAGCTCTCTTTTGCAAGGTGGAGGGTAGTTTTTCCTGACAAAAACAAAGATCAGATAGTAAGTATTGGGGGAGGTATGTAGTTTTGAGTGAATCAACAGTGATAAAGTCTCTCAAGTCTCTACCCTTTGTCAAACTTCTTTTTCCAAACTGGATAATATGAAAAGATTCTTTATACACCACTTTGAAAGGGCATGTGGGTGTGTGTAAAGAATGGTGGGAGAGAGTATAGGGAAAGGAGAGAAGAAAGTAACACCTTTAAAATTCTTACAGCTATCGTAGAATTTTAGAGACTGTAAAGATCACCTGGTCCTAACTCTTAATGAACAAAAGATTAAAATGAGGCTCAGAGAGGGGGCATTCTTTTCCCACAGACACATAGCAAGGTGGACAAAAGCACCTCTGAAACTTGGGTCTCCCATCAGGCCCGAGCCAGACTCCTAAGCTGAGCAGCCACGTGGGTAGCTTCATGCTGTGACTTGAAGAGATCCAGATGTGAACACAGGCTCTACCTGGTGTCTATCTGGCTCCAGACAAGTTGCTTCATATCCCTCTACCTCGATTTCAGTGTTTCTGAAAGACAGCCATGACTAGTTTGGGGGTAGTTATGAGAATTAAGTGAGAGAAGGTGGAATGAGTCACCCAGTGCAGCAACTGGCATCCCCTCTCTCTACCCATTCCTCTTAAGCTTAGACTTTACGCTTTACCATGACCAGGCCTGGCGAGTTTTCCAGAACCTCTCAGCCCCTCCCCAGCCCAGCCCTCACCTCATCCGCGCTGGCCTAGTGCTGTGAGTGCCAGCCCCAAGCAGTACCGAGTCGCCCTGCACAGCAGAGTGGGTTCCTCACTCTGTCCTGCTCAGCACATTTGTATCCCCATTACAGCTCAAGCAGGCCCAAAGGTCAGGACCCAAGCCCTGACAAGTCCTTTTTAGAATTTGATCAAGGCATCCAGATGTTTGTTCTGATTAGAGGAATTTTATAGATGACTGACTCCCACTGACCGCATCATCCACCCCAGTTTCCAAGACTATTTCTGGAGCTGAGCGTTTGCTGAGAAATGTGCCTGGAACCTGAGTTGTTCTTACTCTGCTTGCTCCTAGTTTTCTCTTTAAAAAGGACCATGTGAAGGGTTTTTCTAGATCAGGTTGGCAAACTTTCAAAAGTGGTTTGTGTTAGTTCTTGCCTTCCTCTCTCCCTTTCTTTTCTGTTCTCCCTACCTGACTTCTTCCCTGTGTTTAGTAAAAAGATAATGAAGGCAAGGACTTTTACTAGATATTGTAGGCATTAAGTCATAGTACCAGTGATTTACAATCTGGCAGGAATCTATTTATAATACACCTGGATAAGTGGTATGCAGAGGATGCTAGGGAAACAAAGAGGAGGGGGACTGATTCCACACAGGCTGTTAGGGGAAACTTCCCTGAAAAGGTGGCATTTGAATTGAGTCTGGAAGAAGTTGAAATGTGTGAGCTTAGCAAGCTGGGTAAATGGGTGTCTGGGCAAAAGAAAGAGTACTGCAAAGTTATGAGAAAGCGAGGTGTATTTGGGAAATAACGAGCAATTTGGGCTGACTGGAATACTGTGTGCTGGCAATGGGAAAGATGAGCAGAACTTGGTCCTGTTGTAGGTAATAAGACCAGAAAAATAGGTTGGGAACAGACTGCTGACTGTGAGCTTCTTGAGGTGGAGAAAATACTGTATTCTTTATACCCTCCTAGAACCAGAAGCACAATAGATGCCATGTGAATGTTGTTGAACTGGTGTGAGGCACCACCATCTTTCTTCTGAATTACTGCGGTGACCTCCTGTTGGCCCCCTACTTTTGCCCTTGCACTCCTGCAGTCTGTTCTCTACAGAGCCACTGCAGTGAGCTTTTCAAAACACAAGTCAGATCATGTCGCACTTCTACTCACTTCATTTCTTACTGCTTTTTCCCTTCCTCCCAGTGACCCAGCTGCACTGGCTTCTCTGCTGTTCCTCAGCCGCGCCAGACACACTACTGCCTTAGGGCTTTGGCACTAGCTGTTGCCTTTGCCTGGAAAGCTCCAACTTCAGATATCCGTATAGCCACTCGCTCACCTCCTTCAAGTCTTTGCTCAGATTTCTCCTCAATGGCATCTGTCCCATCATTTCAAAGTGCCCCCACCCCCGTGCTCTTGATCCCTTTTATCCTGTTCTACTTCGTGCCATTGTTGTTGTTCATAGTCCTTATGTTCTAATAGATTTATGTAGTTCGTTTTTTAAAAATTATGTTTGTCGTTTATGCCTGTCTTCTGCTAGAACATTAGTGTCACAAAAGTCGGGATCTTTGCTTTGTTTATTGATGTATCCCAAGTACCTAGAACAGTGCCTGGCACATACTAGGTGTTCACAAGATATATATTGTATGACTTCAATAAATATCATCTGAATTCTGCCTCTGTGACGGGCATTTTACACATATAAAGATGAATAAGACATTTTCCTCATGCTTATGAAATTTGCAGGCTGTTAAGGGAATCAGGACTGGTACATGTCACTCTGTTCTAATACAAGGTAATAAGTAGGAAAAGTCACATAGAAGATGCTAATGGACCTCACAGGAGCGAGAGGTCACTTTGAATTTGGGGTCTCTCATGTTCTCCTTGAGCATTAGAGTAGTAAGATGTGAGGAAGAAGCCAGGAGCAGTTAATCTACAACAACATAAAATGCAGGAGCCAGGGAGGCTTTCAAGAGATCATGAGCTCCAGACTCCTGCCACCAGCATAGTAAATGCATTCTCTTCTGAAGGAGAAGGGGTCACTGCAGCCCCAAATATTAGGTGGCTGTTCAAGGTCAAAGAACTAAGTCAGGGATCTTATCATGGGATCAGAATTCAGTTTTGTATCCAGGAACATACTGGATATTGTATTCAAATTTTTGTGCATATGTTTATATAAACCATATTTTTCAACTGATTCTTAAGAGGGTCTATGACTTCAAACATTTCAGAATATACTAAATACACTTAGCAGGTCAACTGAACATCAGGATTTTTACTTCACGGTACAGGGTGCTTTCCATCTTAAGGCAAGGCTCCACCAACCCTTAGGCTGTTTGATTCAATCAGATCTCACCTAGGGGAAAAAGAAGGGACATTATCAGTGATCAGATATGTGCCTGAGAAAGTCCACTTCGGCAGAATGGATGATGACTTTTTTGATGGGCCAGTTAGAAGCCAATTAAGAGACTGTTGCTGTTACCCAGGTGAAAAATGATAAGAATGTGAACCAGGGGTGTGGCAAAGAATAGATTTATCCATCCTTTCCACATGTATTTATTGAATGCCTACGATGTGTCAAGCACCATTATTGGTACAGGCAATAAAATGGTGAGAAAAGAGATATTGCTCCTGCTATTATAAAATTTACAGTATAATAGGGGACATATATTATTTGAATAATCATAAAAATGAATTTTTAGAAAATTACAAAAATAAATGTATGAATACAATATTTGGTAAATACTATAAAGGCACTATACACATTTGAAAGATAGAAATTTGAATTTAAGAAAGGACCTAGTGATTGGGAAAAGAGAACAGTGTTGGGGAAGACTGTTAGGTGTTTGTTTAGGGGGATAAATAGAAGATGGTACTAGTCCCAGAGACAGATAAAAGGATAAGTAATACTGGAAGAGAAGCAGGTTTGAGGTGAGGGAAAACAATAATGTGTCCATTTTTGCACAAGAGGCTATGGGACACCCAAGTAGAAGAGCCCAGCTAGAAGTTGGACATATAAATTTGAGCTCAGGAGAGACATCGAGGAAGGAGATTGAGATTTTGTTGTTACTAAGACGCAGGTGATGGTTCAAGCCACCTCCAGAGATGTAACATAATGTGGGAAGACACTCCTCCCGCCTTCCATAGCAGCTCCAACAGGCATAGTTATAAATCAGATCATTAAATATTCAACAGAGTTTGCAACAGATAAAAGTGAATTTGTCTAGTTTCCCTAAATTTTAATATGTTTGTGCACCTTAATCCTTTCATTATCATAAACATTCATTCAAGTTAAGTAGTAAACACTCTTATTTGTCAGGATTTATGTTTTTTTGCATCTGATTTCATTCTGTATTAAAGGCTGGAAATGTGAATGAATTGAAATGTTTGGCAGTAACAGACTGCTTTTGCCTACTCTTGTATTACTGAAGGTTCTGAAAAGGAAAGATATGGACTCTGTTAACAGATGGACCTGGGATTCATTTCTACCTCTCCCACTTTCCAGCTATGACAGACGAGTTGCTTAATCTTTCTGAGCCTCAGTTTTCTCATCTCTAAACTGCAGTTAGGGTCATCTTGGAGGTTTAAAAAAGAATCTAAAACACTCAGTAGCGTGCCTAGCACTTAGGAAGTACTCAGTAAATGCCCATTTCCTATGAATTCAGTTCTCAAGGTGATTGATCTTTTTGCACAGAGCCTCTCATCACTATACCTCAGAGACCATTGGCTCTGGATTGGCTGGCAGCACTGTACGAGAATCACATGTGGTTCCTGATGACCACTAGCCCTTGTAGCCCCAAGGAGATGGAACATTTGTCTGAGCTCACTCTATAATCCATGGAGATCCAGTTTGCTTAATATCATAGATGGCCCACACCAGGGTTTGCTTACTGAAAATAGACTCCCAATTAAGCAAATTTTGTGAGCTATGCCAATCTGAGCCTGATATACCAAAGTCAGTTTGGCAGCTCCTCTAATTCCACCCCACCAGGACATTCTATCCTCGTTAAGGTAAGTGGGGTCAGCTGAAGCAGTCCCACCTTGGGACTAATGGAAGTCCGTGATTAATCTGCCTGTAAGTCTCCTCTGGCTTCTCTGCCTAGTTCTTTAGTATTGTGTTCTGGCAATCATGGAACAAACTAAATAGTATATATCTTTGCAGTTGTGGCCCATTCTTTTTTTAAGAATCGGGTGTCAAACAAAGCATCCTGTGACATATAAAAGAAGGCATTTTCTGTTTCTTCCTTATCAGTCAGCTGCACAATTATTTTCCATTGCCATATACAGAATACACAATATCTCTGATTTTGAGGCAGTTGCAGATTAGTGAGCAAGAAAGAAACTTAAATAATTCCAATATTGAAGGCAGGATTGGTGCCTAAGTCTTCATCTTCATATGCCTCCTGGCACCCAGTTGCTGGCATGTATCTGGTGCCCAGTAAATTCTGGTTGGTTGACTGAATAACCAGTAAATGGAAGCAGTGAGTAGTAAGTCTTAGGACCTTCCTAATTTTTCTGTAGTTAGCATATTTGGCTAACTGACATATCTGACCGTTTCGTTTTCATTTTCAGATCTTTTCCTCTATCTTCTCTTACAGATTATACACACAGGTATAGGCACAGATACAAGTATGCATTTGTACATGGGAACACAACCGTACATACACATACATATATGCTCAGTGTATGCTGTATCTATCACAAAGGAACTTGACTACAGGATTCAGTGGTTCAACTTCCTGTCGCCTCATCCCAACCACACCTTCTCCTTCTACTCCTCTAAGTGAGCACCCTTTTGGACAGTGAACCCCCAGGGTAGAGACTGTGTCTGATTCCTCTCTGTTCCTCCAGTGTCCTGCACAGGGCCTGCCGCAGAGCCTGCTCTGTGTCGATTTGGTTGCATAGCAGAGAGACACTGAGATTTTTGTTATGTTGAATTCCAGAGTCATGTGGACCTTGGTGTAATTAGGCCAGATGTGTGAGCTCTCAAGCTCCTTCTGTACTCTTCTGTTTCTCCCAATGTTCTTCTGCTTGCTTAAAGTCCTTTGGATGGGTTCCTAACTACCTTATTAGGAGACTTCCAAGTGAAAAAGAAGAAGGCCTAGACTTTATAAGAAAGTGTCAGTGATACAGATTTATGTCACCTTAACAGTATTTTCTGAATATGTACTATGTGCAAGGCATATTTGATCCTCACACCTGGCCTTTGGTAGTATAGTAAACAATATTCCCCTTTTACAGATATGAAGGTTGAGATTTGTAAAAGGTAAATGAAGCCCAGGGCCACACAATGGTTTAATGGAAGATCATGTATTAGAGGTAGAGAAAGACCATGAAGTAACCAGACTAGTGGAAGGACAGAGAGTCGAGGATTTGATAAAATTCAAAAGAGAATTTTCTGATTTGTTAGTTTTTTCATGGGTTTCCTTGGGATTGTTCCTCAGTTAGCATATCAGTTAGTTTTAGGAAACACTAACTCTCTTTTTTTTTTTTTTTTTTTTTTGCGGACCTCTCACTGTTGTGGCCTCTCCCGTTGCGGAGCACAGGCTCCGGATGCGCAGGCCCAGTGGCCGTGGCTCACGGGCCCAGCCGCTCCGCGGGATGTGGGATCTTCCCGGACCAGGACACGAACCTACGTCCCCTGTATCGGCAGGCAGACTCTCAACCACTGCGCCACCAGGGAAGCCCCTAACTCTCATTTTTAAACACAAAATTCTAGCATACCAACCAGTTCCGGACAAAATCATGAAAGCAGCATAAATTTTTGTGACATCCTTACTGCCCTACACCATATTAGTCCTCTTTGGGCCTATAGCCCTTGAACCCAGCTCCTCCAAATCTGGTGTTCTGGCTCAGACCAGGGCTTCTTAAAGTATCGTCATTCTCATCCTCATTGCCATACTTATTTCTTACCTTCAACATCATCACCAGCATGTACTGCTGTCAGAATCAATGAGCAGGTGTCAAAGGGAAAGGGGAAGAATGGAAAGGCTGGTGAATAACTGACGTAAAACTTCCTAAAAATATTTCCCCTAATAATTACGGACTACTAATGACCTATTCAGGACTGTACTCAGTGAGTGGTTGCTTAGATCCAGGTTTTAGTGAGAATCTAGGGATGATTTTCAGGACTTGCAACCCATGCAGTTTCATAGGGCCTTGCACTTAGAAGAGCCTCATGCTTGGTTTAATGCCCTGTTCTCGCCCTCTGGGGAACTTAATAATTTTTGAATATGAGGTGTACATTTTCATTTAGCACTGGGCCTCTCAAACTATGTAGTCAGTCCTGTAAGAAGTCATTTCAAAGGCAAAATAAGGAATCAAAGAAACAAAACAAAATAAAACAAAGCAGCTGAGAAGGAGCTAAAATTAAAGAATGGCTGCCCTATATAAACTTTTACACTTGACAGAAGGTTTTCACATGAATATACCTGTGTGGAAAGCTTAGACTATCAAGTGAAGCAGCAGGGGAAGACCATTACTGTTATTTGAACCCATAAAGCCCTTCCTTACCATTATACCACCAAGTCTACTTCCTCTTCCCTTGCTGTGATACCCTTCTCTTCCTCAGTGTTTTTTAATTCAACCCCCTTCCCCAAACTTTAGGACAATAATATTAAAGCCTTCTTAGACTATCCTCACTCTTTTATCAAAATTTATTTCAGGGCCCAAGTCTGAACTGGTTAAACTCAAAAACTAACATCTAATGCAGTAACCCTTGAGCAACTCAGGGGTTAATCCACATATAATTTAGAGTCAGCCCTCTACATCCACGATTCCTCTGCATCTGCGGATTCAACTAACCATGAACCATGCAGTACTGTAGTATTTACTATTGGAAAACATCCTCATATAGGTGGACCCGTGCAGTTCAAACCCTCATTGTTCAAGGGTCAACTATATATTAAAGGTCATTAGCAGCCAAATGTGACTTCTAGATCCTGTCATTGCCCTCACCTTTGAAAGGTTCTCCACATGGATGTGGGATGTCCACTGATAGGTGAGACATTTTAGGCTTCTTGGTGTAGGTACAGCTTGACCACACTCGTTTGAGGATTTGGGTCTTCCCTCAGAGAAGAACACACAATGTCTGTATTCTAGGCCCTTGCCAAAAACCGCAACCTATACTCTCTACTATTGACAAAATGAATTATTTTGTTAAATGATACTTTGGGATGGTGCGCAGCCCATCCATTCCTCTATAAATTGTACGAATTATTACTGAATAAAGATTTATCATCAGGCAATCATGCACTTGGACCAGATTGCTTTGAACTATTTTGTCTGCTATCCAGTTGGCTTTTGCTCTCTTAACACGTTATTTGGGACACCACAAAAACAGTCTTAAAACAAAGTTAGTGTGTTTGCTCTAGGAACTTTACTGACATCACTGGTCATGGCATCTATCACTTTCCCTATTTATTTCTCCCACATGGGCTCACTTGGGGAGAAATGTTTTTTTCTTCCTTAAATGAGTTAAGTTTCATACACAGAATATGTGTCTTTGCTTTCACTATGGCCATCAGAAAACTCAAAGCCAAATTCATGACTTAACAATATCATCTGGGGACTTCCCTGGCAGTCCAGTGGTTAAGACTTTTCCTTTCAGTGCAGGGGTTGCTGGTTTGATACCTGGTCGGGGAGCTAAGATCCCACATGGCTTGTGGCCAAAAAACCAAAACATAAAGCAGAAGCAATATTGTAACATATTCAATGAAGACTTTAAAATAAAAAAATAACAAAAACAAAACACAGTATCATCTGTGTGGGCATTTATGGCCTATCCAGTTGTGCTCTATTTCTATTTACTCTAATTTTCACCTATTTTCTTAATCTTGATTTTTATATTGTATTCTTTTATTTTACAATTTTATGGTTTATATTTCCTTGGATCACCTCAAAACCTTTGCAGAATGAGGTGGAGCAGAAAATTATATACACACATATAGACGTACATAATGTGGGTGTTGTATCAGGGATTGCTTAAACAGCCCAAAGGAAAAGCCAAAGATGCAAATTTTAGACACTAGAACTGGCTTAAAGATCAAATGATGTTTGTGGTTGATAGAGTAATTCTTGCAATTACGTGTCTTAGGGAGGCTCTAATTTTCCTTTTGAAAGAGTAGTCCTGCCTGATGAGTCTGGATCAGAGCTGGATGGTGAAAAAGAGCATTACCCAAAACTCAAGGCTGAGGAATTCTCGCCCTGATCCTTTCACTCTCTTGCTCTGGATTATTGGCTTAAACACTTTATCTGAGTCTTAGCTTCCAAATCTCTATAAAAGTTTTAAAAAGTATTTTTTATGTTAAGATCATGCATTGCATAGTAATTTAATAAGGATTGTATTGATTTATGAACTTTTCAGGAAAGAAAAGAAATACTTTGTTGATTGTAAGACACAATTCCATTTCAAAAAAAATACAAAAATGTGAAAAAACAGATTTGTAAATCATGAAAGTATTTTCCTCACAGTTTTTTTCTAAGGATCATAAGTAAGATATTAAATTAAAATGTGAATTGTAAATGGTAAAATGCTACCCAAATACAGGGAATATTATGCAAGGGAAGGGGTACACAGTATTGATAATGCATCCTTCTCTTTTTCCAAATTCTGAATTCTAATTTTACCTTTTGAGGAAATTTAATCTTCCCTTTTAAAGATCTGTCTAGGAGATGAGGAAACCACTAAGTGAATGAAATATAGAGTGCTACCTTGTTGTTCCCTGTGAGCTTGTACTGTCCATCAGTCACAAGTATTCAGTGAGAACTTGGGTGCCTCTGAAAACCCTGTCAGCTCTAGAGGATGTTGAAGAGGGGATCACATAATTGCAGAGTCGTATGTGACCTTTAGACCCAGATAAAATGCTTAGATTTAACTGCTTTTTTATTTTGAAACAAAAATATTTTATGAAGCCGGAATAGTCGTGCTCTGTGGTTTACTGCACAATGAAACTCCTTTGGAACTAGGTGCACCGTGGGAGAGATACCTAAATGCATCTCCAAGATCCTTCCCCAAGTATACTGTAGCACTTATATTTACTGAACATCTTGTTCCTGACTGTGAGCTTCTGGAAGCCAGGAACAGGTGTTTTAGTTTTGGGTTTTTTTTCTTTCTGCCCTTTACATTCAGTTTAGACTGGGCAGACAAAGGAACCATAATGAATTCTTTGTCATTAACTCTAAAAGCTACAGTTTGTTTGTGATGGGTCAGGTTCTCCACAACATGCTTTCTGTTTATTTAATCTTCACAGCACAGCAAACCTATGGCATAGGTAACATTTTTTATTTAAAGATGAAGAAACAGGACCTCTGAAAAGTTATTTGCCTGATTTCACACAGCTTGGAATGAATCAGAGGATCTGGGATACAAACATACATTTTTATGGCAACAAAAGCCAGCCCTCTCTGAGGAGAACTGCAGAGTAGGAGAGAAGGGTCTTCTTTGGGTATCGGGGCATCATATCTGCGGACAATAGACTCGCTGTACTCTTAGAAGAATCACTGCTTTTTTTTTTTTTTTTTTTTTTTTTGGCGGTATGCGGGCCTCTCACTGTTGTGGCCTCTCCCGTTGTGGAGTACAGGCTCCGGACGCGCAGGCTCAGTGGCCATGGCTCACGGGCCCAGCCGCTCTGCAGCATGTGGGATCTTCCCAGACCGGGGCACAAACCCGTGTCCCCTGCATCGGCAGGCGGACTCTCAACCACTGCGCCACCAGGGAAGCCCCGAACCACTGCATTTTGAGATGGGCAATATGGTGGGAAAAGGGAAGAAGAGTAATATTTAATTGAGCACATGCTGCGTGCTAAGGATTATGTTAAGCTCTGTCATAGATGTTTTCTAATTTAATCTTCTCGATAATCCTCAGCGATAGCTATTCTTATTCCTCTTTTACTAAGGGAGAATTTAAATCTAAAAGGGGTTAAGCAACTTACCCAAAGCAAGTAGCTGGCAAGTAGCATAGCTAGGATTCAAACCAAGTATTCGTGATGACAATGTCCATGCTCATTCCACTACATAATGATGGATAGGGATTGGAGAAACAGGGAAACAATTTCACACAGGCAGGAGTGGCCAGCGAAAGCAAGATGGAGCAAGGAAGCATATTTTAATTCTTGAGAGATTCCATTTTTTGGTTTCCAAGTTCTGGTTCATTTCACACTTAAGAACAATGGGTTCTGGACATGACGACCAAAGCCTGTAGCTATTTGAGAATGTGTCTGGGATGCTGTAATCAAGGTGACCTTCCTGCAGTTTAATTCAAAAGAGGACTAGTGAGCTTCAATAGTTATGTGTGGGCCAGATATATATTACCCAGCCTTGCTTCATGCTGATCTAGTTAAGGTTTTTTTCTACCTGCCTAAAAAGAAAAACAAAAAAACTAACTCAAATGTTTTAAAGCTACTCCTAAATTATGAGACAAGATTCCTTCCCCCCACCCCCAGCCCCTTACCTAAACAGAAATAAATAGCTGCATAGGATTTCAAAGTAAAGTATGGGAGTATTGTAAGACTGGCCGATAGAAAGCAGCCCAAATGTCTTGCTCAGCACTGTGTCAAAGGAGCATTTCTGGAATCTCTGAAAGCCAAGCTTTCCTGCTGATTGAATGACCCCCAAGACAGTGATCAGCAGGGAGTGAATTAAAAACATTGCCCAGAAATTAACTGCTTTTTCAGTGTAGTCACTTCCACTAGCTCTGCTGGGAACAGTAAATACTCCACTTATTTAGGGACTCTGGGCATTGCTGTGTGGTGGGATGTTTCCTTTTATGTTTGTATTGAATCTGTTGCCCATATTAACAATGTAGGAATCATTTGTCCAGGTAAGCCTTACGTGGGGCACGCATTTCCTTAAATAGGTAGCTTGTAGTATATCTTCTTTTTCCATTCCTTTCTTGGCAGCTCTCGTGAGTATCATGGCTCAAAGTAAAGCCATGACAAAATCCAGAGATTCTAATTTCTCCCCTGATGCTAATTTCCTTTGGTGACCTTGGCAAAGTCACTACTGTCTCAAATCACCAACCTTGACAAGAGAGTCATTTAGGAGAAACTTCAGCCATTCTAAGGCCTTTGAGATGGAACAGGGGATTGAGTCCACAGGGGCTGTTCTCAGGGGCAGTGGCAAGAAATGAAACTGGAAAGGTCAGTTGGAATCCATGTCATGGGGTGAGTTTTGTCAAGAGGTCTGTCCTACCTTTATTTTTTTTGTATCTCTTTTGATAGCACAGGCTGAGATTTGTATAGGTATTACAAAATGAGGAAATGAGATGACTCCCAGTAACTTAGTACAATAAAAACTTAGAACAATAAAAATTGGATTTTTCTGAAGTTAAACTTAAACTGATTGGAGGAGAGATATGGAAAATCATCTTTAAAAATGCTTTCAGATCCGTAAGACTGACTGGTGAAATAATACATTTAAAGAAGAACATATTGACCCACAGTGGGTGATAACCCTGTGCATCATAGAAAAGGGAGCTGTGCAGTAGTTCTGGGTGGGCCTCTGACTCAGAAGCTCTGACCTGAGTGCTCTTGTTGTATAAACCTCTTTTAAGAACCAGCCATGGAGGCTAATGGAGGGACCACTGTAATGCAAATGTTCCAGTGAGTATGTGAAACTCAATCTAATAAGTCATTTTTGGATCATCACTTTGTGGCTGGTACTGAGGGTGAGCTGACAGGGAGATGTCGTGAGATAGTATAAAGACTATCTGACTAGCAAAAAAGACTTGAACCCAAAAGATCTTGGCTAGAGCCAGCCTCTTCCCCTGTCTAGCTATGTGACTTTGGGCAAGTCACTTCACCTCTCTGACACTCAGTTTTCTGACTGCTTTCCCAGCCTCACTTCTACCACTGTATGTCCTGTTTTGCACATTATCCTTCTAGGTTGCTGGACTGCTCTTGTTAACACCATATTTTTGCCTATGCTGCCTCCCCTGCCCTCAGCATAGAGTGCCACCTAGGCTCCCTCTGTTGCTTTCCATCACCTGGAGTCCTGGCGTCTTCCAAGGTTAAGCTCACATTTGCCAATCTCTTAGTTACAGAACCTGACTTCCCCTGCCAGCTGCCTCTACAGCTAAATCTGCCTCCTCAGCTTTGATCCTAGAAACCAGTGGGGGGTTCCTGAAGTCCCAGAATGCCTTGTTCAAGTGACTACTTAATTTCTCAGTATTTCATCAGGTAGCTGAAAGGACGTCATTTAAGGGAGAAAATACATGTAAATAGTACAGTTTCAGAGAACAGGAACAGTACCAGTAGGGAGAAGTGATAGAAATATATAGTATGACATTCCTAATAATTAATATTGTTAAAGAATGATTGAATTCCCTTATAAGGCAGTGGACTCCTTATCACTAGAGATATTCAATCAGAGAATGAATGAATGATTGAATGATTCCTGATCACAGAAAGGGGATTTTTGCCCCAGTAGGAAGATCGGATTAGATGGCCTTTAAGATCTCCTCCAACACTTATATCCTGGGCTTTTATGATCACTTCAACAGATGAGTAGGTTAGGAAGTGACAAATGGCAGGACCAAAAGCTGTGATACAGTCGCTAAACTCGAAGCAGATAGTTTCAGAAAAGGATATCAATGTTGACACATGTAAGCAGACGTTATTAATCAAACATTTGTTTATTTATTCATTCATTCAGTCACCTTTTATTGAGTGCATGTTATGTTCCAGGCACAATTCTGCACACTACAGAGATTCAGGAGAAATAAGATGCAGCCCCTGCCACCAAAATAGTATAGGCCAGTAATGCAGGCACATATGTAAACAAATTAATATAATGAGATCAGTACTACAAAGGAAGAGCAAATCAATGTGACAGTTGCATGGAGGAGAGAGAGAACAACTTCTTGCATAGGTTGGGGATAGCTTCAAAGAGGAGTTGGATTTGGACCCATGAGAGAGTTTAACAGGATAAACAATGGGAGCTGGTCATGCATTTTCCAGGCACAGTAACAGCTTTATCAAAGGCATTGGGATGTAAAAGAGCAAAGTATGTTTGGGAAAAATAAGAGAGAAGAAGGTAGACGGGGTGAAGGAAGAGAAAGGCAGGCACTCGGCTAAATGAGGAGAGGCAAGATTCTGCCAAAAGGCCTTAAACACCACACTCAATGTAACGTTTAGATTGTAAAGTACGTGGCTAGCACAGAGCAGACACTAAAAAACGGTAGTTCCCTCCCTCTCTACTTTTTCCTTTCCTGTGCATGGATGTCTAGGTGGGTTCAAGGAGGGACCAAAGGCTTCTCATCACTCTCCAAGGTCTGACCAAGGCGCATGCTCTACAAATCATGTTTTGCTCTGGCTCTTTAGTTGTCAACAATGCAGAACTCTGTTAAGAGGGATATTGTGTCAGAGGTTGTTACGAGGTGAGTGCTCATTCCCAATGAATGGGCTGAAGACCCAGGGAGAATCATAAGGTTATTGCAAAGGGGTCCCAAATTCAGATGTGGCTATACACTCACTCTCTGTACACTAACCAACAGTGTCTCTCACAAAGATGTGAATTCAAACAGACATTGTTGCTGTTGTGATTAATAAAATGCACATTCATTTGAAAGCTTCACTGAATTGATTGTAACGTTTTGCCATTGCATAGTTCTTGAGTAAAAATACAAATTCTATCATGTGAAATTTTGAGGAAAGTTTTAACATTTAATAGTTTCTCGCAAAATTTGCAACCAGTAGTCTAATTGGGAGAGACTTGAGTTCAGACCCTGTCTTTGCCACTCAGCCTTGTACTTTCCACATCATCTTGTAACTTAGTTAGTGTGAGTGTATCCTCCATTGTGGGCTTCTCAGAATCAGACATGGTGAGATGTCATATGCATCTCTATGCCTCCAGAACCTAGATTTGATAGTGGCAAAGTAATAGCAGTAGATGCATACCTGCAGACCTCAGCTGCTATGTACTGAGTCTACTAGCCATATGGCCATGGGCAAATTATGTAAGCGCCATGAACCTTAGTTTCCTCATAATAAATTTGAGATAGTGATACATTATATTGAAACACTGTTGTGAGGATATAGAGCATATATATATATATATATATATATATATATATATATATACATAAACAAGAGTCAGCAAAGAGTCTGACAAATTGCAGATGCTCAAAAAATGTTGCCATTTTCCCTTCCTCCTTTCCTTAGCATTTGACTAAGGGTGGTTGTGATTTTTTCATCAAGCAAGTTACATTTTCATATTTACGCTTTGGAGTCACTATCGATGGAATAGTGAATAAGAAGCTTAGGATAGGAGGAGGAAGAGGTCTGGGAAGCAGGGAGAAGAGGGGATAATGGCCACAGAAGGGCAAGTTAAAGGACTACTTCAGTAATACAGGTAGAGATGATGAAGCTTGGACAAAGGCAGTGGAGGTGAAGATGGAGGAGATAAAACTCAGAAAAAGTAATATTTGGGGGTGATTGCTTCTGATAACAGAGCTTCACGGCAGTGAATTATCTTTCCTATGGTTTACTTACAAGGAGCACATTATGTCTGGAGCTGGACAAGTAGGAGGACCTCTCTGAAGAGTCCAGATTGATGCACTCTTCCTTGAAATTAGATATGGAGGGAGGTCCTTCAGAAGAGTGCAGAAACTGCCCATGAGGAAGGGCCAGAAGCACCATGAGCTCTTGGGAATAAAGAGAAATTGTCCTGAGAATGTTTAGGAATCCTGACCGGGTTTTGGCAGTTTACATATCATCCAGTGTATTTAGACATAGAAGAGTAATGTCAACTAGAAAAAAGAAAAAGAAAAAAAGCCTGTTTACACTACAGGTCATCTCTGGGGAAATTCATCTATCTCCTGTTGCCCATGTAATTGAGGCTACAGACACTGCCCCTGATAGGACCATCTGATATGTACAGGAGGGACATTCAAAAGTTGTTAAAGGGCTTATCCTGGATCGGGTGCCCTTTCACCTAGCCCAGAACTACATACTTCTCTTGTTTTCTGCCTCATGTCTCCACTTGAAAAGTGATTTTGAAAAGAAGCATACAAACTGATCAATCATGCAAACAAGACAAAACTCCCACGGAGCACATGAGGAACAGAACAAAGATTATTTTTGTCTGTCTAGCTAGGATTTGCATATGCTGGAATATTTCTGACAGGTTCCTTGTGGCTCTCCTGAGAGAAAAAAAAAAATCACGAATCTGCATATAACTAGAAGATGAGGAAAGTTCCGTGGAGAAAAATAGAGTGAGGTTCTTTACATTCTCAAGTTTCTATTGCAATAGTTCATGTGACACTCAAGTTACAAAATGGCAGTGGTGGTGCCTCTTGCTGATAACTTCAGACAAATGAGGGGGGAAAAAGAAAGATTCTTCTTTGTCTTGATAGGAAAGAGGCTGAGAATCGCTTTTTCTCAACCTTCAAAAGTGTTTTAACAACAAATATATTTGATGCTGTCTTTATCCCTTCTCTACCCCTTCAATCTCAAGGCTTTCAGGTTAAGACCCTATGCCAATCTTATTCCAAACAGGAGGCTTATTACTAGTCTCAGACTTCCAGCATATGATGTCTAAATTAGTCCTCAGTATGTCTGGGCATGAAGGTAGGTGGGGAACCTCAGCAATTTGCATGGTCATGGAGAGCCTTTCTCTACCACAAGCAACTGGACTTTTTCCTCAGTTTCATTGTCCAGCACTCTAGTTTCCCTCTAGGACTGAATAAGACCAGTGCTCAAGTCTGAATTCCAACTTGTTTGACTGGAGTTCTGATACAGACTTTAAGTCAATTCCATCCCCTAGAGAGGCAGAATCTTCTCTCTGCACTGCCTGAATGAATTGATCTCCCAGAGTGTTTACTTCCTGCTTGATTTTAGCCTCACCTGCTACTTGGTCTCACATCCAAGCCACTTTCTTGCCTCAGTGGGTCCCTGGACAAAAATTCTTTCTCAGCCTGGCCTCATCTTGGCCTGGTGCATTGCATGGTGAGTAGGTAAGTGGATGATTCCCCAACCTCTTTCCTTCCTGTTCTCCTCTTGTCTCCTCTCACTCTCCATTGGCCAGCATCACTGAGCTCTTTCCCAAACAAATTATGATCCCTGCCATGGGCCAGACACTCTGGACACACCCCTATCATTGTAATTTCATACACTATACTAAATATGTTTACGTGTCTCTCTCCCCAACTAATCTTAAACTCTGAATCAGGAGTCTTATTTATTTCTGTGCTTCCAGGGGAAAAAATAGAAGCTTAATACATAATTGTTAAACTGTGTTGAATTTAGAAGCTTGGTTAAAGGTGCTTAGTTTAGTGTACAAAATAAATGAAGCACAAGCTCTTGAGGCTCACATCCAGACTGGGGACATAGGACCTGTCTCCTATGGTTCATTACATCAGATGTGATCAGGCTTTTGTGTCTGATCTGCAGGGTACACCTCAGAATGCAATGCTAGAGAGATAGATCCCTGAGAATTGCAGAAGACAGAGAGGTCTTTCTAAGGAAGTGTGTACACTGATCTGTCCAGATCTAAAACCTCTTAATTCACCCAAACCTCCAAGGTGCTTGAGTTTCTGAGTTACATTTCAGAAAGTCACATTAATCAGGCATCAGCTTTTCTCTGCCCATCAAGAAAGCAAGCCTATGGTACATACGAATACGAACGGACATATTTGATACACATTTTGTACAGCTTACAAATAGTTGTAGTAATTATCATACTGTAATACTAGTAGTAATTGCCACATTGTATTTTATGTGTTTACTTCCTTCCCCATTACTAAGGGACAATGTTCAACACAGGTAAAGCATGGTACATTTTTTTTTAAAGATTCTTTTGATGTGGACCATTTTTAAAGTCCTTATTGAATTTGTTACAATACTGCTTCTGTTTTATGTTTTGGTTTTTTGGCCATGAGGCATGTGGGATCTTAGCTCCCTGACCAGCGATTGAACTTGGACCCCCTGCATTGGAAGTTGAAGTCTTAACCACTGGACTGCCAGGGAAGTCCCAAGCATAGTACATTTTAAGTGTTGAAAGAATAAATGATGTTCACACAACAATGATAAATTTAGGATCTGGAAAAAATGAGATTGTATCCTTTATTTTATAAAATGATAGGATAATTATTAAAAATAAATGCTTTTGTTATCCCCCGTTTTAAAAATGGAGCCCTGCTCGTAACATGAATTAAGAAGGCAAAAATATTCACCTTACTCATTGTAACCTAGTTGCCATGGATTAACAGAAAAATCACTTATAAGTTTCCTAGCCACCAAGGACCAAAGGCAGCACTATAGGCTACATAGTTCTTATTGTCAGAAAGGAAGAAATATACTAATTCTTCAGGGAGTAAATATTTTTACCTGGTGGAAATTTCTCATACAGGACTTCCTCCAGGGCCAAATTAAGCCGTATAATTGTTACCTCAGGGAGCCAACCTGTGGCAAAAACAAGGATAAGTGGTCTTCAGTGATCTGACAGAACGCTGTGGACCATCTCTGAACTGCCAGGTTCCTATAATGAGGATTTGTTCTCCTTGTCTTGATTTAGTTTGCAGTAATATGATTAAGGGTTTTCCTTAGCACTTTCAGTTTTCCTGTCTAAGGGCTAGCAGCTTGTTTAAACATTTGGATTTAGTTGGCAACCATCTGAATGTTATCTATTCTGTATCTGGATGGCCAATATAATTTCTGAAAGACTGAATGCCAGAATCGGCAATGTCAATGTTAAAGTTCGATGATAGGCCATCTGATCTGGTATAATAGCTTCTCCAAAGGCCATTTGTTTGTGAAACCTGTCTGTTGATATGCCCTAGCTTTGTTGAATGGCAACTACTGGGACACATCTAGAAGCATGACTTCCATATCTAGTATAGAGATCAGGGTATTAATTGTCAGCCACTCTTTTGCATTATTTAATCAAGATGGATATATTAGATCTCACTGAAAGAAAATTTTCCTGTTCTTCCTCATCCCCAGTGTAATTTTCTCTGAGCTGCTTTGTAAACTGCAAGTGGAGAAAAGACCATGACTTGGAGACAGACAGATTTGTGTCCATATTCGGACTACATTGCTTACTGGTTGTGTGACTAGGAGAAGTCAGTGAATCTCAATGAATCTTAGTTTCTCCATCTGTAAAATGGGGATCAAAGTAGCTACTGATACTTTGCAGGTTTCTTATGGTGATTAAGTGACATAATACATGTAAAACTCCTAGCCCAGGGCCTGGCAAGGTAATCATGTAGCAAATAGTAGCTGCCAGAATGGTGGTGGTGGTGATGCTGATGATGGTGATTATGATGATGATGATAATTTGTAAAGGTAGGTAGTTCAAACCTACTTCAATTTTTGTTGTGAGATGATAGCTTTGAAAACTGTAAAATGCTATATAAATGTAAGGTATTATTTAAATTGCTACATCTGTGTCATGGAGCAGTTCTTACATACTTCTATTGTAAGAGTTATTACATTGCAAAGTAGTTAATTCTTTTCTTATTTGTCTATCCCACTACACTGACAGCTTCATCCGTGGGGGACTGTGTCATATGTGATCAGTAAATATTTGATAAATAAAGAATGAAGGTTTAATGTTTCCCCTTGAGATGGCAACAGCAATAACAACAACTATTACTATTCGTTGAATTTTTCTGATTAACAAGAAGTGTGCAAGGCACTTTCACATATAATATTTTGTAAAATATTTCTATAGTATTATTTTTATAATATTTTCATTAAAATATTTTCATAAAACCCTGTAATATTAGCATTATTATCCTTATTTTACAAATAAAATAAGTACAGAGTTGTTGTGATCCTGTAGATACAACTGGTTGACTTAATTTCCCTCACAACCTTTTTATTTCATATGGCTTTGGATAAAAGTAAATTTTAGTCTATTCTTTCTCTCTTCCCCCAAATTTTGAAATTGTGGATTGGTTGTGGATGAATGAGAACCATCTTTCTAACTCAACTGCATATTTCTATAACTGAAATGTTTTCTCAACACACAAATGGAAAATAAGAGAGAGATTTCAGAAAGAGTATGATCATCCTATGATAGCAATGGAAGAACTGCTAATAAAAACAATAGCCATTTTAAAAGCAATTACATGGATTAGATGAAATGTTGTTGCTTTTTGTTCTTTCAGAGACATCTTGCCTGTGTGCTAGGGATGCACTTGGACCATAAGCTGGTCACCATTTGGCAGGGTACTTTGAAATGATAGGTGGAAAATTCATTTTCTAAAGAGGAAAGAGCAACATCTGGGAGGGAAAGATATTATGTTGCTATTTCCAGGGCCCTCATCAAAACCAGCAGTGTAAAATAGCATTTCCAGTGTGGAAAAGCAATACACTTTTCAAATAACTTCAGCAAGAGAAAGACGGAGCAAAGGAAAGTGTAGAATTATAACCAGATAGGACTTGTAGCAGGGCTAGATAGAGTCTATTATTTGTTTAAAGGATTATCTGGGTCCACCTCATCTTCAGTATTTGTGTAAGTTCATCCGAAGAGATTTCATAAGAGAAGGGGTAGCATTTATATTCATTAAGCCAGAATCAACAATATGATTTTTGCACAAGATTTTTAGGGAGATTTAAAATGATTAAAGCATCTTCAAGTAGTTAGGGATGGAGGATTTTCTAAAACATCTTATCTTTATCTAATAAGGCCTCCAGAGGATACAAAAGCTTATTAAGGCATACAGAAAAATTTGCAGCAGTTTATTAAAAACACATTTGCACAAATTTCCAAAGTGTGCTGCTATTGTTTGTCGAGGCTGTGAGATAGAGGCCTCTTTTGCAATGTGTATGGAAATGGGATACATAAAATCCCGTTTAGTAAGGCAAGAGACACATGCTCCTCTCAGTACAGTGGAACAATTATAGGCTTCAGAGTCAGTCTTGTGATCAAATCCTGATGTAACTTAGTAGCTACATGACATGCAGCAGATACTCACTTTGTCCACATATAAACTGGGGATAATAATATCTAATTCCTTGGGTTTCTTTTTTAAAAAGAGATTAAATGAGATCATGTGTGCACAATAATGCTAAGCATAGGTGTCTGGACATGATAAATACTCTATGAAAAGTACCTCAGTCTAGGCACCTAGCCAGCACAGTCTGGATAATGATCTGGAAAAAAGTTACCTGGAAACCCGTGGATGAATGGGTCTCATTGTCACAAATCTGACCCCCTAAGCCATCTCTCTCTTTCACTTCCCTCCTGGACATAAATGGAGGTCACTTTTTGCTTAACAACTATTTATTGAGCACATCCTGTATTTTAGGTCCTGAGAATACATGCAGCAGTGATACACTGGGAGTACCAAGTATTCTCATGAAGTTTATCCTCTCACATGGATTATTGCACCAGCCTTCTGATTGGTTCTCCTGTTTTCAATTTCTCCTCTTAAAATCTATTCCCTACCTACTCTTAGTATGAACTATCCAAAACACAAATCATGTCATGTTGATCCATTTCCAAAAACCCAGCCAGGTTTTCTTCACCTATAGAATTAAGTTTCCTGTTTATAGATATGACAGTCGAAATCTTCATCAACTGTTCCCAGCTGACCACTGCTGCTTCATCTCTAACTTGTTCTCACATCACAGTTCTCACTGGGCAACCTGCCTTTTCCTGATCTCATGCCCTATCTTTCAGTAGTCTTACCTCTGCAAATTACTTATTATGAGACTGAGCTAGGCTTTGCTGTTCCCTTAAAGCAGTGTTCTTTATTAATACTTTCATTGTTAAATATCTTTTGTTATATAAATAGAAGCAGAGTGTCGAGAATAAGGAAGAAAGAAGATCCTGCTCTTCCTTCCCCCCACTGGACTTTGGAATCCACATCTGGGGCCTTTATTGTAAACTTAATGTTGATAGAGCAGAGAGCAGAGAGTGACTAGAATTGGGAGTAGAAATATTGCCTTTAACCAAAATATAGTTCAGGAAGAAACTAAATCTGGACAATAGAAAGTTACTGTTTCATCTGTATGGTTCCTTTGCTCCTTGATTTAAAAACATGATCTAAGTTTCATTTCAAACTTATTTACCTGATAATGATACAAGATTGAGATGATATACATTTTCTTTTTTAATAAGGTCACAAATACCTAAAGTTAATTTCATAATTTTTTGTTTGAGTTGTTTCAAAATATTAAACTAATGAACATTTTAAATTACTGAAATATATGTGTTAGTTGTGCTGGATAAAATGGTTTCCAAGGTTCCAGGCAACTTTCCAAGGTCCCCATGGCTGAGGTCGCTGCTTCTATTTCACATGCCCTAGCACTCCTCCTACTAGGACCGTCTGCTTAGTTATTCCACCCAGCACTGACTCACTCCCTGCTGCTGGTAATGAAGATTCTCTTTATCTGGTTTTCTTGGAAAATAGCTTCAGGATTGGGAGGTGTGTGTGTGTATTTGTGAATGTGCATGCCTGCACATATGTGTGGGTCCACCAAGAGCTGAGTTCTGACATATCACGAATACGTTTTTCCCCTTGGAAACCAAATCAGGCATGACCCTGTTCTGGGTTTCTTTGGAACAATAACTTGAACTAACTTTATTTTTATAGCTTAAGTAAATCTACTCATTACTCATAAAACCAGCAGCACTGTGGGACAAATGCACTGTGGTAAGATGAGAAGAGAAAGATCTCCAGGGGTGATGCCAAATTCTTGGACCCCTCCTCCCATATTAGGCAGCACCCAAGAATGAATCTTCTCTGAGATGGGTATCATGTGGCCACAAAAGGGACAGCTTGTCTTACAAAATCTATCTTGAGTTCCTCTAATTTCTAGCTCTTTGGTTTCTGTTATCTGAGAACTGCTTGCAAGGCTGGAGAAGATGAGAGCAGGGAGGTAATGGGGAAGAATTGATGATAGGATAGGATTTCAGGTATCAACCAAGGCAGACTGAGGAGAATCAAAATCATCAGAATTATTATTGAGAAGAAATAAATCATTATTGAGACATTATAGCTCAGGAGGAAGTGTGGACTTTTAAGTCAGGAGGATGACCATTTTGAAACCTGGCTCTACCACTTTCTCCCTGTGTGATTTGGAGCAAGGTACCAAATCTCTCCTAGCCTCAGTTTCCTCATCTGCAAAACAGAGTTAACACCAGAATCAACTCATAGGCATAAGATAGTCTCTGAATTACATATATATAATTATATACATATAGAATTATAATATATATATACACACATATGTACATATATATATATATATTCACTCAGAAGAAGCCATGATGCAAACTTCATGATCTAAAAAGTATAGCTGTTATTATCATTAATTATAGTAGTAGTATAATGAGAAACAGGAGTTGCATAGAAAAGGATAATACCCAGTGAAAGAAAACATTGAGAGGATGCGTGGCAAAGTCAGTGGCCAAGAGAGTCATGAGTAGGGAAGGGCAAGAAGAGACTCAGTGAAGGGTGAGTATATGTGTCAAGAGGCTTCTTTTGTGTGGTTTCTGGCTTTTGTTTGGAATGAGAGCATGAACTTAATGGAGTACCATCCTGGCTTTTGATCTCCCTCAAAGGAGCATCATTCTGCCTTTCCAACTCTGTCTTGTCAGTCAATAAAATCTGCTAAATCAATTGGTTATATAGCAAAGGGTGAGAGAATTTTTGATACTGCCACTCAGACCCCAGTCTAACTGGGTTCAGCTAGAATGGCCTGATGACAAAGTCATTACCTCAAACTTATATTTTAGCTCATCCTACCTAGGGCCTCCTGAGACCATTCCTAGTCATTTTTGCTGGATCGGGCATCCTTGGATAACAATACCTGCAGGAACCATGCTGGAGTTTTCTTTTCTACTTGGAGTAGTGCATCAATCTTCAGGTCATCAGTTCTCCATGGACTGGGGAGGAAACAATTCATTGAAGAGCTTTGTTTGCCAGGAGTCCATTCCACCCAACTGGCTACTGTTCCCTCCCTTTCCTTTCTAGCCAAAGTCTGATACTCAGAATGTTATTTATAAAATGTTCACCCATTGATCCAAGTTCTCTTTTGGGGGTTATTTTTTTCCCATTCTTTATACTCTTTCCAGAATGTTTTGTTCTCCAAACCCATCCCCATCCTGGTCATCTGTGTTGGATTTTTGCCAGTGACATGCTTGGAGTGTGGGACCCAGATGTGGATGTCAAAGTTGTAAAGTCTACTCACCGTGGGGAAGGTTGAGCAGAACCTTCATTTTTTTCATTCTCATCACAATTTCTATTAATGCAGCAGAATAATATGTATAAAGCAAGTGTCAGGGAAGGAGCTGTGTTTGGGAAGGGTCAAAGCCTTAATAGCAGAGATAAAAATGACATGGAGAGAAAACAGTTAAGGAAATTAGGCAATGGAAGCACTATTTACAATAGCCAGGACATGGAAACAACCTAAATGTCTTATGACAGATGAAAGGATAAAGAAGCTGTGGTACATATATACAATGGAATATTACTCAGCCATAAAAAGGAGTGAAATTGGGTCATTTGTAGAGATGTAGATGGACCTAGAGTCTGTCATACAGAGTGAAGTAAGCCAGAAAGTGAAAAACAAATATATATTAACACATATATGTGGAATCTAGAAAAATGGTACAGATGAACCTATTTCCAGGGCAGGAATAGAGATGCAGATGTAGAGAACAGACAAGCAGACACAGCAAGGGAAGGGGAGGGTGGGATGAATTGTGAGATTAGGATTGACATATATACAATACCATGCATAAAATAGATAGCTAGCGGGAGCATGCTATAAAGACAGGAAGCTCGGCTCAGTGCTCTGTGGTGACCTATATGGGTGGGATGGGGGGAGGGGTGGGAGGCAGATCTAAGAGGGAGGGGATATATGTATACATGTAGCTGATTCACTTCACTGTACAGCAGAAACTAACACAACATCGTAAAGCAACTATACTCCAGTAAAAAAATTTAACATCTTAAAAAAAAAAGAAAATGAATATTACTAGAGACAAAGAGTATTTCATAATGATAAAAGTGTTCATACAAGAGAAAGAAATGAAATATTATTAATTTGTACCTAAAAGAGAGCTCCAAAATTCATGAAGTAAAAACTGACAAAATTGAAAGAAGAAATAGAAATACCAATCATTATAGTTAAAGATATCAATACCCTTCTCTCAGTAAGTGATAGAACAAGTAGAACAGTAAGAACAGAAAACTTGAACAGCACTGTCAAACAACTTGACCTAACTGACATCTATAGAACACTTCACCCAGCAACAGCAGAATACCTTTTGTTTTCAAATGTACGTGGAATGTTTACAAAATAAACTCTATGCTGGATGACAAAAATAAATAAATAAATAAAGTAGGCAATGGAGGAAGTAATCATCATAATAATAACAACAATGATAATAATTATAATAAACCTTTCATTCCTAAGTCTCTTCCCTCTCACAGGGCCACCCCAGTGGTCACAGATTTTCTAAATCTCAGAACCTGTCACTGGAATTCAGTGCATTTTTTCTGGTCTCTCTTAAGGGAACAAGGCCCATGATACAGGAACAGAAAAGCTGATTAAGAATTTCAAAACTTTATCCTTCCCTCCAAAACGTGAAGGTGACACTGTCCAATGATTCTCAGTCTTTCCTTGACTACTTCTCTCAACCCAGGTACTGAAGCGACTTTGAACATTTTTCTAAACTGGGCCTGTTTTCTCCTTCGTTTGGCTAATGCCAAAATTTAATTCCTAAATCTTCCTTCCCACTCCCCTTGTCCAAGTCTGAGATGTCCTCCTCATTCTGCCAGATTAACTTTATTTTCCTAGTAGCTTTGCTCCATAACTAAATTAGAGCAAAGACTGGGGAAAAAAAACTGGGGTCCTATCCCAGTGTGAAGGTGCAAGGTCCTTGGAGGTTTGTGAAGATCCAGGAATTCAGTCATAACATCATCAGAGCAGTGAGTGCATCTGTGAATAGATTTCCCATTTATAAGGTACTTTTCCAAAATTTCATTTATCTATAACTTTACATTGTACTAATATTATGCAATGGATATATAAGCAACATAAAATGTAATTTGTGAAAGGAAACATAAAGGGACTTTTGGGGTCACCTAGTACGAACACCTTTGTTTTTCAGACAAGAGACTTGAGCCCACAGAGGAACTGTGATTCATCCAAGATTACACCACTAGGACAAGCTGGAATTGGGGCTTACGCCAGGGTCTCTTAACTCCCAATACACTACGCTGATAAACAGGAATCCTACTTCCCTACTTCTACTCCTACCCCACTTTTCTATTGAGATTGATCCTAGGGGCAGGGGCAGAATCGAATGTTTATGCTGAACATGCCTACGGTTTGTTTACCTGTGCTATCAGAGGAAGTAGACATACACTCAGTTTCTACAGAGTCAAAGGGCTTTCCAGAGTCTAGGAGGAACAAGACAGTTAAGTGAGAATCAATAAGAACTAAATACAGGTGGATGGAGGTTGTTTAAGGGACACAGGGAGCAATGAAGAAGAGGAGTAGCCTTATTTACAAAGGAAAAATTCTATGCTGTCCTCCTCTGTGTCCATGAAAGAGGAAATATAGAACTTCCAAAGAGTCACTTTGGCAAGAAATTAAAACCATAAGAGGAAGCAAAAAGCAATGAATTTTCAGGAGGCTCTTCAATCAAAATCCTGGCCCTATGAGGAAATAAGAGGTGGAGAAAAGATAGAGTTGGTCTGAGCTATGGTTTGTATCATAACATCTTGATGCTCAGAGCATAGAAGAACCAGCCAAGACAAGGCCAGTAATCCAGTGTTCCATTCTCAGTAACTGGGCCCAGGAAGAAGGAAAATGTCATGTGATAAAGCATCACCAGACAAGATCTCTGCCACTTACTAGCTGTGTGAGGAATCATTTTGCCTCTGCGAGTCTATGGTGCCATTAGAAAAGCTGTGCAGATGTGAGTTCCAGTGGTGAGTGCCCACCTCTGAATGGCAATCACCAAATACTGTGACATGCTCCCAAGTTTCTGTGCAGGAGATTTGGGACTAGGGGACCTGGAATCACATTCTGTATCTGTTATTAGCTATGAGTATCATCATTGTACTTATCTATAAAATGTGGACTTTAAGGGGAATCAAGAGAAAAAACATGAAAGTGTTGTACATTATGAAGTATCAAATATAAATGCTTAGTGTTAGTATACTCATAATAACTATTATTATCTTTTGCCTTCTCTTGGGACAACATTACCCAGAGAAGAGGGTCTTGACAATATATGAAGACAGATTCTATTTCACAGGGTCTTTGAACCTACTGAAATTATATCTAAAGTGTTAAGTGTAATTATATCAGCATTTTGAAGGAGTCTATGATCCCAAGGAACTTATGGACTTGATTTATCAGAGATCTGCAGCCTTTCATTCTGACCCTGACACCCAGGGGATACTATAGCAGTATAGAGGCTCACTATAGCTGTAGAGTTGGTAAATGGAGTTTTGGAGAGGCTGTTAAATTGTAATCACTAGGGGAAAAAGTTATGGAATGTTTGAAAAAGTTGCCCCCAATCTTCAGATATATCCCTTCCTTGGTGTCATATTTTCCCTACCTCTCACCACTTAGAAATCACTGAAAAGGCATATGGATCCTGGATCAGCTTTAATTCAGTCCTTATTCTACCATAGGCTCTCATTCCTACAACTCTACTAAATCTCCTTCTTTTAAGGTTACCAAATACTTCTTAATTGCCAAATTGCCAAATATATGGGTCATTTTCAATTCTTATCTTGTAAAAACTCTAGAATTGGACATTCTTTGTCATTCCTCTCTCAACATCTTTTACTGAAATATAATTGACTTACAATATTATATTACTTTCCGGCATACAACATAGTGAGTGATTCAACATCTTTATGTATTACAAAATGATCACCATGATAAATCTAGTTACCATCCGTCACTATACAAAGATATTACATAATTATTAACTATATTACCCACACTTTACATTTCATACCTTTGTCTAATTTGTTTTGTAACTGAAAGTTTGTACCTCTTAATCTCTCTCACCTATTTCTCTCCAGCCTCCACCCCAGTCCTCTCCGGCAGCCATCTCTTTGTTCTCTGTACTTATGACTCTGTTCCTGTTTAGTTATGTTTATTTGTTTAGTTTTTTAGATTCCACATCTAAATGAGATCATGTAGTGTTTGTCTTTCTCTGTCTGATTTATTTGATTTAGCATCATAGCCTCTAGGTCCATGCATATTGTTACAAAATGGCAAGATTTCATTCTTTTTTATGGCTGAATAATATTCCATTGTGTGTGTATACCACATCCTTTTTATCCATTCACCTATTGATGGACACTTATGTTGCTTCCATATCTTGCCTATTGTAAATGATGCTGCAGTGAACATAGGGGTGCATCTTTTTGAATTAGTGTTTTTGGTTTCTTCAGAAAAAAAAACAGAAGTGGAATTGCTGGATCATGTGGTAGTTCTATTTTTTTTTTTTTTTTTTTTTTTTTTTTTTGCGTCATGCGGGCCTCTCACTGTTGCGGCCTCTTCTGCTGAGGAGCACAGGCTCTGGATGTGCAGGTTCAGCTGCCATGACTTACGGGCTCAGCCGCTCCATGGCATGTGGGATCTTCCTGGACTGGGGCATGAACCCACGTCCCCTGCATCAGCAGGCAGACTCTCAACCACTGCACCACCAGGGAAGCCTGGTAGTTCTATTTTTAATTTTTGAGGAACCTCTGTATTGTTTTCCATAGTAACTATACCAGTTTACATTCCCACCAGCAGTGCATAAGGGTTCCCTTTTTTCCACATCCTTGCCTATTTATTGTCTTTTTGATAATAGCCATTCTGACAGATGTGAGGTGGTATTTCACTGTGGTTTTGATTTGCGTTTCCCTGATGATTAGTGATATTGATCATGTTTTCACGTGTATGTTGGCCATCTGTATATCTTCTTTGGAAAATTGTATATTTAGGTCCTCTGCCCATTTTTTAATTTAGTTGTTGGTTTTTTGATTTGTGAGTTGTATGGGTTCTTTGTATAGTTTGGATATTAACCCCTTATCAAATATATTGTCTGCAAATATATAAGTAAGCTGCCTTTCTGTTTTGTTGATAATTTCCTTCACTGTGCAAATGCTTTTTAGTTTGATGTAGTCCCATTTGTTTATTTTTGTTTTTCCTTTTCTTGCCTGAGGACATATCCAAAACAATATTGCTAAGGCCAGTGTCAAAGAGTGTATTGCCTATGTTTTCTTCTAGGAGTTATGGTTTCAGGTCTTACGTTTAAATCTCTAATCCATTTTGAATTTATTTTTATATATGGTGTGAGAAAGTACTCCAGTTTTATTCTTTTGCATGTAACTGCCCAGTTTTCCCAGTACCATTTATTTACAAGGCTGTCTTTCTCCATTGTATAGTCTTGCCTCCTTTGTCATAGATTAATTGACCATTTGGCTTTATTCCTGGGCTTCTGGGCTCTCTATTCTGTTCCATCGATCTGTGTCTGTTTTTGTGCCAGTGCCACACTGTTTTGATTACTGTAGCTTTGTAGTACAGTTTGAAATCAGGGAGTGTGATACCTCAAGCTTTGTTCTTTCCCAAGATTATTTTGGCTATTCAAGGTCTTTTGTGTTTCCATACAAATTTTAGACTTATTCTAGTTCTGTGAAAAATGCTACTGGTATTTTGATAGGGATTGCATTGAATCTTCAGGTTGCCTTGGGTCATATGGTCATTTTAACAATTTTAATTCTTCCAATCCATGAGCAGAGTTCAACATTTTTTTATTGTTTGGCTTCATCACCATATATTTTTATGGCTTTCCTCCTATGCCTCCATCACTTCATTATTGCTCTCCTTTGTAAATCTTCTTCCACTACTTTCTTCTTAAATGTTGATGTTCCACAAATTTTTGTTCTTCCTATGCTTTCCTCTAAGAGTTTTATAGTGTCTGGCCTTACATTTAGGTCTTTAATCCATTTTGAGTCTATTTTTGTGTAGGGTGTTAGGAAGTGTTCTAATTTCATGTAGCTGTCCAGTTTTCCCAGCACCACTTATTCAAGAGGCTGTCTTTTCTCCATTGCATATTCTTGCTTCCTTTGTCAAAGATAAGATGACCATATGTGTGTGGGTTTATCTCTGGGCTTTCTATCCTGTTCCATTGATCTATGATTCTGTTTTTGTGTCAGTACCATACTGTCTTGATTACTGTAGCTCTGTAGTACAGTCTGAACTCAGGGAGCCTTATTCCTCCAGCTCTGCTTTTCTTTCTTAAGATTGCTTTTGCTATTCGGGGTCTTTTGTGTTTCCATACAAATTGTGAGCTTTTTTGTTTTATTTCTGAGAGAATGCCATTGGTAGTGTGATAGGGATTGCATTGAATCTGTAGATTGCTTTGGGTAGTATAGTCATTTTCACAATATTGATTCTTCTAATCCAAGAACATGGTATATCTCTCCATCTGTTTGTATCATCTTTAATTTCTTTCATCAGTGTCTTATAGTTTTCTGCATACAAGTCTTTTGCCTCCTTAGGTAGGTTTATTACTAGGTATTTTATTTCTTTTTATTGCAGTGGTAAATGGGAGTGTTTCCTTAATTTCACTTTCAGATTTTTCATCATTAGTGTATAGGAATGCAGGAGATTTCTGTGCATTAATTTTGTATCTTGAAACTTTACCAAATTAATTGATTAGCTCTAGTAGTTTTCTGATGGCATCTTTAGGATTTTCTATGTATAATATCATGTCATCTGCAAAGAGTGACAGTTTTACTGCTTCTTTACCAATTTGTATTCCTTTTATTTCTTTTTCTTTTCTGATTGCCATGGCTAAAACTTCCAAAACTATGTTGAATAATAGTGGTGAGGCTGGGCATCCTTGTCTTCTTCCTGATCTTAGAGGAAATGCTTTCAGTTTTTCTCCATTGAGAATGATGTTGGCTGTGGGTTTGTCATATATAGCTTTTATTATATTGAGGTAGGTTCCCTCTATGCCCACTTTCTGGAGAGTTTTTATCATAAATAGGTGTTGAATTTTGTCAAGAGCTTTTTCTGCATCTATTGAGATGATCATATGGTTTTTATTCTTCAGTTTGTTAATATGGTGTATCACATTGCTTGATTTGCATATATTGAAGAATCCTTGCATCCCTGGGATAAACCCCACTTGATCATGGTGTATGATCCTTTTAATGTGCTGTTGGATTCTGTTTGCTAGTATTTTGTTGAGGATTTTTGTGTCTGTGTTCATCAGTGATTTTGGCCTGTAATTTTCTTTTTTTTGTGGTAGAATACTCTATGACATAAATCACAGCAAGATCCTTTTTGACCCATCTCCTAGAGTAATGGAAATAGAAACAAAAATAAACAAATGGGACCTAATGAAACTTAAAAGCTTTCGCAAACAAAGGAAACCATAAACACGACAAAAAGACAACCCTCAGAATGGGAGAAAATATTTGCAAACTGACAAAGGATTAATCTCCAAAATATACAAGTAGCACATGCAGCTCAATATCAAAAAAACAAACAACCCAATCCAAAAATGGACAGAAGACTAAAATAGACATTACTCCAAAGAAGACATACAGATTGCCAGCAAACACATGAAAAGATGCTCAACATCACTAATCATTAGAGAAATGCGAATCAAAACCACAATGAGACATCTCACCTCACACCGGGCAGAAAGGCCATCATCAAAAAATCTAGAAACAATAAATGCTGGATACAGTGTGGAGAAAAGGGACTCCTCCTACACTTTTAGTGGGTATGTAAGTCGGTATCGCCACTATGGAGAACAGTATGGGTGTTCCTTAAAAAACTGTATATAGAACTACCATATGATCCAGCAATCCCACTACTGAGAATATACCCTGAGAAAATCAGAATTCAAAAAGACACATGCACCCCAATGTTCATTGCAGCACTTTTACAATAGCCAGGACATGAAAGCAATCTAAATGTCCATCAACAGATGAATGGATATATACCATGGGATATTACTCAACCATAAAAAGGAACAAAATTGAATTATTTGTAGTGAGGTGGATGGACCTAGAGTCTGTCATACAGAATGAAGTAAGTCAGAAAGAGAAAAACAAATACCGTATATGCTAATGCATATATACGGAATCTAAAAAAAATGGTACTGAGGAACCTAGTGGCAGGGCAGGAATAAAGATGCAGACATAGAGAACGGACTTGAGGACATGGTAGGGGAAGGGGAAGGTGGGACGAAGTGAGAGAGTAGCATTGATATATATATACTACCAAATGTAAAATAGATCGCTAGTGAGAAGCTGCTGCATAGCACAGGGAGGTCAGCTCGAGGCTTTGTGATGACCTAGAGGGGTGGGATAGGGAGGATGGGAGGGAGACTCAAGAGGGAGGGGATATGGGGATATATGTATACATATAGCTGATTCACTTTGTTGTACAGCAGAAACTAACACAACATTGTAAAGCAATTATATTCTAATAATGATGTAAAAAAATTTTTCATTCTTGACTCACTGTTTTTTACTCTACCATTTTTCTTGAATTTTATCATCTTTCATATTTTCAAATGCCATTTATATGTGGTTTATTCCAAAGTCTAATTTTTCTCTTATCCAGATCTTCTCCTTGAGCATGAAGCCAATATATCCAAATTCCTGTCAGATGTCAACACTTATGTGTCTATTACACCTTACCTTCAACATGTCCAAAATGGAACTCAATAACTTTATCTAATTTCTGTTGTTCCTCTTCCATTGTGCTCTATCTGGTTTACTGCACCACTGTCCACCTAATTACTCAAGCTAAAAAAAATGTGTCTTCAACTTCTGTCTTAGGTTCACATCTGAATCATTATCAAGTCTGCCAAATTTGTCTCCTAAGTATTTTTTAATTTGCCCCATTCTATTTATTCCTACTGCCTCTAAGCCAAGTCTCTAATTATCTTTCATCTGAATGTTGAAATGTTCTCCAAAATGTTCTCATTGCTTTAAGCCTTGTCCATCTCACATATATTTCCTATAAAATCTCTCCAAAACCTAAATCTAAGTATGACAACTCTCACTCACACTGTGTCTCATTTACAAAAATGTGCTAGCGGATTAGCAGTCATTCTACTCAAGCTGTTGACTTTTAATATTGAGGGAGTTCCTTGGTGGATAGCATTTCCTGGAGGAAATGAGGTATTACTCTGCTCTTCTCTTTGTTATCACTGGAGTGAATACTCACTCACTGTTTTATTTCCACTCATTCCTTTTTAATAACATGGGATTTTCCACCTCTCCCAGCTCTATCTCCTCTATACATGCATCCTCTTTCTGGCTGGGAATTAGGAAAAATTCAGGACACTGTTATCAAAATTAAGTTTACCAAGTCTAATCAGCCCTTTGGGAAGGCAGGAGGGAGAGCAAATTCTTAGTAAAAAGTGCTGAGGATTACTTAATTAAATAGGTTTATATAATTAGATTCAACTTTATACCAGAAATTTCAAATGAATTTCCTTGGTGAGGAAGCTGTAATATCTTCTTGAATGTCATTTTGTTTTTATTTTTTAAAGACCTGGCATGAAATGTCATTGCATTTTGAATAAAACTAAAGAAGTAAGTTCTTAATTGTTTGGCCCAGATGTTTATACATGTCAGTATACTCATATGCATTCTAAAAACTTACAGTTAAGCTTTATTCAGGTCTGGGCACTGCACACTAAAAGGGACTTGGACAAAATGGAACATACCTAGGTTAGTAAAATATCTTAAACCCTTTTTGACTTGTCAGAAGTTCAAATTCTGGCACTATCACTTTAAACTGCGTAACCTTGGGCAAGTCACTTAAAGCTCTCTGACTGGCAAATTTCTTATTTACAAATTAGACAAATATGTAAGGTGCTCTGAATATTTTGTTAGACTATGGTTCAGCAAGAAATTAAAATGAACTCCATCGTTGTGTGGCAGGCTTGGAAGGCCAAGTTTAGGAGAAGATGGAGTGAGCAGGAAGTTAACAGGAAAAGCAAACCAAGAAGAAGAATGGCTGGTTGTGTGTGGTTCAGATCCAGTGGGAAGGAGGGAATGGAGAAAGTGAGAATGAAGATGGTGGGTCTGTTGAACACATTCTTTGTAGAGCCCTGTTGTCTGAGGGAATGTATCTGAAATGCGCTTGGGCAGGGGATGGAGACAGGAGTGGGCTAAGTTGGAAAGGAGGAGAGCTGGGCCCTGGGAAGACAGTGCCTACAGAAATTAAGTGGTGAACAGGCCCTAGGCAGAAGACTGGAATGATACAGGGCAGCACTCTGCCTGCCTTGTTTCAGTACCTTTACCCAGAGTAAAAGAATCCCAAATGCACAGCAGCTGCAAAGATGATCAGGTCTCTCCCCTGAAATTTTCTAGGACATTTGCTTTTGTAGAGTTTCACTAGTGCCTTTTCACCTTTGCCCTCTGGCATCACATAGTCATACCCGTCCTCATATCATAGCTATGGGACAGGATGCAGTTCTCAGAAGGCATAGGGCAGACAGAAGAATAGATGTTCATGACAAAGAACAGGGAAGGGACCTGGACCAAGGCAAAGACTAATTACCTGACTAGAATACTGGATAAAAGAGTGTGTAATGCAGTTTCTGACACAAAGAGGGTTAGGTCATGGTTAAAGTTAATCAAGGAGAACTGGATAGTTTGGAGATAAGGTTCAGGGGAGAGTGTTAGAATTTCTAAAAGCTTGTCATGGTACCAGGAAACCAAGTAGTTTTGGATGTTTCAAGAGAACAGAACTAGACTAGTGGGTAGAAATATAGTGAAGCAGATTTTGATCTCCTATGGGAACAAATATGGGAGCTGTGCAGTCATGAAGAAGGCTGTCTCAACAGGCAGTATGAGCTTCCTGTCACTAGAAATGTATTCCCAGAAGCTGTACATGGGATCTCCGTATTAAGGGGAAAGCCAAATTAAGTGCCTTTTGATGCCCCTTTCAATAATCCTAAGGCTTTAGAAAGGTAGAGCAGCTGGAGAGAGAGTTCACACTCTCCTATTTTCATGGATCTTCTTAGTTTTTGATCTTAAGATATTTCCTATGGAGAAGAAAGGCAGAGAAACAAAAGTAGTCTTGCCCCTGATAATATAGCATTGTGGTTAAAAGTTTGATCTTTGAGGTTAAACGACTATGGGTTCATCTCTGGATTCTATTATTTTTAAATCATGTAAGTTGAATAATTTATCTGTGAATCTATTTCTTCATCTTTAAAATGGACATAACAATACTACCTTTAGTAGTTGCGAGGATTAAATTAGATGCAAGATGTTTAGTACAGGTCCTGTTGCATAGTAAGTAAGCATTTAATGTAATGATAATGATAATGACAATGATGAAAAGGATGCAGAGGTAGAAGACAAATATGGTGTTAATGTTGTTGACAGTGACACAACTTTCTTTCATATGCATTTAAGCCAGGTTAATTTTACAAACCTATACCAAGCACATATGTGCAAATTGGCATCCATCTCTAATTAGTTGTTTGGTTGCAACTTCAGAAACAGGTGGACAGACCCAATCTCTTATAGTAGGAAAGGTTATGCAGCCAAAAGTGAAGGCCTAGAACTACATTTATCCCCTGGGATAGGACAGGAAACTTTGAAGAAATGGTCAGACAACTAGTAAGAAAGCTAGGAGAGACCACTTTCCAAACTGACTTTTTGATAAAAACTGTTTAAAAACAGCTTTATTGAGGTACAATTGATATACAATAAAACTACACATATTTAAAGTGTGCAATTTGATAAATTTGGACATAGTATACATCCATGAAACTATCATCACAATTGAGACAATGAACATATCCCTTTCTTCACACCACTCTTCCCTTCCACCCCCAATTCAGTCCCCAAGCAACCCTTGCCAACAAACTTTTGAAGAGTATCTTAAAACAGAGACTGCTCAAGCTGTTGGAATGAGGCAGAAAAATGAAGTAAAACAACGACATTGAAGAATCTTTGAAATTGGCCTTCAGGAGAAGTCAGTGAGAGCAATTTCATTGGTAGAAGCCCTTCTACTGGGGGTTAAAAAGCAAGTGAAGGGCTTCCCTGGTGGCACAGTGGTTGAGAATCTGCCTGCCAATGCAGGGTACAAGGGTTCAAGCCCTGGTCTGGGAAGATTCCCCCATGCTGCAGAGCAACTAGGCCCATGGGCCACAACTACTGAGCCTGCACGTCTGGAGCTTGTGCTCTGCAACAAGAGAGGCTTCAACAGTGAGAGGCCCGTGCACTGCGATGAAGAGTGGCCCCCGCTCACAACTAGAGAAAGCCCACACACAGAAACAAAGACCCAACACTGCCATAAATAAATAAATAAATAAATAAATAAATAAATAAATAAATAAATATTTTTTTAAAAAGCAAGTGAAATGTGAAGAAAGAGAGACAGCAGTGTAGAGTCCTGAGAGAGTAGAATTTCTACAAGGTGGGATTTTGCAGGTAGGACATTGCAATGAAGGTAATCCACAATTACTGAGCACCACCTATGTGTTACACCTTGTGGGGAAGACAAGGCATATAATACTTGAAGGCCTAAGGAATAGCTCGCCCAGAATGCATGAGAAATTTTATATTGAGCAATCATGAAGGCTACTACTGTGGGTCCATTAAAAGTGAAAGGATGCTGGGAGTATAAGATAGAAGCAGAAAGCTGTCTTCAAGCGGCAGCTGGAGAGAGAGGGTATGAGGATTTAAATCCAACAGGGCCAGAAAATAAGCACATATTAGACTGGGTATTACCAAGTCTGAATCTTGAAGTTTGTGTGAGAATTCCGAGAAGAAGGATCTTTTGTGGCTGGAGCCCAAGTAAACTCTTGAATAGAGGACGGACTTCAAGGGGGAACAGAGCAGAGGCATGTTATAGTGGAAAGAGCAGTAGGTTTAAGGTTAGCCACTCTGGATGGTGTCCTCACCTCATCAACTTGTCATTTCTGCATCTCATTTTTTTTTTAAATGGGGCATGGGCTGTTGTATCAAATAAGAGAATGTTTGTGAAAGGTTGTGTCCTCTAGAGCTTTGTTTCTGTCTGTATAAGGTTGTTATGTTTATTAGGATGGTTGGCTTAAATTATAGTTTAATATGTTACATTAAGGACTAAAATGCCCTTTCATTCATTCATTCGTTCATTCAATAGATATTTACTAGTGCCCACAATATGCCAGCATTGAAAATACTAAAATAAGACAAACTTAGCTGCTGTTATAATGAATCTTTCATTCATTATGGGTTAAACAAGCATCTTGTGATAAATGATATGATTGGAGAGAAGTACAGGGGTACAGTGGAAGTATCTAGAAGAAACTTCCAGTCTAGTCTGTTGAGACACTGATGAGAGACATTGATTTGGAGAATGTTTTTTTAAGTGAAGACTTCTTCTTCTCTTAACATTCAGGACCTTCTTTGTATCTGAATTGGTTGTTTAAGGGACTTTTCATCCCACTAGATAGCAGACTCTTGGAGAGCAGACACTGTTTTTGATTCATCTCTGTATCTCCCATGCATTGTGCTCAACACACGGTATATACTTAACAGTATTTGCTAAATTGATTTGAGCTAAGTGTCAGCACATCCAATTAAAAACCCATGATGGATATTTCCAGTCCAAATAAGAACAAAGCTTTTAGTTTTCCTTGAAGTTAAAATACAAAAGAGGCAGGAGTTCCAGACCTATAAGACCACATCACATTTCTAGTTCAAGTGGGTCTCTTCCTGTCTTCTCAAGAACACATTTTTTCTGATTTATCCCGTTAACCACATGCCCTGAGCAATCAGATCCAAAGTTAACACATGCAACTTTTGCTAGTTTCTCCTTCCCTGTGCAATTCTAAAACCTTTATGGAAATAGACTAGAATAGTGAAGGGAGCCTGGGAGACGATGGGAAGCTACCCTATAATCATGTTTATTGTTTCATAATAGGTTTATAGAAATTATGAATACAGCTATTTTATTAATGGGACTTTTAATTATCCACCATGCTGAAGGGTGAGGCAAAATATCTCTCAGCCCCACTAATTAATATGGGTATTCAATGGCTGTTAATTAAAGACAAAGGGACCAAAGGAACACAACCCACCCTTGACTCTGATGAATGCAAAGTCAAACCAATAGCTTATTTCTAAATTAACATGATTGATAAAAAGTCAAGCTCAGACCCAAGCCTTTTCCCCTCAGGGAACTATAATTTTTCTGTTTAGATAATAGACTAAAGGGCTCATCTGTGGACCCAGGAACAAAGCCCAGAGCTGCAGGCACTGAGAAGACAAGGGAGCTATGGATTATTTTGTGAGACCTGCATTTCAATAGGCAGCATTTCACAGTCTTTTGTAGCCACTGCTTATCCTAGAAACTGTGTGCGGCTTCAGACTCATGGGCAGGCCCAGCCCCAGCCATGCTGGTCCAGAGGAACCTACCTTCCTGTTCCCAGGTACACATGACTGTTTGCCTCTGAAGAATCACATGCATGCTAGCAACCTGTCTCTCTTGAAGCAAATTATATTTATACATGCCAGATGCTGCAGTTACTATCTTTAGTCTTCGGAGGAACATAAAAAGAAAGAATGCATTATTGTAGCAGGAGGGTTCTGTTGAAGAAAATGTCATATGGTTTGGAGAAAGGAGTATGGGCTTTAGAAACACAGTGGTTTTACCCCTTAATAGCTCAGTGACCTTGGGCTTGAGCCCTGGTTTCCTCATCAAAAATTCGTATATCAAAACCCACTTTTTCAGGCATCTGTGAGAATGAAATAAGCTAAAGAATGCAAAGTTCCCAACAAGCAAAATATTACGAAGATCTTGCCTTGTGTTCAAACAGTGCTGTTTATTTTACAATGGTTTGAACTTTACTACAAACCAGTGAGGTAAGCAAATCAAGATTTATTTTCTTTTTTCACTGGTAAGGAAACTTATGACCAAATAGTATAGATACAAAAGAGTCCACTTAATCTTGGAGACTCAGTTTCCTCATTTCTAAAACAGTCAGTGTCACTGCCCACCTCTTTGGATTGTGGTGAGCATCAAATGAACCGATGGAAGTGAATGTGCTCTGTAAACTGTTGAGCACCATGTCAAATTATAGTTTGATATGTTACATTAAGGACATGCCCAAGGTCATACAGAGAAGAAGCAGAAGGTCTGTATATTCATTCATTCGTTCACTCATTCATCCAACAAACATTATCAGCTCTATCTATGTGCCAGGAACAAAGCATTCATAGTCTAGAAGAAAAACGTAATGTACCTGGACAACAGTAAGATAAGGTAGATTACTCTAAGTAGCTTAGAGAGCTGTGTGAGAAGTTGGATTCTCTCTGATGGTCCAGTTAAATGGGCTATGGTTTCCTTCTTTGCTCTCCATCCCATTCCATACTACTCCCAGATTTATGCCACTCATTCACTTAGCTTTCTATGGATACCCAATGTCTACGGGATAGCAAATACCTGTCTACATGTAGTATATAGCCACTCTCCTGTGCCCTTATGGGCAGGCTTTGTTAATTGATCACAGTACTTCTTCCTACCAAATCCGGATTTAATCTCAGAATCCTTCTCAACTAAATGCTCCAGAGAGTAACTGCCATTTGATCAGAGTTGGCCCTAAGTTCTATGTCCCCTGGAATGGTATTCCCACTGTGTTCTGTGTAATTCTATTCTTTGAATATGAACAAAGGAGTGAAAACTTTGAGCTCTTTCTAAATCAACAGGTGTTAGTATTTTATTTATTATTATTTTTAAAAAATTTTATTAGAGTATAGTTGTTTTACGATGTTCTGTTAGTTTCTGCTGTATAGCAAAGTGAATCAGCTATACGTATACATATATCCCCTCTTTTTTTACTTTTTATGAGATTAACATAATCTTTTTTTTTAATAGATCCTTATTGGAGTATAATTGCTTCACAATACTGTGTTAGTTTCTGTTGTACACCTAAGTGAATCAGCCATATGCATACATATGTCCCCATATCCCCTTCCTCTTGCCCCTCCCTCCCACCCTCCCTATCCCACCCCTCTAGGTGGTCACAAAACACTGAGCTGATGTCCCAGTGCTATGCTGCTTCTTCCCATTAGCTAACTATTTTACATTTGGTAGTGTATATATGTCGATGCTACTCTCCACTTCACCCCAGCTTCCCCCTCCCACCTCGTGTCCTCAAGTCCATTCTCTATGTCTACATCTTTATATCTGCCCTGCAACTAGGTTCATCAGTACTATTTTTTTTCTTTTTTTTAGATTCCATATATATGCGTTAGCATACGGTATTTCTTTTTCTCTTTCTGACTTACTTCACTCTGTATGACAGACTCTAGGTCCATCCACCTCACTACAAATAACTCAAATTTGTTTCTTTTCATGGCTGAGTTATATTCCACATCTTCTTTATCCATTCATCTGTCGATGGACATTTAGGTTGGTTCCATGTCCTGGCTATTGTAAATAGTGCTGCAATGAACATTGTGGTACATGGTAAAGTAGCTGATTTTTTTCAGCTACTTTAATTTTTTTTTAATAGATATTTATTGGAGTATAATTGCTTCACAATACTGTGTTAGTTTCTGTTGCACAACAAAGCAAATCAGCCATATGCATACATGTCCCCATATCCCCTCCCTCTTGAGCCTCCCTCCCATCTTCCCTATCCTACCCCAAAGCACTGAGCTGATCTCCCTGTGCTATGCTGCTGCTTCCCACAAGCCAACTATTTTACATTCAGTAGTGTATATATGTAGATGCTACTCTCACTTCGCTCAAGCTTCACCCTCCCACCCCATGTCCTCAAGTCCATTCTCTATGACTACCTCTTTATTCCTGCCCTCAGAAAGAGAAAAACATGTCTCTTTTTGAACTATGGTTTTCTCAGGGTATATGCCCAGTAGTGGGATTGCTGTGTCATATGGTAGTTCTATTTTTAATTTTTAAAGGAACCTTCATACTCTTTTCCATAATGGTTGTATCAGTTTACATTCCCACCAACAGTGCAGGAGGGTTCCCTTTTCACCACACCCTTTCCAGCATTTATTGTTTCTAGATTTTTTGTAATGGCCATTCTGACTGGTGTGAGGTGATAACTCATTATAGTTTTGATTTGCATTTCTCTAACAATTAGTGATGTTGAGCATCTTTTTATGTGCCTCTTGGCCATCTGTATGTCTTCCTTGGTGAAATGTCTATTTAGGTCTTCCACCCATTTTTTAATTGGATTGTTTGTTTTTTTGATATTGAGCTCCATGAGCTGTTTGTATATTTTGGAGGTTAATCCTTTGTCTGTTGTTTCATTTGCAAATATTTACTCCCATTTTGAGGGTTGTCTTTTTGTCTTATTTATGGTTTCCTTTGCTGTGCAAAGGCTTTTAAGTTTCATTAGGTCCCGTTTTTTTAATTTTCGTTTTTATTTTCATTATTCTAGGAGGTGGGTCAAAAAAGATCTTGCTGTGATTTTTGTCATAGAGTGTTCCACCTATGTTTTCCTCTAAGAGTTTTATAGTGTCTGGCCTTACATTTACGTCTTTAATCCATTTTGAGTTTATTTTTGTGTATAGTGTTAGGGAGTGTTCTAATTTCTTTCTTTAACATGTAGCTGTCCAGTTTTCCCAGCACCACTTATTGAAGAAGCTGTCTTTTCTCCATTGTATATTCTTGCCTCCTTTATCAAAGATAAGGTGACCATATGTGTGTGGGTTTATCTCTGGGCTTTCTATCCTGTTCCATTGATCTACATTTCTGTTTTTGTGCCAGTATCATACTGTCTTGATTACTGTAGCTTTGTAGTATAGTCTGAAGTCGGGGAGCCTGATTCCTCCGTCTCCGCTTTTGTTTCTCAAGATTGCTTTGGGTATTCGGGGTCTTTTGTATTTCCATACGAATTCTGAACATTTTCGTTCTAGTTCTGTGAAAAATGCCATTGGTAGTTTGATAGGGATTGCACTGAATCTGTAGATTGCTTTGGGTAGTATAGTAATGTTCACAATATTGATTCTTTCAATCCGAGAACATGGTATATCTCTCCATCTGTTTGTATCATCTTTAATTTCTTTCATCAGTGTCTTATAGTTTTTTGCATGCAGGTCTTTTGTTTCCTTAGGTAGGTTTTTCCTGTGTATTTTATTCTTGTTGCAATGGTAAATGGGAGTGTTTCCTTAATTTCTTTTTCATATTTTTCATCATTAGTGTATAGGAATGCAAGAGATTTCTGGGCATTAATTTTGTATCCTGCAACTTTACCAAATTCATTGATTAGCTCTAGTAGTTTTCTGGTGGCATCTTTAGGATTCTCTATGTATAGTATCATGTCATCTGCAAACAGTGAAAGTTTTACTGCTTCTTTTCCAATTTGTATTCCTTTTATTTCTTTTTCTTCTCTGATTGCTGTGGCTAGGACTTCCAATACTATGTTGAATAATAGTGGTGAGAGTGGACATCCTTGTCTTGTTCTTGATCTTAGAGGAAATGCTTTCAGTTTTTCACCATTGAGAATGATGTTTGCTGTGGGTTTGTCATAAATGGCTTTTATTATGTTGAGGTAGGTTCCCTCTATGCCCACTTTCTGGAGAGTTTTTATCATAAATAGGTGTTGAATTTTGTCAAAAGCTTTTTCTGCATCTATTGAGATGATCCTAAAGTTTTTATTCCTTAATTTGTTAATGTGGTGTATCACATTGATTTGAATATATTGAATAATCCTTGCATCCCTGCGATAAATCCCACTTGATCATGGTGTACGATCCTTTTAATGTACTGTTGGATTCTGTTTGCTAGTATTTTGTTCAGGATTTTTGTGTCTATGTTCATCAGTGATATTGGTCTATAATTTTCTTTTTTTTTTTTTTTTTTTGGCTGTGTTGGGTTTTAGTTTCTGTGCAAGGGCTTTCTCTAGTTACGGCAAGCGGGGGCCACTCTTCATCACGGTGCATGGGCCTCTCACTATCGCGGCCTCTCTTGTAGCGGAGCACAGGCTCCAGACGCACAGGCTCAGTAGTTGTGGCTCATGGGCCTAGTTGCTCCGCGGCATGTGGGATCTTCACATACCAGGGCTCGAACCCGTGTCCCCTGCATTGACAGGCAGATTCTCAACCACTGTGCCACCAGGGAAGCCCTATAATTTTCTTTTTTCGTGATACCTTTTTCTGCTTTTGGTATCAGGGTGTCGGTGGCTTCATAGAATGAGTTTGGGACTGTTTCTTCCTCTGCAAATTTTTGGGAGAGTTTGAGAAACATTGATGTTAGCTGTTCTCTAAATGTTTGATAGAATTCTCTTGTGAAGACATCTGGTCCTGGACTTTTGTTTGTTGAAAGATTTTAAATTATGGTTTCAATTTCATTACTTGCGATAGTTCTGTTTATATTTTCTAATTCTTCCTTGTTCACTCTTGGAAAATTGTACCTTTCCAAGAATTTGTCCATTTCTTCATGGTTGTCCATTTTATTGTCATATAGTTGTTTGTAGTAGTCTCTTATAATCCTTTGTATTTCTGTGGTCTCAGTTGTGATTTCTCCTTTTTCATTTCTAATTTCATAGATTTGCGTCCTCTCCCTTTTTTCCTTGATGTGTCTGGCTAAGGGTTTATCAATTTTGTTTATCTTCTCAAAGAACCAGCTTTTAGTTTACTGATTTTTGCTATTGTCTTCTTTGTTTCTATTTCATTTATTTCTGCTCTGATCTTTATGATTTCTTTCCCTCTACTGACTTTCAGTTTTCTTTGTTCTTCTTTCTCTAGTTGTTTTAAGTGTAGGGTTAGATTGTTTATTTGAGATTTTTCTTGAGTTGAGATTGAATTGCTGTAAACTTCTCTCTTAGAACTGCTTTGGCTGTATTCCATAGGTTTTTGCATCATCGTGTTCACTGTCATTTGTTTCTATGTATTTTTTTATTTCTTCTTTGATTTCTTCTGCGATCTCTTGGTTATTTAGTAGAGCACTGTTTAGCCTCTATGTATTTGTGTTTTTTACAGTTTTTTTTCCTGTAATTGATTTTGAACTTCATAGCGCTGTGGTCTGAAAAGATGCTTGATACAATTTCAATTTTCTTAAATTTTCTGGGGCTTGATTTGTGACCCAAGATGTGATCTATCCTGGAGGATGTTCTGTGTGCACTTGAGTGAAAGTGTATTCTGCCACTTTGGGGTGGAACGTTCTGTAAATATCAATTAAATCTTTCTGGCCTACTCTGTCATTTAAAGCTTGTGTTTCCTTATTTATTTTCTGTTTGGATGATCTGTCCATTGGTGTAAGTGGGATGTTAAAGTCCCCTCCTATTATTGTGTTACTGTTGATTTCTCCTTTTGTGGTTGTTAGCATTTGCTTTATGTATTGTGGTGCTCCTATGTTGGGTACTTAAACGTTTATAATTGTTATATCTTTTTCTTGGATTGATTCTTTGATCATTATGTAGTGTCCTTTCTTATCTCTTGTAACAGTATTTTAATGTCTATTTTATCTGATACGAGTATTGCTACTCCAGCTTTCCTTTGATTTCCATTTGCATGGAATATCTTGGTCCATCTCTTCACTTTCAGTTTGTATATGTCCCTAGGTCTGAAGTGGGTCTCTTGTAGGAAGCATATATATGGGTCTTGTTTTTGTATCCATTCAGCCAGCCTGTGTCTTTTTGTTGGGGTATGTAATCCATTTACATTCAAGTTTATTGTCAATATGTATGTTCCTATTACCATTTTCTTAGTTGTTTTGGGTTTGTTTTTTGGGTCTTTTTCTTCTCTTGTGTTTCCTGCCTAGAGAAGTTTCTTTAGCATTTGTTGTAGAGCTGGTTTGGTGGTGCTAAATTCTCTTAGATTTTGCTTGTCTGAAAGCTTTTGATTTCTCCATTGAATCTGAATGAGATCCTTGCTGTGTAGAGTAATCTTGGTTGTAGGTTTTTGTCTTTCATCACTTTAAGTATATCCTGCCATTCCCTTCTGGCCTGCAGAGTTTCTGCTGAAAAATCAGCTGATAACCTTATAGGAATTCCTTTGTATGTTATTTTTTGGTTTTCCCTTGCTGCTTTTAATATTTTTTCTTTCAATTTAATTTCTGTTAGTTTGATTAATATGTTCTTGGTGTATTTTTCCTAGGGTTTATCCTGTATGGGACTCTCTATGCTTCCTGGGCTTGGGTGATTTTTCCTTTCCCATGTTAGGGAAGTTTTTGAATATAATCCCTTGAAATATTTTCTCAGACCCTTTCTTTTTCTCTTCTTCTTCTGGGACCCCTATAATTTGAATGTTGGTGCTTTTAGTGTTGTCCCAAAGGTCTCTGAGGTTGTCTTCAAGTCTTTTCATTCTTTTTTCTTTATGCTGCTCCTGGGCAGTTATTTCCAACATTTTGCCTTCCAGCTCACTTATTCATTCTTCTGCCTCATTTATTCTGATATTGATTCTTCTAGTGCATTTTTATTTCAATTATTGAAATGAAATGTTTGTTCTTTAGTTTTTCTAGATCTTTGTTAAACATTTCTTGTATTTTCTCAGTCTGTGCCTCTATTTCTAAGATTCTGGGTCATATTTACTATCATTATGCTGAATTCTTTTTCAGGTAGATTGCCTATTTCCTCTTCATTTATTTGGTCTTGTAGGTTTTTACCTTGCTCCTTCATCTGTGACATATTCTTTTTCCATCTCTTTTTTTTTTTGGTTGTAGTGAGTGTGATTGTCTTCCTATCTTACTGATTGTTTGACCTGAGGCTTCCAACATTGGAGTGTGTAGGCTGTTGGGTAGAGCTGGGTCTTGGTGCTGAGATGAGGACCTCCGTGAGACCTCACTCTGATGAATATTCCCTGGGGTCTGAGTTTCTCTGTTGGTCCAGTGGTTCAGACTCGGAGCTCCCACCCCAGGAGCTTCAACCCAACCCCCGGCTTGTGAACCAAGATCCCACAAGCTGCATGGGGTGGCAAAAAAAAATGAGAGAGAACAATAACAAAGTAAAAAATAAAATTAGACTAGGAAACTAATAGATATGTTAGAAAGAATATAAAAATAAAAATATAGATGAATCAACAACTGGAAAGTACAACAGTCCCACAATAGCAAGAAAAGAGGAGTAGGGAAAATAAAGCAAAAAATAAAAAGAAAAATAAAAGGGGGAGGGGAGGCCTTGGCTGTAGAGGGTGGAGCCTGAGCAAGGGCAAGGTTTGGGTGGTGGGCGGGGCCTATGCTTAGGACCCACAGGGTTGGAAAAGGCCCTGGAGGCTGTGGAGGGTGAGGCTTAGGCCCAACGGAACAGAAGGGGCAAAGGCATGCCTCCCACCCCTGGTCTCAGAGGGCAAGGCACCTCACCTGGGAGCCCAGCAGGCTTCCTGGTCTTGAGTGGGTGGGGCAAATGTCCTCCTCTCCTCTCCTGCTCCTCTGGTCCCAGAGGGCCCTTCCCACCTGCCTCTCCTATTCTCCCCTCGGCCTCCTTCCTATGCCCTCAGGACCAATGTGGCTGGGGAGAAGGGGGGTCTTGGAGTGCAGGGGGTGGCCTGGGAGCTCAGCAGGCTCCCTGGGCCCGAGTTGTGGGGGGAGGAACGCCCTCCAGTCTTCTCTTGCTCCTCCTGGAGGGCCCCTCCCACCTGCATCTCCTGACGTCCCTGGCCTCAGGGGCGCCAATCCTGTCTGGCCTCCACTTCTCCTCCCCCCTCTGTCCCCCCATGTCCTACTGGTTCACTTGGGGGTTCCTCCCATCTCCTTGGGTGTCAGGGTCCCCCCACCAGCAGGCGGCAGGTGCCCTAGTTGTGGGGAGATGCTAACTCCAAGTCTTCCCACACTGCCATCTTGGCTCCACCCACATCCCCTCTTTTTTAGATTTCCTTCCTATTTAGGTCACCACAGAGCATTGAGTAGAGTTCCCTGTGCTCTACAGTAGGTTCTCATTAGTTATCTATTTTTATACATAGTAGTGTATATATGTCAATCCCAATCTCCCAATTCACCCCACTCCCCCTTCTCCACTAGGTATCCATAAGTTTGTTTTCTACATCTGTGTCTCTATTTCTGCTTTGCAAATAAGTTCATCTGTACCATTTTTTTTGATTCAACATATAAGTGATATTATATGATATGATATTTGTTCCTCTCTTTCTGACTTACTTCACTCTGTATGACAGTCTGGAGGTCTATCCATGTCTCTGCAAATGGCACTATTTCATTCCTTTCTATGGCTGAGTAATATTCCATTGTATATATGCATCACATCTTCTTTATCCATTCTCCTGTTCATGGACATTTAGGTTGCTTCCATGTCCTGGCTATAGTAAATAGCACTGCAATGAACATTGGGGTGCATGTATCTTTTTGAATTATAGTTTTCTCCAGGTATATGCCCAGGAGTGGGATTGCTGGGTCATATGGTAGTTCTATTTTTACTGTTTTGAGGAGCCTCCATACTGTTCCCCATAGTGGCTGTACCAAATTACATTCCATCCAACAGTGTAGGAGGGTTCCCTTTTCTCCACATCCTCTTCAGCATTTATTGTTTCTAGAATTTTTGATGATGACCATTCTGACTGGTGAGAGGTGATACCTCACTGTAGTTTTGATTTGCATTTCTCTAATAATTACTGATGTTGAACATCTTTTCCTGTGTTTGTTGGTCAACTGTATGGCTTCCTTGGAGAAATGTCTATTTAAGTCTTCCACCCATTTTTTTCATTGGGTTGTTTAGTTTTTGATATGGAGCTGCATGAGCTGTTTGTATATTTTGGAGATTAATCCCTTGTCAGTTGCTTCATTTGCAAATATTTTCTCCCATTCTGAGGGTTGTCTTTTCATTTTGCTTATGGTTTCTTTTTCTTTGCAAAAGCTTTAATGTTTCATTAGGTCCCATTTGTTTATTTTTGTTTTTATTTTCATTACTCTAAGAGATGGGTCAAAAAAATCTTGCTGTGATTTATGTCAAAGAGTGTTCTGCCTATGTTTTCATCTAAGAATTTTATAGCGTCTGGCCTTACGTTTTTGTCTTTAATCCATTTTGAGTTTATTTTTGTGTATGGTGTTAGGGAGTGTTCTAATTTCATTCTTTTACATGTAGCTGTCCAGTTTTCCCGGCACCACTTATTGAAGAGACTGTCTTCTCTCCATTGTATATTCTTGCCTCCTTTTGTATATTAGGTGACCATAGGTGCCTGGGTTTATCTCATAGATTTCTATCCTGTTCCATTGGTCTATATTTCTGTTTTTGTACCAGTACCATACTGTCTTGATTACTGTAGTTTTGTAGTGTAGTCTGAAGTCCATGAGGATGATTCCTCTAGCTCCATTTTCTTTCTCAAGATTGCTTTGACTATTTGGGATCTTTTGTGTTTCCCTGGAAATTGTAAATTTTTTTGTTCTAATTCTGTGAAAATGCCATTTGTAATTTGATAGGTATTGCAGTGAATCTGTAGAATGCTTTGCGTAGTAGAGTCATTTGCATAATATTGATTCTTTCAATCCAAGAACATGGTATGTCTCTCCATCTATTTGTATTGTCTTATTTTTTTCTTCATTTCTTTTTTTATTTGGCTGTGTTGGATCTTAGCCCTGGTGCCCGGGCTCTTCATTGCAGTGTGAGGGCTTCCCTCTAGTTGTGGTGCACAGGCTTCTCTCTAGTTGTAGTGTGCAGGTTTTCTCTCTCTAGTTGTGACGTGTGGGCTCCAGGGCATGTTGGCTCTGTAATAGTAGTGCGTGGGCCCCAAAGCATGTGGACCCTGTAGTTTGCAGCACATGGGCTCTCTTGTTGGGGCACCTGAGCTCAGTAGTTGTGGCAGGTGGGCTTAGTTGCCCTGCAGCATGTGGGACCTTAGTTCCCCAACCAAGGCTTGAACACACATTCCCTGCATTGGAAGGTGGATTCTTTACCACTGGACCACTGGGGAAGTCCCATGTTCTGTCAACTTTAATTTCTTTCATCAGTATCCTATAGTTTTTTTAGTACAGGTCCTTTGTCTCCTTAGGTAGGTTTATTCCTAGGTATTTTATTATTTTTGTTACAGTGTTAAGTGGGATTCTTTCTTTAATTTCTCTTTCTGATCTTTCATTGTTAGTGTATAGGAATGCAAGAGATTTGTGTATTTTAATTTTGTATTCTGCAACTTTACCAAATTCATTGATAAGCTCTGGTAGTTTTCTGGTGACCTCTTTAGGAATTTCTATGTATAGTATTTATCATGTCATCTGTAAACTGTGACAGTTTTATTTATTCTTTGTCAATTTGGATTCCTTTTTTTTTTTCTTCTCTGATTGCTGTGGCTAGGACTTCCAAAACTATTTTGAATAATACTGGTAAGAGTGGACATACTTGTCTTGTTCCTGATCTTAGAGGAATTGCTTTCAGTTTTTCACCATTGAGAATGATGTTTGCTGAGGATTTGTTGTATATGGCCTTTATTAGGTTGAGGTAGGTTCCCTCTATGCCCACTTTCTAGAGAGTTTTTATCATAAATGGGTGTTGAATTTTGCCAAAAGTGTTTTCTGCATCTATTGAGATGATCATATGTTTTTGTTTACTCAGTTTGTTAATATGGTGTATCAAATAGATGGATTTGCATATATTGAAGAATCCTTGCATTCCTGGGATAAACACCACTTGATCATGGTGTATGATCCTTTTAATGTGTTGTGGGATTCTGTTTGCTAGTATTTTGTTGAGGATTTTTGCGTCTATGTTCATCAGTGATATTGACTTTTAATTTTCTTTTTTTGTGTGTGATATCTTCATCTGGTTTTGGTATCAGGGTGATGGTGGCCTCATAGAATGAGCTTGGGAGTGCTGCTTCCTCTGCAATTTTTTGGAAGAGCTTGAGAAGCATACATGTTAGGTCTTCTCTTGTCACTTGTTAGAGTTCACCTGCGAAGCCATCTAGTCCTGGATTTTTGTTTGTTGGAAGATTTTAATCACAGTTTCAATTTCATTACATGTGATTAATATGTTCATCTTTTCTGTTTCCTCCTGGTTCAGTCTTGGAAGTTTGTATCTTTCTGAGTATTTGTCCATTTCTTCCAGGTTGTCCATTTTATTGGCCTATAATTACTTGCAGTAGTCTCTCATGATCCTTTGTATTTCTGCAGTGTCAGTTGAAATTTCTCCTTTTTCATTTCCAATTTTAATGATTTGAGTCCTCTCCCTTTTTTTCTTGATGAGTCTCGTTTATCAATTTTGTTTATCTTCTCAAAGAACCAGCTTTTAGTTTTATTGATCTTTGCTATTCTTTTCTTTTCCTCTATTTCTTTTATTTCTGCTCTGATTTTTATGATTTCTTTCCTTCTACTAGCTTTGGGTTTTGTATGTTCTTCTTTATCTAGTTTCTCTGGGTGTAAGGTTAGGTTGTTTATTTGAGATTTTTCTTGTTTCTTGAGGTAGGATTATATTGCTATAAACTTCCCTCTTAGAACTGCTTTTGCTGCATCCCATAGGTTTTGGGTCATTGTGGGGGTTTTTTTAGTTTTTTTTTTTTTTTTTAAGGGTCATTGTGTTTTTGTTGTCATTTGTTTCTAGGTTTCTTTTGATTTCCTCTTTGATTTCTTCAGTGATCCATTGGTTATTTAGTAGCATACTGTTTAGCCTCCATGTGTTTTTTACATTTTTTCCTGTAATTGATTTCTAGTCTCATAGCATTGTGATCAGAAAAGATTCTTGATATGATTTCAATTTTCTTAAATTTTTCTAGGCTTGATATGTGACCCAGGATGTGACCTATCCTTGAGAATGTTCCATGTGCACTTGAGAAGAAAGTATATTCTGCTGCTTTCTGGTGGAACATCCTATAAATATCAATTAAGTCTATCTGGTCTAATGTTTCACTTAAGGCTTGTGTTTCCTGATTAATTTTCTCTCTGGATGATCTCTCCATTGGTGTTAGCGAGGTGTTAAAGTCCCGCAATATTATTGTGTTACCAGTGATTTCCCCTTTTATGGCTGTTCGCATTTGCCTGTTGTTTTGAGGTTCTCCTATGTTGGGTGCATAAACATTTACAATTGTTATATCTTATTCTTGGATTGATCCCTTGATCATTATGTAGTGCCCTTCCTTGTCTTTTGTAACAATCTTTCTTTTAAAGTCTATTTTGTGTGATATGAGTCTTGCTATTCCAGCTTTCTTTTGATTTGCATTTGCATGGAATCTTTTTCCATCCCCTCACTTTCAGTGTGTATGTATCCCTACGTCTGAATTGGGTATCTTTTAGACAGAATGTATATGGGTCTTATTTTTGTATCCATTCAGCCAGTTTGTGTCTTTTGGTTGGAGCATTTAATCCATTTACATTTAAGGTAATTATCGATATGTATGTTCCTATGGCCATTTTCTTAATTGTTTTGGGTATTTTTGTGTGTGTATTTTTTTTTCTTCCCTTCCTCTTTTTTCTCTTCTCTTGTGTTTTTTGCCTAGAGAAGTTCCTTTAGCAATTTTTGTATAGCTGGTTTGGTGGTGCTGAATTCTCTTAGCTTTTGCTTGTCTGTAAAGCTTTTGATTTCTCTGTCAGATCTGAATGAGAGCCTTGCTGGGTAGAGTTCTTCATTGTAGGTTTTTCCCTTTCATCACTTTAAATATATCATGCCACTCCCTTCTGGCATGCAGAGTTTCTGCTGAAAAATCAGTTGATAACCTTATGGGTTTTCCCTGGAATGTTATGTATTGTTTTTCCCTTCTTGCTTTTAATTTTTTTGTTTTGGTATTTAATTTTTGTTAGTTTGATTAATATGTGTCTCGTGTGTTCCTCCTTGGGTTTATCCTGTGTGGAACCCTCTGTACTTCCTGGACTTGGGTGACTCTTTCCTTTCCCATGTTAGTGAAGTTTTCAACCATGATCTCTTCAAATATTTTCTCAGGCCCTTTGTGTTTTTCTTCTTCTTCTGGGGCCTCTATAATTCAAATGTTGGCATGTTTAATGTTGTACTAGAGGTCTCTGAAACTGTTCTTATTTCTTTTCATTCTTTTTTCTTTTTTCTGTTCTGCAGCAGAGATTTCCACCATTCTATCTTCCAGGTCACTTATCTATTCTTCTGCCTCAGTTATTCTGCTATTGGTTAATTCTAGTTTATTTTTCATTTCAGTTATTGTCTTGTTCATCTCGGTTTGTTTGTTCTTTAGTTCTTCTAGGTCTTTGCTAAACTTTTCTTGTATCTTCTTGATTTGTGCCTCCATTCTGTTTCCGAGATCTTGGATCATCTTTACTATCATTACTCTGAATTCTTTTTCAGATAGATTGCTTATCTCCTCTTCATTTAGTTGTTCTTGTAGGTTTTTATCTGGCTCCTTCATCTGCAACATATTTCTTTGTCGTCTCATTTTGTCAAACTTATTTTGTTTCTGGTCTCCTTTACACAGGCTGCAGGATCGTACTTCCTCTTGCTTCTGGTGTCTGCCCCCAATGAGTGAGGTTGTTCCAGAGGCTTGTGCCATTATCCCCTTGATAGGGGGTTTGATTTTTGTTGTGTTGATCAGAGCCTGCCCTAGATATTGAGCAGGTCCCCACCTTTGCTCTGTGGTTGTTGCAGCCTTGTCAGGGGTGAGGTCTGCTCCCTGGTGTTTGGAGTAGAGGCCCCCAGATCTATTTCTTATCTGTGATTCTGATCTGTGGTGTGAGGTAGGCAGTATTGGAGCACTCCCAGTGGGAGAGTAGCCACTGAGTTTTCCTTCACTGGAGTGTTCACCTGTGATTGTGCTCCATTGTGTTCCCTTTTGCCCACTGTGCAGGCTAAAAAAGTATACTGTTGTTGGAACTGCTCTCAATTCTGCCTTAACTGTAGGTATCCTGGCAATTGGCCCTGGTGACTCTCAGGCATTGTTATCACCTGGCCACTGGCACAGGTCCACTGTGGTTAGGTCCCAGTAATTGCAGTAATTGTGCACCTGGACTTGCTGTTGGAGCTATGTAGGCAGCTCAAACTCTGGTCTTGTCCTACCCCGACATGTACGTGCCCAAAGAGCCCACAGTTACTAAATCCAGACCCGTAATAGGGGGTTTGACTGGTGCTGTGTGACCAGAGCCTGCCCTGTATATTGAGCGGGGCCTCCCCATTGCTCTATGGTTCTCACTGCCCTTTCAGGAGCAGGGTCTGCTTCCTAGTTGCTGGAGTGGAGGCTCCTAGATCTGCTCCTTAGCTGTGTTTCTGATCTGTGGTGTGACGTAGGTGGGTTGGAGCACTCCCACTGGGAGGGAAGCTACTGAGTATTCCTCTTCTGGACCTGTTCACCTGTGAGTGTGCTCTGTTGTGTCACCTTTCACCCATTGTGTGAGTTCTCAGATTACGCTAATGTTGGCACTGCTTTTGGCCCCATCTTATCTGTGGCTATGTCAGCAATGTCTCTCAGACATTGCTCTCACCAGGCCACCAGAGTAGATCCACTGAAGTCAAGTCCCAGGATTGTAGTCATCATGAATCTGGACCTGTTGTGGGTGTTATGGGGGCAGTTCAGACTTTACCATGGCCCAACCCCCAGGTATATGGGCCCACAAAATCTACCGCTGCTAAAGCTAGGTCCATCTTGGCTGTGGGAGCACTCATCCATTCAGATGTTTTGTTGGTGCTGAGTTTTTACCAAGCCGGTCTCAGGGGTGTCAAGTCATGGTTTGCACAGCTACGAGGAGAGATTTCAGCTTCTCTTCCTCAGGTGCATGGCCCCTGTAGCTCAGCTGTGCTTTTAGACCCACCTCTGAGTGTGGGCCACACATTTGCTCCTGAAGCTGCCCTGAAGCACTCAGGTCTGCCCCACTGAGGACAGGACATGTAGGTGCCATGGCTGCTGGGGTCATGGCAGTACTGATGGCGACTGGTGCTTGGGGGAGTCGGCGGCCGCAAGAGATCTGGCGCCGTCAGTGATGAGGTGCATGGGGAATCCAGTGGCCTCAGGCATGACAAGTCTGGCCCTGGTGGGAGACTTTCATAGCTACTGGCCACCGGCAAAAATGGCCAGCCCCAGCGGGGCCCTTTACTATTGTCCGGTGGCAGGAGCTCATGGTCCAGCCCCGGCAGAGGCCTTTCATAGTGCCCAGTGGCAGGTGCAGGAGGGCCAGCCTTGTTGGGGGTCTTTTCTAGCATTTGGCCTCAGGCACGAGAGGGTCAGCCCTGGCGGGGGCCTTTCCTAGTGCCTGGGTGGGCAGGGGCCGGCATGTGGTGAGAGAGGCTGCAATGGCGGCTCCACCCCCTGCGCGTCACTCAGTAGGGTGCCTTGCTTCTATGGCAGTCCAGGTTTCTTCCACAAGCATTCCCGGTTGCAGATTTCCTCACTCCTGTCCCCTCATGCTGTCTCCTCGCATCCAGCAGCAGTCCTCTCCCTGGGTTTGCTCTCCAATCCCCACATTCCAGCCCCCAGCCCCCATGTGCACTGGTGGACACATGTCCCAGGCTGGGGCATACAGACTGTGGCATGGACTGTCTGTGTAGGTCTCACTCTGTCCTGCCTGCCAAAGACCAGCCACTTCACTATCCTCTGACAGCCCCAGTTGCTCCTTTTCTGTCCCAACTGATCTCCCCGTCGGTGAGGGCATTTCCCCGCATGCAGGGACCTCTCCTCCTTCAGCTCTCTGCAAGGGGCACAGGTCCCATCCTACTCCCTCTCCTCTTCTTTTTCCCTTCTTCTTTCTTTCAACCTACCTAGTTATGTGGGGATCTTTCTTGTCCTTTTCAGTGTTCAAGGTCTTCTGCTAGTTTTCAGCCAGTGCACTGTGAGAATTGTTCCATCTGTAGATGTGTTCTTGATGCGTTTGTGGTGAGAAATGAGCTCCATGTCCTCCTACTCCTCTAATCTTGCTTTCCTCCCAGTATTTTATAAATTAGAAAAGTAAAGCTCACAGAGGCTGAGAGGCTTGTTCAAAGTCACACATTTAGTAAATCCATGGACTGGGATTCAAATATCAGTATTTTGATTCCAATCTGATATTTAATTCCAGTACTGATATGTCAAATTGCTTTTTAATTTTATGTTCTGCAGAAGCTGTGTGCTGCTCTGCTCAAATTCCATTTTTTGGAACATCATATCGACACACTCAATTATTTGCTCATTCAGAAAATATTCAGGTGTTAAGGAGTATAGAGATTATTATTCAAAGGACATGTAATAATTATCTATATAATTTAACTATAACCTGTCTTAGGGCTGGGGTTGTATTTTTGTACATCATTAAACCTGAGTGCTGAGCACAGTGCTGTTATATAGCATGTGTTTAGTCATTTAGTAAATGTATTGTCTAGTGGGTGAGCAGCCAAGTAAACAGATTATGACAATAAAATATACAATTGCCTGGCTTGGTCTCTAGCATTTTGTAGGTGCACAGTGTTTACTGTTTACTAACACTCAGACCAGAGTGGTATAGGAATACCCATTCCTATAGGTATAGGAATACCCCAGGAGGGTCCCTTTGTCTAGCAGAGGGAGAAAGAAGTGACAGTGAGCTGCATCTGAAAAGGGTCAAAGAATGTTATACACATAATGAACACTGTGTGCAAAGACAGGGAGATTTGTAAGAATAAAACATATTTGGGAGAATGCAAGTAGATGAAATGAGATGAGGAATGCATAAGCCATAAGTAAATATTGTGGCCTTAAAGATTTTTACTTTGTTATGAAGGATGTTGTGGATCTATTCCAGAATTTTAAGCAGAGGAATGACAATGGAATTTGTCTTTTAGAAACAGTTTCTGGAATCATAGATAATTTTTTTTTTAATTTAAAAAATTTTAACAGCAACTCAACAAGGGGTCTTGAACATTTGACTTTCATAAATGTTTAACTTTTATTATTGTTAACACTGGAGCCAATAGATGGTTGTGTGTCTCTGCATATGTATGTGTATAAAAAGCAATATTAGTAATAACATTTTCCTTAATTAATTTTCCCATGACTGAATTCCTATTTGAATATTCATTCTTACAACACTGCAGTATATTGTGATGCACTTCAACGAAATTAACTCAACGAGCTCCTCTTTCCAATTTTAATATTCCGTTGGGTTTTCTATTGCTGAAAACTCATTAGTATCTGAGTGCAGTGCTGACGAGAAACAAGAGAGAGGCATATTGCGTGACTGTGAGTCAGAGAAAAGAGACAGCTGGCACAAGAATTTTCTAATAAAGTCCAAAAAGGCTGCTGTGTCTTAACAACACAAAAGAGGTGCTTTGAGCTTTCCCTTTGTACTAAAAGTTTTGAATCTTATTCACACCTTTTATGAATGCTGGCAGAAGCCAAATTTTTCTCACCGAACCCTCATGGATCCATGACAGAGAAGTGTTGGTATATTTTCCAAGTTTTCTGGTGGTGTTAGAATTTGTGTAAAGATTTACTTCAGACATTTGTCCATGTAGATGACATAGTTTGAATCTCCAGCAAAATTATTTCTAGCAATATATCTCTTGAATACTTTTCCTCCTCCTTCTGCTTCAGTCAACCTGTGTGATTTGACTATCCAATTCTGCTCCATATTTTCTTTCTTGCATACTTTTACTTATGCACTATTTCTTCCTAGAATGTTTTCTCCTGTCATCTTTATATGTTGATAATCTAACCATTTTTCAAAGCTGAGTTCAAATGCTTTGCCCTACAAGAAGACTTCCATGAGTTCTACAAGCAGACATGAGTTCTCCTCCTTCTGGAATCTGTGGTACCCATCACATTCCAAGTTCTTTGACAGTAGTTTGTGCACACACCATCTTATAATTAAAATAGCTGTCATTTATTGAGCTCTTGCAATGTGCCAGGCTTAGTATTTTTATCACCATCTGGGTTTGATATTATCATCACCATTTTATAGATGAGGTAACTGAGGCTCAGAAAGGTTTATTGAGTTTCCCAAGGACCACAAAGCTAGTGACAACTCTGTCTACGCAACTAAAAGCTTATACTCTTTCACTACACTAGACAATTTTCCTGCTTTATTTGCTCAGTGTTTGAGGATGTAGGGAAGGTCATATTTTAGATCTGGATTTGAATTTCTGAAGGCAGAGATTAGATGGGATTATTTTAGGCAGAGCAAAGTATGAATGTAGACATGAAGACATATGTTATGTATTGGGATGGGGGGGACAGAAGGTGTTGGGGAATATTGCTCATCAAGATGGCTAATGCCAAGGTTTTTATGAAGGAGGGGAAGGGCATAAGACCGGAGGGCAAATTATGTCCAGATTGTGACAGGCCGTAAGTGTGGAGGAGAGGAATACTCTAGTTCCAAGGCCAGGAATGGAGGGAGAAGCTGAGGCCCTTGGTTGAGGCAGGAGTGCATGCAGAAAGCATATGATGTTGCAGGGAAAGTGCTAGGGAATAGGGTTAGAGAGAATATAGCTCATTTTTAATTGAATGGTCACCTGGACATTGCCTGAAGTCGAGACAGAGAACCAGATGACATTGATTTGATGCTGATCTTCCTGCATCAAATGATGGTCTTGCTAAAGGAAGGATACTTAAATACTTGCAAAAATAAGATTAAGTCAAGGAGCACCAGGTTTAGGGAAGGAAGAGATATGAGGTCAGGGAACTAAGCAGGGCATTGCATAAGGCAAGTAAAATCAGCCCCTAAACTGGGTCATGAGGCAGGGAGGTGTGAGGGGAAAGTAGCAAGAACTTCCTTCGTGTTTTTAATGTGTTAAGACTGTTTTAGTTCAACGTGAGGCATGATCAGGAAGAACATATGTCCAAGTTTCTCTTGTTTTGAAGTGTTGATTGGTATAACTAAGAGAATGCTAAAATAGCTCTACAGACACATTGAAACATTTCTAAAGTAACATCAAAGTCTGTTCCAATTGTGGTGAAGGGGAAAGAGAGTTTGTTGTATTCTTGTGGTGACATGTAATGGGCCCTTTGGCACATCATTAACTTTGGACAAGTAGTACCACCTCCTGCCAGATATTTTGGGATCCCTCTTTAACAAGCAGGGGTCTGACACAAGAGCTGTGATGCTTTGCTTGTAGCTGGCTCACCTACAGTGTCTGTGGCAAGGCATCTCTGCTTTCTACAGCTATTTTCTATACCCTTTTCTGTAGAAACTATTACGTAAAAAGGAATTTCTATGGGGACAGGGACTTGGTCTGTCTTATTCACTGCCGAGGCTAGTATGTGGGTATTTGTTGAATGAATAAATGGAGCATGACATGGACTAGGAAAACCTGGGTTTAGTATCCAATAACATAATTATTAACTAGAGGCTTCTAAGCAAATCATGTAGTTGGTTCCTGGGTCTTTGTAAAATGGGGAAATATCTTCTGCCTTGTTTGACTCACAGGATTCTTGTGAGGATCAAATACCTAAGAGAACACTTGGAAGAACATTATAATTAGAAGAAGGAGATAAAAGGGAGTGATCTATTACACATTGTGTCCTGTGCCAGGTGTTTTACCTCCAACACCATATTTCAATCTCATGACAATTTTAAAGAACATTACCATTGCCTTCATCTTTCAGATGAGGACATGAAGGCTAATAGAAGCTAAGGCAACACATTTGGTAAGTGGCAAAACAAAACTGTCAGAGCCTTTTCTGTCTGACCTTGCAAAACCCATGTTCTTATTCTCTATACTGTAGAAATATGAGGTAATTTTATGGAAATACTGACATTTAAACATAAGCTTTTAAAGAAACCTATCATAGAAGGTCAAAAGTCATTCTTAAAGGACACAGCAATGGTACCTGACTTTCTCTAGGAAGAGACATCTTTGCCCTTAGCATCATGGTTCCCAGCAACCTGTATATCGATATATTTGCATACACATCTGTGGGAACTGGGGTGATAGTGCTTTTGCGAACATAGCTCTCGTCTGCTGATGCTACCTTTTCTCATTTCTATCCAGCTCTCCATTTAATGATGCATGTTCAGTGTGCTGATTACAGAATCATTTTGCCTATGTGGACTATATTTGGTGGAAGTCTGCTTTTTCCCTTTTTCTTCCATTATTCTTCCTACAGCAGTTAGAACAGTCTTGGGTGATTTGACTGACGCCAAAACATGTGCTAAGTGAGGGGGACCACTGTACTTGGAGACAGAGACGTGCATGGAATCCCAGTTCTGCCCTCATTTAGCTTGGGGACCTTGGACTCTCAGTAAATCAGCCTCCCTCTGTAGAACAGTGACAAGAACAAACAGTTAAGAGAAGCATGTCAGAGAGTCAGTGTGTGTGAAAGGGCCAGTTCTATGCAGCTCTGTCTTTGAGACCTAGTACATGTTAGTTCCCCTCCTTCTTTTCTTTATCTTTGGTGTTTGGAGTAATTACTAAGAATCAAGAGATTTGGGTTCTAGTTTCAGACCCTAGTCACTTCACTTTGCTGGGCCTCAGTCTCTCCATCTGTAACGAAGCAGATTAACTATGTAGTCTATACTTTTAACCATGGAATTCTGTGCAGGTCCCAGACCTGTCAAAACCAAGGGTCTACCACATGGAGTGGGAAGTGCTGTGACGGGGGCTCTGAGAGTACTGTGGAAGAGAACTTGACTTATGCCTGGGGAAGGTGGGTTAGGGGCTACAGATCAAAAAGTCAAGGCAGTCTCCCTTGGGACAACAGTGCTTGAGCTGACTCTTGAAGATGTGTAAGGGCCAACTAAGCATGGAGAGAAACAGCATATTTATCAGTTTGTGTAAAGCCTGAAGGTGCAAGAAAGCAAGTAAGTTTCAGAAAACTGAAAGTTTGTCAATAGAAGTGGAACATGTGACTGTTGTGTAGGTATGCATGCATATGTTGTAGGTATGCGGGAAAGGGTAGGAGAGAGGAAGGCTAGCTGAAAGTACTAAGGAGATTAGACTTTATTCCATAGATTATGGGGAGCTATGGAAGGGGAGAGGGGGGCATGCTTGGTTTTGACTATTAGAAATACCCTTTTGTAACTATAAGGAGAATGGGTTGTGAGAGGCCAAACAGAGGCAGACAGATCAGTTAGGAGGCAATTGCAGGAGTTCTCAATAATGAACGTGGAATATTAATGGGCACTGAAAAGACCAACTGGCTGTAGTAACTGTGACTGTGTGGTGTTGTGGAGGAGGAATAAGAAAGGCCAAACCAGTGAAGTCGTCAACATCAAAGACTCTCCAATACAACTAGGAGGAAGCAGGATCTTTTCTGATTCTCTTATTTGTGTGTAATTACAATTAGAGGTCGGTTTTACACATATGTTAAGCAAATAACAATCATCTCCCCCCATCCCCTCTGAGATACAGATGGATTTCTAAATTTCTGCATAATAATTAGGATTGAATGTGGATATTCGTTTAACATCACCTCATGACCAGGAGACTTTCTGGGGCAAGAGAATCACCCTCTATGTTTGATCAGGCTTAAGAGAAGGGATTTGATGTTTTTTAGTAGAAGAGATGAGATTATGTTTAGAAAGAGAATCAGTGGCCCCTGCTTTCTTGGCAGTCATTACCATTTTGTTACTCATTATCAGAATTATACCCCTGTACCATTTCTACTCTCTAACTACATCATTCAAACCTCAAACTGTGAAAAGTGGAACTATGGTATTGCAATACAGAAATATTTACTGAGTATCTGTTATTTCTTGGGAGGCAGCCAGGTCTAGAGAAAAGAAAAAGGACAGAGTTATTAGCAGAATTAAATAAATTATATGAGGCATGGAAGGTGCCCAGCACAGTGCCTGGCATAAGGGCAACTCAACAAACAATGGTCTCGTCTTTCATGCCCCTAGTATAAAAGGATTCAATGATGAATAAAGAACAGCTTGTACCTGCTGGTATTTATAGCCTCATTTGCATGATGAGATATAATGAATAAAAATAATCTTTCTAATGCTTCAAAGTTTACAAATCACTTTCACATCCACTATTTCATGTCAAGCTTCCATATCAATTCAAATAACCAGGGCAAAGCATATTATTAGCTCCATTAAACAGATGAGGAAATTGACATCCAAACATGCTAAGTAACTGAACAAGATCGGATTATTATCAAGGGCCAGGGCAGGTTTGCCTGGCTCAAGCGTTTCCATTGTGAAAGGTACAAGTTACCATATAACTAAATCCTAGCCTGTCAGTAGTAGGATTTGTAGTTTATAGTTTCGTAGTAGAAACAAAGTGCTAAGGTAATCTTGAAGAGAAAGTGTTCATTCTGCTTGGAACTCTGTAATCTAGTGTTGTTTCCTGCTAGTTTTCAGGATTCACCTCTGAGGATGGTCATTCTTCACCTGGCCTTCTTCCCCGTCTCACTTATGGTGGGATTACAGTAATGCCCTAGAAACTGGTCTAATCTGCTGAGGGTTTTTGCCCCATTCTCCTAGTCTCAGTCTTGCTTTAAGGTACCCATCTGGGGCAGGCAGCCCTGCGACTCAGCCTCTGGGAGTCACCTGATTTTAAGAACCAACTACCACTGCCTATGTCCTGCTACCTTCAGCCTACTTTGTAATTTGAATTCCTGGATCCCCTGGGGGAAACCACAGCTCCTGTCTTCTGTTATTTCTCATCTTTTGTGCAGTCCCCTCCTCAGCTTCCGTTGAACAGAACAGGCAAGATCAAATTTATTATGGCACTGACTCAAGGCCCTCAGTGGTCTTGAGCCTCTGACTGGTTTATCTTGCATGTGGAAATATAGAGAAAAAGAAGAGAATGCAACTAAGCAGATTGTTATTCTGAGGAAAGTAGGAAGAAGGCATAATACCTGTTCCCAAAAAGATAAGACACACTTAGATGTGAGGTCAGTAGATAGCACTAGACTCAACCTGAAAAGTGTATCTTGAGTGCTGCTTTAAAGGCATTACCTCATTTGGCCTATGCAGTGGTCTTCTGAGTTGGTATTAGTATTTTTATTTTATGAAAGAGATAACAGAGGTTCAGAGAGATATATATGACGTGCCCAAGTCCCCACCGCCAGGAAGCAGCAGAGCCATAGTTGAGGATCCATTCCTCCGACTGAATGTGCTATTCTTTTCTCTTACTGGAAAGCTGCAGTAGATGATCAAGCTCTAGATCACGCAGCTCAGACGCTAAGCTTTGTTGGGGGTGGGCTGGGGAGCAATGTGGGATGGAGCATTTGGGGAAGGTTTCTGAAGATCCCGGGAGTTTAAAGATGAGTTTGGAGAGGCTAGGAGGGAGGGAGGAGGACATCCGTGGGAACAGAGTGTGCAAGGCTGTGGAGGTGGGAATGAGCTGGGCACAAGTGGAGGTGGTGCGGATCGTGGTCTCACAGGAGCAGAAAGTGAATTCTGAGGAGGACAGCTTGGTTTGCCTGGGAGGGGGGCTATCAGCCTAGGTCTGCCTCTTCCTCTCCTCCCCCCAGTAGCTGTGGGGACCAGCCCTCTATGAGAGTGAGAAAACCCACTAAAAGCGGGAATTTGGCCCTGTCCTGCAGACCATGCTGAGGAGAGGTTTCTCTAAGCCATGTTTAAAACCTTGTGTTGAAAAACATCCCTGAATCCTCTAACAGAAGACAGATGTCTGCCTGAACAAATATCAGCTCTCACATAGTTTGTTGTTTTTATTTCCTCAGCATTTGCTTATTGAATCTGACAACCTCCTATAATTATCCATTTTCCAGAATGAATTATGGAGTTCATGTCCCATGGATGTGAATCACGCTGCTATTGGATCACGGAGTGTGCGGATGTAGGGTGCCCCTCTGCAGGGTACCAGGTTCTGTCTGGCTCCTTAATGCTATTCCATTTCCCAGGCCCCAGTACCTTCACCTGGAAAATTTGACCCCTATATTTTGGGTCAGTACCTTCAGCATTGAATATACCAAGGCCATGTTTCATCCAGGACTAAAAGGAGCCTCAATTTAAACAGTTCAGGAAATTTAACAGTGTAGAGTGAGCCTTGAAGTTCAGACAGACATGGTTTTGAATTTTCTACCTGCTACCTGCAAGTTATGTAACCTTTCTGAGCCTCAATCTCCTCATCTTTAAAATGGTTGTTGAACAAAACCTTGTATATAGTAGGTGTTAAATACATGACAATTTTTATTATTATTGTCCTTTTCCTTCTTGTCTGGACCTTATGTAGTGGTTGATAGCTAATTTTTATTGGGGATTAGGATATTTTGCTTGTCATTGATAAAGTGCATTGCATCATTTAATCCTAATGACCACCATATGAGATTGGTACCATTATTATCCTCACTTACATGTAGGGAAACTGAGATTTAGAAGTATTAAGTAGCTGCCCAAAGAAGGTCATATAGCTAGCAGAGGCAGAGTCAGGGTGGGAACACAAGCAGTCTGGCCCAAAGCCTGACCTCATAGCTGCTTCACGGGCTTCATCATAACTCTTAAACACTTGATCTGTCCTTTTCCTAAGACAGAGATACCACCTTATACCCCAAGTCTGACTGTTTCTCTATGCTGTAGCTCTTCCCTTGATGACCTACCTAGTACTGCCTTGCTACTGCCAGTCCTTCCCATAAACTCCAGCCCAGTATCTAGAGACCTGATGTCCCTCCCTACTGGTGTTGATCTCTGAATATTGCTCCTCCTTTTCTCTGTCTGCTGGGCAATGATTTGCTCATGCTTACGGCAGACTTTCACCAAAGCATCTACTATGTTCCAGGCCCCGTGTAAGGCACTGGCAATATCAGAACAAATTAAGCAGGGCTACTGTTTTAAAAGAAGTCAGTTCTAGTCAGGGAGACAAACAAAGATAGAGAAATACCACGGGCATTCCTAACCTATTCAGTTCTTTTACCCCCATATATAATTCATCCCCATGATCTGTTGATTTTACCTCCTAAATGTCTCTTGAACATGTTTGTTTTTCACTGTCTCCATTGTCATCCTACAGTTCAAGTTACTATTATTTCTCACTGAGCTACTGCAGTGGCCTCCTCACTGATCGCCTTTATCCAGATTGTGTCGACCTCCAAACTATTCTCCATAATGCAGCAAGATTGATCTTTGAAAAATGTAAACCTGCTTAAAATACTTCATGGCTTCCCATTGTTCTTAGCATTACGGAAACAAAAATAAAATCCCCCATATTTGAGGAAAGAACATAAGGGTGTTGTATCAGCATAAGATAACTGAGTAGTCTTTAAAGATCCTTCTAGCTGTAATATATAAGATTTGACTTCATTTGGATGGAACTATGCAGCCCTGATACCATCTCTTAAGACTTACCCACTAATTACCGACTATTCTTCAGCTACCCCAAGCAGATGGATTTTTACCTGCTTTAGTGATAGGACCAATTCAAGAAGAATGCTCTCATTCATTTATTCATTCATTCTGCAAGCTTTCAATGAGCATCCATTCTGTTTCAGGTCCTGCACTGAGTGCTGGAAATACAGAGTCAGCTCATTCAACCCTAGGAACTGTTCTAGTTACTGCTTCTAGTGTTTCAGCTGTGACCAGCAGGTAGAACACAGGCATGGTCCTTGTTCTTATAAAGATTAAATACCACAATGAGACCTAGTTTCTGCTCTTGGAAAGCTTGTTTTCTATTAGGAAAGACATTGTTCATTTATTTACTCAACATTTACTGAGTACCTACTATGTGCCAAGCCCAGGGGTTGCAATGGTGAATGAAATAGACACAGAGTTGTCATAATGACCACGTGTAGTCGTAAGTACAAGATCAGAATTCTGTGCAAGGGACTGTAGGAACTCAGAGGAAGGAGACATGAATTCTACATGCAGGATCAAAGAGGATTTTTCATTGGAAATGGCTAGTAGAATTAGGCCTTAAAAGTATGTAGTATACCATCTTAGTGCTAGGTACAATGAATGAGCATCAAGTTTAAGACAAAATATTATACTTCACATTTCTGCCAGGCTTTGCCTTTTTGCAGAGAATATTACTTCTAGTATTTTATAACGTTGCATTGTATTGATGAGGAAACTAAAGTTCAGTGGTATGAAGTGACTTTCCCAAAGCCACAGAGCTAGTAATCGACAGGATCAGGATTTCAGTCCAAATATGCCTGGCTTCAAATCCTTTGTTCTCCTCACTCCACCCTGCTAAATGCACTGACTTTTTTAGACTCTGTCACTTAGCCTCAGACATATCATAATTTCATTTATAATTCCTGTGTATCACAGCCTTCTAACTGTCATGTTCATTTTGAGGTTCTCCCTGTGAAACCCAGTGAAAGCCTCCTCTGGGGCCAGAGTTCTGGAAAAGAGATTTATTGTTTTAGGAAAATTGGTTACCAGTTGGCATTAATTCCTATCTTGTTTCCTGAGCTCCCATCATCTCAGTGATACCAGAATTTCCCTGGCAAACCTCAGGCTCTATCTCCAAGCAGCAGCTGCTATTGCCTCTCCATCCTTCAGTAAGAAAGTAGCCCCTTCAGGGGACCATTAAATCAATGTACTGGGCTTAACAGACCTCTGTAAAAGAGCAGAGCAGGCAGAAGGCATGACACTCCGTTCTTCCAAGTGCAGAGCATCATGCTAGGCACCACAGGGAATCAGAAGAAACTGATCATATGGGAATTGGGGTTATTTTCTCAATCTGACTGATAAGTTGCTCTGTTGTTTTGAGCTTCAGTTTCCTCATCTATAAAATGAGCATGGTCCTATCAGTCCTGTCAACCTCACTGGTTTGTGGAGGATCATCTGACATATGGCTATGAAAGTGTTTTAATAACTGAAGAAGTGTTATTCACATCACATATTGTTCCTTAGTTATTGTGATTATGATTTGATTATTTAAAAGATCACGTAAGAATGGTTAGATGGTAATGAAACCATTTCAGTCTGGCTGACCAAGACCAGTAAAAGCTAGTGAAGCATTCATCTATATTCACACCACAGAGATTACTCCATCATACCACACTTTAAAGACATTATTTGTATACATGGGTTTCTATACTAGATTATGTGGCAAAAAGACTTGACTAAGGATGAATCAAGTTCAGTGGTAGAGTCAGAATTAGAATTCAGGGGTTTGGATATTCCAGCACTATTTCCACTCCACCATGAGTTTTCCACAAGATAGGAGTCTAAATAGGACTTTTAAGCCAGATTGTTTGGATAGGAGTGACCCTTGAAAGACAGGCTAGAGTTTTGTCAAGGAGTTGCCACTTGTTACTCTTTCCTGGCCTAGGACCAGGGCAATTCTCTAACTCTCAATCAACCTTTTCTTTTGTTGTTGAATTTAACAGGGAGTAAGTCATGATGACACCTTTGCGTTCTGGTAGCCCCATTCCAAATTTCCCCACATACGTTATGGGACTTAGTGCGTACGTGCATGTGTGTGTGTGTGTGTGTGTGTGAGAGAGAGAGAGAGAGATGGATGTATAAAAGAGAGAGAAAACAGAAGCCTCTAGAGGGTTAAGATAATCTTTTTTGATAGTACTCAGGAGTGATCAGGCCCTGAAATATAGATTTATATTAGCTAAAATTTTGTATAGGCAATTAAAGTAGGCATCGATGCAACAATTTATTAATATATCTTGAGAAAAGACTCTCACTAGAAGCAGATTACACAAGGTCCACATACTCTATCATCTGTGCATTATCTTCTATCATCAAGCCGCATTGGAAGCCAAATCATTATTTCAAGTTTGCTTTGGTGATTGTGTAAGCAAGAGGAATTATATGCTACTTTATAACTTGAGGAATTGTTCCTTCACAAGATAGCCATAGTAATGGAACAGGAGTACTCTACATGTGCCTTTCCCTTTTTGTGGAGTGTGATGTGCATGTTGGTGACTCTGACTAAGTATGGAGATTCATGTGTTTCTGGAAGTATGTGTATTTGTGTGTATCTATGTAAATATATTTATATGTCTGGGATCCTTACTAAGTCTATTTTTGGAGATTCCACTTATTTCACCTACCTTACTACAACTCATTCTAATGCTCTGTATACAGCTGTTGCTCAACAAATGCTTGATTACTAATAAAATTGGTCAATAATATATATAGTTTCCAAGTGTGGAAAATATGGCTCCTGCATTTCCGTCATCATCACCATCAAACATTCATAAGATAAATACATACTATGTGCATAGAGAGTGTGGAAAACCAAGTCTATGATCTTCTTTTCCCCTTAATAACACTATGCCCTCCTAGGGTAATTATGTACATAATTGTACAGGCAGGGAGAACTTTCTGATCAAGAACAATTAATGACTCTTGACCAAGTGATTTAGGAATAAAACTATGCATAGATTCCATGACTTGTCACTTATCACTATACCATCTACTCAGGTAGCCAGCTACTCATCTCTTCTTTCTTGCATGTAGCTCAGGGCACTTCCCATGTAGCCACTTATTTGGTATCTTAACAAGTCTATGAGTAAAGGTCTTCAGCCCTGATATGGAGGTCAGGACAACCTACTGACTTTTTAGCACAGCATGTATGATTCCCTGTAGACTTTGTTCTGCTGATGGATATCTTTTAACCTCACTGTAAATAGCAAGTCAATCAAGTAAGGTTTTTTTCCTGGTTTTAGTAATAGCATACGAGAGCTGAAAAGCATCTTAGAGAAACTTCTATATTCCAGTGTCATTGTCACCACTCCTGTCATCATTCTTGGTGATTTTGACATTCAGTATTCTAATGCCTTCTCATCTCAGTTCTTTCATTTTCACCCTCCTCAGAAACTCTATTCATTGTCATACCTTAGACCTAATAATTACTACCATATTTTATTGAATCTAAATTGCCATTACATTTTCCCTTTCAGAGGTGATAAAATGTGAAAAAAAAATACCTGCATTATCTGTCTTTTCAGTCCATCCACTTCATACCCCCACTTTTACAATTCTGTGATCCCCATGAGAAACTCAAACAATTGACCCTAATATCTCTTCAGTGCTCTCACCTGCCTTGAATCATTATTTCCTTCCTTAAGAGTCCATGGCTTATCTTTATAATCATTCCTCCACATACACCTTCAACTACCTTACTCTCTGGTCCCCTGTCTTACATCCTGAAAAAACTCCAGTTCTGGCTAAATCCAACTATATCAGGATAATTTTTTTTCAGTCATACCTGAGGAGATGAGTATATCTGGAGAAAAAAATCAAAACCATTGTTTTGGGTTTCTCTTTAAGTTACCTCAAACATCAGATGAGCCCATACTACATTTTCCAAGTCAATTTACTCTTCCATTCTTTCAGTAGACAATTTTACATGTTTTCTGTCTTCAAATTTCAACATTCCCACTCCCCTCCTCACACTCAGTTAAAGATTATGGTGGCTTAAGTGGTCCAAAGAGATGTCATTTTTCTTTCCCACCTGAGTTCAGAATCTTTGGACAGAAAGGCACAAGAGTTAGCAGATGGAGATTAAAGATATCATCTTTATTACTGATAAAGAAAACATAGCATATATCTGCAGATCAGTGGGCTTTCAAGTGGAGAAAACCAGTCAATCATAGGGAGCCCTAGAAAGCTTCAGGCCTACTTTCTTCCCAGAGATAGAGTATTCTCCTAAAAGTTCCACAGCACAGAGGGCCAGAGTGGAATGCATACTCTGTTGGTCATTCCTAAACAATCTCATCCCATTCTTACAAATTCATGAACCAAAAATGGCCCTAAGGAGAAGGGAGTGAATACTTAGAAAGAAGCCATGAGTGTAAAACATGAAATTAGGGTAAAGAAACTTACCTACCAACAATGACTGCTTTTTTTATTTCATGGGGAAATAGAAGCAATCCCTGGAGAACATCCTTCTACCCTCCAACCAGCAAATCTATGAATTTATTACAAATTTTCTATCCTTCTATCTAAAATTGATGGACTCTTTGTGCTCCTATCTATAGCCATTTTTTCCCTGGATCTCAACTCTATGCGCGTGTATAGAACGTTGGGTTGGCCAAAAAGTTCGTTCGGGTTTTTCTGTAAGCTGTCTGGAAAAACCCAAACGAACTTTTTGGCCAGCCCAATATATAGACGAGAAATTTCCTTCTCACTTCTCCCTAATCTGTTTCCAGCCCTTACTGGATTATTCCTGTCAGCATACAAATGGAATGTATTATTCCAACTTAAAAAAAAAATAAAACAAAATTTCATCCCCCATTTTCCTTCACCTGCTGACCCAATTCTCTGGCCTTTGATATAGAAAAACTTTTTGAAAGATAAACTATTTTCTATCTCTTTTTCTCTCACTCTTTGGCCAACTCCAAGGCTATTTCCCCATAATTCCACTGAAATTATTCTTGTCAGCATCACCAGTTACTTCCATGTCACCAGCCCATTTGGTTAGTTTTCCTTCTTGACCATTCAGCAGTAAGTGATCACTCCCTTCTCCTTTCCCTCTCCTTTTAAAATATGAATGTATTGAGGCATAATTGATATACAAAGAATTGCACATACTTCATGTGTACAATTTGATGATTTTGGACATATGAAAACACCAGTGATACCATCACCACAATAGACCTATCCAACATCTCCAAAAGTTTCCTTGTACCACTTTGTTTTTGTTCATTTGTTTGTTTTGTGATAAGAACATTTAACATGGTGTTTACCCTCTCAATAAATTTGAAGTGCACAATACTGTGTTATTAACTATTAGTAGTTATTAACTACTATAGGCATTATGTTTTACAACAGATCTTTATAACTTATTCATTTAGCATAACTGAAACCTTATACTCATTGAAAAACTCCCAATTTCCTCTCTCTCCAGCCCCTGACAGCTACTATTGTATTCTCCACCTCTATGAGTTTGACTATTTCAAAACTTCATAAGTGGAATCATGCAGTATTTGTCCTGTGACTAACATTTCATTTAGCATAATGTCCTCCAGATTCTTCCATGTTTTCGTAAATGGCAGGATTTCCTTCCTTTTTCAAGCTGAATAAGATTTCATTTTGGTATATACAACATTTTCTTTATCTATTCATCTGTTGATGGATACTTGTGTTGTTTCCATATCTTCTCTGTTGTGAATAATGCTGCAGTGAATAGAGGAATACAAAAATCTCTTCAAGATCTTGATTTTAATTCTTTTGGATATATACCCAGAGGTGAGATGGCTGTATCATATGGTAGTTTATTTTTAATTTTTTGAGGAACCCTCATACTGTCCCATAGCTGCTGTACCATTTTACCTTCCTCCAAAGAAGGCTTACAAATGGCCAACAAGTATGGGGAAAATATGCTCAACATCGATTATCAGGAAAATGCAAATGAAAATTACAATGAGATATCACACCTGTTAGGATGGCTATTACAAAACGCGCGCACACACACACACACACACACACACATACACAAGATAGCTGATGCTGGCAAGAATGTGAAGAAATTGGAAACCTTGTATACTCCCTCCTTCTTAAACACTCTACTTGACTTGAAATTCTATATTCTTCTGATTTTCCTCCTTACCTCCTGACCATTCCTTTTTTGTGTATTTTCTTCTTCTCCCTCTCAACATGTAAATGTTGGAGTTTTCTCTATCTATATTCATTCTTTAAGTGATTTCACCCAGTCCTGTGGCTTGAAATATCATTTATGTACTGGTGACTTTCAGATTTGTATCTTCTGCAGCTCCAACTTTGCCCCTGGTCATATATCCCATAGTATTCCGTATATTCATGGAACTACCCTTTAACCAGGTGTTTAAATCAAAGAACTTGGATTACTTTTTGGCTTTTTTTTTTCTCACACCCTGTATCCAATGATTCAGCAAATCCTGTTTTCTCTGCCTTCACAATCCCATATCTGATCACATTTCAGCTATCACTGCAATCACCTAGTCTAAAATCACCTCTAGTCTAAACTACTCATTTGTCTCCTGGCTGATATCCATGCTTCTACTCTTGCTCATATCTATCTCAGAGTAAAATTTCTAATCCTTACTGTGGCCTACAAGACCGAAAATGTTCTACCACCCTGTGACCTCACTGATCTCATCTCTTACCATTCTCCACCTCACTTGCTTTACTTCACTGACTTCCTTGCTGTTCCATGAACATGTCAAGTAGGGTCCTGCCCAAGAACACTTATACTCTGTTTCCTCTGCCTAGAAACTCTTCTCTAAGAAATCCACATGCTCTACCATTTCTTAAAATCTCTGTTCAAATGCCACCTTTCCTAACTGCACAATATAAAACTATAATGCCTATATCTTCAATCTTTATCCACTTACCTTGTTTTATGATTCTAATAGCACTCATAACCTCCTAACATATAATCTCTTTTTTCACTAGTATAACATCAGTCTCATACCACTGTAATGTAAGCTCCAAAGTAGGGATTTGCCTGTATGGTTCACTATATTCCTAGCAAATAGGACAGGGCCTGACAAATAGTAGATTAATAAATACTTGTTGACTGGCTTAATGACTAAGAGAATAAATATACAATTGCAAAGTCCTTCTCAGGATTAAAGACAGGATAGTGTAGGCGTAGAGTACAGACTCAAGAGTCAGATACACCTGGGCTCATATTTTGGCTTTACCACTTTCTACCTTATTATTTGGTTTGGAGGAAGTAAGTTAACTTCTGTGAGCTGCCTTCTGACCAGTAAAATAAAGGCATTAATATCTATTTCAAAATATTATTTTTTGGATTAAATATATAGATAGGAATGAAACACCAGCCTTAGACCATGCACACAAAAGGCATTTAATATAAGGTTGTTCTCCTTTCCCTTTCTGTCGTAAGATTTATTTTTGTTCTTCCACCCTGACAGGCCCTCAGGGTAATATATCAGACTAGTCTATCTAAAACTGATGATGCTCTATCCTACTTAAACCCCATGGCTCCTTGATGCTACAGTAATAGCATCGTACTTGCTCACACTGATTTTCAAATCCTTCAACAATGAACTTGGATGGGTTTTCAGACATTATCTTCTATTAACTTCTTCCCTGGACTTTGTGCTTCACCCACACTTATTATTCAGGGAACACAGGGTATAGGTCCTACCTCCACACTTTTATATATTTTGCTTATCTCTGCTCACAATGTCCTTTCCCACCGTCTCCTTTATTAAAGTTCTACCCACCATTTAAGCTCCAGTCAAATTACCAAATTCCTACACATCCCTTCCCTCAATTCATAAATCACTCTCCCTCTCTTTCCTATAGATCTTTACTGGTTCATAAGGCTTCTCCTCTGTCATAATCATATCAGGGAAGCATTTCTTGCTACATGCCCTCCTCCCTCTCCCGCTCTTAATTTTTGCAAGGCACACATCTGGCTCTCATCCCATACGAAAATCCTGCTTAGCATTTACCACACTGAGGGGCACTGCATGTCCACCTGTCTGTTTTGCTCCTAGATTGTAATTTTCTTGAAGGCAACATCAATGCCTAATCCCCAATCTGAATTCTCAATGCTTAATGTGGTTCCTGGAAGATGATTAATATTCAGTGTATTAATGAATGAACAAAGTGTCTGTCTCTCCTAATCTGGATCTGGAAATTTGGAACTATTTCTTTTTCATCTCTATACGTTTTTTCATCCTCTATCATTGTAGCTGGAACATCAAGAAGAAATATATTTTATTTTATTTTTTTTCACATCTTTATTGGAGTATAATTGTTTTACAGTGTTGTGTTAGTTTCTGCTGTACAACAAAGTGAATCAGCTATATGTATACATATATCCCCATATCCCCTCCCTCTCGAGCCTCCCTCCCACCCTCCCTATCTCACCCCTCTAGGTCGTCACAAAGTATAGAGCTGATCTCCCTGTGCTATGTAGCTGCTTCCTACTAGCCATCCATTTTACATTTGATAGTGTATATATGTCAATGCTACTCTCTCACTTTGTCCCAGCTTCCCCTCCTCATGTCCTCAAGTCTATTCTCTATGTCTGAGTCTTTATTCCTGCCCTGCCACTAGGTTCACTGGTACCATTTTTTTAGATTCCATATATATGTGTTAGCAAACAGCATTTGTTTTTCTCTTTCTGACTTACGTCACTCTGTATGACAGACTCTAGTTCCATCCACCTCACTACAAATAATTCAATTTCGTTCCTTTTTATGGCTGACTAATATTCCATCGTATATATATGCCATATCTTCTTTATCCATTCATCTGTTGATGGACATTTAGGTTGCTTCCATGTCCTGGCTATCTTAAACAGTGCTGCAGTGAACATTGTGGTAGATGTATCTTTTTGAATTATGGTTTAAGAAGAAATATATTTTAGACTAAGATATGTTCTCTAGAATCTGACATCTTGAGTTCAAGTCCCAGCTCTACTATTTGCTAGTTACGTGATTTGAACAAGTTTCTTACCCTCTCTGTACTTCAGTTTCCTCATGTCTAAGTTAGAGATAATAGAGGTTGTTATGAGGATTAACTGTGATAATTCTTATGTAGCACTTAGCCCAGTATGTGGCACATAGGATGTCAATAAACATTAGTTGTTATTTTTGAAATGTAGTGAATAAGTGGTTATGGAATTTGCTCACTCAGAAGGCTCTTATGAACATTAACTATATATCAGGGAGTGTACTACGAAGTGAGAATATAGAGATGTATACAACATATCCTAAACCACTAAGAAAATCACAGTCTATTGGCAGAGCAATGTGTTAGTTTGAGTCTCCTGATAAGCAGATGCCAAAAATGTAAGAATTGAAAAATGCAAGATTTAAAAATATAAGAATTTTATTAAGGGAAATACCTGTGAAAGAAAATGAGGAGAGAGCCAAGGAGGCTTGGAGACCTTTAAGATTGTGAGTCTGATGCTAAGCAAAGGAGGGAAGAAAGGTTGGGTGAAAAGTTCAGCAAGGTCACTGGGGAGTCCTTGAGTCAAAATTACATGTTGGAGGAGTCTCATGTCTCTCAAGAATGGCTCTGCCTTAGTATTCAGACATTAGGTTTTTGGTTGTGAGCAAACTGTGAGAAATGTGGCTTTGGAGAAAATGAAGCTCTGGATTTTAGATTGCAGGAGTTGGAGTCCTAGATCAATTATGCTTCCCTGTAGTTGGAGGTTTGCAAGGTACATTCTCATGGCCACCATAGGAAGCTGCATGAGTAATATGGGGAGTGGGCACAGAGGAAAAGGTGACTATCCCCCTGGAAGATTCACACAGGTATTCGCGAAAGAGATACCTCAAGGACACAGAGCTAGCCACATCACAGCCATTGATCATACTTACTGAATTGGTATGGAAGGAAGGAACAAGTCACCCAAGGAAAGTTGGTGGTCAGTGGAATGACTATCACATTGTAGCTCCTGCACTTCTAATAGTTAGAAACATATGTGAGTTCTGCTCCCACATCACTTATTTCCATAGTTTATTTCTAGACATATTCTTGCAGAAAAAGTCTTTTTTTTAAAAAATGTTCATCTGTTTCCACTCTAAACTCATTTAGAACTGGAGGGTTTTGGTTGGATCCCAGAATCACTTGAAATATGGGCTGTGATCAAGCCTTGTATGCTGATGACTATAGGGTGTGTGTAACCCACACAAATGGAAACAATATTCAGATTCCTTACCTGAGCCACCCACTGTAGGCACCAGAACAGTGACTCTGAATGATGACCTGGTTCCTGCTCTCCAAAGAACACTTGAAGAGGTCCTTGTGCCTAGGACTTTGCAAAAACAGAAAAGCAATCAGTTGGGAAGAATTAACTTCAGATTATGTGTGATAGATTTTTACAATAATGGCCTTCAATGAAACACAGCTCCCAGAATTCAAGTTCCTTTGCAGTGTGATATTGACATTCTTCCCATGAAAGGTGGAGCCTATTTCCCCACCCTTTGGGTCTAGATTGGCCACTGTAATGTGGATTCCAGCAGCTAGATAATAAAAACCCTTGTCATTTTGCTTTGGTGCTATTAGAATGCTTCTGTCATTATGTGAAGGAGTCATCTAACTTGCTAAAGAATAAGAGACCATGTGAAGGAGAACTGGGGTACCCCAGATAACAGTCACACCAACTACCAGACATGTGAGTGAAACCATCTTATATCATGAGGCCCTAGCTGACCATTGGATGACTGCAATTACATTAGAAATTCCTTGTGAGATGAGCAGAACGTCCCAGCTGAGTCTAGCCCAAATTGCTTACAAACACAATTGTGAGCAAATAAATGAATGGTGCCTTAACCCACTAAGTTATAGAGTGATTTGTCATGTAGCAATAGACAACTGTCATATAATAGAATTAACTATTTAAGGTTTAACATTGTTATAGATCCAAAGATAATTATTAAATGTTCCCAAAATATTAACAATTTTGAGACAGGATGGTTTAGTGGAAAGGGCTTGGGGTTTGTCTTTGCAAAGTTGGGTTCTGGTCATCTAATTTCTCATCTAACCTCTTTGAGCCTTAGTTTTCTCATCTGCAAACCAGAAAATACAGTTCTAACTGTATAGGCTTAGCGTGAGGACTGAATGACTAAAAATTAGTAAGTCACATGGTGAGTAACATATGGAATTACTCAATAAATGTGAATTTAAATCCCCCATCCTCCTTCAGGCTTATGTATTGTGGGTGCTTCATAAATAAATGTGCAATTTAATTGAGTCCTGCTCTCTGGTTGATTTTCCTTTAGAAGATTTCCATTTTGCTTGATATCTTTGTATCACTAGAAGAGTAAATTAAATTAAACTTACTAGCAATGATTTATATATTTTTTACTCATCGAACAAGGATTTGGGAGGAGATGGATAGGTATGTGTATTCCTGGATTTATTATATGGGTACTGGGGGTAAAGAAAAGTAGTATTAATAAAACAAGTATGTGACCAGGGGAATGCTTAATGAGTACAAGATTTACTTTTGGGATGATGAAAATGTTTTGGAACTAGATAGAGGTTGTGAGTGCAAAACACTGTGAATGTATTGAATAGTTCACTTTAAAATGGGTAATTTTGTTATGTGACTCTTACCTCAATTTTTAAAAAGAAAAAAGGTATGTGGCTCATGACGGCAATGATCTGGGTTGGAGTTGATGAAGCTGTGAAAAGTGAAATAGAAAAACACAAGGCCCTATAAGGGAGTAGAAAGGGACTGGTGTAATCCATTCAGCAAGGAATTATTCAGTTGTTATATGGATCAACGGGGTCATGGGGCAGGATATAAAGAGCTATTTGGATGGCCAGGCAATCCATGAATTAGAAGAGAAGATGTATGCTCTGCTACAACAGGGCTGAATTTCTTTCTCCCCTACAAATGTGGTACTGACCCCTGTTCAGTATTTTTCTTATATGGTTTCACTAGTCTAGAATGCTGACTGGCTTCCCTGAGATAAACATTTATATGCTAATACTGCTTTTTAATTTGGGAGGGAGGCGATCTCAGAACCAAGAGAGAGAGAAAGGGGGATTTAATATAGAGAAGGAGGTAAATGTATGTAGGCGTGTTTCTGGCTGGCAGTAGCTTTGCAGCTAACATATTTGGTTTTCAGCCTCCCTCCTCTCCCATCAGTGAAAATGTGCCCTATTGAGCATCAATTCTGCCATACTTTAGGCTGTGTGATCTAAACCCCAGTGGCTGCTGGGAAAACAAGTTCCAGGACAGCAGCAGCAGATGCATCAGCAGAATGAGTCACAGAATACAGAATGAGTCACTAAGGAGGTGGGCGGTGTGCAAGCCCGCAGCACTCCATACTGGCCCACCTGTAGCCTGAAGCCCCATGGGCCTGGGTAGGTGAGCCCGTGTGAGTGTGTGGGTGCTAAGCAGGTCACATTGTGCCTTGTGCCTCAGCAACAGCAGGGAAGCCCTGGGTGCAGGAGGCAAGAGTTGTGTGTTGCAACATATGAGGCGAGGGTCTGTTAGGTTATTCCTGAAACATAAAAATCTAGAACTGCAACCGTAGTGGGCCTAGCTGTATGAACAGGCAGAGTGCCAAGGTAACATGGCCCCCACCATGAAGGTGGTGGAGGAGCTCAATAAGCCTCACTCCAGTGAAGATAAACCCCTTCTTCTGCAGCTTCCAAGAATGCGGTTGGTGCTAGGTCGTCTTCCTAATCTGGTCATCAGTAGCTTCAAAGAAAATTCTTTGTTTAGCAAATCTGGGAAGATGAATAACTGGGTTAGGTATTCTAATCTGTACTATTTCTTTAATGCTATCCTCCAGATCACAGCAATTTGACATTGTCCTGTAAATGTTGGACATTTACATACCCTAACACCCAGCAATTCTACTTCTAGGTAAATATCCAACAGTAACTCTTAAAATGTGTACCAGGATACAAGATTGATCATGGAACCCTGGTCATAATGGTAAAAATCTAGAATTTATTTTAAAGATAAATAAATAAACAGAACAAAATAAAGTAAAATAAGATTAGGCCCAAATAAGAGTATCTCACGAAGCATGGATCATCATTAATTTAATTCTATATACTCAACATTCTTTAAAACACATTTTTTTCTTCTTATTCTGAATCTCAGTTGCATCACGGCATAGAGCACTTGGAATTCCTAGAATACAGTGATATATATATTTACCACCTTTGTACATGTTTTTTTGGCCTACTGTGCTCTTTCTGTAGTCATTCCTTCTCATCCTCTAAGCCTCAGCTTAAGTGAGTATCCTTCCTCTGGGAAGGAGCAGTGGAGCATTTCTAAAGACCAAGATATAGACAGTTGCCTAGTCTGTTTATTCATGAGGCCAGCCCTCCGCGAGTAGTGATATGGTGATGTGATCATTGGCCCAGCACAGGTTAGCTGATACCTCATTCATGTGGTAGGTAGAACAGAATCATGAAATTATGATGAGCTTCCTAGTAGAGGGTACATGTTTTTTTAGAAAACTGGAAATAAGGATGATCAGGCATATGGGGAAAGTGTGAGCAAAGGCATGAAAGAGGGAAAGCATAAAATATATTCCAGGAAGAATGAGAGGTCCAGTGTCTGTCATGTAAGTATAGAAGTAGGAGGCTAGAGCCTGATAAGTCCAACATATTGATCTAGGGCTAAAGTTTGAAAGGTCTTGAGTATCTTATTAAGGAACCTGTACCTTATACTGGAGACCACGTGAAATCGTTGAGTGACTATAGGCAGGGAGGAGATGATCAAAGCTCTTTTTAGGAGAACTATTTGACAATGGTGTATAGAAAAGATTGGATGAGAGACTTTCAGAACCTGTACAAAGAGCCAGAATACACACATGGGGTGTGGGTGTTCAGAATATTTTGGACACCAAGCCTTACTGAAAAGGCTGTTAATGTGTTTCTGAAACAATAAATGAAGCTTGGTCCAAAATGGGGAAAAAAAAGTCATGAAGTCAAAAGCCATGAGGGTTATCAGTAAGTCAGAATGAAAGTCAATGCAAGATTCTGAGTGTTGCAAGTAGGACTCCTGCTTTTGTGTGATTATGAAGTAGGGAGCAATGTCAGAAAGCTCAACAGAACTATGAAGGGCCAGGTTGGAAACTGCATGAGGTTGACCTATTTGGAAGTGAGAGTAATGGTTTTACAGGAGATATAAAGAATATAAAGAGGACTAGTGGCCAGAGGCTGATGTTTTGCCTATGGGAGTTCAAATTATTCTGGATGATACTACTTTACCCCTTTCAAGTCTCCAATCTACACCATGAAGACTTCTTTTTCTCTTTTTTTGGGGGGGGGAGGGGGGCTGCACTGCGTCTTAGTTGCAGCACGTAGGATCTTCCTTGCCCCACGCAAGATCTTCTTTACGGCATATGGGATCTTTAGTTGCAGCATGCATGCGGGATCTAGCTCCTTGACCAGGGATCGAACCTGGGCTCCCTGCTTTGCGAACACAGAGTCTTAGCCACTGGACCACCAGGGAAGTCCTGACCATGCAAAGACTTCTGCACAGAGAAGTTAGGTAAATATCTAATAGAATGCTGGAGCTCTGATGTAATCAGCCACAAATTAATATCAAAATAGCTTCATGACCAAGTTAGACCACTAAATTACTCTGGAAAAGTAGTCGGACTTTTGAGTGCCTGACTTGCCTGAGTACCACCTTGGAGCTCTTGGCTCCTATAAAACGTTAACATGACAAATGAGAGTTTTGATCATGCCAGATATAACAATATCCATTTGTTTAATTAAACATTTGAGGCTGCTTTTAGTGTGGCTAATTTTTTAAAATGTTAAAAATAAAATTAAACACATAATTAAGCTGACAAAAGATAAAGACCCTGATGCTCCAAGTTGAAGGCAGGTAATTTATATGGATCTGGGTCCCTGAAGGCACCACAGTTTATTAAAGTTACCAAGGCAAGGATGTGATAAAATATTTTATGCAGTTTTTTAAAGGCTAAATTGCTCTGACACTTTTAAAGTTCACAAGATGCAGTCAGTTAGGATGCCTTGTTAGCTAGCTATTGTTTCTCTTTTTGAAAGGGTCCAGAACTTGAAGCTGGGCCCTTCTTCCTTATTTCTTATGACTAAAAGCATTCATAGACTACCCATGGTTGGTCAAATAATCAGAAATTCACAGGTGGATAGACCCCAAGAGTTTATTATTATTAACAGTAATGAATTGAGAGGATCCATGCTCAGTGTACCAATACTGAATATGACTCAACTATACATCTCCTTCCACCTTCCCTACCTCTCTCCTTTTAATCTCCCTTCCTCCCTCCTTTCGTCCTTCTCCTGCCTTTGTCTTCCTTTCTTTTTTCCTTCCTTCCCACCACCCCTTCCTTGTTCCCCCTCTTCCTCCTCTCCTTTCTTCTCTCCTTCCCTCCCTCCCTCCTTCCCCTTGTCCCTTCCTGTACCATTTACTCCCTCTCTTCTTAGCACCTTATCAAAAATATGCTACTCATTAAATCATCTTTCAACTTTGGAGTTCATGACTTAATGGCATTTCCCTAGCTAAGTTAGAAATATCCTCTACAACAACTCTCCAAAGTTGACATTTGGTCTCCACTTGTATTCTTCTAGCCATGGCCACTCATTACCTTCCAAGGAAATGTCTTTGCTAAATAAAGTCAAACTTGTCTCCCTGCATTTCCTCATTGAGCAGATGATTCTCTCCTCATACTCTCTTCTTTGATACTTCCAACACAACCTTCTTTCTGAATCTAGAAATGCTCTTCACTGTCCTATCCATGTACCATGTCAATTTCTTCCTTCACCCCTTTGTTCTTGTTAGTAGCCTTCCAGAAATTCTTTCCTCTGTCTAAATTTTTGAAGTATCATCTACCTTCCTCACTAATCTGACCCTCACTGAACTGTGTTAACATTTCTGGTTAGAAGCAACCTGATGTACGTGACATTGACTGGGACATTTCAGGAGTATATATTACACATTATTCCACTTAGGAGCTATTTTAAAGTATCATAGTACTGTTTGTTTATGGAAAGGCAAGAGTAGTAAAGAGTCCTGAGAAGGCACTAGCTACCACACAGTGGGGAGCTGAGAAAGCTTCATGTGCTGAGATCTCTAGTTGCTCGAAATTTATAGAATCTCTGGTCACATTCAGTTGAATAATCAAATGTGCAGGGGGAAGATGAAACCAGTGGAGTGTCTCACAGGTGAGTGGGGAACAGTGACTGGAGATAAAAGGTAGATGATATTCCAAATTTTAAGCAAGCAGACATAATTTTGGTTGGCCTATCAGTAGGTAACAGGTAACAAAATGAATTCCAGGAATGTAAAGTGACATTCCAGAAGTTATAACTTTACTAAGTAGCAGACTTGGACATGAATACAGAGCAACGCAGCCTAGAAAGATTACAAAGTAGGTCATCAGAACCAGAGCTCTGGACCCCTGGCTTCCAGTAGCACTTTGGCTATGCCTCTGTCACATCATAGTTTGTCTAAGATTATAGTTGTTTTTGTGCCTCTTTGCCTCCTCCTTGGGCTAAAAAGCTCTCTGAAAGCAGAGTCTGGGCCTCATTCATTAAAAAAAAAAATCATTTATTTATTTTGGCTGCGCCGGGTCCCAGCCGCGGCACCCGGGATTTTCACTGTGGCATGCATGCAGGATCTAGTTCCCTGACCAGGGATCGAACCTATTGGGAATTCAGAGTTCTACCCACTGGGCCACCAGGAAAGTCCCCTCATTCATTTTTTATTGCATCAACACAAAAATCCTGGTCTCAGGCCACTGGGTGATAGCGACTTTAATGGATTGCCTCTGGGCACACTTGGGAGGTATGCTTCCATGTAATACTTGGTGCCCCAAAACTAAGGCAGCTGAGCTGGTGGTCTTCCTATAAGTGTCCAGGGCTTTATCCCACTACTCTAACCTGCGTTGCCTTCCTCTAGACTCCTAATTGGTCTCTCCACTGGTGTGCCTGCATTATCACTCCCACACCACTCCCACATCTAGGTGTAATTGATATGTTCCTAGAACTATTTCCTGAGTAAATTTATCCTCCTAAAACATATCCCTTGGTACCCTCACAGTCACACAACCTGTAAAATTCAGTATAAATTCTTCATTGCAGCTTTCAAGGTCCTACAAAATATGATCCTAACCTACCTTCACAGTCTTATTTCCTACATCTCCACAAATTGGACCATATACTATTTCTCCAAACATGAATAAACCATACCCACCCAACTTCCCCAGCTCTGTGTTTTTGCTCAGGCTGACTTACAGACCCACAATGTCTTATTATTCCCTTTTTATTGAAATACTGTTTATCTTTTAAGGCCCATATCAAATGCTCCCCTCTCCATTAAATCTTTCCTGATTTCCAAAACAGGTGGGCTCTTCCTCCTCCAGACTCCTTTAAGGCTTTATTCTTCTTTTAGTAAACATCCTATATTTTGAATTAAATCACTGTTATAATGTGTGATTTTATTCATTCATTCATTCATTTACTCAATAGACATTTATTGAACATGAGTACCTGCTTTTTTGTCAGGCCCTTTACAAGTTGAACAAGATTGGGAAGTCACTGCAATTGAAGGGCTCAAAGTCCAGTGGAGGAGACAAGATATTTGTAAACATACACGCACACAAGTATAGTGTGGTAGCCCTAAAAATACGTATGAACGGAAGCCTATAGAAGCAAAAGGGAAGAAACCAAGAACTTTACTTACTAGGAAGGTCAGAGAATCTATCATAGCTTAGGCAACATTTGCACTGTGACCAAGGAATGAGTAAGAGTTTGTCTAAATCAGAGAATGGTGGCTCAGTAAAGTGGATTTTTACCAAGTTATAATCTTAATGAGAGGGGAAAGTGTTTTCTTCATCTCTTTATTCTCTTTCACTCTGCCTTGCACATAATCAATGTTCAAATAAATATTTGTTGAATGAATAAATGAAAGACTGTGTGAAAGAATGCATTCTCCAGAAACCAGCATGATAAGGCACACACTATAATAGTTCAGAGAATTACGCTGAATGAATGCTTACTGTAAGAGAACCAATCTATCAGTTGCTGAGGGGCTACGTTAAAAATGCAGACATGATAAATTATAACTATACATAAATATTTATCTTCATTTGGGTCGTCTCCTGAGGAAAATTTCTAGAAATGGACTTCCTGAGAACTGATAAATATTACTGAATTACTTTCCAAAAGGGTGTATCAAGCAAAAGAACAAAGGAACTCATAGTTATTGATTGCCTATTATGCGTCAGTTGCTGTGCTATCAGTTTTTATGTGCATCATCTCACTGGCGTCTGACAACAATATCGAGGACTAATTATTTCTATTTTACAGAGGAGAAAACCAAAATTCAGACAGGATAAGGGACCTGCATTAGATCTCATAAGTAGTAAACGAAAGAGTCATGACTCAAATTCATATCAAACATTTTGAAGCCCAAATTCTGTCTACTAGTATACACAGTTCAAAGAATAAGTTTATTACATTGGTTTGGCTGGAACAGTAGATCTGTTTGGGCATTCATGGGAGATCAATTTGAAGGAAGCTCAGCTGAACAAAAATATGAATGCTAAGTTGAAGGATTTATTTTTGTTGTCACAATCAAGAATGAGTAAACATCACCCTTGATTTTTTACAAATATGAAACATTCATTCATTTGCTCATTTATTCATGTATCAAACATTTATTGAGAATGACTATAATGTCATGTGACTTATATATACTCTGGAATTTATGCATGCAAACATATGATGTTTCTTTTAAAGTATCTACAGAAATATGTGGCAGGTGTTTAGAAGGGAATGCCAAATGCTGGAGAGAGTAATTTTCAGGGACATCATGAAAAAGTAAGGTATGTCATAAAAATAATCATCACCATTACAGTTTATTATGATACTTGTTAATATAGTAACTAACAGTTATTGGTTGCATTCAATGTATTGACCATAATGCTAAGTGCTTAACATATATTATCTCAATTTTCATAATCCTCTGAGAATGTTATTATTATCTCTGTTGCCCAGGTGAGAAAAAAATGAGGCTCAGATAGGTTGAGTAACCACCCAAGATCAAATAGCCAGTAAGATTGTACTTGTTGACTAGATGAGTAATTTTATCTTCATTTTACAGATAGGAAAATGAGGCTCAGAGGTGCAAACATTGAAATTTTCTCAAGGCCACACAATGAGTTAGTAGTTTTCAGATGGCTGTTTCTCAAGAAGCAGAATCCTGGGAGGGATTGTCAGCTAAGTCAGCATTTTTCAATCTTTAATCCACATGTAGATTACTTGGAGATCTTATTAAAATGCAGATTCTGATTCAGTAGTTTGGTGGTGAGACCCGAGATACTGCATTTCCAACAGGATTCAAGGTGATGGCAATGCTACTGGTTTATGAACCACACTCTGAGTATCAAGGAACTAAATATATTGAGTTTACTGCATACCAGGAACTCTTCTATGAATTTATCATGTATTAATTCATTGAATTACCACAGTGACCCTATGAAGTAAGTACTATTTTTACCTTCATTTTAAAATCAAGGAAATCTAAGAAGCACGAGAGAGGCTGAGTATCTTGCCAAATGAATCAGTGGTGGAATCAGATTAACAATTTAGGCAGTCTGACTCTAGAACCCATCTATGCTCATGAATATTATGTGTTACTGTCATATGAGAGCAAAAGTTAGACACATTTTGTAATAGTTCAGTGTCAATAAGAGGCCTGGTGTAGGGGAATTTTACAGGTGTTGGTCATGACGAGAAAAAAGCAATTAATGATATAACTCAGCATAGAGCATGGAAGAAACAGAATTTGAATCCAGGTAAATCTGGTTGTAAAATCCATTATCTCTTGATGATGCTAGGAACAGACTTCACACTATACTCAGCAAGGATCCACTGAATGCCTACAATGTACCAGACACTAAGGACATAATGGTGAGCAAGACCAGCAATGGCCCCTGCTTTCATGGAATGTGTATTATGGTTAGAAGAAAAATATATAATAATAACAAATATTGAGTGTTTACTATATGCTAGATCCTGTCTTAAGCAATTTATGTTTAATCATCATAACAGCTCTGTAAAATAGGTACTAGGACTGATGAAGAAACTCAGGCATAGAGAAGTAAGTAACTGCCCTTGGGCCACAGTTAAATAGCAGAACTAGGAATTAAATCCAGGCAGTCTGACTTCAGAATCTCTATTTATTACCACTGTGTTCTAGGCCTCTATAAATAAATGAATATAGAGTGTAATAAGAGCTAGGATGGAACTAAACAAGATGCTAAGGTAGAGGAAAATAGGAGACCTACTTTAGATACAGGGGACTGAGAATGCCTTTCTGAGGAATAGGACATTTTATCTGAGGCCTGAAAGATGAGAAGAAGCTTGTCATAGAGAGAGTCAGAAGAGCATTATGCATAAAGGGAACAGAATTTGCAAAGGCCCTGGGATGGGAAAGAGCACAGAATATTTGAGTAATTGAAATAAGCCAGTATGCAAGAAAAAGAAAAAAAAAAAAAAGATGAGATTAGCCTGGAGAGGTAGGCAGAATTCAGATTATACAGAGCCTTGAAGATCATGAAAGGGAGTTTGGATTTTGTTCTAAATATAATAGGAAGCCATGAGAGGGTTTTACACAAGGGATTAAAATGATTGTGTCTATCTTGAAAAAGAGAATTCTGGTTGCTAAGTGGATCATAGATCAGAGAGTTCATGGCAAGAAACAAAAAAAATCATTTAGTAGCCTAGGGGAGAGATGACAGTGGCTTGGATCAGGTTGTCGGCAAGAGTTGAAAACAGTGATAATGATAGAATTAACTAGGAAGAACAATGTGAAAAAGAGGTACAGGACAGCTCTTATAGAGGGAGCCAGTGATCTGAGGTGTGTGGTCAGAAAATAGAGATGCTAGTCAAGAGACTCTGGCTGAAGATGGCCAATATGCAGCTGATTTCTCCATCGGAATATCAGGTACTTCATGGGAGAGAGGGAATACCATACAATTATCAAAACTGGTTCATATCCTGCTTCAAGCTTCAAGCAGTTAACATCCAAATCAATTTTAATACTGTAGAACCAGAATGTTTCTTGTAGTTCTGCAGAGGGGAAACACAATCTACAAATTTCTGTATGCTTATTGTGAATAGTTGAGATAAGCTAGGATAGAGAAAGGATATAAAACATTCCATACAAATATAATATAACTTTAAAAGTCTCACTTCTTTATCTGCACACATCATCAAATAATGTTGGTTAAAGAGATTAATTTGAAGCAAAGGGGAGCTACAATTTACCATCACATCTGAAAAGCCAAAAAATTATATTTTCATCTCATTTCAATGGGGGCACCACAGAATTATCTGAAAACACTCCTTTAAAACCTCCTATCCTTGGAGTTATTTTAGATTTGGGTTTAAAACTTTGCTCTGCCACAAATTTTCTGGGCAAGTCAATTTATCTCTCTGAGTCTCAATTTTGCCATCTGCAAACCAAGACCTAAAAGCCCTATTGGCAAGTGGTTGTAATAATAAAAACTAGTGTATTCCAAGTGCCAGGCATATAGTGGATACTCAACAAATGATGAAGGAAACGTATTGTTCTGTAAGTACTAAGTACTGAATCTGGCCCATTGTAATCACGGGGGCTTGGGTATCTCTGATGGCCTCATCTATAGGAACCTGAGGGGTTGATCTTTCAAACCTAAGAAAGTCTCAAGAAACTTTGAAACTCATAAGTGTAGTCAGCCCTGACTTGAACTAAATTCATTCAACAATCAATTAACATAAATTAATTCTTTTATTTGTTTCTGTGTTCCAAAGGATCTTAGGCTAAATGTTGAGAAATAATCTTTCAATTACCTTCTAATGATTATATTGTATTGTTTGCATTTTATGGTGACCAGCCTTCAAAATGGCTCCTAATGATCCTCAACCTACATTGCACCAGAGCTAGTATGTGTGATAACACCGTTGAGATAAGGTTATAAAAGACGCTACAGGTTCTATCTTGGTTCTCTCTCTCTCTCTCTCTCTCCATTGGATTCTTCACTCTGGGTGAAGCCAACTGCCATGTCATGAGAACTTCTTTGGAGAGGCTTATGTACCATGTGGCGAGGAACTGAAGCCTTCAGCCAATAGCCATGCAAATGAGCTTTGGAAGTGGATCTTCCAGGATCAGCCAGGTTTTCAGATGACTGCAACCTTGGCTGATAGCTTGACTGAAACCTCATGAGAGACCCTGAACTAAAACAATCCTACTAAGCCATTCCCAGATTCCTGACTCTCAGAAAATGTGAGAGATAATGAAGTTATAAGCTAATATGTTTTAGAGTAATTTGTCACACAGCAGTATATAGCTAATACACTATTTTGCTACTCAAGTCTAAGGAAAATTGTCATTTACATTTAATAGCCCTTTCTCAGCACTTTGACTTAACTCTTGTATTAGTATCTGGGGTTCAGAGTTTCTTATCTATTGTCTAATCTAGGCATGATTGTGGTCAGGATGAACCCAAATGTCAGGATAGGCAACTGTTACCCTGATGGTTTGAGTAAAAAGAAATATGTGATATGGAAGTCCATAACCAGGCTGGAGTCAAAAGACTGATTTCAGATTGTTGAAGCTGCTTGGGCAGGAAACGAGAATCAGAGGCTCAGCCTGGGACCTGACACTTAGCAGGTACTCAGATATCTGTTGATAGAGATTCCTCACACTTGAACCAAGTCAACCCATCCATAAGTAGATGGATTTGTCTCTCTTACAAAGGGCATGCTTCCAGATCCAGACTGCAACAACTGTGCCATGTACTTACAGGTATCCAGTGGCTATGAGAAGACCGGGAATCTGTGTGTGTGTGTGTGTGTGTGTGTGTGTGTGTTTGCACATGCAAAAGTGCATGAAATTATGCTTACATGTGTGTGGCTGTACCAAAACTAAGATTTATTTCCAATTTTTCTTTTAAATTCAGCACAGTTACCATGTTGGGAACTGCTCTACTTTGTCAAATGAAGAGCAGCTTATCATGTGGCCATTTACCTGACTCTGGGCACATTCTCTTTCATCCTGGAACTGTCATCGCAGATGGCAGAGGCAATACCCCGTGTGGCTACAGTTTGAGAAAAGTTAGGGTATAACCATAGTATAGGAAAGAGGCAGCTGGCTAACTCCTCCTTTGCAGGGCAGGCCAAGTTTGCCAGATCAGCTAGGGAGATCATGTTTGCAGCAAAGATCCCAGACCATACCCAGAAATGGGCATTGTTAACACTGCCAACTCATCATCTGTGAGTTCCCTGTCATAGTGACTTATCTTTATTAGAAATCTGTTTAATGTCCCATGTGGAGCTGAGAAGATAACCCCCTCAGTCTTATTTCATCTACCTACTGATGGAGACCCACTTCCCTATTTTCCTAGATTTTGGTATCTAGGAGTATGGTGTGTGTAATGGTTAAGAGACTGGACCCTGGAAGTCAGACTGTGTGACTTCAAATCCTGGCTCTTCCACCTAATATCAGGGAAACTTGGGAAAGCCCATCTTCAACTCTCTAAGCTTTATTTTCCTGAACTGTAGAATGGGATAAAAATAGCTCCTATCTCAAAGGATTGTTGGAATAATTAATTAATGCATATAAAAATCTTCAAACGGTGTGCCTGGCACACTGTAAATATTCAATATTTCTTAGCTATTTTTGTCATTATTAGTACTATGAAGCAGCTTGGTGTAGAAGAAAGAACTTGGGTTTTAGGGTTGGATGCAGTTTTTGGGTGACCTTGACAAGTTACTCAGCCTCTTTGAAACTCTATTTCTTCATCTGGAAAAGGAGAAGATATTATCTACACTGGAGTGTTATTTTAAGGATTAAATAAGATCATACATGCATAAGATCTGAGACATAGTAGGTAAAAATAAATTATATTTCTTTTCTGCTTCTTTAGCTAGGTTATAAGTGCTAACTCAGAAATCTGATATTTATGGAAAAATGGCATCCATTCTCCTTAAAAAATGTACGTGAAGAAGAGTGCACTGTTGTACGGAAAGGGGAGTGGTTCTGTGTTTAGCATCAGATGGGCAAAAGCATTTAAGTTCATGGTTGGATGCTTTTGAGTTCCTATGAAAACAAAATCCAGCAGATATAATTAAGTATGCAACATTCGGAATGGAAGCAGGCACTCCTCTTCATTGTGTGGGCAATAAAACCTGGAAGAAAAAACAATCGATATGTTGGTTCAATTAAGTTTTCAGCTACCAATAACTAATTTCAGTCGTCATGGTTTTTCTAAGGTCTAAAATATATTGCTTATTCTTCTTAAAATATTAATATAGCCCTGAATTATTTATTGAGCCAAGAAACACTGTACTCTTTTAACATGGAAGAGAATGGAAGGTTATTTCATGTCAGCACCATAGAAGACAATAATAAATCTGAAATGTAAATAATACCTCTGAGAATAGAGCCTGGTTGAAGGCCAAAACAGGTAATTTCTAGACTTTCTTTTGTGATAAAGAAGTTGGAAAGCCATGGAAAAATGCTGTTCTGGGCTTCTGATTCTTTTAGGGTTGGCAGCATCTTGTGGGCTGTTTATATCATTCTAGAATGTTTTGATCATTTATAATACTATTTAATTTCATGTCATTAAAAGAACCTACTATAATAATAGCAATAGCTATCATTTACTGAGATTTTATTGTGTCCTGGGCACTATGCTAAGTGTTTATATATGTTACCTCATCTATACTCTTAACTCTGTAAAGCAGGTACTGTTACTGTCCCTATTTTACAGAAGAAACTGAGATCCAGAGAGGTTAAGTGTTTTGAATTCCTGGCCTCTGACTCCAGAGCTCTTTTCTTTTCTTTTTTTTTTTTTTTCCAGAGCTCTTTTCTTGATGAAATAACTTACCACTTTCACTCATAGACAGCATTAATCCCTCCTGCCTCTCTCATTCAACAGCTGAATGCCTTGTGCTTCTACTTTACTCTGCCTGGCTTTGTAAATGTTTGTTTATGTTGGTATTTTCCACTATTGCAATGGAAAGAGCATGGTCTTTGAAATTAAACAGAGCTGGGCTTGCTTTCCACATCTTCCCCTTACTAGCAATGTTACCTTGGATTACTTAGGGCTCAAAATAAATCTCCAAGGTGGGAACTATTTTATCTCAGTTTATCACTCAGTAATCTGGGGCTTAGAGGGGTTAAGTACCCTGACCAAGGTCTTACTGCAAGTATGCGGAGGAGCTGCATTCGAACCCAGGTCTGTCAGAAGACTCCAGATCTCATGCTTTTAGTAATTTGTCTTATCTACATGATTGAAAGTATTTGGAGTAGCAATTTGGTGACTGGGAGATCATCTAGAAGCCCCCTAATTTTGCAGATGGAAACCAAGGCCCAGAAAAAGGGAGACGGTGCTCAGGACACATGCCGAAAGCGTGTACTATGAGTTCTGTTTTGCTTTGGAATATATATGTCTAGTCTTTGAAAATTCACTACTTCTCTATGTAAGTGAAGTTTCAATCACATAGATTAAAGGAAAATGAAAATTTATAGAGATGTTACTGTCTGCTTAATTTGATATATTATATAAATCATATAATACTTATAGCAGCCTCATTGTTTGGGTATTATTATCTCCATTTTACAGATGAGGAGATTGAGAAAAGGGGGGTTAGTACCCCTGGGTTCTGCTAAGCAGTGGTTTGAAATATTCCTGTTGAGAAGGGCTCTGCTCCCTCTCTTGATAGAAAGGCTACTCACTCTGCTAGGTAGTGGTATAAAGGAAGCTATTGTGGAGTGACGCACATGGAGAAATTATCTCTCTTCCTTTTGGTCTCATTGGAATGACTTTTATTTGGGGTGACCTTGAGTTTCTTTTCATCATTAAGGGAGATATACTGTGTGTTTAAATACTGCAGTATTAATAATATTTGCCTGGGTGCAGAGTCGAGATCAATTTTTCATGTGCATCATTCTTCATGCAGCACTAGTTGAATTTCAAGTAGATCCTTACCTTCACCTCTCCTCCCTCAGTGACAATCTCCAACAAGGAGGACGGCAGGCCTGAGACTCCTTATGCACAGGAGAGATCAGAAATGCTTCCCTAGGTCAGCCCAAGATTCTTCGTTGATAAGGGCACCATGAGGCAGCTGTGAGGATGTGGTAGGTATCTTCTTGAAGCTGAACTTTGTACCAGAGGATGCAGAGTCAAACTCCTGAACCTCCCATAATATTCTGTGACTCCATTGTCTTATCCGAGTCACCTCCATCCCTTCTTCTCCACCTCCCCCCTTTCATCTGTCCTACTTCAAGCATTCATTGAACATCTATAATATACCAGGCACTGTACCAGAGGCTGGGGATGGGGACAGAAAAAATAAAAATTTCTAGTTTTCAATGGACCTCCCCGTCCTGACTGGGAGGCAGACACAGAGCAGTGTGATTGACACTATGATCTAGAGAGGTACAGGGAATTATTTTTTTTTAAGTTTCTTGGTAGGGTCCAAGTTTCTTTCTGCCTGAATTATATTTATTTTGTAACCCCCATGTGAGTGAAATTTTACACTCATTTCCCCAGATAGCTTCTTGGCATGTGGCCAGATCAGCTCATCTTCCAAATCTCCAGGGTATATTTGAAACAGGGGACAGGTGTGCTTACCCTCAAGTCTTGCTAATAAATCTAGTTAACAAAAACAGCATTAATTTGGTGATTTGTACATGAAACTTTATACTCCCTCCTCCCATGCTTACCAAATACCTCTTCTTCTAAGGACCCAACCTTAGAAATGTGTGGGAAGCAGCTCTAGGTGGACCTTCCATGCTAATCTTATTAGCCTTTCTGATGCTCTTGATGCAATCCATGGGATTATCCTCCTTCCCATTCTCCTGTTAATCTGTCCCAGGTCTTGGAAGCTGATTTACTGGGCTTACTGGGCTTGACCAGAGTCCCTTCAAGAAGAGAAATTGGTTCTGATTCATCTCTGAAACCCCAGGTCCACGCAGCACAGTGACTAACACAGAGCAGACACTCAAGGGGATGTTTGAGGGAGGAAGGGAAGGGAGAAAGAAGAAAAGAAGGGAAGGGAGAAAGAAGAAAAGAAGGGAAGGGAGAAAGAAGAAAAGAAGGGAAGGGTAAATAAAGTTGGGGAGAGAAGGGAAGAAGAATAAAGGAAGGCAATGTTCCCATTTCATTACCTACTCCACCAAGACAAGGAAGGTTTTTGTCATTCAGTGGTGGTAGCATAGTGGTAAAGAGGGAGTCTGAAGTAACCCAGATAGATAGGGTGCTGTCCACCACATACTAAAGCTCTTTGAACTTTAGCCCTTTTTTTACGTGGGAATAATAGTACCTACTTCTTAAACTTACTATAAAAGTTAAACTAATGTATATAAAATACTTGGTGTAATCCGACACGTAGTAAGTGTTCAATAAATGTTACACTTTATTAGTATGTTTTATTAGTATTTATTAGGTATGTTTTATTAGTATTTATTAGGTTTTTTTTAATCTCATTGTCTCTTTCCCTCCTGTATTTTTCCTACTTTTTACCTTCACCATGAGCAGGAAATTCCTTCCTCAGAAAGCATTATCTCTTAAACCCAGCATTTCTCAAAGTGTTCTGCAAAACAGATGTTAATAGGGTTATGTAAAGGAAGGATTCATATTTAAATAAATTTGAGAAGCCTGGATTAAAAATAAATTAGCCAGATTCTTTACAGCAGGACTTTTTATAAGATTGGAATGTGCTATTACACATAGTAAACCTTGAGAGGGGGCCAGCACATACAGCATTCCCACAGTTATTTGACTATAGATGCTCTCTCCCTCGTTTCTTCCCAGACTATCTTCTGGAATTAGTGTTCTTAAGGACTTATTTGCCCAACACTGCCTTAAAGAATTACCACACTGTTTTTTCTGTCCCTGTCAGAGGACAGGAGTCAGTTCCATAGATTATTTGTTTACTTACTGAAGCACTCCATTAACAATTTTTTTTAACTATCAATGGGAAAGGACAAAAATTTCCCGGAGCCTCCTAGGCTTTCTTCATGTGTATATATTTTTTAAAAAGGAGTTAAAAATTTTATTTTCATCCAGCTATTCATTTAACAAATATTTCTGAGAATCTGTGTGTTGGGCTGCTCCCCGCAGGCCTACAAGGCCTGTGCTTGCCCAGCTTCAAGACAGAAGAAAGAGCCCAGAGTCAGCAACAGAGACATCAGTGGTTTAGTGGATGCGGGAGCTTACACATCTGAAGCGAGGTAGTAGAGCCACACCCCACCGTGTATGTTGGACGGTGGGCAGGACATGGTGGCAGTCTGCGTTCCTGGTGGGAGGAAGGGGAGATTGCCAGTTATAGGGGGAGTTATGTCGGGTTGGCTCACTAGTTACCAGGGAAACCAGCAGAAGGGCAGGCCCCTCCCCACCCCTTTGATAAGAAAGATCGATCACTAGCTGGGGCCTAGGGCAAGCATGTAGGAAGGTCAGTCATGTGAGTAGGGTGTAGGTAAAGCAGGCACTGGTCGAGCAGGGGATTACAGAGAGCAAGAGAGCAACCATCTTGAGTGGCCTGACTATACATTATGTTTGCCACTCATAGTGCTGAGCGTTGCTGGAGTGTAGGACTGATACAGAAAAAGGCAATCAAACTTTCAGTTGCAAGTAGAGTGAATAAGAATCTACAAGGGAATATGGGAGCTCATCAGAAAATCATTTAACACAGCCCGGAGGAGTCAGAGAAGGGTGCCTGCAGGAAAGATCCTGATAAGATCTCAGAGATCAGTAGGATTTAGCCAAATGAAGGTGAGTAATTGGGGAGAATGAGTCTATAGGAAAGAGGGAACATCATGTGCAGAGAAGTAAGAGACACATGTTGAAAGGAGTTCAGTGAGCTGAAAGATCAAAGTGAAAATAGCACATGCTTATTGCAGCAAATTTAGAAAGTGCTGAAAAGTACACATGACTCAGGAAAATCCCCTCTGATTTCTCCTCTTCAAGACAGCTCTTAAAATTTTATCCTATATCCCGTTAGTCTTCTTTCTATGCATTTTCCCTTTACGTAGTATAGCATAGAATATATTAATATATACATCTGTTTACTCTTAATAGTTCATTGTGAGTATATATGCAGTTTGTGAAAGACTGCTTTGAAGCTTCACTTTCAATCACTGATTATGATATATCTGTGCAGTTGAGACCTGTAGTGACCCTTCAGCTTCAGCTATAATGGAGCGACAGCAGTGCTCCAAACAGTACCCAGTTGTCTTCCTTGATCACCTCTCTGGTGACAAGACTCCACGGTTAAGCCACAAGCTGGACATATTTTATAACAACCTGCACACCTCTAGGGTATGCAAGGCCCCAGGTACATATTTTTGGTGGGGCTCCTGTCTATAGAAATGATTTGATTAAAAATTTTGAAATTCATGGACCCATGTGAAGAATGTGAATTTAGATGAAGATTTAGAGCAACAGTTAGCGAAGAGATATGTTTGGTTATTGTTCAATCAGTGCATGTGAAGCATCCAGACATCATCTTTTCATGTTCTTTATTGCCAAATACATGGTTCCTGGTTAATTTCGCATTTCCCATCTGGAGCAAAAGGAGCAACATCGATATTACTCATGATGCATGGCTCTTTGGAATGTGTTTGTATTGAAACAATATAGATCGCCTTGCCTCTGCCGTTTCCCAATACCATTTATTTAATGCTGACTATATTATTACTCATGGTACCTCATCATTCATAGTGTTGTTAAAGAAAAAAAAATATTCATGACACTTGTTAAAGAATGGTAAAGCAGAGTTTATTCAGAGGGGTTACTGCAGTGGGGTTTTGTAGGGGAGAGAGATCAGACTCAACTCCAGAAACAATAAGGAAAAATGAAAATTTATAACCAAGGAGCAAGAGAAGGTGGTGATCAGTGGATAGAAAAATACAAATTACTAAGAGGAGACATCAGAGAAGAGGAGAGATTCTGGTTAAACCAGCTGAACAGGATTCTTACTGAAGACAGGCCAGGGTGATTAGATGTTACCTGGGGGATAATGGAGGATGAAGAACGTGATTAGGTATTGAGGGTGAGCATATTATCATGGATGGGGATTCCGGCTAAACTGACTTAGCAGGATTCTGGCTAAAACTGAATAATGTGGAGATGAACATGGAAGCCCAAAAGTCAGGGCCTAGGTGAGAGAAGGGAATTCAGAGGAGCCTGAGTAGAGTTTGGTCAAGGAGAGAATCTTTGTTGTGTCTCCCACAAATACTGGTTTCTAATAACTCTTTCAAAGGGTTTTTATGATGCTGCACTGATGATGAACACAAATGCAGGACTCATTCCAAGTGTGCAGGAAAATGTGAATGATAATTCTTGGTCCGGTCATGTTAAATGTACCATCCAGAACCGTATAGCATAAACATAGATCAACATATTTTCCAACCGTGTCTTTTCTTAATCTCTTTAGCTTTAGGCCATAATTACCATATCCCTAGCATATGTGCTCTTCTGATGTTGACTGCACAATGTTAAGTGCCTTCCATATACCACCATCGGTAGGAAGAATAAGCAAGGGACCCATATGTGAAGAGAGAAGAACATACCCATTCACACAAGGAAATTTTGTGCTCATATGGCACACCTTAAGACAGACCTAGGAGAGCACAGCGTTCACACATTAATTGCAAACAATCAGGAGAACCTGTGGGGGGAATGCAGAACAACCACTTCAAAAGACTTCAGAGAAGGTAGGCATGAGATAGGTTCAGCCACTTCTAGAGAACAGCCTGGCTCTGCTGTCCAGGAGGAGACACAGGGTAAAGGATGCCTGCTGCCACCCATGCTGTCTTCAGTTGCTCTAACTCCAGAGACAGCACCATGGTTGGAACATAGACAGGCCAGAGCCAATGCCTGGGCCCATACACATTGCTCAAGCCCAGAGGTCAGTGGCGGACCGTGAACCATCAGTAGCCTAGATCCCTGGACTTGTCCTATAGCCAACATGAGTGGGAGTCACCCCAAATCATCATGTTAGCATTATCCTGGTGGTCTAATATTGCATAATCCTGTAAAAGAAATATCACACCAGCTGACAGAAGTGATCTGCTCTCCCAGCCATCCTCCTGGAACTGGGACCTAGACACGGGCCATAGAACAACCCCATAACCATGAGTCCTAGAGCTCCTCAGGTCATCTGCCTGTTTCTACATGTGAGGAACAGGGGGTAGAGGGTTTGAGAGCACCCTGAGGATGAGAAAGGGGAACCTGGGCACCCTGCCCAATTGTCACTGCTATCCCTGGTTGACCTTAGGCACTAGAGAACTTAGAAAATTTCAAGATAGGCGCTTCTGGTGACCAGGGCCCAGAGGAACCACAGCCAGCGCGGGCACTGGAGAGGGACTTAGACAACTTTCAAAATTGTGAGACCAGAAACAGTGGTCCCACTTAGCAGGGTCAGAAGGCATTACTGAGCCTAGTCTAGAAGTTTCAGTTCTGGCTTAGTGAAAATTTCCAAAGAAATGATTCCTATCTCACCCTCAAAAGTATATTCACAATAGGTAGGTTAGCTGTTGAGGGGAGCTGAGTGAGAAACATGTTTCAGAGAAACATGTAATTTCCATTGTCCTGAAAGAAATAGAAAATAGCCAAATTCCAGAAACCACCATGTAAACACCCCAGTGACATGCTCCTAACTTCACAGGGAACAGATAATAATAGTAATAATGACACCAGTAACAACAGTAATAAGTATAAAATTACAGTTTATTGAATACGTGCTATATTCCAGGAACCATGCTAGATGCTTCCTGCATACGTTACCTTTAATCCTGCTATAACCCTACAAAGTAGATATCACCTCCATTTGATAATATGAAGAAAATAAGGTTCAGGGAAGTGAGGTGATTTACCCAAGGTCACTCAGCTGAGGAGTGGCAAAGCCAGACCCACACAATTTTATAGCCCATGTTCTTTGCATTACCTCTTACTGCCTTTTCTAAGTTGATTAGCAAGTGCCCCTTGAGAGTGCAGAAAAATAGCCCTGTTTGGGCCACAGACTCAGGGTGGTGCACAGGGGCACCTACAGGACCTAAGACTTCTCCCTGCCAGCCTAAGACCTGGCCAGGGTGCTTTGTCACTACCTCCCCACCCCACTCACCTGCCCTTTTCTCGGCCTGAATCACTATCCCCTTCCTTCAAGTCTGTAGCCTCGTCCCTCTTCCCAGTCATGCCATTGGATTTTTCTTTTTTCCTAATTGCATTTGTACGTCAGCATTTCATTCTTCAGTGGGCTAAAATTAGGTGCCCTCCCTTTCTTCACGTAAACAAGCACGTGAAGACTCCTAGCAGATGAGCTTTAAGCTATTGGCCGGCCTTGAAAGTGCAGTTTTCACTGGAAACCTGGGGGCAGCAACTTCTTTTCTTATGAGGTGCTGTGGAAATTCAGAGACCTGGATGCTAGCCCCTGTGTGACCTTGGTCAGGTTACTGCCTCTTTCTGAGCCTGGGTTTTCTAACATATGAAATGGGGTTGTGGGGGAACTTGGGGCGGATAAGATCTAGTTGCACCTTGTTAACCTATTTTCTTTCTCAAACTGACGTGCAACAATAGCATCAAACTGAGCAAACACATCTAGGAATCCCCTTCTCTACGATCACAGTGCAGTGCGGTATGAGAGAAAGAGCATAGGCTTTGGGGTCACAAAGCTCTGGGCTTGAATCCTGCCTTTCTACTTCTGTGTGACCTGGGGAAAGTCATTTAATGTCTGCAGACATCTGTGGGCAGAAAATGTCATCTCCTGCTCTCCTCTTCTGTCTCTTCCCTCACTGAGGCTGCTCCTTTATCAGCTCCAAAGCATCCGTTTTGTGCTGGCTTCAGCACTCTGGGCTTGCTGAAACTGATGAATTGTGACTCTCTCTGACCCCAGTCCTCTTCCTCTTGACCCCCCAGCTGCTCTCTGCCACCAAGCCGTACCTTTATAATCAGAATTTTAGGTTGCTTGTAATGATAATGGATGAGGCAGAAGAATGGCAAACATCTCAATCAGGCCACACAGGGAGCCTGGTATGATCACCCAGGCCCCGTAATGCTCCCTGGAGGGGTTCTGGAGCACTTCTCCGTGTTCTATTCATGGGTTCAGAGCAATGGTGCCCACATGCCAGGTATATCTAATGACGTGGGACACTTACTACCACCATCCCACCTTACAGCTACCAACTCCTCACCCTCTTGGCCAGACACCTGAGGTGGGTTCTCTACTCAGCTGTGTGCTTCCTCTTTCAACGAACGTGTGTTCGCTTATCTACTCAGTCACTCATTAATCAGACACTCATCCATTTATTTAAATTGACAGAGCCACTGGAATGATGTTACCAACCTTTTCGAATCAGCCCCAGCAAGGTTCCTCCTTCCTAGTGTTGATCAAGCCAATAGAATGAGACCAAGTTCTGTGAAGAAGTTTCATTCTTTGGCCAAAGAATAGAGAGGTGCGAGCTTGCGCTCCAGAGCACTGGCCCTCCCCTCTCCCGGACAGGCTCTCTGACAGGCCGTAGGTGGGGCTGCTGCATACGGTGCTCTTCAGCGGGGAGGGGGCGGAGTTCTCGCGGGTTGGGCACAGCTGTGCTGCTCGCACTCCAGATCCGGGCGCACGGGCGGCGTCTCTGCACGCTGGCCAGCGCCCAGCACGCCATCTTGAATTGCAGTGCTGTGCGCAGCGTTTCTGCACAGGACCACCGAACGGAAGTATCTGCGCAGCCGTTTAACACCAGAAACTCTGGTCTGAAGGGCCCGGTGCAAGGCCTCCGAACGCGGCAACTTCTGAGCGAGTGAAACTGGCCTAAACACAAAGGAAAAGGAAAAAAAAAAGGTTAGAGTTTATTTTATTACCCAGATTCTATTTTCGTTTCCTAGGAATTGTTAATGGGCTTTGCCGGTGATAATAACAGTTTTTGTCATCCCTCACAATGCTAGGCACTTTACATAGCTGATCTTATTCACTGTGGTTAGGGGTGTAGGGTCTGCAGTCAAAGTGCCTGGATCCAAATCCTGAATCTTCTACTCATAGCTGTGACCTGAGGCCAAATCCTTAACCTTTTGGGGCTTTCTTTTCTTCGTTATTGGATTGGCCAAAAAGTTCATTCGGTTTCCCCATATCTTACGGAAAAACCTGAACGAAATTTTTGGCCAACCCAATATAAAATAGAGACACAAATACTACCTACAGGATAATAGGTGTTCAGAGAATAAATGAGCTCGCATATAAAAAATGCTTAGAACTAGACCTGATACATAGTAAATACACAATAGAAATTAGCTCTTATGACTAAAGCGTACAACAGTCGTGAATACCATTATTACCTCCATTGGGGGATATAGAAACTGAGGTAAGAAAAGCTGGAAAATCATCCAAGTTTAAAGAACTGGTAAATAGTAGAGTTGTAAGTCAAACCTAGGCCGTCTTATTTATGATCTGTAATTGGCAGAGGAATTGGGTGGGGTGGAAGGGTGGTGGAGAGAAGATTATCTACAGTAAGAAAAATAAATGCTAGTGCAAAAAAAAAAAAAAAGGCAGATGATGTCTCGGATATTTCCTGCTCTTACCTTCTAACTATATTCATGACTTTCTGAAACAACCCCTTTCAACCTATGACTTTCTAAAAGAATCCCTCTTCCAGCCAAGCTGCAGATTCCTCTCACCTTCGCTGTATTGTTTTCCTTACCTGGACCACCATTTCTGCCTGTTCCTGGATGAAGCTGGATTGACCCCATCCTGTCTTTCTTGGCTTAGCTCACACCCTCAATCCCACATCTTCTGTTCAGCTATCAAATGCTCTCTGGAACTTCCCAGAGAGGAGTATCTTGTTCTGTCCACACTGTCACCACCAGCCTCACTGCCTTTGCTCTCAATGTGATTTCAGCCTGGAATCCTCTGCCTATGAAAGCTCTTATTCTTCCTTCAGGGCCTAACCTAAGTGCCTTTCTGTATGTGGTCTTACAGGGCTCTGCAGGCTGAGTTAGTCAGCCCATGCACTGTGTGCCCCATTCCTCCTGAACTCCTCTCTCACAGCATTTATCACCAAGTTGTCACTGTCTATTTTTAGGTTTCTCTCAGCTTAGTCTTTGAGGTCAAGGACTGTGTCTCATTCATATCAAGGGCCTTAGCACCCAACATAGATCTGAGGGATCAGCAGGTGTGTGTAAATTAGGTAAAGTGAAAGAAACTGCACTGAAGTGAGCTGGGTCTTTGAGCATGAGTATGAGGTATAAGTGAGAGGGGCTAAAGGCTCAATGTTCATTAAACACAATGCTAGATTCAGGCTGCTTTTAAAGGCAAGCCTTTGGACCTACCCTTCCTTCCTTCCTTCTCTCCTTCTTTCCTTCCTTCCTTCCTTCCTCCGTCCCTCCCTCCCCCTTCCCTCCCTCCCTCCTTTTTCCCCTTCCTTCTAAAAATGATTAAATGTCTTTTTTGTGTGTTTAGTGCTGGAATATAAAAGAGTAAGCGCTGCTCCTTACCTCATATTACCCGTTCATGGGGTTTCCTCAGTGATGGGCTCCCTGGGGGCATCCCTACCTCCAAAGACTCCCTGCCTCCAAAGTCCTCTAACATAGCCCCTCAAGACCCTCTCCCTCTGTCTTTTGCAGAGTTCTAAAATAGCCCGGGTATCCACTGAGAGTCATCATCAGCCAGCAACACACTGGCTCAATCCTTTTTCCCAATCTTCTTTCTGTAGGCTCCAAAACAGGGCAGATTGACCGTGTTCAGAGCATATTCATACCATTGCCTTATGCCATGTTTAGTCTTGCTGGTGGAGAGGCTAAGAGAGGATGTAATTTATTCCTTACAGATAGAAAAACCAGGGCTCAGAGGACTTGTGAGACCCGGTTTCTGTTCAGATCTGTGCATGGGCCTGCTAAAATGCATTACACCATGGATGACCTAGCTTTTTCATTGGCAGAACCATTTTCTTTTTTTTTTTAACATCTTTATTGGAGTATAATTGCTTTACAATGGTGTCTTAGTTTCTGCTTTATAACAAAGTGAATCCGTTATACATATACATATGTTCCCATATCTCTTCCCTCTTGCGTCTCCCTCCCTCCCACCCTCCCTGTCCCACCCCTCTAGGTGGTCACAAAGCACCGAGCTGATCTCCCTGTGGCAGAACCATTTTCAATAGGATTAAAGCTATTTTACACTAGAGAACCAGCACAGTCTGGGTTGTCAAATGGCAAATAGAGATAAAATGGTGAGAGAGTTGCTGCTGAGAAAATGACATGTTCAGGGTTGTGTCCCAAAGAGCAGTAATTGCTGACTTCTACATTTTTGTTTTTGTTTTTCCACTTCACTCCCCATGCCTTGATGTATGTAGATGGTTAGGACTGACTCCTTCCTGAGAAGATCTGTGATTTACTGTTTTCCTTTCATTTGTAAGACTTCTCCGTCAGACCTAAGGATACCCTAGGAAACTGATTCATCCATCATGTTATCAAGTATTCCCTGAGTACCTGCTCCATGCCAAGCCCTGTCTGGACACACCGAGAATTATTAAAAAGCATGACACAGTCCCTGCCCTCCTGAAGCTCACAGTCCAGTGACAGAGATAGACATATTTGCATCAAATAAAACTGATACAGAGAAGACACAGTTGCACCAAGTTCAAGACACAGTTGCAGGGTTGTGCCAGGGTACACAGAAGACGAAGGAGCCACTTTCCAGGCAGTATCAAGAAAGTCCTCCTAGCTAGAGCAATCCTTGCCTTGAATCTGGAAAAATTCATAAAGAGGTGTTACCTGGGAGTTCAGGATCAGGAAGGGCATTCCAAGAAAAAGCAGCCGCATGTGCCCAGAGCTAACAGTTTGATGTGTTTCAGAAACAACAAACAAGTTCAGTCTGGCTTCTCCTTAAACTAATGAATAGTCTTGGGAGGAGGTAAGGCTAGATAAGTATTGGGAGGTGGGGGTAGACCGCTATCACACACTACTACACTGTTGGCTTGTCCATAGGGCAATGGAAGGTCTCAGAAGGGAAGCGACTTACCCAGTTAATGCATATCTCTGTCTGTCAGGAATGGAATGGGATGAACCCTTGTAAAGTGGCTGGAAGATCTGGGTTCTGCCTCTTTCTCCATTCCCTGCAGATTGGGTGAAAATGTTCAAGTCTTATAATGTCTTCAAGCCTGTTTCTTTACTTGTAAAGTAGGAATAATATCTAACCTGCCCATCCTATAAGGTTATTTTGAGAAGAAAATGAAGAAATGGGTATGAAACTAATTTGTGAGTTATAAAAAAATTGTCATTATTATTATTTATAATATCTTTTTTGTTACCATATTAAGCTTATGTTCTCAATAGACATTTTAATATCCCTCAAATAACAGAAGTAGTATCTGCAATAAAAAGTTTTATGATTACTTTCCTGGGATATTATTTAGAACTAAATTTAACACTATTACAAGCATAGAGGTAGAGTAAAAGAAGGGAAAGAAAATATTTTTTGAGCACTTACATGCCAAGTGCTATGCTAGATTCTTTACTCACATTTAAATCATTCAGTACTCCCATGAGAACAGGGATTATTATTCCATTTTATAGATGAGGAAACTAAGGCTCAAAGAGTTGTAATAATTTATCAAAAGCCACTCAACTAGTGAATGGCAGAGCCAGGATTATAACCCAAATATGCATTAACCCAAATCTTTCATTCTTCTCTATACATTTGGTTTTTTGGAGAAAGAGGACAGTGAGGCAAAGGAGACAGGAGATGTTTGCAGATGGGAATAGATATGGCATGCATTTGAGAGAGTGAGGAGCTCTTCCCAGCTAGGAAAGAGGAGGTGAGTTTAGGATCACTCAAAAATTTTAGCCAAAATGTTTTTAAAGCCATGCAACAGTTTTTTGGTTTCTTTTTTTTAGCTCTTGACTTACAGGCGTGAGTGACTGGACATTGTTGAATAGAGGAGATCTAAGTAAGGCTGTTTTGAGGGGAAGATTAGGTCAAATGAAGAAAGCTTCAGAGAAAAGCAATGATCTAAACAATATTTTAGGTTTTACTTTTTTTTTTTAGTTTTATTGGCGATGCTAGGTGTTTACTGTTTGATAAAAATTATAGTTAAATAATACATTTTATTATTTTATTATTCTGTTTATATCTTTTAAGATACCAGATTCCCAGAGTATATAGACAGCAGAATAGTTATCAGATTCTATAGCCCTGAAATGATTAGAAGTTGCACAGTTTTCATAGTCATAATCTTAGGTGCCTAGAAAAACTTAAGTGTGAGCCACTATGGAAAACAGTTAAAAAACTACAAATAGAGCTACCACTCCTGGGCATATATCTGGAAAAGATGAAAACTCTAATTTGAAAAGATACATGCACCCAAGTGTTCACAGCAGCAGTATTTACAATAGCCAAGACATGGAAGCAACATGGGTTCCTTCAACAGATGAATGGATAAAGAAGATGTGGCTTATATATAAGCACATATATATGGCTAAGTGAAACATTACTTAGCCATAAAAAAATGAAATATTGTCATTTGTAGCAACATATATGGACATAGAGAATATCATACTAAGTGAAGTAAGTCAGACAGAAAGACAAATATTATATGATATCACTTGTATGTGGAATCTAAAAACACAAATTAATCTATTTACAAAACAGAAATAAACTCACAGACATAGAAAACAAGCTGATGATTACCAAAGGGGAATGTGGGGGGGGGAATAAATTAGTATGGGTATGGGATTAACAGATATACACTACTGTGTATAAAATAGATAAGCACAAAGATTTACTGTATAGCACAGGGAACTATATTAAATATCTTCTAATAACCTATAATAGAAAGTAATCTGAACAAATACATATATATATATATATATACACAGAACTGAATCACTCTGCTGTACATCTGAAATTAACACAGTACTGTAAGTCAACTATACTTCAATTGAAGCGCGCGCGCGCGCACACACACACACACACACACACACACACACACACATATCAAAAAACAAAAACAAGAACAAAAAACACTCCAGCTGAATCCTAGCCTAGTTTCTTTCAAGTCCCTTTCCTGTAACTACACTGGACTATTAGGTCCCTTGCCTGAAATGTTCTTCCCTTATTTTCTATCAACCAGTATTATGTCCAATTATTGACTCAGATCTTCTTTTTTTTTTAATATGTTTTAAATCTTTATTGGAGTATAATTGCTTTACAATGGTGTGTTAGTTTCTGCTTTCTAACAAAGTGAATCAGTTATACATATGTTCCCATATCTCTTCCCTCTTGCATCTCCCTCCTTGTGCTATGCGGCTGCTTCCCACTAGCTATTTACCTTACGTTTGGTAGTGTATATATGTCCATGCCTCTCTCTCGCTTTGTCACAGCTACCCTTCCCCCTCCCCATATCCTCAAGTCCATTCTCTAGTAGGTCTGTGTCTTTATTGCTGTCTTACCCCTAGGTTTTTCATGACATTTTTTTTGCCCTTAAATTCCATATATATGTGTTAGCAAACGGTATTTGTCTTTCTCCTTCTGACTTCACTGTGTATGACAGACTCTAGGTCTATCCACCTCATTACAAATAGCTCAATTTCGTTTCTTTTTATGGCTGAGTAATATTCCATTGTATATATGTGCCACATCTTCTTTATCCATTCATCCGACGATGGGCACTTAGGTTGTTTCCAACTCCGGGCTATTGTAAATAGAGCTGCAATGAACATTTTGGTACATGACTCTTTGAATTTTGGTTTTCTCAGGGTATATGCCCAGTAGTGGGATTGCTGGGTCATATGGTAGTTTTATTTGTAGATTTTTAAGGAACCTCCAAACTGTTCTCCATAGTGGCTGAACCAATTCACATTCCCACCAGCAGTGCAAGAGTGTTCCCTTTTCTCCACACCCTCTCCAGCATTTGTTGTTTCTAGATTTTTTGATGATGGCCATTCTGACTAGTGTGAGATGATATCTCATTGTAGTTTTGATTTGCATTTCTCTAATGATTAATGATGTTGAGCATTCTTTCATGTGTTTGTTGGCAGTCTGTATATCTTCTTTGGAGAAATGTGTATTTAGGTCTTCTGCCCATTTTTAGATTGGGTTGTTTGTTTTTTTGTTATTGAGCTGCATGAGCTGCTTGTAAATTTTGGAGATTAATCCTTTGTCAGTTGCTTCATTTGCAAATATTTTCTCCCATTCTGAGGGTTATCTTTTGGTCTTGCTGATGGTTTCCTTTGCTGTGCAAAAGCTTTGAAGTTTCATTAGGTCCCATTTGTTTATTTTTGTTTTTATTTCCATTTCTCTAGGAGGTGGGTCAGAAAGGATCTTGCTGTGATTTATGTCATAGAGTGTTCTGCCTATATTTTCCTCTAAGAGTTTGATAGTTTCTGGCCTTGCATTTAGGTCTTTAATCCATTTTGAGCTTATTTTTGTATATGGTGTTAGGGAGTGATCTGATCTCATACTTTTACATGTACCTGTCCAGTTTTCCCAGCACCACTTATTGAAGAGGCTGTCCTTTCTCCACTGTACATTCCTGCCACCTTTATCAAAGATAAGGTGTCCATATCTGCGTGGGTTTATCTCTGGGCTTTCTATCCTGTTCCATTGATCTATATTTCTGTTTTTGTGCCAGTACTGTACTGTCTTGATTACTGTAGCTTTGTAGTATAGTCTGAAGTCAGGAAGCCTGATTCCTCCAGCTCTGTTTTTTGTTCTCAAGATTGCTTTGGCTATTCGGGGTCTTTTGTATTTCCATACTAATTGTGAAATTTTTTGTTCTAGTTCTGTGAAAAATGCCATTGGTAGTTTGATAGGGATTGCATTGAATCTATAGATTGCTTTGGGTAGTAGAGTCATTTTCACAATGTTGATTCTTCCAATCCACGAACATGGTATATCTCTCCATCTATTTGTATCATCTTTAATTTCTTTCATCAGTGTCTTATAATTTTCTGCATACAGGTCTTTTGTCTCCTTAGGTAGGTTTATTTCTAGATATTTTATTCTTTTTCTTGCAATGGTAAATGGGAGTGTTTTCTTGATTTCACTTTCAGATTTTTCATCATTAGTATATAGGAATGCCAGAGATTTCTGTGCATTAATTTTGTATGCTGCAACTTTACCAAATTCATTGATTAGCTCTAGTAGTTTTCTGGTAGCATCTTTAGGATTCTCTGTGTATAGTATCATGTCATCTGCAAACAGTGACAGCTTTACTTCTTCTTTTCCGATTTGGATTCCTTTTATTTCCTTTTCTTCTCTGATTGCTGTGGCTAAAACTTCCAAAACTATGTTGAATAAGAGTGGTGAGAGTGGGCAACCTTGTCTTGTTCCTGATGTTAGTGGAAATGCTTTCAGTTTTTCACCATTGAGGACGATGTTGGCTGTGGGTTTGTCATATATGGCCTTTATTATGTTGCCAAAAGTACCCTCTACGCCTACTTTCTGCAGGGATTTTATCATAAATGGGTGTTGAATTTTGTCAGAAGCTTTCTCTGCATCTATTGGGATTATCATATGGTTTTTCTCCTTCAATTTGTTAATATGGTTTATCACATTGATTGATTTGCGTATATTGAAGAATCCTTGCATTCCTGGAATAAACCCCACTTGATCATGTTGTATGATCCTTTTAATGTGGTGTTGGATTCTGTTTGCTAGTATTTTGTTGAGGGTTTTTGCATCTATGCTCATCAGTGATATTGGCCTGTAGTTTTCTTTCTTTGTGACATCCTTGTCTGGTTTTGGTATCAAGGTGATGGTGGCCTCGTAGAAGGAGTTTGGGAGTGTTCCTCCCTCTACTATATTTTGGAAGAGTTTGAGAAGGATAGGTGTTAGCTCCTCTCTAAATGTTTGATAGAATTCACCCGTGAAGCAATCTGGTCCTAGGCTTTTGTTTGTTGGAAAATTTTAAATCACAATTTCAATTTCAGTGCTTGTGATTGGTCTTCATATTTTCTGTTTCTTCCTGATTCAGTCTCGGAAGGTTGTGCCTTTCTAAGAATTTGTCCAGTTTTTCCAGGTTGTCCATTTTATTGGCCTAGCGTTGCTTGTAGTATTCTCTCATGATCTTTTGTATTTCTGCAGTGTCAGTTGTTACTTCTCCTTTTTCATTTCTAATTGTATTGATTTGAGTCTTCTCCCTTTTTTTCTTGATGAGTCTGACTAATGGTTTATCTATTTTGTTTATCTTCTCAAAGAACCAGCTTTTAGTTATATTGATCTTTGCTATTGTTTCCTTCATTTCTTTTTCATTTATTTCTGACCTGATTTCTAATATTTCTTTCCTTCTGCTAGCTTTGGGGTTTTTTTTTGTTCTTCTTTCTCTAATTGCTTTAGGTGCAAGGTTAGGTTGTTTATTTGAGACGTTTCCTGTTTCTTAAGGTAGGCTTGTATTGCTATAAACTTCCCTCTTAGACTGCTTTTGCTGCATCCCATAGTTTTTGGGTCATTGTGTCTCCATTGTCATTTGTTTCTAGGTATTTTTTGACTTCCTCTTTTATTTCTTCAGTGATCACTTCGTTATTAAGTAGTGTATTGTTTAGCCTCCATGTGTTTGTATTTTTTACAGATCTTTTCCTGTAATTGATTTCTAGTCTCATAGCATTGTGGTCAGAAAAGATACTTGATACAATTGCAATTTTCTTAAATGTACCAAGGCTTGCTTTGTGACCCCAGATACGATCTATCCTGCAGAATGTTCTGTGAGCACTTGAGAAAAATGTGTATTCTGTTGTTTTTGGATGGAATGTTCTATAAATATCAATTAAGTCCATCTTGTTTAATGTATCATTTAAAGCTTGTGTTTCTTTATTTATTTTCATTTTGATGATCTGTCCATTGGTGAAAGTGGGGTGTTAAAGTCCCCTACTATGAATGCGTTACTGTCGATTTCCCCTTTTAATGGCTGTTAGTATTTACTTTATGTATTGAGGTGCTCCTATGTTGGGTGCATAAATATTTACAATTGTTATACCTTCTTCTTGGATTGATCCCTTGATCATTATGTAGTGTCCTTCTTTGTCTCTTCAAATCGTCTTTATTTTAAAGTCTATTTTGTCTGATATGAGAATTACTACTCCAGCTTTCTTTTGGTTTCCATTTGCATGGTATATCTTTTTCCATCCCCTCACTTTCAGTCTGTATGTGTCTCTAGGTCTGAAGTGGGTGTCTTGGAGACAGCATATATTTGGGTCTTGTTTTTGTATCCATTCAGCCAATCTGTGTCTTTTGGTTGGAGCATTTAGTCCATTTACATTTAAGGTAACTATCGATATGTATGTTCCTATTCCCATTTTCTTAATTGTTTTGGGTTCGTTATTGTAGGTCTTTTCCTTCTCTTGTGTTTCTTGCCTAGAGAAGTTCCTTTAGCATTTGTTGTGAAGCTGGTTTGGTGGTGCGGAACTCTCTCAGCTTTTGCTTGTCTGTAAAGGTTTTAATTTCTCCATCAAATCTGAATGAGATCCTTGCTGGGTAGAGTAATCTTGGTTGCAGGTTTTTCTCCTTCATCACTTTAAATATGTCCTGCCAGTTCCTTCTGGCTTGCAGAGTTTCAGCTGTTAACCTTATGGGGATTCCCTTGTGTGATATTTGTTGTTTTTCCCTTGCTGCTTTTAATACGTTTTCTTTGTATTTAATTTTTGACAGTTTGATTAATATGTGTCTTGGCATATTTCTCCTTGGATTTATCCTGTATGGGACTCTCTGTGCTTCCTGGACTTGATTAGCTGTTTCCTTTCCCATATTAGGGAAGTTTTCAACTATAATCTCTTCAAATATTTTCCCAGTCCCTTTCTTTTTCTCTTCTTCTTCTGGCACCCCTATAATTCGAATGTTGGTGCATTTAATGTTGTCCCAGAGGTCTCTGAGGCTGTCCTCAGTTCTTTTCATTCTTTTTTCTTTATTCTGCTCTGCAGTAGTTATTTTATCTTCCAGGTCACTTATCCGTTCGTCTGCCTCAGTTATTCTGCTATTGATCACATATAGAGTATTTTTAATTTCATTTATTGTGTTTTTCATCATTGTTTGTTTCATCTTTAGTTCTTCTAGGTCCTTGTTAAATGTTTCTTGCATTTTGTCCATTCTATTTCCAAGATTTTGAATCATCTTTACTGTCATTAATCTGAATTCTTTTTCAGGTAGACTGCCTATTTCCTCTTCATTTGTTAGGTCTGGTGGGTTTTTTTCTTGCTCATTCATCTGCTGTGTGTTTTTCTGTCTTCTCATTTTGCTTATCTTACTGTGTTTGGGGTCTCCTTTTTGCAGGCTGCAGGTTCGTAGTTCCCGTTGTTTTTGGTGTCTGTCCCCAGTGGCTAAGGTTGGTTCAGTGGGTTGCGTAGGCTTCCTGGTGGAGGGGACTAGTGCCTGTGTTGTGGTGGATGAGGCTGGATCTTGTCTTTCTGGTGGGCAGGTCCACGTCTGGTAGTGGGTTTTGAGGTGTCTGTGGATTTATTATGATTTTAGCCAGCCTCTCTACTAATGAGTGGTGTTGTGTTCCTGTCTTGCTAGTTGTTTGGCATAGGGTGTCGAGCACTGTGGCTTGCTCATCGTTGAGTGAAGCTGGGCGCTGGTGTTGAGATGGAGAGCTGTGGGAGATTTTCGCTGTTAGATATGTGGAGCTGGGAGGTCTCTTGTGGACCAGTGTCCTGAAGTTGCCTCTCCCACCTCAGAGGCACAGCACTGAGTCCTGGCTGCAGCACCAAGAGCCTTTCATCCACACGGCTCAGAATAAAATGGAGAAAGAGTAGAAAGAAAGAATTAGTAGAAGTAGAAAGAAAGAAAGAAAGAAAGAAAGAAAGAAGCAAGCAAAGGAGGGAGGGAGGAAGGAAGGAAGGAGAGAAGGAAGGAATAAAAGAAAGAAAGAAGATAAAGTAAAATAAAATAAGATAAAATATAATAAAGTTATTAAAATAAAAAAATAATTATTAAGAAAAAAATTAAACAAGAAAAACAAACAAAAAAACGTACGGGTAGAACCCTAGGACAAATGGTGGAAGCAAAGCTATACAGACAAAATCTCACACAGAAGCATACACATACACACTCACAAAAAGAAGAAAAGGGGAAAAAAATCACAAATCTTGCTCTCAAAGTCCACCTCAATTTGGGATGATTCGTTGTCTAAAGGAGAGAAGGAAGGAAAGAAAGAAAGAAAGAAGATAAAGTAAAATAAAATAAAGTTATTAAAATAAAAAATGATTAAGAAAAAAAATTTAAAAAAAAGAAAAACGGACGGATAGAACCCTAGGACAAATGGTGAAAGCAAAGCTATACAGACAAAATCTCACACAGAAGCATACACATACACACTCACGAAAAGAGAAAAAGCGGAAAAAATAATATATCTTGCTCTCAAAGCCCACCTCCTCAATTTGGGATGATTCGTTGTCTATTCAGGTATTCCACAGACGCAGGGTAAATCAAGTTGATTGTGGAGCTTTAATCCGCTGCTCTTGAGGCTGCTGGGAGAGATTTCCCTTTCTCTTCTTTGTTCGCACAGCTCCCGGGGTTCAGCTTTGGATCTGGCCCCGCCTGTGCCTGTAGGTCACCAGAGGGCGTCTGTTCTTCACTCAGACAGGACGAGGTTAAAGGAGCAGCTGCTTCGGGGACTCTGGCTCACTCTGACCGGGGAGAGGGAGGGGCACGGAGTGCGGGGCGAGCCTGCGGCGACAGAGGACAGCGTGACATTGCTCCAGCCTGAGGCACGCCGTGCGTTCTTCCGCGGAAGTTGTCCCTGGATCCCGTGACCCTGGCACTGGCGGGCTGCACAGCCTCCCCGGAAGGGGTGTGTGGATAGTGACCTGTGCTCACACACAGGCTTCTTGGTGGCAGCAGCAGCAGCCTTAGCGTTTCATGCCCCTCTCTGGGGTCCCCACTTATATCCGTGGCTTGTGCCCGTCTCTGGAGCTCCTTTAAGCAGCGCTCTTAATCCCCTCTCCTCGCGCACCAGGAAACAAAGAGGGAAGAAAAAGTCTCTTGCCTCTTCGGCAGCTCCAGACTTCTCCCCGGACTCGCTCCTGGCTAGCCGTAGTGCACTAACCCCCTGCAAGCTGTGTTTACCCCGCGAACCCCAGTCCCCTCCCTGCGCTCTGACCGAAGCCCGAGCCTCAGCTCCCAGCCCTGCCTGCCCCAGCGGGTGAGCAGACAAGCCTCTCGGGCTGGTGAGGGCTGGTCGGCACCGATCCTCTGTGCGGGAATCTCTCCGCTTTGCTCTCCACACCCCTATTGCTATGCTCTCCTCCGTGGCTCCGAAGCTTCCCCCCTCCACCACCCGCAGTCTCCGCCCATGAAGGGGCTTCCTGGTGTGTGGAAACCTTTCCTCCTTCACAGCTCCCTCCCACTGGTGCAGGTCCTGTCCCTATTCCTTTGTCTCTGTTTATTCTTTTTTCTTTTGCCCTACCCAGGTACGTGGGGAGTTTCTTTCCTTTTGGGAGGTCTGAGGTCTTCTGCCAGCGTTCAGTAGGTGTTCTGTAGGAGTTGTTCCACGTGTAGATGTATTTCTGGTGTATCTGTGGGGAGAAAGGTGATCTCCGTGTCTTACTCTTCTGCCATCTTCCCCTCGTCCTTCTCAACTCTTCTTGAAGTTCCTACCTTGACCTCATGAAAATTTAACTACTCTTTCTTATATTTCCAGTGGCTTCTCATTACTCTTAAAGTAACATTCAAATTGCTTATCATAGTCTTTAAAGCCCTGTGTAATTTAATCTCTGCAATTTCATCTTCTTTTTCCTTCCCATGTCTCAAGCTCCAGTCATACTAGCTTCTTCAGCTTTCTCAAATATTCTAAACATATTTCCTGGATCAGAGTCCTAGCAGGAATTTGAAGAGAATTTAATACAGGGACAATTTACAATGGTGTTGGCAAGATATAGGGAAGACACAAGGTATAATGCAGTACCTGGAGTTAGTAATACTAGGGCACTGTTACTACATAAGACCTGAAGAAGCTAAGGGAAGAAGTGGTTATCAGACCCCCCAAATAAGAGAATTCTTTTGACATAGTCACCTGACAGGAACTGAGAAAGATAGATTGAGGCACACAGCTAGCTTAATGTCACTCCACAAGGAAGGATCCAGGGAAGTAAGTAGTCAAACAATTGTCTCCTCTCTCCTTCCCTTATATATTTCTGGGACTCCCCATTGTGTAAACCCAACCTGGAAGCTGGAAAGCCAGGGAGCCCTTTTTATTTAGTAGGTTGAGCCAATTGCCAAAATCAGCAGTTCCATAAGTTTCAATTCATAAGGTTCATTACTGTATTGCACCTAACACAGTACCTGATGTGTGGTTGGCACTCAATAATTCTTTGTTAAATAAATGAATGCATTGCTCCTTCTTTCCACAGAAGCTTGTACTTCTTTCATAGCATTATCACAATGTGACCTGTACTATAGTTGTTTATATATCTTTCTTTGGTGAGCTTCTTGAGAATAACATTATTTTATTCTTTTTAACTCTCAGTATCTGGTAGAGGGCCTAGAACATAGTAGGAGATAACTAAAATTTTAAGTGAAATAACAGTCCACCTTAGAGCAGGAATTTGACACTAAGTACATGTCCCAGGGCATTCTATTTTGAGTTCATAAAACTATCTTATATTACTACCTAATTGTTGACTGTGTCTTGTCACCTCAATTCCTATAAGGATAGCCCCATGTTTTCTCCTCTTTGGTCCTCCAGAGCATCCTTATATTCTCATTTTATGTTTGTTGATTCCTGCTTTAGACATACTTCTAATTAGCTTGGTTGCTGGCTTCATAGTCCACAGTAAAATGTAAGAAGGGACACAGGAAAAATAAAGGGCTACCAAAGCAAGTAGATTAATAGCCGCATGAGCAACAGCCAGTAGTCTGAGAGCAAAATGGGAAACAAAAACAACTTGAATTCAAGCTCCACAAGACTATGGACCATTACTCCTATTACTTGTCTCCCAAATATCTAAAAAAGTGCCTGATATATGGTAGTAATAATAATTATGATTAAAAAAACTAGCATAGGGCTATGCAGATACCTGAATTACATCTAGACTTTGGTTCCAGAGTCCTTGCTCAATAAATATTTGTTGAATTTAGGAATAACTAAAAGAATGAATGAATGAAGTGCATTACGTCCCAGTCTCCAGTTCATTTGATTTCATCATTGGATGGTGTTTATACTCGAGAAGAAATGCAGTTTACATTGTACTTGCAAAGTTTGTTAAACTGAGTATAACTGAATCTAAGTGGAGTAAAATTAATAAGTCCCTTCTTGTTTAATACCAGTAAATGTTACTGTGCATTCTTGTTGTGTTTAAATATAAACTCCATTAAAACTGTGTTTCTCCTTTGGTTGTATATGTAAGTAATTAAAGCAGTTTCTTAACTCTCAGAAATGGCACCCACCTTTTAAAACCCCAGAAGGAGTACAAATATTTAGTATGAGTTTTACATGGTGGCAGTTTTCCCTTAGGCACAGTCCCGTTGCATTTATAGCACTTGCCAGAGTTGTGCCAGTCACATGGCTCCAAAAACTACTAAAAAAAGAGGACTAAACTTTAAGCCTAAAAATAAAAGGGAAAAAATCTGAATGCATGTCATATCACCCTGACAGCACCTGCAAATTCTATTTTGATTACGTTACATGCAGGTCAGTGGACACACCTAAGAAATCCTTGTCTCCTGTAACTTGAGAATCACTAGCAGTTAAGTTTTGTCAAATACTTTGCCAGCTGGCTTTGTTCATCACCAATAAAATCCCTGGAGCCTTGACAGCTCTTTTAGATGGCAAAATATCTCCTTTTGGAAATCTGTGCAAGTTGGAGGGCATATTTTTCTCTGCTGGCCTGTCCCAGTGCAATGAGTACAATTGTGGATGTCCTATCTTAAGAGGATCATGCTGCTTTCCTGGGACAGTTTAGCTTGAGAGAAGAAGGACATTGAAGTGAAGATGAAGGAACCAGAGATGTTGGGTTTGAAGAAAAGACTGGGTTCTGAATTTGTTAGCTCTTTGACCTTGGGCAGTTCTGCACATCTGAGATACTCCAGGCCTATGTTTCTCCATCTATGATTTGTACATGTACTATTGTTGTGAGAGTAAATAGAAAATATATTGGAAAGTACCACATCAGTTATAAAGTTCTACCTAACCATTATTATTTTATTATTATTCAAATATCTTGTGAGGCCAAACATTAAGTCAAAAAATAATATATCACAAAAGCTGTTAGAGTGCTAGTGTATAAAACAAGCCTTCTAAATTTAAGAAAATTGAAATCATATTAAGCATCTTTTTTGACCACAATGCTATGAGACTAGAAATCAGCTATAAGAAAAAAAAGTCTGCAAAAAACACAAATACATGTGGAGGCTAAACAATATGCTACTAAACAAGCAATGGATCACTGCAGGAATCAAAGAGGAAGTTAAAAAAATACCTGGAGACAAGTGAAAATGAAAACACAATGATCCAAAATCAATGGGACACAGCAAAAGCAGTTCTAAGAAGGAAGTTTATAGCGATATAAGCTTACCTCAGGAAACAAGAAAAATCTTAAATAAACAACCTAATCTTACACCTTAAGGAGCTAGAAAAAGAGGAACAAAGGAAATCCAAAGTTAGTGGAAGGAAAGAAACCATAAAGTTCAGAACAGAAATAAATGAAATAGAGCTGAAATAAACAATGGAAAAGATCAATGGAACTACGAGCTATTTCTTTGGAGAGATAAACAAAATTGATAAACCTTTAGCCAGACTCATAAGAAAAAAAGAAATTAAATCAGAAATTTAAAACGAGACATTACAACCAACTTCACAGAAATACAAAGGATCATAAGAGACTACTATGAGTAACTATATGCCAATAAGATGAACAACATAGAAGAAATGGACAAATTCCTAGAAATGTGAAATTTCCCAAGATTGAACCAGGAAGAAATAGAAAATATGAAAGATCAATTACCAGTAATGAAATTGAATCAGAAAAACACACACACAAAAAACAATTCCCAAACAACAAAAGTCCAGGACAAAAGGACTTCACAGGTGAATTCTACCAAACATTTAGAGAAGAGTTAACACTTATCTTTCTCAAGCTATTTTTAAAAATTGCAAAGGAGGGAATGCTTCTGAACACATTCTGTGAGGCCAGCATCATCCTGACACCAAAACCAGACAAAGATATCAAAAGAAAAAGAAAATTACAGGCCAGTAGGCCAGTATCACTGATGGACATAGATGACAAAATCCTCAACAAAATACTAGCAAACCAAATCCAACAATACATCAAAAGGATCATTCACCATGACCAAGTGGGATTTATCCCAGAGATGCAAGGATTCTTCAATATATGCAAATCAATCAATGTGATAGACTACATTAACAAATTGAAGAATAAAAACCATATGATCATCTCACTAGATGCAGAAAAAGCTTTTGATAAAATTCAGTACCCATGTATGATAAAAACTCACCAGAAAGTAGGCATAGAGGGAACATACCTCAACATAATAGAGGCCATATATGACAAGCCCACAGCTAACATCTTACTCAATGGTGAAAAGCTGAAAGCATTTCCTCTAAGATCAGGAATAGGACATGGATGCCCACTCTTGCCACTTTTATTCAATACAGTATTGGAAGTCTTAGCCACAGCAATCAAACAAGAAAAGGAGATAAAAGGAATCCAAATTGGAAAAGAAGAAGTAAAACTCATTGTTTGAAGATACCGTGATACTCTACATAGAAAATCCTAAAGATGCCACAAAAAAATTATAAGAGCTCATTAATGAATTTGGTAAAGTTGCAGGATACAAAATCAATATACAGAAATCTGTTGCATTTCTATATGTTAAAAATGAACTATCAGAAGAGAAATTAAGGCAATGACCCTATTTGCCATTGAATCAAAAAGAATAAAGTACCTAGGAATAAACCTAAGGAGACAAATGTCTGTACTCAGAAAACTATAAGACATTGATAAAAGAAATTGAAGATGATGCAAACAGATGGAAAGATATACTATGTTCATGGATTGGAAGAATTAATATTGTTAAAATGACCATACTGTCCAAGGCAATCTATAGATTCAATGCAATCCCTGTCAAAATACCAATGGCATTTTCAAAGAACTAGAACAAATAATTTTAAAATTTGAACAGAAACACAAAAGACCCCAAATAGCCAAAACAGTCTTGAGAAAGAAGAACAGAGCTGGAGGAATCACACGCCCTGACTTCAGAATATACTACAAATCTACAGCAATCAAAACAATATGGTACTGGCACAAAAACAGATGCATAGATCAATGGAACAGAATAGAGAGCCCAGAAACCCACACTTACATGGCCAATTAATCTACACCAAAGGAGCCAAGACTATACAGTGAATAAAAGACATTCTCTTCAATAAGTGGTGCTGGGAAAACAGGACAACTACACATAAAAGAGTGAAATCAGAACATTCTCTATTACCATATACAAAAATAAACTCAAAATGGATTAAAGACCTAAACATAAGACCAGAAACCATAAAACTCCTAGAAGAAAGCATAGGCAGAACACTCTTTGACATACGTTGTAGCAAAATTTTTTGAATCTGTCTCTGACAGAAAAAATAAAAGCAAAAATAGACAAATGGGACCGAATTAAACTTAAAAGCTGTTGCACAGCAAAGGAAACCAACAATGAAATGAAAAGACAACCTACTGAATGGGAGAAAATATTTTCAAATGCTATGACTGATAAGGGGTTAATATCTAAAATCTATAAACCACACATACAACTCAAGAGAAAAAAAACAAGTAACCCAATTAAAAAATGGGCAGAAGAACTGAATAGACGTTTATCCAAAGAAGACATACAGATGGCCAACAGACATATGAAAATATGCTCAACATTGTTAATCATCAGAGAAATGCAAACTAAAACCACAAAGAGATATTACCTCACACCTGTCCGAATGGCTATCATAGAAAAGAACATAAATAACAAATGTTAGCAAGGATGTGGAGAAAAGGGAAGCCTCCTACACTGTTAGTGGTAACATAAATTGGTGCAGCCACTGTTGTAAACAGTATGGAGGTTTCTCAAGAAATCAAGAATAGAACTACCATATGACAATTCCACTTCTGGTTATATATCTGAAAAAAATCCAAGACACTAATTTGAAAAGATACATGCATCCCAGTGTTCATAGCAACATTATTTACAATTGTCAAGATATGGAAGCAACTTAAGTGTCCATCAACAGAGGAATGGATAGAATACTACTTAGCCATAAAAAAGAATGAAATTTTACCATTTGCAACAACATGAATGGACTTGGAGGGTATTATGCTAAGTGAAATATATCAGACAAAGACAAATACTGTTTGATATCACTTATATGTGGAATCTAAAAACTAAAAGAAACTAGTGAATATAACAAAAAAGAAACTGATTCACATATACAAAGAACAAACTGGTGGTTACCAGTGGGGAGAGGGAAGAGGGAAAGGACAAAATAGCAGTAGGGGATTAAGAGGTACAAACTACTATGTTTAAAAAAAAAAAACAGAAAACAGCGTCAGAAGGCCTGAGTCCAAATTTTAGTTAGGCCACTTGATGGCCAGGTGACTTTATGTTATTCACTTAGCCTTCTGAGCTTCAACTTTCTAATCTCTAAAATTGGAATTCATAAGTTCCTTCAAAAAACAGATATTAAGCCCCAGTTTTGTTCGTGAACCTGGTCATATATGGAGATAAAAAGGTAGGTGCTTTTATCTTGTTAGTGAGACAGTAAGTAAAAAGAGATAGGATCATAACTTATAACCAAGGGTCATTGCTCTGTAGAGGAGTGCATCTATCCCAGCCTGATGCATCATTGCTTATTTCCAAACAGGATTTGAAGCAACAAACAGTAGAAATGTTAAAGAATGTTAAAACAGTCCCTTGACAAGACCCTTTTCACCATGGTCCCATTTGATCCTCATTATAGTCATACAAGGTAGGAAGAGCAGCACCATTGTTGCCTGCACATTCATCCACCCACTTATTCATTTAACACATTTATTGAGGGCCAAGTATTGCACATAAAGTGCTGTAGTTGCTGTCTGACTGTAAATATGTATCATTTCCTCACATGCTTTTCACTCACAAAACATTTGAAAAGGTCCTCATTGGATGTCCCCTTGCACTGCAAGGAGAGGAAAAGATTCTTGGACTTAAAGGTGACCCGCCTAGGGTTTAAATTCCCGCTCTACCAGGACAGACTGAGGAGCTCTGGCTTAATTGTAGAGCTGGCACATAGCAGGCTCTCAATAAATAGTGAAAGAGTGGGTGAATGAATGGATGAATGAATGAATGATGACATTTCACATCTTTGAGCTTCAGTTCACTCACTTGTAAAATGGAAATAACTCCTGGATCCCAAATATGGTTGTGAGATTTGCATAAATTATTGTACTTAAAAAGTGTTTCTGTAAATGGTAAAGCAACAAGTATGGTTCTGCTTGAACTCCATCCTCCTCTTACCCAGCACAGATAGCCATAGTTCCTCCCTGGAAATTACCTGCTCTGGACTAGCTTGCCTGAGTATATTTTGGACGCCTTTCCTTTTGGCCAGACTACTCTGGTTGCTATGTTGATAATAGACTATAGGGCGACAAATAAGGAAACCAGTTCTGATGGTATTTCTCTTATCTAAGCAAAAAATGGTAGTGACTTGAACCAGAGTGGTAGCAATAGATTGACTGTTTACTGAATGTATTTTTAAAGTAAACCCAGTAGTATTTCTTAAAGGGTTGGATGTATAGTAAAAGATAGAGAGGAGTCAAAGATGATTCAGGGATTTTGCTCTGAGCACAACGAGGATGGAGTTGCCATCAACTGAGATGGAAATGACTGTACTTGGGGTAGGTTTGTGGAGGTCAGATTAGAAATTCAGTTTGCGGCATGTTAAATTGAGGTGTTAGAATCCAAGTGGAAATGTTGAAAAGGCAATTGGGTATATGAGTCTGGAGATAGAGAGGGATGTTTTAACTAGAGATATAAATTTGATGAGCAGCGCCACAGGAGGATTATGTGGGATGAGGACAGCCATTGCCTTTGGCAACCGGATTACAGGTGAAGTTTTCAGAGCCATTTCAGTGATGTGATAGGGAATGAAGTCAGACTGCAGTGTGTTAAGGAATATACAAACATCAAAAAAGTAGCAATAGTAAATGTGGATTACTGTTTTTAAGTATTTTGATAGTGGAGGGAAAGAGCAAGGAAGCAGGAGTTGCGGGAAGAGAACTGATATTTTAACTAGGCTATAATTTGGGGCCCATTTTTGACTCCATACCTCTTAACACACTTTTCTCCATTAGCTTCATCAAAGTCTGTTTCCAACTGTTCCTTCTCTAGTTTTCCCTCTGGCTGCTACTTAAAGGTTCTGACTGCAGTAGTCTTCTCTTTGGACTTTATTCACCCACCTGACAGAGAGTGATATAAAAGTCTAGCCTGGCATTCAAGACTCTCCAAGATCTGGCTCTGGTGTGTTGTTAGTTTCTTCCTTCCACACTTTCTCTCCCATACAACCTAAGCTCTTTCCACTCTGGATTGTTTTCTAGTCCCCGGAACTTCTCACTTTCACGCCTTCATGCCCTGAAGCATGTTCTTCACTTTGCCTAGAAGCCCCACCTGCTTTCTTTCTTCATGTATGTAAATTTTCTTTTTTTTTAATCAATACTCTGCTCAAATGCTGTTTCTTCCAGGTAGATTCAAACTTCCTTCCCTCACCTGTAGGAATTAGAGCACAATTTCCCTTTTTCTTGTAGTGATTACTTTCAACTTGTCCAAAACTGGCACACATTATTATATAATAATTAATTATTTTATAGGTGTTGATAGAAATGTCCAGGATGTTGAACGATCTCTTTCTGAAGTTTTGAGATTCTGTGATTCTTTTATTACCAAGTGCCATGAAGATGCCAAATTCTGACATCATCTGCCCACCCACTCACTTTATCATTTAGCTCACTTCCTATACAGCTACTCTGTGCCCTTTAGAGCCACTCCACTGGACTGAGGCTGAAAGATCTGGATTTTAATTTTCAATTTATTGGAAGATCCTGAGTATTGGTATCAACATCAATATCATGAGTACTAACCTGGGTATCAGTCACTTTATACGAAATGAAGATCACAGTCTCTATTGTAGAAGAAGGTATTACAATCATATCCTTCTAAAACCAGTGATTACACAGACTATTTAAACGTCACCCCCTTCAGGGAGTTTTCCTGGTGTTCCCATACCATCATTCCCCACATCTGTGTTTCAGCATCGTTTTGTATAAACTTCTGTCAATACATTTGTCACATGATATCACTCAATCTCTACCATACAGTTAATATCAGAAATAGTTTAGTGTCATGTTAATAGCATGGGATTTAGGTTCATGTAGATCTAGGTTCAAATTCTTGTTCCACTATTTTTTAGCTGTGTAACCTTGACTAAAATTATGTAATACCTCTGATCATTAATATCATGATTTATAAAATGGGGACTTTATTTGGAAAAGATGAAATGCTAAATATGAAACATCTGGCAGACTGCTGGATACATATTGAATTACTCAGCAAATATTTGTCAATTTGATTTCATTGAATTGGTTCAGTTCATAAAGCATTCTTTCTACATTCTAATACCACAAACTATTGGGGAGATGAAATTAGATCATTGATTTCATTTTTATAAGTGAAAAAGGGTTACAGTTTTAACCTGCTGTGAACCTCAAAAGTGGACTGATTGTCTGAAAGACCAGCATATTTCTTGTATTTAAATAGAACAAATTGAATTACAGCTTAAACAGCAGTAGAAATTCCCACAGAGTAGTATTTTTTCAATATAAACCATTATCCCTGCCAGCCATATGTATAGACATGGCAAAGCTTATGTATTTTTTTTTCATTAAAAACAAAATGATTAATTTCACAAGTTATTGTATTCGTCACAACAGCCAAATTCAAATGAAATATTCTAGTGCTTAGAGATATTAAAGACTGGCTTATTGGAAGGAGTCTGTAGTTTTGGTGCTCTTTTCTTAGAAGAGCCTGTGGTTGTTATTTTTTAGCAAGAAATCTAAAAGGGTTTTATAGCACCATTTTTCCTGATGTATTATTTTTAGACTTTAAATTGGTCCCTGGTTACTTTCAGAAGTTCTCTAATATAGTATCTGTTAATCATGGGAGCAGCAGCACATAGTGGACAAGATGCAGCTTGAAAGTTGGAAAGATCTGCATTTGAATTCTGGCCTTAGGCAAATTCCTTAATGTCTTGGAGTACTTTTCCTCATCTGTGAAATGGGGATGAGACTTAGTTTTCAGAGTAGTTGTGTGAAATGAGTTGAAGCAAGTGAAATGCCTGGCAACAGGTAAATGTTCTTTTTAAAATTGTCTACACTTATGTTTATCAGTGAAACAGGATTTTCTTACTTGCCAGGACAGAGGGTTTGTTGTTGCTCTTTTTGCCTGTGTGCTTGTCCCTAAATAATCATTACAACCTAGTGAGAGATCATAAGAAAATTTAAACTTGGAATCTTGTTTTTAACAGCTTTAGAATAAAAATATGTCTTTATAGTTTTGACTATGTCATTTTTTGCACAATTAATTTATCTGGTCATTAAAGTAATATATGTTCACTGCAGAAAGTTTAGAAAGTACAGAAAGTCCTAAAGAAAAAACAAAAATCATCTGAAGTTTCACAATTCAGTGACCACCACAGTTAATATTATAGTTTGATCCACTAATTCATTTTGTGTACAGGCACGTGCCGTGTGTATACATGTTTGTGTGTGTACTTTTCATTTCATAAAATTGAGATCGTAAAAATACTCTGGATTTTTATTGTTTTTTTTAAGTTTTTATTTTCATATAGCAATATGTCACAAACATTTTATATATCATTACAGTTTTCAAGAAATACTATTTTAATGGCAATAAAGTATTTTATCATATACAATAGCTTATTTAAAAGAAATCCATACTTTTTAACCATTTACATTGTTTCTAAATATTTGCTCTTATACATAACCTGGCATCTCAGCAGTGAACATTCTTGCATGTGAACTTCTGTGCAGTCATAATTGTTTCCATAGGATAAATATTTGGCATGGTAATTACAGGGTCAAAGGGTATGAACAGTCACATAGTGTCAAATGTTGTCCTCTAGAAAACTATTTTATTGATAGTTAGTCCCATTGAAATGTGTAGAAGAATGTTCATTTCTCAACTCCTTGCCGCACTGGGTATTATGGTATTTTTAATAGTTGGCAATTTGATATAGGAATATGGTGTTTTAGAGTTTTCTTTTACATGCATTTAAATAATAGTGGGATTAAAACCTTTACATATGTCTATTGGCATTTTTATCCCTTTAATGAATTGCCTAGTCACCTTTCACCCATTTTTCTAAAAATATATTCATTTTTTTCTTAATGATTTAAGAGATCATTTTACATACTACTAACAATAATGCCAAGCTCAATCCATAACATGAGGATAAAAAGCATTGCTCATATGAAGTCCTTTGATGTCTTCTGGCTCTAGGATAGATGTCCCCAGTGGAACTGAATTTGGTCACTTTTTAAGATCCCTTCCATTTCCAAGTCATATGACTATATGATTGATAATCACTGTGATTCTCCTTGGCTTCACTTATGGAGATGAAGTGACTTCAAGTCAGAAGTGTTGCCCAGACACTTAAGATTCTCCTTATTCCTCTGAGTCCTGGGTCCAGCTAACATTGGACTTTATAAATGATAATAAAGTTGTCATCATCTCCTTTTCAGAACCTACATGCTCCTTCTCATCAACATTTAAAATACTTAAGACATTCCTGTACTTTAGGGGGGAAAACCCTTGACTACAAAATTCCCTTGAACTCTTTCCTGGCAGGCAAACATTTTGAAAAAGTTTTCTGTATTTCCTATTCTCATTTTCAGTTTTTCAGTAACTCTTCCAACACTGCTTCCACCACTCCAATGAAACTGCTCTTCACAAGTCAACAATGACCTTATTACCAAATATAATACATGGTCTAATTCCTTATCTTTTAATCACATTTGATCCTGTTGACCACACTGTAATGAATTCTTGAATTCCATGAGACCACTCTCTCCTGTTTGTTTTTTTCTCACTACCTTCTCCATAAGTTCTTCTCCCTTTGATAATTTCCTGAATATTGGTGATCTTTAACTTGCTTGGTCCTCATCTCTTCTCATTTTTTGAACTCTACTAGGGAAGTTCATCTAATTCGTTGGCATTAATTATAATTGCATGTTGCTTCTCTGACTTTGTATGCAAACCTATATATATATACACACACATATATGATTTTCTTTGGTATATTGCAGGTACTTCAAATTCCATTCAAAAATAGACTTATCTATCACCATCCCCATAAACTGATGCTCCTTCAATGTCTCTTATTTCAGAAGATGCCACTACGACTCACCTCGTTATTCAGGGCAGAATTCAGAGCGTTATTCCTGATTCTAATCTTTCCATAATTCAATCAATTACCAAATCCTGTCAAGCTTGTCCGTTCTCCTGCTTCATAAATATCTCTTCAAAACAAAAACCAAACAGGCAAAAAACCCAAAAAGCATATGTTGTTGTTGGTGGTGGTAAACGTACCATTCTCTCTTGCCCCAAGCATTTGCACATGCTGTTATGTCTATTTTACAAAACTATTGAGGTCTCCTTCAGATCTCAGCTTCCCCTGAGAAATCTCTGTAAACCTCTAATTTGGGTTAGTTGCTTCTATGAGGTACTCTCATTGCATCTGGATTTCCCCAACATAGTATTTAACACACTCGTTATTGCTCATTTGATTCTCCCTCTTGTAGTAGATGAGCAGCTCCACAGAACTTTGTTCTTTTAAATAAAATAACTCTACTGATATGTAATTTATATACAATAAATTGCTCACATTTTAAGGGTAGAGATCAATGAATTTTGACAAATGTATACACTCATGGAACCACCACCATGATATTTCCATCACCCTCAAAAGTTCTCTTGTGCCGCTTCCCTGTCAACCTCCCTCCTTGACCCCCTCACCCAAACAACCACTGATCTGCATTCTTCTATTGTAGATTCAATTTGTCTTTCCTAAAGTTTAATATAAATTGAATAATAAAGTATGTATTCTTTCATTCCTACTTTCTTTACTCAGTACTGTGTTTTGCAGGTATCTGTAGTTCATTTATTTAAATTGCTTAGTAGTATTCCATTCTATAAATATACTGTAACTTTTTTAGCTGCTCATTTGTTGATGTAAATTTGAGTTGTGTTCATGAATAAAACTACTATGGGTATTCAATATAAGTTTTTGTGAAGGCATATAATTTTATTTTATTATTTTTTGAAATTTCATTTTATTGTGTTAAGAACACAATATGAGATTTACTCTCAATACATTTTTAAGTATACAATGCAGTATTGTTAACTATAGGGACAATGTTGTACAGTACATCTCTAAAACTTACTTATTTTGTATAATTGAGACTTTATGCCCATTGTTTAGCAACTCCCAATTTCTTCCTCCCCCCTCCCCCTGGGAACCATCATTCTACTCTCTGATTCTATGAGTTTGACTATTTTAGATACCACATGTAAATGGAATCATGCAGTATTTGTCCTTCTGTGACTGACTTATTTCACTTAGCATGATATCCTCACAGTTCATCCATGCTGTCGCCTAATACAGAATTTCCTTCTTTGTTAAGGTTGAATGGTGTTCCATTGTATATACCACATTTTCTTTTTTTTTTTTTGCGGTACGCGGACCTCTCACTGTTGTGGCCTCTCCCGTTGCGGAGCACAGGCTCCGAACGCTCAGACTCAGCGGCCATGGCTCACGGGCCCAGCCGCTGCGTGGCATGTGGGATCCTCCCGGACTGGGGCACGAACCCGTGTCCCCTGCATCGGCAGGCAGACTCTCAACCACTGCGCCACCAGGGAAACCCACCACATTTTCTTTATTCATTCAGTTGTTTCTAAATCTTGACTTTGTGAACAGTGCTGCATATGGGAATGCAGATATCTGAGATCCTGATTTCAATTCTTTTGGATAAATACCTATAAATGGGATTGCTGGATCATATGGTAGTTTTATTTTTTATTTTCTGAGTACTTTGTACTGTTCTCCATTATAGCTACACCATTTTGCATTTTCACAAACAGTGTACAAGGGTTCCAGTTTCTTCACATCCTTGCCAACACTTATTGTCATTTGTTTAATAACAGCCATTCTGACAGGTGTGAGGTAATATCTCATTGTGGATTTGATTTTCATTTCCCTGATGATTAGTGACATTGAGTAATTTTTCATATCCATTGGCCATTTATTTGTATGTTGTCTTTGGAGATATGACTACTCAAGTCCTTAGCCCATTTTTAATTGGGTTACTAGTTCTTCATTTTTTGTTTTTTACTATTGCATTGTAAGAATTCCTTATATATTTTGTAGATGAACCCCTTATCAGATGTATGGTTTGCAAATATATACTCCCACTCTGTTACCTTCCACTCTGTTGATTGTTTCCTTTGCTATATGCAGCAGCTTTTTAGTTTTAGTCCCATTTGTTTGTTTGTTTATTTATTTATTTTTATTGCCTGTGCTTTTGGTGTCATCTCCATGAAATCATTGCCAAGACCAAAGTCAAGAAGCCTTTCCCCTATGTTTTCTTCTAGGAGCTTTACAGTTTCATGCCTTACATTTAAGTCTTTAATCTGTTTTGAATTGATTTTTAGTATGATGTAGGATAAGGATTCAATTTCATTCTTTTGCATGTGGATATCCAGTATTTAAAAAGATTTTGTCCATGAGTTGTTGCAGAATCAGTGTGTTTGTGGGTGGAAGACATCTTGCAGACATCACTCCTCAGTACCATGCTCTTTTAATTACTCTAGCTTTGTAATGTTTTTTAAAACCAAGAAATTAAAGGCATACCATTTTATTTCCACTTAGGAATGAATTAATGGGTTATACAGTAAATATATTTATTAACTTTATAAAAATCTGGCAAACCGTTTTCTACAATGGTTGTATGTACCATTTGTGTATTCCCACCAGCAATGTATGAAAGTTCCAGTTATACTATATCCTTGTCAACACTTGTTATTATTAGTATTTTTAAACTTAGCCCTTCTAGTGGGTATGTAGTAGTGTGCAATGTAGTTTCTATTTTCATTTCCTAGTGGCTGATGATGGTGAACATTTTTCATGAGCTTATTGTGCATTTGTTTATGTTCTTTGGTTAAAAATCTATTCAGATCTTTTGCCCATTTCTGATTTTAATGTTTATCTTATTAATGAATTGTCTGAGTTACTTATATTTTCTGGATACAGGTTGTCAGATACATGATTTATGAATAATTTCTCTTTTTCTGTGGCTTGTTTCATTTTCTGAGTAGTTTCTTTTGTAGAGCAAACATTCAATTTTCATCAATTTTATCATATTATTTTCTTTTATGGTTCATGCTTTTTGTATCCTATCTAAGAAATCTTTGCGTAACCTAAGGTAAAATATTTTTCACCTATGTTTTTTTTTAAGAAATTTTGTAGTTTAAGCTTTTACATTTATATCTGTGATTTCAAGTTAATTTTTTATATGGTATGATATTAGGGTCAAGATTTATTATTTTTTTCCATATGGACATACAGTTGTTCCAGCATCATTTGTTGAAAAGATAATCCTTTTCGGATTGAATTATACTGGCTGTGATGTTAAAAATCAATGACCACGTTCCATTTCTGTTCATATCCTCTTTCTGGACTCCACTATGTTCCTTTGATCTATCCCTATCCTTAGGCCAATTTCACACATCATTGATTACTTTAGTTTTACAGAAAGTCTCAAAATCAGGTAGTTTAAGCTCTCCAAACTCGTTTTTCTTTTTCAAAAGAGCTGTGGCTATTCTAGTTTCTTTGTATTGCTATATACATTATACAATCAGTTTATCAATTGGGATTGCATTTAATCTATAGGTAAATTTTAGGATAATTGATAGCCTAACAGTACTGAATCTTTTAATACATGAACAGTGTGTATATCTTCATTTATTTAAGTCTTCCTTAATTTCTCCAACAATGTTTTGAAGTTTTCAGTGTTCTGTCAATTGATGATAAAGGATTGTTGAAGTTTCCAACTATAATTGTGAATCTGTTTTTCTTTCAGTTCTGTCAGATTTTACTTTATGTATTTCAAAGCTGTTTTAGGTGCATACATTTTTATAATTTTTGTCTTCTGCATGCAGTGATCCCTTGATCATTGTGAAATTTTCTCATTATCCATGTTGATATTCTTTCTCTGAAGTATACTTTATTTTATATTAATGTAGTAATTCTGCAGCTTTCTAATGATTACTGACTGCATGGTATATATTTTCCATTCTTACAAAGAAATGCTTGTGTTTTTATATTTAAAGTGAAATTCTTGTAGGCAGCATAGAGTTCAACATTGATTTTTAAATTCAGTCTGATAATCTCTGCTTTTAATGGAGTGTCTAGATCATTTAATATAATGTGCTTATGAATTTGGCTGGGTTTAAGTCTATCATCTTCCTCTTTGTTTTCCATTGGTTCCATTTGTTCCATCTGTTCTCGGTACTTTTTCCCCCTCTGCTCCTGCTTTCTTTTGGATTAATTGGAGTATTTTTAAGGATTCTGTTCAATCTTCACTGTTTGCTTTTTAGCCAAACCTCTTTGCTTTACCTTTTTGAGGTTGCTTTGGGGTTTGCAATAAGTATCTGTGACTTATCACAACCTACATTCAAATAGTGTTATAACTGTTTGCATATACCGAAATATCTTTAAAACAATATACTTATATTTTTTCCTGTTCTTTTGATATTTTTATCATAGATTTTATATCTGCATGTCAACCCACAATACATTGCTGTTATTTTTGTTTTAAACACCTAAATCTGCTGGTCACAAATTATCTTAATTTGGTTAGCTGAAAAAGTTTTCATTTTGCTTTAATTTTTAACAAAGACTGAGTTATTTTATTATGAAATGTTTAATTATGTCACTTTTATTTTGAAAGATTTTTGCTATAATTTTAAGTTGACAAGTCTTTTTCAGCACTTCAAAATGCTGTTCAACTGTCTTCTGGCTTACATAGTTTTGATTAGATTTCTGCAGTCATTCTTATCTTTGTTTCTCTTTCGTCTTATTTCTCCCCACTTCCCTTGCTGCCTTTAAGATATTTCTCTTTATCACTGGTTTTCACAAATTTTATTATAATGTGTCTTGGTGTACTTACTTTGTGTTTATTCTACTTGTTGTTCATTGAGCTACATGGATCTATGGGTTTATATTTTTCATCAAATTTGGAAAAATTTCAGCCATTATTTCTTCACTAACAAATATTTTTTCTGTCCTTTTTCTCTCTCCTCTCCTCCTGTGATTCCATTTACATATGACTTAGACCCTTTGATATTGCCCCAAATGTTGCTGAGACTCTTAATTTTTTTCAGTCTTTTTCTTTTTCTTTTTTTTTTTAAATCTCTGTGCTTCATTTTGGATAGTTTTTATTGCTTTGTCTTCAAGTTTTGTAATCCTTACTTCTGTAGTATCTATTCTGAAATTAAGTCTATCCTGTTAATTTTTTTTCAGATTTGTATTTTTTATCTCTAGAAGTTTCATTTGATTAATTTTATATCTTCCATTACTCTAATTATGACTATTTTCCTTTACTTAATGTTCTTGTATGCTAACTTCACTATATCTACAATTTATGAGTTTGTTTCTATTGACTTATTTTTCTTATGATTATTGGTCACATTTTTCTACTTCTTGATATACCTTTAATTTTTGATTTGCTGCTGGATTTTCTGTGTTTGTACTTTGTCTTTCTTTAAAGAGTTGGGTTTTGTTTTGGCTGGAAGTTGAGTTGCAGTTCAGTTTGATCGTTTTATAGTTTAGTTTTTAAGATATTTTAGGGAAGAGTGCCTTTACTCTAGAAATAGTTTAACCCTGTTTCTGAGGCCTGGCCCTTTTCTGGTATCTTTTCCAAATGACTCAAGGTATCAATGAGGGCTCTCCACTCTTGGAACATGATCAATTCCTAACCTCTCTATGATCTCTGGGAAGTGTTCAAGTACAATTTTCCCCAGCTGCTCTTTTCCTGATCTCATGGAGTTTTACCCTTATGCATGAATTTGGAGACAGCAAAGACTCAAGGCACCACTGTGCAAATTTCTGAAGCTCTTTTTCTGCAAAGCTCCCTCTTCTCAAGGACTATCCCTCATTACTTCAGAATCTCTGGATTCTGATCTTTATCTTCTCAATTTTGCAACACCATTAGGCTATGCTTGGTATCCACTATCAAAAATATGCCTCCAGGCAAAAATCCTAGTTGATTACAAGCCTTACCTCACTTTCCTCTCTTGTTTTACAGGAGAGCCCTGCATTGCCTATTGTCCAATATCTGAAAACAATTTTTAAATATCTTTTGTTCATTTTCTAATTGTTTCAGACAGTAGGGTAAATCTGGTTTCTGTACTTGCATCATGACTGGAAGTGAAACTGCACACCTCAGATGGGACTTGAACCCAGTTGCACCTCGGATGTGACTTGAAACCACAATCTTCTAACTGAAATCACACATGTCTCAGGACTCAATGAAGCTCATGTTCTTTATGTCTCAGCTCAGAAAGAATTCAGTGAGAGGCAAAGTGATAGACAAGAAGTAGAGTTATTAATATAAGATTCTTGTGAAGGATACAAGCAGGCAGGCAAGAAGGCTCTGCCTTGAGAACTAAGTGGGCTACATTTTTATAATCAAAGGAAAAGTAGGGAGGGATAGAAGACCACCTTCTTTCTCATTCTTTGAATAGATATCAGGCTTACATCATTAGCTCCCCCTTTGCATTGAGTGGGAGAGTTTGACTCTATAAGGTCAAACTAGGACTGTCATGGCACTTATTCAGATCAGCAGAGGGGTGGTAACATATACTAAAATATGTTAAAATCATCTGTGGTTTCAGTATAATGAGGGTCTTCTACTTTGGAATGTCACCTTTCCCTTATAGTCTTATCCTTGGTCCTAAGGATCATTATCTTGCTGACCTTGGCCAGCAAGATGAAGGCCTCAGTTTTTTGCTTAATGGCCTGGAGCACATGTCATGCTTTTATTTATGGCTTTATTGTTAAGCAAGCCTGCTTCATTTGATGATGTTCTGATAGCTTTCCTGAGTGATCGTTAACTTACAGTAGTCTCCCAAAGTTTCCTAAAGCTCCCTCTCTATCTATAATCCCTTTCTATCTATAATAGTGGGATTTCTAAAACTACCTGTGTAACTGTCCTACTCTATCCATATCATTAGTGTAACTCCAAGCCCTTTTAAATGTCTTTGAATGTGATATATCATAGCTAAAATAGTCTATATCCAGGATCTTTGATGTCAGAGTCTATACCAAAGCCAAATTTCAGTTCAGTTTATGAAACATTAAAAGTCACTGAAAATCTGCTAAGTTCTTTATTGAGTTCTGAGGTATAAAGATAAAATGGAGAAAAATTCCTTTACCGAGGGAACTACGTATAGTCAGGGAAGACAAATGGGTAAGTAATCTTGGGCAAGTCATTTTACAATACATCAAAATAGGTACCATGGTGTAATTAAAAAAAGGTGGACTAGACAACAATACTACCAGTCCTCCAAGACAGACCTTGATTAAACTGTGGAGAATCTGCCAAGATTATTATTTAATCCTACCACTTTGTGTAAAGTTGGACAAGTTAATAGTTGTCTAAACTTGAGTTTTTTCATCATCATATCTTCCCGTGATAGTTCTTGGGGTGATTGTGAGGACTAAGTGTGTACACGCATAAAATACTTGCCTATAGTAGTGATGCCGAAACTCAGCCTCTGTGCACCAGTGCTGAACCAAATCTCAGAGACAGAGTTTTGGGTGAAGTAGAAGAGAATAGCTTTATTGCTTTGCCAGGCAAAGGGGGACACAGTGGGCTCACACCCTCAAAAACTGTGTGTCCCAACCCAGGGGGGATTTGGTGAGGAGTTTTATAGCAATGGTTCAAAGGTGGGGTTGCCAATAAGGATCAGGGTGTGTGCAGGGCCTGCATTCCTGTAATCTGGCCTCAGGTGGTCTCCTGATGAGCTTCTGTGGTTCTTGAGGGTATCAAACTGTGACCTTCTCTCTGGAATAAAGAGTGCTTCATCAAGTAGTTAACATCTTCCATTTGTTGGGGATTTTAGTTATTTTAGTTCTACAGAAGAGCTCAAAGATATTATGTGTATCCCTTGAGGCTGAACCAGGATCCTGTCCCAAGGTTGCATTATTATTATTTATTGACTGCTCCTCCCTTGTCTCTGCATCCCCTCCCTTCCCTGATTAGCAACTGTTTGAACCAGCCCTTTGGAACTCAGGGAAGGTCATGGAGTCTGAAACCCATTCCCTACAAACAAGAAATGGGGGACACAGAAAGGCTTCTGTGCCCAGGAGCCCCACAGAATCCTACTCTTTTTCAGTAGGTGCTCAGTTTAGTTTAGTTCTCTTCTTCTCTCTATGACTTAGCTTCTGTAACCAAGCAGGACCCGGTGGGGCCCTCCTGGGCACAAAAGCCTTTCCATGTCCCATTTCTTATTTATAGGATAAAAACATCAGCCTCCTAGACCTCCTTGATTTCCAAGGAGCAGATTCAAACCGTTGCTATTCAGGGAAATAAGGGAATGCAGAAACAAAGGCCAAACAATCAAGAAAATATAGTGCAACAATTAAAGCAGTATCCTGGTTCCTCCTCAAGGAATATACATAACAATATTTTGAGTCCTTCTGCAGGAACTAAGGCCCCACCCAGGTGGAGGATGGTAACTTCAGACTGCGCACAAGATTCTTGGAGCACCGCCCTGCCCCGTTACCTCACCACCAAGCAATAAGAAGAAAATCACACACCCCACAGCTCTCATCCCAAATTTTGCCTATAAAAACTTCTCCCCCAAAACCATTGGGGAATTCGGGTTTTTCTGAGCCAAACCACCCATTCTCCTTGCTTGTCCCTGCAATAAAACTTACTGTGCTCTAAACTCTGATGTTTCAGTTTGTGTGGCCTCACTGTGCATCCAGCACACGAACTTGCATTCTGTAACAATTTCTCACCCATATATTTGGAATAATCTCCTATGTAGGAGATTATTATTAGATTATAGGATTGTTGTGAAGATCAGAGATTATGGATTCAGCAGCACTGTGAAGTCTGTAGATCACTATGGAACTCTGAGGACCTTGGCAATTTTCTTTATTTTCTAAGCAGCAGCCTGGGCAAGTTGGTTAAACGTCATTGTTCCTGTAATTGCCAGGCTAATTGGAACAGTAGATTGATTTTGACTCCTACAGTATAGGGTCATTCTCAGCAGTGACAATCTTGTTAGGTTCTTCACAGTGCAGCAAAAACCTATCTTGGCAGCACTGATTATTTTATTTATTTATTTATTTGTTTGTTTGTTTGTTTTTGGCTGTGTTGGGTCTTCTTTGCTGTGCACGGGCTTTCTCTAGTTGCAGCGAGTGGAGGCTACTCTTTGTTTTGGCACATGGGCTCAGTAGTTGTGGCTCTCAGGCTCTAGAGTGCAGGCTCAGTAGTTGTGGTTCATGGGCTTAGTTGCTCCATGGCACGTGGGATCTTCCCAGACCAGGGCTCGAACCCATGTCCCCTACACTGGCAGGCGGATTCTTAACCACTGTGCCACCAGAAGAGTCCAGCATTGGTTATATTTTAGATGACCATAGGGTATGTTATTAATTCTTGGACTTGTGTTATGGGGTTAGTCTAAGCTTAGATGGGTGTCTTTAGAGCCTTATAACAGCTGTTTCTTTTGGCTAGCACTGCTCTAATATCAGTGTTCCAAATATATATTTCTCATATATATTTTGTCTTAGTCCACTGTTCCTGGCTCACAGCTCCTAAAACCCTTGGAATATCCTGTGTTTAAGAGCTATAAATGTGTCTTTTGTTATGTTAATGAGGTGACTTTTGGAAAGCCCCTAGTTAACCTAAGGCTCAGCTCGTTGTCAGGAGAACCATCCTTGTGATTAGAGAGTTGGAACCTCCAATTTCACCCACCCCCACCTCCAACTCCAGAGAGGGGAGAGGGCCTGGATATAGAGTTCAATTGCGAAAGACCAATGATTAGTTAATCATGCCTCTGTAGTGAGGCCTCCATACAAACAACAGTACAGAGTTCAGAGAGCTTTGGGGTTGGTGAACGTGAGGAGAAGTGGGGAGAATGGGGAGCCTGGAGAGGGCATGGAAGCTCTACTCCCCTGTCCATATACCTTCCCCTATACATCTCTTCATCTGGCTGTTCCTGAATGATATCCTTTAATAGTAAACCAGTAATCTAGTAAGTAAAATGTTTCTCTGAGTTCTGTGAGCTGCTCTAGCAAATTAATTGGACCCAAGAAAGGTCTTGTGGGGACCACTGATTTTTAGCGAGTTAGTCAGAAGCACAGGGGACATCCTGGACTTCCTACTAGCATCTGAAGTTGGGGCAGTGGGCACTCAGTCTTGTAGGACTGAGTCTTCAACCTGTGGAATTTGATGCTGCCTCTGGGTAGATAGTAACAGAATTGAGTTGAATTATAGGATGCCTTGCTGGTGTTGGACAATTGCTGTGGGGACACCTCCTCCCCACCCCCCTCACCCCAACATGTTGAAATTTGGTGCCAAACTCAAAGGAGGGACTGATTTTTTTTTTTTGTAACTAGGAATGAGGAGCTGTTTTTTTAATGAAAATAAGTCTAGTAAAAAATCATTCTTCTACAGAATAACATTGTCCAGACCATAAGAGTAGAAATCTGGTTGACTTGGCATGCTGAAAAGGACAGGAACTTGGAAGAAAGACAGATTTGGGCTCAAACTTTCACTCAGTATCTGGGTGACATTGAGAAAGTCATTCACCCTCTCTGAGCCTGTTTCCTCATTTGAGAATGGAGATGATACTACTTACTTTGCAGGATAATTGTGAGGAACACATGAGTTAATGAATAGGAAAGTAATTAGCTATTTTCTGTTGAAAACTAGCTATTTTCTGTTATTTTTATTTTTATCATTTTTTATACTCTTCATGCTCTTTCCTTTCCAATATGGAAGCCACCATATCTCATCTGCTTAGACTGCCTGCATATTCAGTCTAATTATGTTCCATATACACTTGATCTGTTTGATGAGCACAACTCTGGTTCTCCTTGGGAGGCAGCCTGATTTAATAGAAAGAATTGAAAGTGTGGACTTCAAAGCCAGTGATCTGTGCTTTATATCTCATTTGTACCACTTGCTGGCTGTATGACTATGGGTAAATTATTCAAACATTCTTAGTATCATTTTCCCATCTATAAAGTGGAGATGTTAAACCCTACTTCTCAGTATTATTATGAGGACTAAGTGATAGGTATAGTAAGCGCCTACATAGAAAAGGGGCCAAATAAAGATCCTTATATTTCAGATATCTAAATTCTCCAATATAGGCCTTTTTCTGTGTTTTCCGTAAAATTCACTAGGATATGCTATTTTCTCACATATACTGCTGTTGAATGATTAAATGCCCAGATTTCTTTTCTTCTTTATTTTTTTCTTTTTGGTACACTTTGACTTTTATGGCTCCATTAAAAAGCACCTTAGACACTCATATTGTGAAATGCTTTCAAACTTGTCAGCACCCCCAAGTCACCCACTGACCACAAACAAACCTTGGGCTCCTGTGGGCTGATTCATAGTCCTTAAGAAAATTGCTAGTAACCATACCTCTGAGCCCAGGCAGATACCCATTCTCTGATCATTTCTCACATCCAAACGGTCTTTTCTTTTGTGTAATTCTTCTACAAACCATAGAGTTAGTAGATGATCCCCTTCTGAGACTTTCCAATCCAACCACCTCATTTCACAGAATCTAAAGCTCAGCCAGAGGAAGCACCGTCAGCTCTCCTGTTTTCCTCACCAGTGTTATTTCTGTGATATCTTGCTACTACCTTTACTTTATTTACATTTAATCTTAACAACCCTGTGTGGTAAGAATGACAGTACCATTATTCCTCTGTGATGCATGAGGAAACAAGTTTCAGGAAGGTGACTTACCTAAGGTCACACAGCTTAATAAGTCACAGAATTGATTTCGAACCCAGGTCCTATTCCTCTCCGTGGAGCTATATCAGCCTGCTGCTGTTTTAAAGCCTCCAAATTGCTTCTAAATCAGTGTGCTATGGTCAGACTTGGCACATGTAGCATGCTCACGTGGGTGGAGTTAACTCTCCACCAGCAGCAGGTGGGCAGTGGGTCAGGGCTCCAGTCAGGCATATGCTGGCATAAAATCTCCATTTCAAAATGCATTTATACCAATCTTGCTCTACCTAGTATCATTTGACCTTCACCTTTCTGTTCTGCTTTCTGATGATTGTGAAGGACTCTATTGCACACCAGAGTTGGAAGTGGGGCAAGGTAGTTTAATTCATGTTTTCCCATAGGAAATCTATAGAATTAAGATATTTAGTAGTTATTTATGTGTTTTATTTGTTGACTAATTTATTTTTAATATTTTGTTTGCCATAAATTCTTTGGAATGGATGGTAAAAATTCAGAGCTTGTCACTGCCTCCAGGGTCCCCAGCTGGCATACTTATCTTTTCAGCTTCATCTCTAGCAACTCTAAAAATGACCCAACTACATGGTCTTCTTTCAGTGCCCAAAAGACACTAGGCTCTTTCCCATCTCAGAGACATCTCACAAACTGTCCCTTCTGGCAAAATGACAGGAGGGGAAAGAGAAAGCCAAGACTAAGGTTAATACACACATTTGTTGGGGTTGAGTAATAAACTTGACTTTGAGTTTTCTAGCAACCCAGGCAAGAAGAGATACAGATCAGACACATGGGTCACATTATCTGTTACAAAACTCAATTAAGTTTCTTGGGAAAAACACAGCTTTTATTGACACTGAGACCCAGGGGAGGGGAAGAGGGTTAGGTGATCTTTAAAGAATATATAATGTAGTAAGCAGCATTCTCAGACATATCCTTAACAGCAAGGGAAAAGTCTCATAGGGCCATTTCTTATAACATCTCTCACTGTAGTCCTATGTTATCTGCCATGTTGATAAAAGCACCTCTATAAGACACCACAATAGTGTTCTCTTTATTTTTTTTAAATTTTGTTTATTTTTTTATACAGCAGGTTCTTATTATTTATCTATGTTATGCATATTAGTGTATATATGTCAATCCCAATCTCCCAATTCATCCCACCACCACCACCCCTCCCCGCCACTTTCTCCCCTTGGGAGACAACACAATAGTGTTCTCTTGTGCCCTGGCTCAATCCAAAGATAAATTTTAGAGTCTCTCAAGAAGCAAATGAACTATATACATTTTAGGCTATTTTTCATGTATTTTTTTTCTCTCTCAATCAAGCTTTTCTTAAATATTAAGGGGTGAGGAACTTAAGCTTGAGTATCTGACAATTAACTGACTAGTATAATTTATGTAAGTTTTCTAAATAATCAGTGGTCTGTGTAACCCTTTTCCAACAGAAAGTTTCTAATAATCAAACTTATCTCCAAATTGGAGATCATAATGGCCTCAAATGGATGTTGTAAAGATCAAGTAATATAATATCATTATAATAATAATAGTGGCAATAATAACGTAGTGGTTAACAGACATTGAGCCATTCGTAGGACCCACATACTGCTAATTGCTTTATTTACATGATCTCATTTAATCCTTTCAACAGACTTTAAAAGATAAGTATTATTATTTCATCCATTTTGAAAAAAATCAAAAACTGAGTATGAGAGAGTTTAAATAAGTTGTCCAAGGTCACAGAATTGGTAAAATGGGGGAGTCAAGATTGAATTGCAGGTGGAATTCTGCAGAATTAAAAAGTTCTTACTCTTAACTACCATACTATAATTAACCATATTCAGTGTTCAATAAAGGGGTTAATAGTATTTTAATAGAGACACAACCTAAATTGTTGATAATCAGTATAAGATTGATTTGATTGGAATATTTTTATTGGAAAGTGTTACACAGCCTGCAGCATTTTATTTGGTGTGACTTACCACATTTCATCAAATTTAAGAAGCTGTCAACTGTAAGATGCACCATTATTTATGAACTAGTGAGAAAGAAAAATGTTGCCAATTAAATTCTGACACAATGCTTTCTTATTACATTGAATTTTTATTTTTACTTCCAGAAAGACCTCTTTTAAACTTATTTATGCCGAGATTTTTATCATAGCTCTCTCTTGTGTATAATGGAAAGAACACGCAAATGAAATGTCAAGATATTTTGAGAACATTCAGGATCCAAACTATTCTGAAATACTTAACTCAGGGTTGTGAATAGACACATTTTTCCACACAGTAGCAGCTTCTGTGTCTTTAAGAAGTGGCAATGCAGTCTTTTCTTCAAAGTGTCCGTTGTCATCTTGGGATTTCCTCCCAAACCACTGACACATTAGCAAATATATATGCACTCAGACAATGTCAGTGAATCATAACTGTCACAGAGACTGTAAAATGTATCTGGATTTCAGAAATGTTAAATGGGGGGAAATGTATATCTTAGAACTGACAATGAACTTTGTGTTGAGTTAACAGTGCTATGCTTGGCTTAAAAATATTCAGTGAGGATTTGCATCTTCAGTCTCATTTATTTCAACCCCAGCACAGTAAGTATATGATTCATATTTGTTGATCCAGTTGGAATAGATAATAGCTCTGGGATACTGGCTACTGCCTTTACAAAATTTGCTTATCCTCAAGTTTTCAAGGTTATCTTCTATAGCAGGTCCACTATGATAATGATAGTACTTTTTTGTTTCCTAAAACTGTATCATAGAATATTTTATAATATCCTCTTTTCAATAGAAGAAAACTAATACAGAGAAAAAATACACATGCTAATTTCAGCTTTCACACTGATATTTTATGTGACCCTAAAAAAGTGTCCATCTGTAAAATCAGGAGAGATATCTGAATAATCTCCAAGAGCACTTCTAGCCCAAATAGGATTTATTCTTACAGGCTAAGAGGGGAGCTAACATTTATCATAAGCCAACTATGTACTCATTATTTCATATATATTATCTTAATTAATATTCAAAATAACTCTATTTCTATAGCTATATTATATTCCTATCATAAAACAGACTTTTGAACATTAACTAATTACTTCAGGTGTTAGCTACTAAGGGGAAAAAGCTGGGATTCCCAAGCATGTCTTGATTCAAATCCCAGGACCTCTATATTACACATGTTGCCTCTCTCAGAGTCCTTCAAACTTTAACTCTGCAAAACACAGGCAGAGTTAGGCAGTTGCTAGAACTGTGAAATTGGTGCCTTATATTGTTTGAGATGTCAGACTCAAAGTTAGGATGCATCTCAATTTATTTGTAAAACCTTCCCAAGGACCTACTCTTTGCTTGTGCTGGAGGCTAAAAAAGTAGAGAGAAATCACATCACTGTCTTTAGGAGCTCACAGTTTAGGTAAGTAACTTTCAAAATATATTATTTGCAGTCTTAGAGTTTGTTCAACATTATTTAACAACTATTTATTGAGGAACCAACCTTATGGTGGGGATGAAGTATACTTCAGTAAATAAAATATATAGGGTTTCTTCCCTTATGGGCCTTGTGGTCTAATGGTAGAGAGAAACAGGACACAAATGAACAATTAAATACGTATGTAATTTAAAACTGTGATAAGTAATGAAAACTTAACAGTTTTAGTGTTAGAAAATAGCATGAGGGTCACACTTAGACAGTATGGGCAAAGGAGGCCTCTCTGAGAAGGTGACATTTAATCTGAAGCTTGAAGGATTAGAGGAGGGAAGTGAAGAGCACTAAAGATCGTGCCCAGCAGAGGGTAGAGAATGGCTGAAAACCTCTGGTGTGAAAGATATCATATAGTTTGAAGACCTGAAAGGAGAAAAGTAGCAGATGAAATTGGAGAGAGAGGCAGGGCCAAAATCAGGTAGGGCTTCAAATCCACGTTAGAATATTTGGCTTTTTTCCATAATGCAAAGGGAAGACATTGAAGGCTTTTTAGTGGGGCAGGTGGTTGGAGGGGCGGGATTAACATTTAGATAAACTGATGTTCTTTCTCCCTTTTTAAAGATAATGCTTTGGCTTTTATGGAGAATAGAATATAGTGAATTACTGTAGAATAGATGGAGATAGTGGGAAGGCTGTTATAGAAGTGAGATAATAAGGGCTTGGATTAGGATGGGTGGCAATAGAAGTGAAAGAAATTAAAGGATTTGAGATGAGTTGATGAAAATTAATCAGTCGATCTAAGAAAGAAATGGAAAATTTTATTTGAGCCAAATTGAGGATTATAACCTGGGAACAGCAGCTCAGAAAGCTCCGAGAACTGTTCTGCCCTTTAGAAGTCAAGGCACAGTCATATAAATTTTTTGAGACAGAGGGCTGTGCATTAAATGACGTATTATTGACAGTTTACACAACCCAGATCTATGCATCATAGTGGCCCCTTACAAGATCAAGAAGGTGTGTTATCTTTTAAGGAGTTGTCTTGTTGATGCTAGGAGAATGTTGCTCTTGATGGTTGAGCAGGTATTTCTACCGATGGCTGATGCACAATGCAGATACATAATGCACAGTAGAGGGGAGAGAGGGAGCCAAAGGGAAGAGAAATTTTTTTCTGTTTAAATTTTTCTTCTCATGCCGTAAAATATAAATTTTATTTCACAGATGTGTACTGGAAGTTAGAGTACTGAAAGATCAATTATATCTGTGAATAAAGGGAGAGTGAGGAATCAAGATTGAGTTCAGGTTTCTGGCTTGGGCAACTGGTTGAATATTACTGCCCTTGACTGCATTGGGGAATTTTGAAAGGTGAGGAATGTGAGTGGAATAGGGGATTTGTCATGTTTGTTTTCAAAATGTCCAGTTTTAGGTACCCGTGAGGTCTCTAAGGGAAAATATATAGTAGTCTTTTCGATATACAAGGCTGGAGTCCAAAGGAGAAGTTTGGGCTAGAGATGTAATATTGAGTTGTTAGCATATAGATAATGCCTGTATTTGCATGAGAAAAGCCTAGGAAGAAAGGTGGAGAAAAAAAAGAATAAGGTTATATAGGGTCAAAACCTAGGGAATTTCAATATTTACAGGTTGGACAGAAGAGAAGGGTACCACATAGAAATCATAAAATAAGTGGCCAGAAGAAAGGGGAAAAGCAAGAGTAGAGTGAACTGAATTGTCATTGAAGAATATGAGGTGCTGACAGCATGCTCATGCAGAAGTATGGCCAAGAAGAGGATCAGAGAAATGGGTAGTAGCTGATGGTGGATGGAATGTGGAATCATGGGGTAGCAGTTATTTGCTAATGGTAATGATCCAGGGAGAAAGCAAGATGGATGATGTAGGAGACACAGGAGATGAACAAGAGTGCAGTCCTTGAGAAAGTGAGAGTAATGGGATCCAGAGGACATGCTGAAGGCTTTTGTTAGGAAGAAGGACACCTTCATCCACGGTAATGGGATTATAGAAAGAAACCTAGGCATGGGTTTCTAATTTTGGTTGTGGGAGTACGAGGATGCTCCTGTCCGATGGTTTCTAAAATAGAAAGCATTAGATGAGATTATCCTCTAAGAATGCTGGTAAGGGAAAAAGAATAACGGTTTCCAAGAGATAGAAGAAGGTCTGAACTTCTAATTTTTTTGTTTTTGTTTTTTTTCCCCCAGGGGAAAAATGAGAAACCTACTTACCAGAATAACTTTGTAGAATTGCTAGGCAGTGATAACAGCTGCATGAATTGAAAGTGCAGTCATTTTACCTAGGTATGTGATTTTCTCCAGTTACTTGGGACCTGTATAAGTACAACTCTTGGGTAGAAGAGTTCATTCTGTGTTTAGGTTTTGCCACATGAGAAAAAAAATAGATGGAGACAAGGGGATTGAAGGTGTTTGTGAAGACATAATTATAATGTTGGACATGAGAGGAGAAAGCAGGAAGGGAGTGGATAACAATAAAGTAAGAGGATCAGTAGATTGGACTTCAAAGAATTATCGTAAAGTAAATGCTTTAGCAAATTAGCTTGAAATTTGCAGTTAGAGAATATGATGTGGACATTTGATATTGTAGGTAGGGTAGAGTGTATGTGTATGTGTATGTGTTTGTGTGTGCGTGTGTATCTGAGAGAAAGATGGTGGTGGCAAGGGGTGGTGAAGTGGAGAGGAAAATAAGATTGGTGAGATCCTTTTTATTCATTCAAAAAGTATTTATTTAGTATTAACCATGAGCCAGGCATTGTTCTGTTTGCTCAGGGTACAGCATTGATGAAAAAAGCCACGATGTTGAATGGATCATCTGCATGAATGTGGAAATCACTAAGAAAGAAGCTAGAAGGTATGTGGGGAGGGAAGTAACCAGTGAGGCAAAAATTGAGGCTGTTGATAGGTAAAGCAAGATTAGTGAATCTAGTGATTCACCAAAGTATAAGCCATGGCACTTGTGTAATACTGTTAACAACAGCAACAGGATGAGCAAAAACAACAATAATAAAGAATACTTAAATAATACGTAGATGCCAAGCACTGTACTAAGTATTAACATATTAATTTCATTCATAAAACTACCCTATGAGATGGGCACAATTATTCCATTGCTCAGAGTGAACGGTGTTTGAGAGGAAAGAAGGGAGGAGAGAGTGAGAGCTTTGGTTGGATTAGGGGAGGTGGGAATGGAGAGGAGTGATCGGGTGAGGACAGGTACCAGAGGAGGTCTGGACCTGTAGCAGTGAGGGACTGAGGGAAATCCATAAGTAAGGTGTAGTGGGACGATCCCCAATGACCTTTCAGTTGAGAAGGGCAGTGGTCTCTAGTGCTGGATTTACCGTGGGTGATGGCTTCCACGGCAGCTGCCTCCTCAGAGAGCAGGGGGTGTGCAGCTAAGGTGACTGGAGACTCTCCTCCCCACATCAAGGGAAGCAAAGGGTAATTCTGCCAAAGGGAGAAGAGAAGGTGGGTTCTTACCTGCTTCCCACCCCCTACTACTCTTAGAGCAGTTCTGCTTTTAATTGCTTGAGATTATAGGGCTTTATGTTAGTGGCTTTTTTTTGGAATTGAAGGCTTTGTTTAAAAATTATAATGCGATGTTTGAAAACACTGGTCTAGAAGATCATTTATTCTTAAGAATATTCAATCTAACCCCCTCATTTCTCCGATAGGGAACTAAGAGCTCAGAGAGGGGGTGGAACTTGCTCAAGGTCACGCAGTGAGTTCTTGGTAGAATCAGGTTTATTTGTCCTGGCTCCCAGTCTGGTGCTCTTCACCATACCCATTTGACTCAGGGTTAGAGCCTTAACAAATTCTCTAGGGTAAAGAGTGCAGCAAGCTTCTGCTGGGCTCTCACTCTTTCTCTGTGTCTGGCCTGTCTCCTGCTAGCAGCCCTTACCTGGGATATTTAAAAATTCATGTTATGTTAATTACACCATAACCCCTGTCTCTGCTGACTGTATTCTATTAAGAAATCATTCACTGTTTTGTCAGTAACCCTGGGTGTCCTCTCAGGAGAGGCAGTGCAGAGATGAGGCCTCCCAGCAAGCTTTGCTCACCCTGGTAGCAGTGCGGGGCCCCATACTTGCAAAACTACTGGCAGAAAGTAGTTTCCTTGATGGCTTGGCAACTCTAGAGGGGGTGCTCTGTTCTTCTTGTTTGCAATGACCAGAAAAGCCACTGTGCTCTCACTAAACAGAGCTTCCTCTCCTTTCCCCTTCCCCTTATCTGCTTTTCTATTTTCTACTTTCATTCTTTTTGAAGTGTACAGAAACGTCCTGTTATTGAAAATCTGTTGTCCCAGAATGGAACGGCAGAGATTTTGCTGTGTTTTTGTTCACTGATATATCCCAGGCGTCAAGAATAGTGGATAACACATAATAGATGGTCAATAAATATCTGTTGAATGAGTGATGCATGAACAAATGAATGAATGGGTAATATCTGGATAATTTTTTTCAGTTATGATGTGCTTTATTAACATAGATCACAACTTCCTTTGTGAATCATCAAACATGCATTCATGGCATCATTTTCAAGGGCTTCTGTCCATTCCCAACACAAAATGTTAATCCACCCTCCACTGCTGCCTTTGATTTATTTTCAGGCAAATCTGTGATGCAAGCAACTTCATGCTCTGAATCTTTGGGGGTATGGAGTCTCAGCTCACCCGAGAACTGGTGGCCATGCCCTGCTCCCGAGTAGTCCTGTGGGTCACGTGGGCCCTGAGAGGAGAGGGAGCTAAAGGACCTGAGGACTAAGGGTATCTTTGGGTAAATATCTGGATAATTGATACTAAAAATCTGGTATCAGAGAAGTAGCTGTGGAATAGACCATCGGCTCCAACTTTCTCACAGTATAGAGGGCTAAAAGCCAAGAGCCCTGGCTACTAGTCTTGACTAGACTAAAGAAATGTAGCAAAAAGAGATAACCTGCTAAGATGATCTGTCCAAACAGGGTATGCAAATTAGATGTCAGCTGTGGCGTCCTGTTGTTTGAGATTCATATGAAATTAACTGAAAGCTCCCGCTCCATGTGCAGTGGAAGCTCTACGTTCCTCTCAATCTCTCCCAGAGTTTCTTGTGGGTTGGGATGAGTTTTGGTATTCTGAGTTATTGGCTCCAAGCTCTCTGAATTAGTTCAGTTTATGGTTCATCTTGTTGTCCTGCGTATAATGTCCTTATTGACCCAGACAAGGAACTCAGCTCCTCTCCTGGATATACCTAAATTCACACACACACACACACACACACACACACACACATACCCCAACATACACACGTGTATTCATGCATGTCCACACATACACACACATATAGCACATTCAAAAAAATTAACCTAATATAAAACTTCTGTATGTGGATCAAATTTTCCTGAAGATGTGGGGAGATGAAAAGAATTTATGTAACAGCAACTCAAAGAAAACCCTAACTTTAATATTAGTCACACCTGTTTCTAAAAGATCTTTAGCTTTTTCTACTAATTTGGGCTTCATCTTCCCCATATCATAATCCTTATATATCTATACCTGTAGATATATAGGTATCTTAATTTATCTCTCCACTCCCTTTCTGTTATTATCTGTTTGTCCCATCTTTAGATTCCAATTCTTTTTTTATATATTACAAGAATTCCAGAGTTTGTTTCCTTGTCACCAGTTGAAGCTCATGACCTTACAATCTTATCTTCTATCCCCAATTAGCTTATCATAGTATTTTTTTCCAAAATAAGGCAGTTGCCTTCTCAAGATGTTTCCTTCCAGTGGTATCATTGGAAGGATACTGAGGTATTTCATAGTATTTATAGAAAAGTTGAATAACAAAGACTTGAGGAATTCTTCAGCATCACTTGGGGGAATCACAGCAGTAAAATTCAAGGAATGTCTAGTCAGCTAATAACATGAATATGACTCAGTGTCAACAAAACCAGTCTTGTTTCTCCATTTCCAGTTTCAAATCTCCCAGAAAGAGATTCTAATTGTCCTGACATGCCACGATCTATGAGCTATGTCCAGGGAGAAAACCACGCTAAGTAGACAAGGCCATATGCCCATCCCTAGACATTGGAGCCATTTCCAAGGCATGCAAAATCACTAGGAATTCAGTTGCCACCCCAAGCAGTATCTTACACACTGCTTCTCTTAGGACTAAACTTTATGCTAGCACTCTTCATTCATTCAAAAGTTATGCACTAGGAACACACTCAAAAATGAGCCCTCAATGCTGGAATATAGAGACAAATAAAAATGTATGTTGTAGGAATCATTGGTATTACTTCTAGTGATTTGAGTGAGGAACATTTGTGAGGTTGTGTGTGTAATTTAAGTGAGAAGATAAAACTCTTTTAGTAGTAAAAACTTGGGTATCCAAGAGAAAACTAGCTGGAAACACCCATTACCCATTGTTATGGCTATCTCAGGAATGTTATATAGTTCTCTAGTCTATCAGAAATGCTCTGAGAGCAGCCAGGCAGCACTGGGGGCGCTTCCAAAGAAAGAGCTATTTTGAATCCATTGTGGTTAGGCAAATTGAATCCCTAGATAAAGTGGTGAGTGATATGTTTTCAAAATATATTTACCTCTTCTCACTTAAAGAATGATAATTAGACCCTCCCTCCATTTTAAAGGGGTTTTTGTATTCAGTTGTCCTTTCTATGCAAAGGATAGATAGCCAGTACTTCTAATTTTTCTCTTAGAGTTATTCAAGACATAAAAAGAAAAAGAATGTAGCAGCAACAGAATTACCATCACAAAAAATGAACATTTATTGAGAACTTATTGTGTAAGACATCGTGCTAAGAGTTTCCATACATTTACACATTTTGTCCTCATAGTAATTCTATGAATTAGGTACTCATATGAAGTAAGGATCTATATTACTTCACTTTACAGGTGAGGAAACTGATGCTTAGAGACTGACTGAAGAACTTCCCCATGTCACACAGCTACAGAGTAGCAAAGGCAGGATGCAAACATAGATCCACTAACTCCAATGTTTGTACTTATTACCATTATGCTAACATGCTCCTGACTTTTCCCCTAAAGTATAGTGAAAAGATGATGGTGTTGGAACCAAGTTATCGGGATATCTGGATTTAACTCTCTATCAACTTATTGTATCAGCTTAGACAAACTGTTTCTTTTGGCAATTCACTTTCCCCACCTGCAATTGGTGAGGCATGGATGGATTTGTAAGAACACATTTAGTGCCAAGGTTCTATAATCCTGCAAGCTCTCAGAGGCCTCTTATAAAAGCCTTGTGCCATGTGAACTTTTGCTATTCACCAACTCTGTTCTTGGAGAGGCTCTTGGGACTGATTCTTGGGAATATAATTCTGAGGTTGTACACTCTCCCCATCCAAAGAAAGTTTGCAAAGGCCACCCCCTCTTGTCACCTGGCAGCATTTGTTTACATCAAGCCATTTAGGGCGTGGTAGATCACTATAATCTTAATGTCAATGCCCTAATTAAATAAATAAATAAATGCATAATATCTGCTCTGGGTCTAGTAAAAGGCATTCTACTTAAAATTACAAATTCACATCAGCAAAATATTTAATACTGGTTTGAGGCAGAAGATCTGGGCTGGAGATTGAAATTCAGATTGCTGGCAGACAGCTCATTTTCCACATAAGAAATGTGATATGGTCCTCCAGCTCCAGGGGGATTATTGTATGGGATTATTGAATTGGTAAACAGAGCAGTCTGTGGTACTTCTTATTATGCAGTTGACAGGAAAAACAATTGTAGCCATATTTGCAGGCAAATATTTGGTCATTGCAAAACTATAAAAACTGTACTTATTTCTGTAGGGCCTTCTGAAGCCCACTTAGATTTAGACTGGCCTACCATAGGAGAGAAGATTTGGAGTTCCCTGAGCTTTCTTCCTGTAGCTTAGAGGTTTGGGGTGAATAGATGGGAGGCAACAGAAGTGCAACAGAAGAGCTCTTGGACTCGAATTCAGAAAGCCTTGGTAGAATCCCAGCTCTGCCATGTTTAAACTCTGTAACCTTGGTCAAGTTACTTAAATTTTATGATTCCCCACTCATCTTCCATTGTAAAGTGGAGACAAAGATCCAAGGGGTTAGTATCAAATGAAATGAAGGGGAAAGGAGAGCAAATATTTTATTAAGCATTGTCTATATCCTGTAGCTTTTCTGTACCTTCTTGACCTATGAAATAAAATAATTATACCTGCTTCTCCATTTCATGTATGATGATGTTCATTACTTAAAACAATGAATCATACTCTGCTCTCAAGGTGATCCAGGCAAATGTGGGATCCAAATATAGATCACAGGATACTTTTAAAAAGGCTTACAATGCCATAAGCCAGGCATGGGGTGATACAGAGACAGAGAAACAAACACTGAATTGTATCACAAGGACTCAGAAAATGCCTTCCAGAGCAAGAAGCATTTGAGCTTAGCCCTGGAGAATGAGAACTATTTAACAGATAAAGAGAGAGAACGTGCTTAAGGCGGAGAGTAGGAGGGATCAGGATGAAAATGGCCTGGAGATGCGCCAGCGCCTGTTCATGTAGTGAGGAATTCTCAGTAGGTTGAACATGGGTCAGTGAAATGGTGAGGGCCTAGATTAGTTTTGGTCTAAGTTATTGAGGTATTTGAAAGCCAAATTCAGACTTTATCCTTTAAGTAATAGAGAGTCAACACATTTTTGTTTTCAGTGGAAGGGAGATTGCAATGAATTTGCCTCATACATAGGTGAATGGCTGAGATTTTGGAGGCCAAAGAGTAGAAGTCAGAAGGACATCAGTCAAATATAGCATGTTTTGCTGGGTGACCGTTGTCAAGTGGCTTAATTTTTTTACCTAAATTTCCCTGGGCTTTGAAATGGAAGCTGTAGAATATTCTTAGGAAACAAGTGCTACTTATTGATTCCACGAAGATTTGGGGGGAACCTCCTAGATGAAGGGCCTTGTGCTAGGAAATGAACATGGAGATGTGGGGCTGAGGCTTGGGAGTGGAGGAGTGTGAGAATCTTGGCTTTTTTTTTTTTTTTTTGCGGTACGCGGGCCTCTCACTGTTGTGGCCTCTCCCGCTGCACAGCACAGGCTCCGGATGCACAGGCTCAGCGGCCATGGCTCACAGGCCTAGCCGCTCCGCAGCATGTGGGATCTTCCCGGACCGGGGCACGAACCCGTGTCCCCTGCATCGGCAGGCGGACTCTCAACCACTGCGCCACCAGGGAAGCCCTGAATCTTGGCTTTTTAAAGGCTAAGCCATCATGTCTTAGAACTTCATGACCTTGGAAAAATCTTTTCTGCATTTTGGTCTGTGGTTTCCCCAGCTGCACAGATGGGCCAGGTGATTTCTGAGGTCTTTGTCACTTTAACATTCTAAGTTTTCACCTTTCAGAACTGTTCCCAAGCCTTTTCTTATATTCTCTTTTCAACATCTAATCCCTCAACCTGGGCTTCAGTGTTACCTTTGACCCTCTTACCTATCTGGAAATATTTGCAGTACTGTGCATGCATCATCCCAAGAGACCAGGGTGAAAGGACCTCTTTCTCTGTTTTGCAAAGAGCATTGCTATAAACAGGGAGAGAGAAACCATAAGCCTCCAACAGTGGACTGTATTCCTGAGATCTCAATCTTGTGCCTTCCCCCACAAAAAAACAGAAACTGTTGGGTTAGAACTAAAAGGAACTGAAAATGCTGACTTTACTGGGTAAGCAGGAAGTCAGAGCCAAGGAGGTGGCTTGTGCATTCTTAAACTGAGCCATGTAGAAATTTATATCAGACATGAATATCTGAAAACTGCTGACCACAGGTGCTCATGACAGAACAGGGATCTGAATCATGAGTTGGTGGATAGGACCCTAGACCTAGAGTGGATCTTAGAAAAATCTTTTCATGTCCTTTAACATCTTAGCAGTGGGTTTGTGGCCCACATGGGAGTAAGGTGAGAATGAGTGATAGAATCTTGTTTCAGTGGAAACAGCAAATGACCTTGGAGTCAGAAGACATAGGTTCAATACAACTCATAAAACAAGTTGTATATAGCTTTCAACAACTGCAGAGTAGCTCTGGCCTTCCTCAGGAGCTCCCATGTGTGTGGAATCTTGAAAAAAATAATAGTTATGCTAAATTTTATTCCTAACCAGTAAATTTAGTCCTGTGTTATAACCAGATTGTTCCTTTATATATGTGTTGCTCTTTGGGTGAAATTGCCTGGTCTCTCAGATTTCTGCTTCCCTCGCCTGCTCTCCTCCTCCCTTCAAAAATAATATCTGGCAATACTGACCTAGTGGCAAGAAAGGTACACTCGAGTTTTGTGTCCACAAGGTGTTTTCTGGATCCTACTTGATCTTGGCTGTGGGACGGCTAGTGTGGGCTGCTCCTCACACAGAAGGCCACTGAGGTATACCAGCCCTTCTGAGGGTATCTGTCTTCGTCAGCTTGGGCTGCTGTAACAAATATTATAGACTGGGTAGCTTAAACAACAAATATTTTTTCCTCACGGTTCTGGAGGCTAGAAGTCCAAGATCAAGGTGTTAGCTGATTTAGTTTCTGGTGAGGGCCCACTTCCTGGTTCTCAGATGGCTACCAACTCATTGTGTGCTCATGTGGTGGAGAGAGAGATTGTCTCTCTCATGTTTCTTTTTATAAGGGCACTAATAACATTCATGAAGGCTTGATCCTCATGACTTAATTTCTTCCCAAAGAGCCTACCTCAGATATCATCACAGTGGGGATTAGGGCTTCGACATACGAAGTTTGAAGGGGATACAAATATTTATTCCACAGAAGCATATGCTCCTAAAACCTGTTGCTGGTATCCTTGTTCTCTCTCTCTCTTGATCCAGGCCTGGATGTCCTCTCTGGAGGACGCAGTTCCATATTCCCTCTTGTATGGTCTGTCTCAGGGAGCCTGCCCCTGCCATGAGGACCTCTCACTAACAAAGCCCCAGCCAGGTTCTTAGTTAACTGGTGAGTCCTTTCGTGGGGAAATATGGGAATTCTTAATTCTTGTTCACGATCCACAAGAACCAAGTTGTTGTTATGGGAGCTGCACAGAGGAAGTTTGTTTCTAAGACTTAAACTGAAAATGGAACTCCCTCTGAACTCTATTTCTCTCCTACTTTTCTAGATATTTCTAAAATATCTCACCTCAAACACACACACCCACACACCTCCAAATTTTCCCATTTTCAAGGAGTCAGGATTTGAACCCAGGTCTCTCTGGCTCCAAAACCCATGCTCTCAGCCAGTTTCCTAGATAGAGTAGGCTTATTTGGAAGCATGTGCTGGTATCATTAGATTCATATATTGATAGATAATAAAAGTTCTAATGAACTTTTTATTCCTTCATTGTTTTCTTTTGAGAAATTAGAAAACTGAGATTCCAAAGATGGATGATTCACCCAGTGTCACACAGAACCTACAGGCCTCTGAGTCTTCTTTCTTCCAGGCCTTGGGTAGCTCATACATAGGAAGCTCGCCCTGACCTGGGTCCTGGTGCTTTCAGTTTCAGCAATTTGGATTTGAATGTCAGCTCTACTACATACTGATTAAGACATCTTATGAAGTGTTTTAAGCCTCAGCATCTTCATCTGTAGCATGATAAAATATAACATCCTAACTTGGAATTATTAGCATGAAGGGAGATAAACTAAGTAAAATGCCTAGCACAGAGTGGAAACTCAATAAATAGTAATTTCCTTCTTTCCCAATTCCTAAGTGTTACTTCCTGGAACTCTTTTAGCTGCTGGCTTTGAAACTGTGTCTGCTGTGTCTGTTGAGCCCTGCCTGACCCTGCCTGTGAACATTGCCTGACTCCCTGGATCTGAGCCAGCGCCAGCTTGGATTTCTGATCCCTGGCCCTGTCATGCCACCTCCAGGACCCCAGGGTGCTTGACCTGACTTCTACCCTGGCATATGTTCTCTTATCCCTCTCCACCAGCTGTCCAGTCTTGCCAGAACATTATGCCTCTTGACCCTTTGCCAGTCAACCTTGATGGCCTTGAGGTCTGTTGTAAACACTGATGCACCACCCAGATTCCCCTTCAAGGAAGACTTACTGCCCTAGCTCCTGGGAATGCTCACCGCAGGCAGTTATCAGCTGTAAGCCCCTTCAGCGATTACCTCAGCTACAGAGAGATGCCCAGCCCAAAGTCATGCTTCTGCTTGGGGATTCCACACCCAGAGACTGATTGTGCAGGCCCAACTTGGGACAACTCTGAAAGGCCATTGTAGCTCCAGAGCCTCCCAAAGATATAACTGAGGCCACCCTTGGGCTTGCATCACAGCTCACTTTTCCCTCCATTTACTCCTCCTTCCATCCTCTCCCTTCTGCAGGTGTTGATCCCAGCAGCACTCCCTAAACATCCTGTGTGCTAATCTCTATTTCCGTTTCTGCTTCATGGGTCCATGAACAAGGTCCCCTCAAATTGCACACGGTTCCCAACACTATCAGTCCTGACCTTGTCCAACAGACCCTGGACTGTTCCTGCTCACACTCTAGAATGACTCTGTGTGTGTGTGTGTGTGTGTGTGTGTGTGTGTGTGTGTGTGTAAGAGACAGGTCTTGCTGCTCTGTTATCAAAAAAGCCAAAAGCACAGGGAAACCTTCACACAACTTTCTACTGCTGTGTTGTGTTTAGTGAAGTCAAAAGTCAGTTGAACTTTAATCTCAAACAACCCCTGTTCTTGCCTGTGCCTTACTTTGACAGGTCCTGGACACTAGGGACACAAGGTTAAATCAGCCTACTTTTGCAGTGAAGGTGTCACAATCTAGGGTGAGAGGCAGGCATTACATAAATAAATTATAGAAAGGAAAGATAAGTGCAATAAAAGAGACACTTCCTGCCCCAGGGAACTCGGATAATATTTTCCTGGCAGAGTTGTTCTGCTGATTAAATGAAGCCACATAGCACAATGTCTAGCACAGGAGAGACAGTTATTGAATCAAATTGTCTTATTTTGCAGGTTAGGAGATTAGTGCCTGAGACATTAAGTGCCTTGCTTAAGGTCTTGTAGGTAGTTAACAATAAAGCTGGGGCTAGAACTCAAGTCTCCAGATTCACACTCCATGACTCTTTGCACTATACACTTTGCCTCAAGAGGGTAAAATGTGTTTGACCCATCTACTGTTATTGTTTTCGGACCTGAACTTTTGGAAAGTTGGCTGCCTCTCTCACAGTTTAGGCACACCATATACATGGTTTGAGGCTGTGCTTTGCAAGTCCCTTTGTTCTTTGTTGAAATGAGCCTAGCAACTGGTGAGTGTTTCTGTTTCCACATTCCATTTCCCCCTTGAGCTTAGTGGGTTGGCAAAGAAGCATCAGACCACAGCAGTGACATTTACATGAAAAGAACCCATTGTGTCCTTTCTAAGGAGTGTCATAAGCTCTAAGCCATGCTACTTTTCCATTGGCCTTCCTCTGGGAGGCTCTCTGGTAGGAGCTTGGCCTGCTGGAGCTGCCTGAGTACTCACACCAGAAATTATATTCCGTAATTAAAATCAATAGCAAAACAGACACACAGCAGAAAGGTCATAGAACACAACAGAAAACCATTGGGTAGCATATTGCCAAGTGTCAAAATAGATTTTTGAACCTTTCTTCAATCTGCAAATGCCTAAAGCCATCCGTGGGAGAGAGGTAGTGTGCCCCAAGCCCCAGCCTCACCTGGGAAGGGTTTAGCTAAAGAGAAGTCTCCCTGCTTAAACCTTTCAAGGTCCAGCTTCTCCAGTCCAGCAGTGCCCCTTTAAAGTCTCTGATCACCCTCCTGTTAGCCAGGTTGGAGTGAACTTCTAGTGCTGGAGGCTGTTCACAGCCTGAAACTTTCACCTTGGTCTGTCCTAACTTCCATTCCTTACATGCATCTTGGAATCCCTGCTTTCTGACCTATTGCTGTGACTATACCACACCTTTTCCCTTTAGTTATGATAATTGGTGTTACTTTTCTGGCATTTTTCTGTCTCAGCTCATATCTATTCTCACATCTTAGGCTGGTACAGCTCTGCTTTAAAGCAGCTCAGCCTTTGAGACCTTTCCCAGTGCTGTCTTGTGTCTTCCTTGTCTAGTTTGACCAGACAGCGAATGCTTAGACATAACTCCACTTCCTCTCTTCCCTACAACTTCCTAAGTGAAATCTTCCTTGTTCAGATGCAGCACATTTATGCTGATCTTCTTTAAGGGCCAGGCATGGAGCGGGCTGGGAGCAATGTATCATGTTTAATTCTTACAGACTATAATCCTATAGCCACGCATTTTACAGAGGATCTTAGAGTGAAGTGACTTGTCATACTGTAGCAGGTCAGTGACGGAGCCAGAATCCAAGCCCACATCTCCTGCCTCCCAGACCCACGCTTGCTCCGCCAAAAGAAAGCTCTTCCTTGCAGAAGCACTTACATAATTCCATTATGGCACATAACATGTTGAATTTTTCAATCAGGTGGAATAATATGTCCGTGGAGTCAGGAGGTCCACAATAGGAATGTGCCTAAGTAACAGGCATGAAAGAGTTTTCTGCAAGCCAGAAAGCAGCAGACCTTGTCAAATAATTGCTAGGAGCCAAGACTTTCTAGTTTTCAAACACTGGACCTTAGGCAAATGCCCATTGGTCTTGCTTTCATAGGTGACATCCAGAGGGTCCAGATGCATCAGTGAGTAAGAACTTTGGTTTGTTTTTAAGCTTTTTATTAAAGTTTAATATACAAACATAAAAGTACATATATCATAAATGTACAGCTTGATGAATTTTCCCTTTCTGAACAGTCCTATGTAAACAACACCCAGATCTAGAAACATTACCAGCATCTCAAAAGCCATATGCTCCCCACCCCCAAGGGTAACTACTGTCCTGACTTACACAATTTATTTATCCATTATACTTTTGATGGCATGTGGTGCTTTCTAGCTTTGTATGTCACAAATGATATTCTAAGAAAATTATTGTATATATCTTCTGGTGCACATATGTATGTACTTCTGTTGGGTATATAAGAGGGGAAGTGTTCAGTCATTGACTATGCATATTGTATTAGTTTCCTGTTGCTGCTGTAACAAATTACCACAAACTTAGTGGCTCAAAATAACAAAAAGTGTATTCTCTTACAGTTCCGAAGAAGTCCAAAATGAGTCTTATGGGGTTAAAGTCAAGGTGTTGGCAATGTTGTTTCCTCCTGGAGGCTCCAGGGGAAATCTGTTTTCATGATTTTTCCAGCTTCTAGAGCTATATTCTATGTGCTTTTTAGCTCATGACTCCGTCCTCCATCATCAAAGCAGCATAGCATCTTCAGATCTCTCTTTGCTCCTGTTTTTACCTTGCCCTCTCTCTTATAAGAACTCTTGCGATCACATCAGGCCCATCCAGACCATCCGAGGTCAGCTCCCCATCTCAAGCTCCTCAACTTAATCATATCTGCAAAGTCCTTTTTGCCATATCATGTAACATTTGCAGGTTCCAGGGATTAGGTTCGGGGCATTCTTGGGGAGGGACCTCATTCAGCATTCTACACATATGTTCTACCTTATAAATACTGCCAGTACTACCAAGTGATACCCCTACGAGCAATGTATGAGAATTTTGGTTGTTCTGCATCCTCATCAGCTCTTGGTCTATTCCATTCTTTTCTTTTATTTCCTGTCTAGCTCACAAAACTCCAGAAAGTCAAACGTTCTGTGTCCACAACTATGTCCAAGCCCTTTCTCTCTCTAAACAAAGTATCTCCTCCCCTGTTTCTTTTTTTATTATTATTTAATTAATTAATTTTTTTGGTTGCATTGGGTATTGTTTGCTGTGCATGGGCTTTCTGTAGTTGTGGCAAGCAGGGGCTACTCTTCATTGCGGAGCACGGGCTCTAGGCGTGCGGGCTTCAGTAGTTGTGGCACATGAGCTCAGTAGTTGTGGCTCACAGGCTCTAGAGTGCGGGCTCAATAGTTGTGGCACACGGGCTTGTTGCTCCATGGCATGTGGGATCTTCCCAGACCAGGGATCGAACCCTTGTCCCCTGCATTGGCAGGCAGATTCTTGACCACTGCACCACCAGGGAAGCCCCCCCAATGCTATATCTGTTAAACAAGAACATTTAAAAAAATGAGCTCTATCGTACAATAAAATGGCATACCTAACGAGGTGATACACATTTTGTCACTAAATGTATTTAAGCAGAAGCTAGATAAACATTTGTAGGAAGGCTGTAGAGGCAAATTCTATATTGAATAGAGGTGTTCTCTTAGAACAAGCCAGAGATTTGAAGTTGAAGGACCTAGGTTTTGGCTTCACTACTTACTGTATAACCATGAGCAAGTTATTTAGCTTGTGTGAACTTCAGTTTCCTTATTTTCACAATGGAAATATTACTAATTTTCATGCATTTGCAGTGATTGTCAAATGCTACCTCCTCCAAGATACCTGGTCACATAACCATTTCTGTAGTATGGGGATATATATTTTTTAAACATAGTTACCTATACTTTTATTATAGCCCTGATCACACTGGACTATAATGGCATATTTATTTATTGCTTCTTGCATGCGTCTTCAAATTCTGTAAAGGCAGGTATTTTATGTGTGTGTTTATTACTGTATTTTCAGCGCTTAGCAGAATAAGTTGCACATGGTAGTGTACAATGAATGAATGAATCTTATTTCTGTTACAGGACTGGTCTGAGAATCTAGTAAGATATTGGCAATAAAAGCTCTTTTTAAATTTCAGAGCACTTTCAAGATGCATTGTTTTGTTCTTGTCATTAGTATCTTGTCAATCCAGGCAGTAAGTGTCTGGGGTAGTAACTGAAGCAGACTGGAGCCTCCTCATCAGGAGGAAGATGCTGGCAGGGGAGTGACATCTGTCCCGTCTGAACTTGTCCTTGAGGAACAGGGGGTGCTCTCTACAGGACACTATTTTTTGCCTCTCTGAAGAGCAGCCCTAATTACTGGTGATAATTAGATGCAATTTAAGGTCCTCAGGGCAATCTGTAGAAGTGCAAATTGCATCTGAGCTCTTCCGGATTTGATGTCCTTTCCCTTGATGTCTCCTCCCATCTCTCTTCCTGTGAAATAAGAGCAAAAGAAGGAAAAGGGGCCTAAAGGGGGCCAAAACTTAATGGTCATCTCTACAAAGGGCCTCTTTTCTGGCTATCCTCTGCCGAGTAAACGTCAAGTGCCGTTCGGGTGACTGCAAGCATTTGGGCAGTCAGAGGAGTGTACGGAGAAGGAGAGTCACTTACTCTTTCATTCCTTTGACAAAAATTTGAGCGTTTTCTCTGTGCCACGTGCTGAGAATACAGAGGTGAGCGGATGGGGGCCCCAATGCCCTTGAGTTGCTCACAGTCTGGTGGGAAAGACAGTTATGGAAATAGACAATTGTAAGGTAATCTGATGATGCTGCTTGAAAGAGAAACAAAATTGATAATGACAGCTACCATTTATTGCTCAGGTAATAGTCTAGATGCTTTACATCCATTTAATCTAATCTCTGTAATAACTGTAAAATGTAATAATTCCCTTTTTTTTAGATGAGGAAAATGGGGCTCAAGGAACTAACTGGAAAGGTAGAGGCAAGTTTGTTGAGGTTACTGAAGTGAGGGAGACAGTAAGGTTCTCTGTGCTTAGGACAAACAGAATGCTTAGATAAAGAGATGGATCTGTTACTGGCCAAAACTTCAAGGTGAACCTCAGAAAATTAGCCCAACAAATCTGTTCTGAACTTGCCTCCTAAGTCTATTTTTCTCGATTTTCCTGAGTTTCCACCCTTAGAACATTATCCTTTATCTTAAGATTTTGAATCTTCTTGATATACAAAGTTGGTAGGTGAAAAGAACTTGGATTTTGAGTCAGAAGGGACAAAATGATGGCCTCAAACCGAATCATTTAATAGCTGACAACAAGATGTGTGGCTTTCTCAAGCTAGCCAATGACTTGGAAACCCTCTAATCTGATATTGTTTAAGTATTTGTTTAAGAGTTTAGGGAAGAGTCTTAGTGCTGCATGGGGGAAGAGGACAGAAGGAAGACCCCTACTTACAGGACATAGCTTCTGTTCTTATCTGGAGAATTTCAGCATTGACTTCAAATTTGCAAACCCTCTCAGCAAAATGAAAATCTGAAGCTAAGGACTTACCTTGCCTCTCTAACCTATTAGTAAAAATCTGTTGTAGTGCAGGCACGGGAGTCTTCTCTCCTACACACATCTCTACCCCAACATCTTGTCAAGGTCTTATTTCCCACCACACAGCAGACAGTTCTGTTACATACAGTGGTTACCATCATCTCATTATACTTTCAGTTATGCTGAATGGATCGTAGAGATTAGCATGATTGGCAGCTGCCCCTATGTCCTTCCCCTAATCAAAATCTGGTTTGAATTTTACCTTGTTTCTTACCTTCTAAAATTGGAATAATGATAATACCTATCTGGCTTCTCAATCCAACCTCATTTGCTGCCAACTTCCCTAGGGAAAGACTGTGCCAGCCATGTGGGTCCAATGGAAAAGGTCATTATCCTTCCTGGATTGAAGTTTCAGGTTTCCTATCTCCAGCTCCTCTGCCCCTGCCTTGGTTTTAGATGCAGCAGAATTGGGGAATGGTTTCTCTTCTATTGGAGGCATAAAAAAAACCTTTGATTATCTTTTCCTTTTCTGTGCTAAGACTTAAAGAGGTACATTTGTAGGATGGGGGTCTAGTGGTTTGGTCCTGGGGAATAAAGAATGATAGGACAGGGCCCATAGGGGAGAGAGCAAAGGACTCCTTGCTTAGGGCTGGTTTCAGGCTCTGGGTGTGAGAGGTGAAGGCAAAGAGGTCCTTAAGTGAGAAGGGAGGCAAGGATATCAGAAAGAAGCCCTAGTCAAGAACAAAAGCTAACAGATAATACCTCCTATTTCCTGAACATCTTCAAGATGCCAAGCACTGTCATAAAATCCTTGCGTATTTTATTTACCGCAATCCTCAAACAACCCTATGAGTTACATATTGTTTCACCCATTTTGTAGACAAAGAAACATAGGCTCAGAGACTTCAAGACACCACAAAATCACAGCTAGTACACTGTAGAGCTGGGACTTTACTCCAGGTCCCTCTAACTCAAAGGGCTATGTCCTTTTCTCATGACATTCTCTTTCTATTCCTCTGGGATTAGTCACTCCACATTAAAATGACTTAAAATTATTGACTATATCTTGAAATTTTCTAAAGCGCAATCCGTTTTGTTGTTTTAAATGAGTTGTTTGTTTTACATTCCCTTGAGTTTTGGGGTAGTATGTAGTTGATGAATGAATTAAATAATTGATTAAACCCATTTTTCTATTAACATTATAATAGCACTTCCATTAATATGAAAATATTAATGTGTCTCAGAAGTTTCCTTTCACATTATAATGGCTATATTAAAATTTCAAATATAACAATGAGATTCTAATTGTTTTGCAGAAACAATTATAAAAGGCTATATATAAATGCTCTGAAAGAACTATGGGATGTTCATGAAGTACCAAAGAGGAATTTTCAGGGAAGTTGATATGAAAAAAGCACATTATTTTCATTAAATTGGGCTTTAATTGCAAAATCACAGTCGTTTAAGGAGAATCTTTTGTTTTGAGCATTATAGTGAACAGAACAAGAGTTGGCAGGTTAAAGCATGCAATGTGACAATTTAGACAATGAAGTGTAATCCAAATTCAGGTTTATTTAAAGGCTTGCATGACCTTCTTCATGGGGGTATGTTGCATATATCCCATTTGTCCCACCTGCTCCTCTCTTTACCTTTTTGCTCTATCTTCCACCTCGCCCCCAGGCTGACCTGTATGGATCACATCAAGAGACTCCCTTGACATATGGTTTCTGTTTCTGTTCAGCCAATCAGGGCTACCACCAAAAGATGAGAGAGTGGGAGAAACTGTAATGTGGTATTTATTTCTCCAGTATGTGAGGGGGACATACTAGCTGGCTATGTCCCTTGATTGAAGTTGTAGTTGCTGTAGTGGTCCTCTCAACACAGCACCTCAACTTCCAGGGTGTGGTAACCACTCCCTCTCCCTCTCCTTTCCATTTCCTGCCTCTAGTGGTATCTCAACTCTGGCTACAGTACTATCCGTACTGGGTTTTCTTACACTCTGTTTCCACCTTTGAAAATAGTCCTGCTTTAAACTGTTTATGTATTAGCTAGTTTGAATATGCCACCTAATTTCTTGCTGGGACCCTAAGTATTAACCTCTATGTGGTGTTTTGTTTACTTGTTCATCTTAGTCTTGGTTTTTTCACAAAAGCATGAAATTGTCTCAGTTCAAGTACTAAATTTTAGGCAAGTCCCATCATCTCTCTAGACTTTAATTATATCATCTCTAAGTTGGGTATAATGATTTCTACATCTCAGGTTGTTATGAGGATTAAATATAGAAAGTTGAGTAAAGTATTTAGCACAATTATTGGCATATAGTAGATGCTCTGAAAATACTGGCTTCCTTTTCTTTCCTTTTTTAAATTGCTTAACACTTGTATTTGTCAAAGGAGAATATATGATTTTGGGGAATTGATGGAGCAGGCAACACTTTAGTAAATGTGACAGTGACTTTTTAGGCACTGGAGATGTTTAAGCCCAGCCTGGGTGCCACTTGGCAGGAATGCTAAATCTGAGAACTAAAATGAAAAGGCAATCTGATGAATGGAGATTTCATCCCCTCCTCCACCGTGCAAGACCCAACTCCACCATTTTTAAAGAAGGAATCAATTACCTGGGTAGGATTCTCTAATAATGCCCACACTGCAAGGGATAGGATTTCAAAGTGAGCCTGTTCCTTGGTCTACTCACCCACCCTCACCTGGACTCTCTGCCATCCCTTGAATAGGACTTTAAAAGTGGCATGCTAAATAAAATAAACCAGATAGAGGAAGACAAATACTGTATGATATCACTTGTGAAATCCTAAAAAAAAAAAAAAAAAAGTTGAACTCATAGAAACAGATTCAAAAAGTGGTTGCCAGGGGTTAGGGTTGGGGGAAATAGGGAAAAGTTGGTAAAAGAGTACAAACTTTCAATTATAAGATGAATAGGGTCTGAGGATCTAATGAATAATATGTTGACTCTAACTGATAATACTGTATTGTATAATTGCAGTTTGTTACGAGAATAGAACTTAAGTGTTCTCACCAGAAAAAAAAAAATGTACATGTGTGAGGTGATGAATGTGTTAGTTAACTCAATAGTAGGAATCCTTTTACAGTGTATACGTATATCAAATCATCATGTTGTACACTTTAAATATACTGTAATTTTGTCAATTATACCTCAGTAAAGCTGGAAAAAAAGTAGCCTTGCAGTCTTGAGTCTGGCTGGCTCAAAACATATCTCACTCATGTACCACACACCCTTTGTATCCGTATCTATTTTCTTTTTTTTTTTATGAAAACCTTGCTTTATTTATTTATTTATTTTTACATCTTTATTGGAGTATAATTGCTTTACAATGGTGTGTTAGTTTCTGCTTTATTAACAAAGTGAATCAGTTATACATATGTTCCCATATCTCTCCCCTCTTGCATCTCCCTCCCTCCCACCCTCCCTGTGACCTCCAGGCGGTCACAAAGCACCGAGCTGATCTCCCTGCATCTATTTTCATTTAATAAATTTTTTGCACTAAATATGTGTTTGACTCTGGAGAAACAGCATTCAGTCAGTAGATATTTGCTGATCACTTACTGTGTGCTAGATTCTGTTCTAGGTCCTGGGGATACAACTTGAACAAAACGAAGTCTTTTTACTCATGAAACTTTCATTCTACAGGGTGAGACACACAATAAAACAATATATACTATGATATCAGCTACCGGTAAGTGACATGAAGAAAAGGAAAACAGTAAGAAGAAACAGGGAGTTATAGAAGGAGGGTTATTTTAGATACTGTGGGACATCTGGGCAAAACTCTGAATGAAATAAGGGAGTGAACCATCTGAAGATGGCTCTAGAGGAGAGCAGTCCAGGCAAAGGGAACAGCATGGAGTTGAGGCCCAGAGGTGAGAACAAGCAAGAAGGCCAGTGTAACTGAGTATAGTGAGCAAGTGGTAAGAATGAGATCTGAGAAATAGCCAGGAGTCGGATCAGATGTAGAACTTAGTAGGCTGTGGTGAAGACTTTGGATCTTGCCCTAAATTTTTAATGGGGAGGCACTAGAAGCCTTTGAACAAGGGAAGTGATATGAATCTAATTCATAGTTTAAAACATCACTTGGCTGCTGGCTAGAGAATAGACTAAAGGGACCAGTGAAGGGAAAGAGCAAGAGTGAATGCAGGGAGGTGAGTAGAGAGGTTGTTGTAGTAGTCCAGGAGAAAGGTGAGGAGGGCCGCAGGCAGGGAGGCTGCTGCAGTGGCCCAGTGGAAAGGAAATGGTGGTTGGAGGGAGACTAATAGCGAGGCAACTGCAGTGGTCCAGGGGAGAGCCGGTGGGGCTTGGGTACTAGAGGCGAAATGCTGAAAAGTGATTGGATTCAGGACATATCACTCACATAGGGTCAAAAGAACATGCTTGTGGATATAATGTGAGATGTTAGAGAAAGAGTGCAGCCAAGGATACAGGCTAGGTGTTTGGCCTCAATGACTGGTTAGTACAATCGAAGGAAGAAAATCAGGAATTCAATTTCAGACATGTTAGATTTGAGATGCCTGCTAAATATCCAAGTAAAGATGTCTAGAAGGTAATTAAATATATGTCTGGAACTCAGGGGAAAGGTAGGGCATGAGATAAATATTCAAGAGTTAGCAGTATCTAACTGGATTTTGAAGCTCCAGGATTGGATCAGAGTGTAGAACAAGGGCAGAATGCATTCTGGCCCTGGGAGCGTGCAGGCCCTGTTTCTCTCCTCTGCTATTCTGTGAGGTCCTGGTGAGACAGGGCCATCTGGATATGGGTTACCTCCTCAGGCTTGGAGTTATATACATCAGGATTCTGATTCTAGCTCCACCACTAGTCAGCCATGTGGCCTTGGGGAAACTTAACCTCTTCAAACCTGTTTTCTCATTTTTGAAAGGGACGTGTTAATAATAATGAATGGAATGTAACAGGGCCTGATACATAACAAGCCCTTAATAAATGTTAACTGTTAATTTCTAGAGGATCATACTTATTAATGTTAGGAACCCAGTGCTTTCCCCCTTCCTCCTCTCCTCTTCTTTCCTCTTCTTGGTGCAAAATGATTGCTTTTTCAGCTCTTATAATATCTCATTTGATGCAGAGAACAAATCTAGTTTTACATCTATGTACTGTTTATTTACATAGATTATGTCTTCATTGTATTTAATATCTTAAAGTCTTCTTTTTGGAGGAAAAAAATGACCTGGACAGACAGTGCTTGGTCAAAGAATGAGTGATTTTTAACTCATTATTTAGTAAGAAGCCGTCATTTATGTGCTTGGCTAAATTTTACCCTTGTTTCTCAAATCTACTTGGGAGAACTCAACACAGTTTCAGTCTGTAGACGGGTTTATACGGTAACTATGATTTCAAAGACTGTTCATTTGAAGTACAGTCCATTTGAAGTACAGTTTTGTAAATAGAATTGGATTTCAAATGAGAATTTGTATGCAGAAATCTCACATAGAATCTATTGTATGGAGTGCTCTTGATATACCTTTGATGATTTGAATCAGACATGTTAAGGAAGATCCGTGAGGTGATGGTGATGGTGCTATGCGCTCAAAAATCAAAGATTTTTATGGTGGGGAAAAATCTTTTTGTAGTCACTTATTGATTCATAGTCAGTTTTTAAGCACTGCCTATGTAAGAGGTGCTGGGTGTACCAAGACAATAAGGAAAGCTCACTATTCTCAAGTAGTTTCTATCTAGGAGAGGGAGCAAGCACACGCACACACACACACACACACACACACACGCACACACACACTCAAACATGAGTTCACTGAACTGTGTAGATGTTATGGTAAAAATCTCTTCAGGGAATAAGGAACAGTAGAATCCTACACTTAATTAATTAAAAACTAAGGCCCACCTATGAGTATAATTGGGAGTATTCCCTCTAGCTTGAAGTCTCTCTGTAATTGCTTCCAGCCAAGGAGAGCACTGACAGACAGCATAAAGTGATGGTGTTTGTTGACCAAGAGAAGAGAGATGCTTGTCAGTGACTCTGAATGAGGGAAATGCTTGTTTCCTGGTATTGTCTGGAATGGCAACAATGAGGACCTGGAACACTGTGGGAAGCTTTAAAATATTTAGACTGTGCCAACCTACAGTTGAGGTATTTGTGTACTTAACTTGATAGAGAGATGAATTATACATTGGAGTCTTTTCCTATCGTTTCATCTACGTGTGTTGACAAACGTCCCATCATTCTCTAGGAAGCACATGCCATGGGGATTACTGCAACGTTCTGCAGACAATTTACTTGTAGGGTTTTTGTCCCATATGCTGCTTTCTCTCCATAACAGCTGCCTTTTTATTTATTAAAACACAATCACTGAACAGGGAACTTTTCCAGACACCCTTTTCTCAAAGTGGCATTTTTGAGTGCAGACTGAATGCACTCCCTAGTGAATGTATAGTTACTCCCAAGATGTTGTCTCTTTGAAGTGTAAGAAAGTCCTTGGCCAGCTCAACACAGTAGCCAACAATTTCAGTTAAAATTCAATTGTAATTAAAAGAGAAAACATATTGTCTTAATTAAAATCAAAAGCTGAAAACTCTACAATTTTATGCCAACTGTCAGTGTATTAGATTAGATCCTATATATTTTTTCATGAATAATGTTGGCCCTATCCACATGTTCTTCCTTGACCATCTATCCAGGCACACAGATTTGTCTATTTCTTAATTTTCAAAAGAGCATATCATATCCTCCATTTAGTTGACTGTAAGAGTATAAGATTATGCTTTTAACTACCTGAGTAGACTATTTGTATTCCAAGAATTTGACACAAAGTGGAACCTCAAATTCTTTGCTGACTTATTCTAAATAAAAGCCTAGTTGCAAGAAACAGCATTAATGGAAGTCTGCTTGAAGATACACAGTTCATTAGTTCTTCTGTCCTTGGACCACACTAGATAACCTGAGAGCTGCATTGCTGGACTGCATTACCTTTGTGCTTCTTAGAGTTGCTTTTGTAGAATTGCCCTTTGACATACTGCCTTTGGCCTGCATTGAGGGACTCCATAAAAATAATATTGTGAATTTTCTCAGTGAATTTACTCTACAGATAGTAAGAAAAAATTTCTGAAAGCATGAGAAAAATTTGTCAGATTTCATTACCAGGAAAGATTATAAGTAGTTGGCTTATTTTTGCCCCAAGCAGCTAGATTATTTTTTATTTTATTAACTGTTAAGAACATATGACTTTTCATAATTCCTTCTTTGCTTTGGCTACTAGGAAACTCAAATTTAAAACCCACTTCTAATGAGTACACATAACTTTATGGTATGCATCTGTTTGTGATAACTTCACTTCAAACTTTGTTTCATTTTCCTCCCCATGATATCTTGTCTTCATTTCCTGTTTTGTTTATTATTTGTATTTCTCTTATGTACATTTCTATAAGTCACCTCAAATTTATTTTGGACCTAGAACTGCAAGCACACTCATAAACAGACACAGACACACAATGACATTTTTTGTCATCATGAGGTCAAAGGTCCAGGAAATTAACTGACCTGGTCCTTTTTTTCATGTGTTTGATATAAAGCAAATAGATTTTTTCCCTGATATTTCTAGATTTTTATTGTAAAAGATATATTGGCTCAGTTTGTTTTGGTTTTTGTTTTTTCATTGCTTTTTTTTTTTTTTTCATCAAAAGTGAGTGTGCACTGAGTTTAAGTAGAGAGAGAATCTCTGGCTACCTTAGGACAAGATTTGAGACCCACTATTAGGTTTGATTTGCTCTCTCCCCACAATTTGTCCTAGAAGACATTCCTTTTCCTAGAATGATACTCGTGTATAATCACACATATGTAGAAGATCCGTCAAATGGCAAGGTTCTGAGGTAGTTTGAGGGAGATTGTAGTCCAGTTACCCCTCTCTATTGAATTATTAAATATTGGTTTTGGGAGTCAGGTAGATTGGGTTCAAAATCTAGTTCTTCTATTCAGGAGCAGTAAAACATTGACATATTACTAAACTCCTCTCTCTCTCTCAAATACACTATCTTTAAAAAGGGGATAATAATTCTTATATCCCAAGATTACTGTGAAGTTTGAACAAGGTAATGGGCTTAGCATGGGCCTAACACACAGAAAATGCTCATTAATTGGTGGATATTATTACTATAATGACCACTACTACTAGTCTTATCCACCGTTATATCTATTCCCTGCCATTGCTGGGTGTCCTGCATACCCATGCAAGGTGTTTATCACCATTGAGTTCATCTATTCAATTCAGTTATTGTGCCGGAAACTTCTAGATGTTGAAAACGTAAATATAGACATAGAGTGTCTACCATCAAGGAACTTATACCCTAGTGGAGGGAAACAAAATGTCAGATAGTGATAAATGCCATGAAGAAAATAAAACAAGGGAATGAAAGAGAGTGACTGTAGTTAGGGGTCTAATTTAAATTAAGTGGTCAGGAAAAACTCCTTGTGGGGTGACATCTGGAAGATATCTGAAAAATGAGAAGGAGTTGAGAGAAGAGCATTCAAGAGAGAGGAGGAGAGGAAGCAGCAAATAAAAAGGCCTTGGGATAGGAATGAACTTGATGTATTTGAAGAATAGAAAGAAAGCATGTCGGCAGAACAGAGGAAAGACAGCAGTGCAAGATAAAATTGGTGGAGGTCACATCATAGTTATGAGTTTAGCCATTTTTTTTTTCATCTGCATGGGAAAGCATAGAAGTTTTTAAGCAGGTATATGAAACGATCTGATATTAACTTTAAAAACCTGTTCCCTTAAACAGTATGCAAAATCCATCTTCCCATGCTTTTTGCTCTGCTGAGAAATTCCTTCATCTTTCCTTTATTCCTTGGTGAGCTCTTAACCACCCATCCATCAAGGCCCAGCTCAAAATGGTCTAAATGACCTCCCATGTCACATATGATTTCTCTGTGCCCCCATTACATGTGCACACATCTCTATCACAGAACTCAGAACACTTCTTATCATGGTTAGGATGCCTGTATCTCTTGCAAGACTGAATTTCTCAGGGCATGAGGACAAGAGTGTGTCTTATTAATCTTTAAATTTCCCATACTTAGAAAAATGCTCCCACAGAGAAGGTGCTCAATGTGTGCTTGAGTTTTGCATTATCCATATAGAGCTGCTTTGACTGACTCAGGTACTGAGAATTAACCAAGTATTTTTGCTTTTTGTGTTTTTGGCTGTGCCGCTTGGCTTATTTCCCCAACCAGGGATTGAACCTGGGCCTACGACATTGAAAGCACCGCATCCTAACCACTGGACCTCCAGGGAAGTCCCTTAACCAAGTTTTTTAATTGGAGGTAGCCAGGTGGGACATACTAACCTCATAGGCAGGGCTTCAGTTCTCTTTTCTGTAGCCTGCATCTGTGGGCTGCTTGGCATTCAGAAGCACTTTTGATCAGCTGAGGCTGTGCTCCTCCCGGCGACATGGACACTGATACAGCTATATTCTGACTGATTTACAAGTAAATAGAGATGCAGTTTTCCACCAGAACTAATCCAGAAAGAGCAAAGTTGCCACCCCTTTCACCCTTATCCTCCCCAATACATATTTACAATGCTGGGAATCTATCTTCAGCAAGCTGGAAGCCTTGAGCTGGACTGCAACTCATTTTTGAGAAATACCACCTTCTGTAAGGTCTCAGCCCAGAAGGACAAGAACCATTGCTGAATTCATTTTCCAAGTCATTCCTGCCTCTGGGACTGGTGCAAACCATGCTGTCTAATAAATCTTCCATTAAGATCTCTCTCCTTTCATTTGCCTCTTGATCCCATCACCTTTGTCTTCACTCCACAGGATTTATTTTCTTCTCATCTTTTTTCCCTTATTGCAATAATTCGTCAGTTTGCAGAACACTTTCTTAGGCTTATGCTTCAAAATGGAAGACCAGCTTGGGGAGAAAGGTGTAGTCTCCCTGATCTCTCTACTCTCACAGCCCTCCTCTTTCCACACTTAACACCACTTTCCAACACCTTCCCCAAATTTCAGACCTACCTCAAGATTCCCTCTAGAACTCTCCCAGAAAGGATTAGGCCAGTTGTGAGAGCTTTTGATAGGAAGCTGGTTGCTTTTCAATAGTCCTACCTGGAAAAAAACCTACCTGTTTCTTCTGTTTTAGCCAACATTTCTCCAAAGTCCACTGTGTCATCTCTGGTAACGTTACCTGGATCTTCTCCCTCCCTTGGTGCCATCACAGGCAAAGCAGAGGATGCAGATGTAAAGCAGGAAAGGTCGTTTGGAGAAAGTGGAGCAAATGTCTAATGCATTTGACTGATGATATTCCTTAGTCTTGTATTCAAACCCCACCCTATTCCCTACAATTGAATTCAAGCTCCTCTTCAGACTCCTCACCAATGATTCCCACATAAAACCTATGCTTTAGCTTCATGGTGTAGTTACCTTGAATACATGTCATGCATTCTCATCTCTTGTCCTTTTCATATACACTCCCTCTGTCTGGGAAATCTTTTCTCCTATTTGAATTCCTCTTCAGGAATCCTTCTGTGATTACCTCACCTGTCTCTCCTATGAAGGTCCCCATTACTTAGTAAGGTAGTGTTTAAGTGTTAGCTGTGGAGTTGAAGCCCGGACTAACTGCCACTGACTAGCTGTGTGATCTTAAATGACATCTTATGTGGACACTGTACATCTCCCCCACTGCACACTTCTTATTCAATCCAAGAAGCAGCTGAATGTCTGAGCTACCCCTACAAAGAGGTGAAACAGGCAGATGCTTACATAGGATGATTTGAGGCTATCATGTGATATGAAAATTTTCCTTTACTGGCCTTTGATTAAAGCTTTGAAGATATCTTATAAAATTTCATTATAAAGAAATTCTTAGAATCATAACCTCATAGACTTTAGAATCCTTGAATGTCAATTCTGTGAAGATCCTTTGAGCCTCAGTTAGTTTAATCTTGTTTTGTTTTGTTTTTAAGCTTCTTGTTTTATAGTTTGATAAATTGCTTTTCAGAGAGGTAAATAAGTTGGCAAAGACCATATATGTCATTCAAAATTTCTTTATCAACATTATTCATCAACAACATAATTTTAATTATCTAGAAGGCAAATATGTCTTATGTTGGTGTTGTTTTTTTGTCTCAATTAAATTGATTATGTATAAGATAGTTTCTTTAGTTACTAAGAGTAGAAATGTATTCTTTTTAACTTAGACAAAAGGAAATGCATTTGAAGGATATTAGGGACCTACAGAATCAATGGGAAGTGGAGAGAGACCTGGACTTGAGGGTGAACAAGAAGTGAAGAGCTTTAGCACCAGGGAGAGGAAACCACAAAAAAAGTGGCCTTTGAGTGGAGCAGTCTTGTCAGGAAATGAAGGATCACCAAGTCTTTCATTATTTTCTCTGTCTTCAAGGTACAGATTCCATGGAAGTCAGATCTGATTAGCCTAGACAGGGGTATGTGCTTTGGCATGGGATGGCAAGGCCTTTTTCCCTGTGACTCCAACAGACTGTACAAATGAAGAAAGAGTCATTTAAGTATAGGAAATAGTTTGCTATACTTTGCTTCCTTTTGTTAGGAAGAGGAAATATATGCCAAGCAGCCAATATTTACTGATGCCAACTACAGTAAGAATCCTTCATTCAAAGAGAGTGAGGCAGATAATACCAGTAGCTCCCAACTGTAAAGCTCTGGTGTATGTCAGGGACATTACATGTATTTTCTTATTAGATCCTTTGAACAAATCTGAAAGAAAAATAATATCATTCCCATTTTAAAAATCAGAAAACTGAAGGTAAAAGAGAATAAATCAACCGCTTGCCAAAACCTGGATTCAAAACCAGAACTAAAATCTATGTTCTCCCTGTTGCTCCAAGCCTTCATGTGAAGAGGCTAATGCAATTCCTGGCACCTAGTAGGTTCTCTGTCCTGGAGGAGCAGGAGCCTCAGGGAGACATTACTGGCACTTGCTTCCCCCCAGAAATCCACTGGTCTTCACTTTATTTAGATGTTACCTCATCAGAAAGGCCTTCCATGACCACCCGGTATAACTAACATCACCCCCTTCCATTACTTTCTATTCCTTTATCCTTATGTTGCCTTTTTTTTCTTCATAGCACTTATAACCTCCTGACAAATATGTATATAAATATATAAATAATATCTAAATATATATATTAATATACCATATATATATATTTTTCTCTCTCATAAAAACAGGGACTTTGTTTTATATAGTAATTTATCCTCAGCATTGAGAACTGTGCTTGATAAATCATTGTTTGATCAATGAACAAAACACATATAACTGGAAGAGCGGTTCTCAGCTTTGCCTCTAACCTCCAGTGTGGCTTTGCCCAGTCACTGATGTCTCTAGACTTCAGTTATAAAATGAAAGGCCCAAACCCACCCACTCCCACTTGCCTTGTTTCTTGCCATCTGAATTCTGTTTCTCTGTTTGTTTGGTTTTTGCATATTGTGCCTCTCTGCTAGCTTTCTTCTGCAGAAAGCACTTTTGAAGAACTAAAAATTGTTTGAAAGACACTGGACTAGATGATCCCAAAAGTCCCATCTCTCTATGAAAGTGTATAGTTGTGTCAGTATAAAGAGTTAATAGACCTCCCAGATAGATTACAAAGAAAATCTTTCAAAAGACAATTATGTATTTCTTATTGGAAGAAAATAAAATGTTCCTCATCTCCTATACTTCTGGTTCCCAAATTTCAGGAAGCTGATAGATGACTTGTGAAGTTCATTTACTCATTTCAGTTACCAAAAGCTCTTTATTGAGTCCACTTTATTATTTTAATTAACATAATAACCCTGAAAAGTGGGAGGTTGTGAAATACAGGAATTTAGAGCTTCTAAGATTAATAAGTCCACTGAGGTATGAAAGCTCTTTCACATAAATTTTTAACTGTGAAGATCCACTGTGTAGAAAGGAATCTGTACCATTCACCGACAGATGATGGGTACTGAGAAGTGGATTTAAACACTGTCTTCCATGTGATGAAGACCAAAATGTCAGAGCTGACTCCTATGAATCAGCATTTCAACCAGTTATGTCAGGAGCTCCTTTTAAAATGTAGCTCAAATTATTTCATTACTCTCAATATCTCTACCCTATGTGGCTTCTCACACAAAACTCTTACTAAGGGCTGCAAGCCCCTATAAAATGGTCTCCTCTCTCCCTTTCTACCAATCACCTCCTCACTTATTCCTGTTCAATCATACTGACCTTCCTGCAGTTCCTAGAGATATACCAAGCTTGGACCTTCGTGCTTGTTGTTCCCTCTGGGCCACTATTTTCTTGGGGATATGTATAATATAATATAATATTGAATAAATACTGAATATAATATTGAATATAAGATAATATAATAATCCATATACATGTGGATTATTTCCTCACATCATCCAGTTTCTACTAAATGGTTGTCTCTGTGACCACCCTAATTAAAATTGCCCCCTCCATTACCCTCTCTCCCCTTACCTTGCTTTATTTGTATTCATTACACTTATCATTACTTTACACTGTATTATGTAATACATTGATTTATTTGCTTGTTTATCTCTCCTTCTCACAACTTAAAAGTTCCATGAAAGCATGGAATTGCTTTTTTACCTCTGCTTCTCCAACATCTAAAAGAGTGACAACATGGGAAGCTCTCAGCAATATTCATTGAGTCAAAAAGGAAGGAAAGGGTGAAAGGAAGGACGACATCAAGGTTGATTCTGAGGTATCTGACTTGTACAGTTGGACAGATGGGGATGGTGGAGCTACTTACTGAGTTGGGAGGGCCAGGTTTAGGGGAGGTCAGGAGATTCATTATATTCAGGTTGAAATTGAGGTAATTTCGAGACATTCAAGAGGAGCAATTAGGTTGGCAGATGGATAAGATGAGCACATAATTTATCATCATCCCAACTGAAAGTGAACAGGGAAACTAAAAATAAAATTTTATATATTTTTGAAATATTTCATGTATTGACCACCAATTGTTTTCTTTGTTGGATTTACAAAACAATTATTTTAAAAATCAAAATTCATTCTAAAAGTAAAATTAATATACATCCATGTACATTAAAGCAAAATTTTTTTAAAACTTACATTCATTTTCTTAAAATAGCACTGTTATTTTTGACATACATTTACACACTTTAATCAGTTTTTTAGTTACATGTGTATCTAATACTATGTCATTGGTATTTTTATGAAAAATATTTTTTCTAATATGGTTTTATTATTTTTAGTTTTTGATGTCATTGCCTTCAAGTCTTCTTTAGAATTGAATTTTTATGGTTAACAAGTTTGAAATTCTTGACACATTCAATTGATTCTCCTTTATAGATCATAATATTCTTAAATAAAAGGCATTATCTCTCTAGGTACTGAGGTACCTGGTAGAGTTCAGCAGATTCTCCCAAACTGAGGACATTCTCAGTTACAAGCTTTTTAGTATTGAAATATATGAACGTTTCAGTCCAAATATATTCATAGTTACTATCTTGTTTACTCCTTTCCAAGAAATTTTCTTAGATAATTTTTTTTATAAAACAACTTTTGTCAAAGTGCTTTTCCTTGATTCTTTTAAATTTTCACCAAATGCAGGTGCTATAAAATGGTAGCCCTTCTCAATTTCATTCCACTCTGGTACAATATATAAATATCTAATTAAAAATAGGAGCTTCATCAAAAAAATTATCCTCCTAAACTGAGGTTTCCCAAAGTATGATCATTGAATTTCAGAATTAAGTCTTGTATTTCAATTGTGCTTTCATCATTTAATTTGTGCAATTCCTCCCTTGCTTTTGGAGAGATAAATGTCATGTCTTCCTATTTGAAACCTTTGTTTTCAGTAATTGCAATTTGATAAAAGCTTTAAGAATTAAAATACTTTGGTGCTTCATTTGTTGAATACTTGATTAAAGATTTCCAATTGATTTTGAACAAAATGCAACCAAAATTCTGTCCTCTTTTAAAGATCTCATTAACAAAATTTAGGGGTCTCATTAACAGCAAAAACAAAAAGCAAACATAAAAACACAGCAAAATCAACGTTGATTAACAAAGTGGCTTATTAAAAAGCTCCAAATCTCTAAGATCCCAGTGATGGCAGACAGTAAAGAAAAGAAACATGGTCTGCCTTCCTGAAGCTTAATAAAAATTTTGTTTGTGTGTGGTTTAGCATTAGCGTCATAAAAAATTGTATAGTTTACTTATTTTGTGTAAATTTTGAGAACTGTGGTTTCTGTTTTGAGGGTAGAAAATAGAAGCTTGTTTGGGATGCAATTTTGATTTTTATGGACACCTCCAACCAACTCAACATAAATTTCTACTCCATAGGTTTGTTGATTTAACAAGTACATTGCTTTTACCAAAATTTGTGTTCATATTATCATAACAAAAAAAATAAGTAATTTTATCTTTCATGTTGAACTTTATTTTACTGAATTAACAGTATCATTCCCACTAAGACAGTATTTAGCCTTCAACAGAATGAATTTCCAAAAGCTTCACTTTGATTCCATGAATTGGGTGAAAATAACTGAATTACATTGAAATTAAGTTAAATTATTTTCTATTTGAAACACCTGATGACACTGATATCACATTACTGATTTTAGTTCTTATGCTAACAGAGAAAAGACATTAACAGCTACCACTTTATATACAAGAAAACTTGGAATTAAAACTGATTGAAATGATTTTAGAAGAACAGTCATGCACTCTAAGTAAAAGTGATAGCACACATCACTTTGGAGTATGGCTTTTCATTTAAAGTACATTGCTCTAAAATAATTTCAATCATTTTTGGTCTATGGTTCTGCTTTTATATATGTAAATTATAGTCTTTGGACATAAGTTTTCTTAAAATAACTGTTAAACCAAATAGATGCTGGTGTTTCTTCAGCAGCATTGTGTCTTCTGGGTTTAATGTGGCCATGTTATCAGTACACCCCCTACAGTGGATCATAAATACTTACAAACATTTTATGCATGTGTCATGTTTATCACTGAATTTCATGCGGAATGAAAAGTTAGTACTCAACTTTCCTAAAATACGCACTTTTGTATTTTTGAGCTCATTGCTGGTGAAATGTTTATTGCGCGAATTGTTTAGGAGTAACCAAAAAACAAAATAAATACTTCTAGATTTGCACCATATGATAAATATGCTTAGAGCAGACTATTCTCTATAAGCAGGACTGGTCAGTCTCTATTTCCCAAACATATTTCACGTTTGCCTAACCTATAATTTTCCATATTTCTGATCGATCCCACCAACTAGTGACCTTGAGGCTCCATTCATCTGGCAGGTTGCTGCATGGGCCACGGCATGATTGTCTAGCATAGCCAGTTACCAGTAGTGAAAACACCTTTGAATATATCTCCCACCACCATTTGGGAACTAGAGGAGTTAACTGCCTTCCTGTATCTTGACAGACACACTTAATTTTATTAGAGAGCACATCTCCTTGAAAGAGAGGTATTGGTTACATTGGGTATGGGAAGGATCTGGAACAGAAAACAGGGTTATCACTGTTTTCTTTCCTAACTCTGTGTTTAAATGGTTCCTCATCCCTTGTCACCTTTTCTTTGGTCCCCTATCCTACCTGCTTTGTCCATTTCATACCCTAAGCACACTTAGTATGAGCTTGGAATGCATTATTCTGAATCAAGAGAGTGTGATGCCAATTATCCGTCATGCAGAGCATGGTGATAATCACAGTTACCATTGTGAGCACCTGTTATGTGTCGGGTACCAATCTCATCTCTAATTGTCAAAACAGATCTGTGAGCTAGATATTGGTTTCATTTTATAGATGTGGAAATCCAGGCTCAGGGCTACATGACTGATAAGTCATGGAAGTAGATTAGAGCCCAGGCCCATGTTCTTTCTACTGTACAATGACTACAATTGTAAAAGGCATCAAAAGCTGGAATTGAACACAGCTCTGTCTATTCGTTCTAACCCAGCTCTGCCTGACTTATTTATTCATTCATTCAAGAATATTTATCGAGTGCTGTTGTATAATAGGCTCTGTGCAGGAGGACTCTAAGGAGATTCCAGTCTAGTGACTTCATATCCAGAACCCTTATTATTATTCCACCCATGATGGAACAACAAAATAACTTGGATACAAAACTTGAGCGCAAACCTGAACAAGTTGCAGGTACAGCTGGCCACCCCATCCCAAAGCACCCAGCATTCTGATACTGCCTCATACCCCATCTTATATCCCAACAAACGATAGTTTTGAAAACATAGTCATTTTCACCTAAGAGTCATAACAACCCTAAGAGGGATTCAGGACACATTTTAGTAACCACTTTTTACACAGAGGCACCAAGAAAGGTAGAGTCCTGCCCAAGGACTGCAGCTTAGAGTAGCACCCAACTCCTAGCTCTTTGTCCAGTGTCCTCTTCTTGCCTCCTCTCAGGAATCTGGATTGGAGAAGATAGAGTACATGACTTAGAGTCTCTCTTTGCCTGAGGAGCCTGTCCTTGGAGTTTCTGACTGCATTAGCATTCTGCCCACAGCCACATGTAGGTAGGAATATTGTTGCTGTCCATGACCATGGGGAATAATCAGTCTCAGCTATTCCCCGGCTCTAAACTAGCCAAAGTAATTGGGTTTAATTTTAATTTTTTTAATGGCTTGGAATTAATAGAAGCAGCTGCTGACACAGTGTGTGGGTGTCCTTCTCCAGAAGGCACAGACAAAAAAAAAAAAAAATCCTACACATAAAATAAACTCTGAAAAATAAACAACAGAGTGTGTAGGACAAAAAGGTTAATTCAAGAATCGAGCAGTGTCTTTTATCAAAAACTCGGCTGGCAATATGTAGCTCCGTCTCTCTCCTCCCACCACTAGTGCCCATCAACCCGTGATAAGATGGTAATCTGATTAGACACTGGGCGTATAAGTGTGTTGCCTGTAGCTGAGCACTCCCTCACTCTCTGTTTCCCCCCCTCCCTGTGACTCACCAAGAGATTAGCTGTGACAAAGTGCGGAGAAAGATAAGAATAGATATGCTGGTGACAGGAGCACTATTATAATTATTTGGGGGAAGATAGAATTGGAATTAGGAGCAGGTCCTCTTCGCCTAGGGAGGGTAGATTTATAATGTGGGCAGCCGTGCTGGTGCCTGGCTGTGCCAGACGCCTGAGAAGAAAAGGAGGGGCCCACTGGCTCAAGCCAGGAGATGGTCTGGGTTGTTCCAGCCAAACGTAGACTAAAGGCCATCTGTTGTCATGGATGACAAACCAGAGATTCAGCTGCCCTCATGAAGGGAAGAGGGATGAAATCTTTCTTCAATTTCAAACATACCTGGGAAACTGGATGCCAGTTTGCTCCCTGCCTCTGGGTAGATGAAGAAGTAAGAGACTGTTTCTGCAATTGCTGGGTGAATTTCAGATTTCACCCAAATTGTTGGGTGAATTTCACAGCCTTGGTGTGGTGGAAAGAATATGTGTTTTTCAGTCAGACCATAGTGTACATCAAACAGATAGCACATTGTTGGCATATAGGAGGTGTTTAATATATGTTACTCCCTTTGGAGGTGTCTGAATGACTTGGTTTTGTATACCTCCTTTAGGATGTACCGCCTTAAAAGACAGATTCTTTGTTATTTTTTCCCTCTCTGCTAATCTGAAGAAAAAAGTTTGTGTCTACTGTCAAAGAACACCCTGGGGTTGGAACTCATCTAACATCCATATTTTCTGCTTAATCAGAAAGGAAGTTAGGGCTCCTGTCTTTCAGGGGTCTTGAGGAGGGGTAGGGAATGAGTCTTATGTACGCCTTCAGGTCCTGGGCTTTCTCCTCTTCCTCTGTGCTCTGGTAACCTCCAAAATGATGCATTGGGAACTTGGCTGGTGGTTTGGACAGAGGCAGAGAGGATGGAAAATGGGAAGGAATCATCCATCCATTCAGTCATTAAACCATAAATTCACCTACTCATTCATTCAACAAACATGCTTTGAGCTCCTCTTCAGGGTCAAGCACTGTGCTAAGTGCTACAGATTTTGAGATGAATCAGAAATACAGGAGTTTCTGTAATTAGTATTTAGAGCAATTAGTTATTCCTGGAATTGTTGACGAAGACTTCAAAGAGGAAGTGTCATTTGAGCTGGGCCTCACTTCTCTACATAGGAATGCACTATGTAGGAAAGTATGGGAAAGGCAATTACAGATAGAACCGCCTTTAAAATGGCATGGAAGTTCCTGAAACATAATGTATTCATGGCATGACTCACAGCTTCACATGGAGAGAGCATAATATACAAACCTTGGTGTGGCTGAAATTATTTACTCTAATATGTTAATATCTTAAAGTTCACTCACATATATTCATTTATCCAATTCATGAGCATTTTGGAGTACCTCCTCTATTCAAGGCTTTGTATAGATCCTCCAGAACCAGATGGACAATATATGGTTCCTGCCCTCAAGGAGAACTCAATCCAGTGGTGGAGAAAGGCATATATTCAAGTTGATATAATGAAATAGAGGCTATAGTAGAGAAGTATACATAGTATGATTGTGAACGTGTTCAGTATGTACATGCATGCAGTCTGTGTGTGAGTGTGTGTGTGTGTGTGTGTGTGTGTGTGCGCGCGTGCGCTCACTCAGCCACATATGAATGCATGACTGAATCTGAGGACGTTGGTTACCCCTCCCTCACACATGTGGAGGGCTTCTTTAGTCATCAGGGTGGACCCAGGATGATGACTTGTTTCAAGAGCTGGGTCACCCTTTAGTCTCTGAGTCCTGAGAGCACACACCACAGGTCTTGGAATCAACCTGCATCTCTGGCAGGATCAGGTGTTCGATTCTTTCCTTTCTGGAGTCTTCTAGGGAGTCATGGACAATCTGTTTCTCTTAAGAAGTATTCTTGACCCTACCTTCATTTTTATCATATCATTTAAGATAAAGGAATAACTTCAGAGGACTATTGTGAAGATTAAAGGAGTTAATATATGATGAAGTACTTAGAATGGCCTAAACAATTGTTATACTGTTTCCATTGATATCCGAGACTCTCTGTGCTAAATGGAACCAGAAGTTTGCCTTGTTTAACTTAATATCAAGTACAGGAAACTTTTTTTTTTTTTTTTTTTCCGGTACGCGGGCCTCTCACTGTTGTGGCCTCTCCCGTTGTGGAGCACAGGCTCCGGATGCGCAGGCTCAGCGGCCATGGCTCACGGGCCCAGCTGCTCCGCGGCATGTGGGATCTTCCCAGATGGGGGCACGAACCCGTGTCCCCTGCATCGGCAGGCGGACTCTCAACCACTGCGCCACCAGGGAAGCCCAGGAAACTTTTTATCAGAGCCCTTAAAGCTTCCCATGTACTCCCTTGTAACATAGACCTTTCTACTTTCCCTTCAGCTGAAAGTTAAAGAGTCTCTACTTTATACTGAGCTAAGATCTACCTACCTACGACGCCTACCATTTATCTGTGGAGAGGAGTCTTCTTTTCCTTTTACAAGTGCTTTTAAAATAAGCAAGTACTATTTGAAACTTCTCTGTACCATTTCTAGTGAGAAAGAGAGGGAAAGGTAACACTGTTCCTGTCTTCAAGAAGCCTACCTTCTCTTTGAAGAAATCTCCACTTACTTTTGTTGCTTATTGTTAAGGGACAAACCGGTGATAAAACTGTTTTAATATCAAATGTCAAAGTAGAGAAAAATTGATGATGGATGAATAATCAGAGAAGACTTCAGAGAGGAGGTATGTTAAAGGATATAGGCATTTATTTATACATTCTTTTGTTTATTAATTATTTAGTTTGTTTAAAAAAATATTTAAAGCTTTATTGACAACCTACAATATGCCACCTCTGTGAGTAAGAGTTTACCAAGTAGGTAAGGTATCTGGCAGGGGAAGCAGTACAAATGGAGAAAAGATCAAACACAAAGACACAGAGGTACTGGAGGTGTGGCACAACGTTTTTAGAGAGTTGTGAGTAGTTCAGTATGAATAAAACATAGGGTTCAAGGAGGGAGAAATGACTGACGATGCTGGAATCACAGGGAGATCTCGGGGAGCCTTTTGAGGATAAGAAGTTGTTTGAAGAGTTTTTAACAGGAGAGTACTGGTAAGAGTACTGTCAGAAAAGATTGCTCTGGAAGCAGAAGGTAAGGCTATGAATTGGTGTCAAGGGGAGAAAGGCAGGTGGCAAGTTACCATAGGGACGATGAGCACAGACTTTGGAGTCACGTTAGCTTGCGTCTAGTACAGGCTCTGCTGCTTACCAAACTTGAAACCTTGGGAAATTTTTGTTACCTCTCTGAGCTTCCATTTTCTTAGCTGTGTAAAGGGGATGTTAACAGCCCCTAGCTCATAGGGTATTGTGAGGATTCAGTGATAATGCGTATAAAAAATTTAACACCATGCCTGAGACATAGTGAAACATAATGAGCAAAATAAGAGAAAAACCATGAGTGCATTCCAAATGAGAGACACATTTCTCCTACACAGCCTCATTCCTCTTTTCCTTTATTCTTTGTGTTACTTTGCTTCCTCATGAATTTGGCCTGCTGAATTCTTCTCAAACAGATCTTCGTTAGTATCCTTAGCAGAGTCTGGAACATTAAGCCCTGAGCAACATCTCAGCTTTCTTGCATGATCACCGCAGTGTCCATTACCTTCACTCTGCCTTCAAATCAGGTTAAGCATCCAACCTACTCAGGAGAGGAGCTGGGACAGCTGCAGGCATTAGATGAATTCTCCTGGTAGCACATGATCAAATTTGGTGGAGACGGCAGGCTCTGAGAGTCAAGTTGCTAAACTTGGCTAGAATAGGAGAAAACTGAGGTGAGTGAATTTAAAGCATGGATCTTAATTGAATATACTAGTACATAAAGACTTGAAAACATCGGTGTCATAACCTGAGGGGATTGTGACTGTAGGAATCGCTTGTGTATGAAGGCACACTCACCTTGTGCTCCAGGAGACTCAGACTCAGACCTCTGAGTCAGGGCCTGAAGCAACTGTCACAGACCATTGGCTGGAGACCCTGAGGCTCATTTACTTCTACCACCCTAACATTGTGATGTGACATCACATCACAAATGTAGACCATCATCTGTTCTTTTTATACCCTTATCCCTGCACTGGTCTGTTCTCCCTCTAATCTTGGTTTTCCACTGATCCCTCCTCTATCCAAAACCTTCTACTTTTTCCTATGAAACTCAACTCCCAGGTTAATAATCCCCCTTGGACCCCAGTGTTCTAATCCACTGCTTCCTTTACCTCTTGTCTTCCTTTACTTCAGTCTATGGTATGTGATACTTAACAAATATTTGCTGAATAAAACAATGAACTAAGGCCTGACTATCCTGGTGGCCATTACTTCCCCCTATGCCTTCTCAGGAGCTGCTCATTCTCCTACATTCCATGTGCAGAAGGATCTGGAGGGGACTCTTCACTCCCCATTTTCCTTCCAGGCCATTCCGTGTCTATTTCATCACTGGTAGCTCCAAAATTTCAATATAGGAGGGTTTAAGGTAGCAATTGGGTTAGAAAGGAGGAGTGCCTAGGGGGTTTGCTTTAAAGCTATATTTGTGTCACAAGAAGATTGTTTTTACTTGCATGTTTATTCCTCCTGGCTTTGGGTGTAGGAGCAAAATGGACTCTATTTGTGGGCCGAAGCACACCTCTAGACAGCCTTTGATACTACTGTGGACTTTTTTTTTTTTTTTTTTTTGCGGTACGCAGGCCTCTCACTGTTGTGGCCTCTCCCATTGCGGAGCACAGGCTCCGGATGCGCAGGCTCAGCGGCCATGGCTCACGGGCCCAGCCGCTCCGCGGCATGTGGGATCTTCCCAGACCGGGGCACGAACCCGTGTCCCTTGCATCGGCAGGCGGACTCTCAACCACTGCGCCACCAGGGAAGCCCCCAACTACCGTGGACTTTTATGTGAAAAGCCCTGTTCCTTTATTGCTTAAGCTGTTCTCTCTACGTCCCGTCCTCATCATTTTTGGGTTCCCACCCATCTTAGACTCCATGGCCCATCACATCAGCCACTTTTATCTAATAGTCAAATCTATCTGATTTTCTATACTTGTGCAGCCACTACCCTGTCCTTCTGATCACTCTCTTCTATCTCTTGGACTTGGACAATCATGGTACTTTACTTCTTTCACTGACTTAAAGGAATCCTATGACCTCAGGATAATGTTTAAATTCTTTAACGTGTCCCATCATGTAAAGTCGTCCCTTCACACCTGCAGATGCAGAACCCATGGATGTGGAGGGACAGCCGTAGTCCCTTTCTAATACGACTTCTGCCTTCCTCTTCAAACACATTTCTCATGATTTCCCTTCTCATTCTTTGTGCTTCAGCCATGATGAATTCCTTGCAGTTCCAACATTTTACTTGTTCCTTCTTGCCACCTGGCCTATGCCAGAATCCCGTAATTTATCAAGAGGGATCCTGGAAAAGTGTTATAAGTACTGATTTAGAATCAGACAGAAACAGATTTGAATCCCAGTTTTGTCATTTACTAGCTTGAGAGAATGGGTAAGCTCCTTAACTTTTATGAACCTCCATGGCCATATCTTCTAAGTGGGATAACAATAGTGTGGATGAAGCCTGCCATATCAGTAAACAAAGGGTGTACAGCCATCAAGTCATCAGCCATTGCAGTCACCCCCGACTGTGCACCCTGAGGGATTCAGGATGGAAAAAAACAGGATACTGGCCCTATGAAGTTAAAGTGCATATCAAAGGAATGATTTCAATGAGCCGAGACTCTTGTCTTCCCATACATAGAAAAGTGCTAAATTCATTAACTTGAGATGTCTGTTTTTTTTCTTTAATTAACAATAATCTTTTGATGTTCCCATTACCTGTTTTCCACTTAATGTTAGGGTGAGATTCATGACAGCCAGGGCTACAGGCAAGCAGTACAAGCCCAAACATGTACAACGTCAGTGCCATGTAACATTGGCTCTTCCACGGGAAGCCCATAGCCTTACCTCCCACCCTGGCCACTGAGGCAGCCTCAGAAAGACACCAAGGTAGAAACAAGATTCTGCAATAAACTGCTGGAATGTTACAATGCTTTGGAGCTCTTAACAGTTTTCTCCAGGCTGCCCTACCTGGAGCCAGCACCATTATTGTTTTTTTCATCCTCAGCTCTGACACCCTCCTCCTCACACTTTCCTCCATATGCCCCTTTGCCCCTTGGCTTCCCAGTTGAATGACAAGCCACCGCAGGTGAGCCTTGCATCCTCCACCCACTATGCCAGAACCCACCCCCCAAAACATATTTGCCCTTAAGGAGCTTCCAAACAGATCCTAGTGGATGAGACTTAGGAAGCAGCCAATAAAAAAAGCAAGACTTGCTACAAAATGTAGGAGCCAAACAGGCCTGGTATTATCAGTGGACAGTCATGGAAAAGGCATAGTTGAGACAGGTTTTGTAGGATTAATAGGATTTTAAGAGACACAAACGAGAGGCGTTCTCTGCAGGGAAATCGTGCATAGTGTGGATATTATACAAATGAGGAGGTGCAGTGAGCCTGTGAAGTGGGTTAATGTAAAGATGTTATGGGAATTATGACTGGACCATTTTGCCTTTTCTCACGTATGTGTTTCAGTGTTGCTTATTGGAGAATGAGCATGTTAGCTTAGCAGAATTGCCTACACAGCATATTGTAAAGCAGTATTTCCCAAAGTGCTTCTGTGTAAAATTAGTTTCATGGAATGCTCTATAGAAAAATAATAGTAATAATTTAAAGAAATGTTGAATATTCTTTTTCTCTCCGTTGAATATTCACAAAGTGCATGAACTTATTTTAAAGTATCTGAATTAGTGTTATAATACTAAAACCTGACTTCCCTGGGGAAAGTAATCCTCCCCTATTTATGTCACTATAGCATCACACTCTTTCCCCTCAAGACACTTTTGAGTCTGTAACTATATTGTATATTTATTTAAAATATTTTATTGACTGCTTCCCTACCAACATATATACTCCATGAGGACAAATACCTGGCTTATCTTATTTACCATTTTACATAGGTAATCTAGCACAATGCCTGGGTATATAATATGTGTTCAAAATAAGAACAAATGATGAATAAAACTTGTTCATTTTTAACTTTGCATTGTTTAAACACTTTATAAAGGATAGGGCTGGAATTTGAACGAAGTACTGCCAGATTCCAGTCTCTTTTCTTTTCTTTTTTTTTTTTTTTTTTTTTTTTTAATGCGGTACGCAGGCCTCTCACTGTTGTGGCCTCTCCCGTTGCGGAGCACAGGCTCCGGACGCGCAGGCTCAGCGGCCATGGCTCACGGGCCCAGCCGCTCCGTGGCATGTGGGATCCTCCCGGACCGGGGCACGGACCCGTGTCCCCTGCATCGGCAGGTGGACTCTCAACCACTGTGCCACCAGGGAAGCCCCTCTTTTTTCTTTTTTAAATTTAATTTTATTTATTTTTTTATACAGCAGGTTCTTATTAGTCCTCCATCTTATACACATCAGTGTATATATGTCAATCCCAACCTCCCAGTTCATCACACCCCCACCCCCACCCCCTGCCACTCTCCCCCCTTGGTGTCCATACTTTGTTCTCTACATCTGTGTTTCTAATTCTGCCCTGCAAACCGGTTCACCTGTACCATTTTTTCTAGGTTCTACATATATATGTTAATATACGATATTTGTTTTTCTCTTTCTGACTTACTTTACTCTGTATGACAGTCTCTAGATCCAACCACGTCTCAGCAAATGACCCAATTTCGTTCCTTTTTATGGCTGAGTAATATTCCATTGTATATATGTACCACATCTTCTTTATCAAATCATCTGTTGATGGACATTTAGGTTGCTTCCATGTCCTGGCTCTTGTAAATACTGCTGCAATGAACATTGAGGTGCATGTGTCTTTTTGAATTGTGGTTTTCTTTGGGTATATGCCCCGTAGTGGGATTGCTGGGTCATATGGTAATTCTATTTTTAGTTTTTTGAGGAACCTCCATACTGTTCTCCATAGTGGCTGTATCAATTTACATGCCCACCAACAGTGCAAGAGGGTTCCCTTTTCTCCACACCATCTGCAGCATTTGTTGTTTGTAGATTTTCTGATGATGCCCATTCTAACTGGTGTGAGGTGATACCTCATTGTAGTTTTGATTTGCATTTCTCTAATGGTTAGTGATGCTGAGCAGTTTTTCATGTGCTTCTTGGCCATCCATATGTCTTCTTTGAAGAAATGTCTATTTAGGTCTTCTGCCCATTTTTGGATGGGTTTGTTGTTTTAATATTGAGCTGCATGAGCTGTTTATATATTTTGGAGATTAATCCTTTGTCCGTGGATTTGTTTGCAAATATTTCCTCCCATTGTGAGGGTTGTCTTTTTGTCTTATTTGTAGTTTCCTTTGCTTTGCAAAAGCTTTGAAGTTTCATTAGGTCCCATTTGTTTATTTTTGTTTTTATTTCCATTACTCTAGGAGGTGGATCAAAAAATATCTTGCTGTGATTTATGTCAAAGAGTGTTCTTCCTATGTTTTCCTCTAAGAGTTTTATAGTATCCGGTCTTACATTTACATCTCCAATCCATTCTGAGGGTATTTTTGTCTATGGTGTTAGGGAGTGTTCTAATTTAATTCTTTTACATGTAGCTGACCAGATTTCCCAGCACCACTTATTGAAGATACTGTCTTTTTCCCTTGTATATCCTTGCCTCCTTTTTCATAGATTAGTTGACCATAGGTGTGTGGGTTTATCTCTGGGCTTTCTGTCCTGTTCCACTGATCTGTATTTCTGTTTTTGTGCCAGTACTATACTGTCTTGATTACTGTAGCTTTGTAGTATAGTCTGAAGTCAGGGAGTCTGACTCCCCCAGCTCCGTTTTTTTCCCTCAAGACTGCTTTGGCTATTCAGGGTCTTTTGGGTCTCCATACAAATTTTAAGATTTTTTGTTCTAGTTCTGTAAAAAAATGCCATGGGTAATTGGATAGGGATTGCAATGAATCTGTAGATTGCTCTGGGTAGTATAGTCATTTTCACAATATTGATTATTCCTATCTAAGAACATGGTATGTCTGTCCACCTGTTTGTATCATCTTTAATTTCTTTCATCAGTGTCTTATACTTTTCTACATACAGGTCTTTTGTCTCCCTAGGTAAGTTTATTCCTAGGTATTTTATTCTTTTTGTTGCAGTGGTAAATATGAGTGTTTCCTTAATTTCTCCTTCAGATTTTTCATCATTAGTGTATAGGAATGCAGGAGATTTTTGTGCATTAATTTTGTATGCTGCAACTTTACCAAATTCATTGATTAGCTCTAGTAGTTTTCTGGTGGCATCTTTAGGATTCTCTATGTATAGTATCATGTCATCTGCAAACAGTGACAGTTTTACTTCTTCTTTTCCAGTTTGGATTCCTTTTATTTCTTTTTCTTCTTTGATTGCTGTGGCTAGGACTTCCAAAACTATGTTGAATAATAGTGGTGAGAGTGGATATCCTTGTCTTGTTCCCGATCTTAGAGGAAATGCTTTGGTTTTTCACCGTTGAGAATGATGTTTGCTGTGGGTTTGTCATACATGGCCTTTATTATGTTGAGGTAGGTTCACTCTATGCCCACTTTCTGGTGAGTTTTTATCATAAATGGATGTAGAATTTTGTCAAAAGCTTTCTCTGCATCTATTGAAATGATCATATGGTGTTTCTTCTTCAGTTTGTTAATATGGTCTATCACATTGATTGATTTGCATATATTGAAGAATTCTTGCATCCCTGGGATAAATCCCACTTAATCATGGTGTATGACCCTTTTAATGTGTTATTGGATTCTGTTTCCTAGTATTTTGTTGAGGATTTTTGCATGTGTATTCATCAGTGATATTGGTCTGTAATTTTCTTTTTTTGTAGTATCTTTGTCTGGTTTTGGTATCAGGGTGATGGTGGCCTCATAGAATGAGTTTGGGAGTGTTCCTTTTTTGTAACTTTTTGGAAGAGTTTGAGAGAGATGGGTGGTAACTCTTCCCTAAATGTTGGATAGAATTCACCTGTGAAGCCATCTAGTCCTGGCACTTTGTTTCTTGGAACATTTGTTAATCACAGTTTCAATTTCTTTACCTGTGATTGGTCTGTTCATATTTTCTGTTTCTTCCTGGTTCAGTCTTGGAAGGTTATACCTGCCTAAGAATTTGTCCATTTCTTCCAGGTTGTCCATTTTATTAGCATAGAGTTGCTTCTAGTAGTCTCTTAGGATGCTTTGTATTTCTGCAGTGTCAGTTGTAACTTCTCCTTTTTCATTTCTAATTTTATTGATTTGAGTCCCCTCCCTGTTTTTCTTGATGAGTCTGGCTAATGGTTTATCAAGTTTGTTTATCTTCTCAAAGAACCAGCTTTTAGTTTTATTGATCTTTGCTATTGTTTTCTTTGTTTCTATTTCATTTATTTCTGTCTGATCTTTATGATTTCTTTCCTTCTGCTAAGTTTGGGTTTTGTTTGTTCTTCTTTCTCTAGTTCCTTTAGGTGTAAGGTTAGATTTTTTATTTGATATTTTTCTTGTTTCTTGAGTTAGGCTTGTATTGCTATAAACTTCCCTCTTAGAACTGCTTTTGCTGCATCCCATAGGTTTTGGATCGTTATCTTTTCATTGTAATTTGTCTCTAGGTATTTTTTGAGTTCCTCTTTGTTTTCTTTAGTGATCTCTTGGTTATTTAATAACATATTGTTTAGCCTCCATGTGTTTGTGTTTTTTTTATGTTTTCTGCCCTGTAATTCATTTCTAATCTCATACCATTGTGGTCAGAAAATATGCTTGATATGATTTGAATTTGCTTCAATTTACTGAGGCTTGATTTGTGACCCAAGATGTGATCTATCCTGGAGAATGTTCTGTGTGCACTTGGGAAGAAAGTGTAATCTGCTGTTTTTGGATGGAATGTCCTATAAATATCAATTAAATCTATCTGGTCTATTGTGTCATTTAAAGCTTGTGTTTCCTTATTAATTTTCTGTTTGGATGATCTGTCCATTGGTGTAAGTGAGCTGTTAAAGTCCCCCACTATTTTTGTGTTACTGTCGATTTCCTCTTTTACAGCCGTTAGCAGTTGCCTTATGTGTTGAGGTGCTCCTATGTTGGGTGCATATATATTTATAATTGTTATATCTTCTTCTTGGATTGATCCCTTGATCATTATGTAGTGTCCTTCCTTGTCTCTTGTAACATTCTTTCTTTTAAAGTCTATTTTATCTGATATGAGTATTGCTACTCCAGCGTCCTTTTGATTTCCATTTTCATGGAATATCTTTTTCCATCCCCTCACTTTCAGCCTGTATGTGTCCCTAAGTCTGAAGTGGGTCTCTTGTAGACAGCATATATATGGGTCCTGTTTTTGTATCCATTCAGTGAGCCTGTGTCTTTTGGTTGGAACTTTTCATCCATTCACCTTTAAGGTAATTATCACTATGTATGTTCCTATTACCATTTTCTTAATTGTTATGGGTTTGTTTTTGCAGGACCTTTTCTTCTCTTGTGTTTCCCACTTAGAGAAGTTCCTTTAGCATTTATTGTAGGGCTGGTTTGGTGGTGCTGAACTCTCTTAGCTTTTGCTTGTCTGTAAAGCTTTTGATTTCTTTATTGGATCTGAATGAGATCCTTGCTGGGTAGAGTAATGTTGGTTGTAGTTTCTTCCTTTTCATCACTTTAAATATATCATGCCACTCCCTTCAGGCTTGTAGAGTTTCTGCTGAGAAATCAGCTGTTAACCTCATGGGATTTCCCTTGTATGTTATTTGTCATTTTTCCCTTGTTGCTTTCAATAATTTTTCTTTGTCTTTAATTTTTGCCAGTTTGATTACTGTGTGTCTCGGCATGTTTCTCCTTGGGTTTATCCTGCCTGGGACTCTGTGCTTCCTGGACTGGGGTGGCTATTTCCTTTCCCATGTTAGAGAAGTTTTCCACTATAATCTCTTCACATATTTTCTCGGCTTTTTTCTCTCTCTCTTCTCCTTCTGGGACCCCTATAATGTGAATGTTGTTGCATTTAATTTTGTCCCAGAGGTCTCTTAGTCTGTCTTCATTTCTTTTCATTCTTTTCTTCTTTATTCTGTTCTGCAGCAGTGAATTCCACCATTCTGTCTTCCAGGTCACTTATCTGTTCTTCTGGCTCAGTTATTCTGCTATTGATTCCTTCTAGTGTATTTTTCATTTCAGTTATTGTATTGTTCATCTCTGTTTGTTTGTTCTTTAATTCTTCTGGGTGTTTGTTCTTTAATTCTTCTAGTTCTTTGTTAAACATTTCTTGCATCTTCTCGATCTTTGCCTCCATTCTTTTGCCGAGGTCCTGGATATCTTCACTATCATTATTCTGAATTCTTTTTCTGGAAGGTTGCCTGTCTCCACTTCATTTAGTTGTTTTTCTGGGGTTTTATCTTGTTCCTTCATCTGGTGCATAGCCCTGTGCCTTTTCATCTTGCCTATCTTTTTGTGAATGTGTTTTTTGTTCCATAGGCTGCAGGATTGTAGTTATTCTTGCTTGTGCTCTCCGCCCTCTGGTGGATGAGGCTATCTAAGAGGCTTGTGCAGGTTTCCTGATGGGAGAGACTGGTGGTGGGTTGAAGGGATTGTTGCTCTGGTTGGCAGAGCTCAGTAAAACTTTAATCTGCTTGTCTGCTGATGGGCGGGTCTGGGTTCCCTCCCTGTTGGTTGTTTGCCCTGAGGCAACCCAACACTTGAGCCTACAGGCTAATGGCAGTCTCTGGGAGGGCTCACGCCAAGGAGTGCTTCCCAGAACTTCTGCTGCCAGTGTCCTTGTCCCCACATTGTGCCACAGCCACGCCCCACCTCTGTAGGAGACCCTCCAACACTAGCAGGTAGGTCTGGTTCAGTCTCCTGTGAGGTCACTGCTCCTTCCCCTGGGTCCCAATGTGCACACTACTTTGTGGTGTGCCCTCCAAGAGTGGAGTTTCTGTTTTTTCCAGGCCTGTCGAAGTCCTGCAGTCAAATTCCACTAGCTTCAAAGTCTGATTCACTAGGAATTCTTCCTCCCATTGCCAGACCCCCAGGTTGGGAAGCCTGACATGGCACTCAGAACCTTCACTCCAGTGGGCGGACTTCTGTGGTATAAGTGTTCTCCCAGTTTGTGAGTCACCCACCCAGCAGTTATGGGATTTGATTTTATTGTGATTGCTCCCCTCCTACCATCTCATTGCGGCTTCTCCTTTGTCTTTGGATGTGGGGTATCTTTTTTGGTGAGTTTCAGTGTCTTCCTGTCGATGATTTTTCAGCAGTCCGTTGTGATTCCAGTCCTCTTGCAAGAGGGAGTGTCCAACCTCTTTTGATCATAGATTGGTATATGTTGTTGTCCCTGGCCACCACCTAGGTTTCTTGATGTTACAGTTTCAATCTTGGGCATTTATTCCTACTGATTACATTTTGAAGCTTGAACAACTGTCTGATATGCCCAAATTTCTTTGTATCTTTCAGGCAAAGACTGCCACCTAAAAATGTCTACTACTACCGCTGCCCGGACCATAGGAAGAATTACGTGATGTCCTTTGCATTTTGTTTTGACCGAGAAGAAGATATTTACCAGTTTGCTTACTGCTACCCATATACGTACACTCGCTTTCAGCATTACCTTGACAGCCTGCAAAAGAGAAACATGGATTACTTCTTCCGGGAGCAGCTGGGTCAGAGTGTGGTAAGGCCCATTCAGAAACGGGAAAGCTGGGGGAGGAGCTTAGCACTGGTTTTTATAGAATGCAAATAATAGATATTGGTGCTTTGTAGACTATATGCTCTGGAAATTTAAAAAAATCACTGTTTTTTGTGTGTAATGGTTTGCTACTATGGCCACCAGGAAGTCGAAGAATAGGATAAGGCAGATGCGTGTCCTTCTGAATGAAGCTGATAAAGCTCTCTAACAAAATACAAAAGTTCTGGTGAATCCCCAGAACTGTGAGATAAAAAGAAGGCTCTACTGGGTGTTACAAACGGTGTGAAAGCATTTTATGAGTCTAAGCTTACGAGATGAAGAGTAAATTTGCTTTTTAGTGAATTTAACTTGACTGCAGTGTAGGTTAGCAGGTGGTGTGCAGTATGGTTGTGCTGTCCACAGTGTGTTCTATCTCTGCCGTCTATTAGTTCCCCAACCCTTCTTCCTTCCTCAGGTTTAGTTTTCTGGGTCTGGAGATTTCAGTCTTAAATTCTATATTAGTTTCCTATTGCTGACGTAACAAATTGCCATGAACTTGGTGGCTTGAAACAACACAAATTTATTATCTTACAGTTCAGGAAAAGTCTGAAATTGGCCTCTTTGGGCTAAAATCTAGATATCAACAGGTCTGTGTTCCTTCTGGAGGCTCTAGGGGAGAATTCATTCCACTACCTCTCCCAGTGTCTAGAGGCTGCTTGCATTCCTTGGCTCGTGGTTCCCTTTCAGTCTTCAAAGTCAACATTGACTTATCAAGTCTTTCTCAAGCTGCACCACTCTGATGCTGAATCTCCTGCCCTCCTCTTTCACTTATAAGAACACTTGTGATTACGTTGAGCTCACGCAGATAATCCAGGATAATATATCCATCTCAAGATCTTTAACTAAATCACATCTGTAAAGTCCCTTTTCTCATGTAAGGTAATATATTCACAGGTCCCAAGGATTAGGACTTGGACATTTTGGGAGAAGGGGTGCATTGTTCTGCCTACCACACTTTCCTACTGTCTTTTCCTCTTTTTCTCCCTGCCCATCCCAGGATCTAAAAGTGTCCTTCACATTGGATGCATAGGTTTTGTTCTCTGCGGTCAGAAATACTTCAGTTGCTAGTAAAGAATATCTTCCCTCTACTCTAATCCTCTTCCTAACAGTGCTTCTGATGGGTGCCATGTATATCTGGTGCCTATATCTTTTGAACTGAGAATTGGGACACATGGTATATTAGTCAGCATGCTAGTAGGAAACAGATGGCAGCCTCACATTAGGATAATTTGAGGAGAGCTTAATAAATGGGCTGTTTACAAGGTGCGGGCACTGTGTACAGAAACCACGGGGTATAGTGCAGTTCCCTGGGGCTAGTAACAGCTCAAACGGTGTGAAGGGATGAAATGGTTAACAGAACCCAATAGTAGAGAGTCATGCAGTGGGCCATCTTGAGTGGAACAGTGACCTTCAGTTGAGGAAAAAAGTTAGCCTGAGATGATCCCACAGGGAGGGAGCTGAGAAAAATAAATACATAGAGCTCATTCTCTTACTTCCCTCTGATCTACTGCTAGGGGGTTCCTACTGGCCAACCCAATTGGAAATCAGAGGGCAAGAGAGCCCACTGAAGTAATCCATACAGATAAGTTTCGCTGAACAAAGAAAATGATGGAGAAGGGCAGAGAGTGGTTATAGAGAGCCAAATAGAACATATTAGTCACACATGGTCTGATCAACAATGTATTACTGGAAACAGTAGATTATTTCAGATGGGACTGTTGGAGAAATCCTGAGACGAATGTTTGCCAGACATATGACTTATGATATAAATTAAGAGAGAAAGAGTTTCATTCAATACTTGTGACTTTTTAAGTGTGGGATCTGTTCGTTTCATTCTTGTGTCCACTGCAGCCCTCTCTTAGATTTATGCCAGGCAGAATGTAGGTGTACATTGAATGGCTATGGAGTAAATTATTGAATGAATGAAAGAATGAATTAAGATATACCCAGAGACAATGTGAAGAGCTAAGAGCATCAGAAAGCTGATAGGAGAAATAATAGGATAAGTTAAGCTTCCAATAACTAAAATACAAAATACATACCTAAAATAACAGCTCATTAAATGAGATAGAAGTTTATTTCTCTTCCATATATAAATCTAGATGTAGACAATCCGGAGCTGATAGTGTGGCTCTGCTCCTTGGAACTCTTAGGGAGTCAAGTTCTTCCAGCTTTCTGCCATCCCTGGGATGTGGCTCTCAAACTCAATGTCAAATGTGGAATTCTGTCACATCCATGTTCCAGGCAGCAAGATTAAGAAAGTAGGCGGAGAAGGGAGAAGATACAGTATTGTGGCACTTTCACGTTCATCCCATTAGATAGAACTCATATCCACACTTAACTAAAAGAAGGATGAGAAATGAAGTCTTCATTCTGGGTGAGCATGTTTCTAGCTAAAAATTAGTAGTCCTATAGATATGTAGGTGAATTAATATTGAAGGACATCCTGAAGTCTCTGCCATAAGAAGCTTGAATTACGTGTCCAGCTCTAATACCAAACTACTCATATGACCTTGAATGTTACTCCCCTTTTCTGGGGACAAGTTTTTCATCTATAAAATGAGAAAGTTGAAGTTGATAGGGGTTTTTAAATTATTCTTTGAGGAATTCCTCAGTTAGAATAAAATAATTCGAGACTGCTGTCCTACTTCAGACCCTGTGAGGGGTACTGTAGGGATATATAATGGAGTATACAAGTCATGGTGTACTTCCAGAAATGTATTCCATACCAGAGGAAATAAGACATTTAAAAAATATATATTATGTTTTTTAAAGTATATAATTAAGGATCCCATGAGTTGTTTAAAGAATTTATGGTCAGACTAAACACCATGGAGAAGATGGGCTTTACGCCGAGTCTTGAAAGATGGGTAGGATTACTGAATACAGAGTTGGCGAGAAGGTAGCCCAGAGAGCAAGAAACAGCCTGAGTCATTGCATGATGATAGTTGGTCAGAAGTCTGGTTTGATTGGAATAGGGAACCTTCCTACTGGAAGATAAGGATAGACAGGAAGATTAGGACCAAACTCTGAAAAACCTTGATTGTCATATTAAAGAATTACGGCTGTATCCTTTATTCAGATTCAACACACAGACACTAGGTCAGGCACTTTATATGTACTGTCTTACTTGTTTCTCACAACAGTTTTGTGGGGTAGGCAGAATTATCCCAGTTTGGGGATAAATAATCTAAGGCTAATAAGTTACTTGGCTAAAGCTACATGGCTAGTTCAGGACTAGGCCAATATTTAAACCCATGGCTTCTAATGCTGTGCCCTGGCACTTTGATGGACTCATTGCTCCTTTCCACATTGGACCTACTAAAATCAATAGTAGATTTTGAGAAAGGGATTATACCTTATCCAAAGCTACATCTTAAGAAAGTAAAGTTAGTGGAAGTGCAGGGTGTACCTCTGCTGGCTAAACCAGATGAGGGGAGCTCTGTGGGTTGGCTCCATCCCCCTGATCTGGGTCTCGAAGCAGATACCGGAGACATTAAGGCCTTCTGGCATACTCTTGCAGACAGGACAGTTCTTGGTTACCAGGGCATTTGATATGGCTTGTGACTGAAGCCACCACTGTAATTAGTTAATCCCTACTCCAATTTGGAGGGAGGATAATTACAAGTAGGAAGGCTAAACATGTCAACAGACAATTCTTAGAGAGAGCAGGCAAGAAGCAAGATTTTGAATTTCTAGTGCTGGAACTATTAATCACCATGGGCATAGCTGCTATTGCTACTAATTATATCATCCAAAATGGCATTTTATTTTGTTACTTACCAGTGGCCCTTTCTAACACCAGCAAACAAAATCCCTGTGTGCATACATCAAAGCCACAATCTGACATTTAATTTAAATACATCATAGGAAAGATCTTTATTTTCTTGTTGTTATAACACTTTTATTGAGGTATAATTTACATACTATAACATTAACCCATTGTAAGGGTACAATTCTGTGATTTTTAGTAAGTGTATAGAGTTTTACAACTATCACCACAATCTAATTTTAGAACATTTCATCATCCCCAAAAGTTCCCTTGTAAATCCCCACTTCCACTCCCAGCCCTAGGCAACTATTCATCTGTTCTCTGACACTGTAAATCTGCCATTTCTGAACATTTCCTGTAGGTGGAATCATGCACTATTTAGTCGTCTTTTGCATTTAGCACCTTTCACATAGCATTACATTTTTGTGGTTCACTCATGTTGTAGCTTCCATCAGTAGTCCATTCATTTTTAGTGCTGAATAGTATTCCATTGAAAATATATACCACACTTTCTTTTTCTGTTCTCCAGTTGATGGACATTTGGATTGTTTCCAGTTTGGGGCTATTATGAATAATGCTATTATGAACATTCATGTGCATATCTTTGAGTGGACATGTGATCACATTTCTCTTGGGTAGATTTCTAGGAATGTAATCATTGGGTCGTATAAGTTCACATTCAACTTAAAAAAAACAAGAACCAAAAAACGTGCCAAGCTGCATTCCAAGTTAGTGCCATTTTGCATTCCTACCAATAAGGTAGGAGAGAGGGTTGTAGTTTCTCCATGTGCTTGCTAACACTTGGAATTACCTATATTTTTCATTACAGCTATTTTAGTGGGTATGTAGTGAAATCTCATTGTGGTTTTATTTTGTGCTGCCCTAGTAACTAGTTATGTTGATTATATTATAATGTGCTTATTTGCCATTCATATATCTTCTCTGCTGAAGATCTTCTCTGTTAGTTTAAACCTTTTATCCATTTATTTAAAAATCGGGTTGTGTTCTTATAATGAGTTTTGAGAGTTCTTTATTCTGAATGCAAGTCCTTTGTCAGATTCATGCTTTGCAAAATCCCCCCCTAATCTATACCTTTAATCTATACCTTAAACCTATACCTTAATCTATACCTTTTCATTCTCTTAACCATGACTTTTGAGGAATAGGAGTTTTTAATTTTGAAGTCCAGCTTACCAGTTTTTTCTCTTAGGGATCATGCTTTTGGAGTCTTATCTAAAAGCTGCCCATCTGAAGGCCACAAAGATTTTCTCCTATGTTTTCTTCTAAAATTTTTATAATTTCCACTGACATTTAAATCCATGATCCATTCAGAAGTAATTTTTTATATATGGCATGAGGTAAGGGCCTTAAGTTCGCTTTTTTTTGCATATAGATATCCAATTGTTGCAGCACCATTTGTTGAAAAGACTAACCTTTTTACCCATGAACTATCTTGGCACCTTTCTCCAATGCCTCTACTCAGTTTTTCTTTTTTCTTTCCTATTTTCAAGGCTAAATTTTCAGGGAGTCAACCCTGTGTCTGTGTAGGTCAGCTATGATTGGACTGAGTTTGTGCTCATCCACTCTGAGTCTGTAAGGCTTCCACCCTCTGACAGTGGATTTGTGTGTGGGTATGGGGAGCACAAAGTTCGGGCAGTTTTCAAGTCTGACCTGGCTTTTACTTTCCCTTTTGTGTTGTGTTCCCTGTGTGCATATGTGAAGCCTCAAGGTTGTTCATGTGTGTGTTGCTGCTTTAGGCTTCTTCTCAGGTCTCTGATGAGCCTGCACCCAGTCTCAGCCAGCATGTTCTTGTCCCAGTTATGCAACTGTGGGCCCTTCTCACTTGCCCACAGACAATGCTGCTGGGTCTGGGCACTGCCTACTTCTCCAAATTAACTGAGTCCCTTCGACCATGACAGAGAAGCTGCCAACCCTCACAGCCTGGCCTGTCCTAGCATTCACCAAGCCTGGGGGAAGATGGAACCAATCCAGGACAGAACATCATATATTCCCATTCTTATTACCTGAAGTTCAGCAGTTTTTAAAACATAATAGTTTTGAGATTGTTGTCAATTTGGTCAGTTTCCAAAACACTGAAATGGTTGGTTGTTTCAAATTTGTCCAGCTTTATATTTGTTTTTTGGGGATAGCATTTATCAATACTCTCATTCCAGCATAGCCAGAATTAGATTTTAACTGACTCACATGAGTGTTTAAATCATATAGCCCTTGTACTGTCAGACATAGTGAAATATTGCATTATTTTCAAATGTCATTGGACTAGAGGAACCATAACTCGTGTGTGTGTGTGTTTTGAAAGTATTAGATGGAGAGAGTGATTCCCATACTTAGGGATACTTGCCAAAAGGAAGTGTCTAACAAAGAAAATAGTCTGATAGTGTATTTTAGGGAATCACTAGAAATTCATTTATATGAGAATAATATTGTCTAGGCTCTACCACTGGCTAGCTCTATGACCTTGGGAAAAACATTTCTCTATGGGCCTTAGAAAGTCAGACCAGATTATTTCAAACATCCCTTCCAACTTCAACGTAAATTATGGTTCAAATGTTGATGACATCCTTTTGTATGTTCTAAGTCACTCATTAGCTTGTTGTAATGTTGCCTTTCAGTCTGCCCTTTATTTTATAACAATGGTAGTTATTGAGTGCTTAGCATGTGCCAGACCCAGTGCTATGACTTTTATATGCATCCTTTCACTCAGTCCTCACAACACCCCTATTATATGGTTAGTACTATAATTGAATGCCTAACATGTAACCAGCTTGTCTAAGCTCTGGGGATACAGCAGTAAAAACAGGCATAAATACATGCCTTCATGGAGCTTACATTCTAGTAGAAAGAGACAGACAGTATTGGAGAAATTAAATCAGGAAAGGAAATACATTTTGGGGAGAAGCCTTCACTTAGAAGGAAGCATTTAAGCTCTGGGCTATAAGTATTGTCTTCTCCCATTTGCATTTTTAAAAGCTGAGATTCAGTGAGATTAAATAATTTGTCTATATCATGTAGCTGGGATTTGAAGCCACGCCTTTGTGGACCCCAAAGAATGGACTCTAAACCAATCCTGGATAAGGAAGTATTCTGTTCACATATACAGTGATTTACTAAATTCTTCCAAAGCCATTCCTCAATACTACAAATATCTAGTAAACACCTTCTACCTGTCAGGCTCTATATTGGGTGCTGGAGACAGAAAGATGAATACAAAACGCACCCTGCCCCTAAGAAATACTCCATGTACTGGATGTCACAGACATAGAGGCTAATAATAGCAATGATGGTAACAAACTTGATGTAATAGAAGTACGAGGCAGAGGAAAGGCACAAGGGAGGAAATGAAGCATTAAGGAAAGAGGCATCTTGAATTGAGAATCAAAGCATGAATGCAGAGGCTGAGACACCTGGTGAGCCCTGACTATTTAGTGTGGTTGCAAATGACAAGAGCACAGGGTCAGCAGAACAAGAACAAGAGGAATGGTGATTGGGAAAGAATGAGAGGTAGGTGGAAGCTGCGTCAGGAGGGCTTTGAATGCCAAACTCAAGAATTTGGACTGTATCCTGAGGGCAGTGAGGAACCAAGCAGGAGGGAACATGATCATTGTGGCACTTAACCCTTCCATCTCCAGGCTGCCTCTGCTGATGGCAGCTGATCTAGAAGTCAGGTTAACTCCTGCCTGTCTGTCCAGTTGGCTTTCCTTTTCTCAGGCAGAGATATTTCACAGGACAAGAGCACTAGGAGGAAAACTTTACTACCAAGACACACGTATAGTGATGATAATGTCATAGAAATACCCAGAAAAGCTTGTCTCTTTGATCTTAACATTTCACACAATTTCAGAGTTGGCAAAGACTATAGGGTTCACACTCAAATTTAACAAATATGTTAGGCATTTCCTATGGGCAAGGACCTAAACTGTATAGAACAGCATCTTCTCAACATTCGAGAAATATGACTTTTCAACCACTATTCACATACCTCTTGAGGCAGCCTGAGCTCTATCCCGATGACAAATAAGTCATACCATCCCCAGAAGGAGCTGTCTCCCTGTAACCTCCTCTCTTTGGTTCTACCACCACCCTCTGGGCCCACCCTGCATGTACTTGCTCCTCTAGCCCCTGGACAGGCCTGCAAAGATAGCAAGACAGTGGCCACAGCCCCCTCATGAATCTTCCCTTCTCCAACCTAATCCCGTTCTTCCTCCTCTCCTCCCTCGTAATTCTACATTTCTTCATATTCCATGGTTTCTAAACTCTGTACCTTCTTTGTTGTTCTCTAGACATGATCTAGGTTGTTAATTTCCTTCTTAAAATACCAGAACTGAATGTAAAACTCTGCAGGTGATCTAAGCATGCCACAGCAGAATAGAACCATTGCCTCTCTTGCTCTGGATCCTAGATCGCTAGAAATGTAGCCAGAATTTACATTTGCTTTTTTAAACAATGAGGCCTTCATGTAGTAAAATTTTGTTATTGTTCTTTAAATAAAACTTATTTTTTATTTCTTGGATAGTCTTTTTTAAAATAAATTTTTATTTTGGAATAATTTTAGATTTTTAGAAAAGTTGAAAAGGTAATACATATAGAGAGTTCCAACATATACTTCACCCAGTTTTCTCTACTGTTAGCAGCTCAATATCAAAAAAACAAACAACCCAATCAAAAAGTGGGCAGAAGACCTAAATAGACATTTCTCCAAAGAAGATATACAGATGGCCAGCAAACACATGAAAAGATGCTCAACATCACTAATTATTAGAGAAATGCAAGTCAAAACTACAATGAAATATCACCCCACCCCAGTTAGAATAGTCATCATCAAAAAATCTACAAACAGTGCTGGAAATGGTGTGGAGGAAAAGGAACCCTCTTACGCTATTGGTGAGAATGTTAATTGATACAGCCACTATGGAGAACAGTATGGAGGTTCCTTAAAAAACTAAAAATAAAACTACCATGTGACCCAGCAATCCCACTACTGGACATATACCCTGAGAAAAACATAATTCAAAAAGACACATGCACCCCAGTGTTCACTGCAGCGCTATTTACAATAGCCAGGACATGGAAGCAACCTAAATGTCTATCAACAGAGGAGTGGATAAAGAAGATGTGGTACATATATACAATGGAATATTAGCCATTAAAAGGAATGAAATTGGGCCATTTGTAGAGACGTGGATGGACCTAGAGACTGTCATACAGAGTGAAGTTAGTCAGAAAGAGAAAAACAAATACTGTATATTAACGCATATATGTGGAATCTAGAAAAATGGTATAGATGATCTTATTTGCAAAGCAGAAATAGAGACACAGACATAGAGAACAAGTGTATGGATACCAGGGGGGAAAGAAGGGGGTGGGATGCATTGGGAGTTTGGGATTGACATATATACACTATTGATACTATGTACAAAATTGATGACTAATGAGAACATACTGTAGAGCAGAGTTCCCCAACCCCCGGGCCATGGACAAGTACCGGACTGTTGCCTGTTAGGAACCGGGCCACACAGCAGGAGGTGAGTGGCAGGCGAGCGAGCAAAGCTTCATCTGCTGCTCCACATCGCTCACATTACCGCCTGAACCATCCCCCGCCCAACCCCCCCACCCCGCATCCGTGGAAAAATTGTCGTCCACAAAACCGGTCCCTGGTGCCCAAAAGGTTGGGGACCGCTGCTGTGTATCATAGGGAACTCAGTGCTCTGTGGTGACCTAAATGGGAAGGAAATCCAAAAAAGAAGGGATATATGTATATGTATAGCTGATTCATTTTGCTGTACAGTAGAAACTAACACAACATTGTAAAGCAACTATACTATAAAAACTAATTAAAAAAAAGAAAGTTAAAAGATCATATATAACCATGAAACATTTGTCAAAACTAATAAATTAACATTGGTACATTACTATTAACTAAACTACAGAACTATATTCAAATTCTGTCAGTTTTCCACTAATATCCTATTTTGGTCTCACAGGATACCACATTGGCCTATACTAATAGATTTTACAAGTATAATTGTGACCTCTTACATTTATCCTAAGTTTAAACTTACTGGTTTTTAGTCCTTTGTTCTAGGTGATCATTTTGATTCTTGGATTCTCTTATCTGCAACATTAGTAACATCACTCAGAATGTTTAAAGAATATATTTTTTAAGAGTTAGTTTAAGGCAAGGATACAAGTGTTTATAACAGGATAAGACCTGAGACGAAGAACAGAGATCCATGTATATTACCAGATACTTCTGTGGAATGCCTAGTTTGGCATTTTTATTTCAATCCCTGAATTTGATTTTGCTACTAACCCCAGTAGCGTAAGTCACCTAAGTGAACAAGACTTTACTTGTCTCCAAGTCAACTCAATTAAATTCAATTTAGTTCAATTTAATTTAGAATCTCTTAGGTACCACGTGCCATGATAGATCTAGAGATAAACAAAGTGTAGTCCCTTCCCCCATTCCTCCATCTTGTCCATAAGGATCATATGTAAAGTTTTATGAAATGGCTAGTTCAAATACATGATGAGTGAGGGAGAACCATATGGCAAAGGACAAAATTTAGAAAAAGGAGCAGTCTCTGGGGAAGGGCCTGGCTAGGTGGGGCTCTACGATGTGGACCCTGGGCAATAGGAACTCCCACCAGGACTCCAACCCCTTCTTGTGAGACTGGCTCCCAGATCAGCAGAGTTACAATGAGAATGGTCTGGTGGCAAAGGGAAGATTCTGAAAGCCATATCTTGAAAGATTTTCAAAATCTAAGCCAAACTAAGAATCTGGGAGTCAGACCCTCCCCCCCCAAAAAATGCAAAATCATAAAGCTGAAGTGAAGATAGAGAACATAGTATAATCAGAGAAAGCCAGAAAGCTAGGTAAGGATGAAGAGGAGCATAGTGGATAAGTATAAGGAATTCTGGAAGAATTTAAGATACAGAACTTGACAGCTTCCACTACAATCCTTGTGTGGAAAGGCCAGGATGTCAGGAAGGAGCTAGAGGTAACCGATGACCTTGTGGGCAGGAAACAAGAAACAGAAGGTAATACCACAGAAAAGAGGCTAGAGAGGCCAGCACGCTTCTGATCAGCATGATATCTTCAAAATAAGGTAGCCCCCTTCCATTCTTTCTCTTCCTTCTCCTTTTGTTCTTTCTTCCCCTTTGAAGTAAAACATCATGGAGTTGCAGCTGGCAACATGACCAAACGTATGAAAAATAATTACATTTGGCTGAGTTTTAAATTGAGTAATTGTTGGAAGTCAGTAATCTCAATTATCAGTCCCTAATCTACCTCTCAGGAGAGTTCTATGGACCCCCATCTGCACCAAACCTTGTTCTGATCAGACACTCTAAATTAAAAAAGCTTAGTGGTTTGGGCTCCCTTCCAGCAGGCCACTTCACAAGTCACCACTCTCTTGGCATAGTTTTTACTATTCCCTCCAAAAAGAGTCCAGATTAATTGAAGGCAGGTACATCCTCTCAGCATCTGGCTGAGGGGCTTCCAACCTACCCTACTGATGTAGGTGATCCTTCCACTCTAAACCTCAGCTCTTGGCAAACATGGGCCTGAAGAGGAGATGTGGGGAATCTAGCTGGGTTCTCCCTCTGCTAGAACAAGTAGACACGTGTCTGCTATACCTCAAGCTGCAGAGGCTGACCCAGACTACCACACACCTGTTCCAAACCTGGGTTTCTCCACTTCAGTGAATGCATCACTGTCATGCCTGTTGCCCATGTCAGAAACCTGTCCTGTTTAATTCCTTTTTATTCACTCACCATATACTATCTGTCACCAGGTATGATCAAGGCTACAACTCAATATCCTTAGAATCTATGTCTTCCTTATCTTTGCTGTGAGTGCCCTAGTTCAAACTATCTGGGTCTCTCAGGAAGTTACAACAGCTTCTTTAGCGTAAGAGCACAAGATGTGAGGTGAATAGCTTCCAGGCTCTCTCTCTCTCTCTCTCTCTCTCTCTTCTACTCACACAACTATGTCAGCATTACATGGCTGCCAGAAAGTCCCAGACCTCCTCCTAACCTTGTGTTTCCCCTCACTTCCTCACTGATTCGCTGGTACCTGAACAAGAGACAGAATAACCTCTCAGCTAGGTTGCCAGATGGCATCCTTCTTGCTAACAGATTTCTATTTTTAGATCATTCTTTCCCCTCCCTTTTAAAAAGACATCATATAAAAAGACATATTTTGAACTTTATGCTATCAGTCTATATAATCCACTACCACTTCTTATTGCTGTCATCTGCTCACTTCTTGGACACTTCCCTCAAACATGGAGGACTTTGGTTCATAATTATCTTTTTCGCCACATTGCTGCCACCGTGTTGAGTGATTTCAGTATCTGTGAAAACGACCCATTGAACACCTGGGCTCTGTTTAAGCTAAAATAACAAATTCTATCATGGTCTGCAAGATCCTGCATAATCTGACCTCTGCCTGCTTCTTCAGCTTCTCTCATACCCTCTTACTCTGCTGTCCATGCCCTAACCACACTGGCCTTCCTACAGTTTTTTTCTGTGAGCCATGGATTCTCTCCCTCACTTGCATACACACCGGCCCTCTACCTGAAATGTCATTTCTCTGTGGTCCTTTGCCCAACTACTTCCTATTCTGCTTTCACTATCAACTTGAACATCACTTCCTCATGGAATTTTTCCCTGATGCACTGTTCCCCAGACTAGTTTGAGAGCCTGTTTCATGCATCTATAATATACTGTTTCCTTTTAAAATGCTTACCACTCTTCTGGTTGTTCATTCAATATCTATCTTGTGGTCATAGATTTAGGGAATATTTTTGTATTTAAGGTACGTATAGGACTAGGGGCAGGTGGAGAATTTGTGCTGTTGCAGCCAAAATTCCTTCTTGCTACCTCTCTGTGTGGTCATATTTTGTTACGTCCTCTGAAGCACATTTCCATTTTGTTGAATCAGAGGTGTATAACATTAGGGCACAAGGTCATTTCTTTTATGTGAGTCATAGAATGTGAAAGCCAAGAAGAATCTTACGTGTCTCTAGTTCTGGGGTTTTAAAACCATGCTCCCTGTATCTCTAAGGAAAGATCTGGGCTCTGAACAGTACCTTAGGGGCCACTGAGGAGGGAGGGGAAAGAGGAGCTTCTAAGAAGTCAGGGCACTGGCCTCTCTTGCCTTCCCTTGCCATGCATAACAGTGCAGCCCCTACTTACTGGCCTTCCTCATAGACAGTTTTAAGAGAGGACTCAGCTGCTAACAATGTTTGCAAACTTATCCTTCTTTCTACAGCTGGAGACATTGGGGCCCAGAGAGGGGAAGTAACTTTCCTGAGTCACCCAGTGAGTTAGTGGGACAGCTCTAGCTGGAAGCCCAGCTGCTGACGCATAGGTTGTCCACTGCAGCCCACTGCTTCTCACTCCCAGACCCATCTGCAAGGTTTGCTTATTTGTCTACTCTTTCTGAAGACATTAACTGAGCACCTACAAGGCAATGAGAAGGAAATTAGATGCCTTAATCAGTAGTGTGAGCTACATGGGTTAGAACCCTGACTCTGCCACTCACTAACTGTGTAACCTCTGTGCCTCTGTTTCCTCATACATTAGTCCTCCTTTCAGTAGATATCCAGAGAAACCCATTATTCAGTCATAATTTAAGTAAAAAGGTCAGGAGGCCTAGAGCCATGGTAGGATTTGAATTTTGCTCTGCCCCTTAAATCTTTCATATGTCAGCTTCTCTAAGCCTCATCTGCAAACTAGGCATTGTGATTTAGCTTCAGGGTTTGGTCGTGGCAAGAGGCTTCTAGTACATGTTAGATAACAGATGTGAAAGTGCCTCCTGAGTTGTTTGTTATTACTTGGATACAGTGCATTTGTAATACCATATTTCCCTTACCAGACTCTCAGCTCCCTGAAGGTATACAATTTGTCATATTAAAATGAGAACAGGTAACATTTAGAGTACTTACTACATACTAAGCATATTCTAGGTACTTTATTATCTCACTTAATCAGCTCAACAACCTTATAAAGCAGGTACAACTATTGTCCCCGTTTTGCAGATGAGGACACTGAGGCATACTACTCATAAGTGGTAATATCTGTATGGAAGAAACCAAGGTATAGGTGATTGGTGAGGAGTGGGAAAAGAACTTGTAGGAACATGGAAGAGGCCCCTAACTCAAACTGGGGAATCAGAAAGTACTGTATAGGTGAGGTACTATTTAAGGTCTCTTTTAAGACACTTAATGGGTGAGAAGGACTTTGGTGATGTGGTAGAGGGTACGAATTGGAAAGGTATCTAGAAGGTCATGCTCAAGATTGGCTGAACGCTGTGGAGAAGGAGGTTTGGGAGTGCAGAGAGGAAAGGCCTGGGTCTGTCAAAGGAAACAGTTTGGGGAAAGCTGTGGCTGGTGGTGGGTCCCAGCATAAGTCCCCAGTGCTAATGCCACTGCTTAGAGCTCCCTTGGGGATCATCCCTGCCTAGAGTAAATCACCATCAATATAAAAAGGAAAAGAGAAGGGGGAAAAAAGGAATCAAAATCATCATCAACTAGTTCTGACATTATCTCTTGGCCATTCCTAAAAGACAAAAGTGTTACAATGACAGTGGTTGGAAACTCAGAAAAATGGTCACGGTGGGTGACTTCTTAAAGGCTCTCAGGGAAAAGAAAATAGAATCAGTTGCAGATCATTATTATCCATTTTCTAACAAAAGTGTCCTGGTGCAGGGAGACTTGATAAATGAACTCGACATTTTCCTAGAATCCTATTTCCTAGCATTCAGAAATATGGTTCCGGTGTTAAAAAAAAAACCAAATCACTGACTACAACTTTTGGGCTTTTTAAATTTATTGGCTTAAAGAAGGTCTCATAAAGGTAGGATTTCAAAGCAACTTGCAAAATGATTTTGATTCAGAGTCTGCAGTCTTACTTTCAAGAAGTTCACTTTGTATTCCTTTTGGTGACTGTGCCAACAACCAGTGATGGCTTGGGAACAATATGATGGGACGTGTTGTTCACAGCCCATAGCAAGGACAAAGCACAGGCCTGGCAAAAGAGGGGTATGAGTCACCCCACACCATTGCAGTTGAAATTGGAAAATACAGGTGAGATTTGACTGATGGCCAGCCCCTGGCTAGAATCTGTGCTCCTTCTCCGAGCAAGCTGTTGAACTTCCGAGGGAGTCCTTTAGCTGGTACGGCTGAGGTTGCAGTAACCCTCTCCCAGGGCTCTGCTTGTCTCTGTAGGACTGTTACCAGAGGTAGGAGAGGAGAGGTGGGAGGGAAACGGGTCATGAGCTACCTGCCAGGGCCTCCCGGTGATTGGACATTCTCCCAGTGAGGCTGCTGCTGTGGTTGCCTTTAACACTGCTGACCGCTGCTTTCTCCCTTTCCTGCTCCCCTGTTCTCTTTTTTATTGGCCAGAAATTTTATTTAAATGTGCATTTATCTGTAAGAAGTAAAACTGTCAAATTCTTAGAAGAAAACATAGGAGTATATCTTTGTGATCTTAGGTTAGGCAATGGTTTCTTAGCTATGACACCAAAAGCACAAGTAGCAAAAGGCAAATTGGATTTTATTAAAATTAAAAACTTGTGCTGCAAAGGATACCATCAAGAAAGTGAAAAGACAAGCTACAGAATGGGAGAAAATAAGTTCAAGTACGAAAAGCCCAATTTAAGTATGGGCAATGGATCTAAATATACATTTCTCCAAAGAAGATAAATGGCCCATAAGGACATAAGGGAATACTCAACATCATTAGCCATCAGGGAAATGCAAGTCAAAACCACAGTGAGATATCACATCCCAACTTCTACACTGTCTGTAACAAAAGAAGACAGATAATAACAAGTGTTGGGGAGAATGAGGAGAAATTGAAACCCTCATACATTGCTGGTGGGAGTATAAAATGGTGTAGCTGCTGTGGAAAACATTTGGTAGTTCCTCAAAATGTTAAACATAGAGTTACTCCATTACCCAGCAATTCCACACCTAGGTCTATATTCAAGAGAACTGAAAGCTTATGTTCACACAACGACTTGTACATGAACATGTACGGCAGCATTATTCATCATAACCAAAGAGTAGAAACAACCAAATGCCCATCAACTGATGAATGGATAAATGTATTGTGTATCCATACAATGTATTATTATTCAGCCGTAAAAAGGAGTAGAGTACTGATACATGCTATAACATGGATTTTATTCCTCTTTGTGATTGTTCAGTTGCTGGGTTCACGGTAAATTCTCAAGAATTTTTTGTTGAATAGATATATTAATTCACATCTCTCTTTAAAGGAGAAACTGCTGAAAATGTTCAGATTCCTTCTTTGCCTTCCCAAAGAGATATCATTTCAGAAAAGGAAACATAAAAATCCCACCCTGTTTTCTCTACTGTGCCTTGGATTGGATTAATTTATTAAATGTTGGACTTTTTTCTAAATTATTTAACTTCATCCCCCAATATAATTTGACTTCTCTGGCTTATTTACCAAACTTTGGCAATAAAAGACAGTTATTTGCTAAAAAGAGAATAGAGGTATTCGCTTCTTCAAATTCTATTTATAGGAAAGGTAGTTTCTACTGAATTTCCTACATTTAAAGTGGATAATAATAAGATATTATTATGCACTGCAGCCGTTCGAATTAGCCTTCTCTTTTTCATTCAATAATATTCATACATATTTAAAAGTTTCCTAACTTTGTCTATCTAGGTCAGCAGAATATTACCCAAGCTTGATATTGTTGGTCCAAGACATTTTACGGGAGTTGGGGGAAGATACATGGAGGGGACTTTTTATCTCTTTCTCTCATTCATGATGCCTGTACTGCAGGTGGCTGAAGTCATACAAGTTTAGACCTAGAAAGACCCTGAAAGATTAGTTTTCTAACACCTTCTTCTCCCAGCTGAGGAAGCTGAGGCCTAAAAGCAGAATAGGTATGCAGTCTCTGAGAGTATGATCTTGATTTCCTGATCGGGACTCTTACGTTCTTTGCATTTCGACAAAGAAGAACGCCTTTAGTCATGTTATCTACCATTTTCTCCCCACACACTATGTGTCAGGCTCTGTTTTCACCTTGTCTCATGTAATCATGTCGTCTTTAGGACTAACGATACGTTGCTATTGTTATTCCCCTACACAGATGAAGAAACCAGGGCTCAGATTAACTTACTTGCCTGAGCTCACGTAACTAGCATGTGGTAGAACCAGGGTTTTGTACCCAGCTTTGTCTGACTTCAAAATGTAGGCTCTGTATTCTGCATGGATCCTTTTACTGACTACTCTGTGTTACTGTGGGGATCTAATAGGACTGTGGAAGCACTCACTCGGAAGGGAGGCGGCCTTTACTCTCTGGAGTCCCCAGGGTTCCTTCTCAGGGCAAAGTTGCCTCTTGGGGCTCTGTTTTGCCTCCTTCCTGGCTTGCCTCGTGACCCAGCCTGCCTTCCTCTTCTCTGTGACTGTGATCCTACCCTTGTTCTCCTGGGCTTCCTGCCTTTAACTTACTTGGGGAGGCTGATTCAGTCCTTCTAGCTTCTCCCCATCTTTGCCCCCAGAAACAAGGCCATAGGCCCTCTTCTGTTTTGGGTTTTCTGTTACACCCTGCAGGTACAGACTTGGGGAACAAGGTAGCAGATGAAGGTACAAGCAACAACGAGGCAAGGCTCTAGATTCTCTTGGTGTTTGTTCTTGCTCTGGGCCCCTGTTCCTCCTTGGTTATCTCTTAGTGTGTGGAGCTCATCTGGCTGCCCTTCCCTTAGGTCCACCCTTTCTTAGGTCTAGGAAGGCCTCCTCCTCCAGGAACCTCCCTCTGTGCAATCTGAGGGCCTGAATATGGTCAGGAGGAATGATAGGTGTGTTTCCATCTCTGAGATCTTCCACGGTACTGGAGCCTCCCACACGTAACTGGGTCTCTGCCCTCTCCAGCCCTGCTCTGCCCGGGAATGATCCTCTTTTGGTTATTTCCTCTCAGAACTGATGAGGTCCAACTTGGACAGACCATCACCTGTTGAGGGTGCCACAGAGATGGGGAGGGTGCTCCTATCCTGGGATGAGGAGTGTGGCTGAGGTTCCATGGAGTCACTTATAGGCCTAAGGATTTGTAATTTTGTGATAACGGATCTACACTTTCTTTGAAGGCTTGAAAGTACCATGTCCATGTGAGGAGGCATTATGATTAAATGCTATTAGTGGTGACAGTAGTGACGACAACAGTCACAGTAGTAACAACCACCATGCCACTCTCTCAAATGGAAAGAGAATGTAGAAGTTTTGGAGTCAGACAGATCGGCATTTGAATCCCATCTTCACCACTAATTCATTACCAAATTAAGCAACTTATTTCACATTATTCAGCCTGTTTCTTCACCTGCACATTTTGGAAAAATAACCCTTTAATTTTCATGGTATTTGTCAGGAGTGATGTAAAGCAAAGTTAAAATGTATTGAGTGCTTATGTGTGTCACACGAAGTGAAAGCTAAGCTCTTGGTATGTAAATATCTTGTATAATTCTCACAACAACCTTTTGAGACATATTCTGTTACCCTGTCCCTTTTATAGATTGAGAAACTGATGTACAGAGAGATTAATTAACTTGCCTAAGATCACATAGCTAGTAAGAGGTGGAGCTGGGACTTGGGATGTAAGCGTAAATAATGTTTCAAAAAGATCAGGTCTATAAAGCGTTGCCATATTGCCTGATACACATTAGTTTCTCAATTGGTAACTGTAACTTAACAGTATATTGAATTTCTAAAGAACTACACAAATGCAAAGTGTTTGTTTTTGTTATCTTTAAGACTTTGTCTCTTTCTGATCACTTAGTAAGCAGTGCCTAAAAAGCTGTGTTTACAAGAGAAGGGAGTGAGATTTGGTATTTATGTGCTTACTACTATCAAGGTGGACAGCCACATCTGATAATCTCGGCTCCAGCTGGTTTATTTTAGGAGGCCTAAATTATTCACTTGGAGTGTCTGGACTGATTACATTGACCACAGGAAAAAATGCCAGCACAGCCTCCCACTTCAGCTGGCTGTGGGCCAGGCTGGTCTCAGAGGAGAAGCAGCTTTCCTTGAGGTGGGGCCTCCTCATGCAGATGTCAGTGTGTGTGTTGGGGGAGAGAAAGGGGATATGTTATTGTCCCCAAGTTATGTGCTGTTCTGAAACCCCTAGAAGTCTCCTCAGGACAGAATTTACCGTCATATGGCGTATAACTAGTGTCTCGTCCAAGAGCAGAGCTTCTCCACAACATCCCAGTGGGTGACTATCCAGGCTCTACAGACATGCATTAAGGCATGGGGAGCTCCCTGCTCCCCATAGCAGCTGTTCCAACCTCAGACAGCTCATGTCTCCTGTTCTCCTTCTGTGGAGCCAGGGAAGGAGTCATTGGTGGACTTTTAAAGATACAGTCAAAGGGCCTGAAAGGCACACAGAGAAACTAGAATGGAAGGAAGAGCCTAGGGTTTTGTTTTGCTTCGTTTCTGGTTGTGGTGCGATTGTCATGTACGGGCCAGTGAGTGATGAAGTCAAACTAATTTTATATTAAGTACACTTGGGCTGCTCCGTGGAGGGTGGCAGAGAACATTGTTAGGGAGTTCTCTAACAAGTAAGACAGCAGTAAGAAAAATGAAAAAGTGATAAATTCACAAACAATCTTGGAGTTAAAATTCACAGAACCTGTGGTTAATTGAATATTATAGGTTAGGGAAGAGAGAAATCAAGCACTACATCTAGGTTTCTGGCTTTTCTGAGCTGGTGAATGGCAGAGCCACCAAAATGGGGAAGAAGGGGATTCTGGGGAACGTGTTATGTTCAGCCAGACCATTCAGTATCCAGAAATGTATAGCAAACTCACATGCATTTCTAAGAGGTTCAGTCGAGTCAGGAAGAACTTCCAAGTTGGTATTGGAATCAGGTGGGTGACGACCTATAGCTTCTTCTCCCCTCAGTCCCTCACCACTCTCTGGGGCCTGCAAGCATGCTCCAGTCTCTAGGAGAAGAGGTGGTAAGGATCTGAGGTGGGGCTTTCCAGGTTTAGGTGGAGACTGACCTTGTATTCCAAGAAAGGCACTGTGACCAACTCTGACTCCATTGGCGTGTAAGGATCAGGGCCTCACTTCAGGTGTGTGTTCTAGCCTAAAACAACAAGATCCCAACTGTAGGGAAGACTAAGTCTGCTTCTGTACTCCCTGCCTTGTCAGGACTGGCCCAGGAACTGAGCACGGCTAACCTTCCAGGTGGAAACAGCAGTGCCTGCAGAATCGGAGTGGAGACTGGGGGAGGCAGGGGCTAATAACTTTTGCCTCTTTCTGCTGTCCCGCTTGGTAACTTCATCCTAGATTTGCTGCTTACTTGGTGTGCTTTGGTATAACTGCAGCTCCTCAGCTTGCCGTGTGGGAAAAGACAAAGCCTGCGATCCTGGTGGAGGGATGAAAGAATGACTAGAGCTAAATAGGCAGAACTGCCTCTACATTGTCTTCGCAGAATCCCCAGTTCCTAAATCCATACTTTTGGGGGTCCCTGAAACACTTGTAGCCTGTGGCCAAAAGCATTATTTGTAGTTTCCACAGGATAATCACTCTATTCACTGCCCTGATCCCTCTCTGGAAGTTGCTGTGTATCCATCATGTCCATTCATTTGTTCTTTAAATTATTTAACTCAATATGTATTGAGCTCCTATCATATGTCAATCACTACCCTATATACATGATACAGAGGTAGCAGTTGTGAGTAAAACAGACATGGTCTCTGCCCTCCTAGAGTCTAAAGTTTAGTTGTATGGTGGACGGCCAGAGCGGATGACTGGATGCCGAAGGGATCCATAAGGGTTTTTCTGGAGGCAGAGAGGCAGGTTAAAAATGGATAGGGACTTTGCATCCATTGAAAGCCTAATGTAAGCCAGGTGCTCTAACTGAGTTACGTGTATTATTCCACTTAAACTCCCAATAACTCCATGAGGTAATATTACCCTATGTTAAAGATAGGAAACGGAGCATCAGAGAAATATTAATTTCTTAATATTACATTGCTGCTGAGCACTGACGTAACTCAGGCTGATCTGACGCTCAACTCTGTGATACTTCCACTGCATCACACCGCTCTTCTACAAGTCATCCAAGAAAGTCCAAGTTATGTGCTCTGGGCTGACTGATCTACCATGGCTCTAAACTAAGGTTATGCCACCTGAGGTTCAAGGATGGGTTTTAAGGGATGCTCAAATTCCGCAACGCTAGATGCCGAACGTTGCATATGTATGTAGAGGATCTGTAATTTCCACAAGATTTCCAAAGGTGGCTGTGACCCTGTATACATCAAGAACTGCTACCTATCCCATTCTAAGCTTCTTCCTCTTCCTCTTATGTCCACCTGCACGTGGCTGTTTGTCATTGAAGAGACAGTGTAATATGTCTTAAAGACCTTGGAACTGCCATATAGGAGTTCTTGACAACAGACCCAGCCGTGCCGCTGACGTGCAGTGGGCCTTTTGCAAGTCTCTTCTTCACGGTGAGGCTTGCCTGTCAGGACACTGTGAGCCACGTGTGGTCCTGAGGACAGTGTCTCCCAGCTGGACTGCAAGACACGTTGCAGGCGTCGGGCACTTGGCAGACTCCAAGTGGCAGTGGGCAGAGTGACAGGCGCTGAGACCGACGGTGGCAGCTGGGAAGGCAGATCCCTGCTGTCAGGGCTCACTGAGAGGCCTGCTTGCCCAGTCCCTGTAGGGCATGAATAATTCTATCAGACCCTGAATCCTTGGGTGGACAGCCTTTTAGGTCACCTCCTCCACCTTCCACCCAATAGGAGCCAGGAGATAGGCCCCTTGGTGCTGAGTCTGTCACCTGTGTCTTTAACGTGACTATGGCCCCAGTTGGAATGTGCTTTCTTCCTCTTGCAATGTCAAAATGCCTGAGTTCTCAAGTGACTGAATCAGTACTAAATATTTAATGCACAAAGTCAGCCTTCCTGGGGCCTTTGATCTGAAACTTCTTAAAAACATCTTAAAAACCCTTCAGAAACTGGTTAGTATTTCATCACAGTCACTTAAAATAGATATATTTTATCAAAACATCCTGTCAGAAACCCTGGAGGCAGGATGACTAACCCCCAGCAATTCTGACAACACTGCTTCCCCACGTTAGGCAGCCAGTGTCTCTGGACAGCCCCGCCTACACGCGGAGGGCACAGCTGTCACAAGCATCCCCGACAGCTCCAAAGCAGCAAGCAGAAGAGGCGGCAGGGCTTGTCAGAAGCCTTGGGAGGCTGCATCGATAACACCCCCGTGAAGGGAATGAACATTTATTGAGAGTTTGCCGCACACCAGGCCCTTACCTGGGCTTCTTACTTGTTGAATCTTAGGGAATCTTCACAACAGTCCTGTGAGGTGGGTGGTGGACTTTCTATTCTATCAATTCGGAGACTGAGGCTCAGGGGCCTACGTGACTTGTTCAAGGTCACAGAGCGGAATTAAGATTACAACCAGGTCTAGCTCAAAAGCCTGTTTTCCTTTCTTTCTTTCTTTTTTCTCCCCCATTGAGATTGATCCTTTCACTGAGGACTCTCAGTTGTTTCTTTTTTAAAAAAGAAAAGATAACATTTAATAAAATTATATAACTAGTACATGCTAACACAGAAAAGGATAAGGAAGAAAGTAGAAATCACTTGAAATCCCACCATCTAGATAACTATTCATAATTATCTCTTGAATGATGACTGTATTTATTTATTGATATTTGCCACATTCCAATAGTTTCTTTATTAGTCACGCAATACAACTTTCTCAATGCCCTACCTTCCCCCAGTGTTAGGGGAGAAATGAGGGAAGAGAAGTGTGTCATGCCCCTTTCCTCCAATGCCAACCTGAGGGGGTGAAATCAATTCCCAGAACACCCCACCACAATGAAGAGCTAAAGTAGGCCCCAGAGTGGGGCAGAGGGTTCTGTCCTGTTTCAGCCACTGGCCTAAGGAAGGCTACTCTGGTGAATCCCTGCCCTCCTAGACTCCCACGGCTGGTGTTGGAATCAATAAAACAATGAGATGGAAGTTTTTGTAAACTGGAAAGTATAGTACAGATGAAGGGAAATGTTAGAAACAAAGCCTGTGAGAAGTAAGGTGTCTCTACACCACTGGGTAGAGCGACCATATATATCTCACTTAGTATGCCTGTCAACTCAACATAATTATTAGTACTGTTCTCTTACACTCAAAAAAGTGTCCTGACTTAGGTGATAAGTTTGAGGACCAGCTGACATATTGGTCATATATCATTATTTACCTCCAAAAGAGAGGATGACAGAGCAATCAGAGAGGTTCCCTGTAGGATGGGGCTGTGTGTAGGCTAGCAGGGCAGCTAGAGTTTAGAAGGCTTGGATGAGTGGGCATTTTGTTAGTAGACAACATGTAGGAATGAAAAATATGAGGAGACGGCCCAGCGTGGGGAGGACACATGGGAGAGAAGGTGTACAGTGGTCACTCAGTGAGAATCTGGCTTGCCAGCCATGCTCCAGTGGAGGGCAGGTTTGGAGATAACATTTGGAGGCATTTAGTACTGAGCTCTGTTCCAGGATACCAGACATCCCTCATAGATTATTTTAACAACCTTTTAACTTGTCTCTCCACTTCCACCCTCTCTTCTCTCCAATTTATTTTCCACAGACCCCAGAGGGATCTTATAAAACCCAAACCTGGTCTTCAGTGTTCCATGCAATTCTCAATTCTCCATTTTTCTTGGTGGATAAAAAACTAAACACCTTTACAGATTATGCAAAGTCCTTCATGATCTTGCCCCTGCCAGTACACGCTAGCTTCAATTTTCGTAATCTTGACCTCTGAATTTGTGATCCAGGAATAATAATGGCTTACATTTATTGAACGTTTACAATGTTCCAGGCACTGTTCCAATCATTTTATGTATACTAACTCTCTTAATCTTAACAACTCTATGAGGTAGGTACTATATGAGCAGCCCCATCATTTTACATAAGGGGAAAATGAGGCACAAGAGGAAAAGATACTAACTGGCAAAGTAAGATTGGAAGCCAGAGAAGTTTTGGCTCCAAAACCTGTGCTCTTAACCATAACATTATGCTGCCTCTTGGTCTAAAGCATTTCTCTTGTACTTCATGCTATTCCTTCTGCCTGCAATGCCCTCTACCACCAGTCTGCTCAGAGGACTGCTAATCTAGGGTTCAGGGAACCATTTTCAGTTAGTCACCAGAGTGAGAGCATCCTTATTTGACAGGATTCCCTCCCATTCCATTAAATAAAAAATGTATTCAGCTCAGTGCAGCCCTGGGCTGGACACGTGAGGATAGGGAGGAAGGATGGGATGACACAGGTTAAGGAGGACCCTTCCTCAAGCATCTTTTATTGCATTAGGGACAAGACTTTTAACACTTTTACTGTTGTCCAAATGTGTGGGCCCAACAATAAGAGCAATATAATGTAAAAGAAGACAAGATGGGCGTTGACCAGGTAATCTGAGATGGCTTGCTAGAGAATGTAGGGCATAAATTCGATCTCAAATGATGATAGAATAATTAATTTTTAAGTTGTAAGGGTTACATAGGAGTTATATACTTCCAAGCTGGGAAACTGAACCTCGGAAAGAGAAGAGATTCAATTCACCCAGCTGTCAAGTGGCCGGTCCAGGTGCCCTAGCTCCCAGCTTTAGTGTCCGGTGCTGCCTCCCAATGTAAGCAATTAGGATATCGCTGAGTAGCTAGAAGGGGCAAGAACTTCCCAGAGGGGTTGGAGTTGGGGAGCAGCAAAGGGAATGCAGGAGAGGTAGGGACAGGTGTAGAATATATCATGGACAGTGAAGTGAGGAGACTCCGAAAGCATCTTCTTCTGTGGGAGAGATGGAGCCTAAACCTTCTTAAATTGGAGGGTTGCCTTGATACTGTGAAGCTGCCTCCCTTTCAACTCTGTAAAATAAAGGGTTCCTCAAAGCGTGTCTGTTCTGTCGTTATTTTCTGGATCATCAAGACTCTCAGTGCCCTTTAGAAAAGCTTCTTCCTCTGCCACTACCGGCTTCGCATTAGAATTCCTGGACATTTCTCAGTGTTGCTAAGTGCACTGTGATGAACCCATGATGAGTAATGAAGAGACTGAGCTTCCTGCAGTCACATTCTGTGGAGGTTCCCTGGACACCCCCAAGATACCACAACAAGTCATATCACCACAGGCATGTCATCTCCAAATACTTATCTGTTTGTTTTCTGTGCTGTCTTACTCACTTTCTCTAACTCAACCAAAGGGGCTCCTGGATCCTTCACTCTGGGAGTTACATTAGAACTGGGGACAGATGCTTAAACTGAAAGAGCAAATGGAATAATGGAATTTTGAGCTCAAGTCAGGAATACTTCCTGCTTATGGATAACGTGGCACTTCCTCAATGGCACCAGCAACCACAAGTTTTGAGTATAGGCCTCCGGAAATAGGTGTGTTTTCTAGAGCTATGAGTTCAGATTATCCTTTAAGAGTAAGTTGAACCCCCCCCCATATATATTTTTTTTAATTAATGAATTTATTTATTTTTGGCTGTGTTGGGTCTTCGTTTCTGTGCGAGGGCTTTCTCTACTTGTGGCGAGTGGGGGCCACTCTTCATCGCAGTGTGTGGGCCTCTCACTATCGCGGCCTCTCTTGTTGCGGAGCACAGGCTCCAGACGCGCAGGCTCAGTAGTTGTGGCGCACGGGCTCTAGTTGCTCCGTGGCATGTGGGATCTTCCCAGACCAGGGCTCGAACCCGTGTCTCCTGCATTGGCAGGCAGATTCTCAACCACTGCGCCACCAGGGAAGCCCCCCCCCCCCCAATTTTTCTCTTCTGAATAAGAAAAAGAACTACATGCTGTTAAGTACCTAGCACAGTGCCTGGTATATAGGAGACTCTTAGCAGATGTTTATTTTCTCCCTTATAGCACTCCCTCACAACCTTCTCATAGTTGTGTCTTTTGGTCTTCATCTCCCCCTTTCTTCTCTCTCCCTGTCTCTAATTCTTAACCTGGGTTCAAGTCTTGGCTCTGCCCATACCCATTCCCATCTCTCCAAATATTCCCACAACAGTTTATTTGGACTGCAAGATAAAAAGCAGTGCTCATCAAACTTCTTGCTTCAAACTCTTTCCAGTCTTATTTCTCTCCATTCCCACCAGGGTTGCTTATGTCCATCCATCCCAAACCTCTAACTGTGCTCAAAGGACAATGTAAGCTTCACACGTATAATTGTGGGCCTTTGTATAAGTGGTCCATTTGCCTTTTTTCCCAGGTCAACCACTCTAAGAATTCCTACTTATACTTAATGATCTAGATCAAATGTCCCTGTCGCTTGAAGCCTTCACTGACTGCTTGAGCATAGTTGGGCCCTCTTTCCTCTTTACTTCCCTCAGTGCTTTGTGCTTCCCTCTCATCTAGCATTTTATGCCCACTATCATCCTTGCCCCACTCTCCTCCTATTCGATTATGAACTAATTGTGGGCAAAGGCTGGGTCTAATTCATCACTATCTCCCCAGTGCCCAGCCTAGGGCCTGGCATAGGTGAGCTATTTCCTATACGTTTATGGAAGACATATTAGGAACTATGAGTCATTCATTGAGTACCTGCTCTGGGCCAGCTTTAGGAGAGAGAGTTTTTATATGGCATTTCATTTTATTCATAGTCTTTATATGGCATTTCATTTCATTCAGTCCACTCAGTCTGATGCTCTCTTCAATGCATTGTCCCTCTTATATGCCCGTCATACCTGTAATGCCACAGGAAACCCTCAGTCAGTACTTTGTCTCTAGAGCATCTGTTTTCTGACTCTATTTATGGGAATGCATTTGTCCAACAATAGGAGTCTCCTGCCAGTTGGATTTGTTTAGCTCATGTTGAGAGTGGAGAAAACCCCAGACACTGGACAATAAGAGCTCTGCCAAGAAAGCTATCCTTTCATATGGAGGTTCCCACATAATGGTGTGGGTGTCATGCTGAGTGAGGGAGGTATACTAAAAGGAGATCCAGCCCCTGAGACACTGTGGAAATGAGATGTTAGTCTCTTAAGTTGGTGCAAAGTAGCACACATTTTAAATGATGGCAAAAGGGACTCATCAGGCTATTCAGAGACTCTGGAATTTCATCAGACTTGGTTAAAAGCCAGAGTCCCAGGGGGAAGCTAGAAAGATGGGTGTCTGCCCATATCTGGCTCCAAGAACTCTGTAGGGAACCAGGTGATGGATCTTATTTAGGCTGTATAACTAATGGGACTGATGGGCAGGTTTTGAACAGAGAGGACTGAGGTGACTGCCAGTGATTATTTCAACAGAATTCAGTAGTACTAGGCACTAGATATGAACCTGGCTGTCAGGGGAAGGAGAAACATAGTTGACATCAGTTGTGTCTACCTTCAAAGAAAGCCTCCAGTTGAGTGTGGGAGGCAAGACTCACACATTGGCAACTATGATGAAAGATGAGAATGGCCGTGCTGTGAGTCATTGGTTTGGTGCTGTTGCAGTTCATGGAGGGGAGGAGAGTTACTCCTACTGAGCCAAAGGGTTGTTTGCAGACAAAACTCCTCAATATGTAAAAAGCTCCTAACAGGGTACTAAATGCATAGTAGGTGGTCAACAAACATGCATTCTCTTCTTTTATTTTTCTTCCCATATTAAATCTTCAACTTTATTTTTAATGCTTCATTAATTCATTATCTGTGTTTTTATCCCCCTTGTAGGGCAAAGACTGTGCTTTTGTGATAGGGAAATAAGCAGGAAGTGGCCTAGCTTCAGACCATGCTAGACCTAGGCCAAGACTGAATGGAAAAGGAGGCAGGTCTTAATCCAACCAAACCTTTGTTTACCTGGTCTGTGAACAAACTCAACAAAGCGTCTTCCATGCATCTATGCATAAACATTACAGAAGCCTATTTTTATTTCTAAAATTCGTTTCCTGACTAGAGTGGGAGTTAAACTTTATATTTCCTTTGATGTTCAATACCAAATGGCTTATGGGAGCCCAGGCAGAGTGGTTTCAAATAAGCATTTTAATGTAGAATAAAGGTCAACGTGCTGGAATTTGAAACCATTAATCCTTTTGCTCTTAAGGAAGACTGTACTTTAACAGAATAAATAACAGATTAAATAATAAGAGTTCTTGAAATTCCAACTAGAAAAATTACACATTACATTGTCGAGAACTGAAACCAGTGAGACCTTAATGTTCTCTCTCTCACTCTTCTATTTTAGGTTGCCAAGATTTAGAAGGTAAAGAGAAATTGTTCTCTTAGTTTTCTATTATTTTGAAGGTAGAGAGAATGTTTGAGTTACTGAAGGTTAAGGGATCAATTATATTGGAAAATAAGCCCTTAGTTTTATGGGTGGAACAAGTGCATCACCATAGCCTGGAGAACAGAAACTCCATGCTAATTATTTCAAGTTTCAGTAAGCAAAGCCCCAGAAAGGGACAGAGAAAACCATCAAAGTAGGTCAACAAACTCTGCCTAAGGTATTACCCCAGGTGGCCAAGGCCTAGATCAGGTACTACCTCCCCTAAGAAGGCTCCTGTCCCTTCTCAGTCAGTGGTTTTGACTCTTGCCTAAGAACTTGCATAGAAAACTATTTACACATCTATTTTTCCTGGTGTTTCCATGATTGTTACCATATCTGTCTTTCCCTTTCTCAATTATACACAAGATGTGAGTTCCTCGTTAATAAGAAGAAATACATTGATTGTACTCTATCTATGTTCCAGACATTATACTAAGCACCTTAAACACAGTGTTTAATGTAATCTTTACCACAGCTCTATAGGGTAGAGATGATTATCTCATTTTATAGACGAAGAAACAGAGAATTAAGGAAACCAGACAACACGCCCCAGGTAGGATAGTGGTAGAGTCAAACTTCCAGTCTGGGTCTGTGGAGGCCATGTTGTGGGGATTCTGACATACCACACGCCAGAAGTTTGAATTTATCCTGAGGGCAGTGGGGTATCATTGATGGTTTAAGCCAAGAGAGTGGTATGGTCAAACTTAAATTTGAGAACTCTCTAGCAGAAGAGAATGGTATGGGAATACAAATGAGAAGTCTACTACAGTAATTTTGGCTAGAGATGAGGGAATTACCACAACAGTGAGGGTTGAGTTATTAAAAAGAGCTATTCAGGAGTTAGAATTGGGAGGGCTTGGTAACCAGTGGGCTATGGAAAGAGGATTAGGGCTGGAGTCAAGGAGAAGTGATCTCTGGTTTGGGAGCCTGGGTAAATTGTGATGCCACCATGATGGGAAGCATAGCTCAACGCAAAGATGGTCACTGAGAGGACCTTCCTACCAAAGAACCAGATCAGACAGAACGTTAGAATCTTCTTGCCCGGTCCCTGATTGTTCATAGTTTCCTGCAGTTGCATTCAAATATCCCCATTTTATAGGTGAGAATATTAAGAACAATAGTTAGGGGGCCTCTCCAGCTTCTTCTGACCTATAATAAGGGCTAAATAACTACTTTTCAACTGAGGGTTTCAAGTTGATATTAGCCACTTTGAGATGCCATGATTTGATGATTCATGTTGTAACTTCTGACACTTTGGTTCCTCCTTGGACTCTCCGGGGGTTGATGGGAAAGGGGAGGAGAATACAAAAACTGGGAATCATAGGCCACTGAAGCCTCCTTGAAGAAAGCAGATGTGTGTTATGCTTGAAAGAGAAAGCAATATTTTTAAGGAATATACTTAGTGCAATTTAGATTCTAAACTTATCAATCAACTGACTTGTCCTAGATGATGCAGTTGGTAAGTGACAGAGCCCAGCACTCAACTCTGAGCTTTTGTCTCTCAGCCTTGTGTTCTTTTCACTTCACTGTACCTGACTTCTATTACTCCTAAATTTCCTGCATTTCACACCAGCTTGAAAAACTAACTATGCTTCCAAGCCTCAAAATTGTTTTCTGTTCTTTGTGATATCTACAGTAAGGATTTTACACCAGGCCACAAATAGGCAACATTGAACTACGCACATATAACCAAATTTTTCAATAACCTCCCAAAATGTGTATTGGTTATAAGTACCTGAGACATTCTTGAGCTAGAAGAGTCTTTAAAGCCATCTAATCCAAATTTCCTTTACAAAGGGAATAGCTAAGTTTCAAATAGTTTAAATAAATGACTTGCACTATGATACTTTTCTACCATGTATCAAGGCCAGCATCTAAATGCTGGACTCTTTCTTATTCAAAGCAACAGAAAAAAATGTAGACAAAGATCAGCTTCCTCATTTTACATATTCAAAAACTGAGTCTTATTAATATACTTATTAACTCAATCAAAAGCCACTTACTGAGTTTCCACTGTATGCTGGAGGCTGAAGTTACAGCAGTGAATAAGAAAGATGGGATCTCTGGTTTTCCATAGCTCTCAGTCTAGCAGGGAAGATGGCATAACATACTTAATCACAGTGGAGTAACGTGTGCTATGATAGACTATATCCAGAAAGGAGATCACCCGGTCAGGGAGGTCTCCCTGAGGAAGTGATGCTCCAACACAGTATGGTGGTTAAAAACATGGACTCTGGAGCCAGACTTCCTAGGTTGGAATCCTCAACCTGCTGCTTACTAGCTGTGTGACCCTGGGCAAGTTGCATAACTTCTCTGGGTCTTGGTGTCCCCATCTGTGAAATAGGAATAATAATAGTACCTACCTTGTAGAGCTCTGATGAAGATGAAATTACTTAATATTTATAAATCAGTTAGTACTTGGCACCTGGTAACTGTGGTATAGGGATTTTAAAATAAAATTGAAAAGAAACTGAGATCCAAATTATGAGTAGAAGTTAACTAGAGAAACAGGAAGGCAGAAAAGTGTTCCTGACAGAGAACACTATGTGCAGACTGAGGAAAGAGAGTCTATTTCTAGGAGGTGAAAGAAGACAAGCATGGCTCAAGTGGAATGAACCCTGTTAATGCTGAAAAGAGGTCGAGGGGGTTAAGGGTCTTGTAGATCATATTAGAGTTTATCCAAAAACAGTGTAGGTTCAAGGAAGGATTTAAAGCACAGAGAGTCTTGATCATATTTGGGTCTTGGATAGTCTTTCAGGCTGCTTTGTGGGATATGGATTCAGTGGGTGTAGGATGAGGTGCAGAAATCTAGTGAGAGAGAACGTGAGTCAGGGTCAAGGGCAAGATAGCACCCAGGCTTCCTGCCTTCCGTGCTGGGGCTTTTTCCACACTGCACAGCATTTTTTCTAATGTGTTTTGATGGAGGCATGTCATGCCAAATGCATTCTCTTCACTTCTGCACATTTTCAGTGCTTACCCTTTGAGCTGCATCCCCTTCATTAAGTGAATGTCCTGTTCCCCTGACCAAGGATGTAATTACCAAAGGAGAGATCAGATTAAAATTGAGTTTCTGTAATGGGCCATTTGTTTGGAAGGAAGCCTGAAGGTATTTCTGAGGACTTTAATCAAAGGGGAAAAAAGCCAATAGAACTTCTGTGATGATGATGATTATTAGGGCAATTGAACTCCAGGCACAGCCAGCTTCTGTATCGGTGAGTCATCGCTTGCTTTTCTGAGGCCTTTAATTGGATGAAATTTGTTTTCCTCTGTTGTCTAGACTGTCAGGGATGGAAGGGACCTTAAAGGTCATCTAGTACAACTCCACAACAAAGCTTGAGCCCTGGCTCTAGCATTTTCATCAGTAGGTCATCCAGTCCCTGCTCACACACCTGGACAGGGAACTCATTACCTCTCTATGATAGGGCACCTATGAAAGGAAGCTCCTCCTTTTACGGAAGTGAACTCCATCTCTGGGTCCCATGTGTCTGTCCTGGTTCTGCTTCTGGGATATGTGGGGCTTATCTGCCTCCTCTGCCCCAGAAGAAAGATCTTGAGGCAGCTGCTGTGTTCCCCTGAGCCTCCTCTTCTGCAACTGTCTTCTCAAGTGTGTGACCTTATGTATTATTAATGGTAAGGACAGGGTACTGTAACAAAAGAAACCCAACAGTACAGTGACTTAAAGAACAATGAAGTTTATTTCTCATTCACAGATTGGTTCTAAATTGAGCAGTCTAGGTTGGCAGCCAGCTCTACTCCCCACAGTTATTCAGGAACCCGTGTTCCTACCAATGCCCCGATCCACCTTCACCTAGGGCATTGTTGTTATCTGCACAGTCAAATTCAGCCCCCCTCAGGTTTTAACTGGTGGAAAGAGGAAAAAGAGGAGAGAGGGAAAGCTCACTACCTTAAGGCTTAGGCCTGAAGTGACATATCACTTTTATTTACATTTCACTGGTCAGAAATTAGTCATATGGCTAGATTTCGCTGCAGTGGAAATGTCCATAGGAAATGTGGTCTAACCATATGCCCAAGAAGAATTGGAGAAGATATTTAGGGAGACTTCTACCATTCCCCACTGTAGAAATGAGGGGCTTCTGTGAGATCAGGTGGGCAGGTTATAGCTTGGATGGGCCCCTCATTTCTGTTGCCAGTTTCATTCTCTTTGGCTCTTCCTATGGCCTGTTCCAAAAAATGAATGTAGTGGAGAGTGCAGAGCATTTGAATGCAGACACCCCAGAGCCATTTTTATTAACTGAGCTCTTGAACCAGTCATTTAACTTCTCTAAGTTTCTGTTTCTTCATTTATGAAACTGGGAGAAAAATTCCTATCCCACGAGCTCTTATAAGGGTAGGAAGAGATAACTGATGCAATTACATTTTTAAAAATGCAGATAAACATGAAATAGTTTGGCTTCAATCTTCAAACTATTGGCTTTAACCTTTCTCTGACTACCCAAACTAAAGTGTTTTTTCTTTCTTTGGATCACCCAAAGCAGTTGATTATCTACTACCATTTCAAACAGAAACCTACTGTGAAGGGCTCTTAAGACAGAGTCTTTTGCTGTACAGCCGTTTGCAATCTATTTGTGGAAACAAATGGAAGAGTTTGATGGTGACCAATATTAGTAAGAGTAGCAACCGTGATGGCAGTATTCATCATTGGTGGCAATATCCATTTATCAAGCAGTTCACTATGTGCCAGCCTCCGTGCCAAGTGCTTTTTATAAAGCACCTGATTGATTTTTGTATTATTCCTGTGAAGTAGGCATTTCATCCCCATTTTATGGATGAGAAACCTCAAGCTCAGAGACTTTAAGTACCCTGGTCAGGATCTTAGAGGTGGCAAAAAGGCAGACCCCGGATTTCAGTTTAAGACTAAGAACTCTTTTTCTTGAGTTAAGAAGATCCATCAGCGCTTCCCTGGTGGCGCAGTGGTTGAGAGTCCGCCTGCCGATGCAGGAGACACGGGTTCGTGCCCCGGTCTGGGAAGATCCCACGTGTCGCGGAGCAGCTGGGCCCGTGAGCTATGGCCGCTGAGCCTGCGCGTCCGGAGCCTGTGCTCCGCAACGGGAGAGGCCACAACAGTGAGAGGCCTGCGTACCGCAAAAAAAAATAAAAAAGAAGATCCATCAATTCATGGGGCGGATCATGTGCAGTTTTGTTTCATTATTGGCTCACTCAGCAAACATTTACAGAGTACTTGTATGCTGGGCACTGTTCTAAACACTGGAAAGATGGTGTCCAATAGGTCATCTTACCTGCCGACCCATCTCATTCTTAAAAGAGAAAACAGAAGCCATATGATGAGAACTACCTAAAAATTTACCAGCCTACTTGCATGTGTATCCACACGCCACCTTTCCTTCTCTCAGAATGGAAACACACTCTTGCTAACCTAAAGCAAACCTCCTATATTCTAGACCCTATCTGGTCCCTACAGGTATCCCTTTTTCATCTATGTCTTCAACTCATCACTTTCTGGATTTGCCTATAGTCAAACAACTAAGCCATAGTATTTCCTCTCTTTAGTTGATAGATAGATAGAGATAGAGATAGAGATAGACGGAGAAGGAGAGGGAGAGGGAAAGGGAGAGAGAGAGAGATCCTCCCCTGACCTCACATTTCCCTCTGGCTACAACCTATTACTCTGCCCCACTGTATAGATAAACTTCTCCAGTGAATTATCTATACAGTTGGCCCCCCGTATCTGCGTGTACCACATCCGTGAATTCAACCAACTTCAGATCAAAAACACTTGAAAAAGATTTCAGAAAGTTCCAAAAAGCAAAATTTGAATTTGTCATGCACCAGCAACTATTTATATAACATTTACATAGCATTTACACTGTATTAGGTATTATATGTTATCTAGAGATGATTTAAAGTATATAGGAGGATGTGCGTAGGTTACATGCAAATGCTACACCATTTTATATAAGGGACTTATATAAAATCCATCTGTGGATTTTGGTATCTGTGGTGGGGAGGCAGGGGCGGGACCTGGAACAATCCCCCACAGATACTGAGGGATGACTACATTCATTCTTTCCACTCCCTCACCATGCATCCCTCTTCTCAGTCCATTCAGGTTGAGCTTCCATCTCCAATGTTCCTCCGAAGTAGCCTTTATCAAGATCACCTAGACCAGCATCCTGCCAATTCTAATGATTATTTCTCTGTTTTCATGTTCCTAGACCTCCCAGCAGCATTTCACACAATTAACTCATAACCTGTTAAAGTGCTTTCTTCTCTAGGATAAGACAGCACACTCCCTTGGTCGTCCTCCTCCTTCTCTTCTTCATTCTTCTCTTTAGTGGCCACTCTCTCAGAATCTTTTGACAGCTCCTTCTCTACTGTACTTTGAATGTTGAAGTACTCTGGCCACTCTGCCTTCTTCTCTTCTCTTCGTTTCTCTTCTCTAGCTATGCTCATTCTCCAGGTACTCCAATTCATTCCCATAGCTTTAAATGTCAACTCTACGCTAATGAGTTTTATAACTACATTTTCAGCCTTAACTTCTCCTAAACTCTATACTAGTATAATCTAACTGCCTACAAATCATCTATATCCTGATGTCTAATAGGCTTGTCAAAATGAATACATTCAAGACAGAAGCTCAAGTCCTCTCCATCATAGTAAATGGCCTCAGGTAAAAACCTTTTCTCTTCCCCTCAGATCTCACATACAGTCCTTTAGGAGTCTTGCCAGCTCTATCTTTAATATACATCCCAATCCAGTCACTTTCCTCTGTTTCCTCTGCCATAATCCTAGTCCAAGTCACTGTTACATCTTGCTTGGAACACTAAAACAGCCATTGACTGATCTCCCTGTTTCTTGCCCTCTAGCATTCATTCCCCACACAGCAGGTAGATCATGTCACTCCTTGCTTAAAACCTTTCAGTGGCTTCCATTGTCACTGGAATAAAATCTAAAGTCCTTACAGTGGCCAGTAAGGCCCTATGGTTCCTGACCTCTGCCTATTTCTCTCACCTCCTCCTCCTCCACTCAGTCACTAAGGTCTAGCTTCTGTGATTTTCTTACGCAAACATGGAAAGTTCCTTCCTCTCTCCAAGACTTGGCACTCTTCCCGTAGCGGAATTTTCATCACTCAGGTCTTAGTTAAGGTCATCTCCACAGAGAGTATTTTCCTGATAATTCTAGTGAAAATACACCACCCTGTCACTATCACATGATGCCATTTAATTTTCTTCATGGGATATATCAGTAGCTGAAATTATCTCATTTAATTTTTGTTTACTCATTTAATACTGTTTTCTCCTGCTGGAATGTAAACTGCTTGGGAGCAGGGCCTTTGTTTTGTCCATTAGTATATCCCCAGCACCCAATATAATGCCCAGCACTTAGTAAATGCTTAATAAATATGTGTAGACTGACCAATTGGATCTCTGCTCTCAAGGCCTTCAGTGTAATGAGAGTGACTGGTGACCACATAGTATGACTTGTGCTGTGACAGAGGGAAGCCCAGGAGTTGTGGGAGGCCAAAAGAAACACTGGAAAAAACAGGGGCATTAGATGAGGTGAAACTGGAACTGAAGTTTGAAGGATAAGTTGGATTTAGCCAGGTGAAGAGTGGAGGAAGAAGAGCACATATGGGCGCACAGTAGGCATGTGTGGTGCATGACTGACCGGGGCTGGAGTAATGGAGAAGGGAGAGTTGCACAATAGCTAGTTTAGGAAGAACCTAATGTGGTGGGCTCAGAACTGAAATCTAAGTTTAAATGGGGAACCAAGTGAACAAGCCTCATGACTGTCTTTTGTGGCTCAAATTATGTTTGAAAATTTGTATATTTTTTAAACTTTTTGTATCAAGACAGTCCCTTAGTTGCATGGGTTTTTTTTTTCCCCCAATCACATTACAGAACATGGATTGTATAAATGTTGGAATTACATACATGTACCTGACCTAATTGTACACATGAAATCTATCCTATACTACAGAACTAACCTACTGAGAGTTTCTGTAGTAAATACATAATTGTCTAGTATCTTAATAAATACATATAAATTTTGTTATAAATAAAATTTTTTTATGAGTTCATAAAAAGTGTTTTATCATCATAAATAACTCATATATCCTAGTGTTTCTAGTATAAATAGGTGGTTATGACCTGAGTAATGGACTTTGGAAAGACATGCAGTTTCTTGAGGCATTAATATTATTCTGGGTACTTACTACATGACCAAATGTGGGTCTGCATAAATACCTGCATGACTAAGGTATTTGCCTTTCATATACCATTGGCAATTTTAAATGGAGATAACTCCTCCAAACAACATAACCTGCATGTGGACATGCATGTATTAAGATATATGGTCATAGCAAATACTTATGCTACATTATAATGCTATAACAGATACATGTCAAAGTGTAATAAGCATTGTGCAGGGAGGGAATAGTTCTGCCCTAGAATATCCAGGAAGTTTTTGAAGAGGAAGCAGCATTTGAATTAGCTTTGAAGAATGAGGAGGAATTTTCCAGACAGCAAAAGAAGAAAATGTCATCTTAAGCAGTGGGAATGTCACATTTAAAGGTAAAAGTGTGAAAGTACAAGGGATGTTCCAGGAACTCTTGAGTACACTGTGGCTGGAAGACAGGTGGGGAAGAGGTGGATATGAGAGTGGAAAGTTTTGTTAGGATCAGGACAGGAGGGCCTCGAAGGACATGCCAGTCCATTTAAACTTTACCCTGTAGGCTCCATTGAAATCTGAAGGATTTACAGAATCTGTGTTGAGAAATAATGGAGAGTATCAGGAGATTGGGCCCTTACCCTGGCAGAGCCTCTGCCTCTGCCTCTGAGTTACTGCTCTCTGGGCCTCCACACCCTCATCTGTCAAAAGAGAGGGTTGGACCAGATGGTCTCTAAAAAGTCCCTCCTGTGAAATTTCTTAGACTAAGTAAGTGGTCCCATATTTTTGGTCAGGGAGTGAACAGAGTTAGTCTATCAACACGCTGAAAGACAGAATTGCTGCTTTCAAGCTAAATTGCCCCTGGGACACTCATTTCTATGCTGACCTCTGAGGCCAGTGGAGCCAGCAGTAATGAGATATCTATGCGGGAAGGCCTCCTCCCCTTCACCTGCCCAGTCCCATGACTGGGAGTGCCTCAGTGAAGAGTTATGAAGGCGTTCTAAATTGAATTCCCCTCTCTCTTATCTCACACTTTATCCAGATGCTAGAGATTTCTTAACGTGGCTGGGAAAAGATAGCGCAGCAGCATCTGTCCCAGCCACAGGCACTTAGTATTGACCAACAGGTTTGTAGCAAAGGTGGAACATTTGCCTCTAAAGGAGATTGCTTAAGGCAGCCTTCTTGCTGTCTTAGGAGAGACTTGTTTTGTCTTTCAGGCTTCTATTTGTTATCAACCTTATCCTGTGGTCTTTGAAATATTCTCTTCCAGAAGTGGGAGACCTCAGACCCTCCTCACGCTGTTCGTCTAGGCATTTAATCAGCATGTATACATAAAGGGTCTTTCCTGTACCAGACACTGTGTTAGATAATGAGGATAAGAAAGAAGTCAGACACAATGTGTACCCACAAGGAGCCCCCACTTTGGTGAAGGGGGTGGAAACATACCTAGATAGTTAGGCATCAGTTGTTAGTTATTACAGAGTAGAGGATATTTATCCACTAAACTGTATGCAATGAGTAAGAAAAGTCCCTGTCCTCAAGTAGCTCATAGATTCATCTTTAAAACGATAGGAATGGGCTCTATTTTAAGTGTTTATATACAGCATTCAGAGGATATACACATTTTATCTCTTGGGACAGGGGAGTGAGAGGGAGTATCAGCAAAGTCTTTATGGAGAGGGTAATATCTGAGTTAAATCTTGAAAAATAAACAGGCTTTTTTACGAGGCTGTCTTAAGGGCATGGTGGGGAGACAGCATGTGGAAAGGGAAACTAAGAACATTCTAGACAGAGTGCTTAACATGAGAAAAACCCAGACATATGAAACAATCTGGTGTATCCTAGGAACCACATTAGGATCCCTGAGTATGGCTGCATTTTAATCTTTTAAAATGGTTGTGTTTTATCCTGTAAACTTGCTAAACTGACTTAGTAGTTCATGTAGCTCTTCTGTATATTCTCTCAGGTTTTTCACATATATAATACTTTATGGCCCAGAGTATGTTCTATCATGATAAATATTCTGCACGCACTTAGGAAAACGTATATTCCACTATTGTTGGGTGGAGTATTTAAAGTCTATTAGGTCGAGTTGGTTGACAGTGCTGTTCAAGTCTTATATATCATTCCTGATTTTCTGTGTATCCTATCAGTTATTGAGAGAGGAGTATTGAAATCTATGACTGTGTGGATTTGTTCAATTCTATCAGTTTTAGCTTCATGCACTTTTGAAGCTCTGGTATTAGATGCATAAATAGTTAGTGTTGTTATGCCCTCTTAATGAACTGACACCTTTATCATTATGAAATTACCTTTTTTTCCCCAGTGATATTCTTTGCTCTGAAGTCTGCTGTGTCTGATGTTGATATAGTCACTCGAGCTTTTATTACTGTAGGTCACATATACTTGGATTTTTGCTTTGTTATCCAATCTGGCGATCTCTGCTTTTTAAATTACCGTGTTTATATGGCTTATATTTAACATGATTACTGATACGGTAAGTTTAAATCTATCATTTTGCTTTCTGTTTGTCCCATCTATTCTTTGTTCCTTTTTTTCTCTTCCACTGCCTTCTTTTGAAGTATTTTGGAGTAGTTTTTTGAATATATATATTTTTGGTTTCCCTTTTATCCTTTTTGTTGACTTATTAGCTGTAACTCTACTGTGTTATTTTTGCGGTTGATTTAGGGATTATAGTATACATCTTTAACTATCACAGACTACCTTCAAGTGACATTATACTACTTCATATGTAGTATAAGAAACTTACAATAGTATATTTCCATTTTTCTGCTTCTAGCCTTTGTGATATTGTTGACATTCATTTTACTTTTTTACATGTCTTGTAAACCCCACACTATATTATAATTTGTTTAGACAGTGAATTATCTTTTAAAGTTATTTAAATAATAAGAGATATCCTTAAATATTTATCCATATGACTACCATTTCTGATGCTCATAATTTCTTTGTGGTACATCCACATTTCCATATGGTATCATTTTCCTTCTACCCGAAGGACTTCCTTTAACATTTCTTAGACTGTGGGTCTGCTAGTAATAAATTATTTTAGCTTACTATGTCTGAAAAACCATAATTTTGCCATAGTTTTGAAAGATATTTTTGGGAGAAAAAAATTCTACCTTGAAAGTTTTTCCTTTCTGTACTTCAAAGAGGTTGATCCATCATCTTCTCACTTGCATTGTTTCCAAGGAGAAAACTATTTTCATGTTTACCTTTGTTTCTCTATACATCATGTGTTTTTTTCCCCCTCTGGCTGCTTTCAAGATTTTTTCTTTATCACTGATTTCGGACAATTTGATTATGATGTGCCTTGGTGTAGGTTTTTTTTTTTTTTTTTCCAATGTTTCTTTTACTTGGGGGTTCATTGAGTCTCTTGAATTCAGCAGGTTTATAGTTTTCATCAAATTTGGAAAAATTTCACTCGTTATTTTTTTAGATTTTTTTTCTCTCCATGTTAGGATTATTGAAACTGTCCCACAGCTCACTGATGCTTTGTTAATTATGGATAGGGGGTCTTTTTCCTCTGTGTGTTTCTTTGGATAGCTTTTATTGCTATGTCTTCAAATTCACCAATCTTTTCGTCTCCAGGGTCTAATATGTCATTATTTCCACCTAAAGCATTTTTTAATCTCAGATATTGTAGGTTTTATCTATAAAAGTTCAATTCGTTCCTTTTTAATCTTTTTTGTGTCCCTTCCTAATTTCTGGAACACATAGAATATAGTTATAATAACTTTTTAAATGTCTTTTTCTGCTAATGCTAACATTTGTACCAGTTCTGGGTCTACTTTGATATGACATTTTTTTCTTACCATGGGATGTATTTTTCTACTTTTTTGCATGCATTTTTTAATTAGATGGAAGACATTGATTACATGGCAGAATTTTACCCTGTTGGGTATGGTCATCTTTGTATTCCTATAAATGTTCTTAATCTTTCTTCTGGGATGCAGTTTAAGTTACATGGATACAGTTTGTCCTTTCAGGTCTTGCTCTTGAATTCACTAGGTGGGACCAGAGAAGTATTTCTTCTAAGGTTAATTATTCCACACTACTAAGACAAGTCCCTTCTGAGTATTCTACCCAAATGCCTGTGAATTATGAGGTTTTCCAGTTTAGCTGGTGGATAGGCCCTGTTTATAGCCCCTTGTGAGTATCAGGCACTGTTCCCACTAATCCTCTCAGGTGGTGTTGTTGTTGTTTTTGTTTGTTTGTTTTCTGCAGCCTTAGTTTTCTTACATTTGTGTGCTGATAAGTATCCTGCTGAATACTCAAGGGGAACCCGTGACAAATCTCCAGGGAATATTTTCCCTCAGCCCTTCCCTCTCCAATTCTGTGACCTGTAAACTCTAGCCACTTTAGTCTTTCCAGACTTTCAGCTTTGTCTCCTGAACACACGGAGTTTGCCAGAGATTTCTTGGGTTTTACTCCCTGTGTCAGGTCCTGGAAACTCTCAAGGTGTAAGCTGGAGCAATGCTACAGCTCACTGCATTGGTTTCCTATCTCATAGCAATCACTGTTCTTCATTGCCTGGTGTCCAATGTCTCAAAAACCATTTTTTCATATATTTCATCTGATTTTTCAGTTGTTTCATGTGGACGGTAAATTCATTCCCTATCATCCTATCTCAGCCAGAAGTGGAAGTCCTCCCAAATTCTTTACTATGGCATTATAAGCCCCTCCAGATGTAGACTTTAGTTACCTCTTTATCCTCAACTCCCTCATGCACACCATCCACAGTGAAATGCTGTCGATACCAGGTTGTGGCACATTTCTGTGTTCCCTCTGCCCACAAGGCCTTCTCCACGTCCTACCTCCTTCTTCTGAGTAACTCCTACTCACTGTTCTAGACACAGTTCAGGCATTAGAAACCCCTTCCATTTTTTTCACCCTCCACCCCTAGGTCAGGTTATGAGCTTGGCCTCTCTCTATCAGAATTGTTTTTGCATGTCTCAAATTGTGTTTCATGAAGTATATAGATAGGTGTTACAAGATAGTAGAGAGCTATTTGGAAAACGTTAGGTTAAACACTGTCAAGCAGTTTTTTACTTCAAGTCTTTTCAGAACGTAATGTGCATTATGAGTCTCCAAGAGGAGATATGATAGACAGATAAGAAAACTGAGGCTCAAAGAGAGTTTATTTTTTTTAAGTAAGAAAACTCATACTAGCCAAGGCCTTATTGTGCAGTGGATAGACTGGAATGTGCCAGAGAACTTTCCTACACAGAATCCAGTGTAGCAGAAAGAGAGATACATTTTTAGTCCTAAACTGCCTATAATTCATTGTGTGACCTTGGGCAAATTACTTTCCCACTCTGACAAATACTTTCTCACATCTTAAAAATGGTAGTAGAATGTACCACAATGTTCATTGCAGCACTATTTACAATAGCCAGGACATGGAAGCAACCTAAATGTCCATCAACAGAGGAATGGATAAAGATGTGGCACATATATACAATGGAATATTACTCAGCCATAAAAAGGAATGAAATTGAGTTATTTGTAGTGAGGTGGATAGACCTAGAGTCTGTCATACAGAGTGAAGTAAGTCAGAAAGAGAAAAACAAATACCGTATGCTAATGCACATATATGGAACCTAAAAAAACGGTACCAATGAACCTAATGGCAGGGCAGAAATAAAGATGAAGACGTAGAGAACAGACTTGAGGATGCACGGCGGGAAGGGGAAGCTGGGACAAAGTGAGAGAGTAGCATTGACATATATATGCTATTAAATGTAAAATGGATGGCTAGTGAGAAGCTGCTGCATAGCACAGGGAGATCAGCTCGATGCTTTGTGACAACCTAGAGGGGTGGGATGGGGAGGGTGGGAGGGAGGCTCAAGAGGGCAGGGATATGGGGATATATGTATACATATAGCTGATTCACTTTGTTGTACAGCAGAAACTAACACACCATTGTAAAGCAATTATACTCCAATAAAGATATTTTTAAAAAAATGGTGGTAGAGGTTAGACTTCATGAGGTTAGACTTGATCTTCAACCTCTAATCCTCTACCCTTCCATGATTGCTCCAGCCTTCCCGAGCTCGTTCTGTGGTGAATTCCTACAGCCTCCCAAAATACTTTGCCAGTTGTCATCTTGTTGTACATTTCTCCTAAATGACCTAGTAGAACAGTCTTGCCTCAGCTCTGAGAGAATCTACTTCTCTTCTGACATGCCTTGAATATAACAGAGTCCTAATAAATATAATACATCTTTAGTCTTTCTTTGCTATATTCTCTGGTTCTATAACTAGTCCTAGGCCAGAACCTTGGGGATCTTTCTAGACTCCACCTCTCCTTCATTACCTATTTATATGGTTAACAAGTTTGACTCTGGTTGCTTCTACTCCCTACATACCTCTTCAATCAATCCCCTTATTCTCTACCCCTAAAAATATAGGTATTATTATTATTTCTCTTATTGTACTTGAAATAATAAAAGGAAACTGGGGCACAAGACATTAATTTGCCCAGGAACTCACAGCTAGTAAATGGCTGAACTTTGACTAAAACCTAGGTTCTAATATACCTGCTTTCTCAATTAACGTTTGCTTGCTGATTGATGAATAAATGAATGAATGAATTGATATATGAAATTAACTTGAATTTCCAACATTTCCACTATTTCTTTACTTGAAAGAAACTTAGGATAAGTTTTCCCTATAATTTTGCTTTGCTGAGTTACACAATAATCTTAACTCTGAAAAATGAGCAAGGTCCTTTTGACCCCTGTGGGATGCCTGAGCTGTCAGTGAGCTCTTACCAATATCTCTGTACATGCTGAAAATCTCCCCTAGAACCTCCTTGTCCTTGTTTCCCTTTGAATATCTATAAACCTGGAAGCAGCCTCAAGTCAGAGCCTAACAAAACAGACCATTCTCAACCGCTTCTCCTCAACGCTCTAGGTTGTTATGTGCCCCATTTTTTACCCAAAATTGGGACAGTTTACCTAGATGACAACATAAGCAGAATTTTAGTTTTTAAAAAAGTATTAGAGGGCTTCCCTGGTGGCACAGTGGTTGAGAGTCCGTCTGCCGATGCAGGGGACACGGGTTCGTGCCCTGGTCCAGAAAGATCCCACATGCCGTGGAGTGGCTGGGCCTGTGAGCCACAGCCACTGAGCCTGCACATCTGGAGCCTGTGCTCCGCAACGGGAGAGGCCACAACAGTGAGAGGCCTGTGTACCGCAAAAAAATAAAAAATAAAAAATAAATAAAAATTAAAAAAAAAAATAAAAAAGTATTAGAATGTACTGGGCTTCGATATGAATAAGAAAAAAAAATAGCTAAAATTTGTTACTACACTGAAAGCAATTTCAGTCTTAGGAATGTAATTATTGATGAGTAACTTTATTCCAAAATAACATCTGTCAAAGATGGCACAAAAAAAGAGAACTACAGGCCAGTATCACTGATGAACATAGAAGCAAAAATCCTCAACAAAATACTAGCAAACAGAATCATACACCATGATCACGTGGGGTTTATCCCAGGAATGCAAGGATTCTTCAATATATGCAAATCAATCATTGTGATACACCATATTAACTAACTGAAGGAGAAAAACTGTGTGATCATCTCAATAGATGCAGAAAAAGCTTTCAACAAAATTCAACACCCATTTATGATAAAAACCCTCCAGAAAGTGGGCATAGAGGGAACTTACCTCAACATAATAAAGGCCATATATGACAAACCCCCAGCCAACATTGTTCTCAATGGTGAAAAACTGAAACCATTTCCACTAACATCAGGAATAAGACAAGGTTGCCCACTCTCACCACTATTATTCAACATAGTTTTGGAAGTTTTAGCCACAGCAATTAGAGATGAAAAATAAATAAAAGGAATCCAAATCAGAAAAGAAGAAGTAAAACTGTCACTGTTTGCAGATGACATGATACTATACACAGAGAATCCTAAAGATGCTACCAGAAAACTACTAGAGCTAGTCAATGAATTTGGTAAAGTAGCAGGATACAAAATTAATGCACAGAAATCTCTTGCATTCCTATACACTAATGATGAAAAATATGAAAGAGAAATTAGGGAAACACCCCCATTTACCATTGCAACAAAAAGAATAAAATACCTGGGAATAAACCTACCTAAGGAGACAAAAGACCTGTATGCAGAAAACTATAAGACACTGATGACAGAAATTAAAGATGAAACAAACAGGTGGAGAGATATACCACATTCTTGGATTGGAAGAATCAACACTGTGAAAATGACTGCACTACCCAAAGCAATCTACAGATTCAATGCAGTCCCTATCAAACTACCAATGACATTTTTCACAGACCTAGAACAAAAGATTTCACAATATGTATGGAAATACAAAAGACCCCGAATAGCCAAAGCAATCTTGAGAAAGAAAAATGGAGCTGCAGGAATCAGGCTCCCTGACTTCAGACTATACTACAAAGCTACAGTAATCAAGACAGTATGGTACTGGCACAAAAACAGAAATATAGATAAATGAAACAGAATAGAAAGCCTAGAGATAAACCCATGCACATATAGTCACCTTCTCTTTGGTAAAGGAGGCAAGAATATACCATCGAGAAAAGACAGTCTCTTCAATAAGTGGTGCTGGGAAGACTGGACAGCTACATGTAAAAGAATGAAATTAGAACACTCCCTAACACCATACACAAAAATAGACTCAAAATGGATTAAAGATCTAAATGTAAGGGCAGACACTATCAAACTCTTAGAGGAAAACATAGGCAGAACACTCTATGACATACATCACAACAAGATCCTTTTTGACCCACCTCCTAGAGTAATGGAAATAAAAACAAAAATAAACAAATGGGACCTAATGAAACTTAAAAGTTTTGCACAGCAAAGGAAACCATAAACAAGATGAAAAGACAACCCTCAGAATGGGAGAAAATATTTGCAAATGAAGAAACTGACAAAGGATTAATCTCCAAAACATACAAACAGCACATGCAGCTCAATATCAAAAAACAAACAACCCAATCCAAAAATGGGCAGAAGATCTAAATAGCCATTTCTCCAAAGAAGAGATACAGATTGTCAACAAACACATGAAAGGATGCTGAACATCACTCATCATTAGAGAAATGCAAATCAAAAGTACAATGAGGTATCACCTCACAGTAGTCAGAATGGCCATCATCAAAAAATCTACAAACAATAAATGCTGGAGAAGGTGTGGAGAAAAGGGAACCCTCTTGCACTGTTGGTGAGAATGTAAATTGATATAGCCACTATGGAGAACAGAATGGAGGTTCCTTAAAAAACTAAAAATAGAACTACCATATGACCCAGCAATTCCACTACTGGGCATGTACCCTGAGAAAACCATAATTCAAAAAGAATTGTACCACAATGTACCACATGTACCACAATGTTCATTGCAGCTCTATTTACAATAGCCAGGACATGGAAGCAACCTAAGTGTCCATCGACAGATGAATGGATAAAGAAGATGTGGCACATATATTCAATGGAATATTCCTCAGCCATAAAAAGAAACGAAATTGAGTTATTTGTAGTGAGGTGGATGAATATAGAGACTGTCATACAGACTGAAGTAAGTCAGAACGAGAAAAACAAATACCGTATGCTAACATATATATGGAATCTAAAAACAAAAAAAAATGTTTCTGAAGAACGTAGGGGTAGGGCAGGAATAAAGACAGATGTAGAGAATGGACATGAGGACACGGGGCGGGGTAAGGGTAAGCTGGGACGAAGTGAGAGCGTGGCTTGGACGTATATACACTACCAAATGTAAAATAAATAGCTAGTAGGAAGCAGCCGCATAGCACAGGGAGATCAGCTCGTTGCTTTGTGTCCACCTAGAGGGGTGGGATAGGGAGGGTGGGAGGGAGGGTCAAGAGGGAGGAGATATGGGGATATATGTATATGTATAGCTGATTCACTTTGTTATACAGCAGAAACTAACACAACATTTTAAAGCAATTATACTCTCATAAAGATGTTAAAAAAGAAAAAAATATAAAGAATAGCTATGGAAGTGTAAAAAAATGTACAACTGATCATACTTATATTAAAAAAAGAAAGAAAATCAAATTTGTGCTTTTTACTCTGTCACTCTTCTGTAAAGCCCCATTCTAATCCCTTAGCTAGGTACCACAGCCCTGTCATCTAGCCCCTATCTATCTCTCCAGTCTTATTCCCTACTGCTTCTCCTCTTATATTTTACCCTCCTGTCATAGTGAACTGATTCTCAGGTCCTGAACATGACTTTCTACCTTCTCAACATGTCATCTTCTCTACCTGGATGGTTCTTTACTACTTATCCACCTACTGAAATCTTTTCCATCCTTCAAAACCTTGATCAGGTGCCAACTCTTCTCTAGAGTCTTTCTTGGCTCCCACCTACACCCCAAGATAAAGTTGACCACTCTTCTGTGTATAAACACCCTTATTATTCCATCTATCACACTGCTTTCTATTTGTTTGACTTCATTTCTGTCTTATTATATATTCCTAGGAAGGAATAAGCTCAATCCTTGACACATTTGGAGTTCAGGATAACTCTGACCCAAACCAATATTGGTAGAGGTCTTTGCGCTTCAGATTAGAAGGGACCTTGGAGGACACTCAAAGCCTTTGCTTCCTTCATTTACTGCTGAGGAAACAGTAATTTGCCCAAGACCACATTGTATATTTGATGGCATTTTTCCATTGTTGGGTAAATCCTTATCTTTTCCAAACTGGGGAATTCAACATTCCTTTTTACAAGAGCTTTTAATGTTGTTGTTGTTGTTTTCATATTCTATACTAACATAGGAGTTAAGAGCATGAACTTTGAAGCCATATATACTGAGTCTGAATACCACCTGTACTACTCACTATTGAGAAACTGGTACATGGTATATATTTTTTCTGTTCCTCGCTTGTCTCCTCTAGACAGTAAGGATATCTCATAGTACTATTGTGAGGAATAAGTTAGTTACACCTTTAATGTCCTTAGAACAGGGAACAACACATAGAATGCACTTAATAAATGTTTCCTATCATCTGCAGAAATAGGGAGAGGAAGGAATCAGGTTTAGCTTGGCTTTCTAATACAGAAAAATGATTAGGAAGCATCAGAAGGGAAATAGGACCCAGGTCACCTAACATATCACACAGATGTTCTCGATTGGATCCTAGTGTTGCTATGTCCATGGAGGAAGCAAATAAAACCAATCCAAAGGCGTGTGAGTGAGTTTATCCATGTTTTTTCTCCTTGAATAGTCATAGCAGTGGTAATAGAAGTAGGACCAAGGTATAGGCACAACCAGGGGTCACATTTCATCTCTGCCCTTAGATAATCTTTCCAATATTCAGAGTTGCCCAAATATAAAGCTAGCTGCCCACAAATGTAGGACATCCCCATCACTCTATGCATTCAAATAGAATGTTAGCACCACTTGGGGACTCAGATATTACACCAGGCTCAAACAGAGTGACTAGTTGAAGCAGACGGATTTTAAGATCATTTTGATATTTTAAAAAATGTGTTTTACTTTATAGTTCTAAAGTTCTAAGATTCTGTGCTGCCTTAAACCTATGAGTCAATGATTCTATGATTCCATTGGATTAACTGGAAGTCCCATAGATGGTGTTTGCCAGCAGTCTGGGTATCCATTTTATAACAATATCTTTAGCACCTATCGCGAATTTTTCTATATTGAGCATCAAGGCAATTTACAAAGTGGTTTCTGAGGGAGGCATCTATTTAGGACCTTTACTAAATGCTCTTATAGCTCCTCTCTATGGCTATATTTTTAACTTCTATAGCCATTTAAGTTGAACATAATTAGAGGAAAACAATTGCTAAAGCAAAAAAGCACCATCTCAGCATTTTGCAAGGAATAGATGGGGCTAGTGAGAAGCAGCTGCCCACTGCTACGTGTATCTTTAGAATCTACCCAGAGACAGCTCTGACAGACAGGGCTGAGTTCGGCCTAGCTGAAGGAATGAAAAAAAAAAAAAATGGACAAAATATTTTTATCACCTTTGTAACTAATGATCTATAGTAGTACCGTTATGATATATATTTCTGAGATAACTCTGTTGTGTTCAAAATTTGTTGATTAGAACTTCGTTGTGTACAAAATTGGGAAGTACCATAAACAACCTTTGTCATTGTCATTCAACTATTTATGATCAACTGAATAATAATAGTAGTAATTCTTGTATCCAGGTTGTCTTCTGATCTAGTGTCCTTCCTTTACATTTTGCATCCCTACCTGTGCACATTTTATAGAGCTTATCCTCTTCGGCAAATCAAATGCACATTTGATCCCTTACAGCCTCCAAAATCAAAACAGTTCAATGGTTTCTTATTCTTTTTAGGATAAACATTTTGGTTTGTTTTCCTGCTTCCCCTTCCCCTACCCTGTCCAAATCTCTGCTATCATTTTCATATACTATATACCTTAGCATGTATCACTATTGAATTTTTCAATATTTTGATTGATGTCTATCTCCGCAATAGATTGTAAGCTTCTGAGGGCAAAGAACATGTCTGTTTTTGCTCCTTCTATATTCTTATTCCTTAACGTAGTCCCCTAGAACACGGTAGTTACACAATGCAGATTTGTTGAAACAATGAATAAAATGGGTTAATGAATTATGTTTTCGACTATTCTGTGCCACAGGATTTAAAAATCACAGTTTTAGGATACAAATGATTTGAAGAAAGTAGAGCTACTAATTTATAGGTAAGTGTATATATACATATATTTACTCACATAGAGAGAGTGAATTATAGGTCCAATTGGAATGTAGAATTTGGGTTTGAGAAGAATCAAGACATAGTTAACATGGGAAAGAAGTCATCATTTATGCTTTCCAGCTTTTGCCAAGCAGGATTAAATTACTTTGATGGTTACTAAATAGACCTTATAGAAAGATCTCTATTTGTGCTGTGCACACATTTGTTGTCAACTATCTTTCACTGCTAGGTGTTTATTTGTCTTTATCTTGAGTACACAGGTATCTTTGGTTCTTTTACTCTTTATCCTCAAAACAAAAACAAACTGACCAAAAACATTACAGCTATTAATTAAGGCAACTTAACCATTGCCTTGTGGAGTGACCTTTGGGATCTTGTTTAACTCTGCTGTGTACAAGGGCTTGTTTCTCTGTGTTTGGGTCATTTAGGTTCATTTAGGAAAGCAAAAACTAAGTATTTCAATAGAAGGGTTTAGTGTATGGAAATTGTTACCAGGTGTGGAGGGCTAAAAGAGCAAAAAGAGAACACTGAGATAACCCAGAGATAATAACAGCAGGAAGCTGCTATCGCTGCTGGGATTAGGGGAACAAAAGGGATTAGTTGGAGTTATCAGAACCTAAGAGTTTAGAGAGGGACTCTGTGGCATTGATTTCATTTTTCTGAGGAGGGGACATTGCGTTTCTGTGGCTGGTACAGCTGAGAGTGCATGAAGAGATTAGTTCTAGGAATAAAAAAAGCAAAAACAAAAACAAAACAGGAAACTAGAGCCAACAAATACAAAACACAAAATCACAGTCTCTTCTTTCCTCTTCTTGCCTTCCAATTTTCCCTTAGTTATTGGCAGAACCTAACAGGAAGCCAGATAGAAAAGAAATCTGGGAAATGTAGTTTGCAGTATCACAGAGCAGAGTATAAGAGGGTGGATTTGGAACTGAAAGACAACAGGTAAACAGCTGACTCAGTCTATTCCTCTGGTTACTTATCATCTATGCATACCTTTCTACACATATTTGAATACCGTGTAGCAAAATATGTCAACTTCATGCTTTCATCTTAGAAGATGCAACTAATCTTTATACACATAAAGATGTTCTCACCACTCAAAAGGAGAAGACACAAAGTTCCAATGGTCACTGCATCCATTTCTAGGGTAGGTCGTGTTACCTGTTTTAGTCACAGTCCCATTTAATAATATGCAATCTAAAGGCTAACTTTAAAGGTAACCACCAACAATGAATTTTATATAAAGTTTTAAGTGAAAAGGAAGAGGAAGGAAGAAATAAATTCACACACACACACACACACACACACACACACACACACACACATACCTGATAAGCAAGGAAGAAGAGATGTATATTTGCTAGAATACTCATTTCTGCAGCTGGTGAAATGGTGTAGTGATAGTTATAACTTCCATTTTTTCATTACCCTTTCCATTTCCCCTTTGCCTTAAGCAAATTTCACAACTTTTTGGTGTTCTTTACCTGGGGGGGTGACCCAAAACTTTATTTCTGAAGCATATGCATCCTCAGTGAATATTTATTGGGTTGTACTTTTCCATTAACTTTTATTACTGGACACAGAAGTACTAAAAGGCATCCTAGAGAACCCTCTGGGTTCCAGAATTATTTTTTCTGGCTCCCATTGTGTTGTAGCGACCCAAATCCCACTTAGTGATTGGAATCAATCACCCTAACCAGTAAAGCAACATGATTCTTTCCCTTTTGGTTTAGTAGCATAAGAAACCCTAAATAGTCAAGTGGTAGCCTTAGTTTCCACTTCAATGGAACTATTATCATGTTCATTTAGGAACTAACTAAGCCCTCCTAAACCAGCAGAGAAAGTTGTAGGGATGAAAAAATTTCTGTGAATAGGTTGTTAGGCGTAATATGGGAGAAGCCAATCTCATTTCCACCCCTTGACTCTCAGACGCATATGCTCTGCCTGTGTGAGAAACACCACCATGTTAATCACTGGTTCAAAGCATACATGATATCTTGTAAGAGAAAACTCCAAGCTTTCAGTGTCCCAACTGGAACTGGAATGGAGTCTTTGTTAGACCATTCCATAAATCTATCAGGCCAGCTGCTTCTGAGAAATGAAGTATGTATTAAAACTAGTAAGTATATATGAGCTCATCACTGATATATGTTTGCAGCAAAATAAGTTTGTCAGAATTAACGCTGTGGGGGATACCACATGGTAAATAAGGGATTCCGCAAATCCATGGATTGATGGTGCTGGCAGAAGCACTGAGTATAGAAGGCAAATTCAAATCCATAATAATTGTGCATTCCAGTGAGGACAAATCAGTGTCCCTTTGTTTGGAAGGGGTCTACTGTAATCCCGCTACCACCAGGTGACTGGCTCGGGGTGACTGGCTGGGGAAACGGGGTTGGTCTCCACTACTGGCAGATTAAATAATCAAGAGAAGTCCACGTTGTAAAGCCTTGCATAGCCTCCATCCCTGCTGTCATGGCCTCTTTGTATATCGACCCATTGAACAAGGCCTTGGATTAGGAGGTTGATATCCAAAGAACATGTCATCTTAACCTGATTATTGAGAACCTACTCTGCAATAGGTGCTCTTTGGTGAGCACTCACATAGAATATAAAATCTTCACATTCTTTCCATTCCAATAATTCCATCTTCATACTTCTTACCCAGATCCCCTTGACAATAATATTCCATTCTTGTTCATTCCAAGTCCCTGTTCATCAAGCCAAGCCATTATGCTATCAATCAGCAAAGACAGTCTCACTGGCCACCCCTCTGTTCAAACAAAGTGAACAACTAAATATGCTACTTGACGTTCTGGCCACTGGAAGGATTTCCCTTTATTATTGTCTTTCAAGGACATTCCTGATTGGGTGACTGTAAAACTATAGCAGTCCACTTCTGATTGATGCCAGCATGTCACTTCAGCAAGTTGTTTAAAGGGACTTCCTGTAAGGCCATAGGTGGACCGAAAAAGAGGAAACAATGCTGCAGGAAGAGATGCTATAGGAATCCAGGCTACCTGTTCATGCAACTTATTTGTGCCTTTAGGACCTACTAGAGCCTTATATACATTAATGCCACTTATATACCATTTTCACTCATTGGTGAATTGTAAACCTAAGCTTATGATTTGGTGGGTCAGATTACACACAGTTCCCAATAGGCAGTCCAGGCCACATGATCACTTGATGTCCCAAGGTCATATGTTTAGTGTTTATTGGGGCTTACTATGCAGCTAGGAGTTGGTTCTCAAAAGAGAAATAGTTCTCTGCTGAAGGAGGTATGACTTTGCTCTTAATTCTAGGGATCCGCTCTGTGATTATCCTGCTGGAGCTTGCCATAGGCTTCATATAGCATCCCTATTCGCCATAATCATTTTGGATCTCCTAGGCCATAACGTCCAAATGCAGAGCAGCTTTCACTGCAGCCTGGACCTACTGCAGACCCTTCTCTTGCTGTGAGCTCCACTCAAAACTGGCAGCGTTGCATATTATTCAACGAATGGACCAGAACAACATAGTCAAATATGGTATATGTTACCTCCAAAATCCAGAAAGGTTCACCTATCATTGTGCTTCTTTTTTAGAGGTAAATACTGCAACATGCAGAAACGTATCTTTCACTTTGGAGGGCTACTACAGGATGGTACAGACCACTAGACACCTTGAAAATTTCACTGAAATGGTAGGTGCCAGGATTCTTATGAGGTTTATCTCTCACCTTCTGTCACACACGTCTTCTAAAGCATCTATGGTACTTGCAACTTCCTTTTCATACTACTATAGTTATCAGTATAGTGTACCAGTGGGATGATCTGTGGGAAGTCAAGATGATCAAGATTTCTGCAGACTAGATTATGATAAACAGCAGGAGGGTTCAAGTAGCCCTGCCAAAAGATAGGAAAGGTATGCTATTGTCCCTGTCAGGTGAAAATGAACAGCTTCTGATGTGCCTTGAAAACTAATAAAGAGAAAGGCATTTGCCAAATCAATAGCTTATATAAGGTGCTAGGAATAGTATTGATATTAGCCAGTAAATACATCACATCTGGAATAGCAGCTGCAATTGTAGTCACCAGCTATTTAAATTTATAGTGTTGGGGGGCGCCTTCAAGATGGAAGAGGAGTAAGACATGGAGATCACCTTTCTCCCACAAATACGTCAGAAATACATCTACACGTTGAACAACTCCTACAGAACACCTACTGAACGCTGGCAGAAGACCTCAGACTTCCCAAAAGGCAAGAAACTCTACACATACCTGGGTAGGGTAAAAGAAAAAAGGAAAAACAGAGACAAAAGAATAGGGACAGGACCTGCACCACAGGGATGGGCCTGTGAAGGAGGAAAAGTTTCCACACACTAGGAAGCCCCTTCACTGGCAGAGATGGGGGTGGGCAGGGGGGAAGCTCCCTCCATGGAGGAGAGTGCAGCAATAGGGGTGCAGAGGGCAAAGCAGAGAGGTTCCCGCACAGAGGATCGGTGCCGGCCAGCACTCACCAGCCCGAGAGTCTTGTCTGCTCACCCGCCGGGCCGGGCGGGGCCTGGGAGCTGAGGCTCGGGCTTCAGAGGTCAGATCCCATGGAGAGGACTGGGGTCGGCTGCGTGAACACAGCCTGAAGGGGGCTAATGAGCCACAGCTAGCCGGGAGGGAGTCTGGGAAAAACTCTGGAACTGCTTAAGAGGCAAGAGACAATTGTTTCAGGGTGCGTGAGGGGAGGAGATCCAGAGCACCACCTAAACGAGCTCCAGAGATGGGCACGAGCCACAGCTATCGGTGTGCACACCAGAGACAGGCATGAGATGCTACGTCTCCTGCTGCAGCCACCAAGAAGCCTGTGTACAAGCAGAGATCACTATCCACACCTCCCCTCCCGGGAGCCTGTACAGCCTTCCACTGCCAGGGTCCCGCAATCCAGGGACAACTTCCCAGGGAGAACACACAGCACGCCTCAGGCTGTTGCAACATCACGCCAGCCTCTGCCGCCACAGGCTTGCCCCGCATTCCATACCCATCTCTCTCCCTGGCCTGAGTAAGCCTCAGCCCCCTAATAGGCCACTCCTTTAACCCGTCCTGTCTGAGCGGGGGAACAGACGGCCTCAGGCGACCTACACACAGAGGAGGGGCCAAATCCAAAGCTGAACCTCAGGAGCTGTGTGAACAAAGAAGAGAAAGGGAAATTTCTCCCTGCAGCCTCAGGAGCAGCGGATTAAATCTCCACAATCAACTTGATGGACCCTGCATCTGTGGAATACCTGAATGGACAATGAATCATCTGGCGGTGGACTTTGGGAGCAACTGTAGACTTGGGGTTTTCTTTCTGCATCTAAATGTTTCTGTTTTTATGTTTATCTTAGTTTAGTATTTAGAGCTTATTATCATTGGTAGATTTGTTTATTGATTTGGTTGCTCTCTTCCTTTTTTTAATATATATATATATATATTGTTTTTCCTTTTCCTCTTTTTGTGAGTGTGTATGTGTATGCTTCTTTGTGTGATTTTGTCTGTATAGCTTTGCTTTTGCCATTTGTCCTAAGGTTCCGACTGTCGGTTTTTATTTTTTATTGTTTTTGGGGTTTTTTAGTATAGTTTTTAGCACTAGTTGTCATTGGTGGATTTGTTTTTTGGCTTGGTTGCTCTCTTCTTTCTTTCTTTCTTTTTCAATTTTTATAATTTTTAATAGCTTTTTCCATTTTATTACCTTTGTTTTATTTTATTTATTTATTTATTCTTTCTTTATTTCCTTTTCTTTTTCTCCCTTTTCTTCTGAGCCGTGTGGCTGGCAGGGTCTTGGTGCTCTGGACGGGTGTCAGGCCTGACCCTCTGAGGTGGGAGAGCCGAGTTCAGGACATTGGTCCCCACATAATATCAAACTGCAAAAGCTCTCCCAGAGATCTCCGTCGCAATGCTAATACCCAGCTCCTCTCAACGACCAGCAAGCTACAGTGCTGGACACCCTATGCCAAACAGCTAGCGAGACAGGAACACAACCCCACCCATTAGCAGAGAGGCTGCCTAAAATCATAATAAGTTCACATACACCCCAAAACACACCACCAGACGTGGTCCTGCCCACCAGAAAGACAAGATCCAGCCATATCCACCAGAACACAGGCACAAGTCCCTTCCACCAGGAAGCCTACAAACCCACTAAATCAAACTTAGCCACTGGGGGCAGACACCAAAAACAACGGGAACTACAAACCTGCAGCCTGCAAAACGGAGACCCCAAACACAGTAAGTTAAGCAAAATGAGAAGACAGAGAATAACACAGCAGATGAAGGAGCAAGATAAAAACCCACCAGACCTAACAAATGAAGAGGAAATAGTCAGTCTACCAGAAAAAGAATTCAGAGGAACAATAGCAAAGATGATCCAAATTCTTGGAAATAGAATGGAGAAAATACAAGAAACGTTTAACAAGGACCTAGAAGAACAAAAGAGCAAACAAACAATGATGAACAACACAATAAATGAAATCAAAAATTCTCTAGAAGGAATCAGTAGTGGAATAACTGAGGCAGAACAGTTAAGTGACCTGGACGATAAAATAGCGGAAATAACTACCACAAAGCAGAATAAAGTAAACAGAATGAAAAGAATTGAGGACACTCTCAGAGACCTTTGGGACAACATTAAATGCACCAACATCCTAATTATAGGGGTCCGATAAGAAGAAGAGGAAAAAAAAAAAGGGACTGAGAAAATATTTGAAGAGATTATAGTTGAAATCTTCCCTAATATGGGAAAGGAAATAGTCATGCAAGTCCAGGAAGTGCAGAGAGTCCCATACAGGATAAATCCAAGGAGGAACATGCCAAGACACATATTAATCAAACTATCAAAAATTAAATACAAAGAAAAAATATTAAAAGCAAAAAGGGAAAAGCAACAATTAACATACAAGGGAGTCCCCATGAGGTTAACAGCTGATCTTTCAGCAGAAACTCTGCAAGCCAGAAGGGAGTGGCAGGACATATTTAAAGTGATGAAAGGGAAAGACCTAAAACCAAGATTACTCTACCCAGCAAGGATCTATTCAGATTTGACAGAGAAATTAAAACCTTTACAGACAAGCAAAAGCCAAGAGAATTCAGCACCACCAAAGGAATTTCTAAAGGAATTTCTCTAGGCAGGAAACACAAGAGGAGGAAAAGACCTACAATAACAAACCCAAAACAATTAAGAAAATGGTAATAGGAACACACATATTGATACCTACCTTAAATGTAAATGGATTAAATGCTCCCACCAAAAGACATAGACTGGCTGAATGGATATAGAAGCAAGACCCGTGTATATGCGATCTACAAGAAACCCACTTCAGACCTAGGGACACATACAGACTGAATGTGAGGGGATGGAGAAAGACGTTCCATGCAAATGGAAATCAAAAGAAAGCTGGAGTAGCAATTCTCATATCAGACAAAATAGACTTTAAAATAAAGACTATTACAAGAGACAAAAAAGGACAGTACAAAATGATCAAGAGATCAATCCAAGAAGAAGATATAACAATTGTAAATATTTATGCACCCAAAATAGGAGCACTTCAATACATAAGGCAAATGCTAAGAGCCATAAAAGGGGAAATCGACAGTAACACAATCATAGTAGGGGACTTTAACACCCCACTTTCACCAATGGACAGATCATCCAAAGTGAAAATATAAAAGAATACACAAGCTTTAAATGATACATTAAACAAGATGGACTTAATTGATATTTATAGGACATTCCATCCAAAAAAGATTACACTTTTTTCTCAAGTGCATGGAACATGCTACAGGATAGATCATATCTTGGGTCACAAATCAAGCCTTGGTAAATTTAAGAAAACTGAAATCGTATCAAGTATCTTTTCCAACCACAACACTATGAGACGAAATATCAATTACAGGTAAAAAGTCTGTAAAAAAATACACACATAGAGACTAAACAATTCACCACTAAATAATAAAGAGATAACTGGAGAAATCAAAGAGGAAATCAAAAAATACCTAGAACAAATGACAGTGAAAACATGATAACCCAAAACCTATGGGATGCAGAAAAAGCAGTTCTAAGAAGGAAGTTTATAGCAATACAATCCTACCTCAAGAAACAATAAACATCTCAATTAAACAACCTAACCTTACACCTAAAGCAATTAGAGAAAGAACAAAAAACCCCCCAAATTTAGCAGAAGGAAAGAAATCATAAAGATCAGATCAGAAATAAATGAAAAAGAAATGAAGGAAACGATAACAAAGATCAATAAAACTAAAAGCTCTTTCTTTGAGAAGATAAACAAAATTGACAAACCATTAGCCAGACTTACCAAGAAAAAAAGGGAGAAGACTCAAATCAATAAAATTAGAAATGAAAAAGAAGTAACAACTGACACTGCAAAAATACAAAGGATCATGAGAGATTACTACAAGCAGCTATATGCCAATAAAATGGACAACCTGGAAGAAATGGACAAATTCTTAGAAAACCACAACCTTCCGAGACTGAACCAGGAAGAAATAGAAAATACAAACAGACCAATCACAAGCACTGAAATTAGACTGTGATTAAAAATCTTCTAACAAACAAAAGCCCAAGACCAGATGGCTTCACAGGCAAATTCTATCAGACATTTAGAGAAGAGCTAACACCTATCCTTCTCAAACTATTTCAAAATACGGCCCAGGGAGGAACACTCCTAAACTCATTCTACGAGGCCACCATCACCCTGATACCGAAACCAGACAAAGATGTCACAAAGAAAGAAAACTATAGGACAATATCACTGATGCCAAAATGGATGCCAAAATCCTCACCAAAATACTAGCAAACAGAATCCACAGCACATTAAAAGGATCATACACCATGATCACGTGGGGTTTATCCCAGGAATGCAAGGATTCTTCAATATACACAAATCAATCATTGTGATACACCATATTAACTAAGTGAAGGAGAAAAACCGTATGATCATCTCAATAGATGCAGAAAAAGCTTTCAACAAATTTAAACACCCATTTATGATAAAAACCCTCCAGAAAGTGGGCATAGAGGGAACTTACCTCAACATAATAAAGGCCATATATGACAAACCCACAGCCAACATCGTTCTCAATGGTGAAAAACTGAAACCATTTCCGCTAACATCAGGAACAAGACAAGGTTGCCCACTCTCACCACTGTTAGTCAACATAGTTTTGGAAGTTTTAGCCACAGCAATCAGAGAAGAAAAATAAATAAAAGGAATCCAAACTGGAAAAGAAAAAGTAAAGCTGTCACTGTTTGCAGGTGACATGATACTATACATAGAAAATCCTAAAGATGCAACCAGAAAACTACTAGAGCTAATAAATGAATTTCGTAAAGTAGCAGGATACAAAATAATGCACAGAAATCTCTTGCATTACACTCATGATGAAAAATCTGAAAGAGAAATCAAGGAAACACTCACATTTACCACTGCAACAAAAAGATTAAAATACCTAGGAATAAACCTACCTAAGGAGACAAAAGACCTGTATGCAGAAAACTATAAGAAACTGATGAAAGAAATTAAAGATGATACAAACAGGTGGAAAGATATACCATGTTCTTGGATTGGAAGAATCAACATTGTGAAAATGACTGTACTACCGAAAGCAATCTACAGATTCAATGCAATCTCTGTCAAACTACCAATTTTTCACAGAACTAGAACAAAAAGTTTCACAATCTGTATGGAAACACAGAAGACCCCGAATATCTTAAGCAATCTTGAGAAAGAAAAATGGAGTGGAGGAATCATGTTCCCTGACTTCAGACTATACTACAAAGCTACAGTAATCAAGACAGTATGGTACTGGCACAAAAACAGAAATGTAGATCAATGGAACAGGATAGAAAGCCCAGAGATTAAACCCATGCACATATAGTCACCTTATCTTTTTAAAGGAGGCAAGAATATACAATCGAGAAAAGACAGCCTCTTCAATAAGTGTTGCTGGGAAAACTGTAAAAGAATGAAATTAGAACACTCCCTAACACCATACACAAAAATAAACTCAAAATGGATTAAAGACCTAAATATAAGTCCAGACGCTATAAAACTTTTAGAAGAAAAAATAGGCAGAACACTCTATGACATAAATCACAGCAGGATCCTTTTTGACCCCCCTCCTAGACAAATGGGACCTAATGAAGGTTAAAAGTTTTACACAGCAAAGGAAAACATAAACAAGACGAAAAGACAACCCTCAGAATGGGAGAAAATAATTGCAAACATAGCAACTGACAATGCAATAATCTCCAAAATATACAAGCAGCTCATGTACCTCAATATCAAAAAAACAAACAACCCAATCGAAAAATGGATAGAAGAACTGAATAGACATTTCTCCAAAGAAGATGTACAGATTGTCAACAAACACATGAAAGGATGCTCAACATCACTGATCATTAGAGAAATGCAAATCAGTACTGCAATGAGGTATCACCTCACACTGGTCAGAATGGCCATCATCAAAAAATCTACAAACAATAACTGCTGGAGAGGGTGTGGAGGAAAGGGAACCCTCTTGCACTATTGGTGGGAATGTAACTTGATACAGCCGCTATGGAGAACAGTATGGAGGTTCCTCAAAAAACTAAAAATAGAACGACCATTCAACCCAGCAATCCCACTACTGGGCATATACCCTGAGAAAACCATAATTCAAAAAGAATCATGTACGACAATGTTCATTTCAGGTCTGTTTACAATAGCCAGGACATGGAAGCAACCTAAGTGTGCATTGACAGATGAATGGATAAAGAAGATGTGGCACATATATACAATGGAATATTACTCAGCCATAAAAGGAAATGAAATTGAGTTATTTGTAGTGAGGTGGATAGACCTAGAGACTGTCATACAGAGTGAAGTAAGTCAGAAAGAGAAAAACAAATACTGTATGCGAACACATATATATGGAATCTAAAAAACAAAAACAGTGGTTCTGAAGAACCTAGGGGCAGGACAGGAGTAAAGATGCAGACATAGAGATGGACTTGAGGACATGGGGAGGGAGAAGGGTAAGCTGGGACGAAGTGAGAGAGAGGCATGGACATATATGCACTACCAAATGTAAAAAAGATAGCTAGTGGGAAGCAGCTGCATAGCACAGGGAGATCAGCTCGGTGCTTTGTGTCCACCTAGAGGGGTGGGTTAGGGAGGGTGGGAGGTAGACACAAGAGGAAAGAGATTTGGGGATATAGGTATATGTATGGCTGATTCACTTTGTTATGCAGCAGAAACTAACACACCATTGTAAAGCAATTATACTCCAATATAGATGTTAACAACTATAAAAAATAAAAATAAATAAATTTATAGTGTTTTATAGTTATCCTCCAAGATTCATTTATTTACTCCGTAAACCAAATATGTAATTTAACTGGTGGAAGTGATACAAGTTTCCACAGACTCAGTTCTGTTTTGGTTCATAAATCTCTCCCCTACCAACCTTTTTAAAAACTAAAATTTATGGGGTTCTCTTCAGTCTTGATGATTGATGAAATATACTATGTGGCATTTCCCATCACTGTGTTCGTATCTCCTCCTCAGGTCTACAGGAGGGTAAGCTGTATACTTCTGCTAGACCCATTCCAAGTGTGACAGCCATCAGAGTCCTCATACAAGAACTGTAATTGACTAAGGGTCCCAGCTGCTGCACTGAAATCCACTACTGTTTGCACAGTGGTCATGCTTTCCGTGGGCCACTCCCAGCAAAGACTGAGCTCACTTGAGATATTAAAGCTGTCTTGTTCCTTGGTAATGGGGGACTCCTCTGACAGGCAAATTTGGCTCTAGGACTGCCTGTTCACCTTGTGGATCTTTCTTTAGAAATCATTATAGTCTAAGACGCTGTTACCTCAGCTTCCTTCCTTCTTTCCTTTGCTCCTTCATTCCAGGTCATGCCTTGAGTACCTGCATCACAGTCTGGCAGCATTCCCAGCTTCCTGAATGTCCCTCCACATGTTGTCTCGCAGGCACTTCCCCTATTAAATTTACTGCACACATACACCGTTTTGATGTCATATTCTCAGAGCACCTGGGCTTACACACAGAGTCTGTAATAAAATAAGGTGAGATCTTCCCTACGCTACACTTTTTTATTCTCTGGAGCACACTGAATAAACAGGCACACACGAATCCAAGGCTACTCTCTCTCACAGGCACCGCTACTAGAGTTTATGTTTTTCATGCTTGGCTATATTATTTTACATGTGAGGATGACAGTTCCTAGGATGCAATATAAACTGGGAGCTAAAATCACTGATTAGGTACAGTAAGAGGTGTCCGGAGGGCAGGGTGTTGAGCAGCGATTGAGGGGAGAAGGACTCTGGCTGCCTCAAGTAGCAGTGCTCATGAAGTAGAGGAATGGCTTCCAGTTTGTTGGCTCTTACAGCCCCTTAGTCTGAGAGAGACTAGGTCTAGAGATGAGGGGGGTTTTCTACTTTCTTTCAGGTGGGAGGGCCTGTTCTATTTCCTGAGGCAAAAGTGTAAGTAGGCCACTAACTGTCTCCTCTAACCCAGCTCTGACAATTATTAGAGTTCATAGAAGTAACTCCCAGTTTCTGGCAATAGATTGTCGTTCTAATTGTGGATATTGTAAATTCTTGTTATTTCTTTGTCTTTCCTGTATATTTTGTTAGGAAATTGGAAGAGGCTGCAACAGGGTAATTCACTCTGAAAGCTGATATTTCTACAGTTAATTGGCCAGGAAATAGCCTCAAATATATTATAAAGATAACTTCATCTGTGTTTTATTTTCTGTGCCATATTTCAGATAGATAGCTTGGCATTTTGAAATTACAACCATGAACAGTTACGGGAATATCACTAAAACAACTTAGTGAATTTTTTGGTCCCATTCATATCAATTAAAAGAGAAAAAGAACTTGCTTGAAGACTTCTCCAACACGTATACATTAAGTTTTTTTTCTGTTACACACACACACACACACACACACACACACACACACACACACACACACACACACACACACACACACACACACACACACACACACACACACACACACACACACACACACACACACACACACACACACACCCGTGGGCTAGAGATGGAATTAGGTATCCAGTTAAGAGTTAGGCCACTTGATCTTCGTGAGCCTGGTATAATATGATATATTTTAGGGTTCAGTGAAATAAGAGCCTTCTAGTTGGTCCTGTTGTAATCCCTTACTGTCTAACAGATAGTAGGCACCAAAAAAAATTAGTTCTCTTTTCTCTCCAAATCTAGAATTTATTTTTCTGTTGATCCACGTTTCTCAAAAATAATGTCTGCCGAAGAATGAACACATCTTTCTAAACTCTGTCTTATCACTGATCTTAGTCACAGTTAAGCATATTAATCTTGCTTGCCATAGGTTAACTTTAAGTTGATGCTGCGTGTTAAAATAGAGGTTCAAAGTGGGGACTTATGAATCAGATTCCATCTATTCCATAGGTAAGTCATGTAAACTCAGGCAAATCATTTAACCTTTTGGAACATTAGTATCTTCATCTATAAAACGGGATAATGATGCCTACTCCACAGGATTGCTGTGAGAATGAGATAAGGAACCATCTGTAAAGGGTACTGGGCAATGTCTAGAACAGAGAACCAAAAATAAGCTAAAAAGACAGAGCTGAGCCCTGTTCCTGGCCATGGACTGAGACCTAAAATGCAATCTTAATCTATGTCCTCATCTTACTGACTATTTCACATTTAACACTATTCTGCTTATGAGAGGATTGGATGGCCTAAATCCATATCCCATCTGGACCACCTCCCTTTAGCTTCCGTGCCTTTCCTGCATTCAGTCCAGCTTTCTATAATGAAAGTAACCAGGTGTGGGGCTTGAGTGAGACAATCATCTTGATACAACATAGAGGAGGCTAGAGCTAGAATGGAGCTTAGAGGCTCCTACATACTCCTTTATTTTAAAATGAGGAAACTAGAGTCCAAGAAGGGGAGTGACTAACCCAAGGTCATGAAAAAGGAAAGCACAAGCACAGGCCTTGAATATTCACTCTCAGTGCAGAGGTCTTCCCCAGCATCGGATGTCTGTGTAGGTGGAGAAACACCCGGCAGAAAGGAGCCCTACATCAGTTCCCTTGGTTCCCAAGGAAGGACACATGGCCCCAGCCTTACCCATTTTAGGAGGAGCAGTTGCATATAGGCATCTGTGCATGGGGCTCACAAGCCAAACAAGCTGCCCACCAGCCATGTACACTTTTTTAGGTTTATTTATAGTGAAATGCACTGGATTTCGGCATTTGATTCCATGGGCTTTGATAATCCGTACACCTGTGTAATGATCCCAACCAAGATCTAGAATATTTTCATCACCCCAGCAAGTTCCCTGTGGTTATTTCTATTCACTCTCCACCTCTCCATAGGCAACTGCTCTTGATTCCATCACCATAGATTAGTTTTGTCTGTGTTTGAACTTCATATAGAGTCATATGTTATGAACTCTTGTGTCTGACTTCTTGCAGTCAATCATCCATATTGTTGAACATATCAATAGATTATTCTGTTCTTTCTTCTCCGAATAGCAGTCCTCAGAATGTATGATCGGGGTCATGTGCCAAATCTAGCATCTCTTGAGTTTGGGTAAGCCGTGTAACCTTTTCAAGCTTCAGTTTCCTCATCCATAAAATTAGAATAATACAGTCTGTCTTTCAGGATTGGATACATACCTGTTAGCACTGTGTCTGAGACACAGTAAGTGATCAGTACAGGCAGCTATAATCATAGAATCTCGGTGCTCCTCTTACTCTAGAGATTACTGTGTGCAGTTCTTATTTTTCAGATGAGGACAGGGAGGCCCAAGGCTTCTCGTCTAGGAATAGCGCTCCAGGCCTGTTGATGCCCTGCCCCGTGCTTGTTCTACTGCTCCACGTTTACTTCGCACAAAGGCTTTGTTAGGCCCCACTCCAAATAGTACGCAACTGAAAAGTGCTTTGAAAAGTGCTTTCTTTCTGAGGACTGTCAAAATACTCTCCCAATGAGAACCTAAATAAATAGTTTTCTGAAACCTTTCAGATTTTTTAATAAGTCAAAATACACTTTTCCAACAGCATAATTGCTTTTCATAGTGGGGTCTTAAATCTGCACTATAAAAGAAATGCAACAGTAGATCATTTGTGAAAACTTAATGAAAATGGAGTTAGGGAACCTCAGAGTCACTAGACCTTGAAATTCACTTTCAGAAACTAATTTGCAGTAAATGCATGAGAAACATATTTAGACATGATAAACTTCCAGGCTGGTGCCGAGCAGGTGTGGAAGTTTATCTTGATTAACTCCTTTGTTTTAATTAGTGCCGGAGAGCAAAGTATGAGGATCTGGCATTCCGTCACTGGGAGCCATTTTGAAAGGAATCAACATGCATTTCTGTGTTCTGGGTCAGCTTGGCAGGACTGTCTGCTGCGGAGGATTGTGAGACCTTCTAAGATACCACACTTGCTTCTCTCCTTCCTGGTGCTGACCTCATTAACAATAACAATTACGTCTACTACTTTTTTAGAGACAGGTAACTGTATTGGTTAAGTACAGGCTATGGAGTCAGACTACCTAGATTGAATCCCAACGCTATCACTTTCAAGCTATATGATCTTAGGCAAGTAAATTAACCTTCCAATGCCTCGGTTTCCCTATCTGTAATATAAGGATAATAATAATCCTCAAAGAATTATGTTGAAGATTAAATGAATTAATACAATATGCTTAAATCTGCCTGGCACATAGTAAGTGCTCAATGCGTGTTAGCTATTGCTGTTTTATTTTCATTGTAATGTAGAAGTAGACACAGAGCATTCCATACATCTTTCTATTAAACCATCATGACAATCCTATGAGGTAGGATTTCCATTTTAGATATGAGGAAACTGAGAGCAGAAAGGGGTAAGCTTTAATGGGCTGATGTAACGGAACAGAAGAAAACTGACCTGTGACTTGGTCTCACTTGAAATCTGTCTAGAGTTTAGTTCATGAATGTCTGTCTAAGTCACCTTGAAGAAGACCCACAAGTTCCTGAAATTTCATTGTCTGTATTCAGAGACTTAGCAGCCATTTGTTCCTACAATAGTCAAATCACCACTTTCCTAAAAACCTATAGTGTCCCAAAGTCATTTCAGTTTTCCCCTGCTCTTATAAGCCACCCACCTGTCAGAGCTCATTACAGTCATTATGGAGGAGAAAGGAGGTTGGTCGAAAGGAGATTGGTCATTTTTTGGCCTTGAAGCCCCAGGGCCTGTTATTGAAGTGTTGAGGGTGTTCCTGTTTTTCTTTGAGAAAGCAAAAATGAAAAAAAAAAAAAAATCCTCTCAGCCAGAAGACTGAGCAGAAATCCATGTACGCTGATGCAAAATACTTTTAAGGAACTGGTTGGAGCCAGGAATCCAAAGGTTTTTCCTCATACTACCTGGATTTGGATCTTGGTTTTCAAGGTCCTTAGTACTCAAGACCAGGAAAATGAGCCAAAATGAGCATAATGACAGCCGCATGTTCTGGAAAATGAGTAAGATTTTTCCAGAATCAGTCCATTAGCTCATTTGATATCAGGAAAACCTCCCAGGAGGTGGACAGGGTAGGGATAATATCCAGGAAGTGGCTGATCCTAGGTCTAGAAGTTATTTCCCCTGGCTTTAGAAAGTATGTCCTTGAACTATTCCCTTCCCTGAGTTTTAGCTTCTGTATCTCTAAAATGAGGGCTTTCAATCAGAACAGTTATTTTAAAGATTTTTTAAAGTAAAAGAACGCTTTTCTCAAAAAAAATCTCATGTAAAATATAAAACTAATAAAAGAAGAACTGTCTAGGTTGAAGTGGAGGGTTGCAGATCTAGTTTCTTTTTGTCAGGAGAGGGTGCCAGAGTTATTTTTAAGAGTTTATGTTATTTTGATTATTGTTGTTATTTAGTGGAGTGGAGAAGTGAGTGAGACTTAGACATGATATCAGTACTGCCCTGCCAGGAACAGGTCCTGTACTGGCCAGACTCTGAAGAATGCTATATATCTAGTTATTCTTTAGACACCAGGCAGCTGACTACAAATGTCTATTGCATTTACATGTTTTGGGGAGCCTCCTCTCCCCAACAAAAGAAGGGTACTTTTAACTAAGAACTGAAGGAAGGAAGGAAGGAAAGAAAGGAAGGAAGGAAGGAAGGAAAGAAAGGAAGGAAGGAAGGAAGAAAGGAGGGAGGGAAGAAAGGAAGGAAGGAAGAGGGAGAGAGGGAGGAAGGGAGAGGAAAGGAAAGAGAAAAGGAAAGAGAAGGAAAGGGAAGGAAAGATAAAGAAAGGAGGGAGGGAGGAAAGGAGGGAGAAAAAGGAAGGGAAGAAAAAAGAAAAATTAATACTAATAGTTGAGTACTTTACTCTTTTCAAAGCTATTTCATGAATATTCATTCATTTAATCTTTGCAAATCTCTTTGGGCTAGTAGAAATATTTTTATTTCCATTATAAAGGTGAAGAGACTGAGGATTTCGTAGCTCTTTGCAACAAGATTTGAGAGGAAGAAAGTAGTCAATTAAGTGACAGGAAGAATTGGGCAATAGCTTTTGAAGAAGGAGGCTTCAAAGAATATTTCAGACAAAAAGAAGGCACGGGGGAAGCATACCAGGCAGAGAAACAGCATGAGCAGAGGCCCAGAGGACTGAACGTGTATAATGCAATAGGAAATAGGGAATTTCCACTGTGTACTATGGTATTAGCTAGTATGACTATTTGCCTCATGAGTCCAAACATATGGAAGGTTCCTAATTTGGAGAATGAGGGAGTTTGAAAATACTTGGAGAACACTCTAGAGGAAGGGAGGGTGGGGAGAGACCACAAGTTGGGGTTGGTGTTTATTTAATTTTATGCTACATGATTCTATATTTTCTGGAAAACCAACAAGACACATGTTTGAATTTAGCTTTTTCAATTGCAGAGTTAAGTACATGTTATTTTGGATTCTGAGTCCAAACATTTGCTTGGTATTTTCCACACATCTTCTCTGTGCTCCAGTTGGAGCACATCAAAGTCCTGGGTTCTCTTTATGCTGGGCAGGCTTTCTGCTGAATGCCGTCTGCTCTTCTGAAAATGCCACCAGGAAGATGGTATTGCAGGCTTATGAAAGACAGTGGAATTGACTTGGAGAGGAGATGGTGACAAATTCAGGGAAGCCAAAGAAAAGAGACAGGATTGTCTCTGCCATGGACCCACTGTGTGGCCTTGGACAAGTCCTTTTCCTCTAGGCCTCAGTTTCTCTGTTTGTGGAATGAACAGTTTGGGCATTTGAGAAGTTAAGTAAAATGGGGGAGGGACAGTTAAGTAATGATATTCAAAGTATGCCCTGATTCCAGTCATTTCTCATCTCCTCCATCATTACCACTCTAGCTCAGCCCCAATCGTCTTGTCTGTGAAGATACTCCTCTCTTAATAGCTCCTTTCTTCATTCATGTCCCCCTGCAGTCTATGCTCCACACAGCAGCCAGAATGCTCCTTTTAAAATGAGAGTCAACCAAATGTAAGGTAGATAGCTAGTGGGAAGCAGCCGCATAGCACAGGGAGATCATCTCGGTGCTTTGTGACCACCTAGAGGGGTGGGATAGGGAGGGTGGGAGGGAGGGAGACGCAAGAGGGAGGAGATATGGGGATGTATGTATACGTATAAGAGATTCACTTTGTTATAAAGCAGAAACTAACACACGATTGTAAAGCAATTATACTCCAATAAAGATGTTAAAAAAATTAAAAAATAAAATGAGAGTCAGATAATTTCATTTCCCTGTTCGCAACCCTTCAGTGGCTTACAGTTCACCTAGCGTAAAATCCAAAACCTTTACTATGGCTCACAAGGCCTTGCGTGATCTGGCCCCCAAATTGTGCCCTTAATTTATTGCCTACCATTCTTCTCCTTCCTCACTCTGCTCCAGCTCCTTGGCCTTGTTTTTCCTTGGACTCCTAGGAACACTTCTTCCTTAGGGTTGTACCTGTTCCCTCTGACAGAGAGATTTCTGACCCCAGATTTTCACATTTTACTCTCTCTCTTCATTTTAAGTGTGTCAAAGAATAAAACAAAGACCGTCCAAAACAAAACAAAACAACACACACACACACAAACTAAACAAACAAAAGCACAACAAAGCTGAGTCCATTGACTTGCCTGGCAAGGAATACATGCCAAAGAAGAAAGTTTCTGTGTGTGTGAAGCAGAAGCTCTTTGAGATTGGTGGCTGTGTGTTTTTCGTATCTATGACTCCAAAGCACGTAAAACAGCACTTCACCTCTCCTAGGTAATTTAATCAGAACCCTTAGGCTTTTTAAAACAAAAAAAAATTTATTGGAGTATAGTTTATTTACAATGTTGTGTTAGTTTCTGCTGTACCGCAAAGTGAATCAGTTATACATATAAATGTATCCAGTCTTTTTTCAGATTCTTTTCCATATAGGCCATTAGAGTATTGAGAGTAGAGCTCCCTGTGCTCTACAGTAGAGAGGTTTTTGTTTGTTTGTTTGTTTCTTTGGCTGCACTGCACAGTATTTGGGATCTTAGTTTCCTGACCAGGGATCAAAGCCGTGCCCTTACAGTGGAGTCTTAACCACTGGACCGCCAGGGAAGTCCCAGAACCCTTAGGCTTTGCCCTTCAGCTGTGCTCCACAGCTGTGCTCCACACTTTCTGTTCTGTGTACATGCTGTATCCATTTCACACATTTTTCCATTTTTGCACATCTTGTTTCTCTGCCTGCCTTGTCTTTCTGTTTCCTACTAGAAAATTCCCAGTCGTGCATCACAGCTCAACTTAAAAAAGGGCATCTCCTCCAGGAAGCATTCTCTCGGCCCCTCCATGCTAAATGTGTTTTTCTCTCCTGTTCCCTCTGAATCTCAGTACCTAGCATACCCTGTAGCAGAGCCCTTACCATGCAGTCAGGCAGTGGTATGACTGTTTGCTCAGCTCTCTGCTCTACTAAATTAGGAACTTCTTGCCTTAAAAGTAGGGGATTATATCATAATCACCATTGTATTTTTAATGCTTGACATATTGTCATACTATAAATATTTGTTGATTTTGACTATTTTAGTAAATGAATGAATAAATGCATGAGTGAAGAATGAAGTTCGATGATGAAGGTAATATGGGGGTTGGGGCTTAGAAGAGTAACAGTGAAGGTGATGGATGAGTACTCCTGGTGACGTCCCATCTGTATACAGGAGAGTGAAACAGGAAAGCGTGGAGTCATTTCCTTGGACATGTGCCTGGTGGGTTTTGGGAACAGTGCTCAGTGAGTTCTCTACCATTGCATTCCATTTGTTAGAAAACTCTGCCAGTGAAGTCGTGTGTGAGTGTGTGTGTGTGTGTGTGTGTGTGTCCCCAGGGCTAGAGTCATTTGAGATACATCTTTTAAGCCAGACACTAGAACATGGCTCCCTTCTTAAGAAGGGCTCTTTTGTTGGACTTCTCAAAGTCAGCCTGGAGGTTCTGACAAGGAGAAGACCCTCCCTTTTATCCACCATGTGGCCCTAATTGGACTCAGTTATGATAAACAGGGCATGTGAGTTATAGAATTCTGGTAAAATTTTTCTGCCTGGTGTATATAGCAGGGTAGTAAAATGCATGCTGTTGTGTAAGATGCCTTTAAACATTCAGCATCTAGGGATGAGTAACGATTACATCCCTCTTCTACTCCTAGCTGACTCCTGGTAGGAAGAAAAAGTCTCTTTCAGCCTTTGCCCAATGTCACTTATTACTGCCATTATAAATTGAAAATATTTTTCTGCCATAAAATTCCCTGTGATGAATTGCACCATAGACATTACAGTTTTTTCATCGTTTTCTTCTTGATGAGCTGGCGAAATAAAGAGAAGAAAGCGGGTATATTCTTTTCTTTTGGAGAAATCCAATCTCCACAAATGACCCCCTTAAGACTCTCAATGACTGTTTGTATGGATTCCGATCTTAAAAAATCACCCGACTTGGGGGCTTGGATGTGTGTATTATCATGCAGTTAGTTTATTATTGAGCAGGAGTCTGTCGGAAAGTGATTTTGAGGATGACTTCATTAGCAGAGCTACAGAAAGCTCCCCTTAAGTGATCTGAACAAGGCAATTGAAAGGGAATTTAGGACTTTTATTTAAAACAATGCTGTCTTGGGCCCCTTCTCTAATGCATCACACCTTGTTACCTGAGCAAAGATAACACACTTGATTGCCCACAGTCTCTCTTATTCTTGAGTTAGTCCCACATTTGGAATAGAAGAAAGTTTGGGCTAATTTCCACTCTAAATACCAAGGGCCAGGAACTGTGCAAAGCGCTTCTTATATCAAATCCTTATAACAATTCTATAAGAAAATATGTGCATTTTATAGATGAGGAAAATGAGGATCAGAGTACTCAAGCATTTGAGTAACTTGTCTGAGATAATATAGCTAGTTTAAAATGAAGCCAGAATTCAAGCTCAAGGCTTTTTCCCCTAAAAGCTGTGTTATTTCCTCTACTGCATGCTGCCTCCCAAATATGACACAATGGAATGGACCAAGACATCGCAACTAATAGAATAATTGCGATACCACTGAGTGATGATTCTTTTGGATACTTAAGTCTGAGATGACAGGCGTGACATTTGTAGGCCCTCCATATGTGTTTAAGTAGACAGATATAAGTTGTCTCTACCCCAAGGCCCTCCAATGGAAGAAGCAGAAGGCCCCTGCTACTACTGCCTTTGTCCCCTGACTGCATGGTTTTCATCCAGCAGAGTGAAGATAAAACAATACCTAATGCTGTGTGGGATTGTCTGTTTACATATCTGTCTCCCCACTAGACTATGAGCTCTTTGAGTACAGGGATCTGGTCTGATTCATTTCTACAGGTCTTCATTTGGTATATACTTGATGGATAGATGGAGAAATGTGAGGTTGAGAGACAGGGACTTTGAGAACATCAGAATTTAAGGGATGGTGAGATTAAGAAAAATCAGTGAAGGAGATTGAGACAGAGTAGTCAGAAGAGAAGGAAGGAAACCAGGAGAAAGGAGTGTCAGTGAAGACAGAGGTAAAGGGAGTTTTAAGGAGGGAATGGTGAAAAGTATCAAACACCGAAACAGTTAAATAAATAAAATGATGATTGAGATGATTTCACGTTAACGGGATCATTGCTTAGCTTGGTAAGAAAGATTTCATGGAAGGTAGATGTAACTCAATTAAGGTTAAGGAATTGGGGAAGTAGAAGCAGTAATTACAGACAACTCTTTGAAGGAATGTATGTGAAGTTAAGGGATGAGATGTTCACTTGGGGAAGATGTTAAAAGGGCAGATTTTGAGGATTTCAAGTTGTGAGACTTAAATATATTTGTGAACTTCATAGAAAAAGCAAAGGGCAAGGGGTGAGGTGGAAAACATGAACTTTGACCCAGCTATGAAGCCTCTCATTGGTACCCTGGTATTCTGTACATATACAGGCTTCAAGCTACTGGTGATGGGGATCCTGCCCACTGCCCATCTGAGGTGTGGTCTTAGCAGTTAGCCAGAGGCTTGTGTTTCATACAATCTTCAGAAGACAAATATGGCTTCTGGGCATTTCCATAGCACCTCCTATGGGAATATAATTATGATGTATATACCCCTGAACTTCATCAAGAAAAAGAATTCTCATAATACCAATGAAACAAGAACTGGTATGTGCTGTTATCCTTTTATACAATGAATACCTGTCTCTCTTATGACCAACAGAAGATTGACAAAATTGTCTTCAGAAGATCATCCAAATGTCTTCTTTTTAGCTGTTCACATAAAAGGCATGTGTGTGTGTGTGTGTGTGTGTGTGTGTGTGTGTGTGTACACCTGTGTGTTTGGGATTTAATTGTATAGATAATTGCTTTAATTTTTCACTTCTCTGAAAGCACTATTCCAGCTTAGCTGTATAACCTCAGATTACCAGGAACTCTCTGATAACGTAATGAAGACCGGGAGCAAAAGTTGCCACGTATGAGTGGATGTGGCCCAGCCAACCAGGCTGAAACCACAGCTACCATTGGGGTGAAATTCATCATCACATCCTCTCTCTCCTTGATTCCTCTACTCCTTCCTGGGTCAAAACCACATCAAACAAATCGCCATTCTCCGAATATACTTTGTATTGCAGACCTCTGAGAACTTTGTATGCGTTTTCCCTTTTCTTGAAATAACGCTCATCTTTTAACATTTCAAACTCCTCCTCATCCCCCGAGGTCTAGTGTAAATAAAGTCTTCTCTGATTCCCTACCCAAAGGTTGGAGTTGCTTTAACTCCAGCCCATAACATGCCTGACTTTTCCTAAATATTCCCTGATTTTGCAATGCTGTATCCCTGCCTTTCTCAGTCCAGAATGCTATTTTGTCTGCCTTTCATCTCCATCTTAGAACCTGAGAACATCAAAGCAGAAAGAGCTCTTAGAGATCATGATTTTTCAGATGGGGAAATTGAGTCCCAAAGAAGCAACAGGTAGACAGCAGGAAACCCAGAGCTAGATTAAGGGTCTCAGGAAGGGGAGTCGTGGAGTATAGTGGAAAGACAGCATCTTTTGAGTCAAACCAACTTGGATTCAAACTCTGGCTCTACTGTCAAAACACCGATTTTTCATCCTCCCTGAGCATCAGTTGCCTTATCTGTTTACTTTTTTTTAAAAAGGGTAATATCTCTTATGCTTTTTGTATCATATAAAAAATGTCTATTTTGGTACCTGGCACATGACAGGTGCTCTGCAGTTTTATGTATGTATGTACTCTGTATGTATGTATATATATATATATATATTTTCACTTTGGAGAGGCAGTGTGTTAGAGAGGAAACAGTCTCATAATAACAATAAAATTTTTGCAGTAAACTCAGGTGCCTACTACTTATATGACCTTGGACAAGTCACTGAACTTTTTATGGAGGCCTTCATATCTATTTGTAGGAAAAATATGTGAAGATAAGCAAAACTTTGCATCAAATACCTGATGCCTGTACATCAATGTATATTAGGCATTCAGTAAAGGGTCCCTTTTACCATTGGCATTATTTCTTCATCAGTATCTCTTTTAATACAGTAATTCTGTGAGATTCAAATATTAGGTATTATTATGTCTGTCAAGAGGTGTAACAGATTATGGGCTGGCAGACACATTTTGAATATTCTGAACCTAACAGGGGCAATTGAGGTATGACATATAGATTTAGAGAAAGCAAATAGTGGGCACTGCTCAGAAATCAGGCATGTGGGTGGGTCTCCACCATCTAGAAGAACCGGCTGGCAGCACTGACTCAGGTATAGAAGCAGGATCAGCTGGAACATAAGAACTGGCCCTAAGACAAAGGTCCCAGTTATGAAGTCTTTTTCGCCTACCTCCCCCCAGATAGAACTATCACTCTTGTGTTTGAACCCTGCCCCACACATGCCGTGGTTCCATGACAGGAACTGCGCTTTTTCTGTTCTTTCATCTGCTCCAGCTCTCTCTGATTTGACTGTGAACTGCTGGGGCTTTTTATGATTCACATCTGTAGTCTTGTTTACTAGTAAACCCTAGTAAACAGTGCTTAAACATCATATTTTGTTTGACTGATTAACTATCACTTCACTCAGAGCCTGACACATAGTAAATACTCAGTGAGTGTTCAGTCAATGAATGAATGAATGAATCAAATGAAACAATATGTAAACTGTAAAATGCTGTTTTTTAGGAGAGTGGTTTTCAATAGCAGTTATTACTAAGTCAGCCAGTAAACTACTTTGGACCTTAATCTGTTGTTCAGGCCTCAATAGTTAGGCATTCAGGGCACAAAATGGCCACGTGGTCATTTTGTGCTGCAGAGGCACAGGCTGAGTCAGAAGGGATGCTATGAGGTCATTTATTTCTCCATCTCTGAAAAGCTCTGGTAAAGATCCCATCTTTCATGCCACCTGAAACCCCTGTGGGATTTCTCCAGGAACATCATACAGAATACTGGGCCCGCCTGGGAGCCATTATCCTGAGTGAGATGACAGGTCTGGAAAAAACGACCTGATTTGTACACATTCCCAGCTGTCATCAAAGTTATTGTCTTAATGGATTAATTAGCTCTCTGTGTTTTAGTGCGTGTATTGGCTGCTGGGCTGCTCAGCTGATCACATGCTTTCATGGACATTCATAAAGGTAGATGGTGATAATAATAAAAATAAAAATAATAATAACAGCTAATATTTATTGATAGCCTACTATATACCAGATAATGTCCCAAGTATCTTAAATGGACTATTTTACTCTCATAACAGCTCATAAGATGCATACTATTATTTTCTCTACTCCTCAAGAGGAAACAGTGGCAAAATTAGGACTTAAACCCAGGATGCTGGACTCCATAGTCTGTGAGCTGAATTAATAACCTTATCCCCAATATAAAAATGCAGAAAAAGAGGCTCAGATGTTAGGTGGTTTGCTCATAAGTGACTGAACCAGCCTAAACGTAAGTCTGTCCCACCATAGTCTGTGCACCTCCAGCCCTGCAAGGTGCAGGCCTGTGCGCAGAGTCAGGCAGGTCTGTTCATAGGTAGCCAGCAGAGCCTGAGCTATCCAGGTCCTGTACGACAAGGCAGGACCCTAGGCCCCAGAGGACTGGGTACTAGGGGAGGTCTTAGCCACAAGAACAAGGCAGAGTCCTAATTGTTCTGGTTGTATGACTACAAATACAATGACAGCAATAGGTATTACTTCCCACAAGTCACTGAACAGGTGCTCGTTACATTTTGCTGCTTCTCCGCACACCTCCCCATCCCCTTTCCAATTCATTAAGAAAAAGAGTAGAGAGTGCCCAATTATTGAGTACATATTATTTGAAAGCATTTCTAGTGTGTAATTTCTGGTGATCTGCTAAACAAGCCTGTGAAATAGGTAGTAGTATTATTCTCATTTTGAAGAAATTGAAGTTAAAAGAGGTAATGTGCTGCCCAGATCACACAGCTGCTAAGTATCTGGGTTGTGATTTTAACCCAGGTCTACAGTACTTAGAAACACTCAGTAAATATTTGTTGAATGAATGAATGAATGATAGATATAACAAGGTCAGGGATCTTTCAAGAACACCAGGTTACTCTTTAGGATAGTTTAAGTCTGTGGTTCTTGACATTGGCTGCACATTGGAATATGTGCAGAGCTTCTCGAAAATGTCAATTACCCACCTCTCCAACATTGAATCAGAAGCTATTCCCAGGCATTTTTATTTTTTAAATGTCCCAGATTATTCTCATGGGTAGCCAGGGTTGAGCACCACTGGTCTTGGAAGGACTGGGATTTCTCCCTGGTAGGCTTAGATGAGCAGTGCTTGTAAGTAGCTAATGGCTCCCGCTCTTAGGGGAAGTGCACTGTGAAGCAGGAACCTGGGCATCCTTGGCCTTTGGGTAAGGTTTGCACTGCTCTGACTGCTGTTACTCTGGCCTCTCTTGTCAGCCTGGTGGAACTGTAACTTTTTTGCCTGCCTTGCCCTCTGACCACTATCATTTGCCTATTCCTGGACTTGGCATCATTAAATCCTTCTGTCTTGCTGATGGCTGCACCACCCAGCACTTCCAGGAGCCTACGGGGATGGTTACCTTAGTTTCTCCTCCTTCAACCTTCCCCTGCCCAGAATCCCCGGCTCTGAGCTCACTGCCACCCTGTAGTCCATCTCTACCAACAAACAGCTCTCCCTTGCTCTCCTTTGCCCCTTCTCAGAGAGTATAACAGTTTTTCTGTGTTTCTATTTCTTAGTCTTCTGTCTGTGACAAAGAAGGATATTGTGAAAATCAATTGCTTGGGTCAAGGAGAAAGTATTGATTCAGCTAACAGTGCTGATACTCCAAGTGAGTCCGAAGGTGAGAGAGATAAAAATGACTGGCATTTCAGGGGCCAACTCTGCCACTTCCTCAATCTATGCTCAAGAAATGAGCTCCGAAGAATCTTCCCTCCTGTCCAATTTTCGTGGCCTCTTGGACCTGCCATTTTACTACCGATTCCTCGTACCCTGCCCCTCCTCTGTGCTACTGTAGTGCCCTGGGTCTTCCTCCAGAACTGCGCATACTGTAATATTGGTCCAACAGACATGCTTATGCACACACACGTGCACAGGCACACACACACACACACACACAAACCAGACTGAGATCTCCCCAAGGGCAGAGAATTATGAAGTATGCTGTGTTGTCTCTGTGCCCACTTCCCAGATCAGGTCCTGGCATAGAGCTGGTGGTGTCAATGATTGTTAAGTTATATATAGTTGAACAGTAAAGCATTTTACCAAATGTTTTCACAACAATTATTATTATTTTTATTTTTTATTTTTTTTACGGTACACGGGCCTCTCACTGTTGTGGCCTCTCCCGTTGCAGAGCACAGGCTCCGGACGCGCAGGCCCAGCGGCCATGGCTCACGGGCCCAGCCGCTCCGCAGCAGGTGGGATCTTCCCGGACCGGGGCACGAACCCGCGTCCCCTGCATTGGCAGGCGGACTCTCAACCACTGCACCACCAGGGAAGCCCCACAACAATTATTTTATATAGGACCCACAGCAACCCTGGGAGATAGTGTTCAGGAATTCATATCCACACTGACAGAGGAAGCAGCTGATAGATTTGAGACCAGAACTGTTGACTCTATAGCAGAAAATACTCTACAACAAAAGTGTTCTGTGTCAACACTCTCCACGATGAAGTAATAAAACTAGCAACTTTTAACACAATTGACCATTCACGTCTTCTCAAATTATATTCCTCCTTTGACTTTAAGGAACAATTTTCTCTCAATTTTCTTGCCAGGTCTCCTTTTACTGGTTCTCTTTCATTTCCTAGACCTCTAGACATTGAAGCATCCTAGAGTTTGATCTTTGGATATCTTCTTTCCTCAGTTAGTATTACATCCTTGATGAGTTCATCTAGTCTCATGGCTTAAATACCATGTATCAGCTGATGACTCCTAAATTTATCTTTACCCAGCCCTCTTCCCTGAATTCCTGAATCATACATTCAATTGCTTACTCAAGGTCTTAGCTTGGACATATAATAGAAACACAACTTGTCTAAAACCAAGCTTACAATTTCTAATCCCCAAAACTAGATTTCCAGCAGTCTCCCCCATCTCTGTAACTGGTAACTCCGTCTATCTCCTTTTCCCCCCTCTCATCTTTGAAATCACCTTTGATTTCTCTCTTTCTTGTCCAACAGCCTATCCATCAACATATCTTATTGGCTCTATGATCAAAATAATCCAGATTCCTAATCACCCTATCATTTTCACCTCTATCTCCTTATTGCAAACCAATATTATGTCTCCCCTGGATTCTTGGAAAAGCCTCCAAACTGCTGGTTTCAATTCTGGGCTTGCCTCCCCTATTCTTCCCCATATATACTCATTACAATTTTTTCTACACCTGGAAGCCAGAGTCATCCTCTGAAATTAAAGTCATATTGTGGTAGTTCTCTGCTGAAAGTCCTTCAGTGGCTTTTCATCTCTCTAAGAGAAACAAAAGTACAAAGTGTTTACAATAGTCTAGAAGTCCCTACATGATCAATTCTTCCAGCCTCTCTGAACTCTCCTTTACTACCCTCTCCCTTACCACCCTCTCCCTTCATCATTCTCTCTACCCACACTGGCTTTCTTGCTGTTCCATGCACTTGCCAAGCATATTCTTGCTTCAAGATGTTTGCAATTGCTGGTCTTTACGTAAAATACTCTTCCCAGGTATCCTCATGGCTCACTCCTTTTCTTCCTTTATGTCTCTTCTCAAACGTCACCTTATCAATAATGCTTTCCCTGACCACCCTATGAGATGGCAGCTCCTCGCCTTAGTGTTTCTTGTGAACCTTACTCTGCTTTATGTTTCTTCTTCTCACAGCCTGAATATTTTTTCTTGACTATCTTCTCTTGTTAGAACATAAGCTCCAGGAGAGCAGGACTGTGTCACTAGCTTGTTCATTACTACATTTCTAATGCCTAAAACAATGCCTGGCATATGATAGGCTCTCAAATAACTGCTGGATTCACTAATTCAACAAATATTTATTGAGCATCTACTATAATAACAAGTACCATCTTTTGAACGTTACCTATTCAGTTTATGAGGTAATTCTCATATGTTGTTTGATTTATTTGTCAGAACAGTCATGAAATGTGGGTATTAATATCTGCAATTTATGCGTGAGGATATTTGAGCTCAGGCAATGAAAATGGCTTGGTTAAGATTATGTAGGAAACAGTGGCAAAGTTGGCTCTAGAATCCACGTTTTCTCATTCCTGTGCTCTTCCTACTCTATCCAGATGCCTCCCTTGTGAAATGATAGTGATTTTAAAATTATTTGATGAACACTTCTATTCCCCAAGCATGTTGCTAGAGGCTAACATTCATGGGCAAAAATACCTGCCCTTCAGGTGACCATAGTCTAATAGGAGAGGCAAACACATAAACAAATGAGTAAAATATGATACAGTTGGTCAATGATAGAAGAAGGCACAGGACATCATGGAAGTGCAAAGAAGAATAACAACCCAGCTCTGTGGGGAGAGAAAGGGCGCCTAACAGAGAAATAGGAATGGAAAGTAAAACTTCCTGGAGATGTGTAGAGTCATGTATTTAAGGATGAATGGCAGTGACCAAAGAAAAACTGGAATAATAAGGAAATGCTAGTTACTTGATAAACTCTAAAGTATTGGTGGCTTAAGCAATAAAAGTTTATTTCTCATTTATGTAACTGTCCAATGTGAGTCCTCCTGTTCAGTGGGCAGATTTCCTATATTTAGTGATTAGGGCAGTACCTTGAGTCTTGGGAACCCTGGGCAAATATTTTTTTATGGGACTTCCGTGTATATAAGCAAATTGATTAACAGAAGTACAAAACTCATGTAAAAATTATAAAAAAGCACTATAACTATTGAAGTATAGTGACTTATGGAAGAAGATATAGAATAATGTGGAGAAAGGTAGTTATGTTTTCTTTTATATAATTGTCTAAATAGTGCATGTGAAGCTCCTTTATGGTATCAATATCTAGGCACCAGCTCTGTGTTCTTTATTGTGTTCTTGAATATGTGGTGGTTCCTGCCTAATTTCATATCTCTCACCTCAAGAAAAATATAGCAACCCTCTTATTACTCACAATACCATGACTCTTAGGAACCTGTTTGTATTGAAATAATATAGATTCTTTGCCTCTGTAGTTTCATAATAGTTATTCAATGCTGATTGCATAGTTACTCATGACACTGCATTGTTAATTATGAATGATAGCTTTCAGGGAATCTCTCAAAGGTTGCTTTTGTGCTTTGTTGATGATGACCAAAAATGCAAGTCTTTCTCAGATATGCAGGAAAATGTCACCAATAATTTGTTTTCTAGTTATGTTAAACTTTCTTTCTGAAATTTTACACTGTAAAATTTCTCTTCTCTTGAACTCTTTTCTTCACTATAAAATTTGGATTCTCTTAAACTCTTTAGGCCATAGTCATTGACCAGAATGTGAACCCTCTCACTGTTGACTGCATTCCTGACTTCAACATACAACCCAAGCAAGGAGAATAGGCTAGGGGCTGTGGGCAGAGTAAAAGGAGTCATTTCACTGGTGCAAGGAATGTCCGTCTCTCAACTAGCACAGCTTAAAAACAACCTGAAGGCAAGTGAGGACATAAGTAGGGAGGGCCCACTGGCATTGAGAAGGTCTCTAAAGCTCTCAAACAGGATAGGTATGGCCACCCTCAGAGAACTGCTGGACAGACACTGGCATGGAGCCTATATGGGAATGAATGATTGCCCTGAATGCCAACAGCAGCAAGTGCATAGGCTAAAGAGTGAGCGGTGACACAGGAACCCAGGCCCCTGAGTTAGCATACCATACACCAAGAGTTAGCAGTGGACAGTCAGTAGTCCAGAGCCCTAAACTTGTCCTGTGATGTGTCTAATGTCAGCACCCTTGGGGCAGCACAATCTCGCATGATCCCTAAAAGAAGTATCACGTTAGCCAGTGGAAATCATCCTGTCACCGTACTGCCTTTATAGAACCAGGGAACCACCCCAAATTTCAGGATGACCCTTTGGGCATGAGTCCCAGAGCTCCTCTGGGCATCTGGTCCATCTTACACATGGGTTAGGGGCAGGAAAAGTTTGTGGGGCCTATTGAAAGTAAAAAAGTGGGTGCCCTTGTTAAAAATTATTAAGAACTCCAAAACGGTCTCAGCAGAGCATTAACCCAAACACAGAGCCCTTATAAGCATAAGGCCTTGTACAGCTGCACAGGTCACATGCTCATGAAGCCAGCCCTCAGTAGAGGGTTACAGAGCACCTGCAAGGGGGAAAAATGACTGGTGTAAGCTCAAGGCACCCTGCCCAGATAACACTGCCATCCATTGCCAGTTCCAGGCACTGAAGGGGACCTAGAAAATTTTGCAGAAGGTACTTCAGAGATCAGGGCCTCCAGATGTGAGAGACCCAGACCAGGGCCCCTCTTGCCAGTTCTAAGGACTGTAATGTTGTTGACTTAGGGGCCCCAGCTCCTTTCATCTTATATCTTTGCCATTTCTGATGGTCTTAGAGTCCTCTGCATCCAGCTCAAAGGTGAGGTAAAGCATGGAGGGGCCCTAATACATGATGAGTTTTGATGGGGCAGTCTTGAAAGCAGTATACATCACTTCTATTCACAATCCATTGGCTGTAACTCAGTCATATGATCACATCTAACTGTTATGGGGACTAGAAAATGCAGTCCCTGCTTAAGTAACTACTTCTTAGTAACAGCTGTATACCATGGCGGCGGAAGGAGGAACAAGAACATTTGTTGTAGTTATAGCCTCTTTGTCTCAAGTGGAATTGGGGAGCAGAAAGGCATTCAGAGGGAAAGGAACAGCATGAGTGAAGACCCTTAAGCAAGAAACAATATGACATATACAGGAACTATGGACAGGTGTTATTAGAGCACAAAGGATGAGTTGGAGAGTGGCTAAAGACAAGGCTGCCGCAGTCTTTAGGAGGCAGGTTGTGGAGAGTATTGAATGTCATGCCAAGGAGCCTGAAGCTTATCCTGAGGAAAAATGTAGAGTAACCCAAAGGTTTTGAGCAGAGGAGAGGGATGTGGTCACAGTTGTGTTTCAATAAGATTTCTGGCTGTCATAAATTGAGGGCAGTGGGGATTTCCCTGGTGGTCCAGTGGCTAAGACTCCATGCTCCCAATTCAGGGGGGCTGGGTTTGATCCCTGATCAGGGAACTAGATCCCACATGACACAACTAAAGATTCTGTGTGCTGCAAATAAAGATCTTGCGTGCCACAAGTAAAGATCCTGTGTGCCGCAACTAAGACCCAGTGAGGCCAAATAAATATTTAAAAAAAAAAACATTATAAAAAGGGTCCACATCAAAAAAATCTTAAAAGAAAATAAAATAAATTGAGGGCAGTGGTTGGAATCAGGGAGCTTCTCAGCTAGGACGCCTTTAAAGTGATCCTGTTACAAGATGCTGTGTCAACCAGGGATCATTCAGAACTTAGAACATACTCTTGGTATTTTAAGTATAACCTTTGCAGAGGCTGGAGAGTGAAAGCCCAGCAAGCACCTGTGGGAGAGCCTCGTGGACATACACAGAAATACCTCCAGGCTGGAGTTTATTGGCACATGGTTGGAAGTTGAAATTCTGGACATAGGTGAGATTGGTTAGAATATCAAGAAATCCATGAATACTTGGTATTATGAATGAATGAATGAATGAAGATACATTTGTTTCTTCCTATTTCTGTTATACTCTCAAATCTAGGCCCAGTTTTCTTAAGTGGAAAAATAGAAGTTAACCTTGGATCCCTATCTCATAGCAAAATAAGTTCCAGGTAGATTAATATCTAAGTATAAAGGCAACACTTCATACTTTTGAAAGGAGAAACAGGAGAATATCTTAATGAAATCAGAGTAGATATATATTTCTTAAATAAGACATAGAAAGCAAACAGAATAAAGGAAAAGATTAAAAATTGATTATGATAAACTTAAAACTTCTGTCTAACAAGACTCCCCAAATAAAGTGAAAATTCAAGTCACAGACATAGAAAATAGTTGAAGAACATATAACTGTCAAAGGATAATATATATATACTATACACACACCAACATATTTTAAAGCTTACAACTCAATTAGAAAGAAGACAAACAGCCCAATGGAAAAAATGGAAACATAATAAGCAGTTCACAGAAGTGAAGCTGAAGAGTCATTATGAAAGATTGCTAATCTTCACTAGCCATCAAAGAACTATGCATTAAAACCACAATTTATATCATTCAAATTGACAACAATTAGAAAGGCTTATAGTACCAAGTATTGGTGAAGACATGGAGTGATAGGAAGTCACCTTCTGTTGGTGGGAGGTGTGTAAATTGGTACAACCACTGTGTAAAGTGGTACAGCATTGTCTAGTGAAGTTGAAGATGCTTATATCTTGCTATCCACCCATTCCATTTCGAGAGAATGTCATACATATGCACAATAGACAGATTTGAGTTCTGTCTCAGCATTATTTGTAATAACAGAAAATTGAAAACCATCGGAGCATAGATACATTTGGTTTGGCCATACTTATAGAATACTACAGAATACTAAAGAAGTTAAAATACATAAACTAGAGCTACAACTATCAACATGGCTAAGTTCTAAAAACATACTGTAAGGGAGAAAAGCATGCCGCAGGTTGACAATGTGATACCATTTATTATATATACAGTTCGAAAGCATTCAAAAGAATGTTCTGTGTTGCTTCTTAGGTACACACATATGTAATAACGGCAAAAATAAAAGCATGGTAATGATAAACACCAATTTTCAGGGGAGTGTTTACCTCTGTTACAGAAGGGAAGAGGTTGGATTAAAACATGAAGGTTTTAACTCAGATCTGTAGCAGCCTATTTCTTTAAAAAATATGAAGCACATGGCAAAATGTTAGGCATTGATGGAGTAGTATGCCATTCATTATGTTAGTTTCTGTAATTTTTGATGATTTTGAACTATTGTAAAATTAGATATTTAAAGGTTTAAATAAGAAAATTCACCTCATTTATAAAGCATCTATCTAAAGCATAACATTGTGAGTGTCCTCCCTTTGACCCCTTGGGGCTATTGTTATTGTTGAACTTATCACTGATCGCTATTGTTTGTTTGCCTATCTGACTGCTACACTAGTCCAAAGAGTTCTTTGAGGCTAAATGCCATATCTTATTTGTTTGTACATCTGCAGCCTCAACAGAGTTAGTTGAGAACGTGTTAGTAAATGTTCGTTGATTGATTGAATCCATCAATCGATCAATCAGATTCCTAAGAATGATTGTAAACCTCTTCCCTCCCTTTCCCTGACTTCTACTTTCCCTGACTTCAGAGGCCTCTGAGCCTCTGAGCCCCCCTCCTCCAGGCTGTCTTATTTTTTTCTCCATAAGGAGCTGCAGTTATTTTAATTGGAAAAACAATTTTAAAGAAAAATGTGAGGGTGCCTTTAAATATTCTATAATAAAATGGTCCTTGTGATTGAAAGCCATTAACTGGTTGTAATGTAACTTTTAAAATATAGTGGTTACCTGAAGCAAAGCAATTTTGTCAGTTGCTATTAGCATTGGAGTTTTGAATACATTAGGATTTATGGTTTCTGTCTTTTGAAGGAAGGGAGTCGGATCACCTTGAGATAGAATTGAACAGTTGGCACTGTTGTGTACTGGACAATTGCCACTGATGGCCAAGAAATTCGAGTGTAGGGTGCACCCCACCCTAAACTCAAAGTGCAGTTCTGCCAGCATTGGCAATGTTGTGGAATTTTTAGGGAATCCTGGGAAGCTGGCTCTCAACAGGAGGACAAGGACAGGGAACAGCTTGTGAAGAGAAGGGCAACCTAGGCAGACACCACAGGGCCTAATGCTTGAGGCTGCTCTGTTTTGCTTCCTATCACAGGAAGCAAAGGAAGGTCAGCTCCAGTTAAAGAGCCAGGGTCAGGGCAGACATCTACCTGTGAGGGCTCAGGCTGGCAAGGTAATAATAATAGTTAGTGATTAATGACTCCCAGCTACCACGCATTTGCCACATGGTTTGCTGGCTGCTTTACACTCGTTATCTCATATTTCTCACAGTATTCTTTCCATTTCACTGATGAAGAATTAGATTTAGGGAGGTTAAAATTTTCTTCTGCAAGCCACACAGCCAGAGGCAAAGCCAAAATTTAAATCTGGGACTGCCCAGCTTCCCGTTTTTTCAATTATGCCGAGTTAAACAAACTAGCATACCATGCTGTCTTACCAGCCTGTGGCTAAGAGCTAACGCAAGGAAGGGAGCGGAGAGGGGAAATCTCCTCGCTGGGTGCCAGGCCCTGACCTTCACATTCACCAGCCCATCTGTTTCACCACTGCACTGGGAATGAAGTCAACAGATGTATAAGGGCAAGATTTGGATCCAAAGCCCAACTGCAGCATTACCCCTACAGAGTGACCACTGAGTGAAAATATTATAACTGCAGTTAAAGACATACAAGTGGGCTTGATATCCATCCTAACTCAGATGTTTTTCTGTCAAGGGCCAGGACAAGGGGAAAACCATAGAAGGGACATTCATTCTGCTGAGGAGCTGTGGGAAGTTTGGAAGAAGATCAAGGATGTGCATTAGGCTTGAAGTGTGGGTAAGGCTCTCCAGGCAGGCAGTGTGGCACAGGGAAACACAGGCCTGATTCCGAATCCTCATTTCTATCCTTAATAGCTGTGTGCCCTTATATGTGCCACTTAACTACTCTGAGCTCTTTTATAATGAAGGTAATAATAGCAGATATCCCTTTCTGAATAATATATTTACATTATCTGATGTAATCCTCACTGATCCCTTGAGGTCACGGCTATTTTTAGCTTCTAAGATTCCTTTACCTTCCAGATTTGTGGTACAGTTTTCTCTAGGGCAAGAACTGCTACTGGGAGTAATGTGATTTGCAGGAGAGGTGAGGCCAGGGTTGGCAGTCAGAGAAAAACAAGGCTGTTTGTGGGATCAGAGAGACATTAAGAGACAGCACTTGTTCACATCATACTCGTGGAAGTTCATGCCTCTGTCATGTCACCCAGATTTTTAGAGCAGTGGTTTAGAAAGAAGAGCCAGAAATCATAGCCACACTAATAATAACCTCATGCTTTCATGTAGCCCTTTTCCACAGGGCATCTCATTTGATTTTGACAAGCTTTAAGGCAAGATGGAAGAAACACCAAATGTGGCTGTATGTTCTTAGGCAGGTCATTCCCCCCTCTCTGAGTCTCTGCACAGTGCCTGACACAATAAAAATGCAGTATTATTCAATAAATGTTAAAGAAATAATGTAAAATTCACAGAGATGCCATTGGAATCAAATTGGATAATGTGCAGCAAAGTGCCTTGTAAACGGTATTTCACCCATAGATTATGGGTCAAATTGGCTTCCATCTAGGATGTGGTTTATTTCTGGGAAGATCGTATCTGGGATAAAGGAACCCGATATAGGGAGCAGTTTTGCTAAGATCTTGACATGTTTTCATGTATGCTGGAGTTCAGGGCTGGTCTCCAGTCCCAAAAGATAGGAGAAGTGGTGGAGGGGAAAGGGAATTGAAATACAAATAAGGAAACTGAGGCATCCTTCTAGTTACAGGACTGGCTTTGGATAAAAAGGGAAGCACACTGCTCAGGGCACCCAAGTCCAGTTATTGAATTACTCACCATTTGTCAACTGAAGATCCTTTGTCTTCCCATGCTTCTGCCCCCAAAGGCATTTGTGATGGACCAGCAATTCATTTAAGGCTCAATTCTAAACTCACCTCATTTCCTGAGGCCACTCTACCTCTGGGCTAGGCTGTATTTAGGCAAATGCCAAGCACGTCGTTCTTACTCTGAGCCAAGTCCCATTCAGCAGCCTGTCTCTCTGGAAGGTGTCTACAGCAGGGGCTAAATTTACGATTCCTCTCTGGGAGTCTTAAATAGTACATGGTGGCCTTTTCATCTATCCGTACAGCATTATTAATACCTCCTCAGAGCTTAGGATCAGATGGATGGAAGTCTGTGAAGCTGAAGGAGAAAAGAAACTTACTTTCACTGAGCATCTGCTGGGTTCCAGGCACTGTGCTGGTATCTTCCATCCTCAGTGGGTATTTGCCGTATTTGTGGCTCCCCAACCTCTTTTGAGTACTCTTCTTCATGAGTCCTTCACCTCATGGTAGAAGTTGGAAAAGTCTCTTCCCTAACTTCTCCCACAGCTAGGGGACAGGTATGTGACCTAGGCTCCACCAATCCAAAGCACGCCCACAAGGAATCAATCCTGAGGTGAGCAACTGCGAGGCCTAGGCAGGAGAGGCAGCTTGGAGTTCCTGGCCCAGAAATGTCTTTTGTGCTGGCAGCGTAGTGGTTGTAAACAAGTTGAACTGGTAGCATAGAAGTGGTGTTAACTGTAGCATCTGGTACTTAGTGGTAGGGGCAGCAGCTGTGGTTTTCTCATCAGACTAGGTCTGCAGTGATTTAGGCATGGAGCTTAGCCTCAAACCTGGTTTTCTGAACCTTCAGTTCATTCTGTGAGCTACCAAGATTCCTTTAATAAGTTCCCTTTATGCTTAATCAGCTATTCAGTTTCTGCTGCGGCAACTAAGGACTGATGTCCGTCCAGTATCTCAGTTGATCCCCAGGCATCCTAGAAGGAAGGCATCGCTGTCCCCGTTTTCACACATAGGAACAGTCTCAGAGGTTAAAGAGCTCACCCAAGCTTCCACAGCCAGGGATCTATCCACTTTCAAAGCCCATCGCCTTCCCTCTGCACCACATTCCTCTGCTTGGGGCTTTCTGCCTCAGTGTTCCTTCTGCTCAGAAGCTGGAGGATATTGGGGAGGTGAAAGAGAGTTCACAGAGCAGAGAGGAGAGTACTCTCATCCTCTCTACATCTGCCTTGTGTGTTTTCCAAGAACGTGAACATTCATTCCTTTTATTCATCCTCTTGCTCTTGAACTCTGACCCCAACCTCCGAGATTTTGCGGACCACCCTATTTAATTAGCTCCTGCCTGCCCCTCCCACTTCCTGTCGTATCACTCTTCTTTATTTTCTTCATATCTGATACTATTATCTGAAAATATCATTTTTTAATACATTTGTTTATTTATTTATTTATTTTTGGCTGCGTTGGGTCTTCATTGCTGCGCGGGCTTTTCTCTAGTTGCGCCGAGTGGGGGCTACTCCAATGCAGTGCGCAGGCTTCTCATTGCGGTGGCTTCTCTTGATGTGGAGCACGGGCTCTAGGCGTGTCGGCTTCAGTAGTTGTGGCTCACGGGCTCTAGAGTGCAGGCTTCAGTAGTTGTGGCTCACGGGCTTAGTTGCTCCATGGTCATGTCAGATCTTCCTGGACCAGGGCTTGAACCCGTGTCCCCTGCATTGGCAGGCGGATTCTTAATCACTGCGCCACCAGGGAAGTCCTTTCTGATAATATCTTGCTCATTTTCTTAGTCACTTGATCTTCCTCCACTTCCTACCAGAATGTAAGCTCCATGAAGGCAAAGCCATTTTTGCCCGAGCATGTATTCTCAGTGCCTAGAACAGTGGCTAACAGTTAGTAGATGCTCAATAAATATTTGCTGAATGGATGAATGAATGAATGAACAAATGAGCAAACAACTGGATAAACACAAGTGCTGCTCACTCAAAGTAGTGTCCTGGAGAGCTTGTGCACTTATTCCAGTGATACTGTTGTTGCTTTTTAAATTTTCATTGAATAAATTTATCTTTAGTAATGACTTTTGGAATAAATTTTCAAGCTATACAGTAGAAAGAACTGGGCTTTGGAATTAGACAAAACCTAGTTTCAAGCCTAGGTTCCCCCATTTATTAGTTTTATGACTTTGGGCAAGTTATGTAGTTTCTCTGAGCTTTTGTTTTCTCATCTTTAAAGTAGAGGTTATATTTCTTCCCTTGTAATGCCATCATAAGGATTAGTGCAACAAAGTGTTTCTCCTCAGCTTCATATTAGTTTTTCCTCCTTGTTCAACAATTCTGGTCAAAAATACTAACCACAGTTGAGATAAGCTGGCTTACCATGTCTTTTCCATAAGTGGCTTTGAGTAAGGAAATGCAGTAGCTTCCCCTTCAACTCTCTTCACATAGGGTTAGTATAGCTGCTTTTGCACAGAACCCTAAGAATCTTACCAGAGAAGCTCTTCTGAGAAGACACTGACCGCAGCACACAGCAGTCCTAACTCCTGATGCTTTTGCTGACCATGCCAGTACGTTCCGACCAGTCATTTCTCAGAAAAACTATAGTGAAAGATAAGAGAGCTAAATCTAGTATCAGCTGTGAAACTGAGGTCCGTGTTACCTTGGTCTAGTTACTTCTCCTCTCTGGACCTGAGGTTTTTTAAATCTCTAAAATGAGTGGTTTGGGACAGGTAATCTAAAATGTCTCCAAGTCTTACACGATATGACCTTGTTTAGATATTTCTATCTGAATTTTTGAGAGTCCTGAGGAAAGGTTGTTGAACAATGTTATGTTATGGCTACAAGTATCAGGACATAATGAAGATCCAGAGAGGACCATGCCCACTACCCGTCCCCCAGGCTACAGAGCCACAGAAGACACTGGCCAGGCCTCCCCAGGACTCCACCCCAGCCAGTCTGGTCCACAGTCCTAGCCCCTCCCCTGGGGTTCAGGGAGCAAGGGGCTCCCATCTGTCTGCCCCAGTTGCTGGGTTTCTAGCCATGACAGTGCTCCCTCACGACCTTTACCCAGCTAATCACAGAGGAGTAGCTGTCTCTGCCTTCCTCATCCCTATCCAGCCAAACTAACATTTCTGATTAAATTTTGTTGATGTTTCCTGCTGAAAATAAAGGCAGGGCGGGGTGGGGGCATGTAGGCTGGGGAAAGGCAGAGGAGAGGGGGAAGGACCCTCAGCACAAGAGCAACATAAAGCAGCAACAAGATGGGACAGTTGTAAAATTGTGTCCAAAGGCCAGACCACATGGGCAAGGCTGGTTATGGCCTGGCCAGGTGACCAACAAAAGGGAGCTGGGAAGCTCTCAGATGGGTCCTGAGGGATCCTCATTGATCTCATTTGTCTCAGCTGCTCTTGAAGGTCTAAAACTTCTCTCATGAACTTATTTCCAGTACAGCATTCTGAAATCAGACCTTCAAATAATATTAGTTGTACTGCTGAGCCCTTAGCACTGTGCAGAGCTCTGAGGATACAGTGAGGGATCAAATATAGCCCCACCCATAGGAAGTTTACAGTGCTTGAAAATACTTCCATTTGACCAGAGGGTGACCTTGGTCAAGTTCCTTAATCTCCCTGTGTTTCAGGTTCTACATTTATTAAAATGGGGACAGTAATATTACTTATCTGCAGGGTTTTTGTCAGACTCACCTGTATAGCCAATAATATATTGATATAATATGCAGGATTCGGAGTGTGTTCATAAAAGCAGCTTTATTTTTGTCTCCTGTCAATACTTCAAACCTATTCAGAGGGGTAGTCCTTCCCCTGCCCTGGATGAAAATTCTCCTTTTAGGTAATAGAAAGCCTTTCAATCACTTGAATTAACAAACACAGCCTCAATCCAGTCATCAAAAATGTCCAATCCCAGACAATAAGCAAAACTCTGAACTTGTTTTAATGTCTTCTTCCTTCGTACCTCCACCCCCAGCCAAGGCTGAAGTGGGAGAGGAGAAGGGGAGTGAAGGGAACAGAAGGACCCTGCTTGCCTGGCCCTCTCCTAAGCTGGCTTCAGGGTCTCTGGGCCTGAGAGATGTTTGCAGCTGACTCCCTCTCAGGTCAGTGCTTTCACAGGTTCTCTGGAGGCATCTCTGGTTGAATGCAACCATAACTTGGGGAATACATCCTGCTTCTCCTGCTGTCACTACCCTCGTATTTCCTGCTTTTCTGGTGGTCCAGTGTATACATGGATTGCACGGGAGTCGATATGGCATCAAACTGATTCTATCCACCATGGGCCCCACGTCTGCTCAGAGTCTTTTGCCTGGGCAAGCACTAGGATCATAGGGCCATCTCAATGCAGCTGCTTCTTTACTTTTTCCATAGTCTCTTGCTCACCAGATTTCTCAGGAAGGCATCAAGAATCCAGAATCCAGCCCACTGTACCCTCCTCTCCCCATGCAGAGAGGAGGGGAGAAATACACCCTAATCCCTCCTCTGGAGGCATGGCCTGTGGGACCCCAGGCATCAAAAATCCCCCTCACGAAACCCACTCTTTTTAATTTCTAACCCTCTTTTCCTTTGTATCCTTGAAGTGAGCAAGGTGTTTCAAGAGTTTTGTAATCGGTTTCTAGACACATACTTGGAAATTCTGTACAAACTGACAGTTCTTTGGGTATTCCAGACAAGCATTCCTCGTTTCCTGGTGCCTCAGATGAAACATTCACTTAGCATCCTGTAACAGAGTGCTCAATATACGTTACTATTTTATATTATATATATATATATATATATAAAATTTTCTTCTAGTCTTTTATGCATGTATCTCTTATTTCAATGACCAGTATGCAACAGTGCCTTCTATTTCTTTAGCTAGCTTTCCTTGCCAACACATACTGAGTATCAAGGAATTCTCATTGAACCAAAGGCTACATGAGTAAAGGATGTATTACATTGTCATTACAATTCCTTAGAAAAGTCATCATTGCTTCACCACTGCCCTTTCAGACACATTTAATTCTCTGAAATTGGTGAATCAGAAAATGAAAGAGAGTGAAAAATAGACGATGTAAACTTCAGAAAATGGTGGCTTGGAGATGGATGAAGGCTAAATTAGAGTAGCTGTTTATTGGGTCCATCAGCAGGGGAGGAGGGCGTGACAGAATTCAGGGAACAGTAGAAACACTGGGATTTTCGGGAGAAATATGAAAACAGACGGCAAGTGGATGAATCAGTGCAAGGCGGCAAAGCTATCTATGGAGTGGCTGTGTTCAGCAAGGGCAGCTGAGGCAGGCAGCCCGCCACTGAGACTCAGGAAAAGAAAGACAGGGCTAGCAGAGAAGGCCCAGGAAGCAAGAGCAAAGGGAGGGCAGGAGGGCTTGATTGACAGACCGCTGACAAAGCACAAGGCAAACATATAAAGGGCAGTGCGCTAGATCAGTGCAGGGAGTTCCAGTCCCATCTTTGACACTGCTTTGCTCTGTGCCTTAAACATGTCTTTTGCCCTCTCTAGGCTTCTCTTTCTACATTTGTAAGTCAAAAGAAATGATCCAAATATTCTCTAAGGACCTGTATTCCAACCTTTGTGAAAACTCATCTTGCTTTTGTGGGCTGACTCTAAGTAAGGTATTTTCTATTTTCACCTCAGTGTATTTCTAGTACTCTGTTCCCCTGGATTCAGCGGGTCTCCTTTTTTAAAATTAAAATAAGAAGAAGGAGGAGGAGGGGGAGGAGAAGCAGGAAAGAATAGAAGGAAGGAAGGGAAGAAGAGAAAAAGAGAGGGAGGGTTTAAAGGGCCATCAGTCATTCATGCTTTAGCGCGACATTGCTCAATCAGAATTTTTTCTTATCACCCCTCATCTGAAATCAGTTACTTTGAGGGACTGGGCTGTGGATTAGAGGCAATTTGGGAGTGTGCTGCCCTTTGAAGAGTGGGAAAGATATTGGCGGGTTAATGCAGTGAGAAGCTTAGGGCAGCATTCATTTATTCTTTCTTTATACAAACCTGTTTTGAGCACTTAAAGCTCTAAGGGTTCAGTTGAGTTTAGAGCAGAAGAATGGGAAAGAATGGAAAAGCTGAAAAGCCTTAGCCTCTGAGGCATTGTGTATTGTAATGTTAATTACAGAGGAATAAATAGCTTGAAAGTGGGATTAAAGAGAAAGGTGAGTGCTGCCCTCCCCCCATTCTCTACCCCATCTTTGTCCCTCCATTCATTCATTCTACAAATATTTATTGAGACCCTACTATAAGTAGGGTCAATATACTCAATATGTTATTGAGACCCTACTATATAAGCACAGTGCCAGGGATAAAACACTTGAGTAAGAAGGAGTCCCTGCCCCTTGTTGAGCTTTAGTCTAGTAGAATAGACAAACATTAAGCCACTAAGCACACAGTTAACTATTGAACAATGTGATGAAGCAGAAACACAGGGTACTAAGGAAATATACAGTGGGGAGACCTGCACTAACCTGGAACGTCAGGACAGGCTTTTCTGGGGAAGTGATTTGAGCTGATCTCTGAAGAATGATGAAGAGTTAAAAGGATGGGGACACAAGAAGGAGAGAAGTAGGCAGAGAAGGTGCTGATGGAGAAGACAGAAGCATATTTCAGGAAGAGGGGAAGAAGCATGGTGTGATAGAGGGGTGGAAAAGTAGGCCAGAGGGAAGCTGTTCCTGGGGAGAGGTGAGTCTCAGCTGAAGAGGTTTAGAAGGTATAGAAGGCTCACGTGTGCACATGAGACCCAGCGTTGGCCTGTGCCCTCCTCCTTTTTGTTCTCACATGGGCAATTTCTCCACAGAGCTGACTTTACTCTTACCTCCTCCAGGTCGCCCTCCCCAAATTCTCCTGCCCTGGGGAATCAACTCCCTCCTCTGTACTTCCCTCTGCTCCTCTCCTTCCCACGTAGCCATCAGTTTGTAAGACTGTGTTCTCCACTCAACTGTCAGTCCTTTTGGACAGAGACTGGGTGTCATTTATCTCTGTGTCCCCAGTGCCTGGCACAGAGCCTGACACCAAGTGCCTATGGAAGGAAACCAGCACAGTGTGGGCAGCTTTTTGACTACTGATACAAAGCTTATAGGTAGAAGGGCTCTCGGACATTATCTTGTTCAAACTCCTCATTTTACCAATGAAGAAACTCAGGCACGGAGAACCAAAACCAACCACTCAAGGTCTTGTACCTGATAGGTGGCAAAGCCAAAATCAGAACACCAGTCATCTTCATCTTAGTCCATTGCTGTTTCTCCCACATCCTGACCTGTCGATAAAACTACTATCACTGAGAAATGTAAACATCTCCTATAATTGGCGTGCACAGGCAATCAAAAAAAGATATATTTATCCAATTATACATTCATGCAGCAAATGTTTACTGAATGTCTCCTGTGGGTCAGGCCCTAGGCCTAGGCTAGGGATTCAGAGTTCAGGAGCACAAAGTGTTCTCTTCACAGTGTGGTCAGTGCCTGTGGGATAAGTGAGCACACGTGCGTAAAGCAGCCAGACAATTTTAATGGCAGAGTAAGGTGACTTCTGAGACATGGAAGAATGAGAAAGGCTAATGGGAGAGGTGTATCTTGAGCTAAATGTGCGGGGCTCAGTTTCAGAAGGGAAGAACATGCTGGATAGAAGAGCATGAAGAAAGGTTCAGAGGAAGGATATCTTCTCACACATTCAGGGTGATGATAAGAATTAGCTAGGGCTTCCCTGGTGGCGCAGTGGTTGAGAATCTGCCTGCTAATGCAGGGGACACGGGTTCGAGCCCTGGTCTGGGAAGATCCCACATGCCACAGAGCAACTAGGCCCGTGAGCCACAACTACTGAGCCTGCGCGTCTGGAGCCTGTGCTCCGCAACAAGAGAGCCCACGATAGTGAGAGGCCCGCGCACCGCGATGAAGAGGGGCCCCCACTTGCCACAACTAGAGAAAGCCCTCGCACAGAAACGAAGACGCAACACAGCAAAAATAAATAAATTAATTAATAATAATAATAAAAAGTAACCACTTTAAAAAAAAAAAAAGAATTAGCTAACATTTATTGAGCCCTTACTGTTTGCCAGGCACTATTTTAAGAGCTACATGTGTTTCAACTCATATAGTTCTCTCAAACTCCATTTTCCAGATGAGGAAACTAAAGCACACAGAGGTTAAGTGACTTCCCAAGATCACACAGCTAATTAGTGGCAGAGAAGGGATTTGAATCAGGCAGACCAGCTACGGAGCCCTTAGTCTCAGTATTCTGCTCTACTGACTCTGTACGTTGCCTCTTGACAATATACAGTTGAGTCAGATTTGGAAAAAGAAAGTTGTTGGGTTTTTTTGTTTTGTTTTGTGTTTTGCCCCTTAGCTGAGTATTTACCAGGTACCTGAACCTGGCTAAGCTCTCTCACACAGTATCTCATTTTCCCTAAATGCCAACAACCTATGAAGTAAGTAATATTCTCATCTGTGTATGTGAACCTAAGGCCTGTAGCAGTTCCATAGCCTGCTTAAGGTCTGATGAAGGAGTTTGCATGTCCACCACAGGTGTTTGGGCAAATGCACCGGGAAATGGGTGTACATAAAAATGCATGAGCTGCAACGCAACATCACTAATTATTACAGAAATGCAAATCAAAGCCACAATGAGGTATCGCCTCACACTGGTCAGAATGACCATCATCAAAAATCTACAAACAATGCTGGAGAGGGTGTGGAGAAAAGAGAACCCTCCTACACTGTTGGTGGGAATGTAAATTGGTGCAGCCAGTATGGAAACCAGTATGGAGGTTCCCTAAAAAAACTAAAAATAGGGACTTCCCTGGTAGTCCAGTGGTTAAGATTCCACACTCTCAATGTAGGGTGCCCGGGTTCAGTCGCTGGTCAGGGAACTAGATCCTGCATGCTGCAACTAAGAGCCCACATGCCGCCAACTAAAAGAGCCCACATGTTGTGACTAAAAGATCCCACGTGCCGCAGTGAAGATCCCCCGTGCCGCAGCTAAGACCCAGAGCAGCCAAATAAATAAATAAATAAAAACAAAACTAAAAATAGAGCTGCCGTATGATCCAGCAATCCCACTCCTGGGTATATATCTGGAAAAGATGAAAACCCTAATTAGAAAAAATACATGCACCCCAGTGTTCATAGCAGCACGATTTACAATAGCCAAGACAGAAACAACCCAAGTGTCCATCAACAGATGATTGACTTAAGAAGGTGTGGTGTATATATATATACAATAGAATCTTACTCAGCCATAAAAAAGAATGAAATGTTGCCACAAGGATTGGATGAACCTTGGCAATATGGATGAACTTAGAGAATATTATACTTAAAAGTCAGACAGAAAGACAAATATTGTATAATATCATTTATAAGGGGAATCTAAAAAATAATACAGATAAATCTATATGCAAAACAGAAACAAACTCGCAGACATAGAAAACAAAGTTATGGTTATCAAAGGGGAAAGGGAAGGGAGGAGGGATAAATTAGGAGTATGGGATTAACAGATACAAACTACTATACATGAAATAGATAAGCAACAAGGCTTTACTATATAACAACAAGGCTTTACTATATATATATATATATATATATATATATATATATATATATATAACCGAATCACTTTGCTGTATACCTGAAACTAGCACAGTATTGTAAGTCAACTATACTTCAATTAAAAAGAAAATACTTGAGGTGGAGTGTGTCCTGGGGTACATATGGGCCTAAGGTCTCAGTGTGGGATAGAGTTAGGTTCAGATCCTGGCCCTGTTACTTCCCAACTGCGTCATAAAACCTCTCTGGGCCTCAGTTTTTCTCCTATAAAATAGAGGTAACAATCCCTGTGTTCCAAGGTCATTGTGAGGCAAATAAGATAGATATGTGCGTAGATGGGATCCTGGATCCCTGATTATTATTACTAAACCCCAAGGTTTGGTCCCAGTGTTATTACCAATTCTAACTCTCCTGTGAGCTCCAAAGGGCTTTTCAGGTGGAGCCTGAATCGTGTGGCAGCACCACAGGTGGTCTGCTGTGCCTCTCCACTCTCTGGGCAGAAAGGATGGAATAAAGAGGGTCATCCTCATGCAATAGTCACACAGTCTCCATGATTGCCACCATTTGGGCATCTGGGGTGCCTCCAGCTGAGACTGGAGGGCTGTGCACTTGATTTGCCTAGTTTAGTCCTGGACATCTGTGGATACTTTATGCCATGGGGCAAGAAATGATGATGCCACCTGTTAGAAACCATACGAGGGCAGAACCCAGCACATTTCTCTGTGGCCGTTTCCCTTACTCATAGAAAGAAGTGTTCTCTGGACCAGCCACGTAGCTGGGATCAGATTTCAAGGTCCTCCTAACTCAGTTACTCCCTGTTCCACAAACTCCTTGATGAAGTGTTAGATTTTAGTAGAAAGAAATCAAGTGAATTACGTAATGAATTATTGTAATGAGGGGCTTTTTTCCCCTTGCCCTTCTTTCTCCATATGTGAAACTTTGAGTTGTTTTTCTTGGTATGAATCAGTTCCTGAACTTTGCTCAGGAACATGTTTGACTAACCGGAAGGGGGAAGTACAAGAGAGTATTAGAGCCCCTGGGGCCAGGGAATAGAGGAAGTTTCACAAAAAGGCAGACTGAGAAAGGGGCAGCATGTTATAACAGGATGAGACCTGGGGTCTGGGTACACTTGGGGTTCTAAATCAGGCTCTGTCAGTTGCTACCAGAGTGAATTGAGATAAATGCTTTCACCTCTTCTTTGAGCCTCAGTTTCCACATCTGTAAAATTGTTGGGGTTTAACTATATCATTTATAAGAATTCTTCCTCTGACAGCCTATGAGGCTGAGGTAAACTCTGAAAACCACAATTTTACTTAGACCTTGCCCTGCTTACGCCTAGCTATAATGAGTCTTCAGGTAGTATATGAGTTAATCAATCGATGATGGATGGATGGATGGATGGATGGATGGATGGATGGATGGATGGGTGGATGGGAGAAAGGAAAATCTCTGCTCAGCTTTCAGATTTTAACTTAAGCATCACCTCCCTGGTGAAGACTTCTGTGACCTCACCCTAGCTGACCAACTTAACTGCCCCTCTGTCCTCTGTGTTCTCAGCTGGCTGTCTCACCTCCCCTCTGAGCTTCCCTTCATTCTGGCATTTATTATACTGTTACCTTGACTGCCTCTACATGGCAAACTATGAGCTCACTAAGGCAGGCTCCTGCTTTATTTGCCTTTGTATCCTCAGTGAATACCACAGGATCTGGCATATTGGATTGTGCAGGCAGGAATAGTGCTTCCCATTCTGGGTAGGAGACTAGGCCTGATGCCACCTAACCCTTCTTACCCTGAAATATTGTTGTTCCATTGGTCTGTGCCTCTGAATAACTTTATGAATCCAAGAAGCCTTCTCTGACCCTCAGCCCAACCTCCACCAGGGTTAAACACACACACACACACACACACACACACACACACACACACACACACACACACACACAGCCAACTCAGCCTCCTGTAAACATTTGTGCTCCCCTTCATTTCAACTCTAATCGCTGCTCTAGGGCATGTCTTATTCATGTAGCTTTGGCACGTGTCACAATGCCAGGAGCAGAGTATATGTGAGCAAATGTTACTGAATCTCGGAGCATGACTCAATGGGAGTGTATGTGGGGGTTGTGAGGAGAATCAAATTGCTTCATGATGGAACCGAAATACCTTTAAATAGCCACTTCCGTGCTGAGAGGTATGTGCTCATCACCTTTCTCTGAGCAGGTCAGAGTGTCTCTTTGACATAATCTTGTTAACTTAATTCTGGGGAGCAAAAGTAGAGATAACTGAAGCCACCTGCACCTGTCGTAGAGCAAGACATTGGTTTATCAGTCTATGATTTTTTTGTTTGTTTACTGTTTGCCACCCTCCCTGCCACGCAAACCACACACACGCTAGGCTGTAAGCTCTGTGAGAGCAGGGACCTCCTCAGTCTTTCTTGCCACTGATTCCCCAACACCTAACCCAGTTTTGTGCACACAGGAGATTCTCTACGTGGGTTCGTTGACTGTACAAGAGTAAAGGTGGTGCTATTAAAATTCCATGAAACACAATGAGATTGGCTTCCTTATTCCTGCATATTTTTCCATAAGCAGAGGAAATAACTAAGGTAAAGAGGAAGTAGTGGTGCTTAGTAATTGGTTTAAAATGAAAGCATTATAACATCCAGATAAAATCCAGATATCTAATAGGAATATGCGTATCTAATACCATCTACTTGCCGGGTAGGTGGTACGTAAGTTCTTTATATATGTAATCTTCCATCCTTACGAAAGCCTGGCCAGTTAGTTAATATTCTCCCCATTTTACCCATTTGGAAATTGAGGCTGAAAGAGGTTAGGTAGTTTGTTCAAGGTTGCACAGCAGTTAGAAAATGATGGAGCTGGAATTCAAATCTAAGTTGAATATAACCCCTACTTTTTTTCCCACCATTCTTCTACCCTCCCTCTATCTACCCATCAAACTTTTACTTATTGACCACGTCTTGAGTTTTGTTCTAAATTTTGGGGATACAACATTGAATTGGGACTCAACTTCCAGTATAAGAGAAACATTTAGGAATGTGAGGAGTGGAGCTGACATTTGTTGAACGGCTACGAATATGCCAACCACTGTTCTAAGTTCTTTACCCAGATTATCTCATTTAATCCTCACAACAGTCTTTTAACAGTTTTATTGCTATCCCATTTAATTGATGTGTAGCATGAGGATTCGAGAGATTAAGTCACGTGCCCAGGGTCACTCAGCCACTGAGCTGTGAATCCAGAACTCAAACCCAGACCAATCTAGCTCTAAAGCCTTGTTCTCCCACCGCGCCAGAGTCCCCTACCACCACTAATTCGCTATCTGCTTCTAAGACTGCTGAAGGAATGGGAATGTTTCTGCAATGAGCCCTTTAATAGGCCAAGGCATCTCCTCAGCATCTCTTTCCCTGCTACAAAGACCTGCTTCTCCCTGGGCAAAGCAGGGAATATATCACCCTTGGAATTTATAATGGCAAATGTCAGGTTTCTCTGTGTGAATCTCTATAATTGCTTAGTGGACGGTGGGATGAAGCAGACCCAGAGACATGGGCCCTTCTGCCTACTCTCCCCTTCTCCTCCTAAGGGCCCTGACATTGTAGGCTAGATACAGCTTGCTGTTTAGAATCAGGAAGATCCCACTTCACATGCCCATCCTGCCATCTCTGAGGTGTATGACTTTGGGCAAGGATAAGACCACTTTGTTTATTGTTATGAGGATTAAATGAGAAAACATGCACAAATCCAGTGGCGTGAGTTTCAGCATCCTGTTGATACCACTGAGGTCCCATGAACATTATTAGCTGCATTTCTGGAGCCCAGTGCCCCTGCCTGCTTTAGCAGGAAATCCAGTGTTGTACAGTGTTCCTCTAACTCAGATAGTTTCTGGGATCTCCAGTGAGTCTTACAAGTGTTCGTACACTGCTCCTGGCTTTCACTTGCCACCATACGAGCTGAACTGGGATTTCACGGTTTTGGGTCTCAGTCTAACTAGTTGCTGCTCGCTCCTAGGCTGGTACTTGACTCCTTTGAATACTATGTTTATTAGTGCCTCTATCTTCAGAGCTGGAAAGCTACGACCTGTTGAAATGAAAGGCCAATCCTGTAGCCCAGTGCCAGAAATTAACTCCCCACAGAACAATACTCACAGGAAGTGCTCTCTTTGTTATGCTCATTTCAGGGGTATCCCAGAGCTTGGGCTCCAAAGTGTTACTGAATTTAGTGACCTACCTCTTTTGAGTCACTCAAAAAGCTATTAATCTAGGTCATCTACTCAAGCTGCCAGAGTATCTGATATTGGTTGTGCTAGGACCCATCACTGCCCTCTGATGTTCAGGCTCTGTGGCTGCTTCTTCCTTCTAGACTCTTTCTTTCTTTTGGATAAATTCTCTTTGAAGCCTTCTATTGATCCTCTGCAGTAACTTCATCAGCCTCTCTCCTTTCTTCTCCCCTTTCTCTGCCTATCTCCTTCCCCCCACACATATATACCTGTCTCAGTTTATCAAATATGTCTGTGTACCTGTCAGAACTCCTGAAAAGGACTCAAGTTTGGGTTTTATTTTTGTCCACCTCAACAGTTCTGTGTAGCTCTGTCTGCACTTACCCGTGCTTGCTTTCTAAGCTGGAAAGGACAGTTGAATCTGGGACCTGGAATAACCAGTGGTTAAGAGCCAGGTGACCTTTCGAGTGTCTGCCTTCTATTCAAAAATGTGTAGCTGCTATGCAGCCATTACGTGTAACTCTTGGAGGTGGAGGACAGGGGCGGTCTTCCCAGACTCACTCGTCATAAGCACCTTCTCCCAGGTCCGGTTCCCCCAGGTCTAGCTGCCTGTTACGTAGTAAGTACCCTGCCCTGTGCCTGTCCCCTAAGAGGCACTTAATAGATGTAACCAACTCTCATTCCCCTAAAAGCTACTTGGAGGCTCCAGAAGGTGCTTTCCATTCTATTAACTCAACTAGAGGTAGAAAAAGGATCTTTCTCTGAACTGTTCACTACCACTTACTAACTGTGCACTTGGAGCACTTCACTTGAACTCTGATTGTCAATTTCCTCCTCTCTTAAATGGGAGTCAGCAATCCCTGTCCTGCTTACCTCGCAGAGACATTGCAATTATCAAGGAACGTGCTTAGAAAACTGTAGAGACACTAGGACAGGGTTTCCCCACCTCAGTGCTATTGACATTTTAGGCCAGAAAATATTTGGTGAGGGGAGCTGTCCTGTGCATTGTAGGCTTAGTAGCCCCGTGGCCTCTACTAGATGTCTGTAGCACCTTCTCCCTAGTTGTGACAACTAGAAGTTTCTCCAGATACTGTCAAATATCCCCTAGGGGTTAAAATTCTCTCTGGTTGAGGACTGCTGGTCAGGGGAATTCTTATGAATGTTGTTGTTGTTGAATTCAAATTCAAAGCAGAGTTGCCCCTCTGAAGAATGAGAGCTGACTTGAAGGCAGAGTAGGGCACCTTCTCGTCTCTGCGAAGAGGGAAGGGACAAGCCCAAAGGGTGCAGAAGCTGGTTTGCCCGATCTTGGCTACATCACTGAGGCACTCTGTTGGGTCAGGGCTAGGAAGATAGTTGAAGGGCAGACAGTGTTCGGCTCCCCATCATCTCCAAAGATCAGATCAACAAGCAGCCTAATCTGTGTGGAGCCCCTGCCTTCCTTCCCCATCCTGGAGGCCCCATTCTTGAGCTTTTAATTTGTTTTCACAGTGGTTTGAACAAATTGAATTTGTTAATTAAAGTGGTAAAATGAAATGCTGAGCATTATTGACTAGATGCTAATGCCATTAACGGGACCAAAGGAGAGGGACCCAGGCTGTCAATCAACGCACAAATCAGATAACAGAGTCCGCAGTACAGGCTGCACCTGAAGGCTGAAGGGACAGACCTATTTATGTGTTGTGTGATTTTGTCTTTATCAGTCAGGATCTGTAATTGCCAAGACGTTCTTTTAGCAAAGAGTTAACTCCCTTGTGCCAGGGCTTGTTCTATGTGCTAAGAATATTGATGAATCACGCAAAACACCACCCTCAGGAATCTCAGGGTCTGGTGAGGGGAAGATGTAAAGAGATGTCACTGTAGCATAGCAGAGGGGCTTAAGAATTCGGGCCCTGGAGGCAAAAGGCCTGGAGCTCAAATCCAGACTTGGCTTCTGACAGTCAGGTGACTAAGTGACTACGCCTTCAGTTTCTTTTTCTGTAAAATGGGGATGATAATAACAGTACCTATTTCGTAAGGCTGCCATAGGGATTAAATGTGATAATTCAGGTAGAATATTTAACACAGTGCATGACACAGGGTAACAATAATAGCCATTACATACGTATTAATGAATATTAGTATAAAGTTAAACACAGATTTGGGGAACAGTAGAGGAGAGAGGGATTAGATCTGCTTTGGGGAGATTAAGGAGTCTTTGAATGTGACATTTGGAGTTTGGCATTCCAGATGGAGAAATGGGAGAATGGCTGCAGAGAAAAGAGTCCATGCAAGGTTATGTACATATACAAATGCCCATTTTAGCTTGTAATGGTAGAAGACTGTGGGGATAGCCAGAGGCTAGGTTTGAATGACATCCTAATCTCATTTTCACCTCAGGCCTTCACAGCTGCTGGGTGCCCTACGTGGATTACTCCCCGACTTCTTCCTTTTTTCATTTGCAGCTTAAATGTCACCTCCTCAGAGAAGCCATCCCCAACCACCCATTTTAAATCAGATCATCCTGTTCTCTAATAGAACCCAGTTTTCTCCCTTTTACAGAACTTATTATAATTTATAATTACTTATTTTATCTGCTGTTTACTTAATTAAGCTCTGTCTCTCGACAGGCTATAACTTTATCATGGTAGAGACCGTGTTTGTTTTCTCACCACTGGATAATCAGTTCCCAGCATCACACAGGGTCTGGCACATATAGACATTAGTGTTTGCTGAATGGATGATTGAGCGATGTATCAATAATAGGCAGTAGGGCATAAGTGCTTTGACTTGCATACAACGCAATCATTTTGGTCAATGACAGATACATATTGACGAATCATTTATGAATCGAAAAGGGAACTCATACTTGCTGAGTGCCTACTGTGAGCCATGCACTTTGAATGCATTATTTCTGATTCTTCCGGTAACCTTAGTAGGCAGATATTATAGTTCCAATTTTAGGGATGAGGAAATTGAGACTCAGAAATTAGGTTATTTACCCAAAGGCACGACGCTGATAAGCGGCAGGACTGCAATTAAAACCCAGGTGTGTTTGCCTCCCACACCAGTGCTCCGGAAAGCCTAAGGGTCAAGAGATATCACCAAGGCCCCGGCAGTTGGGGCCGTGAAAGGGCTAAGAGACAGGAAGGGATGCCAGGGGTGGGCCAGAGGGCCGTGGGAAAATAGTTTTGCGTACAGAATTTTGGCAGGGAATTTTTAAAACCTCTCTTCCAGTTCAGAAGTGGTTCTAGGAAAAAAGGAAAATTTTGAATACTCTATTTACAAATAATTGGGTCCATTTGGACAAGTTCTTGGTTGTGAGTACTAAAATATCACTCTTAGTCATTTGCCCTGGAGTTCCTCATAACACAATGCCTTTTGAGCCTCCTGGAAGAAATCAAAAGCTCCGGAACACAGGATTGAAATCTGAATGAAGAGCTAATGGACGGAGCAACACCATAGCCATAATTTCTGCTTCTCACTTGTGACAAGTGAAGAACCACTGGGGGAAGAAGAAGCTGGAGTGATAGCTAGTGGACATGGTGTTTGGTGTGGGGGAGCTGATGAAGATGTTCTACAACGAATTGGGTGATGGCTGTATAACTCTGTGAGTAAATTAAAAAACATTCATTCACCCTTTAATGGGTGAATCATATGATATGTGAACTATATCTCAATAAATCTGTAATACCGTTTAAAAAAAAGAAAAAAGAAATGTCACCAGGTGACTAAGAACCCAAAGCAGTGAGGACTGTGGAAGATCATAGCAGTGATTGCCTGGTTTCTGGCCCCAGAGTCGTTTGGTTAAACTTTTTCAGCAGTTGCCTGCTCTTTGAGTCTGACAAGCCCAATTTAACTGTTAAAAATGTAAACTATATAATTAGATAATAGTGATGTGAAGTCTGATTTTATTTATTTAATTTCCGTTAAAGTCATCAAAACTGATTTATCGGTGACAAAAGAAAAAAAAGAGAGAAGGACAACCACTTCCAAATGTCAAATGTTTACAGGCAACTTAACAGATGCTGGGCTCTAGGGTAGCTGTTAGTGAATGTTATGGAGAGATAGCGTATACTTGAAACGCATAATCAGAATGTGGGTCTGTAAATACCTTTCTTTTTAAAGGCATACCACAAAATAACAACACTAGCCACAAAGGAAAAAAAAAATCTATACGTTTGACTAAGTAATAATTAAACTGAATAACTAAAGGCCTGAATTTACGATAGCTACAAAGCCATGAAGTGAAGCTGGAGGTGATAACAAATAATCATAACAATACTAATTGTTAAAGCTAATTCTCCGCTAGTCAGCCAAGTATCATCTTATCCGCCAAACTCCAAGGCTGATCATCTCAGCTCTCCTATTTTTCAGTTGTGGCACCTTGAAAAAGATGAACCTCTCTGAGGTTAACATTCTCCCCTGTACGATGGACTCAAGCCTTCTGTAGGCAGCCCTAACGAAGAGTGTAGACTGGGAATTAGAGGCTTAGATTTGGGTCCTAGCTCTGCTAGCCTCACTTCAAGTCCTCAGGAAAATCACATTCTCACTCTGGGCCTCACTTTACTGCATCTGTCAAGGAAGGAGGTGGGACTGTATGCTTGGTAAGACCCCTTCCAATTGTGGTATTTTGTGTTTTCAAGAGTACAAAGCTCTACCTAGATGTAAAAGATGCTAGGTTTTGTGGTCATCATTAAGGGAGATTGCCAACTACCTTATGATTCTAATTCGGACCGGATTTCCCAAGCTTTTCCTTAAACTTACTGAGGAACCTTGGAAAAGTCACTTATGCTGAGACTGAGTTTCATCATCAATAAAATAGGAGTAGGGCTTTCCTGGTGGCGCAGTGGTTGAGAGTCCGCCTGCCGATGCAGGGGACATGGGTTCATGCCCCGGTCTGGGAAGACCCCACATGCCGCGGAGCGGCTGGGCCCGTGAGCCATGGCCGCTGAGCCTGCGTGTCTGGAGCCTGTGCTCCACAACGGGAGAGGGCCACATACCGCAAAAAGAAAAAAAAATAATAATAATAAAATAAAATAGGAGTAATTGTGTGCCCTTAACATGGTTTTCTGAGAATATAATAAGATGAATAAAGGAAGGAGTTCTTTGCAAAAAAAACTGTAAATGCCTCTTCACTACTATTTGCAAATAAAAGAGTAGTAACATGATTCATTCTCATCCCGGTAGCCAAGAAAGTGTCATATGCAGACTGGGGGTGGCTTCTTCCACACCAGCAAGTTCTTAAACCTTCCTTGAGGGCTCAAAGCTGCCTCAGCCTTAGAATCAGGCACCAGAGTGCAATTCTCCCTAGCCGAGGGAACTGTAAGGGCCGCTCAGACAGCACTCCTACCACAAACCCGCATCTAGCAGCCTTTCCACGGCTTTTTTGGGCTCCGATAAGATCTCTGGGAAGGTTAGTCAGGCCTGTGGATTGTCCTCATAGAGGGTGACTTTCCAAAAGAGCATCCTGAGGAGAGGAAAGATATTGAGCAACTGCAGAAAGGCAAATGCTCTCACTTTACCAAAGAGGAGGTCGATTTCTTCTGCTTTTTATAAGACCAGAGAACGTGACTTTACTCCTGGGTGTGGGCTTCGAGGAACTCAATGAATTATTCTTCTACTACCTATGCAAAATCAGACCAGCTGAGAGATGGACTCAGGAGTCAGATAAACAACCACTTGCAAAAGCTGCATTGGAAAACATGGCTGAAGTGGGTGGCAACAAATACTCAACTCTAGAAACCTATCCCCCCACGCCCCAGTCACAGGCAGCAGTGGGGCAGAGCACAGAGAAGCAGAACTAAGTGTAAGCTCTCTGTAGATGGGCTAATTCCAGAGAGACAGGGAGCGCAAGCTGAGCCTCAACTGCTAGTTCTCCCCCCGTCATCATTGGATAAGTTACTCCTACTCCCCTAAGGAGACTCCAATAAGGTAAGGGATGCCGTGGGAGGGCGTTTGGGGGAAGCAGGATGTTATTCTAGTAGGGCTTCCTCCATGCTGAAACATATCCGTAGCCAATGGAGAGACATTGGAGTGTTTTGTTTTGTTTTGTTTTGTTTTTGCGGTACGCAAGCATGTGGGATCTTCCTGGACCGGGGCACGAACCCGTGTCCCTGCATCGGCAGGCGGACTCTCAATCACTGCGCCACCAGGGAAGCCCCATTGGAGTGTTTTAAGCAGAACAATTACAGAGTAAAATTTACTTTTTGCAAACAATACTCTAGGATATAAGTAGAAGATGAATTTGGATCCAAAGTATAATGGATATTGGTATAATTTCATGACTTCATAACTGCATAGCAGACTGTCAACCAAAATTGATTAATGAATCCGTAATACTGACTCATTTGAACTCTCAGAACTTAGTTTATTCAACATCTTTGTCGAACGAATGAATGAATGAACAATTGAAGTTATGAAATGGAAGGTTGGCTTTTAGAGACAAGGTGCAAGGCTTAGTGATTTTGATAAGCATACCAGAGGTATGATCGTAAAGGGGAACAGGGAGACGTGGCTAATATAAGAGAAGACAGAGTTGAGATCTCAAAAAACTTGGAGCCAGGGACTGAATAGAACAAAATGAAATTAAAATTTAGACACTGAGACTCAGAACTAAGGCAGCGGCCGTGGGAGAGGAACAATCTGAAGAATTCTTTGGAGACTGGTTGTGGGGATAAAGGTGACTAAAGTGTCTCAGAGGACTCCAAAGTTTCTGGCTTAAGGAACCAGGTGGGTGGTGATGCCCTTTACTGGGATAGGGAACACTAGAAGAAAAGCATTCTCATTCCATTCACCTATGTCTAAGGAGAACATATAATTTATCCTGCAAAATTCACTTTTCGGAGTGAAAGGTGGTACCATTAATAATGGCATTGAAACAACAGATCTACGTACTAGGACATGTGGTCCCCCTATCTTGCTGTCCTGATCACCGCATGCGCTGGTTCATTAATGCTGTCCATTACTAAGCCCCTGGAACCCTTCCTGATGAGTGACACCCTACCTGGCATGATGACTGGGTGTCCTCAACCCATCCTCTCCTCTCTACTGAAAGCTATGTTTCTCAGCCAGCCCCTAGACACATACATTATTGAATCATTCAGCCTGGAGTCTCCAGGGATGTGGAACCTATTCTCAATCCTTTACCATTAGATAAACATTAGGGAAAAGAAAGAGAATTAAACCTTTCTGCAGCTCCCCAGGGGCACCTACCAAAATAGGCTACCTCGTCAAAACAGCATTTAACTAAATGGGTGAGCAACGTCAATGAGGGAACCTGGGGAGGGAGGCAAGGGCTCCTGCTGAGAAAGCAGCTAGGGGAACCAAGAAGATGCTAATCAGCTTTCAGGCCTGGGACTAAGGAGAGCGGAGCTTAACCAAGGAAAGAGCCACCCCCCACCTCATCCCCTAGCCGGGCCACCAGCTCCCCTAGAGGCAAGGTTAAGTGGAGATGATTGGAACAAAATGGCAACAGTAGTTAATACGTGTAGTACTTTACAGTTTCCAAAGCAGTTTCCCTGTGGCATTTACTTTTAATCTCTAGCAGAAGCCTGAGAGGGAAACAGGGAAATAATTACTAACCCTATTTAATGATACTGGAAACTGAAGGTCAGAGATGCGAAGTAACTTGCCTGTGGTCACACAGGGCTGCCTCTTATTAGCACATAGGCTAGTTGTAGGAATGGGGTTCTCTAAACTCAGGAAGACATAGGTGATTCTTTGGGGAAGAGGGAGTAGACTCACAAGAATCAGGTCTGAGGGATAAAAGCTATAGTAAGCAAATTCCAACTTAATCAACGAAGAAGTTATCTGTCTATTAGGTAGATACGGTCTGTCATGTAAGGTAGTGAGCTCCTTGTCCCTGGATGAGTTTAAGCAGAAGTTGGATAACAGTTATATTTTAGGAGAAATTCTCTGTTTTAAATGAGAGGTTAAACTAATGATCTCTAAGACTTTCTACTTTCTAAGTATCTATTGAACATCTACCATTTGTACACGCATACATATATAAACATGCATATGTTTCATTTTTGGAACAACCATGCAAGGTAGAGATTCTGTTTAACTCTATTTAATAAAGGATAAATTTGACTCAGAGATGATAATACACTTACAATTTTTGATGCTCATTCAGTCCATTCGTTAAAGTAAACCACATGTATCCTTTGTTTAAAATAGTAAAGAAGAGAAAAGGTAAGTCTTTTTCTGGCATGTAAGATTACTAAATATTGTTTTTAAAACTTCTCTGTGTGTGTACATACTTATGTGTTTCTCTAGACTGCAATCAAACATTGTTTTTGGTTTTTTGTGGGGGGTTTGTGGCGGGGGAATCCTGGAGGGCTTAAAAAATTACCTGACGAATTTTACTCTAGAAAAACACTCATTAAAAAGGTTCACAGCAGAAAATAGCACAAAGGCAACCTTTGTCGTTTCTTGCCACAGCTAAGAAATTCTTACAGTTCTACAAGTGTCACTCTGTGTCATGCTTGGCCCAGACTTTTCAAAAATACTCTTAAACCAAGTTTTGAGATTCTTCATTTTTTAACCTGTATTTAGGCTAACTTCTATACTCGGTTTCCCTGGCAACCATGTAATTGCAGGAAACAATACCCCTCTCCTGGGTCTCATTTCCGGCAAGTATGCAAGAGAAAAATTTTTTGTCTTCATAACATTAAAAGAAGATCTGTGGTCTTTTGACAGCTGAAGAAATGTTCAGAAATATCATCCCCCCTTCTTACAAATTCAAGGAGTAACAGCACTTTTCCTTTTCTCAATGTTTCCTTTCCATTAATTTAATATAACTCTTTTATATGTAAAATCAAAATTAGGCTAAGGAATGCATTTTTTAAGTGTAAGAAAAGCATCGGGAACACCTTTTACTTCCTCAACCCTGTGGTCCGTGAAATTACCAAGGTTTAATTGAACTTGTAGAGCTTTTCTTTTGTGGAAGACATATGTACCATCCTGTTCACCTGTCTCTCCTCTATGTCTGGGGGTAGCCAAGCAGCAGGCAGGCAGGAAGGAGGCAGGCAGGCTGGTCTTAATGCTGGCGAAATCCCTGCTGCATGCTGCCTCGAGGTAGAGGTCGGAGGCCCCCTGAGCCGATGTAGCAAACCCCTTGGAGTCTCTTTGAAGAGTCATATAGGAAACCTAGGCTTCCCTTGGACTCATCCCCGTACTCTTTTCTGGGAGGGATGGGCTGACTTTACATTCAAGGAGACGAGCACCAGAGTGAGAGTCCGAAGGAAGGGAAGGTACATTCATTCATTCATTCAGCCAACAAATGAACAAGTAAACAAATATATGATGTGGTATCAGATGCTGTGAAGAAAAATGCAGTAGAGTAAGAGACAGATCAGGAAGAAGGCTATTTCAGGTGGGGTGGACAGGGAAATTTCTCTGAGTAGGTCACGTTTAAGAGGCCTGAACGCAGTGAGGGAGTAAGAGGATACACGGGGGAAGAGTGTTTGTGTACACTTAGTATCTGGCTTTAGCTGTACAATAGCCCTGTGAAAACAGAATAATTATTCCCACTTTTATGGATGAAGGAATCTGACTGGCTCCCAAACCTGCCATGTTGCTGCCTACAGACTTCGTAAATCTTTAAACGTGACACTGAAATGCCTTTGTGTTGGAGTTTTTGCTTAAGTTTTTGGGTAAACTGACATCCAAGGTCATTTCTAGGCATTAATACATTGGTCTCTATGTCTCTATAGCATCTTCTGGTCCCCATGAAAAAATGTGGAGAAAGATGCAAGTAATATTCATTGAGATGATAATTTCCTCATCCATAAAAAATAATATGGCTAATAGTATCCACCTTATAGGGTTGTTGTGAGAATTAAATTTGATTCTGTGTGTAAAATACTTAGCAAGCGCTAGCTTTGTAGTGCACCCTCGGCAGTAGTCGCTGATGTTATTGTTGATATCCCAGCTCTGCCACGAAATTCGTGTGCAACCTTGGGTCGATCCTTTAGCCTCTGGCAAAGTGCCTGGTTCATGGTAGACATTTAATAAATAATTATTGAATAAATGGTAGATCAAATGACTGAATGAGTGTGTTAACCACCATGGCCTTCGGTTTCTGTCTTATAGAGTGAAGGAGTTAGCTTTAAAAGTGATAATGACAAAATATTTACAACATGCCGTACACAAGCCCTCTCATATGTGTAATCCATTTTAATCAGCACAACTACCATGTGGGCATTCACCTATCAAAGTCCTTATCTGACAGATGAGGAATTTGAGGTTCAGAAATGGAAGAGGACCTGCCCACTGTTATAGAGCAAGTCTTAGTGCTATTATTCTCCATCTTAAAATAACTGGGAACATGGATTATTTAGCCATGCAAAGATTTGATTTGCTAAAATGAAGTTGGCTCTCCGGGTTGCCACTGTGCAGCTCTGCCCTGGACAAATAATGTCGAGAGGCAACAAAGCCTTAAAGATGGGGACCTTAATGGCGACACATCTGACATTTTTTAAAAATCCTGTTTTATCTGGGCCCATGCAGAGGGAGTAGAGAGAGGAGGGTTGGAACTGCCATTGGGTAATAAAGAAAGAAGTAGGAAATCTTCTCCAGATGGCAGAGTATGCCAAGCAGAAGCCTGGTTTGTGAATTGAGAGGAAGCCTGAACTAAGCCCTTAATCCCTTACACGTGTCTAGTCTTTTCAACTTTACAAAGCTCCGCCCTGAGTGTGATCATATTTGGGCTCAAGTGTATCAGGCTAAGTGGAGGGGGGCCTAAAGAGGTTGATGTAGCTGAAAGGGCACTCCAGAGAGACCAGCCAGACGTCCAGGTCTACTATCATGGGGGCTTGGTGCTTCCAGACCTCTAATTACAGCTCAATATATTTAAGCTGGACAGGAGACGGTCCTGCCCTGTGAGTTGGCACACATCTGGTAGCACTGCCCAGAGGCCTCTGCGTAGGCCCAGGAGACCGAGGCCACATTTGCCGGGTTCTTTCCTTGAGGCGATCTTCCATAATAAAATCAGGGAAAAGCCCAAGATAACAACGTGGTGCTGATGATCAGGTCTGATTGATACAAAGAAGAAGGTGAGTCATGAGGTTAGAAAGCTAGAGGATCTCTAGGAAATTAGGATTCGGAAGTGGGTCAAGGCAAGTGATTCCAGGGCAACCTGTAACGTAGTGATGGTGTTGGAGTGCCACATTTCAACACTGACAATTCTACACAGCATGTTGGGTGTCAAGAATGGAATAATGAGTAAATATACGTGATCTCTGCCTTCATGGAGTTTACAGTTAAAACAAGAATTAATTGAATATATAGTTATAAACCATAAAAGGTACTACAGATGAAAAGTCTTATCAGAGAACATAATAGGAAGACCTGATCTGATTTCCAAATGCAAGGGTGACACTGCTGAGGAAATGACTTTTGAGCTGAGATATGAAGGATAAGCTGATTAAACAAAGGATGCAGAAAGAAGGTGGGTAGAGATAACTGCTCCAGAAAAGAGAACAGTGGTAGCAAAGACCAAGGAGCATGAGGGAGTGTGGCATGTGTTTTGAACTGAAAGGATGCAAGTGTGACTGAAGCAAAGATACTGAGGGAAAGGTGAGGCTTGAGAGGTTGGTAGGGCCAGACTCTGCAGGGATGCAGGGCTTCTTAGGCCATGGGAAACATTTTAACCTTTTACCCCAGAGCATAGAGAAGCCACTGGGTGAGGAAGTAAGGATCAGCTTTGAATTTTAATGGTTATCTCTGTCGTGTCAAGAATGGACTGGGAGTACGCTAAGCTATGCACACTCAGAGACTCACCAGCCAAGAGAAGGCAAGAGAAGGACCCAGGTCTGGAGAAAGTTGGTGGTGAATGTAAGGCAGGTAGCAGAACTAATCTCAGCAACACAGAGTTCAGAACGTGGGTTTTGCAAATAGAGCAACTATTGAGGGCCAGGCCCTGGTCTGAGAGTAAAGAAGTGAAATGTCGCACAGTATAACCTCTCGGAACCTATCAGAAGTGAGAGGATTTTGCAGGAAAAGATATCATTTAGTTTAGCAAATTTGTGTACCAAACAACATGCTAGGTGTGTTAACTCTGTTGTCTATTATCTCATTTAAATTTGCACAGCCATCATTTGAGGAAAAGCTATCAATTATTATCCCAGTTTTACAGGGGAGTAAACTGAGGTTCAGAGAGATTAAGTGACTTGGCCAAGAGCTTCCAGTCAGTAAATGGAACCAAAATTTGTGCCAAGTCCGCTGGCTTCCAAGCCCAGTGTTCCCCTCTTTCACCACTCTCTTTAAAAAGTGACATCAAGGGCTTCCCTGGTGGCGCAGTGGTTGAGAGTCCGCCTGCCGATGCAGGGGACGCGGGTTCGTGCCCCGGTCTGGGAGGATCCCACGTGCCGCGGAGCCGCTGGGCCCCGTGAGCCATGGCCGCTGAGCCTGCGCGTCTGGAGCCTGTGCTCCGCAACGGGAGAGGCTGCAGCAGTGGGAGGCCCGTGTACCACAAAAAAAAAAAAAAAAAAGGTGACATCAAATTCGAGGAAAATAGTAAGCCCAAGGGACAAAGAGACCTATGGAAACAGCTGATTCTGTAACATAACTAAATTGCCATGGGATTCCAAATAGCACTTTATTATATTTTTGTGCCAAGGGTCTAAATCGAGCCCCAGGTCCATCTGACCCAACCATCTCCTTCCAGGAATACATATTAAAATTGGGGTGGAAGCCCAGAACAGTCAGATTCTGTCTCAAGGCACCTGTGCCAAGATTCCAGCTGACATTTTTAATTGAGTTCAAGCTCCTGTAAATGGGGATGCGCTAATCCGAATGTTGCTGAAGCTTTCATTCTTGCTGCTGTTGGAACGATGTGACTCTAGTCCACTCCTTCTCGCCCTGTATTGACTTCCCCCACCAGCCAGCAGGGGCTTCTCGCAGACATTCACGCCAAGGGAACTATACATTTTTAAAACTTTCTAAATAAACAGAACCCTAGATATTACTGTGATGGCTGGCTGACTGCGGTGGTTTTCTGGCCCTCAACTGTGGAACCACATCCTGAGCCACAGGAGAAACTCACATAAGGCACTCTTAGTGCTTAAAAGGCAGCTTGGGGCTTGAATCTCAGCATCGATCCTTATACCTGAGACACTGGAGTCTACTTCGCTGAGTCTGATCCCCAGCTCCCGTGTCAGTTTTGAGGAAACTGACGTAGTTGACACATTTGCCAAGAACCAGTTAGTTCCTTTGCCTTCTATCTGCTCGGCCAGAATGGCCTCCTTGTCACTCACTGGCCCTTCCCCTTCCCCTTCCATGTGGCTGTCACCCGTACCCTTTCTTGGGACTTCATTCTCACTCCACACACCCATACACTGTCTCAGAAGGAAAAACCTGTCTCAGGGCTTCTCTGTTTCTGGTGGCCTCTGTGTGTGAGCTGCTGACCCGCCTCCATCTAAGGGTGGATTTCCTACCGTTCTTTGTTGGGCAGGCACATGACGATGCAGGCAACGGCAGGAGGTGATAAAGGAACAAACCAACGGATGAGGCAGAAAGTATCTAAACCCCCAGAGTTCTCTCAGCCATTGCCCATGACTCCCGTCTCCATTTCTGCTACGTTAACACCACACAGCTACCACTGCTGCTATAACAGAGGCTGTGAGCGCCGCTGCTGCTGCTATCGCTACTAACACTTTTCTACCACTAATACTACTGTTGCTGCCGCTGCTATTAACATCACTATTACTTGTACTGCTACGATATACTATTATGATTTTACTGCTACCCCTTTTACTACCACTGCCACAGTGACGGCTAGCTAAGGCTTAACTGATGTGCCCTCATCAGTGATAACGCTGGCTATGTGCCTTATGTTCAGACACGGTCCTCTCAGTGTGTTTCATATAAAAACTCACTGACTCCTCACATTAACCCTACTATTTAGGTGCTATTATTGTCCTCATTTTATACATGAGGGAACTGGGGCACAGAGAAGTTAAGAAAGTTGCCTCAGACCACACAGCTAGAAGTGGCGGAGTCCAGATTTGAATTCAGACATTTTGACCCTGGAGTCCTTTCTTTCACATTATGCTATTTAGTCTCTAATAACAATAAGCTGCCTAGCTGTCCTGCTCCCAACTTTTATTTCTGAGAGTGGGTTCCCTCAACGCCTTCCACTTTCTTCCACAAAATGCAGTCTGACCATTTCTTCTTGCTAGCAGATAGACCTTAACATACCACTTCTGCCAAAGCCTTTATTGTAATTATTGTCTACATGTCTAGTTGCCTTACTGTCCCCTTTGGCCTTCTGTGCCCCTTCCAGTATGCTGCTCTGTTCAACATTGAGTTGTTTTGTTTTGTTTTTTTTTTACCGGTACGCAGGCCTCTCACTGTTGCGGCCTCTCCCATTGTGGAGCACAGGCTCCGGACGCGCAGGCTCAGCGGCCATGGCTCACGGGCCCAGCCGCTCTGCGGCATGTGGGATCTTCCCGGACCGGGGCACAAACCGGCGTCCCCTGCATCGGCAGGTGGACTCTCAACCACTGCGCCACCAGGGAAGCCCCAACATTGAGTTTTTATAGAGCAGAGATCGTGTTGACTCACATCTGGGGCTCCAGTGCCTTATATAATCCTTGACCTGCTAGGTATCAAATTAATTGATTAATGAATGAACAAATGAACCAACAAACAAATGACCTTGAGGCACTCCAAGTTCACCAACAACTGATGGGGCTGCCTGGGGAGATAGTAAGCTTCCCCCACCACAGATGTCCCAGCAGAACATCCAGGGTTCCTGAAGATATTGAAATAGATGAATTTTGAAGTTTCTTCCAAGTTTAAGGTACTAGAATTCTTCGAGAGGTACACATGAATGTTGAACGCTCTCTCCCCTCTGCATACTAGATGTATTGCTTTTGAACTCCTTATGAAATGGAAGGAAATTAGTTACATTGCTATTGATGTGACGTTGTCAAGTCAGATGCCTTTAGGCTTTCGGAAACCTCCAGTCAACACACTATATGATAGATAAGAGGACAGAGGCTCAGAAAGGTTAAAGCCTTGTCTAATGTGGAGCTGCGCCATACAGGCAGAGGAGGGAAAACAACGCTTCTGTCCTGAGTGCCATTCCAGGGTCTTGCCGTTCAAGCCATTTATTAGCAGGCTGTGGTCTTCCATAACCCAAACTGACTTCAAAAGGACATAGATCCCACCTCCTGTCTCTAAGTAGCAAAGCAGCTCAGCTGCCTAAAACTGAGAGCGACCCAATAAGGATTTGAGATCACCCCGGTCATGCAGTGTGGTCAACCACCTTATATCTTAGTCTAATCTCAGTCTCCCAAGGGCCTTGCTCTCCCTAAATTTGCTGTCTCCTTCTGCATGTAATGTTTCAGCTTTGAGTGGAATGTTGCGACAGGACTAAAGCCTTCCTCTTTGAAAAATCAACATTTTGGCAGCCCCTTGCTGTTCAGTTTCTGAAAGTGCCCGAGTCTGCCTTCCTCATTCATCTAACCACAGGAGATCATTATCCAGTGACAGAGTTCTATTCCACTATCATTATCCTGTAATGAGAAAGCCTCCTTGGATGGGGAGGGGCAGAGATGAAGTTGTGAGGGGTGGGTGGAGGCAGTAAAGATCCTGCAGACTTTGAGCAACAACCGTGCAGTTATAGGTGCCCAGTGGATTATGCCTTATGGCATCATGGTGGGTATATACACACGTACGTGTAATTTATGTAATATACAGTGGTGTGTATACACACACATACGTATGTAAGTATATTCATATAAAGATAACAGTTTCAAAGTGCATTAAGCATTTTGTTGTACAGCATTCATTTCTTCTTCTTCTGATAATAGCTTGGGGGAATCCTCAATCCTGAACTTGCTTAGGGAATCACTCAAACTTGTGGGTTGAGATGGACACGTATCCCCATAGTCAGAGATGAGACACATGACCTCCCCATGCATTAGTCGGTCACCTTTATTCCAACCTCTCAGGCTGCAGACTCATACTGTGGTTGGATATGCATACTGATTGTAATTTGTTGAGTATATGTGTGTGTATATATATGTATATGTGTATATATATATATATATATACATATATATAAATTGTTTAGTAAACAGTATTGGCTTTATGTGTCCTGAACTTATCTTCTTTGTTGCTTTTATAAAATCCCCAATTTAAAATACAAAACAAATGAAAAATACCTCCAAATTAGTTTGTTTCAATTAACCATTCACTGAGTGTGTTCTAAGTGCTAAAGAATGTGATATGCACTAGCAGTACAGAGATGAGCAAGACATGATTCCTTGGGTAAGTCTTTTGCCCACATAAGACCCTATCCATAAATTGGGAGCTGGGGAAAGTTGCAGGCCCACCTTGAACATTTTCAAGGCTCGGGTGACGGAATAGATGGAGGCCCACAAAGTATAATCTAAATATTTTGTTAAAAATCTACCTAACAAATTGTTAAATTATATACCTATCCTCCTACCTTGATAGATACATAATGAAAAAATGGAAAAATACTTGTAAAGCTATGATTTTTTTTAAATTAATTTAATTTATTTATTTATTTTTGGCTGCATTGGGTCTCCATTGCTGCTCATGGGCTTTCTCCAGTTGCAGTGAGAGGGGGCCACTCTTCAGCAGTTGTGGTGCACAGGCTTCTCATTGCAGTTACCTCTCTTGTTGCAGAGCTCGGGCTCTAGGCGCGTGGGCTCAGTAGTTGTGGCTCGCGGGCTCTAGAGCACAAGCTCAGTAGTTGGGGCGCACGGGCTTAGTTGATCCGTGGCATGTGGGATCTTCCCGGACCAGGGCTCGAACCCGTGTCCCTTGCATTGGCAGGCGCATTCTTAACCACTGTGCCACCAGGGAAGACCTGTATTTTTTTTTTATGATGAAAAGTTGGCAAAATATCAAAGAGGTCTGAATTTAATTCCTATTGTACCTGTCTGGATATTCTCTCGGCAGAGAGATGGGTCCGCAATGTTTGCATTAGTAACGCTTGGAGCCCAGAGTAGGGTCCCTATGAACCAGATGTGAGAATAGAATTGGAAGGTTGAATTCATTGATATCTCAGTTGTCCTGTGCTCTAATGTCAATGATACCTGAGAAAATAGGTCCTTCTTAAGACAAGAAATACTTCTGTTTAAAGAGGAGAGTTTGGTTTTGCATGCCCACGGATGTATGCACACAAATGCACAATTGCAAAAAACTGGAGCTGGGCTATGTGGCCAAATGCAGAATTCATTGAACGCCAGTTGTAACAGACCATAATGAAGTTAAAAGTAAATTGGACTTGAAGATGTATATTTAATCATGAATGCTGAGCACATAATACAGTGATATTAAAATATTCAAGCATTCAAATCAGCTCAGTGCTGGGGCTGTATGTTCTAAATCAAATGAAAACATTAAATATGTGCCCAGACCTATATTATTCTTCTAGTTCAAATACCATAAATCTTAAAGAGTTGAAATGTAGACAGCCAAAGTTATTTTTACAGTGCTATGCACTGCCTCTAGATCCACAACTGGCGATCCATCACTGAATCATTCCCAGTCTCTCTTCTTGACTTCTAGGTTCTTCTGGAACAATCAGAACAGTAGCTCTGCCAGATCCTTGAAGACTTTAGAGACAGACCAACCCCCCATTTTCAGGCAGGTAGCTCTTCGAAAGTCCCGGTGGCTCAGTGGAAAACTTCCAGATTTATAATCAGATGACTTATTTGCGGTGTGCTTCAGTCAGCTATGGGCTGGAAAGCCTTGGAAAAGCTACATAATCTCTCAGGACCTCAGTTTATTCATCTGTAAGATGGAAAAGTTAGGTCAATCTTTCTTTGCCAGGAGTATTTTATGCGTACTTATAACAATAATTGTTTTATACTTCTGGATCGCTTTTGCTATATGTTCATTGTAGAAAATTTTGCAAATACAGAGTAATATTATATCAGAGGAAAATATCACCGTTAACACCATCCCCAAAGATAATACTGTTAATAAGTTGAACATTTTCTTCCTGACAAATTTTTTTGGCATATCTGTGTGTATATATATATATATATAGTTAAAAACATATTATATGTACAGGTTTATATCATTTAACATTGTACTGTGAACATTTTACCACAGTATTTGGAATTATTTATAAATTCTTTAAATGATTAAATAATATTCCTTTGAAATGATATACCGTACTTTATTTAAAATCTCCTAGTATTTATAGTTGAGATGGTTCTAAATTGTTATTATTTTAAATAGCATGACAATGAATTATCACATCATTTTGTAACTACACAAGCATCATCCTTCTAAAGTTTTAAGTATCAATGAAATCTTATTGATCTCTCTAAATTCAGTGCCCAGTATGGTACCTGGAATAAAGCAAGACCTCTAAAAATATGTGCTGAATAAATGAATCAGTGAATGAGTGAGGAAACACCAGTGAGTGTCCGTTCTTCTATGACACTGCTTTCTCGGAGAGCATGGGGGCGGTTCTCTAGCCAGAGCAGACAGAGATAGGGTAGTGGTGGGGTTCTCTACCAAGGCAAATTTTTACCATCCTCCTCTCATGTCCACCTCCTATACTTCTGTCAGATAAACTTCCTCCCTGAAACTCAAGGGCCAATGAGCCTGTTTATTGGAATGCAATTTCTAAAGCCATTACTGGCTTTACTCACATTTTGCCTTTGCCACAGTCTACCTCATGTTGCATGTCAAATGGTAAAAGCCTTAATAAATAAAATGTTAATATCTAATTAAAAAGAATCATACTGGGAACTTCCCTTATGGTCCAGTGTGTGAAACTCCACACTCCCAATACAGGGGTCCCAGGTTTGATCCCTGGTCGGGGAGCTAGATCCCGCATGTATGCTTCAACTAAAGATTCCCCCGTGCTGCAACTAAAGAGCCCACGGGCTGCACCTAAGACCTGGCACAGCCAAAATAGATAAATAATTTTTTTTTTTTTTAAAAAAAGAAGAATGATACTGGAGCACTAGCAAGGATAGGGACCAGAGGAGGCACCTTGGTTGCATCAGAGAAGAGTAGGTATTCACACAGGCACTGGATAAGCTTCCCTTAAATGAGGTGGGCTCTGCCCCTCAAAGTTCTTCTCTGAACATAATTATCTTAAGAATAAGGATAATGATAAGTATCATTTGTTGAGCTTTTTAGAATATACTAAGTAATGCTCTACATGTATTATCTTATTTGATGCTTACAACAACCTGTAAAGAAAAAGAATATTAGAGCCACTGGAGGAGAGTAAGGAAATGGAGTCTCTGCAAGGTTACATAACTTGAGTACCGTTGGGATGGCTGAACTTTGTAGTGTTGAATGGCTGTATGGCTTGGAGCCAGACAGCTCTGGATTTTAATCCTGGCTCCACCACCACTTACAAGCTGTGTGACTATGGGAAAGTTATTTAACCTCCTTGAGGCTCCACCTGCTCCTCTATAAAATAAAGATAATAATAGTACCTAATTCATAGGGTTGTTGTGAGGATTAAAAGACATATAACACGTAGGCAGGACCTGGTATATAGCAAGAGCTCAGAAAATGTTATTTTATTATGACTACTCTTCTTATTATCATACTTATATTATTAATATTCTTTGGTAATTATGATGGCAATACCAGACTCTGGGCTGGGGCACTGGACATCCAAAAATGTAAGACATATTATGCCCGCTCTCCACGAGCTTCCAGTCTAACTTTGCCTCTAACTTTACAACTACAAAGCTAGTAAATAATAAAGCTGGGACTTGAACCATAGCTGTGGAATTTTCAAACGCTTTTCTGTTACCTACCGCATCCTTCTATTGTAACGTATGTCTGATATTATTGTCGTTAATAGTTTATGTCTGTCTTCCCCATAAAACTGAGGCCCTGGAGGTGGGAATTCTTGTGACTCCTCTTTGTGTCCCCAGTGCCCAGCCTGGGATCTGCCACAGAGTCAGGTCCTGAGTACGTTTGCTGTTATCAACCGAAGGTCCTATGTTGGGCCATCCATCTCCTGCTTCCCCAGGCCCCAGTCAGGACCACAGTTCCAATGTTTTTGTCCCTTTCTCTGTGTTCCATCCCCCCTCCCCCTCTCCCCATTACAATTCTGCAGTGAGTGATTCCCTCTGTCATCTCACCGTAAATTGATGACTCGAGCCTGCTGATGCACTGAGCCACATGGCTAATACATCAGCTAAATGGATGCCGAAAACACCACCTGCTCCTTCAGGCAAATGGCACTTTGGAAAATGGAATGTGTAATCAATAGAATTAAGCCTTAAGCAGAGCTCTGTACCCGTGGCCCAGTGCAAGGCCTTGGCAGGCAAACAGTGGGAAGATTTTTTTTTTCTTTTTTCAACTCTTTCAAAGCACTTGGTTTGGCCCTTGTTCAGCCAGCTCTGTCTACCTACCACGGTCAGCATGGTATCCTCAGCATGCTGTCTCTTCCCTTCCTGTTCCGCCTGAGTGTCTCAGTCACTTGGCCTTTATGTCCTATCTCTGGGAGACTTGGAGCGACAGTTTCCAATATGCTTAGTGAAGCACAGGCAGCTGGAGTTTGAAGCAAGGAGTTTGAAGTCAGGGAGGTCTGGATGTGACCTTCGGCAAAGACCCTCAACCTTTCAGAACATCGATTTCCTCATCTATGAAGTGACTGTAATTATTCTCACCTCATAGGGTGGTTTTGAGGATAATGTATGTGAATAGCATATGTGAAGGTGCTTTGTGAACTACAAAGCCACATATGAAGGTTAATCTCTGTTATCATTATTATTATTCCAAGGTATGGATAGGACCATAAACTCCCTTTATATTTCCCTTTGTAATCTACTTATCCAAGGAAGTGGGTTTTCAGATGTGGCTGAGAAAGCCTAAGATCGAGTAGCCAGCGGCCTGACTTGGTTTTGCTGTTTCTAGGATTATGGCAAAAATTAGAAAATAGAATCCATGAGCTAGGAGGGAATTTAGGGATTACTGGTGAGACTACAGACCTCGCTGTCTATCCTTGTTACAGGTGAGGAACCTGAAGTCCAGATGGAAGAAAGATTTGGCCAGTGTCACACTATGAATTAGTGGCACAGTGAGGAGTAGAGGCAGGGGGACTTGTCTTGGTCCAGGAGTCTTTCCACGAAGTTTCTGGCCAGAAAATCTTTAGGGGAGCATAGGGTGAGAAGACAGTCAGGGCCACGCCTCCTTAAGTCAAGAGTCTGCCTCTCCTTTCTCCGCATTGTGCTGGTGTCACCACCCTGAGGATATAGGTGTAGAGGAGCCCCTGCTTCTCAATGTTGTCTTCATCATTTACCTGGCCTTTAATTTTATGCAGCCTGGTGAGATCCCTTATGTTGCTCTCTTGTGTTAACTAATCCACTGGTTCTCTAATGGGAATGATTTTGCCCCCTACCCCCAAAGGACATTTGGCAATGTCTGGAGACATTTTTGATTGTCAAGATTTGGGAGGGACTGTGACTGGCATCTAGTGGGTAGAGGCCATGGCTGTTTTAAACATCCTACAGGGCATAATACAACCCCTGACAATAAAAAAATTATCTGGCCCAAAATATCAATAGAGCCGGTGTTAAGAAACCCTAATCTAGTCCATTTGTGGGGTTCTGCCTTTCTGTCTTTGGCCAGTACATCAGAGGTCTGTGAGCTCTCTGTGGACTCAAATGATGTCTTGTTGTAATTCCCTCAGTAGACTCAGTATAGTAGAATCTAAGCAAACATTGCACAGCGGGGAATGGATCGATGGGTACATGAATCAGGAAATGTATATAAGGGAAAGAGCGCAGGACCGTGAGGCAGGAGACCCAAGTTTGGTCAAAGCTTCACCACCAGCAGGGTAAAGTAAGAGTTGGATTAAATTGGTGATTTTCAAACTGTGCTTCATGGAACCTTAACAATATCTCACCCACTGCATCTGTTTTATTCTATGGCTTTTGAATTTAATTTCGTCTGTACAAAGGGTTCCACAGTTTTAAAAATTTGTAAACCACTGATATAGTTCAACCCTGAGGAGACTTTTAGGTCAAAATCTCTCTGAAGACTCCTCAGAGAAGGACATATATAAAAGTTCTATTTCTAACAAGCTCAAAGAACGCGTCTGTGACGACAGTTTATACTCTCCAGTCTTGGGTTGAGGACAGTGGCCCACCTGGCAACCTTCTGGTTTGGAGACTCTCCGGCTCCTTACTCTTCTTGTGGCTGTGCAGCAAGCAGTGAGTCTATGATTCACGTGGGAAATTGACATCAGAGAGGGGCAGGAATGTGCCTTAAGTCCTGCAGCGAGTCACTGTGGAAATCAGAATGTACCTGTGCTAATGCCCAGGTTGGGACTCTTAGCAAAACACTGGTCTGCCTCTTGGGAGGACAGTGTTTCCTTCATCTGTGGCACTCTGTCCACAGAGCAAAAAGGTCATTGACATCATTTCAGCAAATCTCAACATAGTCCTAGGAGAGTGAGGAAAAACAAACAAAAGAATGAACAAACAAATAAAGGGAACAAGTCATTCCTAGCTTTCATACAAAGGAGCTGGACTTCACTAGGAGGTGGGGAATGAGTCCCCCGCCCCCGCAGTAGGCCTGCTTAACTCTGGGCCCTATCAGCATGACCAGCAATCCAATAAGGCAGTATCCTGGCTGCGTCATTAGCTCATTAGGTGGAAGCAAGTGTCTGCATTGATCTGTTTATCTCCCAGGCCCGGCTGCTGGAGAAAGGCCAGCTGTTTCTCTGAGAGCTGCCTTTCCTCTTGACTCATCACAGAGCATCAGGGGAGTCTGCTCCTTTGTCCCTTTCAAGCTCAAGGTCACCGGAGTGCAGAACCGGAGTTACACCACAGTGGTGCCTTCTGAGAGCTTCAGACATTGCAACTCCTCCTCCATCCTTTTCATTTGCCCCTGCAGGTGACCCCCTTGGGAAATGCAAAAGGTAGGAAGTGCTTGGGTTTGCAAGGGGACAGATCTCCGTTTGAACTAGGCACTACTACTTGCATGCTACCTGTATGACCTTGGGGAAGTCATTTCCCCTCTGTGAGCCCCAATGTTCTCATTTGCAAAACAAGGCTAATAGCACATATAAAATCTCTGTGAAGATTCATTGATACAAATCTGTGAGTGGACAGACACAATGTCTAGCTAAGTGCTGGGCGCATAAGAAACACCTGCAAATCTTACCTGACCTGCCACTTCTGAGAAACAGTGTTTTAGGCAAAAGAAATAGTATATACGTATCTATCAGTCAGGATTTGCTCGTGGCATGTTTGTGAGAGTGATTTGAAAATATCTGGGAGAGTATAGCTATTATTACACAAATAATTTTGTTCATAGATGGCTCGTTAAGAATGGACAATATCAAGGATGTATGATTTTCTACCCTCGAACCTGCACCCCCTGTATCGGAAGGCAAAGTCCTAACCACTGGACCACCAGGGAAGTCCCTTACTTAATTCTTTTAAAAATAGGAAGTAGTTTGTTAAAACACCAAACATGTAACCTCTTAGTCATCAATACAAATGGGCCCTGGGTTGTGCTAGATGATGTTGGCAAAATATGATTTTCCAAACCACTGCAACTGCTTACTTTTTACTGGATTACATGCTCCCAATTTGACTAATATCCTGCTTTTCATTTTCTAATGAAATTTTCTTTTTATTTTCATTTCAGTTTCCTTCTTTTCATGCTACTGCCCAATTCTTAATTTACTGTAAATATACTCATTGTAGAAAATATATAAAAGTAAAATAATTTAAATTTATGTTGCTGCTAATTCCACAAGTCAGCATATGACCGTACTTCTCACCAACTTTTTTCTTTGTATTTTTATGCATTTTTAATACAATGGGTGTCATATTGTATTTTTCTTTTTTCACGCAACAAAATATCATGACCATTTCCCATGTTATTAAATGTTCTTCAAAAGTATGGTTTTAATAATCCAGAGTATGCATTTGAATAACTGATTTAATCATTTCGTCTTATTCAACATTTAGGTAATTTTCAATTTTTTACTATTATAGTTTAATGAACACTCTTGTACCTATGTTTGCATCTCTCATTATTTCCTTAGAACAGTGTTCTTTCAATCCTTATCAAAGACATCGACGATAGCTTATTGATCACTTTTAAAGAAAAATGACCCTCTCCCAAGTTCTAGGTTTGCATGCTGCTTTGTTAGAGTCTGGGGTACCCCCTGGTGGAGGTTACAGAACATGGCCAACATCCGTCACACATGCCCTGATAAGGGAATTCGAAGATTCTGGGTACACAATCTTTGGAATTTGGCATAGGCAAAGGACTTGTCTCTCATCCCTCCCCTCTCTGTTTCTCTCTCTCTCCCTCTCTCTCTGTCTCTCTCTGTCTCTCTGTCTCTCTCTCTGTCTCTGTCTCTCTCTCTCTCTCACACACACACACACACACACACACACACACACACACACACACACACACACACACACACACACACACACACACGTCCCAAAGCTACAGGAAATTTAAATGGAATAACCAAATGAAAAAAATCAAGAAAGCTCAGACCTAAAGCTGTTTTCAATTTGAAGCCAGACCCTGGCGGCCCCACCTCCCTCCCCTCTCTATACCTGCAGCACAACAATCAGAGGATGTTTCTTCTGTGTCTAGAGATGTCCTAGACTAGAAATCTGCCCATTAGGACACTAGATGGAGCCAGATGGGAAAGTTTATGCTCTAACTGCAGTGGAACAATTTTCTCTGCTCTTTCCTTTTCAGGAGCCATTGCATGATATGGCTGGTCTCACAGAACACCTATGTCTCTGATATTCTTCTTCGTTTGAGCTGCCCTCAATCAGTCATTCCTAAAACATTTACTAAGCCCTTTCCCTGGGTCGGCTATTAGACGCAGAGTTGAGTCAAACACAGTCCTTGCCTCCTTGTCGTGGAGGAGTTTATGGGCCAGTGGGAGAGGCTGCTGAGTTAAACTGATCTCTGTTTACTTTCCTTCACTCTTTCTAGACTCCAGGCAACTGGGCCCAACACATTGCCTGACCACGCAGGGACTTCTCTAGCTCCTTGCCTTTGTTCTTGCAATTTCCTATCTCAGGAAAGCCCTTTCCCTTTATTTCTTTGTATCTAAATCTTAACCTCTATCAGGCCCAATCCAAATGCTTCCTCCCCTGGGAAGCCTTTCCTGATTCTTCCCACACAGAATTCCTCTTTGATTCCTTTAATCCTTTAGTACAGCAGTTCTCAAGCCTTAGTACGTATCAGAATCACCTGGAGGACTGGATCCCACTCCCAGTGTTTCCAAGTTAGTAGATCTGGGGTGTAGCCTAAGAATTTGCATTTCTAACAAGCTCCCATCATGTGATTCTGTTGGTCTAGGGAACACACTATAAGAACCACCTGCTTTAGTGGTTTTGAGCGTTAACAAGTGCCGAGGATAGCACAGGTTGGGGACAGGAGAGAGAAACAGATAGGACAACACTTTGCTGTGCCAGGGCAGTGTGAAGAGTACTCCAGAAGCCCAAATACAGATGCGAGTACCTGCCCTTGTAGAGTTGGGAGGACCAAAAACTTCGCAGAGGGAGTGGCATTTGAGCTGGCCTTGAAGGATGACTAAGACTTCATCAGGAACAGAAAAGGTCAACAGCCTGTGCCAAGGCATAGTGGTGCAAAAAGCCGCAGCATATTTAGAGTCTGAGAAAAGATTTATTGGGTAAGGGACGTGGGGGAAAGGGGCAATATCCTTAGAAATGGGAGGGTGATAGCAGATAGCATAGAGGGCTTGAATGCCATGCTAAGTTTTGATTTCATCCTCCAGATAATGAAGAAATAATAAAGAAGTAAAACAGAAAAATACCATGGTAGAAATTTCCTTATGGAAGAATCAGTCTGATTGCAGTGGGGAGTTTGGACTGCCAGTGGCAAGACTGGAGGAATGAGACCAGTGTGAAGGCTGTTAAAATTGCCTAGGCAAGAAATGATGACAACTGGACTGGAGCATTGGGATGGAGATGACGTGACAGATTTGGAAAGTCCGTTGGGCTCAGGCTCAATCCTGCACCTCTGTGGGAGAAATGCAAAGGTCTCTGGAACCATAGCTCAGCTTTGCCTTCCTCCCACTCCTTTTCTGAGTCCCTACCCTTGCTGTCTTGTCTGACTGCTGTAACTAAGCCCTGCCTGTCTGTGTGCTGGAGTACACACCTCCTGAACTTCTCTGCCTCAAATCCCGTTTCTTCCCAGTGACTATGATCCTGGCTCTCTGTTTCTTCGTCAGATCTGTGTTCAGGTCTCTCTTTTGTCACACTAACCTAACTGGGGGCCTTAGCCTTGTCTCAGTTTTCTCATCTATCAAGGAGGGAAAATAATATTCCTGACCTGCCTTTATCACTGTGTTTTTGTGAGGATCAAGTACCATAACAGATGTGAACAAGTTTGATGTTTTACTGTGGCCATGGAACCGTCAGCTTCATTTGGAAACCATTTCCATTGACTAAGAATCTCCATTTTGATAAAAATTTGAGTTTCAGTTTGAGCAGAATCCTTTTATTTAACCTAAGGAAATTCAAGTTAGCAACCAGGAAAGTGTTTGAAAAGTAAGGCAAAAAGCACTGGAAATCAAAGCATCATTTAAGGAGTTTGAATATAATATGGCTACTTAATCATTTGATAAATATTTATTGAGACCTCCTCAACGCCAGGCACTATTCTTAACACTTGGGCTACATTGCTGAGCAAAGTGCATACTCTTGTGAAGCTTATAGTTTACTAGAGGAGACAGACAATAAACGTAATAAGTAAATTGAATAGGATGTTAACAGAGAGTAAATGCTGTGGTAAAAAGAAAAAGAATATGTAAGGGAATAGCTACCTCTTTTCTATGATATACCTAGATCACTGTTGAAGTGTATTATATAGATACATATTTTTAGTTAAATTTCCTTTAATTTTGCTTATTTTCCCATAATACATAATAATAATTGCATATTCATTAAATAAGACATAGAAAATGCATGAAGCTAGTGTGATGATGATGATCATGATGATAAATCATCCCTAGACCCATCACCCAGAGACAGGCATTATTATTACCTGGGTATATGTTTTCATCCTGAAATGAATTATATCATTTGCAGCTATGATCTCCCTATGTTCATTTCTTCATTCATTTAACAATGTTTTTTTCTTTTTTTATCATCTCATATACTACGAGCTCCATGCTAGGCATATGGAACAATAGAAAGGCACAGATTTTGGAATCAGTTCTTGCTCTGCCTTTACCAGCTCTGTGGCCTTAAGTTATTCGACTTCTGAGTCTCCATTTCTCTATCTGAAAAATGAAGACTGTGATGCTTTATACATCAGTGTTGTCATGAGGACTAAATGACTTTAATGAGCTAGAGCCTAGACAGTGCCTGGCACACAACCAGTACTTAATAAGTATCAATTTCCTTCTTCCCTTTTTGTCATTCAACAAGTACAGTACGTGTAGGGCACCATGCCAGACACTAAAGAAGACATGACCCTGCTCTCTTGGAGCTAACATCCCGCTGGGTCAATTATCTTAGGAAGACTTCCCAAAGCAAATGACGATCAGGCTAAGACTTGAAAGGTAAATAGGAGTTAGTCAGACAAAGATCTGGGGAAGAATGTTCCAGGTTGGTTTAAGAATCCAGAAGCCAGAGAGTATCAGGCATACTAGAGAAAATAAAGGCAGTTCGGGGTGGCTGGATGGAGCATAGTTAGGGGGTGATGAGAGCAGAAGCCACTCAGGACACCAGTTCAAGGCAACTCCTGAAAAATATATGTTCCTGAAGGAATTTTGGCAGGAGAATGACATGGTCAGTTGTGGATCTTAGAAAGATACCTCTGAATTCAATGCGGAGATTATTGGAGGCAGAGAGACCAGACAGGAGGCTATTGCAGTAATCAACATGAGAAGTTTTGGAGTCTTTAACTGGGGTAGTAGCTGTAAGAACGGAGAAGCAGACATTTTAAGGTCTGTTTATCATAAGATGCCATTGAGAGAGCTGAAAAGTGAGGGGAATCCAGAATGACACACCAGTTTCTAGTCTGAGTAATTGAGGGAATGGTGATGCTGTACCCTGAGCTGAAGACAACTCGCTAAAGGGAGGAGCAGGTTTTGGTGAAAAACTCATGACTTCAATTGACATGATTTTGAGGTACGTGTGGGACATTATTCTGGCTATACTGGGGTCATGTTCTCAAGCCAGTCCACGCCCAGGCCTTGCTATCAGACAGTCCACCTTTCTTCCCCATTTGGCCATGTGGCCCAAAGGTGGGTATTCCTGGCAGACAGATCTAGTAGAAGCCGTTTTGAGTGAAAGGGGTACAGAATCTGCATATCTGCATGGGTAATTGAGGTTTGAGGACCAATGGCAGAGTTTATAGAAACAGTTCATTTAAAAGTTGACCCTATAATTAATTAGGATAGTTGTCTAATAAAGATCAGAGAATGCATCAGGGTTTGGGTATCACATTTCCTGAATCAACAATCCCAACATGTTCCAATGAGGAATTTTTGCTGTTTTGGCAATTTGCATAAAACGTCTCATAGAGATTTAAAAATTATACGATCACTGGTTGTACATTTAACAAATTCCTTTTGAGGGAAGTAAGATTACATTCATTCATTCATTCATTCATTCTCCACACATTTACTAAGCAGAAGCTTGCAGCCAGGCCCTGTGCCCAATTTAGAAACACAGAAATGAGAGAGTCCCTGCCAGGGAAAGCTTCAAGTCTAGTTGGGAAAACAGGTGAGTAAACAGATGATGGCAAGTCAGTGAGAGAAATATTAGGATAGATGCCAAAAACAGGGTACAGAGGACAACACAGGCAAAGGGAGCCTTAAGGAAACTGAGGCTCATGGTATTAACTCTCCACAGGGCTGCTTTTGACTTTGAAAAAATCCTATTACTCAATATTTAATAAATAATTACTTCTTTTTTGTCAAAAGGTTATTGGCAAATCTCTGAGTAATACATTTGGATTATTAAGGGAAATCTGACACCTTTGGTGGTCATCAGCAATGTTCTCTAGTCTCCCAAAGCTGATAGTCAGAGAAAATGATCCTTGGAACACTGTTTATCCCTGACACCAAGACAATAAAATGGAAGGGGGAGAGAAAAAGAAAAATCAAATATTTTCTTCATGTTTAGAATACTAATGTTCTCCTTATGAAAAGGAAAATCATTTAAAAATATATGATGAAATCATTGCTGCCACCACCTTGTGAGCTTCTGTGTTCCTGGAGTATGTGGGCCTGAGGACTAGAAAAGCACCACATGCCCTTACTTCATATGCAGGAAGCAGTGTGTAGTAGTGAATTTGGAGTCAGACTGACCTGGGTCTTTGTGACCTTGAGAAAGTCACTTAACCTTGCTCAGACCCAATTCTTTCATTCACAAAATGTATATTTATATAATATAAAGTGTACCTCAGAGGATGGTCTTGGGAATTAAATAAGATAATATTTGGAAAGTTTAGTGCAGTACCTAGATTTTTTCGCCAACTTTATTGAGGTATAATTGTATATATTTAAGCTGTACAACTTGATGTTTTGATATATATATACATTGTGAAATAATCCCCACAGTCAAGCTAATTAACATATTCATCACCATACATAGTTGCCTTTTTCTTTTTTCTTCTATAAAGAGAACACTTAAGATCTATTCTCTTAGCAAATTCAAGTATGCAATGTAGTATTATTAACTATAGCCATGGTGCTGTACATTAGATCCTCAGAACATATTCATATTCTAACTGAATATGACCAACATCTCCTCATTTTCCCTGCCTCATAACCCCTGGCATCTACCATTCTACTCTCTACTTCTATGATTTTGACTATTTTAGATTCTGCATATAAGTGAGATCATGCAATATTTTTCTTTCTGTGTCTGGCTTACTTCATTTAGCATAATGTCCTTTAGGTTCAGCCATGTTATGACAAATGGCAGGTTTTCCTTCCTTTTCAAGACTGAATAATATTCCATTTTATGTGTGGTGTGTGTGTATATATATATATATATATATATATATATATGCCTCACATTTTCTTTATCCATCCATCTGTTGATGGACATTTCTGTTATTTCCATATCTTCACTATTGTGAATAATGCTTCAATGAACATGCGGGTGCAGGTATCTCTGCAAGATATTGAGAGAAGTATTCCATTTCCTTTGGATATATACCCAGAAGTGAGATTGATGGATCATAAGGTAGTTCTGTTTTTAATTTTTTGAGTGACTTCTATAGTGATAGTACCTATTTACAGTCCCACCAATAGTACACAAGAGTTCCCTTTTTCTACATCCTCACAATACTTGCTATCTTTTGTCTTTTTAATAATAGCTATTGTAACACATGTGAGGTGATATCTCATTGTGGTTTTGATTTGCATGACCCTGATGGTTAGTGATGCTGGGCATCTTTAAATATGCCTGTTGTCCATTTATATTTCTTCTTTCGAGAAATGTCTATTCAGGTCTTTGGCCCATTTTTAAATTGTTATTTGTTTCTTTGCTATTGAGTTGTATGAGTTACTTATATATTTTATATATCAACCCCTTATCATATATATGGTTTGAAAATATTTTTCCCATTCCATAGGTCATCTTTTTACACTGTTGGTTGTTTCCTTTGCTATGCAGAAGCATTTTAATTTGATGCAATCCCACTTGTCTATTTTTGCTTTTGTTGCCTGAGCTTTTGGTATCGTATCCAAAAAACTCATTGTCCAGATCAATGCTGTGAAGCATTTTCCCTAATATCTTCTTCTAATAGTTTTACAGTTTCAGGTCTTATGTTTAATCCATTTTGAGTTGATTTTTTTATATGGTATGAGATAAGGATCCAACTTCATTTTTCTGCATGTGGCTATCCAGTTTTCCTAATATCATTTATTGAAGAGAGTCTGCTTTCTCTATTTTGTGTTATTAGCACCCTTCTCAGGGGTTAGCCAACCTTAGGTGTATGGACTTATTTCTCGGCCGTCTATTCTCTTCCATTGGTATATATGTCTTTTTTATTCCAGTATCATACAGTTTTGATTACTGAAGCTTTGTAATATATTTTGAAATCAGGAAATGTGATCCCCCCAGCTTTGTTGTTCTTGCTCTAGATTGCTGTGGCTATTCAGAGGCTCTTGTGGTTCCATATGAATTTTAGGATTTTATTTCTATTTCTGTGAAGAATGACTTTGGAATTTTGATAGGGATTTTACTGAATCTTTAGATCACTTTGGATATTGTGGAATTTTTTTTTTACTAATACAAAATTTTATTTCCTGTGGATGCATTTTTTTTTATAAATCTAACCCAATTGCTCTTCATTTCAGTATTTCTTTCTTTTCTACTTTGAATTAGCATAATTTTGCACTTAACACAAGCAAATCAGATGAAAGGAAACTTATTTCGCTTTGGCATATTAAAAAGTACAGCATGTACCCACACAGACCAAACTCTTCAAAACAAAGTACAGCGAGAAGATGCTGAAAGACAAATTCTTTATCCAAGTTTATTCTCAGAGAGCTAGAATTCAGAAACTTGCTCTGCACCCCTGGAAGCAATACTTTATAGAAGAAAAATTGTTCTTAAAGTTTGATTTTTTTTAATTCTTTTCATTCTCTGTTAACGTAGCAGAGGGGCAGCCACAGGAGGGGTGAAATTCTGGGCTCTCCTCACATCCTCAAGCCATTTTTACCTCCAAACGATGACTGCAGGGTTGCCTCCCAGTCAATACTTTGAGCTAATCACACTCTCCCCATAATCCAAGATCCGCCTCAAATTCTACCCGTCTAATATATATTTTTAATATTTATTTATTTATTTGGCTGTGCCGGGTCTTAGTTGCGGCATATGGGATCCAGTTCCCTGACCAGGGATCAAACCTGGGCCCCCTGCATTGGAGCACACTCTTTTTTTTGAATTTTACTTTATTTATTTTTTATACAGCAGGTTCTTATTAGTTATCCATTTTATACATATTAGTGTATATATGTCAATCCCAATTTCCCAATTCATTACACCACCACCACCACCCCCGCCACTTTCCCCCCTTGCTGTCCATATGTTTTTTCTCTACATCTGTGTCGCAATTTCTGCGCTGGAAACCGGTTCATGTGTACCATTTTTCTAGGTTCCACATATATGTGTTAATATACGAGATTTGTTTTTCCCTTTCTGACTTGCTTCACTCTATATGACAGTCTCTAGTTCCATCCACGTCTCTACTGCTGACCCAATTTCATTCCTTTTTATGGCTGAGTCATATTCCGTTGTATATATGTACCATATCTTCTTTATCCATTCGTCTGCCAATGGGCATTTAGGTTGCTTCCAGGACCTGGCTATTGTAAACAGAGCTGCAGTGAACATTGTGGTACATGACTCTTTTTGAATTATGATTTTCTCAGGGTATAGGCCAGTAGTGTGATTGCTGGGTTGTATGATAGTTCTATTTTGAGTTTTTTGAGGAACCTCCATACTGTTCTCCATAGTGGCTGTATCAATTTACATTCCCACCAACAGTGCAAGAATGTTCCCTTTTCTCCGCACCCTCTCTAGCATTTGTTGTTTGTAGATTTTCTGATGGTACCCAATCTAACCCGTGTGAGGTGATACCTCATTGTAGTTTCTCTAATAATTAGTGATGTTGACCAGCTTTTCAGGGGCTTCTGGGCCATCTGTATGTCTTCTTTGGAGAAATGTCTACTTAGGTCTTCTGCCCATTTTTGGATTGGGATTTTTTTTTTTTTTTGATATTGAGCTGCATGAGCTGTTTATATATTTTGGAGATTAATCCTTTGTCCATTGATTCGTTTGCAAATATTTTCTCCCACTCTGAGCATTGTCTTTCCATCTTGTTTGTAGTTTCCTTTGCTGTGCAAAAGTTTTGAAGTTTCATTAGGTCCCATTTGTTTATTTTTGTTTATATTTCCATTACTCTAGGAGATGGATCAAAAAAGATCTTGCTGTGTCTTATGTCAAAGAGTGTTCTTCCTATGTTTTCCTCTAAGAGGTTTATAGTGTCTGGTCGTACATTTGGGTCTCTAATCCATTTTGAGTTTATTTTTGTGTATGGTGTTAGGGAGTGTTCTAATTTCATTCTTTTACATGTGGCTGTCCAGTTTTTCCAGCACCACTTATTGAAGAGACTGTCTTTTCTCCATTGTATATTCTTGCCTCCTTTGTCATAGATAAGTTGACCATAGGTGCGTGGGTTTATCTCTGGGCTTTCTATCCTGTTCTATTGATCTATATTTCTGTTTTTGTGCCAGTACCATACTGTCTTGATTACTGTAGCTTTGTAGTATAGTCTGAAGTCAGGGAGTCTGATTCCTCTACCTCCATTTCTGTCCCTCAAGACCGCTTTGGCTATTCGGAGTCTTTTGGGTCCCCATACAAATTTTAAGATATTTTGTTCCAGTTCCATAAAAAATGCCATTGGTAATTGGATAGGGATTGCATTGAATCTGTAGATTGCTTTGGGTAGTATAGTCAATTTCACATTAGTGATTCTTCCAATCCAAGAACATGGTATATCTCTCCATCTGTTTGTATCATCTTTAATTTCTTTCATCAGTATCTTATAATTTTCTGCATACAGGTCTTTTGTCTCCTTAGGTAGGTTTATTCCTAGGTATTTTATTCTTTATGTTGCAATGGTAAATGGGAGTGTTTCCTTAATTTTTCTTTTCAGATTTTTCATCATTAGAGTATAGGAATGCCAGAGATTTCTGTGCATTAATTTTGTATCCTGCTACTTTACCAAATTCACTGATTAGCTCTAGTAGTTTTCTCGTGGCATCTTTAGGATTCTCTATGGGTAGTATCATGTCATCTGCAAACAGTGACAGTTTTACTTCTTCTTTTCCAATTCGTATTCCTTTTATTTCTTTTTCTTCTCTGATTGCCGTGGCTAGGACTTCCAAAAGTATGTGGAATAAAAGTGGTGACAGTGGACATCCTTGTCTTGACCCTGATCTTTGAGGAAATGCTTTCAGTTTTTCACCATTGAGAATGAGGTTGGCTTTGGGTTTGTTGTATACGGCCTTTATTATGTTGAGACAGGCTCCCTCTATGCCCACTTTCTGGAGAGTTTTTATTATAAATGGGTGTTGAATTTTGTCAAAAGCTTTCTCTGCATTTCTTGAGATGATCATATGGTTTCTCTTCTTCAATTTGTTAATATGGTGTATCACATTGATTGATATACATATATTGAAGAATCCTTGCATCCCTGGGAAAAATCCCACTTGATCATGGTGTATGATCCTTTTAATATGTTGTTGGATTCTGTTTGCTAGTATTTTGTTGAGGATTTTTGCATCTATATTCATCAGAGATAGTGGTCTGTAATTTTCTGTTTTTTGGAGTATCTTTGTCTGGTTTTGGTATCAGTGTGATGGTGGCCTCATAAAATGAGTTTGGGAGTGTTCCTTCCTCTGCAATTTTTTTAGAAGAGTTTGAGAAGGATGGGTGTTAGCTCTTCTCTAAATGTTTGATAGAATTCACCTGTGAAGCCATCTGGTCCTGGTCTTTTGTTTGTTGGAAGATTTTTATTCACAGTTTCATTACTTGTGATTGGTCTGTTCATATTTTCTGTTTCTTCCTGGTTCGGTCTTGGAAGGTTATACCTTTCTAAGAATTTGTCCATTTCTTCCAGGTTGCCCATTTTATTGTCACAGAGTTGCTTGTAGTAGTCTCAGGATGCTTTCTATTTCTGCAATGTCTCTTGTAACTTCTCCTTTTTCATTTCTAATTTTATTGATTTGAGTCCTCGCCCTCTTTTTCTTGATGAGTCTGGCTAATGGTTTATCAAGTTTGTTTATCTTCTCAGAGACCCAGGTTTTAGTTTTATTGATCTTTGCTATTGTTTTCTTTGTTTCTATTTCATTTATTTCAGCTCTGATCTTTATGATTTCTTTCCTTCTACTAACTTTAGGTTTTGTTTGTTCTTCTTTCTCTAGCTCCTTTAGGTGTAAGGTTAGATTGTTTATTTGAGATTTTTCTTGTTTCTTGAGGGAGGCTTGTATTGCTATAAACTTCCCTCTTAGAACTGCTTTTGCTGCATCCCGTAGGTTTTGGATCATCACATTTTTATTGTAATTTGTCTCTAGGTATTTTTTGATTTCCCCTTTGATTTCTTCAGTGATCTCTTGGTTATTTCGTAACATATTGTTTAGCCTCCATGTGTTTGTGTTTTTTACATTTTTTTCCCCTGTAATTGATTTCTAATCTCAACACATTGTGGTCAGAAAAGATGCTTGATATGATTTTAATTTTCTTAAATTTACTGAGGCTTGATCTGTGACCCAAGATGTGATCTATCCTGGAGAATGTTCCGTGCGCACCTGAAAAGAAAATGTAATCTGCTGTTTTTGGATGGTATGTCCTATAAATATCAATTAAATCTGTCTGGTCTATTGTGTCATTTAAAGCTTGTGTTTCCTTATTAATTTTCTCTTTGGATCATCTGACCGTTGGTGTAGGTGAGATGGTAAAGTCCCCCACTATTATTGTGTTACTGTCGATTTCCTCTTTTATAGCTGTTAGCAGTTGCCCTATGTAATGAGGCACTCCTTTGTTGGGTGCATATATATTTATACTTGTCATCTCTTCTTCTTGGATCGATCCGTTGATCATTATGTAGTGTCCTTCCTTGTCTCTTGTAACAGTCTTTATTTTAAAGTCTATTTTATCTGTTATGAGTATTGCTACTCCAGCTTTCTTTTGATTTCCATTTGCATGGAATATCTTTTTCCATCCCCTCACTTTCAGTCTGTATGTGTCCCTAGGTCTGAAGTGGGTCTCTTGTAGACAGCATATATATGGGTCTTTTTTTTGTATCCATTCAGTGAGCCTGTGTCTTTTGGTTGGAGCATTTAATCCATTCACGTTTAAGGTAATTATTGATATGTATGTTCCTCTTACCATTTTCTTAATTGTTTTGGGTTTGTTTTTGTAGGTCCTTTTCTTCTCCTGTGTTTCCCACCTAGAGACGTTCCTTTAGCATTTGTTGTAGAGCTAGTTTGGTGGTGCTGAATTCTCTTAGCTTTTGCTTGTCTGTGAAGCTTTTGATTTCTCCACCGAATCTGAATGATATCCTTGCTGGGTAGAGTAATATTGGTTGTAGTTCCTTCCCTTTCATTGATTTAAATATGTCATACCACTGCCTTCTGGCTTGTAGAGTTTCTGCTGAGAAATCAGCTGCTAACCTTATGGGAGTTGTATGTTATTTGTCATTTTTCTCTTGCTGCTTTCAATAATTTTTCTTTGTCTTTAATTTTTCCAATTTGATTACTATGTGTCTTGGCCTGTTTCTCCTTGGGTTTATGCTGTATGTGGCTCTCTGCACTTCCTGGACTTGGGTGGCTATTTCCTTTTCCATGTTAGGGAGGTTTTCGACTATAATCTCTTCAAATATTTTCTCAGGCCCTTTCTCTCTCTCCTCTCCCTCTGGTATCTCTATAATGTGAATGTTGTTGCCTTTAATGTTGTCCCAGTGGTCTCTTAGCCTCTCTTCATTTCTTTTCATTCCTTTTTCTTTATTCTGTTCCACAGCAGTGAATTCCACCATACTTTCTTCCAGGTCACTTACCTGTTCTTCTGCCTTAGTTATTCTGCTATTGATTCCTTCTAGTGTATTTTTCATTTCAGTTATTGTACTGTTCATCTCTGTTTGTTTGTTCTTTAATTATTCTAGGTCTTTTTTAAACATTTCTTGCATCTTCTCAGTCTTTGCCTCCATTCTTTTTCCGAGTTCCTGGATCACCTTCACTATCTGTATTCTGAATTCTTTTTCTGGAAGGTTGCCTACCTCCACTTCATTTAGTTGTTTTTCTGAGGTTTTATCTTGTTCCTTCATCTGATACATAGCCCTCTGCCTTTTCATCTTGTCTATCATTCTGTGAATGTGATTTTTGTCCCACAGGCTGCAGGATTGTAGTTCTTCTTGTTTCTGCTGTCTTCCCTCTGGTGGATGAGGCTATCTCTCTGGAAATTTTAATGTTAATTCTTCCAATCCATGAACAATGGTTGTCTCTCCCTTATCTCTTTTTTCTTGATTTCCTTCATCAGTGTTTTGTAATTTTCAGGGTACAAGTCTTTCACCTCTTTGGTTAAGTTTATTCCTATGTATTTTATCCTTCTTGTTGCTATTGTGAATAGAATTGTTTTCTTAATTTTCTGTTTAGATAGTTCATTGTTGTGGAAGCACAATAGATTTTTGTACATTAATTTTGTATCCTAATACTTTACTTAATTCATTCATTACTTCTAAAAGGTTTTTGTTGTTGTTGAGTTTTTATATGATTAGACTTTTTTTCTAGATTTAAAAAATTGTACATGATCATGAACTAATGCATAACGTGACCACATTTGGGCAAGTAACTTTAATTTGCATTCATCTTTTCTGACTTCAGTGTATTCTATTGTATACCCACTGACAGTACATTCACGTACTCTGTATAAATCATTGAAAATTTTAGGATTTTGCTGTCATAAATAAGATAACAGGTCAGAGTATATTAAATTGGAAACATTTGAGAAATTCTGGGGTGAATGTTTGCTCTAGCTATTGCATCAATTGTGATTTATTGACACCAAATTCCTATTGATGTGGGGATGTAAAATGCTGGACTTTTACCAGTTTGATCTCTAGAATTCCTAAATGTATTTTCATAGTGTAATTCCCAAGGTACGTAGACTTTTTTTCTGAATCAAATAGACAGGGCACATATGGACACAGATAAATATGCTGAGACAAGCAATGTATCACAGAGTTTGGAATCCATTTGGTTGAGTTCAACAGATATTTATTATGCATCTGTTAGAAAAATATTCAGACCAGCATTTGAATCTTGAATCTTGAATCATGGTTTTATGTTTCATTACCCTCTGTAAGCCTGTTTCCTTACTGCTTGATTGGGAATAATGTTAACTACCCCAATGACTATTAATAAGGTTAAATTAAATAATGGAAAACAGTGGTTCTCACCCTTGGCTGTGCCTTGATATCACCTGGGAAGCTTTTAAAACATACTCCTTCCCCTAGAGTCAAATTTAGTTGGTTTGGTGTGGGGTCAGAGCTTCCATAGTTTTATAAACTCCCCAGGTGACTGTAATGTGCAGCCTGGGTTAAGAACTGAGATATATGAAGGTGCCTGGCTCAGTGCCTGGAATTTTCTGAGGAACCCTGACCTTTTCCTTTTACTTATGTGCCAGACTCTGTTGGGCACTGGGGCTAAAAGGTCAGACATACCCCTGTTTTCAAGATGCTTCCAGGTTCAAGAGGAAGAGAGACAAGGCAAGAAATCACTGCTCTGCAGTGTGATAGTTTCAATAAAAGAGATTTAGATAAAGAAGAGAAGCCATACCAAGGAAATGATTGACTGTCTCAGAGAATCTAGGGCATTTGGCATTTGGCAACAGTGAACTGGTATCACCATTCACTGTTGGTCACGTTTCCACCTAGACACATAACTGGGGTTTCAGTCTGGCTCTACACTAACCTACTTTGTGGATATAACAAAGTCTCTTTCTCTCATTAGTACTTGACTTTCCTCATCAATTAAACAACATCAACAACAACAAAAAGTGGTTCATAGCCCCTCCTGTACCCACCTTGCAAGGCTGCTTGGACATGAAAGAATGAACAAAAGAACATTTTATAATCATATAATTAATTATTCATATTCTGTGAGGGAGAACCACTTTCATATCAGCATTTAAACATAGTAAAGTTTCTTCCATCTTAAGACAAAAAACGAAACAAAAGAATAGCTACCTCAACCTCAACCTCTTCTCCAGGTTCTCTCTCTCCCTCTCCCTCTCCTTCCCGTTTACAGCCAAAGTTTGTTAAGAGTATTTACTAACCTTGCTGTCTCTACTTCCTCATTTCCCACTCATTTATCAATCCTTCACAGTCTGGCTTCTGCTCCTCTCTACTGAAGTTGTTCTGACAAACGTCATCAAATGCTGTTCTGATTTTTATTATGACTCTGATGACCATTCCCTTCCTCTGGAAACAATATTTTTCATGAACTTCTGTGACATAGCACTCTGCTTAGTGCCCTTCTATCTCCTTGGCCATACCTTTCCAGTCGCCTCTTCTAGCAACTGTAACTATTGTTCAGGTGCTGGAATTTATCGAGGCTCTGTCCTAGTCTGCCTTCTCTTTTCATTCTCCACAGCCTCCCTGCATGAGCTTATCCCCTCTCATGGCTTCAGTTATCATCTCTCTGTGGCAGACATCCAAATCTGTGCTTCAGTCCTTTGTTTTCTCTGGAGCTCCAAACCTTTCTATCCAACTTCCCACTTAATATCTCTACTATGGTATCCCATAGGCATGTCAACTGTGCTTTAAAACAGAGCTCATTATCTCTCTCCAAATTCGGAAGCAACCCTTCCTCTTATTTGTGCCGGCTCAGAAGCGTCTATGGCCATTTACTCCAGTTTCCAGAGCCAGAAACCCTCAAGTAATCTGTGACTGACTCCTCCCACCCTTTACCCTCAACAGCAGCAGGACTCAGTCACTCAGTCCTACAGACTCTGATCTTCCAAAAGTGTCCTCTTCCCCCTATTTCTCTACTTTACATGACCACCATGTCTTAACACCCTCTGGAACTTCCCATATTATTAAAGACAAGACTTTTAAGCTTGGCATACAAGATCTGGCATGATCTGGTGTTTGCCCCTCTTTCTAGCTCATCTCACTCCTCTCTTCTCTTTATAGTTCCTCCTGTAGATATACAGAACTTTTTAGTTCCCTTTTTAGAAACTTTTTAGAAACTTTTTATCTCTGGGTCTTTCTGTTGTCAGGAATACTCTGCTTTGCCCCTTTCATACTGTCCTAGCCAACTCCCACTTGCCCTTCAGAGTTAAGTTTACATGCCGCTTCCTCTAGGGCACTTTCTATGACTCCTTTAGTCTGAATTTATTGCCCTTTCTGTTTATTCTAATAGTTTCCCGTGCCTACTCCTTTCACGGGCTTGTCAGTAATTACCTACTTATCTGTCTCTACCACCAAACTTGATAGTAAGGATGGACCATGGTTTTTTTGTTCTTTGCTCTATTTCCAGTGGCTAGCATAGTGGCTGGCATATAATTGATGCCTAGTATATACTTGTCAAATGAGTGAATGAAAGAATAAATGAATGAATGATGAATAATGAATAAATGGAAATAAGAAGTGGTCTCTGCCCCCAAGCAGCTCAGTTTAGTGAAGATGGAGGCATAAGTACAATTATCTATAACAGAAGGGGAATAGAGTAAGTGGTAACTCAGTGCAAAGTACCAAAAAAAAGAAAAGGAGAAAGTACTTTTGATTGGCAAGATAGGTGAAGGTATTTCAATGGAGATGACATTGGAGCCAGCCTTTCATAAAATATTAACTATAATAATTTGGATGATAGTAAGTACTCTGTATGAGTGCTTATAATGTGTTAGGCATTATCTTAAATACCTTACATGTAATATCTCGTTTATTTCCTCCAATAACATATAAGTTGGTACTTTTTATTTCCAATTTATAGACAAGGACACAGAGAGGTTAAAAATCTTAAGCAAGTTCACCCAGCCAGCTAGTGGAGGAGCTAGAACTCCTCAGGGGCAGGAGCTGTGCCCTATTCTTCGTTTAGTTTCAATGCCTAGAGAAGGACCTGGCACAAAGTAGGAACTCATCCACAGTTATCAAACAAGATTAACAAGTTTGGAGATCTAATGTACAGCATGGTGATTATAGCTAATAATACTGTATCATTTATTTCAGTGTTTCTAAGAAAAATCTAAATATTTCACCACAAAAAAAGAAATGGTAACTATGTGGTGGGAGGAAGGTGGTAGCTAATGTTATGGTGGTAAGGTAATCATTCTGCAATATATAAATGTGATAAATTAATACCGTTTGTTGTAGGCCTTAAACTTACACAATGCTATGTGTCAATTACATCTCAATAAAGCTAGAAGAAATAAGACAAAAAAAAACAGTTGTCAAATGAGACAGTAAATGGGAGAACAAAATTTTTTAAAAAGCAAGATGAATGAGCTTGATGGGCTCAGAAACAGGTTTTTTTGTAAGGGATCTCACAAAACCGTTACACACACACACACACACACACACACACACACACACATGCACACGCAATTCTGTCCAGAAACATCCAAGGATCCTGTTTAATATTAGCTGACAAAGCTACAACCATGTCTGTGCTGACTCAGCTTTCTGCTCTGTTAGCAACCCTGCCTCCTGGAAATGAATGAAGGAAACTCAAAGACCTAGGAATGTTCTACTGATGTGGTATAGATTAGCTTTGGTAGTAAAGATTGGAAGGGATATAAATAGCGCACAACAAAAAAGAACTGCCATATGGACAAGTCTATTTGGTAAAAATACTTTAATGACAAGCAGCAATTATGGCCACCTCCTGTCCTCTCTGGAATGCCATTCCCTGGGGAATGCCTCAACACTGAAGCCAGTGGCCAGGGCACCCACGGGCAGTTTACTGAAGGAAAAAGTGCCTGTCAGAACTGTCATTCTTTCTCTTGCTTCTGTCACCCAATGACTTGTTTGTGAAATTCCTAAATTTGGTTGTGAACTGACGGTTTTGACAGTCTATCTTAGTGAATGTTTTTCTTAAGCTCTTGGGGGTCTGCATACTTTTCTGCATCTGGGAGATGTGGAAAGACTGTCTTCTTTTTAGGAGCTAGGGAGCCTCGTAAAATGTCTCTTAGAGAACCTACCACATCAGAAATCTTCAGTGAGAACTGCAGGGCCCTATTGCTGAAAAATAACTTTCTTTCCTTTGAGCCCCAACTAAAAATAAGTTTTAATTCTTTTAGTAGGATCATTTTAAAGAGCTAGTCCTGATAAATAATAGTGTTCAGTGAATTTCTTTTAGTTCTTGAACATTATGGTTGCATTTGACTTCAAATGAGAACAATGGTATTTAGTGGGTATCTGCTCTCTGCTTTACATAGCCAGGTTGCCTTTTGGGCAGCCTCATCTATGTGGAATTCAGAAAACTGAAGGTCTTTTGGGAGATGTCACAAGATCCCTAATTATTATGTCACAGATTGAGACAAAATTAAGGTTCATTAAGGATTAACTAGGGAAAATTGGGTCTATTTACTTCCTTTGTGCCAGTCTAGGAACTAAAGGTTTGATCGCAATAGTCAGATAGGGTCCATCAAGTTCAAACTTTTGTCACAATACTGGGAGAGAGTTTCAAAATTAGGTTTTATGGAAAAGGAAGAGGACTTAGAGAGAATGAATATACCACATGGAATGAGAAATGTGTACAGGTGGCCATATTAGAAACCTGAACATAAACATATCCCAAGGCATTTAGTAGAGTTCTGGTATAAGATTTCAATTCCCTCTCAATAAGAAATTTATGGAAACATGTGGCCACATGTTAAAGAATGGTATGTACTTCGTATGTTCTGTATCTCTCTTTTTACTATACAGCACATGCCTTTCCATCTCCCTCTCTTTCATGTGCAGGTGTTTTTGTCTCTAGTAAGTTGGTATTGAAAGATCACTTTCTAGTAATAGGAGTCTTATTATATGAGGAAAAAATTTAGTCCCTGCTTATACCTTTACTTCAAATTCACTTTAATTGTAGTCTTTAACAGTGGTGTTCCTGAGAAAGGTTTGCATTTCTTCAGGATGCTCTACAAAGTCCCCAGTGCTGATGAACCTTTTCAGGGGAAATGGTTTCTCCTTGTATGTATTTATAAGGCCTGCAGCTCTTTGTCTTGAATCTGAGCAGGCTGTAGCCAATGGTCTTAACTTTCCGTCACTGCTCTTGAGGTAGAAATGAGAGGAGAGTTTGCTTTTGAGCCTTCAACAGGAAGAGTAAATTCCTTATTGGGTCATGATATGACAAATAGACAGAACTGTGATCACCATGACATTTCCTGTGTCATGTTAAATACTTTATAAACACCATCGCAGACAAATGCATTAAAATTACCATACTCTCCGCATAGTCCAAACCCTCCAATTGCCATTCAGCCCTATTTACCTTGTTTTAGGCATACTCAAATAAGCATAGCTATTTTAGTTAGTAGCCTAAAACAGTTTAGAAGCAGCAAATGTAAAGAGAGTGGGAGGATTGCAAGAGTCAGAAACAGCTAGCAATACAACTGCATGGAAAAGCCATTGATCATTTATAAGGTAGCCAAACAAGGCAAGAGGCATAGTGATTTCAGAGTAGATGCAAAAATTTGTTTTCTGCAAAAGAAATTAGGGCAAAGTTAATTTATGTACAGCTTTGCCGATATAGGAACATAAGGGTATGATATGATTTACAAAGATTTTATTCAGAATACTCAAAACTAGTATGAAAGCTTTGAAATTTGCTGAATTGTCTGGAAACTGCATATATGGGGAAAGACTAACACTCTGAGAAAGTGTAGACCAGAGTAATAGACCTGGGTTTAATCTGCAGCTCTTCCTTTTTTTAGCTGTAGAATGGGAAAATTAACCTCTCCAAGCTTCAGTTTCCTTTATTGTACAATGGAAAAGTATTTCTAATTCATAGGGAGATGTGAGAACAGAATGAGATAAAATAAATAGAGGCACGAGGTCACTGGCCAGCTAATGCTCAGTATACTAAAATATTCTTATTCTCATAAACCTCTGGATCGTGTAGATTATACAAGACATTTGTGTACCTGTACCTGAAAATGCCATTGCAATAAAGCCATAAGTTCCTTTATGGGAATTTATTTTATTTTCAGGAAGATTCACAACTTGCCTATAAAACTAGAAACTTGGCGTCAGAGAGTATGAAGAGAAAAAGGAATCTTTTTTTCCAGACCTCTGTAAAAGGCAACTTTGTTAACTACTTTGTATGTCTGATTGTAAAGCGTTTGCCAGTCCATGAATTGGGGTAACCCTGTGAGAGCGAGTTGACCCGTTGTGAAGTGATGGGGACTTGGCATGATCACAAGATGTCAGCTGGGGCCTGGAGGAGTGAGTCACAATTTGGCTGAGGACTGCTCTCTTACAAGGTCAGGTTCAAGTTATTGACTTCCCCCAAATAACAGAAGGTCATAAGAAGAGTGGCTCCTAGAACAGGGGCCTGCACAAACTTTGGAGGAGGGAGAGGGGATGGGGCTTAGAAGTTTCACGGAAATTTTTAAAAGTCAGTGTTCCCCAACTGAGTGATACTCATCTGATGAGTGATACTCCTCCCTCAACTGATACTCATCTCACTCATATACCACACACACACACACACACACACACACACACACACACACTCACACAACACACATGCACACACACCTGCTCTTTTAACACTCCTTACTTCTGCTCAAGCGATTCTTTAACCTCCTCTTCTTGACCTGGCATAGTCCAAAGATTTGGCACTGGTTTCAGCTCTTCTGAAATCTCTTTCAGGATCCCTCAAGCTGGATCATGAGGCTCTCCACTGGGTCCCCAGAACCCTGCACTTATCACACTGCGACTATATCAAGAGACCCTCTAGATTCTAACTTTCTCCGTTATCTTAGCACCTACATTGTGACTAGAGCTTAGTAGATACCCAGTAAAGTTTATTTGAGCTGACTTGAATAAGAGTCGGGGTCTCCAAAGGTTGCAGACAAGGCTCATTGCAGCGTGCGGCTGGGGAGCGAGGAACTGTGTAGACTGCAGCTTCCTTCAAGCTGGTTGGTAGGAACTTTCAGAGCATCTTATGAGCAGGCCTTTATCCCTGCCTTGCTCCAAATAGAATGCAGTCTCATAGATTGTACCCACATCCCTGCTCTGGGGGCAAACACATGCAGCACCTTTAGAGCTTTTCTAAAGGTCCTCAAAAAGTAAACAGACAGAAATATGCATTTATTGAGCACCATAGTATGCCAGCTGATGATTTTATTCACACCATATCACAACCTGTGTGATATTATTAGGCCCCATCTTATAGCTGACAAAAGCCATACAGCTAAACACAGGTAGAGGGGATTCCCTTCAATCTCGAGCTCTCTTGGTTTTTTGTCACTTAAATCCCACAGGGAAAGGCAGAGTGGAATGTGAGCGCTAACAGTGAAGGTTGATGGTATAGGCTCAGTGCTTCAGAGCTTACAAAGTACTCTCCACATCTAAGGCTGCGCTGAATCCGCACGTGGTTCTGAAAAGCAGGCACTGTAGGGATCACCCACGTTGTCCAGCTAGGGAAGCTAGGTGCAGAAAGGTGAAGTAGCATCCCACATGTCACACAGTTCAGGCCATCTGACCTGAAGACCATGTCCCACAGCTCTGACAGCCTGGCAGGCTTTCACAGTTGAGGTAGACTCAGCTCAGATGTGCAGACCGTGGAGCAGTTTTTGCGGCCACAGAAGGAGATTTGTCTTCTTCAATCAGCTGGTGCAAAACGTGCTTATTTACTTATTTGTAGCTCACATCACTCCTCTACGGATTTACAATGATTTTATATTGCATTAAGCCACCTAATCATATAAGCTAATTAATACAAATAATAATTTCTTTGTTTTCATGACAAGAAATAACCAAATTGGTTAAAATTTTACCTCCCCTTACCTTCCTGACCAATCTGCTCTAGAACGACCTCCTCCCCGCCCCCACCCCCCAATCTACTGGCAGCATCACCACCAGCGTCCTCCCACAGCCTTTGTTCCCCATGGCTGTACCTCTATACAAGCTGTCTCATTTGTTTCTTCAACCTGTGAGCCCATCTCAGCTCTAAGGCCTACCTTCCTCACCCCCAATACCTTTCCAACCTGACTTAATCATCCCCTCTATAGAACTGCTGTTACTCTCTTTAAAAATGTATCGTCCCCTTTCTTATAGACAACCATCTGTCACGTGGTTTTCTCCCTGACAACCCAAGCTTGATGAGGGCAGGGACTCTGCCTTTCATCTCTGCATCCTTCATGGTGCCTAGCCTGATGCCTGGCACACAGCCATGACCAGTACATGATTTAGCTCTCTCTAGGCTAAAAGAGTTTGTTTTTTTTAGGTAAAATAGTATGCTTTATTTCTTTTTATGGGCAGATAGGAAGATAAAGTTTACTACTTAATATGAACACACTTGCCATTCCCACGGTTCCCACCCCTTTTTTAGGTTTTGACTCTAATTCACCTTCTCAGTGAGAGCTTCCCTGACTCCCCTCCCCAAAATTTTAAGTTCATCTCTAAAACCCATTATCTTCCTTCCGTGTTTGATTTTTTTCCACAGCTCTTATCACTTCCATAAAGTACTGTATATTTTACTTATTTTATTTATTGTCCATTTTCCTCAGTTAAAAATAAGCTCCATGAGAGCAGGAGTTTTGACAGTTTTATTCAATATTATATCCCTGGTGCCTATAACAGTGTCTGGCATATAGTAAGTGGTCAATCTATATTTCTTGAATGAATGAATAAATACTACTAGGTATTGTGTGTGTGTGTGTGTGTGTGTGTGTGTGTGTGTGTACGCGCACTACCCCTCATCTGCAGCAAGACACATGAAGAACCCCTGCACTTTGTCTCAGAACTGGGGTTCAGATGGTGGGTCGCAGGATGAAAGGGAGCTCAGGGATCTTCTACTTTGACGGAACTGAGTATGTGAGTGTGGTGTGGTATAGTAGGAGGTTTTTACTGTATCTTTAGATCTGCATTCATCAGTGCTAGGGGGATTGCTCTTCTATGAGTCATAAACTTGTCACATATTTTTAATCTTTTGGTCAGCACTTACAGATACTGTATGAAATTTGTGAATGCCTTTCTTCTCTCTATTAAAATTGGAAATTGTGCTTTATATCTCTCTCCATTTTTTGTTATGACTCAGCAATGGTCTCTTCTGTACTGTTATGTGAATTAATTACTACTACTACTATTACTACTGTTATTACCACTACCACCTCTATTTTTAAGCTCAATTTATTTAAAAAACAAAAACAAAAACAGTTCACCCATTTCTCCCATCCCCACTCTGGCAACCAGCAGTCTTTTCTCTATATATTTGAGCTTGGATTTTGAAGTTTTAAATTAAAAACAATTTTTTTTTTAGATTTACAAATATAAGAGAATCATATGGTATTTGTCTTTCTCTGCCTGACTTATTTTACTTAGTATAATGCCCTTGAGGTCCATCCACATTGTTGCAAATGTGACTGCCCAATATTTACAGCACCACTTATGAAAGAGACTCTCCTTTCCCCATTGTGTATTCTTGACTCCTTTGTTATAAATTAATTGACTACATATGTGTGGGTTTATTTCTGGGCTTTCTATTCTGTTCCATTGATCAAGATGTCTGCTTTTATGTCAATACCATATTGTTTAAATTACTATAGCTTTATAACATAGTTTGAAATCAAGAAGCATAGTTTAATCAAAAAAAAAAAAAAAAAGCAGCAGCAGCAGCATAGTGCTTCCAGCTTTGTTCTTCTTTCTCAAGACTGCTTTGGCTATTTGGAGTGTTTTATGCTTCCATACAAATTTAAGGGTTGTTTGTTCTTATTTCTGGGAAAAATGTCATTGGAATTTTGACAGGGATAGCATTGAATCTGTATATTGATTTGGGTAGTAAGGCCATTTTAACAATATTAATTCTTCCAATTTATAAGCATGTAATATCTTTCCATTTATTTGTGCCTTCTTTCGTTTCTTTCATTTCTTAATTTCTCTTTCTGGTAGGTCATTATTAGTGTATAGAAATGCAACAGATTTTTGTGTATTGATTTTGTATCCTGCAACCTTACTGAATTTGTAAATTCAAACAGTTTTCTCATGGAGTCTTTAGGTTTTTCTATATATAATATGTCATCTGCAAATAGTGACAGTTTTACTTTTCCCTTTTCAATTTGGATGCCTTTCATTTCTTTTTCTTGCCTAATTGCTCTGGTTAGGACTTTCAATACTATGTTGAATTAAAGTGGCAAGAGCAGGCATCTTTTTCTTGTTCCTGATCTTAGATAAAAATCCTTATGCTTTTCACCATTGAGTATGATGTTAGATGTGGGCTTGTCATATGACCTTTACTGTGTTGAGGTATGTTCCCTCTATACCTACTTTGTTGAGAGTTTTTATCATAAATGGAGTTGAATTTTTCTCAAATGCTTTTTCTGCATCTATTGAGATGATCATATGATTTTTATCCTTCAATTTGTTAATGTGGTGTATCACATTGACTGATTTATGGGTGTCGAACCACCCTTGCATCCTTGGAATAAATCACTCTTGGTCATGGTATGTGATCCTTTTAATGTATTGTTGAATTCAGCTTGCAGATATTTTGTTGAGGATTCTCTTGCATTTATGTTCATCACAGAAATTGGCCTGTAATTTTCTTTTCTTGTGGCATCCTTGTCTGGTTTTGGTATCAGGGTAATGATGACCTCATAGAATGAGTTTTGAATAGTTCCTCCTCTTCTATTTTTGAAAGAGTTTGAGAAGAATCAGTGTTAATTCTTCACTGGATGTTTGGTAGAATTCACCAGTGAAGCCATTTGGTCCTGGACTTTTGTTTGTTGGGAGGTTTTTGATTACTGATTCAATTTCCTTACTGGTAATCAGTCTGTCCCGATTTTCTATTTCATCCTGATTCAGTTTTGTTAGGTTGTATGTTTCTAGAATTTATCCATTTTTTTCCTGGTTGTTGAATTTGTTGGTGTATAATTGTTCATAGTGGTCTCTTATGATCCTTTGTATTTCTGTGGTACCAGTTGTAGTGTCTTATCTTTCATTTCTGAGTTTATTTATTTGACCCTTCTCTCCATTTTTTTTTTCTTGGTACTTTTTATTTTAATTTAAATTTTTTATAAATTTATTTATTTATTTTTTGCTGCATTGGGTCTTCATTCCTGTGCGCGGGCTTTCTCTAGTTGCAGTGAGCAGGGGCTACTCTTCGTTGTGGTGCACAGGCTTCTCATTGCAGTGGCTTCTCTTGTTGCAGAGCACAGGCTGTAGGGCGCGTGGGCTTCAGTAGTTGTGGAGCACAGGATTAGTTGCTCTGCGGCATGTGGGATCTTCCCAGACCAGGGCTTGAACCCATGTCTCCTGCATTGGCAGGCAGATTCTTAACCACTGTGCCACCAGGGAAGCCCTTGGTACTTTTTAAAAATTACTACTTGGTGCTCTTTTTTTCTTAGTACTAGGTACTGTCATAGAATGAAAACTGAAGGGCCTTACCAGCAACCTCACTGTTGCTATTGTGGTATTGTCATGTCTGGCTTTGGGGTAATATGTAGAGCAGTGGATATCAACAAAGGGTTATGTTTGTCATCTGTGGGACACAGAGAGGCTAGGTGGGCCTGAAGTTTGCACACAGACGCTGAAGTCAGTACTTGGGCAAATTACTTATTCATTCCGTGCCTTAGTTTTCCCATCTATATAAAGGGTATAGTACTCATACTTACTTTAAAGGGTTATTGAGTGGATAAAATCCACATAAAGTGCTAAGAACAGTAAGTTTTTAATAAATAATAGCTATTATTATTTCCCTCAATTCCAGAAACTACCCACATAAGGTACACTGATTCCACATTTTCTTTTTTTTTTTTCTTTTTTTTTTTTTGCGATACGCGGGTCTCTCACCATTGTGGCCTCTCCCGTTGCGGAGCACAGGCTCCAGACGTACAGGCTCCGTGTCCATGGCTCACGGGCCCAGCCGCTCTGCGGCATGTGGGATCTTCCCGGACCGGGGCACGAACCCGTTTCCCCTGCATTGGCAGGCGGACTCTCAACCACTGCACCACCAGGGAAGCCCTTTGTTGTTGATTTTATTGCATTTTTTAGTTGCACTCAAATCAGTATTTATCCTCAATGATTTTTACATTACTTTGGTTGGCTGTGTTTTCAAGACATTGCAGTAAATTTGTTAACAAACATTGTTGCAGTATGTATGTCCCTAAATTTTTACCATAAGTGGTAAATGTAAAAATAGAAGGCTTTCAACCCTAGAGATGGACTTCTTGGATACAGTGTGCTTTTTTGCTTCCCTCTTGCTGTGAGTGAGTGTCTTTGATAGAGTGGCTGGTGGGATGAAAGAGGCCGAATATTGAGGACCCTTGAAAACGACAGGGATTTTCAGCAAAAATTGTAACTCACAATGTATGATTCTACCTCCTAAATACCACTTTTTAGTTACCTAGACTCATGATTGCCTATTCTCTTCTGCATCAGCCCTTTGGGTAGAATGAAGGGTCTAATTTAATTAAGTCACTGGATTGTAATTATAATTTTGAAATAGAAAATCCTCCCAGGAATCTGATCATATTTATTATTGGAGAGACTCATGTGCCTTGCTACTGCAGTACTGCAGGCCAAATACAGCTCCCCACCTTATGAGAGTAGGGGAAGCATAAGCTAATGGAAGCAACAACACATGAATGTTAGGTTTGGTAATAATTCTTGAATTGAAGTTTTTATATCATGGCAGTTTCCCATTTTTTCTTTGGGAAATCAGAACTTGTCCTAGGTTTTTGTGGATAATAATAATAATTATTACCAATATTCGTTGAGCCCTTACCTCATGCCAAGCACTATTCTAAGAGCTTTACTTTTATTAACTTGCTGAATCCTCACAATTACCCTATAAAGTAGGGGTTTTTTTATATCTCCATTTTACATATGAGCAAACAGAGGCACAGAGATGTGAGTAATTTTCCCAAGTTTAAGCAACCAGGTATTGGTTGAGCTAGTATTTGAATACAGGCAGACAGCTCTAAAACTTTATTCTTAACCTTTACACGAAACTGCCCCCTGAAGATAAAGGCCATGCATCTCAGAAACGACCTGACTTAAACTTTCAGTTAAACATTTGGCATGCTACCCATGTCATGATCCATGCTACTCATAAAGCTTTAAAGACAAATACTACATTTTGTACAATGACAACAACCCATGGCCATTGATTGGTGTTTCAGCACAACAATAGTCATCTGCTCTGTAGAGAAGTTAAATTAATTAAGCCAGCAGTAACTCAGACTATTTTATCAATGCTGCATATTTTCTTTCAGGTATTTATTAGTTCCTCCTCATCTACAGTTTACTCATCGTCCTGCCAATCAGCTTCATTATAATTTCAGAAGCATGAGATCATAGAAGAAAAGGCAGTTTAGACATTATTTTACCAATGGGGAATCCAAAAATCAGGGAATGGAAACAACTTGTTTAGTGTCACATCTAGAGCTCCCTGAGGTCAGTGACTATATCTCATCTGTCTTCATCTCCCCATTGCCCAGCAAGGTCTGACTCCATAGGTACTCAAGACAGCACGTGAGGAAAGAAGGAATTGTGACAGTAGGTGAGGCATGAAAGGCAGGGAGCGTCCAGGACATGCCTCTAGATATGGGACAAATACTGAGCAACAGACCCAACCCTAGTAACACCAGTGGAGCCACCACCTGATAACCAAATGAGAGTCCTATGAAAGTCTCCCATTAAGCTGAGCCATTAATTTTTAAGATGAAGTAGGGAGCTTCCAATGGATAGGGCTGGGGAGTCAAGCCACATCATCAAGAAAACAGCTGGTTAGCACGAGCAACATTGCTCACAGGAAGCAAAGCCCAAGGCCCAAAGCTGAGTACCTGCTGTGTGCCTGGTACTACCCTAGATGCTGAACAGTACTCAGCCTCCTTGAAGGGGTCCAGGAGATGCAAATAGATCTCCAGACTTAGAGGGAAGATGAAAAGAGACCACCATGGAAGTGCAAGAGAAAGGGCCTTGGAATGGAGACCAAATCAGAGCTGCCATCTGATGTGGCATCTGATTTACCATCCAGGGAAACACATGCTCTGATAAAAGGAAGCACAAAATGCTGAAAGTGCATCTAGGAGTCACCAAACCAAGCCAGGAGGTGAGTTCAAAGCAGAGAGGCCAACTTGTACACAAGTAAGGAGGAGGGAACCACTCAGGAAACTACAAGCAATTCAGTATATCTGGAGCCAGGTCCTGCCAGGTGTTGGCAGGAGGGCAAGATGGCTGCAGAAGATGATAGGGCCCAAGCAGGGAAGGCCTCACAAGTGCCAGACTAAAGATACTGGACTTCATCCTGAACCCTGGAAAGGAACTTAGCAGGAGAATGAAATGCCTTTTAAGAACATTACTCTGGTCTCTGATGTGAAGGATCAACTGGAGACGGCAGGTCTGGATATGGAGAGATTAGAGAAGAAGGTGTTGCACCTATGCAGGCCAAAGATGATAAGGTCTAACCTAGGAAAGTGGTAATGGGGATAGGAGCAGGGGAAAGAGATGAGAGGGGAGATGAGGGCTTCTTTCAGTATCACCTGAATACTGAATACATCTCACTAAATGTCGGTGGGCTGTCCACAAACCTAGATATTGTCCTTTAGCCCTCTCTGTCATTCCACTCCTCGCTATCTAATCCATCACCAGTCCTTTCTGTTTTAACTCCTAAGTCCTTCTTCCCACCGTCTCCACTGTTCTCACTCTCTTCTAAATTATCACCATTTCCCTCCTAGATTTTTATAATAGCCTCCTGTTTACCCTAAATCCACCTGTGCCTTCCCCCCTACCACCACCAAATAGTCCCTATCCGTTTTCCTCAATACCACTGGCTTTTCTGTTTTTTATTTTTTAAAAATTTTAATTGAGATGTAATTGACATACAGCAAGCTGACAGTTGACATAAATAAGCTCTTTAAATAAACATTTAAAGTACAGTTTAAGTGTTGGCATGTGTATACACCCTTGAAACCATTACCGCAACCAAGATAATGAACAATATAACACCCCCCAAATTTCCCTCGTGTACCATTCTACATTACCACCAGCAGCGTATGAGGGTTCTAGCTCCTCCATTTCTCCAGTACTTCATATGGGCAGTCTTTTTTTAAATTGTAGTCATCCTAAAAGGTGTGTAGGGGTGTCTCATTATAGTTTTTTTTTTTTTTTTTTTTTTTTGCTGTACACGGGCCTCTCACTGCTGCCACCTCTCCCGTTGCGGAGCCCAGGCTCGGGACGTGCAGGCTCAGCAGCCGTGGCTCACGGGCCCAGCCGCTCCGCGGCATGTGGGATCTTCCTGGATGGGGGCACGAACCCGTGTCCCCTGCATCTGCAGGCGGACTCTCAACCACCGCGCCACCAGGGAAACCCCTCATTATAGTTTTAATATGTGTTTTCCTAATGACTAACAATGTTGAGCATTTTTTCATGTGCCTATTTGCCATCTGTTTCTCTCCTTTGGAGAACTGTCCAGATCTTTTGCCCACTTCTTTATTGTGTTGCTTGTTTTCTTATTACTGAATTTTGAGAATTCTTTATATACATATTCAGGATTCAAGCCCCTTATCAGATATATTTGCAATTACTTTCTCCCAGTCTATGCCTTGTTTGTCAATTCTCTGAACAGCTCTTTCAATGAACAGAAGTTTTAAATTTTTCATTGGGCCCAATTTATCAGTTTACTTTTTTATGGATCATGCTTTTGGTATTTTATCTAAGAAATCTTTGACTAATCCAAGGTTACAAAGATTTTCTCCTATGTTTTCTTCTAGAAGTTTGAGAGTCCCATGTTTGACATTTAGGTCTACGAGCCACTTTGAGTTAATTTTCATATGTGATATGAGGCATGGATAAAAATTATTTTTTCCCATATGGACAACCAATTGTCCTGGCTCCATTTGTTGGAGAGCTTGTTCTTTCTTCACTGAATTTCCTTCATATCTTTGTTGAAAATTAGTTGTCTATATATGACTGCATCTATTTCTGAACACTATCCTATTTCATGGATCTAATTATGCCAAAACCACACTGCCTTGATTACCGTAGGTTTATAATAAGTCTTGAAATCAGAGATTGTTAGTACTTCAACTTTGTTCTTTTTCAAAGTTATTTTGGCTATTCTAGGTCCTTCGCATTTCCATATGGATTTCAGAATTAGTATGTCATTTTTTATAACAAGCCTCCTGGGATTTAGTGATTTTTTTTTTTTTTTTTTTTGGCAATAGAAATCTCATCATGCCCATCCCTCTTTTAAACTCTTCAGTGGCTTCCCACATGCTCAGACTAACTCGCTTCCCCAGTTGTACTCCCTGGCTTAGAATGCTCTGAAGGGTCTAGACTCTTCCCTCCTCTCTGGTCTCATCTTTCTTGGTCCCCATTTCTGTACTCCAGGCACCCTAGTCTCTTTCAGGTCCATGAATGTGCCCTTGTTCTCTCATACCTCAGGGCCTTTACAAGTGCTATCCCCTCTGACAGGAGCACTCCAACCCCACTCCACTCACATCCCTTCTGCCTTCTTAACTCCAAATGTCTCTTCCTTATGGAAATCTTACCTAAACCCAAGCCCACCCTCAGCTACATCAGCTCCTCCTGTTAAATATTTTATAGCTCCCAATATTTTTCCTTCACAACATTTATTAAAGGGTGAAATCATATATATGAATTTGTGTTTATTTTCAAATGTCTGTAGCATGTAGATTGTCTTCGTATGGGCAGAATCTATGTCTGTTTGCCTAACTTTGTACTCCCTAACAAAATGCTTGGCATGTGATAGGTGCTCAAATACTGGTTAAATGAATGAATGAGGCAGGATTTTTGGAATGCTTAACCCTTTTGCTTCATATCAAGGTGGATCTGGGTCTTGGGGCAGGCCTGAGTTGATGGGCAGAGAGACCAGGAAAGACAAGGTTAACCAAGGGAGACCAGATCCAGGTTTCCTAACCATGCCCAGGGCTCACCCAGCCACCCTGCGTAGAGTCCAGTGTCTTAAGGAAGTCATCTCTGAATGATACATTCATTTGCAATAGTTCATGCACATGCATTTTCACTCAGTTTATCTTTGCTCTCTTGAAATAGGGCCTAGAGGAGAAATTGAGCAATAAACAAACAAAACTATTAAATTATTGTTTGGGAATTTCATCTTCCTTCTTTGTTCAAGCAACTGCTTAGCATAACTGAAGCACTCTTTGCTCTATTTTATTTTCTAGCAGTTTGAAATGAGGCAAGAGAAGTTGGCTAGCCCTATGACCTAAGGCTTTGTATTATGTTAGAAAATAAAACTGTATTCCATACATTTGGGGCTTGACAGAAGATCTCAGAAAAGAACGATTCCATGCTGGCAACCTGGGGTTTCTCCACACCTGCTCCTCCTTTCCTACCCCAATCCCCCACCCTTAGGAGCCAAAAGCCCAAGAGTGAAATCTCAGCTCTGAATTCTAGCTGTGTGGCTATAATCCAATATCTTCACCTCTCTGGACTTCTCATGTCTAATTTGCAAAATCAGGGTAAAAATTACCCCTTCTCCACCTATCTTTCAAGGTTGTTGTGAAACTTAACAAGATAATAATTAAGCTATACCAAGCAGCTATGATGCACCACCTGTTCACTTTACAGATGTGAATGTTAATCACAACAGCCTTCTGAGGTAGGTATTCGTTTTCTTGTTTTATAAATCAGGAAACTGAAGCTCAGAGAAAAGAAGGCAAGTGCACAAAACTGTGAAGGTTCCTCAATGCCAGGCTTATCGCTTAGACTTTATCCAAAGGACAATGTGGAAGAGTTAAATAGGAAAATAGTAAAGTCAGATTCAGTTTTAAAAAGATCTTGCCAACGTCTGTGTGGAATAAGGTTTGGAGGGGGAGAACATAGGGGCCTGGAAAATGGAAAGGAGAAGTATAATAATAACACGGTGGGTTACCATTTTCAAAGCACTTTTATATCCTCTCTATTATATGATTCTCACAAGAACCTTGTGAAGTAGGGAGGAAGACTTGATTATTGCCTTTTTAAAATATGGAATCTGCAGTCTACACATAGTGTAAGTACTTTGTTCCAGTGTCACAGAGCTCACAATAACAAAGCTGGGTCCCAAACCTAGAACTCTGGACTCCCAGTGCACATTCTTTCACAGTATTCCTCAGCTGCTGCAGGAAGCAAGCCAGTGTACTGCCACTGACCATGTGACACTGTCAGGTCCCTGGCCCTCTCTGACCTTAGTCCCCCAACTGTAAAATTAAAGGGTCAGCATAGACAGGCTTTCCCAGGTCCTTGCGCTCTGTCTTTCTGTATGCTCAACTCTCTCACTGGCACCTTCCGTCCCAGCTGGGTTGGGGGAAGAGGTGGGGAGAGATGAGCTCCAGTTGGCCAATAAAGGGAGCTGGAATGGGATGGTTTAGTTACAAAAGGTTAAAATCAACTTGCTTGATTGATTATGAATTTTAAGCAGTTTTCCTTCAGTGCAATCAGCACTCTCCCACCGTCGTCGCTCATTAGGGAAAGATTACCATTCCCGCAGTGATGGAGAATGTTTCCCAGCATTTGCATTTTGCATTCTACTCACTAAGCACCTTGCTGTCAGAATTAGGAGCCGTTTCTCCTTGCCTGGCCCCTGCCCCTCCTTCCCTGCCGGTCCTGAGTCCCTTGCTGGGATGGTGAGAAGGGACCCCAGAGGAGAGGGCAGAAAGGTCACGGCCATATTGACCACTGGCTGGTCCATGCGTGATGATCAGCCAGCCGGCCTCTGACAGGAAGATAGAAGCAGCTGCCTCATGGCCTCTTTCTCTCCTCTTCTAATTAGCCTTTATGAATATTTAATGAAATTAAGATGGAATTCAATCAGAAGTTTTACCTGCTGCATCTTCTTCAGGAGAAAGAAGAAAAATAAATGGCAGGATATTATTAGATTCCTCTAGCCACGGGGCAGAAGCAATGGGCCCTGAAATCCCTCTGACTCTCAGGTGCTCAGCAGCGTTTACTGCCCAGGTGCTTCTGCTAAGTCCAAAGGAATGCAGCCTTTATATTGGAGAGAGGCTGCAGTTTTCCATGTGCCACGTAGGCAAACAGATCTTGTCTGGAGAGGTGAAGCTGATGTGCTGGAGCACACGCTCAGGCCGAAGCTGCCATCTTAGAAACAGCCTTTTAGCAAACGCTCTCTCCCTCCCTACTAGGAGTCTCTTGGTTTTGCAAACAAACATTCTTTTTGCAATTATTAAATTAATTTATTTTTCACTGCAGAAAAATTATAGAGAATATCGAAAGTAAAACTCTCTCGTAATCCCACCACCTAGAGATAATGAGGGTTAGTGTTTTTACGTGTATTTATCTATCCACTCTAACCACTGCACGCACTCACATAATCACACAGTAATACCTTGTAACCTACCTCTTTAAAATCTTTTAATTATTTGTACACTTTTAAAGGTTACTTTCCATTCACAGTTATTACAGAATATTGGCTGTATTCCTCGTGTTGTCCGTACACCCTTGAGCCTATCTTACACCCAATAGTTTGTTCCTCCCACTCCCCCATCCCTCTGTTGCCCTTCACCCCCTACTGGTAACCACTGGTTTGTTCTCTATATCTGTGAGTCTGCTTCTTTTTTAGTATATTCACTAAATTTGTTGTATTTTTTAGATTCTACATATAAGTGATATCATACAGTATTTGTCTTTTTCTGTCTGACTTATTTCACTTAGCATAATGCCTTCCAAATCCATCCATGTTGCTGCAAATGGCAAAATTTCATTCTTTTCTATGGCTGAGTAGTATTCTGTTGTTTTTATACATACCACATCTTCTTTATCCATTCATCTGTTGCTGGACACTTAGGTAGTTTCCATATCTTGGCAATTTTAAATAATGCTGCTATTAGATGGACCACTGGGGTCCATATATCTTTTTTTTTTTTTAACATCTTTATTGGGGTATAATTGCTTTACAATGGTATGTTAGTTTCAGCTTCACAACAAAGTGAATCAGTTATACATATACATATGTTCCCATATCTCTTCCCGCTTGCATCTCCCTCCCTCCCACCCTCCCTATCCCACCCCTCCAGGCGGTCACAAAGCACCGAGCTGATCTCCCTGTGCTATGCGGCTGCTTCCCACTAGCTATCTACCTTACGTTTGGTAGTGTATATATGTCCATGCCTCTTTATCGCTTTGTCACCGTTTACCCTTCCCCCTCCCCATAGCCTCAAGTCCATCCTCTAGTAAGTCTGTGTCTTTATTCCTGTTTCACCCCTAGGTTTTTCATGACATTTTTTTTTCTTAAATTCCATATATATGTGTTAGCATACGGTATTTGTCTCTCTCTTTCTGACTTACTTCACTCTGTATGACAGACTCTAGGTCTATCCACCTCATTACGAATAGCTCAATTTCATCTCTTTTTATGGCTGAGTAATATTCCATTGTATATATGTGCCACATCTTCTTTATCCATTCATCCGATGATGGACACTTAGGTTGTTTCCATCTCTGGGCTATTGTAAATAGAGCTGCAATGAACATTTTGGTACACGACTCTTTTTGAATTATGGTTTTCTCAGGGTATATGCCCAGTAGTGGGATTGCTGGGTCATATGGTAGTTCTATTTGTAGCTTTTTAAGGAACCTCCATACTGTTCTCCACAGTGGCTGTATCAATTTACATTCCCATCTTTTTGAATTAGTGTTTTTGTTTTTTTCAGATATATATCCAGCTGTGGAATTGCTGGGTCTTATGATATTTCTACTTTTAGTTTTTTGAGAAACCTCCATACTATTTTCCACAGTGACTGTACCGATTTACTACCTTTTTTGAATATATGCTCTACCACTAATGCTTATCTATAGCACCATGTGTAATGACTTACTGTGATTTATTGTATAGATGCACCTTCATGTTTTTAACTGATTCCCAGTCATTGGCATCTCCATTTGGGGTCTCTGAAGGTGACTTGATGACTTTATGCAAAAAGTACAGAGCCTGGGCTTTGGAGTCAAATAGATGTGAATTCCAACCCAAACTCTTCAAGTTATTAACTGTATATTCTTGGGAAACTTAAACTCTCTAAGTCTCTGTTTTTTCATATTAAAAGAAAGAAATTTAGTTTTGAGGAATAAATGAGAATATATACAAAGCGCCTAGTACAATGGCTGACATAAATAAACGTCCAGTTTATGGTAACTATTTATATTGTCATTATTAATAACGCTCTGACAAATTTCCTTGTAGCTAAATCTTAACCACTTCATTAGGCTAACTTCCTAAGAGTAGAGCTGCCAGGGCAAAGGATTTGCACATTTTGAAGTCAGCTAAAAATTTTGAAAGCTCCTGCAGTATTTCTTTCTCACACCAGCTTCCTGATTTTGGCTAACATCTGGTAACATTTGGGGCTCTCATGGCCAGTGCATGATGAAAACTTTAAACAACTTCTTTCCCTTCCTTGGTCCTTGGTTTCCCCATCATAAGATGAAGTGTTGGACAGGGTACATTTAGGTTGGCAGATTCTCTCCCTACCTCCAGCAGCTCTGTCATGGCCCAGGCCACCCACTGGAACAGGCAGGTCTAAAGCCAGCTGAGCAGCCCCAACCGTCAGGCAGGTACTCATTCGTTCAGTGCAGGCTTCCTCTTTCACCAGGGTGCCCTCAGGGATGTTAGTGTCTGACAGACAAATAAACCTATAGGTGGCAAATGAACTCCAGAAGGTTCCCCTTTTCTGTCTATGTCTGTGCATATTTTGAAGGTGTGTGTTGTGGATCAAATTGTATCCCCTCCCCCAAAAGGTATGTTGAAGTCCAAACCCCCAGCACGCGTGAATGTGCCCTTATTGGGAAACAGAGTCTTTGCAGATGTAATCAAGTTATGATGAGATCAAACTGGATTAGAGTGAGCCATAAATTCACTGACTGGTTTCCTTATAAGAGGGCCATGTGAATATACAGACACGGTGACACCCAGGGAAAATGTCATGTGACAAAGGCAGAGATTGGAGTAATGCTGCCATAAACCAAGGGACTTCAAGGATTGCTGCCAACAACCAGAAGCTGGAAGAGGCAAGGAAAATACTTCCCTAGAAGCTCTGGAAGGAACATGGCCCTGTAAGCCCCTTGATATCCAATTTCTAGCCTCTAGAACTGTGAGAGAATAAATTTCTGTTGCTTTTAGTCACGTAGCTTGTGATCATTTATTATGGAAGCCCTGGAAAACTAGTACAGTGTAGATTCTAATTTTTATTTCTCCTTCCTTATTAGAGTACAAGCTATTAATTCCTAGGGTCATTTCTGGAGTTAGCATGACACAATGAGAAAAGTTCAGGGCTGGGAATCTGACTGTCCTAGCTAAAAACTGGGAGTGTAACAAAATTTCTCTGCAGTGCCTGTGCTAGGTAATACCTTCTTCTTCCAGTCACCAAATTTCATGCCTGGTCAGTGTGTTGCTTCCCTCAGTCAGCCCAGTAAGGCTGAAGCCTAATCTTAATTTAAGATAGATTCTCCCCTGGCAGTAGAACTAAAACAGGAATCTGTCCTATGGCCAAATGTCCCTAAGACAACTATAGGCACACTAAACTAAAATGATCTCTTTATGTGTCTATGTCCCCCACCTGATTAGAGGCTTCTCAATGCCAGGGGCCATGTTTGATTCATTATTCAGACATCAAAATCCAACTCAGTGTCTCGTCCAAAATATGTGCTCGATGTAAGTTTTTAGAAGAGAGTATTCAGAGAATGGGGTCTTGTGCTTTTGGTTCTGTTGTTTCAGTTCCTTGAGTTTAGCTTTCTTCTGATACTTTGCTTGTGTTTTTGACCAGCCTTGACCTGACCCCTAGAATTTTACTGACCTGATCAACCCTATGATTTTTATTTATTCGAATACATTTAGTAAGTAATGAGATAATAATGATAATATCTGCCATTTATGGAACATTACTCCATGGTAGGCATCATGACACTATGATAGGTATGAATCTTGGTCTGCAAACTTAGGAGTACAAGAAATATATTTACTGTTATATTAAAAACATTTCAATTGAACTTGTATCCCATATCCTACTAACCTGGTAGTAAATTGAATCTCTGTTATTACTGGGGCTTCCCACCTCCATGTTTCGGTAAGATCCCAGGATCTCATGCAGCCCCAAAGTATTAGAAGCATTGGGGTAGCCTCTCTGATTATTGGTCATTGGTCCAGACCAGTGCCCACTGACACAACCATTTCCCTTTCTCTCATGTCCCTCTACTGCTGCTTCCATGCACTGGTTGGGTCATAATGATCTCTGATGAATCCACAGACCATACACCCACAAGCAACCAGTCTGAGAAAACCTTAGGATGCTGCTGCAGAGTGAAGTACAGGTAACAGATGCACTGACCTTCATCCTCCTCCCTGGTTGAGAAATAACCCTCCCCACCTTAACTCCGAAGCCGTCTTCCCCTCTCCTCCTTTTTCCCTCAAGGATGTCCATAGTCCATAGTCTTCAGTGGACCCTGGCTTTCATAAAAGCAAAAGAATACAGCTGACTCCTAGAAGCTTCTACCTTCCCCTCTTTCAAATATCCCCAGAAAAGCAAAGACTAGTAGCCTAGCTATTGCTTGGAACACAAGAAGAAGGGAAAATGCAAGAACATATACAGAAATTCTTATTCCAATAACTTATCTGATTATACTAGTCCCTTTAAAACAAAATATTATTTAATACTTACCGCAATCCTGCAAAGGTAGGAGTTTTTACATATGTAAAAACCACGACTCAGAGAGAGAAAGATTTTACAATTAGTAAAGAGAGTTCTGGGAGATGACACAGGTTGGTGTGACACACTGAAGCTTGGAGGCTAAACCACTATATCCTCACCCTCTGTGTTCTGGGTGTGGGAAGGGGAAACTTGATGGCAGCCTCGAAGGATGGGTAATCCTGAGTGAAAGAGGGAAAAAGACGATTGCAGCACCTGGTTGAGGGAGAGCAGGAATGAAACCTGTCTGTCTGTGGCGCTTGATTCTCCCTGTAGCCCTGTTCTCCAGGATTACAACTCAGCTGTCAGGAGACATGGACATACACACACCACACACACACACACACATGCACACACAAGCAAGCCCACAGTGTTAAGATCACTGGATACAGAAGGGTTTCCCATCTCAGCCTCGTGATGTTCTCAGAACTCTGCCTTCGTCTTGTCCCAGTGCCGAGCTTAGAGGTAATTTCTCCCACTCCAGGACCAGGATAAATGATGCGCGAGCAAGAGCTCCCTGGTACCGTCACCTTCTGTAGAGGAATCATCTGTGTACTGCGTCAGGATGCCTGGACTTGAGTCCTTGTCCTGCAGGTCCTTTCCCTCTTTTATAAAATGAAGTATAGCTCATTAACCTCAGAGGCCCTTCCAAGTCCTCTATGGATTGATGAAATATCCAGTCTGGACTTTAAATTTGACACATTTCATAACTTCCCACTAACTTCCTTCCAGTGTCATAGACGCACGATGTAATGAGACTATCTGAAAGGCTTATAAGATCTCTCTGGCTTGCACAGTCTCACCGCTTATGTACAATTCATTTTTCTCAGCTTTAATCCAAATCTAGTTTCTAATATTTTCTAATAAGCTTTGGCCTATCTTACTCACACAGTTTATTGCCATCAGGAAGAATTTTCCCTCCTATCTATACCGCTCCCTTCCAACATTTCCCTACTGTTGTTTTCTTTTCTCCTGCTGGCAATAATTATAAGTTGTGAAGCCCACAAAAAAGCGGATATGAAATAGACTGTATATGATTAGAGATAATATCACAGGCGTGTGTCTGAAACCTGCCGTCTGGCTAATGTGTGTTTTCCTCCCCACGTCACTGAACACAGTCATTATGCCTTGGCGGGGCCTGGGCTTTGGTAATGGTGTGATCAGTGTTTACATGTAAGGAACGTGTTTCTTTGTGTCGAGGGGCCGTCCCAAGCACTACCTCCTCGCTATGAGGCCGAGGATGATGAATCGCATTTCTAAGATTCCTGATGGCATGAACTTTACAAATTGATCTTCCTCTCTTGGCTCCTTGATTCACTGGAGCTTCTTTGGTGAAAGCTGGAGGATTAACAAGGTCTGGAAATACAGTAGTTTCCCTGGCCTGGGTTGTGAGCACTGTCCTGAGGCTGAGGCCAAGACCTGGCCTCTTACAAAGAAACAAGACCAAACAGCGGTGCAACTGCCTCTGTTGTTATTTATAAAATGTGAATTCATTCATTCTACAAATATTCATTGAGCACCTACCATGTGCTGGCGCTGTTCTAGATTCCGGAGAGCAAGTAAGGACCAAAACAGAAAACTTCCTACTTTCATAGAGCTTACATTAGAATGTAATGTAATGTTTAGAAAAGGGGGAAACATACATAAGAAAATAAACAAGTAAAATATTTAGTATACTAGGTGATGGAAAGTAAGGCAATCATTTAATTTATTGTCCAAACCAGGACACCTCTGAGGGCGAAAGCACAAAACTATTAGTAATTTCAGTGGGTAAAGAGATATAAATCAGGACAATGGTCACCCTAAAATGCTGTGGAGGAAAATAAGGCAATTAAGGGAAGTAAAGGAGTGTGGAGAAGGTGGAGACAAGGGCTGTAGAGAATTGAGTGGATTGGAATTTAAAATAGGAGTGTCAGAAGGCATCACTGTGAAGGAAATAAAGAAGCAATTATGTGGATATCTGGGGCAAAGTGTTTTCAGCAAAGGGAACAATAAACATAGTAGCCATTAGAATGGACCGTGGCTGGTATGTTACAGGAGAAGCAAGGAAGTCAGTGGCTGACATGGAATGACTGAGTGGGAGAATTTTAGGAGATGAGGTCACTGGGGTCAGTGGAGCATCAGCTCATGTAGGACCTTTAAAGACACTGTAAGGGCTTTGGCTTTTACTGTGGTGGGGTGGCAGCCATCTAACGCTTTTAAGCTGCCTTGTGTTATTTTACCATAATCACTCTAAATGGTGTGTTGAGCATAGTCTTTTAGGAGGGCGGTACGTGGCAAGAGTTGAAATAGGGGCACCAGTTAAAAGGCTATTGCAATAATCTGAGCGAAAAATGATGGTGGCAGGAAGAAGGTAGAGATGGTGAGAAGTGGTCAGAATTTGGATATTCTGAAGACAAAGTCAACATGATTTGATGAAGGATTGAATACGGGACATGGGGGAAAAAATAGTGTCAAAGATATCTCCAAGTTCTTTGACCTGAACATTGGCTGGAGGATAAAGTTATGGAGTTTCCTTAAATAAGAAGGGAGAGACTGTGGGTAGAATAGATTTGGAGAAGGAAATTAGGGGTTTGGCTTTGGAGTGTTAAATTTGAGATACCTGATAAATATTCACGTGGAGATATTGAAGATACAGTTAGATGAAGTCTGGAGTTTAAAAGTCAGGGCTGGAGATAAACTTTGGAATCTATTAAATTGAGGGAGATCATTTAAGGAGTGAGTGTAGCTTGAGAAGAAAAGGGTTCCAAAGACTGAGCCCTGGCTCATTCCAAGATGAAAAGGTCTGGCAGAAAAAGGGGTACCAGCAATGGAATTTTAGGAGGAGAGGCCTGTGAAATTGTAGGAAAACTAGGAGAGTGTGGCATCCTGCAAGTCAGGTTTTTAAAAAGTGGTACAAGGAGGAGGGATCAAATTCTGCTGATCTATCAGGTATGAGGACTAAGAGCCATTGAAGGTCATGGAGACCTTGACAAGAGCAGTTTCAGTGGCATGGTGAGGGCAGAGGTGTGACTGAAGGGCATTCAAGAGACAAGGGATGATGAAGAAACAGAAACAGTGTTGGAGACAACGATTTCAAGGAAAGGAGAAAAATGAAGTAGTAATGGAAAGGCGAAGTGGAGCCAAGAGCTTTTTTCTTTTTTCTAATGGAAGAATTAACATGGTTTTGTACTGGTAGAAATGATCCAGGAAACTAGAAAATTTTTGTGATGCAGAAAAGATAGGCAAACATTGCTGGAGTGAAATCTTTGAGTGGGTGAAGGGGGAAGGGATCTAGTAGGGGAAGTGAACAAGTAGAGGGGATGGTCTTGGATAGGGGCAGGGAAAGCGCTTCCATAACAACACGAGGAGAGGTAGAGTATGTGAGCATAGGCGCAGTTACCTAGGCGGATGTGATGTTGGGCTTTTATGTTCTTCAGGTTGCTTTCTCAGTGAAATGGTAAGCAAGTTCATCAGCTTACATGAGTAAGTTTCTTTACCACATCAGTGTTGTCTCTGATGGGACACATTGTTGGAAGTTAAAATTCATTGTTTCATTCATTTATTGGATACTCACCAAGTACCTATTCTGTGCCAGTCTCTGTGCTTAAAGGTCACATGGGAGAAACAGATGCATAAACATACACAATCCAGGACGGCATGCACTTAAATGGACTTAAACGTGGAGAAGAATAACTAACTTGGTCTAAGAAAGTCCAGCGATAATTCAGAGGACAGATGAAAACTGAGTTAGATCTAAAACGATAAGAATAGATATTTTCCAGGTGGAGAAAGGAAGGAAAGTCATCCTAGACCCAGGGAACACCGTGAGCAAAGGCTTCTAAGAGTGAAAAACAAAGAAAATCCTGCATATTTGGAGAACATGTTTGAAAGACCGGACTTGTGACCGGACAGGTGGTTTGCACCATTCTCTGAAGGGCCTTAGCTGTCAGGCTGAGGAGTTGGGACAGTGAAAGTCTGTGAAGATTTTAAGCGGGAATGTGCCTCTGACTGCAAGAGTCTAAGCAAAGATGGGCTTGGGTGGAACAGACCATGGTGTTGGGGAAGCCAGGTAACTTCGTTTGATGGAGAGAAAGCCAGTGAGGCTTAGGGCTAGAAGGATGCCTGAGCGAGATGTGGAGAAGTCTGCCTTAGCCATCTGAGGAGAGACTTTTCTCCCTGGGTTGGGAAGGGGCTCCTCATTGACATGCAAAAAGCACTGCCCGCTTTAGTGCTTTTAATAAAAATGGAAAATATGGGTTTGTGTGATGCTTTTAATCATTTTGGAATTGTAAAGAGCTCTGGGCTTTGGGGGCTGGGATGGCCCTGTGTGAACATAAATTAGCCTAACTGAGTAGCCTGTGCTGTTTATGGGCACTACTTGCTGTAAATTTGGTTCTGACGCTGGAACTGTGCGTCACCCACATAGCCCTCAGCCTCAGCACGTCTCCTCCTGAAAACTGCAAGGGTTGCTTTTCGTTAGGAGTCATGGACTCCAAGGTGAAGTAGGGAGTCCTTTAATTAATAAACTAGTATGGTCTTTAATTTGCTTACTCCTTCTGCAAACTGGGACCAATCACCTTCTCTAGCCAGGCCCTGTGCTAGACACTGGGAACACAGAGATGAGACAGGCCCTGGAGGCACCTGCAGCCTAAGACACTGGGAATTTCAACAAACATAGTCAGGGCCAGTTGGAGCAAAATGAAAGGCATGCTTACTTCTACCTGCAACCTTTTTTAGACAAGGGCTGTGGCTTGTCCCAAGAGAACTGGGTCTTGCTTAGAATTAGAATCTTGACTGCTTGCTTAGAATTCTTGAAAAGCGGAGTGGGGCATCACTAAGCGTTTAGACCAGAGTGTTAGGTAGACCCAGGGCAGGAAGCTGACTCTGCCTCCTTGCTACCTCTGTGATTGTCAGGACAACCCCTGACCTCCTTGAGCCTCAGTTCTCATCTGTAAAAAGGGGTGGTCATAATATGGCTATAAAGCTCCTAACATAGATCCAGTCCGTGGTGCGCTCTCTACAGACATCGTTGGCTCCCTCTCCCTGTCCTGTGCGCACCGCCCCAGCAGGCAGAGGGAACACTGAGCCATTCCTGCTCTCTGTAAACAGATTAGCTCATGTCCAGGACACACGTTAGCAACTTGTCTGTCTCCATCACTGAACTCTTCAGTGGCCTGCAGTGGCCTCAATAATGAAATGCAAACTCCTCAGTAGGGCAAAGGGGACTCTATAATATGCCCACAAGCCTTTCAGGACCATCTCCACACACATCCTCTTTGTCCTCTATGCTCCAGTCATATTAGAATATTCACTGCTCCTTAGGTGCATACGTGCTTCCTCATCTCAGCCTTTGCTCACGCAGAAGCCTCTGCCTGGACCCCTCAGCCCTCCTTCCCTCTTCTCCACCTAGAGAAATTCCACCCACCCTACACAAAAAAAAACAGCCTTAATGCCTTCTCCTCAGGAAACTGATGCCTCATTTGGACTTATTGCTTTCATCTCATTTGGACTCACTGCTTTCATCTCTGACATCCCACAACACTTTTCTGTCATTTCACATTTATCTGCTGACTTTGATGGGAGCTAATAGCACATAGGCTAATTTCCCTCACCATCCTCAAACATCTGCGAATACTCTAGCACCAGGGAGTGAGACTGGAAGTTAACATGGTAGTGCCAGTAGGATCTGTGGCTGACTAAGCTGCCTGAAGGTGCTCCCAGAGAAGCACGAAACTAACAGAAGCTTTAGAGGACTGTCATTCCCTCGTCGCACACTTGAACCCTTAAAGAGATACACATTTTATAGTGAAGAAACAATGGTTCTGAGTTAAGAAGTGGCAGAGCTGGGCATCCAGGTACTTTTCCACCGTGGCACACTGTCTCATTCAAACATGTCCATAAAGCAACAGTCCTCCAGTCCCTAGGGTGCGCTGGGCTGGACTGGCTTCCTGGGTGTGTGACCAGGGCAATACCCCAGGGCCCTCACACTCAGAAGGACCCTGCACTTGGGATTTCAAGCTCTGTGGTTTGTGTCTTACAACTCTTAATAATTTTATCTTTGAATTTTTATTTTTTTTTTTTCTGTACACGGGCCTCTCACTGTTGCGGCCCCTCCTGTTGCGGAGCACAGGCTCCGGACGCGCAGGCTCAGTGGCCATGGCTCACGGGCCCAGCCGCTCCGTGGCATGTGGGATCTTCCCGGACCGGGGCACGAACCCGTGTCTCCTGCATCGGCAGGCGGACTCTCAACCACTGTGCCACCAGGGAAGCCCTGAATTTGTATTTTATAAGCATAATCTGGTGGGCCAACAAAGCATACACCAGAGACTTGGAGCCTAGGCTCATGCACAGGCCTGCCTCCTACTACCTCATGCCTCTTCAGACTGGGTTCTTGGCCACCTTCTTCCTCATCTGGAAGTCTGGACCCCACCCAACTTCCCTTTTTCCAGGATGGCAGTGCCAGGGTATGTTCGGTAGACAGCTCAGCTGGGACAAGCACAGGGACAGGCTAGGTGCCCCCATGCAGGTGCCTAACCTGTCCCAGTGTGAGAGTAGCAGTACTCTTGGGTGTTGCCGTCTGCAGTGGATTGGAGCAGCCAGGCCATGGGAATGGAAATGTCTGTCTTGACCTCCCTGCCCTCAGCTGCCAGCCGGGGTGGGGAGCTGGGAGAGGAAAGGGGGTTCCCAGCAGCCAGTGGGCCATGAACACTTGTGCACCCAGTCTCAGGGTGGAGCCCTAGGACAGCTGTGATGGTCTGCATGCACCCCACCACTGTCCCCATGCCTGAGGGAGCACAACATTAAAAAGCAAATAAAAAAATACCATGACAGGTAGAGAGAGAAACAGTGGAAGAAAGGAAAAGGCTTCATATTTTAATACCTTTAATGCCACTTTACACCTGCTTTTTGGATAAGGGGCTGTACATTTTTATTTTGCACTGGGCCCCACAAATTGTGTCACCAGTCTCGGTGCCTGGCCCCGTGCTGGGCACCAGGGATACAGATTTGGATGCATATAACCTCTACCTTCAAGGTGGCTATTGGGTCTGCAGTTTGTACTAGTTCAGGAAATTAGCAAACTTTTTCTATAAAGGGCAATTTTAGGCTTTGCAGGCCAACCAATCCCTGTCGCAACTACTTAGCCCCACCTTTGTAGCACAGAAGCATCATTTGACAGTATGTGAAAGAGTGAGTGCAGCTGTGTTCCAATAAAACTTTATTTATGGACATTGGAATTTGAATTTCATATAATTTTCACATCACAAAATATTATTTCTCTTTCTATATATTTTCAGTAATTTGAAAATACATAAACCATATTTAGCTGTGGGCTGTACAGAAACAGGCAGCAAGCTAGATTAGTCCAGCAGGCTGCAGTTTGCTGACCTTGAACTAGACGATCTCTAGGGGTTTTCCAGCACTCACTCAGGTGAGTTTCAGAGAGCTGGATATTTATTCTCACTGTCCTTTCCCCTATTGTTATTCTGGGTTTCTCTCTCTCTCTCTCTCTCTCTCTCTGGCGCGCGCGCGCGCGTTCTCCTTTTTGCACTTACTTTTACTCTCTCTCTCTCTACATATATATCAAACATGCGTGCACATGCACACATGCACACGCATGCACCCATACACCTGATTTAAAAGCCACTGATAGATCCATCTGAACACAAGGAGCTCTTTTCTTTCAACTGGTGTAAGTAATGGAGCCAGTGCCCTTTTTCCAGAAGGGGCCAGCTGCAGAATTCTTGCTTGCCTCATAATTACAAAACCATTGAAGCAGAGACGAGAGGGAATCCAATGTAGTGCTCTACCTGCAGAGAAAAAATATTGACACATTTAGGGACATAATAGTCAGATGAAGGAAAGCATGTACTCTATTCTCTGCTCCATGTATCTCTACAGACACGTCTTTTAAATGTGTTTTTGAATAGGATACAAATGTGATATTCAGACAAGCAATGGACAATTGTCACCATCTGCCATCTGCCCACACATAGGACTTGGCTCAAGGAAGAAAATATTTGACTCACAGAAACTGAAGTTCTTCATAAAAAGACTGCAAATAATTCATTATATTATTCACCTACTGTGTGCTCATAGCTAGAAGGCTATTAGAAGCAGAGAAGTGTGATATTATAAAAACAGCATGGACTTCTGGAACTGGTGAGACTTGGGTTTCAATCCCTGGGCTGGAACTGCATAGCTATGCTGGCTAGAAAAAGTAACTGAAACTCTTTGAGCTACCATTTTCTCATCTGTATAAGAAGGGTGATGTCTATGTTGCAGGTTTGTTAATAAGAATTAGTGATTTGCACAAGCCTCTTAGATAGCCTCATCCAATAGAGGGCAGACAGCAGAATCAAGAAGAACTACAATCCTGCAGCATGTGGAATGAAAACCACATTCACAGAAAGATAGACAAGATGAAAAGGCAGAGGGCTATGTACCAGATGAAGGAACAAGATAACACCCCAGAAAAACAATTAAATGAAGTAGAGATAGACAACCTTCCAGAAAAAGAATTCAGAATAATGATAGTGAAGGTGACCCAGGACCTCGGAAAAAGAATGGAGGCAAAGATTGAGAAGATGCAAGAAATGTTTAACAAAGACCTAGAAGAATTAAAGAACAAACAAACAGAAATGAACAATACAATAACTGAAATGAAAAATACACTAGAAGGAATCAATAGCAGAATAACTGAGGCAGAAGAATGGATGAGTGACCTGGAAGACAGAATGGTGGAATTCACTGCTGTGGAACATAATAAAGAAAAAAGAATGAAAACAAGCGAAGACAGCCTAAGAGACCACTGGCACAACATTAAAGGCAACAACATTCACATTATAGAGGTCCCAGAAGGAAAAGAGAGAGACAAAGGACCCAAGAAAATATTTGAAGAGATTATAGTCGAAAACTTCCCTAACATGGGAAAGGAAATAGCCACCCAAGTCCAGGAAGCACAGAGTCCCAGACAGGATAAACCCAAGGAGTAACACGCTGAGACACGTAGTAATCAAATTGGCAAAAATTAAAGACAAAGAGAAATTATTGAAAGCAGCAAGGGAAAAACGACAAATAACATACAGGGGAAGTCCCATAAGGTTAACAGCTGATTTCTCAGCAGAAACTCTACAAGCCAGGGAGTGGCATGACATATTTAAAGCATTGAAAGGGAAGAACCTACAGACAAGATTACTGTATCTAGCAAGGATCTCACTCAGATTCAATGGAGAAATCAAAAGCTTCACAGACAAGCAAAAGTTAAGAGAATTCAGCACCACCAAACCAGCTCTGCAACAAATGCTAAAGGAACTTCTCTAAGTGGGAAACACAAGAGAAGAAAAGGACCTACATAAACAAGCCCAAAGCAATTGAGAAATGGTAATAGGAACATACATATCAATAATTACCTTAAATGTGAATGGATTAAATGCTCCAACCAAAAGACACAGTCTCGCTGAATGGATACAAAAAAAAGACCCATATATATGCTGTCTACAAGAGACCCACTTCAGACCTAGGGACACATACAGACTGAAAGTGAGGGGATGGAAAAAGATATTCCATGCAAATGGAAATTAAAAGAAAGCTGGAGTAGCAATACTCATAACAGATAAAATAGACTTTAAAATAAAGACTGTTACAAGAGACAAGGAAGGACACTACATAATGATCAAGGAATCGATCCAAGAAGAAGAGATGACAAGTATAAATATATATGCACCCAACATAGGAGCGCCTCATTACATAGGGCAACTGCTAACAGCTATAAAAGAGGAAATCGACAGTAACACAATAATAGTGGGGGACTTTACCACCTCACCTACACCAATGGTCAGATGATCCAAAGAGAAAATTAATAAGGAAACACAAGCCTTAAATGACACAATAGACCAGACAGATTTATTTGGTATTTATAGGGCATTCCATCCAAAAACAGCAGATTACACTTTCCTTTCAGGTGCACACGGAACATTCTCCAGGATAGATCACATCTTGGGTCACAGATCAAGCCTCAGTAAATTTAAGAAAATTAAAATCATATCAAGCATATTTTCTGACCACAATGCTTTGAGATTAGAAATTAATTACAGGGAAAAAAATGTAAAAAACACAAACACATGGATGCTAAATGATACATTACTAAATAACCAAGAGATCACTGAAGAAATCAAAGAGCAAATGAAAAAGTACCTAGAAGCAAGTGTCAATGAAAACTCGATGATCCAAAACCTATGGGATACAGCAAAAGCAGTTCTAAGAGGAAAGTTTATAGCAATACAAGCCTACCTCAGGAAACAAGAAAAATCTCAAATAAACAATCTAACCTTACACCTAAAGGAAATAGAGGAAGAAGAAAAAACAAAACACATAGTTAGCAGAAGGAAAGAAATCATAAAGATCAGAGCAGAAATAAATGAAATAGAAACAAAGAAAACAATAGCAAAGATCAATAAAACTAAACCCTGGGTCTCTGAGAAGATAAACAAACTTGATAAACCATTAGCCAGACTCATCAAGAAAAAGAGGGTGAGGACTCAAATCAACAAAGTTAGAAATGGAAAAGGAGAAGTTACAACAGACACTGCAGTAATACAAAGCATCCTAAGAGACTACTACAAGCAACTCTGTGACAATAAAATGGACAACCTGGAAGAAATGGACAAATTCTTAGAAAAGCACAACCTTCTGAGACTGAACCAGGAAGAAATGGAAAATATGAACAGACCAATCACAAGTAATGAAATTGAAACTGATTAAAGATCTTCCAACAAACAGAAGTCCAGGACCAGATGGCTTCACAGGTGAATTCTGTCAAACATTTAGAGAAGAGCTAACACCTATTCTTCTCAACCTCTTCCAAAATATAGCAGAGGGAGGAACACTCCCAACCTCATTCTACAAGGCCACCATCACCCTGATACCAAAACCAGACAAAGATGTCACAAAGAAAAATAACTACAGGTCAATATCACTGATGAACATAGATGCAAAAATCCTCAACAAAATACTAGCAAACAGAATGCAACAGCACGTTAAAAGAATCATACACCATGATCAAGTGGGATTTATCCCAGGGATGCAAGGATTCTTCAGTATAGGTAAATCAATGTGATACACCATATTAACAAATTGAGGGAGAAAAACCATATGATCTTCTCAATAGATGCAGAAAAGTCTTTCAACAAAATTCAACACCCATTTATGATAAAAACCCTGCAGAAAGTAGGCATAGAGGGAACTTACCTCAACATAATAAAGGCCATATATTACAAACCCACAACCAACATCGTTCTGAATGGTGAAAAACTGAAACCATTTCCCCTCTGATTAGGAACAAGACAAGGTTGCCCACTCTCACTACTGTTATTCAACATAGTTTTGGAAGTTTCAGTCACAGCAATCAGAGAAGAAAAAGAAATAAAAGGAATCCAAATCAGAAAAGAAGAAGTAAAACTGTCACTGTTTGCAGATGACATGGTACTAGCCATAGAGAATCCTAAAGAAGCTACCGGAAAAGTACTAGAACTAATCAATGAATTTGGTAAAGTTGCAGGATACAAAATTAATGCACAGAAATCCCCTGCATTCCTATACACTAATGATGAAAAAATCTGAAAGAGAAATTAAGGAAACACTCGTATTGACCACTGCAACAAAACGAATAAAGTACCTATGAATAAACCTACCAGGAGACAAAAGACCTGTTTGCAGAAAATTATAAGACACTGCTGAAATAAATTAAAGATGATACAAACAGATGGAGAGATATACCATGTTCTTGGACTGGAAGAATCACTAATGTGAAAATGACTGTACTTTCCAAAGCAATCTACAGATACAATTCAATCCATATCCAATTACCAATGGCAGTTTTTATAGAACTAGAACAAAAAATCTTAAAATTTGTATGGAGACACAAAAGACCCCAAACAGCCAAAGCAGCCTTGAAGGAAGAAAATCGAGCTGGAGGAATCAGACTCCCTGACTTCAGACTATACTACAAAGCTACAGTAATCAAGACAGTATGGTACTGGCACAAAAACAGAAATACAGATCAATACAACAGGATAGAAAGCCCAGAGATAAACCCACACACCTATGGTCAACTAATCTATGACAAAGGAGGCAAGGATATACAATGGAGAAAAGACAGTCTCTTCAATAAGTGGTGCTGGAAAAACTGGACAGCCACATGTGAAAGAATGAAATTAGAACACTTCCTAGCACCATACACAAAAATAAACTCAAAATGTATTAGAGACCTAAATATAAGAGCAGACACTATAAACCTCTTAGAGGAAAACATAGGAAGAACACTCTTTGACATAAATCACAGCAAGATCTTTTTTGATCCACCTCCTAGAGAAGTGGAAATAAAAACAAAAATAAACAAATGGGACCTAATGAAACTTAAAAGCTTTTGCAAAGCAAAGGAAACTACAAACAAGATGAAATGACAACCCTCAGAATGGCAGAAAATATTTGCGAACGAATCAATGGACAGGGATTAATTTCTAAAATATATAAACAGCTCATGCAGCTCAATTTAAAAAAAGCAAACAACCCAATCCAAAAATGGACAGAAGCCCTAAGTAGACATTTCTCCAAAGAATACATACAAATGGCCAAGAAGCCCCTGAAAAGCTGCTCAACATCACTAATTTTTAGAGAAATGCAAGGCAAAACTACAATAAGGTATCACCTCACACCATCATTAGAATGGGCACCATCAGAAAATCTACAAACAACAAATGCTGGAGAGAATGTGGAGAAAAGGGAGCCCTCTTACACTGCTGGTGGGAATGTAAATTGATACAGCCACTATGGAGAACAGTATGGAGGTTCCTTAAAAAACTAAAAATAGAATTACCATATGACCCAGCAATCCCACTACTGGGCATATACCCAGAGAAAAACATGATTCAAAAAGACACATGCACCCCAATGTTCATTGCAGCAGTATTTACAATAGCCAGGTCATGAAAGCAACCTAAATGTCCATCGACAGACTTATGGTTAAAGAAGATGTGATACATATATACAATGGAATATTACTCAGCCATAAAAAGGGACAGAATTGGGTCATTTGTAGAGACATGGATGAATCTAAAGACTGTCATACAGAGTGAAGTTAATCAGAAAGAGAAATACAGATATCGTATATTAATGTGTATATGTGGAACCTAGGAAAATGGTACAGATGAACCAGTTTCCAGGGCAGAAATTGAGACACAGATGTAGAGAACAAACGTATGGACACCAAGGGGGGAAAGCGGCAGGGCGTGGGGATGGTGGTGTTATGAACTGGGCGATTGGGATTGACGTGTATACACTGATGTGTGTAAAATGGATGACTAATAAGAACCTGCTGTATAAAAAATAAATAAAATAAAATTCAAAAATTCCAAAAAAGAAACAAAAAGAGGTAGACATAGAAAATGGATTTGAGGACATGGGATGGGAGGGCCAAGCTGGGGTGAAGTGAGAATAGCATCGACATATATATACTACAGAATGTAAAATAGTTGGCTGGTGGGAAGCAGCTGCATAGCAAAGGGAGAGCGGTGCAGTGCTTTGCGATGACCTAGAGGGGTGGAATAGGGAGGATGGGAGGGAGGCTTAAGAGGGAGGGGATATGGGGACATGTGTATGCACGTGGCTGATTCGCTTTGTTGTGCAACAGAAACTAACGCAATATTGTGAAGCAATTATACTCCAATAAAGATCTATTAAAAAAAAAAGAATTAGTGATTTGACTAAGAGAAAAAGAGTACAAAGTACAGTACCTGACACATGATAGGCATTTGCTCAATGGTAGCTGCAGGAAAGTTAGTGATGGAAAAAGGCAGAGCCACGAGTCAAACCAGGGTGTGACTGCAAAGCCCATGCTTGGTCTTTACAGAATGCTGATAGAGTAGGTGGCCTGGAACAGGGGGCCCTCTAGGGGGGGCACAGCTGGGAAAACTGAGGCTTGAGCAACTACAAATAATGCCTTCCTCTTCATTTATTGGTGATCACACCTTCTTTTTATTGTTTATTCCACCAGTCTTTCAATGAATGGTGGACAAGAACATTCAACAACTTAAAGTAACGACAAAAAACTATAGTTGAAAAACCCCTGACCTCTTGGATCGTGATGTGTTTGCCAGCTCTGCAGTTTCTGATTCTGGTCATTTCTTAATTTATTCAAGTATATTTACTGGGCACTGTCTTACTCTGTTTGGGCCACTATAACAAAAATGTCATCGACTGGGTAGCTTTTAAGCAATAGAAATTTATTTCTCACAGTTCTGGAAGCTGTCAGTCCATGATCAAGGCACCAGCATATTCAGTGTCTGGTGAGAGCCTGCTTCCTTGTTCATAGACTTCTTCCTGTAACCTCACATGTGAAAAGGGCAAGAGATCTCTCTGGGGTCTCTTTTATGAGGACATTAATCTCATCCACGAGGGCTCTGCCCTCAGTACCCAATCACTTCCGAAAGCCTTCACCTCCAAATACCATCACACTGGGGATTAGTTTTCAACAACATAAGAACTTTGGGGAGATACAAACATTCAGTCTACAGCAGGCATTTACTCTGTGCCATTCACTATGCTTAAATGCTGGGGCTACAGTGATGGGTGAGACAATTTTCACCTTTAAGGAGTTCACAGTTGAATGAGAAAACAAGTGGACAATTATAGGATGGTAGCCAAAGTGCTATGATAGCACGGAAGAATGGCATCTAAGCTATTCTGTGGGGGGGGTCAGATAAGGCTTAATGATGGAGATAACCTTTAAACTGAGATTTGAAAAAGGAATGGGAAGTAGCTAACCAAGGAAAGACTGTGACAGCAAGGATGTGGGAGGCAAAGGAAACGGCCTGTAAAAAGACATGAGGACTATACTTTCAGGGGTCATGACTAGAGAAATTTCATACAGAAAACAGACTGATGGTTGACAGAGAGGAAGGGGGTGGGGGAGTGAAATGGGTGAAGGGAGTCAAGAAGTACAAATTTCTGATTATAAAATAAATAAGTCATGGGGACCTAATGTACAGCATGGTGACTAGAGTCATTAATTTTGTGTTGCATGTTTGAAAGTTGCTAAGAGAGTAGATCTTAAAAGTTCTCATCACAAGAAAAAGATATTACTTTGTATGGTGACAGATGGCAACCAGACTTAACTGTGGTGATCATTTCACAGTATATACAAATATTGAATCATTGTTGTACACCTCAAACTAATATAATGGGGCTTCCCTGGTGGTGCAGTGGTTGAGAGTCCGCCTGCCGATGCAAGGGACGCGGGTTCGTGCCCCGGTCCGGGGAGATCCCACATGCCGTGGAGCGGCTGGGCCCGTGAGCCATGGCCGCTGAGCCTGCGCGTCCGGAGCCTGTGCTCCGCAACGGGAGAGGCCACAACAGTGAGAGGCCCGCGTACCGCAAAAAAAAAAAAAAAAAAAAAAAAAAAAACTAATATAATGTTATATGTCAGTTATACCTCAATGAAAAAAGAAAGAAAGCAAAAGACAGGGAGGCAAGAGGTAAAGCATGGTGTCCTGCAGACTAACGGTGATCAGCATGGAGCCTGGACTGTGAAGGGCGTGGCAGCAAGCATGGAGGCTAGAGGCTGGCAGGGCAGAACGGTATGTTAGGTAGTTTAGACATTATTATTTTATCAATGGAGAATTTTAAAGAGAATCGCACATTGGCAGTTTTGAAACTTCACTCTGATCGCAGGGTAGAGAATGGGTTGAGGGAAGTGCAACTAGAAGCATGGAGACCAGCTCATAACTGGGATCGCGGATAAATTCCGTTACGTTTCTGGCCCTCAGTTTCTTCAGCTGCAAAAGGGAATTATGAAACAAACCTCATAATATTGTGGGGCTTAAGTGAGCCAATATAAACAAAACGCCTGGCCCAGGTAAGTGCTCCTCTGTGCCCACTTCCCATTCTGCCCCAGGGCTTAACTCAGAGCTATGTATACAATATGTGCTAAGCCCTGTGCATGTGTGGCTGACTGAGTGACTGCTCTTCTCTGAACACAGCAAAAGGAGGGTAATGGTACTTTTAGTTAGGGAGTAGATGGCTACTGAACACGTGAATCCTAACCTAAAACAAATTTTTCCCTCAAGTTCTTGCTGTAAATACAGATAAAGCTTCGCTAGCTCACCTGCCACTCACCTTCTGCTGTGCGGCCCGGTTCCTAACAGGCCACTGCCCGGTACCCCTGCTCTAGGGCAGTCGTGGGGAAAACACCACCTCTTGTACTGTGGCCCAGTCAGTGCCCTCGATCTCCTGCAGAGCTCCTCCTGTTCAGTGAGAAGTGACATGGTCCTTCCTTAGAACGGGATTAAAGGAGGAGGGGAACTCAGAGCATCCTTAAATCCTTGTGAGCCTATACTAACACTATCTAGATGTGCATTTCCTAGTTTTAGTGGGCTCTATCTTTAACTGGAAACTTTAAAAATGGCCTTGTTATTTAGGGGAAGCATTTCCTTTGGTGTCAAATCGGGTCCCCGAGTGGGTATTTCCAGTGCCACCAAAGATGGTGAACCGAGAACAAGAGAGGTGGCTCTCCCCTGAGAGTTTAAAATGCAAATAGAACTAAAACCTTAATGCCAGATATATAATGTGAAAAGTCAACTCTCACTATAGGAAACACAATGAACGAACAAGCTAATGAAAAAGAATTCAAACCTACTGAATCATCTTTTAAAAAAAAGACAACGCTTAGATACCATATGATAACTATTACATTAAAAAATATATTTTAAAGGTTATAATCCCCCATGTTGGCAAGGCTACAGTAAAATCTTTATCTCAGGAACTTCTTATGGGAGTGTAAATTGGAATGATCCTACTGGAAAGTAATGTGGCAGTATGTATCAAGAGTACTAAAAAGGTACATGCTTTCTGACCCAGTAATTCCACTCTTGGGTATTCATCCCAGAGAGGTAATCTAATCCAAATGAAGGAAAAAATTGTATGCAGGAAGATGTTTACCGTAATGTCATTTATAATAACAAAATAATAACAGCCTAAATGTTCTATGTTTAAGTAAACCATGCCCTTTCACTAAATGAAACATTATGAAGTCATTAAAATAGTTTTACAATGACTGTGTAATACTATTGGAAAACTTCTTATGATATAATGTAACCTAAAAATAACAGAATACAGAAAGTAGCAAAATCGTATTTATGCCATGACTACCTCTTTGTTCTTCATGTATAATTATTACCCATGCAGTACAAGTACAGATATTTAGACAAGAACTAGAAAACAGCATGAAAAAAATGAAAATGGCTGTTGTGATCTTGAGTTTTTGTGTGTATTTTTCTCCTTTTTGGATATCATCAATATTCTTATTTAATAATGCTATATACTATGGAGAGAGTGTTTTTAAACATGGGTTTCATAGTCAGAAGCTTGGTTTAAATCTTAGTGCCATCACTTAACGGCTATGTGACTTCAAGCAATTTACTTAACCTCTTTGAATGTCAGCTTCCTCATCTCTAAAATGGAGGTTAAATACCTATGTTTATGAGGATAAAACGAGTAAACATAAATAAAGCACCTGTTACATAGTAGATGTACAATTAAGTTTTTAACATCTTAATTAACTCTTTTCTAGAAAGGATTTATCAGTTTACAAAGATATATGCACACACATAAACACACACACATATATATATATATAAAGTTGGAATAAATTTTAAAATAGGTTAGGAAATTTAGTCAAGGGAAAATAAGGGCAGTTCTATAAACGTTGACTCCCCTCACTTTTCCAATTCCTGTCTACTAAAAGTGTAATGAGAATATTCCGGCTGCATTGTTCAGAAATCAGACAGGAATGATGCTTGTTTTTCAAAAGCAAAAGGAAAGAAAAGGAAAGGAAAAGAAAAAAAGGCAGAAAGAGATCTCTCTCCCACCCTACTCTACTCCTGAACACACACACACACACACACACACACACACATCCCTCTCTCAGACTTCAAGGTGTGTCCCTGGGGTTCCAAGAAAATCACATTTTGGTCTTTCTTTGTAGTGAGCACATTTGCCTGCCCCACGTAACAAAACGTATCATTTTACTTTTCATTATGGATTGTTATTATGCATTGCTTTTATTTGGCAAAGATGTTTGTTTCAGGAAAATTAATTTAGCCAGTTCCATTTTGCAAGCAATAATACCTTCTGTCCCAGGCTTACAAAGAACAATTAGATCTGGATTCTTTCCCCACAATCAAGCTGGCGATTTCTTATGGAAAGTCGTGGTCCGTGAGCGTGGAATGGAGCTTCCACGAGAGCTAGTCAAGTGCGGAAAATAGACTGTTACGGCCAGGCACTTCTACTTCCTGCGGTATATATAACTCTGACATCGTGCAGAGGCATTACTCTGGATGGGCAGGAACACATTAATGTTGCCTCACTTTCAGTGCCACAGTTTTATCCTGAATATCGTGATATTTTTCTCAAGAATTCCAGTTTCATGCAATTCAGCAAACATGACTGAAGGCCTTCTCTGTGCCCAGTACAGTGGTATGAGCTGGAGATACCAATCTGAATCACACAGCATCCTTGTCCGCAAGAGCTCTCACGGCAGGGTGACTCACAGATGATTGCAACCCACAGTGATAATGTCTGTGGCCAAGGGTAGCACGAAGTGCTGAGGGGCCTGGAGGAGGCACCTAACCCAGCCTAGGAGAGCAGAGGCTTCCAGAAGGTGATGATGTAATAGAGAAGTCATATATAGAGACAGAGAGGAGGAAAGGCTTTCCAAGCAGTCTCGGGATTAAAAATAAAAGTCTTAGCAGTCTAAGTGCCATTTACCCCCAGATTATATGACAAGCGCAAGGCTAACTGCTTTACGAGTAGGTGGGTTGCTAAAAACCCATTTAAAAGTATTTAACTGACTTGCCCATGATCACTTAGTATGTGGTAGAGACATGATCAGAGAAGGTAAATTATTGGCTCGTACAGCGAGAAAGTGGCAAAGCTGGGGCCAAAATACAAGTGTTTCTGGTTCATTATTTCACTCAGTCCTTACCACGGTTCTGTGCAGGCCTGTGTGAACAACTTTGCACACTTGCTGAATCCGAAGGAGAATGGGAGCAAAAAAACCTTTATTGAACACTTACTTGAGTGTGATATGATCCTTTGTGAAGACAGAGCCTCCGAGCTCTTCCACCTAAGTAGGGAAGGGTGACCTTGATACTCAAAAAATCCATAACTTTAATGTTTTATGGAATCTTTTCTCTTTAAAAGAGACGTGGATTTTATATTATATTCCATAATACAGTAATGTTTGTTATAATATAAAAACTCTGAGTGGAATTATATTCTGGTTTAAAAACTCTTCTTATCCCTACATTAGAAATGTGGAAATGGGGGCTTCCCTGATGGCGCAGTGGTTAAGAACCCGCCTGCCAATGCAGGGGACAGGGGTTCAATCCCTGCTCCAGGAAGATCTCACATGCCGCAGAGCAGCTAAGCCCATGAGCCACAACTACTGAGTCTGCACTCTAGAGCCTGCAGACCACAACTGCTGAGCCCATGTGCTGCAACTACTGAAGCCGGCGTGCCTAGAGCCCGTGCTCCACATCAAGAGAAGCCACCACCGCAATGAGAAGCCCGCGCGTGGCAACAAAGAGTAGCCCCCGCTCGCTGCAACTAGAGAAAACCTGCATGCAGCAACGAAGACCCAATGCAGCCAAAAGTAAATTAAAAAAAAAAAAAAAAAAAAAAGAAATGTGGAAATGAGAGAGAGTTTAAGCAATTCATCCAAGGGCTATAAACTTGTGAGTATACAGGCTAGGATTTGTGCTCATGTCTGTCCTTTGCTCTTATCCATGGCACAGACCTGGGGCCTCTTATTCTGGTCCTGGTGGTCATTTCACCTATCTCTGTGCTCCATAAGCCTTATTCAAAAGCAGAATGGGACTCAGGTCTGCTGGGATGTCACTGCATGACCTGGCCAAATCCTATCAACCACTAGGCCTCAAGATACCCTTTCTAAGGACCCTAAGAAGATATTTCCCTCAGACCTCAAGTTAGGAACAGTGGAGATTCTGTCATTCAACTGTTTTATTTGGGGTTTTTGTTTTTTCCTTAGGACACTGGGTATATTGTAACCGAGTTTTCCACTGTGCCTAAGTTGTTGAAAAGCTGAGAGCCAAATCTGTACCCTACTTCTAGCAAATGAGAAGAGTATCTCAGAATATGAATTCTGAGTTATGACCTTGTACCTAGCATCTAATTTCTCCTTATTTTTCTTTTTCTCCATGTCTTTAATTACATGTGCTTTAATTTTATTGCATTCTTTTAAGCATCTTCAAATTTTTTTGGAATTAGTGTTATATATTGAATAACCAAATATGTAAAGAAACGAACAGAAAATAGTGTTTCAAGGAGATAACCTGATAGTCTTAAGAACCAGATGTCAAACATGAACAGACTCATTAGCTCCTAGAGACAGAGGACAGCAGGACCTATGGCCAACCCAGATTCCTGTGCTCTTCTTTTTAAAGTTGGCTTCACTTTCTCAGTGAGAAGTAAATTGGTTCCTGTCCTTTAGGGGCCATTTCAATTACCACCTCTTGAAGGAAGTCCTCTTGGTAACTCCTCAGTTAAAACCAGTTGAATCAAATAGAAATAATGGTATTAAAACTCAAAACAAATTCTTAACTAAGTTCCTTCCCTGCCTCCATACCCTTACCCCACTCTCTTGCTTTCCTCAACAGTTTTTTGTTCTCTGAGCATCTGTGCTCTTTTAGGCATGGATGGGATATAAACATCCCTTTTTTTCCGCTCTGTTGAAGGAGGCACATAAGCAAATAGTGCAGAACACTGTGGCAGGTGACTGAGCAGCTCCCTTCCCCTCTGTGGGCTCGGTTTGCTTTTCGTTGAAATAAAGCAGTTGGGCCAAATGACCTGCAAACCCCTTGCTCTGACATTCCAGGAGGCTATGTCGTGGGATAGCCTCACTCATGCTGGGTCGTGGTGATCTTGAGGATGAAGGGTAATCGCAGCTTTGAAGTATAAACTGAAGACCTAAAAGACATATCTTTTTTTTTTTTTTTTTGCGGTACATGGGCCTCTCACTGCTGTGGCCTCTCCCGTTGTGGAGCACAGGCTCCGGACACGCAGGCTCAGCGGCCATGACTCAGGGGCCCAGCCGCTCCATGGCGTGTGGGATCTTCCCGGACCGGGGCACGAACCCGTATCCCCTGCATCGGCAGGCGGACTCTCAACCACTGTGCCACCAGGGAAGCCCTAAAAGGCATATCTTTTAAACTCTAAAATTTGATTTCACAAAAGAAAAGTTGTGACTTAAAACATATAAAAAAGGAGAATTTATAACCATATAAGTTTGTCGGATGGTAAGCCAAAATATCACATCTGTAACAAACTTCCTGTGGTCCTATCTGGGATCAGGTGCAGAAGAATACCCAATATAGAAAATATTCATCTGTCACCTTGGAGGAGAAGGCGGGGGGGGAGGAGATGGAGAGAGGGGAGGTACAGGTGGGAAGAAAAAAGAGACTCATATGTAAATACCTAACTGTAATGTGAGACATGATGAAATCAATGCTCAGAGGCTTTGGGGCCCATGGGTGTACTGGGTAGGCATCTGTCAGCCATGCATGCATCCTCTCCAGCCTTGAGCTTCACCGTCACTTTAGATGCCACGTCTGTTCTTGCAGGTTCCCACATGGCCTCATACTGCTGGAGCAGAGGGTGGGGAAGAAGCAATCTGTCCTGGCATGGACTCTTCTGACTCATGACTGGAACAACCTTCCTCTCACTGTTTCCTCCAGAGCTGGGCAGGGTGAAGTCTTCCAGCACAAGCCCCCGTCTGAGTCTCTGGGGTTTTAGGATGGGAGGTGTGTCATTTCTCTCCAGCAGGAGTAAGGGTTTCAGCTGTTTATCCAGCCCTCTTCAAAAACCTGATCTAGCCTTCCACATTTAATTTTTTAATACATATTTAGACAGAGTCCACTCTGCCAGGAAAACTAAACTGTCCTTTCTGCCATGGAGCTTAGCATATAATGAGAATGACATTAATCAAATATAAATACGGATAAATATAGAATTTCAAATTGTGAACGCTATGAAGGAAAAATACAAAACATCACGCTTAAGTCATAGCCCCTCCCACTCCCCTGTGAAACCTGGGGATCACCAAGAACGTTTCTCATAACTCAATACTCTCACAGCTACCTGGGCACAGGCATCAGAGGCCAACAGTATGGGTTTGAATCTAGGTTCTTCCATTAGCAGCTGTGACCTTGAGCACATAACCTAACCTCTTGAACTTCAGCTTCTTCATTTGTAAAAACGGGTAACAATGCTGGCCTCAGAAGGCTGTGAGGATTGGCACAGAGTAAGTGCTCAGCAAATGCAGCTGCTACAGCCTCTGCTACCATTAATCCTGCTTCCAAAATGTCTCTGCAGTTTCATATGCTCCTCTCCATTGCCACTGGCCCTGCTTTTGTGCAGACTGCCAGAGGTGAACCCAAATGCTCCTTAAGCTGCCCTGGGGATGAAAGCCACTTGGGTGCCTGGCTTTTCCAATAACAGGAAGCTAACAGGAGCAGAGACTCCTCGGTGAAGTACATTGATGCAATCTCGCTTGTGCAGCCCTAGCTTTTGTCTGCTGCCCCACTCTGCTTCCCAGTGGATTTAACCCCTAGTCATGAGATTCTAGTTCAGCCTTGAGCGATGTTCACTCTCTCCCCGAGTAAAAGGCTAATGCATTTTTTTATTATCCTGATGGGAGTAGGTGCCCAAGAGGGCAGCTAAGCCTCAGCCATTGGTCAGGTTCCCCTGGAAGGTGGTGGAGTTGGTGGATGCGTAGGGGAGGCGTCCAGGCATCAGCCATCGGCCCGGGTGGGGCTTGAGGAATACGTTGAACCCTGGTCATGTACCTTTCCCCATGTTTGTCTTTGGAGCACTTACCGTAACTGAAATTAATTCATACTGTGTGATGATTTGCTTACTATGTCTTCTCCACTCCACTACTAGCTAACTCTTTGAAAACAGGGGCTGTGTCTTTCTCGTTCTCCTCAGCAATGTGCCTGGAACAGAGTAGATGCTTCATGGTTATTTGTTGGATTAATGAGTGAACAAGTGAAGAGGCAGAGAGTGAAGTTCCAGGGCTATCTGCAGAAGCCGTGCTGCACGTCACTTGTTCGGCATATGAGGAGAAGTAGAAAGAGGGCCATGTCAAAGGCAGAAGGCAGGGTCAGGGACAGGTAAGGTGATGGCATACAGAATGGTCAGGTAAACAGAAGACCGGCGTCCCGCTTCAGTGGGGTGTGGGCATGAACTCAGTGCTTGAGACAGCGTTTTTCAGACTTTCATAATCCCTGCTCCCTTTCCTCACAGAGGCGACTGGCTTTCCCCACACCTTCCTCCTGCCACATCTTCTACATGTGACACTGACCAAGGTGATTAGACCCACCTTTATTATCTGAAGTTTGGTTCCGAAAATAATAGGTAACTTTTTGTTTGTTCTCCAAACATGAGGTTATGTGAAAATATAAAAACTGCTTTTTCAAATAACACATAGAATTTGTGGATATTTCTCATCCCTTGTTGACAATGGGGATCATTAAATTATTCTAAGAAAGGATCAAATTTAATTTTAGAGTGATCAGTCCTGCAGCCAGTAAGCAGGCTAGACTGGAGTAAGAACGATCAGAAGTAGTGAGTTTAGGGAGAGGTCAGCACCACATAAGATGTTTTCCAGGGAGCAGGCTCTGCTTGGGGTAGGGCAGGGAGGGAGTCTGAGATCCCTAGATGCCTAGAAAATGACTATGGCTGGGTGAGGGGTGGGGGGTGGGAACTGAACAGGAAGGGGGTTGCAGGGAAAAGAGGGTCTGAGCCATGAAGCCAAATGTATGCCTATGCCCGTGACCTCCCTTTCTAGAGGGTGTGGATCCCCAGGTCCTCCCCATTATGGCTGGCTTCTGGAGTGACAGGAAAATGCACAGGGATTACTGGTCCTCTTTTTAAATTATCTCCAGTCTATGACATGAAAGACTGATTTTTCCCCTAATAGCTATCCTGCACGAAACAGAAAAAAGCAAAACAGAACACATAATCAGTGACTGTTCTTTTCTACCACATAGAACCTCACACATCAAACCAGTCCCTGAGCTCCTGGAACACCACGTCCCTTTCTCATTCCGAGAAGTAATTGCAATGCAGTTCGTGATGAAAATGAAAAGTCCGTTTTTAACTGTAGCTTCATAATTACTCATCCAGATGAAGATGGCCAAATTCTCAGTGGTCTAATCCCTAGGTCACCAAGACAGAATCAGAGAGGGTTTTGAGAAAAATTATGGTGTGTGTCTTTTGAGAGAGAAGGGGATAAAACTAAAGACCTTTTCTGATGATCGATTCAGCAGGAACTTCTCTAGTTATCATCCTGGTAACCAGTGATCGGCAAATCTTTGTTATCATCTGTTGGTCAGGCACTGGGCTAGTCCCTGAGAGGAGTGAAGTAATAATGGCACAGCCCTTGCCCTCGGGGAGATCACACAGCCAGTGGAGAGGATGGAGGAGTAAATAGGACAGGGAGATGCAGTGTGATGCTGCTCTGATAGGGAAGGTCAGAGGGATAAGGGCAAGATCCAGTCCAGCCTTGGCAAGTCAAGAAAGCCTTCACAGAAGAGGTGGCATGAGAGTGGAGAGCTGAATAACAAGTAGGAATTAGCCAGGTAAATCTGGTTGGGTTGTTGTTCTAAGAGGGAACAACACGTGCAAAGACCTTGAGGTGAGAGCACAGCAAAATTTGGGGAACTGGAAGTGGCTCATCATGGTTGGAGCTCAGAGTCTGAAGGAACAGGAGAAAAGAGGCAGGAGCTGGGTCACAGAAGTCCTCCAACAGCAGCTAAATGGTTAAACTTTATTCTGTAGGAGGCCTGGTGAGTTTTAAGATGTGATTCTAGAAAGTTCACTCCAGCTGCAGCAGCAATTTGCAAGACACGAAGCAGGGAGACCAGTTAAGGTGCTGTTGTAAAAGGCTAGGTACCAGATGGTGAGAAGCCCAAAGTCTCAGCCTGAGGTGGGGCACAGCTGGAGAGGCACTCAGAAATCCTAGCTTCCGACCAGTGTGCTTCCCATTCTACCTATTGACACCTCCCACCCACCCCCCCAACCCCCTCACCTGTGAATGATTCTTCTTCTTTCTCTCAGCTTCTCTTTCCTGTTAGGCCCCTGGAGGTTGGTCTACACTCTTTTTACGAATGGGATACCTAATTGCCAACTAGCTTAAGTAACATGCCTAGGATAACAATAGCTCAAAGATGGTAGAGTCAGGATTCATATGTTTGTCTGTCTGATTTTGATTTTGGAGCTCTTTCCACAAAATACTTTGTGTAACTGCAGGGAGAAGGACTTCAAACATGAAGAAAAGAGTATCTTGCAGGTTGGATATTGCCTGGAAGAGTCTCCCTAGATTCAGAGGACTTTGTTTACATCTCTAGGCTGCAGTAGCTGGGCTTTTCAAACTGCCTCCTGTGACAAAATAACCAAGTAGTTCTCTCTTGATGTCTTACTAACACCACCTTCCCTGAAAAAGGACTAGAAACAAAATCATAGCAACAAGAGTTGTCACATAACAATAAATGTATGTGACTTACATTCTTATACTTTAAAGACTCAGCCTGAGACCAAAAAAAAAAAAAATAACATAATGCTGTACAAGATTAAAGCATGCTTCATTTGTTATATATAAATATGACCTTGTTAAATAAACACAAGCAAGAAAGATGACAAAAAAAAAAAAAAACACCAAAACAATGCTAACTGTGCTTCTCTTTCAGTGGTGGAATTTCATTTATTTTTACTTTCTGTATTTTCTGGAAATTTGGAAAATGACAAAAATAAGCATGTGTTACTTTCATTACAAAAATTTTAAAGATAGATTCTTTAATGTTGGACAACAATAGTTTTCATTGAGAATAATTGAAATCACAAAAGATCCAAAATTCCTAGATGAGGTTTCTAACCGACCCACCTTTCAGTACTTTTACCCTTGGGGCTGTCAACTGTGACCAGAGGTGAAGTGTATTAACAAAATAGCTTCCACTGATGAACAGAGGAATATGGATGACTCTTGGAACAAGGATGCTGATAGACAGTTCCTTAAGCATCCACTACAGATGCTTCTGCCATCCTTGGTTGGCATCAAATTCAGAGATTACTCCTATTGGCCTTGGAACCTCCAGCCCCCATGACCTTTATGGAGTCATGACTCTGCATCAACCACACATTGGTTAAACACAGAAATGGGTTTCCTCTGAGTGTTTATGAGGCCCCACTCTTACCAGGGAAAGCTGGATGCAGAGTCATACACAGCCAGGAGTCCACACATTACCTCCTAACTGACCCAACCCTGGCATACCCACACTCCGCCAGGAATCCATGGAATGCCATACAGGCACTCTTGGACACATTGCCCTCTGTGTAGGTTTAGAATTCCTTTATCTGAGGAGAAATGTTCCCCCCACTCCTCAACACACACACACACGCACACACACACACACACACACACACGGTACCACTACCACACGTGTGAAGGGCCTGCCTTCCTGAGACTGTAGCTTATGGTTAGCTAATGGTTCAGCTGCTCAGCCCTCAGCCAGCAGGCCCTGTCAGCCTACCAAACCTGCTGCCTAGCTAGCTACCTTCATTTCCTCCAACTAACATTGCATGTTCTACCATCCAGGCAGTTAGGTAATATATCATCTCCATGTAAAAGGCCCTTATGTCTCTCAGTTGGTAACTAATTTAAATAATCTGGTAATTCTTTATGTCCACCATGCTCCCTTCTTATATAACTAGTTTTCTATTATTGGTCAAATTCCACAAATCATGTGCCGTATTGTAATAAATGCCAAACAGTTTCCGCTGGTGATCCTAAATGATTATACCAGGCACACCGTTTAGGAATGAAAATTTTCTCTTTCGTTTATTCCTTTTATTTCTTAAGGACTTTGAGTGAATGATTTGGATATTTTAGTATCTTAGGTTCAAACTGTTGTGATTCTTTTTTTTTTAATATCTTTATTGGAGTATAATTGCTTTACAATGGTGTGTTAGTTTCTGCTGTATAATAAAGTGCATCAACTATATGTATACATATATTCCCATATCCCCTCCCTCTTGCATCTCCCTCCCACCCTCACTACTGCACAGTGATTCTTGAATGTCCACTTTTGTTTTTATTTGCATATAGAACATGCAGATTTTGTAATCCTATCTTAAGAGCTACAGGTTAAAACACTAGTCTACACTTATCTGCTTGGGCCACTAGGTGGTGTACACATATGTCTGTGAACTGTAGGTTAAAGGGATTTGTCACCAAGTTAGATTTAATTCATCACCACAGGAGTGGTACAGACAGTAGGAGCTGTAGGAGTCCAGGAGAGAGCTCTGGTACCAATAATTCTATGAAAAGGGGCAAGGCAGGTTTTATAAAGCAAGGGTCACATGGTCTATAATAATAACAAAACATCAATACAAAGTGCCTGGTGATCCTATGGGTGGGAGTAAAGGAAGGAAGGTCTCCAGAGGAGGTGGATAGATAATATTGCTGCTGAGACGGCAGGAGCAAAATCATAAAGGCAGGAATCCCCAAAGCCGTGACAGGGGGGAAGTCCTGTAGAGGAAGGGGCATGCTTACTTTCCATGCTGATGAATTCCTACCTAACAGGGTTGTTGCAGAGGGAATAATGGAATAGTTGAATCATTAGATGGCATCAAGCATTCCTTTCAGCCTTTGTGCTGGGCAATGGCAATAGAGAGAGGAAATGGCATAGTCTTATCCTCAAGTAAAGACCACATGAGAGAAACAGAAGGAAACAGATCATTAAGACAGAGCATGATACAAAAGTTAGGTTTTACAAGATGCATTGGAAGAACAAAGTGTGAAATATTCTGTTCTGAGGAAAGGAGAGAAGGGGGTTAGGTCTGGGAGCTGAGGTGCAGAGCAGACCTCATGGACGTCTTGAGATGTGAGGAGGGAGCTCCGTGAAGATCTCAGGAGATTAGTTAGAGAGAACAGCGTGAGCAAAGGCATGGGGATTTGAAAGGATAATGTGCATTCCAGGAATGGTTCAGCTGAGTTTAGCGATGTTTACTGAGGGCTATTGTGTGCCATGGACTGCATAATAGATGTTCCAGGCCCTTAAGATGCCCCTCAGCTAGTGAGGAAGACACACAAGCACTGAAAATTGCTGTGTGAGAGGTTAGCTTAAAATTTGTTCTCTTTTAAATTCTCAGCTCTGTCATTTAGCCCCCAGGGTCCTGGCTACAGGCGTGCTCAGAGAACTCTACACCGGAAGGGGAGCCCACAAGCACAGTGTCTGGCTGTATTTGACTCAGAGTCACTGACAGTATTTCAGTCTCACTCACTCATTTTAGAGGTATGAAGTTCAAGGCCGGAGACATAACAGTAAGTTATCCAAAACCACAGAGAGGAGCTAGGACACAAGGCCAGGTCTGTCCGTGTTCCTGTCAGGTTTTCTTCCCTTTTTTCTCTACTGGACCCCGGACACAGAATCACCATTTAGAGATAGATCTTAATGAGGAAATAGACACTTTTCAGATAAATGGACCTCCTTCACCAACGGCGATTGCCACAAAACCAAGCTTATGGAAAAGTAGGACAGATTGTCTTCCTTCCTCATGTATGAGGGAAGGGCCTAGCCTCACAGGCTGGCCTTGGCAAAGGCAGCGTGAGCCAGTTGTCCCACTAGCCTGGTTCTGTGATTGGGAGAGCAGGCAGTCTGGCTCCAGCAGTCCTTCTAGCTTGCATATGTGGGGGTGTGTTTCATTTCAGCACGAGGATGTGTGCTCACAGTGGAGGTCAGTGACATCTTGGAGTTGCACTGTTGCTTGAAAATGTCAACTGGAATGAATTATGAGCTGGCAGTAAAACAGGGATGCGTGATTAAGACGGCTATGAAAGGCTACAGACCTGCTTTTAGGGCCCTGAAAAATCATTAGAGAGAGGGATAGAGAGAGAGAGAGATAGAGATAGATAGAGATAGAGAGATCTTAAAGAGGTTTTGACTGGGACAGATCAAATTTAAATGGAAGAGGAGGGGACTACAAGGGCCAGGAGATTTGAGACCAGGTCTTATAAGGAAAAGGTGAAGGAACTGGGAATATTTAACCAGGAGGGAAGATGACACAGATCTTCTTCAGACCTCCAAGCTCGTCATGGGCTGAAGCAGCTAGAAACAGGGATGATTTCTTAAGGAAGCAGCTTTTAACCCTGCTCAAAGTAGAGCTGTTTAGGGACACGGGTTCGATGGCTTGTCGGGGAACTAAAATCCCACATGCCGTGTGGCATGGCCAAAAAAAACAGAAAAAAAAATTTTAACTGACAAAACGTGAGTTCCCTGTCAGGCAAAATGATAAAACAGAATCAGTTCATACAACTGGTGGGGACATTGCTGAGGGGATTCCTATACTGGTGGCAGGTCAGACTCAATGACCTTTGAGCTCTGGTACCAATAATTCTATGAAAAGGGGCAAGGCAGGTTTTATAAAGCAAGGGTCACATGGTCTATAATAATAACAAAACATCAATACAAAAATAGCTCTTTTTATTAAGCACCTATTAAGTACCAGGCATCATGCTAAGTGATTTACTGTGCGTGATCGTATATTGGACTTTCAAGCCAAGATTAGAACTGACTGAATTCTAATCCTGGCTCTCTCATTCAATGAAGATGTGGTCTTAGGCAGGTAATTTCTCCTGTCTGAACCCCATGTCCCTCTGTTGTACATTACCAACCCTGTAGGATTGCCAAGAGTGTAAGAAGAAATGACACATCAAAGTACCTGGTACTGTGCCTGGCCTATATTCAGTACTCAAAAAATGTTGCTGCCTTCTCCTTTCTGCTTAAGCAGAATTTCAGGAAGCCATTCTAGGGGAGAGGCAAGATAAAGAGGGAAATGTAGGTGAGGTGAAATATGGCAAAGGACCCGCTGGATGAAGTACCAGATAATCAGAAGCTCCTGCAATGTGTATCCTTGAAGCAGTGGTTCTCAAAGTGAAGTTTGTTAGGACCCCTTTTTAAGAAAAAAAAAACTACATATTAATGGAAATGGCTATTAATAGAAAATCAAGTGAAGGAAAGAGACAGAGGTTGACTGAGGCTTAAGGAATCCTGCCTTGTCTTTAAGAGAGTTGCTTACCACTGCCCCATCCTCAGCCTACAATACCCTCTTCTCCACCCTCAGGTTCCCTTGACATCCGTTTCAGGACTAGCCTTCTCCATAAGTATGGTGTGATAGGGGGCGAGCCAACTGAGATATTGACCACCTCAGCCCTTGGGGCCAAGGCTAGTTGCCTCCAAACTTCATCTATATGGGCTAGTGTACCTGACAAATATTATTTTCTTTGAATGTTGTATGGTACAGAGAGATGAGGATTCAGTTAGAAAAGTAATGGTTTGTTCATCAGTAATTGAAATTGTCATAGCATTGTTGAGCAGATTTAATACATAAACCAGCCCCCAGGAGTATCTTGGTTAGTAAGGAGTATCAGGAGGGTGACAGTGACTTAAGGACCCAAGGCAAAGAGGGATGCCAGGATATCAGGCACTTAACCAGGACAGCCAGTGTGACCAAAGAGAAATCTGAGGCTGCCTGGTACGGAGGAGGAGCCATGGCTGGGAGTCTGGAAAGGGACTTTCTTTGTGGCTATAGGTAAGCCACGTTCCTCTCAGGACTTCATTTTCCCGAAGTATAAGATAGGTCTGACTGGAAGGTCTCTAAGGCCCTTTCGGCTCTGGCCAGAAAGGCTATGCGTTCCCCCTTGTTTCTAGGGTGCAAGGCCTCCCTGCAGGACTGTGAGACCACGTCCTCCGCAATACAGCCTGCTGTGCGTGTCTGAACATCCCCTTTGCACGTTCACCCTGACCTGCTAAGCAACGAGTTTGCCTCTGGCTTGAATCAGCGCTCTCACATGTGTTTTCTTTTGCAGCAACAGCGGCACCTAGACCTCCTGACGATAACCAGCCCTGGTGAGTAGGTGTGGCCATTCTGCTTGGGCTTTTCCCTGATTTCCCAGAGTGATGCCTGGTTGTCTATCCAAATGCAATTCCTGCCCTCCTCCTTTGGCTTCCTGAATGAACAGCAGAGTTCTTGTGTCATGAATGATCCTTCTCCCCCATCCTCTACCCCACAGGCGGTTTCTTTTCTCTTCCCCAGCTCTGTGCCGCCTTGTCTTGACTCTGCAGATGGCAGGGTTGGTACTATGATGTTGCTGCCTATTCCAGGGCCAGGTTCTCCCCAGATCACTCAGTGGGTCCAGGTGTCAAGGAAGTGCCCTGGTCTCCTGAGAAATAAGCTTGAAGATCATGGGGAATGGGGAAACTGCTTGGTAGATGGCATGGAATGAAGGGAGGACAGTTAATGAGGAAAGGCCCGTCTGGGGAAGTGACCAGGTTTGGTCTCCTGTGACTCTTGTCACTCACCTTTAGGAAGGACAAGTCCCACAACAAAGCTATGGCCCTGGGATTTAAAGCTCCTTTCCTTCCTCTCGGTCTGGCATATAGCCCAGAGAAAAGTTGAGCAGTTTAGTTTTACCAGAAGGTATTTTATTTCAGTTTGGGAACTTGAGGCAAAACTGGCCAACAAGAGATGCTGTTCTGTCTTGGAATCCAAGGAGATGATGGTGCCAGCAGTGAGCATTCAAGAGTGGGTGTGGTGGTCCATCTTCATTCATTGGTGATGTTCTAAATATTTAATGGCCCCGGTGGCCCTCTACTGTGCTGGGCATTGACACTTTGTTTACCGGACTGTGGGGAGATGGCATCCTGAGGAAGGGACTGGTGTGGGGGGGGTGGTCACATGGCAGGGTTGGGGAGCTCTAGGAGTGGCTAATTACCAATAAATATGGAGGTATTTCAGTATTTTAGTAACCAATATAGCTGTACCACGTCATCCTGCCTACCACCCAGCCTGTTGCTGTGTCCAGGGCCAATTGGCTCACAAGGAGATTGAGAAATTGTCCTCTGCAGGCACTATCTTAGCCCAAAGGCTGGTTATCTGTCTATGTAACTGGGATATAAGACAATGACTGCAAATGGAATTTGCATCCACCCAGTTCAGGTGGCCTTACTACATTTCCACCTGATAGATCTCTTTGAACTTGGGACTTCAGAAGAACAAAGATGAACTGGTTTGAAAACGTTCAGTCTAACCCATAGAATGAACTGTGTTTAACAAGTATCTAATTAACATATATAGAAATTCCAAATCATGGGCTAATAATATTAGAATGGCTCAGTTGTGTGACCTACCAATCCCTTCCCACTAAGGTGTTGGTAAGTGATTATCTTTGGCCCGTCCGTCCGGTTAGTTGCTTTCCTTCATGATTGTTTTCCGTTCTGCTCCACAAATGCTGACCCAGATTGCCTGCTTTCACATCCCAGTCTCATCTGGTCACACCCTGATATGATGCCGACATGTGAATTGGAGAGGTTTCTTGATCCGTCTTCAGTTGCTTCAGAAGGAGACTTTTAGACTCTGTTAACTGCATTTCTTTTGCACCAGCTCTTTCCGTTCCTAATTGCTACTGCACAAATTCAAGCAGGAATAGTTGTGACTCTCAGTGCACTCTTTTTGGGCAAACTGTTAAGCACTGCCAGAGTTTGGAATGGTTTATAATTTTCCCTACTCTTAGATGAGAAAAGACTATTTTCTGGGTCAAAGCTTCTCAAAAGTCATGTTGCGTCACACGAGTATACAGTACTGCAAGTAGGCTACATTTGTGTGATATTGTAAGATATACACTCGTGATATATTGATCCACTCATCTCTCAGGGGTACAGGTGGGTCCCAGGATAACTGAGCTGCCAAGGTGGTAGCCTCTACTCCAGTGTACCAAGTGTTATCCATGTGTGTCATGACTTGGAAAGGTTAGGAAAGACCATTAGGCTGTGTATTACCTGAACAACTCTAGTCCATGTCAGAATCACTTCCCTCTACTGTCAATAACTGTCTCTCACTTTCAAAGTCATCTCCATTCCCCACCTCACCAGAAGCTGCTACAGCTAGCAAGGGGCATGCTACCTCTCTGGGGATGCCAGTGGGAGGTACCAGCTTGTTTGCACTCGTCACCAGACCATCCTCAACACAGAACTGCAGTCTGATTCTGCCACTCCTCATCAGCTAGGAGCCTTCAGAAATGCTGGCTGGGAATTTGGAAGCCTTAAAAACCTGTGTTATCTTCTTTAAACTCTTATTTTGTTCATCGTGAATAATTTTGCATTCACAGAAAAGAGTAGAGATAAAATGAGGAGTCATTTATTGCCCCCCTCACCACCAAACAGCTTGGCTTTATCATATCAACATAGTGCCATATGTGCTACAGAGGCCCCTATTAAAAAAATTATAGATCTAGTTGAGACTTTTCTGTACTCCTAGCTGATTGCATCTCTCTCCCTTCACTCTATAGGTAATCACCGTAATAAATTCAATGATTTTCTATATCTATATATCCAAAAATGTGACTGGTATAACTGGTATTGTTTTACAAATTCCTATAAGTGATGTCACACTATAAATGTCATACTGAACTTTTCCCTTACTTATTATACTGTAGAGATTAATTCCTGTGAATACAGGTAGCTCTGGTTCAATCATTTTAACTGCTATGATTACATAGCAATTATGATTACATCACAATTTCTTTTTCCATTTTATTGATCATAATTTAGGTTACTTCCAGTTTTTTTGCAATTTTAAATAATACTACTTGGAGCATTTTTTGCATAAGTATGAGAATTTATCTAGAGCATATAACTAGGAGAGGAATTACTGATTGCATGCATCTTCAAATTTACTGTATAATGGCTAGTTGTTTTCTAAAGTAGTTGAACAAATTTATACTTCAAAGTATAAGAACAGCAAAGTATAATAGTTTCCATTTCTCTGAATCCTCCACACTTGGAATCATCAGACATAAATTTTTACCAGTCATCATGATAAATGTAAAATGTTATCCCATTGTTTTTATAATATGTGTTTCCCTGATTACTGGTGGGGTTTAATATCTTTTTGTATGTTTATTGGCCACTTTGCTTTCTTCTGTGAACTGACTTTTCATATCATTTTTCAATTTTCTCTTGGGTTGTTTCTTTTTATTGACTTCTAATTCTTTGTTATTCTGCATGTTGATACTTTGTCACTTAACATGCATTGCAAATATCTTACCCCAGATGGTGGCCTGTGTTTTTTGATTTATGATGTATTTTGATTTATGGAAGGGTTTTTTTTTTATTTTAATGTAGTTGAATGTATGAATATTGCTTTATGAACTTTGCTTTTATGACTTATTTAAGAAATCCTTCCCTACCTGAATATCATATTCTCCTGTATTCTAAAAATTATCAAGTTTTACATCACACTTGGGTATTTATCTCATTTAGGACTGATCATTGTGTATGATATGAGCTGGGGATTTAATTTGTTGTTTACATGTGGATAACCCATTATCTCAGTGTCATTCAACAACTAGTTCATTCTTTCTTCCACTTATTAGCAACTACACATGATGATGATGATGATGAAGAGCCAATTGACTTTTCCTACACAGCTTATAAATTTTTGTGTTCTCCTGTTTATTGCATCTCAAGATTTTCCTGTTACCTTATTAAAGTAGACCCCTTAATAACTGTTTTAGTGAGAGTCCATGAGAAACGATCTTAATCTATATATGTTCTTATTTTGACTTATCTTTGGGATGATAGTTTGGCAAGGTATAAATTCTAGCTTGAGGAGGACTTCCCTTCATTCTTTGAACTTTTTTTTTTCATTTTTTTCTGACATCCACAGTTGCTAATAAGAAGTCTGCCATTATTTGTTTATGGTAATTTATCTTTTCTTGGGTAGGTTTAAAGACTTTCCTTTTGATCTTCATGCTCTGCTTTTGCACTTTAATGTGTCTGGATGTGAATTTATTTCTGTTTACCCTGCTTGGTACTCTGAGTAGTCTTTCTACCTGAGAGTCTATGTCTGTCTTTATTTTTTTTTGTTTTTTTGTTTTTTTGTGTGTGTGTGGTACACGGGCCTCTCACTGTTGTGGCCTCTCCCGTTGCGGAACACAGGCTCCGGACGCACAGGCTCAGCGGCCATGGCTCACGGGCCCAGCCGCTCCACGGCACGTGGGATCTTCCCGGACTGGGGCACGAACCCGTGTCCCCTGTATCAGCAGGCGGACTCTCAACCACTGTGCCACCAGGGAAGCCCCTATGTCTTTAATTCTGAGAAATTATTGGCAAATTATCCCTTCAAAGATTGCCTTTTCTTCATTCCTTTGATTCTCTTCTTCAATAATTTCTATTAGATGAATGTTGGAGTCTCTCAAGTGGCCCTCCATGATTTTTTACTAATTTTTCATAATTTTTAGCATTTTATTTTACTGCACTGATTCTGAGTTCCCCACAAGTAACTTGAATTCATAAATTCACTTTTTGACCATATCTAGTCTGGATTATTTTCCTGTCTTTTTCAATATTTCAGTGATTATTTTTAATTTCCAAGATTTCTAATTTTGTGCATATCCACCTGCTCTTGTTTTATTTCTGCCTGTTCTGTTTCATAATTTCTTATTCTGTTTTAACATTTTCATTTGTTTCTTCGAACATCTTCAATATGCTTATTTTAAAATCTTTGTTCTATAAAATAAGTTTCATCTGGAGTGAATTCAAGTTATAACTGTTGATTTTATTTAGTATCATTTTTAGCATTTAATTTCTTCATGTGTTTTGAAATTTTACTTTGTAATATCACTTTGAGAAGGAAGTTTTCTGTTACTCTCTCTCCCCAGCCCTGACCACCACCACCACCCCTCCCCCCCACCCCTGCAAACTCCCACTATGCTCACATATCCCTATATGGTGGATTTTGCAGTTGACTCTACCCGTATTTTCAGTATAGGACCTGGTAAATATTGGGGATATGGAGAACTGGTGACAAAAAGTCAGCAGGATAGTATAACTTTGCTTCTGTTTCTTTTGTCTATATTCCTTGCCTCTCTAGGCCTACAGCACACAGGAGCTGTCTGTGTGCTGTAGGCCTAGAGAGGCAAGGAATATAGACAAAGGAAACAGAAGCAAAGTTTCTGCAGCAGCCTTTTTTTTTCCTAGGCTTCTTTCATAACAGGGGAGCCCCACCCTAGATCCTTGTTCTAAGCAGAAGACCTTTTCTCTGATCCTCATCTCCTATAGAGCATTTTAGGAGGCTCATAGGAGTCCAACTTTCAGCTGCTACTGCCTGCTGCTATATCCAGATCTCAACAAACAAGTAGCCTCAGGAGCATGTATCCTTTTGCATTTCTGTACTTTTCAGCTTCATGGAGATATGTCTCTTGCAGTGGAGCCCAACTACATATTTTCATTTCTTTTTTTCATATATTATTCAATATTACTATTTGATGGGAATGAATGGGCTTATTGAAGCATGAACTTATTTAGTCATGTGGCCCAGAAGTCCAACTACAGTTTTTTTCTTACTTTTTGGAAAGTTTATTCTCCTATAACCTCTTCAGCAGAAGGGAGGCAGTATGAGGAAATATTTTTCTCCTATCCAAGTGAGACTTTTATCACCAGATTGATGAAAGAGACTGTTATTTTTTGGGACTTCCCTGGTGGTCCAGTGGGTAAGACTCCGCGCTCACAACGTAGGGGGCCCAGGTTTGATCCCTGGTTGGGGAACTAGATCCCGCGTGCATCCCTCAACTAAGAGTCTGCATGCCGTGGCTAAGAATCCGCATGCCACAACTAAGAAGTCTGCATGTCACAACTAAAGATCCCTCATACCACAATGAAGGTCCCTCATGCTGTGACTAAGACCCAGCGCAGCCAAAATAAATAATAAATAAATAAATGTTTTTAAAAAAGAGAGACAGTTACTTTTTGCATGTGTATATACAAACATATATGTAATTTAAAAAATAAAATTATAATGATCCTATATAAAATATATAGGAATATAATGTGAACATTTTTTTAATATTGTTAAACATTCTCAGAGGGACTTTTATATAGCTGAAAAGCATTCTATATTAAATTTATCTATTATTGTATATTAAATTGTCCCTGATGATTTAATTATAAATAATACCACAGTGAACATTCTTGTATAAAGATTTTTGTGTGCATCTTTAATTATTTCTTTAGGAAAAATTCCTAGAATGAGAATTACTAAGAAAAGTTATACATAGTTCACTAATCATGACAGACTAACTCACACCAAAGTAATAATGACATCAAAATTAGAGAGACTTAAAAAGTAAAGGTTTATTTGTTACATTTGGTACATGTCTCTCATGGATTGGAGTCGGTTCTGCTCTACTTCATCTTTACTCTGGCACCCAGGCTGACCAAGCATCCTTTATTTGGAACATTGCTCTATGTCTTAGTTTGGGTTCCCTAAGAAGCAGAACTTGAGACAAAGATTTTCATGCAAGTAGTTTATTTGGGAGGTGATCCCAGAGACCTTGGCGGGAGGTAGGGAAGTGATACAAGAAAATGAAGAAAGCTAAGAAAGGTTCGTTATCAAGCAAGCTACCACTGACGGCAAGTGGAATTTAATCCTACAGGGAAACCCTGGAAGTCAGTGTGGAAAATAAACCTCAGAGTTATCCCTTAGGGGCAAAGGAGTGGGAGAGAGGGTGGGGGTGTTAATTCCCTGACACTTCCAATCTGCTCAATGTATGGACATAGCAGATTCCAGTGGCCCAAGAAAGCCCTCAGGAGAGGTTTGCAGATGTCGGCAATTGGAAAGTATTCAATATGTGCAGAAATAATAAGTGCCGGGAGAATATGTGAGGTTGCAGAAAAGTGCTGACAGCACCTGCCATATGGGTAGTCATGGCAGAGGGAAAAGGGAGAGATGGTGAGCCATGTACCTTCTCTTAAAAATTTTTAGAAGGGGTCACTTTTTCCCAGATTTCCTATATCAAAGCAGTCATATGACCACTTCTAATTCAACAAGGTAGAGATGCAGAATCTTCCTACAGGGAAGGGCACTGCATTGAGAAGAGCTAGAATATTTGGCCATGATGATTATATCTTTTCACACTTCTAGAAAGATTTTGTGTTCCCACCATCAAGTTAAAAGTGCTGGTCATAGCTTTAAAAAAAATAACACCTTTATTGAGATATAATTCATATGCAATAAAATTCATCCTTTAAAGGACACCATTTAGTGGTTTTCAGTACATTCACAGAATTGTACAATCATAACCACTAATTCCAGAACATTATTACTACTCCAAAAAGGAACTCTGTACCCATTCGCAGCCACCCCCCATTTTTGCCTTCCCCTAGGCCCTGGCAACCACTAATTTACTTTCTATCTCTGTGGGTTTGCCTATTCTAGACATCTCATATAAATGGAATTGTACAGTATGTGGCCTTTTGTGACCGGATTTTTTTCACTTAGCATGATGTTTTCAAGGTCCGTCCATATTATAGCATGTAGCAGTACTCCATTCCTTTTTCTTGCCAAATAATATTCCATTGTATGGATGTATCACAGCTTGCTTACCCATTCATCTAGTGATGGACATTTCAGTTGTTTACATTTTTGGCTACTGTAAATAATGCTGCCATAGATGTTTGTGAGCAAGTAAAAACTATTTTTTCATTCTCTTGGACATATACCTAGGAATGGAATGGCTGGATCATTTGGTAAATGTTAAGGTAAACATTTTGAGAAACTGCCCCTGTTTTCTAAAGTAGCTGTGCCATTTTGCATTCTCATCAGCAATGTAAGATGTTTCTAATTTCTCTGCATCCTCTCTTGTGATCTGTCTTTTGATTATAGTCATCCTAGTGGGTGTAAAGTGGTATCTCACAGTAGTTTGGGTTTGCATTTTCCTAAAGACTTATGACGTTGAACATATTTTCACGTGCTTATTGGCCATTTGTATATCTTCTTTGGAGAAATGTTTAGTCAAGTTATTTTCCCTTACTCATTTAAATTAGGTTATATTTTGTCTTTTTATTGTTGAGTTGTAAGAGTTTTTAAATGTATACTCTGAGTACAGATACATGATTTGCAAATATGTTTTCTGTTCTGTGGGTTGTCTTTTCACTTGCTTGATGTTCTTTAAAGCCAAAATTTTTTTTTATTTTGATGAAAGTTCAATTTATCTATTTTGTTGCTTTTGTTGCTTATACTTCTGGTATCACATCCAAGAAAACATTGCCTAATGTCACAAAGATGTACTCCTATGAGTTAATTTTTATATGATATAAGACTCCAATTTGTCTCTTTTGCATGTGATTGTCCAGTTTTGCTAGCACCATTTGTTGAAAAAAAACCCTGTTCTTTCCCCTGTTGATTTATCTTGGCACCCTTGTCAAATGGTCATTAACTTTTTGATGACATAGACTAAAAGGACAGCATTTAGGAAGTATCTAAATGTTGGCACTCAGTGCCAGAACTGTGTTAGGCGCTCTACATGTATTTTTCATATAATTCTCCCCACTGTCCCATAGGCAGGCATTATCTTTCCTGATTGCAAATGAGAAAGGAAGGTGCTGCTCCATTAGAATTGCCCACATAAATACATTTAATAAGTGAGTGATGGAGTCAGGATTCAAATACAGATCTGTCTGATCCTAAATCCTTTACCTTTTCTACTGCTATGTATAAATATTACTTCATGTGTGATATTGGCCCACAGAGTCTTCTTTCTCAGACAGAATTAAAGCTGACCTACTTTGCTGGTGATAAGGAAAGTCTGAAATGTTGGGGACATCATAGTCATGGGGCTTTTCCACTAACTAGGCTGCATTCTGAAGAGACAATTGATTTCCTTAAAATATCACAGAAACTTCCAGAAAAAAATCACAGATTTGTTCCTGATTGCAAATATCCACACAAAAAAATGTATCCCCTCTTAACCTTGTTAAAACAATACCTATGTGAAACGGTGACTGAACCTGCTGACCATTACATGACAACTTTGGGCTTTGTCTCCAGTTAAAGTCCCCCATGATGTACCTGTAGCCCCTCTGAAGACTAAAGGAACAAGAGAGGCCAAACTAGCCATTATTCCTGCTTCATGGACATTTTTAGAGCCAGCAAAGCCTATGGAGCCAGTCCAGAGGGGCCAGGACCAGATGTGAAGCCAAGCCAGGGTGCTCCCGACCTCACGGCCAGAAAGTTAGCAGCACAGTGAATACACACAGAGAGGATGGTTCAAAAAATGCATGCACTTCATTAAAACAACTTTAAAGAGATCTTTAAAGGAGATAAACAAATTACTCCTAGCCCCACAGCCTTAGCACAATAAAAAACCTAATTCTATTTATACATTTTTCCCTTTCAGTTCTTGTCTATATGCAGAAACATATTTACATAATTGCAACCACAGTAAGTTTTTATGTACATCTTTTTTCACTTAACATTATTTCATAAACAATCTTCATGTTGCGATGTAGTTTGCATATTTACCATCTTTTTATAATAACTTTCTCTATTAAAAAATTGCACATGCCCATAGTACAAATTTTGAAAAACACAGATAAGTTAAAAAGATGAAATATCAGTTATCTCCCAGAGGCAATCACTGTTTAATATTTTAATACATTTACTTCTTTGCCTTTTTTTCTATGCATGTATAATTTTGTTTTACATAGTTGAGATCATATAGAATATAAAATTTTATCCTGATTTTTCACTTAATATTACAACAGAAATATTTTCCCATGCCAATGATATTGGATATTTGACTTGATTTTAGTTTTTCCATCTTATGAATAATTTATCAACCTTTGTGTATATAGCTGTGTCTACATTTTAGCTTATTGTCTTAAGATAAATTAGTAGGGATGGAATTACTAGATCCATGAGCATTTTAAAGGCACACTTATTCTTAAAAGCTCTACTCTCTTCCATCTTTTAAACGTAACCTGGTTTACAAAAATACACGTCTTATTGTTGTGCATTTGTGTTACTTCCAGATGTTTTTCTCTTATAAATGACTCTACCGTAAAATTATTTGTGAAAAAAGCTTTTACTTCTTTTGCATAAGTTTTTTATCTGGCTGTTTTCAAAGTATAATTGCTGGACCAAAGAGCATTAATATGTTTAAGGAATTATTAAGTCTTACTGCCAACTCATTTTCCAGAAAGGTTGTATCAGTTTACATTCCCACTTCCAGCCAGAGAACAGGAACTAGGCTTAACAGATACAGAGCAGGATGCCAGCCTTACCTGGGAGTCAACTTTCAACAGTAGTCAAAGTATGGATCCAGGTAGACCTGGGTTCCAATCTTGATTCTCCCACTTCTTGGCTCCAAGCTCTTAAGAAAATTATTTAACTACTTTGTGGCTTAGTTTTTCATTAAATATGGATGGTTACACCTACTTCACAGGAATGAAATGAAGATTAAGTGAGGTAATCATGGCAGTAAAGCCCCTAGCATATTATTAATATTAGCATGAAAATGCTATACACACTAGAGGCCAGAACAGCTTTATTGATCAAACTAGGCCTTTATAATGGGGTTTGAGAGAAAGAGGAAAGCTTATCTGGCCTTAGCTGGGAGGACATTTGTTCTTTTGGTTCTCATTGGTTCAGGGACTAGAGCACTAAACCTGCAGGCTAAAGGTCTACAACAGTGTTAGGCTGTCTCTGCACTGCTAAAATGTATGTAGGCAAGTGTGATACACCCTGGCCTGAAGCAGTGCAATTACAATCGCCCCAGTCTAGCCAGGAGATAGAATAAGAAATTAGTAATTTATACATCTGAGTTGTCATTTCCTTCATGGGGATGGCAGAGAAGGGGAGTACTGATTTTCTCTCATTAGTCATTATATTAGGTGTCCACGGGAGTACTGTATTTTAAAGTCCTTCCCAAAGAAGTAACCATTATTTTTATTTATTTATTATTATTATTTTACATTTTCAAAGAAGTTTTGGAGAAATTACCAAAACATTTTGATATCAAGGATAATTGTTATTTCTCTCTTTTCTCTCATTCTCTCTCTCTTTTTTTAAACTGTATGGGGGGGGCGAGAACTTTCTAAAAATTGTATTTATTTATTTATTTTTATATATACATGTATCTATTCTTTTTCAAATTCTTTTAGGTTGTTACAGAATATTGAGCAGAATTTCCTGTGCTCTATAGCAGGTTCTTGTTGGTTATCCATTTTAATTTAAAAAAAAAAGATTTTTACTGCTGTTTACTATATTTTAATTTATTTATTTATGTTTTTAATTTTTGGCCACACCATGTGCGGCACGTGGGATCTTAGTTCCGCAACCAGGGATCGAACCCACACCCCCTGTATTGGAAGGTGAACTCTTAACCACTGGACCACTGAGGAAGTCCCTGGTTATCCATTTTAAATACAGTGTGTACCTGTCAATCCCAAACTCCCTAACTATCCCTCCCCTCCCCACACTTCCCCCGGGTAGCCATAAGTTCATTCTCTAAGTCTATGAGTCTGTTTCTGTTTTGTAAATAAGTTCATTTGTATCATTGTTTTTAGATTTCACATGTAAGCGATATCATACAATATTTCTCTTTCTCTGTCTGACTTCCTTCACTCAGTATGACAATTTCTCGGTCTATCCATGTTGCTGCAAATGGCATTATTTCATTATTTTTAACGGCTGAGTAATATTCCATTGTATATAGGTACCACATCTTCTTTATCCATTCTTCTGTCAAAGGACATTTAGGTTGCTTCCATGTCTTGGCTATTGTAAACAGCGCTGTAATGAACATTGGGATGCATGTATCCTTTCGGACCATGTGTTTCTCTGGGTTTATGCCCAGGAGTGGGATTGCAGGATCAAGTGGTAGTTCCATTTTTAGTTTCTTAAGGAACATCCATACTGTTCTCCATAGTGGCTGCACCAATTTATCTTCCCGTGTATGGTAAGAACTTTTAAGATCTACTCTCCTAGCAACTGTCAAGTGTGCAGTATGGTATTGTTAACTATAGTCACCATGTTGTACATTAGATCTCCAGAACTTATTCATCTTATAACTGGAAGTGTGAACCGTTTGACCACCATCACCTATATCCTCCACCCTCTAGCCCCTAACAACCACTAATCTACTCCCTGTTTCTATGAGTTTGGTGTTTTAGATCCCACATATGAAATCCTACGGTATTTGTCTTTCTCTGTCTGACTTATTTCACTGACTGTAATGCCATGAAGCCTCATCTGTGTTGTCAGAAATGGATTTCACTCTTTTATGGCTGAAATATATGCATATTGCATTTTGGACACTTAGATTGTTTCCACATCTTGGCTATTGTAAATAATGCTACAATGAACATGTGGATGCAGATAGATTTTTGAGACAGTGATTTCATTTCCTTTAGATATATAACCAGAAGTGGGATTGCTGGACCATATGGTAGTTCTGCTTTTAATTTTTTGAGGAACTTCTATACTGTTTTTCAGAGTGACTGTACCAATTTACATTCCCACCAACAGTACACAAATCCTTGCCAGCACTTATAATCTCTTTTTGATAATAGCCATTCTAACAAATGTAAGGTGATACCTCACTGTGGTTTTGATTTGCATTTCCCTGGTAATAAGTGATGTTGAGCAGCTTTTCCTGTACTTTGGCCATATGTGTGTCTTTTTGGAAAAATGGCTATTCAGGTCCTCTGCCCATTTTAACTCACTTTTTCTTGTTGCTTTGTTTGTTTCGTTTTTGTTGTTGTTTGTTTTTGCTATTAAGTTATATGAGTCCTTTCTTATATTTTTTGAATATTAACCCTTTATCAGATATATGGTTTGCAAATATTTTCTCCCATTCCAAAGGTTGTCCTTTCATTTTGTTTCTGCACTTTTGCTGTGCAGAAACTTTATAATTTGACACAGTCTCATTTGTTTATCTTTGTTTTGTTGCTTGTGCTTTTGGTGTCATAGCCAAAAAGATCATTGCCAAGACCAATGTCAAAGAGATTTTCCCCTATGTTTTCTTCTGGGACTTTTACAGTTTCAGATCTTACATTTAAGTCCTTAATCCATTTCAAGTTAATTTTTGTGAGTAATGTAAGATAGGAGTTCAGTTTAACTCTTTTGCAAGTGCATATGAGTATCCAGTTTTACCAACACCATTTATTGATTAGATTATCTTTTCTACATTGTGTATTCCTGGCTCCCTTGTCAAATATTAGTTGACTGTATATGCATGGGTTTATTTCTGAGCTCTTGATTCTGTTCCATTGGTCTATGTGTGACTAATAGTGACTATGGAGATTGAAGTATTTTATGCTAGTACCATACTATTTTGATTACTATAGCTCTGTAGTAGATTTTGACATCAGGAAGTGTGATGCCTCCAGCTTTCTTCTTTCTCAAGATTGCTTTTTTGGTTCCTACAAATTTTAGGAATTTAAAAAATTCCTATAAAAAATACAAATTGGAATTTTGATAGGGATTGCATTGAATCTATAGGTGGCTTTGGATAGTATGGACATTTTAAAAAGATTAATTCTTCCAATCCATGAACATGGGATATATTTCCAGTTATTCATATCTTCTTCAATTACTTTCATCAATGTCTTAAAGTTTCCAGCATAAAGATCTTTCATCTCCTTAGTTAAATTTATGCCTAGATAGCTGCACCACCAGAGGGAAGACAGCAGAAGCAGGAAGAAGTACAATCCTGCAGCCTGTGGAACAAAATCCACATTAGCAGAAAGATAGACAAGATGAAAAGGCAGAGGGCTATGTACCAGTTGAAGGAACAAGATAAAACCCAAGAAAAACAACCAAATAAAATGGAGATAGGCAACCTTCCAGAAAAAGAATGCAGAATAATGATAGGGAAGATGATCCAGGACCTCGGAAAAAGAATGGAGGCAAAGATCAAGAAGATGCAAGAAATGTTTAACAAAGACCTAGAAGAATTAAAGAACAAACAAACAGAGATGAACAATACAATAACTGGAATGAAAAATACACTAGAAGGAATCAATAGCCGAATAACTGAGGCAGAAGGACAGATAAGTAACCTGGAAGACAGAATGGTGGAATTCACTGCTGTGGAACAGAATAAAGAAAAAAAGAATGAAAAGAAATGAAGACAGACTAAGAGACCTCTAGGGCAACATTAAATGTAACAACATTCACATCATAGGGGTCCCAGAAGGAGAAGAGAGAGAGAAAGGACCTGAGAAAATATTTGAAGAGATTATAGTCGAAAACTTCCCTAACATGGGAAAGGAAATAGCCACCCAAGTCCAGGAAGTGCAGAGAGTCCCATACAGGATAAACCCAAAGAGAAACATGCCAAGACACATAGTAATCAAATTGGCAAAAATTAAAGACAAAGAAAAATTATTGAAAGCAGCAAGGGAAAAACAACAAATAACATACAAGGGAACTCCCATACAGTTAACAGTTGATTTCTCAGCAGAAACTCTACAAACCAGAAGGGAGTGTTAGGACGTATTTAAAGTGATGAAAGGGAAGAACCTACAACCAAGATTACTCTACCCAGCAAGGATCTCATTCAGATTCAATGGAGAAATCAAAAGCTTCACAGACAAGCAAAAGCTAAGAGAATTCAGCACCACCAAACCAGCTCTACAACAAATGCTAAAGGACCTTCTCTAAGTGGGAAACACAAGAGGAGAAAAGGACCTACAAAAACAAACCCAAAACAACTAAGAAAATGGTAACAGGAACATACATATCGATAATTACCTTATACGTGAATGGATTAAATGCTCCAACCAAAAGACACAGGCTCGCTGAATGGATACGAAAAGAAGACCCATATATATGCTGTCTACAAGAGACCCACTTCAGACCTAGGGACACATACAGCCTGAAAGTGAGGGATGGAAAAAGATATTCCATGCAAATGGAAATCAAAAGAAAGCTGGAGTGCCAATACTCATATATGATAAAATAGACTTTTAAAAAAAGAATGTTAAAAGAGACAAGGAAGGACACTACATAATGATCAAGGGATCAATCCAAGAAGAAGATATAACAATTATAAATATATATGCACCCAACATAGGAGCACCTCAATACATAAGGCTACTGCTAACAGCTATAAAAGAGGAAATCGACAGTAACACAATAATAGTGGGGGATTTTAACACCTCACTAACACCAATGGACAGATTATCCAAACAGAAAATTAATAAAGAAACACAAGCTTTAAATGACACAATAGACCAGATAGATTTAATTTATATTTATAGGACATTCCATCCAGAAACAGCAGATTACACTTTCTTGTCAAGTGCACATGGAACATTCTCCAGGATAGATCACATCTTGGGTCACAAATCAAGCCTCAGTAAATTTAAGAAAATTGAAATCATATCAAGCATCTTTTCTGAGCAAAACGCTGAGATTATAAATGAATTACATGAAATAAAATGTAAAAAACACACGGAGGCTAAATAATACGTTTACCTAGGGAGACAAAAGACCTGTATGCAGAAAACTATAAGACACTGCTGAAGAAATTAAAGATGATACAAACACCTGGAGAGATATACCATGTTCTTGGATTGGAAGAAGCACTATTGTGAAAGTGACTATACTACCCAAAGCAATTTACATATTCAATGCATCCCTATCCAATTACCAATGGCATTTTTTTGAACAGAACTAGAACAAAAATCTTAAAATTTGTATGGAGACACAAAAGACCCCGAATAGCCAAAGTAGTCTTGAGGGAAAAAAATGGAGCTGGAGGAATCAGACTCCCTGACTTCAGACTATAATACAAAGCTACATTACTTAAGAGAATATGGTACTGGCACAAAAAGAGAGATATAGATCAATGGAACAGGATAGAAAGCCCAGAGATAAACCCACGCACCTATGGTCAACTAATCTATGACAAAGGAGGCAAGGATATGCAATGGAGAAAAGACAGTCTCTTCAATAAGTGGTGCTGGGAAAACTGGACAGCTACATGTAAAAAAATGAATTTAGAACACTCCCTTACACCATAAACAAAAATAAACTCAAAATGGTTTAGAGACCTAAATGTAAGACCGGACACTATAAAACTCTTAGAGGACAACATACAAAGAACTCTCTTTGACATAAATCACAGCAAGATCTTTTTTGATCCACCTTCTAGAGTAATGGAAATAAAAACAAAAATGAATGAATGGGACCTAATGAAACTTAAAAGCTTCTGCAAAGCAAAGGAAACTACAAGCAAGATGAAGAGACAACCCTCTGAATGGGAGAAAATATTTGCAAACAAATCAACGGACAAAGGATTAATCTCCAAAATATATAAACAACTCATGCAGCTCAACATCAAAAACACAAACAACCCAATCCAAAAATGGGCAGAAGACCTAAATCGATATTTATCCAAAGAAGACATACAGATGGCCAAGAAGCACATGAAAACTGCTCAACATCACTAATTTTTAGAGAAATGCAAGTCAAAACTACAATGAGGTATCACCTCACACCAGTTAGAATGGGCATCATCAGAAAATCTACAAACAGCAAATGCTGGAGAGGGTGTGGAGAAAAGGGAACCCTCTTGCACTGTTGGTGGGAATGTAAATTGTTACAACCACTATGTAGAACAGTATAGAGGTTCCTCAAAAAACTAAAAATAGAATTACCATATGACCCAGCAATCCCACTACTGGGCATATACCCAGAGAAAAACATGATTCAAAAAGACACATGCACCCCAATGTTCATTGCAGCACTATTTACAATAGCCAGGTCATGGAAGCAACCTAAATGCCCATCTACAGACGAATGAATAAAAAAGACGTGGTACATATATACAATGGAATATTACTCAGCCATAAAAAAAGAATGAAATTGGGTCATTTTTAGAGACTGGGATGAATCAAGAGACTGTCATACAGAGTGAAGTAAGTCAGAAAGAGAAAAACAAATATTGTATATGAACGCATATATGTGGAACCTAGGAAAATGGTACAGATGAACCAGTTTTCAGGTCAGAAATTGAGACACTGATGTAGAGAACAAATGTATGGACACCAAGGGGCGAAAGCAGTGGTGAGTGGGGGGATGGTGGTGTGATGAATTGGGAGATTGAGATTTGACATATATACACTAATATGTATAAAATGGATAAGAACCTGCTGTATAAAAAAATAAAATAAAATTTTTTAAAAAAAGGAGTTGGAGACATGAGTGAGTTGCACTTGTTAATTTAACTCAAGCAGACAGGCCACTGTAAAATATATATATATATGCCTAAGTATTTTATTGGTTTTGATGCTATTGCAGATAGAATTGTTTTCTTTATCTCTCTTTAGATAGTTTGTTGTTAGTATATAGAAATACAATGCAACTGATTTTTGTATGTTACTTTTGTATCCTGCAACTGTACTGAATTAGTTCTAAACCGTTTTTTGGTGGAAGCTTTAGGGTTTTCTGTGCATCAGATCATGTTATATGCAAAGAGAGACAATTTTACTTCTTGCTTTCCAATTTATATGCCTTTGATGTCTTTTTCTTATTAATTGCTCTGGCTAGGACTTCCAATACTATATTGAAGAGGTGTGATGAGAGTAGGCACCCTTGTTTTGTTCCTGATCTTAGAGAAAAAGTTTTAAACCTTTCACTGTTGAGTAAGATGCTAGCTGAGGGTTTGTCATATATGGACTTTTTTATGTTATGTTCCTTTTTTCCCAATTTTTTGAAAGCTTTTATCATTAAAGGATGTTGAATTTTATAAACACTTTTTCTGCATCTATTGAGAGGATCATAAGATGTATCCTTTCTGTTAATGGAGTGTATCATTAATTGAGTCACATGTTGAACCATCCTGCACCCCATAGGTAAATCCCATTTGATCATGGCGCATGATCCTTTTAATGTGCTGTTGAATTTTGTTCGCTAGTTTTTTGTTGAGAATTTTTGCATTTATATTCATCGAGGATATTGGCTTGTAGTTTTCTTTTCTTGTAACGTCCTTACCTGCCTTTATATGAGGGTAATGCTGGCCTCATAAAATGAGTTTGGGAGTGTTCCCTCCTCTTCAATTTTTTGGAAGAGGTTGAGAAGGATTAGCATTAATTCCTCTTTAAATGTTTGGTAGAACTCATCTGTGAAACTGTCTGATCCTGGCTGTTCTTTTCTGGGAGATTTTATATTATTGCTTCAATCTCTATAGTCACTATTAGTCTGTTCAGATTTTTTGTTTCTTCCTGATTCATTATCGGTAGGTTGTATATTTCTAGGAATTTATCCATTTTTTTCTAGGTTATCTGATTTTTTGGCAATAATTGTTTATAGTAAGAAATATCTTAATCTGTTCCAGATAAACACAGAAGCAGGCACATGCTCTCTGCACTTTTTATTCATTTACTTATCTATTTATTTATTGTGCATGTGTGCAACATCAGGGTGTAAGTAGAAGAGCAAGAGATTTGTAGTACATACATACATGGTGTGTTCAAATCCTACATCTTCCACTTACAGTTTGACTTTGGGAAGGTCTAGTAGCTTTTTTGTGCTTTACTTTCATCTTACCATCTTTAAAAGAGCAGGATGATGATAACACTTCTTAACATTTTGTGAAGATTAGACATAGTATGTGTAAAGTGGCTAGAATAGTAAAGTGCGTGACCCATAGTAGATTTTAAATAAATAGTTGTTATTGTGATTGCATTGCTTTGTGACAGATTACCCCGAAGCCTGGCAGTCTCAGACAAGAAGGGATGTTTATTATTTCACACAGTTTGTGTGGGTCATGAATCTAGTGGCAGCTGGGATAGGTGGGTTTGGCTCAGGACCTCTCATGAGGTTGTAGGCAAGGTGTCAGCCAAGGTTCTAGTTATCTGAAGGCTTGAGTGGGGCTAGAAGATCATCTTTCAAGATAACTCACACGCATGGATGGCAAGTTGGTGCTGTTTTTGGCCAAGAAGCTCAGTTCCTTGCCACATAAGCTTCTCTATAGGGTTGCTTGAGTATGCTCACAATATGGCAACTGATCTCCTTCAGAGTGACTAATCCAATAGACAGATGGTAGAAGCTGCAGTGTTTCTGTATGGGATAGCCTAGGAAGTTATACCTCATCATTCTATAATATCCTATTAATTACATAGTTCAGCCTATTCACTGTGGGAGGAGACTATACCAGGGCATGAATACTAGGAAGAAGTGAGAATCATTCAGGCCCACCTTGGAGACTGACTACCGAAATGCTAATGATGATGATTATGATTATCAATACTATAACTCTGGTTCCTTTCAGACCCACTTCCCTTTTCTCATTCCTCCAAGGATTCTCTCCATACTCCCAAGGTATGTGAGTAATGGCTTGTCTTTTTGAGATTGGCAGGGGTTTCTGAGAAAAGTGTTAAGAATTGTCTAGCTGCTGTGTCTTTCATAAATAAACAGCTGCATTTGTCCATCTGTGTCTTTCTGTATAACATAGACCTAAACTATAAGGGCCTTTGCCTTGGCCACAAAAGTGAGAAATATTTTTGGTTCAATGGACTAAGAAAAGTGAAATCTCTCATTTAGGAAAAGAAGGTTGTATACCCCAATATCCAATTCCCAATTTATATCAAAGCCCTCTGCACTCTTGGTAAATGGGTGGTGGGCTGCCACTGAGTTGAGGCAAGGTGTGATCCAAGTACATGTACTTGAAATTCCTAGAGACTAAGGACACAGTGACATGTCATAGAGGGTGGTGCATATCTTTCATTCTCTGGTCTAAAACATTATCAGGGACAGTGATGAGGATAGGCTTGAAGAATGTGGGAGTTTTCCCTTAACAAGATTTACTGACCTGCCATTACCAGTGCTTACTCAGCACTGTTGGAACAGAAAAAGTGTTACTATAACAAAAAAAAAAACAAAAAAAAAAAAAAAAAGGAGAGAGAGAGAGAGGGAGAAGGAAAGAAAGAAATTCTAGTAGCATACAACAAAAATTTTGAGATTAGCTGGACCCAGGTTCAAATCTCATCTCTACCATTTACCCTTTAATGATTTTAGACAAAATGCAACCTCTCAGACGTTCAGCTCTTTCATTCCTAACATGGGGCTGATAATATTGACCTCAAAGTGTTGTTGTATTAGATGAGATAATGTATCTGGCATAAATTAAGTCCTTCTTTGAGGATGATCACGCCAGATAACGTTTTTTTTTTTTTTCTTACTAACTTAGCACCAGCCTATTAGGTTATTCTCTGAAATGCCAGAAAAGTCTGTCTTTGGCACTTGCAGTACAATTTCCTCCCCTCCAGATGATGGTTGAATCACTGTCTTATAAACCAGATACACTTCTCTCCAGAAACTGAAAAATAAATAAATAAATAAAGGGAAATCAGCCCAGCCCAGCTGAATTTCATCCTTGGATGGATGGCTGGATGTCCTTCAGAAGGTTTCCCTTCTGGTAAAGATTATTGGGAGACTGGTTTGTTAAAGAGTTTTTAATCACAATGATGAAAGGAGAATTGGTGGTTTTCAGCTGCTTTTTGGGGAAACAAACCTTGTATTTCCCACACCAATTGTAATTGAATTTGTGAGGTGGGCTCAGTTCCAGCCTTAGACAGTGCATTGGGAAGCATCTAGTATCACTTCGCTCCCCTCTCTTAAAGACCAGGACCTGATGACTAGCTGTCTCCCATGCTCTGGCCTCTACCCGTGTTTTATTCTCTAGGGTTAACTGACAGGGGCTGTCTCAGGAACGTGTTCCTGGTATTTCCACCGCGTCCTCTGCCCTGATTCTCTCTCTCCTTTTCTTACTTCAAATCCCTGGATCCTTCTTTCCTTCCTCCATGAAGGGTCACAGGAGGGGCAACGTAATCACCTTCTCTTTCCTGGAGGAGATAATAAGAGCAAGTGACAATAATGACCACCACAGCTGGCTTTGCTGTAGCACACCACAATGGCAAAGTCAGAGAGATTTTGCATTTAATACTTTGTTTAAACAATAAAACAAGCCTATAAGGTTGGCATCTTTGTCTTAGGGAGATGATAGCATTTGTCAAAGTTCACAAAATCTTCTAGTTGGAAAAGTCAGAGCTTGAACCCAGGTTTTCTAATTAACATCCAGTGAACTTCTGACTTCTCAGCTGCCTTCCTAATCACAGGTGCTGGTTCATCCAGAGTGTGCAGAGATACTAAAAGGAAAACCAAGTGAGAGAAGAACCCATTTACTGTAGAAATGAGTATTAGGATAGAAACAGTTATGGAGCCTGAGGCAAAGGTCTGGATACAAAAAATTAGGCAGAAAGATCAGAGCAAAAGCTGACACCAAACCCCAGCCCCTGTGTATAATAAGCTCATCTATTAATCCAACACTTCTTATATCCACTGTTCTTGCCCTTACTGAACCACAAAGCCAGATGATCCTGGGATCTGGTGGGCTTCAGGAGGGCTGTGACCTCAGTTGAAGGAATGGGCTGCTAGAGTGTCTGAGACCTAGAACCAAGCAGGTCATCACTGCCTGCTGAGCCTAGAAATCCAACCATATGGTTCCCTGTAAAATCCTTCATGTGTTCTCAAAGTATGGTCCCTGGATCTCTTGTAACAAAATTACCCAGGGTTTTATTTGTGGTTTTGGTCTGGTTAGTCCACTGAACTCCAGACAGAGGCTGCCAGCAGCATGTTCTAAGCATAGGGTGGGGCTGAGTTTCCAAAAGACAAATATCAGAAAGCACTTTAAAGAACTATGCAGTGACTTAACCCGAAAAGAGGGTCCAGTATGACGGTCAGTCCAGAATAGTGGGGACCAGCAAAAGTGAGGAATGTCAGGTAAGAAGTAGCAAGTGAGAGGTGCTACTCAAAGTGCCACCCACAGACTGGTGCCAGTGTGTAAACTGTTTGTCCACCATGAGATAAGTATAGAAGTTGAGAGAAAGCATTTAGAAACTTTAACGGCAATTTGACATTGCTTCAGCATCCAAGTTCATGATCAGTGGACTTTTCCAAAATATCGGTTTGTGATGGATTAGAAACAAGGAAGTACTGGTATAGGTGAATCCAAGAAACTCCAGCCAGTATACACATCCAGATGTTTATGCACTCCTGACACATGTTTGTACAAGTGGTCTAGGTTTGTCAGAGATGACAAAGGCCAGTTTTTAATCACAAGACCTGGCACATAGTAGGGGCCTAGAAATTATTTAGAAATGAACTTCATAAGAAGGTCATTTTCCTCTTAGTCAGCTCTCAACCTGAGTAAGTTTTGTGAAGGGTGACCTGACCTACCAGCCTGAAGTCTGAAGCGCTGCTCCCGCCTGCTTCATTACTTTCCTTTCATTATCTGGCCGTTCTAGGCTGGCTCAGCCTTTGCAGGAGCTGGGGTTCCCCTCCCAGCTACCTGGAGCCTAAGTGGTGTTTAGTAAAGTTTAAACAACCCCATGTAGGGTGGTTGAAAAGCAATCTCCATTTCTTTTGAATAAGAAGAAAGAAAGGACAAAAAGACACCTCCCCCCTTTCCTCCACTTGCTCATTAAGATTCCAGGTTACAGCAGTGATCCTGGCCACTCTAATTGGATCCGTGTGCACACAGGTCTGCGTGGCTCCATTGAACACTGACATTTCTAACTAACTGACCTTTTCAGGACCACTGGTACTCCCATAATGAGTGTGCAGCAGCATTGTGTGGACACAATACACAGACTTCACGGTGCCCAAAGAATGCAGGATTGAAAACTATTCAGAATTCCCAGTCTCGAGTTAGCAAAATGAGAAAATTGGGTCCCAGCGTTCATCAGTGTGTTATTTTACAAGTATCGATTTCAATGCCCTTTCATTTCTTTCAGAAAAAAAAGAAAATGTTGTATTATAGAGGTCTAAATTAACTTTTGTTCTGTTATTTTTCCCCTGTACCTATAAAAAGGTCAGATGCATTCATAAGGCTGAGATAGATTTGCTGGATATAAGCACTGAGATAGCAATCAACCTTCAGATAACCTTTAAGGAGACATCAGCTCTTCCATGAACAATAATTGATATACTCATTAAGGCCTGGAAATTCTTCAGGACTCACCTAAAGGAGAACAGTTATAGGGCCAATGGCAAAAATATGTTGTTTAGAACAATGAGATAATGACTCAGATATTTGAAATTGTTGTGATCCATTCAGTTTTGCTGGGACAGGAAGGGGACTTCAGAAGGAAGCTAACAAGATGGGAAAGGAGAGCAGTGGATTTCATGCTGCCCAGCAGGGACAAGGTAGGCTGGACCCAGACAGGATAGGATGTGATTTCTGAGTGTCTCCTGGGTCCATAGGGGAAAATTAGGATCTTTTTCTCTGTGTAAATGCAGAAGGAGCATGATGAATTTCTCAGGGCCACCTTCTTCCCTCTGAGAAACAGGGCATGGAGTAGGAAGTAGCTACGAGTGGCACCTTTTCTGAGGCAGTGCCAGCAGTGAGTGGATACATGGCCCTTGCTTTGTGTCCCTCTGAGAATTATACACTTTTCCATTAATGTATCCAGTTCTAGCATTAGGCCACCAAAAGACTATGTTCCACAAGTATTTATGAGAACAGCCCATGTAACCACGTTCTGTGCTTGATACTGAGAAGAATCTAAAAGATCGTCTAATTTCATTTCTGTTGAATTCAGGCCAGTAAGTATTCTGTAAACATTTATTTTGTGTCAAGAACTAGGTATAAGAAGACAAATAAGACACAATCTCTACGCTGAAGGCATTTACAGTCCAGAACTCCCTGCATTTACTTTGAAGATGAGTGTCAAGGGTCTCCCTCACGCAAAGTACTTTACTGTGCTAGGTACTGTTTATTTTATAGTTAGCTAATCATCATTACATTACCATCCTGTGATTGTAAATATTAGTACCCCATTTTGAAGAAGAAGCCGCTAAAGTTTAGACAGGTTGCAACCGCACTCAGAATCACACAGGTTGTAAGTGGCTAAGCATGCTGGCTCCAAAGTCTGGGCTTTTTGCTTCCTTTCTTTACGGAAGGGTCCTCTGACCCCGATTTTACGTACTCACACAGGAGTGGAAAAATTTTGGGTAGAGTAAGTCTTTTTACTGGATAACTTGCCTGTGCAACAACTTAACTGCATCTTACAATTATGAGAAAAACATGGCACCATAATTGGTATGCTCATTTAGTCTGGGCAATTCTTTAGGCCTAATCAAAAGAAAGTAGTTGTAGAGTATATTATCTAGTTCAGGAGTAAAAAAGAAAAAAATACATGACACAAGGACCAACAATCACTTATCTCCTGTACCACAATATCACTAAATCATGAAGCTTTTCTGCTCAGCCTGGATTCAGTTTCCAAATCTTTCTATAGGGTACTCTAGCCAGTCACTAATCAAACACTGACTGATATCTGCATGTCAGATGAAACCTACTTACCATACTTGAACTAGACTAACTGCTTCACTTGGCATGTGAAGAAACTAGGCCCAGAATGGAGAGAGGACTTGCCTAAGGCCTTGAAGTGAATGAGTGGCAGTTAAGGGAGTTACAGATCCCAGCACTTATACGAGGGGTATCCAAGGTCTAAAACCTGAGACCGAGCGTCAAGATCAATGGGCTGTAGGCAGGACTTAGTACTTGCTTCCTCTGATCTGTACCTGCTACTTGTATCCTACCACCCACCGTTCATTTGACCTACAAATTTATTGAGTACTTACCAATGCCAGCATTGGGGAGACTCAAAAGAATCCAGGTATAGCAGGCTACTTTCTTAAAAGGTGGAAATGGTATCTTCTTTTACAATCCAAAGTTTGGTCTGAATACTGTTTTGGGGGCCTGGGATCCTCTCTGGTATCTCCCAGGTTGTGGATCTCACACTGCTGATAACCAAAGAAGTTTGTACCCCTGCAGCCAATACTCCCAAGGATATGGGACAGAACAGGCCTGTACCATCCTGGGCCTCCTAACACGTTGGCTTCCATGAGACCAAATACTCCAGACTATGCAGTAGAAGCAATGGTAACAATAATAAGCAACACTTACTGAGTGCCTACTTCATGCCAGGTACTGTTCTAATTACTTTTGATATATTAATTCACTTCACAAAAGCTTTTATGAGTGGATACCGTAATTATTACCATTTAACAGATGAATAAACGGAGCCACAGAGAGGGCAAGTAACTTGCACAAGGCTTCATGGCTAGTAAGTAGCAAAGGTGGGATTTGATCCCAGGCAGCTCCAGAGTCTACTCTTAACCACCATGCTCCACTGTCTCTCACGTAGTTGCTCTTTACCTAAGAATCAGGATAATCTCAAAAGCTTATTTATTGTAGGGGGCATAAAGGGTGCAATGCTGACTGACTCAGCTACTCCTTACATCTCCTGTAGGAGGTGGGAGGTGGAGGATTCCATACTTAGGTTTTCACAAAGAGGGGGTTCAACCCCTCATGGACTTTACTTCAACTTCCTTATATTCTCTGATTCCCACTCGGGCGGGCACCTCTTTCATTCTCTCAGCCTGGTGACCACACCCTATTCCTTCAAACCAAATCTGCTGCTCCCCACTGGAGGTGGACAGCACACCGCGTGCTGTCCGTCAGGCTTGCTCCTGCTGTTCACGTTTGCTCAGTCCTTCCAGGCTCTGGAGGCAGACTGGGCCCTAGGTCAGTGAATAAAGGTCAGTGCAAGTCACTACTCCAGTTGGAGCCATGGAAGCTATGAATTATATGAACTAGGCATCCTCACAGTGAGATGACATAGCCTTATCCCCAATCTAAGAAAGGTTATTTCTTTTATCAGCATAGTTTTGGCCTTACTCTTTAGGACTGATCAACCACTCTCGGCACGATTGTTCTGAGAAATATTTAGGTCCTTCTGCCTCTTCTAGGGACTGGTCCTAACACAAGAAAAAACACATTAGCTATCAAGGGTTACATCTTTACTACCTATGAAGAATCTCATGCACTAGCTCTGATGTGTTTGTTTGCTTACCACGAGATTGTTTGTTTGTTTTAGTCCAAGTCCCCTTCTTATAGGAGCACAGCGGGAGGAGGGTACTAATGGGGAAAGGGATCATAAAGTGCCGGTTTATCCTACCACACAGAGGTGAAATGGACATGTCCCTGCCTGCCTCAAGAAGAGTGCAAGCCATGTGAGGTACAAATGAGTAAATGCGTATAGTATGATAAAGGGGACAATTAACTTAAATATCAGGTACAGTGGAGGCAAAGAGACGAGGGATCAACTCTTGTTGAAGGCAGGCAGAGAAAGCTTCAAGAGGAGAAAATATCAGTTAGGTCTTAAAGGATGCAGAGGAATTCACAACATAGGCGAAAGCAAGGGCAGGAGGAGTGATAGGAGGGTTTTCTAAGCAAAGAGGACAGCATATGCAAAGAGAGACAGAGGCACAGGGAAGATGGCTGGGGTAATAGAGTATTTATCAATCTTTGTCTTTCTGATATAGAGAGACCAACATGAGAGATCAGTTTGTATATGAGTTTCAAGAAGAAGGGAGTGATCACTAGTGTCAAATGAAATACGATTTTTTTAAAAAGTGTCCATCGATTTAAACCACAAAAAAGTCACTGTGGAGTGCATTAGGGATGGGGATGGGGGGGTAGGTACCAGCTTGCAATGAGTTGAGAAGTGAAGAGGGAGATATTTCAAGTGTACACTCTACTCTCATAATGCTTGGCTGGGAAAGAAAGGAAAGAGGAGATGAAGGACTGAAGGGTAGCTTGTTTTTTAAGTGAAGAGGGATTTGAACATGTTGATTACCTGTGGAGTAGGTACCAGCTTGCAATGAGTTGAGAAGTGAAGAGGGAGATATTTCAAGTGTACACTCTACTCTCATAATGCTTGGCTGGGAAAGAAAGGAAAGAGGAGATGAAGGACTGAAGGGTAGCTTGTTTTTTAAGTGAAGAGGGATTTGAACATGTTGATTACCTATGGAGTAGGACTTGGAGACAGCAGAGAAGGAGAAGGAGAAGTTGAGGATCCTGCAGCAAGAGGGCATAAGGGCAGAGCTAGGGCCCTGAGAGACTGAAGGAGGTGGAAGCCAGATGACAGGATTCACCGTAAATGGGTAGACAACCTGACAGAGATCAGCATGGCCAGTGTGTATGGCAGAAGGAAGAGAACTGTGAGCTCTACAGGTCAGGGATAATTTAACCTTCCTCAATAGGTCAGTTATGAGGACTACATGCATTAATACTGTAAGTGTGTGCATGACTTCTAAAGAATAATATTCAGTATATGTTCCCCAAAAAGGAGGTTCAGGAAGAAGCAGAAGATAATGCTGAGTCATAATTGACACGTTGGCTCTGCCCAGTCTAATATGAGAAAGAAGGGCGTAGTACAGAGAGTTCCAGCTCCACTATTAACTTGCTAGGACTCAAGACAAGTCGTTTCACCTCTTACTCTCAGTTTTCTTATCTGTAAAATGAGGTTTATTAGATCCTTTCAGAGTGTCTTTTAGACTAAAACATCCTATGAATTTATGCTTCTATGAAAATCAGAATTTGGAATTTCAGCTTCTGCTTTGTGTGTGAGTGTGTGTGTGTGCACGTGCACACTCGCACAATAAAATTTTATACGGGCACTGAAACTTGAATATTATGTAGTTTTACATGTCACAAAATATTATTCTTCTTTTGATTATTTTTCAACCATTAAAAATATAAAAACTATTTTAGCTTATGGGCCATGTAAAAACAGGAGGCAGCAGGCCAGATTTAGCTTGTGGACGATACGTTCCCTATTCATGAGTCTCAAAAGGCTGTCTTTAAATCTGATTTCTATTAGGAGCAAAAAGAAGATCTTTTCAACTTAATTTAAAGCCTCCATTTTAAGACATTTTAGATTAAAACACTAGTCTTAGAAATGTGTATAAACGACAGGTATAAGCAAAATATCACCTCATTAGGAAAATTTTGGAAATCGTAAAAATTTTAAAAATCACCCATGGTTCTACAGCCCTACTCAAACACTGTTGTCCCAACATAAGGTAATTTTATTAGACATTAAAGTTCTTCTTTCTGAGGTACCCCTGCCCTGGGCAGTTGAGGGTTTTATTTTGGGTTTTTTTTTAGCCATCTTAACTATTTTTAATTGCACAGTTTAATAGTGTTAAGTATATTGGCATTGGTGTGAAACAGAACTTTTTCATCTTGCAAATCTGAAACACTATACCCATTAAACAACTTCCGTTTTCCCCTTCCCCTTCAACCCCTGGTAATCACCATTCTACTTTCTGTTTCTTTGAATTTGACTACTTTAGCTAATTCAGGTAAATGGAGTCACAAAGTATTTGTCTTTTTGTTAACTGGCTTATCTCACATAGCATAATGTCCTAAAGGTCCATGCACGTTGTAATATGTGACAGGATTGCTTTCCTTGTAAGGCTGAATAATATTCCATTGTATGTATACACCATATTTTGTTTATCTGTTCTTCCATCAATGGACATTAGAGGTATTCCCATCTCTTGGCTATTGTGAATAGTGATGTTATGAACATGGGTGTGCAAATATCTCTTTGAGACCCAGCTTTTAGTTCTTTTGGATATATGCCCAGAAATTGGATTGCTAGATCATATGGTAGTTCTATTTTTAATTTTTGAGGAACCTCCATTCCACTTTGTTTTATGGTTCTGTTTCCTTCCTCCTGAAAGCTCTGGCAGAAAATGATTCCACTTTTTCTTCTCTTTCTTATGTCTTTTGACAAATCAGATTTGTGACTGCTCATAGCTTTCCTTAGAGGGTCAGTAATCCATGGGAAGACTTTAGCACTCACAGAAGACCTGGGCTACCCATGGTAATCAGAAACCTGAATGAAAGTCCTGATCAATGTTAATTCTGTTAGTTTTAATTTCATTTTTCACTCTGACTTTAGTTTTTGAAAACAGTGCACTGAGGACAGTGGGACAATGACTTGATGAGGTCATCCTCAGTGAAATGCACTCATCTACCTTCCCCCAGGAAAAGAAAAAAAATAAAGGATTGCAAATTATGGGATTGCAGGAATGATGGGAAATGGGGTGGTGAAGTGCGGGGAGTGCAGGCTGGTGGGGAGAGGGTTTGAGCTAGGAAATTGAAACCTTGAATGCAGAAAAAGATGTAAATGCTGTTTCCTAGAGTTTATAGCTCCCAGATGCCTCCTCTAATTGCATAGCTAACCCTGAGTTTATTAAGTTATTTTCCAGAGTCAAACTCATTTGTATACCTGTCAGAATATAAACTGAATTTAAAAAGAAAGGTCCTCGGATTAAAATTCAGAGATGATAAACAAATTCATTTAGAATGTAAGATTTGCCTGTCATTTGCATGTGCCCAAATGCAATTACATGTGCTCTGTAAATATGCATTTCCCATTTATTTGTCATGATAGAACAGTATGGAAGAAATTAATTGCCACAGATTTTGAAAAAAATATTTAAAGAAAAAAATGATGGCTCTTAAAATAGACTCTGCTAGTGCATGATTCAATGTGCAGAAACTGGCAAGAAGAGATAAGGATCCTTCGAAAACCATAAATTCCCACTGCAACATCTGTAGTAGTTCAAATCGCACGGTTTACGGAGGCCCCTTTTGCCTTCTCCGTGGGTGTTACCATAGTGGTCTGTAGATTTATCGCGGGCTCAGTGCAAGGACAGTTTTACTAGCAAAGCTTTTAAAAGGGGAGGTTTTTTTTCTCTTTGAAAGTTCAGGATTGAATTGAAATGAAATAGCTGCTCTAGCTTTAGAAAGTTCCAGACGAGTCAGAGTCTCCCATATCTCTCCACACTGTCTACAACCTGCTCCTTTTCTCTCGGTTTTTACATTTTGTAATGAGAGATAGCTTGGATAATAAAGGTACTATCCCTGGATTAAAAATACACTTTAGAATTGGGAGGCCTATTAGATGTTAATGCCAATATAAGAAAGCTTTTTATTTTATTTAATATTTTAAATTAACATGCAGTTAAATTGACATTTTTGTGTATAGCTCTTTGAATTTTAACACAGTTATATATCTGTGTATCTGCCACCACAATTGGGATACAGAACAGTTCTATCACCCCAAAAGACTCCTTTGTCACACCCTTCCCCCCCAACCTCTAGCAAACAATGATCTGTTCTCCATCACTAATAGTTTTGTCTGCTCGAGAATGGCATGAAAATGGAATCATATAATAGGTAACCTTTTGAGACTGGCATCTTTCACTTAGCGTAATGCTATTGTGATTTCATCTGAGCTATGTGTATCAGTAGTTCATTTTTTTTCATTGCTGAGTACTATTTAATTATACAGAATACCACAGTTTGTTTATACTATGCTCACCATTGAAGGACATTTGGATTGTTTCCAGCTTGGACAAGTATAAACAGAGAGGCTATGAACATTCACGTACAGGTTTTATGTGAACATAGTTCTCATTTCTCTAGGTAAATACCTAACAGTGGGATTGCTGCGTCATGTGATAACCATGTTTAATATTCTAAGGAACTATACCAGTTTGCATTCTGACCAGCAATCTATGAGGATTCCAAGTGGTCTGCTTCCTGACCAGTACTTGAAATTGTCAGTATTTTTAAAAATTTTAGCCAATCTAATAAATCTGTAGTAATAGCTTATTGTACTTTTAATTTGCATTCCCTAATATCTAAAGATGCTGAGCAAGGAAAAGCTTCTGGTATATAGATAATGTATGAGTTTGTTTCTTAAGCTCCTACACTGTGTTAGTATCCTACATGCATGTTAACTCATTTAAACTTCACCATCTTGTGAGGCAGTTATTAATTATTCCCTTTTAAAGGTTGAGGAAACTGAGGCCAGAAGAGGTTAACTTCTTTATCCTCTCAGTAAACAGTTACAGAGTATATACTGTGTGCCAATTGCTCAGCCAGGAGCTGGACACACAGAGGTGTCTCTGCCTCTGGCAGTCTTGTAGGTTAGTAAGAAAGATGCACACATATAAACAAAGAAGTGTTCTGTGTGGATAGGACATAAGAGTAGAGTGAGGGGCAAGCCAGGAGATGAGCTTTGTCATGGTTCTGAAATGTCCTAGTGAAAATATGAGAACCAAGAGGCCACAGGTAACAGTAACCTGTGGAGGAGTCTGGACTCAAAACTGTCATCAGATTCTTTTCTTCATCTGTGAAGCTGGGAAGCTACAAAACACATTCACGATCTGTCCACTTCTCTCTCCTGGATCAGTAGAGAGCAGCCATATGCCCTCAGCAGGAGTAGAGACCATCTCCTTCTCCTGATCCCAGCCTTGGACTGGGAGGGCTAGCAGTTGACAAGTGGGAAATGGAGCAAGTGTAGGACTCCCATGCTAATACGCGAAGGCCCAGAAGCCTCCCTGCCATATACCTACTCAGTGTCTATTAATAGTTATTAAGAGTTATATGTCCCATCTCAACTGAGCACCCCTCACCTACCACATGCCAGGCTGTTACTTTGAGCAGAGACGTATGGTGCACTGGGAAGAACACTGTATGTGGACTTAGAAGTCTTGAATTCGAGTTTTGTTTCAGTCATTTCCCATCTTTGTTCTTTCCTGGGCCTCAGCTGCTCACATGCATAGATAAAGAGGTTAAAAAATGTCCTTCAACCAACATCTGAATTCATCACCAACTCCTGTCTATTCTACTCCCCAAGTATATTTCGTATTTACCTGTTGCTTTGAATCTCTACCGTGTTTCTCTTTCAGCCACCAATCCCTCTCTTACCTGGACTGCTTTAATAGCCTGCTGCTTGGTCTGCCAGTTTTACCTCTTGCCACCATATGGTCTATTATCGACAGGTCAGCCAGTGACCTTTCAAGATGGAGAATCAGTTCATATCACACTCCTGATTAAAATTCTTTAATCGCTTCCCATCACTCAAAATCCAATGTCCTTACCATGGTCCCCAGAGCTCCCATGGTTTGTGTTTTTGTATCTCTCCCACCTCCTCTCATATCACTGTCTCTGTCTCACTCATTATGCTCCAGCCAAACTGTTGTCCACTTCATTTCTCGGATAAGTCGACCTTTTCTCATAACTGGTCTCTGTGATACCGTTCTTTCTGTTCGTAATGCCACCTTCCCCAGAATGTTTTCTGACTATTCTATTGAAAATTGCCTTCTCTGTTTACTTGCTGGCTCACCACCCTACTAATTTTTCTTCATAAAACTTACTATAAACAGTAATTATTCTATTACATTTATTATATGTCATTATACACTATATTATATACTATATATTATTGTATATTTTATTATTATATATTTTATTATCTTTTAACCCCAATGAGAAGAAAAACCTTTTGCCTATTACAAATTTATACTGGCACACTGTAGGTGTTTGACAAACATGTGTCAAATAAATGAATATCTAAAGTCTCTTTAAGCACTGGCATTTCTTCTCTCCTGAGCTCATTCTACTCATTTCGGTCAACTGGTGTACCTCCCAAGGTTGTTGTGTCCAATGAGATAAGGCATATTAAGACACTACATGAAGTTAAGAACTTATTATGAGTATCATCGTCATTATCATCATCCAAGATATTTCCCCATCTGACACTGACTTTTTTGTTATTGATTTTTTTGGTCTCTGGGGGAATCTTCCAACGAGAGATTCTTTTTCTTTTCCTTTGTGCAGTAGACACCTGGCAATGCCTGGTTCATAGCCTGATTCAAGGTGTCACAACTATTTCTCATCAAGCTACAGGCTTGGTTATCATTCCAGCAAGTACGTTTTCAGAAAGGATAGTCTTAGACATTTGAGGGAGAGAGGAGAAATGAATTAAGATCACAGAGTTATTGAAGCACAGAATGTTAGCACTGGAAGATCTCTGAAAGATTCTCTCATCTTATGGTTTGCAGATTCCTACCATTTCTTGGAGGAGACTTGGGGGCTACCCTGGTGGGTGAAGGGGGTGCTGAGGCACCAAATTATACAGAATGTTTTAGCAGAACCAGGACAGGTGTCTGCATTGCCTGTTCTTTACCCCTGTTCTCACTGTTACTTCTCCTAAAGATCTGAATTCATCCACTTGTCAGCATATCCACTGCCACCAACCTGATCCAAAATGTCATGGTCTTTCATCTGAACTACCTAACTGGTAGTTAGTAATACTGGTAGTTGGTAATAGCCTCCTAACTGGTCTCTCTGAACTCACTTGTCAAACAGCACATATGATCCATCCAGCACCCCACTTCTTCTATCTCCACTGACTTAAAACTTTTCAGCTTTTCCAAGACTTTTGGGATAATCTCTCCAGCATTGTCTCACATCCCTCCCCTGCCCCAACATTCTTTCCACAGTGGTTTCTTTCAATTTCTGGAACCTACATATTCCCTCTATATTATAAGATTTTTGGACGTATTTTGCCCTCTGCTGCCTATGTTTTGTGTTCTTTTAGGTGATGGTCAGTCAGGTGATGCCACACAAGGGGACACAGGAGAAGGGCAAGAAAATAAAGTTTATTATACTCACAGGTCCTAGAGAGACAGAGTCACCACATGCCAAGAGGGGGTCATGCTAAGAGAGGCAATGCTAACAAAGTAGGCTCAACCAAGCTGGTGGAGAGCAGAGAGAGACTGGGCAAGTGCTTTTATTGGGGGTCAGGATGGAGTACACAAGAAAAGATGTGAGGGGATGTTATAGGTGCATTTGGATGTTATTAGGTCATGGTCAGGGGACGGTAGGAAGGGGAACTTGCATCAGGGGCCAAACTTATCATACTGGCGAACTCGTTACCTGGTCAGGGGGCCCACAAGCTGTGGGGATACTGAGGCAGCAGGAAAATGTGAAGTTTCAAAACTTACAGTACAGCCTCTCACTTATATGTGGAATCTAAAAAATAAAACAAATGAATGCATATCACAAAACAGAAACAGATATAGAGAACAAACTAGTAGCTACTAGTGGGGAGAGGGAAGGAAGAGGTGCAAGACAGGGGTAGAGGATTAAGAGATACAAACTACTATGTGTAAATAAGATAAGCAAGAAGAATATATTGTACAGCACAGGGACATACAGCCATTATTTTGTAATAAATTTATTTTTTTAAATTTTATTTTTTTAACATCTTTATTGGAGTATAATTGCTTAAAAATGGTATGTTAGTTTCTGCTGTATAACAAAGTGAATCAGCTATACATATACATATATCCCCACAACTCCTCCCTCTTGCATCTTCCTCCCACCCTCCCTATCCCACCCCTCTAGGTGGTCACAAAGCACCAAGCTTATCTCCTTGTGCTATTGACCTACTTCCCACCAGCTATCTATTTTACATTTGGTAGTATATATAAGTCCATGCCACTCTCTCACTTGGTCTCAGCTTTCCCTTCCCGCTCCCCGTGTCCTCAAGTTCATACTCTACATCTGCATCTTTATTCCTGTCCTGCCCCTAGGTTCTTCAGAACCATTTTTTTTGATTCCATATATATGTGTTAGCATGCGCTATTTTTTTTCTCTTTCTGACTTACTTCACTCTGTATGACAGTCTCTAGGTCCATCCACCTCACTACAAATAACTCAATTTCATTTCTTTTTATGGCTGAGTAATATTCCATTGCATATATGTGCCACATCTTTATCCATTCATCTGTCAGTGGACACTTAGGTTGCTTCCATGTCCTGGCTATTGTAAATAGAGCTGCAGAAAATATTGTGGTACATGACTCTTTTTGAATGATGGTTTTCTCATATTATATGCCCAGTAGTGTGATTGCAGGGTCGTATGGTTGTTCTATTTTTAGTTTTTTAAGAAACGTCCATACTGTTCTCCATAGTGGCGGTATCAATTTACATTGTCATCAACAGTGCAGGAGGGTTCCCTTTTCTCCACACCCTCTTCAGCACTAATTGGTTGTAGATTTTATGATGATGGCCGTTCTGAGTGGTGTGAGGTGATACCTCATGGTAGTTTTGATTTGCATTTCTCTAATGATGAGTGATTTGAGCATTCTTTCATGTGTTTGTTGGCAATCTGTATATCTTCTTTGGGCAAGTGTCTATTTAGGTCTTCTGCCCATTTATGGATTGGGTTGTTTCTTTTTTCTGATATTGAGCTGCATAAGCTGCTTGTAAATTTTGGAGATTAATCCTTTGTCAGTTATTTCATTTGCAAACATTTTCTCCCATTCTGAGGGTTGTCTTTTCGTCTTGTTCATGGTTTCCTTTGCTGTGCAAAAGCTTTGAATTTTCATTAGGTCCCATTTGTTTATTTCTGTTTTTATTTCCATTTCTCTAGGAGGTGGGTCAAAAAGGATCTTGCTGTGATTTCTGTCATAGAGTGTTCTGCCTATGTTTTCCTCTCAGAGTTTTATAGTGTCTGGCCTTACATTTAGGTCTGTAATCCATTTGGAGTTCATTTTTGTGTATGGTGTTAGGAAGTGTTCTAATTTCATTCTTTTACATGTAGCTGTCCAGTTTTCCCAGCACCACTTATTGAAGAGGTTGTCTTTTCTCCATTGTATATTCTTGCCTCCTTTATCAAAAATAAGGTGACCATATGTGCGTGGGTTTATCTCTGGGCTTTCTATCCTGTTCCATTGATCTATATTTCTGTTTTTGTGCCAGCACCATACTGTCTTGATTACTGTAGCTTTGTAGTATAGTCTGAAGTCAGGGAGCCTGATTCCTCCAGCTCCATTTTTCTTTCTCAAGATTGCTTTGGCTATTCGGGGTCTTTTGTGTTTCCATATAAATTGTGAAATTTTTTGCTTTAGTTCTGTGAAAACTGAAATTGGTAGTTTGATAGGGATTGCATTGAACCTGTAGATTGCTTTGGGTAGTATAGTCATTTTCACAATATCGAGTTTTCCAATCCAAGAACATGGTATATCTCTCCATCTGTTTGTATCATCTTTAATTTCTTTCATCAGTGTCTTACAGTTTTCTGCATACAGGTCTTTTGTCTCCTTAGGTAGGTTTATTCCTAGGTATTTTATTCTTTTTGTTGCAGTGCTAAATGGGAGTGTTTCCTTAATTTCTCTTTCAGATTTTTCATCATTAGTGTATAGGAATGCAAGAGATATCTGTGCATTAGTTTTGTATCCTGCTACTTTACCAAATTCATATATTAGCTCTAGTCGTTTTCTGGTAGAGTCTTTAGGATTCTCTATGGGTAGTATCATGTCATCTGCAAACTATGACAGCTTTACTTCCTCTTTTCTGATTTGGATTCATTGTATTTCTTTTTCTTCTCTGATTGCTGTGGCTGAAACTTCCAAAACTATGTTGAATAATAGTGGTGAGAGGGGGCACCCTTGTCTTCTTCCTAATCACAGTGGAAATGGTTTCAGTTTTTCACCATTCAGAACGATGTTGGATGTGGGTTTGTAATATATGGCCTTTATTATGTTGAGGTAAGTTCCCTCTATGCCTACTTTCTGCAGGGTTTTTATCATAAATGGGTGTTGAATTTTGTTGAAAGATTTTTCTGCATCTCTTGAGAAGATCATATGGTTTTTCTCCCTCAATTTGTTAATATGGTGTATCACATTGATTGATTTGCGTATATTGAAGAATCCTTGCATCCCTGGGATAAATCCCACTTGATCATGGTATATGATCCTTTAAATGTGCTGTTGCATTCTATTTGCTAGTATTTTGTTGAGGATTTTTGCATCTATGTTCATCAATGATATTGACCTGTAGTTTTCTTTCTTTGTGACATCTTTGTCTGGTTTTGGTATCAGGGTGATGGTGGCCTCATACAATGTGGTTGGGAGTATTCCTCCCTCTGATATATTTTGGAAGAGGTTGAGAAGGATAGGTGTTAGCTCTTCTCTAAATGTTCGATAGAATTAGCCTATGAAGCCATCTGGTCCTGGGCTTTTGTTTGTTGGAAGATTTTGAATCACAGTCTCAATTTCAGCACTTGTGATTGGTCTGTTTATATTTTCTATTTCTTCCTGGTTCAGTCTCGGAAAGTTATGCTTCCCTAAGAATTTGTCCATTTCTTCCAGGTTGTCTATTTTATTGGCATATAGTTGCTTGTAGTACTCTCTCATGATCCTCTGTATTTCTGCAGTGTCAGTTGTTACTTCTCCTTTTTAATTTCTAATTCTATTGATTTGAGTCTTCTCCCTTTTTTTCTTGATGAGTCTGGCTAATGGTTTATCAAGTTTGTTTATCTTCCCAAGGAACCAGCTTTTAGTTTTATTGATCTTTGCTATCGTTTCCTTCATTTCTTTTTCATTTATTTCTGATCTGATCTTTATGATTTCTTTCCTTTTTGCTAACTTTGGGGGTTTTTGTTCTTTTTTCTCTAATTGCTTTAGGTGTAAGGTTAGGCTGTTTATTGGAGATGTTTCTTATTTCTTGAGGTAGGATTGTATTGCTATAAACTTCCCTCTTAGAACTGCTTTTGCTGCATCCCATAGGTTTTGGGTCGTTGTGTTTTCACTGTCATTTGTTTCTAGGTATCTTTTGATTTTCTCTTTGATTTCTTCAGGGATCTCTTGGTTATTTAGAGTGTATTGTTTAGCCTCCCTGTGTTTGTTTTTTTTACAGATTTTTTTCTGTATTTGGTATCTAGTCTCGTAGCATTGTGGCTGGAAAAGATACTTGTTAAGACTTCAATTTTCTTAAATTTACCAAAGCTTGATTTGTGACCCAAGATATGATCTATGCTGGAGAATGTTCCATGAGCACTTGAGAAGAAAGTGTATTCTGTTGTGTTTGTATGGAATGTCCTATAAATATCAATTAAGTCCATCTTGTTTAATATATCATTTAAAGTTTGTGTTTCCTTATTTATTTTTATTTTGGATGATCTGTCCATTGGTGAACATGGAGTGTTAAAGTCCCCTACTATGATTGTGTTACTGTCGACTTCCCCTTTTATGGCTGTTAGCATTTCTCTTATATATTGAGGTACTCCTATGTTGGGTGCATAATATTTACAGTTGTTATATCTTCTTGGATTGATCCATTGATCAATATGTTGTGTCCTTGTTTGTCTCTTGTAATACTCTTTATTTTAAAGTCTGTTTTGTCTGATATGAGATTTGCTACTCCAGCTTTCTTTTGATTTCCATTTGCATGGAATATCTTTTTCCATCCCCTCACTTTCAGTCTGTATGTGTCCCTAGGTCTCTTGTAGACAGCATATATATGGGTCTTGTTTTTGTATCCATTCAGCCAATCTGTGTCTTTTGGCGGGAGCATTTAGTCCATTTACATTTAAGGTAATTATCAATATGTATGTTCCTATTCCCATTTTCTAAATTGTTTTGGGTTCGTTATTGTAGGTCTTTTCCTCCTCTTTTGTTTCCTGCCTATAGGAGTTCCTTTTGCATTTATTGTAGAGCTGGTTTTGTGGTGCTGAATTCTCTTAGCTTTTGCTTCTCTGTAAAGGTTTTAATTTCTCTGTCGAATCTGAATGATATCCTTGCTGGGTAGAGTAATCTTGTTGTTGGTTTTTCCCTGTCATCACTTTAAATATGTCCTGCCACACCCTTGTGGCTTACTGAGTTTCTGCTGAAAGATCAGTTGTTAACCTTATGGGGATTCCCTTGTACGTTATTTATTGCTTTTCCTTTACTGCTTTTAATATTTTTTTCTTTTTATTTAAGTTTTGATATTTTGATTAATATGTGTCTTGACATGTTTATCCTTTATGGGACTCTCTGCACTTCCTGGACTTGATTGACTATTTCCTTTCCCATATTAGGGAAGTTTTCAAGTATAATCTCTTCAAATATTTTCTCAGTCCCTTTCTCTTTCTCTTGCTCTTCTGGGACACTATAATTCAAATGTTGGTGCATTTCATGTTGTCCCAGAGGTCTCTGAGACTGTCCTGAATTCTTTTCATTCTTTTTGCTTTATTCTGCTCTGCAGTATTTATTTCCATTATTTTATCTTCCAGGTCACTTATCCACTCTTCTGCCTCTGTTATTCTGCTATTGATTCCTTCCAGAGAATTTTTAATTGCATTTATTGTATTGTTCATCATTTTTTGTTTGCTCTTTAGTTCTTCCATGTCCTTGTTAAACATTTCTTGTATTTTCTCTATTGTATTTCCAAGATTTTGAATCATCTTTACTATCATTACTCTGAATTCTTCTTCAAGTAGACCATTTCCTCGTCATTTGTTTTGTCTGGTGGGTTTTTACATTCCTCCTTCATCTGCTGTTTGTTTCTCTGTCTTCTCATTTTGCTTAACTTACTGTGTTTGGTGTCTGTCTCCTTTTTGCAGGCTGTAGGTTCGTAGTTCCCATTGTTTTTGGTGTCTGCCCCCAGTGGCTAAGGTTGGTTCAGTGGGTTTTGTAGGCTTCCTGGTGGAGGGGACTAGTGCCTGTGTTGTGCATGCGGCTGGATCTTGTCTTTCTGGTGGGCAGGACTGCATCCGGTGCTGTGTTTTGGGGTGTATGTGAACTTATTATGACTTTAGGCAGCCTCTCTGCTAATGGGTGGGTTTGTGTTCCTGTCTTGCTAGTTGTTTGGCACAGGGTGTCCAGCACTGTAGCTTGCTAGTCGTTGAGTGGAGTTGGGTCTTAACATTGAGATGGAGATCTCTGGGAGACGTTTTGCCGTTTGATATTATGTGGAGCTGGGAGGTCGCCAGTGGACCAATGTCCTGAACTCAGCTTTACCACCTCAGAGGCACAGGCCTAACAGCCGGCTGGAGCACCAAGACCCTGTCAGCCACATGGCTCAGAAGAAAAGGGAGAAAAAAAAGAAAGAAAGAAAGTAAGAGAAAGAGAGAGAGAGAGAGAGAGAGAGAGAGAGAAAGAAAGAAAAGAAAGAAAGAAGGAAGGAGGAAGGAAAGAAAGAAAGAAAGAAAAGAAAAGAATTAAAATAAATAATAATTATTAAAAGTTAAGAAAATTTAAAAGTAATAAAAAAAGAAAGAAGAGAGAAACCAAACCAAAAAACAAATCCACCAATGTTAACAAGTGCTAAAATCTATACTAAAACAACAACAACAAACGGACATGCAGAGCCCTAGGGCAAATGGTAAAAGCAAAGCTATATAGACAAAATCACACAAAGAAGCATACACATACACACTCACAAAAAGAGAGAAAGGAAAAAAAATATATATATATCGTTGCTCCCAAAATCCACCTCCTCACTTTGGGATGATTCGTTGTCTATTCAGGTATTCCAACGATGCAGGGTACATGAAGTTGATTGTGGAGATTTAATCCGCTGCTCCTGAGGCTGCTGGGAGAGATTTCCCTTTCTCTTTGTTCGCACAGCTCCCGGGGTTCAGCTTTGGATTTGGACCCGCCTGTGTGTGTAGGTCGCCTGAGGGTGTCTGCTCTTCGCTCAGACAGGACGGGGTTAAAGGAGCAGCTGATTCGGGGGCTCTGGCTCACTCAGGCCGGGTGGGGGGGGAGGGTGGGGTACGGAATGCGGGGCAAGCCTGTGGCGGCAGAGGCCAGTGTGACGTTGCAGCAGCCTGAAGTGCGCCGTGTGTTCTCCTGGGGAAGTTGTCCCTAGATCACAGAACCCTGGCAGTGGTGGGCTGCACAGCCTCCCGGGAGGGGCGGTGTGGACAGTGACCTGTGCTCGCACACAGGCTTCTTGGTGGCGGCAGCAGCAGCCTTGGCGTCTCATGCCCGTCTCTGGTGTCCGCACTGATAGCCGTGGCTCGCGCCTGTCTCTGGAGCCCGTTTAGATGGTGCTCTGAATCCCCCCACTCCTCGCGCTCCCTGAAACAATGGTCTCTTGCCTCTTAGGCAAGTCCAGACTTTCTCCTGGACTCCCTCCTGGCTAGCCGTGGCGCACTAGCCCCCTTCAGGCTGTGTTCACGCAGCCAGCCCCAGTCTTCTCCCTGGCGTCTGACCTCCGAAGCCCGAGCCTCAGCTCCCAGCCCCCGCCTGGCCCGGCGGGTGAGCAGACAAGACTCTCGGGCTGGTGAGTGCTGGCCAGCACCAATCCTCTGTGCGGGAATCTCTCCCCTTTGCCAGAGGAGAGACAGCACCCCTGTCGCTGCGCTCTCCTCCGTAGCTCTGAAGCTTCCGCTCTGCCACCCCACCCCCGTCTCCACCCGCGAAGGGGCTTCTTAGTGTGTGGAAACTTTTCCTCCTTCACAGCTCCCTCCCAGAGGTGCAGGTCCCGTCCCTATTCTTTTATCTCTGTTTTTTCTTTTTTCTTTTCTCCTACCCAGGTACATGGGGAGTTTCTTGCCTTTGGGGAAGTCTGAGTTCTTCTGCCAGCATTCAGTAGTTGTGCTGTAGGAGTTGTTCCACACGTAGATGTATTTCTGATGTATTTGTGGAGAAGAAGCTGATCTCCATGTCTTACTCTTCCGCCATCTTGAAGGTCTCCTGGAATAACTTTAAATGGAGTATAATCTACAAAGATATTGAATCACTATGTCATACACCTAAAACTAAGTCACCTATAATAAATCAACTCTACTTCAATAATTAATAAATAAAAATAAAATTTACTGTATATCCTGGACTAGTGTTGGCCCCCCAGTTTCTCCATTGGAGGAACTTAAATTAGCATCCTAATTGGAAAGAGAGTTCTAGGGTTTTGAAGATGATTTGTGTATAGCAGGCCAACTATTTTTCCTTAGATTGTACTTTATTTTAGAGTGTTTGTTTGGAGTTTATGAAGTCTTTATTAAGATTATGGACCCCTAACTTTCCTCTTGGTGCTACCACTTTCCTGTGATGTTCTTGCTTCTTCCTTCACCCCAGCACCACTTACGCATCATGCATACGTCCGCACAAGCTTACTTACTCAAGGAACCCTGTCTTGGACCCATAATCTTGGTCAGCTTACCTTGTTATATGCACTCACAGAACACTGTCCTTTCTCTCATAGCACTTACCTCGGAGTGTAATTATACCCATATTTGTGCGATTGTTTGAAGGACTTCTGTCTCTCCCACGAACCTCTAGGCTCTATGAGGGCACAGCCCGTGTCTGCTTTTGCTCATCTTTAGATTTCAGCATCTGACACCACATCAGGCATTTAAAAGGTGCTTAGGGCCTTCCCTGGTGGTGCAGTGGTTAAGAATCCGCCTACCGATGCAGAGGACATGGGTTCGAGCCCTGGTCCAGGAAGATCCCACACGCCACGGAGCAGCTAAGCCCGTGTGCCACAAATGCTGAGTCTGCGCTCTAGAGCCTGCGAGCCACAAGTACTGAGCCAGCGTGCCACAACTACTGAAGCCCACTTGCCTAGAGCCCATGCTCCGCAACAAGTGAAGCCACCACAATGAGAAGCCTGCGCATGACAGCAAAGAGTAGTTCCCACTCGCCACAACTAGAGAAAGCCTGCGCGCAGCAGCGAAGACACAATACAGCCAAAAATAAATTTAATAAAAAACTAAAAAGGGGCTTAATCTGTTGAATAGATGGATAAATCTCAGCATTCTGCCTCTGCTGGGGGTTCTAAGAGGCATTTGGTTAGGGCAGATTGGCTTCCTCATCCCACACTTCACAGAGTGGGGTCAAGCTCCTAAGTCCCCTTAATAACCTAGAACAGTGCTTTCAGGACTGCATTTCTGAGAAATCCTTTTTAAATTCAAAGCATTTGAGTACTTAACACAATCATCCACGACAGGCAGCTACTTTTTATTAGTACAAGGCATTTATTTTAAAACTCCGTCACATCAAATCCTGATTACAAGAACGGTGCCAAAGCTGATGAGCAAGGCCAGTGACCACTACCATCCTTATCCTAGAGAAAACTTTGTCACTCTGGAATCTGAATGGGTAGCAACTCTCAACAAGTGAGGAATTCAGGGTTTTGTGAAGGTATTGTTCAAGGTTTGAAGGCTCAACAGTATTTTACTCTCAGCCCAACTCCACTGGAAGTGAGAAGTTTGCTAAATCTCTGCATTAGTCTACTCAGGCTGCTATAACAGAATACCACAGACTGGGTAGCTTAAACAGACATTTATTTCTTATAGTTCTGGAGCTGAGAAGTCCAAGATCAAGGTGCCCGTAAATTCAGTTCCTGATAAAGGCTCTCTTCCTGGCTTGCCTTCTTGCTGTGTCCTCACAAGGAAGAGAGAGAGAGAGAGACAGAGAGAGACAGAGAGAGCGCATGCGCACATGCATGTGCACAAAAGCACCAGAGTGCAAGTAAACTCTTATCTCCCTTCCCTTCTTATAATGATACTAGTACAATCACGGGGGCCCCACCCTCATGATCTCGTCTAAATCTAAGTATCTCCCAGAGATCCTACGTCCAATACCATCACATTGGGGGTTAAAAGCTTTAACATGGATATGGGGGGACAATCAGTCCAGAACATTCTGGCTTTGTTCCCCCGGTTCATGTCTTCCCACATGCAAAATACATTTATTCCATCCCACTAACCCCAAGACTTAAGTCATTCTAGCATCAACTCTAAAATATGAAGTCCAGAGTCTCATCTAAGTAACATCTCTCATCTAACTCAGATACGAGTGAAACTCAAGGTATTATTTATCCTGAGGCAAAATTCCTCTCCAGCTGTGAACACGTGAAACCAGATAAGTTATGTGCTTCCAAAATACAATGGTGGGATAGACATAGGATAGATGTTCCCATTCCAAAAGGGAGAAATTAGAAAGAAAAAAGAAGTGATAGCAAGTCCAAAACCTAGTAAAGCAACCTCCATTAGATCTTAAGGCTTGAGAGTCATCCTCTTCGATTCAATGCTGTGCCCTTCAGGCTAATGGGGGTGACAGTGTCACCTTCATGGCTAGGCAGCGCAGCCCCACTCCTTCATCTCCACAGGGCCCTACCTCCACAGACCTCTGCGGTGACCCTGCCCTCAAGGTACTGGCCAGAGGTATCCTCACCTGCTAAAACTGGAGAGGTGGCCCCACCCTTTGAAGCTGAGGAGGAACTAGCCCTTTCTCCTGGGTCTGTGGTGGGAACGGCAGCCCTGATGATCTGTGAATCTCCTTTGGTGTCATCCTTCCCTTTTTTTTGAGGAATAGTGCACATTCATGGCCAAATAGCTCTAGGGTCCCATCCTGTATTGAAGATAGAATCCAAGAAATCTGACAGCCTTCCTTCACTCCATCCCACTTTCTCTGTCTCCTTTAGTCCCAGCTGATGGTGTTCCTGCTGCTGTAATGGCATCTGTATTCCTGGCTTCTGTTGAGATGGCTGATTAAGCTCATTAGATGTACCCATGATCTCTTTATCAAGGGATAGTCTAGCTGCATCCTTGGTGTTCTCTTCCAAACACACCTGGACAAGCTGAGAATTTTCCAGATCTTCAACTTCCGGTTCTTTTTTCCCTTCTTCAATTCATCTCTCTCTTCTTATGTTTTATTCTAAGCATTCAAGGGGAGCCAGGCAGCTCCTTCAACACTTTGCTTAGAAATCTCCTCAGCTAAATATCCAGTTTCATTGCTCACAAGTTCTACCTTCCACAAAAGAGTAGAACACGGTTCAGGCAAGTTCTTTGCCACTTTATAACAAGGATCACCTTTCCTTCAGTTTCCAATAATGTGTTCCTCATTTCCATCTGAGATCGCACCAGAATCACCTCAAGCATATACCTCAAAATTCTTCCAGCCTCTACTCATTATCTAGTTTCAAAAGTACCTCCACATTTCTAGTGATTTGTTACAGGAGCACCCCACTCCACAGTACCAGAATATCTGTATTGGTCAGGGTTCTTGAGAGGCAGGACCAACTCATGATATATACATATATATTTCTTTTTTTTTCATGTTAACTAATTGATTCACATGATTATGGAGTCTGAGAAGTCCCAGGGTCTGCAGTTGGCAAGCTAGAGACTCAGGAAAGCCAGTATTATAGTTCCAGTCTGAGTTAGAAAGCCTGACAACCAGGAGAGCTGATGGTGTAAGTGTCAGTCTAGGGAGAAAACCATGTCCCAGCTCAACCGTCAGGTATGGAGAGAGCAATTTCTCCCTTTCCTCCACCTTTTCATTCTATTCAGGCCCTCAAAGGACTGGATGATGCCCACCTTTGTTAGCAAGAGCCATTCGCTTCACTCTACCTAACCAGATGCTAATAGCATCCAGAAACGCCCTCTCAGACACACCCAGAAATAATCTTTAATCAAATATCTGGGCACCCCATGGCCCAGTAAGTTAACACATCAAATTAACCATCACTGTCTTGTTCCTTTAATTACAATAATTTAAGGTCTTCTTTGTGCCAGGCTCTGGGATAGGGACAGGAGAGGCAGGAATGCCAAGCCCCGGATCTCAAAGTGCTCACAATCTAGTAGGGGAATCGTTGACAACAATATGAGGGAAAAGTGATCAGTGTCATTAGAGCAGAACAAGCATGGTGACCTGGGAAAGTCGTGTTAGTACCTAAGATGAAGTCTGGGCTGTGCAGAATCCACATTACAGATCCTTCAACTTGCTAAAAGCACCAAGATGTTTACTCGTGTGACTGTGGATCTATGAGTGCCTTCTAAAAACAGCAACCATCTCCTCATGTAACAGCCAATGAGCTGAGGTAGCTCCAGGAGAGAAAACCCCAGCATCTTCCAGAGCTCTCTTAAAGCTTTTTACAGTCTCTCCTCTATCACCTGCCATGCCAGGAGCTCAGGAGAGCAAGGACGTTAGTTTCAGACGCTCCTAGCTTCTTCATCCTACTGTTCCCCTTCAACTTCGTGCATAAAGTGATGCCTTAATCCCCCTGATATATTTGTTCTTCATTTATAAAATGAAGATAATAATAACTACCCTCCAGATGGTTCTGAAAAATCAACTAGGATAATTTAATGGTCTAATACATTGCCTGCCATATAGTAAAGCTTTAGCAAAGGTGAATATTTCTCACATCTCTCCACCTGTCCCCACTCTGTACCCCTGTTTAACCATGTCTGACAATTGTAAAAAGCAATGATTTCCTTGCAGAGGTGGGGTAATCCTCACTCAGCAGAAAGAAACTGCTTTTTACAACGTGGGTTTATTCATTCAGTGAGCTTTTCTTTTGTGGCTGCTATGTACAAGAGAATAGATTTGAATGTAACAAAAAGCCTTACCCAACTCATGTCAAAATCTTGTGCAACCCCCAAATGCCTTTTCAAGTCGATTCAGCTGTCCCATGTTAAACACTACCATCTGCTAGACAATGAGTTAGGCACTGTGATTCAGAAACAGATGAGACATTGTCCTTGTCTCAAAAAGTTAAAAAATCAGACCCTGCAAAAACCGAAATGCTACAACAGAAGTGTATAGATAGTATAAAGGGGAGTAGTCCAGAAACACCTTCCCTGACGAAGCAAGGAAAGGCTTCAAGAGAGGAAGTGATAGTTGATCTTGGCTTTGGCAAATGAGTAGGATTAACTTGTCTTGGAATTTTGTGAAATGTGTTGGTAACAGGAGGCTCTCTCAGACACATCTCATCCTTGTTCTGGGCCCCAGGGGGAGGGCGGAACTCCTGGAACACGGATGGGAGGATGGCAGAGAGGAACCTTGCTCTGTACCAGCCCAGGAGGCAGGAGAGCTGAAGTGATTTGCCTGAAGTCACAAGAAAACTGGCTCCTAGACCACACTTCTACTCTACACCCGTTGTTCACATGGCTCACTCCTCACGTCACTCCCTCATTGTTTGGTCATTCAGCCCCAAACCAAAAACTCAGTTCCTTTCACAGTCCATTCCTTTACCCTACCCTGCTTCATTTCACGTCTTAGCTCTTATTTCCACCTGACATTGTATATCCATTTGGGTTTTTTTGTCTGTCTTTCCTACAAGATTGTAAGTTGCATGAAGGCGGGGACTTTGTCTTATGCAGTGGGAGTGCCTAGAAAAATGGTTGGCACGTAGTAGCTCTCAACAAATGTTTGTTGCGTGAATGAATGAATGAATGCTGTGATGAATATCCTTGTTCATCTATCTTTACCCAATTGTCCAATTATTTTCTTAGGATCAGTCTCCCAAAGCAAAATTGCGGAGGGTCCAAGGTTATTCATTGATTAGTACAGTGACTGGCATAGAGTGGATAATTTATCAACATCTGTTGAGTGACTGAAATTGAATGTTTTTTCATAAACCGCACCAAATTAACTGATTTCAGATTTAAATTCTGCCAATATTTTATTGAGCATATAAACCATTTGTTCATTCATTTATATACTTATCAGACATTAACTGCATTATGAATATAAAATCAGTTAGAAAATAGTCCCCCAACCTTGAGACGCTCTCAGTCTAGTGACGAAGGCAGACAGGTTGACCAATAGTTGGGAACTCGGCCTCCTCTCCTCTCACAGTGAGCCCAGCTGCTTGGGTTCTTTTCTGGCCTCTGCCACTCATCAATTTGCATGGCCCCTCTGAACTTGTTTTCTCACCTGTAAGATAGAAAGAGTTGAAATCACTATTTTATGGGGCTGTGGAGAAGAATAAGATATTAATGCACACAAAGGCACGTAGGGCACTGCCTGGCATGTGGCAAGAGTTCTGTAAATGTTGACATTATTACCAGCCCCATTTTACAAAAATGACTGAAGTTCAAAAAGCCTCCATTGTTTGTCTAAGGTTGGTAATAGAGATGGAATTTGAGTCGAATTCTCCCAACTCTATACCCAGGCACTCCTCACGTTATTATTCTGCCTATACCATTCAGACTTCTTTTCCTGTGGACATAACCTTCTCCTGGACTTTGAAATGTGGGGTCCAGGACTTTAGTTGTGTCCCTAGGCCTTTTGTTGCCCATCCAACCCCTGCCTCCCCCTCTCCCCTTGCCCTTCACACTTTGCTGACAAACCCCCAACTGCAAACCCACATGTTAATAGTTTTAAGGAAAAAAAAAAATTCTTTTGATAATTAAGCTGGTGGAATTTAGAAATCAACAGAACAGTACATTTTCCCAGCAGAGCCAAGAAATTAATTAGGAGCAATTTGCTGTCAGAAACAATTTCCATAATTTTAAGTTAAAAAAAAGCAGCAAACCATTTTTGTGGGTGTTTTTCCTTGGTATACTTTCTACTCTAAACTGATTTAACTCCTAGAAAGACAAATTCTTCCAAAGACCCTATTTTCTGTTCCTCGGACTTTTCCCCTGAGAGATATTCCAGCCTCTCTCTGGCCGCTCATATTCAAGAGCAAGGAGGAATGGTGTGTGATAGAGCCTTTTTGATTGCCTCCCTCACTCCATAGGGTAGAACTTGTACTTTGCCAATGGAGCGATTATGAAATGCGAACGTTCCTGTCCCAAGAGTTGGGGCAGAGGGTAGGGCATGTGATGCTTTTGAAAAGAAGTCTGAGAGGGGAGGAACAGAGGTGATGGTATAATGAATGGGCCACGAAGTAGATAAGCCTGCTCTATAGAGAGGCACTAAGGAATTGTGGCTTATAGCATACCCCTACAAACTGACTGCGTGTACTCACCCAGACTCTGCCCTTTTTCTATCCATGTGATCTTGGTCAAGTTCTTCAATTTCTCTGTGACTCAGTTTCCTCGTAGGGTAGTCATGATGATTCACGGAGCTCATAAGTCAACAGGAAGATTCACGGTGCTTGGCATGTATACGAGTGTTTGTGACGGTCTCCTGTTGTGATCATGGTGGTGATGATGATGATGATGAGTGGCAGGTCCAAAATCCCAAAGGAGAAGTCTGAGCTGTTACTGGGCCCATCTTGGACTTGGGCACTCTGGTTCCAGACTCACAATGCCCACACTAAAAAGCTGTTCTGTCACAACAACCCTTTATTTTGTAAGGCATCAGGGCAAAGAACAGTGGTTGTGAGATGTCTCTCTCTCTCTCACACACACACACACACACGTGTTACTAATAACAGTGAAAACACTAAGCTTTATACATGATATACTTCTTTTGTATCGGTAGAACAGATTTAAGGTTAACCCTACAGTTTTGTTATTTTTATTTATTACTATTCAAATATGAGAGGAAAAGAAGGGAGTAGAGTTACAACTAGAGCTAGAGAATGGATTGTAACTGGCAGTCTAGAAATACCTGAGGCACAATCTGTCGTCAGCAATCATTACTATTACACAGTTAATAGTTCTGGCACATTACCAGTTATTGTTATGCATCATTGCAAGTTTTGTTTTGCTTTGTTTTTTAGTTTTATCTCAATCTGAGTTATCAGTCAACGTACAACCAAGAAAAAGAAACCACTCCAAATATTTAAAAGAGAGGGGACTCAATGCAAGGAATAGGTACCAGTTGAGAATCCAAACAGAGAATGGTGAACAAACTCAGAGGTCAGCAGGAAGACACTACCATCCTAGGCTAGAGGGTCAAAGGGAGGACAGGTGATGCTGGATCCGAGGAGCTAGGGTTACCCAACAGAAGCTGAAACTGTGGCCACGTGCCCAGCAGTAGCTGGAGCCACGGAGGAGACTTAGCCACTGCCAGAGACATCTCCATGGAGGTTGGGGCGGGGGCAATACTCTGGTTTATCTCTTCCACTTTCTGCTGCTTTGGCATCAGACAGCCATCCTGTCTTTGAACACAAGCTTCAACACTTACTAGCAGTGCACCCAGCCTCTCTGAACCTAGTGGTCCCATTTGTAAAGGGGATACCACCATATGGGGTTTGTCTCATCCCTTAGCCTATGGAAGATTTCCCAGCTGTTGTGACTCTGTGCAGCTAAAACTATTTCTTCCCCGCAACCACGCCTAAGACGGCTTTCCAAACAAGAAAGCATGCAAAAAACATGGCCACACATAGTTGTTATACAAGAAATAATTATTGCCTTGAGTTGAAGTTGATAACTGCGAGGGGCAGCTATCAAGAGCCAGGACATAGAGTCAGACAATCCAAGAGCCAGGGAGATGAGAGCGGAGTGGAGGGTGGCAGGGAATATGAAGACGTGAGACCAGAGCTCTCACCCAGGGTTTTTCTACAGCACGCCTGCATCCAAAGACTGTGTTTAAAGGCCCATAGCCTGGGAAGCTGGGGAGAGCCATAATTACAAGAGTCAGTATCTATAAAGGGCTTGGCATGCCATTAGATATGCAATAAAAATTGATTTCCTCCTTACTCTTCTTTCATTTCCTTCAACACGTACCTACTAAGCCCCTCGGCTATATGAAGACCTGTGGTAGGCACTAGGGATTTAGAGACAATATAATAAAGGAAAAGTCATAGAAACAATTGACTAAAATTTAAATATGACAGATTTTTTACCAAATAAAAGCACAGTACAATAATATCATCTGGAGGCAATAAAAGAAGGGAGATTAATTTCACCTTAAGAAATCAAAGCAAGTTTCACCTTAAGTTTTTTTCAGAGAAAAGAAAAATATCATTTGACCAAAGCCTTAAAGAACAAACAAGATCTTGATTGGTAGAGAAGGAAGTAAGAGCTTTCAGGCAGTGGGAATAGCATGTACAGAGGCCTGGAGGTAAAAGAATAAAGAATATACTTGGGGACAGGTAAACAGTCCACTGTGCCTAGACTTTGGGGGATGGGAGAGACTTTGGGAAAGTATGAAGTTATACTGTGGGAGGTGAGGGTGGGAAAGACATAGGAGCTGGATCCTTAAGGGTCTCCTCTTAACCACAAAACCCCACATTTGCGGAGTCTTTTAGGGTTCAAAAGGTTGGTCTCAAACAAGCAATCTTCTGGCAGCAAGTCATGAAAGCACTTAATTCAGAAAATCAGGATGAAGTTTGAGTTGTAAATTATTCTTCTCCTGCCTAGGCCTTTATTTAGTTCACTAACAAGAGAGATTTACAACCCTCCAATCTGTGCTCTCATTTTGCTCTCTCTCAGGCCATAGGGCTCTTTCTAGAAATTTCTTAGCCAGTTCATCTGATCCCTGGACTCTGGAGTCTCACTTTCTGAAGCTTATGTCTCCCACTACAAACCTGCTTTTGGTAGTGGTTGAGGTGGTAGACTGGGACTGGAGCCCAGATTTACATTTTGCTAACGTGTGCCTGTGTACCTGACTAGAGTACCAGCTTTTGTATTTCATGGTGACCACATGTGACTTTGGCTGTGCTGTACAGTTCAGCAAACTCTTTCACACTCTTTGTATTGTTTAATCCTCCTACCAACCCTCAGAGGATAGATGCAATTTTCACCAACCCCATTTTATAAAATGAGAGAATGAGGTGTATGATAGGAGCAGAGGCTGCCTGGAACCCTGGTCTTCTGAAGCAAGTTAAGGGTAGAAGTGTTGTCTAAGGAATGACGGGAGGAACTCTTACTATCTGGGACTTCAGGAAAGAGTTGTTCCTCCAGCTTGGGGCTTAAATGCAGTAAAATGATCTGTGATTCTCAGTCAAATTGAATTGTGGGAAATGGTTGGAGAAGAAAGAAGGGCTTTGAGATCCAAAATGAAGGTCCTAAACAGAGCAGATGACCAAACCACAGATTCCAGAAGCAGGGAGGAAGCCCCTCCAGTCTCTCCTTGTCCAAGTCTTCCAGCACAGGGACCTCCCTGCTTGAGTACCTCCATCACCCACAGGAAACAGTCCAATGTCCTTAGCACGGCATTAAGGAATTTGCACTGTCTGCCCCCAAAGCCGTTTCCATCTTTATCTCTTAGACATACTGAACTTTTCGCTTGGTACTTGCATGGATGCTGCATATTGCCACATCCATGCCTTTGCTTATGGAGTTTCCTCTGCTAGAAATGCCCTTTTCCCTTGTTTCCAACTTGTCCGTTTATTCATGCATTTGTTCCTTTAGTCAGTCAGTGAATAAAGTGCCTACTATGTGCCAGACACTGCTCTAAGCACTGGGGATACAAAAGGGAACGTCAAAAATAGTCTCTGCCTTCATTGGGGAGGAGAAAAGTATTAAACAATCACACAAGTTATAAGGACACACTATAAAAAGGGTAAAATAAATGGTGTAATGAGATGCTACACCAGGAGGTCCTAGAGAGTTCCCGTATCAGGGAGGGCTTTTCTGAGGCAGGATATTTAAGCTGAAGGAAGTCTCTGGTACCCCTTAGCCAATTCAGTAACCAAATCTTTTATAAAGCCGATTCAAGAGGCAGGTTGGAGTCTGGAAGTCACAGCCCCAGTGAGAAGGCGGGTTGCACTAAAATGGGATCCTTCCTTCCCTCCTGGCCTCCGCAGCAATTCCCAAAATAGGAAGCAAGCGGAATTGTTTTTGTGTTCGAAGCTGAAATTATTTTTGTTTCCCTCCTCCCTCCGTGCTCCCCCGCCAGCATGCTTCTCACCCCATCTCAGTATTTATGTTTAGAGTCCCGAGGAGCCTACCATGTGCATCTCCCATGTGCCAACCGCGTGCTGGGTACTTGGTGTGCCTCTTGACATTAAACCCTTACAGCCGTGCGCTGAAGCCAGTTTAGTTCCAATTTTGCAAGTGAGGAAACTGAAGCTCAGTGAGATGAGTGGATTGCCCTGTTTACACAGGTAACCGGCCAGTCACACGCACTGGTCCCAGCACTGTTGGAGCACACAGGGCACACCTGCTTCCTCTCCCTCAGCAGCGCCTCACGTGGGAAGACAGCAACGTGGCTGACCTCCAGGTCTTCCCTTCCCCAGGCCAAGCTCCCCAGCCTTTAGCTTTTATCCCCAAAATGGCAATTCCAGAGCCTCCCTCTCCCCCACTTGTCCTCCTCCCATGGGATTCCTGTTTTGCTCCTTTGGGGAACAAATCTGGACCTGTCACTCCCCACGGTAGACTCCTCCCACAATTCTCACTGATCTGAGGATAGAGGCCAATACCTCACCATGGCTGATAAAGCCCTGTAGGACTGACCCCTGTCTGCCCCTCCAGTCTTATATTAACCCAACGACCATCTCTTCCACCAGGCCTCACCCAGCACTTTACGCTCTGACCTTTCTGATGTCCTCCATTCTCTCTCACCTCTGCTCTTCCAAACATGTCTATCCTTATGTGTAGAACAGTTTTCAGTTAACTGACACCTAGTCGTGGGAGGGTAAGTCTCCCTAAAGGAAGTCTGCTCTGCCCATGGGGGCTGTGGTGAATGCCCTTTACCTCCACGTGTGAGCAAAGCCCACAGGTTTTCTGGGTCCCCGCTCTTGGCATGCTGGACTGTGATTGTCATTTTATATCTGACTCCCTCACTGTGAGGTCCTCCTTAAAAGCAGAAAGGTAGGTTTGACTGTCCTTCCACTGTATCCCAAATGTCTGGCCTGTATTAGGTGTTTAGTGAAAATATGAGGTCAGGAAGAAAGAAAGGATAGAGAGAGGAAGGGAGGGAAGGAAAGTGAAAGGGAGAGAGGAAGGAACAAAAGGGACTCAAAGAAACATATGGCCCTTGGAGGGCTCACAGTCTTGTTGACACACCTTGGGAGAAGGTAAATAACTACCCTGATGGCTCACAAGGTGTGCTCCCATGTGCACACACAGCCTTTCTGTGGGATCACATAGTCCCACCATCCCCTCTCTTTCATATATTCCTTGCCATAATTCTGAGAAGCAGATATTCCCATTCTACAGATGCCAAAATTAAGGCCTAGCAAGGTGCCTTGGTTCAGAGATGAAATAAGCAGGCCTGAAATTCAAGTTATTAATTACTCATTCAATCATTCATGCATTAAACACATTTTGATGAATCTTGCATTTCATAGTTTGTGCTGGGCACGGAGAAAGAAAGGAGTAAGACTTGATTCTTGATCTAGAGAAAGTCCAAAGGAAGAAAAGGAGAAGTGAAGAAATACAGTAGTCTCGCTTGGGTAGAAATGGGCACAGGGTACTGTGGGAGCACGAAGGAAGCATCGGACTGGGCATTAAGGAAAAATGGGAACTTGTTAGGCAAAGAAGAAAGGGGAAATGAATTCTAAGCAGAGGCCTTGGGGAATGGAGAAGGAGAGACTTGGGAAAGGTGATAGATGGTGACCCCCACCTTTGATCACCAGAGTCCTTAGTCTGCCCCAGCTGACCTTTGCCCTGGTACCAGAGTCTAGCCAACCTCTGAGTGTGTGTTGGTCTCCAGGTAGGGCTGGCTTACTTATCAGGGGAGGCCGGTTAATTATTTGGCACTATGTTTCAGCCTGCTGAGCAGAATTGGATAAAGAAGGATATAACAGAGGGAACCAGAGGCGGTAGATGGTGAGAGGAAAGCAAAGTTGCTTCTTAGGATTTGTTTTCTGACAGTGACTACTGAAAACACCCTGTGAGAATGAAGGAAATCTTCGCCCTACTAATGGGTAATCATGTAGTGAATAGTTAGATGTATTAAGAAACCAAGGCTTCGGCCTTCAAGAATCTTGGAAGGTCTGATGCCAGAAAAGCTGGTACAGGCAATAAAGAATTTATTTTCTCTCAGGTGGTCCTGGTGTGTTTTGATACAGTGTGGTAGAGTGAAAGGGCCCCAGGCAGGAGCCATGAGACCTAGGCTTGCCTCCTAGCTTTGCAACTGGTTAAGTCAACTCTGGTGCCACTGAGGCAATGTGGATGTGAAAAGGACCAATGTGATTACAGACTATGTTAATAGAAATCTGGTTATAAGAACAGAACCAGTAGCAATAGACATACCTGCATATCTATCTATCTATCTATCTATCCATCTATCCCTAGAGAGATTTATAATAAGAAATTGGCCCATGTAATTATAGAGACTGACAAGTGCCAAGATCTTCAGTTGGCGAGCTGGAGACCCAGGAGAACGGATGGTGTAATTCTAGTCCAAAGACAGGAAGGGCAAGTAAGCTCAAGACCCAGGAAGGGCTGATATTTCCATCAGAGTCCAAAGGCAGGAAAAAACTGATGTCCCAACTCAAAGGCAGTCAGGCAGGAGGGCTTCTCTCTTATCTGGGGGGAAGGGGTAGTCTGCCTTTTGTTCTATTCAGGCCTTCAACTGATAGGTTGAGGCCTTCTCACACTAGGGAGAGCAATCTGCTTTGCTCAGTCTATTGATTTCAGTGTTAAACTGATCCAGAAACATGTTCTTCCTCCAACGTCAAAGGCTGGAAGATTTCTAAGGGCTCTTGTAAGTCTAGTATGCCTTGGTTCATTCTTCGCATCTTTCACCAGAACTCCTGCTATACTATGCCCATTGACTTCTCTACCTTCAATCTCTCTTTATCCTTCACAAATCCATCCCCTAAATCCATTCCCAAGTCCATGCTGCAGCCAGAGAGACATTCTTGGCACACAGCTCTGACCACTTCCTGCCCCTGTTAGCAGTCTCAAAGGCTCCTTGTTGCCCTCAGGATAAACCTCTCCAGATTTTCTCAGAGAAGGGCTGCTTTAGAATGATATTCAAGGCCTTTCAGAATCTAGCCTGAGGGGCTTCCCTGGTGGCGCAGTGGTTGAGAGTCCACCTGCCGATGATCCGGGAAGATCCCACATGCCGCGGAGCGGCTGGGCCTGTGAGCCGTGGCCGCTGAGCCTGCGCGTCCGGAGCCTGTGCTCCGCAACGGGAGAGGCCACAACAGTGAGAGGCCCGTGTACCGCAAAAAAAAAAAAAAAAAAAAAAAAAAAAAGGACAGAATCTAGCCTGGGGATGCTTTTTATCACTCATTCCCCATGCACCCAATATTTCAGCCACAATGAAGTACTGGTCATTCCCCAAACATGACAGGGTCTTTCACATACCTTTTTTGACCCGTTTTCTTTTCTTGGAATGTTCTCTGCCTCTTTATCCTTCAAAATCTATTTTGAATATTACCACCTCCAGGAAGCCCTCATTGACCACTCAGGCTGGTTTAAGAGCCTGCTCTATGCTCCTCCAGCACTCCACATAACCTCTTCCACATAGTGGGGGAGCGGTCCTTCCCCAATATTCCATGAAGCCTTGAAGGCAAAGACAAGCATTCAGTGTTGGGTCCTGCCATGTGGATTCTTAATACTTATCTCCTGACCAAATGAAAATATATTTCCATGTTACCAGCTGGTTTCCTCAATCCAGGATGCGGAGTACAGTGACTTTGTGAAGTTGCCAGTATGACCAATCATTTCCTCTTCTCACCATTTTTAGTGAATTTTAATTGTAAAATTAATGCACATTCATTCAAGAAAAATGGAGGAGAAAATAGAAGGTGAAATGCTCAAAGACTACCACCATTGTCACATCACTGTATTTCCTTCCAGGCTTTTTTTCTATGCATATTTTCTAAAAGGTATAGAACACCCACTTATTTTGTGTCTCTTCTTTTCTCTTAACAGCACAAGGTAAGAATTTTCCATGTCAATATGTAGTGCTTCATTACCATCATTCTTACTGGCTTGATAATATTCCATCAAGTAAATGCATAATAACTTATGTACTCCTTTTATATTGAATATTTAAGTTCATATTTTTTTCACCATTATGAAAAGAAATCTGTGGTAGGCATCTCTGTGCATAAAGCATTTCTTTGCATTTAGGATTTGTTCCTCAGGATTAGTGCCTCTGGTTGTCTTCATCTTGTGAAAATCAGGGCCTTGATCTAGCATCTGCCTGTGTTTTTTGCCCCAAATCCTTCCTACCAAGAAAAGCAAAAACTGACATCAGTGCCCTAAGAATCACTTAGCCCAGTGTTCCATGCATGGCTCCTGATTAAGACAATATGCCCTTTCTCTAATGTGGCCATAAATATTTGCCTTCAGTGAAGTAGATGCCAAGGAGATAATATTGATTGCAAATCACAGCCCTTGTAATTAACCAATTTGTGCAGCTGGAAGATGGAGCTGGTGAAGACATTTGCTTCCGAAGGAGGAGGATGGCCTTTCCAAATCTGTCTCTCATATATGAATTTGGCCTAATCCCGGGAACATTCCTGGTGTGGCTGCAGAATATCAGGTGCTCAAGATGTTGCCAAGGCTCCGGACGGAAACGGAATGTCTTGGTCTTTTGCCTGCTGATCACACAGCCTCCATCACCCACCCGAAACAGGCCTACATCTCCCAGGTGCCTCTGCAGGGACGCATAAGCACATACTAGAAAGGGTTATGAACTGAGGTTGGCCCTGGGTGCTGCCCTCTCTGTTCCTGCCTTATCAGGAAGTGTAAGAGGGAGGCCCAAGAAGCAGGAGGTTAGGCTTCTGGTCCCGTATCTACTGTGGAAGCCTGGCTCTGGACAGGTGAGGGCAGCAGAGAGCCAGTCAGTCTGGTCAGCTGGAATTCTAGCTGACCATAGCTGGTGGGAGCACCCAAGCTCAGCATTGTGGGAAAGGGGAGCAGTAGATCCAGACACCTGCGTAAATGGAATAGGGGTCCAGGTACCCACCAGATAGAGATGAAATTCTAATTAATACTAATAAATCCTTTCACTTGGGCTTCCCTGGTGGCACAGTGGTTGAGAGTCCGCCTGCCGATGCAGGGGACACGAGTTCGTGCCCCGGTTCGGGAAGATCCCACACGCCACGGAGCGGCTGGGCCCGTGAGCCATGGCCGCTGAGCCTGTGGGTCCGGAGCCTGTGCTCCGCAACGGGAGAGGCCACAGCAGTGAGAGGCCCGCGTACCGCAAAAAACAAAAACAAACAAACAAAAAAATCCTTTCACTTAACCAGTATGCTTCAGTTTATAAATAGAATAAGTTATTCTGTTGAATCCTCTCCATAATCATATCTATTCAATAAATGAAAAAACTGAAGTTCATGGAAGTTAAATAACTTTCCAGTGTTCACACAGCCCTCAATGGCAAAGCTGTGTAATAAACCAGGTCTGATCCCATGGAGTAACTGGAGTATATTTAATTCTTTGCTTCCACTATCTCATTTGATTCTTGAAGCCCGTCAGGTCAACCAAATGCCCTCTTAAGTGGACAGATTGAGGCCTCCTAAACTTAACAGAACACTATCCCAGGTGATCAGGAATCGCTCGAGGCAGGAAATAGCAGCCTTCAAAATGTCACATATATTTGGGGGGCAGGGTGCAGGGCACTAGTCTCTGGCTTCCAGGAAGCACTGGGCAAATATCTCTCCAGCCTCACTGTTTTCCATGGCCACTCAGTTTTTTCTCTGGGCTCAAACTTTTCTCAAGTGTTTGCAATTCCTAGAATAGACCAAGTTCTCTCTCATGTTTAGACTTTTGTGATGTTGGTCCCTCAGCCTTGAATGACTTCCCTCACACCTGTTGGTCTGGTGAATTCCTCTTCATCCTGACCACCTCTGGGGCATTCCCTGAGTTCCTCATCCCTGAGCACGCTTAGGCACATCTGTGGTCTCACAGTGGTTTGCCCAGACCTGCATCTTAGCACGTGTCACGCTATGTTATAACGTCCTCTTCCTTCGTTAGACTGTAGGCTTTTTACTGACAGACGATATCTTATTAATCTTTCTGTTGGGCACATAGTTGGTGCTCAAATATTTATTGAATGAATGCATGCATGCATGAAGAAACATCTTCCATGGTGCAAGAGTCCAGGGGTACCAGAGGTTTCATGCTTATTGATTACAGGGATAAGCTCTCATAACCCACTAGGGAAGTGAGTGTTGATTTCCTGAACCTTGGGGTTACAGGCTGGCAAAGGAGGCCACATTTCCTTCTTCTCTTCAGAAGCATGGTTAGTTTCCTGCCTGGGTGGCCATCTGGTTAAAAGGACTTAAAACACTAGAATACCTCATGCAAAAGAGACACTTAATCTTCACCTCATTCCCACAAATGCCTGAATGTGAAGTCCAGGCACCTCCACAGTTCTATCTGAGCTTCTTTTCAGATTGATTTGGCAGAGTGAAATCTGGCTGTTCAGCCACAAAGAATGGGCTCAGATTTATTCAAGGCACTTCAAATTTTACCTACCCGTCCAAAACACAACTATTTCAGAGGTTTCCTCCATCCTCCTCAACTTGTACTTAACTGCCCCCCACCCAACCTCCACTACCCTGACAAAGGCATTTAACTGCAGCTCCACATAGCAAATTCCATAAATCAGCAGAACTGGCCACATTTTCTCTCTCTCTCTCTCTCTCTCTCTCTCTCTCACTTTCTCTCTCCACTCCCCTTCCCCACCATACACACACGTTATAGCTCCTCAATGAGTAGTCAGATTCTGCCCATGTTTTATTTAGTTTGAGATGCTAATGCCAGAACAAAGATAATGCAATATATTAGTTACATTAAAGATGTTTTAGAGAACCAGGAATTGCTTTCAGAAAGACAGAGCATATCTGACTCCAAGCAGAGATGATAGCAACAGGCAGATGATAAACAGTTAATAGCATTAGTGTTGTAATTAGAACTGCCTTGAACTCTTAACCCGTCTGCTTCTCTGATTTCTAGGTCCATACAGTGAAGAACGAGATGATCGTTTTTCTTTTTTATCCCCTTTCTTCATTTGGCTGCATGTTCGGAATATATTCTTTCTCAAGTAAATATTACTAACTGCTATCATTTACTGTCCACCTATTGTGTGCCAGGTGCTTTGTACGTACTGAGGGTACAAGGATGAATACAGCATGGGCTCAACCCTTGAGGAATTGAATATAATATACTTTGCTCAAAGGTCTTATCTGGTTAGAATTATTACCCCTGCTTTTATAAATGAGGAAAGTGAGGCTGACGACGGTGAAGTGGCTTGTCGAAGCTTAGCTTGTAAGTAGCCAAGCACGGATTCAAATTAACTCCATCTGACTCCAGTCAGTGTTCTTTCCAGCGTGACAGTGCTCTATGAATGACCATTATTGCCATCGCTTTGCTAATTTACCCACATTGGTTGACACTCTGGGACTCAACTCACAGTTCAGTAGTGGAGGACAAAGGGAAAGGAAGAATGAGATTGAACAAGAGGTCAAGTGCTCTATTTGGCTGTTTGAAAAATCACCGTTACCATTAGAGTGTTCTGCATCTGGAGTCCCAATAGAAGAAGCAAACTAGCAGAGCTCAGCGATGAGAGAGTCAAGCGGGTAGTTCTTAGATGTCCATGTTAATAGGCAAATGGCACCAGGGAAGACTAGGCACATGGCTGGGTTTCAAGACAAGAGTGAAGAGATTCTAGGTCCCATTGAGGAGGCTGGCAGGGAACTGGGGGACAGTCGGTCTCTGGCTAAAACTAGTAGACAGCGATGATGCTAAGGGTGTTGCTGAGATGATATCATGGTAGCATTTGGCCAGGGGACTCAAAAATACCCATATCCAACCTCATCTCAGCCCGCTTTCCCTAAGGCAAATATACTCACAAGGAAGGAGAAAGTTAGCTATTATAATTACCTGGAACTTCGGCTCCAAATCTCAGTGCAGATTTCCACTGAGCTGAGCTGAACTAAAATGTGGGTTCTTTTATCCCAAGCTTGTGAGACTCAAATGGTCCAGAACCAAAACAACACTTAAGTCCTCCTTTGTGTTTTTCCAGTGCCCTAGCCTGAGCCTTGGCTTTACGAAAAAGCTGCCCAGAGGGCCCCCATCAGAGCCAGAGGGATGTGAGCAAGGAAGTCCACACAGGAAGGGTAGTGACTCCAATGGCAGGACACACCTCACCCAGTTTTGCTCCATGACCAGTTATTCCTTTCCACCAAGGCTCTAATGAGGGGAATACATAAAGTCTGACCCACAGGAAGTAAAACAGAACCTTATTCTTAGCTGGAGTTTTGGGCTCAAACCCTAGTGCAGAGAGCCCTGGAAACCAGATTGTGGATCTGGTAAAGAGTAAATGAGATAATATAAGAAGCTTCTACCATAAACCTAGGCTCCCTTTAGATGGGATCACCTCTTCCTTGGGACCTAGATTCTCTTTTCTCTGCTCTTGATCCCAGCCAAGGGTCCAGATCTCCCAGATGCCATGTGCTTATTAATCTGGACACTTAGGACTCTGCTTGGTTTCCCCATTACTGAGATCTGTTCCTAAACTGTTCTGTTTTGGTTTGGTTTTCCACCAGTTCGTTGCCCAAGCCTGCCTGTGTCTTTCTACAGCAATCTGACACTATCCCTTCTTTACATATCCAAATCCTTTTCTCCCTCAGCAGATATTTCTTTCTTCTGGAAGCTTTTCCTGCTGCACTCCTTCCCCCCACACTCACTCACCTCCAGGCTGGGTCAGGTGCCTCCTCTCTCCTCTGCCTCCTGGCTTCCATCTCTCACAGCACTCACCACTCTATATTATTTCTGAGTTTACATGAATGTTTCTCCCCAAGAAATTAAATCCTTAAAGGCAGGGAGTATACAGGATTCACCTTTGTTTCCTTAGTGTCTAGCCGAAGATCTGGCACAGAGCAGACTCTAGGGAATGTTTGATGAATGAATAAATTTAAAAATTATGAATTTGTCCAGGCCAATGTAGTGTTATTCAGGAGGGAGGAAAAAAAAGAGGAACGTCTGATCCAGAGCCCTTATTGTAAATTAAGGTGAACCTCCTAACCTACCTCCTTCGTCTGTTCTTCATGACCCGTAGCCACCAAAACTGCTGTTCACTCTAAAATCACACCCAGCCTTTCCCCCGTAGCACCACGCGCATTCCCATTCCTGACTCCAGCTTTGTAGCTTCCTCTGGGCAACTCTCAGCCTTGGAAGTGCCCCGCTGTCCTAATTCATCCCCTGGGAATGTCTGTCCATTTTGATGCCCCCACAGGCAATTCCTCACCTACATAAGGTCCAGCCATACAAGAGGCCACACTTATTATCTGGCTCAGCTTCAGGTGGTGGCCTCCCATAGCTTTCCTTGATCATGCTGCCCTGGCTTCCAGACAGACCTTCCTAAGGTTACCTTTCTGTGTGAGCTTCCAAGTGTAACACCTCGCTGAAGGGCTCCTTATCTTTTATCTCAGACCCTTTTGACACTGCCTCTCGGGTTGTGGTCAGACACAGCCATGCCCTGGACACTGCTGGGTCAACCCCTCTAGTAGAAAGCTGTAACATCAGATCCCCCTCACTCCCCAACTGCATCATCTGACATAGCATAATCTGCACTTTCTAGATAAACCCCCAAAAGGCACTCTTACGGAGAAGGTTGAACCTCAGCCAGAAAGCGAATGGTCAGGACAGAACCAAGAAGACATACTTAAGTAAGAGCCAGGCATCCCAGAGCAGACAGTAGAGAAGAGGGGGATTTAAACAAAAGTAAAGGGGAATTTGGAGCAAATTTTCAAGAGCAGGAAGTACCAGTCTAAGTTGTCCATTGAGTTTGAAATAATGCTAGAAAGGTAGAGTGACTGTCAGATCCCCTAGACGCTGGATACCAGACCAGAGTATTTGAATTTGATATGTTGGAAACAGGATGCCATTGTAGATGCCCAAACAAAGCTGCCCAGGAACGTGGAGAAGGCACAGACTGGGATTCAGGAGACCAGAGTCTGAGGTCTTGGCCATATCACTAGAGAGCTGTGTGGCTATGGACAACTCTCTTCTCTAACCTGCCCCAGAAAAGTTACACGCCAGTGCTGAAATGTCTTAGAAGTCCCTCTCGGCTCTTGGACTCCATGGCACAGTGGATTTGGCCTAAAGAACTTGAGTTTCCCTCTATCTAGCATCCACCCCCACCGCCCACCACCCACCCCCAACCAGCTGATGATCAGGGCCCTGGAGGGCTACCTATGGTGTCCCATCTGTTGGGACACAGCCAGAGAGAGGATTGCTCCTGCCACATGTGCTCTTGTTTATTTTATTCTTGATGCTTTCCAGAGAGCTGGGGGTAGTAGGAAGGGGAGGGAGAGAGAGGGCCTCCTTGCAGGATCAGTTACAAGTATTGTTGTCCCACTCCATATGTAGGGACTGGGCCCAAGCACAGCAGACAATCAGCATGTGGGAAAGCCTGGGCCTTTTACCAGCTAGCATCCTCCAAAGGTCAAATTAGAGACTTGGAATTTTAAAGAGAAACAAATACAATGAACCGAGCAAGCAGCTCTGAACTGGTTGCCTCAGATGGGTGACCATGAGAAGGCCATCCCTTTGCATTAGTCACTATAGGCTGGGCTATGCTGTTGGAACAGACCAACTCCAGAATCTCAGTAGCTCATCACGGTAAACTTCATTTACTTGTTGAACACTAACGAATTTTGCAAACCTGAAATTTGGGATAAAATGAAAATTACTTCCATTTACAGAGTGCCTACTATATGTTAAGGACTATTCTATATATTTTATATAACTTATCCTCTTTTTGCACATGAAGAAATTGAAACTCAGAGAGGTGAAGTGACTTGACTAAAGCCAGACGACTAACAAGTGGCAGAACAGGTATTGAGGCCCAAGCCTGTCTAGCTGCGAGGCCTGTGCTCCTTCCCTTACTCCACACCTCCTTCCCAAGGGGGCAGTGAAAAGTGGGCCCTTTCCCTCTCCCACATCATTCAGGCACATCTTCCAAGGAAGAGAATGAGAAAAAAGCAATCATCTGGCAAATGACCTAGCGAATGTCTTTTCACAGAAATGATCTGCATTGTTCGTTTAGCTTGGCCATTGTCAACAGTGCAACTTAGTGTGCTACCCTCTGCTGTGTACTTGTCTCCCTAGACGCTAAGCGTCTCAAGCACACGGGGGCCATGTGTCCCCAGTAGCCAGCATCAAGCCTGACAGAGCGCTCAGAGAATGTTTGTTCATTGGTTGAATAAATGAGTGAGTGAGTGAATTCATGCATTCTCTGACAATTTCGAAGAGTCTTCAGATGAATGGCTGAAATCAGATCATAAATCTTCAAGGAAAAATTCTGTGCTCTTCCCTGCATTTATCATAATAATGGACGTAGATTAGCCCTTGCTACCACCCTCAATCACTGAAAAAGGGACCCTATTCCTCGTGTACCCAGAAAAAAGCTGGAAAAGCAGGGAGGAAGTGAATTGGGGAAATTTTTGTGAGGATGAAACAAGAGAACTTACTAACCAAGATGTCAGAGGTAAGGGAGGAAATACGTAAGAGAGGTATAAGCATACCTATCTTCAGAAATGACCTCAGACCTGTGGGAGCAATTTGATGAATAAGTGGAGAGAGTTTAACTGATGTTTTCCCAGACCGCACCAGCCTGTGGGCACAAATGGGGTCCCATTTACAGTAATCACCTGTGATTTGTCGGCTCATGCCCCTGTGTGCTAATGCAGGACTCCAGCCTCCCTCAAAGGCTTGCTCAGTAATTTCTGGAAGTCTCCAATGGGCATCACACGTGATCTCACAGAGGATGCTGTCTGCTTCCACATGCCATCTACCATGTTGCTTCTTTCCTTCTTAGCCTATCCCATTAGGTTCTCTGCTTCCTTCCACTGAGAGTGTTCCCCCCTAGTCAGGGCTCCCACTGCCCACCAAGAGAAATCGGATGACCCCACCAAAGGTATTTCCTGCTTATAATATCAAGCTGCCGGGACAAGAAATATTACATTAGCCAAAGTCACAGTCTTTTCAATCAGTTCATTTCCTCTGCTCTGCATTCATAGCTCTCTCTGTGGCCTTTTTAGAAATAGCTTCTACCTGCAGTCCCTGTCTCCCTGGAGCTCAGACATGGGTCCATAGGAAACTAATCTCAGGATCAGACATCACACTGTCACCCTCTTCTTGCCCTACAGTAGAGCTAGCGCATGTCCTCTTGTGCCAGTTTCGGCATTCAGGGATCTTCATGTGATTGAACCCCTGCAAGGAGTCTGCACCAGCAGTCCTTTTTCTAGACTACAGCTGGAACCCACACCTCTGAAGGATGGAGATAATGATCTCTGTTACTCTTTCCGAAATTCTGTCATCCAGACATTAGTCTGGGTATTTTTCTCTAGATGCATTTGTTGAGCACCTACCATGTTCCAAACACTGCGAAAAGAGGCTTATGTGCAGCTCTTCATCTAGTCCTCACCTCATCCCTGTGATCTAGGTATTATTACCCACTTCTCCAGGTCCAGAGAGGGAAAGTGCCTAACCAAGGCCAGCCAGCTCTGACACGCTTACCCTGGTCTTAGCCTTCGTCCTGACTCACTGGCCATGGCCTTTCCCTGGGAGCCTGTGCTGTCTTGTTTCTTGCCCTTCCTGATTGCCAGCCCTACCACTCACCATCCCTTTTGCTTTCATGCTTCACCTATGAGATCTGATACCTAGCACACCTTTCCAGCTGTGATCTCAACCACTCTGGACAAGAATGTGATTCCCTCTTCTCCCCTGGTCCACATATAGGCTTAGGCCTCCTTTTCCCTTGGAAATTTCCAGCTCTGGTCCTGCCAGTGACATTTGACATCTGGCTTTCCATGGCCCTGAAAGTTAAATCTGACAGCCCTTTGCTATAATGTGTGGCCTTCAGACATATCTTAACATCTCTGGGCCTCAGTTTAGTTGACTGCAAATAAGGGGTAATAATACTTATCTTGAATGTTTATTGTGGGGTATAAATATGACAAAATACTTAAGGTGCCCAGAATAATGCCTGACACATAGTAAATGTACAGTAAACAAACTGCTCCAAAAGAACTGACATTTACTAAATGATTATCCCATGCTTTGCTAAGTGCTTTATTGGGCTTGTCTCATGTAGCCTTACCCTCAACCTTATGCAGCAGGTACAGTTATCATTCCATTTTACAGATGTGAAAACTGATCCCAAAATAGGTTAAAGGGTAACCAAGGTCTCAGACTTTGAAAGTGGCAGATCTCAGATGTGAAGCAGGTCCCCATATTTAATGACTCGCTTTCACTGCTCAGCACAAAGCAGACCTCTACCAATGGGGTTGTTGGGCTGCTTCTAGTAAATGAGTATGTCAACGGGCATTTTCTTTCTTTTCTCTTTGTGCCATGGCCTGAGACACCAGTTCCCTGCCCCAAGATTTGCCTACCGATTTTCTTAGCTTCCTCGGAGGAGGCTAAGAGGATGTTGCAGTTTCCTCTAGCCCCAGAAATGCACCATATTGCAACCTCCCCTGGGTAGGACAAAGGCCAGCCCTGACCAGCGTGGTCCCTGGCTGAGTTCCTTAGCCAAGAACAGTGCAGAGAGAGATCCTTTCACAGCTGAGGCTTGCCAGCAGAGCACTCCTGCTGAGCCAGGGCCTCTTGCCAAGCAGCTTTCCCTACCACTCTGATATGCAGATGTGTTCAAGAATTCTTCACATCTGCATAGGGAGCATACAAAAGCTGTGACTTGGCTGGAAAGAAGGAAAATGTGAGTGTCAGCTCAAGGAATGGCTGCTCCGAGGGGCCAGGCAGGGGAGGACAGCAGATCACAGCTGGGAACAGTCAGTACAAAGCAGATGGAGGATGGAGAAACAGCACTATCCACCCCAACGCCTGCCTCTTACAGGAAGGCTCCCATGATCTCTGGACTGTGGATACCACTGGCTCCTCCAGGTGATCCTCCAACGACTGCCTCCATCTTGTGAGAGTTATACTGTACTTAATCTGCATCCCCTTAAACCCATAAATCAGGAAGGAAAACCATGGCAGCAACAGCAGTGGTCAGAGCCCTGAAATAGGACTCCGGTACCTTTCCGCAAATACATTTATGCAACCAATATATATGAGGCGCCTATGCTGTTCCAGGCCCAGGGCCAGAGATGGATCAGACACTGTCGGGACCCTCAAGAAGCTGCCACTGTCTAAGGGGCCGACTGGCAAGGAGCTGGACAATATGAAGGAAAACACAGAAAGCTTCCTGGGGATGCAGGTTGGTTAAGGTAAAGAGGGCATGTCCGGGGAGGCTTCCTAGAGGAGGTGACATCTGAGCGAATCTTGAAGACACGTGACGATTGGCCAAGTGAAGAGCTTATTCTGTACTAACGCCAGCCAGGCACTGTTGAGTATGAGAGAGTAGATGCTCACTCACACTCACTCATACTTACACACCCACATGCCCTCATGCATGCACGTGCACACACACACACACACACACACACACACACACACACACGTGTGCACACATACCTTCTGAGGTGGGTGCAGTGCTGGTTGGGAACAGTCTGTAGGCTAGCACTCTCTGTTCCTCCCGTTATAATCCAAAGGTCTTCCTTCCCCAGTGCTGTTTTCTGTTTCCTGAAAAGCCTTGGCAACCTTCCTCAGAAACAACTACTCTGCCCCTGTTACTTTAAAAGCTTCATTTTCTCATACTGAATGGCATAGGAAGCTGGAGAAAAAGGAATTCACCAGGGCATCTTGAGTTCACCTTTGCTCTTGGTGTCCCCCAGGCTGATCCCTACAGAGCCCTGTGCTGGCACAAAGCAAGAGCTGACTTCCTGTTGGAGGAAGTGGGGATTCAGCTCAGGGAAAAGGCTGCCTTGGTGGAAGGGAGAGGGTCATTGCCTTCAATCTCTGCAGGAATATCTGAGAGCAGAACAGAATGCAGAACCAGGATCAACGTAGGAACACTAGAAGAAGTAGGGAGACTGCTCAGCGTGAGAGGCTATTTCCCCAAGTCAAAGCTGGCCACCAGTGGGATTAGCTACTTCGAGTAGTGGGCTTTCTGTCTCCACTGGAGTGTGAGGGGACCAGACCACAGCTTAGTGGATGGGGAAGATGTCGTAGCAGAGCCTCAAACACCAGATGAGAGGTCACATCTTTTTGTTCTGTTCTACCATCTTCACACGGGAACTGACTTAGCACAGAAGGTATGTTCAGGCCTCTAAGAGTGCAGGGATTTGCATTTCCAAGATTATGAAGAGAGACATGTAGTAAGTGTGTGTCTAGGCGTCCAAGATGTGAAAGATGTGATTATTTGCAGAACCTAATCTCATACCTCCCATCCTTGTTGAACTGAATATTGCAAAAATATTCTCATTCGTATTTGGAATGGTATGTTTCTAAGCAATCATTATTCTGAATACTCATTCCAGCCAGGAGACGACCTGAATATTGAATAGAATAAAAATGTATATATTAGATTACTTATTCAAATGCCTTTCTGGCAGTTTGGATAGAATTAAGCAACAGTCCAATCTGGCTGTTGTTTTATGCATGGGATGTCAAAGCTAAACAGCCCCTAGAGAATATTCTCTCTCAGTCTTTCTCTGCACAGAGCCTCACCATCCTGTCTTGTTCACAGATGGGGAAATAGGCTGAGAGAGGGAGGCATACAGCATGGGAATGGGAGACCTGGGACCAAGAGCTACCATTCAGTGGCCAGACATGGTAGTTTGTCCCCACTGGACAAAGGCGGCAACTGAGGCTCAGTGTGGTTAATCGAGTTGTACAGAGTCACTGCTAGTCAATGGCAGAGTTGCTTCATCCCAGGTCACTGTCCTTTTGTATTACCTCACTGGGCCCCTAATATAGCCAGAGAGAGTGTGTTCCTCCTTTCATGCGACCTGCAGACTCTCTGCCAGGTGCTTCAGTTATGAAATCTTGTGAAGTGATGATACTATCCCTGGTCTATAAATTGAGGAAATTACAATGAGTATATAGAACCACACTTTAGGTCCCCCAGACAAGGAACTCTGCCACACCACTCTTCTACCCTGCATGCCCTAAGAGCACCACACGACGCCAAGCAATGACATATTGTTCGGCAGTTACAATCACAAAAAGCAATAACCCAAATTTGCCTTTTGAAATGAACCCAAGTAATCCTTTTGAAGGAAAATGTTCACTGAGAAGCTTGCTGAAATGTCATCTCTGAGAGGACTTCTTCAAGCTCTCCCAAGGCCCTTTTCACACAGTATTGTCATTGTATATGGCATATTCTCTCTGCTAAATTAGTACTTTAGGGCCAAGAACCACCTCTGATTGGTTTTTTGCATTTCCAGCTTGGGCCCTGGTGCCTTGCAGGCATCTGGAAGGTTTGCTGCACAAATGGATGGATATTTGGTTAGAATCACTGCAAGGAAGGACCTCAAGGGGGAAGGACTCTTCTCCCTCCCCAACCAACCTAGAGCTCATTAATCTGGAGAACAAAGAGGACCCCGCAAGTCCTAAAACCTAACATGGTCCTTCCAACCCCACTGACAGTAAAGTAACAAAACCGAGAACAAAACCTCCGAGCTTCCTGGGGTTCTGCCAGGGTTGGGGAAGATGCTTCTGACATGCATGTTTCCACTCAGACTTGAATCTCACTTCATCTCACCAACCAATTCTGAAATCACCGCTTCAGCATCTTCTCCAGTATCGTCCTCACTACCCTGTCCTTCCAGGCCCCTAGAGCCCCAACCCCTCCAGGAAGTTCCTCAGTCAGGTAGCCCGCCGTGATGTCTCCATCCCAGTTCCTCTTTCTCCCCTGTACACTCTTCCGTTCCTGCTTATCTGGTGCTGCCTCTTGCTGTCAGTTCCTGGATGGCCCGCGTAGAGAGAGGCAGTGTGGGCCGATGCACAGAGCACAGGCTCTGGTCTCAGATGACTTGGGTATAAATCCCAGCTGGAGCAGTGAACAGCTGTAGGACTTTGGGACATTCATTTAACACTCTGAGGCAGCAATTCCCTCTCAGGATTGTAGGGAGGTATGCAGGGACCCTGATCATGGAGGGCCTTGTCTGCAAAGCTAGGGAGCTCAGACCTTATTCTACAGACAAGGGGGCACTATTACAGAGTTTCTCATCTGAAAATCACATGATCAAATCTGTCTTTTTAAGAGAATACTCTGGCAAAGGCACAGAGAATAGACTGAAGAAGAGGCAGCAGAGGAGAAAAACCAGGCAGGAGACCTTACAGGGATGGGCAGGGGGTGGCAGTGGGGGAGGTAGGGGTGGGGCAGGGGGAAGTGTGGAGTCACAGGTGTTAATGGCCTGAACAAAGGAGGTAATAAGAAATAGTAAGAAGAGCTAATGTCTATGAGCTCCTCCTCGGGGCCAGGAATAATGCTAGCACTTATAGGGATTATTTCCTTGATTCTTGTTAATAACCCAAGATTTTTCATCCCCGGAAACTGAGACATTGAGAGGTTAAATAAATCACCCAGGATGACATAGTAAATAAGAAAACTGGGATTCAAGTCCAGACAGTCTCACTCCAGAGCCTAAGTGCTTAATCATCCAACTAGTTCGTGATTGAAGCAGAGATTGGAGAAAAACCATTTAGAAGGTGAAACTGGCAGGATAGATTGGCTGAAGTGAGTAAGGAAGAGGGTAGAGCATAGGGTGACTCTCAGGTTTCTTCCCAAGGTCCACAGCCCCTAAGAGGCAAAGTCAGGATTTTAACCCAATTTTATCTAACCCCAAAGCAGTTTCTCTTTTCACAGCCTTAGAAAATGTTACCTGAGAGGTTGGTGTTCTCAGGACAGAAGGGATAATGTAGAGATTGGTACTTTCCCCAGAATTGCACAATTCCTTTATTTAAGCCATTAAACCATAACTAGCTTTCCTTAGGTTGTTGAGGGTGTGTGTTTCTTTACAGAAGGATTTAGTATCAATTACACAGAAAAATTGACCAGAAAATGCATATGATAGCTTTGTTTCCTGGGTACCAATCCAAATGCAAAGGAGGATTCCAAGTACCTTTGGACACTGAAGTAGAGGGAAGGCAGAACATCCACTATAGCCAGAGGGAGATTAGTGGGAGCTTGAGCTTGACACTCATTCATCCCTTTACCATGGCTTCCCCAAGGCGCTCCTCTATGCCAGGCTGGCCCCTGGAGGATGGTGATAGATTCAGCTCCTGCCTGGGCGTCTCATAACCAAGGTGGGAAATATATAAGCAGGCAGGCCTTCAAAGGGCTAAAGGAGGGGTTGTTTTAAAGGAGAAGGAGTGTGTCCTCCAAACAAGAGAAGATACTCTGTCTGGGTCTTGTCTTGGCATTGGGCAGAAGCCAGGCCACGTAGCCTTGGGCGCATAACTTGACTGAACTTCCTTGTTGTCGTTGTAACAGTGGTGCAGTCAGTCCTACTTTGATCTACTCTTTCCTCTCATGTAATCAAGGACCTGGAATGCTGAGTTGGGACTGAGGGTCTGGAGCCTTGGCTGCCTCCTGGGGTGGAAAATGTTAGGTATACAAGCTGCAGAACTTGATCCTGAGGGTGAGAGCCAGTGTCTGAGGTGGAAGTGAGACAGAAAGGCAGACAAAGACTTTGACCCTGGATCTCACCCAAGGGGCCAAGCAGAGAGGCAAGTCCAGGTGTGAGGCATGAAGTGGACATGAGTCCAGAGGCCATAGGTTGGAATGGAGGGTTGGGCCAGGGACAGGGCCAAGAGACAGTCTCTGGGTATTACTGGAGCTCCTACAGGATACCGGCAATCACCACTCTGGGTGCAGTGGGCTTAGGAGTGCTAAGCCCACTGCACCCAGAGTGGGTGCAGTGCAGTCACCACTCTGGGTGCAGTGCTATTAGGAGAATGAAGTGGCAACTATGTGTGAAGCACCTAGCGCCTAGCACACAGTTAACTCTCAGTGAGTGTTAATCGTGGAATTGTTTTTCTTTTCCGTCAACATTCACCAAGGGCTTCCATTGTGCCAGGTCCTGTGGCGGGCACTGAGAGGAGGGGAATGATAAAGATGCAGCTCCTGTCCTTCAGAAGCCCAGAACGCTGGAGATGCAGACTCATAAATAAGATGTCCCTATCAAAGGTTCTAAATGACATCATGGAGGAGGCCTAGTGGTGGGACAGGGCGAGGGGGCAGTGACCCAGCCTAAGAGTTCTGGGAAGGCTCCCTGGAAGAGATAGTGGCTAAGGTGGATCTCAAAGGTTAAGAAAGAGTTAAGCAAGCAAAGATTGGTGAGCAATCCATTCTGGAAAGAGGCACAACTTCAACATAAGCGTAAGACAGCATGGAATAAAATGGAATGTGAGGAGAGGCAAGAGATAAGGCAGGGCTCTGCCGAACCTGGAGACAAGGAACCTGGACTCCATTCTGAAGGTGATGGGGAGCTACTGAAGGGTGTTAGGCAGGAGAGAAACCTGGCCAGCTTTATGCTTTAAATAGATCACTCTGGCTGGTGGACAAGAGTACATCAGAGAGGGCCAGCTAGAGGCCTGGAGGCCAGAAGAAATCTTTAGTTTGATGTTTCTGAGTCAAAAGTCAGTTATGCTTTGATAAAATTAATTGGGGAAGATTCAGAAGTGGGAATAAGGGCTTTTGCATCTACAGCTAGATATGAAATGTTAACATTTGTACTCCTATATACAATGAGCTGAATTCCCATTCTCTGTGCTATGAAAGGTGATGTAAGGGGGCATAATGCCTTCCAGCTTTAACTCTTTAAGACTTGGTAATTCTATTTCTCTTCTTAGGATATGAAATGGATGTTTATGTCATTAACCCCCCAGGCAGGACACATGCTTTGGGTTCTGCCTTCCTTGTGTCAGAGTGTGTTGCCTGAAGGCACCTTACCTGTTCTTACGAAAGATGCTATATTTATCACATGGTTGGATAGTGTCAGGATCTATGCCAAGATCAGGGCTCATCATGTGAGTAATATCAGGACCTAGTCTGTGCTAAGATTGCTGCTGTGTCTATGGCTATAGAGCTGAGAAAATTGTCCAGTTGAGGTCTTTGACATCAGGCCTTTGGGCTCATTACCACAGTGTCTGCTCTACTTAGCTGCCCTGCCAAACTGTGCCAAAGGATTCTGGGAACATGTACTCAAGGACTCCTCTGGTCCTGGCTGTGCCCAACTCTGTATATCTGGAAGCTGTAAGTAAAATGGATATACTCCAGATCCCCACAGCCTCTAGTGCTTTCCTCCAAGACAGCACTAATTCACACATTAGAGTCTCCTGTTTCAAGACTGGGAGCTCCTTAAGGGCAGGAGCTCACCTGACTCACCAATTTTTGTGAACTCATCATCCCTGTCCATTTTGATTAAGGAATTTCCTTGTTGCAGGTACTGTGCTAAGAGTTAGAGATACACAAGTAGACAAGCCACACACAACCTGGGTCTTCATGAAGAGATGGATTTGGAATATTTGAGATGCCATTTAGACCTCAAAGTCCAGATGTTTAGTAAGCAGCCGTATGCATATGTGACAGGAGCTCAGGGGAGGAGTCTGTCTGCTCTAAGTGTGTGAGTACACAAAATAAGAAGACCAGAATTATAGGGCAAAATTCTGAGAAATACTGACATCTAAAATATGGGTCAAAGAAGAGGAGCCTACCATGGAGACTGAGACTCAGTTACTTATGTAACTGAGGGTTACATAAGAGGAGGCAGGAAGAAAATCAAGACAACTGAAGTCAAGGGGAGCAAAACATTTCTGGAAGAAGACAAGGTCAACAGTGTGAACGCTGCGGAGACCACATGTAGGAATTCAGTGATGTTGAATTCAGTAGGTCACTGGTAACCTTGGAGAGCAGGTTCAATACAGGTGTAGGTCAGACTGCAGGGGGGCTGAGGGGTGAATGGGAGGTGAGTAAATGCTGATAATAAGTGTGGACTGCACTTGTTTTCAAAAAGTTGTGCTTGTGAAGAGGAAGTGAGAAGGAAGAAATGAAAGGTGAGGCAAGGATGAGCAAGGGTTTTGAGGTGGTGCAGGTCATGTTTTGAGGCTGGGAAAGACTTGAGCATGTGCAAGCACAGATAGGAAGGGGCCCTCCAAGAGGGAGAGGTCGGAGATCCAGCACAGAGCACAGCACTTGCTCTGTGAACACTGAGTGTTTTCTGAAACAAATGAGCAGGGGAAGGGTTTCTGTGGGTACAGTCTTTGGGTTCTGTCGCACCCCACTAACTATTCTAAAAATGTTGTTGTGCTTCCTCTTTCTGGAACAGCTGGGCCATTATGAAGTACACAAAAACCACCTTTTCAAACTCCCTAGAGGACGTTCGATTTCAGATCTAAGCCAAGGTGCTTCCTCTCCAAGGACCCATGTGGCTGGATTCGCCCCTCCCACGGCAGCACCTAACACTGACTCCCAGCAGGAGGGAGGAGCCCCAAGGCAGCAGCAAACAGAAAAGTTTCCACCGCAGCGTCTTGCCCACCCACTTGGGGACTTAGCATGGGGCAGAAGGCCTCCTCTTTGACTGAGGACTTCATGTCTACTTTGAAAAGGCAACAGGGCTGACTGGATAACCCAGACAACTTGAAAGGGTGTGCTTAGAGACAACAATCTCATTATGATTCATTCAGGCACCCCTTCAATGTTAGTCATCTCCCCTACAAGCTGCCACTAGCTTGAGTAAGGTGCTGAACTCTCTTATTTATACAATGGGTAGCAGTTCATGGGGTTATCATGAAGAGGAAAATGAGAGAACATAAAAAAAAGAGCCACGCATGTATTAGATTCTTAATAAATCCACATGTCCTTCCCTTTCTTGCCAGGAGCCAAAATTTCTTTTCCCCCGGTAAGTGCCCAGTCTTGAGTCTAAAGGCCAAAGGGGCTGGACTTAGAAAGAAGAGCATCTTGGGAAGCACCTGACGTGGCTGCACCTCAGGATGATACCATCTGTCCCTTGGGCAGGTTTTTGTTCTTTTGTTTTGGGGATCCTGCTGTAAGAGGCTTTTGGATTTAATATGTGAAATGAAAATCCAGATGAAATGATAAATTGGGGGAGTGGGGGGGTTGTGAGAGAAATGTCCTTCATGTTATAAGAAGGATCCTTTGCTTTATCACAAAGTTTCTTGAAATATGTGCTCCCCCGTTGCAATTAAGAACTTGTCTGCACATCATCAATTATCTGGCAGAGAGGCTTGGCTGGAAGGAATACGGCTGGGAGACACAGCTGGAGAGTTGGGAGCTTGTGCCAAGTGAGATCCCATCGGAACCAGAGGCAGTAAAGCTCAGAAATGACTGTGTAAATCTGGAACAAGAGGGAAGTCAATTTCCACGGGTTGAGTATGCAGGCACGCTGAGGCGTCTAGCCAGGCTGGATGGGTGGGTAAGTGGACCATTTACCAGAGCAGGGAAGGTAGGAGGGAGAACACGTAGGAGGAGGTATGAATGGGGGGTCTCAAGAAGGGTCTCATTCAGTTTGGGACATCTTGAGTAAGAGGTGTCTGTGGGATATCAAAGTCTAGAAGGCAGATAAATGGCACTGTGCTCCAAGCAGTGCTTAAATATTTGTAGTTTCCTGAAAGTTCCAAAACTAGTTCACACTTCCATGCTTGTGCACACGCTGGGCTCTCTAGCCCAAATGGTGTCTCCCCTCCCTACCCTCTCATACCTGCAGAGCTTCTAGCCATCCTTCAGGTGTCAACTCCAACTATAGGGAATAGTCAGGCAGCCACAGACTGTCCATTGCCTTGGACAATCTACCTCCACATAGACACTGGGCCTCCATTAGCATTGGGCCTCACAAGAAGCCTTCCTTCGTGGCTTAATCAAGATTACATAATTGAATAAATGTAACAGACTCAGCACAGGGAACTCAATAAATGTTATTCCACTTCTTCTGTTGCAATTATTGAATTGGCCCCCTTGTATGTCTCCTCAATTGTATTCGTTTCCTAAGGCTGCCAAAACAAAGTACCACAAACTGGGTGGCTTAATGCAACAGAAATTTATTCTCTCCCTGTTCTGGAGGCTAGAAGCCCAAAATCAAGGTGTCAGCAGAGCTATGCTCACTCTGAGGCTCTGTTTCTGCTTCTTCCTAGTTTCTGGTGGTGGCCGTCATCCTTTGGCCTTCCTTAGCTTACAGCTGCATCACTCCAATCTCTGCTCTGTAGTCACATGGCATTATCCCTATGTGTCTCTGTCTTCACATATCATTTTTCTTTTCTTAGAAGAACATCAGTCCTATTGGATTGGGCCCGCCTTAATGACCTCGTTTTAACTTGATTTCACAGACACCCTATTTCCAAATAAAGTCACGTTCACAGATATGAGGGGTTAGGACTTCAACGTAGCTTTTGGCGGGGGACACAATTCAACCCATAACACTGAGGAAAAAGTTATTTCCTGCAGGGTAAGGCCCATGTCTTGTTTGTCTCTGTCACAACACTTAGCACAGCGTCTGGCTCAAAGAAAGTGGTCCAGGAAATATTTTTTGAGTTTTGGCTGTACACCTGTGCTTTCTAATTCAGATTGTTTAATGCTTTGTTTACACCAGAGTCCACTGTGTGCAAAGATCTGGGCCGGATGCTTTCTGTATGCTCTCTTATTTAATTGTATCTATCAAGTAGCCTGGGAGGTAAATCAACCTACACTACAGATAAGGAAACCAAACTTCAGAGAAGTCAGGTGAGTTGCTCAGATCTGCACAGCTAATGGGCTGTGGAGCAGGGATTTGAGCTCAGGTTTATCTGATTTCAAAGCTCAGATCACTCTACTACATTCTGCTGCCTTTTCTTTCCTCTTTGTTTCAGTCAAGCCTCTTTGGGAGTCCAGACTGCATCAGCTATGCCTAGGGCAACCTAACCCAAACTGGGTTGGGTTCATGCTTTGGCCAGAGTGTTGGAGAGTCCCACTGATGGGGGTGGGGGAGTACAGGGTAGTACAGAGAGGGCAGATGGAAGTGACAGCGGACATCCCCTCCCCAACTAGGAGAGGCTTCTTCATGATGCTAATCCTTGAAAATGATGAATTATGGTTATTACGGTTCTCTAGGAGTAGGTAAGCTAATGCCATAGGCATGGATGGGAGCACCTTCTTCTGAAGACTTTCGCCTGTAATCAAGAGAGAGCATGGCAGGGCTTCCCTGGTGGCGCAGTGGTTGAGAGTCCGCCTGCCGATGCAGGGGACACGGTTTCGTGCCCTGGTTCGGGAAGATCCCACATGCTGCAGAGCGGCTGGGCCCGTGAGCCATGGCCGCTGAGCCTGCGCATCCGGAGACTGTGCTCCGCAACGGGAGAGGCCACAACAGTGAGAGGCCCGCGTACCGCAAAAGAGAGAGCATGGCAATATAGGACAGAGGAAAGGCCCACCAGAAGCTGGGTTCCAGGACTGATCTAGTCAAAGAAAAACTTTTTGACTTTGGGTAAATTATTGTCCTCTGTCTTCAGTTTAATCATTTCTATAATGGGAGGTTTGGGCTATAAGTTCTCTGAAGTCACTATTCTTGGTTTCCTGCTTCTATAGATTCTGTTTCCGTCTTATAACGCTATTTTAAGGTATTTATTACTCTGCCAAGAAAAAAAAAAAGAACCTTCAGGATGAAATTTCTTTATGCCAGGAAAAGATTTTTTTCTTTTCCCTTTCTTTGCATGCAGAGCTCTTCTTTGCTTCCCCCATGTCTACCTTTTCATTCTGGTAACCCTCACAGGTTTTCTCAGTGGCAACAAGCACCAGCTGGCATGGCCGTTCCTTTTCATAATACTAAAGATAAGGATTTGCTCAAAAAATTAAAACCATGTTGACAGTGCTTATCTGGCTCCTATGTTGGTAAATCTGTTTTGTGCTCTTGCTGTGACCTGTCCAAACAGAGAGATGGAAGAAAAAATGGTGCATATGTCCAACTTGTTTAGCTTGGGGCAGTTTTGCAGCCCCCTTGCCAAGTGGAAGCAGGGTAGTTTCATTTCCTACGCTGCTCTCAGCCTCTTGAAAGTGTGCAGGCCCTAAGTGAACATTTCCTGGAAGACGCTTTCTTCCTTGGACATTGAACATCTCAAGTGGAAAAATGGACCTCATTGTTTGTGCAATTGAGATCTGCCTCCACTTGGGGCGGGGTGAGAGTCAGAGAGATAGAGTTTTGATCATTTCATCTTGAAAATCACAGCAGCAGAGATGGGTTGGCTTGGGGAAAAGAATGTTTCTCTTGCCAAGAGTCCATGTCCCAGCTGTCTCCTACGCCGATGAGTCTGGATGCCTGAGGACCACGGAGTCCTTCCCCGGATCACTTGGAGTTACTAATAACTGTTCGCATGTTCCAACAGCAAATTTAAATTTACAGCCTTAATGTATATGTCCCCCTACACCGCTGCCTTTCATGAGTTTTCTTTGCATCTTGTCCCCTAAGGAAGTAGGGGACAGGGTTTGGATTTTTCATTCAAGTACCCCTTACTCTACCCAAATCACAGTTGGTGCTATCAGATGTATCAGCTAGCAAGAAGAAGAGTACGGCCTCCCAGATTCTACATGGAATTGGTAAGGGAATTAACACACCTACCAAATGACAAGTCGTATGCCAGGGACCACAGGAAGCAACAGAGCAGAGTGGGAACTTCATCCTAGGTTTGAATCCAGGGTGTAACTTGAGCCCTCACTTTCCCTCTCTGAACCTCAGCTGATGCATCTGTAAGGTTATTATGAGCCCTGCATGTGAAGCACCTATCATTAGCAGGGACAGAGCAGGAATCTCAATAAATTTCAGTCCTTTTCTTTGCCTCTTCCTCTCTTTTACATATATTATCTCGTTTGCTTTTCTCAACAAGCCTAAAAGTTTAGTTTCCCATTTTATAGATAAGAAAACTGTCTGGTTCTCTGCTGTTTCCCAAGTATTAAGAAAAGCTTCTGGCGTATAATGAACCCTCAACAAATAGTCATTAGTAGATGAATGAATGAATGAGAGAGGCAGTCTTACAGGAGTTAAGAATCTTGCCCAGAATTTCACAGCTAGTATTCCAGATGAGTTAGGACATAAGGCAGGACATCACAGAAAAATTCATATAAGGGGACAAAAAAAGAACCCAGAAATGGGAACAGAAAAGCATAACATAATTCATCCCTTTTTATGATTGAGAACACTGTGTTTCACAATTTCAAAGGCGTGTTTTAAATGTACAAAAGCTGAACATAATTTTAAAAGCAGACAATAAAACCCCAAACTCAGCTAAGTCCTAAAACTTTGTAAGATAAAAGTACCAATCTTATTAAGGTTCCAGCTTTCTTAAACGTGGCATACTGCCCCAGCGTTGGCCAGGAAGAGGATGGTGGGTAGCATCTCTGCAGTAATACTGCCCAGTCTTTGGGAAGAGGGAGGGGAAGATACTTCGTCCCAAAATACCTGGCTTCTGGCAATCCATCCTGTCATTACCCTGTGACCTCCTAAGAGGAAAAGGTAACAGAGACTCTCTCAGAAGATGAGAATGAAAAAGGCAACTGGTTTTCATGGAACCTACTGTGTGTGAGGCACTGAGCCTGCCGGGCACTTTATACGCGTAGTCTGTTAGACCCCATGACAGCCTTATAAGACTCTATTTGACAGTTGAAAAACCTGACAGAAATTTGCCCACGGTGATGGAGCGATAATTGAACCCAAATCTGAGTCTAAAGCCTGTGCACGTTTCATTTTTCCTATGGCCTCATACCCCCTTCTGTGCTGGGCTGCCTCTCCACCATGGGTGCCGAAGCCAGAAGCAGAGCTCAAAGACTGGAGACCCTTTGACAGCCCAGCCAAGTGGCAGGACGCATTAGCAGGGTGGAGGGGCGGGGCCTGTCCAGTGACTTACTCTGCCTGACAGTTGAGTTAAACTCTGGCCACTTCGTCCAGAGTCTCACATACCCTGGTGTGTCTTGCTTCTGTCTATCCTGTATTTTAGGGAAAAAATAATGCCTCACCTTTATCTCTTTTTCCTCTATTCTAGCCATTCATTTTCCGTGATAATAAAGGTGCGCCTGATAGTAAAGGAGGGGAGGTGGGGTTTTGACACCCTACACATCAATTCACCCACCACAAGCACTAAAGTAATATATGAAAAAAACTATCAACAACAACAGCAACAAAATGTGTGGCATGTTGTATACGTGAGTCATTTTCCATTATAAAAGAAAAACTTAGAGGTCAAGAGCTTTTTTTTTTTGGTTGGCATAATAGGTGGCCCTATTGTGGTACTAAATAAGGAAACTGATTTTGAGTAAATAAAAGAAAGCCGTCCTTATACTGCAGATTGAATCTAGTACACTCCATCCACTACAACATAGGATGAGAATATTAATGAACTCCAGAATGTTTTTTGAGATAGTGCCTGCCAGGGTCTCACCTGGACCAATCAAAGTGGTCTGGACATCCCTAGAAAACCAGCATATGACCTTCTGAGGATGGATGATCCATCATCTCCCCATTCTAGCTAGAAAGGCACAAATCACCCTCAGTGGGGCACGAGTCAGACTCAGAGGGAGCCAGAACTGGGGTAGAAGTCCATAGTTGGGCCTCTAGAGTCAGGTAGTCTGAGTCTGAATCCTGGCTCCAGCATTTACTCCTGTGTGACCTTGGGCAAGTTACCTAATATCCCTATGCCTTGGTTTCTTCAGCTCTAAAATGAGGCTGATATTAATAGTACCTGCCACCCAGGATTGCTTTGAGGATTCAATGAGAAATGTATGTAAAGCCTTCCACAAAAGTTCATGGCTATTATTCCTATTCTTGTTCTTATTCCTCCAAGTGATAGCAGGGTAAGAATGGGATGGGAGTGACACTTCTCACAGAGATTTCTCTCACTGGAGCTCTCTGATCCTCTTTTGTTCTGGCTCAGAAGAGGCTCCCTCCAGACCATGCAGTAACAGGTAATCCCCAGGTTGTCCCTGGCCATCAACAGAGAGTGTAAGAATATAGAAATCAGGCTTCCCTGGTGGCACAGTGGTTGGGAGTCCGCCTGCTGATGCAGGGGACATGGGTTCGTGCCCCGGTCCGGGAGGATCCCACATGCCGCAGAGCGGCTGGGCCCGTGAGCCATGGCCGCTGAGCCTGCGCATCCGGAGCCTGTGCTCCGCGGGAGAGGCCACGACAGAAAGAGGCCCGCGTACCGCAAAAAAAAAAAAAAACAAAAAGAATATAGAGATCTGCTTGAGCAGTTAGAAACCTCAGAGTTCTTGAAAACTTCAGCGTCTCTGGAGTAAGTAACCATGGTTTCAGAAACCCCAGATAATGTAGTCATAGTAGTCATATCATCAGTCTTCTCAGAATCATTAGCTACTCAATTTAGGGATGCTTGGAACCCTAAGATAGGTGTTGGACTTTCCCCTAAGATCTAGTTCTCAGATTTTTAGTCAGGATTCAAGCCTCTAAGAAAGGGAAGTGGGGATTGAACTCCACAATCAATTCAACTCCTTGTTGCCCAGGAAACTCTGAGGCAAGGCCCATATGAAAACAGCCCTTGAAACCAGGCTTTGGATCAAGAACCTGAAGTTCAGGTCTTTTCCACATGACTATAAACAACTCCTATCTCCTCTATAAGTCTTAGTTTCCTCATCAGAAAAATGGAGATATAAAATCTCATGGGTGTTCTGAAAATATTAAAGGAGATATGTCTAAAGCAGCCAGTATACATCCTATCACAGAAATCAATAATTGTTAGTTACATTTTCATTCCTTTCTTCTGATTTTGTACTGAATTTATGGTATGGTTAGGATATGTTCTTAAGAAAATCAGAATTATTCATGGTTTGCTGTGTGCTTCTGAGAAGACTTAATTCCCTGAAAGAATGTTCCGTTGTGTGCCTCTGACCCAGAATAGCAGCCCAGAGTTATCAAACAAAAGCCTAAGAGTGGATGGAAATGTGGGGTTCACTCTGGCCCTCTGTGGACCTCTGAAGGGCAGACATTCTGAGCCATGGGTGCTTGAGATGAGCAGAGATCGTAACCAGAGAACTAGCATGTGGTCTTTGAAGGAAAGTTGCCCTGTTACCTCCCAAATCATGTTGGAATCATCAGAAGACTAGAATGAGTCAGGGTTACCCCTGAGTAGGGGGTTAGAGTCAATGACATCCAGCCAACAGCAGGGTAAGAAGAAAGTCTAGCCTTGTAGGATGCGGCAAAATCACCATCTTGTGTCCTGGGAAGCCCAGGGACTGTGTCAGTGAGGTTCCTGATGCTATTACATTATTGTTGGTTCCAGTGTATGTCAACTATCTATGATTGTCCACGTGACTATTTTTCTGTAATTATTTGCAATTTTTTCTCTCCGTGTATTTAGAAAAACATTTTGAAAATGTCAACCTGTCTAGTTGCTCTAAGGGAAAACTACAAAAGGGGTTTTATTGTTGTTGGGGCCAGATTATGGCAGCTAGACATGGTGGGAGCCCAGAAACAGGGAAAGGTAAGGTTTCACAAGGGAAAGGTAAGACTCAGAGAAACAAAACAAGGCCCTTGGGACACCTCTCCCTCCTCACCTTTGGGGGCTTCTGTCTTCTCCAGGGTCTATGTTTCAGACATGCATTCATTCAGCAAGTGTTTGTTTAGGGTCTGCCTTGTGACAGGCTAAGTGCTAGGATACAGTGGTGAAGAAGAAAGACAGGGTCTCTTCTCTGGTGGAGCTTTCAATCTAGTGGCAGAGACAGACAATAATAGAATAAATATATGTTGTATACTACGATAAGTTCCATGAAGAAAAATATAAGAAGCTGTGGAAATAGGTAGCAGGTTCCTGAGCTAGTCTGTGGAGGGGGCTGGGAAGAACAAGCCAGGCAGGCCTTTCCTAGGGAAGTGACATTTCAGCTGAAAAATAACAGAATGAGTTAATTTAATAAGGGAAACCAGAGGCAGCTTCTAAAACTAATAGTCCCCTAATTGAAATTCATAGTTGAGGCAAGTTGCATCCTTCCCAGGCAGGCCAATTATTATTATTTTTTTTTGCGGTACACGGGCCTGTCACTGTTGCAGCCTCTCCCGTCGCGGAGCACAGGCTCCAGACGCACAGGCTCCGCGGCCATGGCTCACAGGCCCAGCCACTCCTCGGCATGTGGGATCTTCCTGGATCGGGTCACAAACCCGTGTCCCCCGCATCCGGCAGGCGGACTCTCAACCACTGCACCACCAGGGAAGTCCCAATTTTTTTTTAAGTTTTTTTTTGTTTGTTTTTAAAGTTATTTATTTATTTATTTATTTATTTATTTTTGGCTGTGTTGGGTCTTCGTTACTGCGCGGGGGCTTTCTCTAATTGCGGCGAGTGAGGGCTACTCTTCGTTGCGTTGCGCAGGCTTATCACTGCAGTGGCTTCTCTTGTTGTGGAGCATGGGCTCTAGGTGTGCGGGCTTCAGTAGTTGTGGCACATGGGCTCAGTAGCTGTGGCTCGTGGGCTACAGAGCGCAGGCTCAGTAGTTGTGGCGCACGGGCTTAGTTGCTCCGCAGCATGTGGGATCTTCCCGGAGCAGGGCTCGAACCCGTGTCCCCTGCATTGGCAGACGGATTCTTAACCAGTTTGCCACCAGGGAAGCCCCAGGTAGGCCAATTTCTTTGTTTGTTTTTCAAAACCAATTCAAATGCTCTTCCCTTGTGACAGCATTTCTTCTTTCTCTTCTATTCATACATTTCTTTTGGTCTTCAACCACGGGGAATTCTTTTGCTTTGCGTTGCTTGTGTGGAGTACACACACCTAGACTAAAATGCCTGGATTCAGATCATCCGTGTAACCAGCTCCAGAGTGTGACCCACAGGAGATCAAAATATAGCAGAGGTCTGATTGGTTGAACTTGACCATTGTGTTGACTGTTTGATCAGGCGTTCACAAGGCTTCAGACTGCTGTAAATGCGTCTGCATGTTACATTTTATGTAATACATACAAGTTTTTTTTTCTTCTAAGAAAATACTCAAAAAGTCAATTTGAAAGAATGAATGGCTCCAAACACATTATCTTGGAAGTGTTTGCTGCAGGTTTGGGCAAGGCCTGTAGCCTCAGAGACGTTTGAACATGTGAGATCTGGGAACTCCTTTGGTGACTACTACCCGTGCCCACAGGCTCTGGTTTAAAGGGGATGGCACTGGCATGGAAGCATTGTGGAGTGCTTGTTGGATAATTATCAGCATAGTTTAGTTCATTATATTCAATGTGACTCAGTAAACCTTTATTAGGCATCTTTCAGCATGGGGATAAGAGCTCTAGTAATAATAATGATAATAATAATAGTAATAGGAACTATCGTATACAGAGAACTCACTATATGTCAGGCACTGTACCAAGCATTTTACATGGATTATTAAAATGTTAATTCTCATAACAACCCTATGAAGCTGTATTAATATTTCCATGAAAAAAGTGAGGCTTGGAGAGACTAAGAAACTTGTCCATGGCCACACTTAGTAAAAATAACCTTACTTATTAGGCCAGGATTTGTATATAGGACCTAAGACTACAATATACTGTCTTCACTTCACACTGGTATGTCATTTTTCAAACAAAGAAATTATTGTGCCCAAGAGAGGTTACATAGACATTTCAGAGCCCTGTATATTTACCCTGAAAATAATATCTAGGATTTGTTGAGCAATGCTTTTTTTCTTTTTTTTAATTATTTTTATTTATTTTATTTTTAGTTGCGTTGGGTCTTCGTTGCTGCACGCGGCCTTTCTCTACTTGTTTCGAGCAGGGGCTACTCTTCGTTGCTGTGCACAGAATTCTCATTACGGTGGCTTTTCTTCTTGCGGAGCATGGGCTCTAGGTACGCGGCTTCAGTAGTTGTGGCACCTGGGCTCAGTAGTTGTGGCTCACGGGCTCTAGAGTGCAGGCTCAATAGTTGTGGCACACGAGATTAGTTGCTCCGCGGCATGTGGGATCTTCCTGGACTAGGGCTCGAACCCGTGTGCCCTGCATTGGCAGGCTATTCTTAAACACTGCGCCACCAGGGAAGCCCCGGTTGAGCAATTCTTATGTGACTGCCATGTTACCTTAAAATCTTCCAACTCAGAGGTGCTCAACTGGTCTGATGTTAGAATAATCTGGGAATTAAAAAACAAAATCATTTCCCAGGTCCCGTCCCCAGACGAATTGAATCAGGATCTTAGGGGATAGGACCTGGGAGTGGGATATTTTTTTAAGTTCCCCAGGTGGTTCTGATACACAGAGAGGGTAAAAACTCCTGCCCCAAATCTCATAATACATTCAGAAGATACATATCATTAGCCTCATTTTATGTGTAAGCAAACTGAGTCTTAGGGAGGCAAAGTGTCTTGCCCAAAGTTACAGCAAAAATGTGGCAAAGTCAGGATTTAATCCTTGGTCTGATTCCAAAGCCCATATTCCTTTGGCCCTCCAGGTGGTTGCCTATATGACAAGTTGGCATTCCCTCTAACTCCAGGCAGTGTTCACTGGGCTTTGAGGTTGTACTCAATGAGCAACTGCTCTCTTCCTTTCCCCTGTCTCCTGCCCTCTCCTCCCCTGCCCAAAACCCCACCACCAGAGTCAACCAGATTTCATTATCAGGAGTTCACACAGATATACTGGGTTGATGCCACTGCCTTTGGGTGATAGTAGCAGTTCAGGCCCAGCATGGGCCTCCCAACAGTCCCAGATCCTCCTGGCCATGTATCAACATTCCTTCCTTGAATCAGCCTGAGAAGACAATAGCCCTGAGCTCATAGCACAGCAAGTTGCTTTTCTGGGCAGAATAAAAATAAATAAATAAAAATTTTAAAAAGCAAATACTTAAAAAGTCAAATTAAATATCACAGGGAAAAAAGGCAAAATCATGAAAAAATGTGGTCAATCATTAGCAGAGAGGTTGAAAAGACACGCTCCAGTTGCTTTAAAAACTCACAGAAACCAGGTCTCCTTAAAATAGTTTTACAAAGTACACTGAGAATTCCATGCAGTAATATGAAACATAAGTCCCCCTGCTGCCCCGATCATGCTTCAGCTGGCTAAGCTGAAGGAGCTTGACATTAACCCAAGGCTCTGCAAAACTCAACAGGAAAGTGCAATGCAGACAGAGTTGCAAACCTGCCCCATATGTGTACATTTTCTGCTCCATTAAAATGACTTGGACAAGAGGCAAAGTACATCTGGCTGGTAGAAAGAGGGAGTTAGGGGAGGGGCAGGGAGAGGACAGTCAACCTCATCACAGGCCTCCCACTCCCCAGTCTTGCTTCCCCCCCAATCCTTACCCCACACTGCTTCTAGTCTAAAATGTCTAAAATGCAAATATGACCACAGGCCTTCCAGGATTCCCCAGAGCCAGACTGCTTTGTTAATTTTCTTAACTCTATCATGGGGTTTATAATACCCACTTCAAGGGTTCAGTGTGAAATTAATTGAAATCATATATATTTGTTGCCTGGCATGCTTGGTTTGTAAGTAAACTTTGAAGGAAAAGTAGATATCACAATGATCATCACTGAAACCAGGTCATATGAGGAGAGATAGGTGAAGGAAGTGAAGATGTCTGGGCAGAAGATAAACAAGATCCTAATGAGATAGGATCCCCAGTTCTTCCATATCTGATGGGCTGGCATGAGACTCTTGGTGGTGAACCTAGTATGACAGCTACAAGGTGAAAGCTTCTTCCTCAGTGTAAGTATGAAAGACCTTCTAACAGTCAGTAGTGTCCCAAAGATAAGGCGTGCTGGTAAACTTCCTAACATTAGAACTATATAAGAAGCATCTGGATGAACACTTGGCAGGGATATTGAAGAGGGGATTCAACTGTGATCTGGTTGAACTTGACATCTTTAGCCACCTCTTTAAGTATGAAATCTGTACTTTTGAACTGTCTTTGTGTGCCAATCAATGAATCATCTATCAACAGCTTTAGTTTCTGGTATGTGTAAAGCCTGGAGCAACAGTCTCTGGATCAAAGAGGTACTTTGACTCCGGTTTTCACTAGGACAGAGGAGGCACACTTAGTAGGTTCTCTAGAAGCTGTGTTAAAAGACTGACTGTGTGATACACACAGAAAGCAGGAACTCTGGGTGTCTTTCTGTTGCCCTTAGGCTGCTGAAGTGTGTCTCTTTGAGTCTCTTGTACATGCCATTGCTTCTCTAGAATCCATTCTGTGCACCTACATGCAAGGTGAATGGAGTCCGTGTTTACTCTGTTGGCATCCGTGTCATTATTTGTTCTTTTCTTCTTTCTGGGTTCTTGGAAAATGGAACTGCCCCCTTATGAGAACGATTTACACTGACTTGGATGGAGAATTTGTTTGAACCTGAGGGTGCAGTGATACTTAATATGTTCATGGATGTGTCTGTCTCACAAGAAGTAGACTCAGCGATCTGCACTTTGATCACCAGGAATGGGAAAGACAGAGCTGGGATTCAGCCCCACCTCTGAAAAGAAGGGACAAATGTTCAGAAAAACCACGCAAGAGGTTTGTTATTCATGCTGTGTCTTTCTTTAATGCATTTGTTTTATAAGCGTTTTCTCCCCGGCCCTGTGCTAGGATCCCGGGATGCTGAGGTTACACGGCTTTTTTGTCCCCCCTCAAAGAGCTCATTCTAATGAAGGAAGATAAAAGGTGCTGGGACAAAATAGTAGAAAGAAACTGCCTGTGCTTGAGGAGAGAGGCTGGTTGGGGAAGCTTCAGAGAGGAGGTGACATCTGAGCTGGCCTTCAGGGGAGGCTGAGGTCACTGTGCACTCCAGGAGGAAGAACTTCCCAGGATGAGGGCAGAACCAAGCACAAAGGCTTGAGACCTGATAAAACATGCTCTCTCGGGAAATGTCAACTAGTGTAACGTTTCTGGAGTGTACTGTGTGCAGGAAGGTGGTAGAGATGAGATTGGTAATGTATTTTGAGGTCACTCTCATTTAGATGGGCTAGGAGGTTGGCCATGGTGCTACCTGAAATGATTTCGCAAACAGAGTTTGGAGCTTCATGGTATTTCATTAAATATGGCCAACTCTGCACGACTTGTGAATTATCAGAAGTCTTGCTACACATTACTTCCCCTTGACCACCCTAGGAATGTATTCTTAAAATAAAAACTCATGTAAGATCAGTCCAAAGAAATCATAATCATGAAGATAAACCTGCTGGAACGATTCAGTGTGGCTCCTCTTTTGTCCACAAGTATGTGGGGCAACAAAGGTTCAACATCTGTATCAGGACAACATGTGTTCATAACTGGCTGTCACTGCATATATGCCAGAGGCTAAGTTGAAGGGAACTAGATCTGACCTGTACGTTTGGATCTGGGAGCTGCATGTTGATGGCCCTCACCTGTATAATGTACTCCCCAAATCACAGTGAAATAATCTGGAGGGTTTTGGTTTATCTACTTAATCATTAGTGTAGCTGATCTGAAATGTGAGCCCAGCGCTTTTTTAAAAAAATAACGTGTAATGCTGTCTGATTATAAAGTAATCCCTGCTTATCGTGGAAAATAGTTATATAAACACACAAAGGAAAATAAAATCGCCCACCACTACTAAGAAACAACATTTTGGCACATTTATTTTCTCTTTTTCTTACAGGTTGAGTTCATTAAAATGAATTTTTTAAAAAATATAACATTTAATTCAGCCTGCCACCTCAATTCAGCATTCCTCTATGAGAACACTTTTCTCACCATAACATAATTACTTACTTACACTTTTTTAATACTTTCAGACCAGATTGTAAGGGTTTCCAGGACAGAGAAGGTGTGGTATTCATATAGTAACCTAATTTGGGCACAGGAATCCAACATTGAGACCCAAGTTCTGGTACACTGTCTTATACCACAAGAGATCCAGGTGTTTGTGCTGTCTGTTCATCTCTCTACCACCAGCCTTTAGCCCAGAATCTGGCATGTAGCACATACCCAGTGTATATTGGTCGCTTGAATAAGAGTATGGGTGTGACTGAATGTGGATTTTTATTTATTATTATTTTTCACCCCAAATTCACTGAGCCCCTATCAGGTGCCAGGAATATAAGTAGTCATATCTGATGCAAAGCCCACCCTCTCAGAGGCGTCAGTGCAAGGATGCTGACCCCCTCTAATGTAGGATGGGGTTCCTATGACACATAGCCCAGTCAGAACTCCTCGAGGTGCTCCAGAAATGCCCAGCTAGCCCTGGGTTTGCCTTCCTCCGACCACGACCGCCCCTCGGCTCCCTGCTCATTCCAACTGGTCCCAGTTCAGTGACAGGCATTCTGTGGAGGGGTGCTTCACTGGAGGAAGACTACAGGGGAGAAAAGCTACACTGCTTCCTCCAGCTGAGAGGGGCCCTTGACAAACACTCCACTGCCCCAGCCAGCTGGTCCAACTGGAAATCCCAGATAAGCCCCAGTTTCTGGTCAGAACTAGTTTGGCAGCACAGGGGGAACATTTCTGGCTGACTGACCCTCCCCACAGGGGAGCTGGCGGTTTTTGCCAGAAAGAAAAAAACAAAACAACAATGAACTAAAGGGGTTGAGAGGAGCGGTTTCAATTATTTGATACACTCCCAAATTCTGCTCTCTTTCAAGTGCAAGTTTACACTTAGGAATCCAAACAAGATTGCCCCCTGCCCTGCATTTATTCTCTCACACTCTCCTCTCCTGTGCAGTGCAGTTTTGTTGCAATGCAATTTGTTTTGTAGTGCGACCGTTGAAGCCACAAATCCTGCACGCGGCGCGACTTTGAATATTAGTCAATGCATTTTTTTCCTGCAAGGCTATTGTTATTATCGTTATCGCGATTTAGCGTCTCTGCCCTTTCCCCTCCCTCGGCGAATCGCGCTCCGGCTGTGATTGCTCGGGTCTGACTTCGCGAGTGGCGGTGCGCTTCCAAACCCCCTCCTCCGCCCCCCGCCCCCCTCCCTCCAGGTTCCGCGCCCAGGCGAGAGCAGCCGATTGGCAGAGCGGTGCTTTCAGGAACAATAACAGCGGGGGGAGCCCGGGTCCCGGGAGCCGCCCCCGCCCCCCGGCCCGGCCGCGCGGCTCGCGGCCCCCGCCGGCTCCCCACCTCCGCGCCCGCCCCGCGGGCTGACCGGCCGACCGGGGCCCGCCCCCGGCGCCCACCATGTACGCCTTTGTGCGGTTCCTGGAGGACAACGTCTGCTACGCGCTGCCCGTGTCGTGCGTGCGCGACTTCAGCCCCCGCTCGCGGCTGGATTTTGACAACCAGAAGGTGTACGCCGTGTACCGGGGCCCGGAAGAACTGGGCGCCGGGCCCGAGAGCCCCCCGCGCGCCCCCCGCGACTGGGGCGCGCTGCTGCTCCACAAGGCCCAGATCTTGGCGCTGGCAGGTGAGCGAGCGGTCCGGGAGGGACTCGGGGGCCGGGCGGGGACCGGGAGCCGGGGAGGGGGCCGGGGGAAGCCGCTGCTTGTTCCGGCCCCCTTCTCCTGTCCCGTAGGCTTTTCTTTAGGGGACGGGGTGTCTCTAGAAGGCCAGACCAGTTAAAAATACGAGATGGTCCCCTTTGTCTTCCCCGCCTCCCCGACACCTCCCGCGCTGTCAGTCTGTCTCCATCTCTGTGTCTGTCCTACTCTTTCTGTTTGTCTCTTCTCGGCTCCCTCACTTTCCTGTTCTCTCCCCGCCCGTTTGTACCTTCATTTCTCTGTCTCTCACCTTATCTTTACCTCTCTCTCAGTTCCTTCCCTCTCTGCGCCTTCTGTCTCCTCAAGTTTCTCTAGCTGTCTGTCTCTCCCTTTAAGGCCCTTAGTACCGCCTGGGAGTGAGAGGCAAGGCTTGATATTGTCGGACTCTGCCAGGTGGGAGTCCCTCTTTACAGAGGGAAGCTATGACATCCTTGTCTCATTCGGGCCATCATTGGACGGGATGAAGAGGCCTTGATCACTGGGTACTGGGTGCCACTCTCTCCTGCCCCTCCCTGGCTAGGTGGCAGAGGTAAAGCAGTAGTGGCACTTTAGCATCCCTCAGACTCCACACCCCTATTGAATCTCCCGGAAGGCTCTCTGAGTGAGAGCTGAGGGCCAGGAAAGAGTTTCTAGGTCAGGATGAGACCAGACCTCCCATTCCTGCTTTCCCAGGGCCCTGAGAAATAGGCAAGGCAGGTGGTCTCATCTCCATTTGACAGATGAGGACGCTGAGGTTCACTTGGTGGTAGGACTAGAAACCAGCCCTCTAGCCTCCTTCACCAGGTTCTTTCTGCCATGCCGAGGCACCTTTTCCTTTGTAAAGTCAGTGGATCCTCTTTCCCAGCTAGTTTTAGGAGGCTTGGGTACAGATATGAGTGGATGAGGAAAGTATCACTTCCATTTTGGGGAGCAGCCTTTTAGCTGTTGCTGGTAAGGAGGGTGCACCTCAGAGTGGACAGAGACAGTAAACCACCCTGCCCTCCAGTTGGAAGAGAAGACCAGGGGTTAGGAGACATCGCTAGCATTTTGTAGTTTGAGACCTCTCCTATTTTTTCCAACTTCCTTAGCTTTCCTTAAGAGATGAATTCAGCAGGTATCATATTTAAATTTGGCAAATAAGGAAACTGTGGCTTGAAACAGAGAAGTGACTTTCCTAGGGTCCCGTGGCAAATTAGCAGTAGCTTAGAGCTGTGGTTCATGAAAAGTTCCTTTCCATCACCTCCTGTTGCCTCTGGAAAGTAGGTTTGCCAGAGTTGAGGAGTGAAAGAAGAACTGGAACCCTATGAGCACCTGGGGCCCTTGTGGACAGACTGTGTCCTGACCACCTCTCTGGCAAGCCCTGGGGCACAGTGGTATAGACCGCCCCCCCCCCCCCACAACACCTGGGCATGCCTGGGGCCAGAAGAACAGAATGAAGGAAAGTATGTAGAAAAGGGAAACCTTTGTAGTGGGTTAGCTTTTATTTCATTTGTTTGCTTGCTTTTAATTACCTGAAGGAAGGGGTTAGGAGACTTTTCCCCAAGAGTACAGTATAGGCCTGAGGAGGTTATAGGTAGGTTGTAACCTTAGCTTCCCCTTGGCTAGAAGAAGAGAAAGCATGCTCTTAATGATTCTATTATACTCCTAGATCTGGAAGGGCCCTAGGAGGCGGGGAGTGATGTGGTCAGAAGGAGTCCGTGGTAGGTAGGTGTTTTAGTGTGTAATAGCTGCTTTCCTCTTTTAGAGATTGTCCCTGCATCCACTTATTCATGCAGTAAACATCACCACTGTGCTTTGCTCTTCAGGCACCGCAGAGAGGCTGCTGAGGCAGATGGCAGCCCCCACAGACTCTGAGTTTGGAAATTGACAAAAGTCTTCTTCAGTAAGACACACGTAATTATTGGTGTGAGGACCATGAATCTTGAATCTATAGACTATTCATCCTCCAAGTTGGAATGGTGATAAATCTCTAGGGTTATTGAAAACAGACAGTTAAAATAACACACACGCACAAACAGACCTAGGCAACATCTGGAAATTGGCAGAGTAGATCCAGAGAAGAAGCGTGGCTCCGGTTTGAGCAAAGTGAGTTGAAAAGCACTTTCCTCCACCTCTCTTCAGGTTTTTTTCTTGAGAAGAGCAAGGGGAAGAAAAAGAAACAACTTGCCGTTGACTAGGCCACATTTAGAATTCCAATCAGCTGGTTAGCTTTTAAATTGGAGCCACTGTCCTGGCTCCAGACCTGACTGGAAGGGCCAGGGTAGGTTTGGGAATTCATTTGTCCTGGAAGAACTCTCCCATGTGTCTTGAAACCCCATCTTGGATGTGGTGGCTCCGAGAATTGCTTGCAGTGACTTCGTCTTAAGGAGCTCATCTTCTGGCATCTCCTAGTTGTGAATACCACGGTGCTGTGGGACCAGATGTGAGGCGGCGAGCCCTCAAGCGGGAGGCAGAGATAGCTATGTTCTTGTGCATTAGCCATGAGTAATTAATCCCTCTCTGGCACCAAAAGCGTAGTTTCAGGAGCAGTTCGGGGCCGTTTCATGGCTTTTGGTGAGAAGCGCGGTACTTTACCGTTTGCCCAGGCCAACTCAGAGCTGTCTTCAGGTGTACCTCTTCTTGTATCCAGGAAATGTCAAAGCCAGCTGCTTTGGGACTTTGCATTTTCCAGCATATGCTGGTCTACATCATGGTTTCCATGTGTGTCAGAATCAGTATATAGCCTTGATTTCAGTTCAAGGGGAAAAAGCAAACACACCTTTACTGACAGTCTAACTTTGTGCCTGTGCATTCTCTCTCCGAGTCCTCCGCGGGACCCTGTTGGTAGAGATTGCCGTTGTTACTGTTTCCATTGTGTAGATGAGGACAACTGAGTCTCAGAGACTCCTCTCCAGCTGTATAGCTAACGAGTGACAAAGCCAGACTTGAAACCAAGGTCTTCCAGTGCCAGGCCCCCACTTGGAAATCTCCTTTGTAAAGTAGCTGATGTTCTCGTCAGCCACACAGCAGGCTTGGAAGGAATGAAAGGCAAGAGAAGAACTGTCCGTGAAGCTGACAGTTCAAATCAAGTTTTCGAGCCCAGGAACAGTTTTAGATGCTGAGTTTTCCAGCCCCTTCTGTTCTCCCTCTCTCACCAGCCTCCCTCCTACAGAGCACACGCACTTTCCTCTCTGCTAAGTTGTCATTTTCCTCAGGAAATCGCAGAAGAGCTCCCATCCTCCATGGTCCACGTAACTCAAGATGTGGCTCACCTTTGGATGTGGTCTCCTTCACCACTCTCATTTATTTGCCAGACAGCGTGTTGAAAATGAGAACAGCCCATTTGGAGAGCTTGCCATTATCTAACTGCAGTCCAGTCTGCTACTGGGGCTCATGGTATTGATTTATGGTTTCTTTATGGGGCCACAACTGGTTTTTCTCAGCTCAGAGTCTTAAAATTCTATGCCATTCTATGCAGGCACTTTGGCTATGTTATTATTATTTGGTGTGCTAAATTCCTTTTGTCGTCAGATGTCCCCCTTCTACTTCCTATACACCAGGCCCGGTGCTGTAATAAGCGAGTGCTCCAGTGCATCCGCAGGTCTGAGGTCCTGGGACTGAAATGACGGCACAATCCAGGCGAAACAAAAGTTAACTTTTCAGGCCCTGCCATGTGGGGTTTCTGTCCGGGCAGAACGACAGGGAAGAAATGGGCATCATCCTCAGGGTGAGTGTAGTCTTAGGGCCCAATGTATGTGCTAAATAGAGGTGGAAGCCAGGCACCAGGGCAGCACAGAGAAAGGGCCCATTCTAGGTGGGCTTTGTGGTTTATCTTGTACATCTTTCCAACTCTGCCACCACTGCCCACATCCAGGCGTGCACCAGCTCTTATCTAAGCCAGCACATCTGCCTTCTAATTGATTACCCTGCCTCAATCTGTTTTCCAAGTTGCTGTCAGAAAAATCTTCCAAAATACAGTCTTAGTCAAGTCACTTCTCTCCTTAGAACCTTCTGTAGCTCCCTGTTGCCTACTGAATAAAACTTAAGCTTCTCAGCCGGCGCGTTCATAGCAGCCCCAGACCAACCCCATTTCTCCAGCTTCCCCCAGGCCTGCGGTACTTCATGCCATCTTGAGAACACTCCCTCAGGCACTCCTTTGAGCCAACGAGGATGGATTAATCATTGTGTGAGATGGGGCCTCTGCCCATGGAGCTCACCTTCAGTGGAGAAGGCAGACACGTGACATGCCTACAGTCCCGTGAGCTGAGGACGAATGCCACAGAGGAGTGGACAGATGCGTTGGCAGCTCCCTGTTCCACCCTCAGTCCCCAAGGGAAACTCTCCTTCCTCGGAGCTCTCCTTTTACTTTGCTGTTCCTCACTTATCTTTAGCATTCTGTGTCTTGTTTTGGTTAGTCGTGAGTAGGTCTGTCTTCCTACCAGACAGTGAACTCCTCCAGGACGGGGACCTGCCTTCCTTCTCTCTGCATCCATAGTGCCCAGCACGTAGTCCACTCCAGTCAGCCCAAGTGGAACACACCAACTTGGGGAAGACAGGTGCATTTGTTATGCTTGGGGAGAAGAAGTAGGGAGGACAGGAACCCCTGTAGCAGCAACTTGTTTTTTAGAACAGAAACCTGCAGTGAGTTTTGGAGGTTTCCTTCAACATTGTTCACCTGGAAAAAGTCAACATTCTTTATCACTCCCTTGACTAGAAGAAACCCCACACTTGGGGGAAATAGCTTCCAAAGCCACGTTCTTCTTGCTTTGGTAATTTTAGCTCATTCAGGGCTCAGGTCCCAGCTTGGCATTGTTGGTCCAAATGGATCACTTGCTCCAGAAATGCTTTGGAACTTCTACAAAGTTAGCAGTGAAGCAGGGGAGTAGCCGATTTCATATGCAAAGATTGTTGCATGTCATCAGTGGGAGACTGCCAACAAAAGGATTCTTTTTTTTTTTTTTAAACGAGTGAAAACTTTTAATTTAGGTTTTGACATGTTCTGCTGATGTACATTGGAGCGAAGATTGGAACTTGCCTGCTGTCATCTGTTGCAGATTCTACTGAAATGTTAACCGTTCAAGGTCCCGTCTGATGTGATTTGTCATGTTTAAGAACCACGTATTTGTTACAACTAAATAGTATGTGTTGCTGGGTATTTCAGAGTTCTGGTTCACAGGATGAAAGAAGAAATTGCCCCAGGCAAGCTCAGGTCTTGCTCTTTTGTGTGTTTTCTTGTCATTGAAGAGCACACTGGTGTTTATTTTTAAAAACGCACCAGAAAAGTAGAATTCAAACTTAGATCTTTGACTTCAAGATTTGTTCTCTTTCCACTGTGCCTACCTGCTTTGTCTTATAAGCTCCTTAGAGAGAGAGGATGTGTGTACTCTTCATTTTAAAATGCTTACTGGAAAAGCATACATACCCTGAAGAGCTTTTCTCTGGTTCATTTAAGTTCCCCAGGTATTAAGTTACACTAGGTGGTCAGTCTTATACTGGAGGGAAATACAGGAGGAGGAATAGGCATTGTTTCTTGCCTTCACGGACTCGTTTACTAAATATTTATTAAGAACTCACCAGGCTCCAGGTTCAATGCTAGGAATTACCATATACATACTCTGTCTACATCCTTGTGAGATAAGGCTTCTTATTTTACCCTGGGAGAAGAGAGCTACGCAGACAGTTGTTTAGTGGGTGCTGTAGGTGCCAGGCAGTGGGCTAAGGTCTTCCCATACGCATGAAGCTCTTGGAGAACTGTGAGTCAGGTCAGTCGAAAAGTATGATACCCGAACTAGGGTGGCAGTGGTTGTGATGGCTCTGAGGTGGGTTGAGGAAGGAGAATCCACAGGACTTGGGAACTGTCTGGTTGTGGTGATGTGTGTGATGATGATGTGGTGGTCTGGGCTCTCCTCCCTCCATGGGGAGCATTAGAAAAGTAGTTGGGTGGAAGAGGAGATATTGAGTTCAGTCTGAGACAAGATGAATCTTGGGGGCCCATGGGATACCTGGGCAGATACTCCAGGAGAGCGATTAGGCATGTGGCCCAAGGTTCAGGAGAGTGCTCTGAAGTTGGGCTGAAGATCCCAATGTGGAAGTCGTTAGCCGTGCAAGTGGTGGTTTCACAGAGGGAGGGGGCAGAGTAAGCGAATCCTGCAGAACTCCAGAACACCAGCTTTTAAGGGCACAGCTGAAGAGGAAGAGCCCAGAAAGGGGACTGGGGAGAAGCAGCCAGAGATGGACTAAGAATCAAGTGATAACCAGGAGAGATGGGTGTCCTGGAAATCAGACAAGGAGCGAGGCCTTTGTATCCCAGATCTAAGCCTGTTTTTGTTTCTTTTAACTACACAGCAACTACTTTTTCCTCTGAGCTCATTGGTGAGACATAGTAGGATAGGACAGCTAAATATATAAGCAGGAGAAGAAAAGATTTGCATGGGATGATATTTTGGTAGTTTTGAATGTCTGAGTTTTGCCCCACTAGAAGAAGAATCAGACCTGTTCTTTGAGGCCCAGAAAGCAAAATTAGGTCCAGAGAGTGGAATTCAAAGCGGTTGGTGGGAGGAATATAATAATAGCCGAGAGAGTGGATGAACGACGGAAAGGGCTTCTAAGCATAGTGATGAGCTCCCTGTCAGGGGAGGTGGATATTCTGGAATGAAATCCTGTCCTATGGGAGAATTGGGTAAATGACCCCCTCCCCCAGGTCGCTTCCTTGAGTGTCAAGGAGGAAGATTGAGAGAGCTGAAAGAAGATAGGCTTTGAAGTGAGACAGTCTGGGTTCAAACCGTGACTCTGCTGTTTACAAGCTGTGTGACCTTGGGGAGATTACTTCACTTCTCTGAGTTTCAGGTACTCAAATGTAACGTAGAGATGGTAACGAGTGACTTGCCCACTATGTTATTTAGCAAGGTAATATGGAAAAGTACCTGGCACATAGTAGGTACTCATTAAATATAGGTAGCGGATACGGACTGTGGTGGCTAAGCATTGTTGAGAGAACAGCTTGCTTAGTCGTGGGTGCCACCATCTGTGGAAAGGAGCGATTTAGAGGACCAAGGAGAAGACAGGTTTAAAATTTAACTTGCGGGTGTTGTAAATCCTCCTGTGGCTTGACTTTAGCGTGAAAGGCTCACCGTCTCCCCCCATCTGGTGCCCCTCTGTGACCCTGTGGTGGGGCCACTTGTTACCCTGGCAACAGCCTGGTGAAGCACATGAGGGTAGCTAGACAAATGAGTCAGAAGGATGAGGTTCCTAGTTTTGTCTGTGCCCTAGCCCTGTGCCAAGGCCAGTGAGGCCATGGGAGTGAAAGCAGGGAGACCTACTGAAACCTGGTTGGCAGTTCTTCTCTCCCCTTTCGGATGGTCTCAGCAGGACATTTCTTCAAACGAGCCCACCTGGAGGGATTAGATCATCTACTCTTGCCCGGCACTGCATAGAAGAGAAAGAGAAGTGGAATTCCCTGTGGCTGGCCAGTTGGTCACACAGCTGGAAGGATCTCTTAAGGTTTTCTAGTCTAGTCCCTATGTTTTACAGAAAAGAAAGCTGAAAGGAAGTAACTGGTCACCCAGAGAGTGAGTTACAAAGCCGGGCCTCGAACCCGTGTCTCTTGATTTCTTTCTGCTTTACCACAGCAGGGCACTCGTCTTCGTGTTGTCTTGGCTAGATACAATCCTTGAAACTTGAGGATTTTGTCTGCCTTGGATTTTAAAAAAACAAACGCCACAGGCCAGAGAATGAGATATGCATGCCTTTTCTGTGGCATGTCTGTTTTTAATGCAAACATAAGACTTTGCAAGGATTTTACACAGATGAAGAACTTTAAACTTGCATATAGATATTTTTTAAATAAGACAAAACCTATGTAAAACAGTTTATGTTTAGCCTTTCAGAACTTCATCATAGCTAACAAGCCCACACCACATTAAACTCTGACATTGGGTTCTTTTAATTATCCAGCATGATTTTATGTAAAATGGGAGTCAAGACAGTACCTCTCCCATTTTAACTGTATTTCAAATTCTTCAGGAGCATCTTCATGTTTGAAGACAGAATTGCATTGGATTTCCTGTCCACCGGCCTCTTTTCTAAAACACTATTTGCTCATTAAACGTGCCTCCATTTTTTTTTTCCAGTGGTAAGTTTAATGGGATGTTTCTCCCTCTCAGATTAATGACAAATACCAAGGTCTTCTATATTTTTGAAGAGCAGCTTCTACCATATTTTATGGCTTTGAATAGGGACTCCATTTGGGGGTTATTTAGGGCTTGGTGATCTTGATAAGCTTGGAGTTCAGGAGGTTGGTATCAAGTCATACTAAGTTCAATTTGGGAATTGATCACAGCATTCTCCTGGATGTAGGCAAAGGCTTGGGAGAAAAGCTGGCACTTGGGGAATTATATTGACACACTCACCATATTGTATGTGCCTTCTAGTTCAGTTGAGGAAGTTACAGCAACTTGGTAATTTTTCTCTTGTTCCTATAGGATAATTAGATGATAGAACCAGGCCCCGAGTGACATGCAGGCCTGACTGGAACGTCTGGCTCTGATATTTAATAACTTTGTGTCTTAGGCAAGCCACCTCACTTCTTTGACCCTCAGTTTCTGCTTCAATAGAATCATTATGGGGATTGAATATATTGATGTTAGTAAAGAATTTGGCATGGGGCCTGGCACATAGTAGTTGCTTACTCAGTATTTGTTGAATAGATGAATGCAGTTAGCTGACAACGTAGTAGCTGGAAAGGAGAAGGAGAAAGTTGATGCCCAAATCCTTGGTGGTTTTCTTGCCCTGGAAACAAAAGAATCAGGAAGTTAGAATCAATGAAGTTTATCTCTTCAGAGGCTACATACTTATTTCTGTTTACACTAAAACTGATTACTTGGTCTTAAGCTTGGAGCAGTTGCAAAGGTGGGTTGACCAGAGAGGTGGGTTGACTCATCCTTTTTGAGTCTCCTGCTAATTTCTTCTGTGGTTTCCTGGAATGCAAAGCCAGAAGCATACTCCAAAGCCACATTAAAACGCTGCCTGAAGTTACCTGCTGTCTTAGGTGATCCACACCACCGCTCACCTGCATTAATGTGACCAGTCAAGAGTTACAGCTTCTTGTCACCCTGTGTTCAGTCTCCTCCTCACACCTTATCCATCTTGCTTGCCATTGCCACATTAATCTTCCCCAAACATCTCTTTCATCATGTCTCAATCTGTGTCGGGTACGGGTCTCTTTGCCACAGGACAAAAGCCAATGACACAGCCCACAGGGGTAGCCTCACAGCCACTATTCACTGAACACCTGGGACAAGAAAGGCACTGTGCTTGGTGTTTTATATGCACTACCTTTTGGAAAACAGTTTATTATCCCCACTTTACAGATAATGAAAGTGAGACTCGGACAGGTGAGGTAGCTTGCCCAAGTTCCCACAGTTAGTATGTAGCAGAGGCAGAATTCCAAGCCAGGACTCCCTGACTGGAAAGACTGGGCTGCTTTTGTTAAATCCTGGGCCTCCCTCTCCCAACCAGTTCTTCCACTTTTTACGGTGACACTGAGCGTTCCGTAATCTTCTGTGGACTAGGTGCGGATGTGAGGCACCACCTTTAATTTGGGATTAGGATGAGGAAGGCCTGGAGCTTGGAGGTTTGCCCCCACATGAGCCAGCATCTCTCAGGAGGTCAAGCCTGCTATTCTGGTTGGGATTCTTGGCACATCCTGGGTTGTAAGGATCCGAAAGACCAGGACCACTTAGCAGAGTGCTCAGCACAGAACAGGGGCTCAGTCAATGTCCAGTGACTGCAGAAAAGGACAAGTGGAGGCCTCAGATCTTCCTGAGCCCTCATCCAGGGAGCATGGCGCAGGGAGGAGGGTGATGGGCGTTAGGATGGAGCCAGCAGGTAGTTACCTCTCAGAGGGGCCTCAAGATCCCCCTGGCCAAGCACTGGGGCAGCCAGGGTCCAGGTAAGGGGACATGTGACTCGAGGGACTGTCTGCTTCTGCTCCTTTCAGGAACTTACTTCTGTCACTCAGACCTTCCTGCACTGCTCAGCCTGCCCTTTCAAAGGACCCATTCAAACCTGAGCCCTGGCCTACAACCTAATTCGTTGTGCCTGGCGATAGTTACTCCTATCTGGGGGCTTCCTGAGGCCAGAGGGGTGTGGCAGGAGAGCAGGAGTAAAGTGGTCTTCTGCTTTGAACTTCAGGCTGGGGAATTTAGATGTCCTTATCTAGAGCCATCATTCATTCTTTCAGCATCTATGAATATGGCTCAACCATATTTCAGGCATGTGTTTTTAGAGAGAATAGAGCGTGGGCTTGGGGGGCAAAGAGATCTAGATCGAATCCTGGCTCTGTGCCTTCGCATCTGGGTGACTTTAGGCCCTCTTTGAGTCTCATTTCTTCTTCTGTGGAAAAACATGCAGGTAATACTTGCTTGCAGGGTTGTTGGGAAGTACAGTGATATATGTGAAGAGCCGTATAGTGGCATCTGGTCAGTAATAGACATTCTAAAAGTGGTAGCCTATTTTTTAATTGAAGTGTAATTCACATAAGACAAAATTCACCATGTTAGCCATTTTAGAGTGTGTACAATTCAGTGTTCTACAAACATCATCACTATCTAATTCCAGAAAATTTTCATCACACAAAAAGAAATCCCTGGTACCCATTAAGTGGTCACTTCTCATTGCCCCTTTCCCCTGTGTCCCTGGAAAACATTAATCTACTTTCTATCTCTGTGGATATCCCTATTCTGGACATTTCATATAAATGGAACCATATATTATGTGGCCTTTCTGTCAGGCTTCTTTCACTTGGCATAATGCTTTCAAGATTCATCCATGTTGTAGCAAGTATCAACACTTTATTTCTTTTAACGGCTGAATAATACTCCACTGCATGGATATACCACATTTTGTTTATCCATTCGTCAGTTGAGGGACAGTTGGCTTGTTTCCACCTTTTGACTATTGTGAATAATGTTGCTATGAATATTTGTGCACAAGTTTTTGGTGGACATGTTTTCATTTCTCTTGAGTACATACCTAAGAGTGGAACTGCTGGATCGTATGGTTATTCTGTTTAACCTTTTGAGGAACTGCCAAGCTGTTTTCCATAGTGGCTGCACCATTTTACATTCCCACCAGGAATGTATGAGGGTTCCAGTTTCTCCATATCCTCCCAACACTTGATATGTTTATTCTCTGTTCTTTTCTTTTTTTGATTGTAGCCATCCTAGTGAGTATGAAGTATATCTGATAGTATTATTTTTGATTTACATTTCCCTAATCACTGATGATTTTGAGCATCTTTTCATACGCTTACTGGTATAGCCTCTTTTTATTATTCTTTCACTAAACATTTTTTTTGATGAGCCTCTATACTGTATGGCCAGGCCTGTGATATGGGCCCTGCCCTGTGGTTACCCACACTCCCGTGGGAAAGGCAGACCTCAGAACAGGTGATTGCAACATAGTAAGAAAATAGGCTACAGAGAAGGTATGTATAAGGTGTAATGGGACCTTAGAGGAGGAAAGAGGAGCTGAGTGGAGGTTAGGTGGAGTTTGTCTAACAGAAAGGAAAGGAGGGGGCATTCCAGTTAGATGGAGGGGCGTGGAGCTTTGGGTATAGCCGGTGGGAGTTGGGCTCCTGTCATCCTATGGGGAGTAAGGCTCTCTCAAGCCAGGTGGCTGAGTAGGTCTCCACCTCCAGGGCAAGCCCGCAGCAGCCCAGGGCCAGCCGCAGGCTCTGCTGAGCTTTGTCATCTGCTGTAAGTACCACTCTTGTTGCCTTCAAGGCACATATACTCAGCTGATTTGATCCCACTTGAGGTCAGTATTCTGTCTCCCTTCCTACGGAAAGAGATCCGTGATGCTCATTGACACAGCAGCTTGCCTGACTTCTCACACCTACCACATAGCAGAACTGGACTTGGAATCCAGACTGTCTGACTTTTCCACACCTGCAGGCTGAACCTCAGCTCTTCTTACCTTAGCGTTCAAGGCCAGTTATTCTCCAAGCCCCAGCCACCTTAACTTTCTTTCTCACCTTTTCTTCCTGCCTATAACTGAACCATCTTTTGTAACCATTCCGGTCTAAATGTTTTTGCAATCTTTCTTTTTTGGTTTCTGTCCTTTATCCCTCTTCTTGCCGTCAGTAAATGGCTGTCCTTTTATGTACACTGACGGTCCAAGTGCTATTCACTCCGCTCAAGTTCTTAACACACAGAATTGATCATCTTCACGGAATCCTGGCAATGTGAGTAGGAATTATTTACTTCAAGTCACAGATTAGGAAACAGGATCAGAGAAGTAAATTAAGTTACTCAAGACCACCCTGTAAGTAAGGGGTCTAGTTCAAAGGGCCCTTCCTCTCAAATGCCTGCCATGGTTACACTGACCAAGGTGATCTCCCTTGCCCCCAAGATCCTAAAGCAGTTACTTTCCCCTTATTCACATTCAGTATTTGAGATCTTATCTCAATCTTATTTGAGGGCTTTTCTTTTTCGTGGGTTTTTATCTTGTGTCCCCTAAGCAGGTGTGCATTCTCAGTGCCCCAGGGCCCCAGCCAGATCCTGCAAGTGTGAATTCTCAGTAAATGTTAAGCGGAGGCATAGGAGGAAAAGCTCTGAACTCTGGTTGCACAGTCTGAGTTCTCATGCTGTTCATGTTATGGCACTAACTTCTGTGGCCTTGCACAATGATGTGCTCACCAGAATGGGAACCCTGCCTGTCTTGCTCCCCCTGTATCCCTGGGCCTGACTGCCGAGTAGACGGATGCAGGGATTTACCATTTGGTAAATGGTAAAACCTCATCTCCATTTTGAAAGGGTTAAATGAAATGGTCTGAGGATTGCTCCCAGTTGAAATATTGCCCAGTTTTGTGAGCCTGAATGACTGCTTCTCTCCGTACCGGCATGATTCTCAGCTACAGAGCTTCACCTCAGGGAGGCAGAGCATAGCTTGTCATTTCTAGTTTGGTGGCTACATCTCAGATTTTTGCCCTTGACCTTGTCAAACTGAAGGCTGACCCAGGAGCTTTGCCTCAACACATTCAGAAGTTCTAACACCCCCCTCTCATCCTCTATATCCCTTTCAGTTTCTCTCCCTCTTTTTTCACATGTGAACACACCCACCCATCCCATTTCAGGATAATTTATTTGGAGCACCTTCTTTAGGTTTTATATTTTAGCAGCTTTTTGACTTAGAAGGAATGGACAGTGATTTATAGGAGGTGAGCTACTGCTCTTTTAGAAAGACCACGGTCCCTGCTGCTGTTCTTGCCTAACCCATTGGGTGTATTTTATAGGGACAAAGAGAACAAGAACAAGAACTGGCCTTTTTGTGAAACTAGAAGCCTAGGATTGCTGCTCCACTAGTGGGAAAGGGCATTTTCGTCTCTGATCAGGAGGGGTTGTTAACAAGACGGCCTCTTCTTTTTGGGGGCATTTCCCTTACACTAGATACCCTTCTTAAGTCATTCCTTTGTTTTTGTATTTTAATTGTATCTTTATCCACCTTATGCTTAGGGAAATAAAACGATTCTGAGCCTGTTGATAATACCAGCTTTTACATCCTGTTCATTGAGTGCCTAGTGTGTACCAGCCGTGCCGTGTGGTCAAGTGTGTGAAGCATTGTTGCTGTCGTCCCCACGCTTCTTCATAGAGGAGACACCTGAGGTCATGCGATCAAGACCTTGTTGCTCCCTCCTCGCGCCCTGTCTCGGAAGAGCTGAGCTTCACACTGAGGCCTCTCTGATACTGCAGTCCCACCCTTGACCAGCTGGGGCTCCATTCCTAAGATACATTCAGGAAGATTTGGCATTTGACTGCATTCTGGAATAGTTAGGTGCTCACAGGCTTCCTTTTCAACTTTGCTAACAAGTTGTGAGGAGAGAAGCCTGGACTGGGGGAAGTGTAAGAGCATGTTCAACACACACACATACATGTGCACACACACTCACACATAAAGACCCTGAGAGACAGAACTTAACCACTCCCTGGCCACATGATACATCCAGCATTGGGCAACATGCTACAAACTACATTTAAGATACAGCAGCAGTGGGAACCTTTGAGGAGTAAGAAATAGTAATTCCCAGAGTCCCAGATCAGGCCCAGAAAACAGGGCCTCAAAGTATTTACCACAAGGGCCAGTTCCAGAGCATGTTCGAGTCTCTACCTCTGGAACTGTCCTCTTTGAATTTTTACTGTTGACATCTACGGTGAGAGACAGATCTGGGAAGTAAAGTTTGAAATCTGTGCAAGAGAAAAATAATTCTCTTTCAGATTATCTGAAGTTGAGTTTAAAGAATAAGAAAGTGAGGAGAAGTAGTATCCCTTTGTATTTGTGTAGCACTTTTGTAGTTCGTAATGCACGTCAGTGTGTGTTGTTATCACACGTAAGCAGTGGTTGAGATGCCAGAGGCCTGTTTCCCACTCCTGCCTCTTCCTCAGACTCACACCCTGGGCACGTGCCTTCCATCCTCACCTGTAAGATGAGAGAGAGTTGGGCCACTTGGTCACTGAGGCCCCCCAAACTCTGTCATTTCATTATCTGATACCAGTAAATGTTGCTAGTTACTCTTCCTGTATCTGTCTTAACTCAGCCTGTCTTGTGTCTGGGCTGTGGGGAGGCTGTACCTCAGCTCCAGTTCAGGCTTTATCTCCGTAAGAGCTATCATCCCTTCATGCTCATCAGTACCTGAGCGGGCAGAAACCCCCCAGGTTTTCCTGGGAGATCATTTGCTTAGAAATATCTCGGTTGTTGAGGGATTCATGTGCTAGTTAAGTTAAAACCAGATAGCAATCTAAGGGCCATTCCAGTTCCAAGATTCTAGAATTCCATAAAAGGCCACCCTTGAAGATATACTTAGGGAAACCCCTCAGCAAATTCACTGGGCGCTATTTCAACGCTTTGTACGGTGGTGCCTTTAGCATATACCCTTGATCCTAGAGTTTGATCTGCACTGCTGCTGCTAGGAGCCCTGCATGTAGAAGGGAACAAACATGTCTTGGGTTTGTTTGCTTTTCCTTTTTAACTGGTCTGGCCTCAGACATTCTCTAGTATTTGAGGTTATGGGCATTTTGAGCATTTTGACTCATAATGAACCTTATTCTCTTGCTATGCATTTTAGAAGACAAATCTGACCTTGAAAACAGTGTGATGCAGAAGAAAATAAAAATCCCCAAACTTTCTCTCAATCATGTAGAAGAAGATGGGGAAGTTAAAGATTACGGGGAAGAAGATTTACAGCTTAGACACATCAAGGTAACAAAATCTTTCCTCTTCTTTGGAAGTACGGGGCAGCAGTTTCAGATTTCTTATAGCTAAAGAATTCCAGTCTGGCCTCCTCTGTCCATGTAAATGCCCCCTGGTGTCACAGGCCGTGACTTTCTCACTTTGGGAGAGGCTCGGGACGGCTAGCGTGAGTTTGCTCTGCTGGCTGACTTTCCAGGGAGCGCTGTCCTGTTTGTACCATCTGTGCAGTGTCATCGCTGCTAAGGGTTGGGAGTGGTGCATTTCCGTCTGGCCTCCAGCTCCGGAGAGGTCACTGCTAGGCTTCAGGAACATGGCTGCTCTTGGGCAGCAGTTCAGAGCCAGTCACTATCAGGCTGCCCCCAAACAGCTAAGGGTGGACTCACGAGGAGGTGGGGTGCGCCAGGTTCAGACAAAGTGCTTAATGTGACCTTGGGTTGGAAGGAAACTTGTGCGTGAGGTTGCATTTCCTTTGGTGTGCGCCCTAGTTGCTCTCCTCCAGCCTTTGCGTGTAAGCCTGCTGAATATCTTGTTCGATAAGCCAGATGTTTTTTTCTGTACGATGGGTGCCCTGGAGGAAGGGAGGAGGAAGAGGGATGCCTTCTGCACTGACTGCAGTCTGCTTTTGGACACAGGCCAAGGACCTCCCCAAAGCATAGTCCAGAAGATGCAGTTGAGTTTAGTTCATGCATTCATTGCACCCGTGCTATGGGCCTTGGCCCCTTGCTGGTTCCTGGGGTCATAGAGATTAGACAGACATGGTCACTGCCCTTAGTGGTCTCACAGTGTAGTGATGCAGACGGGTATCCAAAGTGATCATTATAATTTTAATGAATAAACTCATCTAGACTACCAGCAGCACTTTATCCCAGTGGATAAATGACGGGATAGGATTTTGTCATGTAACCTAATCTCAGAGTCATGTTTTTTTTGTTTTTTTCCAAAATTTTCAGGAACTCATTGAGAGGTTAAGGCAGGCTTGACCGGACACAGTTAAGTTGTCTGGAATCTGGTATCTCCAGCTGTCTGCATCTCCCACAAGTGCCCCCGTCAGGAGAGCTCCTACAGCCCTCCTGCACTGGTCCTCTAACTCCCACTTCCCCTCAGTGGGAGCTCTGTCCACTCGAGCTGGAATTGGCCTCCGGCAGCTGAAACCCCAGCTCCTGGGTAGTCCTAGATAATTGTCTTCTCACTAAACTGTCCTCTCTGTATCCACTTCTTGCTGAGCTTCAACTTGACCAGAGTCCAAGGAGCGGCTAACGCATGTGGGGGAAGGAGCCTGGTGCTCTAAGTCGGGCTTCAGGTTCCGGGTCTGACTCTCTCCGTAGCTCACCGTGTGACCCTGAGTGTAGTCCTTCCCCTCTCTGAGCCTCAGTTTCCTCACCTGTAAAATGAGGGAGTTAACCAGAAAGAACCTTCCAGTGCTAGCGTTCTTTGAACCTTTCAGTTACGTAAACATTTATCCAGCCCCTGCCAAGTGCCAGTTCTGAGTAGGCAGTGGAGGAACAGAACATAAGACATGATTCCTGCCCTAGATTCGAGTCCTTAGCACCCTTCCCAACTGCAGCATTCCTGAGGAAAAGTTTACTTGGTGGAATGCCCTTTTCTGTGTCGGGGGGAGCAGGGGGGAGGGGCTTTTATGTTTTTGTTGCTGAAGAGATTTGAGTGATGGCTCCCCCGGGATGGCTGGGCCTGGCCTGATTTGTTACTGATTCTCCACAAATACACATTGAATACTCCCTGTGAGCAGATCACTGCCTGGGCCCTGTGGGTAGGGTGGGAGGCTGGGGAGTTGGGGAGGGCAGTCATGATATTATAACATGCACCCAAGAGGCAGAGTGATGGAACGGAAGAAGTGCTGGCCTGGGAAACCAGAGTCCTGCTTCTGCCACTAACTGACTGTGTGACTTGGGGCGAGACCCTTCCCCACTCTGGACCTCTGTTTCCCCCTTTGTAAAGTGAAGGGCTTTGACTACGTGTCTGCGCAAGTTTCTCCAAGCACTGATGTTCTGTGGTTCTGTGATTCTAGGATTGTCTGGGGAAATATTGAGCCGCAGCCCAAGAAAGTCCCAGCTGCCCTTGCCTGAACTGATTCTCGTTGTCCTACACAGAGACCTGAGGGGCGGAAGCCGAGTGAAGCGGCGCACAAGAGCATCGAGGCAGTGGTGGCCCGGCTGGAGAAGCAGAACGGCCTGAGCCTGGGCCACAGCACATGTCCGGAAGAGGTCTTCGTGGAGGCCTCACCGGGCCCAGAGGACATGGACAGTCTGGAGGACGCCGGTGTGCCCCGGGCTCTGTATGAGGAGCTGCTGCGCAACTACCAGCAGCAGCAGGACGAGATGCGCCACCTCCAGCAGGAGCTGGAGCGGACTCGCAGGCAGCTGGTTCAGCAGGCCAAGAAGCTCAAGGAGTACGGGGCGCTGGTGTCCGAGATGAAGGAGCTCCGCGACCTCAACCGGAGGCTGCAGGACGTGCTGCTCCTGAGGCTGGGCAGCGGTGAGTGCTCCCGCCACGGGCCGCCTGCCACTCCCCGCGGGGGCATGGCGTGTGCCGCCCCCCTTCCGGGAGGGCACCGGGGACAGGCAGGCCGAGCTTCCCTGAGGCGAGGGAAGGGCAGAGTTACCCCAAGGGAGAGCCACTCCCCTCTCGGAGCCAATCGGACAGGAGCTTCGGCGTGCGGCAGCCTTAGCTCTTCAGAGCACAGCGGGCAACGTCAAGAAATGGGGCTCAGAGAACGAGAGCTGGCAGCGTATTTGCCACCACTCGTTTATGCATCCATGTGGCAAGAGGCAGGACCAGGGGTAATAGGAAACCTCTCCAAGGGGGTTTCAGGATAGTAAAGAGAGCTAGACAGCATCCCGGCAAATGTACTACTTTTAAGTCAGAAAGTGATCAGTGCCGCAGGAGAGACGTGGATAAGATGACAGGAGAGTTCAAAGGATGGAGCGGGGCTATTTGTAACTGAGGGAGACTTCGGGAAGGAGGTGGGCCTTGAAGGGTGGGCGGGCTTTCAAGGCACAAGAGGAAGCAGAGGGCAGCAGTCTCACTGGGGTGTTGAGAAGAGAGACTGCAACTGTAGTTTAAGAACAGGCGATTGAAGGCCTTGAAAACTATACCAGCCTGGGGTGTCTGGACTTGTTTTGGTAGGAATGAGAAAAATTAAAAAGGTTTTGAGCAGGGAGGCACACGACCTTAGATTAATGTAAAGATGTATAAAACTCCTCAGGTTTGCTCATAGAAGAACTTGATAGGCTCTTATATTGCAACTGAATTTAACAAACTAGGTTTTTAGATATTCACATCTGACGTGGTTTAGAAGCAGGAATCAAGGGAAATCTGAAAGGGAGCAGCTTTGCCAGCAGGGAGAAATGACTCCTTACCTGAGAGAAAAAGACAGAAACGCTCTTGCAGAACACAAGAATCCAGGACTGTACAAACTAGAGGCCAGTCAGTATTGAGCAAATCAGTATAACCCAAGTTCATAGCCTCCACGTGCCCTGCGGACAGTCATTAATAAGCCTGCATCAGTGTTCTTGGCTTCCAAAAGGGAAGAGCCTAGTCTAGAGACACAAGTGCCATCCCCGAAGTTTAAATCAAATGCACTTTCATACTCAAGAAGGGAGGCTTGTGTTATCTAGATAACAGGTTGACATGTAAAGCCTCATTTCTCTTTGATGTTCAGATAGAAGTGCTACCTTACTTAGATTTACAGGTGCCTTTTACTACCTAGAGTATGTCCCCAAGGCAGTGCCTCAGTAGATCTTCAGGGTGGCCTAGGGAGTTGGTCAAGAGGCCTTTTCATGTGCTTGTCGCAGAGAAGGAAGCTGAGGTTGGGACTTAGGCAGAGTCACCTGGGGAGGCAGAGGCAGAGCTCACCTCGAACCGTATCCCCAACTCCTAGGCTAGTCATGCCCCCACCCCCTGACTCCGCCTTGGCCGTTCTGCCAAATCATAGCCCCTAGAGGCGCACAGTGACACCAGAGGTCACATGCGGTGTGCGACGTAAAAACTTATTAAAATTTTTTTATCAAAATAAAATCTCAAAGAGAAACCCTAACTATAAAAAAGTGTGAAAACTGTATTGATCTTGGAGTCGGGGTGGGAGGCGGGAGAGAACTGAGGTTTTCAGAGAGAAAAAGTGTTTTCCTGGTCTTCGGATGAAAAATTTTTATTTTCCTTGCACTCTGTATGCTACGCCTTCTGTAAACTTCTTTGGGGTGGAGGGTGGGAGGGGAACAAAGCATACTAACAACAAAACTCTCCACGTCATTATTTCAGCTCCCAGGGAAACTGCCTGTTCTGTATGATGATGACCTGAGTTTAAACTCCAGAAGCCACTCCTAACCCTCTGGGGCAGTAAGACACTGCCTTTTGTATCAGCATGTTCCTCTTTAGTCTTAAAACACTTAGACAAACTTGGCCCCGACCATAGTTTCAGTGTCTTGATCATTCCAGGCACTCCCACCCCACAGGCCTTGCATGTCGTCTTGAGGGCCAGTGGCTGGCTCTTCTCTGATCTGAGGCACTGTCCTCATCACAGTGGGATGGACTGACTGTAAATCAGCTCAAGACACAAGTATGCGTAAAGCACCCACTATGTGCAGTGCCTTCTGCTCCAGGGACCATGGGTGTCCCAGAAAATCACACCTGCTCTCCGTGACCTGTGAAAGCTTAAAGTCCATCGATGAGCCCTTGTTAATCAGAAAATGATGATGTGCCACGTTCTAAGATAAATCCACAAGAGTGTAGTAAAAGGCTCCCTACTCTAAGGGGAGCTTGTATGTTTTCATGGATGTAGTCTAGTCTGTTCTAGTCCAGTCTGTGCAACCAGATAGGGCTGGATTTAAACCCAACTTCCCCACTTCCCAACGCTGTGGCTTTGGGAGCCTTCTTTCCTTGCGTTCTTCCCTCCTCCCTCCTTTCTTCCACAAATATTTACTGGTCTCTGCTGTGCGCCAGGCATTTTGCCTAGTGGTTAAAGTGCAGTACATTCAGGATACCGCCCTTGCCCACTCCCCTTGAGGAGCTCAAAGCTTGATACGGGAGACAGCCACTGACACAGTGCCAGCACAGGGCTAGAAGCTCTGCTGTGGGACAGCAGAGGAGCGGCATCCATCGAATCTGGGGGATCGGGGAAGAAAGGCTTCCTGAAGGAAGCGACTTCTAAGCTGGAGCCTGAAGGATGCATTTTTGTTATCCAGGCAGGGGTGAGTGGGTGGGAAGAGCAAGGAGCAATCTAGGCAGAGGGTACCTCTCTGAGACTTGGTGTTCTCATCCGTAAAATGGAAATAATAACGCCCGTCTCACAGCACAGGGATACACAGCATACTGTCTGGCATTCTGTTGATGCCGAATTACCATTAGCTCCTTTTTCATACCATTTCGTGGAGGGGCTAAGACAGAGACTGATTTGGTTTTTAACTCTTGACTCTCCTAACCAGTAATTGGCTGTGTGACCTTGAGTAGGTTAACCAACTTCTCTGCCTCTCAAGGTCTTCTATCATAGAAGAGCAAAGGAGTTACATATGTATTTGTTCATTCAGTCAGTCAGCTCACATTGACCATGTGCTTTCTGGGCTTAGGAACTTGGGGAGATACAAAGAAGACTAAGACATTGGAAGCTGGGGAGGGCGTAGTGATGGAGGTAAACACGTAAGCATGTGATTGAAATGCAGTGTACCGAATTTTGGGGAAGGGGCTAACATTTGAAGGTGGAAGGCTCTCTGATTGAGTCTGGGAAAACACCCCCTGCTGTAACGGCTCCTGCACTGTACACACCCCCAAGAAACCTATAAGAAGGCAGAGAAGAGCCAGGAAGGGACTGAAAGACCCTCTTTGCTTCTCAGCAGCACATTCCAGCCTGGGGTTGATGCGTGGCCTGGGCTGCACCATCCTTGCCCGCCCCCTGCGCCCAGCTCAAGCGTTGCTCTTGGAGGCCTCCCCTTGTGTATTTTCTCCCTTCCACCTTGCCAGGCGCCCCATCTCAAGGATCTTTGTCCATCTTGGGTGCTGGACCATCCACAGGTCAGGGATGCTCAGTTTTATAAAGAATCATTGCTGACTTCCCCAGGCATTGGGATCCTACAGTCTGTAGATGGGAGAGGGCAGAGAGCCAGAGCCTGACCTCTTGAGCCCGAGGGGCACCTCGGAGTGGCGAGCAGGTCCTCTGGCAGCCAGGAGTTGTAATGGTGCAGCCGGTGGAGGGTAGGGGCAGAAGGGCGGGAGCAGCAGCAAGATGGTATAAGAAGCTGTTGGAGAGACTTCGCTGGCTGACTCACCTCTTCATTTGAGTATTCATTCTTTCATTCATTCCACGAATAAACACAAGATGGATTTAACAGAAAAAATTCTCTAGAACTTGGAGCCTTGGAGTTGTGAACGGGCTTAGACAGGATATAGGGTGTTGCCCTCACGTTGCTGAGGAGGAAACAAGCCCAGAAAGTGCCTCAAGCCTATTCCCAGGGGTCTCCTGACAGCTGGTCCTGGGAGCCTCTCTCTGGGCCCTTGCCCACATGCCCTTCTTTAGCCCTTGGACTTCACTGTCACTGACGTGGGGGTGACCCCCCCCAGCCTAATCCTCCCAAAGGACATCTCTCTGTAAAGTAGAACTTTCCTTCTGTATGATCTTAGCATGGGAGTCCGCCCTCTCTGATGGGAAGGAACCTCGCTCTCTAACCCAGAGATTCCCTTCGCTGGGAGCCTCTGTCATGGTGTCAAAATTAAAGGAAGAAGCATATGTAAAGAATAAAGCCCTGTGACCAGCATATTGTAAGTGTTCAATAAACACCAGTCTCTTTCTCCTTTCCTGCCCTTTCCTGTTTGCCTTCTCCCAAAGAGATAAGTGCTGAGGACACAAAAGGCATGAAGATCTTCTACTTTATAAAGTGCAGATTTATTTGTGTGTATGTGCATTCATTTATTCTTTCATTCATTCATCATTTATTAAGGGCATCCATTGTGCCAGGACTGTGTTAGGTGCTGGAAATACGTTGATAGAAAGCCCCTTTCTAAAACATTCAGGAGCCTAGAGTGAGAGTGGTGTTTATTAAACCAGGGCTTGGCAGTCTCAGAGAATTCCAAGGGGGTGAGGGGTAGCAGAACAGTGAAAGCCAGTTAGTCGCAAGGCTCTGGTATACGAGAAGGAGTAAACTCTAGCGTCTGTCTTGGTTTCCCCTCAGCCAGATTCCTTGCTCTTAGAGGTCAAAGACCGAGGCTTAGACGTCACCCTCAGCTTTTAGCACTCTCAGTACCTCTTAGATAGTTAAAATCGTTCCGGTGTGATTCAGGTAACATTAGTTCAACTGAGGCTGGAAAGGGCTCTGTGAGTGACAGAGGAGGAGACGGAATCCCTGCCTTCAAGTTGCACACACAGCCCGAGGCGGGGCACAGCCCTGTACACCGGACAGAACAGAGCCAATGCCGTAGCTGCAGGGGGAGGCCTGTGATGGCTTTGCATTCTGTGTGTGCTTTGTAGGGAATGTAGGTGGAGACGGTGAGCTCTGACCAGAAGAGGCATAGATAAGAAGGAGAGTATCAGTAATTCACATGTACAAGACACTTCACAGGCTTCAAAGACCTTGACATTTTTATCTCATTGGACTATTCCGATAGCCTTATTGCAAGGCCAGGTAAGGATTATTATCTCCATCTGAGCGAGGAGAAGGCAAAAAGAAGAGATAACGTATGTCCCTGTCGGCCAGATCACAAGCTAGTTGAAACTTTTGAAGGAGAAAGCCACTGTGGCCCGCAAATCTGTCCTGCCTCTTTAGAGCTGGGTTTCTATCACCTCTGTTCCCCTCTGGGCTCGTGCCTTGTGCTCCGTCCAAGGTCCGTTAAAATACCAGCTTTGATCTTGAAGATCCTGCGCGGCCTGAGCTGGACTCCGAGCACGGGTCTCTGACAGTGCCTTTGAAAAGGCAGCTGACGTCAGCCAGTGCCTCCTGCCGGCTCCCCCTGTACTGGAGGCACCGCGGGCTCTGGCAGCAGATATTACTTAGATTTGAGTCTCGGCTCTAATCCTTTAACTGCGCAGCTTCAAGCAAAATGACTTAACCCTTCTCAGCCTCTGTTTTATCCTCTGTAAAATGAATATCTTAATGCCTACCACATACAGGCCCGGAGAGCATGGTCAGTGACTAACAGCCTGCATGGGCCCTGAGGCCAGAAATACTGGAGTTTTGAACCCTGGCTTTTCCGTAGTCTGATTTTGTTACCTTGGGCAAGTTACTTAAAACTTCCTGGGCCGTAGTTTCCTCATCCAAAAAGCAAGGTCAATGCCAGTACCAACCTTTATGATTCTTAAGAGAATTAAATGAGCAAATGCATGAAAAGACTTCCGCCCAGGGGCTGGCACATAGTAAGTGCTCAGTGAGTCCAGCATTAATGATGCAGGATCATTTGAGGATTCGCATGAGATAATGTGTATATGGTGCTGGGCACGCCATAGGCAATCATTGTCCTACAGCAGAGCACGGATGTGGTTGTCTTGGCGTATCTTAATCTTTGGTCAACCCCTCCTGTCTCCTGGAGATTGCTACTTTCCCTTGTAAGTCCTCAGAAATCATATTTGAATCATCTATTTTATAGGTACGCCTGGACTTGATTTCAAGCTCACTGGTCTGTGGTTTACTGAACTCTCCCTCTTCTCCTGGGCAGAATTCCAGTCTTCCTATCTCCAGTCCTCAAGCACTCCTTTTGACCCCCTTGATTCTTCAGACATCACTGTTTATGGCTCAATTTTCTCTTTGTCACGGCTCTCCTCCTGGGGCCTGTTCCACTCAGAGCTCTTTTCCGCCTCCTCCAGCCTTCAGTTCACTCTCACCAATACACAGGAGTGCTCACAAAAGTTGGGCTTTGAGAGAGGGCTAAGAGGATGAGTGGTATCCCTGTGACCCAGGAGGTCCACAGCCTGCCACTGCCGCACTTACTGATGGAGTAGGGCCCAAACCTCTATGCCCAGGGCCTCCTAACCCCGGGTGGCAGGAAAAGGTCTAGCAGTGAGAACTGGAATTGTTTCTCTTAAAGGTATTGGCCATCTCCCACTTTGAAGGACTTTCTGCACTCTTGACTGAATCAACACATGAGCCACAGTTCATCCTAGATTGTTCTAAGAGCTGATTTCAGAGTGGCAGGACAGTCCAGGACCCTCCTTCCTCTTTTTCCCTAGCGTTCATTTCTCTGGGGCAATGGGGAGGGGGCTGAGGGACAACTCCAGGCTGTCCCTTTGTTCCTGCTTGGGGAGCCGGGACATGCAGGAGTCACTGGGCTTCTCTTCATTGCCAGAACAGGACTGTGCTTCCCACTTGAAACAGGGATTTGCCTTTTTGGTCATGGGCTTCGGTGTGGCTGTGTGGCAGGCTTGTTTTCCGCTGGCTTTGCCAGTCAGAGCAGGTGGAGGTGGGAGAGATGGGGAAGGGCTCCTTATTAAGGGCAGTGGCTGGCCCCTCTGAACACCTGCTTGGAGCCTGCCGTTAGGTGCTTTCCACACAGAAAACAACCTCAGCAGTAGATAGGATCATCAGATGAGGATGCGGGCTCAGAGAGAGGAAGTGAACGTGTCCAGATGACAGGAGAGCCTGATGGAGTTATGAGAGAGGCTGGCTCATCCAGGAACCACAAGTGGTTTCTGACTGGACTGCGCAGAGGAGAAGTAGGTAGGAGGGACAGACAAGGCTGCAGAAGTGGGTGAGAGCACCTGGAAACTGCCCCGTGGCGCACAGGGGCTCCTCCCCACTGGAGTGGCCTGGGGTGCAGTCCCTCAACCTCGGAGTCACCCTCTTCCTCTGAACCAAGCAGATCAAATCGTTCCTGCTCTCGAAGGGCTCATGGCCTGAAGGCAAGAGCCAGCAAAGCCAAAGCCATGGATTGACTTGCTTGGGAGATGTCAGCCGTGTGGTGAAACTCTGCCCCCCCGTAACTCCTGCCCGCAGGTGCTCACTGTGCCCATGGCAGCCCTGCAGGCTTCTGAGGGCGGCCCTTACGCCGCCTGCCCGACTTATTCCCACCACAACCCCTCAGTCTTCCCACCCAGCCAGTTCTGGTCCAGAACCAAAGGCCATGTCATATGCACACAGTGCCTGTCTGGCAGCGCAGGCCCGTGATGTTCCGCATATCCTTGCTATTTGGATGCTTCCTGGGTCCAGACAGTTGGGCGGGGAGGAAGGTGGAAGAACCGTGGATGAAGAACCAGCCCAGCTTTGGCCACCAGCTGGCAGGGGGTAGGCTCAGAGCTCCTAGAGGTGAGATGAATCCTGGTGATACCCTCTCCTCCCAGCTGCCCCCCTGCATGATTGTGGCTCTTCACAGACACCCTAGGAAGGTGAGAGAAGGTCAGAGATGAGCTGAGGGTGTCCCACAGAGTGGGCATTACGTGAGAAGCCCGTGCAGTCCAAAAACTGCAGTCAGCCGAAGAGGTGTAGGGAGAGAGCAAGCCTTTGGGAGTCTAGCAACCCAGAATTGTTTGACTTTCAGCAAGTTACTTTACCTCTCTGAGCCTCTACAAAGATAATAAGATAGATTTTGCAAGACTGCCATGAGGATTAACCTGTTTCATTCAACACGTGTTTAATGAGTGTTCGCTGTGGGCCAGGGACATCGTGCTGGGTGCTGGGGATATAGCCGTGACCAGGACGGTAGCTGTCCTCAGAGTTTCCGTCCTAACCAGGAAGATGGTAAACAAATAGTAACTTGACACTGGGGTGTCAAGATTAAAAGGTTTAAACGATAGGTATTTCAATGTAAGGTACTAACAAAGAAGATGTTCAGCGAGTGTTGGTCACCTTTCCTTTTCAGGGAGAAGCAAATATATCCTTTGAAATGGGCATCTACAGTTCCTCACAGTGGGGAAAATACCTTGACCCCCACGACTAGGGATTTGGGCCAGCTCCTGCCACCCCAGTTTTCCTGGGCTTCTACCCCATGGAGAGGGGGCTCTCTAGGTCCATTCCACCTCCGCTCTGCGGTTCTGACTCCCCGAGGGACCCGCCCCACTGTGAGGGCATCCACATGAGCTGCAGGGGTTTTGTCCGACCCAGTTCCACAGGCTAGAACAGCCTCTCCTGCCTTTGCCCAGCAAAGCCCACCTCAGCCTTCATGCACAAAGGGCCCTCAGAAGATGGGGAGGGATGGGGGAAGGACCTGAGGAGCTGTTGCTGATGGGGATGCCATCCCCCTGCCTGACCAGCCTTCCACCTTCCCTAGACCTTATCACCCATCAGGCTCCAGTCGGAGCTCACCTCTTCCCTAAAGCCTTCCACGATCCCAGAGCCAGTGGGGACCTCTCCCTCCCCAAACCTGTGCAGGTCATCATGCTGCCCACTTCCTGGTCGGTCAGTGAGCCTCCATTATGTGCCGCTTGCCTTCCCATATGAAGATAACTACCCCACCCCAGCCCTCCCAGCCCGTTCCAGGCCCCAGCACAGAAGCTGGTGACCGTCCTGCTGAAGGCTTCCTAGTCTCCTCCAGGTGTAGCAGCCTGTCCTTTGCTTCTGTTCCCAAGTCTTTATCCTTACCCTTGTCAGGATGGTAATGATCTGTTGCCTATCTCTTTCCACTACCGGACTGCACATCACTCAAAGCCGCCTAACCCAGGCCTGGCACTTAGTAGGTGCCTAGTAGATTCTCACTGAAGGAATGAGACCCATTTGTCCCAGCCCTCACTGGAAGCACAACGGGGCTAAGAAACAGATGCGTAGCTACGGCCGCAGATGAGAGTGGCCGATGCCTTTTGAGAGGGGATGCTGGGGCCCACAGAGCGGGATCCACCTGCCGCTGTCTCTTTCCAAGGCCTTTGCGTACTACCTCCTTCATTGCTACTAGCTGTTCCCATGCTCAGGTCCTTTTCAACAAGTGTAATCATCTTTTTTTTGCCAAACCCAGTGTGCCTCTGTGCTACGGTAGGGGTATGCTTTAAGTATTTTGACTTGATTCATTTTGCATTTAGGAAGAAACTAGAACTATACCTATAGCAGAGAAACTTCCTATTTACTTGCAGAAATGAATGGAAGCCTTTAATACTTTTTCAGAAAAAATCTAATATTATTAGCCTCTTTTGTTTCAGCCGAAATCAGAAATGGTACTTAGTGTCCAAACATATATTTTGAAGATACAGGCGATTTTTAAGCCTCCTGGAAGTAACACAAGCATTAACTTTTTAGACAGGTTTTCAGGAAGAATAGCGTTAGTCCAGTTGAAGGTAGACAAGAACAGAGAATGGTGTAATTTTATTTATTTGTTGTGCCAGTAAACGTTTACCAAGCCCCTTACTGTGTGCCACGACTCCCATTTCATGGGAGAGGCCTCTGGGGCTTAAAGAAGTAGAGGAAATCATAGAACCAGGATTCACACCAGGTTTTCTAGCACTAAACCCAGTATTTGTCCATCAACTCACAGCTATTTGTATGCTGTGTAATAAGAGTTTTACGTGTTACATTCTCAACTTGTCCAGAATTGGGACGTGCTGTATTTGTCTCTGGGTCCCCAGTGCCTCTTCCAGGGCTCCATCCTGGTCTGCAGTCAGGGACTGTGTGATGAATGGGCTCATGAATGACTGAATGAAAAGACATGCACTATCTTTTATACTCCTTCAAAAGCTTTCTTTACCCAGCTGAGAGGTTTCTCTCCATGGAAGGTATATTTTCTCCAAAATAAACCTGAAGTGGATCAAAAGGCTTTTTTTTTTTTTTTTGATTCCTACTCTTCCCACAAGTGAAAAAAGTTCCTTTGTTACTTAAAATATCTGCACCAGATCGTGCAATGCCGTCTCTTAGCGCAAGTGCTTATTATTGTGGCTAATTTGGTCACGTATGTTTCAAGGAGAACAATGCCTCAGAAATTTTTAAAAGCAAAACAGCAATCTGAAGCGTTTGTTGTAATGAGATGTAAATTGCCAACATCATAGTGGAGCCTACTAAAATTTGCAATGAAGTGTTTTTTCTCCTTTTTAAATTAAAAGCACTAGAGGCCCTCCCTCCTCTCCCCAAAGAAACCACATGCTTTTTGTTCCTTTTCTCTCTGATTCTGTAATACTGTACACCCTGCTTTCCTGATTGATTCATTCCTTCATTCATCTGCCATTTTCTGAGCCTGTGTCGCAGCCTCTGTTCTATGCCTGCCTCAGTGCCAGTCTCTCCAGAGGCATTATCAGGTGGCTATTGGCAAGTCCCCATTTTACAGGTAGGAAAGCTGAGGCTCAGAGAGGTGAGGTGGCGTGTCTCAGGTCACGCAACTTGGATCCACCCCCAGGTCTCCTGACACACCCCTTCCAAGATGAGCCTTTGGTTGGTCTCTCCTCCTTGCTGAGGCACCAGGTACCTTCTGTATACAATGCCAGAGGAGGCAGTTGAGGACAGCGGTGCAGAGGGGTGGGATAGGGAGGGGGGGAGGGAGACGCGAGAGGGAGGGGATATGGGGGTATATGTATACGTATAGCTGATTCACTTTGTTATACGGCAGAAACTAACACACCATTGTAAAGCAATTATACTCCAATAAAGTTGTTAAAAAAAAAAAAAAATCCCTGGCAGCCACCAGGTATTTTAAACAGTGCTGATCGGGTACGTTAGGAAATAGTGTTCCTTGAGAGCCAGAAGATCCCAGTACGATAGCCTCAGTATTTGACAAAACTCCGTTGGTCCCTGAGGAGACCAGCACAGGGGAGCATAGCGTGGGTGTGCTGTGGAGTGCAGGCACCTGCTCTGGGCTGGGCCTGTGCTAGGCACTTGGGGCAAAAGAAGACCAGCAGTGCGCTGGCTCCCAGGGACTAGCAGTGACTAACTGAGCACCCAATATGACCCTCGTGTGGGGGAGGGGCAGTGGGGGAGAGCCACTGTTTACTGAGCACCTGCTTCGTGCCAGAGTCTGGATTAATCATTTCCTATGTAACTCGTTTAATCTTCAGTCTGGCCAAGTCGCTGTTGTCATCCCTCCTTTCAGGTGAGGCAACAGAGTCAGAAGGGTTAAGTAATTACTGATGTGTAAAATTGCCTGTCGAGGATTGAATTGGAACCAGGCATTGGGTGGAGCCCTGGTCTCTGAGGTAAAAGGACGCAGTCTCTGCCCGCCCTCAGGCCTCACGGTGGTCTAGTGAGGGGCAGGCATAGAAACAAATGAGTGCATCTGACTATCATCGGGGGAGGGGAGCGTCCGAAGGACCTGGTTAGGCCACTTCAGAACGGAGTCTTGGAAGAGGGGACCAGCGGAGGGTGGAGCCAGAGAGGTGACCTTTTGCTCTCAGCCCTTGCTCTTTCTGATGTCCCTCACGTGTCCCCCTGTAGCCATCTGAACTGTCCGTCCCCTTGGCTAGATGTTTCCAATTTCTATTTCACAGCCCTCGCTTCTACTTCACGGCTGCAAACAGGTTTCAGATATTTGGTAACAGCTTCCCTCCCACCCACCCCGACCACCGTCCCCAAGCACCTCCACTCAGCAGCAGGGCTTTATTTCAGGATCTCTGCTCCAGCCCACTGAAGCCTCTTTCTTGCCCACAACTTTCTCTCCCCTCTCATGTTATGAAGAATTTACTGAGAGCTTGCAACGTGCCAGGCCTAGCCCTAGGTGCCAGGATGGCAAAGAGAGTGAAACTTTGCCCTTGAAGAGCTTCACAGTTTGATGTGGACAGCAGATTGGACGATGATTGCAAGTACAACTTGCTGGAAGTATTTACAATTTAGAGACCCCCTACTTGGTAGTGATCAGAGCAAGGCCTCACGAAAGAGACACCTAAGCTCTGTTCTGGAGTCTGACCAGGGGCTTGGCAGGCAGATGAGGGGGCGTTCAAGGCCAAAACAATAGCACATCCAAAGGCTCAGAAGCTTGGGACAACACAGCATCTGGGGGGCGTGAGCAGTGTCAGGGGAGAGCAGGAATCGAGTGTCAGACGTAGAGAGGAGGCTGGTTATTCTGGGCCTTCAGGAGGCTATCTATGGTGTGCAACTTAATTTTGAGGAGAATGGGAGCCTAAGCCAGGAAGGACCTAGTCGTGAGTAGATCTCTGTAGCAGCTGTTGTGGAGATGGATGGGAGAGAACTAGGCAGAGTCAGAGCTGAGATGGATTCGATCTCTTCTCCAACACCTTCCTCTCATAGAAGGAAAAGGAGGCTCCAGAGGAGGGAGGCTATCTTGCCAAAGATTACCTGTGCTCCAGTGGCTGCATGGACCACCCCCTCTCAGCCCATTCCTTTTTCTGTGTTGCTGAATGTCAGAGCAGGAAGAGACCTCAGATGCCAACTTGGCCAGGCCCTTTTGGGGAAACTGAAGTAATTACTTCTTCCCTGATCTAATGCTCCACTTGAGTTTGCTTATATCTCAGAAATGCAACTGAGATCTCACACAGAGAGAAGATAAAGTTTGGCATCTGCTTCTGAAACTTTAGAATTATTCATTCGTTCTTGTCATTCTTTTATTCATTTAACAAACATTCAGAGAGCACCTCCTCATTCCAGGTGCTGGGGACAAAGAAGAATAAGCCTTAGGCCCAGCTCTTGAGTAGGTCATGCAGAATGGGGAGATGGTCTCCCAAGATGAGCCCTCCTTTTTTGTCAACGCTGTGCTACTCCCCAGCCATGCTGCGTTCAGCTTTGTGTGTTCAAACTTAAATATTGGAGACTGCAGAGATCTGTCTTGCAGATGGCAGCGGCCAGCAACTCAGGAATGATATTCTCGTTCTGGGAAGCCCTGTCATGAGGAATTTTTGTAACAGAATCACCAATACCTTCCCGACCACCAGCCAAAGCAAGGGCGTGGCAATTGAACATAGAATTGCAGCCAGATTGTTGGTGAGGGCTTCAGTACACAAAGAGCTCTGTCCCAAGTGGCCCACAAGGTAGGGATAAGGGAAGGTTGGACCCTGAAACCCATTGGTTACTTAAGTTATAGGCACAGCCCTGGGGACCGGCTTTGGCAGTAGCTGAACTTCTGCTCCCGTTAAACCCTGAAGTATTTGCATAGGGAGAATTTCCAGGATGCTAAACTCTCCATTGGCCTTCGGAGTTGCTCTCCTGCAAAAGTTAATCTAGTCATTTGGCCTTATTTACACATTTTCATCCTGTTTCTCTGCCCTTTGGTAATCAAGACACAATAGGCGATTTGAAAAATAGTCCATCATTTTTAAAAGCTAATGGAGAAGAAAATATCCCCCTTAGAAACCACCCCCATTTATCTAGCTGCCTTTCACAGTTTAAACCATGCATAATTTGTGTTCATTGCATTAAAATAAAAATCAGGGTAGCTGCTGGTTCAGGCAATCAGGGGCTTAATCTGTATTGTATTTTAATTTCTTGGTTGAAATGCTCCTGCCTAGATACTAGGTCTTGGTGGGAGGGGGAGGCCTTTGCATTTCTCCCCGCCCCCCACCGCTTTCCTATCTTCTGCTGTGGCCTACTTCGCATAGGCTGCAGAGATGGGGTGTTGGCAAATACACAATTTGCATACTGGAGTCTTTGCCACCCGGTCTCCACCCCAGTCTTAACAGGACCTCTTTCCTCTGCAGGAAGTCGAGTCCCCTGTGTTTTCATTCAGACAGTGACACCCTAGAAGACTGCTTCTCATTCATGCTTAATTAGCTTCTCGTCCATTCTTGTCTTCCAGTTTTCCACCTTTTCCCGTGACATTCATACCTCATGTTATTTTCAAGCTTGGGTTTAAGTGTAGTCCAATGGACAAAAATAAGCCAACATATTTTTTGTGTGCCGCTATGTGCTGATAGATGCCTAGTTAAAATATTTGCCTTTTCTTTTCCTTGGAGTTCTAGACAGATCTCTTTTCTTAACTGCCTAGGTCCCGCCATTGACTTGGAAAAAGTAAAGTCAGAATGTCTCGAGCCCGAGCCGGAGTTACGGAGCACTTTCAGTGAGGAAGCAAATACGTCGTCCTATTACCCCGCTCCTGCACCTGTCATGGACAAGTATATCCTAGACAATGGCAAGGTAGTGTTTCAAGCTCACTATCCATTCCCTGCAAGTGTTGGTTAGTCAGTGTGAAGATGGAGAGTATGGTGGGAGCTTCCCGAGACACAGCCTGGCCAGTTGGCCTCCTGGCCTAGCCCTGAGTGACTGCTTCCAGAATCCATGTGTTATAACTAGTGGATCTTTACTAGGACTTTTTCTTTCTCTCTTCCTTTTCCTTTTTTTCTTTTTTTTTTGGTAAATATTGGGCCAAAGCAACTGTAAAACTAAACTGACATTTAAAAATAGCTTATTAGTGAGAATGTATTTTAAAATGATAATGCAATGAAACCAGATGCATAAAATTTATAAGGTGATCTAGAAATATCTGATTTACAGATATGGATACGACTCAATATTTATCCATTCACCCTTTACCAAGTACCTATGTGTTCTAAGCCCCGCCCTAAATGGCAGGGATACATGGGACTTCCCTGGCAGTTCAGTGGTTAAGACTTCACCTTCCAGTGGGTGCGGGTTCAATCCCTGGTTGGGGAGCTAAGATCCCACATGCTCGTGGCCAAAGAACCAAAACATAAAACAGAAGCAGTATTGTAACAAATTCAGTAAAGACTTTGAAAATTGTCCACATCAAAAAAAAAAAGATCTTTAAAAAAATAAATAAATAAATAAAATGCCAGGGATACAGAGGTGAATGGGACATGCTCCTTACCCCTGAGCTGCTTTCAAGTTGTACATTCAGCGTGGTTAGCCCACAGTCCTAGGACCACATATAACTCCTCACATTTTTTTGTAAGACTCTTGAAAAAATGTTATGAAAGAAAACTTAAGCAATATTAGTAGTTATATTAGTACAGGGGTGAAAAGTAATGGAATAGCCTTTGGAAGTCTTAAAGTCACATGATGATATAGTAGCAGGGCAGGGAGAAGACTTCTAATATTCTTCCAACATCCAAATGAATTCGTCTTGGAGGAAATATATTGGATCCCTTTGTCTAGGCACTGGTCAGATGCAGTTTTACTGTAATATTCTCTGCTACCATGGCATACATTACAGACCTCACCTCTCCTTCTCCCCAGAGACTCATCTGTGTCAGTCTGTTTTTCTTGCCTTATGCTTCAAAAGGTCTCTGTTTACCCAGTATTGTTCCCCAGTGGGTTGATGAGAAAGAAAAGGTTGTTTTATTTGGGTTTGTCCAGATACACCCCTGCAGCTGGCCAGACTGAGCCAAAGCAAATAGCCAAAGCTAAGGAAATGAAACTTGTTAGTCTTTCAGGCTCTCTTGGAGATGCTGCCCTCATCTCCGTGGAGCACTTCCTCCCCCCAGAGGGCCAAACCATAGGCCCATTCTGCCTTGCCTTGCTGCAGCCAGCAAGCTTTAAGAGTCTGCCTTGTAGGGCTTCCCTGGTGGCGCAGTGGTTGAAAGTCCGCCTGCCGATGCAGGGGACACGGGTTCATGCCCCGGTCCGGGAAGATCCCACATGCCGCGGAGCGGCTGGGCCTGTGAGCCATGGCCGCTGAGCCTGCGCGTCCGGAGCCTGTGCTCCGCAATGGGAGAGGCCACAACAGTGAGAGGCCCACGTACCGCAAAAAAAAAAAAAAAAAAAAAAGAGTCTGCTTTGCAGGTTAGAGGTGGCATGACAGAGTGGAAGTAGGCAGCCTGGAGCCTGAGTTTAAGCTTAGCTCTATCTTTGTCCGACCTGTGTGACTCTGAGTGGGGTTTCCCTTCTCTGGGCCTCAGCGTCTCTGTCTGTGCCAGATGGGATCAGATGGATGCCCTCCATAGTCATTAACAGTGACTCAAACTGTGTCTAAGTTTGGTGAACCTTTTCCAACTGAAGATAAAGAAAAGACTATTCTGTCTTTGTTGACTTCTCTTTAGTCATGATCACGTTGTGGAATGACTATAGACTTTTTCTCAAAGCAGCTTCGAAGAGAAATCTTTTTCTCTCTTGTTTTGAAGACCGACGGACAGTTTCTGAGCGTTATGAGGGTCTCTTTTGCAAAGGATCATTTTTCCTCCAGGAAAATGGGTCTCTCAAAGGTCATTTAATTTTTTCACTGTCGAGTTGCACAACAAATCTTTAAAGTGCCAACTTTCCTTTTTCATCGATTATTGCCAGCACTTTGCTATCAAACTAACCTGCCTTCTGTTTGCAGCTAATTTGCAATCAGAGAAATTTATTAAGGGAGAGGAAGGAAGCAGACTTACTGGAAATGGATGGCAGCTTCCTAGAACAGCAGTCCCCACAGCCCAGAAGCAGCCATCATTGTTCTTGGCTCTGCAGTCATTTCTGACCCTTCCTTCTTTCTGCCTTAATCTCTGTGCTGCCTAGAGCATGGGGATGGGATCCATTTCCTAGCAGGAAACTGGTTTTGTCCTAAATAACATTTCACGAAGACAGTTTTTTGATCAAGTCCCATCCCACCAGTTGCCATACTTTTAAATAACCTCCCTTGAAAGCATAAGGCTAACATTTTGGTCAAATGGGGCTTTATGTGAATAGGGCTTGCCATGAAAGCTACTTTCTGATTTTGCTAAAGTGCATTGCTTTTCTTTGTCTTAAGATATTTTATTTCAAAAACTCATTGAATCATATAGCTGCAAAGACCATTAAAGTTTAAATAGTCTAATTTATACATGGGATAGATGGGGAAATACATCCAGAGAAGGGGCTCGTCTATAGTTATACGACAGATCAGAGGCAGGCAGGCAGGAACTAGAAGCCAGATCACCTGGCTTCCAGGTCAGTGCTCTTTCCAGTCTGTTCTGCACCCCTGAAAATGGGGCATGACCCGGAGCTTCGTTGACCTCAGGAGCCCTTGTCCCAAATGCCCCAGCCTATACCTGTGATTGGTCTCACCCAGGGCCACTTCTTTCTGTGCTGTAAAATTGGCCTTGTATTCGAATGCATGTCAGAAAATATTTTCTTCTCCAAGGAACAGCAGCTCATCAGAACTGAAAGCCAGTGACACTAAGACATATTAAATATGCGCATCAGTTTCTTACTGCCTTGTGTTCAGACTAGCCCTGATCACTTTGTAGGAGGCAAAGGAGGCAAAGCCTCGACCTCTCCCCACAGAGATGCGGGGCTGAATCAGGTAGTGAAGGGCTGAATCAGGTAGTGAAGCCTCTCAGTAGGCTAGAAATTCAGAAGGGACAGAGCTTAGCCCTGGAGAAGTGAAGGAGGTTTTCCTGCATTGGGGACCGGGGCTTGAAAGATTAGCAGGCTTAAGAAGGCATAAGGGAAGGCACTCATCCCTGGGTGGGGGAGAGGCATGAGCAGAGACGTGGGTGGGGGAAAGAAGGCAAAGGAAGTAACAGTTTCTGGTTGTCTGCTGTCCTTCTGACGTTTGACTCATGTTATCTCACTGAATCCTCAAAACAGCTCTATGAATTAGGTGGTGATCTGCCTCTGGTACAGCTGAGAAAAGTACGGTTCAGAGAGGTAAAGTGACTAGCCCAAGACACCCAGGTAGTAGGTGGAAGGGCCAGGATTCACACAGGGCTGGAGACTCCAGAGCCCATCCTCTTTCTGTTACCTACCACATACTGGAAGTAGGAGGAAATGAGTGAGTTTGGGGACATCATTGAGTGATGGACATAGTACGATTAGCAGGTTGAATGGAAACATGATTCTAGAGGACCTTTAATGCCGCCTGAGGAGGTTGGATTTGAGGTGACAGGAAACAGGGAGCCATTCAGGATTCCAGAGGGTTAACATAAAAACACAGAGTTGAAAGGCTGCAGAAGTCATCTAGTCAGAGAAGGAAAGCTATGTTTTAGGGAATGAATCTGGCAGTGTTTACAGCGTGGGTTGGAGCGGGCAGGGACTGGAGGCAGGAAGGCCAGCCCGTGGCTTTTCTCCAGGTTCCCTGACTGCAGTGTGAACTGCAGTGGGTGCTGGCCAGGGCAGTGGCCGGGCAGGTACAGAGGAAGGCTGAAGAGGAAAGCCATCTGAATACTGATCTGCTTTGTTTCCACCCCCATTAGCACCACCGTGACACTGGTGGCAGCAGGAAGGCCGGGAGAGCGTGGGCTGCAGGGTCATAGGATTTGATTCCAGAATGTACTGATAGTATGTCTTAGGAAAACTAATGAGTCCTTCTGAATCTCTGTTCCTGTCTGTAAAGTAGGAATAATTATTTCTACCTATTTCCATCTCTTAAGGTCATGATGAGGATTAACTAAACTGAGAGTACAATACCTAGTTCACTATAGGTACGCAAAAAATATTAGTGTCCCCTGTCTCTTGTAGAACATTGGCTAAGATAACTGCCATTTCTCTTTTAAGAACAGTAAATTAAACGGTTGTAGGAAAGCAAGGCTCAGGTTAGAAAAGAGCAGAGATCTTTGGAAAACTGAAGTTGTCCTCCATCTCCAAGGCTTTCTGATTCTGCATTTAACGTAACTCACACCCCTTGTTTCCCCCTATCTCAGGAAGCTTGCGTGGGTAGCCCCAGAGAGTCCTCCAGGGAGGTGACTTGGGGTCCAGCAGGGAGCAGCAGGGAACTTGTCCCCAGTAGGCCTGATCTGGCACACAGACTGCCCACCTGCAGTTCAGATTGCAGAGAAAAGGCCAGACTTGACCTTGGGTCTGTGTTGCCCAGCCAGCCCCAGGCAGCACATCTCACTCCAGGGTTACTTATCTTCCTGAGTCCTATGAACAGATTTATAGCACCAGAGTTTGCAGCACAGGAAGGCCAGGTGGATCTGGTTATCTGATATCGTGCCTGCAGAGGTCTGAATGATCTTTTGAGCTAAAGGAAGTGAAGTTAGATAAGGCAGGTAGATTGGTTACTTGCTGACATTGGTGGGTGGGCTGTGTTAGTGTCGCTGGCTGACCTGTCTGCCCGTCTGTGCGTGCCCACCTTGCTTTCCAGGCCAACCTTCGGTAGAAAGATCTCCAAACATGGGTCCTGCTGGTCTGCCATCAGTCTGGGTGTGCGTGCCGTCTCTCAGACTAGACTGTCCTGAGATGCCTCCCGACCATACGAGGTCAATGACCTACAGTCTTTCTGAAGACAGGGACCTTGGCAGGGACTTTCCATTCCCCTCAGAAAGTTTACCTCATCAGTGGCTTCCTCTCCTCCATCCCCACAGAGGCCATTTCCACCCTCCATAGACTCAGCAGAAACACAACATAAATAGCAATGTCAAAGTCAAAATTTCATTTTTTTAATGATTAATGTTAGCAAATGGTCTTCAAGTTGTTAAAAGAGCCAGAAAGGGGGGAAAAAAATCTCAAACCTCATCGCCAGATCATTCTGGGACTTTTGCATTTAATGACTCTGCACTGAAACTTTCTGAGTGCTTCCCTTACAAAGAGCATAAGATTGTGTTTTGTTCTGTGTGCCGTCAGATCAGACCAGAGACACAGTGGTTGTGCTTAATTTGTTAAAATCATAGGTGTTCTCAGCCAGAAGGAATTTAGCTGAAATCCAACTCTCCCAGTTCAGTTCACGGGAAACTGAAGCCAGAGACAGAAAGGACTTGCACAGACACACTCCGTTAGTGGCAGAGCCTGGACGGTTTCCCTCCTCACTCCACCTGCTGTGGTTGTCACACCTAGGAATTACCTAGGAAGCTTTAAACCATCCTGACAACGAGGCCCCACCCAGATGAAATCAATCCACTCTGCAAGTTCAGAGTTGAGTGACTTTCAGCTGTACCTTTCTCAACCTGGTTTTTCCACCTGAAATGAAAATAGTGTCCCAACGCCTTCCTTCCAGGGTTGCTGCGAAGATTTTGAGGTAGTGGATATAAAGCCGTAGAGAAGGCCTGGCACGTTACAGGTATTCAGTAAATGATTAGTTCCCTTAAAGAAAGTTAATTAGTGTTCATGGAACAGATCCCTTGCAGTCGTGCAGCAGTGTCTTTTAAAGGACAAGAAAAATTTCCAGCTCCCATCCTGTCCGACTAAACAGGTGCTTGCTTGTGTTCTTATCCCTTTCAGGTCCATCTGGGAAGCGGGATTTGGGTTGATGAGGAGAAATGGCACCAGCTACAAGTAACCCAAGGAGATTCCAAATACACAAAGAACTTGGCAGTCATGATTTGGGGAACAGATGTTCTGAAGAACAGAAGCGTCACAGGAGTTGCCACAAAAAAAAAGAAAGATGCAGTCCCTAAGCCACCCCTCTCGCCTCACAAACTAAGCATCGTCAGAGGTGGGTCCCGCACTGGAAACGCAGTGGCCGAGGCACCGCCCTTTACTCTGTCAGGAATGTGTCGGGCACATTTCAGTTCAACAGACACCTACTGAAGCTTCTCCATGCCAGGCCCCGGGCTGGGCATGGGGACGCAGGAGCAGATGTGGACCTGGTCCCAGAAGAGCTCACATTTAACAGGGCAAATGAGCTGTGGACACAAGTACAGTTCAAGGAGCTAGCATGCGAGAGGGACAGAGGGGGGTTCTCAGGAGGGGAGGAAACCCCTAGCCAGAAAATCAGGGAAGGGTTCCTGGGAAGGGGGTCACTGGATTGGGCCTTGAAGGATCCATCAGACATGGAGACACAGATGTGTAAAGAGAGGTACTCGGGAGGCAGAAGCATCTGGAGCAAAGGTGTCGGGTTGGGAAAGGAGTGCTGCTGTGTAGACAGCCTGAAGGTGGAGGCTAGGGGACCAGTTCTGGGGGGTCCTAGCATCGTGCCTGGAGCACTTAGTGAGGTGAAGACCAGCTGAGGGTCACTGGATTCAGCTGCTTTTCTGGGGTTTGGGAGGGGTTGGAGGGAAGGCAGAGAGACAGGGAGTCGTTTGTAAAGATAGGGCACTGGCCTGGACTCTGATTTTCCTTCCCTCCTGCCTTCCTTTCTTCCTTCCTCCCCTCTCTTCCCTCTTCCTTCTTTCTTTCCTCTGTCTCTCCCACCCACTCTCCATCCATTCACGAAGCCCTTATTCTTTGCCAGGCTCTCTACTGGGTATGGAGGACACAGGGGGATAAGACACAGTCTCCATCTGCAAGGTGCTTACAGTCACACGGGGAAGATGAACACGAGAACAGCTAGTTACGGTACAGATAATACAAATTATGGAGACAGGCAGGAAAGTACATGGGAGCAGAGAGAATATATTAATTGCTAATTATTCTGAGCGATCACTACGTTTCAGGTTCTGTTTTTTCTATGATTCTGTGTTAAAAATTCTTTTACATATATTAACTCATTTAATCTTCATAGCACATAACACTCCTTCTATTGGCTGCCAGTATTATCCCTGTTTTAGTTGCAGAAACTGGACACAGAGATGTGAAGTAACTTGCCCAGATCGCACAGCTTTAGGGGTAGAGCCAGGAGCCCGAGCCAGGAGGGCTGGCTTCAGAAGCTGTGCTCCTAACCACTAGTCTCTTAAGTGTCCAACTGCCATGTTTTGATGAAGAAAGTAAGACTCAGTCCGCATGTACATTTTGAACAGGCCATGTGCCAAGTTCTGGGGCAGACAGCAAGGATGTCCATGAACAAATCAGATCATTTCAGGTACTGATGAAAGGCCGTGAAGCCTCATCGAGCCATACAGTAGCTGTGTTGGCTGGGGTGGGTGGAGAAGACCTGCCTGAGGCCGTGCATTCAAGCTGGGAGCTGGATGTAGGGGTCAGCCCTGTGCAGGTCTGAGGGGTGGTGAAGCAGGCGGGATAAAGAGCGGGTTCAAAGGCCTGCATGCTCAAGGGGTGAAGCAGCCCCGGGGCGCTGCAGAGTCATGAGTGAGGGGACACTGAGATCAGGCCGGTGGGCGAGAGACGGTCTTTTAGGGCCATGAAGGCCACGGTAATCCGCTTGGATTTACCCCACCTGCAGGAGAAAGGTAATGGAGGTCTTCAGTGGGAGTGACTGAATGGGAGGTCAGTTAGGCTGATGCAGTGGTCTCGGGGAGGCATGACGGTGCCATGACTACGGTTACAGCAGTGGAAACAGAGAAAAATGGCCAGATTTAGGGTGTATTTTGGAGGTCGAGGTGTAAGGACACAGAGGGATTAGGTGACCAGCCAGAAGTCCAGCTACAGGGTTTCAGAGCCTGGATTTAAGCCCGCCCCCACTGACTCTGGTCTGCGGCTTGTTCCGTAGCACAGCTGCCCCCGTTGCTGGCCGATTCATGATGCCCTGATTTAGGCAGACGCTTATTTTTAGACGAGCGCAGGTAACCTTTAGTCTGCCCACTGTCTGAAAAGGTGGAGCCTAGTTTGGGAGGTCGCCCTGAGAAAGCGTCCTTCCTGGGGACACAGCCCTGCCTACCTGAGAGGTGGCTGACCTCTGATTCTGTTACACTTGTTGGGCTGTGACTCAGCAGGTCCCAGGTGCCTTCCAGTGACCGGCTGCCCTCCCGTTGTCACGCCGTGGCATAAAATCATCTGCTGTGCGTCTGCCTCAGGCACGGGTCTGACCGTGTCGGACTCACCTCCACGTCTTCCTTGCCTCTCGCACAGGTCCTGGCACACAGTGGGAGCTCAGTCGCCGAGGGCTGAACAAGTGCCACACTGAGACCTGCAAGCTGACCCCCTGACTGACTCTTCACACTGTTTCTTGCGAACTACTTTCCTTCCATGTCGCGGTGTCTTCAGCTGAACACTCACCTCTTACGACAGTTAAGAGGGCTGCTTGGATTGTAGCTTGGAATAGTTATGTTTGAGGTGTGAGAAGAAGTTTCCGTTCTTTGTTGACAAGTGAGCTGCCCCCATGGAGCCGACATGACCTCGTGATGGTCACATCATTGGAGCTCACGATTGTTCAGTGCTTTGCAGCTTCCAGGCCCCGTCCTGTCTGCTCCCAGTGCAGGGTGATGGGGAGTAGAAATTGGAACCAGGTATCGAAAGCCTGGGGTTGAGCCCCAACTCTGCTCTGCTTTAACTTTGAGCTCACCCTGGTTCTCTTATGTTTATTTTTGTTTCCCCAGGCCCAGCGCAGTGCCAGTACCAGGTAGATGCTTGGTGTGTCCATGTGTAAAGGCAGGATTCACAGTCCTTGTCCTGGCTGCCCAGTGGACCTGTAGACATTTGTATGTTCTTTTGACCCCATTCAGATGATGTCATTTGCAGCTAATCTGGTCCCCAATACTAAGGAACATTCTAGAAGAAAATACCTCAGCTGTGTGGCTTGGGGCTATTACAGGCTCACTGTCTTCAGGCCCATAGGCCAGGCCCTCCAAGTTTCCCTCACTGATCCACTCCTCCATTTTCTAAGCCCTTTTTAACCTTCTCTACTCTTCCAGAACATGGTAGTCCACAGCTGTCTCTTTTTCAAAAGATGACCATGTCTCTTCCTTCACAGAGAAAAGAAAAAGAAATCCCACAGCTTCGAACCACCCTATCTACAAACTTCACTGGATCCCCCAGTTCTTCTGCCTCATGTTTCCTTCTCTTATTTGGGACTGGCCGTTCTCTCCAACTGGATCACAGCCCACCTGCCTTCCTAAGTACCTTGTCTCTCCCGCTCAACTGGGTCCTTCCCGGCACCATTTAAATATACTTTGATCACTCATTTCTTACAGAAGCAAACAAAACACTCCCTAGACGTCACTTCCATCACCCAGCTGCCGCCATGTCTCTCCGTTCCTTTTCACATCCAGGTTTCCTGAAAGAGTTGTCTGCATTCACTGCCCGTGTGCACTGGGAACGCCTCTGCCATCTGGCATCGGCTCCCAGCCCTCTGCTTAACTCTGTCCTTGCCAGGCTTCCCCGTGGCTCCGCCTCTACCTCTTCCCCGGCCGTTTGACCTGATCTCTCCTCCTTTACTGAGAAACCCTCCTGCATGCTGAGGTCTCCTCCTGCCTGTGGCTTCGCATCCCCCCTGTGGGCTCCCCTCCCGCTGCCCTCGCCTCTGTCTCCAGCCCGCTTCTCTCTCACTGTGCAACGCTGCCCTCCGCTGCTCTCACTCCCGCCGTCCCCATTGCCCTCGGCGTGCTCATGGCCCTGGGTTGAAATCCACACTCCTGGCGTCTTGGCTGCTGCCTGGTGATCTGGCCTCTGGTGACTCCCCCGGCCTCATCTCACACCACACTTCCCGTTTCCACTGTGCTCTAACCACTGAGGCCTCCTCCCGGCCCCCTCCGGTCCCCACTGCCAGCAGTGCCCTTCCTCTGGTCTGCACATCCTGCCTGCTTGTCATTCAGAGAGACCGTCCCCGACCACCCGGGCTGATGAAGCAGCCCTTCCGTTGCTCTCTGCCGCATCACCCTCCCTCAAGTCCCTGCGGAGCGCTTCTTCTTTGCTTGTTTATTGGCTTGATGGTTGTCTTTTTCCCGCCTCCATTAGAACATCAGATTTATGAGCATCTTGCTCAGGGCCAGCATATAGTCAGTGTTCAATAAATATTTGTTGAATCAGTGACTGATTCCCAAATCTATATTTGACCTCAGTTCACACTTCCACGTTCCCGACCCATACATCCAGGTGCCCACTGGTCACCTCCTCCTGGATGTCCACGTGACACTGGCACATCTGCACCGCTCACTGCTCTCTCCTCTTCCTTCTCCCCAAAGCCTTCTGCCCCTCTGTGTTCCCTGTCTTGATAAATGACACCACCTGCCAGGGACCCAGAGAAGCCTCATTCCTGACTCTTCCACGTGCCCGCTCTCCATCTGTTCTGCCCCAAATACCTTTTAAACCGTCCACTTCTCTCCATACCCATCGCGCCTCACGTAGTCCAGTCCACATCACCTCTCCCCTGCCTTACTCCAGCAGCTGCCAGACTCCTCTCTCCATTGGTAACCAGAGTGATCTTTCAGAAACCCAGTATGATCCTGTTACCACCACCCCGTCACAGCCAGTCCCTGGTGCCCATTATTGAAGGGTAAGCTTCTTAACGTGTCGGAAAAGCGCCTTCATAATCTGGCCCCTGGCTCTAGCTCCAGCTTACTTTTCAGCAACATTCCCCTTGTTCACTAAGTTCTTACCATAATGAACTGCTGTATTCCAACAAGCCTTGTCCCCTCTCACATTAGGGAATTTGTAAATGCTGTTCCTGGCACCTGGAACATAGATCAGACCGCCCACCCGACACGCGTGCTGCTCTGTCTAGCTGCCACTCAACACCCAGGTGTGCTTAGGAGAACCATCCTTCAGGAAGCCTTCCCTGACCTCTCACGGTGGGGGGATCCTTCTGTTGTATGTCCCAGAGTACCCCGTGCCTACCTCTGTTCTCTTCTTTCTGTATCTTTGCCTCACAGGTGCCGGGTCAAGCAACCCTTTAGAGCCCATAACTACTTGCCATGCTGGTGAGTGAGAAGGAAATCGACTTGCCCAAGGTCATACAGCGGGTTAGATCAGAGCTGGGCTGAACTGGGCTTTCAGGCTTCCCATTGTCTCCAGGGCTTTTTTGTCTTACCAAAATACAGTGTTGATTTGTTTTTTCTTTACTAGGCAGGCAGGTTTGAAGCCTGTCTCCCATCGCACCATACACTCCCCATTTTTAGGCTAATTATTTGAGCTCGTCCAGACTGCATTTGACTGGTTCTTCCCATGCAAGCTGTCTGCTGGATTGAGATTGTATTTATTTTGTATGATTTTACCACATTTACTCGCATTTGCCATATCAAAATGACAAAAGCCTTGGTGCTCACAGGGTTGGTGAGGATTTTCTCCTCTCTGTGGTTTTAAAATCACTCCTTACCGTGTAGCAGAGGGATGTGGTGAACGCTGACACTGCTTTAGAAAGACAAAACCAGGAGGGCTGGAGGAGAGTCTCGCTTTAATGACAAGCTCCAGAATGGCAGTTAAACCTTATTAAGGTCAAATGACCTTTTTTTTTTTTTTTTTTTTTTGCGGTACGCGGGCCTCTCACCGCTGCGGCCTCCCCCGCCACGGAGCACAGGCTCCGGACGCGCAGGCCCAGCGGCAATGGCTGACGGGCCCAGCTGCTCCGCGGCATGTGGGATCTTGCTGGACCGGGGCACGAACCCGTGTCCCCTGCATCGGCAGGCGGACTCCCAACCACTGCACCACCTGGGAAGCCTTTTTTTTTTTTTTTTTTTGTGGTACGCGGGCCTCTCACTGTTGTGGCCTCACCCGTTGCGGGGCACGCGCAGGCCCAGCGGCCATGGCTCACGGGCCCAGCCGCTCCGCGGCATGTGGGATCCTCCCGGACCGGGGCACGAACCCACGTCCCCTGCGTCGGCAGGCGGACTCCCAACCACTGCGCCACCCGGGAAGCCCCTCAAGTGACCTTTTGCAGAGTGTCTGACTTTTCAAATGAGCCACGGCGTTGAGTTCTGGTTAATTTTTATAACTTTTTTAATAGGACCCATTAGCAGTTATAAACCTTGTTAATTAAGCAATAATCTCAAATGCTCCCTTGCAGAGGGAGGCATTCCTGGCAGCTGCAGGTGATTAATATCTGGAGTCTAACGAAAGCCTTTTAATCAACCTCAGGGGCCGCTCAGTGCTCTTACCCTCAGGAAACGAGAATGATTGGGATTCTGTGGGCGCCTCTGAAAACCTTCCTCCATCTGTACCTTTCTCTTCCTGCCTTCTCTCCAGCTCATGCCGGGGCCTCTCAGGGCCATCACACCCACTGCCCTGCCCCCTTCTCTCTCCTTTGCCTCTTTACCCACCCTGTTACCTTTCAGAGAACTAGAGACCTAGAGCTGGAAGAATCTTCTTAGATGATTGGATTTGACATCCTGCTTTCAGACAGTAAGACTGAGACCCAGAGAGGTTCCCACTCGAGGTGGCACAGCAACTAGGGTTAGAGCCAGATTCGAACCCCTCAACTTGGAAACAGTCCTCTGCACAGGGTGTCTTCCTCATTTGGTTGAGCTTCCAGCAATGTCACTGCAAGTGTCGGCGTCCCCCTGGCCCTGGGCTGGGGAGGGAACCCCGTGTTCGGGTCTGTAGGTGAGACAGCGTGGTCACAGTTCTATGAGACTGTGATCAGGGCTTTGATAGAGGGAAAACCCAGGCGAGTATGGAAGCACTGAGGGTATAGGCAGAATGGGGTCTCCCGACTCAACCTGGTAGGTTCCAAGCAGGTTGAATCTGGAAGAATGGGTGGGGTTTAGGCAGGTGAAGGATGAGACATGAGACCAGGGTAATCTGTAATCTGGGAGGAGATGAGCAAAGACTGATTTGTGGGATAGCCTGGAGTGGGTCGGGAGATGCAGGTGGAGTCAGCAGAGGTAGGACCTTCTCATCTCATTCCCTGTGGAAAAGCCAACACAAGACAAAGTGCAGATTAGTCAGGTTGGAAGCAGCCAGGAAGTAGTGAAGGTCAGCTAAAAGCTTTCAAAGGCTTCTCTGTGCAAACCCTGATCCGCAGGGAGGAGATGGTGCCCCAAAGAAAGAAGGCATATAGCACATGCACCTGCAGCCTGGACAGCAACAGTGGGCGGGCTGGCCACGTGCCCAGGAAGGGCTCAGAGTGGAGGCCGCAGGGGATCGTGCCTGTACTTACCTCCTCTCTCCAGGCCTCAGCCATGTCCCCTGTGAGTGGAGGGGTTGTAGCACAAGGCAGTCTCCGTGATCCCTCCCCAGTGCTGATGTTCTGCGTCACTAACAGCATTGCCTGCTGTACACTGGCCTGGTACACGAGACTTTGTTTATCCTGCGTGGCAGTTCCTCGAGACCGGGTTGTCACTCCTGTTTTATAGGTGGAAAGGCTCACGTTCAACAAAGTTAAAAATCTTGCCCACGATTACATACCCCAGTGGTACATTCCCCACCTACACCCCTAGTCCCCTTATGTCCAGAATTATTATGTCCCCTCAGGTTTCCCAAGAAAAGCATTCATTCATTTATTCATTCATTCAACATACACTTACTGAATCTTGCCCCTGTGCCAGGCGCTGTGCTAGGCCCTGGGAACGGACAGTGGCATATACATAAAATAACTGTAATAGCCTCAGACGGGGGTAGTGCTCCTTATAGCTTGAAGAAGGCTTGCGAAACGTTTGTTTCACATCCCTCATGGCAGCTTACAAAGGATCATGTGTGGTTTGTTATCCTTGTTTTATGAGGTGAGGAATCTAGGGCAGTGATTCGCCTCAGGTCCCCATGCTAGGAAGTAGGCCAAAGTCCAGCTTCAGTCAGGTCCTGTCTGAGGCTCACTGGTTGCTTCATCACAGCAAACGGCAGAGTCAGTAGAAGTGGCCATCCTCAGCCTCATTAGTAAGCACCTCAGTGAGGTACCACTTCACGCCCGCCAGGTTGTCAGAACCTTAATAGTCTGACCTGGAGTGCTGTTGGAGCTATGGGGCAGGCCGTCCTTGCACACACTGCTGTTAGGGGTTCCAGGCGGCACAGCCATTGTGGAAAACAGTTTCCCAGGTGTCACCTGGTAAAGTGTAGTAGGCACGCACCCTAACGCTGGGCAGTTCCAGCCTAGGCCCGGACTGAGCATTTCCTGCATGTTTGCCCCAAGAGACACGGCTCAGGCTGCCTGTAACTGCAGAACATGGGAAACCATCCAAGTATCCATGGACAATCAAGTGGGTCAGCCGACTGTGGACTAGTCAGACAGTAGGACACTACTCATCAGTGAAAGTGAATGACCTGCAGCTATACCTACACTTCAGCATGGGTGACTCTCAAAACTGGAATGTTGAATGAAAAAAGAAAAGTCAGATGGGTATACAGAGTATGGATACACTTGTAAATAGTTAAAAATGGGAAAAGTAGCAACATGTTATTTAAGGATGTATGCATATGTGTAAACACGAAAAGAAAAGCAAACATTGAGGACAGTGATTACCTCTGGTGAGGATGGTACTGGGGAAGGGCACTTAGGGGCTTCAGCGGGACCAGCAATGCTGTCCTGTTAAGCAGGGGACGTGGACACATGGGTGTTGTATCATTATCTTTAAAGTATAAATTTACAGTGTATATCTACTCTTGTGTTGAAAAATTTAAAATACCGCCATGCCAGATATGTGAGTTGGTACTTTGGAAGTATGTCAGGAGGCATATTTTCCTTTCTCCCCCTTAAAGATATGTACTCGAATGTACCATTAATCCTTGGCCTTCTTGTTTCTTTTCCCTGTCTAGAGTGTTTGTACGACAGAATAGCACAAGAAACTGTGGATGAAACTGAAATTGCACAGAGACTCTCCAAAGTCAACAAGTACATCTGTGAAAAAATCATGGATATCAATAAATCCTGTAAAAATGAAGAACGAAGGGAAGCAAAATATAATTTGCAATAAACTTTGGATTTTTCATAAAGCCTTCTCGTTTTCCTTGTGTGGCATGTGATTTGCGGGTGATGGTGTTGTCCAGATCAGACCCCACCATGCGTGGTGGTGTGTGGGCGGGGAGCCAGTAGGGTTCTGAGGTCAGCGCCTTGTTCTGAACTTGGACTTCCCACTCCAAGAAGGCGGATGGATTTGCTGAGACTCAGGCAGCATCCTGGCGCCAGTGTTGTTCTGGGGATGGTGAAAGCGCTGTCTTTTCGGAGGCGGATAAAATGTCTCTGAGTTACCTATCACTTGGCCAAGAATTTGAGCTGATATTTTTACCATTTAAGGACTTCTATCTTTGTTCCTCTATTTTATTCTATAATAAAGCTTCATTAATTCGTTGCTGTAGACAATCATTAGCCTCATTTATTTAAGGATGGATATTAAGTGTACAGTGGAGGTGACCAGTGTCCTTTGAGGGGCGGAACATTCAGGCTGAAGGAGAGAAAATTCATAAGGGATGTGATTACTGTCTACAGGTCTGAAGGGCTGTCTCGAAGCAGATTACTTTCTCTTACCTCAAAGGACAGATCTAGGACCTGTTACTCAAGGTGATCTGAGATTCAGCTTTCCTGATAATTTGAGTCAATCTTTGTAAAGGAGTGTCAGGGGGTGGTAATGTTAGATGTGGTTCAGGGTAACCTTCAGAAAGTCAGGGGCAACGTCACCTGGTGTCGGTTCGTTCATCCTATCTTGCATCTCAAATGATCCTCCAAGTTGCATAATTTTTATCTCGTTCCGTAGCTGTGTCTCTAAAGTGCCTGGTGCCCAATCAGGCAGACCACATTTGATCGTCCTGTTGATTAACACTTTCCTTGCTGTAATGCCTATGAAGTCAGCGTAGTATGTTGGAAATGGCAAGGGTTTGGGGCTGAGGAGTTTGGATTCCAAACCTGGCTCCACTGCTTGCTTTGGGCTTAGTGTAACCTCTTGAGTTTCAATTTTCTGTTCCTTAAAAAGAAGATAATATCTACTTTGTGGAGTTGCAACGTTGCTATAAGTTATAGAGCACTATATATAAGTGCTCAATAAATGTTGGTAGTCATTGTTTTCTTCATTTCTGGTTATTGGCTTTTAGGCATTGGTTGGAAAACTTTGGCCTCTGGTTTCTCTAATGGTTTATCCACTAAACCATTAGATTACTGGTGGTCTATAAGCAAAAGCTCAGGGTCACTAGGGTGAGTAGTGGAGGTGGCTACCTCTTTGAGGAATTTTATTTTAGTACATAAAATAATTCTTTGTAATCTGAAATATTATATGCTTGCTAAAGGATGTATAGGTATGAACTTCCTTTTATGGTGTTTTCCCAGTTCTCCACAGACTAGTGGTGTGATCTTGGACCAATCACTTAACTTCCCAGAGTCTTTACCAGTACAATGAGGAAAATTATGCATACCTCACAGGCTATGTGGATAATTAAATAATAATAACAATAACAGATACTTAATATGTGCCAGGACTTTTCTGAGTGTTTAACAAAAGTTAGTTCATTAGGTAAGTAAAGTCTGTGACACTTAGTAGTGTTCAGTAAATTCTTGTTATTAAGATGTGTTCATTTTAATGGCAGGGGAGCAGCTTGGGCATGAGTAGTGTGAATGCATGAGAGGCTGGGAAAAAGTATACATGATTTGAACTCATCCCATTTCCTTCCTAAGCACGGCAAAGATAAACACCCAGAGGCTACAAAGACTAATAAGATATGATCCCTGCTTTATAGGTGCTTTTAGGTTGGAAGGGAAAATAGGCAACGAAATACCTGCTTAAAAAGGCTCTGACAGGGCTTCCCTGGTGGCGCAGTGGTTGAGAGTCCCCCTGCCGATGCAGGGGACGCGGGTTCGTGCCCCGGTCCGGGAGGATCCCACATGCCATGGAGCGGCTGGGCCCGTGAGCCGTGGCCGCTGAGCCTGCGCGTCCGGATCCTGTGCTCCGCAACGGGAGAGGCCACAACAGTGAGAGGCCCGCGTACCGCAAAAAAAAAAAAAGGCTATGACGTGAAAGTGCTTCGCGTAATATATGACACATACATCAGGGACAGAACGGGTTGTGAAAGATTGTGGGATCTGATTGTGACTTTACTGCTTCTGGGGAGGTCACTTGACCACTCTGGAGGTCGTTTCTTCTAAAGTGGAGACAGTGATCCTAAGTCAGGGTTATTGTGGAGAGGAGTCCAGGTAATAGCTGGGAAAAGAGCTCCATAAGTCTCAAGGAGCCATGCAGATGGTAGCTGTCCTTAGCTTGCAAGGCAGCATGAAATCAAAAGTAGATGTGACAAGGAAGGACATAAGAGCTGTTTCTGATGGGGAATCGGGGCAGGGGAGGGGGCAGGTGTTTTTACACCCTAGTTAGACTGAGACTTTTTGAGCACCTGTTGTGTACCTGGTGCCCTGTGACTGTTATGTGAGGGCAGGGCCACCATTCTTACACCCACACAAATGAGGAAATGAGCTCAGAAAAGGTTAAGTAACTTCTTGGCCAAGGTCCCAGAGTTGTCACAGTGGAGCTGGGTCAGAATCCAGGTCTGTGCAAAATCTGTCCTTTTACCTCTTCCCTCGAAAACTGAGTGGAATATTATGGTCTGGGCTGAGAATCTAGCCATGTAATCTCAGGGCATATTTCGGAGAGTCCCAACTTAAGTAATCAATCGATGGAAATTGGTGTCGCTAATTCAAGCCATTTGAAAGGATGGGGAATAATAGTACCATTTATGAGAATCCACAGTTTTATTACATTCACATACATACACAAAACTGAAGTTCATTTTGTGTAGTAGGGAGTTTCCCAAACTTGCCCAGTCTTGAGAATGTGCTGAGGTACTTAAAATACAGATTCCTGGGCTTTGGTTTAGGGTGCTGGATTCAGTAGGGCTGGGATAGAGCTGGGAACATGTGTTTTAACACAAGTGCCAGTTTTGAATAACACCAGTCTAGTAGACAGCATTAGAAGTCCTGTTTTAACAAAGGGACAAGAGTGTTTCCTAAGTAGAAAGACATGCTCCTTCTAAAGTGCATGACAATATTTGAAATTGAGACTCAATTTCCTCTTATAAACCTTGTTTAGAGTTACTCTTTCATGCTCACCAGATGCTGTTTAGTTGGACATGATGCAGAAGGTGACTTTCAGTGTAGGTGCCAATGATTTTCCCCTCACTTTTACACTTAGATTCTTTCTTTCACTTCCTCTGACAGGCCAGTGGGTTGTGGAGGACAAGACAGTCAATCCTGGATTGGCAGAGCCTCAAATGATGAGGTTTGGGCCCTGTTTACCGAAGCCCCGGCCACAAGTTCTCTGCGGCCAGACCAAACAGAAAGATGTGGCTTGTTTTCATTTTCTAGCTGAGGAAAGTGTGTTGTTAGTGACTGTCATGTGCCCATGCGTTTCTTAGATGCATTTCTAAATTATGACCATTTTGGGAATTATAAAGAAATGAAAACCACTTTATAGAAATTTTTGGAAAAATAAGGGAAATATTCCAAATGGCACAGCTGCAAGCATTGTGATGTATCTCTTCTAGTCCTTCATTTAACAGCGTAAATGTGTATTTTACATACCTGTGGTCATAGCATATCCTCAGGTTTGCATCCTTCCCTTTCTTTTTAACATATTGCCCTGTTGCTCCATGAAATGTGTAGCCATCAATTCGAACATCCCCCCAGTGAATGGGCATCAGGCTACAGCTGGGTAAACCACCTGGTCGGCTGTGGGGCTAACCCACAGGGCTGCCAGTTCACGGAAGCTCTCTCTGCACGCTTGGGTCCGGCACGTAATTAAAGTGACCCAGGGAGAGTGGATAAATGGCCGCCAGTGTTACAGGTGGTTTTCCTCTCTCTTCTCCTCTCCCCACGCCCACTCGGTCCTCACCTGTGTGTGTGCCTATCCTGTCTCTGACCTGCTCTGACCTCTTACAGTGTGACCTTGGCCTTCAAACCTGCCTTTGGCCCTCCAGACACCCTGTGCTCAACCCACAGCGCACAGTGCTCATGAGCTTTTCCCTGTGCGCTCTGACTAGGTCCAGTCCCGACATTCCAGCTACCCTCGCTCACCTCAGCCCCTACCCTGCCACCCAGCCGGTCCATTGCCCTTCCTTGAATCTGTAGGTCGTTTATAAATTAAACATCTATGAAGATTTTTGTGTGCACAGTTTTTTTTCCCCCCTTTATATTTTCTATCAGTTTCTTAGGTTCGTTTTACCTGGGTCAAAAATAGTACCACTTTTATCATTCTTGATACATATAATGGGCGTGACCGTGTTTTAATTATTTTGCCAACCTAACAGGTGAAAATTGTTACCTCATTATATTTTCTTTAATTACTTCTGAGACTGCACATCTCTCCAGAGTTTGGTTTCTTGTTTACACAAAATAAACGCTTAACCTGTAAGCATTTCCAGCAGAATTCATTTCATTTTCTGTATATAGTTTTCTCTGGACCAATGTGTTTGTTTACCTTGGGCATATTTTTACTTTTACATCTGCAAATAGACATACCAACAGGTCTTTTCATCACTTCTGCTGAAGAGATTAATCAGTTTCTGCCAAACAGCTTCATAGGCTCATGGAACCAAAGGGTCAAAAGTGAGCTTCGAGGTCCTCCATTCAGATCTCCTCTCCACTGAAAGCAAATGCTTTCCAGACCATGCTGGAACTCCTCCAGGCGTGGAGAATTCACCTTCCTGCCCAAGGGCACATCCAATTATTGTCATCACTGAGAAGTTCTTCTGCTGAGCTAAAAATCTACTTCCCTGAGACTTCTGAGGTCACTCAAGTTCTCTCCTCTGAAGTCAGGCAAAATGCTTCTGCTTATAGCCCTTTGCAGAGTTGAAGGTGGCAATCATGTCTCTTCACAGACTAATCAATAGCTCAAATTCTGTTCTGCCATCTCTCACGTGGGAGAGGCAGTGCAGGGAAGAATGAGGACTCTGGATTTAGACAGCCCTGTGTTCAAACCTTGACTGCCACTTACTAGTATGTGACCTTGAAGAAGTTCTCAATCTCTCTTGGCTTTAGTTTTCTCATTTTAAAAGTGGGAATATAATACCTATCTCACAGTGTTGCATATAGAGCTATACAAGAGAACGTGAGTAAAGCACCTAGGCATCCAACATCTCTTAGTTCCCTAATCCTAAGAACTCTGACCATCCTGGTTGCTGTTTTATGGGTGTGCCGCTAGAAGGTAGGGTTCAGGACTGGACGCTGCTCTAGGAAGGGTCTGACCAGTACTAACTAGAGCAGTTGTCATCTCTTGCTCCTGGATGGCATATCTCTATTAGAGTGCCCTAAACTTGAATTAGCATCTTTAGCGATACAACTGTCTCACGTTGAGCTTATGGTCACCAAATACTGCCCTGCTCCCTTTTTTGGCTAACACAATACTTATCCCTTTAGTTCGCTGTGTTGCAAGAGAACGAGCATAGATTTTGATGACAGAGGAACTCACACCAAATTCAAATCCTGACTTCATTATTTATTAGACTAGAGGAAATTGGGCAAGTTCCTAAATCTTCTAGCCCCAGTCACCTTGTCCGTGATGCAGTTGTTAATGTAACCACGCTTACCTCCCGCGGTACCAGACCTACAGCCCTCACTATCCCAGTTGCGGGCTGCAGTAAATGTGGTTGTTTTTGTTCCCTTTTTCTTTCCCTTATTCACTTCAGCAGCTATTTATACCCCCCCTCACCTCAATTGTGTGTTCTTAAATGTATTTCTTAAACAAAATAGCGGATTTTGCATGCATCCCGGTTCCATTTCATCTTATTGGTTTCGGCCCAACATTCCAGCTGGTTGAGATCTTCTTTTCCATTTGTGTTTAAAATACAAAACAAAATTTGAGGAAAGCCAAAGCCGAAAAAGAAATCGAGCCGTAATCCCAAGAACCAAGCCCAACAACACATTCACTCCTGGGAGCCCCTCCTGTCTGTCCAGGGCAGTACCTCTTTGTTCACAGCAGTTGGCCAGCCTCCCGTGATCCTGCCTTGTTCATTTCACATCATGTGGCAAACATTTCCCCCTCTGCTGCCTGGTTTGTGTAGCTGCCATTTCAATGCCCTTCCTGACACCGGGTCATGATTACCTTCTCATCTCCTCACTGTACATTTTACTGTCTCTAGTTTCTTGCTATTAGCGATAATGCCGTCATGATCATTTATAGTTGTTTGTTTCTTAAATTCCCAGGAGTGAGCTAATTAAAGGGCAAGCACATTTTTATAGTCTTTTCCATGTTGTTGTTATATCTATGTTTGTTATATTGCTCTCAAAAAGGTCAAGCCACGTCTCTAGGTAGGTGGACGTGCACGTGCCATTTCCGCACAACTTCACCAGCGTTTGGAATTTTTAAAGAAGTTTGGCAAATTAGTTTTCTCTACAAAAGTACTTTTTCAACTTCTTCCTGTGTGAATTGTCGATTCATATGTTTGCATGTTTGAGATCCTTATGGAATTTTATTCTGTGCTATATTCTTCCTCCCAGTTTTATAGTATAGAAATATGATCTTTTGTATCTTCACCAAGTTACCAATAATAATGGTTAGGTCAGTGAAAAGAAAAGAACCGTGTGGTCCTCCGCTAAAGACCCCACTTTTCTTTACCAGTTACTTTCTCTGAGCTGGATTAGTCTCGTAACTAGGACTCCTCCATCTAGATGTGATCAGGGAAGACCTCTAAGATGTAACATTGGAGCTTACGCCAGAAGGACGAGAATGGCCACGAGGAGATGATTTGTCTGTCGGTCCATCTCCCCCTCCATTCATCTTCAACGAGTTGAATATCTCTAGTCTGTGCCCACCACTCCAACAGGCATTGCTGGTTGGGTCCAACAGGGAGTCACACCTCAAGGGTGGTTCGAAACCCTGTGCTCTTTCCACCATTCCAGAATGCACTCTTTTGGCCATATCCAATCTGGTACCCTGGGCATGTTTCCATTTCAGTAGCTAACGGGGAGAGAGATTCAGTATTCTAGCCTCACCAACATCTGTATGCAGAAGTTCCCCCATGAGTAATTATGGAATCATTCAATCATTTCACAAATATCTGAGTGTCTACTAGGTGTCAGTCACTAGTCTAAATGTCTGAGACATATTAGTAAAGACAAAGACTTTAAACTCTAGTGGGAGTGGAATGAGGTGGGTAGGAAGATAAATGGTAAATGTAATAAATAAGAAAACTGTAGAAAGTGATAAGTGCCATGAAAAAAGGCAAACGTAGGGCAGGGAGGCAGGTTGAGTGTGTGGCGGGGAGAAGCGGAGTGCCCCGGAAGCTGAGATCAGCATGGGGTAGCAAGCCCTGTCCAGGGCCCCCGCCACGGGTGTGGAGGTATCCAAGGAGTGTGAGAAGTATGGGACATTAAATCTGTCCTGTCTACCTGGAGCCTCACTTTTATTCCAAGATGTGCACTCATTCGTGCCTGGGTCGTTAACTATAGAAAACCTATCCTCCCCCGTCTTGAAGACTCAGCTCAAATATTTCCTCTAAGGAACTGATTCCACCTCTTCCCAGAAGGACTCCCTCCCTTCTCTGGTTTTCCAAATCTCCCCCTTTCCTTCCCTGCCGGTCCCAACCTTCCCAGCATCCTAATGCTCAGAGCATTGTGTTGTAATTTCTATATAGTTGTCTCTTTCCCTGAGGCAGTCAGCAACGTGAGAGCAGGACCGCGTGAATTCATCTCTGTACCCCTTTGCGGAGCCCCTACTGTGTGCTAGGTGCAGGAGATACAGATATGGACACTATTTGTTTAATTAACTAGTATTTATCGAGCACTTACTATGTTTTAGGCACTGTCATTATTTTATTTCTCACACAACACTGTGAAGCAGATACTATGACCATCCGCATTTCACAGATGAGGAAACGGACTTAAAGAGGTTGAGTAACTGGCCCGAGACGGCACCACCACGACCAGGAGGATCCGGGACTGGCATGGAAGCCTGAGTGCCTCCAGTGCCTGGCGTCTTTACGACCATGCTTTGTGCTACCTGAGATCGCGCGTGGACACAAACTGTTTCTTCTGTGTGGACCTTCCCGGCCACCTCTGCTCCATGACCTTCTCCTTCTCCTCCCTCCAGGAGGTCTTCAGTGCTCCCTCCACGGTCTGGGTGGGGACGCCTCCCCCTGCTCTGTGGCACCCTCTCCTGCCCTCTGCTGGCCTTGTCAGCCCATATTGTCATTGTGAGTCCATCTTTCTCACTGTGAGCCTTCCAAGGCAGGGCCACTGTGTGTTCCCATCTGAGTCCCGGGCCCAGCACTGAGCCCAGTGCTGAAGAAATTCCCTAGAATCCTGGCCCCTGAAGACCACAGGTGTGGGAAACCAGGGACCGAAGCAGTTCTTTCGGCCTGGGGATTTAAGAACTTGAGGGATGAAGAAAGTCCTTCAGAGGGGGTCATGAGACCCTCCTGGTCTTGTCCTCCCAGGAGAGACTGTCATCAGGTCAAGAAAGGAGGAAAGGGTTTGGCAGAGGTTAAATTTGAGGAATCTGACCTCACACTGCCTGGGTCTCACCCTGGGATCTACCAATTACCAGCCCTGCAACCTTGGGCAAGTTAATTAATTGGTTTGGGCTTCAGTTCCCTCCTCCATAAAATGGAGGGGTTGGTTCCTATGAGCATTAAGTTCATGTCTATAAAGTACTTAGAACTGTACCTGTTACATAGCGAGCACTGTGTAACTGTCTGCTGTCCTTGTGAACAAGGGGCAAGAGGCGGAAGAAGGCAGGTGCTTCAAGGAGTGGAGGTGAAGTTGGTACTGGGGAGGAGGCTGGAGAGGTGGGTAGGAGCAGGGTCCTGGGAGGGCCTTGGTCCCAGGCTGAGGTGCTGGACTCTGAGGATGAAGGACAGCTGCTGAAGGATCATGCTGGCAGCAGTGTGCTGGCAGGTTTGGAGGGAGAGAGAAAAGTCAAGGAGGTTTTTGGAATAACCCAGGTGAGAGATGGTGAGGGTCAGGTGCCCACTCTCCTTCCTCCTTAAGGGTTGCCACTGCCAGGTGGGAACCAGGCTGTGAGACCACCCTGCAGCCGTCCAGATGGGGTGTGCCCAGGACAGCTGGGTCTTCATGCAGCTCCCATGCCCTGAACTCACTCTGTGCAGACCCTTGTGGGGACTCAGCCCGTGGAGGGGCGGCAGACCCAGATCAGGGAGTTGAAACGTGTCAGGAGAGTGGGGGGCAGATTGCAGGGCTGTACTTGTCTCTGTGCCAGGTCTTCCCTAAGCACTTCCTTGGTACCGTGGAAACAGTGTGGGTGTGAAATGAGACGCGGGTTTGAACTTTCCTCCACAGCTTTTCAGTAGCATGACCTTGGCCAAGTTACTCAACCTCTGGGTCCTCAGATTCATCAACTGTGGAACAAGAATAACAGTGTCCACATTTTAGGGCTGTTGCCTAAAGTGCTGCGCACATGGCAGGCACGTAGTAGGTGCTCATTAACAGGTACTATCCTACCTCTCAGAGCAATAGAAGCAAGGAGGGCTGCGCACTCAGCCAGGAGCATCCCGCTCGCCTGGGCTGAGGGTGGGGCCGGCGCTTCCTGTCTATGAGCCTCCGTGTCCTTGGTTATAACACATGCGTGACGGTCCCTGCTCCACCAGACTCTGAAGCTGCCGTGGCCTGGCGGCATCAGCATGGCCAGGGCAGGGCTTGGAAACCACGAAGCACTCCGGGTGTGGAGGTAGATCCCCGTAGACCTCCTGCGCCCCCTGCCTCTCCCTCCTGGGAGGCAGCAAATCTCAGCCTGTGGTACATCCTTTCCTGAAACGGGGGTGGGGGTGGGGGTGGGGAGACTCTGGCCCTGAATGTGAAAAACGCAAGTCACTACTGAGAGGCTGTGAGTGGGGGCAGCAGGGAGGCTGGAGTTCTTCTTCGCAATGGCTCTTTAAATTATTTTCATTTTGCTGACTTGTACACTTTCTGAGCTAAGGAGCTTTGGGAGATGGTTATAGGCCATTTAAGCAGAAAGCCTCATTGGCTCCAGTCTCTTTGGGGGGAGGAAGACATTTAACCCTTTGTAACCCAGCCTGGTGCTGCCTTCCACAGGGCCCAGGAGTGCAGGTGGCCTCTGCAGGGTGGGGCTGCCCTTCAGGGAACCTGGTCCAAGACCAAAGACACCCTCCGCAGATTTCCAGTGTCAGCCAATCAAAGGCACAGATGGAGTAGAAACCCAGCCAGATTTGGAGGTAGCTCCCTGGGTTTCAAATTATGATTCTAAGGTGGCTTGTTTTCTTTCTTTCTCTTTCTCTTTCATTCTTTTCTGTTTTCTTTTGTTTTTAAAATTGAGCGTTCGACCTAGACCTCCTTTTTCAGAGCGAGAAGGGCAGCTGACAGGAGGCTGTGATGCCTCTTCTGTGCACTTTTGTCTGCCCGGGATCAGGGATCTTTCCATTAGCTTTCTTGAGCTCCTCCTGCATGTCAGGATCCACACTGAAGACTTCATATATTTAATCATCGCAACAGGAATATTTGGGAGTTGGTGTTACTGTCTTTATTTCTCCTGGTAAGGACACTGCAGGTCAGAAAGGTTAGAATTTTTGCACAGGGTCACACAGCTGATAAGTAAGAGGGTCAGGATTCAAACCCAGGTCCTTCTGAGACCAAGTCCACTGTTCTTTCATCACAACCTCAGTGCCTTCTAGTAATCAGCACTGACAGAGCCAGCAGGGTGCCAGACCCTGCGCTGTGTGACAAAGAGGAGTGTCCCTCCTCCCCGGCTGGAGTCTAGCCGCGTTCAAGGTTCACCTGCATGTGCAAGGTTTCCTTGTAAAGCAACACAGGATGATAGAAGGTGTGGAAGCAAATGTCCAACGGCAGGATAGTTACACACATTGCGTGCATGTGCATACACACACACACACCACACACACACGTATGTTGACTTTCTTCGTAGACTGAAATACCATACAGCAAAAAGGAACCAGATCTCCATGTATCACATAAATAAACCTCAAAAGCATAATGTGCAGTCCAAAAAGCAAGTGGTGGAATGAAACTTAGAGTTTGGGACTACGTACGTAAAATCCTAAAACATGCAAAAGGATACTATCGGTTTTTTATGGACAGATAGATGTGCAGGCGCAGTGTGAAAACTTGGGCAGGAAGGATACAGCCCAGCTTATCAGGGTTGGGGGACGGGGAAGAGTGCAAAAGAGGCTTCTGTGATGTTTTAACTATTTAAAACAAACAAACAAGACATCCAAAGACAAAAGCAGAAAGCGAAAAGGTTCCATACGTTTCGCCTGGGAGGGTAACGGGAGTGGGGCTCGCGACACACACCTCCGCTTCTGTGTACCTGGAGGGCAGAGCTGGCCTGAAGCTCAGAGTCCTGTGGGGATTGGCATTAACTCCCCCCCCCACAGGCTCTTGGGAGGATTAAACAAGGGCTCAGTCGAAGCATTTTCAACTGTAAAATATTGTAGGAATGTAAACTGATGTCACACACTTCTGTGCTCTCTTCCTGTCTGTCTTCCTGAGTAGATTGTGACTTCCTGGTTTCTGATTCATTTCTTGACCCCAGCCTAAGCTCAGGGAGCACTGCTGGCCGCGGGCCAGGACTCTGGGTCTAACAAGGCTTGCCCGCAGTGCCTTCTCCCTGACCCACAGGCCGTCTGTTCTTGCGAGGACTGTCTGGGCTGAGGGGGAACAGCTCATCCCCAGTGTCCACCCCGCGTGGACACATAAAACTGATCGCTTGGAGCAGTGTCGGGCACTGAAGGAGAGAAAGCTTGCGAAGGGTCCTGTCTTGGGTCCTGTGGGTGAAGGGTGAAGGATGAAGGATGCAGTAGTGAGAGCCCAGCCCGCCCAGGCTCTCACCTCTGGTCCCAGGCAAGCACGCTCTCACCAGCATGGACGGGCTGGGAGCAAAGGCTGTGTAAGTGACCCAGTTAGGGGAACGACCTCCCTGAACTGCATCTCCACAAAACCCTTACTTGATCCTTCCATGGCCCTATGAGACGGTTGCCACCACTCCCACTAGGAAGATGAGGATGCTGAGGCTGGAGTGGTAATAATGGGCAGAGTCAGATTGCAAATCCCAGTCTGGTAAATCCCCAAACCCGTGCTCTTCTCCAAGGACCTCGGTGTCTCCACGGTCTGAAGGCAGAGCTGTGCCCAGAGAATGCACGTATGGCAACAAGATGCAAACCCCGCCCCCTCCCGTAATTCAGTCCACTGGTGGCTGAGGCAGGGACTGGAGTGAGATAATCACGTGTCAGAGCCGACCAGAGTGGCTGCCACTCAGAGGTCCCTTTGTATTTTGAAGCTGCCGTCTCTAATTAGACTTGGCCTTAATTGCAAGATTTCCATACGCCCGTGACTGCGTGCACTCTGTCTGGGGATAAACACGTCCATCAAGCGTGAGGCAAATTGTGGCAGTTGCCTTGGCCCCATCATCCCGTTCGCTTGCTCCACGGCAGTTCCTCTGGGGACGTAGCTCAACCTTCCCCTGCGAAAGTGCTCTGGGGCCCACATTTTAATCAAACGCGTACCTGCCTCTAGGAAGAAGAGTAGGGGCACGACTCAAAAGTGATTACATTTAATAACCAAAAGACCGGAAAAAGACTGCTTTGCAATGCATAATTTCACCAGATATTTATTTGTTTCATCACGTGGCCACGTTCTATATGCTGTATGGGGACATATTATTAAAAATGCCATTTATTTTACCTGCAGCAATAAGGAACTTGCACACCTTCTTTTTTTCCTCCCCACTATGTTAAAAGGCATTTGTGGTTATTAAATTACTCTTGATTAGAGGAATGCCTGTCTCCAAATTTACTCTGAAGCATTTCAATAAAATGGTCTCAAATGTTTATTCACTCATCAAATACTCACCAAAGCCATTGGGGCCAGGTGCTGTGCTGGCACGGGGATAATGAGGTGGGGCAGCAGTGTCCCTCTGCCTCCCAGGAGCTCCTGGGACATTGGACAGGGGAGTGACAGATGCATCCCAAGTCCTGGCACAGGGCCTGGCCCCTGGGGGCTACTCAAGCAGTTTTTAGTCAAGAAATGAATGAATGAATGAGGGGAAGGGTAGAGAGAAAACTCGAGCACCTCAGTGTTACAGAGCTGGGCCTGAAGCCATGTGAGGTACTGTAGGGGCATAAAACAAGGGCTGGTTGACTGTCCTTGCACGTCCTAGAGGAGGTCACTGCTACGCTGACTCTCAGGTGAGAGCTGGGGCCCGGGAGTGGCCTAAGGTGTTCCACGCAGACAGGATTGGGGAGGTAAGGTCTGCAGTCCTGGGCCCGTCTCCCTGCAGACGCCCACATGGCTGCCCCCACTTCCTTCAGATCTTTGCTCCATCTCCCTCATGAGAAGTGTTCTCCTCGACCACCGTCTGGAAGAGCGAGCACATCGCGCCCCACCCCAGGGCACTCTCACGTCTTCTTCTGCCGCTTTTTCTCCCACCCTGATGTATGTGTTTGAATATTGTCCTAAGGTGAGGCGTCACAAGAGCAATGACTGGAAGAGTGCCTAGCATATAATAGGGGCTCAAAGTTGGATAAATGGATGGGGGGGTAAATGAATGAGGGACTGAAAAAGCTTAGTAGTTTCTCAACACCTTAAGAGGTCCAGCTTGGGGTCTGAAGTGCAGGGTCTGAGTGGGGTCTGCTGAGAGACAAGGCTGTGGGGTGATGGGGGGCCAGGGCCCCCGGGCCTGCAGGCCTGACATGCCTGTTTAGTGGGCTGGACTTTGCTTTCAGGCGCAACAGGGAGTCACTGAAGGGTGTTGAGCCCGCGAGTGACGTGGTTAGATTGGTGTTTCAGAAGGACCACCAGGTGGAATTGTAGGTGATGAACGGGCATGGGGGAGACGGAATTTGGGAAAAGAGTTAGGAGGCTGGTCGGATGGTCCCTGCAAGAAATGTGGGGACCAGAGCAAAGCAGTGGTTCCAGGAATGAAGGAATGGGCAGGGAAGGTCAGAATGGAAATATACATTTGGGGTTAAGCCACTGTGATCTGTTGATCGGAGGGGAGGGGGAGATGAGGAAGACTGGGTGATGACTCCCCTGTTTCTGGCTTGCTGAGCAGGTGGACAGTGATGTCCTCCACTGGGAGGGGACTGGGGATTTGTCTTCCCTGGGGCGCTGTGATGGGGCCATGGAGAAATACTTGTTCCAATAGGAAGCCATGGCTGAACATGAATCACATTGTTGAAAAGCACCATCCAAATGTGGGTCTCATGTTTTGGAGAGCTCGCTGAGCCCTAGAAGTGCAGTTGGCAGGATTGTCTTTTGGTGAAGTGATGGCCTGTCTAGTGAGGGGCCCCCCATTCCCTTAAAGGTCTCCATGTAGTAATAGAATGAGCATAGGATTTTAGTTCAGATAAATAGACATGAGTCTCACTTCCATTGTGAACAAGGCTTGGGTGGGGGCCTTTGTTCTCCCTAAGCCTCAGTTTCATCAACTGTAAAATGGGCATAATGATGCTGTCTATCTTGCAGTGTTATAGTGATGATCTAGTTGTGGAAGGGATGCAAGCAAGCTCAGTAAACTGAGAAAGGCCATTCAGTTGGAAGAACCCAGCAAATGCCCCAGAGGAGAGGGGGCGTGGCAGGCAGGCCTAGGCCCAGGACTAAGTGCTGTTGGCAGAGGCAGAGGTGGGAGCAGCTCTGCACCCAGCCTGTTCCACAGGGTCTTCCTCAGAACCTTGAAATTGGTCCCTCCAGCCAGGCTCTGCGGGACCCTTCCAGAGAGGGCTGAGCTTCCCTACACACAGGGGATGCTTGGGGCTCATTCCTTGAAAGGCTTTGCCCCCAGGGAAGCTCCCCGTTCCCCTCAACTTGTGACCCACCAGCCTCTCCTCTCCAGGCACCCTGAGCTGCTCTGTGCGTCCCCTATCCTGCGCTCCGCCCCACTCCTCTCCCGCCCCTCTCCAGCATGAACAAGCTTCCCCACCATCCCAGCTGCTTTGCAGAACGCTCCTCCACGGCCCTCCTGGCTGACGCCTGGCTATTCCCTGAGGACGGCACTCCCCCTTGCACTCTTCCCATCTGTCTCTTCTGGGTCGGCTCCTGGGTCACCTCTCACCTCCGGTGACGTCTCTTCCAGGAAACTCACCGAGTACCAGGTCCATGTATGTAAGCGCGCCTTCCCTGGGTTACCATCTATCGGGACCCTGCTCACATTTGCTGAATTCTATTTGTTTCCATGTCTGTCCCGTCCACCAGACCAAGGCCTTCTCAAGGACAGTGACTGTGTCTTCTTACCACGTGGCCTGTGCCCTGCACAGCGTGGCACAGCAGGAGCGAGCGTCTGCCAAGAGTGCCAACACCCCTGTCTGCTGGAGACGGGGTGCTCACTGCTGTTCCTCCAGAACAAGGGGACACGGCACCCTGACGGTGGCCAGCGGGTCTTTGGTGGGCCCTGGGGGCGGCAGGCCGGGCTGCAGGAAAGACTGCCCCCCAGGGTTTCCTGGGCAGCACCGTCTCTCTCTCGTGTGCGCTCCTCTTTTAACCCCATTCATGGGGGCCACAGCCGCGTAATTGGATTGAGCAGACACTGACAAGGTCAATTTGACAATTTCATTAATCTTTTATTAAACACGGGCCCTGAGCTCCAGCCAGGCTCGTCTGCGTGCCTCCCCGGAACGTGCCTGGCATATTCTCGTCTCATATGCCTCCTCCAGGCTGGATGTGGACAGGGATGCCAACGGCCGCTAGGGGCTTTCTGGGGGCAGATCTGATGCGGGGCAGGGCCCTTAACCGCTCTGACCCGTGGCCGGGGGCGGTGCAGTGGATGCCTGTTAAGAACTGTGCTGAGCGTGCTCAGTGCTCTGCATTATTATTACTCTTGCCGCTACTACTATTAGCAACTCAACAACCTCAAGGGTGGAGATTCAGACCTCATTTTGCTAAGGAGGAAACTGAGTCCCAGAGAGGGCGGGGTTGTGCCCATGGACACAAAAAGCAGCAAAGAGTGGGAGTGGAAATGTTAGGAAAGGGCCGGGTCCTGAGAGCCCCTGTGCCTCCCAGGGCAGTTTTGAGGATTAGAGGCAGCGGTGGATATGATGCGACCCGCCCAGGGCCTGGCACGCAGCACACACTCAACACAGATTTGTCAAGTGAAAGGAAGAAGGACTGCGTATGGGAAGTGTGTGTGAGCTGAAGGCTACTAGAATCTCAGTGAAGGGGGAGGTCACCTCCCTGGGGCAGAAGGGAGTCCTGCAGTGGATTGAGCACTTAGGATTCAGAGAAGCAGGAGGCAGAAGAGGCTCACGGGTGAGGAAGGAGCATAGACAGAGGCCGGGGTGAGTGTGATGGGGACAGAGAGGTGGTCCAGGAAGATGAGGCTGGAGAGCAAGGCGGGGGACCACATCCCAGGACCTGGGGCGCCATGGAAAGTGTTCCAGCAAGGAGTCACGTCATCCAACTCGGGTTTTAGAAACCTCACTCTGGCTTCAATGTGGAACGTTGGAGGAGGATGGACTAGAGACAGAGAGGTCGTTAGGAGGCCGCTCAGGAGTCCAGGCAAGAGGAAACAGAAGCTGTGGGGATGAGGGGGGCAGGGAGGGGCCGGAAACGGATGCCAGATACAGGGCCGTGTGACTTCCGGTGAAGGCACTGCTCGCTTTGGGGCTGGGGAGCTGGGGAGCGCATTCTAGGAGCTCAACACTGGGAGTACCTGTCCCTGGGCTGAGGCGGTGCAGCACTCGCTTGGAGAACCCATCTCTCTGCTTCTGAGCCTGTTAATTAGTGGGGACAGACAGGGTGTCAGATGAGGCCTTCTCGGCACCACGATGCCTGGTACTTATCTCCATGACTGTAAGCTGACAGGTTCCCTTAAATAGCAAAGGTTAACGAGTTTCATGGTAAGACCAGGGATGCTGGCGCCCACAAACTCACACACAGGAACTGACAATGTCCCCAGAGGCACAAGAGGCCATCAGAGTGCTCAGCCAGTTTGCTGTGATGTCACTCAAGGCCTGAACCAGTCTCATCTCCAACATGCAGCCTTTTCTGGAATCTCTGAACATCAAGGCTCTTCTCCTTGGCTGATCTCTGCTCACCCACAAGTCCCCCAGGAGTGCGGCCCCAGCCTTGGCCATCCTCCAGTCAACAGACTCTGTGGATGCCGTCGATGGGCCAGGCCCGTCCTGGGCCCCGGGACCTAGAGGGGTTCACCCACGGTCGGGCCCTGGCGGACCTCCAGTCAAGGGTGAGCAGTGGGGACAGACAGACATACAAGGACAGAGAGTGCCAGGAGTAGAGTGTCCCAAAGAGGAGAGGTGGAAGAACCTGTGTGAGAGATTGTTCATCAGGGAAGCCTTCCCAGAGGCGGTGATGTTTGTGCTGGATTTTAAAGGATGCACAGGTGCTCCATAGGTAGGCCAAGGGGGTGGGGAATTTTGGACATCTCTTGAAGAACTGCCTTATGTCCTAATATTGGTCTGATATCTGGTTATAAGATCCCTAAGGGGGGTGGGAGAACCCAGCCCTAGTCCTTTTTGGATCTTCCCAGGGCAGGGCCGGAAGGTACAAAAGCCTGTTGAATGGGAAGTCTCCTGGGCTCCCTGCCCCCAAGATGAAAGAGTGGAGGGAAAGAAGGGAGCAGGGGATGGAGAGAGAATGAATGGCGGTTCCCCAGGAGGGACCCTTAAACCCCATCTGACCAGGGTCTTCCCTGCTGGGAAACCCTCCACAGCTCCCTGCCACCCCAGGATGAAACCCAGCCTCTTCGCTCAATCAAACCCCTTTGTATCTGGTCTCTGGTGGCTCACCAGCCAGCTTTCTCCCTCATGCTCACCTCCCTCCTCCAAATGCAAGGCCCCACACCTTCATATTGGCCCCAGATAGTTCCCACCTTCAGACCTTTGTCTACCTGCTTCCTCTGCCTGAAGGTCTGTTTTATCCCGTGCATACATTCTCCATGTCCTTGTCCACTGCAGTAAGAAGTCTTCCCCAGGAGAACTTCAGTGCCCAGAGTCTTGTGCAGCCCCTGCTGTTCCTTTCCTCCCACCAACACAGGGAAGTGCTTTTCATCAAGGTTGCATCTGCTGCTTACCTGCTTACTTGGGGCTGTATAGTGAATGAGTAAAGGTGCAGCCTCTCCAGTCAGATCGCCACTGTGGAGACTTCAATCCTGGCTTCACTACCTATGAGCTGTGTGACCTGGGGAGAGTTATTTAACCTCTCCATTCTCTGGTTCCTCACATGTAAGATGGAATAACAATAGGACCCATTTAATGAGGTTGTTACAAGGATTAAATTAGTTAATTGTGCAAGGCTTTGAGAAGACTGCCAGGCAGATAACAAGCGCTCATTATAAGTTAGCCATTGCTATTGATTTTCATTATTATTATTTTATTAAGTTGAAGTATAGTTGATTGACAATGATTCAGGTGTACAGCAAAGTGACTCAGTTATTACATATATATATATATATATATATATATATATATATATATATATATATATATTCTTTTCCAGATACTTTTCCATTATAGGTTATTATAAGATATTGAATATAGTTCCCTGTGCTATACAGTAGGTACTTGCTGTTTATCTATTTTATATGCAGTAGTGTGTAACTGTTAATCCCAACTTCCTAATTAATCCCTCCCCCTCCCATTCTATTGATTTTTTTATTTCAAAAGTAATAAAGTACAATACAAAAACATTGGGGGGAAAATAGCCCAGAGTTAAAAAGAAATATCAACAAATGAAGAGGAAATAGGCAGTCTACCTGGAAAAGAATTCAGAGTAATGATAGTAAAGATGATCCAAAATCTTGGAAATAGAATGGAGAAAATACAAGAAAGGTTTAACAAGGACCTAGAAGAACTAAGCAGCAAATGAACAACGATGAACACCACAATAAATGAAATTAAAAATTCTCTAGAAGGAATCAATAGCAGAATAACTGAGGCAGAAGAACGGATAAGTGACCTGGAAGATAAAATAGTGCAAATAACTACCACAGAGCAGGATAAAGAAAAAAGAATGAAAAGAATTGCAGACAGTCTCAGAGACAGCATTAAACACACCAACATTCGAATTATAGGGGTCCTAAAAGAAGAAGAGAAAAAGGAAGGGACTGAGAAAATATTTGAAGAGATTATACTTGAACACTTCCCTAATATGGGAAAAGAAGTAGTCAATCAAGCCCAGGAAGCACAGAGACTCCCATAAAGGATAAATCCAAGGAGAAACACGCCAAGACACATATTAATCAGAATATCAAAACTTAAATACAATGAAAAAATATTAAAAGCAGCAAGGGGAAAGCAACAAATAACATAAAAGGGAATCCCCATAAGGGTAACAGCTGATCTTTCAGCAGAAACTCTGCAAGCCAGAAGGGAGTAGCAGGACATATCTAAAGTGATGAAAGGGAAAAACCTACAACAAAGATTACTCTACCCAGCAAGGATCTCATTCAGATTCGACGGAGAAATTAAAACTTTACAGACAAGCAAAAGCTAAGAGAATTTAGCACCACCAAACCAGCTTTCCAACAAATGCTAAAAGAACACCTCTAGGCAGGAAACACAAGAGAAGGAAAAGACCTACAATAACAAACCCAAAACAATTAAGAAAATGGTAATAGGAACATAAATATTGATAATTACCATAAATGTAAATGGATTAAATGCTCCAACCAAAAGACATGGGCTGCCTGAATGGATACAAAAATAAGACCCATATATATGCTGCCTACAAGAGACCCACTTCAGACCTAGGGACACATATAGACTGAAAGTGAGGGGATGTTAAAAGATATTCCATGCAAATGGAAATGAGATGAAAGCTGGAGTAGCAATTCTCATATCTGACAAAATAGACTTTAAAGTAAAGACTATTACAATAGATAAAGAAGGACACTACATAATAATCAAAGGATCAATCCAAGAAGAAGATATAACAATTGTAAATATTTATGCACCCAACATAGGAGCACCTCAATACATAAGGCAAATGCTAAAAGCCATAAAAGGGGAAATCGACAGTAACACAATCATAGTAGGGGACTTTAACACCCCACTTTCACCAATGGACAGATCATCCAAAATGAAAATAAAGAAACACAAGCTTTGAATGATACATTAAACAAGATGGACTTAATTGATATTCATAGGACATTCCATCCAAAAACAACAGAATATACTTTCTTCTCAAGTGCTCATGAAAATTCTCCAGGATAGATCATATCTTGGGTCACAAATCAAGCCTTGGTAAATTTAAGAAAATTAAAATAGTATCAAGTATCTTTTCTGACCAAAATGCTATGAGACTAGATATCAATTACAGGAAAAATTCTATAAAAAATACAAACACATGGAGGCTAAACAATACACTACTAAATAACCAAGAGATCACTGAAGAAATCAAAGAGAAAATCAAAAAATACCTAGAAACAAATGACAATGAAAGTACGACCACCCAAACATATGGGATGCAGCAAAAGCAGTTCTAAGAGGGAAGTTTATAGCAATACAATCCTACCTCAAGAAACAAGAAACATCTCAAATAAACAACCTAACCTTACACTTAAAGCAGTTAGGGAAAGAAGAACAAAAAACCCCAAAAATTAGCAGAAGAAAAAGAATCATAAAGATGAGATCAGAAATACATGAAAAAGGAATGATGGAAATGATAGCAAAAGGTCAACAAAACTAAAAGCTGGTTCTTTGAGAAGGTAAACAAAATTGATAAACCATTAGCCAGACTCATCAAGGAAAAAAAGGGAAAAGACTCAAATCAGTAGAATTAGAAATGAAAAAGGAGAAGTAACAACTGGCACTGCAGAAATACAAAGGACCATGAGAGATTACTACAAGCAACTGTATGCCAATAAAATGGACAACCTGGAAGAAATGGACAAATTCTTAGAAAAGCACAACCTTCCGAGACTGAACCAGGAAGAAATAGAAAATATAAACAGACAACTGCAAGCACTGAAATTGAAACTGTGATTAAAAATCTTCCAGCAAACAAAAGCCCAAGACCAGATGGCTTCACAGGCGACTTCTATCAAACACTTAGAGAAGAGCTAACACCTATTCTTCTGAAACTCTTCCAAAATATAGCAGAGGGAGGAACACTCCCAACATCATTCTACGAGGCCACCATTACCCTGATACCAAAACCAGACAAAGATGTCACAAAAAAGGAAAAAAACTACAGGCCAATGTCACTGATGAGCATAGATGCAAAAATCCTCAACAAAATACTAGCAAACAGAATCCAACAGCACATTAAAAGGATCATACACAATGATCAAGTACGGTTTATCCCAGGAATGCAAGGATTCTTCAATATACTTAAATCAACCAATGTGATAAATTATATTAACAAACTGAAGGATAAAAACCATATGATCATCTCAGTAGATGCAGAAAAAGCTTTTGACAAAATTCAACACCCATTTATGATAAAAGACCTTCCAGAAAGTAGGCATAGAGGGAACTTACCTCATCATAATAAAGGCCGTATATGACAAACCCACAGCCAACATCATTCTCAATGGTGTAAAACTGAAACCATTTCCACTAAGATCAGGAAAAAGACAAGGTTGCCTACTCTTACCACTATTATTCAACATAATTTTGGAAGTTTTAGCCACAGCAGTCAGAGAGGAAAAAGAAATAAAAGGAATCCAAATCAGAAAAGTAAAACTGTCACTGTTTGCAGATGACATGATACTATACGTAAAGAATTCTAAAGACGCTACCAGAAAACTACCTGAGCTAATCAATGAATTTGGTAAAGTAGCAAGATCCAAAATTAATGCACAGAAATCTCTTGCATTCCTATACACTAATTTTGAAAAATTTGAAAGAGAAATTAGGAAACACTCCCATTTACCACTGCAACAAAAAGAATAAAATACCTAGGAATAAACCTACCTAAGGAGACCAAAGACCTGTATGCAGAAAATTATAAGACACTGATGAAAGAAATTAGTGATACAAACAGATGGAGAGATATACCAAGTTCTTGGATTGGACGAATCAACGTTGTGAAAATGACTATACTACCCAAAGCAATCTACAGATTCAATGGAATCCCTATCCAACTGCCAATGGCATTTTTCACAGAACTATAACAAAAAATTTCAAAATTTGTATGGAAACACAAAAGACCCTGAATAGCCAAAGGAATCTTGAGAAAGAAAAATGGAGCTGGAGGAATCAGACTCCCTGACTTTAGACTATACTACAAAGCTACAGTAATCAAGAGAGTATGGTGCTGACACAAAAATAGAAATATAGATGAATGGAGCAGGATAGAAAGCCCAGAGATATACCCATGCACCTATGGTCACCTTATTTTTGATAAAGGAGGCAAGAATATACAGTGGAGAAAAGACAGCTTCTTCAATAAGTGGTGCTGGGAAAACTGGACAGCTACATGTAAAAGAATGAAATTAGAACACTCCCTAACACCATACACAAAAATAAACTCAAAATGGATTAAGGACCTAAATGTAAGGCCAGACACTATAAAAGTCTTAGAGGAAAACATAGGCAGAACACTGTATGACATAAATCACAGCAAGATCCTTTCTGACCCACCTCCTAGAGAAATGGAAATAAATACAAAAATAAACAAATGGGACCTAATGAAAACTTAAAAGCTTTTGCACAGCAAAGGAAACCATAAACAAAATGAAAAGAAAACCCTCAGAATGGGAGAAAATATTTGCAAATGAAGCAACTGACAAAGGATTAATCTCCAAAATTTACAAGCAGCTTATGCAGCTCAATATCAAAAAAACAAACAACCCAATCTGAAAATCTGCAGAAGACTTAAATAGACATTTGTCCAAAGAAGATATACAGACTGCCGACAAACACATGAAAGAATGCTCAGCATCACTAATCATTAGAGAAATGCAAATCAAAACTACAGTGAGGTATCACCTCACACTGGTCAGAATGGCCATCATGAAAAAATCTACAAACAATGAATGCTGGAGAGGGTGTGGAGAAAAGGGAACCCTCCTGCACTGTTGGTGGGAATGTAAATTGATACAGCCACTGTAGAGAACAGTGTGGAGGTTCCTTAAAAAACTAAAAATAGAACTACCATACGACCCAGCAATCCCACTACTGGGCATGTACCCTGAGAAAACCATAGTTCAAAAAGAGTCATGTACTGCAATATTCATTGTAGCTCTATTTACAATAGCCAGGACATGGAAGCAACCTAAGTGTCCATCGACAGATGAATGGGTAAAGAAGATGTGGCACATATATACAATGGAAAAAGAAACAAAATTGAATTATTTATAGTGAGGTAGATGGACCTAGAGACTGTCATACAGAGTGAAGTAAGTCAGAAAGAGAAAAACAACTACTGTATGCTAAGACATATATATGGAATCTAAAACAAAAAAAGAGAAAATGGTTCTGAAGGACCTAGGGGCAGGACAGGAATAAAGACACAGACATAGAGAATGTACTTGAGGACATGGGGAGGGGGAAGGGCAAGCTGGGACAAAGTGAGAGAGTGGCATTGACATGTATACCCTACCAAATGTAAAAGAGATAGCTAGTGGGAAGCAGCCGCATAGCACAGGGAGATCAGCTTGATGCTTTGTGACCACCTAGAGGGGTGGGATAGGGAGGGTGGGAGGGAGGGAGACACAAGAGGGAAGAGATATGGGGACATATGTATATGTATAGTTGATTCACTTTGTTATACAGCAGAAACTAACATACCATTGTAAAGCAATTATACTCCAATAAAGACGTTTAAAAAAATAAGAAAGAAATACCACCACCACTCAAATAACTGTTAGATTTGTATATATCTTTCCAGTTTTCTATTCAATGTGTTTGTTGTTGTAGGTCTGTTATACATACACCCACAAAAGATATACACACAAATTGACACCCTCTTTTGTAGCTCATTTTCCTCACTTTCCAGTTTATACTAATGCTCTGGTGAGTAGGCATATTTTCAATCTGTCTTTGCAGACACACTTCCTTGCTCAGAGTCTAGTACAGAGCAGGCATTTCACGGAACTTTGTGGAAGGAAAGGAAGAGGAAGAGCGGACAGTCAGGCAGGTTCTGGACTGTGGCTTGTGGCTGCTTCCAGAGTCGGACACAGCATAGCAGTTGTCACCCCGTCCTCCCCTCATCTTAGTGACAGAGACCCTGAGGGGAAGGGGCTTCCCTGAGCTCACTCAGCAAGTCAGTGGGAGGAAGATTAGGGCCAGGCTGGGGCCTTTTTCTTCAAGCGACATGGTACCACTCTTCCCTTCTTTCCCCCTAGAGTCCTCCTGGCCTCAGTTCAGGTCCAAAGCGTATCCTGGGCAGGGACAGCCCTCTTTGCTCTGGTCCTGCTGGGCTTTGTGGCCTCCTCTGGGCCAAGTTTGCTGGAAAGGCTGGAGCAGCCATCCCCAGATTGGGTCCCAGGAAGGAGGCTGAGGGAAGGCGAGGGGGTGGCCAGTGGAGGAAAGTTGCCAGGTATTCCTGTGTCCCCAGGTGGTGGCAGATGACCTCTCAGAGAAGCGAGTGTTTTGGAGACTCATCTTGCTAAAAGAAGGGACTGACCTTTAGGTTCAGCGTTTCCAATCTGTCCCACACTCAGTGGCCCAGATATTTTCCTGGAAAAGAGGTTCTAAGCATGGCCTCTCCAGACCTCAGGGACCCCACTGCTGGCAGAATGAAGTGTCCTCTTGTCGTCTTCTGGGACCCTCCCCGCTAGCCCTCCCAATCATTGCTAGGTTACTCCCACCGTGCCTCTGCGTCTTTGTGCTGTGATGTCCTTGCCTTGTCTCAGAACCGTTGTGGCTTCCCAAGGCCTGTCTTCTCCTCTCCCCCGGAGCAGCCGGTCCCTCTGCAGGGCTCCTGCAGCCCTTGGTTCACCACCAACCTCTGCGCAGCACCCACAAAGCCCCCCACCGCCAGCACCCAGCAGTGCTCGCATCACCCCGCTGGTGGGTGTTATCCCACCCAGCCACAGGAGAGGCGGCTGGGCGGAGGGCGATGACACAGGCAATGCCCGGGTGTGAGTGAGGTTCGTGAAACTCGGGCAGTTTTCCCACAGGAGGTGACTTTCGAGCAGACTGTGATCTTTATCCAGGACCCTGGAAAATCCTGGGTTACCTTGGAAAATCCCTTCACCTCTCTCTGAGCCTCAGTCTCCACATCTGAAAACTGGCAACAACACTGCCCTCGTCCCAGGGTTAAAAGGAGCAAACCTGTAGGAGATGCTCAACACGTAGACCAGGCCCTGCCAATGCTCTTTCCCTGCCCCGCCTTCTTCCCTTCGGAGAACAGCACTCTCAGGGCAACAGAGTAAAATATTTACAGGGGCCAAAACGTGACCCCAGACTCAGAGGGGAACAACAGAAATCGCCCCCTGCTGGACAGGGTGGACATGTAGGGACCCACGGCCCTCACGTGAATACCAGCTGGGGTCTCCCTGCCAGACTCTGGTGTAAGCCCCCCGCACAGCAGTGCCCGTGGGCAGCTGCAGGGAAACTCCCCACTTCCAGCTCATGGAGCCTGGACCTCCGCGATGATGATGAGGGACTTAACAGTGAGAAGCACACCCAGCACCCAGGAGTTTCTGCCGAGGAAGATTAGTCTTTGTCACCTGCTGTTGTATAATGAAAGCGGCTCTTGCAGCAGAGCGCTGGGATGCCCACCAGCAGCCCTGCAAACGCTCTCTGAACGATGATGCCCAAGGCTGGGGCGATGGGCCCCAGCACACGGCAGAGTCTCGGCAGAGGCCCCTCCCCGTCCCTTGGCAACGCGGGTCCAGCTGAAGTTCCCCACACCTGCCTGTTGCTGCTCAGCTGCTTCTTGCTGGGCTGGAAGCCACGTCTTTAGGCAGGTTCAGGGCAGGAAGGGGAGCTGGGGAGCTGGCTGCTCTCTCGGCCGGGCTGCTTCACTCAAGGACGGCCTCAGCAGTGTGACCAGATGGCCTACACTGTTCCCTGCAAGTGAACGTTCCAGATGGCTGACGCTGACCGTCTGGAGCGTGGCCACCTTGGATACAGTCCCCACCGTGCTTTCCTGCGGCTGCCGAGGGGAGCAAGGACTCTGAGGTGGGAGATCTTGGACACAGTCACTTCATTCATTCACTGATGCTTCCATTTTTTCATTGATACATTCACTCATTTAACCAATATGTATGGGGTTTCCACAACGTTCCTGGCCTGTTCTGAGTAGTGGGTATTTAAAAGAGAGTATAAGAGTTGACAGCCCTGTCCTTGTGGGGCTTATATTGTAATAGAGGGACGAGACAGAAAAACAGACCGACAAATAGATGGTAGGTTGTGATCAGTGCTTTGAAGGAAAGGAAAGTAGGGTACAGGATCCATGGTGGAAGGATGCTCTTTTGGAAAGGGGATCAGGGAACTCCTCTCTAAGAAGACGGCATCCGAGCAGACACCTGAGGAAGTGAGAAAGCCATCCACGGGGGCATCTTCGAGGCCAGCGCTGGATCTAGCCGTGGGCTCTATGAGTACAGACGCCCCAAGGCAGGAGGAGCTCAAGGCTTAGGTGTCCCAGAAGAAGCAGGGAGGCCGGGGATGCCTGAAGAGGGCCACCCTGGGGTTCACCCTCTGCTTCCATCTCTTCCCCATGCCGACCCCCAAGTCTAAACAAAGCCAGGCCTGGTCTCCTACTCCACCTGGGGCCTGCTTTCTCCTTCCACAGGAAGAACTCGCTTCACACAAATAGCACTTTACAGTTTACAAAGCCGTCTCACTACCTTGACCCCATTTAATCATCATACGGACCTGTAAGGTAGATCTTATCATCCCCATTTTCCAGATGGGGACATGCAGGCTCAGAGAGGCTACGTGGTCTGTCCAGGTTCACACAGCCAGGGAGTGGCTTAGCTACTATTCAGATCCATCCCCAGCGTCTGACTCGTGTCCTGAGCCATTGAGCCCCTGGAGCCCCCCCTGCTTGGACTCCTCAGGCACAAGTGTCTGCTTGGCGGACAGCCTCCCAGCCACCTGCGGGGAAGGCCAGAGCCTAGCAGAGCGCGAGCTCCGCGTGGATGGGGGCCGAGGCAGCCCGAGCAGCAAGTGGGCTTTGTGGCTGCTTGAGGAGATCCAGAACGGGGCCGGGGGTGCAGGGGAAAGATGGGGGGGGGTCAGGCTTTCTTCTGCGAAAGTTCAGTCAAACCTGGGAAATGCTCCCCCTTACTGGGCTCCAAGCTTCAAGAGGAAAAGAAATATGAAGAAGCAAGAGTGAAGATCGTGCCGGAGGGTCTGCAGACCAGGCCTGCAGTGCATGGCCTTCACTTCCTCCCCACCCCTGAGGGCTGTCACGTGCCGCATCCCCCAGGGAGGCCGGAATGCACCCTTGGCTGTGTGTGCGAAAGGGGAGGGGGCATGTTGGCTGGCAGAGTAGTCTCTGTCCCAAGGCTGTTGCCAGACGAGGGGTCTGTGTGTACTTACCCCCTCCACAGGGGAGGGAGGCAAGAACGCTGAACAGATCCCAAACAGCACTTGTGAGAATGGCAGAAACAAGGGCGCTCTTTTACCAGGAGCAGAGCAAACCCAGCTCCCCGGATGCGGGCAGAGCTCTCTGGGGAGTACAGTGTCTCTTGAGTGTCCCAGAGCTCATTCCGGGAACCACCCAGGATCACAGAGGAAAACTGTGATGGGACGAGCACCTGAACTCTGGTCCTCACCTCTGTCTCCCCAAGTAGGCTGAGAACTCCTTGGATACAGAGACTGACAGATTTGGGGTTCCCTGAGTCCAGCATGTGCAAGCCCAAGGGTGCAGGGGTGGGGGGCACAAAGAACATGGATTTTTTTTTTTTTTGCGGTACACGGGCCTCTCACTGTCGTGGCCTCTCCCGTTGCGGAGCACAGGCTCCGGACGCGCAGGCTCAGCGGCCATGGCTCATGGGCCCAGCCGCTCCGCGGCATGTGGGATCTTCCCGGACCGGGGCACGAACCCGTGTTCCCTGCATCGGCAGGCAGACTCTCAACCACTGCGCCACCAGGGAAGCCCAAGAACATGGATTTTTGAATCAAACAAACCTGAGTTCAACTCCCATTTCCCCACTTGAAAGCCACGTGATCTCAGGATTGTGACTTAATCTCTATAACCTCAATGTCCTCACCTATAAAATGGGTATAATCCATCTCATGGGGTTGTTGTGAACGTTTAAGAGAGAATCTTTGTGAATTGTCTGGTGCAGTACCTGGCGCACAGCCAGTATTCAAATACCGTTTTCTCTTTTCCTTCTCCTTCCCACTACCAAGGGTCAACGGTGCCTGATCTGCAGACCAGAGCTGGCACCAGAAGGAACAATGTAATTCTGACACTCTGAGTGGTGGACAAGAGGGGAGGCTGACTTGGCAAAGGGCCACCTAGTGCTTCCCCAACATTGGGGTGTCCCAGGAGCAGCAGGGTTAGGCATCGGGACCACTCCGCCTTCCATGCTCACCGCACGGGCCCTGAGGGAGCCTGGCCATGACCGACTGCTCAGGGTTCCACACTGGCCACTGGAAGCGACCATGCAGTTGGGGGTGGGCCTTGGAGGTCACCTCTGCTTTCCCACTCAACTGAGCCCAGCAGAGAAGGACTGTGTCCTCTGCCCATCTGTCTCCTTCTAGCCGTGGTATCGGCTGTTTTCCCTGCCTAGTGGCCTCAGGAGAGGAGCTTTCCAGGGGTGTGTAAGTTAATGGTTTTCAGGAGTGTGGGAGAAGAACCCCCAAGTCTGAGGACTTGGAGATGGGAGGCATGCCGGGGCTCCGGGTCGTGCCGGCCCCGTGCTCCTCTCCTGGGCTTCCTCCTGACTCTGCGTCAGTGCCCCGAGGCCAGGAAAGTTACCCGAGGACCAGCCGTAGGGCTCCAGCGTAGAGGTCCACCCAGAAGATTTGGGACAAGTCGCCAAGCCTCTCTGTGCTTTCATTTTCTCCTTTTTCTCAAACGAAGCAAATACTCAGTTGCCCCTTGTCAAATGGCTAAGTTAAGAATAATAGTTCTGTGACTATTTTCTATGTATATATTAGAAATTTAGAGCTGATGAAGCACTTTTGCATTATTTGATACCCACGACTTTTTATGGATCATCTTGTGGCCCTGCAGTATCCCCTGGGGTGGGTATTTTCAGCCCGAGTTTGCACCGAGAACACAGGCTCAGAGCCCACCGGCACGTCTGCGGTCATGCCGTAGGCTCGTGGCAGTCAGGATTGGAATCCAGGCCTGGCTGGCAGAAACCCCATGATCTTCCCACTCCTTCCCTGGGAGGCTGCTGCTTGATGAAAGCACAAAAGAATATCAGGAAGGAAGCCAAGCCTGGGCCCACGTCTGTCCCTCTCCTTGCCGCCACCGAGCGAAGTGCCCATGCAGACACCCTGTGATATGTTTGTGTCCCAGTGATGGTGTGAGGGGTTACGGGCGGCACCGGGTGCTGACAAAGGAGGTGAGAACTCTCTGCTCCTGCACTCATTCATTCGACAAGCATCATCCCAGTCCCCACCGTGTGTCTGTGCTGGACCTCCACGTGGGACTCTCAACTGTAACACGAGCAAGGGTGTGCTGCCCCTGGGGCCTGGGGTGGGACAAACGTGCACACCTCTCTGTCTCCATCACTCGCTTTACTGTACTGCGATTTCTCTGGTGTGTCCTCAGGGGCAGAAAAAAAAATGCCACCTCTTTCCTTCATGTGTCATTTAGATGTGTTAGTTTTATAATGTGAGGCTGCAGCTAGTGTAGGCTATTAAGGTACGGAACACCGTTTGGACCTGTGCTGAGGATTAAACCCCCTCTGCTCTGTGTGTGTTGGGGGGTGGGAAGTCAATTCCTGGAATTGCAGAGATCTGAGTTCGAAACCAGATTCGACCGTGAAAATGGTTCAGTGAACATTTTGGGGGTCCCTACTGTGTGCCCAGCCCTGGCCGTGGTGCTGGAAGTACAAAAGGAATCTGAACCTCTTCCCTAAAGGAGCTTACAGTCTGGTCAAGTGGCTTTGCGTGTACGTGCACAAGTGCGTGCCTGAGTCACACGTGTCGGGATAGAGGAGTGTGCGGGGGCTCTGAGGAGGGAGGGAGGCCCGAGTCTTCTCCAATGGAGATTATGATCAGGAAGGCTTCACGGAGGAGGTGACTCTTCTGCTGAGGCTTAAAACAAGAGTTCAGCAGACATTCAGGGCACGCGGGCATGCCTGGAAGAGGGAGCTGTGTGGTCAAAAACAGACGCGCATCCTTCACTTAACACACCAGGGGGATGTCAAGGAATTTGAAATAGGCTGACTTGGGAGGAGCAGAGGGGTGAACGCGGTGTGTTCTTCTGTAGAGAAGGCTGCGTGGCAAGGTGCAGAAGACAGACCATTGAGGATGAGTGCCGGCTTCATCCTGCACTTTGGGAAAGCTGCCTCACCTCTCTGCACCCCTGTTTCTCAACCTGTAAAATGAAATCATGATCTTTACCTCACACGTTAGAATTAAAGGAGGTAATGATTGTAACGTGCACACAGCAGGTGCCTCTCAGACCAGAAAATGTGTTTGAGAGTGTGGGCTTGGGCCGGGTCTGAGTTCAGAAGGGCCTGGATGTTGAGGAAATCACCCCCAGCAAGCAGGTGGGAGTAAAGATATGACAGGCAGGTGGAGTCAGGCTTCCTGGCATCCCAGAAAGTGAGTCCAGAGCACAGGCTGGCTGGTCTGGACTCCGGGCTCAGGCTGAGTGGGCCCCCGCCTTCCCTGCCCTGAGGCACCACCAACTGATTCTCAGGGATGGAGAGCTGCAGTAGGTGCTCTGACCCTACGGAGGGTGGGTACAGGCTGGGGCCCACCAGGGACTGTCACCTGGCAGGTGTGGCCCCCTCCTCGGTGAGGTCTCTCCCTGGAGTTTGAAAGTCCTCCCCACTTTGGAGCTGGCAAGGAAGCCAGCTCCACTTGGAGCTCTGCTCACATCTGAGGGCCTCTGCGACCATCAGCTGGGCCCCAGATGCTGCCTGAACAAGTCGGGAAAATGAAACTTATACCATCCCCCCAACTCAGGCCTTAATACTTCTTTAGTCTGGTAGTTTCCATCCAGAGAAGTGTCTCTGGACTTGCTTTGGGCTCCGGGAGGAGAGTTTCCTTGTGTGAAGAATGGGGACAGATATGAGGACAACTTGCTCTATGGGCCATCCTTCCTTTACAAATATAACTTATCCTACGTTGGCCCAGCTCCAACAGTGTCAAGGCCATTTTGCTGAGCTTGACATCCGGCCCGCCACGGCCTCCCTCAGCTGTCCTTCATTCACTTGGCAAATAGATGTTGAGGACTCCACGCAGCACGTTGTGTTCTAGGGGTGAGAGGAGATCTGAAGCCCCTGCCCTTATGGAGCTTCCGTTCTAGTCGTGGAGCAACAAACATATGATGTGGTTACAGGTAGAGCTCAGTGTTTCCAAGGAATGTATAAGCCAAGTAAAGAGAATAGAAATCTAACCAACTAGTTCAACAAACATGTGTTCAGATCCTACCCCGTGCCAGGCCTTGTGCTGGGTCCTGGAACGGATGCTCTCTGGCTGGCCTGCTCTCCCACCAGCCCCCAAACTCCTCTGTGCTTCTGCACAGGTTTCCTTTCTTCCTTTCACACCCCCCCCCACCCCATCCATCCATCTTTCTTTCTTCCTTTCTTCCTTTCCCCATCCATCCAGTCATCAAACCCACCTTGAAATGTAGCGTGCTGAGCATTACATCAGGGGATGGACGCTTTCACACTCACCCTGAAATGGCCTTTGTTCTTCACAGCTGCCTCACATTTTCAAACCCCAGGGAGCCCCACCTGACTCGAGAGGGACCTGGCCCACCTCTGAGTCCATTTATCCCGGTGGCTTCTCCTCCTTACTTTGCTCTTAGGTACATGCTACCTTGTATTAAACTGACATGTGAATGCATATTAGGTATTTGTGTGTGGATAGATAGGCATTCATATGTGTACATACACTTACATATAATAGTGTAATAATGTGCATTTAAGTACATTCCTGTACAAGTGTACTTTGTGCCTGACTGTGTATGTTGGATTTGGTTTTAAAGTTTTTATTTACCTACTTTGAAACATCTGTTCATTTTCTACATCATTAATGTGTTTATGCTATGGTTTTGTAAAAAAAAAAAAAAAAAGTCAGCCCTTGTATTTCTTTACCAGATCTATGATTTTTCTGTTTGTTAATTTATTCATTTTTACCTTTACTACTTCTTTCCTACTGCTTTCCATGGGTTTCTTTTTGTTCTCTTTCCAAATTACATAGTTGCATCAATTATTTTTTCTCAGTCTTTCTTACTTAGTTAAGAATGCATTTGAGTATAAGAATTTCTCTCTGAGCACAGCTTTGGCAGCATTCTATTAGTTTTAGAAATTGTTTTTTTTTTAATTTGCATTATTTTCTAAATATTTTGTAATTGTATTATTTTCTTTTATTCTTTGACATAGTATTTTTATAAAAGTGATTTTAGTTTCCATGTGGCAATTAGTCACAGCTCTTTCTGTTGTTGTTGAAACATTATTACTAATTTCTGGTTTTAGTAGTCATGGTCAGAGAATAAAAAGTGTAAATATTTTTAAAATTTATTTATTGTATTTTTATTTTATTTTTGGCTGCGTTGGGTCTTCATTGCTGCGTGCGGGCTTTTCTCTAGTTGCGGTGAGCGGGGGCCACTCTTCCTTGTGGTGCGTGAGCTTCTCATTGTGGTGGCTTCTCTTGTTGTGGAGCACAGGCTCTAGGCGTGCAGGCTTCAGTAGTTGTGGCACTTGGGTTCAGTAGTTGTGGCTCGCGGGCTCTAGAGCACAGGCTCAGTAGTTATGGCGCATAGGCTTAGTTGCTCCGCGGCATGTGGGATGTTCCCGGACCAGGGCTCGAACCCGTGTCCCCTGCATTGGCAGGCGGATTCTTAACCACTGTGCCACCAAGGAAGCCCAAAAAGTGTAAATATTTATATTATTACTTGGAATTTACCAAATTATCCTATATTGTAGAGTGAAAAATTGTTAAATGTCATTAACTCAACTTCAATGATTATTGTAATTAAAATCTTTTCTCTTTATTTTTTCTTTTCACATTTTTATCTTTCTATTATTCAACACATATAAAATAATATAGGTATATATGTAAGTTATAAAGCATAATTGTATAATGGACACCTGTGAACTCACTGCCCAACTCAAGAATTAGAAGATTACCAATAACTCACATTTATCAATGTCCTATCACTTGGCTTACCCTTAGAGGTAACCACCGTTGACAATTTTGTGTTTATCATTTCCTTGCTTTTTAAATACACTTTTTTTTTCACCTGTGTATGAATGCCTGAAACTAGAAACAACTGAATTGACTATTTCTGTCTGTGCTTGCTATCTAGCCTCCTGCTACAATCTCTGTTGCTTTCTTCTTGGGTTTCCAGTACTTGTTATGAATATTTGGATGTTTTGTTGGTTGCAATAAGCTCACGATTGTTAAATCTTCAATGCAGATTGCCTTTTATCAATTTCATTTGACCAACCTCTTCTTTGTTAAATGGTTCTTGCCTTGAATTCTGCTTTATCATTAACATTATCACCTCTGCTTTCTCTTTGAGTTTGCCTGAAATATGTGGAAGCTTCGTTTTTCAACCTTACTGTGTGATTTTGCCTGAGGTGCAGCAGATGGTAATGTTTAAGAAGTTGTGCTCTGAGAGTGGATTGGGTTTAAATTCCAATTCTACTGTGTATTAGCTGCTCAGCCTGGAGCAGGTTACTCAAGGCTAACAGTATCTCTGCCCCACATGGTTGTTGGGAGGATTGGATTATGCAAGTGAAATACTTAGCACAGTGCAGTACACATGGCGAGTATGCAATAAATGTTTACCGTTTAAATTAGGTTAATCTTGGGACTTCCTTGGTGGTCCAGTCGTTAAGACTTCGCCTCCCGATGCAAGGGGGTGCGGGTTCGGTCCTTGATCGGGGAGCTAAAATCCTACATGCCTTGTGCCCAAAAAACATAAAACAGAAGCAATATTATAACAAATTCAATAAAGACTTTAAAAATGGTCCACATCAAAACAATCTAAAAAAAAGAAAAAAAATAGATTTCTCTCTTGTAAGTTGCACATAATTTAATATTTACATTTTACCTTGAGAATTTTTGTCCTCCAGTAGAATAAAGTGTTTGCAATCATTTCATATGTAGTCTGTTTGACCTTATCTGTCACCCAATCTTACACTTTCATATATAGATATATATTGGGTTGGCCAAAAAGTTCGTTTGGGTTTTTTCTTGTGGAAAAACCTGAATGAACTTTTTGGCCAGCCCAATATTTGCTCTTAATAATGTTTTCTCTATCTCTCTTTATAAATTATATTTTCTTTGTATCTTTTGTATTAATTTAGAAGTTTAAAATCTTCTTTGTAACAATTCTCTAATGCATACCTTAAAATGTGCGACATACACAGTTATGTTTAGATTTCTTTAACTGCCAGTTAAGAACAAAGCAATAATTGTTTACTCCTCTTTATGTAACAGGATCTCATGGGCTTTTCTTTCCCTTGTCATCTTCCTCGCCACTTGATAATTCTCCTTTTCTAATGTCTAGTGCTAAGCTTAGCTGTCAATCTGCTCTCCTTCCTGGATGTTAATACCTTTGCTTTATCCTTGAAGTTTATTTTGCCAAGATCTTGTTCATTCTTTTCATAATATTGCCTAGATCACTGATCTCTTTTGGGTTTTTGACTCAAGGTGATATTGTTTTGTTTTGCTTTTTTTGTTCTAGTTGATTAAAAATTCTTCCTATTATGGTTCTGTCCCCCATGCACATGGTAGGCATTTTAATTGTCTGAGCAGCCTTCTCCTTGCTGGCCATCCAGGAAGACGAGTACAAGATGCATCTTGAATAAGACACTGCCAAAGAGAGCCTGGGTGTGCGGGGTAACTCGCGCCAGCTTCAGGGACGGCCCTTGAAGCCAAATAGCTGGATTCCTGGGGGCCATAGAAGAGGGACTCCATCCGTAACATGCAGGCACTTGGTAGACTCTGCTGCCTGTGAGACTTGAGGGCACTTTCCTAGTGGAGCTTGCGGGGGGCATGGAGGAACTAATAGAATAATGAGAGCGCCTTAGGTTGGGTCACCCCACAAGCAGACCCTAAGACAAGGATTTGAATGCAAGAAATGTTCTGGAAAGTGAGGAAACACCAGGAGGGAGTGGGAATAAGACAGAAAAGGAAAGGAAGCCGACTAAGGGTGTGTAACTGAGAAGGTGACCTCTGTGGGCAACCGAGGCTCAATCCTGCTGGGGACTCTGGGAGACAGTGTAGAATATGCCCTGCAAGCAGAGGGCAAGGGAGCCGGGTAGGGGGGTGGGGACATACCATGAATTCTCTCAGTCCTTGGCTGGGGGCTGCTCTGGGGGAGAGGGAGCCGTAAATCCTTGGCACTTCTGCTCTGCCATGCTCAGGGACAGAGTAGACTGCAGTGGCCAGAGGGAGGCCTTGGGCCAAGGGTGAAAATGCTGGCAGCTGGACGCCAGGTCCAGCGCCATAAAAACGCCTCCCTTTCCATAGGTAAGGTAAAACAAGGGGGATTGGTAGGTAAAACAAGGTGGATTTGGAGGGCACCATGCTGGAAGTCACCACCAGGTGGCAGCACGAGGCATATGTTCCTTCACTCCTCTCCTAATGAGGAGGACCTTGAGTGATGTTTAAGATGAACTCAGGCAGTGGTGAGCTTCCTGGCCCTGCAAGTTAGGGAGTCAAGGCTGGGCAGCTTCACATCCTGCTTGTGAAGAGCAGCTGAGTCCTCTATTGGTGGGTGTGACACCTACAGAGTATGAACCAATTCCCCCAGGGATATAGAGAAATGTCAGCCTCGCTCCTGCCCTCAAGGAGTCTGCAGTCGGCGGAGGAACACAGAAGTGCATACAGACAGGCAATGGATGGGGAGAAGTGCTCGAACCAGAGGAGCACAGAGGCCAAGGGAGCACAGTGAGAGACACCCAGCCCTGCAAGGAGCGTCAGCAAGGGCTTCCCAGGGACAGGGTCTAGCAGAAGGAGGTCAGGGATGTCTGGAGGCGACTAAGGTTTCTCAAGGGCTGCCTGTGGTTCTGTAGCTGGGAGCATGACCCCCTCCCCTTTTTCACTACCCACCAGGGTATATATGTAGCCCACATTTCTATGACTTCTATCAACTCCCCAACTCTCTCACTTTCTCATCCCAGACATGCCTGACCTCCCGTCAGACACGGAAGCCTCTCCCAGGAATATGTCCTGACACAGCTCTCCAAGTAAACAAGCCCTTGGGTGCACTATGGTGTTTCTTCCTCCTTGATGACTACAGGTCTTTTATAAAGGAAAAGACCCTGGGCAAGGAATCTAAGGCCCCTACAGCTAACGCTAAGCCCTATCCTTCCACCGTCCAGCTGTGACCTTGGGCCCATTTCCCATTTTGTACAATAAGGTTGACCTAGAAGCACCTAAGGAAGCTCCTGGTTTTAACATCTAGAACTCATAGATTCTTCGTATGCTAAACTCACCGTGCTGGGTGACCTTGGGGAGGTCGCCAGTTGATACTGTGGAAGAAGGATGCGGATCCTTCCTTGGTCAAAGGAGTTGGCAATTGTAATAGTGCTTTGGAAATTCTGTGCAACCCCTGACCATGTTCACATTAAACTCCTGGGGAGCAAGCGGTGTCAGACTCACCACTGCGTCCGCCACAGCCTTACTGGGCCTCTGGCACGGGGACAGGATGCACAGGAAGAGATGAAAACCGTGTTCTAAGGTGTGCCCAGTTGTCCTGGGGCAGAAGGAGCACCCTTGTTCTGTGGGGCCTCAGAGAGCAGAGCCTGAGCCCAGGTGGGCAGCCTGCAGGAGGCGGGTTTCCACACCTGAAGAGGAGGGCCTTCAGCCCAGGCCCTTTAAGATGAACCCAGGTGCTGGCTCCCTGAGAGTGGGCTTCTCCACTGGCAGTGGTGGGGGACTGGCAGTGGTCCAGGCCAGCTCCTCCCAAACCTGGCTGTGTATGACAATAGCCTTGTTTTGGGGGTTTTTTAAAAAGATTTATTTATTTAATTTATTTTTGGCTGCATCAGGTCTTAGTTGCGGTGCGTGGGCTCTTCATTGCGGTGCGCGGGCTTCTCTCTCTAGTTGTGGCACATGGGCTCCAGGGTGCGTGGGCTCTGTAGTTTGCAGCACGCAGGCTCTCTAATTGAGATGTGCAAGCTCAGTAGTTGTGGTGCGCGAGCTTGATAGTTGTGGCGTGCGAGCTCAGTAGTTGTGGCGAGCGGGCTTAGTTTCTCTGTGGCACATGGGATCTTTGTTCCCTGACCAGGGATCGAACCCGTGTCCCCTGCATTGTAAGGCAGATTCTTTATCACTGGACCACCAGGGAAGTCCCCACAATAGCCTTGTTTTGAACCTGAACTCTGAAGGTCTGTCTTTGAAGCCCCTTGGGGATATGGCTTAACACTTGGCATTTTCATAAATCGAGGTGCCTTAAAACGGGGTCCACCTGCAGAGTTTGGCTGTCCTCCAGTCTCGCTGGGGCCAGCAGTCAGGCTCCAGGGTCAGCGCTCCTCCCCCACCAGCCACCTTCTGACACCTGGACAAAGCTGTAACTGGCCTCTTCGCCTGGTCTGCACAACTGGTTAAGGGGAGCGGGTGGGGAAAGGTGGAAGTCAGACGTGTTTGAAGGAAAGCAGCTTTGAAGTCCCGAGGCCATTATGTTAATGGCATTACTCAATTTCTGGAAGCAATCCTGATTAAATATTCATTGACTTTGATTATACCGAAATTAGGGCTAAAGCATGAAGTCAAATTGAGGGGAGTAATGGCAGCGTAAATAATGCATGGCCCCTAAATTGAAAGCACAGCCCGTGCGACCCCAGCTCTCCCCCCACCCTGCGCATCGCTGTGCCGTTTGTTTAGAAGGTGATTAGTCCAGCGTGGGCCTCCCTGACCAGCTGGGACGTGGAATTGGCAGGATCCACACTCTGTCTCTGCGGCTGCAGGAGAATTGAAGCAGGCACCTTGCAGCAGGGGGTTTTCTCCAGGTCAGGGACCTGGCAGCTGGGAATCTTGGTGAAGCCCCATCACAGAGTCCACTATCCTCTGAGTGACACAGTCACGGGTTCTGAGAATAAGAGGATCTCCTGCCACTGAATCTTCGACTGTGTAATCTTAGAACAGAAAAGGGCAAGTGGGTGGGGGACAGGTGCGGCAGGATGGAGGTTAGAATAACCAGGTGAGACGTCTTCAAATGAGTGCGGTAGAGAGACAGGTAAACTGACGATGCAGTTGTGACATGAGTGCTCCATAGACGCGTGTGCGAGAGGCTGCTGTGAGAATCCAAAGAAAATTTCGCTGGGTAGAGAGAGGGTGAGGGTAGTTATTGGGGGTAGGGTGGCCGGGCCAGGGAGAGGAAGGAGTCAGGGAAGTGTCAAGGGAACTGGCTTAAGGGCGACTTATCCTCCTCTGGTCCCCTAATGCCTGGCCTGGGGCCGGGCACAGAGTGGAGGCTGATGATGTTGGTAGGTAAGTGGGTGAATGGATGGCTAAGGAAATGACATTAGGCAAGGCGGAACCAACCCTCCTTGCTTCCTGGAGGAAAACTGTCACTCAGAAACACGGAAGGATCATCCCAAGTAACGAGAGCCCAGTCACTGCCCACTTACTACGTGCCAGGCTCCGCGCTAAGTGCCAGGATATGTGAACCGCCTCATTTTATCTCTCCCAACAATCTCATGAGGAGGGTACAATCATTATCCCCATTTTACGATCAACAAAAGCAACACTGAAGAGGTTGATCTGCACACAGCTAGTTAAAACCGCAGCTAGGAGTGAAGCTGGAATCCAAACCCATGTTTATTTGTGAAGCCATTTTTACAAACCTCAGTGGTTCTGCGTCTCCAGCAATAGATATTCGTATATAAATAACCATATTCTCTTTCTCTCCCCTCACCCGTCCTTCCCTACCCACCTCTGTTTTTTTGCTGTGTTGGGATTCCCAGGAGAGACTGGGGGTCGGGTCAGGAGGGATGCCTGCCTGTAGGTCAGCGTATAAGGGAATCCTCAGGACCAAGAAAGCCTTGCATGGGCCAGTGCCACACCCCAAACCACAGGCTCTACCTTTTTTGTTTTTTAAAGGAGTTCCAGACGTGGGGATTGAAGCAGGTGGGAGGCGGGGGGTGGACGGTGGGAGGGGAGCAGGTACAAAGGCAGAGCATGACAAGGGCTGCATGCCCAGGGTAGCTGGGGCCCTGCAGGTCAGGGGTGAGTGGGAAGGGAAGACAGAGCCAGAGCCTCCTCGGAGGCTCCAGGGCACGGGCAGGAGGGTGCTGTTCAGGAAGCTGCTCACACTTTCTCGCAGGGCAGAAAACCTGGAAGTCACAGGAGAAATCTCTGCCTTTCATCTTCCCTCGGAGATGGAAGATGGAAGATTCTGTTTTGGGTTGCGGAGTCCGTGGCTCATCTGTAAGGTGACAGAGAAATGGATTTCACCAGGCTTCTTCCCCTTGGATGGCTCTCAGGGACGTTGAGCTACTTGAGAACAAAAGACATGTCGAGTGGAGCGCCACCTTCTGGCGACACAGGGACAGGTCCCGGAGACCTTCCTGCAGTTCAAGGAGCCCAGGGACAGTTTTGGAGCCTCCCAGGAGCATGTCTGGGTCTTTACACGCACACATATCATCAAGGAATCTGCTTCTGTGGAGAAGGAGATGCGCTCTGTGACAGGGAAAGCCGGCCAGCCAGGAGTCGAGGACCCTAGGACGGGTACCCAGTTCTTCCCTTCCATGTGGAGTCTGGGGCAAGAAACTGCACCTCTAGCCCAGTTTCCTCTCTGTGGAGTTGAGCGTGAGATAGGACTAACTATCTTTCCCACGCAAATAGTTTTTAGATACACTCCTTTTCCCAGAAAATATCATTGGGCACTTTATGCCCAGCCCTGTCCTAGGCCACAGAGGGGCAGGTGGCCCACTGGGGAGATTAATGAAGAACAGCCAGGGTAGGGCTTCCCTGGTGGCACAGTGGTTAAGACTCCACCTGCCAATGCAGGGGACATGGGTTCAATCCCTGGTCCGGGAGGATCCCACATGCCGCGGAGCAGCTAAGCCCGTGCGCCACAACTACTGAGCCCGTGTGCTACAACTACTGAAGCCCGAGCACCTAGAGCCCATGCTCCGCAACAAGAGAAGCCACCACAATGAGAAGCCTGCACACCGCAACGAAGAGTAGCCCCCGCTCGCCACAACTAGGGAAAGCCCGTGCGCGGCAATGAAGACCCAACACAGCCAAAAATAAATTAAATAAATTAAAAAAAAAAAGAACAGCCAGGGTAGGCTTAGCATCAGTGCCGTAAGAGAGGAGCAAAGAGGCTGGAATATGCGAGGAAATGAGCGTTTGCATCCCTTAGGCTGGGCTGTATCCACAGTGCGAGCCCTGCAGCCTGGGGTTGAATTCTGGATCTTCCTTTTCTCAGCTCAGTGGCCAGGGAGAAGCTAATGAGAGTTCTTACCCAATAGGGTTGCTGAGACGATTAAATGAGGTAATCCAGGCAAGAGCCTACAATAGCGCCCGGCACATAGTAAGTCTCAAAAAGCGTCGGCTGTCATTGGGGTACTGCAGGCTTCTTACCCAGAACACCACAGTTCCCGCCCATCCCGTTTCCCTGGGTAAGAAGGAAAGAGGTAGAGGATGAAGAAGGGAGAGAGAAAGCCCCGAGAGGCAGTCACTAGCCTGTATCTGATGCCTACAATGTGCGGGGACACCGTAATATACACCAGCCCACTTGACTTCCCGAATCACCCCATTATGCGAGTGGGGTCACCTGTGCAGACGAGCCAACTTCAGCTGAAGCCCTGACCTGCCGAAGATTGCCGTCCTCTTAGGGGTAAAGCCAGGACTTGGATCCAGTTCTGCCTGAGTGGGAAGCAGGGCGATGGTTGTTTGCACATATAATGTTTGTCCCGCTTATGGCTCCGTGGGGGTGGCCGGCCCACGCTCCCTCTCGAAGACGCCTTCCCACCTCCTGAGCTGCTCTCTGTGTGGGTGACTTGACAGACAGCCACGCATAATCCTTTCCAGCTCCCTTAGCGTTACCTGCAGGTCCCAGTGGGAGGCAGGGATGGCAGACTTCCAGCCTCCCCAGCACGCTGCCCCAGTGCTGGTGCGGGAATCTGTTGGTGCCTCTTCAGACTCAGAATGAATGGACCTCCTGCTGGGTTCTGTTTGTTTCACTGTTTCTGAAATAACCATTCTTCGCCATGACTTGCTGCTGTGCTGTAGCATCAGGAACTTGTGGATAGGTACTCCCCTCCACACCTCCCCGTCTCTCTACCTCCTGTCTTCTTCCTCCCTCTTACTTGGACTTTTAATGGGAGGAGGTAAGTCTAATTAGAAAAATTGGTGTGGATTCTGATAAGACAAGGGTCGGAGAAAATTTCCCAAAGGAGGAGAGACCCAGGCTGGACAGGTTGGGAGGATCAGGTCCAGCAGGAGACACGGCAAATGCACAGACCTGCTCAGGGCTCAGGGAGGAAACCCCTCTGCACTTGGCTTCCAGGCAGGGCTGGTATTCTGGAAGAAGCAGGGGGAGACGGAGGTCAGGGCATTGCTAACTCAGCTGTGCCATTGTAGACAGCTGCTCTGGGTCTACTTCCCAGCGCGGTGTGAAGAGGCAAATACGCGGTGAGGGTGCTCTTCACACCACCCGGTGCCACGTGAGTTACGAAGATAGTCATGGCTGCTGGGATGGAACTGCGTGGAACCAGGGAGGGAGCACCTCAGTGGTCTCCACCCTCAACTTCTCGCCCACAAGACTCTAAGCTGCAGCCAGGCCAGTGCCCTCCGTGAGCAGAATATTCTCATTCCCAGCGTTCTACCTTTGCTTATAACGTTACTTCCATCTGGAAAGCCTCCTGCCCCTCTCTGCCTTACTGAACGCTCTTCCTTTCGCAGGGACTCCCTCCCGCAAGGCTTCCCTGATTCCTCTGACTCTGTGCTGTGCAGTACACGACCCCTAGGCACTCGTGAACCCTTCAACTGTGGTCGGTCCGACTGAGATGTGCCCACACACAGCTGCACTTCTGACTTGGTATAAAATGTTATACAAGTATCTCATTAATAAAGTTCTTCATATTGATTAGGTGCTGAAATAATGTTTTAGATACTTGAGTAAAATAAAATATACCATTAAAATTAATTTCACCTGCCCCCTTCAATGTGGCTTTTAGGGACTTGGCACGTGACTCACATCTGCGGCGTGCGTGCTACTTCTGTTGGTTAGCCTGGTTTTAACCTCTGCCCACGCTCCTATCTGTTCAGGGTAGGTTTCAACACTTGATAAGGTTCAAATGATGCTTTGCTATCTTTGCCCTGTTTTTTTTTTTTTTTTTTTTTTTTGCGGTACGTGGGCCTCTCACTGTTGTGGCCTCTCCCGTTGCGGAGCACAGGCTCCGGACGTGCAGGCTCAGCGGCCACAGCTCACGGGCCCAGCCGCACCGCGGCACGTGGGATCCTCCCAGACCGGGGCACGAACCCGTGTCCCCTTCATCGGCAGGCAGACTCTCAACCACTGCGCCACCAGGGAAGCCCTGCCCTGTTTTATTTTATGTGTGTAGAGTAACTCCTTCCCTGTGATCTGCCACCAATTGTGGGGCCCTCAGCCAGGGCCACCCCCCACCCTGGCAGTCAGTTTTCTCACCTGGAAATGGGGGCTTGAACTCGTTGGTCTCTAATAGTCCTTCTTTCTCTGACATCTGATGACCTATTAATGAATCCTGATCTTTCTCCTGTTTTAATGTGAAAAGTTGGGAAAGTTGCCCGCTTCTACGCCACTATTTCTGTATCTATTATGTAACTGAGCTGAGCCTTTCTATGTACCCCCCTCCCCTTGAATCAAAGTGGTCTGGGAATGTAAAGAATTCATAAACTGAGCCTGGTCTCCTGGCTCAGCATACAGTGGCTGGACCTCTGGTTTAGTGGAAACAGCACATGTCTCAGAGGCTGGGACCTAGGTGGGCCCTGGCCTGCTCCATTCATTACACAAGCAGGAAGTCATTCCCCAGCAAACACTTGCTGAGCCTCAGGCTGGGACCAGGTGCCAGGCTCTATGGCATACGCACAGACCTGCTGCTCTCCTGCCCTTGAGGTGCTAACAGCGTAACGAGGACACCTCGAGTCGCAGCAGAGAGGTATAACTGTGCAGCCCATGCAGCCACAGAGGGACGAGAGGGGTCTCAGGGCCTTTCTGGACCAGGTGTTGCCTCTCTTCTCCTACACGAGTGGTCTTTACCAAAGAAAAATCTGATCAGCCCCTCCAACCCTCCAATCACAGGCAGCCTCATCCCAACACATGCAGCCTTAGGATAAAGAGAAAACTTATTAACACGGTGTAATGGATTCCCTTTATTGGGCAGTATGCCCATCTCCCAGCTGCTGTGGGTTCCGGCTACCCTCTTCTTTGGAGATTGCCCAAGTCCTAATAACTGAGAGATATTTATTAAAAAAAAGAGAGGAAAGAAAGAAAAGAGGAAGGAAGGAAGGAAAGAAGGAAGGGAGGAAGGGTAGAGTCGCTCGGGCTTGAGGTGGCCCGGGAGGGCCTCTCAGGGGTATCATCCTTCTCTCTCTGCCTTGTATTGCAGCCGTCTGGGCCCAGGTCCTTTTCCTGTTGTATAATTGCTAGTTTCCCTTGTACAAGAGCTCCATGCCAGGCAGAGGATTCCCATGTTTCTGAATGGGGATCTCGCCTTGATGTCATAGACTCCAGTGGCTCCTAGACGTTCACTGCCTAGGATGGGGCAAAGCTGGGCCTGAGGCTCAAAAGCAGAAACTTTCACCTTGAGCCTAGTCCCTCCCATTCGTGCCCCCTCTCTCCCCACAGATGCACAGACTCTCCCTCCCTCTGTGTCTCTGTCCCTTGACAATAACACAGATACGACTTTAGCATCACTATTGGGATCTCTAATGCTTTCTTTTTTGTTTTGTTTTTTTTTCTTAGAATTAGTTCACCTCTTTAATATTATACATTAAGTCAAAAGAGACCATTCGACTATACACTGATTTTGTCAGTAAGAATGCACTAATGAAAACGACGCATTTCATGGACTTTGCGCGTCTGCCGGTATGAGTGGGCCTGAGTGAGTTGAGGGCCAAATCATTCCAGGGCACAGCATAGTAGTAAACTTCTTGAGAGCTCATCAGGGTTAATGGTGAAAAGTTAGTTTTCCACTCTTCAGGTTTTGTGCCCCCCCCAAAAAAAGTTTTAAATTTTATAAGAAAAATAAACATAATTGAAAGCTATAACTTTGTTGCATTTTAAAAACAAGTTTGTCTGAACTTTACATTTACAAAATATTTTTGTATCATTTTTTTTTAGATTCTGCATATAAGTGATATCATGCTATATCTCTCTAATGCTCTTCCAGGACCCACAGGGCCTCTTGAATCAGACCATTCCCTGCCCAGGACCTCCTTGCTCCCTTTCGGTCCAACACTGATGACTTCCTTAGTCCCAGCAATGCAATTTGTGTCATCACCTGTTTAGGGTGCTGGCAGCTTCTCAGCAGCGTTCAGGTCTCTTCGGCAGTGTAAGCAAGGAGAATGGGGGTTGTCTTCTGATACTGGGGGATTCTGGGTCCCTGGAGCCATGAGCTCCATGACAACACAGGCTCATTTCTGAGCTGGTAGAGTCCGTTCTGATTGCACAGAGCATCCCCCTCAGCAGCAAACGGCACTGAGGATTTGAATGAATGGATGGGAAATGAATGAATGAAGCAGGACTGGAGCTAAGCCTTGAAGACAGGACAGGAGAGGAAGGGATTTTGAGCCCAGAGTGGTGCCCGAAAGGTGGATGCATGGAGAGGGCCTCGGGGGAGCCAGGAGCACGGGAAGCAGGAGGGAGGGAAGGCCCCAAAGCTTAGGTGGGCCAGAGCTCACACGCAAGGAAGACCAGTGGGGTTTGGTAGGGTGGGGCGTGGGGCGGGGGCGGGGGGTCCTCACCTCCATCATCTGAATGATGATGCCACCTTATGCGTGCAGGGGCGTGAAGGTCACCTCCCTCTCTCCCACTCCCTCCCTTCTTTGCTTTCCATGGGTATTTATTCCGTACCCACTGTTCTAGGTTTTGAGGTTACAGCAGTAAATCAGATGGCGAAGTCACTGTCTTTAGGAAGACTGTATTCTAGCGGGGAGAAGAAAATAAACACCCACACTTCAGCGGGGGATGAGTGCTACGGAGAAGACAGGAAATAGGGGGAAGGGTGGATGCTGCCGTGTAGAGGGTGACCAGGGAGGCTCACCCGAGCAGACCTCAGAGGAAACGGCCCGCCATGGCGGGAGGGTCAGCACCACAGGGCCCCAGAGTGGGGAGAGCTGCCCGCAGGTGCTGGCTAAGGGCCTTCACAGACCACACCCACCAACATGATCGTCAGAAGCTCTCCGTGAGAACAGAGGCAGCGGATGGCATTAGTGCCCCTAATTCACATGAGCACAGTGAGGCTCAGAGAGGTGAAGAAACAGACATAAAATCACACAGCCGCTGATCAAGAGGTCTGGGTTTCAAACTCCAGTCTGTGGACTTTTTTCCACTGCAGACCGACCACTCCAGTCTGAGATCACAGGACCGGACGCGAGAATTTCATTTGCATGGACAGCCTCTCCCGCTGCCTTTCCTCCATCAAGGCTGGGGTGGTGTCAGCACAGGGCACAGCCTGCAGCGCAGACCCATCACCTGCGGACGGGAGCACACGCGGGGCCCTTCTCCTCCGCCTCTCCTCTCTATTAAGCACCACTGCCCCAACCCAGCCCCACAGTCTCTGCACACAGGTTGACATCTTTCACTGAAGCCGATGGTTTGGCAGCTCCCCTGGCCTTTCCTCCGGCTCACGTCCTTCTCTTTACACTCTCCTCCCTTCCTCTTGTTCTCTTCGTGCCTTTGCTGCATGTCTGTTGCCTTCTCCACGTTTGTCTGCTTCTCTGCCTTGGCTCCGTCTGCCTGTGGCTGCCTCTGTCTCCCGGCGGGCCTTCCCACCTCTCTCTGTCCGTCACCTGACCTGACCTCCCTAACCGGCTCCCATAGGTTTATCTCGCTGGCTTCCCAGCAGCTCTGTTAAATGAGGGCAGAACTCAGGCTGCAGCTACTGCGAGGGCTGTGGCTGTCCGTGGGCAGGGGGTTGCTTCGCATCCTCCTTTGCCTCTACCTTCCTTTCCTCTTCTCTCCCTCCCACCTTGGACTCTCCACTAGCACAGGCCTCCTGGCAGGCCATCCCCTGACCAGTGTCTGGCCTCACAGGCTTGGCCCATCAGCGGGAGCCAACCCCACTAAGGACTCCAGAGAGGCCTGAGAGCTCTGCGGGAGGCACACAGGCTGGACACAACCCGTGAGTGTTCACCTGCAGTCACCATGGTGACCCTCCGCAGACGAAGGAAAATCTGCCCCCCCCCCATCTCTTCTTAACCCCTTTCAGGGTAAGGAGGCGTGGCCTCCGGAAGTGCCCACCTAATGGTCTAGGGAGCCAGACTCTGAGCACCTACAGAGCCAGAAAAAATAATTTTCCTCTGGGCACATTATCTGGGCATCGTTAGAACATCACATGACGGCCAGTGAGGGCTTCCTTGTTCGATTTGCGAAAGGTTGCCTCAAACTGGAAGGGTGGGTTAGGGCTTCTTCCCATTCATCCCCCCTCCCCACCCCAGCAAAGTAGAAAGTAATTATATCCAGTGTGGTTTTGCTAAAGCAGCTGTTGACTGGAACGTGACTACAGAGCTCTTTCCCTGAGGCTCATCAGTAAGCCCTGACCTCACCTTCTGATCAGTGGTTCGAGCCCTGACGACCTGATGTTTTTACTTGTTAATAGAGCCAGACCACCTAGAGTTAGGCAGGTCCTCAAGGAAAATCCATCCCTTCACCCAGACCCCGCTTACACCCAGCCTCCCCCGGATGAGCCTTGTTGGAAAGAGTTCTCTTTTTTGTTTTGTTTTTTTAACGTTCTGCTTGTTATGCTTTTTGCCTCATCCCCAAGTACTTTTCCTTGTTCTGATTCTGAGTCACGTCGGACGGTGGGAAGAAGCTGGACCCCGAGTCTGCTGGTGACTCCAGTAGAAGGCTGAGGGGGGCCAGTGCCCACGTGCTGTATGTTAGGTTTTTAGCAGAGTGTGATGTGTGTATCAGAAGGGGATCCTGATGGGTAATAAGTAGAGCTTCTCCCAGACACTGGAGTGAGTCCTCTGGTACCGATTTTGCACAAAGCTACTGGGAGCGGGAGGGAAAACTCCTTGAGTTGGGCCAGCGCAGGGAATCACTTGGGACTTGGTGGCTGCTTGGATGGAAAGTATTAGCATCTTCCATCACAGCTGTCCTCCTCCCGGTTTCATAGGCAGGACCCTGAAGCTGAGTGACACGCCCATGTGTTCACTGAAACGGCAGAGCTGGGGCTCGGACCCAAAGCCTGTGTGCCTAAACCCACGCTCTTTCTGCTGCTCTGCACTTCGGAGCTCAGTTTGAAAGTGTCTCTCAGGGAGGATGATGCCCCACTTTGCCTGGACGCAGTGGTTCCTCCCATCTGTAAAGCGCTTTGCACCTTCTTGAACGTGTCACATAAGTTATCTCACTGGCTTCCCAGCAGCTCTGTTAACTGAGGTAGATGAGGGTTGTATCCCCATTTCCTGTGTGATGAAATGGGGGTGACAGTTTATAGGACACAGCTGAACAGGGAGGGGAGACAACACGTATCACACCCTTAGTAAGAGCCAAGCTTAGATTGTTTGCTTCGAGTTACGCCCATGTTAACCACCTTTTGTCAAACATACTGTTTTCCTCTTTCACAGATGAGAAAACTGAGGGAGACTTTCCCAAAGTAGGAGTCAGGGGAAGGAGCCGGCACCAGAGCCGGGACCCTCTGTCTCAGTCTGCCCCAGCTGCCTGCTGTTCAAACCCCACCACCTGGGGGCTTACACAACAGAAGGTTCTTTTCTCACAGTGCTGGAGTCCCAAAATCTGGAATCACGGTGTCGGCCAGGTTGTTTTCCTGAGGCTTCTCTCCTTGGCTCATAGATGGCCATCTTCTCTCTGTCTTCCTGTGGTCTTTCCCCTGGGCCCGCCTGTGTCCAGATCTCCTCTTCTTGTAGGGACACCAGTCATATTGGATCAGGGCCCACTTATAAGATGTCATTTTATCTTAATTACTCCTTCAACAACCTGTCTCCAAATACAGCCATATTCCAGGGTACTGGGAGTTAGAACGTCAGCAGATAAATTTGCAGGACACAGTTCAGCCCGTGACACACCCTCCATGGCCTGCCTCTCCTCACCCTGGTCTCCTGACCACGAATCCCTTCCCCTGCCCCCAGTGAGGCCTGGTATGAGCTGGGAGGGAACTCCCTCCTTAAGTCCCCACTCTGAGCTGAGGGCCCCTGTCCCTGGACTGGACCTACTGTTTGGGGATTATCACGAGACCTGGCAGGAGCCCCAGAAGTGAGGAGTGGAGATCTGGAAGATCAGCTGTCAGCCTGCGTTGATTCCGTCAAGGACTTGGGAGGTCACCTCCACCCTGGCTTCTCTGAGCTGAGCTTCCCCAAGGAAGCCTGTGTCCTGACATCCTCTACCGCCGAAGGCTCTGGAGCCCTGTGGGACTGGTTCCTGGGATGGGGCAGGGCCTGCGACGATGCCCCCTGGGGAGCAGTGGTGTCTGAGGCTGAATCTTGGTGGCTTTGAGCCAAAAACTTGAGAACAAAAAGAGGGTCTCTTGGCATCACTGGAGGCGCTGGTGTGGAGGACTTCAGCCCCCCACACCTACGAGGGCAGGCATCCCACACACGGCACGCCTCCTAGGGGCCAGGCCCTGTCGACACACCTGACAGACTCGTCTTGTTTCTCCCTCGGACACAACACACCCCTGATAGGCAGGGATCCCCACCGCCATTGTGTGGACGTGGGAATGGAAGCTCAGAGAAGGGATGTGACTTGCCCAAGCCAGACACTATCCCAGGGGCTCCAATAAGGAAAGTGTTCACACTCTAAATCACTAATTTCCAAAACCGTCTGGTCATGAGAAGCATCCTGGGCACTGGTTTAAAAATATCCATCCCCAGGCCCTTTGCTGGAGATTCAAATTCAGTGAGTCTGGAGGGGGACCCAGGAACCTGTCAGGGTAGCAGGTACACCAGGCGATTCTCTCTCGTTCAAGTCTGGGGATCAGTGGGTCAGGAACATCACCCCATTCTTCATGACCCCCAGCAGGTGTGGTGGCGATTCCTGGAAAGCATCTGCCCCAGGCTGCAGCTCGCCTTCTGTCCAGTGTTCCCTTGCCCAGCTTGGAGTTGCTCTGATAGCCCACCTTGGCCTGAATGAGGTCCCTGTCATTCACCCTTGTCTCCGTATCAATATGTCAGAGGCTTGGCTGTCAAAACCCCAAGACTCTGAGTTAAGTGGTAGCACCTGCTCCAGGGGACCCTCTACCCCTCAGCCTCCTGGAAAGGGAGCCTCACCTTTCAGCTACTGCTGCTGAAATTCAATCCAGTGCTTCTAACTTGCTGGGGTTGAGCTGCTTCTCTCTGGGACAGGGAGGGTGAGGGCTGTTTTGTTGTGGGTTCTTTTGTACAAGGTCAGCTTCTAGCAATTATTTTTTTCTAATCGCCTGGGATCGCTCTCATCTAAGGACCTAAACCACAAGAAGCACAATACATCCCAGAAAAGAAAACAAACAAACGAACCAATGAACAAAAAGCTCTCTCCTGAGCTCTGCTCCCTTCCAAGGTAACAGACACCATCTTCCCGATCCCCTGCAGCCTTCGGAATCGTGCTGCAGGTTAATTAGAAATCCAGAGACCTGGAACAAGGGAAATGGCTTTGTGTTTCAATTTAATTTGTTCTTATTTTTTGACAGGGTCAAAGTTCACCTTTCCAGTTTGAATCTGAAAGCAGTTTATAGCTGTGTCATTTTGATATTGCTGTGTCCAGGCTAAAAATCTTTGGCAAACATTTTCTTCTGGGAATTGGTGTGGTTAATATTGTTCTCTCTCAATCTGTGTAGCAGACACTGACTGCAACCTTCCCCTGTGCCAAGAACAGCGAGAGTCGCTGGGAGTGGACAGAAAGGAGGAAGTGACAATGGCACAGAAGGATGGCGGTGATGCTGGGGACTGACTGTGAGCCAGGGACACTTAGGGTCCTCTGGCCAGAGAGATCAGGGCCGCTTAGTGAAGGAGGGATTCATGAGCTGGGCTTTGGAGACAATGGACAACAACGGCAGCTACCTTACTGAGCGCCCACCGTGTGCTGTGGGCTTTAATCCTCACGCCCACCTCTGCAGTGAGAGGCAGAGGAGTTCAGTGTTTAATTGCCCTGAAGATCAGGGATCAAATCCTGACCGGCCAGCTCTGTGGTCTGCAGTGAATGATTCAACCTCTCTGATTCTTAGTCTCTTATTCTGTGAAATGAGGATGCAGGAATGACCCCGTAGGGTGGTTGTGAGTTTCAAAGGAAATAGCACACACTGGTGAATGCAGAGGTGACGTGGGAGGGAGGAGAGAGGAGATGGGCAGGGTCCGGTCCCACAGCTGCGGCCACCCAGCGAGATCACCCCCTCTGTAGTGCCGGTTGCACTGAACAGGCGTACAAAGGCTGCCCTCTCTTGACACCAGGAAATGCTCAAAAGCTATTAGTTATCATTAGTGCCACACAGCTAGAGGTGTCAGAGCTGGGATTTGAACCCAGGCCTGCCTGGCTCAAAGACCCTCAGTCTTAACCTCAGCCTATTGCCACAATGACTAAGAGTAATCAGAAGGGCCATGTCTAAGCACAGGTCTTCTGATTCACTCACTCTGCAGAAACATTCCCCTGGAACTGGCAGCCCTCCTCTGAGAAGCCTGACTCCACCCGCCCAGGCTGTGCCTGGGTCTCCTCTGGGCTCCCGGCCCCCGTGTGTCCCTCAGTCCACACAGCGGTCACTCGAAATCCTTCTCCACTTACAGATCCATCTCCCCCACTGAGCTCCTGAGAGCGGGGAACTGAGAGCAGAATTTGAACAAAAGTTGGAACATCACCCCATCTTGGACTATTTCTCAAATAGAAAGTTTCCCTTTAACAGTAGCAGGTAGGAGATCTAAGTGTGTTAATAAACCGTGGTGTTGGCCGTTGTAAAATATTAATGATTTCTAGAATTGAAAATGCAAATAGCTGTCTGGAACTCCTCCACTCGGCATTAAAGAGAAGGGCTTTGAAAGGACGCAGTGGGGAGCACGGGGAATGGAGAATATGGCCTTGCTAGAGGCTGGGAGACAGACAGACATTTACCACCTCGTGACTGCCACATTAGCACCATTAAAAAGCGAGTCCCAGTTCTTCCGAAGGCCAGGCAGTCACATGGGCGCTGTGTGAATGCAGAGCTCTGAAGTGAGCGAGCGGCTTGTCCATCCGCTCCCACATTCCCACGTGGAGCACCTACGACGCGCCAGGGAGGAGAGGGTGCACCCCCTGCCATGTAGGACCTTCAGTGTCACCCTCAGAACCAGAGAGAGGAGTGGGCTGGGGGGAGAGAGAAGATCCCAGCCGAGCCCTGGTCAGCTCAGTCCACAGCTGGGCTGTGATCATGCTCTGAACCTGACCCGAGTGAGGGGGCTGGTCTGGGGGAAGCACTTACCCCACGGTCCTGGCTTGTCTAGGAACACCTTGGGAACACCTCACACCTCCAGCCCAGCACCCATCTTTGTTGAACTCTCCAGACAGCTAAGCATACTCTTCTCAGCCACTGGGCCTCCAAAACAAAATGTGCTTCCAATTTTTTTTTTTTTTTTGAAATAGTACCTGGTTCCTAGACGGTAAGTTTCTGGAGAGCAGCCCCTTGACTGCATCCTCTGGTTGTCTCTAGCGCTCAGCACCGACACTTTGTGGCGGGGACCAGAGGAGCTGGGGGGATGCTGAACGACCTGCAGAAGGCAGCTGGCTGAGTGCCGAGGTGGGGAGGGAGGGAGGGAGAGGCCCGGGATGGATAAGGGCAGATACCGCAGCTGTGACCACCCTAACCCCACCGCGGCGCTGGCTGCACTGAGCGGGCCGCACGTCTCAGCGCCGTCAGGCTGCCCTCTCCCTGCCAGAGACGGGCTGGGCTGGCGCTGCCGTGCAGAGCCCTGGAGGCACACAGCGCACGGCCAGCTGACGCCTGCTTCCTTTCGACGTGTTCATAGTGCCGGGCACTCAAGAACGTGTCCTGGGAGGGCCCCAGTCTCTCTGGGGGGCTTTGCCACTTCCCCTCCTGATTCACTCTGTGCTCATACCAGCTCTCAAAAGGTACACTCCGTCCCTTTTCCCCAGAAATCGAGAGAATCTCCCTATCGTTCAGTGTCCCAACAGGTTCTCCTGAGGACCTTTAACGTGGGGCTGTGCCTTTGGAGTTGGGTCATTTTCAGTCCCTTTCTGCTTCATTCTGGCTCTTTGTTGTGATCTGGGTGTGTGAGTTATGAGAACGGGAAGCTCTGGATAAGTGAGGCACCAAACCGGAGGGGAAAGAGCGCAGGGTTTTGGAGTCAGTGACCCGGGTTTTTATCCTGGCACTGCTGCTCACCACCTGTGGGGTCTGTCGGATGGGGATCAGACACCCGCCCTCTGGGAGGCCGCCCAGATGGAATGAGATTAGATGATAACATGCCCCCCTGTTGCCTGCACAGATCAGATGCTCAGCTACCGTGATCTCCCTTTCTCTTCTCCTGCCCTCCCAGGATGCTGTTTCTTTCTGTCTCCTGGTGCGTATGCATTTGAACCCCTCTATGCCACTGATTGCAAATATATTAGTCCTCCTCCTTCATCCTTTGAAAATGCCTTTCTTCCTTCTCCTCATGCACATGGCTTCCATTTCTGTTATAAATCCAATCTCTTTGCTCTAAGCTTTGTGAGTTCCCAGAGAGGCTGTACCGCCATTATCTTAGCACTTCTTGTCCTGTTCCCGGGAAGGGACTGTGTCTGCGAGAAATTATCTGCCTGATGTATGCATGTTTTCTCGTCCACTCACCCCAGCGTCCTCTCCTTGATGCTAAGACCAACGTGGTCTAATCAGAGCCATCCCGAGCCAGCTCCTGGGTCCTCCAAGCCTCCAGGATCACAGTCTTTTTGGCCTGGAGGGGGAAAAGAGAGACCAGCTAGCCCTACCCGCTCTTACTGCAGATGATGTAGTAAGAAGACCAAGACCCAGGGAGTAGAGAGCCTGGCCCTGGCTCACACTGGGCCAGGGGTTCTCAGCTGTGCCTGCACGTGGGAAGAATAATTTGCTTGAGCCCTCCCCACGACCTTGGTTGGAGAAGGGGTGCAGGGGTGGGAGGGGGGCTGTCGTGCATTATGATTTCTTAAAAACTCCCCGGGTGGTTCTAACATGTGGCCAGGGCTGAGAATCAAGAATCAAATGTGTTTCTTGCGTATGTATGTATGAAAAGTATCAAAGAACTATCCACAGAAGTCTGTTTCTGAGAAGGGGTAGGGCCTGTCACAGGGAAGGGTCCCAAGATGAGCATATCTCTCTGCAGACCCTGAGCACTTGAATGGGTATTACTAGTCAGTACTTATTTTATTTAGCAACCACATATTTATACAGGATTTGTATAAACACTAGGATGCTATTCCAAGTGCTTTAGAAATTACCTACTCATTTCCTCCTCAGAGCATGACTAGGAGAATGGTCCACTATGAGCCCACTTTACAGAGCAGAAGACTGAGGCACAGAGAGGTGAAGTAACTTGCCCAAGGTCACACACTCAGAGAGCGGTGGAGACGCTGCTCTGGTTGGTCCCCAGTCCCTGCTTGTAACCTCTACGCTAAATCGCTTCTCCTCTTCTCAGCCCACACGTGCTCTGACAGCACCTTCAAGCCCAGGCCTTCCTAGAGGAAAGGGTCTACCAGAAGGTGGAACTGAAGCCTTCTGAACTCAGTAATAACAGAAGCTACTTTTGTGGAGCGCCCATGACTTACACACCTTTCCTCACTTAGCCTTTGATGAAACCGTGGTTCAGCAACTTATCTTGGTTAAACAGCTTCAAACCTGGGTCTGACCAACTCCAGTCCATGTGCCCCAGGGATAGTCTAAGGCAGCATTTGTGTACAGAGTCCAGGTTTATCCTAAAAGCCTTATCCTAAGAGCATTTAACATAAAACACCTCCTGGAAATAAGTTCTTGTAAATTAAGTTTTTATAATTTATTTTATTCAAGAAAGACTCTATTCAGCCTGAATCATGAAACCATGAAGACGGTAGGGATATATAATTTCCTTACCCAGGTTAACAGGGATTTATTCTTTCACCAGCTGCAGAAATATCAATTATGGAAACAGATACAAATAGCTCTTCGCTTGTGCCCCATACTGCAGCAGTTTGCCCTTCCTGCCTGCACACATGGGCCACCAAGGCCTCGCTGCTCCACTGGACTGCCCAGCTAATGGGATAGTGACAACCTGCCCGATCGGACACTAAAGCTTCTTTTTTTTTTTTTTTTTGGTGGCACGCGGGCCACTCACTGTTGTGGCCTCTCCCATTACGGAGCACAGGTTCCGGACACGCAGGCTCAGCAGCCATGGCTCATGGGCCCAGCCGCTCCGCGGCACGTGGGATCTTCCTGGACCGGGGCACGAACCCGTGTCCCCTACATCGGCAGGCGGACTCCCAACCACTGTGCCACCAGGGAAGCCCACTAAAGCTTCTTTTACAGAGAACTTGGCCAATCCAATTTTCAAGCAGCATGCCTAGGGCTTTAACAGCCTGCCCGTGGTCTCTGTTCTGTTCTGTTGAGTGCGTGCCATGTGCTCCGTGGTGATGCTGTGGTCCAGAATTTAATGTACAGCGTGGAGAAGTTATCCAAGAACTGATCACATGTTTCTGACCTAACATGAAAATCCAGTTCACTGTGCGACCTTGCTCAAGTCACTTTCTCTCTCGGCACCTTGGCTGTAAAATGGGGGAGATGAACTAGACCATACTCAGCTCTAATCACCTCTGCTGTGTGACGTCAGGCAGCATCCTAAACTTCTGTGATCCTTATGGTGGTGGAAACATCCTCATTAGAACAAAAAGGAATTACTAAAGGGAGAGCTGGTGTTAAGTGCAGCTGATTGCCTGTTAATCCACTTACAGTGGTGTATGTTTTAAATCCGTTATTGAGGACTGCTACCTGCCAGGTGGCTTCCTTGCAGAGTTCATATCGTTTTGACAGTCCTCTTGTTTCAGCCACATTGATGCTGCTGCTCTGACACAAGTGTTTTGAAATGGGAACATTTTGACGCAGCCGGGAAAACAAAGCATTACACCTTCAGCTTTTTAATAAACATTACCAAACAATGTACCCAGGAGATATTTCAGGCTACCTCCCCTCATCCCAGAACTTCCCCATCCCTGACCTCCCCTCTGGCAGGGGCCTCACGGAGGGGAGAGGTTGGGCTCAGGGTGGGCTCCCAGTCAAGCTGGCAAGAAAGGAGACAGGGGCAGTGAGGAGCTGTTGGGAGTGAAGGTCAGTGGAGGTCAGACATGCACGGTTGTGTGTGGGGGGGTCTGCTTCACACAGTGCCTGGTAATTTTCCAAAGCAGCTTTACATTTAAATGTAGCCATTTCAAAACTCTTGCATCAAAACAACTATGTCAAAATGCCCTTCTGTGTCTCAGACAAAGGAAATGAATGCCAGAAAGAGATGAACAAGACAGGGCTTCTGCCCCCAAAAAGCTGAGAGTCACCAGAGGGGAAAGGCGAGAGGGAAAGAGAAGAAAATTACTATTGTACTGCCGGGCAATGTCTGTAATCTCGGAAGGGGCGAGGAGGAAACAAAACAGAGAGAGCCTGACTCTGCCTGGGAGTGGGGAGGGGAGCTGGTGTCTGGGAGCTCAAGGAATATTTATTGAATGATTAGGAAGAGTAAATGTTAATTGAGGGTTTACCTTGTGACAAGCACTGTTATTAGTGCTTTATTTTAGCTCATTTAGTCCTCACAACTACCCAATAAGATGAATATTATTATTATTCCCATTTTATGGATAAGGAGACTGAGGCTTCCAGAAGTCAAGTGAGTGACTTTCCCAAGACCACACAGCTAGTGAGTGGCAGAGACAGAACTGGAAAACAGGCACAGCCACACCTAAGGTTCTGCTCACACCCTTGCACTCTGTGGCCTCTTTGTGAGGGACAGGAGCCTCAGGGTGAAGGGACACAGGTTTTACCATTCATCAGACTGGGGTCCACTCTGTTCTCACCACTTACCACCTGGATGACCTTGGACAATCTGCTGACCCCAACCATGTCTTCTGTCTTCTTCCTTTGGCGCTCACCCTCCCCAGCACACATCCCTCAATGCCTGTTGGCTGTACCTATTGACTCAATAAAAATGCAGTCAGCATGTGTATCTGCAGGTACCATGTTAGACCTGGGTCCACAGCAGTTACTAAGACAAAGTTCCTGCCACCATGGAGCTACCATTTTCATGAGAAGAGACCTGAAGGGTAAGGAGCCAGGTCCACAGAACCCAGGACAGCTCTCTAGACAAGGCGGAGAAGCTAGTTTGAACCCCTGTGTGAAGAGGCGTGAAGAGCTGGTGAGAGAGGGTAGAGGTGAGAGTGGGGTGGGCAGAGGACAGGCAGGTCAGAGCCTAGATTAGCTTCTAGGGCACAAGGGCAGTGGCAACAGAAATATCTCCCTACTGAGTGCCAAAGCGCCTCATCAACTGTAAGATCATGGGGACATGGAAGTTGAGCATAATTGCTCTTATTTTCCCCTCATTACTGACCCTTCCTTGCCTTCCATAGTCTGTGTGACCACATCATGGGTGAGGCATGGGTTGGTTCATTTTCTCAGAGCCCGGAACAATCCAGCTTCCCTGGCTCCTCTAAAGATGTTGCGTGGAGAGAAAAAAAAATTTTCACTCTTTAATAGAAATACTTTTCCTTCATTAAATGAAATCTCCAAAGCCCAGTAGCATTTTCGGTGCTTATATGAAGATGCCAGTGGGGATTTGAGATTGAAAGTGGTATTTTTATACAAGTCAATGAAGATCTCAATAGGAAAGAAAGAATACTCTTCAAATCTAAATTCCTCCAGCACCAGGCAAGACAGATCTTCGGCTCAGGGCCTGGATCACATTACTCCCAGCCCTACCGGGAAACTCTTTTCCTGAAGCATTCCAAGCGCTCATAAATATTGGTTCTGTGTTTGGGGAAATTGTATTAATAGTGTCTTTCCAAGGCTGCAAACCATTCAACTTGAATTTCTGTGTATACCTCAGCTCTGATAACTTTGTACAAAAACTTAGGAATTTGTAGGAGTTTGAGTCAAAAGCAGATGTGTGCGCGTGCCTGCCCACGTTTACACGCAGAACAAATCTTTTATCTGGTATAGCTGGGGAATGAGCTTTCCCCCTTGGAGGTGTCAGGAGAAAGACTGGTCTCAGGGGATAGAAAGACTGGATTCAAATTCCAGCGTAACTCTTGCTAGCTGGGTGGCCCTGGGCAAAGCACTTAACCTCAGATTTCTTGTCTGTAATATGAGGAAAACAATACACTTCTCCCGGGGCCTGGTGAGACCTGGATCATAATGTATGGAAAGTACCTGGCACACAGGAACCGCTCAAAGCCTGTTCCTTTCAACTACCTCTCAGCTGACGGCTGTACTGTAACCCATTAGCTTCATCAATTTCATGGCAATGATTCTGGTTATCTATTGCTATGTAATAACCTCCCCCACCCCCAAATTTAGAGGTTACAATGACAATTGTCTTGTATTTTGCAGAGACTCTGCAGTCTGACTGCTCCTTTCTGCTCTGTGCTGTCTGGCCCTTCAGCAGGGCCGACTCCAAGGGCTACTGTTACAGATGGAGAAACAGAGATGGGGGCTGTCAAAGGGAAGAGATCCGTCTGGAGCTAGGTAACAAGTTAAGGAAGGCTCTTTCCTGAACACTCCCACTGTGCCAGGTCCTGCAGGGGAGAAAAGACTGAAAGGCACGAACTTTTCAGTTGTTCAGACCCCCAGAGGACAATAAAGCCACTGGAGGGATTGAATTCACATTCTCAACAGCTGGTTGCGTTGGCCCCTCAGCGACACCAGGCTGGGGAGTCTGGTGAATCTGCCCCTTACTCGCCCTTACCCTGGCTTCCTCCTCAACGAGACAGGGATTCTCTGCCCTCCCAGGGTCGAGGGAGGCTTGCCTAGCAGCTAGCAGATGCTCAATACATGGCATCCATTGAAAGAAGGATTCGTTCTCTGCTCTGCCTCTACGCATCCCAGTGCCTGCCCCCATCAGCCCGCATAGCTGGGAGAGGAGGAGAGACCTCTGGCTGCGACTAGCAGGCAGGCTGAACTCTCTCCTTCCAGCGTGGAAAATCCCCTTACGGAGAAGTCATTTGTCAAAGCCAACCGTTCAGCTGCTTTAATTTACATATTTATCAAGTCTGATTAGAATGTATTGTCTTCGACTTTCATCCTAGCTTTCACCTCTTCTCACTTCCTCTTTCTGGGGAAACTTTTTGTTGCCCTTGTTGCAAAAGGGCACCTCGTAATTCAATTTGCATTTGCTACTAAGTCTGAAACTGAACCTGGTGAGAAATTTCTGGAGGCTGGGAGAGATGGAAGGCAGAGCACGCGTTAGGAAAAGCCTGGGTGCTCAGTTCTAGTCTGATGCGCTCGCACAACCAAAGGGCAACAAGTGCTCTACAGCTATTCCACGAGGATTTATTGAGCTCCTTCTGTGTGCTAGGCCCTGGGAATACAATTTGTGAAAAAGACAGGCAAAGTCATGGCTCTAGTGTTGCTTAGAGTCTAGTGACCTCAGTTTCTGCATCTGTAAGATCAGGCAGTTGGACCAAGTGACTTCTAACGGTCTGCAAGTTCCCGTTTCTGAACACATTCTATACGTCATGTCATGGGCACAGACCCGATGCGTTGTCTCAGTTCTTACAAGACCCCTGTGAGGTTGATCCTCACTTTGCAGGTGAGGAAAGGAACAGTCTCAGAGCTCAGGGTCATGTGTGGCAGGATTTGGTTTTAACCCTTCTTCTGTCCGACTCTACAATTCAAGTTTATTACCGCAAAACCAGGCTTGATTTTTCTTCGGCGCTAGTCTTTGAGCCCCTGGAGAGCAGGAAGTGTCTGCTTCCTCTCTACGTCCCCAGGGGCCAGCCCGAAGTGTGGCACATGGTCAGTGTTAGAAAATACATATAGAATTGAACTAAAAAACAAAGCCCTTCGTCCTCGGCCTTCTTGTCTTTTCGGCCTCGGGTCTGCCCTGCTCTCCTGGGCTGCCTCAGCTGAAGGCTGGTGTAGCAGGTGCTGTGCGCACCGCCGCGATCGCCCTTCAGGACCAATTAATTCCCCCAGTTCCCAGCAGCGCTGGTACCTGACAGCTCACAGCTGAGTTTCTCCCTGGAAACTACGCTCCGCTGAAGGAAGCCGCTTTTCCCGAGGCTCCAGCCCAGGCCTGTGGGCAGCCCACACCCAGTAGCTGGGCCGTGCAGGATACAGAGCCAGTCCCTCACCTGCTGGGACAGCTATGCAGGACCCTCCTGGCCTGGAGCTCCCCGTGGGATTGATTAAAGTCGCTGCTGAGACTGTCCCAACCCTGCTTAACTCACCTCTCACGAGAGTTGCCGAGAGCAATCCCCGGTAAGGCTCCGGCACGGCAATCTCAGCCTCTCCCAGCCTGTTTCCCAGGAGACCGGACCTCAGTAGGTACCCCGAGAGGGTGGCTGGGATTCTGACTTTCAGCAGGAGCTTGGAGGGTGCTGGGATCAAGATAGGTCGTGGCGGGACGAGCCCTCCTGCCGTCAGCCTACATCCACCCCACCCCCACTCTGGAATGCTGCCTGCCTACCTGCTCCAGGCCCAGAGTCCCGGCCCACACAGGCTCTAGAGGGACCAAGCCCAGCAGGGCAGCCTGGCCGAGGGGCGCTGCCCCTGGGACTGACAAGGTAACGACTGGCCCTAGCCCTCTGTATCTCAGGCCCATCGCCATTCGGCTTCCTTCACAGCCCTGGCAGGCATCCCCTGGGCACTCTCCAGGCACCAGCCTGCAGGGACATCGCCCAGGGCAGCCCAGTGACGTGAGGGGTGGCTGCTTGGACGTTGGAGCTCTATGCCCTGGGTTCCAGACCTGGCTTGACCAGCCTTCTGCTGTGTAGCCTCCGACAAGTCACTTGTCCCTTCTGGGCCTCTCCCTTCATCTTCACGGTGAGTCCGTTCCACTCGGCGGTTCCTCAGGCTCTGCAGTTCTTCTGGCCTCTAGGAGTCTCCTATAGGTCAGAGGCCTCCTCACTGCTTTTTAAAGCCAAAAAGTGGTTTTAATATGTGGTAGACACATGAGGTATACCAGAGAGGCAGAGGCTCCTTTCCCAAAGGCCTGAAATTCCAGAATTAATGCTTCATTTCTTGTCAGGAGCGTTTCTCTGTCAGGAGCACACTCTTTTCAAGAGAAATCTCTTCTCTTCTCCCATCTCATCAAGGGTAGAACATTCATTCCCTAACCCTGCAACATGGATGACCGTACCTGGCAGATGTAAGCTTTTAGGCCCTAGGAGGTCCAAGCCTCGCTGAGGGAATGTGACCCAGAGGGTGACGGGGCGAGGGAGCGGGAGAACTCAAAATAAACTTCGCTAACACCGCTGTTTTCTCGACGTGGGCCGGAGGCTCAGGGGGCAGGTGCTGGGCATTAGGCAGAGCAAATCTGAGCTGCGGCCTTCGGTCCTGCCTGAACGAGGCAGCAAAAGATTTATGACCGGGGCTTCCCTGGTGGCGCAGTGGTTGGGGGTCCGCATGCCGATGCAGGGGACGTGGGTTCGTGACCCGGTCCGGGAAGATCCCACATGCCGCGGAGCGGCTGGGCCCGTGAGCCATGGCCGCTGGGCCTGCGCGTCTGAAGCCTGTGCTCCGCGGTGGGGAAGGCCGCGGTGGTGAGAGGCCCGTGTGCTGCAAAAAAAAAAACAACAACAACAACAACAAAACAAATTTATGACCACATGAGGGGTCCAGATTGAACTCAGTTCAGAGGAGGGTGAGGGCGCTGTGGTCTGGAGGTTTCTGGAAAGGCGTTTTGGAGGGGTTGGTTGAGACAGCACAGTCTAAGAAATTGACGGTTTGCTTGAGAAGATAGTGACGAGGCCAGTCTGAATAAAGTAGCATATTTTATAGGGGTTTATAGAATAGTCAACCAGGGACTATTTTGCCTCGAGAAGACATGGGATGTTTAGTGATGTCCGAGCTGCTTTTGATTGTCATGTGTGTTGGGGGAGGGGTGCTCGGGCAACTGTGGGTAGAAGCTAGAGATTCAGCCTATGGTGTACACCGCAGGGACCCACACAGAGTCCCCTTGCGACTATGTCTATTCCCAGGACTTTTGGCTTGGTAAATGGGACCTGCAATTAACAGGCAAAACCATGGGGCAGGGGCAGAACATCTCTGACGTAAGGTTTACCTTGTGAGCTGGGCATTATTATTCTCATTTTACAGGGAACTGAGGCTCCGAATGTGTAAGGAATTTGCTTAAGACCTCACAGCCAGTCATCTACGGGTCCTGGATATGAGTACTGGTCTATCTGCCCAGGAAGCCAGCAGGCTTTCCATTTGATCCCCTCAGGGGGCAGAAGAAACACAGGCACCAATGTCCTGCCCAGTCTCCCCCGTCCAGCTCTCCTCTCTCATTGAATTCACCCTCAGTCTCCTGGGCTGAGCCGGCCCTGGGTCTTTTTGCTTTCCGCAAGTCTCATCTCTACCCAGATACATTCACTGGTTCTCCAATGCCTTCAGGAAAGCTCTATCGATGCCTCCTAAACCTATATTTTCTCATAAAATTACGTACAAGAAATCCGGCACCCAGAGCACGTTCTTATATAATTCGCAACTCCTATTCCCTCTTTATTGTCAGTATCAGCAACAGAGTGATTTCCTCATACTACCTTTAACGTGATGTATTTTGTAGGGAAAACTACAGAATTGTTCTGCTGATGAAATCAGATACAACATAACAGGAACACCAGGGGTGGCCTAGGACCAGTCCTGGATGAATATTCGTTTCTTCCCTCCCCTCTCAGGGGAGGCACAGCCGAGCAGTCTAGAAGGCTAAGTAGGAGTAAGCCAGACAGAGGAACTGGGGGCTGGCATTCTAGCCAGAGAGACCAGCACGCACCCAGGTGTGGAGGTGTGGGGAGAACATTCGTGCTTGCGGAGCTGCCGAGAGTAGCTGAGGCTGGGGCCTGTGGAAGGGGCTGGAGGAGTGAGGGGGCCGCCAGCTACCAGAGACAGGGGCGATGCAGGAGGCTGGGCTTGCCCGGAGGAGGACAGCAGAGCGCTGCCGATGGGTCGTAAGCAGAGCGAGTGGTGTGCTCCCATGTGCGTTTTGGAAAGGCCTCTTTGGTGGCTGGGCAGGTGATGGGCTGGCAAGGATGGTGCCAACACAGGGAGGCCGGTGACAGAGCGTGCTGTTGTCTCTTCCAGGATTTCCTTTTCTCCATCTTGCTATAGCAGGTGGACCTGTTCGGGCCCCGGCGTATGACAGGCAAGACTGCAACTGGTCTCGTACGGAAACCAACAGGAGGGCATTCTCCCGACTTCGTGATGCCTTCGGGGATCATACAGTCAAGAAAACGAAAAAGTTTTCTCTGTTAAAAAAAAAATCTTTCTATTATAACATTCCATATTCCCCTCCCAGGTCCCCACCCCTTCTTCCTGCACAGAATACCTCACTCCCTGTGACAAGTTATTGTCAGGAGAGACAGGGCAACAAAACTGACCGTGTGAACTTGTGGGAGAATTTTGTCCTCAGAGGGCCCAGCTGGTGCTCTCTGGGACCTCTTGGCATCTTGGCTGGTACCTCCACCAACCACGGGTCCAGTCCACGGACAGTTGACCAGATCGATGGAGGCTCTCCCTCCATCCTGACGCCGAGGTTGTGGCTTTGCTCCTCGCTCACGCTCAGCATCAATAGATGAGATGCAAAGTTTCTTAAGTTCTACAATCAACTAGGGGAAGTGCCGCCATCGCCAGTGGGATTAATTGGTTGTCTATTACTCCTAACACATTACACTAGAATTCAGCATGTTGAAAACAACAAACGTTTATTACCTCTTTGTATCGGTGGGTCAGGAATGTGGGGGCAGCTTTGCTGGCTGACTCTGACCCAGGCTCTCTCATGAGGTTGTGGTAAGCTGTGGGCCAGGGCTGCAGTCATCTGGGGGTGGGACAGTCCTCACCAGGGGGACCTCTCCACAGGCTGCCTGAGTGTCCACAAGTCAAGGCCGCCAGAGTGAGTGATGAGAGAGAGAGAGAGAAAGTACATCCACGATGGAAGCCGCTGTCTCTTTATAGCCTAATCTCAAAAGCCAAGCACCATCACCTCTGTAGCAATCTATTTGTTAGGGCAAGTCTCTGAGGCCAGCCCGTGCTGAAGGGGAGGGAGGGAGTTCACCTCTTGAAAAGAGGAGATTAATGAAGAATTTGTGGATATATTTTTTAAAACCACCACAAGGACCCCATTTAATCTCCAGAGGTGATATGACACGGTGGTTAAGAGCATATATTTGAGACTCAAAAAGACCTAGGTTTAATCCTGGCTCCCCCAACATTTGCTACTTATGCAGGTTTAGACAAGTCACTTAACCTTGCCAGGACTCAGTTTCCTAAAAAATAGGGGTGAGAATTGTAGATGTTTTTCATTGGGTTGCTGTGAAAATTATGATCATACATGTCAAGTGCCTGGCACGGAGTAAGTGCTGAATAAATACTACTTAGCTGCTACTGGAGCTGGATAATGTCATTGTCCTTCACGAGAGGCAGAGAAGCGTAGAGGAGGAACACAGGTGGAGTCAGACCGCCTGGGTGGGGACTCTGGCTCTGCCAGCCTTTAGCTGTGGGCAAGTCACCATGTCTATTAGCTTTGGTTTTCTGTAAAATGAAGATAATAATAGCTAGTGACTGGCCACCTAATTGGTGCTCAAGAAATATTTTATGAATAAGGAAATGGTGGCTGATAGAGGGACATTATCCCTCTATCAAAGGAGTGCTCGTGTGTGTGTGTGTGTGTGTGTGTGTGTGTGTGTGTGTGTGTGAGTTGGGATGCTACACAAAATACATTTGACTGCAAACACCTTCTGTTAACTGGGGAGCCCACTGTGGCTGTCCTGGTTCTACCTGAGGGTGCCCTGTACCCCTGAGTGTGCCTCTCTCCAAGGCCTCCAGCTTTACCCTCCCTTATATGTTTCTCTTGGGCTCATTGTTCAGCTTCTTTGCCACCCTGGCTTTGTTCAAAGCAGACTTCCTTCATCATCCCTGCTGTCTCCACCAAGAATATGTTTAATTGGCTTGGCACGAGTCTGAGGATTCGGTAACAGGATTGGGGTGGGAGTGGAAGTCCCATGTCACACCACCTCAGAGCTGCTACATCACCTTAAACTGATTTTGCAAATGAAAGCGAAAAGCTAAGCAAAGGAGACCCATGCATTTTGCCTAAAGATGATTATAACGCTCTTTTACGGCCTCCTAAATGACAAAGCAATTTGTTACCTGCCTGCGTCAACATTTGCTTATATTAGCACCTGAGACGCTTGATTTTTATTAGCCCCACGTTATCATTTTATGAAGACGCAGGGGCTCAGTAAAATGAGTGTGCAAATAGAATGCCCATTTTGCATTTCCCTGTGGTCAGCAGAAATGCTGAATGCAATTGAGTTGATACCAGGTCAGGGGAGACATCCATGAAGATAGCCTTCACCGAGACCTTGGTAATGTCATTTTTCATTTCTACGCTGCTGGGATAGATGGGGTCAGTGTTAGTGTGTTTTAAAAGGGCTTGGTGACATTTTGTTTTTTGTATCTTAAGTGAAAAAGCAATATACATACTAAGACATAGCTCAACTCCCACCAGCAATAAGGGATGAAACCAAACTCCCTTGTGTACATTGTAGATGGAAACGCAGTAGATGTAGAATCTGATACTGCTCTTGGTGGATCCGGGAGGAGACAGACAGGGGAGTGAATGGGGCACTGGGCTGGGACTCTGCCACTGCTACTGCATGACCTTGGACATGTCCCCTCCTTCTGTGAGCCTCAGTTCCCTCACCTGTAAGATGGAGTTGATACTGTCCACCTCAAAGAGGCATGATGAAGATTAAATAAGATAGTGTGTGTCTAAATTTCTTTATAAACCAGGATCTGTATGAGTATGTTTTACTTATTAATTGAATAGCCAGTTCCTGACCACCTTTCCATACAGAGTCCTGGGAAAATCATTAAACATACACCATGAGAGTCACAGTTTCTCCCTTGAGGAGCTTGTATTCAGTCCAGGAGATGTTCAGGTATCTAACTTCTCTTTTAAACCATAAACTTGTTAAGAGCAGGTGAGCCTTCTCTCTCTCCCATTGCTCCTAAAGGCGCTTAGCATAGAACCGAGAACAGAGTGAGTTCTCAAGTATGCATTTTGGCTTCATTATATGTTTTGCTGTCTTACAGGGACCTAATATTAGGGAAGCAGTGACCTCAAAACTGGTCACCCAATAGACCAGGCAAGTCCTAAGCTTTCAGATTCAGGTATAATAGGGTTAATTTTTTTTTTTTTTAATTTTAGTCTCTGACTTGGGGCATCAATTGTTGGGATCATGAATCACATTCTCAAATAACCTGTCCTAGCATTTCAGAAGCAGAAAGCCAGTTTAAGATCTCTGCCTCCCCTCTCCATCCAGATTGTCCACTAATGTAGATGGGATCCTTTAATCGAACGCCTCTCAGTGTTCATGTCTGAATTTCCTTCAGGTCATTGTTCTGTTCTGTGTCAATCAGTCCTTCTTCTGCCCATGGCTAAGCACCCTCTTCCTGCCCCTCCTTTCTAGGAATGTCACTCTTGGTTACTGCTTTTGTCTAATAATATATTTGCACGATGCTAAACTTTATGATACAAATGAGACTTCCGTAGAGGCAGCAAAAGCATGGGCTTTGACTTTGGCCCATAATTTTCTACTTCTTTGTATGTCTAATACCTTTTACTGGATGATGAATATTGTGAATTATACATTGTTGAATATCTGGATTTTGTTGTCTTCCTTTAAAGACAGTTGGACTTTATATAGCAGGCAGTCAATTTTGTTGTTGTTGCTGTTGCTGTTCAGCTTGATCCATCTGAGATTTATTTTAAATTTTTGTTAGAGTGAGTCTTGGGTGGTTTAGCCTCACCACTAAGGCATGGCCCTTCTGGATTCTCTACCAAATGCCCTGAATGATCAATGCGGACTTCCACTTGGGAGGTGGGAGTTCAAATGATTCCTAGCCCTATGTGAGCCCTGAGAATGTGCAGTTCACAGCTCCCTGGTCGTTTTTTCATGACATCATGGAGATTCACCCTGTTATATGCATATCTTGGGACCCAGCAAAGACTCATGAGGACCCCTTTATGGATTCCTGGAACTCTTTTTCTACAGAGCTCCCTCTTCTCTGAAATACACAGAGTTTCCCCACAACCACCACCTGGTTCAGACTCCCTGAACTTCAATCTCAGTGAGATTTCCATGCTCTGTTGAGGATACCTCTCTCTGCTCTTTGGTCTGGGGTGGCCTCCAGGCAAAAAACCAGGGCAGTCATGGGGCATGCCTCATTAGTTTTCCTTTTCTCATGAGTTAGTCTTGCTCATGAGTTAGTCTTGTTCAATGTCTGAAAAGAGTTGTTTTGTATATTTTGTCCAATCTTCTAGTTGCTTAAGGTGAGAGAGAAATCTGGTCCCTCTTACTTCATCAAGGCCAAACAGAACTTGGATTCTAATCTCAGCTCTACCCTATGTAGCTCTGTAGGTAGAACTTGAACAAGTTATATAACCTCTCTGAGCCCCAGTTTCTGTCTCAGTAAAAGAAGTATTAACTGTCATGTTTCTGTAAGGATTATAAATAATGTGTATAATGTGCCGGACACAAAAGGTGCTATTTAAATGACAGCTGCTACTATTACTAATATAAATAGCTACCTATTTTACTCCATCAGTTACTAAATTTTTACTGCATACTAGGCAATATGTAAGCTTGTTAAATTATGACAGCAACCCTATGAAGAAACTATCCACATTTATAGATTAACACATTGAAACTCAAAAAGGACACATAACTTGCCTACTTTCATGGTCAGTGGATCTGGGATTTGACATTGCTCTTATGACTTCTTCAGATGATTGTAACATTAATATGATCAATTGCGCAGAAGAACAGAAATGTAGTTATTTAATATTGGGTGACGAGGGACATAATACAATTAGTGGTTTTAACCCAATGATTTAAGAGATAAATGTAAAGCACCCTTTCCCTGCCCCTCCCACACACATACATAACAACTCCCCATCTCAGCTGTCCTCCTTAGTAACCTACTTCCATTTTATCTTACAGACAACCTTTGGGAGGGGGCAGAGCAAAAGGTGGTATTCATCACAGGACGAATCCACCCAGGGGAAACACCCTCTTCATTTGTGTGTCAAGGTAAGTTGCAAGATCTCATGGGCATCCCGTGTCTCCCCCGCACATCCATCTGGGGCACTGTGATGGCCTCTGGGACAGTATGGTCACATGCAGGGTCCTTATCTTGGATGAGAATTTACTTCACTTCTCAAGAGGCTACACCTGATCTCCATTAGCATTTGTTTCACTAAATGTTCATCGACTACACGTATGCATGGAAGAATGGATGAATGAATGGATGGATGGGTGGATAGACAGATGAATAGGTAGAGTTCTCCTGTATGTGCTAGATTGAGGATGGGAGTCATAGAGTCGTCTGCACTTCCTAGCTTTGTTTTACATGTCTCCAGTGGTTTACAAAAAAATAAATCTGGTCTCCTTCCACCCATCATCACCACCACCACCACCAACAATAAAAATTCTGGTCCCAGGTCAAATCATATATTGGCAGAAGTGTGGTGGGCTGGGGAAGTAAGAATTGAAAGTTATCTGTTCGTTCAGTCAATAATTCACTTAACAAACAGCTTTTGAAATACTGTACCAACCATGAGAAGGAATGCATGCTTCATATCAGACAACCAGAGGTAAATAAGAGGTAATTTCTCTTCTCAAATGTATCTGTTTGTAATTGAATTTTTATTTATTATTAAGTAGTTAATCCATATAAAATATATAGTCAGCAGTATATATACATGCATGTATATATATACACATATATATTCAATTAGTCAGCAATATAAATATATTCAATAGTGTATAAATAATAATTTAATGAATGCCCAAGTTCCCACCAGCTTAAGAAGCTGAATATTATCTATTCCTTTTAAATCCTCTGTCTTTCCTTCCCCCTCATACAAATAACCATCAGCTTGAATTTTGTATTTGTCCTTCTTAATAGTTTTACTACACATGTAAGCATTCCTGAACAATGTATGTTTTAGTTTTGCATGTTTTTGAACTTTATAAAAATGGTATCATTCTGTATGTGTTGGAACTTGAATAGCTGTCATTCAATTGTTTTCATCATGTATTCTATTCCATGTCTGTCTGTACCTCAACTTACCTATCCGTTCTCCTGAAGATGGACCATTAGGTTGTGTACAGTGTATTTTCTTACAGACAATGCTGATACAAATGTGTCCTATTTGTATCCCACAAATGTGATACATAGGTGTCGCCTTGTGGGCCTTGTGCACGTGTGCAGATACTTTTCTAGGGTGTATAACTGTGGAATGCAATTGCTCTGCAAGTGGCTCGGCCACTTCCCAGCAGTTCGGTTTCCTCAAATGTAAAATAAATTATTATATCAATATGTATCTGGGAAGGTTGTTATGAAACTGGCATGAGATGAATGTAAATAAACACCCAGTCCTGTGTCTGGCATACAGCAGGCCCTCAACAGATGTCACCCCCTTCCCCATGGGATCTGAGAAGATGAAGCAGGTAATCTGCTTTGTAAACTCTAAGGCACTCTGCAAACACATATGGGCCTTATTTTCCCCGTTCGTCTCCTTACAAGGCTGTGGTTAGGCACCACTTCCTCCCTCTTGGTTTCAGACACGGAGCCTGAGCTTCAGGGAGAGGAAGTGATTGCCCAAAGACAAGCAGCTCTTCAGAGGCATGGCTGGGGGGTCTCAACTCCCCGCTCCGGCCACCTTAGCTGCCTCCTTGGCATTCTCACTTCCAGCCTCCTTCTTCCCCGCACTGTCCTTGCAGTAACCTCTCGCAGGGCCCTCCTGCTTGGACCAACTTCTTTACTGGCAGCCATCTGTCAGTTACTAAACTTGGCAGCAGCCTGTTCCCCAGCTGATCAGATGCAACTCTTTTGTCCTTATTTGTGAAAAGACAGTAGCCTTACCATCAATACTTCATCCCTGGGAGCCCACACTTCCGTGCCCACCCCGTCTGTGGGCAGCAGACAGAGGGTAGGGTCACTATCCCATTTTACAGAGGAGGCCCGAGGCACAGAGAAGTCGAGAAGCTCCCAGGTGCTCCCTCTGTTGACCCTGGATGGTGCTGAGTTTATCGATAGACTCAGTGCTGTCTATCACTGAGGCTTTCAGTCAATGTTCGCTCCTTGACAGAGGCTTTAATGCCTTCCCACTACCTTCTCAGGATCAACTCCCAACTCCTTGGCATGACACTCACAATTCTCCATGGTGTGGCCCTTGCCAGGGGGCCTTGGCCTCATTATATTCCAGCTCCACACAACTTAATCCCTGGACAGTCTTCTCCCCACCACTGGGCCTTTGCACCTGCTGCCCCTCTGCCTGGGAGGTTTCGTGCCCACTCCCTTCAGCCCGCTGCTTTGTGCCCGCCTTGTGGGTTACCCAGTGGTCATCTTTCTGGCCCTGATCTGTTATGCATTTGATTTATATTCGTCGCTCTCCCTTTAAACCTAGCTGTTTGAGACCCAGGGCTGGATCTCAGAGTGTCATTTTCCACATCTGTAAAATGCGCATTGTCTTGTTCATTTCATGGGGCTGTTGTGAGGAACAAACGCTGTCTTGGCTCTCGGATGCTAAATCTGAGTCCAGAAAGAGGAACCTCCAGTTCACAGAACCAGTAAAGAGAGGAGGGGGCTTTGCGGCTGGGTCTGCCAAGCCTGTGCATGCTCTTTTGCTGGAGGAGTGAGGGGGCCTAGAAGGACTAGAGGGCCAAGCTTCCTGCCTGGAAGAGCAGAGTGTCCTGGCCACCCCACAACAACCAGTACATTTGACATGTGAGACTGGGAGGCTCAGGGGAGAGAGGTGGCTGACCCAGGATCACACAGCTAATTCATGGCGGATGTGACGCCGGGACCCATCTCCCCAGACCTGGTCTTCCTCTGTCCCTATCTCTGTAACTGCCACTTAAGACACACAATTCACCCTTCCTGAGGCAGCTCAAGACAGGCAGGATTCCCCCACTTCGCCAATGAGGAACTGAGGCATGGTCTTCCCCAAGGGCCTCCCAGCCCCCTGGCGACAGCCCAGACCACGGCCCCGTGGGGCTCAGCTAGGGCTTTCTTCCCTAGACCCAGCCCTCAGCTGGATTCCCCTCCCCAGCCCACCTTGTTCTGGGGAGGGCAGGGGGGTGGGTCTAAGGCCTGGAAGATTGATTGCCGAGGTACCTTTGGTTCTGTTAACTCTGTTTCCCCATTAACTGGCTCAGTGACCTTGAGTGGAGGACAAACATTTGGGGCCTGGTCATCCCCATCTGGCTGGGACCTCGGTTCTCACGGCCGAGCTGCTGATGCACCTGCTGCTGGGAGTAGAGTGAAGTCCTGTCGTGGCAGGGCTCTGGCGGGGGTGGCATTCGGCGGTGGGGGGGGGGGGGGGGGCTGTGACTTCCTCAAGGCTCTGCATGTTGGGGAGACGGCTGGTTGTCAGTCACCCTCTACTGCCCCCAACCCCGCTCCTGGCCTCTGGAGGCCAAACTGTCCTTGTTTTCCAACTACGGTGTGGGAGATCAAGGTCACTCCCACGTGGCTCTGTAGCAGAGTGTGTGTGAGCTGTTGTCTCTGGGGCTACACCACCTGGATTTGAAGCCCGGCTCCCCCACTTGGTACAGGATGACCTTGGGGATGTCCTGTAACCTCTCCTTGCCTCAGTCCCCTTATCTCAAAAGGAGAATAATAATAGAGATCCTGCCTCATAGGGTTGTTGTGGAGATTAAATGAGTTAATAACCATAAAATACTTAAGATGGTACTTGGAATGCAGTAAGCACTGAAGAAGTGTTATTCGCAGGGGAGGAAGTAGCGTTCATGGAGCATCCGCAGGTGCCCAGGATGGTTCCTCTTATCCTTACTGGGAACCCAAACCCAGGCATGTGACTCCTGTACCACGTGCCCTGCCTTCCTGGCCTCCTTCCCAAGAGAGCCGTTAGCTAAACCCTCCTCGTTTACCCACGTGGGAGACCACGGAGCACGTCAGAAGTTCGGCCGGGACTGCACGTCAGATCTCCGACCTCCGGTTGAGTGAATATTCTTGCGCTGACGCTTTCTGGAGTTGTTGGTGCATGGCTCACTGAAAAGTCCCACCTGCAGAGCGCCTGCCCCTTCAGACCGTTCATAAATGAATCGGTTAAGCCCATGCATATGCCACACGACCGTGGAAGGTGTGCCACCCTCAGGAGACAGCAGGGACGTGTGCATCACTGAGGCTTTAGACTTGAGCAGCCCTGAGTCGGAATCCTACCACTTCACCTCCGCTCTGGGGACCCTCGCTCGGCAAGTCCTCAACTCTCGCAGCCTGTTTCTCTGCCTATAAAATGCGGCAGCAACGTGGTCCTCCAGGAGCTGCTGTGAGGATTCAGGGAGCCCTGCTCAACGTGCCAAGGGGCCCACCAGGCCCTCCCTCTGGGAGCTCACTCTTCCGGGGTGTCCTGTGCAGGCAGGGAGAGGAGGGGGGGAATACACACACACACACTCACAACCACCAGGACACCAGGACCCAGCGCAACCTAGCATTTCCCACAGTGAGGTGGTGACCGATGCCCCTTTCTCCCTCCCCTCCCCAACTCTGTTTTCCTCTCTCCCTCACCTGTTCTCCATCTTCCCCTTCCCCCTCTCTCCCATACAGCCTCACAGATGCCTGAAACCGGATCCCTAAGGGGTTGTCACGGGGCCTTTTGCTTCCCCAAACTTGTCCTTTCATTTGTGAAATGGGCAGAGTTGGGGATAAGAGGGTAAGAACTTAGATTCTGTGAACTTCAGTCTCTTCAGGGCGAGACTGCCTGTGATTCCATAATTCGGGGCCCTTGGGCTCAGCTGAGGGCAGACAGGGGCCTGGTACACGGTCAGGGTGGGGTCTAGAGTGGCTCCTGCCACGTGACCCACATTCTGAGCCCAGCAGAGACCCCAGCCGACTGTCTTGCTTCAAGCCTGGGCTCTTCCCATTGCACTGTATTCTGCCTATTAGCCGGAAACAGCAACAGTAAACCTTATACAGAACTCTCTAGAGAAAAATCATGTGAGCATATATGCAAATCATCCTGCACATCACATGCAAATAGACTCCTGGCTCTTTCCATCTTGGCTTTGTGGAAAGGGCACCACTCTGAAGCCAGTAGAACTGGACCTGAATCCCAGCCAGGCCCCTGTGAGACACTCAGCAAGTGTCTCACCCTCACTTTGTTTCCCTGTCTGCAAAACAGAGCCAGTGTAATTACAGGTCAACCCATCACTGGTCCATATTTTATTCATTCCTTTCTCATATATCTATTGAGGACTTTCCAGGCCCCAGTGCTGAGCTAGGCACTGACAAAATCATCGTAAAAATGTAGAGCTGTCCTTGCCCTCCTGGAGCTCGCAGGCTGGAGAGAAAACAGATTTGCACAGCGGATGCAAGCCTCAATCCCCCAAACTCAGAGGTACTGGAAATATGACTTTCCTTACTTTTCTAAAACTGAACTCAGTTTCCATTTTGAGGCACCATTCTGCCAGGGGCCAGAAACTTAATCTCAGTCATTTTGGTGTCACCTTTCCCCAAGATTGTGTGATTTAAGCCAAGATTATTGATGCTCCTGGGGGTGGTAGACAAATAGTCTTGTCATCAGTGTCATCATCTATCCACACGGCTTCCCCTCCATCAGCGGCTTCCCCGTGACTCTCTGGGCTTTGGTCACTGCAGAGCCCCTGCAGGTCACCACCATGTCAGACCCTGCCTCCTGACTGCAGGCCTCTTTTATGTTTGCTGGCACTTTGCTAGGTCTGTGCCCCTATTGCCACCTTGTCACCCTTCGGGACATCTGTCCATTATTATAACTTCCCTCCAAACCACATTCCATGCTGTAGCCAGGGGAAACTCTCCAAAGCCTAGATCTGACCCTAACCTTGCAATGGCTCTCCTGTGCCCTTTATATTCTTCAGCAGGACTAACAAGTCCCCACTTACCTCTCCCGCTTCTCTCTCAACATCCTCCCACCCTCACACCTTCAACCAAACCAAATAAGAGCAATGAGTAAACAACAGACTTCCTATGTGCCAGACACTTTGCTAACATTAACTCACTGAGATCCTCACAATAACTCACATGGTAGTTATTATTATTATTTTCTTCGTAACTGAAGAGGAAACTGAGGAACCAAGAGCTTAAGACCACACAGCTAGTCCAGTTTCAGAGTCTGTGCCTTTCTTTCTTTCTTTCTTCAGCTAGTCCAGTTTCAGAGTCTGTGCCTTTCTTTCTTTCTTTCTTCAGCTAGTCCAGTTTCAGAGTCTGTGCCTTTCTTTCTTTCTTTCTTCCTTCCTTCCTTCCTTCCTTCCTTCCTTCCTTCCTTCCTTCCTTCCTTCCTTCCTTTCTTTTTGGCTGCGTTAGGTCTTCGTTGCTGCGCACAGGTTTTCTCTAGCTGCGGCAAGCGGAGGCTACCCTTTGTTGCAGTACGCGGGCTTTTCTTTGCGGCGTGCAGTCTTCTCATTGCGGTGGCTTCTCTTGTTGCAGAGCATGGGCTGTAGGCATGTGGGCTTAGTAGTTGTGGTGCACGGGCTTAGTTGCTCCGCGTCATGTGGGATCTTCCCGGACAAGGGACCGAACCCGTGTCCCCTGCACTGGCAGGCAGATTCTTAACCACTGCACCACCGGGGAAGTCCCTCAGAGTCTGTGCCTTTAATTACAAAGCTATGCCCCCTGGAATTGAAGAGCTCTAGCAAACAGGCTGTCTTCTTTCTCACCTCCCAGCCTTTGTGTAAGACCCTCCCTCCCTGGGACACTGTCCCCTGGCACCCCTTTCATCTGGCTCACTCTACTCACCCTTTAAGTTGCCATGGCCTCTTCCTGACTCCCAGGCTGGGTCAGGAGTCCCCTGAGTTCCCAGAGCTCCCTGTGCTGTTCCCACCAGAGCCTTTGCCAGTGGGTACAGTGGGGGCTGCTTTCTCTCCATGCACCCTTTGAGCAGGAACCTCTCACGCATCTTGGAATGCCGAGCTCATGGCAGGGACCTGGCCCTGCGAATGTTTGTGCAATGAGTGATTATCAGCACAACTAACCCTCTACAGTAAGTCCCCTACATATGAATGAGTTCCATTCTGAGAGTACATTCGTAAGTCCAATTTGTTCATAAGTCCAACAAAATTAGCCTAGGTACCCAACTGGCACAATTGGGTACAATTGGCCATAGAGTACTGTACTATAATAGGTTTATAATACTTTTCACACAAATAATACATAACAAACAAATGCAAAAAATAAAGAAAACATTTTTAATCTTACAGTACAGTACCTTGAAAAGTACAGTAGTGCAGCACAACATCTGGCATACAGGGACTGGCACTGAGTGAACAGGCAAGAAGAGTTACTGACTGGAGGAGGGAGAGGAGCTGGGAGATGGTAGAGCTGAAGGATCGTCAGCGATAGGACACGGAGGGCGAGCTGCAATGTCACTCATGCCTGACGCTGATGGCACAGGTTCTGGTTCCTTGCTGGATTCAATTCTATCTACCCTCTTGAAAAAATGATCCAGTGATGTCTGGGTAGTAGCTCTTTTTCTTCTCATCATAGATGACATGGTAGCATTGGATTGCATTCTGAACTGTTGCTGCAACCTTCATGTACCATTCTACGTTCAGGTCCTGTGCCTCAGAAACTAACAGTGCCTCCTCAAATAAAGAAAATCCCCTTGCCATTTCTTGTGTCATGCATCTCTTCAGTTCTTCAGTTACTTCTTCTTCCTCTTGTCTCTCTTTGTCCTTTCTGTGGGCCTCCAGTTCCATCAGGTCTTCATTAGTAAGCTCCTCATGTTACACAGCAAGTTCAATGAAGTCATCCTCTTGCAAATCTAGCCTGAAATAAAGATACTGTACTACCGTACTCTATACAGTACTGTACAGTAGAGTATACAAAAGCATAACTACTTGTAGAGGATGCATGCACATGACAGTGTGCACGTGAACTAACTTATGTGATTGGACATTTGAACGCACGTTCGCATCTTTGAAAGTTCGCAACTTGAAAGTTCGAATGTAGGGGACTTACCGTACTTTGTTAAGGTTGAATGAATTCCTGGGACCAATCTATCAATAGGCATTTATTAGGCACCTTCTGTGTGCCTCGCGCTGAACCAAGTATACTGGGAGAGATAACAGTAATGGATGTTCAGTTGTGGTTTGCCTGGCGAGGGTCATCGTGGCCAGGCGAGGTTGGCAGGGCAGTGAGGTCTGCCGCCCAGCTTTCACTTCAGATCCTCTGCCACTTTTCCTTCTTCTCCTCCAGCCTCGCTAGCCTCCAGCCCTGCTTTCTTCCACCTTCCTGATTACATTGGTTCAAAGGAAAGGACCTGCAAACTTGTTTACTTAAGGGACAGAGACTGATTTTAAGGGGGTGGATTATGTCTCCCAGCAGGAGAGAGATGATTCTCCTCACTTAACAGATGAGAATTCTGCTACTCTGGGGGAGAGGAATGAAGTAGATGGAATCATAGGCTGTTGGTGTGGGTTGCATCCTTGGGAACCCCTGGATTCTTTCTTCTAAATTTATCAATGAACCAAAACTAGAACCCCAGTTCTCTAACTGCTGGTTTGTTGGCTTCTCCAATTGAGTATCCTTGTCCCCAAATCCCATAGTCAGTCAACTTCACAGACAAGGACTCCTGGTTCTAAACTGCATTCTACTGTTTTACTACTCCACTGCCTTTCAACCTTTGATCTGAGTGAGTTTATGAGAGCACACCACAGTGTTCAGGCGCTGTGTCAGGCAGTCAAAAGGCAGGGGTTCTAACCCTGTCCCACATCAGTCTTCCAGGTTCAGTGTTGTTACCTCTGTATCAAGACGAGGAAACTGGTCAGAGAAAGCTAACAACTGGTGAAGAGTCACAGGCAGGTCCCCAGGTCCACACGCTCTCTGCTTCCTCGGTCCATGCCGTGCTTGGGCCCATAGTGGGGGATGGCATTTCCTCTCCACTCTGACTTTCTCCGACATTCCTCCTCATCCTTCTCTTCACTTACCACCCCCTCCCACACCAAATACAAGTGGAAGATCTCCTCCTAGTTTCCTGATCAATAGGAAAGACTCCTGTTGAACAGTATCTGACCTCAAGCCAAGAAATGAGTCTAAAACCTCTGCTTTCCCTGCCCCATACTCACTCTGGGTGGCTGCAGCCTCCGGTCTGGCTTTGTTTCCTCTCATCCTTTTATTAGCTGCCTCATCGGCAGCCCAATTAACCTGCTCATCTGTGAAGGAGGATGGCTCACAATGAGCTCCTCCGTTTCCAGAAGCCATCCTCTGAGGCAGCACGGCCAGGCCCTGAGCACAGGCTGGCTCCTTGACGGAGGGCTGCCCCAGGAGCCAGGGTCAATTAGTGGACAGATTAAGCAATTACTAGCCCCTAACAAGGGTGCCTGGCATCATTACCCTGCCTGTTTACTGGCAAACTGCAGCTTTCATATGAAGACCAACAAATAAATTAGGGCATCTGGTCGACTGCCGCTTCGGCGGCGAAGTAAATGATGTCCAACTGGCTCTCGGCTGCCCGTGGATTCTCAGCCCCGGCCTAATGAAAAGCCCAAGATGTCCCTCACTGGCCATGGCAGCTCTGAATGTGCCTCTGAGCGACTTCTCATTCCAAGGGCTAAGTGCCTGCCGCTGGGCCTGTGGCTCGTTCTTAGTTACCCCGCTGCTTCCTCCTGTCTGGCTGTCAAAACCTACTTCTCTTTCAGGGCCCAGCTCAAAAGCTTCTTTCTCCTTGATGCCTTTCCTGCTCTCTCCAGCAGGAGAGGAGTTCTCCTTCTGTACTTTGGGAGGGTTTTGGACTCTCCTGTCTCTTCCCAGCATTACAGGAATTTCATGGAATGCCAGAGCTCCATTTAGCCTACTTTTCTCGGGTCTCTGATGAATAAGTAGAAATGTGGAGAAAAGGAGGGACAAGGCAAGGACTCAGTTCTTGTTTTCTCACCCGCTCTCCTGTAGATATATGTGGGCCATCGCCAGGATATCAACGACAGCAGTGACAGAGTCAGGTTTGCCCTTCAGGACAATCCCTCTGGCTATAGTGATGAGGGCTCATTCTAGAGGTGGCTGCTGTCACCTAAGTCAGATGTGGTTGTTCTCATCCAGGCCAAGTATGATGGTGGCTTAGAATAGAAGAGAGGCAGAGGGATGGAGATGAGGGGCAGATTTGCTAGCTTCAAGGAAGAGACTTGGAGACCCCCTGAATGTGGGAGGAGGGTCATGGAGAATTCAACTCTTCTAAATCTGGTGACCTGAAGGCGAGGTAGTTGTTGGTGCCAGTGAAAAGCAGAGAGGGCAGCCAGCCCCAGAGTCTGGGAACAGAGGATCCTCAAAGTGGGGAAAGGAGCAGGCTTGGGGGCATTGACAAAACCTCCCTGTCCTCTTGTGACTTCTCCTTTGTGTTTCCTGGTGCACCCATCAGCCGCTTGAGGACTGAGACCCCTAAGGTCCCTGACTCCATCGTCATCCAATCTGATGGCAGCCTTTAGCCAACAGCGCGTCCATTAGGGAGCAGCTCTAAAGTTATTGTTTAGAGTTATCCTGCCTCTCCCCCATCTCTGTCTGTCAAGACGCAGGGGCCCCTCCAAGGCACAGCTCATATGCTGTCTTTTCCTGGAGGCCCACCCTGTGCTCTTTAGCAAGACATGCTCTCCCCCAGCCCATGAACTTCAATATTACATCATAAACTGTCTCTTGGAAACAGAGATACTATTTGTAAAATTCACTGGGCAACACCTAGTCCACAGCCGTACATTCACAGTGGCTAACAACATAGGCCCAAATCACCTGTTGAGCTGTGTTTTTCCAGCCGAGGGAAATGTGCTCCTCCTTCCTGAAACACTTTGAGGTTAACCCAGGTGCTTCTCTTTCTCCAGGGATCATTGACTTCCTCATAAGCCAGCACCCTATTGCTCGTGCCCTACGGGAACACCTGGTCTTCAAGATTGCACCCATGCTCAACCCTGATGGCGTCTACCTGGGCAATTACAGGTGAGGGACGGGAGAGAATGCTTGGATGGTGGTGTGGAAGCAGGAAGAAAAAGGGGATAGGTTTCTGAGGAAGAATTTTCAGACGTCCCATGAGTTCATTAGAGGAAGTTTCACTCTGGCCCTTGAGAATATGACTAATGGGTCTTGGCTGTTTCGTTCACAGTCACCTGAGGTCACTTGCTGGAGTTTTCTGGGCAGCTTGCCGGACCAGGAATCAGGGGACTTAATATCAGTTTTGGCACCTACTTCCTGCGTAACCTTGGGGAATTCACTTTCCCTCTCTGATGCATTGCAGTTTCTCTTGCATAATTAAGACAATAATTACTTACCTGGCAGGGCACTTGTGAGCATCAAAGGAAAAGGTGGCAATGAACGTGCTTTGCAGAATATCATATGGTGGTGATAAGGGTTACTGTTTTGTTTCCGGGTTTCTTCTTGGAGATTATTAATGAACGAGAGTAGCAACCCAGACCACGTGAACGGCATTTTGATTTGGTGTGGGCATACCGGCTAGCCCCACACTCACTCAGGCACTCACATCTTGAGCTCTTTCTCCTGGCTTAGCACCATAATTTACAGCTGAAAATTCCACTACCCGGGGAACCATCTGCTGAGAGAACATTGAATCCTCTGAGAGTGTTATTACCCTTATTTCACGGTTGAGGCAACAGACTGGCCCAAAGTCATACAACCAGTAAATCATTGACTGTCTAACTTCACTGCCTAAATTATACAGCTTGAGAGTTGATTAGTCCCACAACTCTCAAGGTAACATTCAAACTCCCCGGCTTTGACACAAAGTTCTGTGTGACCTGGTGCCTCACCTCCCACCCTCTGGTCATAGAACTGTTGCTCTGCTCACTCTAAGGGAGGCCTGGTTCCTTACACAGGTCCTGTTGGTGCCTGATACCTTACCTTCATAAAGACCCTCTGTCCAGAACCTCCTGGTCCCTTCCTCATTTCACTAACCCTTCCTCACAGCTCAGCTCATGCCTCTTCTTCTAGAAAACATTCTGCAAACCCCCAAACAGAATTGGTCCTTCCCTTCTCTGAGCTCCCACAGGCCTGGCTACCGAACATGTCTTATCCTATTGCATGGACCCCACTGGTCCTAAAGTCACCGGAGGGAAAGCACTGAGCCTTAATGGTCCTTGTGTCCCCGGTGCCTGTCAGCAGAGATCAGCACATAGTAGATGCTCAAAAAGAATTTGGTGGATATGAGAGAAGGAAAGGGATGACTTTACTGAGGAAGGCGCTGAGGCTCAGGTATGAGATGGGACTTGCCCAAGTTCAGTGGCAGAGCTCAGACCAGAACCCACATTGCCTGACATCCCATCAGGCCCATTTTAAACAGAGCTGGTTTCATGCTTTCGCAGAATGTGACAGTTGGGTCCACAGGGGCTTCCCAGTACCCCTGGGTATGAGTTAGAGAGAACCCATGGGATGCGTGATGCCTTAATTAAAGACAGTTTTGCTTCCTCTCTTAACTGGCTCAAGCGATGGCTCATTAGCCCTGGCAGGTTTTATGGCTGCGGCAGGCCTGGGAGCAGTGCCTTCCCACCTTCGCTGGACAGAATACACTGTTAGTGATAATGTTGGTGGAAGGACCATTTGATTGATGTTAACGTTTATGTTTAATTACAAGAGCGGCCGTGGTCCGAGAGAGGTCAGGACTGTTCACTACACACACTTATTTATGTCATCATCTGCTGTCCCGGGATGACCAGTTGGAAAGAGGTCTGTGACCTTGGCCAAAATGCCTCCCCTCCCTGGGCTTCAGATGGCCAGGGGGCTGGTGCTGGGAAGCTGGCTGCTTCCTACATGCCCTCAAGCTGTCCAAATTTTGTGATTTGGGGATTTCAGGATAAAAGAGCTCCACTCCTCAGAAACGGTTCTGTACCGAAGTTTAAAAGCCCCGCGTTCTCCTAGTGAGAATGTGTGATTCTCGTTATGAGAGTTGAAGAAAATCTCTAACCACAGGCATTAGTCCTGTTGCTAAAATAGCTGAGTAGCAACAAAGAGCCTAGCATGAGCATTCACCATTCAAGTCTGGGAGAATGTAAAAAATAGTGATCAAGACTCCAGATGGATAACTTCAAGGTGCCTTAGAGGTCCTGTAGGCCAGCCCCAGCACGGTGTCCCGTGGTTTGGCTGGGACTTGTCCAGGCATCATGGGGGAAGAAAGATTTGGAGTTCAAGTGAATTTGGGAAACACAGAGTTAAGCAAAATTAAACAAGTTCTTTCACAATAAGACTTTTCAACAGGAATCCCAAGAGGGGAATATAGTGTCCAGTGTTGCCCAGAGGAACCCTTTTCCTAAAGAGCTCGCTACCCCTCCAGCCCATCACCTGCTCCACCACTACCCTGTCCCCAGAGGCTCAGGGTTTCTGAAACCCAATCTGGGAAAGGCCACTACGAGAATTCCGCTTGCCACCCAGCACCGTGTGTCAGGCGTTCACACACTTATTTGATCCTCACAGCAACTCTATGGAGGAGGGTCTCTGAAGCTTTCTCTGCTCGCAGATAATAAAAACCTAGTCCGATTAGCGTGAGTACAGGAGGAAAAGCCAGAGGGAGTCGGGGGGAGGAGCGAAGGACAGAAGGCGGCCAGTGGGAAGGAAGGATGCTTGTCAGAACCTCCGGGCAGCACACAGAACCCCACTCACAGACCGCCTCGCAGCACTGGGGTCAGCCCCACCTCCATCACGTGCTCCCTGACCTTCACTCTCTACACCTCCCCTCAGGACGTGCAGTCTCTCAAGCCTCAGTGACGTTGAATAAATAACCTGCCTTAAGTCGTGTGGCCTGTGAGGAGTGGGCAGGGGTGCAGGCGTGCCCCAGCCGAGCTGTGCTCCTGGGCTGTCCTATACCAGCTGCTGGCATCACACACGCCAGACCCAGTGGAGAGCCGCAGACAGGCCTGTCCTGCAGGCGCCTCTTATCCCCCGACCCCGCTTCCTCTTCCTCCTTCTGCTTCCTCCACATTAAGGAACCATATAATCTAGTCTAGGAAGGAGAGTAAGACTTCCCAGATTTGATCACGCAAAGCTTTTATTTAATAATACAAGTACCGGGCTTCCTTGGCGGCGCAGTGGTTGAGAGTCCGCCTGCCGATGCAGGGGACGCGGGTTCGTGCCCCGGTCCAGGAGGATCCCACATGCCGTGGAGTGACTGGGCCCGTGAGCCATGGCCGCTGAGCCTGCGCGTCCGGAGCCTGTGCTCCGCAACGGGAGAGGCCACAGCAGGGAGAGGCCCGCGTACAGCAAAAAAAAAAAAAATAATAATAATAATACAAGTACCTATTCCATGGTATTTATAGTAGAATAGACAAGGTGCACTCTAGCAGTTAATGGCCGATGATGGCAGCTGTCCCATGAGAGAGAATGCATTTTACGTAAGAGAGCAGCAGTGTTTACTTACTACACTACTGTACGTGCTCCCAGACTCCGGCTTATGGGAGGAGTAGAGAGGGCCAAAGTTACAGCAACCACAGTGCACTCTCCAGGTGCCCTCTAGGACAGTTAGATGGTGTAACGGTAGAAACCATGATACTACGGCATCTAATAAAAACACGGAACGACTATACCCTCGTCTCACGTACTACACTCCAGCAACACTGGCCATTTTTTTCAGTTCAGGCGTGAGGTTTAATGCCACTCACAGAAAGGCCTGCCTAGATTCTCCAAAATAAATTCGGTCTCCCATTACACTCTTTCAGAGCACTCTGTACCGTCCTTTCAGAGCCCTGGCCCCAATTCGTAATCACGTGACTACCTATTTAATGACTGTCTCCACCTCTAGACGATAAACTCCGTGAAGTCAGGACTTCATCCCCAAAGCCTGGCGTGGTGCCCAGCATAGAACTGGCCTTTGATATATATTATCTGAATGAATACATACACACCACAGCAGTGTTTCGCAACTGTGCCATGGCGCGGAGCTCCAGTCCCCAGGAAAGTAGTCATCGCCACACGCCGTCAGCTCCCAACCCTTTAATTTCAGCAACATGGCCTCCTAACCCCAGTTGTTTTGATTTTATGCTGTTGTGATATAAATACTATGATGAGCTGCTGTAGTGATTTAGAGAACTCTGGGTTCAGAGGCACACTTCGTTATTGTATATTACATCCAAAAACCACCTTTCATCATTACCGTGACTCTCTGAGAAAATCAGTTTTTATTGTACCCATTTGAGCAAAAGGGAAACCAAGTCTGCAGAGGTGAAGAGCCCGTTCAAGGTCCTATGGTGTGTCCAGGACTCTCCACACTCCCAGACACTGCCTGTGCCTTACAAGCTGGAGGTGGAAGCAGAGAACTAGCAGTCTAACTTTCCCCGCTCTCCTGAGTCTTCTAGTCTTGGGGCAAGACACTTCTCTCCCCTGGCCTCAGTGTCCCCCTGCCCTGTTGGAAGAGGAAAATGAAGTGAAAGGCACGCTTCGTCATTTAGTAGAAGTACTAGGGAGAGGCTCTGTCAAGAATGGTACAGCGGGGCTTCCCTGGTGGCGCAGTGGTTGAGAGTCCACCTGCCGATGCAGGGGATATGGGATCGTGCCCCGGTCCGGGAGGATCCCACATGCCGCGGAGCTGCTGGGCCCGTGAGCCATGGCTGCTGAGCCTGCACGTCTGGAGCCTGTGCTCCGCACGGGAGAGGCCACAGCAGTGAGAGGCCCGCGTACCACAAAAAAAAAATAATAATAATAATAAAAAAAAAGAATGGTACAGCTATAGCATGGATGAACCTTGGGGACATTATGCTAAGTGTAATAAGCCAGACACAAAAAGACAGATTTTTTATGATTCCACTAATATGAAGTACTTAGAGTAGTCAAAATCATAGAGACAGAAAGTAGAATGGTGATTTCCAGGGGCTGGGTTGAGGAGCGGGGAAGAGAGTTACTGTTCAATGGGTATAGAGTTTCGGTTTTACAAGATGGAGAGAGTTTTGGAGATGGTTGCACAACATTATGAATACTTAATACCACTGAATTGTACACTTAAAAATGATGAAAATGGTAAATTTTATGTTATGTGTATTTTATCACAATAAAAAAATAATGGTATGACTTATCAATGCAATTTGAGCATCTTTGGAGAGTTCTAGGGGTATCTCAGGGCTAGGAGCTTTGAGGGATGAACGCTGTAACTTCAGGTGTCAGAGAGCCGAGAGCTACAAGGCAGTGGTTGGAAGGTCTTTGGGGTCGGGGGTGATGGGCCGAGTCAGGCTATGGCGGCTGGCGATTCTCACCGTGCTGCAGTAGGTGTGGCTGGTCCCACACAGTGCGACTCTTGCTCTCTCTCTCTCTGCCACGTTCTCCTCCCCATCACTTCCTTTACAGAGGAGACAACCTCCATCCCCACCTGTACCCCGCTGCGCCTGTGTGATGTGCGAGGTGCCTTGCATTTGGAAAACAGACTCTTCATCTCCATATGACAATATGAAACTCCGCATCGGGTTTGCATTTCTTAATTAGGTGCTTGTCATTGTGTATTCCATAGAGCCACGTATAAGTAAATAGTCATAGACCTTTGAATAAATTTATTGGTTTTATTTATGTTTTTGGGCATAAAAATCTATAATTACCAGGTACAGCCTCCCTATAACCGGTATTTAATGACAATTACTTTTTGTTACCATAGAAATGAGTCCAAAGTAGTTACCCATAATTTCTCATTTCCCAAACCTCACACACGCTGAATTGCAATATTACCATAGTAATTGCCTATCAGTCATCGTAAAATACGCAGTTACCCAAAGGATAGCAGGATGCTGTGGACTTTCTCATTGTGGGGAAGCCTCAGTGCTTCTTGGGAGTGTGGAGGTGGGGGAGAGGAGTAGACCTCCGTGGGTGGTGTAGAAATGATTCAGCTTTATCGCATGACACTGCAGACCCTGTGGTGGAAACGGATGCTGCTACGACCCGCAGACTCGCAACGCATCATGCCTCTCCGCCCTGGTGAGCCTCACGTAGCAAAGAATGCTCCAGCGCAGTAAATCCAGTTTAACTAAGGTTTGTCGGGGGCCTGCTGAGTGTCGGTCCCTGTGCTACGCCTTAGGGAAGCAGATGGAAATCAGAGGCGGTCCTTGGCAATAAGAAGCCCAGTGTTTGTACTAGAGGCGTGAGTGTGAGGCTGTGGAGGCCGAGGCATAATCAGAGCTAATGTCTAAGTGCCTACTAACCGCACATTATACGTATCATCTCCTCTGACCCTCACAACAGCCCTGAGGTGGAGGTAGTATTATGGCCCCTTTTTAATTAGAAAAGCAAATTGAGGCCCAGAAACACCAAGGAACTTGCCCCACGTCCCCCAGCAGGAAGGTTACGAATCCAGGCAGGCCAACCCTGGCCTGCTACAGATTCATCCCCCTGCTACACTGTATCCTGGAAGCAGGGAGTGCTTCCTTCTGACTGGGGGTGACGAGGGCTGGTTTTTGAAGGGCGGATGGTATATAGGAGTTCACCAGACATAAAAGGAGATAAGGAGAGATTTGCACAGCAAACATCATTAAGTATGGCAGAGGGTGAAACATCAGAGGAAGTATTTCCAACACGCACACATACATGCACACACACAGACACACACACAGATACACACAGATATACACACCACACGAGACACATACACACACTCACCCACAGACATTGGAACTGACCAACCTTGCCCACCTCAACATCCAAACGGGGAAACATTTTTAACTGTCCAAAATAGAATAGAACATAAAATTAGCTGTGTAAAATACATGTCAATATCCTATTTGTTCTTTGACAGCATAAAACTGCATTTTTCATCAACTAGAAATGGAAACAGAGATCCACTGCAAGTTGTCTCACCAGGCGATATCTGCCAGCCCCTTCTCACTGTGCCTCCTTCCCCACCCAGGCCTCGTGTCCCCCCTTGCTGCCTCTCCGTAGCCTCATCAGCCTTGGAGTGGGATGGGAGCTCAAAGACCTTTGTCCAGTGCCCTGCCCAGGGCAGGGAAACCTTAAGAAGTGCTGCACTGCTGACAGCTCTGACTGTTAGGGGGTGTTTATGTCCAGGCTAAACCTGATAGCCCATCACCTCTGCTTTCTACCCCTGAAAGATTAGTCAGGTCCAGTCCATTTTTTACATAGTAGCCCTTCAGCTGTTTGAGGATTGTGTGTCCCCACTCCTCACTCACTCTACCCCTGCCAGCACCTGTTCTCCAGCCTGAACATCCCCAAAGCCTTACAAATTTTCATATGTAATCTGAAATCCATTCCTCTCCCCGTCCCTACAGCTGTGCTCTGAACATACTCCGGATGTTTGTCGTGGTCTGTATTTGCGGCATGGGGTCCAGGATGGGACAGTTATAATGATGAGAATGATGACGGTGATGATGGTGGTGATGACATTGATGATGACGATGACAGTGGTGCTGATGTTTTTGATGATGATGATAGTGGTGGTGGTGATGATGATGACTAGTTAACATCTATTGAACGTCCTGGGCCTGACCCTATTCTGGGTGTTTTGCATGTATTGTTTAATTCTCAGAACAACTCTCATTATTCTCATTTTACAGATGAGGAAACTGTGAGGAGACTGAGCATAGGTAGATTAGGTAACTCCCTTAAGTTCATAGAGCTAGCTAGTGGCATAGGAGAAGGAAGGGACCACCACAGCCTAATTCTGGGGATGTATTTCTCCTGGCACAGCCTACATGCCCATCGCTATCTGACACTGAGCTCTCGTCAACCTAAATCTTTCCACTTGCATTCCTGCTAAGTTACAGCCCTCACCCCCCCACCCCACCTCCTCTGAGAACCTTACAAGGAGGCATGGACTGGGCAGAAATCATGCTGCCTTTTTGAACAAAGAGGAAACCAGGCCACAGAGAGGCTAAGTAACTTGCTCAAGGTCACACAGGGAGTGAGCCACATAGTTATTTAAGATGAAACGCAAGTGACGCAGGGGCCAGACAAAGCCTTACCTCCCAGAGACTCTCTCCCGCTTTATGTAACCTGCGTGATGTTTCTACAGAGGCTGAAAGGACACTGGGGCAGGCAGCGTAATCAGGTGTCTAACCCACGAGTGCACACGGCTAAAACCAATTATTCAAATGAGCTTCCCAGCCAGGTTCCTCAGAAAAGGCCAGATGGCTAGATGTCTACGGAGGCAGTTCCCCATCTCTGTCCCCGCAAGCAGCTGAATAGCCTTTCAAAGTTAGAGTTGATAGTGGGTTGATTTTAATAACTGATTCTACAGTGAAGACAGGCCTCTGAGGAGACAGTAAGCCAGAATTAGTGGCTGGGGAGTCCGGAGGAGCAAAACAATATGATAGAATCAAGAACTTTATCGTTCCCGGTCTTAGTTCCTAAACCGCTGCTGGAATAGTGTCAGTTCTCTATGTGCGATCCTTCCGGGGCTCCCCATTGACCATCAGAAGCAGCCTATCCTCTTTAGCCTGGTCTTCAAGGCGGACACAGCATCCAGGAAGCTCCTCCTCCTTCATCTCCCACTGTCCGCCTTGCCCTGTGCGCAAACGCTCACTCGGCACACGCTTCGTCCTGAGCATCCCCAGGGATCTGAGGTGGGCTTGGCCACGTGCTTGCCCTCAAGGAGGAGGCGCTGGTGAGATGACTCCTGAGAGGAGAGTGGGAGTTAGTTGGGTGAAGAGATGAGCAACACATTCTCTACCAAAGGAATAATAATGTTAAATAACAACAGTGATGACAACCATGCAAACATTAATGGAATTATACAAGCTGTCGGACCCTACTCTAATAGTTGTTTTTTTTGTTGTTTTGTTTTTTTACATCTTTATTGGAGTATAATTGCTTTACAATGGTGTGTTAGTTTCTGCTTTATAACAAAGTGAATCAGTTATACATATACATATATCCCCATATCTCCTCCCTCTTGCATCTCCCTCCCTCCCACCCTCCCTATCCCACCCCTCTAGGTGGTCACAAAGCACCGAGCTGATCTCCCTGTGCTATGCGGCTGCTTCCCACTAGCTATCTACCTTACGTTTGGTTGTGTATATATGTCCATGCCACTCTCTCACTTTGTCACAGCTTACCCTTCACCCTCCCCATATCCTCAAGTCCATTCTCTAGTAGGTCTGTGTCTTTATTCCTGTCTTACCCCTAGGTTCTTCATGACATTTTTTTTCTTAGATTCCATATATATGTGTTAGCATACGGTATTTGTCTTTCTCTTTCTGACTTACTTCACTCTGTGTGACAGACTCTAGGTCTATCCACCTCATTACAAATAGCTTAATTTCGTTTCTTTTTATGGCTGAGTAATATTCCATTGTATATATGTGCCACATCTTCTTATCCATTCATCCGATTATGGACACTTAGGTTGTTTCTGTCTCTGGGCTATTGTAAATAGTGCTGCAATGAACATTGGGCTGCATGTGTGTTTTTGAATTTTGGCTTTCTCAGGGTATATGCCCAGTAGTGGGATTGCTGGGTCGTATGGTAGTTCTATTTGTAGGTTTTTAACGAACCTCCATACTGTTCTCCATAGTGGCTGTATCCATTCACATTCCCACCAGCAGTGCAAGAGGGTTCCCTTTTCTCCACACCCTCTCCAGCATTTATTGCCTCTAGATTATTTGATGATGGCCATTCTGACCGGTGTGAGATGATATCTCATTGTAGTCTAATAGTTTTTAATGTATTATTCCCACTGGACATGTAGGGGTCATAACTCATCATGCTCTTTCTCCCACTCTCAACCTACTTCCACCAATGTAGGAGGAGATACAGGGGTCAGAAAGATAGAGGTCAGAATATTAGCTTCATTATTGAAAAAAGCAGAATTTGCAAGGCATGGCTTATATCTGTGACCAAAATTGACCTCCTTATACGTCACCCCAAAATTCAACTTCCCCACCAGCCACAAGCTGAGTGGGAAGGAAGCTGCCTCCCAGAAGGCACACCAAGTGGAGGAGAGGAGGACAGAACGGACCCTCCCTGCAGGGTCACAGATCCAAACAAGCTGTGCCAGGAGGGCCAGGCCCGGCAGTCTCTGCTCCTTGTATCAGGTTGACCCGTCAGATAAGTTCCATCCCCTCCCTTGGGAAGAAGATGCGCGGGGATGGAGATGAAGAGCCATTCTCTTGATTCCTGGGGACTAAAAGTCCCCATTGGGATTGAAAGCAAACTATGAAACTTCATGAAACTATGAAGTAGGTTCTAATATTATCCTCAGTTTACAGACAAGGAAATTGAAGCACATAGAGCAGTGAACTCACTTGCCCAAGGTCCCATGTGAGGGAGATCCAGGAGTCAAAACCAGAGAGCTGGCTCGAAGCCCAAGTGCTCAACCTCTGAGCCCTGCTGCCTGAACCCCGAGTGAACAGGAGCCCTGAGCCCACTACCAGGTGGTCTGGCGTGGCTAGTGCACATGGTCAGGCCTGCAGCCTATGGTGCAGGTTCACACACTGCACAAAGGCTAAGAGAGCAGATGGAGGCTGACGAGCCTTGCCACTGGAGGTGTTGCACCAGCCCGCAGAAGGGTGTGCCTTTTTGTAACTAGCTCATAGGACATATAATGTGCAAGCCTTGCATGGTGTACAGGCTGGGGGACATGATGCAAGAAGCTTAAGGAATAAGTTGGGACTAGTTTGTGGAGGACCCTGAGTGTCATACCAAGATGAAACCATAAGACCAGCTAACACGTGTATAGCGCTTATGTCAAGCAAGACGGTGTCCCCAGCATTTACACGGCTGATCTCATTTCATCCTTTTAACAACCCTCTGAGGTAGGCGGAATCCACATTTTGCAGATCAGGGCTGAGGCACAGAGCGGTTAAGGCACCAGCTAATCCACGGGCCCTCCAGGGTCTTACCCAGGCAGTGTGGCTCTGGAGTCCACACTCACAACCTACGCCGCTTCTCAGGCTCCGACCAGGTGGGCAAGGGTCTCGCCAGCGCCCAGATCTGTGAAGACCTAAAGGACTTTTCTTTCCCTTATGCTTCCTCTGCCTCTTTTCATTAAAGGAATGGAAATAGCCTTCCTAGCCCCAAGGGCCAGTACTGTACACTCCTTTAGAAAACGTGCCCCCTTGGGCCTTTAAAATGGTTCTTTTTACTCTTTGTAAGTGTTCTTACAGAAAAAAAAATAATCCAGTAGTTCTGGAATGGACTTTCAACTCTATCCTTACATAGCTGTGTGACCTTGGCCTCACTTTCCCCATCTTTGAAATGGGGAGATTGGGTTTTATGGAATCTTGGGTCCTTCCATTTGGTGACTGGCTCTCAAAATCGCTTTAAGCCTCAGGGTGGAAATCCCCCCAAGCCCGGGTGTTTGTTGCTGACCAGCAGGAGCCGGAAAGGAGGGGGCTGAATCCTGGAGCACACAATCTCCACGGGAAGGGAGAGGGCGCTCCAATGACGGTTCTCCTTGTCCACCAGGAATAAGCTCCAGGAGAAAGGGCCCCAGGGAGTCTAGTGTTAGAGATGACCCCTTCCCCAGGTGTGGTCTCATCACCCCCTTCCCCAATCTTACCACCTTGCCAGAAGGACCACCACTACAGGGTCAAGACCATGCTGATCCTTGGAGGTCGGAACCCTGAGTGCTCATCCTGGCTCTGCTATGAACCTTGGGCACGTCCAGGGCCTCCTCCCATGGATATGCAATTTGTGCACTGCACAAAGGCTCCTGGTCAGGGGGTCAAGGTGGGCTGCGACTCTGCTCCAGACCCCACGTCTGACCAGAACAAGTGACATCATTTTGTACTTCACCCACCCAGAAGGGGCACCTGTTTCTAAATTGTCAGCCTGGCGCAGGGCGGTGGTGGGGGAGGGGGGCACCTTTTGTCAATTTGCATAAAGGTACCTTTTGTGCTAGGTCCTATTTGAGAGCCAGTTTCCCCATTTAAAAATTAAGGGTGTTGGGACTTCCCTGGTGGCGCAGTGGTTAAGAATCTGCCTGCCAATGCAGGGGACACGGGTTCGAGCCCCGGCCCTGGAAGATCCCACATGCCGCGGAGCAACTAAGCCCATGCGCCACAACTACTGAGCCTGTGTTCTAGAGCCTGAGAGCCACAACTACTGAAGCCCACCTGCTTAAAGCCCGTGTTCCGCAACAGGAGAAGCCACCGCAATGAGAAGCCCACACACCACAACGAAGAGTAGCCCCCGCTGCCAGAACTAGAAAAAGCCCGCATGCAACAACAAAGACCCAACGCAGCCAAAAATAAATAAATTTATTTAAAAAAAAATTAAGGGTGTTGCATCCAGCCCTCACCTCACATGAGTCCCTCTATCAGGCCCTGAGCTGACTCCCAGGGCTGCTAAGAGAGAATAGAGTGATGGTTAAGAACATCGGCTTTAGAGCTGGGCACGCCAGGTTCAAGTCCTGCCTCTGTCCCTGGTCCTTGCTGAGCTAGGGGCAAATTACTTAACCTTTCTGTTTATTTCCATTTCTTCAGTTTAACTGCGAGTTGGCTGTGTACCTGACACTGGGCTAACACTGAAGACTGGGTGGCAAATGAAATTGATTTAGTCTCTGCCCTCCCAGTGCTTTTAGGTCTTTGAGCAAAACATGAATTTGTCCAAGGTCATAAAACTACGCAGTGGTCGATCTGGGACTCAAACCCAAATCCTTCTGAATTGGAACCTATGTAATTATTCATCCTCCTTCTCTGCCTCCACAGCCTGGGTCATATCCTTGCTGCGATCATCTGAGAAGGAATGTGAGGGAAATGCTTTAAATATCTCGGTGGTGGTGATGGGGAGGTGATTGTTATAATTATCCCTTGTGTGTGTGTTTGAGACAAAGGACACTGCCCGCTCCCCTCTGTCTCCACCACAGCAGAGCCCAGCCCACCTGCTAAGCATTTTGCAGGAGCTGTTGATGACAGCTTGTCTGGCATCCTGACACCGGCCAATCAATAGAGCTGGAAGGTGCCTCAGGCCAAGGGCAATTGAATCCCAACCTCTTAATGGCATTAAATAAAGCAATATTTATTTTGCTTTTGGTGCAAATATACTTAATCCAATGCAGCTCATTGATAATGCTGAAAAACTGCTGTGTTTGAGGGACGATTGCATGTGTGCCCCATACATCTCCACTTGTCAACGCCACCCTTCCAGGAGCACACAGCCCTGCCGTGCTCAGGACAAGACTGACCTGGAGGCAGCAAACTGCCTTTTTCTCTACTCTTTAGAGGATGTGAAAAGGAAATCACAAGGAGGGGAGTTAAAATCATTGCTCTCATTCCAGTTGCCATTATTGCAACAGGGATGAAGCACAATGCCCTTCACAAGATGGAGCTGTTTATTTGCCATTTAAATAATGTTCTCTGGAACCATGTATCCCTGCCATTGGGCAGAAGAGAAGGAGAGAAGTACTGGAAGAGCAGACAGAGGAGTAGGCTAGCAACTCTTTCACAGATTACATAGTCTCCTTAATGGCTGGGGGGACCCCAAAGGGTCACTGGGTTCAGTAAGACCTAGGTTTGAATCCCAGCTCTATATTCTAGTAGCTGTCAAGTGACCTTCTCAAAGTCATACCTCTCTTGGATTTTATTTGCTCATTTATAAAATGGGGATAAATACTACCTACCTCACTTGGCTATTGTGAGAGTGTCTAGCATGTAACAAGTGCTTAAATACTTTTCAAAATATGTCTTCAAGTAATTATCTAAACCTTGTTTACAAACCTTCAGGGTATTTGTTCATGCACTTGTGCATCTATTCAATAATCTATTTATTCAATAGATGTATTGAACCTTCTCAGCACCTCAGTCTATAGTAGGGAAGTTGGAGTGGAGGTAGGCAAGATGACACAGACATATTCCCTGGCCTCATTGGGCTCACAGTTTGGAAGAAGAAAGAAAAGATACTCAAGAGTATCTCCAACTCAAGAGGAAGAAGTTATATATAAACTTGACTTTCATAAATTTGGATTTTCTAGAATGGTCCTAATGTCAAATATTCAAGATTCTTGGTACCATAGGTAGCCCCACTCATGCCAGAACATGGGTCCTGATTTTGAGCTCACACAGAAATTTTACCTTGAAAATAAATAGCAGAATAGTAGAGGACCAAGGAGACACAGGCCCAGAGCAGAGACCCCAGATTTCATACTAAGGGACCCTAAAGTGGCAACCATAGTGGTGAGAGCCGGGCATCTGGAGGTCATCTTGTCCATTCCCCTGTCTTTAGGCAGCTGAAACCACTGAAGAGTAAGAACCTGCACCAGCAGTGCCTTCCCAGTGCCTATAGCCCAGGGAAGGACACAGCACAAAACACAAGCATAACACTGTTAGAAATACATAGAATTTCCAAGCTTTCTACTTCCCTCACTTCGCACATACCATGAACTCTGCCTGGCATGCTCTCTCATGTCCTGACTTTGGCAAACTCCCATCTTCTCTTCAAAGCTCTGAGCAATGTGAGAGCTCCTAGAGGCAAGGACTGGGTCTGATGCAAATCTCAAATGTTGGAAAATGCATGTAATTAATGTTAAGATATTGGTAACCCTTAACTATTTGGCATTTCTTTTAAAAACTGTATCAATCCTTTTTCTAGAATATTTTGTTCTCCTTGTATTTCAACTTCACTTTATTCAAAACGTATGCTTCCTCCAAGTCCCTAACATTGGAGGTAAAGTCCAATTATTGATGCTTTTGAATCACTTAATGAGGGAGCTGGAAGAGTCCTCCATGAGTGAAGTATAACACCCTCGTTTTACAGAGAAGAGCATGGAGCCCAGGGGAGGGAGGTGACTTTCCCAAGATGATATAGATATTAGAGGTGAGGCCTGTCCCCCAGCCCCTAGCCAGGGCTCCTGCAACTTTACTAAGACGTTTTCTTCAATAAATAGCACTCTTTCTACTGATAGACTGGTTGCCAATAGAAGCAGTCTTTAAAAATCATCTCAGAAAAACCCAGCACAGGTACTACTGATTTCAGAGTTCCGCAAATGCTTTAGCTTCTGAAGAGCTCCAGGATTCTTGGGGATTGAGCTGTCTTTGAATCACCAGCCATACTCTGCTTTCATCTGTAGGCTGGATCAAGGAGTGGATCTTTCAGGATCTCTCACCAATAACACTTTTCCTTCAGTTTCAAATCTCACTTTTTTGAATCAGAGAGGCTTCCCGGAAGCAGTATGGCCAGGTGTGAAGACCATGGAGCCCAGGGCCAGGACACCTGGATTCCAGTCTGGACCCTGTGGAGTACAGGTTAGGCGACCTTGGAGGAATGGCTTACCTTACCCTCTCTGGCCCTCAATGCTCCCACTTGAAAAACGCAATCCACCTGTGTGGCTGGATGGTTGTGAGAACCGTATCATATGAGATAGGAAAATGCTTGGGAAAGAATGAAATGTTCATTCAACAACTAAGTCTTTAACGTCTACTGTAGTCCAGGCTCTTTGTCAGGCACAGGAGTACAAACACAAATAAGACATCATCCTTGCACTTGAGGAATTCATGGTCCAGTGGGGAAGACAGACTCAATAATTACTCTATCTTGTGCTGTAGCCACTCCAATGTGGGAGCAGTGGATGCCAGGAGCAGAGGAAAAGCACCCATCCCACATTTGCGGAGAGGAAGTCAGCAAGCCTTCCTGGAGTAGAAGATATTTAGGTTTAGACAATTTCAACGATACCACAGTCACCACCACTGCCACTGCCATCACTGGCTACCATTTATTCAATATTCATTCTGTCTGAGGATTCTGCTGGGCCATTTACAGACACTAGTTCACGTATGCAATCCAGAAGGTCGAGGATGTTATCCTCATTTTACATATGATAAAACGGAAGCCCAGAGGGGTTTTAAAAAAAGAAATTTTAAAAAGGTCACATAGCTGGTAAGGAGTACAGCCAAAACTTAAGCCTAACTGACTCCCAAAGCTTCTGGCCTTCCCAACGTAGCCTCATTGCTCTGTGTGACTCCGTGGGGAAAGACTGAGACTGATGGGTGAAGTCACCAGGAGACAAATTTCAGCTAAAGAGAAGGAAGACTTTCTTAACAGAGCTGTCCAAGAATGGGATAAGCTGCCTGGGGAGGTGGTGAGTACCAGGTCCTGGAGGTGTCATGGAACAGCCTGGTGACTCGGCCAAGACTTTGTTGAGGACATTCTTGTTTGGAAGAGGGAGAGGTAGGTAAGCTAACCATCTCAAAGGATACAGTTTATGATTAAGTCCTGTCATCAACGACAATGTTCCCTTCCAAATTTTTAGATGCTCAGTGCGGGCTGGAAGAGCTCTCTGGGAACAGCACCCAGACCAATGGTTTTGTCTCCTTGGTAACCAGCCATCGGGAAGTGGGCAATATAGGGGCCTGCTGGAATTTTCTATAAATTAGCCCACAGAGCCATATGGTTAGGGATGCTCTCAGTTAAAGAAACAGGAACTGACTCCGCCACTTAAGCAAAAATGGAATTTATAGGAAGGGGCTTACAGAACGAAGCAGAAGCTGGAAGACCAGACTTGGAAAACAACTAATTAACAGAGTAGCTCTGGAGGGCAGAAAAATTGGCTGTTGGCAGGAATAATCTATCTCTCTTCCACGGTAGCACTGCTGTATGACCCAACTCCCAGCGTGGCATCACCTAGTCCAAATTTAAGTGCTGGACAGAAGTAGCTGTTGCCTGAGTCTGGGTTTCCTGCCGCTGCCCTGGACGCCAAGTCATTGGGCCCATCTCTCTTCTGGGGTAAGAGAAAAGGCACCGCCACCGTGTCATCATCTTTTAATGATGGAGGAACGAACTCTCGCTAATGCTGCCCCATCTAATCACAGAGTTAGATGCTAGGAATTCCCCAAAGAAAATGGGCAAATGCCTACTACATTAAGAGGGAACAGAGCATGGGTGTGAACTCAGATCTGCCTGATTTCCAGACTGGGGAGAAAGCCAGGAGGTCATCCCTGACCACTGCCGTCTGCTGCCCACTCCAGCCCCTGATGGACCACAGACCGATTAGTCTGTGCCACTTATACAGCATGTAGCACAAACCAATGATAAAGTACAAGGAAACATAACATTTTTGATCTGCTATTATGTGCCAGAACCTGTGCTAACTTAAGTTTTCCTCACTTAATCCTCGTAACATGGTCCTGGATTATAAATGTACGTAAGCCTGTGAGCAGATCTTCTTTCTCCTGTTAGACTATGTTTCTTGTGAGCACGGAATGTCAGACTGCTTGTAAACCGATCCTGACATCACCCCTTCTCTCAAGCAAGTTGTTTATAACCCTCTGTGCTTCAGTTTCCACATCTGCAAAATGGGACTAATAATAGTACCTCCCTCATAAGGTTGACATAGATAAAGTATTTCACACTTAGTAAAGTACTTAATTCTTGGGACAAAGTAATGTCTGCTGACTGTGACCCCTTGACTGTGGTGATGATGCTGTTGTAACCTGCATATGACTGTTTCTGTCCCCACTCCGCCATCAGTGAGAAGCCAACACCAGCACCCAATTCATCTAAGTATAGCAATGCAAATACGAAACAGTGAACCTCCATGCCGGCCACTCGAGGCCCTTACATTTCCCCTCCCACTCCCTCTACAGCTCACCATCACCACCTCTTTACTACATACATACATAGTACTCTGTGATTCAGTCAAATCAAATTGTCCACCATTCCCCCAATAGCCGGGGTGGCTTCACAGTTCCCTTCTTTGCTTACACTTTTCCTTCTGCCCCCAACACCTGGAAAAATTCTATTCATTCAGCAAGACCCAACTCAAATGGTTTTTCCTCAGTGAAGCCTTTCCCTATGTGTCCCCACGAAACACTAGTTATTCTCCCACAGGGTTCCCAGCCAGCTTACTTTAAGTGATGGGGGAAATTATTATTATTTACTCCCTAGCAACACCCCAACCACCTTGAAGGAGGGGTCCTCGGTAGAATCCTTTATTTTTCTGAGTAAGATGAGCAGTGGGGATGTAAATGTAACAAGCTGAGAGGGGGTTGAGTTTTATTACTTAAGGAAATAGAGGGGTTGGGAAAATAAGTAGGGATGGGTAAAATAGTAAAATAAGATGGGATGGAAGGGGTAGAAAAGAAAAGTTGGCAAAAAGTTCATCAGTTTTGAATCTGGTTAAAAATCTGTGAAGAGCAGAATTTTATCCTATAGGTGATGGAGAATCATAGACGAATCTTTTTTTTTTTGCGGTACACGGACCTCTCACTGTTGTGGCCTCTCCTGTTGCGGAGCACAGGCTCCGGACGCACAGGCTCAGCGGCCATGGCTCATGGGCCCAGCCGCTCCGCGGCATGTGGGATCCTCCCGGACCGGGGCACGAACCCGTGTCCCCTGCATCGGCAGGCGGACTCTCAACCACTGCGCCACCAGGGAAGCCCCCATAGCTGAATCTTGATCAAGAAGGCAAGATTGTCAGATCTGTGTGGGAGACATTCTGGGGACAGGAAGAGGATGGATGCGGTGGTTTGAGTTGTGCGCAAGAACAGGGTTTCTGAAGTTGTCCCTCAGCCTGGGCTGGCCTGGAGAAAGCCTACAGTGTGCAGAGGCCCAGCAGAGGGAAGCGGGGGCCCAGAGACCTGGGGGTGGTGCATCTTTCCAAGGACAAGCAAGGCTTTGAGTCGATCTGGAGGAAAAAAGGGAAGGAAGAGGGATAGGAGGAGACCAGAGGTCACGGTCCCACTTGCCCTGGTGAAGTAATTAATGTGCCCATGGGAAGTTGTGGAGAAGGTGGGAAGGGTAGCCCTCACTGAGCAGGTGACCTGTGAGCAAAGACTGGCACTAAGTGAGAACGAATCACTCGGCTACCTGGAGGAAGAGGCTTCCAGGCAGAGGGGACAGCCTGTACGAGAGCCCCTGGGCTGGAAGCACTCAGTTTGTTGGAGGAACAGTAAGAGGCCAGAACCTGGCACAGAAGAAGCAGGAGTGACCGTGTTAGGAGCTGAAGTGAGAGAAGATAATGGGTGGACAACATGGGCACTTGTAGCTGGTGGTAAGGACTTTGGTTCTTACTCTGCATCTAGCAGAGAACCATTTGAGCAGAGAAGGGACACCATCAGACATGTTTTAATAGGATCACCCTGGGTGTTGTGTGGAAAAGGGGGAGGGTATGTAGGGTGAGAGGTGGGGTAGGATGATGCAAGGGTGGAAACAAGACCAGGTAAGAGATTATTACAGTACTCCGGACCTTGGTCCAAGCTCAAGGTGATAGCCGTGGAGGTGATAAAAAGTGCTGGGTTCTGAGTATATTTTGAAGGTAGACACAATGGATTGGCTGTGGGTGTGAGACAGAGAGGAACAGTGGGGAAAGCGATGGTTTAGGCCTGAGCCTTCCTTCTGGCCCTGTATCGGAGATGCGCATGCGTCTGTGGTCTCATGGACACTGAAGTGAGACTGCTCCGCAGAAATATGTTTGAACCTCTCCGTGACTCAGTTTCTTCTTCCGTAAAGGAGGAATTATAATAATAGTGACCTCATAGGGTTGTTGAAAGTGCCTGAATTAACACGTGTTAAATGCTCAGCACTGTCTCTGGCAAAAAACAAACAAACAAACACGTGCTAGGTAAGTGACATAATGACTGCTCCTGTACTGACTCTGACTCTGGGTACTGCCTAGGTGCTCTCTGATGGGGTTCGACCTCAACCGTCACTGGCTGGATCCCTCTCCATGGGCCCACCCCACCCTGCATGGGGTGAAACAGCTCATCATTCAGATGTACAACGACCCAGTGAGTAACTGAACCCCCTCTGCAGCTGCTGGTCTTATGGCTTGATCTGGGAAAGGGCAGTGTTGTACTGGGAAAGCCCACTAGGACCTGCAAAGTAGGAATTCAGGGCCAAAACCCGGGAGGGACTAGGCCTGCTGGTCTCTTCTCTGACTTGGACAAGTGCCTCCCCACCCCTCATGAATACTGGCTTCAGTTGTGGAGATCTCGTAGGGTGGAGGAAATATACCAGAGCACATTTATCAGGGCTCTTGGGTTACAAGCGAAAGAAATACAACTTGAACCAGTTTACACAGAATAGAGAAGTTTTTAGAAGAGTCCCAGAGCCTCCTATGCAGTTGAAGACTGTAGCCTGGCCTCCTGCATCTCTAGGGAGCTTGTGTCAACTCTCACATCCAGTGGTCCCCCCACTAGAGAGTGACTCACTCTCATATTCTAGTTCCAGTTCCAAGAGGGACTGGAGTTCCTCTGGGCAGGAACTGGAGGACACGGCCACCTCTGGGCAGGGCAACTGTGGCCCAAGAGGCAAGGATATGTAAGGACAGGACAGCCTCGCTGGAATCATGTAGTTGACCTTGGGGTGTGTGATGGTAGTGATGAATCTGCTCCTAGAGAAGAGGGCCTGCTATTCCAGAAGGAAGGGGAATGGGGATGTCCACACTGAGTTTGCTCACAGGGATATGACTTTGTGAGAAATAGGAGAAGACATTGGGGTTTCATAGCTTAGAGAAGAAAGGAGGCCGACCACCATCATTCTGTCTGAAGAGCTGTGAAGGAGGATAGTCAGACGTCTTCCAGGTGGAGGCCAAAGCAAGAGGTAAGGTCAATAGAGAAATAAAACTTCTTAACCATTAGAGCTGCCTGAGGATGGAGGGGGTGTGTGACCTGTGAACTTGGCCTTACTAAAAGTGTTCAACTTGAAGCTAAATGACACTGGCAAAAATAGTGCATGGAGGAGACTCAGTTGTTTGGAAGACATTATAGTGAGACTACGTCTGATCCAACATTGATTGTAAGGTCGGATCTTAACAAACGGCACGGCGAAACAGAGGAAAGCTTCAAGTGAGCTTCATTAGGGAGCGCTCCCGGGCGAGGTTCACTGGTCCGAGAGAAAGGGGCCAGAGAAGTCGCCCCCGGGTGAGGGAAGGGAAAGGGGTGTGGTGAATCTGGGAGGGCGCAGGGTATTCCTTATTTGGTGGTCTTTTCGGGTATCCTGGGGGACCGTTAGTCCCGCCCCTCGAAAGGCCGAAAGGCTGGGCTGGGTTCAAAGTCCCCAGGTCAGTTCCTGGAACTGGGTGGTCCGGAATGTCTCCAGGGCAGTTTCTGGAACTGGGTGGTCCGGAGAATTTCGGTCTGATGCAACCTGTGAATCTTATTGTGTTCCCCTGCCTCGGGCCAGTTGGCCTTACATTGATGATTGTGATTTATGACCCCTCGACTGCCATCAGGTGACAGACAGTGTCTAAGACAGCAAAGGTCCCAGAGTTGGGGTATTTCAATGATGCACCTGTGTACCTCATTCTACTCACTCTCTTTGAAGATACCAACAAGAGTATCCTAAATTAAGGAGCAGTATGTATTCACCAGGCAGAATTGTGTACGTAAAAACAAATGTATATATTAGAGCAAAGGATTAATGAAAAAGTAAGAAAGACCTTAGGTGCAAAGTAGTTAACTCAACTGCCATTTTTGTCTTCCTCTGTGATCTTTGCTTCCCTAGGTCTTTTTATAACCCACTTGCTGTCAGGGCTTACGTAGCCATAGCTTTAGTATATCTGCTTCCTTCTCCAATTCATCCCTCCTTGTCTACAAAAGAAGATGTTAGCTATACTCTCCAAACCCCGTTATTACCCTGAACTTTTGATCCATCCTGACCACCTTTCCTGGCAGAGAAATGCTGCTTCTGAATTGCTCAGGAGGTGTCTGTTGTCAGCTGGGTTCTGTCCCCCAGACCTCGGTGTTAACTGTAGTTTCCCTGATAGAATCATGACACCTCCTTCTTCTGCCACCTTCTTATTAAAAGAGGACAGCCCCCACCTTTTTTTCTGATCTGGCTGATAATAGCTATTCAATAACTCTTTGTTGAGTTGCATTGGATTGAACATGGCAAATCCTGTTATGCCCACTGTAATATGGTTTATAGATACTAAAGAGCTATTCACAGAGGGGACAACGAGGCACGATCAAAGAAAAGACACGAGGCAGGAGAAGTGACAGAGTGGGGGGCCTCAGAAAAAAGTAGTGTTTTAGGTGAATCCCCGAGGAGAGAACTGGGGGAGGAACAGAAGGGAGGGCGTCAAGTTTGCTAAAGAGAAGAGGCATCAGCCTGCCGTTGCCATCATCAATCTGAAGTCATTGATTTGCTCCCAGGCAACTGGGCACCTGATCCTGTTACAGAATACAGATCAGGCAAGACCGAGCTTCAGAGGGATTAGGATATCTTTGTGCTATGACCAGATGGATCATCACCTGGTTGGACCTTGGTAAACACACTAGGATGCTGAGCGAGTTGTGGGAGCTGCCTTCTTCCCGAAAGCCCACTCCTTTACGCCCCAAGCAAGGATGTAGAACACTAACATCAGAGCCAAGCTGACCTGGACCAGGACCCTGGATCCCTCCCTCTCTTCCTCTCTTCCCCGCCCCCCTGCCCAGAATCTTACTCCATTCTTTCCCTCCTTTTTCCACAAATATTTATCAAGTAGTTTCTAACTACCAGGCATTGTAGTCATAATAGTGAACAAAACCCTAACTCTTACAATCTAGTGGGAGAATAAGCATTAAACAAGTGAATACTGATAAATATAGATTTACAAGTTGCGTCAAGGGTTACCAAAAGAATGTACAAAGTGTGATCTGTAGAAAGGATGGTTGAAAGTTTCGGCTTGCCCAGGGCAGTTCTGGTCTATACCCATTTTCCTGGAGTATTTATTAATGGTACGTACTTCCACTCTTAAAAGCATCCCTTTTGGATGAGAAATTATACTATCTCTCTACCTAAAAACTCTGTGAGGGACTTCCCTGGTGGTCCAGTGGGTAAGACTCCGTTCTCCCAATGCAGGGGCTCAGGTTTGATCCCTGGTCAGGGAACTAGATCCCACATGCATGCCACAACTAAGAGTTCTCATGCTGAAACTAAGAAGCCTGCATGCTGCAACTAAGAGTTTGCATGCCACAACTAAAGATCCCACAGGCCGCAACAAAGATCCCATGTGCCGCAACTAAGACTTGGTGCAGCCAAAATAAATAAATTTTTTTTTTTTTTAAAGGAAGAAACATCAGAGGTGTTTAAAAAAAAGCTATGTGAAAGCACCTAACACAATACCGGGTGTGTACCAGATCCTCAACAAACATTATTTGTATCCCATTCAAATTCACATTTAACTTCCAGAGTCAATGTGCCCAGATGTAAACACCGCAGTGCCCCAGGCATCTGCCCTAATGGCGTTTCTACCCTGGACCTTCACCATCACAGACATCATCAGAATCGCTCAACCCCAGAGCTATCTAAACTGCCAGGACAGCTTCTGACCTTGTTTCTAAATGCCCACAGCCTCACACCTTCCATCCTGGTGGCCTTCTGCATACAGGGTCAGCAGGCAGAGAATCAGAAAGACCCTTGCTGATGGGCAGGGTCTATATCTGAGAGCATTGTTGTGTGTGTGTGTGTGTGTGTGTGTGTGTGTGTGTGTGTGTCGGTGTGCGCGCGCGCGTGCATGCTTGCATCCCCAGGGGGACCCAAGGAAGTTTTTTCAAGGGATTTGGACTGGACCTTTAGGAATGGGAAATATTTTATCAGGTGGCTATGGGTTAGGGATGAGGGAGGTGACAGGGAAAGGGGAGAGGGCTTTCCAGGGCGAGCTGAGCCACAGAATGGAGGTGGGAGAGCTCAGCTGCCGGGGTGGGTATGCAGCATGTCCAACAGGGCAGCTGTGAGGAAGCTCATGGGCAAGGAATGTGGCTTCTTCCTGTGGTCCAATGCTCTCTTCTCATTAAAATCAAAGTCTTAGGCCCTTTATTAATCTGATTTTTAATTGAAGTATAACAACTGTTAAAACAATTAAGGCAGTGGAACAAAGTGCTGCTTGTCGGGAATGTTGTGGCGCACAAGCTCTCTCAACCTTGAGAATCAGTACCATCACTGAAGAGTCATCAAAACGGCTTGGGCGAGGCAGAGAGATGGATGAGTCAATAGTACTTCAGTCCATTCAGGCCCCCAATCTAGAAACCCTAGAGACGTCCTAAAATTTAAATCCACCTGAGGCTCTCTCCCCTGCTTAAAACCTTCCAGTGACTCCCCATTATTTGTGGGATAAAGGCCAACGTCCCTGACATGCTATTCAAGGACGTGTCCTATGTGTATCCAGGGCGGAGCGCAGAACACGGCACCAGAGAGAATATGATGTTGAATGATAGATGCTTTACAAAGTGACTAGGTCCGCAACGTGGAGACTAAGCGGAAGAAGAGTGCCCGATAGGCACTGATGGCAGGGGTGCAGGTGAAAGACGATGAGACCCGAACTTGAGCGTGGCCAGGGCTGCTCAAGAAGGATGCCCAGGAAGGGACATGGGAGGTGAATGCGTCCCCTCCTGCCCTCTCCTCGGCCCCCTGAGTCCCTCAGAGCCCAGGGCTGCTTTGTGGAGAAGTCTCTATGCTCTGGGGTGATTCCCTGCCTTCTCCTAGAGGAGAAAGGCCTGTGTTGCTATAACAACTTGGCTGCAGCTCTTTTAGACAGATCCGTTTCCTTAAATCATTTAAGGAAAATTAGCTGCCATAACAACACGGAGCAGTTTTTCAAACAGAGCAGCACAGGGCTGGGTTTTTTTTTCCTTGCTTGCCTCCTGTAATCCTCAAGATAAGCTGCTCTCTTTCTGTCAGGTAAATAAATAAATTATCACATGTTTACGCGCAGAGTGAGCGACACGGTTGGATAACACGTGCAGGACAAACGCTCATTCACACACACACAACATAGAAATATGCAGAAAATGCACATGTTCACATACATAAATCAGAAACTATTTTTATGTAAACATGGTAAATAAGAGCTAGACACAGACAAGTATATGGTTCTACACAGTCACACAAAGGAGAGGTACACAAACGTACAGACAGCACAGTGTCACAGTCAGTTAAAAAAGAAGGAAATGGCCCATGAGGTCTGTTCTTAGGGTGAACAGAGGTTTCTCCGGTCACCAGACCAGAAGGCTCTGAGATGGTGACTCTCACTAGAATCCGCAGGCCACCTGCATGTTAGTACCTGACAGTCTGGCGGGAGAACCCTGCCGGTGGAAGGGTAAGTTCACCTGGGCAAGGACGGGCGTACTGGGGAGAAGGTCGGAGGTGTCCCATCTGCATCCCACACACACACTTAGGAGGGAACCAGGAGAGCAAGAGGCACAGCCACGGCATCTGGGGCGGGATAATTCTTTGCCCCCATGGCAGGATGTTTATCCATCCCTAGGAGCAGACTGTGCCAGCCCAGGTGAAAACCACATCCCCGGGGCGTTTGCAAGCTATCTCACCAAGGCCTCAGGAACTTTGGAATCTGGACAATGGGTTCCCAGATTTTTGTTTCATCCCCACATCTATGACTTTATTATGCCAGAGGTCCCCTGCAGGGAGAAGCTGGAACTATGTGGGCTGATCTTTGTGGCAGCAAGAGGGCCTTGCGGGGAATGTAACTCCCCCATCAGAGTGGCTGAACCATGGATTTGCTTGGTGCTCTTAGGCAAGTCTCTTCCCCTCTCTGAGCCTTCATTTCCCCCCATCTATACACTGTAGGGGTTGAAGGATGATCTCCACAGGGCCCTTCTGGCTGCAAGTCTGTGTCATCTTGGAGTTGTTTCTTGGTTATGTACGCTGCACTGCTGTGCAGGATTTCACGCCAAGGCGCAAAAGTCCTGGCTGCTGCAGGGAAGCACAGGAAGCATTCCCGGAGTGAATGCCTGTGCAGGTGCCCAGCACATGGCAGAAGCTCCATCAATGTCAGTTTCCTGAGCCTCGGTGTGCCCATCTGCTAAAGGGAAGAACAGTCCCTGACCTGCTTAGCTCGCAAGTTGGAGAGAGACACCCCATTATATGAACATGAAGCGTTTTGTAAAGGTGAGGAAGGATTATTGCCGTGGGGCAGCATGGAGAGGAATTCCCTGCGGAAATGTCCAGCCTGCCCCGGCTGCTAAAGGTTTCAAGAGGAGTAGGTGCAATGCTCTCACACCACTGCCATAGGCCACACACGTGGGTCTACTCCAGTGCTTTCTTCCACTCCTAGCAGCAGGGCCCAGGAAATCAGTAAACAGCCACCAGGAGAAAGGTTGAATATGGGAGTAAAGGCTGGAAGTAAATGTGGTATTGTAGAGGGGGCTCTGAGTTCATGCAGTTTTTACAGATTTTCCTACAACAGTTTGAGATGGTTCATGAAACTTTAAAGAATTTTAAGAGAAATCATTACTTTTCTAAAGGGTAACTTCCCCCTATCATAAAAGGTGTCGTTTTTCTACCTCTCTAGATTATAGCTTGGACTGTGGCAGGAGCAGGGTGGATAGATGGAGCTCTCATGTCAGAGCAATATTCCTGTCAAGCTGGTTGTTTCCTCCAATTTCTCTAACATCTTTCCATGAAAGATTCTGGATGCCTCTCACCAACTAACTAGATACATATTGTTTCAACTGCATGGGGACCAGCAAAGCTTCTAGAAGTTTCCCTCTGAGTCAGGTCAGTTAAGCTCTCTGTGTCCTATTTTCCCTATCTGTAAATTGGGATCAACAACGCCCATCTCATGAGATTTCTCTCGGGATAAGATAATATGCACATAAATAACACTCAGTAGTAGGTATATTAAAAATGGAGCTATTGAGATTTTATGCATTTCGTCATTACAGCACTTACCTCACTGTCCCCAACCCCACCTCCAGCTCCTATAGCCCACCACAGACTGTGATCCCACCAAGGCCCTGAACTTCACCTTGGTCACTTCTGTATCCCTAACACCCAACGCAGGGAGGGCACAGGCCTGCCGTGAATGCGTGTTGGGAGAGAGAGAGGAGAGACAGGCGGGTAAGAAGAAATCCACTCATCAGAACCTGGAATGAGCATCTGCACAGTGTTTGAAAAATGTGTGGGAATCTGATGAATACAGAGGCATGGACGTATATACACTACCAAACGTAAGGTAGATAGCTAGTGGGAAGCAGCCGCATAGCACAGGGAGATCAGCTCGGTGCTTTGTGACCGCCTGGAGGGGTGGGATAGGGAGGGTGGGAGGGAGGGAGATGCAAGAGGGAAGAGATATGGGAACATAGGTATATGTATAACTGATTCACTTTGTTGTAAAGCAGAAACTAACACACCATTGTAAAGCAATTATACCACAATAAAGATGTTAAAAAAAAAAAGAGAGAGAAGGAAAAGTATTCAAGTCAGGAGACACGCTTAGCCACTCTCAAAATCCCCCTTCTTCAGAACCCACCTCCAGCCCCACCGCTTCTAAGATATCCCTGAACACTTTGGCCCAAAGTCTATTGATAGACTTTGCTTCTGTCTCCTAGTGGTTTAGCCCATCAACATTTATAGAGTGTATTCCATGGGCTTGGCACCATAGAAGCATCTCCTCTGACTATAGGTTCCATTTTCTCAGCTAAATTGCAAACCCCTCCAGTGCAAAGGATCTGCCTTCCCCTCCCTGCTGCCCTGGGCAGGGCTGGCTACTAGCTGGCAGCTCAATGAGGGCCTCTTGAACATTGATTGAAATGCAGTTCTCAGGAAGGGTAGCTGTTTGGATGTCTGTAGGCAGCCCGCAGAGCTGGGCACACCTCCCGGTTAAAGCGCACATCACGCTGTGTTTTAGTGATAGTTTCCCTGCCTCCTTTATGCTGAGCTTCTCAAGGATAGAAGCTCCATCTTTTCCAGCGTGCCTCTCCATCACCTGGCAGGGTCCCACGCTTGGTAGGTCCTCAAGGATGGTTTGGGGACATCTTGGCAGCTCCCTCATCTGACCCATTGCCCCTTATCAATATAGCACAGGAACATCCCAGAGAAATCGACCTCCGCAACTTTCTCACCGTGCTGCATTTCCATGGACTCATCTTCGTTCCTTCATTTTTTGCCCCTGCTAATCCCTTGTCATAAAATGCTCTCACATATGGAATCTTCTCAAGCTTACAAATTTGAAAATTCCAGAATGTTAGAATCCAGCCATGAGGATCTCCGTCACAAATCTGAAAATTCTAAAATTCTTCTCCTCACCCCTCTCTGCTGCCCGTATCTGTTCCACTTACCCTGGTTTCTAGGTTAGACCAAGCGTGCTTCCCCATTTTTCCTATCCCATGAGCACCCAATTATCCAGGCCACAGTGAGTTAAAAAGAGGTCTCTGTGGACAGCCTGAGAATAATCTGGGAGTAACCCAAACACTCCAGCTTAACTCCAGGTCATCTCTTCCAGGAACTTTTCCAATTCACCTACCGCACCCATTTCTCACCCCTCCAGCAAACTCCTCCCCTTCTCCTTTCCAGGCCCCGGGACCGAGAGCATTGGGATCTGCACACAGCCTGCCACCGCATTAGAGGCTCAACTGAGCTGGCCTATGACAGACTACAGGTTACATTTTAGGGTGTTTTGTGTTCAATGTGTGTGGAACTTTTCCAAGAGTTATTTTTGGTTGTTACTGTTGGGAGACTCCTGAGCTAAGGATGAATTCACGCTGGTACATCAAATAGCATATTGCATTTCAGAAATCGGCCTTAGCCATGGGAAATCAAGTAAGTCAGATGCCTAATTAGTCCACCATTTACCGTGCTGGAGAGAGCTGAATTCTGATGAAAGGGACCAGACTAAGCACTGTGTCCAGCAAGAATTGAACTGTCTAACCTTTCATCCAGAAATTGCCCCATCCTCCTGAAGTACTAATGCCCACCTCCCAAGCCTTGTACTGGCCCCAGGTGTCTGGCTGTGAGAAGTCTTATCAGCCTGGACACAACTTGACCTTCTGTCCAATGAGCTTTGATGCTCTCCCACTCAGCAAGCCATTCCAGGCTCCTATTTCTTGCTTTTACTACAAAGCTAGTAAAGTGTATACATAAAAGAGTAACTTCCCTATAGCCTTCAAAAGGGAAAAATCATTCATTTATCCATTCAACACACATTTTCTGAGCCCAAGCCCTGTATACTGGAGTACAAAGGCAAATAAGAAACAGTCCCTCCCCTCAAGGAGCTGATTATCCAGAATAGAGCAGTGGATTTCCAACTGCTTTTAGAAAAATTGCAAGAGGTCTGAGGACTCCCTCACATGGGGCTCCTCTCCATTTTAACCAGAAAGGTATAAGTTTGTGGCTAAGAGCTCAGGCTCAGGCCCAGGTTTAAATCTTATTTCAACATTCAATGGCTTTGCTACTTTGGGCAGGTCTCTTAACCTTTTTAAGCTTCAGTTTTCCTTGTTTGTAAGAAGCTGTTGTGAGGATTAACTGAAGTGATCCATGTGTCCTGCTTCAGGCACTGTACCGTCACTGTGCCAGGCACATTTATTCTCAAAAGATTTTCACTATTATTAGTATAAAATATGTGTTTGAATAAAGGATTCCAAGGCCATAGAAAGTCTGCAAACCCCTGGTCTAGCGTTCCAGACTCAGTAAACCAGTGATGGCACGACAGGGTGGGAAGTGTTACGATAGACAAGGGATCTGGGTACCATGTGGGAAAAGCAGGTCATCCCAACTGGACTTGGTGTCAGACAAGACTTGCGAGAGAACGTGACCTCCGAGATGAGCCTTGAAGGAAGCATAGGAGTTGTTTAGACAAAGACCACAGGAAGTATTACAGGCAGAGGGAGCAGTGTGTGTGAAGACATATGTACTAGACTGGTGAATATACTCAGGGAATTCCAGGGAGTTTGGTATATGGGGATGGGAGGAACTCGGGGCAAGGGACTGGAAGTAAGATTGGGCTCTAGGCAGCGGCCAGTCATAAAGTCCCTGGCTACCCCAGGGAGTTTGGACTTCATCCTGAAGCCGTGGGAGCTTTCCTTCAGGGAGCAGGGAAGACATGAAATTTAAAAGAGAAAAACAATGTTATTATGACTTTCTGGGGTTTAAAATATATTGGTGTGTTTGTAGCTTTAGCCAGCAATTACAGTACTAGAGACCTAGGCTAAAATAATCTGATGTGTGAATAAGGATTTATGCAAAAAAAAAAAAAGTCCACAGAATCATTATTTATAAAACAGTAAGAAAAAAACCAAGAAAAATTGAAACGCCTAACAGTGGGAAACTGATGAAGTATGTCACAATACGTTCATGTAATGGATGTTATAATATTGTGAAAATGTCTATGCTGCAATTTTCAGTGAAAAAAAGATAAGACAAAGTTGCATATGTATTATATGTTAAGACATATATAACAACCAGGTTCAAAATGTACACAAAAAGAATGGAGGTAAACGAGATGTTAACAGTGGTATTTCTGGGTAATAGGGTTGTTTTCTTCTCCCCCCTTTTTTTATGTTTCCCAACAGTTTTCCATAAGTATATGTTAACTTTAAAATTGGAAAAAAGTTATGGAAGGAGGAGGGGACCTGACTACCCATATATGAGGAGGGAATTTATTTTATTTTATAAAACAGAACCAAACTCATCAGAGTCAAGTGCTTGGTTCTGGGCCAGTCCCTAGGATAAGAGCCTCATGAAGCCAGGTCAGCCCACCTTATAGAGGGAAACTGGAAGCAGTCGGTATCATTTGTGCATCCATCCCTCTAAGTAGCCATCCTTTTATCTATCTTTCCATCCAACCATCCAGCCATTGTACCTCTGCTCTGTTCAAAATGCCTGTCCCAGGGCTTCCCTGGTGGCGCAGTGGTTGAGCGTCCGCCTGCTGATGCAGGGGACACGGGTTCGTGCCCCGATCCGGGAAGATCCCACATACCGCGGAGCGGCTGGGCCCGTGGGCCATGGCCACTGAGCCCGCGCGTCTGGACCCTGTGCTCCACAGCGGGAGAGGCCACAACAGTGAGAGGCCCGCGTACCGCAAAAAACAAACAAGCAAACAAAAAACCAAAACAAAACCAAAATGCCTGTCCCAGAGGTACCTATATCCAGGCTCCTAACATCCTAGGAAGTCTGTTAACTCCTCTGCACCCTCTTTGTAAGCATAACAAAGACTTCTCATCTCCCCTTCCCCGGAGCAAACCTCAGATTGTGCCCTTTTCCCCTACTTTGGCCCTTTGCTCGTCTGCTAAGTCTTTGGCTTTCAAATACTGTCCTGTCAGCCAGGACCAGAGGCAGACCCTTTACTCTCAGGGAGGAAGAGCAAGAGCTCTGCAGTCAAAAATTGCCTCCAGCTTCCAATTCTGCCTCTTCCTGTCACCTCACTTCTCTGAGCCTCTGTGGCTTTATCTGTGAAATGGGGTAGTAGCATCTCCTCACAGCGGTGTTGTGAGAAGTAAAGAAGACCCTGCATAGAAAGCACTCAGCACTTAGCGTGGTATTTCCTAAGGCTGGTACATTGTAAGCACTCAATTAATGTTAGCATTTATTCTTACTATAAGCTCAAATCCAGTAATATACAGTAACTGATATTTCAACGTTAATTTCACAAAGCCATCTTCAGAACATTGTCACTATCTTTAAACTGTAGCATTAAAAAAACAGCTATAGTTCTGATTATCGCAAGAGCATTGCCAGAAGTTTTTAAAAGATAGACTGGGAGCAGGTCTAGCCTTTATCTCAGCTTCTCTGACCACTCCCCAACCTCCATCTGTGACTCAGGCTTTCTTCAGCTGAGCTAATAACTCTTAATTGGGTGACACTCAGCTCAGTTCCAGGCATGGAGCCTTTCTCTCTTACGGCTTCCTATATTTGTCTGTTCTGATCCATTCTGTGTGGATTTTACGGTTTCACCTCTGGTGGGCAAGTGGATTTCCATCATTCCCAGGTTTTGGGTATATGTGCATGTGTGTTGGGGCAACCTGCTATAATCCCTAAGGGCTGACACCAGCAAGGATCGTTCTAAAGTGAATACCATTGACTGTGATCCTCCAGACCCCTTGGGGTGATTCCAGACCCCACAGGTGGCATGGGGTGGGATGCACTAGCAGAGGCTCTGGAGGAGGGCTAGCTGGAAGGCGGAGTTTGTATGCTGGTTGGCAGCTAAGGCCATTTGTCAGAAATGGCCTCTCACTGGCCATACCTAGAGGGCATGTCAAGGCCAAAGCTTTTCTTTGGCACCACCAGTGCACACTCAGCAGTCGAAAGAGTTGACTTACTCAGGCTCCCTGTTACAAGAGGACAATTTCTTTCCTGTTAGAGTTTAGCTCTAGGCTGTGACCTTGCAAACTCCTCCAATTGCTAAAGCATGTTCTTTAATAGACATTTCTGTTACGTGACAGGACGTTCTTGTGCAGATGGGGCAAATGAAAGCAGCTGCTTAGGATCCTAGGCGGTTGGTGGGCTGAGGAAGGGGGAAGGCGCTGATATTTATTGAGCATCTATTAAGTGCTAGGCATTGTCTCATGGAACCCATCTAACAGCCTTATGAACTGGGCGTCATTATCCCCATTTCTTAGCTGAGGAAACTAAGGCTCAGCATGAAGGACACCCCCGCCCTCACCCCACCGTAATCTCTCCCGGTGCTCACATCTATCACTCCACAGCAAGCTGATTGCTTTACGTGCTCGTTTTTCTCTACTCAACTGTGAATTCCTTGAGGGATAAAACTATGTCTCTGTCACCTCTGCATTCTCTTGCCCAGAGCATAATGCCTAACACATCAGTAAAATGTCAGTGAAAGGAAGGAGCAAATGAAAAGCGTTAGAACCTGCAAGGTCACACAGCTGATGGGAGCAGAGCTGAAGTGGAGTCAGAGCTGTCTGATCCCAAAGCCCGTTTCCTGGTGCAGGTGAGGTGAGCGGGCTCCGCAGGGGCCGAGCAGCCAGCAGGACCGCAGCAGCTCTCAGGAGTCTCCTCTTTTATCTCTAAAAGACATGTAAATGGCCAACCTAGAAAAGAGGGATTCTGTTGATCTGGCCTCTTCTTGAGTATGATGACACCTCTGTATAGCACCTGTTCAGAATGACCCCCATAGTCTTTATGTCCAATTGACATTATAAATGGATATACCAGCTTTATTCCGTTACTTTGGGTACCCTGCCCTTCCCCCCAGCACTGTAAGGAACACTTGGAATGAACTCCTGGATTGAACACGCCAGGCAAGTCAGGAGGTGGATGGAGTCCTGAGTGGGGTCAGCTGACACCAAGTCAGTCAAGAGGTTAGCGCCTCAGGATGCCCCCTCTTTATTCACAGACCGGGGCACCACCTGAGAACACGTACATCCCCAACTTCTCCTGACTTGGGTACTTTTGACCTTGAATTAGTAACTTAATTCTGGCCTTCTGGGGTCTCACAGCTCACTTAGTAGAGCCAGAGAACTTCAGAGCTGGAAAAACTGAAGAGGTGCCCCAAACTAACCTTTCATAGAAAGAGAACATAGAGCACATGAGCCCAGGGCAGGGAGCTGGCCCGCCCGAGGCCACAGGGTAGGACTGTAGAGCTGGGGCTCACACTCAGGCCCCCACCACCTCCGTAGGGTGGGAGCACATCGCTTAGGCCCTGGGGATGAATCACTAGCACATGGGTCTTGTTATAATTTTTTTTTTTTTTTTTTTTTGGCGGTACGCGGGCCTCTCACTGTTGTGGCCTCTCCCGTTGCGGAGCACAGGCTCCGGACGCGCAGCCTCAGCGGCCATGGCTCACGGGCCCAGCCGCTCCGCGGCATGTGGGATCCTCCCGGACCGGGGCACGAACCCGTGTCCCCTGCATCGGCAGGTGGACTCTCAACCACTGCGCCACCAGGGAAGCCCTGTTATAATTATTTTTGCTAATTGGTCTCAAAGCTGTATCGTTTTCAGAGCACTTTCACATATCAGCAGCCATTTGACCCTCACTGCCATGTTGTGAGATAGGGATTACTGTTTTGTTTCACTTTGCAGGTAGGGAAACTAAGCCCTAAACGTTACTAAGACACTTTCCCAAGAAACAGAGTCAAGGTTCAATCTTTGTTCTTCTGACTGCAGGTATCCCCCAGTCCAGCCCAGGGCGGAGCACACAGATGGATGAGTCAAAAGAAGGGAGGGGGCTTCCCTGGTGGCGCAGTGGTTGAGAGTCCGCCTGCCGATGCAAGGGACACGGGTTCGTGCCCTGGTTCGGGAAGATCCCACATGCCGCGGAGCGGCTGGGCCCGTGAGCCATGGCCGCTGAGCCTGCGCGTCCGGAGCCTGTGGTCTGCAACGGGAGAGGCCACACAGTGAGAGGCCCGCGTACCGCAAAAAAAAAAAAAAAAAAAGGGAGGACCGAGAGGAACAGGACAGAGGGTCAGCACTGTTTCCTTTCCCTCTTTTTCCCCTTTAACAAAGCCCCCCAATTCAGTGTCCCTTCCTAGACCACCAAGCCTTTCCCAAATGCCTCCAAGGGAATTAAGGGTGGGGCAGAATAAGGTGTGAGAGAGGCAGTAGGAATTCAGGGTCCAAGCCATCGTCAAGGGCAACTCAAGGCTAAAAGAGCAGAAGTGGCAGACTCCAGGACAGAACAAGTCAAATCCTGAGGAACAAGGAGCCAGACAATGGGTTGGGTGGGTGGGGGCAGAGAAAGGGTAGAGAGAGTCTCCACGGGCATACGGTGGGAGAGATGCCAGTAAAGACAAGAGACGTCACACGAGCAAAGGTGTGTAGGAAGAGGACAGGAGGAAGGAGGTGGGTCTGACTGGTGTACAGTGTCCCTTTGGGGGAAGGAATGGCTTTTAAAAAAAAGTGAATATATTCTAAAGGGCCTCAGAACACAGGCTGAGATATTTGAGTTTTATCATTTGGGCCAAAGGGAATATTGGAGGTCTGTGGGCAGGGAAAGAGCAGAATGGCAAGCACGAGCTCTGATTATGCAATCGGTATCAGGGTTTAGACTCAAAACGGTGCCCCCTTTAATCTGACAGTCTGCTTTGGTATAATTTGTTAAAAGTGACAAAATGTCTCATTTTGCTGCAGTTCATTTTGACCTTTCTTAATATTAGAAAGTTAATTTCAGAAGGGAAATAAATGCATTAGTGTTGTCACAGTCATAAAAAGATGAATTCTGTACTGTCAAGTGGTTTCTTTGAATGAATCCATCATGCTCTAAAATGGTTGCCTTGCAACAGCCAGCATCTTCCCAGCTCCCTCCTCCTCTCCCTTCCTCCCTCCTTCTTTGTTCCTCCCTTGTCTCTTCCATCCCTCACTCCTTCCATCTGCCAACACATCTACTGTGATGTGCTCTGGGGAGACAGAGATAAAGGCACGGTTTCTACTCTAAGGCAAGACACACTCTAATGGGGAAGACAGGAAAGGAAAACCAGCCATTGTAGGTGTATCTAAATGCCAGAGAAGGAAAGAGCCCGAGCTGAGGGAAGGAGCTGCCCATTCTGCAGAGGGAACGCCTGTGAAATTAGGAAACCTGCCCTGTAGTAATAGGACTTGGGTTGACTCTGATTAGGAGAAAGGACAGTAGGTAGGATTCTGAAGGGTTGGGTTGGGTTGGGTTCTGGTCCCATATTCCACATACACTATTTCACTTAACCTTCACAGCCTTGTTGAAAGGGTCTTATTGTTCCCATTTTTTCAGAAGAGAAAAATGAGGCTCAGAGAGATGAAGTGATTTGGCCTGCCTGGGTTGTAAATGTCGCACACAGAGTTGACGCCAAATCAACGTGGCTTGCAATGTACTGTGCTTCATCTCCAGCTAGCTGTAGAGAATTATTATTTTTCTTATTTTATTGGCATATAGTTTATTTACAATGTTGTATTAATTTCTGCTGTACAGCAAAGTGATTCAGCCACATATATATATATTCTTTTTCATATTCTTTTCCGTTATGGTTTATCCCAGGATACTGAACATAGTTCCCTGTGCTATACAGTAGAACCTTGTTGTTTATCCATCCTATATAGAATAGTTGGCGTCTGCTAATCCCAAACTCCCAATCCTTCCCTACTCACCTCACCCCGCAACCACAAGTCTGTTCTCTGTGAGTCTGTTTCTGTTTTGTAGCTATGTTCATTTGTGTCATATTTTAGTGTCCACATGTAATTGATATCATATGCTATTTGCCTTTCTCTGTCTGACTTACTGCTCTTGGTATAATAATCTCTAGGTCCATCCATGTTGCTGCACATGGCATTATTTCACTCTTTTCATGGCTGAGTAACATTCCATTGTGTGATACCACATCTTCTTTATCCATTCATCTGTCAATGGACATTTAGGTTGTTTCCATGTTTTGGCGATTGTAAATAGTGCTCTATGAACATAGGGATGCACGTATCGTTTCGAATTACAGTTTTGTTTGGTTATATGCCCAGGAGTGGGATTGCTGGGTCGTATGGTAGTTCTATTTTTAGTTTGTTAAGGAACCTCCATACTGTTCTCCATAGTGGCTGTATCAATTTACATTCCCACCAACAGTGTAGGAGGGTTCCTTTTTCTCCACACTCTCTCCAGCATTTATTATTTGTAGACTTTTTAATCATGGCCATTCTGACTGTCGTGAGATGATACCTGATTGTAGTTTTGATTTGCATTTCTCTGATAATTAGTGATGATGAGCATCTTTTCATGTGCCTATTGGCCATCCGTATGTCTTTAGAGAAATGTCTGTTTAGGTCGAGAATTATTTTTTATTAGACCACATGGTGTACTGTTATTAACTTCACTACACCAGTTATGCTCATTAGTTTTGTAACCTTGGAAACCCAGTTCTTTCCTCTCTCTGGATCTCAGTTCCCCATTAGTTCAATGAAGAGGTTGAACCGGCTCTGCCCTCCCCTGGTTGTAGAGAACTCCTGGGATCTGAGGGCACACTGTAATCCAGTTCTTCTCAAACCTTAATGGGCAGGAAACACCTGAGTATCTCATTAAAGTTCAAGTTCTGATCAGTGGGTCTGGAGTGCAATCTGAGAATCTGCCTTTCTAACAAGCTCCCAGGTTATGCTGATGTTGCTAATTCAAGGACCCCATTTTTTTTTTTTTTTTTTTTTTTTTTTTGTGGTACGCGGGCCTCTCACTGCTGTGGCCCCTCCCGTTGCGGAGCACAGGCTCCGGACGCACAGGCTGAGCGACCATGGCTCACGGGCCTAGCCGCTCCGCGGCATGTGGGATCCTCCCAGACCGGGGCACGAACCCGTGTCCCCTGCATCGGCAGGCGGACTCTCAACCACTGCGCCACCAGGGAAGCCCCAAGGACCCCATTTTGAGTAGCAACGCCTCAACCTATGGCAGGAGCAAACTTTGGGGTACAGGGTGGACGCACTGAGGGTGTGAGTTTAAGATGGCTGAAAGGAAAGCAAGCAGTAAAGGCGATCTTACTCAGATCTGGTCAGCAATTGGAGTTCTGGGTTCATTTTATTACCAGGGATTTTCACTATCTTGGGTTTAAAACCAGCGATTCTCTTAAGAGATTAAAAGGAAGAAAATTGAACTTCTAAAGTCTCAAAGAAATCTTTTCTGCAGTAATCACATCTGTTTCAGTTCAAGGTGCGGTCTGATGTTTCCCCCGGAGCTCAGATTTCTATCTCGGATGAATGCAGCTGCAGCTCTCCTGTGGGAGGGCGACTGTCTCTCTTCCCTCCTCACATCTTGGCGGGGGATGCAGCTTCCTTCCCAAGCTTCACCAGCACACTCACAACTTCCTAAAGCGAATTTCCTAAAGCCCTTCAGGGATCCCTATTACCTACCGGTTGAAGACCCTCCAGCTTGGTATTCAAAGCTTTAGACTCATGTCTCTATACTCCTGTGCAGGAAACTTTTACTCTTATCCTAATTGCCTGTTCCTCTTCTCCCAAAAAGGCACGTGTCTCACCCACATTCACGTTGCCACTCTCTTAAGTTCGCATTCATCCCTACACCTTCACCCCCGCACGCTCCCCTCTAATTGGACTATTACCCCTCCCCTCTCACTGGCCAGCCCTCAGAAGTCTACACAGCATTCAGGTTTGTCTCCATGCCACCACTTCCGGGAAGCCTTCTGTCATTGTCATGGCTGTACATGAGTACTTACATGAACCCATAAACTATTTTGTTTCCTTTATTTCTGAGGACAACTGTGCTAGGTAAGTATCACCCCCATTTTATGTATGAACAAAAAGAGACATGGGGATTCCCAGCCAAACCTACTGAACTCTGAAGTCTGGATTCCTTCTTTCGCTCCTTTGCTTTCCCCAGCATGTTATTTGTACATCTTTATGCGTGTCGTGACATACTCCTTTGGTTTGGAGCTACTTTTCTTTCTGATGAGAGGAGAAAATAGTTTCACTGGGTAAAGAGGGTGAGGTAGAATGGCCTGAAAGATTGCTGGATGTTAGAAGTAAGGGGAAGGCCACCAGGGTGATGCAAGCTGGGGAAAAAGGGGCATATTTGCCGACCTGTTTTCAATGGAGAGCACACAATAGAGCCTGCAAAGTGTGCAGAGCCCTTTCCCTTACGTTATCTCATGTCTCAAGATTACCTTCTTTGGACTACGTTTTGATAGATTCCTATGATTATCCTCAATACCACTGGGTCCCTTTCAAGCCAGTTGAGACTAATGAGTTAGAGGCAATCAAATCATGGAATGTCAGAGCCAGAAGGAAAATGAGAGATTCTTGTCCAGCCTCTTCATTTTGCAAATGAGAAAACTGATGCCGGAAGGGAAATGACTGCCTCAAGGTCACACAGTGATTTAATGGCATAGATTCATTTGGCATTTATTGCATCTTTTTGCTTAGCATCTTCCATTTCAGAGGGAGGTGCTTCTGGGTGAATGTGTGTCTTAGTTAATGCCAATAGTCCTTCATGTGGCAAAAGTACAAGAAAGAAACCACAGCACTCTGATTCATCGTAATCTCTGCCAACAGAGTGGGCTGCCCATGGTTTTCTTTTCATCGGAGGGTGACCTTGGAAATCCAGACCTATGACACCTGGCTTTTCCTCCTTATACTTTTCAACTCTTCCTCTAATTATTTCTAAATAAGTACTTCAAATGCTCACAAACACAGCCATTATCCTCATGGCCTGAATTCATAATTATTGCATGACTAAAGGCAATTTTGAGCATGAGAAAAACACAGAACACATTTCTGCAAGAAACTGTGCTGTGGACTTCCCTGGTGGAGCAGTGGTAAAGAATCCGCCCGCCAGTGCAGGGGACATGGGTTTGAGCCCTGGTCCGGGAAGATGCCACATGCCGTGGAGCAACTAAGCCTGTGCGCCGCAACTACTGAGCCTGTGCTCTAGAGCCCACGAGCCACAACTACTGAGTCCACGTGCCACAACTACTGAAGCCCGTGTGCCTAGAGCCCATGCTCCACAAGAGAAGACACTGCAATGAGAAGCCCGTGCACCACAACAAAGAGTAGCCCCCGCTCGCCACAACTAAAGAAAGCCTGTGCGCAGCAACGAAGACCCAATGCAGCCAAAAATAAGTAACTGAATGAATTAATTAATTTTTAAAATTACTTAACTAAAAAAAAAAAAGAAATTGTGCTGTATTATTTGGTTTTTGCTATGGTAACAAATGACCCCAGTAACTCAGTAGTGGATAAAGCAAACATTCATTTCATATTCATGTTCTGTGAGGGCTATGAGTGAGTCAGCTGCCACTCTGCTCACATATCTTCTCGCCTAGGTCCAAGTTGAAAGTTCATTCCCTGTCTGGGATCCACTCTTGTCATGGCACGGGGCAGGAATGCCATCCCTTTTTTCTTTTTTTTTTTCTGGCCGCGCCACGCTTCTTGCAGGGTATTAGTTCCCCAACCAGGGGTTGAACCCACGCCCTCTGCAGTGAAAGTGCAGAGTCCTAACCACTGGACCACCAGGTAATTCCCAATGCTATCGCATTTAAAGCTTCCACACAGAAGTGGCAGATATCGTGACTGCTTACCTTCCATTGGCCAAAACTTGTGCCAAGGCCAAGGCCAAAGTCAGTGAGGTGGGGATACACATACTCCTCTTGGATTCTTGGGCAAACAAAATGACAATGGGAGATCCTTATTACAAGGAAGAGAGAATGGTCAGGAGCAATGGTCTGATCCACCAAATTGCCTTGTGGCTGAATCAAAGTATGACTTCAGGGAAGTCATTTGCCCTCTTCGGAGCCCAATTTCTGATCTTTAAAATGAGGAAGTTGACTTAGGGGAGCAAATTAATGTGATGGAAAGAATCAGATATAACTGAGTTCAAGTTCTAGCTGTACCTCAGACTAGCTGTGTGGTTTTAGGTAAGTTACTTAACCGCTTTCTGTTTTCTCATCTGTTTCTTCTAAAATTCAATCCCGTAGTTTGAAAAAAAAAACAGAACGGCTTCAACCTGTTAATGATTCTCATAAACTCTTGTTTTTTACCTTAGAAAACATCTTTCAGGAAATAATGTCTCCTGAGAGAGAACTTTTTCTTTAGAAGATGTGATTCTTTTAAGTTCTGTTAAACTTAAGAAAAACTGAATTCAGTACCTTTTTTTTTTTTAATTCTGGTGCTTTTTTTTTTTTTAGATGTTGGGGGTAGGAGTTTATTAATTAATTTATTTATTTTTGGCTGTGTTGGGTCTTCCTTTCTGTGCGAGGGCTTTCTCTAGTTGTGGCAAGCGGGGGCCACTCTTCATCGCGGTGCGCGGGCCTCTCACTGTCGCCACCTCTCTTGTTGCGGAGCACAGGCTCCAGACGCGCAGGCTCAGTAGTTGTGGTTCATGGACCTAGTTGCTCCGCGGCATGGGGGATCCTCCCAGACCAGGGCTCGAACCCGTGTCCCCTGCATTAGCAGGCAGATTCCCAACCACTGCGCCACCAGGGAAGCCCCTGAATTCAGTACCTTTTAAAATAGAAATATTCCTAGCACACTGTGCTTTTATAAAGGATTTTCATTTAGCCATCTATCTGGCCAGCCAGCTATACTTTGTCTGTATGTGAAAGAAGTTGTTAATGGTCATTATTTCTGGGTTGCAGGATTTCAAGTGATTTGTTTAACTTTCCCTTTGACCTGAGACAATGCCCAGACCCTAGCTCTAAGCTTCCGTAGGAATCGACACCCCTACCTTTCCCCACCTTCGTTTGCATAACTCACTGGATCCTGAGCTCTCCATGGAGACCCCACATCTTGAGGAAGCCTTCTCTGACCCAGCCATCCCAGGGCTTAGGTTTCCTATGCCTATGTCTCCCCTGAGAGTACAAACTCCTACTGATGCAGGAACTGGGACTAATTTATCTTTTTAGTCCCAGCACTCAGCACAGGGTCTGACACTTAGTAGACACTCAGTGAATATTGTTGAATAAATTAATAAATGTGGTTCTGTTTCGTTCAAGCAAGCTGTGGATTCCCACAAAGCGGAGCTCCCAGCCCAGTAGCAGGCGCTCCAGCCCTCTGGCAGAGGTTGGGGTCAATGGGCTTTTCTCAACACTGCTTGGCAAGCTTGAATTCTCTGCAGCTTCCCTCCCTCCCTCCTTCTTTCCCTCAAGGGGCCAAGAGAGCTCCGTCTCTGAGCCTAGCTGTTTATTTTTCTTTTCCCCGTTGTGGAATGTTGCAGCACTTAAACTTTAAAAATAAAGGGATTGATTTTTATCTTGAATTTTTGTTTGTTTTTTTTCTGACTAGGGAGTTAAAAAAAAATCTTATTTCCTCCACACCAATAGAGATAGTCTTACACAGACAAAGAGGCATGCAAAATGCTCATCTACAGTATGACCTAGTGATCGTGGCAGGAAAATAAAAATGGAGTCAGTATTACCACCAGAGCTCTCTCAGATGGAGCCAGTGGGCCACTGAGGAAGTGTGACTTATGCATGTCTCAGTCTGGTTGGAATCTGACCTTTTAACCACTTATTGACCTAATGAAGGCATCCAGAAGATGTGCCAGAAGCTCAAGATACTTACTGGACCTTTACCCTAATATAAACCGTGACAGCCTATCTGCCTACTGGACCCTCACCCTAAAATAACTCGTGATTCCTTAAGAGCAAATATTTCCTGACTGTCAGAATCAATCACAATTCTCACCCGGTAACTTTAACAACCTCCTGGCTTTTTGTCTTTATTACCCCCTGGCTCTTTCTCTTCCCCACACATTCCTTCAGTTTTACCCAAATCTGTGTCTCCCGAATTGCAATTCTTTTTTTTTTTTTTAACATCTTTATTGGAGTATAATTGCTTTACGATGGTGTGTTATTTTCTGCTTTATAACAAAGTGAATCAGTTATACATATACATATGTCCCCATATCTCTTCCCTCTTGCGTCTCCCTCCCTCCCACCCTCCCTATCCCACCCCTCCAGGTGGTCACAAAGCACAGAGCTGATCTCCCTGTGCTATGCCGCTGCTTCCCACTAGCTATCCATTTTACATTTGGTTGTGTATGTATGTCCATGCCTCTCTCTCACTTTGTCACAGCTTACCCTTCCCCCTCCCCATATCCTCAAGTCCATTCTCTAGTAGGTCTGTGTCTTTATTCCCATCTTACCCCCAGGTTCTTCATGACCTTTTTCTTTTATTTCCTTAGATTCCATATATGTGTGTGTGTGTGTTAGCATACGGCTCATTGTTCTTTGAGCCTTGATGTTCATTATTGTTCTACATGGTTAAGGGCATATGCTTTGCAGTCATGCAGATTGGCTTTAAATTCTCTTTCTTACTCAGCTGTGTGACCTTGGGCAAGTGAGGCACCCTCTCTGAAATTTTCTTTATTGTTAAAATGAAGGTACTATCTAAATCTCTGGCTTATGTGAAAATTAAATGAGATAATCCTTGTAAAACATAATACAATGCCTGACAGTCTCATTAAAAGGTGAAGATTGCTAGGTTATACCAGCTAGCCATAACACTTGCCAGGGCCAGGCACTGTTTTCAAAAGTACTTTATTTGTATTCATTCTAATAGTTCTCACCACTGAAAGATAGGTATTATTATTATCCCCATTCTACGGGTGAAGAAACGAATTAAAGTAACTGTCTGTGCAATCCTGCAAATAGTACTGGCCCCCGGGAATGTGGGCACAGTGTGTAGTCGTAGTGCCTACAACTGTCTACCCTTGGGGTGAGACGGGCATTGGCTGAAGCCAGGACCCTCCCCAACTATCCTCTCCCATCCCCTGCTCTTTCTTGCTCTCCGTGACCCTGCCTTGGAAGTCAGGCCACCTGACACGAGAATCCCTTCTCTCCCACCCTTCGCTGAAACCCAGAGCCCCGGGCCTCTGTCAGTGAGCCTCGGCCTGCTTCTTAACCACTTGTCAGGCTGCCAGAGGGCTGGGTGGCCTGTCCGCTTTTCAGGGCAGCTGACAGAGCTGGGAAGGCTTGGCAACGGCTTTAGCTGTGAACAGAATCTCAATGAAGGCTTTGGCCCAAGCTATAGTGGGTGTTTATGACCTGGACGCTCTGTCCTGGCAGTCGGGGAGGAGAGTAAATATTGCAGGTTCAGGGCCCAGCTTCAGCCCCTACCCCTCCGCTATGGGATGGTTTCTTGTCCTCAACTGTGGTGAGAGCTGTTCAGTTGTATTTGATGCCCACTTTTCCCCAGATTGTGTGTCTGTGTGTGTGTGTGTGTGTGTGTGTGTGTGTGTGTGTGTGTGTAGTGGGGAAGGAGTGACTCTTATTCACCTAGAAGCTGGTTTCCTGGGGTAGAGAAGGGTCCAGCAGACAGGGCATATGGGAAGAGGAAGGGAGAGTAAGGAGGAGAATTACAAGGAATCTGAATCCACTGGGAAAGTAAAAGTCAGAGGGAAGTGAAGGCACCTTGGAAGATAAAAGAAAGTATATAGACTATCTTAGATCACCTAATCAGATACTTTTCCACCTAAATGTGCTTAATGACTGAACATAAGAATTCTGGAGGTTTTGAGTTGGGAGGACAAAACAGCCGCTTACAAAATTTATTTAAACATTATCTCTTATCTTCAAAATGTATACAGCCTAAACCTGAATATACAACATAAACCCCAGATAGGGCTTCCCTGGTGGCACAGTGGTTGACAGTCCGCCTGCCGATGCAGGGGACACGGGTTCGTGCCCCGGTCCGGGAAGATCCCACATGCCACAGAGCGGCGGGGCCCGTGAGCCATGGCCGCTGAGCCTGCGCGTCCAGAGCCTGTGCTCTGCAACGGGAGAGGCCACAACAGTGAGAGGCCCGCGTACTGCAAAAAACAAAAACAAAAAAAACCCAAATAGGTTTCAGTCAGCCATTTCTTCATTCTCACCTTCAGGGATGCACCCCCTACTCTACTGCTCCAGACGCTGCCACCCTCCCCCGCACTGGTGCCATGGGATGCCTATCTGTTGTGCGTTCTGGTGCCTAAAAAATCACCCTAACCAATGGCCTCAATGTGGGCAGGAGGGATTCAGCAAGCCCTATCACGTGTCAGGCACTGAGCAATGGGGATGCAGAGATGGGTGAGACCAGCCTCCATCCTCAGGCAACTCATGGTGCAAAGGGCGAGGCAGACCCAATAGCGGGCAATTATGGTGCAGCATAGTCAGACTGGAGTAGCAGTAGCAGCTTCCACATGGGGGACACATACTCTACTCCAGGCATTTTTACATTATCTCTAATCCCATCATGACGATCCTGGGGCAGATGTTATCAGGCTTATTGCAGAGATGAAGAAACCTGGGGCTAACCGAGTCATACAGCTGATAGGTGGGGCAAACAGGATTTAAATCCAGGTCTCTCTTATTTCAAAATTTGTGTTCTTCCTGCTCTATTGACTCCTGTAATAAAGAAGAGGGTGATCTAGGAGGACAGAAAATAAACCCACCCTGGGACGGGTGGTCAGGAAAGTCTTCCTGAAGGAAGCAATGCTATATTGAGTCTTAGAGGATAAGTAGGAGTTGGCCAGGCATCCACAAGCAGGGGAAAAAGAGAGTTTGGGGGATGGGGAAGGTCATGTGATAAACGTGGAGCAGTGATAATGACATGACTTTCTTGGGAGTTGAAGAGGGTCCTAGGACTAGAGTGAATGACGCTATAGAAAAGTGATGAGATGTAATGAGGCCAGAGAAATGGGCAGGGCCAGATCATGAACACGGGTAGGGCTTTTCACAATCGAACATTATCCTCAAGTCCTTGGGGAAGTAGTGGAGGTGTATCAAGTGGAGGAGTGACATGGTCAGATCTGCACTCAGGAAAGTTATCTCCAGCCACGTGTAGAGGATGAACTGAAGGACGAGAGACTGGAGGACCTCTCAGCATCTATCCATCCATCTCCATTTGTCGCCATCATTTATCCATGTCTTGGTCTCCTCTGTTTTGTCTCTGCTTGCTTGTATCTGTCTAATTATGAGTCTCTACCTCTCTCTGACCTGTCTTATTTATCTGGTCCCTCGGCCTCTCCATATAGCCCTAGACAAGGCACATCACCACTCTGAGACAAGGGTCCCTCATCAATAAAATGAGGATCATAATGCCAGCTTGAAAAGGTTAGATTAGGGATTAAGTGTGATATTGCATGTGAGATCTTTTTATATATTACAAAGTACCTTACAAACATGAAGGCTTATTGTTATCTAGCTACTGCTCTTTCAGGTGTTGTATTTTGTTTTATATATTTTTTTGAACAAACATTCATTGATCATCTAGGCTGGGCACCTGCTGTGTATCTTGCAAGAGAGGGAGTTTACAATGAATCAGAAACAATACCAGCCTTCTAGAGGATCGGAGTAGAAGTATACAAAAAGTTAGATTAAAAGCCTCTGTTATATTTTTCAAACTTGCCTGTCTATTTCCCTGTCCATCTGTTCATCCATCCATCCACCCACCCATCCACCCATCTCTCTCTCTGGCTCTGGTTGTGCTTACATCTGCATCCATGGTCAGTAACTGATGCAGAACCATCCAAGCCACATTGGCCCTGACTTGCAATCCCCTCCTGTCTACAGATCACCTTTCACCATGCAATTTTTCAAAGGCTGTGCCCTTAAAATAAGGGAGAAAAATAAACTGTGAGAAGACCAGTTTTGGATGACTTGGAAGGTGCCTTCCTTCTTTACAGTTTTAGGACTCTCTCTACCCCTTCCCGCTACTGTGGCTCCGGCACTTTCCTGAAGATTTGAGCTGATCTCACATAGATCTGACACTACCACATTCTATAAATCAAGAAAACTAGGTTGAAAGGCCTGAGGAGCCAATGTCATTGAATTCTACCATCTCTGTGACTAACCCAGTACTGTCAGATAGTCCCAAGGCAGTTTCAGACATCCACATCTTTAACAAAGATTGTAAAGAGTTCATGGTGACTTTGCCCTATAAGCCCTGTGTCTCTGAAATGTCCTTTAAGAAGTAGCATGGTATAGTAGGGAACGAGTCCTATTCTGCTGCTTATAAGCTCTGTGTCTTGAGTCAAGTTACTCAACCACTCTGGGCCTCAATGTCAAAATTAACAAGATGAGGATAGTACTTCCTCTTAGGGTTGTTGTAAGGACTTAGTGATATAATGTCCAGTGTGAAATGTTTGGCACAAGACCTGACGTTGTATCCTCAGTGAATTGACTCAGGGTTGGAACTCAGATTTACTTTTCCCTGGTAACAAAACATACTGTCACTAACCTGAGCATCGGACTCTGTGGTTTTGTATGTAGGTATGTGCTTGTGTGTCTGAAAGCAGATGTGTCTGTGCAGGTATAGTTGGATACGGCTATGCTGTAAATTTCAAGGCACAACTTATACCTGCTAAGTACCAGAAAAGTGCTGCTCAGTGGAAATTTCTGTGAAGATGGTATTCTTTTGCACTGTCCATTAACAATAGCTACCAGCCACACATGACTTTTGAGCACTTGCAAATGTGGCTAGTGCAACTGAGGAATTAAATTTTTTAAACTAATTTAAATTAATTTAAATGCAAATAGTTGCAAGTGACTACTATAAGAGACAGTGCAGCCCTAGACTATTCCCTTGTTTCTGATGACACCTGAAATAATGATTATGGGATTAAAGAAATTCCTGAACACCTGCTATGTTTTAGGCACTTGGACATGCACTAACTCATTTAACCCATGTCAGCCCTGTGAGAGGAATGGCCTTACTGCCACTTCCTGTTTGCTGACAAGAAAATTGAGACATGGAGAAATAGAGCGGCTCCTTCAATGTCACCCAGTCAGTTCAGGTTCTGAGCCTAGATCTCCAGTTCCAAAGCTCTTCTCTTTTCATGACCTATGCTCATGCTGCCTTAGAGCAGTGTTTCCTATCTGCCAACTGCAGCCACTGCCTCAGGGAGCACTCAGGGGTGGTGCCTGGGGGCAGTGAAGCCCTTTCAGTGGGCCTATGAGACCCACCTGATTTGGCCCTCTATCAACTCTCTGACCTCCTCTCCCATGACCCTCTGCCTCTGTCACCCTGCCCTAGACACCGGCTTCCTTGCTTTTCAATGATCTCTTAAGGCATGCTCCTGCCTGGGGTGGGGGTGGGGGAGAGGTCTTCCTACAGGTACTTCCCCCAGTCTGTCTCCAGGGTGCAAGTATAGTTAGGAACTGATCACTCCATCTGCAGGATGGAGAGTGGATTTGGGTGGTGAGGGAGGGAAGGCGGCATTTTCAGTGGAAACAGAGAGGTCAGTTGGGTGGCTACTGCAATAGTCCGGAAGCACAATAGTCAAAATCCAAGCCACTGACCTTGCCCAGAGCCTCACAGACTGCTAAGTGTCAGAGCTGGAATGACCTACGAGATCATCTGGTGTAAGCCCTTCTTTGAAGAATGATGAAATTGAGGTCCACAGGATTTTCCCAATGTTGGCTGAGTTGGTACAGGGGCTCCCATCTCCTGATATGATCTTTTGTCTGCTATGATTTTTTTCCTGCATTACAAAAGCATCATAAAAATAGATGTTTCACTACAAACAACAGCTTACCTCCATTCCAACCCTTCTTTCGTTTTTAGAGACAGCCCCTAATTCTTTTCTTTTTTAATATAAATTTATGTATTTATTTTTGGCTGCGTTGGGTGTTCATTGCTGCGCGCGGGCTTTCTCTAGTTGCGGGGGCTAGTCTTTGTTGCGGTTTGCGGGCTTCTCGTTGCAGTGTCTTCTCTTGTCACAGAGCATGGGCTCTAGGCACGCGGGCTCCACTTGTGGCTCATGGGCTCTAGAGCACAGGCTCGATAGTCGTGGCGCACAGGCTTAGTTGCTCTGCAGCACGTGGGATCTTCCCGGACCAGGGCTCAAACCCGTGTCCCCTGCATTGGCAGGCGGATTCTTAACCACTGAGCCCCGCAGGGAAGTCCCGTGACAGCCCCTATTTCTTAAAGGCCACTGAGTCACCTAAAAGGCAGGAATTCAGTTCTCTCTAAACAAAACAATTTTTACAAAGAATGAGCAAGTCTTCCCCCAGAAGTCTGAGCATGTCCTCCAGAGAATACAGAAATTCTAGAAGATGTCTTGGAAGAAGATAGAAAAATCTTATTCTATTTTTTAGAAATGAAGGAAAAAAAAAAAAAACCCAAAAGCTCAAAGATAACATTTCTGATGCCTGATAATATTCTTCTCTCATCTCTCATTTCCCCACAACTATTTTGTCTTAAGGCTCTGGGAGCCTGTGGGAAGCTGCTGTATGATTTTTATCTCTATGATTAAAGTGTTACACTTTATTGAGTTCTTTACATCAGCAGCAAAATCTGCGATGCAGGGTTTTCCATAACACCTCATTTTCTTCTTGCACCATTACTGTTATTAAGCTGGTGTCAATAAACAGAAAATACAGCTTCTCTCACGATGTACTCTTTATTTTTGTTCCAGTAGCAAGAAGGAAAAAAGGGCGGGGGTGTGGGGGAGGGAGAAAGTACACAGACACAACCTGGAAGAATTTTTTGTCCATTATGTCCCTTTGATGTCTGCTCTTCTCTCTTCCTGTTTCGTGTCAACATTTCCCACAGAAGGTGGAGGATGGAGATCATCTCTGCTGAGGGCTGTTTTCTTCTCCATGATTAACTCGTCCTTTTATTCATTCAACAAGGATTTCTTCAGCACTTACTATGTGCCAGGCTCAGTGCTAGTTGTTGGAGATGTAAAGATTTCAGGTCCTGACCAGTGCTTGTTCCAGTGGGGGAAATAGACATACATAGCAATAATAATGAAACAGTGAAACGAGTATAACAAAAACAGAGGGTTGATTGAAAACATAAGTGAAAGCGGGCATGGTCAACCATACTCAGGTGTGTTAAGGAAGCCTTTAAAGAGGAAGCGATGCTAGTCTTGGGCCCTAGAGGATGGGTAGGTAAAGCAAGGCTTTCTTGGCCAAGGGAATGGCACAACTGAAGCCTTGCAAGGCACAGAAGAGCATGGCATGGTCTGGAACTGTCAGTTTGGCATGAGGAAAGCATCAGATGCCTGTGAGCAGACAATAGGAAATGAGATTGGAGACGGAGGCAGGTCTTTGAGGACCCGATATTCACATACATAAATATCTTCTATGACTGCTGTTAATCCACCCTCTGGACGCCCTTAAGACCAGGCCAAAATTAGAGGCTCAAGGCAGAAAGGCATAGTGGGAAGAACGTGTACTCTGGATAGAAGATCTGGGTTTTATCCTTGGCTCTGCTACTTCCTAGCTGTGTAATCTTGAGCAGTGTAAAATGTAAAGTGGCTATGGTGAGGGTGACACAATGATTGTGAACAAGTTTTGTAAGTCGTTGATAGTATATTATATGTCAAAGGAAAGGGGGTGGGGGAGAAAAATTCCAGACAATTCAAAGAGCCAGAGAAGCTATAAACTCATCCTATGTGGCTTTTAAAAAATAAATATTTTATAGGCGTATTTTTGATTTACAGTGTTGTGTTAGTTTCAGGTGTACAGCAAAGTGATTCAGGTATACATATACATATATTCATTCTTTTTCAGATTCTTTTCCTGTATAGGTTATCACAGAATACTGAGTAGAGTTCCCTGTGCTATACAGTAGGTCCTTATTGGTTATCTATTTTATATATAGTAGTGTGTGTATGTGAATCCCAAGCTCCTAATTTATCCCCCCTGCTGCCAGACTTCCCCTTTGGTAACCATAAGTTTGTTTTTGAAATCTGTGAGTCTGTTTCTGCTTTGTAAATAAGTTCATTTATATCATTTTTTAAAACATATATTCCTCATATGAGTGATATCATATATTTGTCTTTCTCTGTCTGACTTACTTCACTTAGTATGATAATCTCTAGGTCCATCCATGTTGCTGCAAATGGCATTATTTTGTTCTTTTTTATGGCCGAGTAATATTCCATTGTATATAGGTACCACATCTTCTTTATCCATTCCTCTGTCAGTGGACATTTAGGTTGCTTCCGTGTCTTGGCTTTTTTTTGTGTGTGTGTGGTACGTGGGCCTCTCACTGTTGTGGCCTCTCCCGCTGCGGAGCACAGGCTCCAGATGCGCAGGCTCAGCGGCCATGGCTCACAGGCCCAGCCGCTCCGCGGCATGTGGGATCTTCCCAGACCGGGGCACGAACCCGTGTCCCCTGCATCGGCAGGCGGACTCTCAACCACTGCGCCACCAGGGAAGCCCTGTGTCTTGGCTATTGACAAAGGTTTTTATGTGGATGTGGATGAGGGAGACTGCACTGTCTTGGGATATCCCTTCAAACTAAGAGATAAAGCCTAGTTTGTCCCACACCTCCTTGTCCAACCCTTGCTCACCTCTCACAACTGCCCCCTCACTCCTTGCTGCTTCCTGGATGTGTGATGAGTCCATGACAATCAATCTCTTCTATTCAGAGGGAGTGAGAGCCTGCAGCAAAGTAATAGCTTGAGAAAACCCTTGTCCTCATGCCATTTGCATTCCAGTAGGGAGCCCAGGTGTTTGAGTATGTGTATATAGGTTTTTGATTTTTTTTTAACTCTTGTTCTGATTCTGTATCCTATCAAAAATGTGCAATAATGCTTATGTCTAACTATATTAATAAATAGTCCTATTCTTATAGGAGATATATGATTGCATGGGAAACGTGTTTTTTCACACAAATAGCCATGTTTAGGAAAAACCAACTTGTTTGAATCAAAATGTCATAACCTAAGACCCTAGACCATCTCATAGCATCCCATTCTAACTGGGGACAAGTACCTAGGAGGCAAACATCCAACTCAAACTTGTAAGATGATGACACTCTCAATCTCAGGGAATGACCCACCCTCTACCCAGTCACCCAAGCCAGAAACCTGGGAATCAGCCCAAATTTTGGTCCCATACCCAGCACTGGCAATCTTACCTTCTAATGCGCCTCATATCTGTACCCATCTTCTCGTCCTCACTACCCTACTTTGATTCATAATCTTGTCTTTTTTCAATTAGTCTTCAGTTGGACTCTGACAAAAATGTCCCAGCCATTTCATGCCTTTGAGGCTTACAACCCCCCAATTCTTCCTCGTCACAGCCTCCAGAACAATCTTTACAAAAGGCACATGTAATCATGTTATACTTCTATAAAATACTTCTCTGGTTTTCCATTTTCTACTTTGCAGGACAAGCCCCAACTCCTTCGTGGCTTGCAAGGCCTTCCATGAATGGTCCCTAGACTCTTCTCCAGCCCCTCTCCTCACCCCACTGCCCCTCCACTCCATACCCTTCAATGGTGCCAAGCCCCCGATAGTTCCCTGAACGGGCTGGGTGGGTTTTGGTCTTGGGGATTTTGCTCACACACTCCCTCTGCCTAGGATGCCTTTCTCTCTGCTGGCAGCTCCCCACTTTCTCACCCACCTGGTGAGAACCTTCTGGTCTTTCAACACCTTGCTCAACAGCCTCCTGTTCCACAGTCTTCCCTGACCACCCAGCGAATGGATGTTTCCTTCAGCTGTCACTTCACCCCATCTTCACACACACCTCCCAGAGCACCGGAAGCCTTATGGACACTTAGGGGTGGGGAAGGGGGACAGGAGGAGAGGAGTGAAGAGAGACAAGAGAGGAGGAGAGAGGGGGAGGTGGGAGTGGAGGAAAGAGCAAAGGAACTGCCATGGGATCCCTCCCTGTACCTTTCTCCTCCCTGCCTCTCCCCTCGCCTCTTGCACCGAATAAAGCAGGTAGGAACCATCTTAGAGTTCTCTAGGACAAAGCGCATAATTTCGGCACGAATGCTGACACCCCTGAACGGTTCTTTGAAAAGCAGTGATGTCTACTCTACCGAATGGGAAGACTGCATTAGCTTGGAGATGTGGTTGCACTGCCGTCTTGCAGTATTTCTCTCCCCACAGGGCCGTGCCAAGGTTAAGGATGATGCACTCAGGTCTTAAAGGAGATGAGGTGGGAACGGCTGGCAGAATCTGTCCTCAGAGGCCACAGGAGGAGAAAAAACAAAACAAAAGAGTGCAAAGCAGAAAAATGAGGTGATTGAAAACTATAAGACCCCAGGGCATAAACGGGCTCTGAGAAGTCACCAAATCAACTCTCTCAATGGGGCAATTGAGGAGAGGAGAGGGTCTTCTCCAGAGTCACAGGTCAGGTTAGTAGGAGAGCCAAGATGGACTTCCTGGGAAGAAAGGAACCAACATTTCCTGAGGACAGAGCCCCAGCTCAGCAGTTAGAGATATATTATTAACTCTCTGGGTCAGCGAGCAACCTCCTCTAGGAGACGCCTCTAAGCATTCAGACCACACGTATTTACTGAGCTCTTTTTTTTTTTTTTTTTTTTGCGGTACGCGGGCCTCTCACTGTTGTGACCTCTCCCGTTGCGGAGCACAGGCTCCGGACGCGCAGGCTCAGCGGCCATGGCTCACGGGCCCAGCCGCTCCGCGGCATGTGGGATCCTCCCAGACCGGGGCACGAACCCGCGTCCCCCGCATCGGCAGGCGGACTCTCAACCACTGCGCCACCAGGGAAGCCCTTACTGAGCTCTTAATACGTTCCTGGGGGTGCCCTAGTTTCATCAGCCTCTGATATATAATGAAGCAACATTAACTTTTAATTATGAAATTAAGATGTCCCTCAGCTCTCACAGGCTTAAATATCATACCATCTCAGTCCTTTTCTTGTTTTGTCTCATCTTCCTGCTCAGACTGGGCTTTCTGCAGGAAGGCCTGGCTTTTCCATTTGTATCTATGTCCACTCTAGATGCAGGAGTGAACACCTGGGGGGCCCCCAAGGGTGAGAATCAAGCAGAGGCTTTGGAAGCAGTGTGCTGTACGTTAGAATCGCAGTTCAGACCCTAACCTGCTATGAGATCTTGACAAGTCTGTCTCGGAGCTTCTTCTGAGAAACTAAGACCACGATCTTATTTACTTCAGTGAATTGTTGAGAAAATCAAATGAACTCATTGGTGTGAGAATGGTTTTTAAACTCTACAAATGTGCAAGATAATGGTTATTGTCATAGATGTTCTATTGAACAAGGAAGAAATTTACATTTATGTAAGCTGGGTTCCCAAGCCCCTCTCACGTCTATGCTCCTATACCCCCTGCACCTGCCTTTGAGCCTTCCGTTGCACATGCAATTACTTTTTAAATGTCCATCTTCCCTGTAAAGTTTTGAACTCAGAGAGGTCCATATCCCTGGTGCCAAGCACAGCACTTGAACGAAGTATCACTGTGTGACTGAAAAGAATGTATAGATTGTATAATCTGCCAGATGTTTGGCCAGGTGCAAAGCCAGTCACCGCATTCGACTTCATGGGAACCCTGTGAGGCTGGGATTATTATCCCCAATTTTTAGATGAGGAAACTGTGGTGCAGGTCATAAAGCCCACCCATGGCTAAGCTGACACTTGAAGCCAAGTCTGCCGGATCCCAAAACCATGGAACTCTTGTGACTCCCCTCTTCTATCGTCGTCATCATTGTCTCAGTCAACATGGGGGTCACCAATCACTGCTACAGTAAGCAGGAGACACAGGTCAGCAGTTCTTCTTTTGTTCTGGGAGGGTCTGTTATGAACCCAGACCGCTTGTGCTGAGTCTTTGTTCTCTCTCCCTTTTTCTAGGCAGGAGTGGAGGAGGGGATGGAAGCCAAGGAAGGCTCCCTCCTGCCAGGCCAGACCTGGCTCTTCCCGGATCCTTGGAAGAGATGTAGAAATGCCTCCATTTACATGCACATCCTACTTTTCATTTCTAAGTAGAGTAGGACTGTAAGAGTAGAAAAATAATTTTACTCTTCACCTTGCTGCTACTGGTGCTTTTTCCCCACACCTAAGCATTACTCTCACAAATGTCCTTTGCCCTGAAGTTTATTCTGCGCAGGCCAAAGAGGCCACAGATGCAGAGGCTGGGTGTTCTGAATAGCTTAGAGTTGACAGCTTAGCCCTGGATCAGAAAGACGTGGGTTTGACTTGCAGCTCTGCCCCTCGTGAGCTCTTTGTCTCAGTTTGATAACAGTGCTTACGGCACAGGATTTTTATTACAAGACCATACATAGGAAGCACTTAATAAATATCACCAGCTTTTGACGATGGGGTCATGGTTAAGAGCATGGATGGTAGAGCCAGACTGTTGGGGTCCGGCCAGTTACCGCTATGTGGTCTGGGGGATCCCTTGAAAGTTACTTAACCTCCCTATGCCTTAGTTTCCTCACTTGTAAATGATGTTTCTATCAGCTAGGGTTGTGGGAGGGTTCGTGAGTGCCTGGCAGGTAGCAAGTACCACAGTGCTATTATTATCCTCCCTCCATAGCTCCACTGGCTAGAATCTAGGCCCTGAGACTCCTAACACCACGCCCCGCACAGCCCCTTTCTCTGAGTGCAGGATACCTGGTCCGTTCATTCACTTACTTATTTTGTCACTCAGCAAATGTCCCTGATGACTTACTGAGTGCTGGGCCCTATAATACACCCTGGGGATGCAGAGGTGAGCCAGGCATGGTCCCAGCCTTTACTGGGTTCACAGACCACTCCCCCACCTCCTTCTTAAAACCTTTCTTTTTCTCTTGGTTTTCATGAAACCACACTGTCCTTTTTAATTCCTCCTTCTCTGGTCACTGCCCAGACTCCTTTGCTTCTTCCTTTACCCAAAGTCTCAACCTTAGCAGGTCCCAGGCTCAATCTTGGGACCTCTTCTGGATCCACACTCTCCCCCAGTGACGTCAAGGAGCACCTCCACGCTAATGATGCCCATATTTACATCTCTAGTCCAGTCTTCTCCCCAGCGCTCCATTTTCATATATTTAACTGCCTACCTGACATCGGTATCTGATAGTCATTGCAAATGCAGAGATCCACATCAGAACTCCCGAATTTCTCACCACCCTTCCAACTGGTCTGCATCCCAGTTTCCTCCATCTCTCTCCACAGCACCACTATCTGCTCAGTTGCTCAAGGCATAACCCCTTGATCCATCTTTGATGCTTCTTGCATAGAAACTGTGTGCAGGTCCTATAGAAGTGTGGCCAAAATATTTATCAGATATGTCCCTCTCTTTTCATCTCTACTGTCACCACTTCAATTCAAGCTACTAGGATCTCTTAGGAGACACCAGCGCATCTGCTTCTACTCATGCACCACTAAAATCCATTATCTACACCGCAGGCAGGGTAATGTTGTTACAGCATTCCCCTACTGAGACGGCTTCCACTGTACATAGGAGACACTCCAAATTCTGACTCTGGCCTGCAAGGCCCTGCGTGAGCTGGACCCTCTCCAGGCTCACCTCCAGTACTAATCATGATACAGCCATCGGCCTTTCCTCTGGTCTTTGAAAATACCACAGTCATCCTTGCTTCAGAGCCTTTATTTACCCAGAATTCTCTTGCTGGCCTCATTGAATGGCTTGTGGTTTTCATCCTTCAAGGCTCAGCTCAAATATCAGAAGCCTTTCCTGATCACGCTACCTCATGTAGACCCTGCCCCGTCCACTCACTTATTCACCATCCTGTGGCTCACCCCAGGCATTCCTAGCGTGCATTACAATCTGCCGTCACCTTGCTTAGCTGCTGTTCATGGCAAGTCGTCCCCACCTGGAGGCCAGCTCCCCAAAGGCAGGAACCTCTTCTGTCTTGTTCACCCCCAGGTCCTGGAACATAGTGGGTTCGTAGTAAATATTTGTTAAATGAATGAAAAAACTGGATGATAAACACCTTAACAGAAGAGTATTTTAAAAATCTGTGGGAGTCCAGAAAAGAGAGCTGCTGTCCCTGGGAGAGTAAAGGGAGGCTACACAGACAAGAGGCCGTTGGGCCTGTCAGTGAAAGATGAGAAAGAAGTAACCAGGAGGGGAAAGGGAGGGGGAGTAGGCACCCCCCCCGCCCCCCCACCCCCACCGCCACAGGAGTAGCAGACACAGAAGCACAGAGAGGAGAACCTGCGTGTGCTGGGCAAGTTATGGGGCGGGGGGGGGGGGGGGGGCGAGGGGTGGGTGTCAGCAAGGCTGGAGAGTAAAGAGAAGAGAAGCAGGAGACAAAGAACCATAGCTCGGGCTTCCCTGGTGGCGCAGGGGTTGAGGGTCTGCCTGCCGATGCGGGGGATGCGGGTTCGTGCCCCGGTCCGGGAGGATCCCTAAGTGCCGCGGAGTGGCTGGGCCCGTGGGCCATGGCCGCCGGGCCTGTGCGTCCGGATGCTGTGTTCCGCGGTAGGAGAGGTCTCAACGGTGAGAGGCCCGCGTACCGCAAAATAAAGAAATAAATAAAGAGCCATAGCGCGTCCCCTCGGTGCCCTAGGCTGGCTGCCTGGGTTTCCTTTGTGGTTGTGCCTCCTTTTGTCCCCACTGATTCATTGCATGCTTTTTATTTTTTGTGGCAGGAATGTCAGTCCAGCCACACCCAGGGCAAGGAGAGAAGCCTTAACTTGGCCACTTCAGAGATCTAGGCTATGTGTGATAAAGGACATCATTTTGTCTCTTAGAGGCGCTCATTTGTTGTTGTTGTTTTTTAATTAATTAATTTTTATTTTTGGCTGTGTTGGGTCTTCGTTGCTGCCCGTGGACTTTCTCTAGTTGCGGCGAGCAGGGGCTACTCTTCATTGCTGTGCACGGGCTTCTCATTGCAGTGGCTTCTCTTGTTGTGGAGCACAGACTCTGGGCACACGGGCTTTGGTAGTTGTACCTCGTGGGCTCTAGCGTGCAGGCTCAGTAGTTGTGGCACACGGGCTCTAGAGTACAGACTCAGTAGTTGTGGCGCACTGGCTTAGTTGCTCCGCGGCATGTGGGATCTTCCCAGACCACGGCTCAAACCCGTGTCCCCTGCATTGGCAGGTAGATTCTTAACCACTGCGCCACCAGGGAAGTCCTGCTCAGTTGTTTATAAGGAAATAATTCTCTATTTTTCTTAAAATTTCTCCTTCCTGCTTTAGGACACGCACCCTGACTTCCATAAGTATCTACTTTAACTTCTGAAAAACAGACAGGGAGATATTTTAGGTGATAATAAAAAAAAATAGATTTGGGGCTTTTTTGCCTAGGTCCATGGGGAAAGAGCTGCCTCGGGCAAATCTGAGCAGGGGAGTTGTCTGGAAGCTCTCTAACCCTCCTTGCTCTCCCCACCCCCCAACCTTTCTGAGAGGCTAAGCCTAAGCTTCCTTCCTGGGATGCGGGCGATCGCCTTGCTGGACCGCTAGCTCCTGCGAGCACAGCAGGATGCCCGGCGTGGCTTGTAACCAGAGCCTGGGTTTGAGTCTCTCCACTTCCTGCTGCATCCACTGGGGCAAGTTACTTAAACTCTCTTAGCTTCAGCTCCCTCCTCTCTACAAAGGGAACACTAAAGCAGTTTACCCTCCTCAACTTGTCCTTATCCCCACCTAAGCTTCCGTTTCTTTCTCATCTCCAAACCTGAGATAAATCCCTCTGCCCTTCCTGGGTTGGGTTTCCCTTCTTTCATTGGCTTGAATATGTGGTCCACCCTGAAGTGCTGCCCTAACGTGGAGGACTCAGCCCACATGATAGCACCAAGCTCAGGCTTTGGCTTATGCCGCCTGATGTGAAGCAGGGAAGCAGCTCAGAATGGAGGGGAGAAAAACCCCAAGAAAACAAACCAAAAAAAACTAACCCATTTCCTCCGCGGTGTCTAGGAGGAAGCAAACTCCACGCTAAATTATGTTCCAAATATGCCCTAAGGTAGTTTTAATTTTATTGGCACTGCTTTTAATTTACTCTTTAGGCCCCTGATTGCAGGATGAGCTGTTGGCTGCTGGCAAGGGGACAGCCCTTCATTGCTCGGTTTTAATTAAGTTTCTTAAGTTCAGAAGGAAAGAACAGAGATGCTGTCCCCGCTTCTATTCTCAATCCCAAACTGTAATTAAGGGCCCTGAATTAGCTGCACACCCCTTGCTCTGACACAGCCACAGAAAAGTACCTCATTTGACTGCTGGAAAAACATTCAGGTGCAGCTGTTCATTCATTTAATTCACTCATTATTCAATCAATTCACTGATTCATTTTCTATTCATTCCCTTACCAGACCTCTAATGATAACCTACTATATACCAGGCCTTGCTCTGGTCCTGTGGATTTAAAAATTCAGCAATGTATGGTTCCTGCCCTGAAAGAGTCCACATTCTAATAGTAGATGGAGATAAACAAAGCATTATTATGCCATGTGGTCAGTGCCAGGAGAGAGAATTATGAGAGCACAGAGGAGGCTGTTAACTCATCCCTGAAGGATAAAATAATGCTATTTGAATCTATATTTTGTACCAGTCGGAGGAATAATATTAGATGCTATAACAAGCAATGCCCAAATCTCAGTGGCTTGATACAGTAAAGGTTCGTCACAGTCTGATGCAGGTCAGACGACTCGCCTGGCCATTTTCCTCTCAATGTTGATTCAGCGACCTAACCTTTTTCCTTCTTACTACCTATCCTTTTTCCTTCTTATGATACCATTGTTTTTACATGTAGCTTCCATGCACAAGAGCAAGGATGTGGGTGACTGTGTGCAAGTTTAATGGCCAGGCTTGGAAGTGACACTTGTTACCACTGCCCACATCCCATTTGATCCCAACCAAATATCAAAGTAGATGGGGAGATGTCTTCCATGGTCCAGGAAAAGGAAGTGGAACTGGTGAGCATCCACTTAGTTTCTGCCTTAAATATTAAGGTTGAGTCAGAGTTAGCCAGATAAAGAGATCATGTATTCCAGGCAGAGAAGACATTCATTGTGTGTAAATGTGGAGACAAAAGTCACAAGCATAGAGGTTTGAAGTACTCCAGGCAGCACTATAGGACTGTAGTGTAGAATATCAGACCAGAATTGGCAAGAGCTGAGACTAGACAGGGGCCAGATCACGCAGGACCTATGCAAATATATTAAGGAGTTTGGACTCTGTCCTGTGAGCAACAGGGAATGGTAGAACAGTTTTAACTAGAGAATTTTATTTATTTATTTATTTTTGGCCGTGTTGCATGGCAGGTGGGATCCCAGTTCCCCAACCAGGGATCAAACCGGCGACCCTGCAGTGGAAGCACAGAGTCTTAACCACTGGACTGCCAGGGAAGTCCCAATTTGTTTGCATTTTATTTTTTTTATTTATTTAAAAATTTTTCTAAAAAAATATTTATTTTCCTTAATTTCTCTTTCTGACCTTTCATTGTTAGTGTATAGGAATGCAAGACATTTCTGTGCATTAATTTTGTATCCTGAAACTTTACCAAATTCACTGAATAGCTCTAGTAGTTTTCTGGTGGCATCTTTAGGATTTTCTATGTATGGTATCATGTCATCTGCAAACAGTGACAGTTTTATTTTCTGTCTTCCAATTTGGATTCCTTTTATTTCTTTTTCTTCTCTGATTGCTGTGGCTAGGACTTCCAAAACTTGTTGAATATTAGTGGCGAGAGTGGGCAACCTTGTCTTGTTCTTGATCTTAGAGGAAATGCTTTCAGTTTTTCACCATTGAGAATGATGTTTGCTGTGGATTTGTTGTATATGGCCTTTATTATGTTGAGGTAGGTTCCCTCTATGCCCACTTTCTGGAGAGTTTTTATCATAAATGGGTGTTGAATTTTGCCAAAAGCTTTTTCTGCATCTATTGAGATGATCATATGGTTTTTCTCCTTCAGTTTGTTAATATGGTGTATCACATTGATTGATTTGCGTACATTGAAGAATGCTTGCATCCCTGGGATAAATCCCACTTGATCACGGTGTATGATCCTTTTAATGTGTTGTTAGCTTCTGTTTGCTAGTATTTTGTTGAGGATTTTTGCATCTATATTCATGAGTGATATTGGCCTGTAATTTTCTTTTTTTGTAGTAGCTTTGTCTGGTTTTGGTATCAGGGTGATGGTGGCCTTGTAGAATGAGTTTGGGAGTGTTCCTTCTTCTGCAAACTTTTGTAAGAGTTTGAGAAGGATGGGTGTTAGTTCTTCTCTAAATGTTTGATAGAATTCACCTGTGAAGACCTCTGGTCCTGGACTTTTGTTTGTTGGAAGATTTTTCACCATTGCAACAAAAAGAATAAAATACCTAGGAACAAACCTACCTAAGGAGGTAAAAGGCCTGTACTCAGAAAACTATAAGACACTGATGAAAGAAATCAAAGATGATACAAACAGATGGAGAGATATACCATGTGCTTGGATTGGAAGAATCAATACTGTGAAAATGACTCTACTACCAAAGCAATCTACACATTCAATGCAATCCGTATCAAATTACCAATGGAATTTTTTTACAGAACTAGAAAAAAAAAATCTTAAAATTTGTATGGAGACACAAAAGACCCCCAATAGACAAAGCACTCTTGAGGAAAAAAAAAAAAAAAACGGACCTGGAGGAATCAGACTCCCTGACTTCAGACTCTACTACACAGCTACAGTAATCAAGACAATATGATACTGACACAAAAACAGAGATATAGATCAGTGGAACAGGATAGAAAGCCCAGAGATAGACCCACGCACCTATGGTCAGCTAATCTCTGACAAAGGAGGCAATGATATACAATGGAGAACAGACAGTCTCTTCAATAAGTGGGGCTGGGAAAACTGGACAGCTACATGTAAAAGAATGAAATTAGAACACTCCCTAACACCATACACAAAAGTAAACTCAAAATGAATTAAAGACCTAAATGTAAGGCCAGACACTATAAAACTCTTAGAGGAAAACATAAGAAGAACACTCTTTGACATAAATCACAGCAAGATGTTTTTTGACCCACCTCCTAGAGTAATCAAAATAAAACCAAAAATAAACAAATGGGACCTAATGAAACTTAAAAGCTTTTGCACAGCAAAGGAAACTATAAACAAGACGAAAAGACAACCCTCAGAATGGGAGAAAATATTTGCAAACAAATCAATGGACAAATCTCCAAAATATATAAACAGCTCATGCAACTTAATATCAAGAAAACAAATGACCCAATCAAAAAATTGGCAGAAGACCTAAATAGACATTTCTCCAAAGAAGACATACAGCTGGCCAAGAGGCACATTAGAAACTGCTCAACGTTACTAATTATTAGATAAATGCAAATCAAAACTACAATGAGGTATCACCTTACACCGGTTAGAATGGGCATCATCAGAAAATCTACAAATAATAAATGCTGGAGAGGGTGTGTAGAAAAACAGAACCCTCTTGCACTGTTGGTGGGAATGTAAATTGATACAGCCACTATGGAGAACAGTATGGAGGTTCCTTAAAAAAGTAGAAATAGAATTACCATATGACCCAGAAATCCCACTACTGGGCATATGCCCAGAGAAAACCAAAATTCAATAAGTCACATGCACCCCAATGTTCATTGCAACACTCTTTACAAGAGCCAGGTTATGGAAGCAACCTTAATGTTCATTGACTGAAGAATGGATAAACAAGACGTGTTATGTGTATACAGTGGAATATTACTCAACCATAAAAAGAAAATAAATTGGGTCATTTATAGAAGAGACGTGGATGGACCTAGAGACTGTCATACTGAGTGAAATAAGTCAGAAAGAGAAAAACAAACATCGTATATAACACATATATGTGGAATCTAGAAGAATGGTACAGATGAACCAGTTTGCAAGGCAGAAATAGAGACACAGATGTAGAGAACAAGTGTATGGACACCAATAGCAGAAAGTGGGGGAGGGGGGCATTAGGTTGGAGTGGGATTGACATATATACACTAATAGGTATAAAATAGATAACTAATAAGATCCTGCTGTATAGCACAGGGAACTCCACTGTACAGTAGAAACTAACACAACATTGTAAAACAACTATACCCCAATAAAAAAATTTTTTTTAATAAAAATATTTATTTGGCTGTGCCGGCTCTTTGTTGTGGCACGCGGGGTCTTTGTTGTGGCACGCGGGGTCTTTGTTGCAGTGTGCAGGATATTTAGCTGTGACATGCAGAATCTTTTAGTTGTAGTGTGTGGGATCTTTAGCTGCGACATGCAGGCTCTTAGTTGCAGTATGTGGGCCCTAGTTCCCTGCCCATGTATCAAACCTGGGCCCCCTGCATTGGGAGCATGGAGTCTTAACTGCTGGACCACCAGGGAAGTCCCTTGATTGCATTTTAAAAGGTCGCTTTGAAGCAGCAAAGAAACCAGGTCAGAAGCTATTGTAGTAGACTAAGAAAGAGATGGAACTCAAATCAGACATGGTCCCTATCCTCAAAGAGCTCATAGGCAGACAGACATACTTTTCAGCCAGATTACAGTAACAAGTATACAAGTATATCTATACAGTATTCAAGTATACTTATACAGTAACAAGTATTGACATCAAGGCCCAAGCAAGAAGCTGTTTGGAGAAGGAGGAATTTATTTTAACTGAGCATGAGAAGAAATCATAAAAAGTTTAAGAAAGCCATATCTCTTCTCTCTCATCCAACAGCAACTTTTAAAGATGGGGAAATAGAGGCACAGTGAAGAGCTGCTACTTATTCGTGGTCACAGATTATGTTTACATTAGAACCAGAGGTAGGAACTCTGCTCTGCCTTCCCTGCTCCATTCTAATGAACCAACATAAGTCCATAAAGCCAGTTTAGGCACAAAACATCATCAGGATGGTGAGGAAATTAGTATTTGTGGTCTTTGGCATTGCCAGCATAGTGCTGAATATGTGTCATGAAGAGGAAAAAGAACTAAGACTTCAAACTCAGACCCTATGCAGGCAAATTCCCTAGATCTTTTTCTACTCCAGGTAGACTTTAGACTCTCAGAGTGGGAGGGGATCTTAGAAACTAAATAGTCCTTTAACATTGTTTTGAAGATAGTAGCCAATGCAGTTGGATACAAAAAAGAAATTAGAAGCATAAAAACTGGAAAAGAGGAGATAAAATTGCTAAGTGTATGTGGTACGATTGCAAACCTGGAAAATACTGCCCCCTTTATTCACCTCAGTCATCCTCACCTCCTGGCTGTTCCTTGAACATGCCAAGTACATTTACTTCTCCTTCTACCGGGAAGACTATTAACCTGATATCCTCAAGACTAACTCTCCTACTCCATTCAAGTCTCTGTTTTTCCAGAACCTCTATTACTTTCTATTCCCTTACTATGCTTTATTTGGTTCCATGGCATTTATACCTCCTGACATCTAGTATTTTTATTAATTGGTTTATTTTCTTTCTCTTCCATAGAATGTAAACTCTTTGAGATCAAGTGCTTTCTGTTGTGTTCATTGCTATATCCTAGTGCCCAGAACACTCTGTGGTGCATATTCCCAGTGCCTAGAACACTATATGACATGTGGTAGGTACTCAGTGGTTATTTGTTGAATAAGTAAGCAAATGAAAACTCAAAAAAATAAAATGAGAAATTATTATAAGAACTAATAGAATTAGTGAGGTGTCTGGGTACATATTTAAACCATTGAAAATCAGAGCCTTTATATGTATAAAGAACTACCAGTTAGAAGATTTAATGGAAGATATCATGTTTACAACAACAACTAAAAATATAAACTGCCTTGGCATCAAAAAGAATGTTCAGGGTCTAAATGAAGAAAAAAAAAAAAAAAGCTTTTACAACTTTCTGCTGTACCCAAAAGAAAATGGAATAAATGGAAAGTCAAAGCATATTCTTGGATCGGAAGCCTCAAAGTGATAAGAGTCTTGACAGGATTGGGAGAGCAAGGAAAATTAAAGAAGCTAATTACAAAGATTGTATAGAAAAATATGCAAGAAAATCCAGGAAAATATGGGGAAAGAAGCATAATGAGGTGATACTAGCCCTCCAAATATTAACATACATTATAAACTTAACATAATTAAAATTGTGTAGTACTGACACCTGAATAGACAAGTGATTAGAAGAGAATAGAAAATCCAACAATCAACCCAAATATATACAAGAAAGTTATATGGTAAAGATGGCTTTTCAAGTCAGTGGGGAAAAGATGCACAATTTGATAAATGGTATGGGACAATAACGTTTAACCCTTACCTCACATCCTACATCCATGTAAATCAAAATTGAAATGAAATTTTTAAATATAAGAAGTGAAACAATAGAAATAATAGAAGAACCAATGAAAGAGTTCAACCCAGAAACCACAAAAGGCTGATAAATCTGTCTAAAAAGTTAGATTAAAAATTTCCACATGGAAAAAAAGTACTAGCAGATGTAAGGTCAAATGACAAACTGAGCAAAAATATTTTTATACTACACACAAAGGCTAATTTCTCTAGTATATAGTTTCTATAAATCAATAAGGAATAAAGCCCTGAAACCCAGTTTTTAAAATGGACAACGGAAATCAATAGGCAATTCATAGAAAAGAAAATGCTAATAGTTCCTAAATATGTGAAAAATAATAACCATATAATAAAAGATAATTATACTAAAAGAAATTCAGATTAAAACTAATCTTAGATATCAGTTTCACCACCCAATTGGAAAGTATCAAAGAGTTTGATCACATCCATGTTTGCAAGATAGTCATGAAACTGATGCTGTTATACTTTGCTAGGACTGTAAACTGGTCCTTCTAAGGAGGTCAGTTCATCAGTGTCGATCAGAATCACAAATGCACCTAGGACCCAGAAATTCTACTTCTAGGAATTTATCCTACGTGTAACTGTATATGTGTGAAATGGTATTTATAACAGAGTCAATCACTAAGACTTTGTAACAGAAGGTTGGAAACAAATGTCTGTCAGTGGGGAACTGCCTAGTTTATATACGACTGTTTAAAAAAATGAGGTAACCATGGACTGAGAAAGAATTCTCTCTAAGATATGTTGAGAGGAAAAAAAGTTGATCCAAAAATTGTGTTTTTATTTTTTATTGTGTTTTTATCCCATGCGGCTTGCAGGATCTTAGTTCCCCAAGCAGGGACTGAACCCAGGCCCTCAGCAGTGAAAAGCGCAGAGTCCTAACCACTGGCTCACCGGGGAATTCCCCAAATGACGTGTTTTTAGTGTGCTACCTTTTGTGTGCGTTGGGGCAAAGGGGGTAGGGGGAGGAATATCTACTTGTTGGTGTGTAAATGACCTCTGGAAGTTTGTATGAGAAACTGGTAATGTGAGATGCCTCTGGGGAGTGTGCCTGGGTGCCTGGAGGACAGGGGTAGAAGGGAGATTGTTCATTGTGAATTCTTTGATATCTTGTTGACTTTTGAACCAGGTAAATCAATCAATATAATTCACTTTACGGTTATTTAAAGTAAAATCACATTAGGTGCCAGGTGTCAGGATGGGGCAGTGGAAGCCACTCCAGGCTGGTTTTCGGAGGAGCCAGGTTCTAATTCTTATTCCTTCACTAACTTGCTGGCTGACCTTAAGCAGGAAACCTCCCCACTCCGAGCTGATCTGGGAAATGTCAGAGAAACTGGTTTCTAATAGCTCCCACATCCAGAGATATAAACGGCCGTTTTTCCTTACCCATTTCTTAAGTCATCTCTCTACCACCTCCTTTCCTCTGCAGCTCATCAAAAGCTCAGAGGAAAAGACAGACAATTGAAGAAAATAAAATCGCAAAGAGGACTTGTATAGGGCTCCTGTTGATTCACTGCGTATTCCGCCTCCAAAGCTGAAAATGCTGAGTTTAATATCACCCAGCGCTCTGCATCTTGTATCTCTCAGAAGGCAGCTTACGCCACCCAGAGAACTGGGAGCTCAGCAAGACATGATCTTTCACTCCAAGTCTGAGGCAAATGAAATGACAGTCATGAGGCCCACATTCTAGAAGCAACATGGTTTTCATTTGGTCTTAACTTCGTTTGAAAGTGTCCCAAGGAGGGAGAATTCTTCCAAGCCTGGATTTTTCTTCTTTCCCAGGACTACATGCTAGAAAGCAGATGGAAAGGTGGCCAGGTCTTGCCATGACTGTTTCTAGTCTTACCCATTAATGGTGATACGTTCACTGTGTCAAGGGTCAGGAGACCTGGGTTTCAGTCCCAGTTATTCCCATGTTACTCTCAGAAAGGACAGATATATAGGAAGAGAAAGTCAGATTTGAGGGACATTGAAGTTCTAAGGGCCTGAAAATTCCCCCGTTCCTGGCAGTCGATTGCAGTGTCTGGAATGATCCCTCTGGGTGGTTTATTCATTCACTCTGCATCCGGCTACTGAGCATCCTTCACAGACAGGCACTGGGTGCTTTCCAGGCAATCCCCCTACCTTCGGGGAGCTCATAAATGAGAAGGTTAACAAATAACATTGCACCAAGCTAGGGAGTGCCTTAAATACATGTGAGCAGGGAGCAGAGAGAGACTAGTCACAGTTACCTTTATAGACAACAAGGTTATTTTTTCCCATACACTATGTATTATTGGGGGGTAGGTGTGGCATCATGAAGTGAGGTTAAATAAAAGAATTAACTAAGATGTCCTATGTAAAGCTCCCAGAATGGTGTCTGGCATGCATTAACTATGCAGTAAATGATAGTAATGATTATCGCTGAGTTGGATTCCCACTCTAACTCTCTGAGGTTGGAATTAAAATACCCATTTTTCAAATAAAAATTTCGAAGCGGGTACATGATTTATCCCAGAATCCCTCAGCTAGAAATGGCCCACTTGGGGCAAAACCATTAGCAGGCCCAATTTAAATACAATTATGTCACCTGAAGGTGTTTCTCATTAATCAGAGAAACAAATTCTGCTAATGCCTTTAGTCATGAATGTGTTAACTGTTCTGGGTAGGTAGCATCACTTCAGAAGACCTCTAAAGAGGGCTGCTAATGGTAGCGCTCTGAGACCCTGAAGGCGGATGGTGTTAAAAGTAAGGAGAGGGATTTCCCTGGTGGCGCAGTGGTTAAGAATCCGCCTGCCAGTGCAGGGGACACAGGTTCGAGCCCTGGTCCGGGAAGATCCCACATGCTGCAGAGCAACTAAGCCTGTGCTTCACAAATACTGAGCCTGCACTCAAGAGCCGCGAGCCACAACTACTGAGCCCGCGTGCCACAACTATTGAAGCCCTCACGCCTAGAGCCCATGCTCCACAACAAGAGAAGCCACGGCAATGAGAAGTCCACGCACCGCAACGAAGAGTAGCCCCCGCTCACCGCAACTAGAGAAAGCCCGCACACAGCAACAAAGACCCAACACAGCCAAACATTTTAAAATAAAGAAATAAAAAAATAAATATATTAAAAAAATAAAAGTAAGGAGAACTTGATCCTTGCTACTCTCAACCCCTCCAATCACATTGCAGATAGTTGCTACATCTGAAGAGACATAGGGCTAGCTCACAAGGAAATGTGTGTGTGTGTGTGTGTGTGTGTGTGTGTGTGTGTGTGTGTTTAAGGCATACTCTGTGGCCCCGATGTCTCATTTGTTATCCTTTCTCTCAACAGAAAACAAGCCTGGAGTTTTATATTGACATCCATGCCCACTCCACCATGATGAATGGCTTCATGTATGGCAACATCTTTGAAGATGAGGTGCGGTTCCAGAGGCAGGCCGTCTTCCCCAAGCTCCTCTGCCAGAATGCCGAGGACTTCTCCTACGTGAGTGAAGAGTTCTCAGTCAGGCAGCCCCAGCTTCCCTCCCCAAACTGCCCCCTCCCTCCCATCACCACCCTGTCTTTCCCCTCACTCAATTCAGTTTGATTTAACATTTCACAGAACACCTACTCTGCTCTGGGTCTTGCGTGGGTGATAAAGATAGAGGTAAACAAGCTCTGCCTGTACCTGCAAGCAGCTCATCACCCATCAGGGAGGGAGACTCTCTGAAAAGACAGCGCTTGGTTTGTCCGAGGAGCTGACATTGGTTTCGTTGATCTGATTCCAGCGCTAACAAGAGAAGAAACTCACTGAGCATCTCCCAGCGCCAGACCCTGGCCCAGGGTCTGCTTTCACAGACCTTTGGCCTTCATTCTGTTAGAAGGAGCCTAACATGTCTGCTGATGGGGGTCATATGTCCACCATCCTCTTCCTCCATAGCCCCTTCTGGGCCCCAATTTCTTTGTCAGTAATTTGTGGGTGATAATTTTTTGCCTTGCCTGCCTCGTAAATTCCTGGGAGGACACATGCAATAATAGATATGAAAGTACTTTGCAGGCAGTGAAGATCTCAACAGACTCCAGAGACTGTTGTTACTACCCCCTTACATGCCAGGAAGGACTGGAGAGGCTGTGGACTGGTAGTTAGAATAATTTGCAGCAAAAAGGAATATTGAGAAATGGCAGGGAAGATAAGGAGGGGAATCAACCTGTGGTGGAAGCAGACTTGGGAAAGAGTTTTTGCACATTTTTCTTTGTTTTGATACAAAATCTCTGAGGCCTGTTATTTCAGTGTGGCCAGAGGGGGAGAGGCCCACAAAGGGCATGGTAATTTTTGAAGTTGATGAGCTGAAAACGTGCCTGCTCGTTGCTTCAGGCCTAGACATTAGTGGAGGGAGGATGAATTTCTCCATGAGGTAAGATGCTTTGAATCCCAGAATCTTGGCATGCCCCACCAGGAAAGGAACTGGGAGACTATTTGGCCCAATCCAACACTTTATACCCAAGAGACACTTAAAGCCCAGAGAAGTTGGGGATCTAGGACAAGGTCCCTCAGCATTTGAAACAGGTAGAATGAGATGACTGCTCATTAGCAGCTTGGGGATAAAAACAGCCGTGCTTATGTCTGTGGCAATCTCTGGAGGATGGCCAACGCTTGTCTTTTTGAAACCACTCCAGTTTCAGAGCAGAGTGTGGTCTTCTGGAGGAGACCCTGGGAGACTGTGATTCTCCAGGAGGCTGGGCCACAGACTTCAGAGACTCTCACAGGGGTGAGGTTTCCAGGGTCTACAAAAAGGGTGTAGTCTAGGAGCTTTATTTCTGGCCTTGCCGGATGGCGTTCCTGCATTGCAGCCTCCTTAAGAGCTTAGGGCTTGGGTCAAGGTCATCTATCCTAGTCCAGCCTCTGTCTCCCCTCTTCTCTGATTCTCGGTACCCAACTCTAGAATGAGAGAGTTGGATTTCACTACATGAGCTTCGACTTCAACAGTCCTTTCTGATCTGAGACTCTAATTTTCTGATCCTTTCCTTTACGTCAAAAGGCACACACACATACATACACACAGCTCTCTTTCTTTCAGTGTCTCTATATCTGTCTTGTTTTGCTGTTTTCTTTCTCCCTCTTTCTCCCCCCCCCCCCTTTTCCTTCTTCTCTTATATTCTGCCGAACAGGCATGCCTTCTCTTATTAAAACCAGGTTCTTCATTTACTGCGATTTCCATGGGTTAGCATAGAAAGCCCTTCTAACCACAAGTGAACTGACCCTCACAGCTCTGTAAAAGAGATGTGATTTTTACCACCGCTTTACAGATGAGGAAACTGAGGCTTAGACCAATAAGGCCAGTTGCCTAACATCTCACACACTTTTGAAGAGAGGACTTGAAATGCGGACCTGCTGGCTCTTTCCTCTCTATCCACTGTGATGGGTGGTAGTAGACACCCAAGTAAAGAAGAGCCGTGATCCCTGTGCTCTGGTGATGCTGAGCACGAGTTCAGCTGTCCCTAACGGAGGGGGAGCTTTGTGAAGGAGGGTTGGGGTGTCTGGAGTCACTTAGTCCTGGTCCAGGCCTGTGTCACTTACTATGAACTTCCATTACCTCACCTTAGAGGGGAAACTTTACGACACCCCTGTCGAGGGGGTGAAGCCTAAATGAGATACTATATGGGAAACAATATCATAAAGTTGAAAGCAGTGCCCAAATTTCAGTCTTGATTATCGTAATATCATCCTTATTCTCTGTCTACTTTTCCTTGCTCCCTCTGTCCCCATTCAGATTTCCACAAATCTTTGCTAAATGGCAGTTACCATGCCCTAAGAACTGCGCTAGGTGCTTTCATTTAATTGTTTGTCTATTTAATCCATCCTTACAATAATCTTGCAAAGTGGGAGTCACATCCCACTTTTCAGATGAGGAAGCTGAGATCCAGAGGTGCTCGCTCAAGGTCCCATACCCAGCAGGTGTCCAGCCCTGATTCTCTCCTCCCTTCTTTGTCTCTCACAGTCCAGCACGTCCTTTAACCGAGATGCCGTGAAAGCAGGAACTGGCCGTCGCTTCCTCGGTGGGCTGCTGGACCACACTTCGTATTGCTACACCCTCGAGGTTTCCTTCTACAGCTACATCATCGGTGGCACCACAGCCGCTGTGCCCTACACGGAGGAAGCCTGTATCCTTCGCAGGTCCCCCCCACCCCCCAGCCCTGGGCCAGCTCGCATCCAGCTGAAAGTACCCAAGTCCGCCAGGATTTACCAAGCAGGTCAGGAATTTGGTCTCCAACTCAGGTGAGGGCTGAGACTCTGGGGTGAGGATGGACATGACTGGTTCTGCTGGTGTCATCTCTGGATTGTCCTGTTTGCTCTCTGCCCTCCTAAAGGACACCCCCCTCCATCTGCCTGTGCTATGCCTCAAGTCTTCCTCGGGCGCTTGGACCCATGGCCGTCCCATACCTGTGTTGCTCCCCTCTCTCTCTCTCCCCTCTGTCCCCTCACAAAGGAGTGAGTCTTCCATCGTCTAAAGTATGTAAGTACACAGGCCAGATGCTCATCCCGGGGCTGCTAAGGAAGACTTTGACAGTCTTGGCCCCTCCTTCTCACCCTGAACATGTCTCTCTCTCTCTCTTTCTCTTTTTTTTTTTAAATTTTTTATTGGAGTAGAGTTGATTTACATTAGTGTGCCAATCTCTGCTGTACAGCAAAGTGACTCAGTTATACACACACATACATTCTTTTTTTAATATTCCTTTTCATTATGGTTTATCCCAGGAGATTGGATAGAGTTCCCCATGCTCTACAGTAGGACCTTGTTGTTTATCCATTCAACATGTAATAGTTCACGTCTATTAACCCCAAACTCCCAGTCCATCCCTCTCCTTCCCCCACTCCCTCTTATCAACTATACGTCTGGTCTATAGACCAGACGTCCATCTCTCTGTGCTTATGCCCCCGCCCTTTGTCTTCCCTCTGTGCGCACGTTCCCTTTCGCTTGTCTGTACCCGCCTTGTCCCCTCTACTTTTATTTATTTATTTATTTATTCATTTATTTTTGGCTGCGTTAGGTCTTCGTTGCTGCGCGTGGGCTTTCTCTAGTTGCGGCGAGTGGGGACTACTCTTCGCAGCGGTGAGCAGGCTTCTCATTGCGGTGGCTTTTCTTTGCTGCGGAGCATGGGCTCTAGGTGCATGGATTTCCATAGTTGTGGCATGCAGGCTCAGTAGTTGTGGCTCACGGGCTCTAGAGCACAGGTTCAGTAGTTGCAGCGCATGGGCTTAGTTGCTCTGTGACATGTGGGATCTTCCCGGACCAGGGCTCGAAACCGTGTGTCCTGCATTGGCAGGAGGATTCTTAACCACTGTGCCACCAGGGAAGTCCCCATCCCCCTCTCCTTCTGTCTGTCCCTCCAACTCTCGCCTTGTGTTTTTCTCTCCTTACTTCATGTGATGTGTTCCTCCCTCTCCTCCTCCATCTTCTCTCCTTTCCCCACCGTCCTTTCCTCTCTGTCTCCCCTTAGCCTCCCTCCATCTTCCCTGCCTTCCTGCTCGTCCTCTGTGCATCTTTCTCTCTGCCTTTGCATTTCCTTTGCCAACTCGCTTTTCCTCTTGGCTTCCTCATAAAATGTCCCCGAAAACCCCCAAGCCTGTCATGATGAAATTAGAGGTCGCTTTCTAGCTTGCTTGATTTTTTTAGGGATTATTTAGTAATTCTAGTTTCCTGAGTATTGATTTCCATTTCAAGGTCAGTACATAAGGGTTGTGACAGATTGTGACAGTTTCTGCTTTTCTTTACTTTTTGTTTTTGGACTGACCCATTTCTCCTTTCTGAACACTTAGCTTTCTCAGAGAAAGAATTATAGTTGATGGAAAAGAAAGGGAAAGGATAATATTAACTCTCTATATACAAACTCTCTCTCCCCAGAAGTGGAAGTGCTCCTTTCAGCCTTGATTGAACCCTTGGGGAGTGTTTGTGGAGTTCTTACCACACTCTGTGCAGGAAAACTTCCTTTCTGGTCGAGACATGACTTAGCACTAGTCCACCCTCGTGGTTGCACGAGGGTTGCACCCTCGTGGCTCTGGAGGGTCCAGTAACCTAGCTGGGGACATGGGGGCAGGGTGATGGCCTCAGAGGGAGGGACGTGCAGTAGGCAGACGAGGTGTTAGACCAGTGTTCCAGATCCAGTACCTCACTGGAGAGACTGTGGTAAGAACTGAGGGAGAGTCCCCCCGCCGCCCAGTCACCGAGACCGGGACAGTCACCTTGAAGTCTGCTTTAGTAACTACCTGGCTCACCGGTCAATGGAGTAGGCTCTGCTCTGCAGCAGAGGACCCTTGGTTTCCAAAGTCCTGGCCATCTCTATGTGCCACACTGCCCCCATACACACACACACACACACACACACACACACACACACACACACACACACACACACGATGGTGTGCGGCCCATTGCTTCCCCAGGATCCGCTAACTCCTGTGCTCCACGCGTACGCACATTCTGTGCTGCCCCTGATGTGGTGGCAAAGGGGACAGAGGGAGTTGTCTGAAAGAAGAGTCTGAGCATGCGCACCAAAGGTATCCCACATGTGAGCCTTATCTCAGTGAGAGAAGGGTCCCGCCAGGTGTGGCCTGCACTTAGTTTGTGGCTGATTTCTGATGTCCAGTTTGATGGGTTCTCCTACCCTATCTCAGCACCTCCAACATGCTTTTGTGTTAGAAGCAAATGTTTCTCTCAGTGGAAGTCCCCTCCCTTGACCCAGGCCCAGGGTTTCCTCCCCTCAACACCCAATCCTCATTCATCAAAAGTAAGTACACCATTAGCACATGCCAGGTATCCTACTAGGCACTGGGGTAAAATATTGACCAAGAAGCCATGGTCCCTGACTCACAGAGCTTTTGGTCTATCTGAGGAGCCGGAAAAGGAAAGAGGCAGTTATAATCTGTGGGGTAAGTTCTGTGGTGGAGGAATTCCAGAGAGCCATGGGAAATGTTCATTTAAATGTATATATTGAGTGTCTGCCATAAGCCAGGTGAAGCTCTAGGCACAGGGGATGTGTAGCAGGGAACATACTGAAGACAAAAATGTCTGCATATGGGGATAGGAGGAGACTCAAACACAGTTTCGGGAAGTCAGGGAAGGCTTCCCGGCGGAAGAGACATCTAAGCTGAGTTTTTAAGACTGAGTAGAAATTAGGCAGATTGCTTGGGGTGGGTCGTTGTAGGAAGGGCATTGCAGACAGAAAGGGGAGGAAGGAAGGTGGACTGTTGGAGCTGTAAGGGGTCGGGTATGGCTGAAGGACTTCAGATGCAGGAGATGAGACCAAAATGGCAGCCTGTTAGGAATTTAAATGGTAAGGACTGTGAAGAGCAGTAGAAGGGCTTTAAAGAGCAGTGGGAGGCCCCTCTGGCTGCACTGGGAAGGTTAGATTGGAGGGGCCAAGGCTGTAGACAGAGACACACTAGGAGGCCGTTATGACAATCCAGGTGGGAAATGACTCAAGCCTAGACTCGGGTGGTGCTGTGGAATATTTAGAATGTGGCACTGAGAAGACTTGGGAAGTTATTGGTTGGGGATGTCGGTGGGGACCAGAAGCCAGCGTTTGGAAGGGGTTAAGGGTGATGGGTAGCGAGGCTGTGCAGGAGCTGAACAGGCCGCGGTGCTGTTGGGTCACCCCATCTTATCTGTCATCTAGGGGACAAGAAGAGGAATCTGAAGTTTCTCCAGAGAAGTGCAGGCCAGTTCAACACACATGAGTGTGATTTAACCTGGTTCTTGTTTGAAATGCATTAAAAAAAAAAAAAAAAAACAGAGGGAGACTTCAGGCAGACAGATTGTGATCTTTGTTGGCTGCTGGCTCTGTGTCCCAATCAGAAAAAGAAATTACATGGTCTGATAGGAATGGCAATATGGTCTGGGAGGAAGCGTCCTCTAGACTGGGAGTCAGGAGACCTGGATCTGATGACAGCACCAACATCATCCCACCCTTCGGCAATCCTCCAGCCGCCCTGAGGTAAGCTTCATCACCCTCACAAAGGCAACCAAGAACCTTCCTGCTTTCTTAACCCCTGCTATGGGAATAATATTCATGAAAAGAGAGCAGACTTTCAATTGAGACAGATCTGGATTTGAATCCAGGCTCAGCCATTTACAGGATGTGTCACCACGGGCAAGTTATATAGCCTCACTGTGTCTCAGTGTCCTTGTCTGTAAGAGGAGGACCTAGTAACGCTCAACCTCACTGAGTTGCAAGGAGGTTAAATGAAATAATATATATGAGTGTGCACCGTAAGCTTTAAATATTAAGCGACTATTGGTTAAAACATCGAAAAGGTTTACGTGACTATGAATGAGGACCCGCATTTATGTTAAAGAAGGTTGTCAGGGCTGTGAGAGCAGAAGACCAGGGGCTGTGTTGGTAGGGTACGCGGGGCAAAAGGCCTTGGTGGGATCACCGTAACGGAGGACCTGGACCTCAGAACGCCATGTGGTTCACACAGCGAGTGGGTATGTGCAGTTCCCATGGTGAGGGGTTTTAATTCTGTCATCCAGAGTATGCCCTTCCCAGCATCAGGGTGCATGAAGGCCACATTAGCTAGCCAGAGGGTGCTGGGTGAGAGGAAGACCAGAGAAGAGCTAGGGGAGGTGGAGAATCCTGAGGGATATTTCACCAAGGCCCACAGTAGTGTCCACCTCCTTACCTTCCAGAACATATGTATCTGTCGGTTTAATTTTTCTCCCTGGAAAAGCAGCAGCTAAACATTACCAGGGTCTTGCTCTCTGGCTCTCCTCCCCACTACATCAGGGTCATATAGCCATAGACACTGATGCTTCCCTAGCTGTGTGACCTTGGGCTGGTTATCTCACCACTCTGAGCCCGTTCCCCCATTTGTAAAATAAAAATAATAATACTCACTTTGGGTGAGGCTTATTGGGGTAGCGAAAAGATGCAATAGATCTCCAATCCCCTTGCACTGCCTGGCACCTGATAGGAACTCAACAAAGGTTCCTCTGTCACCACTTTTCTCATCTCCATGCAGACTGCATGACTTTCCTTCCACTGGTTGAATCTTCAACCCGATGATCTGTCTTTGAATCCAGCAACCAGGGGTTTGAATCCTGATTCCATCACCATTACTGGGTAGCCTCAAGCAGGCCCTGTCCCTTCTCTTAGGCTCAGTGTCTGATACTTCCTACCTGTCAGAGCTGCACAATGAAACTATGTGTGGACTTGTCTGTATTCTGGTTCCTTCCAGCTCTAATATTCTAAGATTTTTCTGATTCTAAAATTTAAAATTTAATAATTCCCTGTTTAGATGAATTTATGATATCAAGAATCCACAGTTATGTTATGTCTGAGTCTTAAGACTGAGTGACCCCATGAGCATGAGTTTCAGTCCAGTAGGGAAAATCAGCACAGAAGTGTCCTGGACAACTGATCAAGCCAAGACGATAGCTATTTTCATTCTTTTAGTTAAAGGGTTCTTAATCGAGGGCTTTATGGATGGGCTTCAAGAAGAGCCTATGAACTGTCTAAAATTTATGCAAAACTGTGAGTACAAATGTGGAGTTCATTTTCTGGGAGGAAGACTTCTAACTTTCAACAGAATCTAAATGAAGCCATCCTCAGAGGCTGCTGCCCTGGCTGGTGGTCTCTGTTCAGGTTGTAGCAAGAATACAGCTCTGGTCAGAGGCGTGGGTGTGAGTTCCGCTTTCTGTCATTCTAGCTGAGGACCCTAACTCAGTTATTTAACCTCAGTTTCTTCATCAGGAAAGTGCAGATAATGATTATGTACTTCACAGTGTTGTTTGGAGGGTTACGTGAGAGAAAGCGGATAAATGACTGGGCATATACTCAGTGCCATTAAATATTAGCTCCCTTGCCTTTCCTTCCTGTGGTTTGTTGTTTCTGTTGTTGTTGTGAAATGATAAATTCCTGAGAATTTTGGACCATTCTTCAGAAACCTTATTTACATTTTACTGGCCTGCCAAGTAATAAATATGCTCTGTTCAAACAATTTTTTAAAAAAAAGAGAGAGAGAGAGAGAAAGGCTAAACTGGAATCATAAAATAACCCAGAGTTTCTCTGGCCTTTGTTTATGGTCTGGTTACAAGCCAAAAGGAAATAGCTCTTTGACATAATGGATGAGAAAAACATTGGAAACACAGACCTTGGGCCCTAAGCAGACTGATTTCCACACACACTTATAGCTGTGGACACCTTGAAATCAGAAAATGCTGTCTCTAGGAGAAGGGAACGGCTGCTGTAGCCAAGACGAAATGCAGAGCTTTAGAACTCAGTTAGTTATCTTGGTCTCGATTCAGAGCCCACTACGTGCCTTGTACTGAGTCCTCTGAAACATACAGCAGACATTGAAGATACCATTTATATACTCATCCATCCCACAGAACTCGCTAGACACTAGAAATAGGCAGATGAATAAGGCATGGTTCCTGCCTTCAAGAAGGAGACAGTTTTGAGAGGAGGGAAAAAGGTAGAGACAGCAGCACAGAGGGATAAACGATCAGGCAGAGGGAAGCTCTGCTGGTTGGGGATGCACATGGGAGCCATCTAACCCTGAAGGAGCGGTGAAGAAGGAGAAGGAAGGAGGACTTCCTGGAGGAGGAGTAACTAGGGCTCAGGCCTCCAGGGTGGATGGGATGCAGGCAGCAGAAGCAGGGTAGATCCACCTTCCTGGTAGAAGGAGACATACAGGAGAAAGCCCAGATGCCAGAGAGAGGATGTGCCTCCAAAGTACTGGAAGGAAGTTGGAGTTGGGCCAGAAACAGTAGGTGATAAATAAACATAGGCAGAACCAGACCACGAATAGAAGGAGAAAGATTTGTGAGCTATGTAACAGGTACATTAAACAAGAAACAGCGTACAATTATAAAATATGTTTTGTCTCCCATTGACCCTGCCCATAGATGCGTATAGATTCTACATCTAGATCTAGAGATATAAAAGCTCTTACAAACCCCAAGACTTTCTAATCACTCTCGGGAAATTAAAAGTTTTCTAATTAATTCTGGTCACCAAACAGTCTCAGTTCAGCAATGACTGTGTCTCGTCCAATCAAAGCCATTGAACCTCTTCAAAGTAAAACCTTCCACATCCTCTAGCTCAGGCCTGTCTCAGACAGGCTGCTCGAGGTGACTCCTGTTTCCCCGACTTCATTTTCAGCCCTTTCCCCCATCTGGCTAACCCTAGATATTTACCCCTCCAAGGCAGAGCAGCATGAGGGACAGGAGGAAAGTGTAGGAAAGGTCTTGGGTGACTGGTACTCCCTGAGAAGGCCTGGCAGTCCCTTGTGGGCCTCCTCAGACACACCTGCCCCGGGGCTGGAGAGCGCTGATGTGGGCAAGTGCATGAGCTCAGGCCGATTGTTCATGGGTCCTACCTGAGTCCACGGTGATCTGGGGTTCACCTCCGTTAGGGCACTGCACCCTCCGGTGGCCCTCTTGTCTGACGGAGAGCTAAAGTTTGCAAATCTGGTTTTCTGGTTTCCTTTTGCAAGTCCTGCCTGGTAGTTTCCTACCTCACTTTGCAATGTGGTATCTACAGACTTGGGATCTCAGCAAAACCAAGACTAAGACAGTTCCATCTTAATAACGTGTTCTATTATCTAACTGGTAGAATTGACTATTTTGGGTGATGGCTTGGGTGTGGAGGTAAAGGAAGAAGTCAAGGAAGATGCCCAGTTTCTCAACTTGAACAACATGGCGGACGGTGGCGCCAATCACTTAAACACAACTATTGGAGAAAGGGGTTGGAGAGGGGGATATTCTGAGCTCTGTTTGGGATGTGTTAAGTGTAGGGGGCTCATGTGACATACAAATGGAGAAGTTTGGTAGGCAGATGGTTCTATGGGCCAGAATTTCTGGGAAGAGACCTGGGCTTCAGACAGACTCTTCCACAAGCTACTGTAGAGTCATAAGGAAGGAAGGGATTTTCTTGGTGTGCACCGTCAAGGTGGGCTTTCCCTTGAGTTGGTGAAAAGAATGCTGGGCTGGGAATCAAGATCCCAGTTCTGGAACAGTCTTCTGCCCTCCCCCCCTCATAAAGCTGTGTGACCTTGGTTAAATCATTTTACTTCTCTGGCTAAAGCCTGGTACTAGGTAGACCCTCAGTGAATGTGAATGAATGAAGGAATGAATGAAGTGGAAGGAAGCTTCACCTGCATCTGCTAGTTGGCTCACTAATAGGACAGTGAGTGTGAATATGTGTGTGTGCTGTGGTGGTTATCAGGTGGAGGGGAGTACTGCCTGGGTTTTCTTTCTTGGGGAGGAAGCTTCACTTTTTATACAGAAGAGTAGGAAGCAGTCAGGTCTGACCTGTTGGGTGGCAAGGAAAGATACCCAGGTACTTCCCAGTTCCTACTTGTGATGGCCAAGGTCAAGCCTTTGTTAAGATTCATAAACAAAATAATGCTTTGCAAAGAGGGCTTTGGGAACAGACGACTAAACGGGACTGAAGCCGGTTAGAATCTTTTTTCTCCTCCACGCAGACATGGACTAGAATTTGGTCTGTAAATACAAATGCTTACTAAATGGCTGAATGACTGGCTGAATGAATGAATGATTAATAGTAGTAGTAATAATGGTAAAAATAATAATGTTGAGATGTGCTTCATGAGGTGGGATGTGCTTCCTGCATTACAGGATTGGCTTTGCCTCCAGCTTGCCATGTAGGTTTGGGGAGTTCCTTTCTCTTTGGGTCCAAATTTTCCTATCTTTCGATTAGAAGATGAAATGATATGATCTCCAAGTTTATTTCCAAATCATTAGGTAGATAGATAGACAGATAGATAGATAGATGGATATAGAAAGAATCATTTGATTTTTGGCCTTTGAGATAAGTACCTTTTTTAAAAAAATCTTTATTGGAGTATAATTGCTTTACATTGTTGTGTTAGTTTCTGCTGTATAACAGAGTGAATCAGCTATATATATATATATATATATATATATATATATATATATATATATATATATATATATCCCCATATCCCCTCTCTCTTGCATCTCCCTCCCACCCTCCCTAGCCCACCCCTCTAGGTGGACACAAAGCACTGAGCTGATCTCCCTGAGCTATGCGGCTGCTTCCCACTAGCTATCTATTTTACGTTTGGTAGTGTATATATGTCCATGCCACTCTCTCACTTTGTCCCACCTTACCCTTCCCCCTTCCCGCGTCCTCAAGTCCATTCTTTACGTCTGTGTCTTTATTCCTGTCCTGCCCCTAGGTCCTTCAGAAGCTTTTTTTTTTTTCTTAGATTCCATATATATGTGTTAGCGTACAGTATTTGTTTTTCTCTTTCTGACTTACTTCACTCTGTAGGACAGTCTCTAGGTCCATCCACCTCACTACAAATTATTCAATTTTGTTTCTTTTTATGACTGAGTAATATTCCATTGTATATATGTGCCACATCTTCTTTATCCATTCATCTGTCAATGGGCACTTAGGTTGCTTCCATGTCCTGGCTATTGTAAATAGAGCTGCAATGAACATTTTGGTACATGACTCTTTTTGAATTATGGTTTTCTCAGGGTATATGCCCAGTAGTGGGATTGCTGGTCATATGGTAGTTCTATTTTTAGTTTTTTAAGAAACGTCCATACTGTTCTCCATAGTGGCTGTATCAATTTACATTCCCACCAACAGTGCAAGAGAGGTCCCTTTTCTCCACACCCTCTCCAGCATTATTTGTAGATTTTTTGATGATGGCCATTCTGATGGTGTGAGGTGATACCTCATTGTAGTTCTGATTTGCATTTCTCTTAATAACTAGTGATGTTGAGCATCCTTTCATGTGTTTGTTGGCAATCTGTATATCTTCTTTGGAGAAATGTCTTTTTAGGTCTTCTGCCCATTTTTGGATTGGGTTGTTTGTTTTTTTGATATTGAGCTGCATGAGCTGCTTGTATATTTTGGAGATTAAACCTTTGTCAGTTGCTTTGTTTGCAAATATTTTCTCCCATTCTGAGGGTTGTGTTTTCGTCTTATGTGTTCCTTTGCTGTGCAAAAGCTTTGAAGTTTCATTAGGTCCCATTTGTTTATTTTTGTTTTTATTTCCATTTCTCTAGGAGGTGGGTCAAAAAAGATCTTGCTTTGATTTACGTCATAAAGTGTTCTGCCTATGTTTTCCTCTAAGAGTTTTATAGTGTCCGGCCTGACATTTACGTCTCTAATCCATTTTGAGTTTATTTTTGTGTGTGGTGTTAGGGAGTGTTCTAATTTCATTCTTTTACATGTAGCTGTCCAGTTTTCCCAGCACCACTTATTGAAGAGGCTGTCTTTTCTCCATTGTATATTCTTGCCTCCTTTTCAAAGATAAGGTGACCACGTGTGCTTGGGTTTATGAGATAAGTACCTTTTACATATAGGGAAATTCAAGCCCAAAAAAGTCAAATAACATGCCCCGGGCTGCTCTCTCAATTCTGCCTGGTGGGCTTTGTCTTACTTTCCTCCCTGCTCTACAGTTGGCCCAGTTTCCCTTCCTTTCCTGTAGGACAAAACCCCACAGAGGTTGGGACCCACCAGCCAGCTCTTGCCCATCCTATAGCCCCACTCTCTGTAACCCCTGCCCCCAGTCTTGACATGTTTGTAGTCTCTGATCACCCAGACGTCCTGCCACCCAGACCCTGTCTCTGTGGTACCCCAGCTCAGCTGCCTTGCTCTTTGTGAGCCCTGCCTTGGCCCTCCCATTTCCCACCTCCAGATCAAAGTGCACCTTCTACCCAGGCCTGGAAAACCAAAACGTCATTACCTTCCCGCAGCCTCCCTCATCCCCCCAAAATGAGGTTTCTAAGGGTTTTATCTGCTATTGTCAAGTTTATAGCCAAAATTCGAAATGCTGTTAATATTACTGACAGCAGAGAGGTACAAATTACAAAGTTGTAAAGTTATTTTATGGTGCTAACCGTCCGCCTTCACTAGCAGCGCTGCAAGGCTCCATGGAAACCACGTTGCTGATAAAAATAGTTGATATTGTCTCAGGATCATGGCTGTTCGCTGACAGTCAGAGAAATTCCAGCTGCTTCTTCAGAAATTTGAACCTGTTTGTTTATATTCAAGTTCACTTGCACACTTATATACACACTTACTTGTGTTTCTATTATCTTACTGTACAAATGTGGGGAGAGGCCCCAAAGTAGCAGAACTTTACCCCAAGTCTGTTCCAACCAGTTGCAGATTTGGGTCTCTGAGCAGCCCCAAGGACACTGAGAGGGACTGTCTGCCACATTGTAGGTGTTTAATAAGTAATTGTGGAAAGGATGAATGCCTGGAACACTTGAAGGACTCAGGCAATATTGAGAACAAAGGTATTGAAAATTTCTGTCTTTACAGTAAACAAATAAAACCAAAGCAACTTTGGAAGCACTGCTTTGGGGGAACAAGGTCTCCTATGTGGTAAGTTGCCTTAGGCATCTTTGTTGACACTATAAAACTCCACGTTAGCCCACAAGGCAAATGCATCAACCCGCACAGCCACCACACACTGTTCCCGTGCCGGAATTGATGCCGACTGGCTGCATTAACGGAGGCCAATGTTGCGAGCAAGGAGGTGCTGGCCTTTCTTTGCCTTGTGGTGTCATCGACCCCTGGAGCCCTGGGTTCATTGCTGCCTACCCCCCACCTATGCAGGCCATTGAGAAAATGGTGCATGGTCTCTGAAGACCTAGGATGGGAGGGGAAGATAAAACTAGATTTACCACGTGTCCAGGTTTGCCTGGGACTGAGGGGTTTCCTGGGACAGGGGACTTGCGGTGCTAAACCCAGGACAGTCCTGGGTAAAGCAGGATGGTTTGTTACCCTACCCAACACTGTCGCCTGTGAGGAACTGGCCAAGGAATCGGGGGTATTCTCCTTAGAAAGAAAACATCTGGACTCTTTGCTTTGGTCAATTTCTAAAGAGTCATCATGCAGCAGAGGGCATAGATCTGTTCTATGTGGCCCTAGAGGTCAGAACGAGAGCCAGTGGAGGCAGCTCCAGCTTGAACCTCTACGTGGGGGAGAACGGAGACCACACTTACTGAGCACTTATTATGCGCCAGGACCTGGCCTGGCTTCTGGGGGTGCAGCGATGGGTGGTAACAGTGTCTGCCTGGAGAAGTTCCCGTGCGGTGGGCGGACAGGTGAGCGAGTGGCTGCAGCACAGTGTTGTGACAGTGGGGGCACAGAGGGTGGTGAGAAGCAGCACCGACCTGGAAGGGGCTTGCAGGCCAGGCAGGGAGGGCAGCGTGTGCAGAGTCTGCAGCCCTGAGAGAGCTGCTTCCCTCCTTTGGGCAAGTCAGGGGCTTGGGGTGCAAGTTGGGGAGTGAGAGTCAGTGAGGCTGGAGAGGTCTGTGGGAGCCAGTTGGTGAAGGACTGATGATCTGCTGGCAAACCAGCGCTGCAGGGAGAGCATCATGGCAGCGGGGAGGCCAGGGGGACGGTCAGGGGAGATAGGAGCGGGCAGCGGATAGATGGGTACCGCCTCACCCAGTTACACTCCTCTGCTCTGCCTTCTTCCCGCTCCTTTCATCTTTAAAAGGATGTGCTCCCTGGACACTGGCTCTGAAATTAAGTCGAAGGTCCCCCTTTTCCTGATTTCCGGAGGGAACCAATAATTCCAGTTTCTCAGATCGTCACATCTGACCAGAGGTTTGGGGCTATCTTTTTTTTTTTTTTTTGCCATACGCGGGCCTCTCACTGTTGTGGCCTCTCCCGTTGCGGAGCACAGGCTCTGGACGCGCAGGCTCAGCGGCCATGGCTCACGGGCCTAGTCGCTCCACGGCATGTGGGATCTTCCCGGACCGGGGCATGAACCCACGTCCCCTGCATCGGCAGGCGAACTCTCAACCACTGCGCCACCAGGGAAGCGGTTTGGGGCTATCTTATTGGCATTGTTGTGAGGTGGACAGTGTTCTGATGTGAGACTCTTGAGCCCTGGACTTTGTTCATCCGGTTTTGGCCACTGACTTGCTGTGGGCGTGATGCTCAGCAAATCTCTAGTCTTCCCTGGATCCCACTTTCCCATCTGTGAAATGGTGGGTTTGGACAAAGGGCCTCCATCCTCCAGGCCTCATTCAAAGGGCCTATTGAGCTTGGGTCTAACTCGCGTTTATTGAACATCTATGTACTGGGCACAGTCATCCCTAGGATTTTGTTAACCCCCTGTGGGCACAGCCCAGGTGCCACAGGTCCACCAACCCTCCCTTTCTTCCAGAAAGATCTGGAGCCAGCACCTCAAATCTCACCTCCCAAGCAGCAGGCTGCATGCCCGGTGGGACACGCTGTCTGTCTGGGGTTTCTTATCCGTCAGTATTTTCCTCAAGATGATAAATGTCCTGCCAAGAAGAGGAGGCAGCTGCCAGCCCTGTCCGAGGCGAGGGCCCTTAGCTGAAGCTGTGGCCGTGCCTGGCGTGTTGATGTGTCTGGAGAGGCAGGAGGTGGGAGTTGTGACCGGGAGGATGAAAAATGGAACCTGGAAGGAGCAGGAGGTCAGGACCACTGCTCTCGGTCTGAGGACATTTTGCCATGAGTCAGTGGAGACAGGAGAGGAGACAGAGGATGCTTGGATTTCCGTTCAAAGCAAAATATATTTATGATACTTACAGAGCTCCTACAGGATGCTGAGCCCTGAATGGGCCATCAGGAAGTGAACAGCCCTTATGGGTGTATAAAGTACATTCAGAGCCATCATCTTGTTTGATTCCCCCCAGCAGTCTAAGAGATGAGTATTATTATCTATCTTCATAAACGGGGAGGGGGCGGTGCATGTTGTCCCTGAGTGTCTGTCCTTAGCCACAACCAGTTCCCGGCTCCAAAAGTGCAGAAACAGTCGAATAGAGGAAGCCTGCTCAGGTGACAGCTTGTAGATGGTGGAGCAGTCCCCTCCCAGAAGCTTGGATTTGTTTCTTCCTTTACCAAGTCCAAATCTCAGTGCCCTACTAGAGGACAGTTTCTTTGAAGAAACCAGCCAGACGGTTGAGCTAATTATAGCTGAGATGTAACTAAGAGATGCCATTGTTTGACAAGAGGAGGAAAAGAGCTTGGTGTTTGGAGCCAGGCTGACCTGGGTACAGATCTTGGCTCTGCTGTTTACTAGTTGTGTGACCTTGGGCAAGAGACCTAAGCTCTCTGAGCCCGACTTTGCCTATCTATAACAGTGATGATTATGCTACTTACCTCATAGGGTTGTTTCAAGTAGACAGAAACATAAAAAAAAAAAATCTCAGGTGCCTAATAAATTACCTGGAACATGGTAGGCACTCAATAAATAATAATATTATTACTGTTTCTGGTCAAGTACTGAATTGGGTGAAATCGAAGTAATAAGTATCTGGACCATCAGGAATCAGTGATATCAGTGCAGGCTGGAGGTTTCATGGAAATTTCCATGAAGCGTTCTTAAGATTCTAAAGGGGTTCCTAAGATACTTAAATAGCATCAATCCTTTTCAAAGCGTGTTTGGATTTCTCAGCTATCCCAGTAGAGTCAGACTCCGTCATCTGGATTCATGTGCCTGGTTTAGAACTTCTCATCAGGACAAAGTCGTCTATGGTCAAGATGTGGGACTGAGACCAAGACTCAGGGTGTGACAAGGTTAGGTATTTGGTGCTCAGAGACAATATATGTAAGCACTCCTTAATCCTGGTGTTGAGGAAACAGTAACATGCTTAAGTTCTCCTTAGGGAAGTTACAGACGGGAGAGTGCCGTGACTTTTATTTTTTTTAATGTGATCACAAACAAGTGACACCCCACCTCAGTGCCCTGGTGTCGCCCTCTCCCTGCCGCTGCCCAACTTGTGAACGCTTGTGCAGATCAGATGGCAGAGTATTTAAGAAATGGTTTTGAAAATTAGTCTTCCCTGTACTCAAGGAAGCGATGATTCTTGATGAAGGGGAGGAGGGGGGCCCATGGGGAGAAGTTGGAGGGACACTGCCCTTCAGGACAGAAATGTGGAATAGAGTAGGGGCGGGGCGGGGCAGGGCCAAAGGAGGCACTGGGCTGGGACAAAGGCAGCCAAGGGGGACCCAGACCAGGTCATGGCCCATCCTGTGTCTGCAGGGATGTGCACAGGATCCTGGCTCCACTGAGAGCTGGTAACCCACAGACCTGAGCCGGAGGCTCGCCTCTCCTCCCCTCCCCTCCCTCCGCCTCTCATCTGCCTGCCTGGCGGTGACCACCGGCTGCGGCTCCAGCTCCGTTGCTGTTGTCTGGGGTTGAGGTGCCCTCTCCTGGCCCCCAGGGTGCATGGCTGCCTTTGAGAGTCTGGCTTCATCCTGCAGAGGGTTGGGAAGCCGCCAAGTCCTTTGTCTGGGCTGGGAGGAGGGAGGGACACATCCACTCACCTCTCCCAGTTTTCTCCCTGCATGGGCATCCCCCCTCCCGACTATTTCTTCCCTCTCCCCTCTGTCTCTGTCTCTCTCTCCTCTTCCCCACCAGTCTTCTCTGTCAGTCTATTGGACTCTGTCTCTCAGACAGACACACACACTCACACAGTGTCTAGTGTGCCCTCCTTCGCCTCCACCTGCTGTCTTCTCGTTCCCCGCAGCCTCCTGTCTCCCCTCTCCTGTCCTCCACTTTTCCTTTCTCTCTCCTTCTTCCTCATTAGTACCCTTCCTCTCTTAAGACAAACAGGGGAAACGTTTTGCACCAAATCTGCATTGGATTCCAGTGTCCTCTGCTTACACTCTGCTGTGCAGGTGCGCAGAGCTCCAGCCCCTTAACTGGTGGTGGTGAGGACTAAAGGGGCACAGGCAGCCTCAGCACTCCTTCCCCTTCCTTCCCTGGCAGCCCCACTAGGCTTTCTATTCTTCCTCTCCTCTCCAGTCCTCCGCGCCCCCGCCCTCTTCCCCCTTCCCCTCTCCTCATACCTCAGTACAGATTCAGATTCAAATACCACTTATCGAGCTCTTCAGAAAAGCGGGGACTTGACCTTCACCTTGAAGGAGTTGTCTTTCAGGGATCACAGTCTGTCTTTTCTGCCTCCCCAAGTGGGCAGAGTGGATTTTTGACCAAGTGTGCCATCCGGGCCTGTGAACTGAGCTAAGGGACAACCAGAGGGTGTAAGGATGTCAAGGGAGTTCCTCTTCCCAGTGCGCCCTTGGTGGGAGTGCGGGGAGGAGTCATCTCCCGAGGTCCCACATGACGTCCTGGTGCATGTGTCGGTGGGCCAGTTACTTTAACGTGCTCGCCATTTGTTTACTGTGTGTGCTAGTTACAACAAAAGCCCATGCCACCCTGAAACCACACAAAGAATTTCCCAGCACTGAACTCTCAAGGGAACGTCTCACCCAGGGCCCCATGTTGGGAGGAGTGACCTGTGGCCTCTTAAGCGTTCCTTCAGCAGATGCCAGCACCAGTGTCACGAGGTTGCCTCTCACAGTGTCCCCCGAGGAGAGCCGAGGGTACAATCCCAAACACGCTCCAGGTCGCAGCGGTCTGACAGCTAGCTGGCTGCTGCACTAACACAGGCCGCGTCTTCCACACCTCCCTCGGGGAAGGTCGAATCTCTCAGCCCAGCCACAGAGAAGCCAGGACAGCCAACTGGCCCAGGCTTAGGCAAGGGCCAGGACTGGAGGTATATGAGCCGGTGTGGTTCAGTGGTTAGGAGCCTGGGGTTCTGCAGTCATACAGATCTGGTTTCAAACCTTAGCCCTGCCATTTCTGAGCCCTGCACAACTGTGGGCAAGTTGCTTCACCTCTCTGGACCCCAGACTCCTTATCCACCGAAGAGAGATAATGGTACAAACTTCCCAGGGTTTTTGTGAGGTTAAATTAGAATGTAAGTACTTAACATGCTGACTGTCTCCGAGTAAGGAATGGTAGCTCTTATTACACATTACAGTTCTGTGTGATCACTTCATGGGGATCTGCTGAGTAGGTGGTCCGGAGGCCAGCTGGTTGGGGACCAGACTTCCTGCCTGATGGAGAACCACCCGGCCCCCCATAGAGACACGGGCAGCCAGGCAGCTAGTTTTAAAGCAAAGAGGATTTTCCTCTTTTGAGTTCCCCACAAGAACACGGTGACTGTAGTCTGCCCCACTTAGTTACACTAAGGGCAGACTGGGAAATCCCAAGTTCACTTCCCTTTGGCTAAGCATTTTAGTAATAATATTTGCAAATGAACTTCTCTGGCATTTCTGGGAATGCACAGCATTTAAAGCACGAGAAGATATCTGAGTCGTGGAAAGTTGGGAAGATTTTGAGAGAAGGAAAATATTGATTGATGTCTGCCATGTGCCAGACACTGTGCTAAGTGCCTTGTTCGCTTATTAAATTCCCACAGCAGCCTTATGAAAGAGGCACTATTTCTTTCTTGCACATGAGAAAATGTTGGCTCAAGATACGAACGTACCTGAGGTCACACAGCTGACATGGGGCAGAGGCAGGTTCTGAACCCAGAGCCCCGTAAGCCCACAGCGCCTGCTCTGCTCCTGTGCTTACGATTTCCCTGCCTCACCCGCACCCCTCCCCAGCCCTCCAGCACCCCCTGCTCCTGGGGGAGGCAGCAGACCTCCAAGCCCTGGCAGAGCAGACCCCTCTTTCCAAATATGCCAAGTCATACCGTCCCTCATCTGCTCTGGTTTCCTTCTGAGTGACTGAGGGTTTTCACTTGGCCTGAACTCCACCACGTCTCCTCACCAGAAGGTGATCGAGGAGGGAAAGTTACTGGGCTCTGCTGAAAGTCATTTTTAGATTCTGGAGCAGGACAAGTAGGAACAATGACTTCACATGTGCATGACTAATTCAAAGCACTTTAATCTTCAAAATGTCAAACTTTATGGTCAGTGGCTGTTCCACGGTGAGCAGTGGCACTGCGAAAATTAAAATAGCAGGATGGCAGGGCATGGAGACCGGGTGTCTTTGTAAGGGCAAACAGTCTCCAGAGGTGATGGCTGGAGCTGTGGGCCAGCTTTGAAGTACAAACTGAACCTACAACGGCATTGTAAGTGACTAACCATCTAAGATTAAGATGTTTCAGGCAAATGGCCCGCATTAGCCCTGAAAGACAGGCATTGTGGACCTCATTTGGAGTAAGAAGTGGGGGAGGAGATTGAAGCTCAGAGCAGTTAGGGGATTTGCCCAAGGTCATGTAGTTAGCAAGTGCCTTTGCAGATTCTTTTTTTTTTTTTTTACATCTTTATTGGAGTATAATTGCTTTACAATGGTGTGTTAGTTTCTGCTTTATAACAAAGTGAATCAGCTATACATATACATATGTTCCCATATCTCTTCCCTCTTGCGTCTCCCTCCCTCCCACCCTCCCTATCCCACCCCTCTAGGTGGTCACAGAGCTGATCTCCCTGTGCTATGCGGCTGCTTCCCACTAGCTATCTACCTTACGTTCGGTAGTGTATATATGTCCATGCCTCTCTCTCGCTTTGTCACAGCGTACCCTTCCCCCTCCCCATATCCTCAAGTCCATTCTTTAGTAGGTCTGTGTCTTTATTCCTGTCTTACCCCTAAGTTCTTCATGACTTTTTTTTTCTTAAATTCCATATATATGTGTTAGCATACGGTATTTGTCTTTCTCTTTCTGACTGACTTCACTCTGTATGACAGACTCTAGGTCTATCCACCTCATTACAAATAGCTCAATTTCATTTCCTTTTACGGCTGAGTAATATTCCATTGTATATATGTGCCACATCTTCTTTATCCATTCATCCGATGATGGACACTTAGGTTGTTTCCATCTCCGGGCTATTGTAAATAGAGCTGCAATGAACATTTTGGTACGTGACTCTTTTTGAATTATACTGTCAGCTTTCAAAGTCTGCTCTGTTGCTGCCACATCAGTTGCCTTTTGCCTTCATGGCTTAAAAGCAACATGAGCTCATCCGTGTTGGATCCATCAATGATCTAAGACCAATTTGGAACAAGTAATTAATGTCTTACTTCATATAACCTTAGATCCATGTCAAGAAACAAGACCTTAGGAAAAGTCCATTGGGTTCTGGCCTTCTGAAAGTCAGAGGATCCAGGCTGGAAACCAGACTACCAGAAAATTACTGTATGAATGGGAGAGTTTATCTTCCCTCTCTGGACTTTTGGTTTCTTATTTATAAAAGTGTTAGAGGGAGTTGTGCAAAATCAAATGTTTACCAAGCACCCACTTTGTACCAGGTCCTGCTCTGGGCATTGGGAATCAAAGACGAATAAGACATTACTTCTTCCCACATGGGGGCAGTTGAACCAAGGAGTCTCTACTGTCCTTCCCAGTTTGGACATCCTACGAACTCAAATTCAGCCATAAGGAAGGATGAAGGGTCAAGGGACTTTGACCCTATACAGTGTGTCTTAGCTCTGCTAGAACCTAGACCCAGTGTTTGGAGCTGTACCCCAGTGGACCCAGGGTCAAAACATACACAGAGACCCCTGGGTCCAGATAGACAGGCAAGTGAGCACATAGAAACCCAGGCATTGGCCATTGATTTGTTCAATCGTTCACTCATTCGTTTATGGAGGAGTTTCTGAGCACTCCTTCTGTGTCAGGCACCATACTGGGTGGCTAGAGATATAGAAAAGGGTCAGAGGAGGCCCCAGTATTCCAAGATTGTATGTACAATCTGATGGAGAAGTTGATGTGCAGATATTACAATTAATGGACCTTCTAGGGCCAGGCCAGAGACATGACACCACATGTATTCAGGAGCTGGGAATGTCTGGAGTTTCAAGCACCAGGAAGGACTGTGGGTTCAGTACTCTTCCTTGCCCCACTGATGTGGGGCATATCTAGGTGACCTCCCTTGGCAAACGGGAGGCTAACAGAACGGACCCGGCTGGAGGTCTCCAACGTGCCAGTGCAGTGTGGCTTGGCACTGGCTATTCTAAAGACCCACCAGGAGAAGAGCGTGCCACAGGGAGCCACTGCCACTTTAGCCTGGCTCCAGAATGAGCACTGCGGACCCCCCTGCAGCCTGCAGCCACGCCAGCCTGGAGCCCTACCTTCTGGCAGAGTTTATCCTACATCAGTCAAACCAGCCACCTGCAGACTTGGGAGAGAGAGAATGGAAAAGGTGGATGTTGTTTAAAACACATGGATACAGCTATTAGGGGAGGGAATGCTTGGAGACAGGGCTGAGCGGAGAGGTGAGGTCCTTATCTACGTGCCCTACCCAGGAGTGTAGGTGCTAGTCATGATGAGCGAGGGATGCCGTGATCTGATTTGCAGGATTCTCGACCCATAGAGAGAGGCAGCAGCCATAAGACCCACTGGAGCTGGGGGGCCAGTAGACTTCCCAGCTGAGCTTTCCATCAGGTTGGCCTGTGAGGACCACAGCATCTTCTGTGCTCCCAGCTGTTGGGGAAAGTGTATCACAGAGATTCCCACCAAGGTACTGATACCACAGCCCATGCACAGGCTCATGAGGCCTGGCGCAGCCCAGGCTCTAAGGCCAGTAACCTCCAGAAAAAGGCAGCCCCTCCCTTCTTCCTTCACTGTGCAAACAAATATCATTTTCTCTGTGAGTCACAGCGTGAAACATTGGGAAGTACTGGCTTAGCGTAAGGGGTCCAAGCCCTCCCCACCCTGCCAAGGACATGCTGTCTGCTCTGACCTGTTTCCTTCCCTGCAAGGTCTGTCTCCTTCAGGCCCCAGACATGTCTCCCTTCTCTCGGATGGTGGGCAGAGAGCAGAGATCCAATGTTGCACCTTTGCAACCATAATATACTGTCTGAGGACTTTTTATTACCCTGTCGAGACAAAGAGCGATGGGCTGCATTTAAATTCAGGACCCAACTGACTGCAGCCCTGTGTCTGAATCCTTCACAGCAGCCTCTGCTGTAGCTCCACGAGCTGCCCCCAGGCTGGTCTGTCTACACGGGGCCTCTCTACTGGGTCCGCTGTCCCCACTTCCTCTGTCTCCCCTCCAGTGCTGGGCATCACATGTGCTTAGATGCCGAAAGAAAGGACAGAGATGGTGTGGTGTAAGCCCAGACTGCTCTTGGAGCTCAGGAATGTCTGAGAGTAAAGAGGGCCGGAGCAGGTGGGGACACCTTCCTGGAGGTGATGGACCTTGATAATAAGATTTAGCAAGGCACGGTAGCTCACAATTTACAAGGCCCTCACATACACAGACAGGGGCTCAATGAATCATCGTCACAACCCTATGAAGGAGAAACAATGATTCTCATTTTCCAGCTTAGACAACAAAGGCTCAGCCAGGTAACATAACTTGATGGAAGTACACTGCCAGTAAGTGATTGTATAAGTCAGTGTTCTCCAGAGAGACAGAGCCAATAGGATGTGTGTCTATACTGAAAGGAATTTATTTTAAGGAATTGGCTCTTGTGACTATGGAGGCTGGCAAGTCCCAAATCTGCAGGGTGGGCCAGCAGGCTGGAGACCCAGGGAAGAGCCGATATTGCAGTTCAAGTCCGAAGGCTGTGCACTGTACTCAGGGGAGGTCAGTCCTTTGTTTCATTCAGTCCTTCAGCTGATTGGCTGAAGCCCACCAACATTATGGAGGGTAATCTGCTTCACTCAAAGTTCACCAATTTAAGTGATAATTTCATTCAAAACATTCTCACAGAAACATCCAGAATAATGTTTGAACACTTATCTGGGCATCGTGTCCCAGACAAGTTGATATATAAAATTAGCCATCACAGTGGTAGAGCTTGTGTCTGACCCCAGGTCTGTTGGCTTCAGATCCTGAACTTGACTACATCAGAGCACCCAAAGTGATCTGTTCTGGACTTTAAAGAAGAAGAATTTGAAAGAGTGGCATTTAGTTCATTTTAACAAATATTTATTGAGGGTCTTCATTGTGTCTAGCTCTCTTGATATTGAGATTCAAAACAAAACAAAGTGGCATCCAGCCTCACAGTCTAATGAAGGAGCTTTACCGTCCAGTAATGAAACAGGGAAGGCGTTCTGGAGAGTAGATCATCCTCTGGAGAGTAAAGCCTGAATGGTAGAACTGAGCATGTTAAGAAATTGGCCTGTCTTGACTGGTGAGTTCATACAAGGGAGACTTAGGAACTGAAGTTGGAAAAGTCCTTTGGGGCCAGATCATAGAAAGCCTTGGATGCCCTAGTACTAATTTGAGGTTTTAGCTTATAGGCAACAGGGAGCCAAAGAAGTTTCCTGAGCAAGAGAGTAGCACGAATAAATTACTGTATTAACAATAGGAATGGGTAGTGTATATAGGAGGAGATAGGGAAGGGGAGTCAGGTTAGTTTACCCTCGACCAGTGAGCACGTCCTCTTGATATGATTTGGAAGCATTGTGAAATCCATACTTCATTATCCAATCAAGAAAGAAACATCTAGGGACTTCCCTGGCCATCCAGTGGTTAAGACTTTGCCTTCCAGGACTTCCCTGGTGGCGCAGTGGTTAAGAATCCGCCTGCCAGTGAAGGGGACACGGGTTTGATCCCTGGTCAAGGAGGATCCCACATTCCGTGGAGCAGCTAAGCCCGTGCGCCACAACTACTGAGTCTGCACTCTAGAGCCCGCAAGCCACAACTACCGAGCCTGCATGCTGCAACTACTGAAGCCTGCATGCCTAGAGCCTGTGCTCCACAAGAGAAGCCACCTTAATTAGAAGCCTGCACAGCGCAACAAAGAGTAGCCCCCACTCGTCACAACGAGAGAAAGCTCGGGTGCAGCAGGCTTTCTTCAACGCAGCCAGAAGAAAAAAAAAAGACTTCACCTTCCAATGCAGGGGGTATAGGTTTGGTCCCTGGTCAGGGAGCTAAGATCCCACATGCCTCGTGGCCAAAAAACCAAAACATAAAACAGAAGCAATATTGTAACAAATTTGATAAAGACTTTAGAAATGGTCCACATCATAAAAAAATAGCAGGAAGAAACATTTGGCAAGGGCCAAGAATTTCTGCCACCAACTGACTTCTCAGTGAAGTTTCAGAATTATGGAAGGGACTTGGCTAGGTGTCAGGCAATGCCCTGGGAGTTTTCCATAATCTCAGAACAATCATGTGAAGAAGACAGGGCAGAGATTATTCTTCTCATGTGACTGACGAGGGCATTGAAGGTCAGAGAGATGAAGTAACTTTCCCAAGGTCACAGCTGGTAGATGTGCATGTCCGGGTCTGGACTAGCCTTGTCTGATTCCATAGCCTGCACTCTTAACCACTAAGCGGCAGTAGAGGGTGGGGCTGGGAGAGTCCCTGGTGCTTGAGTCTTGTAAAGAGAAAAGAGGAGTACGTGGAGGGGCAGAGAGAAAACCCAAAGAGTTGAGGAAACAGAGACCATTTTTTTTAACATCTTTGTTGGAGTATAATTGCGTTACAATGGTGTGTTAGTTTCTGCTGTATAACAAAGTGAATCAGCTATACATATACATACATCCCCATATCTCCTCTCTCTTGCGTCTCCCTCCCACCCTCCCTATCCCACCCCTCTAGGTGGTCACAGAGCACCGAGCTGATCTCCCTGTGCTATGTGGCTGCTTCCCACTAGCTCTCTATTTTATATTTAGTATGTATATATGTCCATGCCAATCTCTCATGTCGTCCCAGCTTACCCTTCTCCCTCCTCGTGTCCTCAAGTCCATTCTCTATATCTACATCTTTATTCCTGCAGAGACCATTTTTTGAAGACTCTAATGCCTTACCAAGGCCTGAGTCAGGAGTAAATGCTGGAAATAGAGACCCAGTCACATCTGGAAAGACAGAATGTTGGCTGGTGGAGCTCAGAAGAGATGGTGATCCTTTGCCAGAATTAAGCTCAGCTCCACTCACTGTCCAGACTGTTTCCATAGGTCCTGGGGAGAGGGGTCATTTCTTACTGTGAGTGGAGTCCTCTGCTGGACATTCATCTCTACAGCCGTCCAGTCCTTCCAGAGTTAACCCTCTGGTGCTGCACTGGAGCAACCTCCAGGAGAGGGCAGAGATTTCCTGGTGTGCTCGCATCTGTAACCATTGTCTTACCTGGTGGGAGGCATCATCTGCTGTAATTAGGCTTCATTAAAATGCTGATTAATAACATCTTGCCTGGGCCAGGCACATGATGGGATTGGCCTAGTTGCTGTGAATGTTAGTGTTCTTTGCAGCTGTTTACACACAGCTAACACCCCTGCAGGACCCAAAGGGGAGGAGACAGCGGAGGCTGTGAAAATGCCCCTGCACAGGGGAACCAGATGCAAAGAGATGGCAAGAGATGGAAATAGAGTCTGAGCATGGAGGACCTTGTGGGCCAAGGTAAGCTCTGAGTCTGTTACAGATGGAGCATCACCAACTGGTGGCCCATGGCTGACTCCTTCCCACAGATGGTGGGTTTGGCCAGAACAATGTTTGCTGGCTGGTGGTTGGTTTAATGTTGAGTTTGAGGGTCTAGGAGCATGGCTTTCTCTGTTCAATTTGCCACTACGCCCCCTATTGTTTCACACCTATCATTGCACATACTTACATTATAAACCCATCTTCTGAAGACATTTGAGCTTGTGACCCTGGTGTATCTGATAGGTAAGAGGTGAGGCTGTGAAAGAGAACAAGTTAATAGGCAAGGGACGTGTATAAACGAAAACATAGACATAGAAAGCCACGGAGAAAGAGCTGGGATCAATGAGGTATTGTGGGGGCCAGAGTGTATGAGGAGGAACCCAGAGACAAAGATGTGTGGATTGTCCAGGGTCCTCCACAACCTCTAGTGTGGCAGAATGCAAGTGTAAGGTGGGGAGTGGGAGAGATGGGTCAAGAGAAAACTGCAGAGAAGACAGCAGGAACCAGAGCACAGAGGGAGGCCTTGGATACCATGTTTAATAGACTTGGGCTTGCTCTAGAGAAAGCATGGAACCCATCAAAAAGGGGTTTACGTCAGAGAGAGACATGGTCATACCTGCATCTGAGAAATGTCACTGTGATAAGCAGCAGTGATAAGGATGGATTGGACAGCAGCAAGGAGAGAGGCTGTTGCAGTCCCCTCAGGTTGCTGATGCAGATGCAACCCTGAGGCCTGAACCAGGTCAGAGGCAGTGCAATGGAGAGGAGGAAGACACAAAAGCCATTTCTGAGGTGGACTCCACAGGAGATCCATTTCTGAGGTAGACTCGATTGGTTTCCTACCTTGGGGAGACAGCAACACTCCTGGCTGGTTGGAGCCCTGGCTGCTGGGCCCACTGGGCTTATAGGAGAAAGTACATAAATGGAGGAATATTGACCTCACCCCTGACCTTCTAAAGAGGAATCGAGGCTCATGGGAAGACCAAAGTTCAGGGTGCGAAGGGAAGAGGAAAGACTCTGATTTGGGTTTCTTAGTCTCTCCTCTCTTGGCTTTCACCATAGCAGCCAAACTTTGCCAAATTTTCATCTGAATTCTCACAGCTAAGCCTGATTTTACAGGTCAGAACGCTAGGCTTCCCAACGATCAGCTACCTTCCCAAAGCTACTGGTGGTCGGACATTTTTTCTGTCATATCATTTCCATATTTAGGAAATTTATTTCTTTTTCTTTGTATCTATATGATTGCTGTCTGTTTTTCTGTAAGTCACCTTTCATATTTATTTCTCTCTCTCTCTCCTTCTATGTCTTTTTGTTTCTGAGAGTTTCTCTTGGTGTGTTATTTCTCTCTGTATCTCTCCCTCTCTGTGTTTCCCTCTTTTTCTCATTTTCTCTCCCTCTCTTTGTCCCACCCTGCCTCCCCCCTCCCTCCATCCCTCTCTTACCCTATTCTGTCTCTTTCTCTCTATCCCCAGTTCTGATTAGACAAATGACTCGGGGATGCAGCCAGTCTCTGCCCGGTGGCTAAGCTAATTGATGGCTGCTATAGAATTGCCTAAACAAGGAACTCTTGTCATTAGCAAGAGATGGGTTGCCTTGGCCTACAACTAGGAAACCTTTGAAATCCTGCATCTAAATTGCCATTCTTTTGACTGCTGCTAGTGATGCTAATTAGTTGTGTTAATTGGATGTTTTGATATTTGAAGAGTAAAGCAATCCAACTCCTTTCTCCAGAAAGCCAAAATTATTAATGAACTTGGCAGCAGTCTTGGCTGTCTTTCCACAGTGGGCACAGCCAAAGATTTTGGGGCAGGGAAAGGGGTCGTTCTGAGGAAGTGTCTTGCTATTTTCTGGGGAGAGGGAGAGGCTACGAGTCTGGCTATGGAGTTTCTTAGTGGTGAAATCACACAGTGGGACAGGAGACCAGAGACCACCATTTGGCTCTGCTCTGCCATTACCTGCCATGAGCCAGGGCAACCATGCTTGAACTTTTGTATCCTGGTGCCTAGCACCATGCCTGGCACACAGTTAGCATCTAACACGTATGATTGAATAACCAATATGAGCATTGATTTGGGAGTCAGATTCAAATCCCAGTTCAACCACTTTCTAGCTTGATGATTTGAGCAAAAGTGACTTCACCTCTCTGGTCTCAGATTTCCCTCCAACCACATATTAGTGAACTGTTCTCATAAATATCATTTTCTCCCACTTGCTGTATTTTCATCCCATCACAAGTGGTACCTGGTACCCTGCCTGCCTAACCTGCCTCATGATCTGGCTTAGATTATAAAACAATGTGCTTAAAGCTAAGGAAGAGATAGGTACGGAATTCCTTGGGTACATAGAGAACAGAGCAATTAAGCAACTAATTCAGTCTTGAGGGATCTGGGAAGATTTCCTAAATAGGACAGATTTTTGAGCTGGGTCCACAAGGGTGATTAAGTATTCTCCAAGAGGATAAGCAAGAGTGGAAAAAGAGGAAGACACTCCACAAGGGCCTGAGAGCCCAGAGCCATGGATGAGCCCCTCACTGCTCTGAAATAAGAGGCATAAGTGATCTCTTTCAGCATTTTTCAAGGGAGAAAACTATAATCCAGGGCAGGAACAAGAACTAGGGAAGGGGAAGGTTGGGTGTGGTAGAGAAAACTTGACATCTCATTCACTATTGGAAGGAACTTTCTTTAGGAAGCCAAGCCCAGTCTCGTCTGGTTAATTGACTTTAGGGATGTTTTCAAACACCATAAGGAGAGGCATAGCTCGGACAGATTGATCATGAGTTTCAGAGACCCAGCACAAAGATTAATGAGTGACTACTGCATCTTAAAAATGTCACCAAACCAAACTTGGGTCCGTTTGCCCGCCACACAACAAAGCCAATCTAATGACACCAGGTTGTGGTGAAGGAAAGTACAGTGTTTATCACAGGTGCCAAGCAAGGAGAAGAGGCAGCAAAAGACCTGAACTCCCTGATGGCTTTCAGGGAAGGGTTTTTAAAGGCAATATTTGGGGAGGGTTGCAGGGTATGTGATCAGCTCGTGGACTTTCTTCTAAGTGGTCGGTGGTGAGGTACCAGGGTGATGTTTTGGGAATCTCAATCATCAACCTTCCGTTTCTAACCAGTCTATGTGCTTATGCTCAGCATGTAGTCACCAACCTTCACCTGGTTGGGGTCTTAGTTACTGCACAACAACTCAAAGATCTGTGTCATATTGTTATGTATATCCCTTGAGGAGCTAGGACTCTGTTTTATCGCTGAACTCTTGTTTAAGCTATCAGTACTTTTCTTGCTTGACTGATTTTCCTTTATTTCTGCATTCCCTCACTTCTCTAATAAGTAACTGCTTGAGTCTGCTCTTTGGAACTCAGGGAAGGCCTAGGACACTAAAGCCTTTTTCTAAAAATAAGAAACATGGGATATGGAGGGGTTTTCGTACCCAGGAGGGTCCTGCAGGGTCCTTCTCAGTTTTAAAAGTGTTGGTAGAGCTGATCTGATTTAATCTTCCCTCTTAATAGAAGAAAGAAAGAAGGAAGGAAGGAAGGAAGGAAGGAAGGAAGGAAGGAAGGAAAGAAAGAAAGAAAGAAAGAAAGAAAGAAAGAAAGAAAGAAAGAAAGAAAGAAAGAAAGAAAGAAAGAAAGAAAAAGAGAGAGAAAGAAAAAGAGAGAGAAAGAAAAAGAGAGAGAAAGGGAGAGAGGGAAGGAGGGAAGGAGGGAGGAAGGAAGGAAGAAAGGAGAGAAGGAGGGAGGGAGGGATTATCAAATATTTAAGGATCACCTACCATGGCCCAAGGCCTAGGATAGAGAAAGATGCATCAGACACAGTGGCTGTGCTCAAGGACTAGTCTGAACCTGAACATCTCAAGACACAGACACAGTTGGGTATCTCTCAGTATCCATGGTGCCCAGCATACACTGGCTCCAAGAGTTAGTTGAATGATTGATTGAATGAACTTAAGGAGACAGGGAAGAAAAGACATCCATATATATCTTATGTCACCCATGTGTATCTTATACTATGGGTGGAAAGCTGCAGGTATTATGAAAGAGGAGTGGAGTTCAGAGGAGAAGAGAGTGCTCCCAAGAATAAGGTTCAAAACTTTCATGAAGGACGTGGTGGGGTGTAGGCTAAACCTTGAAAGATGACCAGGACAGAGACTAAGGTGGAGAACAAACACGAGCAAAGGCACAGGCTCTGTTGGTGATTATGTAACAAGTGTCCACTCAGTGTCTACTCTGTGCCCGGTACTGTGAGAGCAATGGGGATACTAAACTGCTCTCTCAGAATGTATAATCCCAGAGAGGAAAGAGGCAGGAGGGTGTGTGTGTGTGTGTGTTGGTATAGACTGGAGGAGGACGGTGGCACAGGATTAAGGGGAGGGACTGGTGATTTGGCTAGATCAAGAACATTCAAAGGATCTAAAATTTCAGATTATGTTAGGCCTTTATTCTCCACCAGCTATAAAAGGTGTTTGATGTGGAAGGAAAGGAAACTAGCACTGACTGAGCTCCTGCTACACACCAGTGAAAAGTGCTTTGCATACAAGATTCTTATTTAATCTTCTAAACCACTTTGAAGTAGGTCTGTGTATCCCCATTTTACAAATGAGGAGGCCCAGTTTAAGCGACTAGTTAGCGGTGGAATCTTTGTGGCGCCACAGTCCTTGAGGATTTTTATACAGCATCATGCTGATCAGACAGCAGGCTCATTCTGTACCCTCTCCTTGGGCCTTAGTTGATTGGGGGTTGGGAGGAGTGTGTGTGTGTGTGTGTGTGTGTGTGTGTGTGCGCACGCGCGCATGCATACATGTGCCTGTTCGTATTTGCCTTGCCTGCATACAGGTACCAACTGTGGACAAGGGAGATTCTGATTACTTCCGTCCAATTAATGCTCTGTTCACTCTTGCTGTCTCCTTGTGATTAGAATTAATTGCTGCTGATTACACCGTGTGGAAGAGAAAGGACAGTCATCAACAGTTTGGCTTGGCGGATAAGAACATTGTCATGCAAAATAAAGCTGGTTCCTGAGGACTTGAATTAAGAAATTCTCTCTGTTGGAGAAAGATTAGGCATTCTTTGACCAAGATCAATGTTCTATGACCCTATCCAGGCAGGAGGACAACATGCTCCTGTTCTGGTCAGCAGCAAAGATAAAAGCAAGTGAGGCAATATATTTATTTGGAAAATTGATTGTGTATAAAAGCTAAGTGATTTTGCAAATCTCTTCCTCATCTGTAAGATTAAGACACTTGACGAGGTAAACTCCAAGGTCCTATATTAGTCAGAATTCCTTCGGTTGCAAGTGACAGAAAACCCAACTCAAACTGACTTAAGTAAAAAGGGGAATTAATTAGCTCACAAAATTTTGAAGGCCAAAGGAATACTGGTCTTAGGCATGCCTGGCTCAAGAGACTCAAGCAGGGTCATCAGGACTTGATGTCAATCTGCTTCCTGAATATTGGCTCCATTCTCTCACAGGCTCTCTCTCCTCCAGATGAAAAATGGCAGCTCCTGGTGGATATCCCATCCTCTCACCATTAAGGGCGATTTCCTCTCTCCCAAGTCCAGAACTGAGTCTCATTGGGCTTATGCCACGGCTGACTAATCACTGTGGCAAAAGGAATTCAGTGCTCTGCTTGCCAGGAGAGGGTTGACTCTATCCCCATGGAGAGTCTGGGTGGAGTCAGCTCCTCCTGAGCCACAGGGATTGAGAATGGGCATTCAATGGGGAAAAGTGGGGTGTTATGAAAAGGGAACAGATTAAGAGCAGGAAACCAAACAAGGCCGATGTCCACTATTGGTACCTCCTGCTCAGGCATTTTATGATCCTCTAACCACTGCTGCACTGTCAAGTTCAGCCTAGAAAATATGAAGGTCAGTGAAGTTCAGGGAGGACTTGAAGTCAGGAGGTGTGTTTAAAGGCATAGGAGACAAGAAAGTATTTTTGAGCACCTGCTTTATGTTAGGGTCCGTAACGAGTGCCCTCATGTTCATTGTCATTCAATTTTCACAAGACTTGATTTAGTAGCCATGATCATTCCCACTTAGAGATAAAGAAATTGAGAATTAGGGGGTGAACCACTTGTCTAAGTATGTATTCATTTACATATTCTTCCCACAAAGACTTCTTCGGTGGGATTGTATTTGACTGTGGGGGAACAAGGATGGGGAAGATGCCGGCTCTGCCCTCTAGGACCTCACAGTCTAATGCGGAGAGAGAGGCAAAGAGCAGTGGAGATCATGGGTGCGGTGGGTTCAGTCCCGGTCTGGAGGGTGCCAGGCCATTCTCCCTTTTGTCCCCTCCAGGCACAAGGCCAAGCTTCCCTGCTCTGCATAGGTGGGACATTGTTCTGAGAGTCTGCAGTTCAAGAGGAGCTCTTGTCCCTGGAGGCCCAGTGGTACTCAATTGGCTTCACCCTCCAGCTATAACTAGTTGTCAAAAGAACCTGGCTCCTCTAGCCCAGGATCACCTTCACCATGCTAGAGGGTCATCGTTTCCTCCACAAAACCTCTTCATCTCTGCATCCAGGCTATCGTTGGTGATAGTCAGGGCCGCCTCTTTCTTCCCTTCATCAGACAGTCCTTCTTCAAGGATCCCTGCTTCTGGATTTTTCCCGCTTTGCTAGAGTGATAGAGGACGAACAAGGCCACTTTCCCTTCTGGAGTTTGTGATGTTTGCTTTCAGCCTTCCTCTCGCCAACGTCCGCGCCTCAGTATTTCTCTTCTCATCACCACATTCTCTCCATCAGTCACCAGGAAGTGGCCTCCATTTCTCCTCCCAGCAAAGTCCTGAGACAACCTTGGCTCAGGAAGAAGGAGGGGCCAGACTGGGCTCCAGATTCCTACCATTAGCAGCAAAATATGAATTGAACACCTAATGTGTCATACACTCTGCTGGGCACAGGGGAAATGGTGGCAAACAAAACACACAGATGTTGCCGTCGTGGAAGTTGGTAGTCTAGCAGAGGAGACAGTATCCAGGCCTACATATATGCATGTAAAGTTACCAACGTGAAAGGACCGTGAAGGAGTGCCAGGAGGTCCAGGAGGGGATATGATGGTGGCACTGACACGGACAGGAGGCTTTCTTGAGGAAGTGGCAATTGAGCAGAGGGCTAAAGAATTAGTAGGAGTTCCTAGAGCCAGTGAGGCAGGGGGTCTGCCATGGAGGGAGAATGGAACGGCACAGAACTGGTCTAAGAAATCCTGTTGCCCAAGGGATAGATGAGAGCGTGAGATAGAACGTGACTTGTTGTCTTATTGTTACTAAAACAGAGCAGGACTGAATGAGATACGGAACAGGCATGTTTGATACCCTGATGCTGAGCAGACCCTGGTTAGTGTTTGTCAGAGGCGGAGAGGCAGCCAGGCAGACAGACAGGCCAGCTGGCTCAGCAGAGGTGTGGGAGAATGAGAACAGAAAAGAAAAGCTCCAGAGGAAATACGTTCCATCCTAAAGATTGGATAAATGTGTTAGTCTCATGGGAACTTTAAGCCCAACTTGTTACCCATCCTGGGAGTGGGATCACATCAGCTTTGCCTGACACGAAACCAAGATGTCCCCCAAGGAGCAGTAGATACCAGGAAATGACAAAAACCAGACATTACAATGGAGCTTCATTGTAGGAATCAGAGGAGTCGCCTGGCACAACTGTGCAGCAAAATTAAATTAGGTAAGAAGGGTGCCGAGGAAGCCACTCGAGGGAGCACCAAGCTCCCTGGCTTCTAGAAGCCACATTCAGACGTCCTATCCAGAAGCAATGGGGACACCTCCACCCGGTTCCTCAAGATAAGAACCTGGTATGTTAGCCTCGATACCTTTCCCAGTTCAGCTACCTCTGTAAGCACCCTACATTCAATCCCCAAGTCATGTCAGTTTTACTTTACAGATATTGCTAATTCTATCCCTCCCTCCTTACTCCATGGCTGTGTCCTACCTCAGGCCCTCACCAGCCTCCCTGGATGAGAATGTCCTCCCCGTCTCTAGTGTTGGTCCCTTCCAAACCATCCTCCACCAGGGCCACTGGAGTGATCCTCCCGACGCCACATCTGCCATTCTCTCTCCCTCCCCTAAGACCCTGCCATGGCTCCTCATTTCCTGCAGGATGAAGCTCACGCTCATTACATCACACAAGGCACTCATGACCTGTCTTCATGTGTTTCTTTCTTCCTTCTTCATCTCGTAGAAGGCATTCCAGCTGTGCCGAATGTCTTAGAGTCTTCAGAGGGAGGGCCAGGCCTCACCCTGCTCGCACATCATGCCTCTGCCTTTGTTCAGGGATGCCTTTCCCTGTCCTCTTTCTCTTTTCACCTGGCCAACTCCTATTGTTCCTTCAGGTGCCCCAGATTTCAACCTTATTCTTCACCTGTGTGTTTATTGCCTATTTTCCCCACTGTGATATGAGCTCCGTGAGAATAGAGATCCTGTTGTTTTGTGCACAGTTGTATCTCAGCAGCTAGAAAAGTGCACATTATGTCATAGATTCTCAATTATTTGTTAACTAAATTGTTCAGTGAAGACTCGTCTCAAAAACAAAAACAAAAACCACTGGCCCCCGCCCCCCGCTCAGTTCAGCTCAGAAGTCTAAGACGTCTTCCGGGTCCCTCCAGCGTTCATGCTTACCTTCTGCGCCCCGCTTCCCCTCCCGCCTTCTGCTGGAGTAGCCAGTGCCCTGCACTGCAGTTCTTATTCACAAGGCTTCTCCAAGGGCTGCTCAAGGGCAGGGACTGACTTCTCATCCCAAACCCACAGCAAGTGGCCCAGAGCCTTACATAGCACATAATCAATTTTGAATAAATGAATGAATTCATTTTAAGACAGTGAAAGTACTTTTCCCATTTAGGTTATTACAGAATATCGAGCACAGTTCCCTGTGCTATACAGTAGGTCCTTACTGGTTATCTATTTTAAATATAGCAGTGCGTATGTGTCAATCCCAACCCCCTATTCTACACTCCCCCCAACATTTCCCCCCTGGTAACCATATGTTTGTTCTCTAAATCTGTGAGTCTGTTTCTGTTTTGTAAATAAGTTCAGTTGTATCATTTTTTTTTAGATTCCGCATATAAGCGTTATCATATGATATCTGTTTTTCTCTGACTTACTTCACTTAGTATGATAATCTCCAGGTCCATCCCTGAAACTAAGACAACATTGTTAATCAACTATACTCCAATATAACATAAAAATTTAAATAAAATAAATTTACAAATTAAAAAAAAAAGTTAAAATAATTTTTTAAATTATAGCATAATTTTTAAAAGCCGTAGGGCTTGGAATTGGACAGAACTGAGCTTAAGTCCTAACCAGTTGCTGGCTGAGTCGTGTTAGACAAGTGACATCTCTCAACCTCCGTTTTCTAACCTGCAGCGTGAGGATAGTAAAATCTACCTTGCTTGTGCATAATAAATGAAACTAGCACAGTGCCTGGAAGATAGGAGGTAGTCATAAACATTTATTCCATCCCCTGAGTTTCAAGTTCAAAACAATAGTTAAAAAGAAAATAGCACAAGGGTGAGAAAGTCATAAGGTGTTAAAGCCAGGAGGACCCTAACGCTTGCAACCTGCTCCAAGGTGCCACTGCACGAATATTTACTTTGGTCTTTGGTCTTGTTTTTATTGTACACCAGCGGAAGCTTCTGATAACATCTATGAGCATCTCTCAGAGAAGCAGGGCCTCCTCTTAGGCTGCAGCACATCCAAGTCCCAGCAATTGCTGAACAGGGCCCAGCCGCACAGGCACAGCCGATTCTGAGAGCCAGTTGCCAGAGCTGTGGTCAGCCATCAGTGGGAAAGGGAGGTACTGCTGGGGAATTGCTGGAGCCTAGAGTGAAGGAGGAGGGGAGGAGAGGGAGCCACAAAGCGAGCGATAGCATGGGGGCTGGAGGGAGAGATTATTAACTTCCCTCTTGGGTGAGCAGGGGGCCCGAGATAGACAGAAGGGCCATAAATAAAGCAGTCCAGGGGAAGTCAGGAAGGGAGAGGTCCTCGGAGGCTGAGGTGTGCTAGAGATGGAGGGGGCCACGGTTCCTGCCAGAGTGACTGGAGGGGGCGTTAGACGTCCATCCTACGAAGGCAAGGCAGCCCGTGAGGGCAGCTTCCTTTCCCCTCCCGCTGTCTCCAAGGATCTATTCAAGGAGTACTTCTTCCAGGTAGGGCTGCTGAGGCAGCCTCCCAGTCAAGCTCTGACCCACTTCTCAAGCTCCTGCCCACGCCCACCTCTCTCGTTTCACCCGCTGCATCTCCACCAGATCCTGTGTAACCCCCGGACCAGTGGTTCTCACCTAGGGGTGAATCGTCCCCACGGGGAATGTGTGACAATGTCTGAAGACATTTTTGGTTATCCCAAAAGAGTGGCGGATTCTGCTGGCGCCTAAAGAAAGAGGCCAGGGACGCTGCTAAACGTCCTACAGTGCGCAGGACAGTTCCCTACACCGTGGGCTCATCCAGCCCCAATGGCAACAGTGTCTACACTCTCAGCAGCCCGAGGCAGGACCGCCAGTCTTTGTTTATATACTCAGCATGTGTACTCTATAAGCTGTTACATGGCCCAGCACACAGGAGGTTCTCGGTAAGTGTCTCTTGAGGGAATAAATGAGTAACAAATGATGAATGAATGACAACAACATTCCTAATGTTGTTTTAAGTCCCAAAATCCCCCTCGCTCATCCCTTCCAGACTCAGCACACTATACCTGAGGTCAGGTCTCCATGTGTCCTGGCCCAGCCAGCCTCTAGCCTAATTTCTCTTCTAAATACACTGTTAGAGGGACAGGCACCACCCTCACACCTGGTAAGGCTGTCCCTCGTCTGAGGGGCGGGAAAGGATATCCCCTGCTCCAAGGGATGCACTCCTCCTAGGGAAGAGCAGAGAGAGAGTGAGCCTTCGGACTAGAGGTCACCTAGGTCCACCTCCAGCCAATTTTACGGGAGAGGAAACTGAGGCCCGCAGCATGGAAGGACCTGCAAGATCTTATCCCTATACATCCAGGAAACAACTTTAAAAATAATTTCTTTCTCTCTCCCTCCCTCTGTCTCTCTGTCCTTCTTTTTCTCTTTCCCTTACCTTGTTTCTTTAGCTTGTGTGTTTGTCTTCTCCCTGCTTTTGTTAAGAGGCCTAACATGTGTAAAATGACTCTGGAAACAAATTTGAACCTGACAGACCCTCGTCCTTAAAGAACTCATGCTTTGTTGGCAATGACAGGCTCATAAATAATAGTGATAATTTTAAAAGCTACTATATAGCAACATTGTGCTGGGTGCTTTGGATATACCATTCCTAATCAGCACAATTGTACTGTGAGGTAGGTAGCATTATCCATTTCAGAGATGAGAAAACTGAGGCTCAGAGAATATAAGTATCTTGCCCAGGGTCACACAGCTAAATGTACAGCAGCCAAGATTAAAACCCACGCTTTTCAGATTCTAAAGCCCACATTTAAATGTACAACAGTATACAGTGTCAGGGGACAAGGCTTAAGACCAGAGTATAGAAAGCCAGGAATGCCAGATTTCAGAGTTTAGATCTTACCCTGTAGGTGACAGGGAATCAGCACGGGGTTGTGAGTCAGGAAGTGACAAGGTTAGCAATTGTGAGAATGGGACTCTCAGCAAAAAAGGGGAGAACTTGAAGGCAAGAAGACCAATTAGGAGGCTGAAGCACAGTTCAGGTAAGAGATAAGGGTCTGAACTAAAGGACTAACGGTGGTAGAAGAGGAGGGGGCAGGGTTACGACGTGTTTAAGAAGTAAAATAAGCAGCACGTGGTCCGTTACAGGTATTTCCTGCCCTTGAGAGGCAGCAAATAATGCAAGTACAAAGGACTCTGGAGTTAGACATAGTTGGGTCCCAATCCTGGTAAATCCACTTGCTGCTCGTGCAGGAGGTGTTGGACATCTCTGAGTGACACTGAGGGTCTGGTGGGTGGTGCGGGTAGAGTGCCCAGCACAGAGCCAGAGCTCCACCCCTGACACTCACAGCGTCTTCACCCTCAGCTCTTAGCTAAGCAGGTGAACTCAGGGCACGTACTCTAAGCCCCAAAGATGTCCAGACCTCAATCCTTGGAACCTAGAGATATAAATGTTACCGAATATAGAAAGGAGGTCTCTGTATATGTCACTTCTAGGGATCTGGAGGTGCGAGAGTATCCTAGATTATCTGGGTGGGCCCTAAATGCAATCACATGTAACCTTATAAGAGGACGGCACAGGGACATGGGACCATAGAGGCAGAGACTGGAGTGATGTGGTCACAAGCCAAGGAACGCCGGCAGCCACCAGAAGCCAGGAGAGGCCAGAAACGGTTTCTCCCCTAGAGCCTCAAGACGAGTGTGACCCTGTTACCACCTTGACTTTGGCCCATTGAAATGGATTTCAGTCTTCTGGCCTCAGGAACTGTGAGAGACTACATTTCTGTTGTTTTAAGCCACTGAGTGTGTGGTACTTTGTTTCCGTGGCAATAGGAAATGAATATAGAGCCTCATAGCTATCTGCAACTTTCAGCATTCTTTAGTGGTTTGGACACCTCCCCACCATTTATACCTGTGTGCTCATCTCCAGCCTCTTCTCTGAAGTGAGCCTCTCAGAAAATACCCACCCTCTTGAGTGGTACTTCACTTATCAAAGAGGAGGTGTCCCTTCCCATCAGTCTGTCTCTCCTTTCCTTCTGTCTGTCCTTCTCTGCCTTTCTCTCTGTCTCTGCCTCTATTTGTGCCTTGCTCATCTCATTTACTGTCTCTCCTCTTTTTTTTTTTTTGCGGTACGCGGGCCTCTCACTGTTGTGGCCTCTCCCGTTGTGGAGCACAGGCTCTGGACGTGCAGGCTCAGCAGCCATGGCTCACGGGCCCAGCCACTCCGCGCCACGTGGGATCTTCCCGGACCGGGGCACGAACCCGCGTCCCCTGCATCGGCAGGTGGACTCTCAACCACTGCGCCACCAGGGAAGCCCTACTGTCTCTCCTCTTATGCCTGTGTTTCCCTGTTTCTTTCCTTTGTCTCTTTCTGTCTCATCCTCTGCCTTTCTCCCTTTCCTTCCCCCCATCACCCTCCCTGTTGTCTGCAGTTGCATGTTTCTCTCCCTTTCCTTCTCCCTCTCTCAGTGTCTCTCTCTCTCTTGCTCTGTCTGTCTGTCTCTCTCTCTCAGTCTGATTCTCTCTCTCTCTCTCTCTCTGTCATCCACTTCGTAGGTTTCTGTCTCTGCCCCTCACTCCTTTCTCTCCAGTTTTCAAGTTTGAGTTTCTCTCAGCCCCCATCTTTCAGCTCCATCCTGACGCGTTTCTCCCTGTATCTTCCTGTCTGCTTGCATCTCTCTCTCTGTTGGTCTCTGCCCCTGCCTCTCTCTCCCTGTCTCTTCCTCCCTCCTGCTGTGTCTCCCTGTCTTTCTCTCCCATTCATGGCCTCCTTACCTCAGGGGGTGCCTCAGGACTTGCATGGCATTGGAGAGGAGTCTGCAATTATATCTGCAGCCTCTGCACCTCACTCAAGAGACAGATTCATCTGTTTAGTCATGCACCTGTCTGACACCATGGGAGGATGGGTGAGGCAGGCAGAGACAAAAGATCCTTCGCATCCCACTGTTCTTCTGCCGTTACCTAGAGGCTCCTGGGCAGTTGCCTCTCAACATTCCAGCAGCGCTGTCAGCCTTACCAAAGAGAACTCACTTTTCCTTGGCCGACTCCTCTGCAGAATTAATCAGTCCCCTTTAATGATAATCATCTTTTGCTGGCGTGAGTAGGAGTGTGAGAAGAGAAAGAATTCTAGGTGGGGACTTCCCTGCAGGGAGCAGGCAGGAGTTAAATTTTCGTATTTGGAGGCAGGATGATGGCAAGGAAAGACCTTCATGAGGACAGGGACTGTGTCTGTTTTTCTTGTCATTGTATCCTAGGTCCTAGAATGGTGTCCGGCACGTCATGATTATGTGAATGATGAATGAGTGAATGAATGAACGAATGAATGGGCTTCAATCCTCTGTGCGCCAGTATCTGGTGAGCCTCATTGGACAAGTCCCTTCTGATTTTTCATCTGCAAAACGGGGATAGCGGGACTTCCCTGGTGGTCCAGTGGTTAAGACTTCGCCTTCCAATGCAGGGGGGGCAGGTTCGATCCCTGATCGGGGAGCTAAGATCCCACGTGCCTCGGGGCCAAAAAACCAAAACTGAAAACAGAAGCAATATTGTAACAAATTCAATAAAGACTTTAAAAATATGGGGAGAGCAATCAGACCTGCCTGCAGCACACATCTGTGGGGAGAGAGGAAGCGAAATATGGTATCTGCTGAGCGGGCCGGACCTCAGTTCCCTGCAGGGCAGGGAGGCCAAGAGTGCTGAGCGGTGGTTCTGGAAGAGCTGCAGGGAGTGAGAGGTGTGGAGCCGGCTTCAGACATGAGGGCCTGGGGAAGGAGCAGGCTGGGGAAGGGAGGCCACAGGCCAGGCGGGAGGATGGGTATGAGGTGCGTCCCCTCTGGCTTTGCTCTGGGAGGTGAGGGGGAGCTTCAGTCGGTCAGGAAACTGCCACGTGCCAAGAAGGAGGTGTTCCTCAATCCCACCCTGGAGGCTGACTGTTATCCCCAGTGGTGGGATTGGGCTGGACTTAGCAGGAGACCAGTTATGAAGTGACTGGTCAGAGGTCCTGTTTCAGACGAGGAGGGTCACTCATGCTCGATGCTGCCCAGGTGCCCCGCCTCCTCCAAGCCCGCTGAAGCCCCACTTTGATCCATGAGGACTCCTCTGACCACTCTACTTTCTGCTGCGATCTGCTGCCTGCCCCCCAGCCCTCCCCTTGCCCTTTTCCTTACCTGCTTCATAGCGCGCGTCACTGTCTGGCATCTCAGTCATGTACGAGTGTACTGGATTAGCGGTTCGTCTCCAGTAGCTAGAATGTAAGCTTCATGAAGACAGGGATCTCGGTCCGTTTTGTTCACTGTGCTAAGCACCTAAATAACTTGGCCCAGAGTAGGTTCTCGATGAATATTTGTTGAATGAAAGAACGAGGATGGGATTTTTCATAAGCTTATGGTGTTGAGGCCTTTGCTTTAACATAATGTTAACGCTGGAAAGAACTTGAGAGACTATACATGTTACCCACAGAGAAGTTAAGGCCAGAGAAAGGAAATGGCCAAGGTCACACGGAAAGTTACCGATTGAAACCAGGTTGGTCTCTTGATTCCCATTTATGGGCTCATTCAATGCACCAGACCTGAGGCCCTGAGATAAGAGAACAGAGGGTCCTGCAGTCACTGCCATTCTCCCAGGACCCTTGGATGCCCTGAGAGCCAGGGGCAAGAAGATGGAGAGGGAGCAGAAGGGAACAGGCCATGCAGTGAGCAAAAGTTTATGGCGTGAGTAATCCTAGAGAGGTGGTGGTTCAGAAACCATTTCCGTTATTGATATCTTCCTATTTCTGATTGAGGGCCTGGGTGTCCAACATCTCACAGGCATCTTGAACTCAAGCTGAATTCCTAACCTCTCCCTGAGCCTTTCCTCCCTCAGTCTTCCACATTCCAGAGCACAGCACCCCCATTCACCCAGCCACCGGGGCTAAGTATGGGGAGTCACCCTTCCTTCCTTCCTCTCTCTCAAGCCCCACATCCAACCTGTCAGCAGATCCTGCCAGTTCTTCCCCCCACGACATATCTTCCCATCTCTACTGCCTCCATCCTGGTCCAGGGCCCCATCTTTCCCCTGGACCATCACTGTATTCTCCTGTCTGGCCTGCCTGCTTCCACGCTTGCTTTCTTATTTTTAGCAAAGCAATGACCTGACCTTTTAAAATTATAAATCAGACCATCTCATTTTCCTGCTTAAAATTCTTCATTCACTTAGATGCTTCCCATTCACTTAGAAAATCCAGAGTCCTGAAGGTGACCCAGAATAATGTACCACGTGACCTAACCCTTGCCTCTCCCTCCACACCAGCCCTCTTTCAGCCTGTGTGTCCCACCCAAGGACCCTTCCCACCCACGTTTCCTTCTTCCTAGATGCTTCCGTACCCACTGCCCACTCTCAGTTCACAGAGGCCTGCCCACACCCCCTTTCTAAGGCAGTACCCCATTGACCTCAGGTACAGACTCTGCATTTTCTTCCTAGCACTATTAAAATTGCAGTTATGTATTTATTCAGTGTTTTTGCATTACTTTGTTACCGTTTCTGCTTCTGGATTTAAAAATCCTTGTCTTGGTTGGTTGTTTTATGTTTGGTTGGTTGGTTTTTGGTTTTTAATTTTTGGTTTTTAACCACAGTATATACACTGCGCCTTCTAGAGAACTTGAACATACTAGATGATCAATAAAACGTATTGAGTGAACAGATGATAAATACAACCATAGATAGGCCCTGGTTTTTATTGCCAACAGAATACAAGTTTAAATTCCATAATTTGACATTCAGAGCCTTCGCTAATCTGACGCCAGCCTAGCATTGCAGCCCCACCTTCCCCTCTACACTTTAGCTCCCTTGGTCCACGGGCCCTTTTCTGTCTTATTTCTGGCCCAGGATCACGGGCCCCAGGCCCACTCCCCGCTTCTACTGATGCTAATCTCTCTCTTCCTCCCTCTTTCAGATTTGTCTTTGTCTGTCAAATCTTGACTGTATACCCACTTCCATGAAGCCTTTCAAAATTCCTCCATTTGAAATTAAATCTCCAACATGTCCACAGAATTTAGTGTCTGAATTTATGGTCACGCTCAAGAGAAGAGAAAGCATGCATGGTGTTAAAAGACACTCAGGTTGCCCTTCCCCCTGAGAGTGAAGACTGCCGCCACGTCCTGCCTGCCGTACACAGTGGGGTGTTACTCCAGGACCTTGCTTCAGACAGGTCTGGACTCAAAGAGGGCTAAAAATCCTCAACAGGAACTCTCCGGTAATTAAGCAGCACCCAGCAACAAATGAGCACAGGTCCCTGGCACGCCCTCAAACTTGCTTTTCACTAAGTACCATGATTTCTCCAAATACCTACCATATGAACTCAGAATAATAAAACTCCAGAAGAGAGTAACCTCAGAGCCCTGCTCCACCCCTGCTGTGAGACCTGGGAGGGCCAGACAGAATTTCGAGGTTAGGACCCTCACTTCACCCTCAGCCGTGTGGCTGACAGGGTCTTGGTGCTCCAACCAGGTGTCAGGTCTGTGCCTCTGAGGTGGGAGAGCCAAGTTCAGGACATTGGTCCACCAGAGACCTCCTGGCTCCACGTAATATCGAATGGCTCTCCCACAGATCTCCATCTCAGAGCAAAGACCCAGCTCCACTCATCGACCAGCAAGCTACAGTGCTGGACACCCTATGCCAAACAACTAGCAACACAGGAACACAACCACACCCATTAACAGAGAGGCTTCCTAAAATTATAATAAGGTCACAGACACCCCAAAACATACCACCGGATGCTGCCCTGCCCACCAGAAAGACAAGATCCAGCCTCATCCACCAGAACACAGACACCAGTCCCCTCCACCAGGAAGCCTACACAACCCACTGAACCAGCCTTAGCCACTGGGGGCAAACACCAAAAACAATGGGAACTATGAACCTGCAGCCTGAGAAAAGGAGACCCCAAACACAGTAAGTTAAGTAAAATGAGAAGACAAAGAAATATGCAGCAGCAAAGTAAAAACCCACCAGACCAAACAAATGAGATGAAATAGGCAGTGTACCTGAAAAAGAATTCAGAGTAATGATAGTAAAGATGATCCAAGATCTTGGAAATAGAATGGAGAAAATACAAGAAACATTTAAAAAGAACCTAGAAGAACTAAAGAGCAAACAAACAATGATGAACAACACAATAAATGAAATTAAAAATTCTCTAGAAGGAATCATGGCAGAATAACTGAGGCAGAGAAATTGATAAGTGACCTGGAAGATAAGATAATGGAAATAACTACTGCAGAGCAAAATAAAGAAAAAAGAATGAAAAGAATTGAGGACAGTCTCAGAGACCTCTGGGACAACATGAAATGCACCAACATTCGAATTATACAAGTCCCAGAAGAAGAAGAGAAAAAGAAAGGGACTGAGAAAATATTTGAAGAGATTATAGTTGAAAATTTCCCTAATATGGGAAAGGAAATAGTCAATCAAGTCCAGGAAGCACAGAGAGTCCCATACAGGATAAATCCAAGGAGAAACACTCCAAGACACATATTAATCAAACTATCAAAAAATTAAATACAAAGAAAAAATATTAAAAGCAGCAAGGGAAAAAAAAAATAACATACAAGGGAATCCCCATAAGGTTAACAGCTGATTTTTCAACAGAAACTCTGCAAGCCACAAGGGAGTGACAGGACATATTTAAAGTGATGAAAGGGAAAACCTACAAGCAAGATGACTCTACCCAGCAAGGATCACATTCAGATTCAACAGAGAAATTAAAACCTTTACAGACAAGCAAACGCTAAGAGAATTCAGCATCACCAAACCAGCTTTACAACAAATACTAAAGGAACTACTCTGGGGAGGAAACACAAGAGATGGAAAAGACCTACAATAACAAATGCAAAACAATTTAGAAAATGGTAATAGGAACATACATATTGATATTTACCTTAAATGTACATGGATTAAGTGCTCCAACCAAAAGACATAGACTGGGCTTCCCTGGTGGCACAGTGGTTGAGAGTCCGCCTGCCGATGCAGGGGATGCAGCTTCGTGCCCCAGTCTGGGAGGATCCCACATGCTGTGGAGCAACTAAGCCCATGAGCCATGGCTGCTGAGCTTACATGTCCGGAGCCTGTGCTGTGCAACGGGAGAGGCCACAACAGTGAGAGGTCCGAGTACTGCAAAAAAAAAAAAAAAAAAAAAAAGATGTAGACTGGCTGAATGGATACAAAAACAAGACTGGTATATATGCTGTCTACAAAAGACCCACTTCAGACCTAGAGACATATACAGACTGAAAGTGAGGGGATGGAGTAAAATATTCCATGCAAGTGGAAATCAACAGAAAGCAGGAGTAGCAGTTCTCATAGCAGACAAGATAGACTTTAAAATAAAGACTATTACAAGAGACAAAGAAGGACACTACATAATGATCAAGGGATCAATCCAAGAAGAAGATATAACAATTGTAAATATTTATGCACCCAACATAGGAGCACCTAAATACATAAGACAAATGCTAACAGCCATAAAAGGGGAAATTGACAGTTAACAATCATAGTAGGGAACTTTAACGCCCCACTTTCAGCAATGGACAGATCATCCAAAATGAAAATAAATAAGGAAACACAGGCTTTAACTGATACATTAAACAAAATGGACTTAATATTTATAGGACATGTCATCCAAAAACAACAGAATACACTTTCTTCTCAAGTGCTCATAGAACATTCTCCAGGATAGATCATATCTTGGCTCACAAATCAAGCCTTGGTAAATTTAAGAAAATTGAAATCGTATCAAGTATCTTTTCTGATCACAACGCTATGAGACTAGATATCGATTACAGGAAAAACTCTGTAAAAAATACAAACACATGGAGACTAAACAACACAGTACTAATTAACCAAGAGATCACTGAAGAAATCAAAGAGGAAATCAAAAAATACCTAGAAATAAATGACAATGAAAACACAACAACCCAAAACCTATGGGATGCAGCAAAAGCAGTTCTAAGAGGGAAGTTTATAGCAATACAATCCTACCTCAAGAAACAAGAAACATCTCAAATAAACAACCTAACCTTACACCTAAAGCAATTAGAGAAAGAAGAACAAAAAAACCCCAAAGTTAGCAGAAGGAATGAAATCATAAAGATCATATCAGAAATAAATGAAAAAGAAGTGAAGGAAACGATAGCAAATGTCAATAAAACTAAAAGCTGGTTCTTTGAGAAGGTAAGCGAAATTGATAAACCATTAGCCAGATTCATCAAGAAAAGAAGGAAGAAGACTCAAATTAATAGAATTAGAAATGAAAAAGGAGAAGTGACAACTGACACTGCAGAAATACAAAGGATCATGAGAGATTACTACAAGCAACTATATGCCAATAAAATGGACAACCTGCAAGAAATGGATGAATTCTTAAAAAAGCACAACCTTCTGCAACTGAACCAGGAAGAAATAGAAAATACAAACAGACCAATCACAAGCACTGAAATTGAAACTGTGATTAAAAATCTTCCAACAAACAAAAACCCAGGACCAGATGGCTTCACAGGAGAATTCTATCAAACATTTAGAGAAGAGCTAACACCTATTCTTCTCAAACTCTTCCAAAATATACCAGAGGGAGGAGCACTCCCAAACTCATTCTACGAGGCCACCATCACCCTGATACCAAAACCAGACAAAGATGCCACAAAGAAAGAAAACTAGAGACCAATACCAATGATGAACATAGGTGCAAAAATCCTAACCAAAATACTAGCAAACAGAATCCAACAGCATATTAAAAGGATCATACACAATGATCAAGTGGGGTTTATCCCAGGAATGCAAGGATTCTTCAATATAAGTAAATCAATCAGTGTGATAAGCCATATTTAAAAACTGAACTATAAAAACCATATGATCATCTCAATAGATGCAGAAAAACCTTTTGACAAAATTCAGCACCCATTTATGATAAAACCCTCCAGCAAGTAGGCATAGAGGGAACTTACCTCAACATAATAAAGGCAATATATGACAAAACCACAGCCAACATTGTTCTCAATGGTGAAAAACTGAAACCATTTCCTCTAAGATTAGGAACAAGACAAGGTTGTCCACTCGCACCACTAGTATTCAACATAGTTTTGGACGTTTAGCCACAGCAATCAGAGAAGAAAAAGAAATAAAAGGAATCCAAATTGGAAAAGAAGAATTAAAGCTGTCACTGTTTGCAGATGACATGATACTATACGTAGATAATTCTAAAGATGCTACCAAAAAACTACTAGAGCTAATCAATGAATTTGGAAAAGTAGCAGGATACAAAATTAATGCACAGAAATCTCTGGCATTCCTATACACTAATGATGAAAAATCTGAAAGAGAAATTAAGGAAACGCTCCCATTTACCATTGCAACAAAAAGAATAAAATACCCAGGAATAAACCTACCTAAGGAGACAAAAGACCTGTATGCAGAAAACTATAAGACACTGATGAAAGAAATTAAAGACAATACAAACAGATGGAGAGATATACCATTTTCTTGGATTGGAAGGATCAACATTGTGAAAATTACTATATTCCCCAAAGCAATCTACAGATTCAATGCAATCCCTATCAAACTACCAATGGCATTTTTCACAAGACTAGAAAAAAATTTTTCACAATTTCTTTGTAAACACAAAAGACCCTGAATAGCCAAAGCAATCTCGAGAAAGAAAAACGGAGCTGGAGGAATCAGGCTCCTGGACTTCAGACTATACTACAAAGCTACAGTAATCAAGACAGTATGGTACTGGCACAAAAACAGAAATATAGGTCAATGGAACAGGATAGAAAGTGCAGAGATAAACCCATGCACATATGGTCACTTTATTTTTGATAAAGGAGGCAAGAATATACAATGGAGAAAAGACAGCCTCTTCAATAAGTGGTGCGTGGAAAACTGGACAGCTGCATGTAAAAGAATGAAATTAGAACACTCCCTAACACCATACACAAAAATAAACTCAATATGGATTAAAGACCTAAATGTAAGGACAAACACTATAAAACTCTTAGAGGAAATCATAGGCAGAACATTCTATGACATAAATCACAGCAAGATCCTTTTTGACCCACCTCCTAGAAAAATGGAAATAAAAGCAAAAATAAACAAATGGAACCTAATGAAACTTCAAAGGTTTTGCACAGCAAAGGAAACCATAAACAAGACAAAAAGGCAACCCTCAGAATGGGAGAAAATATTTGCAAATGAAGCAACTGACAAAGGATTAATCTCCAAAATTTATAAGCAGCTCATGCAGCTCAATATCAAAAAAGCAAACAACCCAATCCATAAATGGGCAAAAGACCTAAATAGACATTTCTCCAAAGAAGATATACAGATTGCCAACCAATACATGAAAGGATGCTCAACATCACTAATCATTAGAGAAATGCAAATCAAAATTACAATGAGGTATCACCACACACGGGTCAGAATGGCCATCATCAAAAAATCTAAAAACAATAAATACGGGAGAGGGTGTGGAGAAAAGGGAACCCTCTTGCACTTTTGGTGGGAATGTAAATTGATACAACCACTATGCAGAACAGTATGGATGTTCCTTAAAAAACGAAAAATAGAGCTACCATAAGACCCAGCAATTCCACCACTGGGTGTATACCCTGAGAAAACGATAATTTCAAAAAGTCATGTACCACAATATTCATTGCAGCACTATTTACAATAGCCAGGACATGAAGCAACCTAAGTGTCCATCGACGGATGAATGGATAAAGAAGATGTGGCACATATATACAGTGGAATATTACTCAGCCATAAAAAGAAATGAAATTGAGTTGTTTTTAGTGAGGTGGATGGACCTAGAGCCTGTCATACAGAGTGAAGTAAGTGAGAAAGAGAAAAACATGTACTGTATGCTAACATATATATGGAATCTAAAAAAAAAAAAAAAAGAAATTGCTTCTGAAGAACCTAGGAGCAGGACAGAAATAAAGACACGGATGTAGAGAATGGACTTGAGGACATGTGGAGGGGGAAGGGTAAGCTGGGACAAAGTGAGAGAGTGGCATGGACATATATACACTACCAAATGTAAAATAGATAGCTAGTGAGAAACAGCCACATAGCACAGGGAGATCAGCTCGGTGCTTTGTGTCCACCTAGAGGTGGGATAGGGAGGGTGGGAGGGAGATGCAAGAGGGAGGAGATATGGGGATATATGTGTATGTATAGCTGATTCACTTTTTTATAAAGCAGAAACTAACACACCATTGTAAAGCAATTATACTCCAATAAAGATGTCAAAATAAATAAATAAAAGACACAGGTTCATATGCCACCTCTATCACTTTCGAGGCACAAGGCTCTGGGTCAATTATGCAAACTCTGCTTTTTTCAGTTTCCTGTTAAATATGTGTCGAATTGTGCTTTGACCTTGCAGGGTTGTGGTGGGGGTTATCGACAGTAAATAAGTACACTGTACGGTGCACAGGGTATGCTGGGAAATAAAATGCTAGTTGCTTTTGTAAAGGTGAGAATGCAACAGCCTGTTTGCTAGTATAGTTAGTTGGGACGTTAGTTTCCTCTTCTAGACTGTATGCTGGGAAATAAAATGCTAATTGCTTTTGTAAAGGTGAGAATGCAACAGCCTGTTTGCTAGTATAGTTAGTTGGGACGTTAGTTTCCTCTTCTAGACTGTAAACAGAATTTGTCTAATTCTTCTTTAAGCTCAATCTCTGCCCTTCTTCATGCCAGTACACACATGGGAGCAGCCCCCAGAATGTTAGAATGAATGAACAAATGAACGAATGAATGAGAATATCCCAGTCCTCATTGCCTGTTAAAGCATCCCACCAAGTGCTGGAGCTATTGACGCCCACCCTTTACTTTAAAACAGCTCTGGGCAGAAGTCACCAAGTGAGTCTGAGTTTCAGACAACCCCAGACAAACCCTCCTGTTTCTCTGATTCAAGGGTCCTGATCCCACCTGCTGCCTGTTCCTGCCCTCTGTGAGAAGCCCATCGGGAGCTACAGAAGAATCTGAGGAGGATGACAGTTTGAATTCACAGGCCGTTCTGAGGTTTTTGTTGGCAATGAAGAGTTGGGAGTTTTCACCCCAATTTTTTTCTCTCTTATTTCTGCAGTATATTGGAAAAGGTTCCAGCCAAGAGAGCTATTGCTTTCTCCTTGCCTAGATCTTAAATCTTTGTTCAAAGACAACTTGTTTTCATTGAAAATGTTCAGTCAGTCTCTTCACTCCTGTCACCCACGTCCCATTTCTTGACTCCAGCAGGGCCAGTGTAGTAAATGATCTGGAGTGAGGCTCTCAGGGCTTAGGAAATATGTAAAGAGGGTTGTCCCTGACAAGTCCCACCTTTAAAACGCTGTCTTTTAAACAGAGCTTGCTAAAATGATCAGCACCTCGCTGAGGGACATTTTACTGCAACAGCCCAACTCCTCCACCTTGTAGAGCCCAGGAGTATCGAGTACCAAGGAGATCTCCTAGGCTTGCTTCCAGTCTGGGCGAGCCTGGCGTTCACTGCAGATCAGGAGGAAGGGTTCAGGCTTCCCTCTGGCCCCATTCATGCACTTACTTAGTCAGCGCCCACGTGTTAGTGACATACCTCACCACCATAATCCTGTGAGGCAGCCATTGTTATTCACATTTTACAGGTGAGGAAATGAGGGCTCAGGGAGATGGGAAAGGCTCTGCAAGGCCACGCTGTGTCTCAGTTCTCCTCTGCTGCGTAACAAATCTCCCCCAAACTTAGTGTTTAAAACCACAGCTATTCTCTCTTGTGTTCTGTGGGTCAGAAATTTGGGAAGGGCTCCCCTGAGTGCTCTTAGCTTGGCATCTTTGACGCAGTGACAGTGAGACAGTGGCTGGAGCTGGAGCTGGAGCAGTAGTGTGCTGGAGGAGCTGCTGCGGGCTGGCCAGGAATCTCTCTCTAAAGTAATCTCTCCACAAAGGCTCAGGGCCTCTCCCTGCAGCCCCTCCATGGGCTAGTTTGGGCTTCCTCACAGCATGCTGGCCTCAGGGCAGTCAGACAGCATGCCTGGAAGTTCAGGGCCCCAGCTGGAACATTCGAGCAGGAAAGGTACAAGTTATATCTGCCTTTCTGGCCTCTCCTCAGAAGTCCCACACTGTCACTTCTGCCATTCCTCTGGTGGCAAGTGAGTCACAAAGCCCACTCAGCTTCAGAGAGAGGGGATACAGATGCCACCTCTCAGTGGAGGGAGTGTCAAGGTCACATCATAGAATAACAGGTGAGATGGGAGACATTGTTGCAGACATCTTTGGAAAGTACAATCTGCCCCACACAGCACGTGGCCGAGCCAGGATTTGGATTCAGATTAGGTACATTTGATTCCAAAACTTCTACTACAATCTTTCAGCCCCGTCCACAGGAAGCTCTCCCTTCCTCTGCGCCCCTGTTGCTCTTACTGTTTTGTTTGTTTGTTTGTTTGTTTATTTTTGGCTGTGCTGGGTCTTCGTTGCTGCGTGCAGGCTTTCTCTAGTTGTGGTGAGTGGAGGCTCCTCTTCATTGTGGCACATGGGCTTCTCATTGCAGTGGCTTCTCTTGTTGCAGAGCACAGGCTCTAGGTGCACGGGATCAGTAGTTGTGGCACGTGGGCTTCAGTAGTTGTGGCTCACAGACTCTAGAGCACAGGCTCAGTAGTTGTAGCGCACGGGCTTAGCTGCTCCACAGCATGTGGGATCTTCCTGGACCAGGGCTCGAACCCGTGTCTCCTGCATTGGCAGGTGGACTCTTAACCACTGTGCCACCAGGGAAGCCCTGCAGCTCTTACTGTTGACACACGCAATGGTGATTTGGTCACCCCAAGCCAGCTAGAGCCTGGCTAGGTTGAAGCAGCCAGCCACTTCTGCAGGCCCTGGTGGCGAGACTGCCTCCAGGGTCTGCTGGTCTGAGAGCCCATGCCTGACACCAGCTTGTGAACTTTTTAAAGGAGGGGACAGAGAAGGTCGGTCACAACCAGAAGAAGAAAGCAGGTGGCAGCCCCAGAGCACAGCAAGCCTGCGGCACGTCTCACTGTCTTAAACAACTCGTCTGGCGTTTCTCCTTCTCCCACCAGGCACTGGCCTGGGATGACTCAGCCCTTGACAGAAAAGGTGCTTTCAAGTTGGGAAACAGCCCAGAGTGGTGGAAAGCTCACGGTTCTGGAGTCAGACACTCCCAAATTGGAGTCTTGACTCTACCATTTCCAGTTATATAGCTTTGGACAAGTTTCTTAACCTCCCAGAGCAAAGGGGAGATAAAAATGCCTTCCTCCCTGGGTTTTTTAAAATGCATATGTAAGCAAAGCGCCCGTGTGATGCCAGGCATTACATAAATGCTGGTGTTCATGTCCTGGGCCACATCCAACGCCAGCTTGGAGACGTCTTGAAGAGAGTGGTGAGAACTCACTCAACTGTCCACAGATGCTAGCCCACCTCCATGAGCCTGGGTAGAATGGTGGCTGAGTGGTACCCAGTGAAGGGGCAACTAAACTGAGGTGTCTGGAAGCTGAGAAGGAGTCTGCCCTGTAAGGCCTGTGGGCAGAGGGGAGAGTGGTCTGGGAAGATGGAATGGAATGGACAAAGGTCTGGAGGTAGAAGAAGTTCAGTATCACTGGAGCGTGAAGGTCGAGGGGTGGAAGGTGGGAGGCAACAAACACAAAGCTGAGACCTAACTACAGAGGACCCGGTAGATCAAGTTCCAAAATTTGAACCTTACAGGCAACTGGGAGCCACTGAAGGGTTTTGCTCAGCTGGGTAGCGTGGTCAGATCTGCGTTTTAGAATAACTACCCTCCCACCCCACCCCCACCAGCAAAGTTATAGAAGATGGAGTAGAGACAGGCACTCTTATGGCAGGAAGGCCATGAGGACAGGATGACAGCAATTCAAGGAAAAGATGGTGCTGGCCTTTTCTAGGGGAACAGCAGGGACCTGGAGAAAAGTGGAGAAACCGAAGAGATAGGAGGTCCCTTGGGTAAGAGTTGGTGATGGCTTGGACGTTCAGAGCTGAGAGATATGAGATAAAAGATAAGTGCTTTGAATGAAGTCAGTTCAGAAGCCACGGAAGTAGGGGGCAAGGGCACCAATCATAGACCTGGGAGAGGAGTACTGTGGGAGGCTTTACTAAAGAGACATCACCTAACTGGAGAATTGATAGTTAAAAATTAGCCAAAGGGAAGGGGAAGGCGCTTCAGGGAGAGGAGACAGCTCACGTGAAGCCCCAGAGTTATAGATAATAATAGGTAATACATAGAGCATGTGCTCCATGTTGTTGAATAGATCATTGCTGTGCTAATTTATACTAAAATGTTAATGGTCAATATGGAATTGACCCTTTTCCCCTCCCCAGGGAGTTTGTACTTTAACAGGTCACGAACGCTTACCCTAAGGATTCGTAATTGGTAGATTTCAAGGTGGAACGGGGATACTGTTTAGGGTGAGAGGGTTTTATCATTGTCCCCAAGGTTACCAAAGTAGGTGACTAATCCCCGGGGTCAAGTAGGCCCTGGTCTATATGCAACAAAGGGTCTCTTGCCCTCGAGTCTTGCTTATCTGCCTCCACCCCAAGCCAGCTGAAGGCAGACCATGGAAGCCCAGTGATTCCCAAAGGGGTGCAGTAGGTTCTGAAAGCTCTGAACACAGGCTTCGGGGTAAGACTACCTAGACCCATATCCTGGCTCCTCTCCTTCCCAGTTCTGTGACCTTGGGCAAATTATTGGACTTCTCCACATCTCAGTTTCCTCATCTGGAAAATGAGGAAAATAATAGTATCTATCAATAATATTTAAGGTTTCGTGAAAATCAAAAAAGACAGTCCATACAACACTTAGAAGAGTGAGTGGTGATACTGTTTTGTGACTGTTCTCACTTTTCTTACTAGTCCAGAGTTGCTCCTTAACACCCACCCTTGCAGATATGAAGCTGGGGCGGAACGTGGCGAGAACGTTCTTGGATTATTACCGGCTGAACCCCATGGTGGAGAAAGTGACGATCCCCATGCCAAGGCTGCGGTAAGTGCTGAGCAGAGCAGCAGGGCCTTGCGTCCTGCTTAACTGGCTTCTTGTTGGGGGCAGCTTCACTTAGCCTCTCCCTGTCCCTCGGTTTCCCATCTGTGTCACGGGGAAGATGATTGGCCCTGCCACAGAGAGTGTACGGAGCAGAAGGGCTTAACAGCACATTTCCTGAGTTGAAGTATAATTATGGGGTCAGACAGTGAGGGGTTGGTCACATTTCTGGGTCTAACATGGGAACCGACAGGGATGGAAGTTGCTGGGAGGCTGAGTCCAGCCACTGTTCCAAGCTAGTCTGGGTGTTTCCATATGCTACTTCATCTGATAGCTCCTATGTCATCTAGGCTCATAAGGTCTCTGATCCTTCAATTTCCTCATCTGTAAAGTGGGGACAGTGGTGCTCACTTAGAAGATTATTAAGAGATGTGTGTTAGAGCACCCTGCACGGTGCCAGGCATGTATGTACCCCGAGCACATGAGAGTCCCCTTCTATCAAGATGCAAAGCCTCAGGGCTGAGAAGACACATCCCTTAGAAGTTTCCCCTCAGGTCCTCTGCTGGGGCCAAGTTCTTGAGCTGGTGAAGAAAGAAGGTTAGGAGATGAGTGTCCTTCCTGAGGGCTGGACCAGAGCCCAGAGTGCTGGGTGTTCCCATGACTGCTGGCGGTGAGCCCAGTGAGCATTTGGGCAGTGACACCCAGTGGCATCTGGAATGTGCTGGCCCCGTCCTACCTCTTGACCTCATCTCCTACTCTCCTAGTGGTCCAGCTTCCTTGAAGGACATGACGACATCCAACTTACTGCTCCTGCCAAACCAGTCTTCCCACTGACCTTGCCCATGACCTTGCCCAAACGCTTTGCTGTCTCAGGGCTTTTGCCCTGATGTACCTTCCTCCCTACCTGTTATTAACAAAACACAGTGTTAATCACTACTATTTATTGAGCAAAGTACTTTTTGTATATGGTCTTATTCAGTCCTCCTAGACAATTTATTCCTCATATTACAAATGAGGAAAAGGAAGCTCAGAAAGGTGACGAGAATTGCCTGAGGTCAAAGATACTTTGACAGAGGCAGAATTTGATCCTAGGCGTTTATGATTCTAAAGCTGGACTGAAGTCCAGCTAAGCTCCACCTCAGTGTGGGTTCAAATTCTGTCTCAAGTTCATGCTAGCTTGTGAGATATTAGGCAAGCTTCCTGGCCTCGTGAAACCTTTCTCCTCCTACCTAAAGTGGGCGTAATAAGGACGGTTTTAAAAATTAGATACAAGCGTGCTGTAGTGCCTGGCCGCCAGTAGGTGTTCAATAAATGTTTCCATCTCCTCTGGCTTCTGGGGTGCAGTCCCAGATTTCCAGACAGCTCGTCACAGCCTGGGGCAAGTCCCTGGTCTTCTCTGGTTGGGCTGGATGATCTCTCAGGACCCACGTCCCATCAGGCTGGGAGTCCCACCTCTTGAGTCCCAGCTCCACAAGGAATCTGCAACACAATGTACTCTGACTCATACTTTGTCTCAGGTTGTTCCCCCCGATCCTGGTGGATTAGTCTTCAGAAGGAGCATCTGTGTTTCTTCTCTGTCCTCCCACAGTGCCTAGGCTGTCCTGAGCATGCGTGCATGTATACATCCCTTCATTCACTCATTTAGGGAAAACAACACTTTGTGCCAAGTGTCTGGGCAGAGGGGGTGCTTGAACGAGTAAATGATTAAGGCGTGACCCCGACGTTAAAGAGCTCACCTCTAGAGAATGGTGCTCAATTCATCCTTAGAAGTCATTGGTTATGTTCTTAAAAATGTAAAGCTCTGTAAAACTCAAAAGAATTGTTAGAATCTCATTTACAAGTTAATTTGGGGATTGTCTCTTTCAGGTCCTCTGTCAGCCTGAATAAAATTATCCCGATCCTTTCCCACTTTGTTCTTGAATGTTGCATTGTCAGTAAAATGGTGCTGACACCCAGGGAGAGTAGCCATCATCATGATGCAGATGAAGTGTTGAGGCCCAGGGAGCAGACAGGATTGGTCACAGCCATGGCTGGAGCCAGGCCCCACCATCCCCAGCCTGGTGTTCTCAGCATCAGTTAGTGAAGAGTTCTTTGAGATGGGGGAGGCAGGACCCTGAAACTGGGTCTAAAGCATTCAGGGGAGTTCAGGGCCCTGCTCATGGGACCTCATTTCCCTGAGCTTTGCAGCCCTCGTTAGAGAAGAGCTGGAGAGCTCATTCCTCAAAGTTCATAGCCTTGAGGACTTGTGGTAAATGCGCCCACCCTTCGCCTAAGAAAAACAAAATAAAAACTCTCTCCATCCCCACATCTCTACCTCATCAAACTATGAATATGTCTTAGCTCTCAACTGGTCAGCAGTTCTTGAAAAAATGAATCTCAGGAGGATACAAGGCTCTGATGTGGGACTTGAATACTTCCCAATTTTTGTATTATTTTCCACCCAAGCATCAAATAACATACATGAAAGAGCAGTTCTGGTTTTAAAGGAAAATTATATGTTTTGACTCAAAATTAATCTTTGTTTTCTCTCATGTCTACGGACAATTATACTGTGTCAGTTTCCACCCACGTGCTGGTAGGAGCCTGTCAGCATCCCTGGGTGCTGTGCCGCCCTTCGGGGAAGGTCCCTGGGGAGGCCAGGATGTGGGCCTGAGAGTGCAGGCTCAGGGACATGGCGTTGATGACCAGAGCTGAGACCCCGCGCTTATCTCGACCACAGTGACACAAAATGCCCCAGCGAGGTGCATACAAATTAGACAGGGGAAATGAGCAGGCCAGGTAAGCCTCTGTGCGGAGACAGAGCATGAGCACGGAGGGTGGGCCTCTAAGTGTAAGGTGGCCTCAGGCTCAGTGCCGGTGGGCTGCCTCCACGCTGGGGTTTGGGTATGTGTGTGCGGGGCATGGGGGTGGGAATCATCAGCTCTGCATCACACTGGAGCCCACCACGTGGCAGGCCCTGCAGTGAATGCTGGGGGAACATAGATAACCTTTGCCCATCAGGAGCTCAGATTCACAGAGGAGAAAGCATGTACACATGCAAAGATAGCAAACAATACTGAGCAATGTGTAAATGTGCTCAGTTACCTCTCAGATTGTGCCCTCTTTCAAAACACCGTCCATGGCTTCCCATTTCAGTTCATCTTCTGGCTGTTCAAGGCCCTGGCCTACATTTAAAACTTCATATGCAGCCTCCTAGCACACACCTTTCCCTTGTGAGCACCTTCTCCACCCCACCGGCTTTCCCAGTCAGCAAGTCATACCTCCATGTTCATCCTTTTCCTTCTTTCTGGAATGTTCTCCCTTACTGTCTGTAGATGACAAATGCCAACGTATCTTTCAAAGCCCAGTCCAGACATCATACCTCTGTGTTTTTGTCCTTGCTCTCCACCTGAGGTAGAGCTCCTTCCTCTCTGCTGGATCCCGAACTGATTTTGCACACACGTGTGCATGGTACGTCCCATAGCGTATTGTCACAGCATCTTTGCATGCTGTGACATCTTTGCATGTCTGGCTCCTCCACTAGATGGGCTGCTCCTTGAGGAATTATTTTATCACTCCTGTATCCTTAGTGCCAGGTGCAGGGCCTAGCTGGGAATAGGTCCTAAATAAGCCCTAAATGTATGAATTATAAAATGGTAGAACTGAAGAAGCCCCTAAGAATCGTCTACTTCAACCCCTTCGTGTTATCGTGAAAAGTGAGACCCAATCAGAAATTACTCTCCCACACCATCTGGTAAACATTCGGCAGCCAGCAGGAGTATCCCAGGAAGGCTTCATGGACGAAGTGGGGCTTGAACTTGGTTTCAAAGGACATGTAGAATTCCAATGGATGAAACAGAAGGAGGAGAGAGGGCATTCCAGGTTGAGGGAAAGGTTGTAAAAGGCAGGGAGCTGAACCTGAAAAGACACATTCTAAGGCAATGACAGGCCAGGATGTTTAGGGCAATAGAGGTGATAAAGATGGGACTAAAAATTCATTCAATTCATCAAACAACCTTCAAGCATCTACTCCATACCACTCAGGAATTGTAGAGAAAAATCAAATGCATCCAACCCACAGTCCCGTGAGAAAAATAGCTGGGCAAAGAACTCCCTAGAAAGTGGTGTACTAAGAGATTAGGCACAAAGTGCTGCAGAAGCCTCTGGAAGAGAGAGGCTTACTTTCTGGGGAGTCAGCTTCCCAAAGGAGGTGAGTCTGGAGGGCACGATAGGAAAAGGAGCATCTCTGTGGGGCCCAGGTGTGAGATGCTTGCCTACCAGTGCCTCTCTCTGTGCCCCCATCTTGAGCTGCAGGTGCTCTTTGGCTCTGTAATGGCCCCAGAGTCATTCTGCACGTTCACACTCCTCCCCAGCCACTGCACACCCTCTCCTCACGCACACCATCTGCCTGGGGCTGCCCTACCTGTGATCATACCTGGGCTTCACCCGCAAAGAAACAAACCCATCTTATTTCCCATGCTTCCTTTGGGTGTGAAGACCCGCACTCTCAGTGACATATGAATGACACCTTGTAATCGGCAAAACTCTTCCCCAACCCCATTTACCAGAGCCTATGATGCAGGAAGGACATGGGCTCTACTATTTTAGAAATGAAGAAACAGAGGCTAGAGGACAAAGGGACTTCTTCAAGATCACGTCGCCTGTAAACAACATTCCAGCATATGTTCCAGGCTGTTGATGGGTACTAAGATCTAGGTGTACCTCACCCATGCTAGATGGCCTTCCTATGTTAGCAAGGTCCCTCATGAGTGTGGCATTTTAGACAGTGAGGCTTCCTGGTAGAGGAGCTACATTAGGGCAAGGTGTCCCTTTTGTGTGCTGCCACCTGTTCTGTCTTTACCTTATTCATGACTCATCGGCAATGAAGGAAAATGATACTCCAGGGTCAGAGCATCATGGGTTATAAGAAGTCACATCTCGAATCCTAAATCAAACAGCCCAAGAGATTCCCATATTTGTGGCATTACCATTTTCTTCCATGCATTATAGTTCTTTATTATTTTGTGTAATTATTTTGTATAACTGTCTCCTCTACTAAAGTGTAAGCAGCCTGAGGACAGCATCAACGTCTGACTCAACTTTGTCATCTCCAGAGTACAGTGGACCATACCTAGCACCTAGCACCTAGCACCATGCCTTTGTAAGTTATAGTAGGCAAAGGAAGATGCTAGGTGAGTTTATTCATATTATCTCATTTAACCTCACACCACCCTCCAAGATTGGAATATTTTATCCTCGTTTTGTAAATGAAACTCAGAGAAGTTAAACAACTTGCTCAAGGTCATCCCTCTCATATATGGCTGACCAGGGAATTCAGTTCAGTTCTTTCTGGATTGGCTAATCTTTCCGCTGCAAATAAATCTTAACCCAATGCTTGAATGAATGGCACATCAGTTTGTCACTCAACAACATAACACACAAACAAGGCCCCGTATGAGGAAAAATGCAAACTGGATAAACTGGGTCCCTGCCTATCAGAAGCTCATAGCCTAGTGTGTGAGCAGAACAGACAGTGAATAATTGCTGAAGAGTAGTGTTAAAGGTATTGCATTGGGTGCTGGGTGCTGGGATACAGAGATGAACTAGACACATCTCTGCCTTCAGAGAGCCCCCAAGATTGTAGGGGAAACAGACCCACCATGAAATGCCATAATTAGGCTATACTGAGAAATATAAAGGGAACTCTGGAGCCCATGATGGTTATGAAGGGAATGAGCTCCCTGGATCTGCCAAGCTGCAATTCATCTATGGGTTCATGCCCATCCCGTTGTGAAATGGATAGAATGAGTTAGAATCAAGTTGGAGGTGTGGAAGACTTGTAACTATAGGACAGTTAGGTTTTCTCCAGAACCAGAATGATACAACGTATCCATCCATTCATCTAACAGTCATTCCATTGAGTCATGCTGCCTGCTTTGAACCAGGCCCTGGGCTGGGTTCCTGGGATGCAGAGAAGAGGAAGTCAAGGCCACTGCTCCTAGGAGGTCACAGTCCAGTGGGGGGAGATAGACATGCACACAAGTGATTGCAGTACAGCGTGTATATGTGCTGTCTTTCTTCTCTCTTTCTGTTATCTCCCCCTTTACAGGAAAGAACGCCCCCCCTACAAGCACCCACTCCTGCGGGGCCCAGCCAGCAGCCACCCCAACAGCAAAGGGGGCAAGAAGAGCTCAGTGAACCACAAAGACCCTTCAAACTCTTTTTAAGGACGTGGAGTCCGGGGAGGTCTTGTGGTGGCAGGAGCATGCATTTTCTGCTGGGGCATGAAATTAATCACCCTTCTCTAGTTTCCAAGATAATGGCTGTGAGATAATGTATAAGCTAGTGAAAGGGAAGGGAAAACATGAGAAATTTCATCATCGATTTTCCCTTTTACCAGTGGAAAATCAATTGTGAGCCTTCACCTTCAGGCTTAAGAACAAAATAGGAGATTCAAACCAGATGAGTACAGATGCTATTTTCCACAACATAGAGACCCTCACAGGAAGAGAAAACCCACACGTCCCTTCTCAGGTCACTGCTTTCCAGCCCCTTTACTGTTCTAAGTTGTGCCGTTACTACAGATGTTTACCTTTTAGGCTAGGCTACAGTTTTCGCTTTTAGAAGTGCGGTGTCCACATTTGCTGACCCAGAACAATAGCAACAACACGTACAACGCGAAGACAAATGCACTGTTGGGAACAATGGGACAGAATTTTTGAGATCACGATGGTCTTAGACATACGGTTAATTTATGAGCTGCATGCTCCCTGACTCCCCTAAACCCCAGCATGCAACTTCAGAAAACTGCTCTGAGAGCTATGTCCCAATGACCTGGGTCGTTTCATTGAAACTTTAGCTCCTAAAACAAAAAGTAATAGACACACATTCCAAAAGGTCTCTCATGGTTAAGATCTCTAGATCTTGGTGTCTGAGATCAAACCTGACCACTGAAGACAAGGACATGGAAAATCTGCAACAGGGGGGAGGAGGCAGACCGCCAGGGACAGGAGATGCAAAAGACAAAAGGATGCACTCTGAGGCAGGTGGGGATGATAAAATAAAACAACAGCAGGGGCAATTCCCAAGGTGGACCAAGCTCAAAATTGTGCATTTTTCTACGGAGTAATGTGCCTTTCATGATGAATGGGTCCAGGGGAGTCGGCTCCCTGCCTGTCTGTGAAGCAGCAGGCTGAGTCACCATGACAGCCTGCTAATTAAAATGACCTCCCGGAAATAAGGATTAGGAGATAGGGAGAGAAAGAGAGGCTCAAGGGAGGGAGGGCCTTTAGCACAAAGCTTCAGTTTAGGATTCTTTTGTTTTGGGTTGGAGATTTTCAAACTTTGTTGCAAAAATTGAGAGCAAAGCTTATGCTCCCTTTGCTTATTGCTTTTCAGAAATGAAAACAAAGAACCATATGTGAGTCGGCTACAAATGTTGTGTTGTATATACAGCTTCTCCCCTGGGTTCTTGTTGCCCAGAAGAACACAAATAAAGTGCTTTCTGCAGCTCCTCTGTTCCTCTGGGTGTTCTTGGCACCTTTCCTTCTAGGTCTCTCACTCCCTCAAGAACCAGCTGGTTGACCCAATTTGGTGTAACGCTCACTTTGCTGTCAGGGACTCTGTCATGAAGATAAGGAAGAACAGTCAAGGCTTGACTTTCCAGCAGCTCGTGCAGCAGAGTCCTGGGGAGTTTATTTGAATGCAACCGTCTCAGCACGAGCCAACAGTGTGTCAGAGCTTTCAGAAATGAGAGCATCTCTTGAGATGGCATAAATAGAGACAGATCGCATAAAATCAGAGGTGATAGTCCAGATCTACTTTTCCCTGGTCAGACTGCTTCCATAATGTGACCATATTTAGGCCCCCCCTTTTTTCTTTTCTTTTCTTTTCTTTTTTTTTTTTTGCGGTACGTGGGCCTCTCACTGTTGTGGCCTCTCCCGTTGCGGAGCACAGGCTCCGGATGCGCGCACTCCGCGGCATGTGGGATCTTCCCGGACCGGGGCACGAACCCGTGTCCCCTGCATCGGCAGGCGGACTCTCAACCACTGCGCCACCAGGGAAGCCCTAGGCCCTCCTTTATTTTTGGTGCTAAGGTGGATCATTTTATAGATTTATACTGCATATTAAATAATGACATAGTACATTTCCAATTTACATTTTACTGGGAGTGAACTGATATCCATTTTAGCAAATCTTCATTGACATAAAAAATCATTTATTTTCATCAACTTTTTATCAATAGAATATCCTCAGTTACAGACCCACTTTTTAAAAACTGTGTTGATTAATTAGATCACAGGCTTTATAAGCTCAGGCATGCTAGTGGAGCCAGGCAGCTCTGGGTTCTAATGCTGCATTCAAACCTTGGTTCTGTCTCTTAATACCTGTGTGATCTTGGGTAAGTTATTTAACCTCTCCGAATCTTAGTTTCCTGTAAGATGATGATCATTATGTCTACCTCATTACAGTAGTTATGTGGGTTTGATGAACTTAGGTGTGGGGAATGTCAGCAAATGTGCTCAATAAATGATAGCTCTTATTGGGAGTGTGGCCAGGATGGTGAGGGGTCTGCAAATCATTTCCCATTGGAAACGGATGAGAAGACTGGAGCTGTTTATCCCTGAGATGAAAAATAAGAGGGAGCAGGGGTAGGAAAGCAAGATCGCAATCTCTAAAAAGTTGAAGAAAACATCTTGGACATTCTCTTTGTCCAAAAAAGCAAACTTGTTCTATGTTGCCAAAAGTAAGAACCAAATCTAGGGAGGTAGTCTCAGTAAGACAAATTTCAGCTCAAACGTGAGGAAAACCTTCTAGGGAATAGAGTTGTCGACCATTGGATGGGCTCTGTTGAGAGACACTGAGTTCCCCAACAGTAGAGGTATGCAAGCAGAATCTGACTGAGCATCTGGAGGAACTCTAGGGGGATGCTGGATGCTCCGTGGCATCACCTCCTATTCTATAACTCTGAAGAGAAATGGCATGAGATGGGACTCACATTCCTGATGTCAGACAATGGAGTGTACAGTACAAAAAGTCACATTTAACACTAAACAAGTGACATTAAATGTCTCTGAATTACAGAATATGGACCTGCTAACATTCAGCGATCCTTATGAGGGAAAAATACATGAATATAAGGCAGACTGTAGGATGTGTTTGCAAAAGGGATGTCTGTATCTCCACACTGGTTGCCAGTGGACTTCCCTGTGGCCTCAGCCTGATCTGCAGCTCCCTAGCTTTCTTAGGCCAGGTTATATCTAATGGTCTCAGGTTAGAGGGGAAGAGTTTCAGCACTGAGATGGAGGACAGCACCAAGCCGGCAGGTGAACTGGCTAGAAGCTACCAGCCCACCCAGCCCCAGCAGGGGGCGCTGTAGCCTCTCTTCTTGTCTGCTCTCTTCCTTCTCAGGATAGAGCCGCAGTGGGTAGAACCGGCTACCAAACCAGTGTATTAAGGAGAGTGAGATGATTATGCAAAAAGGAGGGGAGGAGAGGGAAGGGACACGCTGGGCCTCTACCTGGCTCTCACACAAATCTCCATAAACAGTGCCAGTTTTGCTCTGCATGAGTCCACAGGCTCAGAGACAGCTGTGGCAGAGAAGCCACAAGCCGGAGGCCACCCAGATGCTTCGTGCTGAAGCCCACAGTAGAGGCTGGGTCACCTGCCTCTGACGATGTTTGCTTTGCTGCTGCTGCTTCTGCCGCAGCAGGAGGAGGCCTTCAGCTACTCTCCCAGTTGCCTCTGAATGGGGGAGGGGCACAGGATGAGCGTTTGTCCTTTCACTGTAATTCAATGACACGCCTGAAACTTGCCTAAGAGGCCCCCGACTCATTTTCCTAAGTAGTGAGTGCAGTGCCAAGCATGGAAATCTGGAGTGATTAACATTTGTAGAGCATCAATTCAATTCATAAATATTTTTGAACATTTACTGTGTGCCAGGCATCGTGCCAGCTGCCTTTACATCCATTGCCGCATTTGATACTCCCAACGGCTTCTTGTGATAAGTGTCATTTTCTCATTTCTCAGGTGAGACAATGAAGACCCCTAAAGGTAAAATACTTTGTTTGTATTCATGTGGCTAGTGAGATCCTGGATTCAAACCCAGCTCCCTTCCCACTACCCTATATGGGACCTTCTCTGTTAGTTTCCAAGTAAAATCAGGCCCAAACAGGAAAAAGATCAGGCCAAATCCTTTCATCATGTATTGCAGAGTTTGGCTAGTTATACTTGATCCAAATCCTAGAGGAATTTCTAGGTTTTCACCTCCTTTCTCTTGGACCCTCTCTTCATGTGTCATGGTTGCTTCTAACAGTTGCTCACTGACGTAACCCTGCTCTGACCCAGTCTGGCAGCTAGGTATATGAAAAAGCTGAATCAGAGATTGAATTTTGAAGAAATAAAGGTACAAGAGCAAACATTCAACAGTTGCTCTCCGCACTAATGGAGCTCACACAGACAAAAGAATGGCATGTCACGGTACGTTGTACCTTGCAATAAATCAATATTCTATTAAACTGTACTGATGCCATTTAAAAAAAAAAAGCAGAAAGTAAGTTTCCAGGCTGGGTGTATGTGTCAAGATTTCAGGAACTTGTTAGCACCTGCCGATGAAACCCTATCTTCTTCCCATCTCTCATTCCCACACACCTGTCTGAGTCCCTACTGGGCACTCCAACAGGGTAGGGTTTCATTTATCACTTGACATGCAAAAGCTTCTAGATCTTCCAGGATTCCTGGAAGCTCAGCAAGGTAGTTGTTACCGGGCCCATCCCGGCACCTTCTGGGTTACTGACCCCAGGAAGCTAATCTAGTTCAAGTGTTGTATCATTCCCTCCTCAGTGTGTGAGCTGAGCCCACTGTGTCCCTCAATTTTTGTTCAGATATTTTCTTTGAGTCCTGCCTCCCGAGCACTTTAAGGGCACCAAGATTAGAGGTCGTTTCCCTTATGGCTCAGCTCAGCCACTGGGGTACCAGGACAGACAGAATAGGGGAGACATTATAACATAATAGGGACAGCCTGGGCTGAAAGAGTCAGGTAAACTGAAATGTGAATCCTAGCTCTTCCATTAACTAACTAGCTGTATGGCTTTGGGCAAAGAATTTAACCTCTTTAAGCTTCAGGATCCACATCTGTAAAATGGGAATGATAATACCTACCTCCCACAGTTATTGTGAAAAGTAAATATAATGACATCTATGTACAACACAGTGCCTCTAGTTAGTAATGTATTGTGCACTGAAACATTTGTTAAGAGGGTAGATCTCATGTTAAGTGTTCTTATAACAACAACAAAACAAACAAAAGACAGAAAAAAAACAAGGAAATATTTGGAGGTGATGGATATGTCTGTTACCTTGACTATGATGATGGCAACATAGGCAGATACCTAATCTGCCTATGACCAAACTTGTCAAATTGTAAACATTAAATATATACAGGTTTTTGTATATCTATTATACCTCAATAAAGCTGTTTTCAAAATAGAATAACATCTCTAAAATACCTGGCATAGAGTAGAACTCTCTCCCCAACCTCCACCTTTAACTTGCCAGGATTGGAAACCCCTTTCCTTGAAGCCAAAGCTTTTCTCACTCCCAAATGAAGTGCAGAGAGAAGTATAAACCGTGCCCGCATGAGGACAGGAATGAGAGAAGTATCTAGCAAAATGACAGTCACACAGAGGGATCAGTGTCTTTGTAAGTTGGGGGCTCAGAACAGGTGGGAAGACAGCGCTGGACACAACGTTCTCCTAGACTGAATTGAGGCAGAACTGACAAGACTAAAAAGAGAGGGGCGTAGACGTTCTGCAAGATACCAGTTTTATTAAAATAACAACAAACAAATCTTAGTAAGATGTATAGGAGGCTCTTTCTCTGCTATTTTTGACCCTACAATGTCCCCAGGGTCATCTCTGTGAAGTTATCATACCAATACACTCTGCTAGCTGAAACTCAGGAATTCCCTGCAGCACGCTCACCTGTATTAACTCTATGTGCTCTCATCAAACTCAGGGTGCATGCTGGACAGGGCTTATTTTGTAGAAAGAAGAAACTGGTATCGGTGTAGTTAAGTCCCTTGCCCATAGTCCACAGCTCGTAAATAACTAGAACAGGACCTGGGTACACGCTTGACTCTGCCACATCCCGCTACCTCTGTGATCAACCCCAAACCTCACCACTAAGCTGACCAATTCAGGAAGTCATTCCTACGACACCTGTTTTAACTCCTTAATGCTTAAAATTCACTTGTTCCCCAAAGGCCTCAGGTTTCTTTTTGGCTGCCCCCATGTCAGCCTTAAATCCAAACCTGCTTCTCTCTCTGTCACCAGCTGTCTTGGTTAGCGTCCTCTTTTCCCGCCTCATTGCCCAGGCTGGAAACCTTGCCCTTGTCATAATTCCCGTCCCTTCCTCTCTCCACATAGCCGGCCAGTCACCAAGGCTCATTGCTTCTGCCTCTGTGATGCGTCTGCCTTCGAGCAGTATAATGGCATGACTTTGGAGTCAGATAGTCCTGAGTTTTCATGTCAACTCCACCGCTTGTTACTGTTGTCCTTTGAATCATTTAAAGCAGAGTTTACTTTCCTCATCTTTAAAATGGGGACATAATACTTATTGGCAGGATTGTTGTGCATTTTCCTTCCTCTGCCTTGTCCATGCTCTTCCTCCGCTTCACTCCCACCACCACGTCCTGCCTGGGGTGCTGGAACAGCCCCCCCTTGACCTCCCTGCCTTCCGATGCTCTCCTCTAATCTATCCTCCCTCTCTCCAAAGGAGCACCCACGATCTCTATGATACGTGACCCCGTGTGTGTGGCACCTCTTTCAAATCAATCGCCCGAGCCAGGAGCTTGGATATCACGCCACTTCTGTGTCTTTCTCGCCTCCCTGCCGGTCAGTTGCCACATCCTGCTGGCCTTGCGTGCTCAGCGTTTCTCATATCCGTCTACCGTCTCCACTCTTCTTAACTAAAGAAAATCCTTTGAGACTTAGCTCAGATATTCCAACTCCATGTCATCCTCCCCAGTCGCAGTTGTAATGAACTGCTTCCTTTTCCTGTGTCCCCTAGCACTCTGCTGATTTATCTAGGTATCAATTACTTCACTGAGATGATAGTCACCTCCTTCATTACCATGTCATTTCTGAGAGCAGAAACTAGGTTTTATTCATCTCCATACCTCTCATGGCACCCAACACAGCTCCAGACCTATCAGAGGCACTCAGTTAATGGAGCAGAACAAAAGAATGGACACATCTTAAATCCACAATTCCATCCTGAGCTTATCCTCATGGCTGGATCCTAATTACAGATCTATCTTCCCAAAGCACTGACCCCTCTGAGACATTCCACTGCTCAGACTTCATCCATAGCTCCCCTTACCTCCAGAACTAAATTCCAACTCCACATACAAGGCAGCATGCATGGTAGAGGGCTTTGGACTTGCGCTCGGAAGTCCTGGGTGGTCTTCAAGGCTCTGCTCTCAAAGGACAGATGGAGGACATAGATTCATTGGGTTGGCCAAAAAGTTTTTTTGATTTATCATAGCTCCAAAGGATTAAGCTCAGTGAATTTTGCTCAGACTATTTTTATGAAGTAGAATAATGACAATATAAGGAAAACCCAAACGAACCTTTTGGCCAACCCAATACTTCATCTCCAGTCTTTTCTTGAAGGCCAAATTCACTTTCAGAGCCCAAGGCAATTAGATCATTCTTCTCATAAGGATGAAAACAACTATCGTTGCTGCTTCTGTGGCTACAGCTACTACTTCTGCTGCTGCTACTGCTACTACCACCACCACCAGCACTGTCAGCACCACTGCTGCTACTACTGCTGCTACCACTACTACTATGGGTGCCGCTATGGCTACCACTACTATTCTACTACTATTTCTGCTGCTGCTACTGCTGCTTCCACTATCACTATTGGTGCCGATGCTGCTACTGCTACTATTATTATTAATCTGCTACTACCACTGCTACCAGTACTATTACTGCTACCGCTATTACTGTTGGTGCTGCTGTTACTACTGCTGCTACTATTACTGCTAATCTTCTACTACGACTACTACTATTACTACTGCTGCTGCTGCAGCTGCTACCCTGCCCCAGCTGAGTGCCTGCTCAGCTCCAGGCCCTGCACTCCGGGTTGCTTTGTTTTCCATGTAATCCTTATAGCAAGCCTATGAAGCAGGTGTTGCTCCCTGAGAAGGAAACAGAAGCTCAGAGAGGTTAAGGAACCTGTCCAAAGTCACACAGCTCCTAAGTAGAGGAGCCTAGTTGTCACCAGACCCCCAGGGCTTACATTCTTTCCATTTTCCCCTCTGCCTTTTTGTGTACAGTCCTAAGATTGACAGAACGATACATAGGGAATGCTGGTTATAAAAAGCCTCTGCCTCAGGGAGCTCACCGGTTCATCTTTGTTCCTGTGTACGACCTCATTTTTGCCTTATTCCCCTGAGCCTGGCTCTAGGCGTTCTCCTCTGCAGCTAGATGTCTGTCCCTGCACGTCCTCCGTGCCTGAGTCTCTGCCTTTGAAACAGCCGCTGAGAAACGATTGTCTTACAGGCAGAGCTGGCGCTACCCTTAGAGTTCTAACGACAAGAAGGAGGTTTTGCCAGGAGGTCACGATGGAGTAATGCAGAGGAGGCCTCTGTTAACCCACCTCCTGCGTTAAAAGCAGATGCTAGAGGGAGTTTCCCCACTAAATATCCTACAGACTTCCTCTTTCTCCACTCCAAACCACTTCCTGCCCCCAGGATTCAAATTGTAAAGGGAGAAGGATTTAAAAATGTAGACACTGGGATACAGGCTTCTGCTCCCAGCTCTGATACTGCCTGGCTGTATGACATTAAAAAAAACACAAAAACCCTCGCCCTGTCTGGAGTTACCCCAGAGCTTCGGCTGGTTTCCGGTTCTTACTCTTTAAAATGGGGACATAATCTTCAACCAACCTACTCTCAAGAGTATTGTGAGGATACAAAGAGAGGATAACTGGGAAAGAACCGTATTTTGACAAGTCTTTCCCAGTATTTTCTCCCCTCTTTCTGAGACCTCATAAAGGTCCCCTACCTGGTCCATGCCTTGCCTTTGACCTGGATTGTTCTGTCGTTAATTCATCCAGCAAAATTTATTGAACACCTGTATTTGCCAGCCACTTTTCATTTCTGTCTGCTGCCCTGATTGCTACCTGTCCTTCAAGACCCCTCCTCCAGGAAGTCTTCCCTGACCTCCCAGCCCTCAGTGCTAACTCATCCTCTGAGCTTCTAGAGAACTATTGTCTAAACCTTTCACGGGCCCTTAGCAATGGCTTTGGTATTTCACTTCTCCTGTTTATCAGCTCTATCTTCCCCACTGTACTTTGCCTTGTTCTTGGGGTGAGATGATTAGAGATGGCAAAACCAGTCTTACTCATTGCTCAGGTCCCGGGGCCCAGAAAAGGCCCTGCAGAGAGTAACCATTCACTGAGAATTGGCAGGTATTGCTGCTGCTGCAGCTGCTGACGATGATGATGATGATGGGCACGAAGATGAGATGCCTGCTCTAGCAGAACATTTCTGCGAGGCTGATGCCCCTCCTTCCCTCTTCCCACACCCCCTTCCCTCCAGAAGTTCATAAATAAGAACAACTCCTTAAATTTCTGGGAAAAGTGGAGCAAACCTAGCTTACAGGCCCATATAGAAAGCTGTCAAACTTTAAGGCTAAGAGCATTCATGGGAGAGAAAAAAAGAAAGGAGGGGGATGGGGAGGGGCTGGGCGACGTAGGAAAGGTGAAGTGACTGTGACGGATGTAAGTGCATGAGTGTGTGTGTGTGTGTGTGTGTGTGTGTGTGTGTGTGTATGTGTGTGTACTGGTATATTTGCATTGTGCGTGAGGCTTTTATGAGTAACCTCCTTATATCTGAGTGTGTGACACGTGGGTGTGTGTAGCTGTGAATGTATGTTTGCATAACTCAGCATTAGATTATAGATCATTGTCGATTCTAAGCACATTTTATATTGCCTCCTAGTTTGAGGTCCTGGGCTAAGTTTCTGTTTGAAATTCTATCTAATCTCTTGACATTTCATCTATATTATTGCGTCATCCCCTCTGCCCAGCCTCCCACAGACTGTACCCAGAGGATGTCAGGACCACCTCTCCTCCTTCCCAGTCCCAGGGAAGGCTGATGCGGGTTCCAGCCAGACCAGTCCCTCAGGGTAAGAAGCTCACCAGCAGCCCCTTTCCTAACCCCATCAGTGGGTGGCCTCGTGTTGATGGCTCCTTCCTGTATCTCAGCCTTCTTCGTGCTTCTGCCTGTTTTCCTCTTTCTCATTCTTCGACTGAAGGTTGAAAACACAACTGTGGCATGGTGTTGGGAAGGGAGAGACTGCTCTCCTTAATACCCCAATTCCTCTCCAAGCTGCTCCTGGAGAACTGAATGGTTCAGAGCCACGATTCCAGAACATTCTCTTCTGTTCAATTTTAGATGCACTCGCTGAGGGCCTGCTCTAAAGTAGGCTGAGTCCTGGTCAGTGTTTGGAAGTGGAGAGTGCGCCACTGTGAATATACACTTCGTTGCTCCATGGAGCCGCTCCAGGGGCCCTGAGACTTTGACTTTGCTGAAACGCAGACACACAGGATGGGGACTTTCAAATGTTAAGCCTTATTCATTGTGCATAGCTAAATTCATTCTTTAGCACATTTAGCATCCATTCACTCCTTTTGTTCACTCATTCATTCAGCCTTAAGGAGACCATGTGATTATTAGAAAGAGCGCTAACTCAGAGGCTTGGATTTAAGCCTGATTCAGCTGCTGTCTTCTTCCTTCTGAATCTCAACCTCCCCTGCAGAATGGAATTAAAAAGGAGTATTCTGCCTAATCCATGGTATTGCTTTAAGGAACTTCAGGGGAAATGGACTTAGTGGGGAGAAGGAACTAACCTTCTCCACATGCATCCATTCTACAACCACACAAGTGGAGGGGGGTGGGGGCAAGGGGATCTTGAAATGATCCATTAGAAAGAGCTTGAACCAGAAGCAAAAGTATCTGGAATCAAATCCCAGTCTACTAGCATTTATGCAACTTGAGAAAAGTAAGTCTCCCTCTCCCAACCTCAGTTCGCACATCTATAAAATGAGCCTGTTGAATTAGGCAATCCCTAAAGGCTCCTACAATTCTGCCATTTGGGGAGTTCTAGGACCCCTCCAACCCACTTGCCCACCCTGAAAGATGATCTCATATCGACCTTGAAAACCATGTCAGGTTTCTAGACCAATGCTTGGGCAGGATGTGTAGGTAGTAAACTTTCATACTCAGCTCAGCAGCACTGGTGGTGAGGCAGGCCTCCCAGAGATTCTTTCTGTCCTCAGACCTGATGCTGAACCAGAGGCCTCTGGAGAGATGAGACCAGCGGGTGACACGGCGAACCTTGCACACAGAAGGTGCGGTGCTGTGGACTTAATTAACATCACCGTGTAATAGATACCATGGAGCGTGTTTGAGCTGCCGGAGAGGACAAATAAAGCAATGTTTTATCTTAAGTGTTGGTTAACGGTGAGTAACAAATGGACTTGTGCTTTACTTACTGCACTTCACTGCACAGCCCTACTAAGGCTTCCCTAGACCCTGTGAGAAGGCAAACCTGCATTTCAAGAGCATGTGTTATAAATTGCTTGCCAAGCAGCTGGAGAATTGGGACCCTGACCGGATGCTGTAATAGACTCGTGTAGAGAGGAGAGCACAGGACTATGGACTCTGGTATCTGACAACCCGGGTGAGATCTGCTCTGCCATTATGGGACCTTGAGCCACCTCTATGAACTGCAGGCTCCTCACTTATAAAATGGGATTAATTAGTGCCTGGGCCACAGGAGGTTTGTGAAGAATAAATGACATGATGTAAATAAAGTCCCTGGCAAATGGAAGTGTCCTTCAAAGGTAACTATTATTATTAGTCACAATCACATGACTCTTAGGCTTAGCATTTCTAAGATAATCAGTCCAGCCAGCAGGCTGGCACACACAAGAGAAGCTACAGTCCCTCATCGTGAACGGATACCGAGGTGACAGTGTCTTCCTTCATCAACAGCAGGTGGTCATTCGTCCACCTCCAACAGTGTCCTTCTCTCCTCTCACTATAATACCATCAATCTTCCTTTCTTTCCCTTTCTTTCTTTCTTTCTCTCCTTCTTCTTTCCTCCCTTCCTCCCTCCCTTCCTCCCTCCCTCCCTCCCTCCCTCCATCCCTCCCTTCCTTCCATTCATAATGCCTGCCATGGTATCTTAGTTCGGGTTCTTTCAAAAACAGAGACCTGGACAAGAAACTGAGAGCAAGCAGCTTATTCACCAGGTGATACCTGGAAGTAGATGTAAGGGAGAGGCAAAAGTGAGACAGAACAGGGAGAAAACCCAGTAAAGTGTGTATTAATGAGCTAATTACCACTGAGGGGAAAGGGCCTCAATCCCTCCAGGAACTTTCTTGGAACTGGTATAAAAGCACTCCCCAGAGCTGTCTCCCTGGAAGACAGGGAAACAACTGAGGGCTGCCCCCTTGGGTGTAAATTCCCCTTCCCTTGCTCCTCTGTAAGGCTGATCCCTGAGGCAGCCCTGGTCCCGTTCCAAGTGCATGGAACTGTCCACCACGGCTGTGCTGAAATCAGGTGAACTGAGGAGGTGTGAAGTAGACAGCACAGGCATCTGCCACACATGGGCACAAGAGGGTCGAGTGAGGCCTGAGTGCATTGACGTTGCTGTCCCATGGCTGGTAAGTTTGGTAGGGACAGTGTCTGAGTCAACTCTGTATCCCAAGAGTCTAACAAGTGTCTGCACAGCATTGCATACCCAGTGATTATGTGCTGAGTGAAAGGATGTATGTATATAGGTATGTATATATGGGTGGATAGATGGATGGATAGCGGGGCATAAGGATGGATAGAGGGACTTTCTCCTTTGTAAGAGTAATTTCTACCTACAATGTAGCGGGTAAATGGAGGCTGGGGGAGGTGGGATGCAGATAGAGTTTGATGTACTGGGGTGACCAGCATGGGGCATGGGCAGGTAGGTCAAGGAGTCCTCAGAAGAAATAAATCTAGAGCTAGGTCAAGCGAGCTGCACCAAATGGGTCATCACTGATGCTGGGCCTGTTGACGAAGTTGCCTCAACCTGGTACTTCAGCTTGGAATCCACACCACAAATGGTAGCCAGAAGAGTGGCTGAAATGAAATTGTGAGGAAAAGTAGTCTCAGGGCAGGATCAAAAGAGGGAGAGACTGCGTGTGTGTGTTGGTGGGGGGGGGGGGGGGGGCGTGGCAGGGAAGGGCAGTAGCCTAAAGCTTGGACTCAAAGGACCTCAGATTTAGACACTCCTTAGGCCTTTGCACAGCCTTGCCCTTACTTACTGTCCACTTTGACATTGCGTGAAAGCTGAATTTCCTTTTAGTAATTAGTGCATTTGACGAGGGAAAAGGAAAATAAAAACAAAGTGTTGGGATGTTATACATTTTGTAGGCATCTTTATTTTTTTATCATAGTTGAAATCTTGATCAGTTTCTACCAGTAACATTTCCTTTATCCCGATTATGAACATAATACTGCTTGTTTGGAAAACTCTGACATTTGAAAAATAGGAAAAAGCCTCAAGAAAATAACTTACCACCACCAAGAGACAGATAACTCAATGTATTTTAAATATATTTTAACAACAGTTAGATAATTTTATATTAACAATTTTAGACATTTCCCCCTATTGAGCTCCCCAGTTGGATTGTGTAATATATAATTTTCATATACAATTCTCCATGTCATTGAATATTCATTGAAAATAATTTTTGCTGATTATGTGATATTCTGTCATATGGGTAAAACCTAATTTATTTTTGCATTCCCTCTTATTAGACATTTAGGTCATTTCCCATTTTTTTAATGTTAAAATTTTGCTGGTGTGAACACACATGTGCAAAACCCTTCCTATGCAATGTGTCCTTTAAGCTTCCCTACAAACCTATGAGGTGAGTACTATACAGATTCTTTTTTTACAGATTAGGAAACTGAGGATCTGAGAGGAGTTAAATGATTTGTTAAAGGTTACTCAGTTCAGGTTACCCTAAAACAGGCCCTGGGGTAAGGACCCAAGTACAAGGGATCTCTTTAAGAAGGGATCTCAAGAAAAAACAGTAGAGAAATGGAAGAGGAGATGAGGAGGGCAGGCAGCCAACGGAATGGTCATTAGCAAGCAAGTTGCCACCATGGATAACCAGAGCCTAACCCTGCTGGGGAAGCTCGGGGAGCATGTGTACTCATGTCGCAGGATTATCCCGCTCCAGGGGTGAGAGAGCTGGGTATTTTCCACCAGCTTCAGTCAGTGTTGGTTGAGGCTGCTCCCAAGGAGCCTGAATTCCCTGTCACTTCTAGGCTGCTGGGGGAGGGAGCAAAGCGGTCTCTGGAGGCCACATAAATGCAGGTGCTGGCAGTCAGAAGCTGGGCAGCATTCCCTGCAATGATGAGGGCAAGGGGGTAAGGGTGGGTGCTGACCGGGGCCACTAAGGTCTGTCACATAGCTAGTAACCATCAGAGCTGGGATTTTTTTGTTTTTTTTTTTTTTGCAGTACACGGGCCTCTCACTGTTGTGGCCTCTCCCGTTGCGGAGCACAGGCTCCGGACGCGCAGGCTCAGCGGCCATGGCTCACGGGCCCAGCCGCTCCGCGGCATGTGGGATCTTCCCGAACCGGGGCACAAACCCGTGTCCCCTGCATCGGCAGGCGGACTCTCAACCACTGCACCACCAGGGAAGCCCCAAGAGCCCATACTTTTAATGACCCGGCTTTACAGATTCACGAAACCTCCCTGTGACCTTGGGGAAGTCACTTCATCTCTCTGAGCTCCAGGATCTGATGGGAATAGTGCTCTCTGCCACATCTGACTCAAAGCTCTGTCATGAAATGACAGCGTGGATGTGTCAGCACCTTGCTTATCAGCAAGGCCAAGGTTGGTTCAGCATTACTGACCATTCCCATCAGATGGGTAGGAATCACTTCAGGCAGACATTCAGTGCTCTCCTGATGATATAGCTAATTAAAGGAAATTAATAGAAGATGGGCCGGTTCCCTGAGTTTATTAGCTGAGTGGTTTTCTAGATTAATTACATAGAATGCAATGTACATACAGCTCATTGAAATAAATATAAGTCCTTGATGAACTTTGGAGCTGTCCATTTTTCTGGCAAGAGGGAGATGAATACACAATTGCTTATCTCTATGCACTGACAATCTCCAGGTCTGGATTCTCCCAGGAGGAAGTTTAATTGCTCCATAAGCTTCAAATTCAAGGGCTCCTCAATGCTAAGATTCTGACGAGCTGCATTAGAGTAAAAATGACAAAGATGCCAGTTGACATACTTAATAAATATATGGTCCCTGAAGGGGCCGATATAGGCTGGTCATGCCAAGGAGGTTACCAATAGGAAGTCAGTATTTCTGCAGCCCTTCGCCGCCGACTGAAGTTCACATTTAAGGGTAAGGTCAAGCAAACTGGAGATTGAACCCTGGTCTGGCTGACTTCAAAATCCATGTTTATTCTAGAAGACCTGTTCTCCCCTGTGTTCTCTCCTGTCGATATATTACAGCTTTACCAACCACCAGAAAGTAAGTGTGAATTAGCTGCACAGAACCGCTTTTAAGTGGTAGCTATCTACACCGATTCCTACACCCTGCCAGGCCTGTGTAAGCATTTCTCTAGATTTTATTTTGGTAGTATGGAACATGAGTTAATATTTCAAAAATTTGGGTTTGAAAAACTAGCATGTTTACTTACTTCTAGGCACTATGGTTATAATTCAAGTAGCTTTCACCAGGTGAGTGATGGTGCCAATGCCTCCATCTACTACTACTAATGCCAGGAGATTCACATGCATTCTTTTATTTTTAAATAAATTTATTAATCTTATTTATTTTCTTTTTGGCTGCGTTGGGTCTTCGTTGCTGTGCACAGGCTTTCCCTAGTTGTGGAGAGTGGGGGCTACTCTTCGTTGCAGTGCACGGGCTTCTCATTGCGGTGGCTTCTCTTGTTGCGGAGCATGGGCTTCCGTAGTTGTGGCTAGCGGGCTCAGTAGTTGTGGCTCGCAGGCTCTAGAGCGCACTGGGCTTAGTTGCTCCGCGGCATGTGGGATCTTCCCGGACCAGGGCTCGAACCTGTGTCCCTTGCATTGGCAGGTGGATTCTTAACAACTGTGCCACCAGAGAAACCCTACATGCCTTCTTAATCTTCCCAACAACCCTGAGAGGAAGGCATGCAGTCCCCATTTTGTAGATGAGGAGTTAGAGACACGAAAAGTAACACGCCCAGGGCCACAATGCTAGTAAGTGGTAAAGGGAGGATTCAAACATACTTCAGTCTGGCTTCAAAGCCCAAGCACTTTGACACCATGATAACACCTCCAACCATCTAGATGTTCCCCAGCTTTCAAACCCATGAATTGTGCCAATTCCATATTCTCATCTCTAGCCTAAGACTATCCCCAGAAATTCAGATTCATACAGTCAGTGGATCACCAGCTATCTCAGGCTTACACTGAATTTTTGATTTCCAGGTATGTTTTTATCCCTGCCCCAAATCACCCCCTCTGTCTTTCTTATCCATGCAAAAGGCAATACCATCTGGTTTCCCAGGCCAAATATTTTGTTGTTAATCTTGATACTTCCCTTTTGATCCTTCATATCTAGTACATTAACAGTCCTACAAAATACACCCGAAATCCATCCACCTCTCTCCATCTCCTCTACAGCCATTTCAGAGCAAGCCACCACCATCTCCAACCTGTGTGAATGCAACACCTTCCCCTAAGGATCCTGCTTTCACCTTCATCCCCCTGTAGTCCATCTTCCCCAAAGTGCTCTTTTTTAAAAAAATCATAAATCATATCATCTGCTACAGATTGAATGTTTGCATCCCCCCAAATTCATGTGTTGAAACCTAATGCCCAGCAGAATAATATTAGGAGGTGGGACCTTGGGAGGTGCTGAGGTCATGAGGCTGGAGCCCTCACGAATGGGCTTCACTTAGGATAATAACAACTATACTGGCTGGAAAACACCAAGTATGTTTAAATGCATTATTAGTTCATAAAAAAATTAGTTCAATTTTGTGGAAAGACAGGAAACCTCATTATCTTAGAAAACTCATTATCTCAAAAACTGGTAAATAGAGGGAAAGAATGAAAAATTTAACCTGCCTTTCCTGTGCAAACTAGGAAATGTGCTAACACCAAAAAGAGAAAATTAGACATTACCTTCTGTTTTATATATATATATATATATATATATATATATATATATATATATATATATATATTTTAATTAACCTGAATTTGATCAAGCCTCTAGATTCAACTACCAATTTTCATGAAATACAGAGGACAGAGGAACATATTAACTTGTACCATGAGGAAGCAGGTAAAAATCCAGACTTAGTTCACCTAAAAGCCAAATAACCTAGGTTCTTCCACAAATAAATTGCAAGTCAAAAGGTGGGAGCAGAGGGAGAAATCTTAGTTTGAAGAGACTAACGAAACACACAAAACAGGCAAAACTAATCTGAATTATTTAGGGATTCGCCCTAAATGATAAACCTCTGAAGAAATGCAAAGGAGTGAAAAAGTATAAAAATGAAAGATAATGGTTACCTTGAGAGGGAAGGAGGAGGCTGTGATTGGGATGGAGTACACGGAGGGCTTTTGAGTTAGCTGGCGAAGTTCTATTACTTGACATCAACTGGTATTTACAAGGGTGTCTGCCTTAAAACAATCCATTAAGCTATTCTTTGTTTCATGTGATTTTCTATACCTGCATTTTATTTTATGATAAAACAATTTTTTAAGCCACTATGAAGAAAGTGATTTGAGTGGGAGAAGATACTTATACACATATAACCAACAAAGGAGTATGTCCCAAACACACTAAAGGACTCCTGAAAATTCATTACAAAATGATAATCAACTGTATCAGCAAACAGCTGGCAAAGTCATGTTGGCAAATTCGTGGAAAGCCTTATAAATAGACAATCTACAAAGCTGAGAGTATTGTGTAGGGATATCACAAGATTAGCCCTCTAAGTCTAAAAGGACAAGGAGAGGTAACAGTTCCTAGAACTCAGAAACAGAAAGAGCTGTTGGAGAGAGCTGCCTGCCAGGAGCTGTGACCTTGGATCAAAGGATACAGTCAGCCCCTCATGACTCAGCAGAGAGAGAATTGAGGAACTAAATACCCAACCCCCCACACCTCCCCGCTTTCCTCCCTCCCTCCCTCCCTCTGTCTCTCCCTCCAGTGCTCTCCAGTGCTCCAGTGCTGAAGTCAGAGGATCAGGGAACCCATGGCTGCAATGCATCTGGGTCGCCCCCAAGGACATAGAGCAGAGTGAAGAAGTTGTGAGTGGATCTGGAGGAGCAAGTGAAAGACATCCAGCATCTCAGCCCATTAGACAAATGGCCAAAAGACTTGAATAGCAGTTCATAAAAAGGAAACCCAAATGGCCAAAACTCATACGAAAAGGTGAACTTCCTTTGTAATCAGGGAAATGCTCATTCAAACCACATGAGGTGACTCTAAACACACAGATTAGCAAGAATTTAAAAGTCTGATGGTATCTAGTGTTGGCAAGAATATGGGACAATGGGAGCACTCTTCCACTGTTAAGTAAATGTCAGTTGGTGAAAACAATTTGGCATTACCTAATACAGTTGAGGATACTGCTACACTGTGACCCAGCAATTGCACTCCTGGGTATATACCCTAGAGAAACCCACACCCAAGTGTCCAAGAGGCATGCACAAGCATGCTCATAGCAGCACCATTTGCAATAGCCTCAAACTGCAAACATCCCACCTGCAGAATGGATGTCTACAGTGTGGCAGATCCACATGATGAAATGCTATTTAAAAACGATAATGTTGCCACTCACAAAATCGGATGAATCTTAATACATTGCTGACTGAAAATAATAAGACAAAAAAGTATATAATGTGCGATTATATTTACATGAATTTACAAAACAGGGAAAACAAAATTGATTCATTTAGGCATATGCACTTAGGTGGTAGAAGTATAAAACAAAGCAAGAAAGTAATATCATAAAAGTCAGGACAGTGGTTACCCTTAAGGAGAGGAGAGTGTCGGAAGGAAGGATCACAGGGGTAGGAGGTATTGAAGGCTGATCTTGAGATGCTGGAAATGTTCTATTTCTTTACCAGGATGTGTTACATTTTATGTTTTAAAAATGAGATTTTAAAAGGGTAGTCACTAAAAGATTGCTTGGAAGCTCTGTGGACCTGGGCAAAGCTCAACTGCCTGTGAACTTTACTACGAAATGATCCATTTTGTTCACTGCTGAATCCCTCATCCCTTCAACAGTTTTTCCTTAAAGCAGGTAGGTGTCCAGTAAATATTTGTTAAATAAAAGAATGTTTTCATATATGTCTTGTCTCAATAAGAACCATTTATGCCTCCCTCCCCAGAATATGGTATGTAGAAGAAGGCTGAGGGAAGTTCTTAGGTTCCCCAGACCTGTGGGGCGCTAGATTTGCAGACAGAGCTGAGAGTCCAGTCTGCTGGTGACTGGGTCTCTGCGCTAGCTAGGGAACTGTGCTAAAGTAAATCATACTATGCCTCGTACCCATATCCCTGACGCTACAGAATCCTTTCTGTTTGCTTCTGCTCATACTTGTGTAAATGTGATCATCTGATTGCAAAATAAACCTTCTTTACAGCGAGGATTGTCACACCCACTTAGCCGATGAGGGGTATGGTGGACATGGCTTGTTTTCTTTCCATTCATTTTACTTGTCTTCAGCTGTGTAGCAGCCAGGTTAACGGATGAGAGGTGGACCTTGATTCATCTAAAACAGGGGTTGGCAAACTGGTTTCTGAGAGAGGCAGTTAGTAAACATTCTAAACTTTGCAAGCCATAAAATCTCTGTCTCAACTCTGCCACCACAGCACAGAAGTAACTAACTAGAGACAATCCATACACAGATGAATATGGCTGTGTTCCAAAACAACTTTGTTTACAAAAACATGTGACAGGGTGGATTTGGTCATAGTTCTCTGACTGCCTAGACTAGAACAGCTTTTGTCAACCAGGTTCCTCACTTGAACTACCCAACATAGAAAATGATTTGAATGACCTTGCTCTCAATTCTCCTGAGGATGGCAAAGACCCAGAGCAGTGGTTCTCAAAGCGTGGTCCTCAGTCCTGCAGCATCCGCATCCTCTGAGAACTTGATAGAAAGGTGAAGTCTCAGGACCCACTCCTGAATCAGAAACTCTGGGAGTGGGGCTCAGTGTTCTGCATTTTGATGAGTCTTCCACGTGATTCTGGTATACATTCAAGGTTGCTCTAGAGTCTAGAGTCATCAAGGAAAATTCTTCCTGTTGCCACAGTGTTAATTCAGGGGTGTAGCTAGGCAGTAAATGGAATTTCCCTCATCACAGGGATTGGTTTAGGAGTGATCCAATATGGAAAATTTTTCCGGATATCTAACGGGCAGCAGAGCAAGGGCACCAACCGATCAGAATATGTGCCAGACGTGGCTCCAGAGCAGGATTCTGGAGACCCTAATCCTTTTCTTGCTGAAGGGTCCTGGGGGAGAAGCTGGAGACGCCGGGGAAAGGAAGAGACCATTAAGGGGAAAACAGCTCTTGGGGGAAGTAGCTATTTACCAACCGTAGGGAAGTGTTTCACTATTTTAACAACTGGAACAGCTGTACCAGTGCAAGCCAGCTGCAAAGCTGCCCTGGTTTAATAGGCACAAGACAATATTTTCCTTAAGTCATTGTATAAACAACACCCTGCCCTTCCACTGCATGTGATAAGCATGTAGTCTATGAAGACACCAACCTAAAGATGTAGCCAACACAGGGAGTGCACAGCTGAGAGAGAGAGAAATGGAGCTGCTTTCCTGAAGGAGCCACTCCAAACTCACCCTACTTCTGGATGTTCCATTTACCTGACTCAGCTGGAGTTGAATTCTCTAACTATTGCATCTGAAAGCATTGCATCTGAAACCACACAAAAAAGAGGCCACGGAGTGGTATCGGAAGGAAAACATATTTCTGAGGGCCTGACTGAACTGTTCCCCTTTCCTCCTGAAGATCTGGATAATACAGACCCTCCCTTCCTCACCAGAGTGTCTGGTGGGGAACAGCCCAGGCACCCTTGGCCCCAGCTGCTCATTGGGCCAGCTGCAATGCTTGTGTATTAGTGAAATGCATCTGATCAGAGAGGCCAGCCTGACAAGTTCATTACATATCAATTTAATTAGCTGATTTACATTTAATTTACATTTCAATTAATTGTCTTTAGCAATAAAATGCAGCCTTAATAGGGTAATTGCCTGTTAGGCAATATGTAAAAGAATAAATAGTTGCATTGTGAGGAAGAATTCCTATTTTCAATTTTTTATTACCATAAATAACTGAAATAATTATTGCTCTTAAGGCCCACGTCCTCGTTCCCTTCTGGGCCTAATTATGAAGACTTAGTACCTCATTAAGCAAAATGGTTTTGGAGCCATAGAAAAACATTACTTGAATCGTGACTCATTAGTTTCGACAAAAGAGGGGTGAAACTGTGATAGCAGACACATTTAGGGAGCTGAGGGATTTGACAGTTATTACAGGCCAGCCTTGTCCTCTCTGGGCCACAGACAGCATCACGATGGCAGGTGACTCTGTTTTGCATGCCTGTTGGGACATTGGTCTGGAGGGATGCTCAAACAGCCTCTTTTAAGTATTTCTGGAGGAGCTGCTCACTTCCTCTTGAGGCAGACATTATAGAGCTCTGGATTTTAAAAGTTCTTTCTTAAGTTAAAATCTGCCCCCTCCTTGAATCAACTGTGGTAGGTGCCAGCTAGAGATGATGTTTTGCCAGGGGTATAATTATTATACAACCATAATCACGTATTAAGAGAAACTGATAGCACAGAATAGGCAGGAATAGAAATGAGCTGGGAACTGCTGAAGGGATAGCAAATGTTCTGAGAAATGGGGAGAATGAGACTGTATTCTGCGAGTTCTAGGGGTAAAGCTGCCATACAGCCAGGGTGAAAACTAGGGCTGGGGAAGGGATAGAAATTTGGGTCTGAAGAGTCAGTCACCAGAGTCACAGTGCAAATAGGGCTGGCTTGTTCCTTGAAAGGGAGAATGGGCATTTCATCTGAAAGAGCAAGTACTAAGAACTGAAAACTTCAGGGCCAAAGTATGGGGTTACTTTAGGTGAGGGTTATCTTTCCTCAAAAAAACAGGGCAATCACTGCGGTCAATGCTGCCGCTAACCTGCCATGTCTTTTACACTCCCTTCGGTTGTCTTCAACAGCGCCACCACGTGGGAGCAAGACGCACAGCAGGACCGGCATACCCGGCCAGGTTCTGTACCGCTTTGGTTGAGAAAGCATAACAGACCCTAGTTTGAAGTTGATTCTTTTTCTTTTTAAAAAAAAATTTTTAATTTAATTTAATTTATTTTTTATACAGCAGGTTCTTATTAGTAATCCATTTTATACACATCAGTGTATACATGTCAATCCCAATCACCCAATTCATCACACCACCACCCCCCTGCCACTTTCCCCCCTTGGTGTCCATACGTTTGTTCTCTACATCTGTGTCTCAATTTCTGCCCTGCAAACCAGTTCATCCGTACCATTTTTCTAGGTTCCACATATATGTGTTAATATATGATATTTGTTTTTCTATTTCTGACTTACTTCAATCTGTATGACAGTCTCTAGATCCATCCATGTCTCTACAAATGACCCAATTTCGTTCCTTTTTTATGGCTGAGTAATATTCCATTGTATATATGTACCACAACTTCTTTATCCATTTGTCTGTCGATGGGCATTTAGGTTGCTTCCATGACCTGGCTATTGTAAATAGTGCTGCAGTGAATATTGGGGTGCATGTGTCTTTTTGAATTATGGTTTTCTCTGGATATATGCCCAGTAGTGGGATTCCTGGGTCATATGGTAATTATATTTTTAGTTTTTTAAGGAAACTCCATACTGTCTCCATAGTGGCTGTATCAATTTACATTCCCACCAACAGTGCAAGAGGATTCCCTTTTCTCCACACCCACTCCAACATTTGTTGTTTCTAGATTTTCTTATGATGCCTGTTCTAACTGGTGTGAGGTGATACCTCATAGTTTTGATTGACATTTCTCTAATGATTAGTGATGTTGAGCAGCTTTTCATGTGCTTTTTGGCCATCTGTATGTCTTCTTTGGAGAAATGTCTATTCAGGTCTTCTGCTCATTTTTTTACTTTTTTTTTTGCAGTATTCAGGCCTCTCACTGTTGTGGCCTCTCCCGTTGTGGAGCACAGGCTCCGGACACGCAGGCTCAGCGGCCATGGCTCACGGGCCCAGCCGCCCCGTGGCATGTGGGATCTTCCCGGACCGGGGCATGAACCCGTGTCCCCTGCATCGGCAGGCGGACTCTCAACTACTGTGCCACCAGGGAAGCCCTTCTGCCCATTTTTTGATTGGGTTTTGTTTTTTTTTTTAATATTGAGCTGCATGAGTTGTTTATATATTTTGGAGATTAATCCTTTGTCTGTTGATTCATTTGCAAATATTTTCTCCCATTCTGAGGGTTGTCTTTTCGTCTTTGTAGTTTCCTTTGCTATGTAAAAGCTTTTAAGTTTCATTAGGTCTCATTTGTTTATTTTTGTTTTTATTTCCATTACTCTAGGAGGTGGCTCATAAAAGATCTCGCTGTGATTTATGTCAAAGAATGATCTTCCTATGCTATCCTCTAAGAGTTTTATAGTGTCCAGTCTTACATTTAGGTCTCTAATCCATTTTGAGTTTATTTTTGTGTATGGTGTTAGGTAGTGTTCTGATTTCATTCTTTTACATGTAGCTGTCCAGTTTTCCAAGCACCACTTATTGAAGAGGCTGTCTGTTCTCCCTTGTACATCCCTGCCTCCTTTGTCATAGATTAGTTGACCATAGGTACATGGGTTTATCTCTGGGCTTTCTATCCTGTTCCATTGATCTATATTTCTGTTTTTGTGCCAGTACCATACTGTCTTGATCACTGTAGCTTTGTAGTACAGTCTGAAGTCAGGGAGTCTGATTCCTCCAGCTCCGTTTTTTTCACTTAAGACTGCTTTGGCTGTTCAGGGTCTTTTGTTTCTGCATACGAATTTTAAGATTTTTTTTTCTAGTTCCATAAAAAATGCCATTGGTAATTTGATAGGGATTGCATGGAATCTGTAGATTGCTTTGGATAGTAGAGTCATTTTCACAATATTGATTCTTTCAATCCAAGAACATGATATATCTCTCAATCTGTTTGTATCATCTTTAATTTCTTTCATCAGTGTCTTATAGTTATTTGCATGCAGGTCTTTTGTCTCCCTAGGTAGGTTTATTCCTGGGGATTTTATTCTTCTTGTTGCAATGGTAAATGGGAGTGTTTCCTTAATTTCTCTCTCAGATTTTTCATCATTAGTGTATAGGAATGCAAGAGATTTCTGTGCATTAATTTTGTATCCTGAAACTTCACTGAATTCATTGATTAGCTCTAGTAGTTTTCTGGTGGCATGTTTAGGATTCTCTATGTATGGTATCATGTCATCTGCAAACAGTGACAGTTTTACTTTCTCTTTTCCAATTTGGATTCCTTTTATTTCTTTTTCTTCTCTGACTGCCATGGCTAGGACTTCCAAAACTATGTTGAATAATAGTGGCGAGAGTGGACATCCTTGTCTTGTTCCTGATCTTAGAGGAAATGCTTTCAGTTTTTCACCATTGAGAATGATGTTTGCTGTGGGTTTGTCATATATGGCCTTTACTTTGTTGAGGTAGGTTCCCTTTATGCCCATTTTCTGGAGAGTTTTTATCATAAATGGGTGTTGAATTTCATCAAAAAATTTTCTGCATCGATTGAGATGATCATATGTTCTTTTCTTCAATTTGTTAATATGGTGTATCACATTCATTAATTTGCATATATTGAAGAATCCTTGCATCCGTGGGATAAATCCCACTTGATCATAATGTATGATCCTTTTAATGTGTTGCTGGATTCTGTTTGCTAATATTTTGTTGAGGATTTTTGAATCTATATTCATGAGCGATATTAGTCTGTAATTTTCTTTTTTTGTAGTATCTTTGTCTGGTTTTGGTAACAGGGAGATTGTGGCCTCATAGAATGAGTTTGGGAGTGTTCCTTACTCTGCAATTTTTTGGAAGAGCTTGAGAAGGATGGGTGTTAGCTCTTCTCTAAATGTTTGATAGAATTCACCTGTGAAGCCATCTGGTCCTGGACTTTTGTTTGTTGGAAGATTTTAAATCACAGTTTCAGTTTCAAAACTGTGATTGGTCTGTTCATATTTTCTATTTCTTCATGGTTCAGCCTTGGAAGGTTATACCTTTGTAAGAATTTGTCGATTTCTTCCAGGTTGCCCATTTTATTGGCATAGAGTTGCTTGTAGTAGTCTCTTAGGATGCTTTGTATTTCTGCAGTGTCTGTTGTAACTTCTCCTTTTTCATTTCTGATTTTATTGATTTGAGCCCTCTCCCTCTTTTTCTTGATGAGTCTGGCTAATGGTTTATCAATTTTGTTTATCTTCTCAAAGAACCAGCTTTTAGTTTTATTGATCTTTGCTATTGTTTTCTTTGTTTCTATTTCATTTATTTCTGCTCTGATCTTTATGATTTCTTTCCTTCTGCTGACTTTGGGTTTTGTTTGTTCTTCTGTCTCTAGTTCCTTTAGGTGTAAGGTTAGATTGTGTTTTTGAGGTTTTTCTTGTTTCTTGAGGTAGGCTTGTATAGCTATAAACTTCCCTCTTGGAACTGCTTTTGCTGCATCCCATAGGTTTTGGATCATCGTGTTTTCATTGTCATTTGTCTCTAAATATTTTTTGATTTCCTCTTTGATTTCTTCAGTGATCTCTTGGTTATTTAGTAACGTATTGTTTATCCTCCACGTGTTTGTGTTTTTTTACATTTTTGTTCTCTGTAATTGATTTCTAATCTCATAGCATTGTGGTCAGAAAAGATGCTTGATATGATTTCAATTTTCTTAAATTTACTGAGGCTTGATTTGTGACCCAAGATGTGATCTGTCCTGGAGACTGTTCCATGAGCACTTGGGAAGAAAGTGTAATCTGCTGTTTTTGGATGGAATGTCCCAATATCAATTAAATCTATCTGGTTTATTGTGTCATTTAAAGCTTGTGTTTCCTTAATAATTTTCTGTTTGGATGATCTGTCCATTGGTGTAAGTGAGGTATTAAAGTCCCCCACTATTTTTGTGTTACTATCGATTTTGTCTTTTATAACTGTTAGCAGTTGCCTTATGTATTGAGGTGCTCCTATGTTGGGTGCATATATATTTATAATTGTTATCTCTTCTTCTTGGATTGATCCCTTGATAATTATGTAGTGTCCTTCCTTGTCTCTTGTAACATTCTTTATTTTAAAGTCTATTTTATCTGATATGAGTATTGCTACTCCAGCTTTCCTTTGATTTCCATTTGCATGGAATATCTTTGTCCATCCCCGCACTTTCAGTCTGTATGTGTCCCTAGGTCTGAAGTGGGTCTCTTGTAGACAGCATATATATGGGTCCTGTTTTTGTATCCATTCAGTGAACCTGTGTCTTTTGGTTGGAGCATTTAATCCATTCACTTTTAAGGTAATTATCAATATGTATGTTCCTATTACCATTTTCTTAATTGTTATTGGTTTGTTTTTGTAGGTCCTTTTCTTCTCTGGTGTTTCCCACTTAGAGAAGTTCCTGTAGCATTTGTTGTAGAGCTGGTTTGGTGGTGCTGAATTCTCTTAGTTTTGCTTGTCTGTAAAGCTTTTGATTTCTCTGTCGAATCTGAATGAGATCCTTGCCTGGTAGAGTAATTTTGGTTGTAGGTTCTTCCCTTTCCTCACTTTAAATATATCATGCCACTTCCTTCTGGCTTTTAGAGTTTCTGCTGAGAAATCAGCTGTTAACCTTATGGGAGTTCCCTTGTATGTTATTTGTCATTTTTCCCTTGCTGCTTTCAATAATTTTTCTTTGTCTTTAATTTTTGTCAATTTGATTGCTATGTGTCTTGGCGTGCTTCTCCTTGGGTTTATCCTGCCTGGGACTCTCTGCACTTCCTGGACTTGGGTGGCTATTTCCTTTCCCATGTTTGGGAATTTTTTGACTATAATCTCTTCAAATATTTTCTTGGGTTCTTTCTCTCTCTCTTCTCCTTCTGGGGCCCCTATAATGCGAATGTTGTTGCATTTAATGTTGTCCCAGAGGTCTCTTAGCTGTCTTCATTTCTCTTCATTCTTTTTTCTTTATTCTGTTCTGTGGCAGTGAATTCCACCCTTCTGTCTTCCAGGTCACTTATCCATTCTTCTGCCTCAGTTATTCTTCTATTGATTCCTTCTAGTGTATTTTTCATTTCAGTTATTGTATTGTTCATCTCTGTTTGTTCTTTTCTTTTTTAATTAATTATTTATTTTTGGCTGTGTTGGGTCTTCGTTGCTGCACGCGGGCCTTCTCTAGTTCCGGGGACCGGGGCTACTCTTCGCTGCGGTGTGTGGGCTTCTCATTTCGGTGGCTTCCCTTGCTGTGGAGCATGGGCTCTAGGCACACAGGCTTCAGTAGTTGCAGCACTTAAGCTAAGTAGTTGTGGCTCACAGGCTCTAGAGCGCAGGCTCAGTAGTTGTGGCGCACAGGCTTACTTGCTCCATGGCATGTGGGATCTTCCCGGACCAGGGCTCGAACCCATGTCCCCTGCATTGGCAGGTAGTTTCTTAACCACCGCTCCACCAGGGAAGCCCTGTTTATTTGTTCTTTAATTTTTCTAGGTGTTTGTTCTTTAATTCTTCTAGGTCTTTGTTAAATGTTTCTTGCATTTTCTCGATCTTTGCCTCCATTCTTTTTCCGAGGTCCTGAATCATCTTCACTATCATTATTCTGAATTCTTTTTTTGCAAGCTTGCCTATCTCCACTTCATTTAGTTGTTTTTCTGGTTTTATCTTGTTCCTTCATCTGGTACATAGCCCTGTGCCTTTTCATCTTGTCTATCTTTCTGTGAATGTGGTTTTTGTTCCATAGGCTGCAGGATTGTAGCTCTTCTTGCTTCTGCTGTCTGCCCTCCGGTGGATGAGGCTATCTAAGAGGCTTGTGCAAGTTTCCTGATGGGAGTGACTGGTGGTGGGTAGAGCTGGCTGATGCTCTGGTCGGCAGAGCTCAGTAAAAGTTTAATCTTCCTGTCTGCTGATGGGTGGGGCTGGATTCCCTTCCTGTTGGTTGTTTGGCCTGAGGTGACTCAACACTGGAGCCTACCCGGGCTCTTTGGTGGGGCTAATGGAGGACTCTGGCAGGGCTCACGCCAAGGAGTACTTCCCAGAACTTCTGCTGCCAGTGTCCTTGTCCCCACAGTGAACCATAGCCACCCCCTGCCTCTGCAGGAGACCCTCCAACACTAGCAGGTAAGTCTGGTTCAGTCTCCTATTGGGTCACTGTTCCTTCCCCTAGGTCCCAATGCACACACTACTTTGTGTGTGCCCTCCAACAGTAGAGTCTCTGTTTCCCCCAGTCCTGTTGAAGTCCTGAAATCAAATCCCCCTAGGTTTCAAAGTCCGATTCTCTAGGAATTCCTCCTGCCATTGCGGGACCTCCAGGTTGGGAAGCCTGACGTGGGGCTCAGAACCTTCACTCCAGTGGGTGGACTTCTGTGGTATAAGTGTTTTCCCAGTTTGTGAGTCACCCACCCAGCAGTTATGGGATTTGATTTTATTGTGATTGTGCCCCTCCTACCATCTCATTGTGGCTTCTCCTTTGTCTTTGGATGTGGGGTATCTTATTTGGTGAGTTCCAGTATCTTCTTGTTGATGATTGTTGAGCAGTTAGTTGTGATTCCAGTGCTCTCGCAAGAGGGAGGGAGCGCATGTCCTTCTACTCCACCATCTTGAACCAATCTCTGAAGTTTATACTTAGACCAGCAGACAAATGAAGGGAAGACTCAGGAAAGACATATTGGACTTCCAGAAAATAACTCATCTAAGGGGAGAGGGAAAGGAGAATTTGATGATTTAATTTTTTTAAAGGTGACCATATTTTCACCCTAATATTTTGGAAGAATTTGTTCCAGTCATAGGACCACTAGTCTTAGGTTTCCCCTATTCCCCCAACTCGGAATCAGTTTGTCCATCTCAGCCCTTCAGAGATTAAATGATAGGATTTAGGTTCCTCATTCCACCTTTGCTCATTCCTGAATCACATTTCCAAGGTAAATGTCTTCAATCCCTGGCAACTACTTTTTTTTTTAAGGTTAAGGTTTTCAGATCCATTGACACCTTAGCCATTCTTATCTGGAAGTTATCAGATTTGTTGATTAGCCTTTTTAAAGCAGATACCAAAATCTGAAGACAAATTCCAGAATCTGTCAGCACAATGCAGGGTAAAGATGGCAGCAGCTGCTGCTTCCCCACCAGCAGGGGGCGTCTGGAGCTACTCTTGCTCTTCCTGGTATTTAGCTTAGAGCAGTGCGTCTCAGCCCTACCAGACCCCACACTCCTTTTTTATAACAAATATTTGATCACTCTCTTATCTATACGAAATTCACAGAAAATAAAACTTGCCTACATGTACAACTTTTAAAAATAGAAATATCATTCTAACCGTACTATAAAGTAGAAATAAAAGAGGAGTAACGTAAAATAGAATAAGATGTCTTTCCATATGTAAATACTCTGGCAGGACTACAAAAAAGATACAATAAAGGAGCATATGCCTTCATCTCTTTATAAAATTACGTTAATGTCAGACCTACAGATGCAAACTGACTCAGGCAGGTATGTTGAATTGGTGATTGAAATATTACCGCTAACTGAGAATGATGTGCTTTTCTAAACTTTTGTACAACTCTCAATAGAGTTCCGAACAAAATGTAGTTTTCTCTTGATTTAAAAGGAAGTCGCATTATCCCAAGGTTAGGGTTAGGGAAAACTGCTCTGTATTTAAATCATGCAAAAAGGAGTTCGATTTTCCATGTGAAATGAAGTTGGGCTGTGAACTCTAGATATCTATAAATAAGTTTTTCACTTCTAAGAAAATGTGGAGGGATAGGATTTGGGGATACTGGACAATTCTTCGATGTGTAGGACTACCTGACATTTCTGAATATTTCCCACTAAGTGGCAGGAGCACCCCCCCCCCCCAATTATTGTGAGAGCCATTTTTAAAAGACCCACATATTTCTGAAATACCTGCAGGGTGATATCATCTTCATGAAGAACCACTCATCTAGAGCAATGCAGATTGATACTTCAGTTTCTCTTCCTTCAGATCCCAATTCCTCTTTGAACTAGGATTTCTATCCTGAACCCAGCTCCCCTGCCTTACTCTTATCAGTGTGCAGTGGCCTAGGGATGTAGGGTTGGTCCAGTTCCTATATTCTTAGCTGTTCCTTCCTGAATGGATCACTCAAGAGTCTCATCCAGACGATCAGCACACTCTGAAGGTCATGAAAACTCCCTTTCCTTGATTGTGGTCTTCTTTCTGGATCATGAGGGGTCCTGCACGTCCACCTTGGGAACATGTCAGTGTCCCACCACTATTACCTCGTATGCACCATGTCTGTGCTCACTGGCCAGATTTCCAACTGCCAACACCTGTGATTCTCTGCTTTTTCCAGTGGCTGGAGCCTACTCAACCCTCATGGCAGGCCAGAAGGGCTGGAATTAACACTGTCAACCAATGGCTGACGGGAATGGATAGATAAAGACCTCAGATTCTTCACCCCTAGGACAGGATAACTCTAAGATGTATACTGTACATTGGCTCTGAGTGGGCTTTAACCTCAGTAGCCCATAATGGGAACCTGCTTGAAAACATACCCTTTATTGGCCTCCTTCCTTCTCTGGTTAGTTTCCTGGGATCACCCCCTCAATAAACTACTTATACTCAAATAATTGTCTGATGGTTCTTGGGGAACCCAAACTAAGACAGGAACTGTGGGAGAGCGATGCTTCCAGGAATCCTTTTTACATAAGTTCTCTTAGGTCTCCTGGGGAGAAGCAGTGACTGAGACTTGAAACTGATGGCTGAGCCCAGATTCCTGCCACTTGAATCCTCAAGTGAACTGGATCTCGCAGGGTGCCCTCCCCCAGAATGCTCAGGTTCTCAAGGAATTCATCCTAGAGTAGGAGACCAATGGCTCCTGCCTTGGAATGTTTGTAGTTTGTGGGTTGGCCGGGAGGAATGGTGTTTTGTACTTGATAACTGTCTTCCGACCGGACCCTGGATAACATGACCCACACTGATCAAGAATAGATATGAAAATCAGAAAGGGCATTAACCTTTGGTAAACTTTATAAAAAGCTGTTTTCAGTAGATTGCCAGACTCTCTGAAGTCTGACTGAGGGAGTTTTCACTGGCCGGAGAGACTTCCCCTTCAAGGACCATTGTTACAGGGAAAACAGAAAAACAAGGGTACAAGTGAAGAAACAGCTCTAAAAGAACGACAGTAATGGCCGCAGAGGTTCCGGTCGCCATTCTTTATGGTGGTGGTAGTAGCTCCAGTTGACAAACAAGGCCACAAAGAGGTGGAGTGGAGAGCGACTGTGGTACCCAAGACTGAACAGCCTCAGCAGTTCCTGCGGGCACCCTAAACCACCCAGCCCCAGTGGGGAAGGGAGAGATCTGGGGCAGGCTCCAGAGCCCCAGTGGCTTTGTGGAGTGGGGACTTGAGTCAGAGGCCTGCATTACTGGTAACTATATTCCTTTTCATCAGCAGGGCAGGGGGACGCTGATCCGACAGAGCAAGCAGCACATTTTGCTTCTGTCAGCGCATTCCAAGGCAGCCCTGTAACTTCAAACTAGACAGGGGCTTTCTTTTCTTCTTTACAGCTTATTGGCAAAGTATCAAATGTTTTATGGGGCAAATGCTGCCATCCGTCCAGCTGTGCTCAGCGGTGCCTGCCAGCGAGGATGTTTCAGCTGGGACTCACACTAGGGTAACTTCAGATTTAAAAGCCTGCCTCTGAATGCATCTCTTCATGCCCTTTAAATGTTGCAAATCAAAAAGGTACACAGGGGCCTTGGTGATTGGCAAACTTTCTGTCACAGGGATAAGAATATAGCCCTCTGTGTGGCCAAAGCAGAAGGGGTGAAGAGGAGGGAGGGGAAAAACACGGGCAGCTTAGCCAGGAGGTCAGAAGCCGCAGTGGACAAGCAAAGCCAACTTCCCTGCTGAGGTCAGGCAGGGTACCGATGACACCTCACCCACCACCAACCGTATCAGGCATCCCCTTCCTTTCAGGCATCAGCGCTATTGCTCCTGTTCAAGCCTCTTCTTCCTCCTTTCCCTCCCTTTCATGTTTATTCACTCATTGAGCACCTGTCCACTATGTGTCAGACCCAGAGATTTATTGTATGTTCAAGAAGCACTGGACCCTTCCCCTGTTCTGTGTTCACCTGAGGATACGTTTTTGTAAGTAGCATGAAGATTTTAACAGCAGTCTTCTAAGACCATTGTCTCTTCCACTCCAATTTCCCCTTCGCCTCACTTGCCTTCACATACGGAGGCAATGAGGTAGCCATAGGCGTTTTAGGAAGTTGAGTTGAAGTTTGGGTTAGTGGGTTATGTTTATGTGATTCACAGCCACTCCCCGTGAACTGTTCAGTTATTGTTAGCCATCCCCAGTGTAGGAATGGCTTCCAGGAATACTGCCACTGCCCACGGGACCGACTCACCAAACGTTGTCACCAAAGGTTCAGGGCCTCAAGAACAAAGACATTGGCAACAATGTGATGAGTGAGTGCTGTCAATTTAGAGAGTGTGAAGATTAGGACTGCACAAGATGCCCTGAATTCTTATAGCACCTAATACAAGAAATTCAATAGAGGTTTCTAAAGCAACGGTCTGAACATTCTACAAAACGTGACAGATAAGGAGTTCCAAAGCTAAAATGAACGCTTCTGAATTCTGCAAAATAAAAATCCAAGTTTGATCAGTCATGCTAGAAGAAAGACCAAATTATCTTTCTGTCCTCTGAAAGGAAAATCATTTTACAAAAATTATTGTCATATGAAGAGATGATCAAAGAGAAAATCCAGGAAATACTGGAGAAAGGTAGTCTAGAGGTATATCAGACAATTAATAAAAATAATGTGATTTTTCTGGATTTTGAAATTTTAAAAATGTCTATGATTTGTTCCCTCATTTTGAATAAATATTCACTTTCTTACTTTTCATTATAAATTTTGTATTCTTTTTCTTAAAGGGACCTCCAAATTATATAAGCTTCAGGGTCCAAAAAACCGCAAACCACTCAGACTCAGTAATAACTACTGCACGTAAAATAGCTAAGACCTGGCCCTTGACTTCGAGGGTCTCCCAGGTCACTGGACCAGCCTCATACACAAACCAACAATTACACAGAGTGTCACCAGGAAGTTCAGGGTCTTTACCTCACTTCCAACCCTCAACGCACTCTGCTTGTTTTTCTATTCAGATATGAATTTTTAGGAGCTCACAGATCCTACTCTTGAGATGCTTCCATCCCTCCCTTCCCCCTCTCACACCTGAGGCATTCTCAGGCCCCTCCTCCCCACACCCAAGCCTCAGAACTCATCCCACTTCCTGTGTAAAGCACTTCTGTCCTCTTCACTGCGCTAGACTACCCTGCGTGTGTCCTCTGGGTTTCCCTTTTCAAACCTGCAGAGATGTCTTGAAATTATTTTTCCAAACACACACAGTTCTCTCCAGAAGGGGACTTAGGCCATCGGCTTTAAAATAACATTTTATTTCTTCCCCACTTGGTCTATCCCTGACTTTTTCCTCTTCCCTCATCCGGCCACCTCAGCGAGCTGTGTTCTCTCCTGCACAGCTTTGACAAAATGATTAGGAAATCAAGAGCATCTAGAGAGACTTAGAGGGAATAAGATGTCGTGAGCACTGAGGAAAGTGGCCCAAGCACAGTGCTGGGCTGGGTCCCTTTGGTGCAGAACGACAAGTGACGAGCAGGGCCGTCCCTATCCAGACTGGGAGCTCTGTAAGGACAAAGGCTTTGTCTTGTTTTCCTCTGTATCCGTAATTCTGGGGGGCAGGGATTCAATAAATATTTGATGAAGGGAGAAGAGAGAGACTGAGGGACATATTGGCACTGAGATTCTTTGTCTTATAAAAGTAATCCTTGGGTTTCCCTGGTGGCGCAGTGGTTGAGAGTCCGCCTGCAGATGCAGGGGATGCAGGTTCGTGCCCCGGTCCAGGAGGATCCCACATGCCGTGGAGCGGCTGGGCCCGTGAGCCACGGCCGCTGGGCCCGTGAGCCACGGCCGCTGGGCCTGCGCGTCCGGAGCCTGTGCTCCGCAGTGGGAGAGGCCAACGGCAGTGAGAGGCCCACGTACCGCAAAAAAAAAGAAGTAATCCTTTCTGTGTCTTCATTTCAAAGAAGTCTTCCCCTTTTCTATGTACACATTATTTCTCCTTCCCTCGGGCTTTAAGGAACATGTGTTAGTCCACCTATTCAGGGCCAGTCCCTCCACCTGTGCCCTTGACCTCAGACTCTCCTGAGTCCTCCAGGCAGAGCTCCAATAATCATCTTCCTGCTCTCAGTTTCAGCCTCTCTCCAACTCTCCGCTGCCTCTCTTTGCTCATCCTATAACCACACTCAAACCTCACCCATCCTTAAGCATATACACACACCCGCTGCCCTCCACCTTCTGGACTGTATCCCCCCTGTAAATGGCATCTACAAGCTCTCCATTCTGCTGCACGAGCTGTCTCTACTGCCTTATTTGGCATTTATCCATTAACTGAAACTTATCTAATGAAGGTCACTGATGACCAACTTCCACATCCATGAAGCCCTTTCTTTACTCACTTTACCAAACTCCTAACAGCACGGGCACTGACGGTCCTCACCCCATCCCCGAAACCCTTTCCTCGATTGGCTTCCACTAAAACTGCTGCTTGTTCTTGTGCCTCCCAGGTCTACCTCCTTCACGGCTGGCAGCAAGGTGATCTCTGTGAATGAGGCTCTGATTTTCCACCTGCACTCTCTCCCCTTCAAGAGCGATGAAGTCACCCCATCTGTGGGCAGACTCTCCCTCTTACAACGGTCAGGCCAGGGTGCTGCGGCTTAGAGGGCCACTAACCACTCAACAGTGTATCCAAAGAAGAGCGAGGGGAGATGATGGGCGGGAAATCTGAGCCACGTTAAAGGAGGAGGAGGAACAGGGGCTGAGAAACCTGGAGAAGAAAAGATGTCATGGAGACTGGAGAGGAAGAAGCAAATGTGTTCTAAGCAGCTCCAAGCTATTAAATGGATTATTGAGTGGACTAGCTGAGGAGGGAGGTTTTGCCTCATTGTAAGAGAACTTCATAAAGGTCACAGCAGCCATATAGCAGTGGAAAGGGTAGCCTCATAACACCAGGGCCTCTGATAACCTCTGTGGCATCTTCACGTGAATTAGAGAAAGGTGCTTCTTTCTGTAGCAGGTTGAATCCTGACACAATGGCACTCAGCGCCCACTCACTACTTCGGGCAGGTGCCCTCGTGCAGAGCATAACTCATACCATCTTATATCCTAACTCCGTGGAAGCAGGGAGCTTTCTGTCACTGGGAGCATTCAGCCAATGACTGGATGATCTGTTTTAGTTATTTAGGGAATATGTTTTTAAAATACTGCTTACAATGGTCTAACCTGGCTATGAAGATGTACTAGAGATAGAGGGAGAGGGAGTGAAGGGAAGAAACAATGGAGTGGGAGGGGGAGAGATGGAGAGAGAGGAAGATGGAAGGGAAGAGAGATGAAAAGGAAGGGAGATGAAAGAGGAAGAGAGAGAGCAGAGAAAGAGATTGATTGATCATTTTAGTCTTATAGTACCTAAATATGCCCAAATCCAGGTGCATCTTCCCTGTTTTATGAGCAAATAATTTCTAGTTGGGTCTGCCACAGATGTTAATTCCTATCCAGTTATTTTCCTGTCTTGCCTGCTTACTATTTGAGTCCCAATTTTGTTCCAGGTGGTACCATGGGATGAACAATAATTGGTCTATGCCAGTGGTTCTTAACCTGGCTACACAGTAGAATCAGCTGTAGAGTTAAAAATTATACATATTTATATAAATTTATATGAAATTGTATATATATTTATATAAATTTATATCAAATTGTATATATTTATATTTCATATTTATATAAATGTTATAAATATTAACCTTATATTTATACATTTATTAATATTATACTTTTATATTAATATTTATATAAAATCATGTTTGTATATTTATATTAATATTTATACTAAATTTATGAGTATTATATTTGCATATTTGTTAATATTATATTTTATATATTTATATTACATGTTTATAACAATATTTATGCAAATTTTAAATAGAATTATATATATTTGTAATATTTATATTATGTATAACTTAATTTACTTATATATATGTATTAATATATATAATCAGAACCTTTGAGACTGAAGCCCAGGCATCTATAGTTTAAATATTCCCCCAGGTGATTCCAGTCAGGATTGCGACGCACTGGTCCTCTGACAGTAACATTCTTTTCCCATTTGTGAGCTATTCCACTCTAGCCTCCTGTACAGCTTGAGGAAGCCATGTGACCTAGCAAACGAAGGTCTGTTGGGATCCTTCTGGAAAAGCTTTTATTTTCCTATAAAAAGGGACAGGCATGACATTCTGGTTTATGGGCTCTGCCCTTTCTCCTTTTTCCTGGTGTGGCTATGTACAACCAGCCTGAAGACAGCCAGCATGAAGACAAAAAACAGTTCAAATAGCAACAACGATATCAACAAAAATGTGCTAAAGACAGTGAAAGGGAAAGATAGGCCTGAGTCTTCAAACCAGGTAAGTATCTGCAACATCCCTCTCCTGACCACCTTGAGACGTTTTGTTATTTGATATTCTTAAATATCTTTATTCTGTAAGCCAATGATAATTGAGTTTTCTGTTATTTGCAAGTAAAAGCAATTTACCTGAGTATTTGGTATTTTCTTAGGACGAAGGCTATTGTGATTGAAAAAAAGAGAAGTATAGCCCATGCTAACGTTCAGAGTTCAGAAAATGAGTGTTCCTAGAATGACAATGTACAATGGATTTGAGATCCATGTTTTTACTGATTGCAGCTTGCTAGGGCTGTCATAACAAAGTACCACAGACTGAGAGGCTTAGACAACAGAAATTTATTTTCTCATAGTTCTGGAGGCTAGAAGTCCAGGATCAAGGTGTCAGCAGGATTGGTTTCTTCTGAGACTTTCTCTTTGGCTTGTAGATGACCATCTTTTCTCTGTGTCTTCACATGGTCTTTCCTCTGTGTGTATCTGTGTCCTAAAATCCTCTTCTTAGAAGGATACCATTGGATTAGGGCTCATCCCAACAACCTCATTTAACCTTAATTACCTCTTTAAAGACCCTCTCTCCAAATACAGTCACATTTTGAGGTACTGGGGGTTAAGACTTCAACCTATGAATCTTAGGAAACACAATTCAGCCCATAATACTGGTGACTACGATTTGGCCAGGAATAGGGTGTTCATGATTGGCTTAGATCAGTGGTTCTCAATTCTGACTATAATCACCTGGAGAAATTTTAAAAATATAGATGCCTGGGCTTCCCCGGTGGCGCAGTGGTTGAGAGTCCGCCTGCCGATGCAGGGGACACGGGTTCATGCCCCAAACCGGGAAGATCCCACATGCCGCGGAGCAGCTGGGCCCGTGAGCCATGGCCACTGACCCTGCGCGTCCGAAGCCTGTGCTCAGCAACGGGAGAGGCCACAACAGTGAGAGGCCCACGTATCACAAAAAAAAAACAATTAAAAAATATATATATATATAGATGCCTAAACTTTGCTCCCAAGCATGCTGATTTAATTAATCAGGGTGGGACCAATATATATTTTTACACATTGTCAACCATTATTTCTCTAAGTGAGAGGTGGTTAAACCAACTTTATTTATTTTAAAAAATTCCCAGAACTTTTAGGAAGAGGTGAGAAGTCAGGCTTGTTCTGATGGGTAGACACTGAGGGAGGAGCAGTATAAAAAGGGGTCTTCAGTGTAGGGGTCAGGCTGCATATCTTGTTCAGGAAATGTGGAGAGACCCAACTCATCTCCACTCTTCTTTCTTACAAGAACAAGGGGAAATGAAGACGCCCAGAGGCCTTGGCAGCCACATCCGCTTGAGAAAGAATATCCAAACTGGAATTCCCAGGGGTGCACAGGGTGGGAGGGCAGTCATTTGGTGCCAATATGGCCTTATGTTTTTTGTCTACACTCTTAATTAATAGGCCTGATTTATTTTCTGGGACTGGTATTAGACTTACATTTTGTTGAAACTTGCAGGTGCCTAGGAAGGACTGGAAGGGGCTGCTTATCACCTAGTGTGCTAGGTAGGAAACCACCTCCAACAGACACTGCCCAGGCATTATTTGTTTCCTGAGAGCAGGACTTGAAAAGTCCCCTGAGGTCACTATTTGTGTCATGATTTTTAAATTTGTAATTTCTGTTGCAAAATTAATTCTGGATTCGTTTAAGAAATTCACAGTCAGCCTTTTTAACTTTTAGTCCACCTGCAATTTTTTTCCCTGAACCCAGGGCCCCAGCAGTGAAAATGGCCAGTCCTAACCACTGGACCGCCAGGGAATTCCCTATCCACCTGCAATGTGACCAAATCAAGTACTGTATTAGTTTCCCACTGCTGCTGTAACAAACTACCACAAATTTAGTGGCTTAAAACAACACAAATTTATTATCTTACAGTTCTGGAGGTCGTAAGTCTGAAATGAGTCTGGTAAAATCAAGGTGTTGACAGATCTGCTGCCTCTGGTTCCAGTTCCTAAAGGCTGTCCTCATTTCTTAGCTCATGGTCCTGTATCACCTTTTCCCCCTCTGCTTCCATTATCACGTTGCCCTCTTTCTGACTCTGACTCCTCCTGGTTCCCTTGTGATTACATAAGGCCCACCGGGATAATGCAGCATAATCTCCCCATCTCAATGTCATTAACTTGATCACATCTACAAAGTCCTTTGCCATAGGAATCAACATTCATAGGTTCTAGGGATTCGTACGTAGATGTCTTTGGGAGGCCATTATTCAGTTTACCTCCAGGACTCAGTGCTCCAGAAGGTTAAAGCTTGGTAGCTGTGGACAAAACCAAATGATATCTACATCAGCATCTCCTCCTTCCCCCAGCAGCTACCTAGCTCCAACGTCACAAGAGGACCCTTCCTTGTTCAGAAAGTCTTCTCTAAGATGGATGTGGCTTACCATCGATGCAGTGCTCCTAGCTATTTGGGGACCCTCATACGGGTACCCAGGTCCTTATCTTTCCTGCAATGGAGCCAGTACAGTTGAGTCTCAGGAGGCTGCCCCCCAGGTTGGAAGTAATCCCAATTCCAGCAGACCCAGTTTGTAACTAGGGCTCAGAACTTTTACAGTGTCTCCTCCCACACCCACTTCTTGCTTTCCTAAAGTAAGCTGGCCTGTTACGCGGCCATTTTCTCTAAGGCTCTTATATGAGAAATGGGAAGTGATTCCTCATTGGCTTATTACTTTCTAAAACTCAGTCAGAGGAATGGCAATCTAATTATTATTGGCTGAACTGGCATATCTTACATAGGGACACAAGCTTAATAAAACAAAGTATTCTTTAGGGTATGTATTATTATAGCTGCATAATGCATATCAAGACAAAACACATTTTTCCAAGGGGTACAATTCATACTGTTCTATATAAGAAAATTCTTACCACAGAGTGATTCCTGCTTTATCTTTTCATTTCAAACTCCATCAGAAATTTTAAAAGTCTTGTTTCTCGTAAACCTTCCATACAATGCTCAGTGATAAATAAGCCGGCAGTCCAGCATTAGAGGTTTAGAAATAGTTCTACTTTAAAATACACAGAACCATTTTGAGAATCAGCTTAAGTGATAGAAATGTACTATCAGAAACACAAATTTATATTCAGACACAAGATCATAATAACATATATAACATATTCTATTAATATAACAGTTACTGTTGTCATCATGGTTACCTGGTTGTATTGTATCTTAAACTAAGTGGCATGTTTGCTATTGATAATATTAAACTAATAAATAATGAGAGCCAGCATTTTATAGCAGAAAGAAGGCTACCTTTGGAACAGGGCAGACTAAAGTTTACAGTCCTGCTGGGTCAGGTACTATCTGTGTGAGTGTGGGCAAGGATTTACTCTGATTTTGCTTCCTCGTTTTTTAAATGAGGATTCAAATACCTCGTACAGATGTGTGGGATATATAATTAAGGATATAAAGTACCTTGTACAATGCCTGTATATAATGAACCATCACTGAATGGTTACTATGGCTATTCTTATTGTTATTAGGCTTATAACTAATGAAGACACTGACTTTGTTGCCACTACGTCAATTCCTTTACAGAGACTGAACATGAATGAACGATAACAGAGGCCTTTAAGAATGTCTCTGACCTTCTGACCATTTAGCCAGGGAGTCTAAGTTACCATTCTCCCTTCATAAATGCAAAGTTGACTATATAACAGGAAAAAAAAATGTTCTAACCTATTCCCACCAAGTATTCATCAAATGAGGTAGGATCTCTGGGAAAGATTAAGAGCTTACATTTTTTATTGGACTTACTTCCCATAAAATTTCATAGAGGATAAAAGGAGAGGAAGTGTAGAAGTGGTACTATTTCTGTTTTATCTGCTACCTGCAGTTATACATCTTCCTGAGATATCGTTAATTATAGTGGTGCCACTCACAATGCTGCTATTCAGACCTGCTAGAATTTTCACCAAAAACTCTACACCTGGGGCTTGGAAATTGGCAGCTGAATTTTTGTATGAGGCTGAAACTTGAAGGCTCTGACAGAGGCAACACCTTCAAACTAGTCACTATAGACTGAATATTTGTGTCCTCTCCCCAATACACATGTTGAAATCCTAATCCCCGGTGCGATGGTATTTGTGGTTGGGGCCTCTGAGAGAGAGGTAACTAGGTCATGAGAATGGAGCCCTCATTAATGTGATTAGTGTTCTTACAAGAGACCCCAGAGAGCTCTCTCACCCTCTTTGCTATGTGAGGATACAACGAGAAAATGGCTATCTGAAGCCCATTAAAGGGCTTTCACCAGAACCCAACTGTGCTGGTACACTGATCTTGACTTCTGACAGGACTTCTGGCCTCGAGAACCATAAGAAATAAATTTCTGTGGTTTATAAGCAATCTGATCTATGATGTTCTGTTCTAGCAGCCTGAACTAAGACAGGAGCTGTGCAGAGAGAGCACAGAAACTGATGAGGTGTTTCCCCAAAACTTCAAGGCTGAGGGATGAGCTTTACATGCACAGGTGAGACCACCTGAGGCTTGCCACTTAGCAGCTGCTACAGGGTTGGGAGCAGAAGAGAGATACTTGAGATCAAGCAGTGCTAGGGGACACTGGATTTCTGAACCTTCCATTGTGGACAGATCTTTTTTTAACACTTTGTTAATACTTCTGGAATCCAGCTGATACACCAGAAAGGCTGCACTTTAGAAGAAAGGCCCACACTAGACCTGCCTTAACAAAGTCTATAACCAAGCCTGGCAAAACCCATAGGAGAGACAGAGTTTGGAAAGTTGGGTCTTACCAAGTTAGAGGGGCTATAGAAACATCTTGGGCTTTCCACATACCTGTAGTAACAACTTATTGCTAAGTCTCCACCAGTTTAAGGCAATCAGCCGGTAATTAAACTGCCTGCTAAAACAAGAGTCAACACGCTTCAGAGAAAAGATAATAGATAACCCAGAATCCAGGGTCTTACAATGTGTATTCAAAATATCCAGTATTCAATTAAAAAAATCATTAGACACACAAAGAAACAAGAAAATGTGATTCATAGTCTTGAAAACATGCAGCTAATAGAAACAGAACTCGACCTGGTATAGATGTCAGATGTCAGATATAGCATACTACAACTTTAAAGCAGTTATTGTAAATATGTTCAAAGAATTAAAGGAAAATATGTTCAGGGAGTAAAGGAAAATATGGTCCTAATGAGTGAGCATGAAATCTCAGCAGACATGTGGAAAGTAAAAAAAAAAAAAAAAAAAGACTAAATGGAAATTTTAGAACTGAATAACACATGAACTGAAATGAAAATTTTACTGAATGGGCTTAACATCAGATTAGGGATGGCAGAAGAGTCAGTTACCTTGAAGACAGATAAACAGAAATTGTACAATCTAAAGGATCTGAAAAAAAAAGATTGAAGAAAAATGAAGAGAACATCAGAGATCTGTGGACAAGAGTATGCAGTCTAATATATGCTCTTATTTTAGAATCCAGATTCCCAAACCAGGACAAGACAACAAAGGAAGGAAAATTATAGGTCCAAGTTTCTTATGAACATATATGCAAAAACCTAAATGAAATACTAGCTAACGTAATACAAAAGCATATTCACAAAACAACAAAGTGTAAGACAACAAGGAAGGTTCAATATCAGAAAACTATCAATGTAATTCATTTCACACATAGGCTAAAGTTGAAAGCCCATATGATTATCTCAATAATCAGTGTAGAAAAAGCATTTGACACTGTTCAACACCTACTTTCTTTTGTATGAATTAATATAGAACTAAGAATATACAAAAAAAAAGAAAGAAAAAAATAGTGTCATGAACTCCAACATACCTGCCATCAACAATTACATGGCTGATTTGTTTTATCCATACCCTCACCCACTGTCCGTCACTAACAACTCCCACCTCCACTGGAGGTTTTTAAAGCAAATCCCAGACATCATATTTCATCCATAAATACTTCAGTGTGTATGACTTTATAAAAGATAAGGGCTCCTTTTTTTTAAGAACCAGACCCTGGGCACTCTTATCATTCCCCCCAAAATTATCAAAAATTCTTCAAGATCTTCATATATCCAGTGAGCATTCAAATTTCCCCTCTTGCCTCATAAATACTTTATATTAGGTTATGTCTCTTTAGTCTCTTTTAATACACAGGGTCCACAGGGTCTCCCTTTTTGTTTTTATTTTTGTTTTTCCTTTGCAATTTGTTGAAGAAAAATCATATTGTCTTCATTTTGCTGCTTACATCCCTATTGTGTTTCACCAGTTAGTTACTTTAAATATTGTATTTCCTGCACATTGGTGACTTATTTGGATGCTTGGTCAGATTCAAGTTTGATTTTTTTGGCTCGAAAGGTGGTATTTTATTGCATTATCCCGGAAGGGGCATAACGTCTGATTATCTCTTTTTGTGATGTTAAGATTGGTCAGTGTGTTTAAGTGTTGTCGAACTGACCTATCTATGACAAAAATCCTCATCAGCTTTTCACTGATGGTTTTAATAGCCATGAATATTCTTATTTTTTATTCTTCCTGTTCCTTTATCTCTGGGAGTTTTCTATAAAGAAAACTCATCAACTCCTTGGTCACCCTGAGGTATAGTTCCAACGAGAAATTCAGTATGAATGCTTGATTCTTTCTTTTTATTTACCAGATTTCAGAATTAGTTGGTTCTTAAATCACCCAAAGCTGACTCATGCTTTTTTGCCCCTTTGAGTAACTTTACCACCTCATGGATTTTTAACACATCTGATGTGTTTTGATGCAATACAATTATCATTCCTTTTGGTGCTTGTGGTAGGCAGAATAATAATCCCCCAAAGATGCCTCCATCCTAATCCCTGGATCTGTGAATGTATTATCTAAAATGGCAAAGGGAGAGTTAAGGTTATGGAATTAGAATTGTTAATCACATGAGCTTGAGAAAAGGCAATTATCTGGGTGGGCTCAGTGTAATCACAAGAGTCCTTAAAAGTGGAAGGAGAGAGGTAGAAGAGTAGGTCAGAGTGATGCACTGTGAGAAGAACTTGACTCTTCTTTGTTGGCTTTGAAGATGGAGGAAGGGGATTATGAGCCCAGGGATGTTGGTGGCATCTGGAAGCTGAAAAGGAAACAGATTCTCCCCTACAGCCTCCGGAAAGGAACCCAGCTGGTCCTTTGATTTTAGCCCAGCGAGACCCGTGTCAGACTTCTGACCTACAGAACAGTAAGATAATAAATTTGGGTTGTTTCCAGCCTCCAAGTTTGTAGTAATTTCTTATGGCAGGAATGGAAAGCCAATACAGTGCATATCATCTCTGTAAGAAAAAAATCAATAGTAACAATGAAACAAACAGAGAAAATATTCCGAACAGTAAGAGTTTAATAGGTTTGACAGATAAATTATAAAAATAAAATTTTCTCTACAGTTGCAATAACTAGCAAATATAATGAAAAATAAGAAACTGTTCTCAATAGTAGAAAGAAAAAAACTATAATTAATCACCTAGGAATTAAGTAGGACATTTATGCAGAAAACTTGAAAACTCTAGTAAAGAACATAGAAGACAAAGTGATAGAGAAACATTTTATGTTCTTGGATGGGATGATGCAATATTACAAAGATGTCAATTCCCTGAATTATTCTATAAATTTAATGTATAACGATAAAAATTCCAGTTGGGCTGCTTGAGAAACTTAATAAACTTACTCTAAAATAAAAAGAAGCAATAAAGGATCACAAATCACTAAACAATCGAGAGAGAAAAAGCGAGAGAGAGAGAGAGAGAGAGAGAAACTTGCCGAATGGATATTAAGTCCAGTAATAAAGCAGTGTGATATTGTTACAAGAAAGACAAATAGAACACAGGGACAGAATAGGAAGCTTTAAGACAGAATTTTACGTAGTTAATATATGATACAGGTGCTGCCACAAATAAATGAGAGGAAGTATAGAATGTTTTGTTGGTATTGTTGGGAAATCTAGCTTACTCTCTAGCAGAAAAAACAAAACAAAATAAAACCTGGATCCTGGATTCCTAACACCATGTACAAGAATTGAGGCCTGTTGGATTAAACATCAAAATGTGAAAAGTAAAACTATGAAGTGGATAGAAGAAGATATAGGACATATTTCTGTCACCTAGGAATAAGGAAGACTTCTTAAAATGTCAGAAACAAACACAAAATGTAAGGCAAAAATGATTGATTGATTTAGGTATTTCTATTAACTGAAGTATACCCTGGATAAAGTTTATGAACAGATGAAAAAGGGAGAAGATATTTGCATGTCTGAAACTGACAAGGTATACATAACTAGAGTACAGAAGAGTTCTTGTAAGAAAGACAAAAACTCCAGCAGAAAAATGGGCAAAGAATCTGAGCAGAAGATTGATCGTAAAGAAAGCAAAAATCTTATAAACATGTAAAGATATGCTCAGATGCATCAGTAATCTGAGAAATTCAACAATGAGATGGTACTTTACATCTGTTACACTAGGGGAAACAAGAAAGCTTGATAATGCCAAGGTTGGGAAGAATGTGAGGGCATAGTTACACTCAGGCATTGGTTGTAGATGTGTAGACTGGTGTGGCATTGAGGACAGCAACTTAGAATTATTTGGTCAAACTAAGAATACTCATAACCCGTGACTTAATTTATGTTCTGTTTGTGACACATTATATGGAAAATTAAAAGACCAAGCACAAACTAGGAAGATATATGCAACATATAATAGACAAAGAATTAGTATCTAGAATATATGAAGAACTAATGTACATCAGGAGAGAGGGAGAGGGATGGAGAGAATCCAGTAGAAAAATGGGTAAGAGAACTACTAAGCAGTTCATAAAGAGAAATTTGAAAGACTCATAAAACCATGAAAAGGTGCTCAACCTCAAAAGTAATGAGATGCAAAATAAAACCACAATGAGATACCTAGACTACACAAGTCCAAATACACAAAAATTCAACATTCAATACCAATGCCAAATGTTGGTGAGGATGTGGAAAAATAAGAACTCTTACACACTCCCCGCAGAGACATTACTTGGTAGAACTACTTTGGAAAATGGTGTGGCATTACCTATTAAAGTCCCACATGTGCAAAACTTAACACCCAGTCAATCACTCCTACTCTAGCATACATGCACTAGTGGACATGTACATGTCCATAACAACATTGTTGACAATAGCTAAAAATGGAAAGAATACAAGTAACCATCAATAGTAAAAAGCATAAATAAATCAATGTATATTCATATGTTATGTTGGACATATTCCACTGTCTAACAATGGAAAAAACTTCCTGTTACACAACATCAAAGTTGGGAGAATCCTACAGCAGAAGAGTGAGAGAAGCAAGTCACAGAAGAATACATATAGTATTAATTATGTTTATATAACATCAATAACAGGAAAAAGTTAAACAATACCTTGTTTAGAGATGCAATCATGAATCGCAAAAGTATGTAGAAAAGCAAGGGAATTACTGTAACAAAAGTCAGGGTCGTGGTTATTTCCCGGGCGAGGAAGGCAATGCAATGGTTGCGACATATCTCTGGTGCTCGTAACGTTCTATTTCTTAAGCTGGGTGTTAGTTGCACAGGTATTTGCTTTATTGTTATTATTGTTTAAGATGAAATTGTTTTATATACTTCTGTATGTGTAATGTATTTCGCACTAAAAATGATTTTTAAAACGATTGGCTTGGGCAATCTCTTAGATTTCCTTAATCATCGATGGTCTGTGGCCCAGCCACTTTGCAACTGGACCTATTTTTGGCCCCTCATTGACAGTTCAACTTAAAACAATATACACTGAGATGCATACACAGGTGATTAGACGGGAAACCTTGAAGGGAGGGGGGCGACGCACTAACGAAGAATCGCAGAATAGGAGACTCGGAAGAGGAAGGTGATTTGATTGAGGCCCCTCTTCTCAGGGAGGCAACCTTTTACTTGAGAGCTCCTGAGGTCCAGTCCTGGTTCTGCCTTTGAATTGAGCACGTCTCTTCTCCAATCCTGTTTTCTCATGCTGGCTTTGAACACCGTAAGGAAATTCAAATAAGAGAACGAATAATCGTTATTCTTCTTTACAGTTTGGGAATTGAGGCCGCGGGGGGACGCCACTAGCTCAAGTTGCCACTGCCACGTTGGAACTCAGGGCTCCTGAGTGCAGCACCCGGACCTGCGCACCGTCCTATTATACAGCTATTCTCTTCTTCTTCTGGCTTTGGGCCCGTAGCTTGACGTCACAGACGAACTGCCCCGCCCCACCCCGCCTCGCCCCACCTCGCCCCGCCCCGCCCCTTCGGAAGCCCCGCCTCCTCGAGCGACCCCCGCCCCTCCCGTCGTTCTCTGAGTCCCGCCCCCAGCTGCTCGCCCTCGAGCGGCGGCTCCGGCGCGTCCCCGCTATCGTCTCTTCTGGCCCCGCCCCTCCCGGCTGCCATGACAACGAGTCCGCGCCCCGCGCAAGGCTGCAGCTCGGGCGGGACCCTGGCTGGACCGCGGGCCCCGGCCTGGGGGCACAGCTGCTACCGCCGCCGCCACCTCGTCTCCTCCCCGTTCCCGCCCCGCGTCTCCTCACCTCCCTCGGGTCCGCGGCCGGGGTCCCTCCCCGCCGCCCCAACCCTGCGCGGATGCCGAAGGTGAAGGCGCTGCAGTGCGCCCTGGCGCTGGAGATCCGCTGTGTGAGTACAGGTCGCGCCCCCATCGCCGCCGCCTGGGTGTCGTCAGCCCCCGGAATTTACTAGGGTCGCCGCCTCCGTTCCCTTCCGAGAACCCCGGGTCACCGCGAAACCTCCTCCACCCTCCGAATCATCCCTATGGAGCTTTGATCCCGTGTCATTTGGCTCTTCCCCAACCTCAAAATCACGAACGCCCTCCCACTCCAGCCACACAGAGGCCTGACGCCCCCCACCGAACCCCTCCACCTCAGCTCCCCTAGCTTCCTCCCAACTTCCAGTTTGGGTTCCTTCAAATCCTTTCCAAACCACTTTCGAAAGTCCTCCTCTCTCCTCTCAACTTTCCAGTGAATTGGGTGGGGGAAGAGTCTTCTTTTAAAATTCCTCTTCTCTGCTCCAGTTCTTTTAGTGAGAGTATTACTGGCCCGACTTCTCCCCAGCCTTCGGGGGGCGGGGAGGGGTGCTTTTCCTCTTTCAGACAGATTAACAAGCTTCTGATTAGTGAAGGGGCCTTTCCTCCACACCCCGCAACCGAAATATGTCAGCATTGCACACAGCACCTTGCCATCTACCCCAGGGCCAATACCTCGGAAACCATTTCAGGCCCCTCCAGCCCCCAAACTCTCCCGATGTTGAGAAGGAACCCCTATCCTTCCCTTCACTCCAAGAAAGGCACCAGCTTTTAGAGAGACACTACTAATTCTCTAAACTTGCTCCAGAGGACCTTCAGCCCCACCCAGTCACTCTCCAGACATGCTGAAGAGGATAGTGTCCCCCCAGCTTGCTGTGGAAATCCAGCTGAGGCAGAGAACCCCCTGCCCTTCCTCAAGTGAAGGGCCTTGGACCTCTCCATGCCACGAGCAAACGCCATCCCTCTGAATAATCTTACAAGACCCTTCCAAGGGGTTTTGATCTCCTTCCCCCTCATTCTTTACAGGACCCTCTCATTCTCCTCTTCAGATGAAATCTCCAACCTCTCTCTTCTAGAGGAAATCCCCCCGAAAGTCTTTCCATACCTCCATTTTAGACCTGCAGGCAGTTTGGAAACAAAATTCCTCCTTCAGTCCTTTTTTTCTTTTTCCACTTCTCTAAGTCCTTTTATTTCTCATCTCTTTCATCTCCCAGCAAAACTCTGTGTGTGTGTGTGTGTGTGTCTGTGTGTGTGCGCGCGCGTGTGCTTAAATAGCCAACACCATTCCTCTGGGTGCTGCATGGAGTAGCCCTCCCCACTTCCTTCCTGCACGCCCTGCGGTCAAGGCTCTCCATCCCCCCACCACAAAGCATCCTCTGCTTTCCTTGCTGTCTTTCCTCACATTACAATGAGGCCGCTGTAGAACAGTCCCTGAAACCTCCAGGGAAGTCACAGGACTGTTTTAGGTCTTTGGCTAGGTCTTAAAGAAAGGAAGGCCGGGTAGGGCAGAGTGTGAGGCAGGCTTGGAGAAGAAAGTTTCTGGCGCTGTCGCTTTATCTTTAAGGCTGCAGAGATTTTACTCACTGCAGTGTCAGAAACTCTATAGTATTGGCTTCAGATGTTTTTTTCATCCCACAGCTGCCAAAGCTTGGCAGCCTTTTTGTAAAGGAGTATTCATTTGGCAAAAGAATACACGAAGTTCCCTGAACCGCTGCGCCCAGGGCAGTTAGTAAAACTCCTGAGTTCGGCCTCTCTAGACTTTGTTACTGGCTGCTGCTTCCTCTTCTGCTAACCAATGCAGTTTAGCAGCCTGCGAGAGCAGCTGCCTGACCGGACCGGATGTTGCTTTCCTTCCTTGGTCAATCCAGACCTGCTTAGAGCGAGCACTTGGTGGTAACTGACAACTGCCTGAAGGGGTCAGAGAGAGAGAAGTTGTTTCACTACCCTTTCTCCCCAGTATAAGTTGTCAGGCGGAAAGTGAACGGCTGTATAATAGAGCTTTGTTGTTCATCGTGGCTTAAGAAATTATGCAGGTGGAAACATTCCTGTTTCATTTTTTTCAACAGACATTTGAGTCACAGAATTTTACAGTTCTAAGAAATCTTGGCTTTCATTGGATTGAATTTTTTTTTATGGGTGAGAAAATCGAGGCTTAGCTTGACTAAATGTTTTTCTAGGTTTGCACAACTATTTAGGGGGCAGATCTGCAGGAAGACGCTAAGTTTTCTGACCAGCAAAAACCCCATTAAGTGACTCTGATGCTCAGAAGGAGCAAAAAAGACCGTTAATAACCTCACACATTAAACAAGCTTGATTGATTTGGCTTTGATTGAATGGAGGAATTCATGTGAGCATAGATATTTTTAACATCTTTTCAATTTCATTTTTTTCAATTTCATTTAATTCTTTACATTTATGGGGTATAAAAGTCAAAACTGTATAAAATGATACACTCTGAGAAGTCTTATTTCCAGCCCTTTTCAAACCTGTTTTCCATCTATTTTCATCTGCTGTAGGTAACCATTTTTATTGGTGTCTGATTTATTCTTCTAGTATTTCCCTTTGTAATATAATCAAATAGATACATACACACACACACACACACACACACACGCACACTGTACACTCCCCCCTTCCCATATATATTGTTTTACTTTCCTTCACAATAGGAAGCATATTATATAAGCTAGTCTGCACTTTGCTTGTTTTCTTTCCTTAATGTATCCTGAAGATCACTCTAGGTAAGTGGGCATCTTCTGTAACCTCAACTCTTTATTGACATTTTCCAAACATACAGAGTAGTTGGGAGAATAGTACAGTGAATATATTCCATGACCTATGTACGTTAATTTGATATATCTTTATATTTGTATATGTATAAAAATAAATATTTTTTACCAAAAATATGAAAGTAAATTGTTGCCTAAATACTTCAGCATATATCTTCTAAAAATAAGGACATTGTTCTAAATAACCACAATACTATTATCACACCTAAGATAATTATCCATAAGTTCTTAGTATCTAGTCCATTTCCAAGTTTTCCTAGTTGTCAACAAAAATGGCGTGTATAGTTAACTTTTTCAAACCAGGATCCATTCAAAGTTTACATGTTGCATTTGGTCGTTAGGTTGTTTTAGTCCATTTTAACTTAGAGCAGTTCTACTGTTTCTTTCCCACAATGTTTTCCCCCCTCCGTGGATTTATATAAATTCATACACTCATACAACCATTATTTGGATCAAGATTTAGAACACTTCCATCGCCACAGTAAATTCCCTTGTTCCCCCTTTTAAGCCCCACGCAGAGGGAACTCCTCTTCTGATTTCTATCAGGGAAGATTAGTTTGCCAGTACTTGAACATCATATTAAATGAGCTATATAGTGTGTAATATTTTGTGTGGGCTTCTTCTGTTCATTGTATTTTTGAGACTCATTCATGTGCTGTGCCTATTGGTAGTTCCTTTATATTGTGGGGTAGCATTCTATCATGTGATTTGTATCATGTTCTGTCATACACCACAACATGTTTACCCATTCTCTTTATTGTTGATTATTTGGGTTGTTACCAAGTCGTGGTTGTCATGGATAAAACTACTGTGAACATTCATTCCTATAAAAGTTTTTTTATGCACGCTACCTTTTGGAGACCAGACTCGGATACAGAATATCCCATGTTGTGTTATTGTCTGAATTTTCCCCCATCACGGTGATACTTAATTTGTTCTTCTAAACTGGAAATTAAGTGTTTTATTTCTACCTGCCTGTTTGAAGTGGGGCACTTCATTCCATTCTCCCCTTTCCATGTTTATTTTTTTGCTGTAGTCTTGTATTTGTGGTATCTCATGTTTAATACTGTGGTAATATGAGAGCAAAAACATAGTAAACATGAAAGGTTTTGGTGTATAACGCAATATTTTGTGTTGCTCAACAGAGCCGTGACTTGAGAGAAAATATGTTGCTGGGAAGAAAGTGTGACTTTTCTCAAGGAATCTTGGGAAAATGATGTAATATGCCAAAGTAACTTGTTTTTAAAGAGCAGCCAAAAATTATATTTCCCATCACTTACACTTTTAATATTTGAAACATCATATCTTTGATATGAAAAACTATATTTGCTGCTTCTTCACTCTACCTTCTTCTTCTTATTCAGTAGTGACGTTTTCATGAGATGTTTTTAGGTATATAGAAGGAAGAAATGGGAGGTATAAGAGTAAAGCCCAATGCCTGGGCAATAAAATCAGCCAATTTGCTTTACGTGAATTGTGTCAGTTTGGGGTTAGTCTGTATTGTATAATTCCCATTTTTCTTCTCTACACTCACCTCACCTCACTACCTCACTCAAATTATTGATAGCATTGAGGCAAAGAGATCTGGGTACTTTTCAATCACAGTTCATCTGAACATTCGTGATCGTTTTCTGGTTTCCTTACTCACTTATGCTGCAGCTGGTAGTAAATTTCCCTGGAATACAGACTTTTTAAAACTTTAACTCTAAAGTACTTCAAACTTACAGAAAAAGAAAACCTAAATACTGTGATCTCTCCCCACCCTGATTTACTAAATCCTCATTTTACATGTTTCCTGCAAATTTTTGTTTTTAAGAAATAAAATGTTACAGATGTAGTTAAGGCCCCTTTGCACCTCTTGCTGAAGCCAATTTTCCTCCGTCCCTTCCTAGAGGTAACATAATCAATATCCTGAAGTTGGAGTGTATTCTTTTCATTCAGGTTTTTGTAAGCTTACTCCATATTTGTGTACGCCTACGTACTACGTGTACTATTGTTCTGTTATAAAACTTTACACAAATGGTATCATACTGTAGGTATCCTTCTGCAGATCTGTTTTTTCCACTTCACTGTTTCTGAAATCTGTCAGTGTTGATTCTTACAGATCTAGTTAATTTTCTTAATTGTTATGTAATGCTGTATATTTATATGACAGTGATTTAATTCCTATTCCCCTATTGATGGACTTTTAAATACCAGTTTTCCTCTTTTTTAATATTACAAACAATGTTGCAGTGAGAATATTTGAACATACCTTCTGGTGTCCATGAGTCAGTTGTTCTCAAGGGCAGATATTGTGCCCTAGGGAGCATGCTAGAAATCTGTGGGCTACCTTGTTTGCCATAGTGGTTGGGGGAGATCCTACTGGTGTTGATTATCTGGTATTCTGCATGACTTGACTGTCCCATTGAATATGTATATGAAAACCTGTTTATAATTATTAGAGATTAAGAACCTAACTCTGTTTTATGTTTAAACACAAAGTCTGTTTTTTTTTTTTTTGGGAAAAAAATATTTTTAAATACAGTGAATTTTCCACTAATGCAATTACCATGTAAATTGAGGAAAGAGTGTACTTTGTTTTGTTCGGAACTCTGGTAAGAGTTTACTCTTTCAGAAAATCATGGCATCAGTGGCAACTCTGCTTGTGTTTGAGCTGCAAATACCTATCATTCAGCTTTTGAAACAGACCAGTTCATGTTGATTCTGTGAATAGGTGCAAATATTGTATCTTCTAGCTTAGTTCTGCCTGAGCGTTTACACATAGAAATATATAATTTATTTTATTTCTGTATTTTTTTCCGTTATGGCATTGGTTTATTTTTTAGTTATGTGTATGGGTAAATTGCAAAATAGTACTTGTAAAAGGAGGGTGTTGGATCTTGTAGAGACCCAGTGCTCTAGGGAATAGATTTAGAAATGGAACTACCAAGTCTTAGGGAATTGGTTTCATTTCCTAGGGCTTCCATAACAAATTTCCTCAATTTGTTGTCCTTGGAGTCTTAAAGGACAGAAATTTATTCTCTCACATTTACTGGAGGCCAGAAGTTAAAACAAAGGTATTGGCAGGGCAGCGCTCCCTTAGAAGGCTCTTGGGGAAGACCCTTCCTTGTTCTTCTAGCTTTCAGTGTCTCCAGGCATTTCCAGAATGTGGCTGCATAACTCCAATCTCCAATCCTAGAGGTTTCCTTTTCTGTGAATAGCCAGTTCATATCCTTTGCCCTTTAGGAACATAAGAGTTTTTTTTTTCTTGTTAAATATATTTTGAACACCACCAACCTTTGTTGGTTATATGTAATGTAAATGTCAAAGATCTTCTAGTTGAAGCTTATTTTTTCACTTTGTTTTTGCTCTTTTTAGTAATGCCCTTTGTTTTTATTTTCTATTTTTTGTTGTTATTGTTGCTGGTAAACAAAGAATGCTGAGTCTTTAAGTTAACTTTTTACAGAACTATAGCATATATTCAGAAAGTGCACAAATCCAAAGTGTGTAATCAACACCCAAATGGATGGTGGGTGGCAGCCACTCCACCTGCCCCCCCTTCCCCTCCCAGAGGTAACCACTATCTTGACTTCTATCACAACAAATTTTGAACTTTTGAAGTCAGCCTCTTTCTTTCTCCCTCCCTTCTTCCCTCCCCTCCCTCCCTCCCTCCTTCGACGTTTACGTATAACTTCTTTGTGAGAATTCATCCATGCTGTTATGTGAAGCAGTAATTCTTTATCCTTTCTATTGTTCCCCCCCAGCTTTACTGATATATAATTGACAGATAGCATTGTATAAGTTTAAAGTGTACAGTATGTTGATTTGATATGTTTATAAATCGCAAAATGATTACTACCATAGTATTAGCTACCATCTCCATCCTGTCACATAGTTGCCATTTCTTTTTTGTGGTGAAAACAATTAAGATCTACTCTCTTAGCAACATTCAAGTATATAATACAGTGTTATTAGTTATCGTCACTATGCTGTACATTTGGTACCCAAACTTGTTAATCTTATAACTGGAAGTTTATACCCTTTCATCAGTATCTCCCCATTTCCCCCACCTCCTGAATCCTTGGTAAACACCATTCTACTCTCTGTTTCTCTGAGTTTATCTTTTGTAGATTCCACATATAAGTGATATCCTAGTTATTTGTTTTTCTCTGACTTGTTTCACTTAACGTAATGCCCTCAGGGTCCATCCAAGTTGTCACGAATGGCAGGATTTCCTTTTTCCTGATGGCTGAATAATATTGGTACATATATATCACATGCTCTTTATCCATTCATCCATTATTCACTGACAGACACTTAGGTTGTTTTCATATCTTGGCTGTTGTGAGTAATGCCATTGTGAACGTGGGAGTGCAGATATGAGATCCTGATTTCAATTCCTTTGGATGTATATCCAGAAGTGGGATTGCTGGAGCATATGGTCATTCTATTTCAAATTTTTCGAGGAACCTCTATACTGTTTTCCATAGTGGCTATGCTCAATTTACATTCCCACCAGGGTTCCCTTTTCTTCAGATCCTCACCAACACTTGTTATCTCTTGTCTTTTTCATGAGAGTTAACTCTGACTTGTGTGAGGTGATATCTAATTGTGGTTTTGATTTGCATTTCCCTGATGATTAGCGATGTTGAGCATCTTTTCATCTGCCTGTTGGCCATTTGTATGTCTTCGTTGGAAAACTATTCTGTTCCTCTGTATCCATTTCTATTGTTGATGACATTTTCATTTTTTTTTCCAGTATTGGGATATTACAAACTGTGCTCCTGTGAACATTTTTGTACATGTCTTTGTTGCATATTTTGTATTCAGCAACTTGCTGAAATCTCATATAAGGTATTTGGATTTTCTATGTGGGAAATCATGTTTGTAAATAAAGTCAGTTTTGACTTATCTTGTACAATGTTTTTTCTTTTTTTTCCCTTTTTATTATTTATGTCCTTGATTAGAATTCCCAGTATAATGTTAAATAGTGCGAATAATAGTACATATACTTGTCATTTTATTTTAAGTTATCTGGCTGAAGTTTCACCAGTATTAGATTGAATCTTATGAAATTGCTGACAATGGGCCATTTTTTGACTAAAAAAAAATGACAATTTCATATATTTCAACCTAATATAATATTGGCTGTAGGATTTTCATTTATTGAGTTAAGAAAGCTCCCTTCTATTCCTTTTCTTTTTTTTTTTTTTGGCTGCACCTGTGGCTTGTGGGATATGGGATCTTAGTTCCTGCCCAGGGATTGAACCTGGGCCCTCGGCAGTGAGAGTGCGGAGTCTTAACCACTGGACCACCAGGGAATTCCCCCTAATTTTTAAAGTATTTTGAGTTTTGAATTATATTGAATGCTTTTCCCTCAGTCTAATGAGATTATTATATAACATTGCTCCCATGTTCTATAAAGGGACACATTTTGTGATGTTGCACCTTCTCCATTCCTATGATAGATTCTTTTTAGTCAGGATGTATTATTTTTACTATATTTTGTTGGATTTGATTCATAATTTTATATTTAGCATCTTTCATTTGTGTCCATAGATGGGATATTAGCTGTATAAGTCAAATATTTATTTAGCTTTTGTTTTTTATTATTAAAACATTTATTTTGAAATATTTCAGACATACAAAAAGTTATAAAGAGTAACATAATGAACACCCATATTCCTCCCCATCAGCTTAAGATGTAAAACATTACAGATAAGGTGAAGTCTCCTATATCTCTCTCTCTAATAGAATCCCCCCTTCCTTCTTCCTTTGGCTAGTCACTACTCTGAATTTTGTGTTATTCTCCCTATTTTTCATTGCTTTTCTCATTTTAATATCTGTCTTTAAGGCATTGGATTTACATGCAAGTGCTGCTTAACTGGCATCCTAAGGGGATTGATGAAACTGTTTTAAAATTATTTGGTTCTAGATATTTTATAATTTTTATAAAATTTATTTTATGCTTTTTACTTTACCTTATGAGCTATTTAGGAGTTTGTTTTAATTTCAAGATGTATAGGATTTATATGTGTGTATATACTCTTTTTCCCCCTCGCCTTCCCGCCATATATACATACACACACATACATACATTCTTATATTGTAGTATTTTAATTCAGTTGCATTGGGGGTATTGAATGAAGTCTGTGTGATATTGATTATTTTTGTTGGCAATTTCCTATGTGTTATTATCCAATTATTATATATATAATATATTTATGAATAATCCAATTATTGTGAATGTTCTCTATTTACTTGACAATAATATATAAATTTATTTGTTTGATATAGGGCTCTATCAGCCATTATCAGATCAAATTTATTTTCTCTGAAATTCTTCAGTTCCATATTAAATTTTTTGTCTGCATGCAATCTCTACCAGATTGTAATGGAGATATTAAAATCTTTACTCTCATAATGTATTTTCATTTTATCCTTGTTGTATTCTAGTACACTATGATTATAGAACTATAGATTCATTTCTGTTTATTGTTTTCCACTAAGTTTGTACTTTCCATCTGAGAATTTATGGAATTCTGCAGTTTGGGGAAATTCTTAGCTTTTATATCTTTGAATATTGTTTTTCTGCTGTTCTCTCTTTTCTTCTGACAGTGCTATTAGACATATATTGGAACTTTTATCTATTCTGCTTTCTTAAGTGCTTTTCTTGTGTGTAATATTTTTATATCCTCCTGTTCTGGGAGAATTCTTCAGTATTATATTCTTATTTACTTATTAAATTAAATTTTTAAATCTTCTCTATTGAGATTTTTAACTTCATTGACTACATATTCCAAGATATCTCATTTAGTGTCTCTTTTTAAACATATGCCGAATATTTACATTTTTACCTGTTTTAATTTCATAAATTTTGTTTTTTATGGAGTTTTCTCCCCTTATTAGATGAAAGATTCTAAATACTTATTTTAAAATTATTTTCAGATTGTGTAAATTAATTTTCATGTAAAGTGGATTTATCTCCTGATTGTCAATTTTGTTGTTTTTCTTAGTGCTTGGGATTTCACTGAGATTATGGACCACTTTTGGGAGAAATTAACAATGAACCTTTCAATCCATTAACTGGTACATTTTTCCATCTATTTAGGTTTTCAGGTTCTTTCAATGATGTTTGTAGTTTTCAGAATACATGTCTTACACATATTTTGTTAAATTTATACCTAGGTAGTACATGTCTAAGATTTTAATGATATTATAAACGGTATTAATTTTTTTGATGTGCTAATATATAGAAATAAAGTTGATTTTTTTGCCTATTGACCCCATATCCTTTTGTTTATTGAGACTTGTTTTACGGTTCATGATATCATCTGTCTTGATGAATGTTTTCATGTGCACTTGGAAAAAAAGGTGTATCCTTCTGTTGTTGGATGGAGTATTATGTAAATGTTAGGTCAAATTACTTGAACGCTGTTGTCCACATCTTCTATACCCTTTATGATTTTTGACTGCTTATTTTATCAGTTATTGACAGGGAAGTGTCGAAATTCAGTTATATATTTTTTTGCTTCATTACTTTGACATTGTATTATTAGGTGCATACAATTTAATTTTGTATATCTTTTAATAAATCAGATTTTTAATCGATATGAAATGTTCCACATTAACGTTGGTAACCTTTCTTTTTCTGAAGTCTACTTTATATCAAGTTAGCCACCCCAGCTTTCTTATGATTAGTGAATGCATGGTGCATCTTTTTCTATAATTTTACTTTAGTCCTGAATTTTTAAGTTTTAAAAACATTGAAATATAATTCACATATCATAAAATCCACTCTTTTAAAGTGTACAGTTCAATGAATTTTTATATATTCACAAAGTTGTGCAACAGTCACCACTAATTTCGGAACATTTTCATCACCCCATGAAGAAATCCCATACCTAGTACTGTCATCTCCCTCTCCCCCCAGCCCCTGGCTACCACTAATATAATTTCTAGGTCTATGGACTTGCCTACTCTGGACATTTCTATAAGTGGAATTATGCAATATGTGGCTTTCTGTGTCTGGCTTCTTTTACTTAGCATAATGTTTTTAAAATTCATCCATGTTATAGTATATATCAGTACTTTATTTCTTTTTATGGCCAAGTAATATTCCATTGTATGGATATACCACATCTTGCTTATTCATCAGTTGATGGACATTTGGATTGTATCCACTTTTTGGTTGTTATGAATAACACTGTTATACTCTTGTACCTATTCTTTTGTGAACGTATGTTTTCAGTGCTCTTGGATATATACCTAGCAAGTTGCTGGTTCTTGTGGTAACTGTTTACTTCTCTTGAGGAACTACCAAACTTTTTACCACAGTGACTACACCATTTTACATTTCCACCAGCACAGTAGGAGGGTTCCAATTTTTTGGCATCCTCCCCAACACTTGTTTTGTCCATCTTTTGATTTATAAGCCATTCTAGTGAGTATGAAGAGCTATCTCATTGTGATTTTGATTTATATTTCCCTAATGGCCAATGATGTTGAACATATTTTCATGTGCTTTTGGGCCATTTGTGAATCTTCTTTAGAGAGATGCCTGTTTGTTTTTGCATCATGTATTTTGGGGCTCATCTAAGTACATGTATCGTTATATTGTTGTGTCTTCTTGGAATATATTTACCTGTTTTTAATTGTCACATCATTATAAAATGTCCTTCTTTGCTTCTAGTATCAATTTTTGTTTTAATGTCTAGTTTGATGTTAGGATAACCACTGCAACTCTCCTTTGGTTACTTCTTGGATAGATTATTTATTTTTCCCATTTGTGTCTTTGAATATAAAGTGTGTCTCTTGTAGACAACATGTAGTTGGATTATAGTTTGTAATCAATTCTGCTAAACTCTACCTTTTGATTGGAATGTTTAGTTAATTGACATTTAATGTAAGATAAAGTAGGATTTACCTCTGTCATTTTTCTGTCTTTTCTGTCTTAATGTCTTTTTCGTTTCTCTGTTTCTGCATTAGTGACTTCTTTTGTGTTAACTATTATCAAGTGGACCATTTTAATTCCCTTGTTTCTATTACTATATTTTTTGAGTTATTTTATTAGTAATGGTTCTGGGGCTCACAATTAACATTTTAATTTTTAACAATATAGTATGGATTAATACCAATTTAATTTGAATAATACATAAAACCTTTGCTTTTATTTAGTTCTGTTCTCTCTCTTCTTTATAATTTTATTATCATACAGATGACATCTTTATACATATACACACTTCAACACAGTTTAATAATTGTTGCTTTATGTAATTTTATTTTAAATAAAAATGGTTAAATGAGAGAAAATACATTTATACTGTCTTAAATTTACCAATGTGGTTCCCTCATTGGTGTTCTTTATTCTTTCATGAGCATTTTAGCTACTGTCTAGTGTCCTTTCATTTTAATATGAAGAATGCTCTTTTTTGGTTTATTTTAACATCTTTATTGGAGTATAATTGCTTTACAATGTTGTGTTAGTTTCTGCTTTATAACAAAGTGAATCAGCTATATATATATATATATATATATATATCCCCCCATATCTCCTCCCTCTTGCGTCTCCCTCCCACCCTCCCTATCCCACCCCTCTAGGTGGTCACAAAGCACTGAGCTGATCCCCTGTGCTGTGTGGCTGATTCCCACTAGCGATCTGTTTTACATTTCGTAGTGTATATATGTCCATGCCACTCTGTCACTTCATCCCAGCTTACCCTTCCCCCTCCCCGTGTCCTCAAGTCCATTCTCTATGTCTGTGTCTTTATTCCTTTCCTGCCCCTAGGTTCTTCAGAACAATTTTTTTTTTTTAGATTCCATATATATGTGTTAGCATATGGTATTTGTTTTTCTCTTTCTGACTTACTTCACTCTGTATGAGAGACTCTAGGTCCATCCACCTCACTACAAATAACTCAATTTCGTTTCTTCTTATGGCTGAGTAATATTCCATTGTATATATGTGCCACATCTTCTTTATCCATTCATCTGTCGATGGACACTTAGGTTGCTTCCATGTCCTGGCTATTGTAAATAGAGCTGCAGTGAACATTGTGGTACATGACCCTTTTGAATTATGGCTTTCTCAGGGTATATGCCCAGTAGTGGGACTGCTGGGTCGTATGGTAGTTCCATTTTTAGATTTTTAAGGAACCTCCATACTGTTCTCCATAGTGGCTATATCAATTTACATTCCCACCAACAGTGCAAGAGGGTTCCCTTTTCTCCACACCCTCTCCAGCATTTATTCTTTGTAGATTTTTTGATGATGACCATTCTGACTGGTGTGAGATGATACCTCATTGTAGCTTTGATTTGCATTTCTGTAATGATTAGTGACGTTGAGCATCCTTTCATGTGTTTGTTGGCAATCTGTATATCTTCGGAGAAATGTCTATGTAGGTCTTCTGCCCATTTTTGTATTGGGTTGTTTGCTTTTTTGATATGGAGCTGCACGAGCTGCTTGTAAATTTTGGAGATTAACCCTTTGTCATTTGCTTCATTTGCAAATATTTTCTCCCATGTTCCTCCCTCTGCTATATTTTGGAAGAGTTTGAGAAGGATAGGTGTTAGCTCTTCTCTAAATGTTTGATAGAATTCGCCTGTGAAGCTATCTGGTCCTGGGCTTTTGTTTGTTGGAAGATTTTTAATCACAGTTTCAATTTCAGTGCTTGTGATTGGTCTGTTTATATTTTCTAGTCCTTCCTGGTTCTGTCTCAGAAGGTTGTGCTTTTCTAAGAAATTGTCCATTTCTTGCAGGTTGTCCATTTTATTGACATATAGTTGCCTGTAGTAATCTCTCAAGATCCTTTGTATTTCTGCAGTGTCAGTTGTTACTTCTCCTTTTTTATTTCTAATTCTATTGTTTTGAGTCTTCTCCCTTTTTTTCTTGATGAGTCTGGCTAATGGTTATTATCAATTTTGTTTACCGTCTCAAAGAACCAGCTTTTAGTTTTATTGATCTTTGCTATCATTTCCTTCTTTTTTTTCCCATTTATTCCTGATCTGATCTTTATGATTTCTTCTGCTAACTTTGGGTTTTTTTGTTCTCCTTTCTCTAATGGCTTTAAGTGTAAGGTTAGGTTGTTTATTTAAGATGTTTCTTGTTTCTTGAGGTAGGAGTGTATTGCTATAAACTTCCCTCTTAGAACTGCTTTTGCTGTATCTCATAGGTTTTGAGTTAACATGTTTTCATTGTCATTTGTTCCTAGGTATTTTTTGATTTCCTCTTTGATTTTTCAGTGATCTCTTGGTTATTTAGTAGTGTATTGTTTAGCCGCCATGTGTTTGTATTTTTTACATATTTTTTTCCAGTAATTGATATGTAGTCTCATAGGTTTGTGGTCGGAAAAGATAGTTGATACAATTTCAATTTTCTTAAATTTACCAATGCTTGATTTGTGACCCAAGATATGATCTATCCTGGAAAATGTTCCATGAGCACTTGAGAAGAAAGTGTATTCTGTTGTTTTTGCATGGAATGTCCTATAAATATCAATTAATTCCATCTTGTTTAATGTATCGTTTAAAAATTGTGTTTCCTTATTTATTTTCAGGTTGGATGATCTGTCCAAAGGGGAAAGTTGGGTGTTAAAGTTCCCTACTATGATTGTGTAACTGTTGATTTCCCCTTTTATGGCTGTTAGCACTTGCCTTATGTATTGAGGTGCTCCTATGTTGGGTGCGTAAATATTTACAATTGTTATATCTTCTTCTTGGATTGATCCGTTGATCATTATGTAGTGTCCTTCTTTGTCTCTTGTAATAGTCTTTATTTTAAAGTCTATTTTGTCTGATATAAGAATTACTACTCCTGCTTTCTTTTGATTTCCATTTGCATGTAATATCTTTTTCCATCCCCTCACTTTCAGTCTGTATGTGTACCTAGGTCTGAAGTGGGTCTCTTGTAGACAGCATATGTATGGGTCTTTGTTTTGTATCCATTCAGCCAGTCTGTGTCTTTTGGTAGGGGCATTTAATCCATTTGCATTTAAGGTAGTTATCGATAAGTATGGTCCTATTACCATTTTCTAAATTGTTTTGGGTTTGTTATTGTAGGTCTTTTCCTTCTCTTGTGTTTCCAGCCTAGAGAAATTCCTTCAGCATTTGTTGTAAAGCTGGTTTGGTGGTGCTGAATTCTCTTAGCTTTTGTTTGTCTGTAAAGGTTTTGATTTCTCCATCGAATCTGAATGAGATCATTCCTGGATAGAGTAATCTTTGTTTTAGGATTTTGCCTTTCATCACTTTAAATATGTCTTGCCATTCCCTTCTGGCTTGTAGAGTTACTGCTGAAAGATCAGTTGTTAACCTTATGGGGATTCCCTTGTATGTTATTTCTTGTTTTTCCCTTGCTGCTTTTAATATTTTTTCTTTGTATTTAATTTTTGACAGTTTGATTAATATGTGTCTTGGCGTGTTTCTCCTTGGATTTATCCTGTATGGGACTCTCTACGCTTCCTGGACTTGATTGACTATTTCCTTTCCCATATTAGGGAAATTTTCAACTATAATCTCTTCAAATATTTTCTCAGTCCCTTTCTTTTTCTCTTCTTCTTCTGGGCCCCCTATAATTTGAATTTTGGTGTGTTTCATGTTGTCCCAGAGGTCTCTGAGACTGTCCTCATTTCTTTTCATTCCTGTTTCTTCATTCTGCTCTGCAGTACTTATTTCCACTATTTTATGTTCCAGGTCACTTATCCGTTCTTCTGCCTCAGTTATTCTGCCATTGATTCCTTCTAGAGAATTTTTCATTTCATTTATTGTGTTGTTCATCATTGTTTGTTTGTTCTTTAGTTCTTCTAGGTCCTTGTTAAAAGTTTCTTGTATTTTCTTCATTCTGTCCAAGATTTTGGATCATCTTTGCTATCATTATTCTGAATTCTTTTTCAGGTACATTGCCTATTTCCTCTTCATTTGTTTGGTGGGTTTTTACCTTGCTCCTTCATCTGCTGTATGTTTCTCTTTCTTCTCATTTTGCTTAACTTACTGTGGTTGGGGTCTCCTTTTCACAGGCTGCAGGTTCGTAGTTCCCACTGTTTTTGGTGTCTGCCCCCAGTGGGTAATGTTGGTTCAGTGGGCTGTGTAGGCTTCCTGGTGGAGGGGACGGGTGCCTGTGTTCTGGTGGATGAGAGTGGATCTTGTCTTTCTGGTGGGCAGGGCAGCATCCGGTGGTATGTTTTGGGGTGTCTGTGACCTTATTATGATTTTAGGCAGCCTATCTTCTAATGGGTGGGGTTGTGTTTCTGTCTTGCTAGGTGGTTGGCGTAAGGTCTCCAGCACTGTAGCTTGCTGGTCTTTGAGTGGAGCTGGTCTTAGCATTGAGATGGAGATCTGTGGGAGAGCTCTCGCTGTTTAATCTTACATGGAGCCGGGAGGTCTCTGTTGGGCCAATGTCCTAAACTCGGCTCTCCCACCTCAGAGGCACAGACCTGACACCTGGCCAGAGCACTAGACCCCTGTCAGCCACACGGGTCAGAAGAAAAGGGAGAAAGAAAGAAAGAAAGAGAGGGAGAGAGAGAGAGAGAGAGAGAGAGAGAGAGAGAGACGGAGGGCGAGAGGGAGGAAGGGAAATAAAATAAAATAAAGTTATTAAAATAAAAATTTTTAAAAATTATTAAAAATTTAAAAAATATTGAAAACTAATTAAAAAAAAGAAAGAAGAGAGCAAGCAAACCAAAAATCAAATCCACCAATGATAACAAGGACTAAAAAAGTATACTAAAAACAACAAACAAACAGAAAAACGGACAGACAGAACCGTTGGACAAATGGTAAAAGCAAAGCTATACAGACAAAATCACACAAGGTCCATCTCCTCAACTTTGGGATGATTCGTCTTCTGTTCAGGTATTCCAGAGATGCAGGGTACATCAAGTTGATTGTGGAGATTTAATCTGCTGCTCCTGAGGCTGCTGGGAGAGATTTCCCTTTCTCTTCCTTGTTTGCACAGCTCCTGGAGTTCAGCTTTCGATTTGGCCCTGCCTCTGCGTGTAGGTCGCCGGAGGGCGTCTGTTCTTCGCTGAGGCAGGACGGGGTTAAAGTAGCATCTGATTAGGGGGCTTTGGCTCACTCAGGCCAGGGGGAGGGAAGGGTACGGAATGCGGGGCCAGCCTGCGGCGGCAGAGGCCACAGTGACGTTACAACAGCCTGAGGCGCGCTGTGTGTTCTCCCGGGGAAGTTGTCCCTGGGTCACGGGACTGGCAGTGGCTGCACAGGATCCCAGGAGGGGAGGTGTGGATAGTGACCTGTGCTTGCACACAGGCTTCTTGGTGGCTGCAGCAGTAGCCTTAGCATCTCATGCCCGTCTCTTGTGTCCCCGCTCATAGCCGCGGCTTGCACCTGTCTCTGGAGCTCACTTAGGCGGTACTCTGAATCCCCTCTCCTTGCGCACCCCGAAACAGTGGTCTCTTGCCTCTTATCCAATTCCAGACTTTTTCCTGACTACCTCCTGGCTAACTGTGGCGCACTAGCCCCCTTCAGGCTGTGTTCATGCAGCCATCCCCAGTCCTCTCCCTGGGATCTGACCTCGGAAGCCGAAGCCTCAGCTCTCAGCCCCCACCCACTAAGAGCAGACAAGCCTCTCAGGCTGGTGAGTGCTGATTGGCACTGATCCTCTGTGCGGGAATCTCTCCTCTTTGCTCTTTGCACCCCTGTTGCTGTGCTCTCCTCCGAAGCTTCCCTGCTGCCACCCCCATCTCCGCCAGTGAAGGGGCTTCCTATTGTGTGGAAACCTTTCCTCCTTTACAGCTCCCTCCCAGAGGTGTTGGTCCCATCCTAATTCTTTTGTCTCTGTTTTTTCATTTTTCTTTTGCCATAGCCAGATATGTGGGGGAGTTTCTTGCGATTTGGGAAGTCTGAGGTCTTCTGCCAGCGTTCTGTAGGTTTTCTGTAGGAGTTGTTCCACATGTAGATGTATTTCTGATGTATTTGTGAGGTGGAAGGTGATCTCCATGTCTTATTCCTCCACCATCTTGAAGGTCTCTGAAGGATTCTCTTTAATAATTCTTATAGGGAAGTTCTGCTCGTGATGGATTATCTGTTTTTGTTTGAGAAAGTCTTAATTTTCCATCTTTTTGAAGGAGAATTGCCTGGATATTGAACTACTGAAAGTCTTCTTTAAGTACTTTGAATAAGTCATTGCACTTTCTTCTGGCTTCATATTTCTGATGAGAAATCAGCTGTTATTCCTGTTGAGGATTTCTGGTACCTACTGAATCATTTAACTTTTCCTGCTTTCAAGATTCTCTCTTCATCTTTGTCTTTGAACCGTCTGTTTACAATGTGTGTGATTTGGAGTTATTGGAGTTTGTTGGATGTATAGATTGTTTTCCTTTAAATTTCAGACATTTTTATCCATCATTTCTGCAAACATTCTTTCTGGCCGTTTCTCCTCTACTTTAAGGCTCCCATTATATCTATATTGCTGTGCTTGATGGTTTCCTACAAGTCTCTGAGACTATTCATTTTTCTATTTTCTTTCTGTACCTCAGACTGGATAATCTCAATTGACAAATTTTCAGGTTCATTTATTCTTTCTTCTGCTATCTTATATCTACTCTTGAGTTTCTCTAGTGAATTTTTCATTTGTTTTGTACTTTTCAACTCTAAAATCTCTATTTTTTAAAATAATGTCTATTGATATTCCTTATTTGATGAGACGTCTTTGCCACATCGCCATACTTTTCTTTAGATCTTTAGATACGTTTTCCTTTAGTCCTTTGTACATATTTATAATAGATGATTTAAAGCTCTTGTTTAGTAAGCCCAACTTCTGGGCTTCCTCAAGGACATTTTCTGCTGACTGCCTTTTCCTCCATGTATGGGTTATACCCTTGTTTCTTTACATGTCATAATTTTTGTTGAAAACTGGACATTTTAAATAATATAATATGGAACTGTGTAAATCAGACTTCCTCTATTTCCCAGAGTTTATTGTTTTCTTGCTGTTGTTGTTGCTTTTTGTTTGTTTATTTACTTTCCTGAGGCAATGTCTATATTCTGTAAAGACTATGTTCTTTGTTGTGTGTGGCCACTGAAGTCTCTGCTCAGTTAGCTTCATGGCCCTCTAATGACAGGGCTTATATTTCCTTAAATGCTTTGAACCAGTGAGTCCCCCAGTCTTTGCTGAGTATCTCTATTGCTGAGTATGTTGGGACATGCTTTCTATGCCCTGCAGGTAACGTACAACTCTTAGTCTTCACTTCCAACATTTTCAAAGCCTCAAGATCAACCAGAAGTGAGAGATTAGGGCTTCCTTAAGTAATTTCTGGGTATGCTTGTAGCCCTGCACGTGTGCGTGACCTTCTAAATTGCCAAGAATGTATCACAGCTTGTCAAAGACAGCCCCCCAACACACACACACATACACACACAGTTCTCCAGCTTTGCCTTTTAAGTGTTTTGGTCACTTATTGTTTGCTCCAACTGGCACTGCCTCAGGCATCCCTGATGTTAAACAATAGCTGCTTTTTTTTTTTCTGACAAATGCCTCGCAGGTAAAGGATGTTTGTTGTGACTAAGCTCTGATTCAAGTCAAATAAAGAGAAGCCCTGTGAATGGGGGTTGACAATTCCTTAGGCTAGGGCTTTTGGGTAGCTTTATACCTGATTTCCTACAGTGGCTGTAGGGCTGCTAGTTTTCATGGCTACCATGATTGTAAGGGTCTTGGTTGTCAAGGCTATAGCAGACCCGAGTAGAGGAGATTGGGAATAAAGTATGTTAAAACACCACAATATCACTGTTTTTACCAAAATTCAGCTATTTTTCTTGAATAAATGCTCCTCAGATTGTTGCAAACTTCTGGTTAATTTCTAGGTCTCTAAAAAGTTGATTTTGACAGTTTTTGTTGGTGTTCTCATTGCTTTTATGGAGGGCTGACTTTTTGTTTGTTTCACATCTGATTTATTTATCTTTCTCTATGATACAAGTAGAGATATAGGCATAAAAATATATTGATGAAACATTTGAAGTTGCTTACATTCAGACGCTTTACCACTAAATATTTTAGGGTAAATCTCCTAAGAACAAGGACATTCTCCTATATAAATTTAATACAATTCCCCCACACAATAAATTTAGCATTTATACAACAATACTGTCTAATTTAGGGCTCATAGTAAATATTCACCATTTGTTACAATAATTTTTTAATTATAATTGACATACAATATTATATTAGTTTCTGGTGTATAACATAGTGTTTCAATATTTTTATACATTATGAAATGATCACCAGGATAAGTCTAGTTACCGTCTGTCACCATATGGAGTTATTATAATATTATTGACTATATTCCCTATGCTGTACATTAATTCCATTACTTATTTACTTAATAGCTGGAAGTTTGTACCTCTTAATCCCCTTCACCCACTTTGTCCACCCCCCCCCCCACCGCCTCCCCTCTGGCAACCACCAGTTTATTTCTGTATCTATGTGTCTCTATTTTGTTCATTTGTTTTGTTTTCTTTATGGTATTTTTCCTTCTGTATCTGACTTATTTCACTTAGCATAATACCCTCTAGGTACATCCATGTTGTTGCAAATGGCAATATTGTATTCTTTTTTATGGCTGAGTAATATCCCTGTGTGTATGTGTGTGGGGATATGTTTGTGTGTATCACACCTTCTTTATGCATTCATCTATTGATGGATATTTAGGTTGCTTTCATATCTTGCTATTGTAAATAGTGCTGCAATGAACATGGTACATATATCTTTTCTTTTTTTAAAATATTTATTTATTTATTTATATTTATTTATTTGTGGCTGTGTTGGGTCTTCGTTGCTGTGCATGGCTTTCTCCAGTTATGACGGGGGGGCTACTCTTTGTTGTGGTGCACAGGCTTCTCATTGCAGTGGCTTTTCTTGTTGTGGAGCACGGGCTCTAGGCGCTCAGGCTTCAGTAGCTGTGGCACGTGGGCTCAGTAGTTGTGGCTCGCAGACTCCAGAACACAGGCTCAGTAGTTGTGGCGCACGGGCTTAGTTGCTCCGTGGCATGTGGGATCTTCCTGGATCAGGGCTCGATCCTGTGTCCCCTGCATTGGCAGGAGGATTCTTAACAACTGCGCCACCAGGGAAGTCCCCATATACCTTTTCAAATTAGTATTTTCTTTTTTTTTCAGATAAATACCCAGGAGTGGAATTGCTGGATCCTATAACTGGTTCTATTTTAGTTCTTTGAGGAACCCTCGATATACTGTTTTCCATAATGGCTGCACCAGTTGACATTCCCACCAACAGTGTGTGAGAGTTCCCTTTTTTCCATATCTTCACCAACACTTGTTTCTTGTCTTTTTGGTAATAACCATTCTGTCGAGTGTGAGGTGGTATCTCATTGTGGTCTTGATTTGCATTTCCCTGACAATTAGTGATGTTGAACATCTTTTCATGTGCCTGTTGGCCATCTGTATATCTTCTTTGGAAAAATATCTATTCAGCTTCTCTGTGGAGGGGCTGATTTTGGAGATATTTACTCTACTATTATGAAAATACTTTTTCTGTGTATGTCGTAATCTTTAAAATTGTGTTTTTGCAGACTAGCATATTCTGTTTTGCTTTTTTATCCAGTCTAATAATTTCTGCCTTCTAGTTATAATACTTAAGATATTTACATTCATGTAATTATCCATATGATTGGTTTAAGCCAGCCAGTTTGCTATTTATTTTATATTTGTTCCATCGGATTTTCTTTAACCCCTTTTTTGATGCCTTCTTTATGGAACTTTCCATGGTATTCCTTTAAAGAATGGCAGAATTTATAAAACTGTGGCTAAGGAAAAATGTCATGTCTTCTTAAATATACTACAAATTGGAAAGAGACTCAGTATTTTCCAGTGAGGACAGTTAGAGCTGTGCTGTCCGATAGAAGTATAATTTGAGCCAAGGATATAATTTAAAAATTTCCCCTAGCTACATTAAATAATTAAAAGAAGTGATAAAATTAATTTTAACAGTAATTTTATTTAAGTCAGTATAAGTATTATCCTTCAACATGTAATTAGTGTAAAAGTTGTTAATGAGTTTTTTTACACTTGTTTTGTAAACATTCTTTAAAATATTTTTGAGCAAGTCTTCAAAAGTCTTCAAAATCTTGTATTTTACATTAACTGTCCATCTCAATTTGGACCAGCCTCATCTGTAGGCATAACACAGACTTAGAGGTACTCTTAACAGGTTTGGTTTAAATGAGGCAGAATAGAAAATGAAGCTGATGGACAGAATGAGATTTCTGAGGGCCTTGATTTTAATAATCAATAGTGAATTATTAGGACAAAAGTAGAAAATAGAATAAGGGGTAGATGGAGTCAAAATAGCTAGCATAGAAAATAATCTTAACTGCTGTATACAGAGGGACATGAAGTCTTAGTCATTTATTCAGTGCAATAGTCTATATTAAGATGGTAGATGATAGTGGTTTTCATTCTAATAATAACTATAGTATTTAGTTTTTTATTTTATTTTTTTATACATTTATTTTTATTTATTTATTTATTTTTGGCTATGTTAGGTCTTTGTTGCTGTGCGTGGGCTTTCTCTAGTTGTGGCGAGTGGGGCCTACCCCTCTTTGCGGTGCATGGGCTTCTCATTGCAGTGGTTTCTCTTGTTGCAGAGCACGGGCTCTAGGCGTGTAGGCTTCAGTAGTTGTGGTGCACGGGCTTAGTTGCTCTGCGGCATGTGGGATCTTCCTGGACCAGGGCCCGAACCCGTATCCCCTTCATTGGCAGGTGGATTCTTAACCTCTGCGTCACCAGGGAAGCCCACTAGTATTTATTTAAAGCACTGTCAGGCACTGTTCTAAGTACTTCGAATGTATTGTATTGACTCATTTATTGTGTGACTTTAAGTAAGTTAATCACCTTCACTTTATTGGGTCTCTGTTGTTTCCCTATATAAAAAATTCGAAGCTGTACTAGATAATTTCTAAGCTGCTTGTTAATATGGAAAGTCTGTGTTTTGGGGTACATTGATGAGGAAATTAGAGTTTCTGTTCTCAGGGAATTTATAATCAAATAAAATAGGTGAGGTGTACCCACTTCATTAAAATGCATAGAGACAATAATTAGGGCCTTAAGAGAACTATAAAATGCTGTGAGAATTTAAAACTATTTACTTGACTATAATAAATTCACAATAAATGTTTGAATTAGATTGAATTGAATAGTGACAGTTGGTGAATCAAGAGAAGTTTTGTGTATGGGATGGCAGTTAATGTAAGCCTTGGAAGGTAGAAGTACATGAGGAGGAGATGGCATGGAGTAGAAATGAGCAGTAACCCAGATAATGGAAGAATGCGAGGCAAGAAAGTAATGTGTGTTCAGAAAACAATAACAAATATACTTTGATTGTACTTTTAGGAGGTGTCAAGTAATATTGCTATATGATAAGTTGGATTCAAATCTTAGAGAATCTTCAATAGCCTACTAAGGGTATGGTTGATCACTGACAATGAAATATGGCAGGAACTGGAGAGACTGTGCTATGTATTTTTTAGAAACCCTACATCTTATGCCTATACCTTGTGTCGGTCCTGAGAATAGTTAAGTGTAGTTTTATATTTAAAAAATATTTCATTGGGCTAGAAACAGTGCACTTGCTTTGAAGGTTTGTCATATTTCTTTTGATGAGGGTGTATATGGGCTGCGACTTAGGGTGATACAGGTCAGATTTGTGCTTTTTTTGGTATTTTTTTTTTGTCCTCTAGTATTGTGCTTTATTTCTGCTGAGTCTTAATCCTTTGTGATTAAATGATGCTGAATAAGTTTATGTCAGCATTCTACATAAAGTGGGAGCCTGAGGCTTACTGTTTAAAACTATTAGTGTCTGTCCCGAGAGCCAGTACATAGAGCACAGATAACCAAGTGGAAAATCATAGATTTCTCAGAGGGATGGAAGTTATAAAGGCATTTCATTTAACTCTGTAAATACTAGAATCTCTCTTTTTTTTTTAACTTGTGCATATTTTTATTAGCTTAGCAGACTAGTGTTTTTATGTAATGTTTGGTAAGTTATTTTAGTACAGTAGTTCAGGGAATTCATGAAGCAGTCACGTTCATCTGTCTAATTTCTTTCAGGTAACTTGCCCAGGAGTGGTGCTGAAAGACAAGGAGGACATCTATCTTAGCATCTGTGTGTTTGGCCAATACAAAAAGACACAATGTGTCCCAGCCAGTTTTCCACTGGTCTTCAATGCCAGAATGGTGTTTGAAAAGGTGAGTTCAAACATCCAATCAAATGTTAACCAATAAAAAATCAAAGTGGTTCCAAATTTTGAATAACACATATTACTATTGTTGACTATGCACTTTGATTTAATTCAAAAGGAGATTTGTAACTTAAATCTGGAAGCTTGAAAATAAATATGCATTATATTACACATTGAATCAGTTGCCTCTTTTTCGTGATGGATCAGTTTACTTCTAAAATTGTCTCAGTGGTCTTTATGTAAAATATAGCACCTTGAATTCTAAGTAATCATTTTCATAGAAGAGATGGGGGAGATATTAATAGGTAAGAATAGGTCATATTTTGCTTATGACTTTCATGTGGTGCTTCTTTCTATAAGTCTCTTTTCTTTTTCCCCCCTGAATCTGGTGCTTTGGGGTAATTATTACCAATTGTATTTCTCACTTTTTCCTTTCCTTCTCTCCTTGTCTATTTCCCTCTTTTCTTCCTTCCTTCCCTCCTTTCTCCCTTTCCTCCTTCCCTCCTTCCTCCCTTTTTCTCCTTCCTCTTCTCCACAGATAATTACTGAGTACCTGCTCTGTTCCATGCACTGTTCTAGGCACTGGGTAAAAAAAACAAACATGCTCCCCTCTTGGAGCTTTCATTGTAATAGGTGAAACAGACAATAATCAAGTAAGTAGTAAGTGTCATGAAGAGAATAAAGGGAGGGTAAGGGGACAGAAGGATTAGGGGGATTCTTTATTTTAAAGGGTGGTCAGAGACGGCAATAACATTGAAACTGAGCCTGGATTATGAGACAGTATCAGTTATTTAAAGGTCTAGGGTAAAAGCATTCTAAGCAGAGGAACAGAAAGTATAAAGGTGTCTTGTTGGTAATAAGCTTGATGAGCTGGAGGAACACCAAGGAGGCAAGTATGACCGTGGTAACAAAGGGAGGACTGCTAGCAGATCAAATTGGAGAGGGAGGCAGAGCCAGATGTAATTTTTGTTTGTTGGTAAAATCTTGTATACTGATCATGGGAAGCAGAGAGGAAGTGACAGTTCTCAATAATGTCAGAAGTTTCTTTGGTTGGGAAAGGAATATTTTGGGAATGAGAAGGAAAACACAAAAACTATTTCATATATGTCTTCCTTTTACGTTCTCTTCTCTATCCTGCTTCCCTCTGCCTTCTCTCACTATAGGTGTTCCCTGAAGCAGTAGACCCTGGAGATGTGGTTGCACAGCTTGAATGTAAGTTTTTAACTTTTAATTTCTGATTCTAAGAGATTTTAGAATCATGCTCTTTAATCCTGAGTTAGATAAAAGTCAAAAAGGGTCAAACAAGAACTTCAAAACTCTTGAGGTGAGAAGTTTTTTACACTTTTTAGAATTTTGGAATATACCTGGAAATAATAAAAACTACGTGTGCTGCAGAGAGATGGGGAATTTTTCCTTTTTCTGTGTTTGATCTGTGAATAACAAAAAGACTTATCTGAACTATTTATTGATTAAAATGATATGAGCTGTTAATGATGTAAGAACTGAGATTCATGTTAGGTGGGACTTTGCCCTGCAAACAAAAATATGTCTTTAACCTCACTGTATTGCAAATCAAGAGAGTAAATAATAGAAGATTGAAGTAATAGTAGCTTAAAATATATATGCTTTTGCATTTTGTATTGTATGCAATATGTTAATAAATTATTTGAAAGTGACGTATTCAAGGCTGTGGTTAACAGTAAATTCTTCAAAGTACTAGGGATCAACTATAAAAAGATCCAGTTTTTTGTGAGAGCAGCAATGCAAAGGTATACGTTTGGGAATATGTTATTTGAGCTCTGAGTATGAAATGAAAAGCTCTGTTATTTATCCTTGTAATCAGAAAGGGATTAGGGATTACCATATTGGTCTAATATATAATTGTGGCTCAAAACGCCAACAATATTGAGCATCATCAGTGTCAACTGTCCCTTCCATACCTTTTGCACCCCGTTGGGACTCTAGCAATATAGAAACATGCAGCCTGGAACCATGCTAGATAGAATCTGGGCATATGGGTAGAAATAGGGCTGGCTCATTGTTTTACCTTCAGGGAGTTAATAGTAATAGTTTAAAGAACTCTTTATGGCTAATGTCAATATCGTATTTATTTTTTATAGCTGTTCTTGCACTTGGTATTCTGTCTTCCACTATGGCAGACTAGTGAGGTGGCAACTTGGTGCCAGTGCGTAATGACTTTTAATTTTCTTGAACATCTTGTTCAGTATCTCAGAAATTGCGTATCTTAGGAAATATGAAGATAATTATTTCCCTTATCATTCTGAAGTTCTTTTGTTAAAAAACATAATTTTTCCTATTTTATTTGAAATTTAGGGTCTCTAAGAGTACTTGGTGGTTATTATTATTTGGAATCTTTCTTGTCTTGATTTCACTGATTCACTTTTTCTCTTAGGTTTCCTCCTTCATCACTGACAGTCCACTTTTTGGTATCTTTCTCAAATTCCTCTGGCTTCACTTCTCTGATCTCTTTTGACTTAGTTTCTACTCTCTCCTTATATGATATTCTCCAAAGACTTGGCTTCATGTTTTACCTATCTTCTGATGGCTTCCACAGCAGTCTTTATCCCTGATCTCTCTTGTAAGCTTTGGGCGCCTTTTCTTTTACTTTTAATTTCCTCTCAGCTTTGCAGTTTTTTGTTGTCCCCTAACCTTATTAATATGAAAAATTAAAGCTATACTAAAAGTGGAAAAGATGGAATGATGAAGTCTCATATACCTGTCAGCTTCAACAGTTTTTTGACATTTTGCCCATTGTATTATATGTTTACCCTGCCACTTAAAAAAATGTTGGAATATTTAAAAGCAAATTCTATACATACATTATTTCACTGCAAATATTCTGGCATGACCTCTAATTGATAAAGGCTTTTTTGAAAAAAATATGACCACTATATTGGTATCATACCTAACAAAATTAATATTAATTCCTTAATAACATCGAATACTTAGTCATTATGCAGGTTTCTCCAATTGCCACCACAATGTCTTTATACAGTTTGTTAAAAATCAGGATCCCATCAAGGCGTGGTTCACATATGTATGTGGCTGTTTAGCCCTTCAGTTTATTTTTTTCTGTAGTAGTGTCCCTCACTTTTTTTTTCCTAATGCCGTGAATTTGTTAGAAAAATCAGGTCCTTTAGAATGTCCTACAGTTTGGATTTGGCTGCTGCTTCCTCAAAGTGTTGTTTAGCTTATTCGTCACTTATATTATGTAAACTGAAAATTAGACCTAAAGGTTTGGTTCGATTCAGGCTTATTTTGTTTTTTTGGCAAGAATCCTTCATAATTGGTGCTCTGTACTTATTATTGCATCATATCAAGCGGCATATAATGTCTGATTGTCTTAAGTTTAGTGATATTAAGATTTATCTTTTGCCTCCTGGCAGCATCAGCCTGATTCCTCCATGATAAACCTCCTCTACCGCCTTTCATCGAACAGCTTCAGCATTCCTTGAGACCCGTCTTTTCATTAGGGGTTACCAAATGTGATTTTTCTAATACTGTTAATTTTTTCTATAAGTGTTAGCTGGAATTCTTCTCTAACAGATATTTTCCTTATCAGCAATGTGATGACCCTGAAATACTGTTCTTGTAGGAAAGGTAGTGTCATCTTTCCTTTCCTGACTTTAATAGCTTTAGTGAGGTATAACTTACGTATCACAAAATTTACCCATTGTAGCTGTAGTTAAGTGATTTCTAGAAAATATATATAGTTGTGAGCCGTCATCACAGTCCAACTTAGCATGTTTCCATCACCCCAAAAGTTCTGACGCCTGCTTGTACTCAGTCTCTATGCCCACTTCCAGTCCCCACAACCACTGATCTATTTTCTATCTTTGTATATTTTTCTTTTCTAGAAATTTTATATAAGTGGGTTCTTACAACATTTAGTCCTTTGTGCCTGGCTTCTTTTACTTGGAATAATGTTTTTGAGGTTTGTTCATGTTGTTCTACATATTAGTAGTTCATTCCATTTTATTTATGAATAATATTCATCTTGTATGGAATTTTTTTTCCCCTTCCATTCACCATTTGATGAACATTTGGATTGTTTCAAGTTTTTGGCTATTATGAGCAATGTTGCTGTGAGTATATGGATACATGCTGGGTTGTATCCTAAGTATATGTTTAACTTTTTAAGAAACTGTCAGCCTGTTTTCTAAAGTTACTGTACCATTTTACATTACCACCAGCAACATATGAAGATTTTCCATATCATCCCCAAGACTTGATATTGTTAGTCTTTTTGGAATATATAGATGTGTAGTGGTATCTCAATGTATTTTTTTGCTTGTTTGTTTGTTTTTGGTTTTGGTTTTGTTTTGCGGTACGCGGGCCACTCACTGTTGTGGCCTCTCCCATTACGGAGCACAGGCTCCGGACGCGCAGGCTCAGCGGCCATGACTCACGGGCCCAGCCGCTCCACGGCATGCGGGATCCTCCCGGACCGGGGCACGAACCCGTGTCCCCTGCATCGGCAGGTGGACTCCCAACCACTGCGCCACCAGGGAAGCCCTCTCAATGTATTTTTAATTTGCCTTTTAATACTAATAATGTTGAGCATCTTTCCAAGTGCAGATGAGCTATTCATGTAGCTTTTTCTTATAAAATGCTTGTGCAAATATTTTGCCCATTTTTGAACTGGGTAGTTTGTCTTCTTACTGAATTGTAAGTTTTTTTTTCTTTTTAAAAATATTCTAAATATAAGTTCTTTATCAGATATATGATTAGTAAATATTTTTTCCCAGTCTGTGGCTTATTTTTTTCATTCTTTTAATGGGGTGTTCTGAAGAACAAAAGTTATAAAGTCCAGGTTATCAATTTTTTTCTTTTATGTATCATGTTTTTGATGAAGTCTTTGCCTTACCCAAGGTCACAAAAATTTTCTCTTTTCTTCTACAAATTTTATAGTTTTATCCCTTACATTTAGGCCAATGGTCCACTTTGAGTTAATTTTTGTGTATGTTGAGAGGTAAGGATCTATTTTTTCTTTGATAGATGGTACAAATGCTCAAGGAGATTCAAAGACCCCCTTAACTGGGCAGTCTGATAAATGGTCAGATACTTGAGTAACCTCAGATAAAATGCTTAGAACAGTCCCTTGCACACAGTAAACACTTAAAATGTCCCTTGTTTATTTTTATTGGTGGTGTGTTATTATTATTACTCTTATTATTGGGGAACTGCCAAGTTCCATTCATACCATATCTGCACCCCGGAATCACCAAGCTTCTGGGGAAATATATATTTATGATGTATAAATATAAAGTGATATTAAGGGCCAATGACATTAAAAGCCATATAGGGCTATTTTACATTCATAGAGAAGGCATTCTCTTTAGGGAAATGGTTTTAATCCTGGAATCTACCAGACTAAAATTAATTATGACTAAAGCCATTTCCTGGGAACCATTTTTAGGCGAGAAAGAGAATGAAAAATTTTCTACTTTATAGACTACTCTATTGAAACTGGAGTTTCTTCCTTTTTCACTGAAACTTTGTAGATTTTCTTCTACAGACACACACACACACACACACACACACACACACACAAACATACTCTGTCACACGTACACAGTACACTCGACCCTTGAACAACGTGGGTTTGAGCTGTGCAGGTCCACTTATACACGGATTTTTTTCAATAGTAAATACTACAGTACATGATCTGTGGTTGGTTGAACCTGTGGATGCTGAACCGCAGATTCGGAGGAACCATTTATATGGAGGAACTGATATGGAGGGCCGACTGTAATCTATATGCGGATTTCAACTGCAGGAGGATGGTCACCCCTAGCTTCTGCATTGTTCAGGGGTCAGCTACATACTGCCACAAATACACTGCCTGAAAAGCTCTTCCTACAGCTATGGATTTGCCTGCTCCCTCACTTCTCTCCAAGTCAGTCCTCAAATTTATCATTATAACGAGAGATCTTTTCTCACCAAAGTATTTAAAAATAGCTCCCCCGTTTGGTCAATATCTCAATCTCTATCCCATTATCTTTAAGGTTATTATATCTTCTACACCAGAATACTTTGAGAGTAAAAGAGTGTGTTTTTAGTATTTCCACCAAGACAACAGCTGTGAAAAGGGTACTGCTCAGGGCAAATAGGGATGAATGGTCCTCCTGTTTTTCTTCCTAGCACTGATATATTATTTATTTTTTTATTTTCTCTCTCATTAGAGTGATAATTTCATAAGAGCATTGACTTTTCCTTTTTTGTAGCTGTTGTGTGCATATGACAATACTTGACACATACTAGGTATTTGATGTTCAAGGAGTTAAATAAAATCTCATAAATGCATCGTATAACTGCCTCTCATTACTGTTTTCATGAGTGTTGGAACTGTCCTACCGAGAGATACCTGTTTGTAGTATACAATCCTTTGATTAGGAGATGTATTTTGTATTTGAAAATTTGTAATATAATAATAGCTGCTCTGGCTTCATTCTCGTTTGGATAAAGAGAAGATGCGATCTTTATCTATATTGCAGTAGATTACTAGCTGTCCCTATTGTTTTCTCTCACCTGTAGGGAAAAATAGCAGTTTCATTATAGCCTCTGCTTTTCAGCTTCTGGAAATTAGTGCTTACCTGGTGTCTGGGGTATTCAGAATGCTTTCAGGGGAAGATTTGAAGGCTGAGAATAAATCCTTCAGTGTCTATAAATGAGAGAGTCCCTGCCTCAGTGGTCAGGAGAGCTTGTAGGACTCAGGATTCATATTTTAAATCCATGATGGCAGATGCATTCCCAGCAGTTCGCCCTTGCAGTTAGGGCAGGTAAATAGGCATTTATTGGAAATTGTTATAGCAATTACTCTTGCTGGTACGGAGTGTTAATGGCATTCTGGCACTCTCTCTCAAGGTGTTTATGGTAGCTTTTGATTTGCTCCATGGGACTAAGATTTCTGGAGTACTGGAGTACATTTACTTTGTAACTTGGGTTGAAAGTACATGTGAAAATGACAATTTTTACAGAAGGAGGGAAATTGTCATTAGTTATAAGAAAGAGCAACTGTAAAATGGAATTAATTATACTATATGTTCCAGGAGATGTAATTTACATGAACCTATTATTTGGTTTCCAGGAACATTAGTTCTCTAAAAACTTTTCCATTAATAATTTAAGGTCTTTTCTTCTTGAAGTATTTTTGCCAAAATATATATTTTTAAATATAAAAGAGTAGAACACTGTTTATAGAAACTAGGAAATAGTTTTCTCTTTAGAAGTTAATCTATGTTCTTGTGATAAAATATAAACTAATTAAACCCAAGCAATTACTTTTCAGGCCACTTCTTTACAGTTGAGGAGTTTCAATAACAATTCTACCTGTATTGTTTATTTCATTACTTCACTTTGGCAGTGATTCATTGTGTCAATGGTAGGTTCAGAAGGTATATAGTATATTGACACAAATCTTAAATTTGTTTTCTATTTAAACCCTTTGTTTTTAAACTTTATACTCTTCTTGAGATCACTGATACTTCTGAGACCACTGATACCTTTAGCAAACTTATTGGAATTAAAAACTGTATTTGGAAATATATTTTGTTAACAGCTGTGTTTATTTTTCTTCACTGTAATTTGTTCACAGAAATAATACCTGGCAATACTAAACACCCATGTAATGTTTTGATTGACGTTTTATTGGCTGTATTCTGCTTGTGTTTGGCCCCTTCCAGAATGATTCTGGCTAGTGTGGGGTACTTCTGTTTTACTTATATCCCTTATAAAAGGGCTATTCCCTTCTTTGGCTTTATTTTTAACCTTTTACTTTCCTTTATGAAATGGTTTTTGTTTTTAATATTTATTTATTTGAAAAGAAAGTGGAACTTTTTCTTCTGTCCAATTTACAAGTACTGAATTTGCAGTGTCAAAGCAAGGCAAGTTCTTCAGACTGGAAAGGGTAAGCACATTGTGCACATGGTGTTAGAACTTTTCACCCAGAGAACTACCAGGCAATTAATTTTATTATTCTGTAGGACTTGCTGTCAGGCAAGGTGCATACATACATACATATGCATATATGTAAATATTAATGTCTTACCTTAAGTCTGGTTTTTAATTATATTGAAATTATATTTTTAATTGGTTATAGAATTATTTTAATTTTCTTCATAGCAGAGTTACATATAGTCTACAGAGCTGATTGCAAACAGCAGTCCTGTAACATCCCTATCCTCCATCATTTCCTACTCCCCTAACGACTGCTTTTCTTTTTTTTTAAAATTGTTTTTCTTTGTATTCACCTCCATTGTCTCCAACATGCTTATACTGCATTTGAAACGTTTGATTTTTAAATATTGGACATTATTTCTCCTTTCCCTTATGAAAAATGAGGATTTAAATAGTTTTCATATGTTCTCTCTTTGCTCTCAAAATATATACATGCCCATTTTCTGTCTTTCTCTTCTCTTAATACAGTTATATCATAATTTTAGATTATATTGTTAAGATCATGTAAAAAGTATTATGGCTGAACCATGTGGTATATATACTATCATACTTTTTCTGCAAGGATTTTGTTTTCACTTGAACTAATAATTACTTTCCTTTGCTTAGTTTTATAGTTTTAGTTTTTTTGTTTTGCTTAACTTAACCCCAATTCTCCCTCAGGTATTCACATTATTTTCTCACAGTTTAATGTTCTTTCACTTATGAATCATTTTTGTTTTTTTGCCTAGAGGCCTAAAACTTTTTAATTTATTTTTGAAGTGTAGTAATGTTACTAGAATATGTCCTGAAGTTGCTTTTTATGGCTTGGTACTCTTAGGTACAGTGCATTCTCCTTCATTTGTAGTTTGTAATCTTTTTTCATTTCTGTAAAGTTTCATGAACTATATATACCGTTTAATATTTATTTTCTTTCTTTGCCTTAGTGTTTTTCATCAGGGTCTATGTTGGATATTTTTTGCATGTTTAGTATTTGTTATTTTTACTCGTATTTTAAAATCTTTTTGTTTCTTTTTGATTAAAACAACCTTTTGTTCTTTTATTTCTTTTAAGATACTGTCTGTTGTGATTATTTGCTTTAGTTTAATCTTCGTTTCTGAAACAACTTCCTTCTCTATTTCTGCTTCTTTCCTAAGTTATTACCATCTTTCTTCTGTGTTTTTCTAAATTTGATTTATGTAGTTGCTTAATATCTTATATTACTTCCTTAATTTTCAAGTAGTAGATTATAGTTTTTATTTATTTTGAAAGCATGTCTTTTGGATGCTTTCACTGTAGGAACTTTTTTCTTTTGCTCACTATTATTATCTTTTAAACAAGAACTTGGTATGTGTTTGACTGTGATCCTTTTCTTTGCTCATTCTTAATTTAGATTTTTTCCCGTGAATTCTTAGAAGGAAGCGTGATTTAGGATAATTTTTTATAGCTTCACCAAGCTCCCTTATATAGTGTTCAAAGTATGGTGGCTTGCTTTCTGGAATTTTCTGCCTTTGTTCCATTCCACTTTTGATAGTTTTTTTCTGCTGTTGTTTCTTTTTCTGCGTTTTCTCTTTCTACATTTTTATCCTGTTTATTTTGTATTCTGTTCTCTACCGTTTTTCCTGGTTTCTTGTGCTCCATCCTGTCCAGGAGCCCTGGGTGTTCAGTTTCTGTAGTTCTTACAGGCTACCAGACTACTTTACCACCTTTGGACCTTACTGTACTCTTTTGAACTCACCTGCTATTGGAATGGACAAACACCCTTCCAATTTCAACTGCTTTTCTCAGATTGATCTACTTCTTCCTACTGAGTACCAGTTGGGTATTTAGAGTAGCTCTTCCCAGGCCCTTTATACTCCCTTGCTTTCTTCTGCTTCTCCTGCGTAGATAGATGCTGATACCTCACAGGTTTTGTGGTTGCTGGTGGTTTGTCATCATCTGCTTTATCTTAGGGTTTGTGGAGATGTCTTGTCATCTTATTTTATTGTAAATGTCTGTAGTTTTCTGCTGTGCAATTGCTGCATATGTTTTTATGGAAGGGAGGTTTGGAGAGACTTGAAAATTCTAGTCTTCGCTTTTATTTTGTGTTTTTGCTTCTGCCTTTCATATTTCATCAAATTATTGGCCATCTATTCATATTTAAGAATAGAAGACTGAAATGCTTTTGGAAGTTATGTGCCAGAGGTGCCTGGTACCACTAATTGCTAAGTCTGTTGGGGTTCCTCCTGGATGCAGATTGTCAATGTGTACTTTATTGTAGGTGATTTCTCTGGGTCATTTTATTGGAAATTATGTCACTATCTTTTTGTATCTTTTCTCTTCAGCTGGTCATATTCAGTAAAAGAATCATTCACATATTTCTCCTAGAGGCTATATACTTGGCGACCTGTTTATAGAACCTTGTAGTGGAAGAAGCTGTAGTAAAATCTCACTGTATAGCCCAGACTCTTAATCTACCTGTTTTCATATAGTATTACCCCTGCTGTCAGTTGTACCTGCTGTTTCCATTCCAGTGAAGACAACTACTACTACTATTACTTCTCCTCCTCTTTCTCTTCCTCCTAACCCTCTTCTTCCCTCTCCTTCTTCTCCTTTCCCTAATAAACTTCCATTCCCCCCCTCCCTCCCGCCTCTGCTCCAACTCTCTGGAGAATAACTTCCAGTCACCTGCCTGGGAATGGGGAAGGGCAGTTTCCTAGTGGTGTAAATTGGAAGAAGGATCTGGGGTTTGACTGCTTCTTCAACTTTCAATTATTACTCGGGTTTTTAACCCCACTGATTCTGTCATTTCCAGAGGTACCTAGCACCACCAATTGCTACATCTCTTAGGAATTCCTTAGTATAAAATGGTTTGCTTCTAAGCTTTCCTCTCTATTGGCTTAAGATTCTTTCTCCAGGCTGTTAACTCAGTTACCATTTTTGTTCAAACTGTTTTCTCTTTAGTTTTGTCATTGTGAGTTGGTATGTGTGTGTGCTTAATCCTTTTATTCTTTTAGTGAGGGTTCAGAAGGGAACAAAAGCTAATGCATACATTTAACCTACTATCTCTAACTGGAAGCATTCATTTGTAGCTCACTGAACTATTACAGTGTGAATACCTGTGTAACTACAACCTAGGTCAAGAATTAGAACATTGCCAAAACTTCAGAAAGCCTTCCTTATACCACCTCCTAATCTCTATTTCCTCTGTGTTCCACAAGGGAATTTCCATTTTAACGTCTAATATTGTCATTTAGTTTTGCGTTTTTGAACACTAAATAAATGGAATTGTAATGTGCAAATTCTTTTGTCCCTGGCTTCTTTTGCTCAGCATTTTGCTGAGAAACTGATTTGTGTTTTGATAACTAATTCATTTATCTTTATTGCTATATAGTATCTTCATTATGTGACTACTCCAATTCATTTATTCTGTTATTTACAGATATTAAGGGGCATTTAGGTTATTTCTAGTTTTTGCTGTTATGAATAAAGTTGCTGTGAACATTCTTGATTACATGCCTTGATGTTCATGAGCATGCACACCTATTTGGAATATACATAGAAGTGGAATTGCTGAGTCTTAGGGTCAGTATGAGTAGACAATGCCAAACAGTTTTCCAGTGTTTCTCTATCAATATACACGCTGCCATTGATGAAAGTTCTGTTCTCCACAGAACCCCTAGAACAGAACCTCTAGTTCTGTTCTCTCTTGCCAACTCCTGGCATTGCCAGACTTTTTCATTTTAGTCATTATGGTGAGTGAACAGTGGTTTCATTTTGCATTTCCGTGACAATAAATGACATCATCGTTTTTGGCCATCTTTTTGTATTTGTGTGTGAAATGCTTGTCTTTTGCTCATTTCTCCTTTTGGTTGTTTATTATTTTCTTACTAATTTGTAGGACTTCTCTATATTTTCTAGTTAATAAGCTTTATGTCAGTTATATGTGTTGCAAGTAGCTTCTCACTCTGTGGCTTGCATTTTTAATCCATTAGTGATTCTTGTTCTTTTGGTGAACAAGTTTATTTTTAATATAGTCTGACTTAATAATGTAGTTTGATTTATTAATCTTTTCCTTTATGTTTAGTGCTTTTCTTGGGTCATGTTAAAGAATTTTTTTCCCTACCCCAAGTTATGAAGATATTCTATATAATTTTCTAGAAACCTTATTTCTTTACCATATACATTCAGATTTACAGTCCCCTTGGCTCTTATTTTTATATATGGTATGAAGAAGGGATAACATTTTATTTTTATTTTATGTATATCTAATTGAGCAATACCATTTGGTGAAGAAACTTTTATTCCCATTGCTCTGTAATGTTTACTTTATCACAAATTAAGTGCCTACATACATGTGGATTTTTTAAAATAGATCTTCTATTTTGTTTCATGGTCCTTGCATAAATATTATGCTTTCTTAATTACTGGAGCTTCAGTTTTGGTATCTGGTAGTTTAAGACCTCCAGGTTTATTCTTTTTTTTTTCACTTTTACTTATTTATTATTTTTTAATTGAAGTATAGTTGATTTACATTGGTGTGCCAGTTCTGCTGTACAGCAGAGGGACTCCGTTCTACACATATATACATTCTTTTTTAAAATATTCTTTTCCATTGTGGTTTAACACAAGATTTTGAATATAGTTCCCCGTGCTATACGTTAGGACTTTGTTATTTATCCCAGGTTTATTCTTTTTGAAGATTTTCTTAGCTGTTCTTAGTGTCTAAAGTATACTAATTTTAATCCTTAGTGTACCCTTCAATGATTATTCACATTTGTGTACATCCATAAGCACCATTCATCAAGATAGAGAACATTTCCAGCATCCAAAAAGGTTTCCTTGTGCCTCTACCAGTCACACCCCCCTCAAGATAATCACTATTCTGACTTTTGTCAGCATTGATTACTTTTGTCTGGTTTTGGAATTCATATAAATTAAATCATAAATATGTATTCCTTTGAATATGGCTTTTTTTCACTCAGCCAAATGTCTGTGAGAGTCACCTATGTTGTTGTATTTCAGTAGTTCATTCTTTTTTATTGCTCTTTAGTATTCCATTATGTCAATGTACTGTAATTTATTCATTTCTTGTTAATGAGGATGATTTTTAGTCTTGGCTTATTATGAATATTCTTATAAATATCTTTTGGTAAACATTTATACTAGTTCTCTTGGAGTGGAATTTCTGAGTCATAGAATAGGTGTATACTTAGCTTTTGTTGATACTGCTGAACAGTTCCCTAAAAATAATTGTACAATTCCTTTTATTTCCCTTCTGTAGACTGCTAGTGATACTCAGAATCCTCAATCATGTCAATCTAATGTCAGAGATTAAGATGATTTGACGCTGGGTTTCAATCCGTGTACAACACCAGGGTATTTCCAGTTCATCCTTATTCCTATGATGTTGTCTTTTACAGGCTCTATCCAAACTGTGGAGAATTTATGAAGACCTGTCCTTCTTGGTATAGCCCCTGTAGTGATATTTTGCTTCTAGGTCTGTGAGACCATCAAAATCTCAGCTAAGTTTATCCATCCTTCATTTGCCATTTCTGGAATTAGCAGATGCCCTGGGGGAGAAAGCAGCTCCAATGTTTGGCCCATCTCCCTGGCTTTTCTTCTCCTAGAACTTGGCCCTGTAATTCTTCACTGCCGTATTATCTTCTCTGTGCCTTCAAGTGGATTTTAAAAAATAACTTGACCTGATTTTCTTAGTCTTCCTATTAAGATGATTGGTCTGCTTTATGTAAATTGCCATTATTCTGAGGCAGAAATCTGTTCCCCCTTAATATCCTTTCTACCCTCAACCTGTCTCTGTACTCTCCCATTTGTCCCCCCCCATTATATCTGTTTAATTTTTCTAAGTATCTGTATTTGGGCTAGTAGTGCATAGTTAATTATTACAGCTTTATATAATCCATGTTCTTTTCATTTAATAAACACACACTTATATTCCTACATGTTTATTTTTCTAGATGAACTTAAAATCATTTTTTAAGGTCTAAGATAAACCTCTTTGAATTTTAATTTTAATTATATTTTGGGAGAATTGGCATTTTTACATTATTCATTCTTCCCATGTAGATAGGTGATGTATACTGATTTACTAAAGTTATGCTTTCTTTCAGCATATTACCAAGGTTTTGGGGTATGTGTGTGAGTGTGTGTGTGTGTCTGTGTATACGTATACTTGCCATACAGTTCTTATTATGTTTATTTCTAGCTGTTATATATTTTGTGGCTTTAGAGAATAAGGTTCTTCACCTAATTTTCCTTTTTTCCCTTTGTTTATGGTTGATACACAAGAAAGTGATAAAAATATTTATTGTGTATCCAGTCATTTTGCTGAACCTTCATATTGAAGACTGCTAATGTCTTTTCAGTGTATTTCAAATATTTATCCATGATTAGTTTAAATATTAAAAAATATTGTTAATTTGTCTTTCAGTCAGAGCATGTAGCCTATAATATTACTGCTTCTTGGAATTTATTGACGTTTTCCCTGAGCATCTGGGATAGGAATCAAATATAATCATGACATGGTTGCTTAGAAAGGTATATCCTTTTTGTGTTGGTAAAAACATTTGAAACTTTCTATATCTTACTTTAACTTATTTATTTCATTATGTCAGATATTACATCAAAGCTGACATACCGGAGATTCTTAATAAATGTCCATTCCCGGGTCAGTGCTACAACTTGCCTTCCTGGCTTTTTATACTAGGTTAATTTGGTATTGCTGATGGGCTTTCATAACCTTCAGATTGATGCTAACACAAGTTATTTCTCAGTGCTACCTTTCAGTCCTTTACTTCTTGGAGAACTTCCTTTTTAATTTGTCTTGTAGATATTTTAAACATATTCATTTCTCTCATTAGATGTCTCTGTTTAAACTCCAGCCTTCTTAAGATGAACAGATGACTGCTTCCTACTTCACTGACTAAAACTGAGGCCATGTTAGTGAATCACTTCAGTTTATTCCTCCCTTGTCCTAAAAGTCATCTACATTGTTTCTCATTCTTATCCCCTTTCTCCTGGTCCTGGAGGATGAGGTTTCTGCCTTCTGCTCAAGATTATTCTACTTGTCCCTCTTATTCATCTCCTCGTGCCATCTCTAGTATCTTGATCATTAGATTTTTTTCCCTCTGTGTTTGCAATGTCTCTCTTGCTGACCCTCACACTGTATAAATATGTTGTATGTTTACATCTTTAAAAGATATTTCCTGTCTTCATCCTTACCCTCATTTAGCTACTATCCTATATCTTTATTCTACTCCTCATTCAAAATATAACTTCCTTACCTCACTGTATATTTTGTAAATTACTGCTTTCTAGTTCTAGTAGAATTGTTAATGAAAACAGTGCAGGCTGAGCTCAGATCTCAGTTCAGGAATTTATGTTTGGTAACCTTAACCGTTAGTCTCTATTTCTTATCTGTAAAATGGAAATAATGGCTTGCTTGTTAGGGTTGTTTTAGGGATTTGTTTGAAGCTCATAGGAATACCATTTAGAGAACATCTTCTGACACACAGAAGATGTTCTCTAAATGGTAGTAAATACTATTATTTTGACTACCCATATCCTTTTTTAAAAAATGTAGTTTTCTACTTTGTAATAATGTTTTTCAAATAGTTGAGATTACAGAATAAGTGACATCAGAAAAAATATGGTGTTAGTATGTTTATCCTGTTTGTTTAATTTGTTTGATTTCTAATAAAATTTTATGTTTAGATATTTTCTAAAGGATAGGGTTTTACTTTGTGGTCAGATATTATAATTATTGTAAGTGCAATAGACCAGGTTTCTTAAATGCCAGTCTCTTATTTCAGTATCATCTTTAGCATTAGTTCTTTTCTGTTCTTCCATTTATTGATAATAGGATGAGAAACAGCATGATGTATTCATGGAATATGCTGTGTGATTCAAGGGGTGATAGAAAAGTCTTCCAAAACAAAAGTTGCTTATCCACTGGCTTATGATAAAATTTGTTTTTTTAAACTTTTTGATTGCCTGCGCAGATTCAGTCACTGTGAGAGAATATAGGGGATTCAGAAGTGAATAAAATATAGGCCGTTTGTTCAAATGAGTATCCATCTTAATAAAATAAGGATCAGACATGTAAATAAATAATCAGAATCCTTGTATATGTGCACTGGATTTGAGGAGGTCAGAGAACTGTTGGATACAACATTCACATGGGTGGATGTTGTTCAAAATTATGGCAAGTCTTAGGTTTGAGAGGAAGATAAGCCTGTTTTATCTTCGGTGAAAAAGTGGTAGGGACCTTGAAGTTAAGAGATTGTAGTGAGAAGGAGGATGAGCAGTTGACAACATCAAATGCCATGAGACTAAAAGGAGAGGATTAACTTCTTGTTAAGAGCCTAGTGCTTCTACTATCCTCTTTTTAAAACTTTCATTGTTGTTTTTTAAAGAAAAATTAATATATGTTCAGTTTACAAATTATAGGAAATATGGAGGAATTCTGACAATCTTAAACTGATTTTATTTAGATAACTAGATACCATTTGAAGGAGGAATGTGAAGTTGAACATGTAGAATGTGTGTCTCTTAGTTTAGAATTTCTGATGGAAAAGGCAGAAGAGAACTTTAACAAAAAACAGCATAATGGGAGCTCTCACGGTGATGCTATTAGAGCACATGCACACAACTTTCTCTAATCAAAAACATTAAAAAAACATTTTTAGAGAAAATTTTATAAATATACAAAGTGGACACTAAAAGAGAATAATGAACCCCCTCGTACTCATCACTCAGCTCAATAATTATCAACTCATGGCTAATGTTTTAACTGTATCTCTCTACTTCATCACCCTTTTCCAGATTATTTTGAAGAACTCTCAGACATAATATGCTTTTATCTATTAGATATCAATATCTAAAATATAGAAACAGTACCATACCATACCTAAAAATGAACAATTTTTTAATATTAAATATCAGTTCAGTTCACATTTCCTCAACTATCTTATAACTTAAAAAATAAGTCTTTTGTTTGAATTGGGATAAAGGTAAGGTCCATACATTATGATTGGTTGATGTCTCTCAAGCATGTATATTCCTCTGTTAATTTTTTTCTTTTGTGTAGCAGTTTTTAATATCTTTAATTCATTATTTTTCTAGGTATTTCACACTTTTAAACAAGATTATAATGTCATTTCTAACTGTTGCTGATATATAAAAAAATATATTATTTGACATATTTACCTTGTTTCCAGCAACCTCACTATATGTATTGATTTAAAAAATGTCTTTAGATTCCTTTGGACTTTTTATGTACACAATCACATTGTAAATGATAGAATTATAGTTTCTCTTTTGTTATAGTTATATCTTTTATTTCTTTTTATTGCTCTGTTATGCTTTCAGTGGTTTAGAACTCCAATAAAATGTTGAAGTGAATGATAGTAGTGATAGCAGTGAATGAAGTGAATGTCTCATTTCTGATCTCAGAGAGACAGCTTCAACATTTCATCACTTGGTATGATGTTTGTTTTAGGTTTTTGGTAGATAGCCTTTATTAGATTATAAAACTTCTTTTCTATTTCTAGTTTGCTAAGATTTTTATTTGAAAACGAATGATTATTAACTTTTATGAAATACTGCTTTATTCTGTTCAGGTGGTGAATTATGTTGCTTTAGTTTTGAATATTAAACCATATTAATATATTGATGGATTTGATTAGATAATGTTTTATATAGGATTTTTACATTTCTGTTTATGAAATAGATTGCCTGTCATTTTCCTTTCTTGTAAGGTTCTTGTCAGGTTTTAGTATCAAGGTTTTGCTGGATTTATAAAGTTGAGAAGTGTTCCTTCTTTTACTGGTCTGCAAAAGAGTATGCATGTAATCAGCATTATTTTCTTCCTTAAAAGTTTGAAAATTCACCAATGAAGTCATCTTAGTGTTTCCTTTGTTGTAAGGTTTTAAATAATGGATTGTGTATGTGTGTGTGCATCTACACATATATCTGTATATACACACATATGTACACAGCTATTCAGTTTTTTCTATACCTGAATAAGTTTTAAGTTTCCTTTTTGTAGGAACTTGATTTTTTTAATATATCAGATTATTTTGAAGTAAATCTCAGATATCATATATCCTTTCATTTATAGATATGGATATCTAAAATAAAGGAACACCTAAAAATTAACAGTTTCTTACTATCATCAAATATCCACTCAGTTCACATTTCCCCAATTGTTCTATAATTGTTTAATCATATTTTGTTTGACAGTGATTCAGATAAGACACATTCAATACATTTGTAGCATGAAATTATTCGTAATGCCTTAGGATTTTAAAATATCTCTATGTCTTTCTTTTCATTCCTGATATTAGTAGTTTGTGTCTTTTCTCTTGACCAGTCTTGCCAGGCATTTATCAACTGGTGAATTGAACCTTTTATTATTTTGATGCTTTTGCTTTAATGATGACTTTATCTTTTATAGTATAGCCAAAGCAGCTTTCTTTTAGTTGTCACATGTTATATATTTGTCTATATTTTTATTTTCTGTTTTTCTGTATTCTTAACATTTTGCATGTATCTTATGAGTGGTACTTGGAGAGAATTTTTTGTTTTGTTTTGTTCTAATCTAATCTATCTTTTAATTGGACCATTTAGAGTATTTCTAAAAATGCATGATATAATTATAGGGATTAGTGGTTATCAGGGATTAGGGATGGGTTGGGGAGGGAGGTGGATGTGGTTGCAAAAGCGCAACATAAGAGATCATGTGGTGGTGGAGCTATTCTGTATCCTGGCTGTGGTGGTGAATACACAAACCTACACTCCTGATAAAATCACAGCAAGGTCCTTTTTGACCCACCTCCTAGAGAAATGGAAATAAAAACAAAAGTAAACAAATGGGACCTAATGAAACTTAAAAGCTTTTGCGCAGCAAAGGAAACCATAAAGGAGACCAAAAGACAACCCTCAGAATGGGAGAAAATATTTGCAAATGAAGCAACTGACAAAGGATTAATCTCCAAAATTTATAAGCAGCTCATGCAGCTTAATAACAAAAAAACAAACAACCCAATCCAAAAATGGGCAGAAGACCTAAATAGACATTTCTCCAAAGAAGATATACAGAGTGCCAACAAACACATGAAAGAATGCTCAACATCACTAATCATTAGAGAAATGCAAATCAAAACTACAATGAGATATCATCTCACACCAGTCAGAATGGCCATCATCAAAAAATCTAGAAACAATAAATGCTGGAGAGGGTGTGGAGAAAAGGGAACCCTCTTGCACTGTTGGTGGGAATGTAAATTGATACAGCCACTGTGGAGAACAGTATGGAGGTTCCTTAAAAAGCTACAAATAGAACTACCATATGACCCAGCAATCCCACTACTGGGCATATACCCTGAGAAAACCATAATTCAAAAAGAGTCATGTACCAAAATGTTCATTGCAGCTCTATTTACAATAACCCAGAGATGGAAACAACCTAAGTGTCCATCATCGGATGAATGGATAAAGAAGATGTGGCACATATATACAATGGAATATTACTCAGCCATAAAAAGAGACGAAATTGAGCTATTTGTAATGAGGTGGATAGACCTAGAGTCTGTCATACAGAGTGAAGTAAGTCAGAAAGAGAGAGACAAATACCGTATGCTAACACATATATATGGAATTAAAAAAAAAATGACATGAAAAACCTAGGGGTGAAACAGGAATAAAGACACAGACTTACTAGAGAATGGACTTGAGGCTAAGGGGAGGGGGAAGGGTAAACGGTGACAAAGCGATAAAGAGGCATGGACATATATACACTACCAAACGTAAGGTAGATAGCTAGTGGGAAGCAGCCGCATAGCACAGGGAGATCAGCTCGGTGCTTTGTGACCGCCTGGAGGGGTGGGATAGGGAGGGTGGGAGGGAGGGAGACGCAAGCGGGAAGAGATATGGGAATATATGTATATATATAACTGATTCATTTTGTTGTGAAGCTGAAACTAACATACCATTGTAAAGCAATTATACTCCAATAAAGATGTTAAAAAAAAAAAGTGTATAGAACTAAATATAGACATACACATTCACATACAAATGAGTACAATTAAAACTTTTAATTAGGATAAAATAAGTAGATTGTATCAGTGTCACAGTGGTTGTGATATATTTTATTATAGTTTTGCAAGGTGTTACCACTGAGGGAAGCTGGATAAAGGGTATATGAGATCTCTGTATTCTGACAATTTGTTGTGAATCCTCATTATCTAAAAACATTAAATTAAAAAAATGTTTTTACTGATATATTTTGGTGTAAATCTACCATATTGATATCTACTTTTTATTTGTTTGGATTGTTGAATATTAGTGCTTTTCTTTTTCTACTTTTCTTTTTTTTAGTAGTTTTTAAAAAATATTTATTTATTTGGCTGCACCAGGTCTTAGTTGTGGCACTCGTGAGCCTTAGTTGCAGCCTGTGGGATCTTCAGTTGTGGCATGCAAACTCTTAGTTGCAGCATGTGGGATTTAGTTCCCTGACTAGGGAAAGAACCCGAGCATGGAGTCTTAGCCACTAGACCACCAGGGAAGTCCTCTACTTTTCTTTGAATTAACTATTTTTTGCTTTTTAATTTCTACACTTTTATTAGCTTGAGGGTACATGTTCTTTAACTATTTTGTTTTTTTCGTGGTTAGTATAGAGAATACAGCATGCATGCTTGAGTTTTCAGAGTTGTGTACATATTTTTATTTTAACCTCTTCTAGGACAATGAAGAACCTACAACTACTTAACTTCTAGATTATATGTTATTTTTTGTTATGCATTTTAACTTAGTGTACAATGAGACTACACAGAATATTATTGCTATTATTGTATAGGCATCATTCATTTCACTTTACAACTGTATTTTACCTTTTTGGTTGCTCTTTATTTCCTTTCACTTTTTGAGCTTCTCAGTTTATTGTGTCTTTCTGAAGAATGTCCTTTCATAATTCCTTTCTTATAGTCTTTTGATAATAGATATCTTGATTTTTATTTATCTGAAAATGTCTTTACTTTTTTTGAAGTATATTTTTGCTGAATATTGGTATGACTGTCTTCCAGCCCTTAGAAAATACTATTCCATTGTCTTTTTGCTCCCTTAGTTTCTGTTGAGAAATCATCTGTTAATTTTATTGTTACTTCTTTGAAGGTATTTTGTCATTTTCTGCTGGCTTTTTTTTTTTTTTATGCGTTACGCGGGCCTCTCATTGTTGTGGCCTCTCCTGTTGCGGAGCACAGGCTCCGGACGCGCAGGTTCAGCGGCCATGGCTCACGGGCCTAGCTGCTCTGCAGCATGTGGGATCTTCCCGGACTGGGGCACGAACCCACATCCCCTGCATCGGCAGGCGGACTCTCAACCACTGAGCCACCAGGGAAGCCCTGCTGGCTTCTTTTAACATATTCTCTTGGCTTCTTTTAACATATTCTCTTACGTCTTTGTTTTCCTGTAGTTTTACTTTGATGTGCCCAACTCTGTGTGTGTGTGTTTTAAAAATTTGTTCTGCTTAGTGTTTGTATCTTGGTATCTTTCTTCAGATAAACTCTGAGATATTAACTTTTCAAATATTTCTTTTGCCCTTTTCTCTTCTCTCTTTTTACAAAACCAGTTGCACATTGTTAGATCCTCTTACTCTATCCTTTTTTTTTTCCTTTTTTTTTGTTACTCCAACCTTTGGGCTTTCTGTGCCTCTCTCAAGATATTTATTTTTGTCTTCCAATTCCATAATTCTCTCTTGGGTCATTTGTAATCTGCTGGTAAATCCGTTCGTTGTGGTTAATTTTTGGTTATTTTTTAGCTGAAAAATTTCCACTTGGTTCTTTGTAACAGTTTCTAGTTCTCTGCTGACATTCTCAATCTTATATTTTATTTTCCTGAGCATATTAAGCATATTTTAAGTTGCAGTCTGATAACTAATTTTTCTGGATCTCTTGTTGATCTGTTTTTCTTTGTTTTTGTTTCTGTTTTGGCGATACGCGGGCCTCTCACTGTTGTGGCCTCTCCCATTACGGAGCACAGGCTCCGGATGCGCAGGCTCAGCGCCCATGGCTCACGGGCCCAGCCGCTCCGTGGCATGTAGGATCTTCCCGGACTGGGGCACGAACCTGTGTCCCCTGCATCGGCAGGCGGACTCGCAACCACTGCACCACCAGGGAAGCCCTGTTGATCTGTTTTTATTTCCTGTGTTTCTCTTGTGTTTTGATCCCAATGGTCTTTTTTTCCTATATACCTGGTCGATTTTCATTAAATGTCAGATTTTGTATGTAAGAATTTTAGAAATAATTTGAAACCTTAGATGAAAATATTTTCCTTCAGACAAGATTTATGATTGTTTCTAGTGGGCACTAGCAATTCTGGATCAACTTAATTTAGACAGGATTTGGGATGATTCAGATTTAAGCCTAAGTTCTTAGTTTGCTGTCTTAGTCCATTTGGGCTGGTATAACAAAATACCATAGACTGGGTGGCTTATAATAATAGAAGTTTATTTCTCATACTTCTGAAGGCTGGGAAATCCCAGATCAAGGAGCCAGCAGATTCGGTGTGTGGTGAGGGTCCCCTTTCTGTTCATAGAATGCCATTGTCTCTCTGTGTTCTCACGTGGCAGAAAGGGCAAGGAAGTTATCTGGGGTCTTTTGGGCACCAGTGGCACTAATGGGCACTAATCTCTTCAATGAAGGCTTTGCCCTAATAACCGCCGAAAAGCCCTAACTCTGAATATCACATTGGGGTTATGATTTCAACATATGAATTTTGAGGGGATACAGATATTCAGTATATAGCATTGGTTATCTATTTTTAGTTTACTCTCTTTTTTAAACTTTTTTTAAATTAGAGTATAGTTGCTTTACAATATTGTGTTAGTTTATACTATACAGCAAAGTGGATCAGCTATATGTACACATATTTCCCCTCTCTTTTGGATTTCCTTTTCATTTAGGTCACCATAGAGCACTGAGTAGAGTTCCCTGTGCGATACAGTAGGTTCATATTAGTTATCTATTTTATACATAGTGTCAATAGTGTATATATGTCAATCCCAATCTCCCAATTCATCCCACATCCCCCTTTCTCCCTTGGTATCCATATGTTTGTTCTCTACGTCTGTGTCTCTATTTCTGCTTTGTAAATAAGGTTGTCTATACCAATTTTTTCAGATTCCACATATATGCATTAATATATGATATTTGTTTTTCTCTTTCTGACTTACTTCACTCTGTATGACAGTCTCTAGGTCCATCCATGTCTCTACAAATGACCCAATTTCATTCCTTTTTATGGCTAATATTCCATTGTATATATGTACCACATCTTCTTTATCCATTCCTCTGTCACTGGATATTTAGGTTGCTTCCATGTCCTGGCTATTGTAAATAGTGCTGTAATGAACATTGGGGTGCATGTGTCTTTTTGAATTGGTTTACCTTTTCAAGATTCAGTCCTATAGCCTAGCCATTTTATCAGGCCATTTTCTCTTACCTGCAGACCTCCCTTCTCATCTCTTCCCAAGGTCATGATACTCCAGTTTTTGTATGAGCTTATCAAAAGCTGTACTCAGCTTCTTAGCCTCTTAGCTACCTCTGTCAGAACTGTCAGATACCCAAAAGGAAAAGTAACCTCAAATACCAGGCTTATCTCTCTGTGTTTACTTCTGTTTTTTAAAATAATACAGATAATTTTAAAAAAATTTTATATATATATTTTTGGCTGGGTTTGATCTTCGTTGCTGCGTGTGGGCTTTCTCTAGTTGTGGCGAGCGGGGGCTGCTCTTCATTGCGGTGCACGGGCTTCTTATTGCAGTGGCTTCTCTTGTTGCGGAGCATGGGCTCTGGGCACACGGGCTTCAGTAGTTGCAGCACACATGCTCAGTAGTTGTGGCATGTGGGCCCTACAGTGCGTGGGCTTCAGTAGTTGCAGTACGTGGACTCAGTAGTTGTGGCTCATGGGCTTAGTTGCCCCGTGGCATGTGGGATCTTCCCAGACCAGGGATCGAACCCTTGTCCCCTGCATTGGCAGGCAGATTCTTAACCACTGAGTCACCAGGGAAGTCCTGTGTTTACTTCATATACTGAGTTTCAGACTTGTAATTTTTTTACTACCTTGTTAGGTTTCTCCTGCCTTCAAGCAGATTTTTTAGTTATCTACCTTTTCAAGTCGATTTTAGCAGGAGGTTTGTTTTTGAACCTTCTAATCTCTCAGATTACCCTGCTATGTTCCATTTACAGCCTTCATACATCCTGTTCCTCCTGCTTGAAAACCTCTAGTTTCCCACCCCACTAACTCCTAGTTTACACCTATTCATGCTATGGGTCAAGTCCTGAAGAGCTCCTCCTCAGCCTTCACTGACTCCCTGACAAGATTATCTTGTTATACTTTCTTATAGCACTACCTGAATGCCTTTATTGTACTTGTAGTTTATAATTATATATTTATTTGTGTCTTTATTTCATTTAATATTTGCCTTTTCAACACAATGTCAGGTGCTTGAGGAATAGGACTATTATCAGTTTTTTTTCTTATTACAGACCCGAATGATAAGCTACAAGGAATATTTAATATTTCCTCAAAAACTGGACGTATAAGTATTCGGTTAAATGACTGAGATTTCCCTTGGATGAAAATAGCAGAATTTAAAGAAAGAGAAAGATTATATTCATGGGTTCTTAGAAGGTAGAAAGGGCATAATTTATATTTTATTTTTATTTAAAAATTTTATCATAAAGTACTTCAGACATATTAAAAGTGTGAGTTTTGTAATATACCTAGCTGTACTCACCACTCTGCTTAAGAAATAGACATAATTTATTTTTATAAAAATATACAGAGAGCCCAGAAATATATCTCTATAAATATAGTCAACTGATCTTTGACAAAGGAGCAAAGGCAATACAATAGAACAAAGATAGTTTCTTCAGTAAATGGTGCTAGAACAATTAGACATCCACATGCAAAAAACAAAAAAAAAGTGAATCCAGATACAGACCATACACCCTTCACAAAAATTAACTCTAAATGGATCATAGACCTAACTGGAAAATGCAAAACTGTAAAACTCCTAGAAGATAGCATAGGAGAAAACCTAGATGATCTTGGGTATGGTGATGCCTTTTTCGATACAACACCAAAGACACCATAGTGTCGTCTTTGAAAGAAACTGTGAAAAAAATAATTGATAAGCTGGATTGCAGTTAAGTTAAAAACTTTTGTTCTGTGAAAGACAAAATCAAGAGAATTAGAAGACCAGCCACAGGTTGGAAAAAAAGTATTTGCAAAATCACATCTGATAAAGGACTATTATCTAAAATATGAAAAGAACTCTTAAAATTCAACCATAAGAAAACAAACAGCCCTTTTAAAAAACGGGCTAAAGACCTTAACAGACACCTCACCAAAGAAGATATACAGATGGCAAATAAGCACACGAAAAGATACTTCACATCATGTGTCTCTAGAGAAACGCAAATTAAAACGAGATACCTGTACATTCCTAGAATTCCCACAGTCTGGAGCAGTGACAGAATCAAATGCTGGTGAGGATGCAGAGCAACAGGAACTCTCACTTATTGCTGGCAGGAATGCGAAATGGCACAGCCGCCTTGGAAGGCAGTTTGGCGGTTTCTTCCAAAACTGAACATACTCTTTCCATATGATCCAGCAATACTGCTCTTTGGTATTTATGCAAAGAGTTGAAAATTTATGTCTACACAAAAACCTGCACGTGGATGTTTATAGCAGCTCTGTTCATAATTGCCAAAACTTGGAAGCAACCAATGTCTTTCAGTAGGTAAATGGATAAATAAACTGTGGAATAACCAGACAATGGAATATTATTCAGCACCTAAAAGAAATGAGCTATCAAGCCATAAAAACACATGGAGGAGCCTTAAATGCATATTACTGAGTGAAAGAAGCCAATCTGAAAAGGCTATATATACTGTATGATTTCAAGTATATGACATTCTGGAGAAGGCAAAACTCTGGAGACAATAAAAAGACAGTGATTGTGGTGGGCGGAGGGTGGGTTGTGGGGAGGAGAGAGATAAATAACCAGAGAACAGAGGAGCAGGGCAGTGAAAATACTTTGTATCATATTATAAAGATGGATAATGTCATTATACATTCGTCTAAACCCACAGAATGTCCATCACCAAGAGTGAACCCCAAGGTAAACTGTGGACTTTGGGTGATTACGATGTGTCAGTGTAAGTTCATCCTTGGTAAAAAATGTACCATTCCTGTGAATGATGTTGATAGTGGGGAGGCTATGCATGTTTTGGGGGGCAGGGTATATAGGGGAAATCTCCGTACCTCTCTCTCAATTTTGTTGTCAACGTAAATAAAACTGCTCTAAAAAAATAAAGTCTTAAAAAAATCAGAAAAAAACCTAGAAAGGTTAATTTCTACCAGAGATTAATAAATCCACAAGATGCATAGCAACCAGAAAATATACACAGTATATACTGAGATGTAAGCGTATATGTAGTCTACTGAGCAATTACTTTGGCTTTTAGGTACTTCTGTGGTAAAGCAATTAGTTATTGTTTATTATAAATTTGTTTATTTAAGGAAATTTTTCTTTAAACTTTCAGATGATACAGCATTGTTTGAGTTGATTCAGCTAGTTCCGCCAGGTACTGTATTGTGTTTTGATAAGGTAATTGACATGTGAACTCATTTCAATGAAATGCTTTTTAAAAAATCTCATCTTTTCCCCTTCTTCCCAAAGTAAGAGCAATGCTGAGTCTCTAGCATTGGTCTACTATGTGTAAAATGTCAGTAGGCCAAAATAATATATACAGAAAGATTGACATAAATTATATTTGAACACATTGTTCTAAAATTGAATAGTCATAATTTAAAGTGGGAAATAACCCGATATGATCCTAGCATATTTTGTGACATTCATAAAAATTAACTTCTTTAAGTTTTTGTAATTTTTCTAAACCAATATGCTTTTGCTGATAAAGTAGTTCATTATCTTTGTTTTTGTGTATTGAGTGTTATTGGGAATATAGGGGAATTAAAACTGTACCTACTTAATAAACAGTACAGATCCCTGCAGTAGGTAGAGTTAAAACCTGAAGGATAGTTTTATTTTTATTACTGATTTCTATGATTATAGAAGACTCTATCTTAAATCCTTATTTTATGTGAGAAATAGAGAACTATATTTTATTGAAAGCTAGTAGTCTAAGCTTTTTGAATATCACATATATACCTAATCCAGGTAACCACAAATTCTATAAAATGTCTATATTTTTTTCAATATGTAACCTAATATCTCATAATGGCAGGTAGAAAAGAATGGAAGATAGAAAAAAAAATTCTGGGGATGGTAATTAAGTTTTATATGTATAAATGTTATGTCAGTTTGATACGTTTAAAAGGATTTTCTTTTCTAGGAACTCATATGTACTTAAAAAGTTTACATGAACATCCCCTTTCTACGAAAGGGGGAGGGAGAATTAGTAGTATGTATGACATTTCTGAATAAGGAAATGTGTTAATTCGTTTAACATAACTTTATTTTAATTTCCCTTTCATAGAAAAAAATTAAGTCCATGACCCTGAAGCAAGTATTTCATTAAGGCATCAGGCATTATATATTCGTACTTGATGATATTGTTTCTAAATAGCATATTTTGTTATAATTTGAATCATAGGATATCTTTCTTGTAGTGGGTGAAACACTGTCTACATATGATGAGAATACACGAGATTTCATGTTCCCGGGTCCAAATCAGATTTCTGGACACCATGACTCAAACCGCCAGGCTACCATGAGGAAGATTTCTGGCCTTCACGTAAGTGCTTACTATTTTCTGAATCAAATCGTGATGCAGGATCATTGTCAAAAACCAACACATAGCCCTCAATATCTGAAATGTGAAGACCTAATTCAAAGTTTAATTTATTTTAAAACATAATTGCTTTATGAAATTATGATGTTATTTTAAACATACTGAAATCTAAATGAAAATACTTTACCAAAATGCACGCATCTACCTTCCAAAATTAACAAGCATTATTTTGCCTTATATTCTTCAGATTTCTCTCCTCTTCTTCTCCCCCTTTCCTCCCCTCCCCACTGTCCCTATGTCTTTCTCTCTCTTCTCTTTATTTTTCTCCCAAAAGAATGGCCAATAAATATTTGAAAACGTGCACAATCCCATTAGCATTTAGGAAAATTCAAATTAAAACAATCATATGATTTCATTTTTATAGCCATAAGAGTGGTAAAATTTAATAAATCTGACAAATGTCAAAAGCATGGAAAAATGGAAGCTTGTATATGTTGCTATGTCATGTAAATCAGAACAACCACAATTCAGGATTATCTAGTGAAGGCCAAGATTCTCATAGCCTGTGACCTTCTAGGTATATAGCTTTAAGATGTATTCTGTCTGGCATACTAAGAGCCTTCTTAGGAATGTTCGTTTGTAGCATTGTTCATAATAATGAAAAATGGAAATAATTGAAATGTCCATTAGTAGGAGTTTGGATAGAATAATTATTACATGTTCATGTAATGGAAATACGTATTCATACCCCTAAAAGTGAAAGCGGCATTAAGTGATAGCCAACTCTCATCTTTTCCTGCAATTTCTTCAGTTTTATTGGATAATTAATAATATTTTTATTCCTATTATTAAAATATTTATTAAAATAAATAAATATATTTTTATTCCTATTATTATTTTTATTCCTATGATTCATAATTTTTTATTCCTAAATAAATAAATAATATTTTTATTCCTATTATTAAAATATTTATTAAAATAAATATATTTATTTATTTTAAAAATAAAAATAATATTTTTATTCTAGGCAGAAAATGCCTTCTGCCTAGAGAGACTGAGTGAAGCCCCTGCTGTTTCAAAGAAGAAAAAAGTAAAAGTTGTCTAGATTGAAATTATTTGGACAAATATTTTTCACTAACTTTAGGAGATATTAGAGCAGTAAGGAAATTGGAGTGCTACATGAGCCAATATGGTGAATTAAGTAACTTCTCCTGTATTTCCTGTAAGAAATAGCAAATTTCAGCTTGCTGAAAGTATAAAAGTTGACTAGCAAATCTATTAAAATATACCTCCTTTGGGATATTTTCAGTGTCCATTAGCCCAAAAAGTCTTCCAAGAATGTTTCAGGGACTTTCTAGAAGCCTGCAATGAAAAAAATTCTGATTTTAAAATTAAAAGTTTTTTAAAAGTAATTTAAAATGCTGTATTATACCAAATTGGCAATATAAACATAAGAATATGGACCATTAACAGGTAGTTTTCCTTATTGAATTTGAGTTACTTTCACATATATCAAAAAGTTTGGATTACTAAGGCAAAAAGTCTATATATGTTCTTAAAAGATAAATTGGGGCATATTAAAAATTTTGAGTTTATTTGAGCAAAAATTGATTTGATTCAAGCAGCATCCAATCTAGCAGATAGAAAGAAGCTCCAAAGAGCTGTGCAAAATGAAAGATTTTTATATCCAGAAAGGAGCAGGAACAAGGACATTATACTAGGCCAAAAAGTGTGTTGATTATTGCAAGGTTCCTTTCATTTAGGGGATGGCAGAGGGTCTAATCAGATGGATTACCTAGTGAGTGCTAATCAGGCGATTCCTGATTGACTGGTTTAAAATTCCATTTCTGGGAGAGCCGAAACTGTAATTAATTTAAATCTGTTTGGTGACACGGGGCTTAGCGTAAGCAACTCAATTTGGGGCCTGTTGTTTTTAACAATATAAAAAGTGAGACTTCTGGTGATGATGGTGTGAAGGGTCTGTCAATTACTCTCTCCACACAAGTATAAAACTGGACAAAATTGTCACAAGCCGCAGTTTTAGGGCACTGGAAACTGATCGGCAGTTAAGACAATTAAGACAAATTAAGAAGTATCCGTGCTTGAATAGCTGCTAAAACTTTGGGTAAAAATGGCAGAAGTATGTGGTCATCTTGCCTAGGACAGCTCTCATACCCTGCATAGCCAGCGAGAATTGTAGCTTCACTAAGCCTGGGGCAAGTTGCAAAAATTAGTAGCTTTGCTACCAGAGAGGTCAGAATCAATTTTGGGCAGTGATACTGTGATTTGTAATAAGAAACATACATTTGGTCTTCTTGCCCCATTCTTGGCACAGAGCTCATAAAACCTTCGGAATTTCCTGGGTTTAAGAGCTATAAAGGTGTCTTTTCTTATGTTAATGAGGAGACTTTTGGAAAGCTCCTTGGGAACCTAAGGATGGGGGCTTGATGCCAGGGGAACCAACCAGGTGATTAGAGGGTTGGAACTTTCAGCCCCACCCCTGAGAAATAGAGGGGCTGGAGATTGAGTTCAGTCACCAATGGCCAGTGATTTAATGTCACGCCTGTGTAATGAAGCGGGTATAAAACCCAAAGGATGGGGTTTGGAGAGCTTCCATGTTGGTGAACACGTGGAGGTACTGGGAGAGTGGCTCACCTGGTGAGGGCACAGAAACTTCTCCCTGTTTCCCACATATCTCACCCTAGACATCTCTTCCAACTGGATGTCATCATATCCTTTTATATAAACTGGTAAACTAAGTAAACTGTCTCCTGAGTTCTTTGAGCAGCTGTGGCAAATTGATCGAACCCAAGGAAGGGGTCATGGGAACCTCTTATTTGTAGCCTGTGGGTGACAACCTGGACTTGTGATGAGCATCTGAAGTCAGATAGGAGCAGTCTTGTGGAACTGAGCCCTTGACCTGTGGGATCTGACACTTTCTCCAGGTAGTGTCAGAGCTGAGTTAAATTTCAGGACACCCAAATGGTGTCGCAGAGACTTTTCTTGGTGGTGTTGGAAAACCCACACATTGGAATTGGTGTCACAATCATAAGGGCAAATATTGTGTCTTTGCCAGCTAAATGTGGTGGGTTCAGTTAGAAGCACATGAGAAAAACCCACAGCTTTGCTAGGCCGATTGCAGTTCCAATCAGAGTGAGCAGCACACCTGCCAGAAAGTTGACAGGAGGCCCTGGAAGTAAGGGAGCAATAAAAGGGCTGAGATGAGCTTTCCACTCATTCCTGGCTGACTGAAACTATGCACGTTCAGGGGAGACAGTGGGAGTCCAGCAAAAAGTGAAAGCCAAGGGAGACTAGAGACCTGCTGTTCCTTTGAGTGCATTCCCCAACCCACACACAGATAATCAACAAAGAGTGGAACTCTTACAGGTCCATTGGATGACCACTAAGCTATGCATACTCAGATGAGACCACTAGAACGAATACAAGAATAAAAAGACATGGCATATATATAAATTGAACAACAAAATAGCAGTTGTAAATTCAATCATATCAGTTATTGTATTTAGATGTGAGTGGAGAACACACTCCAATCAGTAGTTTGCTGTCCTGGCAGGCAACAGTGCACCCTTCCTCAGAATTCTGATGATTCTGCATAGACATCTGAGTCTTAGGCTGACTTCCTGAACCCATCGCTGTGGCAAGGATTCAAGTCACATCTGGGGTTAAATCCTGGCACTATCACAGGCTACTACTATCACTATACCATGGAGATAACGTTGTTTGGTGGATTAATGAAAACTTGTAAACGGTTATTTTAGTACCTGGTACATAGAGAATGATCAGTAAATGTTAGTGATACAATGGTGGCCATGGAGATCATGACAAGGTGCTGTTGTTGGTGGCAGTGATATTAATCAGAATCTGTGACTTTCTCATCTTTGATCTTACCTCTTAGCACAGATCTTTGTATGTACTTAAATGACTTGGTTGAATTGAATAAATTACATCTTATTGTAGACTTCATAGAGGAAACTGACATTTCCGATGTGTGATGATTAAATTTATTTTGGTTAGGTTGTGGCTAGATGTTACTCTGAAGGTATTGTGTAGATTTGACTACTATTTACAATCACTTGACTTTACGTGTAGGAGATTACCCTTGATAATGTAGGTAAGACCTCATCCAATTAATTGAAGACCTGAAGAGCAAAAACTGAAGTTTCCAAAAGAATATGGAATTCTGCCTCAAGACCGTAATATAGAAATCCTGAGTTTCCAGCCTGCTGGCTTGCTTGCATATTTCACACTCAAGACTACAGTATCAACTTTGCCTGAGTTTGCAGCCTGCCAGCTTTCCCTGTGGATTTTGGACTTGTCACTCTCACAATTGCATGTACCAATTCCTTAAAATAAATATCTCTCTGTGTATATATTCTGTTAGTTCTGTTTCCCTGAAACCCCAATTGATACACATGGGTTTTGAAAGATCTAAAAATAATGGCTAAAACACTGAGTATTTACTATATGACCAGCAATATATTGGGAGGGGTGAAGTGATAAGTTGCAGTCCAGGCTGTGGTACTTACAAAATATGTCCACAAATGATTTGACGCTCCTCTCTTCCAAAGGCAGAGTTTCTTAAGTATGGACTCTACTTAGTGACTCTAACAGATACACTGTGGTGAAGTGATAGTTTTAGACTTTTGAGACCAGGTCATTAAATGCGCTGTGGCTTCCTCCTTGCTCTCACTCTTACATCACTCACTCCTGGGGAAGCCAACTGCCATGTTTGAGGACACTCAAGCCTCTGGAGAGGGCCGAAGCTGGGACAGCTTTGCTGGGGTGTGTATGAAAGCTTGAAGAGCCTTGAAGAAACTGCCAGATGAGTGTTTGGAAGAAAATGAGGCAAATTTTATTGGAAATTAGGGGAGAAAAGAGCCCTTGTTATGTAATGGTGTAAAGTTTAGCTGGAATGTGGGATATAGAAAAAAATACCTGATGGAATGGGTGGTCTTTGTAAGGAGACTTTCAGACACAGTATTAGAGGGGCTGTCTGGTTTCTTTTTGCTGCTTATAGCAAAATATAAGGGGAGAGAGAAGCAAAAGGAAAGCCTGTTAACACAAAAAGGAGTTGGAACTTACTGTTTTTGAGGATTCTCAGCCTTCCCCAATGGCAGATAATGTTGAAATTAAGGAATGACTTATGAGCAAAAATCATTCTAGGGTATGTTCAGGAAATTTTGGTCTGATGGTGAAACCAAGGGGGTGTGACTGTAAAATCCTTTATTAAAACCTCCAAAAGATCCAAGATGTTGCCTCAGAAAATAATTTAATTAAACATAGGTTTTATTTTACTTTAATTTTTACATTTAAAAATTGTTTAATTAAAAATATTTTTCATACAATTTTTATAATTGAAGTATAGTTGATTTACAACATTGTGTTAGTTTCAGGTGTACAGCAATGTGATTTAGTTATATATCTACATTTATATATACATATATCTATTTCAGATTCTTTTCCATTATAGGTTATTACAAGATATTGAATATAGTTCTGTGTGATATACAGTAGGTCCTTGTTTATCTATTATATGTATAGTAGTGTGTATCTGCTAATCCCAAACTCCTAATTTGGGAGTTCTGACCAGTGTGAGGTGATACCTCATTGTAGTTTTGATTTGCATTTCTCTAATAATTAGTCATGTTGAGCATATTTTCATGTGCCTGATGGCCATCTGTATGTCATCTTTGGATGACATACAGATGGCAGTTTAAGTCTGTTTAGGTCTTCTGCCAGTTTTTTGATGGGGTTGTTTGTTTTTTGATATTGAGCTATATTGAGCTGTATGAGCCCTTGTTGGTCACATTGTTTGCAAGTGTTTTATCCCATTCTGTACATTGTCTTTTCATTTGTTTATGGTTTCCTTTGCCATACAAAAGCTTTTAAGTTTAATTGGGTCCCATTTGGTTATTTTTGCCTTTATTTCCATTACTCTAGGAGATGGATCCAAAAAAATAATTGCTGTGATTTATGTTAGAGTGTTCTGCCTGTGTTTTTCCTATAGGAGTTTTACAGTATCTGGTCTTACATTTAGGTCTTTAATCCATTTTGAGTTTATTTTTGTACATGGTGTTAGAGAATGTTATAATTTCATTCTTTTACATGTAGCTGTCCAATTTTCCTAGCACCACTTATTGAAGACACTCTTTTCTCCATTGTATATTTTTGACTCCTTTGTCATAGATTAATTGACCTTGAGTGCATGGGTTTATTTCTGGGCTTTCTATCCTGTTCCATTGATCTATATGTCTGTTTTTATGCCAGTATCGTACTGTACTGATTACTGTAGCTTTGTAGTATAGTCAGAAGTCAGAGAGTGTGATTCCTCCAGCTCCATTCTTCTTTCTCAAGATTGTTTTGGTTATTCTGGGTCTTTTGTGCTTCCATACAAATTTTAAAATTACTTGTTATAGTTCTGTGAAAAATGCCAATGGTAATTTGATAGGGATTGCATCAAATCTGTAGATTGCCTTGGTAGTATGGTCATTTTAACAATATTGATTCTTCCAGCCCAAGAACATGGTATATATTTTCATCTGTTTGTGTTGTCTTCAATTTCTTTCAAGAGTGTTTTATAGTTTTCAGAGTACAGGTCTTTTGCCTCCTTAGGTAAGTTTTATTCCTAGGTGTTTTATTCTTTTTGATGCAATGGTAAATGGGATTGGTTCCTTAATGTCCCTCTCTGATACTTTGTTGTCCATGTATAGAAATGTGTCAGATTTTTGTATATTAATTTTGTATCCTGCAACTTTACCAGATTTATTGGTGGGCTCTAGTAGTTTTCTGGTGTGTCTTTAAGATTTTCTATGTATAGTATCATGTTATCTGCAAATAGTGAGAGTTTTACTTCTTCCTTCCAATTTGGATTCCTTTTATTTGTTTTTCTTCTCTGATTGCTGTGGCTAGGACTTCCAAAACTATGTTGAATAAAAGTGATGAGAGTGGGCATCCTTGTCTTATTCCTGATCTTAGGGGGAATGCTTTCAGCATTCCTTTTCACTGTTGAGGATGATGTTAGCTGTGGGTTTGTCATATATGACCTTTATTATGTCGAGGTATGTTCCCTCTATACCCACTTTCTGGCAGAGTTTTTATCATAAAAAGATGTAGAATTCTATCACATTTTTAAAGGTTACTTTCCACTTACAGTTATTACAAAATATTGGGTATATTCCCCATGTTGTATAATACAGCCTTGAGCCTATCTTACACCTAGTAGTTTGTACTTCCCACTTCCCCACCCCTTTATTGGCCCTTCCCCCTTTCCATGGTAACCACTAGTTTATTCTCTGTATCTGTGAGTCTGCTTCTTTTTTTGTTACATTTACTAATTTGTTGTATTTTTTTAGATTCCACATATAAGTGATATCATACAATATTTGTCTTTCTCTGTCTGACTTATTTCACTTAGCGTAATGCCCTACAAGTCCATCCATGTTGCTGCTAATAGCAAAGTTTTGTTCTTTTTTATGGCTGAGTAGTAGTCTGTTGTGTGTGTGTGTGTGTGTGTGTGTGTGTGTGTGTGTGTGTGTGTGTGTGTATATGTATATACCACATGTTTTTTGTCCATTCATCTGTTGATGGACCCTTAGGTTGCTTCCAAATCTTGGCAGTTGTAAATAATGCTGCTTAAACATATGTTCTTGAAGATGATTGAAGACCAGCAGAAGCCCTGTACAGGTGGGTGTGGCTTTTGTCTAAGGAAGTGAACTCCAATTATGTTCAGATGAGAACAAAATACATTTTTAAGAGCATTATATTGGTAGAAACACCACCAGCATGGTCTGAAATTGAGAGAGACCTTACAAAATGAAAAGCCTTTTGGACCCCCAAAATTCTATTGACAGGACCCAGGCTCAGAACACTGTATAGCTCTAAACATTGTCTACCTCTTGTTGCAAAGGAATGATAATTCAAAGGATGGAAGCAAGAGCCCAGAGAGTGGAGCCAAAAACTATGGATAGTTATTTCTGAGCAGAAATAGGACTAAACTTCTAAGTGAGAAACTTCTAACATTTTCCTGGCTGATTTCAGAATTGCTGTGGACCAGTGATTTCTATTTGCCTCTTGTATTCTCTTTTTTTGAATAGGAATGTCTATAGTGATTATCCTCTGCCTGCTGCATATGTGTACCTTGAATATATGTGGGGCACATGTTTCTTTAGTTCATAGGTCTTCTAATTGTGAGGAACTGTATCCTAGAAACTGTATTTAAAGAACCATACCTGAGACAGCTGAATAACAGTTTGATTTAGATGCCAATATCCTGGATTTCAAGCTGAAGTTATAAAAGGATGAGACTTTTCCCCTTTCCTTTCCTTTTCCTTTTTCTTCAGTAGGGCATGAGTTTAGTTTACACATGAGAGGAATTTAATTTGTGGTCAGAGAGTGAACTGTGGTGGTTTAAAAACATGTCCCCCAAATTTTTGATGCTCCTCTGCTAAAAAGGTAGTTTCCTTTGTTCTAGAATGTGGGCTGTACTTAAGGGCTCTAATGAATAGAATGTGACAGCAGTGACAGTGTTAGACTTCTGAAACTAAGTCATAAAAAGCATTATGTCTTCCTCCTTGCTTTGCTTTGAGAGAACTAGTTACCATGTCATGAGGACACTCAGGCAGTCCTATCGAGAAAGAGCTGAGTTCTCTTGCTAAAAGATAGAAAAGAACTGAGTCCTCCAGCCAACAACTGTGTGAATCTCAGGAAGCAGATCCTCCAGCCTCAGTCGAGCTTTCAGAAAACTACAGCCCAAACAACATCTTGACTGCAATCTCATGAGAGATTTCAAGCCAGAACCAACTAGTTCAGCCTCTGCCAGATTGCTGACCTTTAGGAACTATGTGAGATAGTATGTACTTATGTTGTAAACTGCTAAGTGATATGCTATGCAGCGATGGATAACTAACAAGTAAGCATTATCAATAAAAGTATGTTTGCAGAAAAAAAGTCGTCCATTTAATCCATAGGTAACTCATATTTAACCTTTTTGTAGTGTGTAATATTTGAAACTTTAAAGTTAGTAGGTCAAAGACTGGGTAAGATATCTGACCTCCAATATATTAGAGTGAAGCTGGCCTGGGTACAGACAATATACTGTATCTTTTAGTGTTTTGGTGAATATGTAACTTGTGTGCTTCCAAATATTTTCTCAGGTGCTTTGTGACTGTCCTTTGAATTTTACTATTTGTCTCTGCTTATCTCAAAACAGTGTTTAAGCTGATGATTGAAATGTTGCAAAAAATAGAAACTAGATTCATTCATTCATATATCTGAATGTAAGCTACATTATGGGAAAAACTGTTGGAAGAATTGGTAGAGACTTATCTCTCTTCTGTTTTCAAAAGCTGCATACCCAGGAGCTGTGATTTTTTTTTTTTTTGACACGTGGAGACTATGCAAAGTATTTCTGGATTATGTAGTTAAGTACATCTTAATCTGTAAAAGTAAAAAGAGCCAGAATCCATTAAGTATTTTCAAATATTTAGGACTTTAAATATTATTAAAAATCTTTAAAAAATTGACAGAGAAATACTTGAAAATGAAAAATGTCTGAATTTTTCCATAAAAGTGATATAATCACTTGTAAGTGAATCATCAGCAGTAAAACTGTTTCTTGATAACATTTAACATTCGTTTGTTGTCTTTATCCTTAATAAGAAATTCAAACTAACAAATAAAGCAGCTGAACCTTGGTAAGTGTTTGTTACTATAGGTCGTGTTTTCACCAGTAATAATTAGCTTTTTAAAAATTAAAATGTCTACTAATATCCTCTCTTTCTTCCTCAGGGAATTGCTCCAAAGCTGGAATTTTCTACAACCTCAGTGATTACCGAATGTCTGATAAGTTCAAGGAAGTGCCACACTCAGGTTAAAATCATTTATTTAAAATATCTAATGGTTTAATTTATTTGTTTGTATTTATTGGGCATTTGGCAAGCATTATTCTTTTATTTTGGCTACAACTCTTTTCACATTTTTTTGATCAGTCTCTAGTTTAAGTAAAACAATTATCTTAGGTATTTAGCTGTTTGGTTACATGTTAATAAGTGTGGAAGTGAAAAACTTGGTGTACATGGTAGATGGTACTTTTTTTTTTTAATGGAAAGAAATTAGGCTGCCAGAAAGATGTTGGTTTCAAAAAGTTCCACAGAGAACTTGGTTGGAGGCTTCTATGAATCTTAAAGAAGTTAAAGTTCAAAGGATACATTTTTAGCGAATGGGACCAGAGGTTCTCAGGCTGGGATATAGGTGGTTAGTGGGTATAGCTTCTTGAGTGTCTCTAATTCCTTAAGGGACTGTTGCTTAGTTTGGTGGCTGTTCTAGTGCTGTCAGATCAAGAGAAGCTTCAATACTTCAGCCTAATAAGTACCTTCTGTGTTTGTAAAAACTGCCTTCAGTAAACTCAGATATCTGGATCTAATATTACATTCTGGTCTAACTTCCTACTGAGTCACTGGGACCATCTTGCTACCCTGACCACAGGTTATCTAATAATGTCTAGGCATCACTCATACATATGTGACTGCATTATGACCAGGTAACAGTGGCCAGCCTGTGATGATGAGCCAGTACTATATAAAGCCTAGAGGACCCAAACAGGGCAGAACTGGACCTATGGTGGAAAAAGTAGAATGTTAATTTCCTGCATTATCAGTTTCAGAGGGAATTTGCTCAGGGTGGTAACTTGACAAGCTAACAAAGGTAAAATATGATTGTAAGATTATCAAGGGGATCTTTCTTACTTTGTTTAGCAAGACATTTGGTATGTTAGAGTTTGGCCTAATTATTTATCTTTTAAATGCAAGCTGAAACACTGCTACTAGAGATCTAATGACACGTACTTGCCACATGCAGAGCTGGGTTACTGACTTGTTTGGAGATATGCACTGTGCACATTTGTAAATTGTCAGAAATGCTTCCTCTGGATTCACAGAAGTTTCCTACCCACACTGCGGTATGCCTTTACTGGGTGGGTAGAAATTTCTTTTTTTGTCAGGAGTGTGGTATACACACAGAAGAGTACACACATTCTAAGTGTACAGCTTAGTGGAAGATTCCTTACTAAATGTAGAACTTTCACCCCACTAGTAGTTTCATTGGACTAGCATTTTCCTCTGTAAGCTTTTGGCTAACTTGCCATTTCAATGTTTGTCATTTGTTTTTTGTTGAACAGAGATGTGAGAGAATAGCCTTTGGTGTTATTAAGAAAATATTCTTGAGAATCAGACAGATTTGGGTTCAAGTTCCTCAAAAGACTGGTTTAAAGATTAAATTAGAGAATATATGTGTCTGCACGTAGCATATAATTAATAAATTTTGTGGCTGTTACTGAGGTTATTCGTTTTTTAATTAAGATAATTGAGATATAGAAGACATAGATGAAATATAAGATGAAGACATTGTATGGTAGGCACAACAGAGTATACACTTTTACATTAAAATTCTGAATGGTAACAGCCAGAATTTTAATCTTATTTGATCTTATTTGAGAACATGCTAAATCCACTTTTTTCCCAAGTGAATATTAGTTACAATTAAAATTTTAATGGGTATAAAACAGCATTTTCAGGTTCAAATACAGTTTAAGAATTAGACAAACCATTTTCGGTTTTTAAGAGAGGAGTGATTGAAATAAACTCTTTAAAATCATTTAGGTTTATAAATATTTATAATGATCTTTATTCCTTTTGGCACATTATTTTCAAATTTTTTGTCACAATTGATGTTTTGCCACCAATTGAATGGACTGAAAAAATAAATATATTATTGGGATTTTCTGGAATATATCTAGTTTTCTATGTAGTCTCTTTTACCTACTGCAAAGTAGAATTTATTAGTAAATAGTTAAATATTACTAGTAACTTTATTAATATGTTTGATAATCTGTATCAGGTAGCTTTTGCTGTGTAACGAGCCACACTAACTTAGTAACTTAAAATAAGATGCTTCTCACAGTTGTGTGGATTGGCTGGGTGATTCTTTTGGTCTGGGCTGCCTAGGCTAGGGCTGAGTGGTCTAGGAGGGCTTCACTTGCATGTCTGGCAGCTGGCTGACTTCTTGGTGTGAGAGGGACTTTACATTCCTGGTGTTTGGCTTGATTTCAGCTGGGGTGATGGCCACAGACTCTCACCATCTAGCAGGCTAATTTCAGCTCATTCACATGTGGCGGGAAGGTTTTCTGGAGTAAAAGAAGACTAGCACTTTTCAAGTCTCCTTTGGTCACAAGTGCTGTTGTCCTCGTGGCTGATCTAGGGAGCCATTTTGTGTAAAACAGTATGAAACAGCTACTATTTTAAGTTTTATTGGGCATTAATAGGATGCATTAAGGATTGATTAGGTTAGAAGGTATGAATCTGTGGTAGATACAGCACCGTTTCTAACTTCCTCTAGTGGTATTCAGCATTCAAAAGCTGTAATCAAAAAAGAAGAAAGAGTTCCTTTCAGTTTGGTATAAGCAAGAGGTGGGTAAGAAGGAGCTTTACAGCATTGCTGAAATAGGTGATGTTGGGTTCATCCAGGTCTAAAGGTAAGAGATCCTAAAAATGTATGAGGATCTGGGGGAAAGAGATCTAGGGGCTGAGGGAGACGAAGAGGACAAGTAACAGATTCAGTGAAAATAAAAGAAGTAGGTTGAGGAAAAGGTTTGGTCAGCAAGGGGTTTTCAGAGTTTAGGGTGCAATGGATCTGTATAATGATAAAATCTAAGATGAAGTAGAAAAAGACAGTTAAAGCTCAGAAATAGGAAGTCTAAGTTCTTGGAAAGATTCATTGCTTGAACATTTTATTAAACCTCAAAGGTTCTTTTCATGTGTTAATAATGCTGCTTCTGTGAGTCAGTGTGATGTCATAGAGATAGGTGAAGTGGGATGAAAAATTCTGAATTACTTGTTGAAGTCATTGAACAAGGTGGGAGAAGGTCCAGGAGCATAGCAAGAGCTAGAGAAGAAAGAAAAATGATGAAATAATCTGATGCTGCTGGTCTGTATGAAACTTGTGGACTTATTTTTCTAATCAGGAAACTTTGTTTCCTTGTTTTCCTATTTTCTTTCCTGTTTAAAAAAAAAAAAGTAGTTTCCTACTTTAAAAAATATTTGACTCTTCTCCTATTTCACATTTGTATTTTATTTACTTAGAAATAGATACCTTTAGCAAGTAGGGAGGGGGATTGAGAAAGTAGAGAAGAGGGAAGGTAGGATTGGTGGTTTTTCTTGTTTATTTTTTTGCGGTACACGGGCCTCTCACTGTTGTGGCCTCTCCCGTTGTGGAGCACAGGCTCCGGATGCGCAGGCTCAGCGGCCATGGCTCACGGGCCCAGCTGCTCCGCGGCATGTGGGATCTTCCCGGACCGGGGCACGAACCCGTGTCCCCTGCATCGGCAGGCAGACTCTCAACCACTGCGCCACCAGGGAAGCCCGGTGGTTTTTTAATGTGATAAAGTTAGGAGGACGTTCAAAGATTCTCAACTGTCCATTTTCTCGAATATTGGAAAGCTTATAAATCTAGACAAAGCTTGAAGAGGTCTTAAATTATTTACTTGTAATCCAACTTTTTTAAGGCAGAGACTATTTGAATAAAGTATCCTAATAACACAAAATATATAGAAATATCATTTGTGTTTAAAATTTTAGAGTGTTAGCCAGTTTTACTAGAAGACAGAGTACTAGTCATTAAAGTTTGTAACGTGTCTTTTGTACATTTTTACTTTTATAAAAATACAGAATTAAGATGTTATGGTTATCTGTCATTGAATTGTAAAGTTTTAGTTTGGAAGGATCTTAAAAATTCTAATCACCTTGTATAATCCAAATTATACATTTTATGAAAATATGTATAAAGCTTTTCTTCAGATTTTCACATTGTGCAAATGTATGTAATCATGATAGTATGAATGAAACGTATAGTTTTCCCCATAAAGATTTTATAATCAACTAATTAGACATGTGTGTTGCTAAGATTACTAAACAAATCCTCTTAAATTATATAGCCAATTATTTGAATACATAATTATAAATGATAAACCAATGTTTGCATTAGTTTTTTAGTATACTGAAAAATAATTGTTTTTACTTTTTTTCTTAGATTTTTCAAATGATTAAAAATTGGGCTTTAACTTTGTTAAAGTACTTGTTATACTTAAGAAGTGAGGTACAGTATATTTTATTAACTACTAGACAGAGTTATTTCGGAGGATATGGATTTGACTTCCCTCAGGATCTACATGGATAAGAGAGACTGATCTAGTTGGCTTTGATAGATTATATGTGCCTTAAATTACTTTTTAAGGTTTTTTCTACCTGTAGTTATATATATATATGTATATGTATATGGTTTACCCAAGGGTCATAATATGTATAAAATATATCTCTCCTGACCAAATGAATTTTATTTTTTATGTTTAGGATAAATTTATTCACCATACGGCTCCAGTTGAAAAATCACATGGCAGACTGCAAACCAGAACATCAAGGTCACAAAAGAAAAACTCCAAATCACCTGAGAGAAATAAATATTGCATAAATGCAAAAAACTACGAACAGCCTACAATTTCTTCAAAATCACACTCTCCATCTCCTTACACAAAAAGACGCATGTGTGAGCTATCTGAAGACACTAGGCAGCGGCTGGCGCATTTAAATCTGGGGCCCTATGAATTCAAAAAAGAAACAGATAAACCTCCATTTGTGATTAGACATGTATGTGTTCTCTGAAACATTTCCATTTGAAACTGATCTAATCTGTTCTTCCACTAAAATATTATTCTCAAATTTCTTTCAACTTCTAGCTTATATTAATAATTTTCTTTCCTGAACTGTTAGCCTAGCAATCTAAAATGGAAAATTAACTTGATAAAAGAACATTCTTTTGCAGCCCTTAAACCGGACAGAGATCAAGCTCCATTATGAATGCCATGTTAAATCCTCTCAGTAGCCATTTCCTTTCCTCTCATACAGTGGACCGTGTAATAACTTTACAAATTGAACTGAGATGTAATTGACATTAGTTCTAAAATGGCAGAGTAGGGTATTAAAAGAAGACCAAGTTTTCTTTGTGGAAAGGAAGACACCCTCCTCCCCCAGCCTTTTAAAAAATTATAATGGAAAAGTAAGTTTCTCTTGAAATTATGTCCCTTGGATAAACCTTATATAATGGATCTTTGAAGTAAATCTTTATTTGATGGGAAGAGGAAGGCCTTTGAAAGAAAGAGTTAACTTCAAGGGTAACATAGTTTCTAATCTTTCTATATGAAGCCTGTTTTGGTATGGTTTGAGTTTAGAGCTTGTGTCCATATAGTCAAATAGACTCTGGCTAATTTTAAGGGTCTATAATCATAATATTTAATAAAAGTTTCTCAGAATCTTCATAATTTCTTTAATTTTTATCAAACTATATTACCTTAAAAGTATTTCTTTAAGAAAAGCTTGCAAATTAATAAAAATTGCTTTATATAATAATAAACTTGAAGATTTAAGTGCTTATAGAAGCAAAACAACTTTTTGAGATGTCTACGAAACACTTTCTGACTTTATCTCTAATGCATTTTTTTCCAAATTTTAAAACGTAAATATCAGTACGAACATGTAAACATGCTCCTGTGATGGTCGAATAGCTTTTTTAACATACGCCACCTAGAAGTTCAGATTTTCTTTGTGATACCTTTAAAAAAAAATTTAGCTGTGCCTTAAGCAATATTTCATTCCATTTTCATATTTTGACTATGAATCCTTTATTATTGTAGCCTAAGTAATAGATTTTTTATTGTAAAAAAGAAAATTTATAATATAATGGACACTTTTAAATGATAATATTTTATTGAGATTATTGTGATTATACTTGTCTTATTCCTATAGAACTCGTTTATAGGTTCTGGTCACATTTTTTTGTTGTTTGAACAATATCCAGATGTGTTTACTTGCTTGTTTGACGACAGTTTCAGAATGCCTTTAATTCTGTTTGCTCATAATTGCAAATTAAATTGAAAAGAAAGGACATGCTAAATTCTAATCTGAAGAAATATTAGCATTTTAATTAAAATGCCTATGTACGAAGATAACCAGGAATATTTTGAGCGTTAGCCACATAAAAGTTGCTTAGGGAAATAACTGCTCTTAAAATGTTTATTATTATGTTCATGTCACTGTTCAAAATAGAATAATTTTAATAATGCTTGGTATAAATCTTCACATTTTTATTTAAATGATTTCCCTTTCAGCTTTCCATTGAACAGAAAGAAATACATACTTCTAAGCTTATAAAATTGCTTACGTTATTGTATAGGACTAGATTTTTTCCACCTGTATAAATGTATGCCTCTCTCAGCCCCATAGGCATTCATGATTTTAAAAGCACTTAATAAAATTGGTAACCAAACAAAATTTTAATTTGATACATGAATATGCAAAATGTAATACATTTAAGAAAGACATTCTAGTTTTACAAACACTGTATAAAAAGTAATCTTAAAGAATAAGAAGCCATTTCAAGAATCTAACTAGTACTCTCCCAAACTGGCACAACCATCCTATAAGAGTTAAACTGCATTCTTTGCTTTTTTATTTATGCAGAATAGGATTTTTTTCTACTGTGGTAAAATACTCATAACATAAAATTTACCATTTCAACCATTTTAAAGTGTATAATTCAGTGACATCAAGTATATTTATATTGTGGTTCAGCTGTCACCACTATCTAGTTCCAGAACTTTTTCATCACCCTAAGTGGAAACCCCATGCTCATTAAGCATTCACTCCCCATTTCTTTCCCCAGCCCCTGGCAACCACTGATCTGCTCACTATCTCTATGGACATACAGTGTTTGGCTTTTTGTGTCTTTTTTCATTTATCACAGTGTTTTCTAGTTTCATCCATGTTGTAGCATGTATCAGTACTTGATTCTTTTTACGACTGAATAATCCATTGTACATTTTGTTTATCCATTAATCTGTTGATGTACATTTGGGTTTTCAACTTTTAGTTATGTGAATAGTACTTCTGTGAACATTCATACACAAGTTTTCGTTTGAATACCTGTTTTAATTCCCAACTGCTTTAATACCCAGGAGTGGAATTGCTGGGCCATATGGTAATTCTATGTTTAACTTCTTGAGGAATTGCCAAACTTTCCCCCAGTGGTTCCTCCATTTTGTTTCCACCAGCAATGTGTGGTGGTTCCAATTTATCCACATTCTCACCACATTCTCATTTTGTTGTTTTATTTTTATTGTAGCCATCCTGAGGGGTGTGGAGTGGTATCTCATTATGGTTTTTTTGATTTGCATTTCCCTAATGACTAATGATGCTGAGCATCTTTTCACGTGCTTGTTGCCATTTGCATATCTTCTTTGGAGAAATGTCTATTCAAGTCCTTTGCCCATTTTTAATTGAGTTGTTTGCCTTTTTGTTGAATTCAGTTGTAAATTTTCTGTTATATATTTAGGATTCTAGATCCTTATCAGTTACATGATATGCAAATATTTTTTCTCATTCTGTGGCTTGTCTTTTCACATTCCTTTTTTTAAAGTTAAATTTTAAAAAATTGTGGTAAAATATGCACAATATAAAACTTACTATTTTAACCATTTTAAGTGTACATTTTAAAGTGTACACATTAAGTACATTCACGTTGTATAATCATCACCACCGTCTATCTCCAGAACATTTTTCATCTTGCTAAACTGAAACTGTACCCGTTAAACAATAACTCCCCATTCCTCTTTCCCTTCAGCCCTGGCAACTACCATTCTACTTTTTGTCTCTATGAATTTGACTGTTTTGGGTACCTCATATAAGTGCTACCTAATATATACAGTATTTGTCAGTTTGTGAATTGCTTGTTTCACTTAGCATAAAGTCATCAAGGTTAACTCATGTTACAGCATGTGTCAGAATTTTCTTCCTTGTTATGGCTGCATAATCTTTTACATGTATATACCATATTTTGTTTATTCATTCGTCTGTTGATGGACACAGGTTGCTTCTACCTTTTGGCTGTTGTGAATAATACTGCTGTGAAAATAGTATAGAAATATCTATTCAGGGCCCTGGTTTCAGTTCTTTTGGGTATATACCCAGGAGTGGAATTGCTGGATTGTATGACAATCCTATTTTGAGTTTTTTGAGGTGCCACTATGCTGTTTTCCATAGTGGCTGCACCAATTTACATTCCTACCAAGAGTGCACAAGCGGTTCAATTTCTCCATATCCTTGTCAACACTTGTTACTTTCTGGTTTTTGATAAAGGCCATCCTGATGGGGGTAAACTAGAATTTTGATTTGTACTTCCTTTATGATTAGTGATGTTGATTGATTTTCCATGTGCTTATTGGTCATTTGTATATCTTTTGGAGAAATGTCTTCTTAAGTCCTTTGCTCAACTTTTAATTGAGTTTTTTAGATTGAGTTTTAGATGTTTCTTTATATATTCTGGATATTAATGCCTTTTCAGATAATGATTTGCAAATATTTTCTCCTACTACATGGGTTGCCTTTTTACTTGATATTGTCCTTTTATGTACAAAGTTTTTAATTTTGGTAAGTAGAGCTGTCTTTTTTGCACAGATTTATATCATTCTGACTTTTTTTTTTGTTAGAAAATATGGATAACTGTTAATATCTTTTATTACTATACTCAGAATGCTGACTCCTGAACACAGCCAAGTAAAGACACTAAATTCAAAATCTATATGCTAAGGAGATAAGGAGTAAATGGCTAAACTTGTTTCTTAAATGTGGCAAAGTAAGATTTCCCTGTTTTTAACTTTGTAATAGGAAGCAAACTAGGCAATAAAGTAATGGACATTACAACTATAAATCTGTTCATTTTAGAGTGGATTCAAAATATAATTAAAAATTTCTGGAGTTTAACTTAAATTTTATTTAAAAACAAACAGCAAAATACTCGGCTAAGCTCTGATCTTGGAACATCCTTGAACTGTATAGGCAGTATCATGTTAACTTGATGATAATGTGATCTATGTACCTCAATTGATTTTCTGACTCCATGAGACTGAAAAAAATATTTAAGCTCCGTTTTACATTGAAATCTTCCTTATTCTAGGTTGATCCCCCAAGTCCCAGGGCTGATGCTTTATTTGGATCTTCTGGCAGAGACTGTGAAAGAAATGGATGGTCCAGGCTGCACAATGGTTAGCTACAAGTTATCTCTCTTCATCTGTTTTAGTTCTCTTGGCTACATTCAAGTCTTTGTCTTGGCATCAATTAATAAAAACAGAATCTTGGCTGTATTGGAAAATATGGTATAATGCCACTTTTTACAACTTGTGGGACACCCATGTCGGTACTCTCTAAAAATAGTAGAATTTCTGTGCTGCTATAAACCATCTTCATCTTTGAGATTCAAAACACATATTAGCATATTAAAGGCTATGATACCTTTTAGTAAAAAACAAAACAAAACAAAACCTTTTGTTTTGCTCAACAATTTCTAAATTTATTTGACCATGAAACCTTTTCCTCTCCTTAACATATATTACTTAGTTTATGGAACAGGCTTTGGGAAACACCGTTGTAAAAAGAGTTCGGTTTTATAGGTTTTGGGCATACATTTACACATATATTTGAATACTTTCTCTACCACTTATTTATAAACTGGGCATTCTTGAACAAATCACTTTACTCTGATAATCAGTTTATTGAAGAATGAAGATAACATAAATATTACCATGTAAAATGCTCTAGCACTTAATAAGTATCAGCTGTCAAAATAATACTTATTTTTTATATTTCTGGAAAGATAATGTCCTTTAGGTTTAGTTTATAATATTTTTTTTTTCATTTTTAGGCCTGGTCCTGATGGTTAGATAAGTTGTTTCTTAAGTTCAATATGAAGATGATTTTTATGAAGAAGATTAAGTAGTATTTTATAATTAGAGATATGTAAGCGTTAATATCTGTAGACATTAGCTAGTCAGTTCACCAAGTATCCACCAGCAGCCTTTAAGTTAATTTACTGCACACGAAAAAAAAAGGCATAGAAAAGTGAGAGTGAAAAAATACAATCAACATGTAGTGAGCTCTGTCTCTTTTTGTTTCTAAATGCTAGTGTATAATCTGTTTTTAAAAATTGGGATATGAAACATTCTTATCTGAGAACATGAAGAGTTTTTGCACATTTATTTTGCTTTTTTAGCACTAACTGGGAGATAAATGGGGTGATCAATAAGTCTTTCATACTCAGAATAGCAGATTATATGAAATTAGGAACAGATGTTATACTCTTGGACTTCCCCCTCCAAGGGATGTTTCCCCTCTTGTACTAAATTTATAGACATAGAGTAAATAAGCTTTCAGAACCAGAAAATTGAAAATAGCTTCAATATAGACATTTCTTTGGAAGATGTTTGTAGAATGCACTTAAATGTCTGATTTCCCTTGACAATTATTATGTATTTGCCAGCAGAACTGTTATAGTTTCTAGTAACTTCTAATCAAAACAGTCAGCTGCCTGTGTAGAGGTACAATCAGAGAGGTCAATAATGAGGTGCTTTTTTTTCAATTTGACATAATTTCAGACTTACAGAAAGTTGAGATAGTACAAAGAATTCCCCTACACCTTTTACTCAGAGTCCACAAATATTAATATTTTCTTTTCCCTCTTCCTCTCTCTCTTTCTCCTCCCTGCCTCCTCCCTGTATGAGTGTCTGTGTATAAACTTTTCTTGACAAGGACATTGCCATGGGCTGATATGTGTCCCTCAAAGTTCATATGTTGAAACTCTAACCCCCCAGTGATGTTATCTAGAGACGGGTCATTACCTTTGGGAGGTAATTAGGTGTAGATGAGTTTATGGAGTGGGGTCCTCATGATGGGATTAGTGCCCTTATAAGAAGAGACACCAGAAGTCTTGCTTTCTCTCTCTCTCATGTAAGGACACAGCCAAAAGGCAGCCATCCTCAAGCCAGAATGAGAGCTCTCACTGGAACCTGGCTGTGCTGGCACCCACATCTCAGACTTCCAGCCTCTAAAACTATGAGAAATAAATGTCTGTGGTTTAAGCCACCTAGTCTATGGTAGATGACAGCCTGAGGAAACTAATACAGTTGTTTTCTTAATGTGATGCAAGTATCAAAACAGGAAATTAATGATATAATGTTAACTAAGCTATAAACCTAAGTCATATTTTGCCACTTGTTCTAGTAATATCTTTATAGCAAAAGAAATTCCACAACATACATAAGGTTCAGTTGCCATGTCTCTTTCTTTAGTTTTCTTTAATATGGGTCAGTTTCTTAGTCTTTCTTTGTGTTTAATGATGTGATAATTTTGAAGAACAAAGGCCAATTTTTTAATAGATCTCCCTCAATTTGGGTTTGTTTGATTTTTTTTTTCCTCATGATTAGATTTATTCATTTTCCCCCAGAATACAACAGAAGTGATGTATTACTCTCAGTGCATCATGTCAGGATGTATGTGATGTTGCTTTGTTACTGGTGATGTTAATTTGCTCACTTGATTAAGATGGTGTCTGCTCGGTTTCTCCAGCATGAAGGTGCTATTTTCTTCCTTCCCTTTGTAATTATGGGAAGATTGAGACTATGTAATTCTCTTTGACTTCGACCCCTTTAGCATACATTGATGATTCTTGCCCGAAACAATTTATTACAGTGATGTTTACCAAATATTTTTTTAAGTTCCATTTTTCTTTATACATTTATTATTTGCCTTTTACTATAAAGAGTTTTCCCTTCTCATTTCTCTAATTTTAATGCCCCTGTTCTTTGGACTACTTTTTTTTTTTTTCTGGTTGGCAGTTGAGCAATTGTGCTTTGGGTTCTTATCAGCTATTTAAATACATATGTGAATTTCTTATGATAGACTATCTTACACATAGTGAATTTTCACTTATGACTATCTTTAATGAAAATTCTTCTTGAACATTTTCTTACCAAAGTATCTTGCCTAATAATTCTTAAGTTCCTATAGGTTACCATTTTCACCAACATTGATTTATTTAGTCCTCATAATAATGTGAAGATGGATGTAGCTATATTTGATCAGGAAGAGTGACAGAGGCTTAGAGAGGTTACGTGATATGTTGGAGAGCTACAGAATAGCCGTGTACAGTGTAGAACCCAGGTCTTCTAACCCCAACTTCCTTTCTTTTCCACCACTCTCCTACCACTTTTCCTACTTTCATTTAGGTGTATTTTTTTAAATAAAATTTTCAAATTTTCTCTGTCTGGAATTTCCTTGATATATAATTCTGATTGTAATTTGTGCAGTCTTTTTGAAGAAACTCAGTATCTCTTACACCTCAAGAATATATGGAAGCTTTATCCAATCATTTGTGCATTTTAAAGAGGAAATCAAGAGCAACATCTTGGCCTTTTTCAATTTTGCTTAGGATTTAGGAAAGATACTAGACTCTGTCTCCCCCTTGGAGGAAATGTCTCTTATTCTCTTCATTTGAAGATTCTGTTGTGAGTTTCAATTCTACACAAGACTGTAATCTTTTATGAGCTTCCACTAGTCCCTTTGTTAGATGGTTATTATTTTTATGTCAAATAAATTGGAAATAACATCCCAAATCCTAATAGGTCATATCTTGAGTAGACAGCAATAAATGGTAATATTTTATTCTTTTCTGAATAAAATGCATGTAGTCATCATGTATATACTTATCAGCAAAATATCTCATTTGTTTGTGTGCCTCCTTGTTTTACAGAGTGTCATTTTTAGGAACTCCTTTTTTAGTTTCTTTAATTCTCTATTATTTATAAAACATTTTTAACAGCCTTATTGAGGTATAATTTATATATCATAAAATTCACTTGTTATAAGTTTACAATTAAATAATTTTTAATAAATTTGCACAGTTGTGAAATCACTAATATCTATTTTTAGAATAAAAGGGGAGAGAGAGCATGAGTGAATGAGTGAGCACACCAGAGCTCAAGTGCAAGATCTGACTGTCTCTTCTTATAAGGGCACTCTTTCCATTATGAAGCCCCACCCTCATGACCTCATCTAACCGTAATTACCACCTAAGGGTCTCATTTCCAAATACCATCACTTTGAGAGGTAGGGCTTCAACATATGAATTTTGGGAGGACACAAATATTCAGTTTGTAACACTGATTTCATGAGATTATTGGAGAATCAAATAATAACTAATATTGTGTTTTCTGCTAGTCACTATTCTAAATGCTTAATATTTCATTGATTAATTACTCACAGTAACCTCAAGAATTTTAGATGCTATTATTTATCCTCATTTTACAGATGAAGAAATCTGAGATTTAAGGAAGTAGTGTAAGTTGTTCAAGGTCGTGCATGCACGTGCGTGCGTGCACGCGTGCACACACACACACACACACACACACACACACACAATCTAAATTAGCTCTTTTTCTTCATACTTTTCTTAAGTGTGACCCATTCATTAAGGCCCAGCTCAACTTTTTCCTCCTTTAGGAAGTTTTTCCTCATGGCCTTCAACTTTGAGAGATCTATCTCTGATATGACTTTTTAATAGCATTAATTGCCTATACCATTCTGATTTAGCCTGTTCTTTTATGCTGCTGTTATTCAATTTCGTATAACTTAACTAAAGTAAATTATAAGCACTTCCTGACCATGGGCTGTGACTTTTATCTCCTCTATCTCCTGCATTTAGAATATAGTTAAGTACCTAATTGTTGGTAAAGGTGATTAAATGTGAACATTAGGAAACGTCAGATCAAAGTAATAGCTTAATTTATAAAAGTGAAAGAAAATTATATAAATTTGTCTGAATTAGGATGTTTATAAATGGTTTGTGGAGAGCAGAAGACATTCCTGTGTTTTAATATATTGACATTTTGAATATTACATTAGCTACCAAAAAGAATATATATTATGTATAGAAACTATTACCTTAATTTTCAAGGTTAGCATGTTTGGAGAATTAGACTCCGTGTGTCCTTATCATTCTTTTATTTCTTCTGCTACTTGTGGCCACGTTGTACATTAGACTTTACAGAAGAGGAGTTAGGTTGGGAGTTAGTTTTATTTTGAATTTTGAAAAGCAGTTGAAGTAAGTTGGACCTTACTGAATTAAATGGTGAAGTTGACCTTGTGTGAAAGACATTAATGTTTCAGCTGCCCTCTATAATGGCTCAGGACACTTGGAGAACAAGCATCTTGTGCTATAAATGAAAGCTAATTGACTAAATATAGACTATCCTGGGTCTCTATCCGTATAGCATTTTTTTTTCTGTACAAGGTGGTTTGGGAAGGTAAAATATAGACTGTTAGAATGTTTTTGAGTGGAATGTATTAGCAAAGAAGTAGAATTGCAAATTATGGTTCTGATTTTCTTATCTATCAATATAACAGAGATTATAATACTTAAAACTTGACTCCTTCAAGTAATGAGTAAAACCCCAAATCTGCATCTACAATGTAGTGGTCTTTGGCTTAGGGAGAGATTGGGAATAGCTTTATAGTCCACTGTTGTAGATGCTATGCTAGGTACCTTTATAAATTGTATAATTTAATCATCACTATAACTCTCTGAGGTAAGGTAAGCATTGTCTTCATACTCTTAAAATGAGGAATGAAAAACAGATTAATTGTATAACTGGACCAAACTAACATGATAAGTAGTGGAAGTTGAACCTGGCCTTGTTTGACTTAGTATTCAATAGTAATGATGTTGATAATGCTGTTAGTAATAATAGTTAACATTTATTGTATTGCCTTACATGTAATATCTAATGTAATCTTTAAAACAATATTACGAAAGAGGTACATTAGACCAGTGGTCCCCAACCTTTTTGGCATCAGGGACTGGTTTCGTGGAAGACAGTTTTTCCACTGTGGGGGTGGTGGTGGGGTGGGGAAGGGGGATGGTTCAGGCAGTAATGGGGAGCAGTAGGGAGTGGCAGATGAAGCTTTGCTCACTCACCTGCTGCTCGCCCCTCCTGCTGTGCGGCCTGGTTCCTGTGGTCTGGGGCTTGGGGACCCCTGCATTGAAAAGTGAGGAATCTGAGACTTAGAAAGATTAGATAATGTGCCCAGGGCCATATTGGAAGTGCTGGAGCCTGAACTGTAATGCACATCTATTTGTCAGCAAGATCTGTACACTACAGGACAGTTTGCTCCCGCCCTCTAAAGCTGGTCCTGTTTCCATTACGCTTACTTAATTCAAGCATGGACTCCAAGATTAGGAACACATGTAGTTTGGCAGTATCTGTCAAATCTATATATTCAAATTATATTTCATCATAAACTGGTTTGTCAACTAAAAATTATCTATTTCATGTAGACAAATTGGTTTATCAACTAAAAATTAATCTGGCCTGTATCAGATATCTCCTACTCTAATGAAAATATGATTTGAAATCACTTAATTGCTGAAGAACTGATACAGATTTTAAGTTGTTGCTTATCATCTTTGTAACATTATTGAAGGATTTTTAAGATATTTCTGAAAACTGCTGTATGAAGTATAATCGTAGAAACAGAGTGATTGTAGGAAAAATCAAAGATGAAAACAAATTTCTTCTTTTTGATAGGAAATATTTATAGTTTCTTTTGTACATCCTTTTTTAGATCATTCTCATCTTCGCTGCTACCGACCCAAGGATTATAAGGTATGTAGTATAAATTGCAGAACAATAATTATCCTGGCTTTCAGATTAGAGCATTAGTAAATTTCTTATATGTATGGTCAGATATTATCATATTCATTTAGTCAAGAAATTTACAAACAATAATTGTCATATTATGGAATGTCATTATTTTGTGTATGTTGTCAGGTGGTAGGATAGACTTTTCATTGAGTGTCTTACTACAAATGTTTTGTGACTTTTGATTGGTCATTACTTGTTTGTGTATGTGTATATGTGCGTGTGTGTGTCTGAGAGAGAGAGACAGAGACAGAAAGAAATTGGTTGCTACTTTTAGTGATACCTCACACAGTAGTATTTCTAAATTTCAGTCATTCGTAGAGCATCCTCATAATTTTTACAATACCTGCATGTAATTTATGCTGTCTTTTAAAAATTCACCTTGTTTTTATTTATTTCACCAGTGTAAATGAAAAATCAGTATCATATACTTTAAATGGATGATAGCCTTAAAAATACAGCAAAAACAAAACAACGTTACTAAATTCTGGCTAGAAAACTATTGTTTTCCAAAGACTCTGAGACATGTTCTTATTTTCTTAAAATGAGATAAGATATTTTCTTAAAATGAGATAGACAGGTATAGGAGACATACCAATAGCTAACTGAAGATTTCTGATTGAAAGAGAATTGAAAAGAAAATATATTTTTTCTTTTGGGATTCAGTACCCTTTTAGTGTATGTCCATGTACTATATAAAATAATCTTGTGTATCATCTAAATTCATTTTGGGTACCATACTAAGTTATTTACTATACCACTAGTAGTTCATGTTCTACATTTTGAGAAGTACTGCCCCAGAGTTTTTCTTTTCTGTCCCTAAGTGTAAGCTTCTTAATAAGAAGAGGCATCACAGTTGGGAAAACAAAACAAAACAAAAAACATAGCTTTCCTTATAATACCTTTGTTTATTTACTTGAAAACAATTTATCCCATGCTTACTGGCACTGAACAGCATAGCTCTTTGCCATGCTTTGATTGTGATAAATATGGAACAAGCCAAGGCACCATGTGACTAAGGGGCCAGATCTACCAGAGAGTCAGAATCATCAAGGTGGAACTTTATAAAAGTTTATTCCAGGCCTACTAAGTTAAAATTGTTGAGACCGTAGACTAGAAATTTTTATTTTAAACAAGTTTCCAGGTGATTCTTATGCAACTCTTTTGCTGTCTATCCAAGGATTGGTATTTGAGAACTACTAGTATAGACGTGGATATAGCACTTGAATAGAACCATTCCTTGTATAGCATTTGTATAGGGTCGTGCCCTTGCTTAAGGCTGTCCCTAGAGGAGTGTGGGCCTGGCATAATTCCCCTGGTGCAGACCTACCCTATTATGTGGAACTTATTCAAACACATACATGGGTACTGATCTGTGTAATATATATGTGCATGCATGCGCAGGCACACACACGCATCAAGAAGCATGTTTGTTGTCTTGCATGGGGCCCAGGGAAGTTACCTTAGTTGTAATACCTATGGGTAACTAAGTTATACCTAAGTAATACCTAAGGTAACTAAGTTACCTTAGTTGTAATACCTAAGGGACAAGCCTATCTTCAAGTCATGTTTCACAAGTTTTATTTATTTTCTTCTTTATTTGCATCCTTGTTTTTTTTTACTAATCTGTAAGTTCCAGAATGGCAAGGATCTTATTGATCTTGCTTATTGACAATTGCTAGATATTGTCTGATGTACGGTGTGGATTCCTAAAATATGTGTTGTGTGAGTGGATTATGAAGAGAAAACAAGTAAACCAAATATACAAAAGTATAGAATGGAGAGAAAAGTATAAAGTTTATAGGACACTAATCTTTATCCTAAGGTAACTATAATCCAATTCTACATTGACTGGTCCATTTAGAGGTAGGTGATATATTTAGAATCCTCTTTTCTAAATGAATTCTTTAAAAGAACTTCACTTCTATTCATCTTTAATATCTACCCACCCTCACCTCTGTATTCTTCACTTTTAGAGTTAGAGTAGAAGTTGATCATTCATACTACCTTTGTAAAGCTGTGTATGGTAAGTGAGCTCACAGGATTATTTCTGTATTGAAGAGGTAGATTTTCACAGAAATACATATGCAGCATTGAACAGTGCTGTCTTTTCTATGAAAAAAACAAAGGGCTATTTTCTTATAGGCATATAGTAACTGGTAGTGGAACACTATAGGATTTCTACAAGGAGAAGAGTTATGAAACTAGGAGTGCTTGCAAAAATTTTTTAGAAAAGTGGGACTTGGCCTGAGTTCTATTGAGAAATATATTCTGCAGAGGCAAGGGAAGAGAGAGAAGAATTTCTTAGGAGGAAAACCACATGAAAAAGCCTTGGAGTTTAGAATAAGTACATTGTCCTGGAGGCGGGGGGAAACTACTGGTCTGGCTTGAGTGGAGGGCGTATATTGAGGGATAATGGCTATTTAACATTTATTTTCTGTTTTTCCTACTTCTTCATACCTATTGTATCTGCCGCCTCCTTCTTTAAGATTTCTAGTTACTTGGTCATTAGCTGTTCTTTTGGCCAAAGTCACCTCTCTTCACCCTGGATGCATTATAATCAGCTGTTCTATAAATACAAAGTTCTCAGAAAAAGAACACACCTCTCAACCTGCCTCCCTATATCTTTATTGTTCCCTGTTTCTTTGTCCTTTCATTGCTAGGCATTCAAATGAATGACCCAGTGCAGCCAAAAATTAATTAGTTAATTAAAAAAAAAAAGCCTGGAAGTGAATTAAGTCACTTCTTATATTCCATTGACAAGAACTAGTCCCATCTAGAAGCAAGATGAGCAAGGTGGCTAGCAAATAGAGATCCTAGTTAGGCAGCTGTTTTCCACTGAAGAGGGCTCATAGATTTTAGTAGACCACTGACCATATCTGTCATAGTCTGCCTGTCTGCCACCAAATATCCCCTTCTTCCCTCACACAGAACATACTTTTGTCCTCTTCCAGGAGAATCACTTGAAGTTCCATCATTCAAGTTCTACTTGAATCTAGCTTGAAGTTCAGGATCTTTGAGTGCTGGATAAGCCAGATCCAGATAGACTCCCTGTGATCCAGTGACCTGTGAACGAAGACAAGTTACTTCTCCCCTCCCTCACCTTCTCACTCTACTTGAACCTCATTTCTGGTATGTTTTGTTAGAGCAGGGATAGGTTAACTGGAAAAAAATGGTGTTCTTATTTGCAAAAGGGAGAAATAGAGAATGAAGAGCAGTTACTAGTCTACAGCAATGATAAATGCTCCTGGGCAAGCTTTGTGAACCTAACAGGCGGGTGCCCCGCTGCCCTGATAGTAGAGGAATGTCCTTTCTTAGACCTTAACTCTCCATGGGCCCTGACTCTACCCTGCAGCTGGTTTTTCCATGTCCATTTATTACCCCACATGGCAGTGAGTTATCCTCTCTGAAATGGGTTTGGAGGATTTGATCTCTTGGGACTGCATAGTTTTCTAGCCCACTTCCTGCGGTTAAAAGTTTTGGGGCCTGAGAGCTGTTTTATAGACTTAGGCTCTTAAAGGCCAGGTTCTTGATTTCTTAGGCAATATAGACTTAAGCAAGTATCAACTTCTCATTTATTTGCTTGCAGTCAGTTTAATGTTTCAGTAAATACACACAAAGTTGTTTTCTTCCCTCTAAATACAATTCTGAAGTCTGATTTATTTCTTTAGTTCTTATGCCTTTTAATGGCACTTACCTTGAGGGCCTTTGAAGTAGGCTCAGATGGGAAGTAACCTCCTCAATCTGATTTTTGTCTTAGGATTTCGTTTCTCTGTTTAAAAGTTTTAATGGCCCTTTGTTCAAAGCTCAAAGCCTTTTTCTGGCTTAACCTTCTACATTTTGTGTCCACACACAGTTGGCACTCACTTTTCCTGGCCCTGAGAGGCCCTCGATTACTAAAATCTTTCATTTCTGCTCTCAAACCAATCTCTCCTGAGCTCGTCATTCTTGAAATCCCTTGCTCAGTATAAGTAAAAGCCAACACACACTACATCTCTTGCCCTTTACAGCTATTTTAGAGAAAATAAGCTTGAAAGTTATGTGGTCTATCTTCCCAGCTGTTGCAGGCCACAGTTTTATTTTGCTACTGCATTATTGGATCTTAAATTTTCAATCCTCAAGTATCTGTTCCCTTGCTTCCTGCTCCTGACTTATAGGCCAATGCATATTTAGGTCTATGTTAAGACCAGTACAGTAAGATACTGATTTCTGAATTGTTTGGGGTAATGCTATTTGCTCTAGAAATAAACCTACAAACTTCAGAAGGTTAATATAATAGAAATTTAGTTTTTATTCACATAATAGTTAATTTAGGGTGCCTCTAATCTGCGTACTATTTTTCCGTGCAGTGACCCCATTCTGTGCCTTCGCCTTACTCTAGAGCTTTGCTGTCCTCTTCACATGGTGGAAAATGAAGGAGAACCTGAAGAGGCATATCTCTTTCTTAAAAACCTTGGCCTGGAATTGACACATAACATTTTTACCTACACTCTGTTTGCCAAGAACTAATCAGATGGCCACACCTGGATGCAAGGATTGCTTCTCAGCAGTAATTCTGCTCTGGAGGAGGGAAAGATGAATTGTGATGGAAAGCTAATCATTTCTCTGTCACATCTAGAATGCCTTGTCCCTCTCCACTCCCAACTTCTCTCTTACCATTAGGAAAGATGATATGACTGAAACTCTATTATGTTAGAAATAAAAAATTAGCAAAACTAGAAACTATCTCTGCCTGAATTCATGGATATTTCATGATGATGAGGGAGATAGGTAATAATAAAATCACAAAAATCAATATATACTTGGAACTGTGATAAATGTCATGGGGGACATGCATGCTAGCTTGGACTAGTTATCTATTAGGAGGATTTGATCTGGTGAAGGAGAATGGAAAAAGGATCTTGAGGACTGGTGATTGCTCTTGAGCTGAAAGTGAATAAGAATTTACTGTGTGAAAAGGAGGGAAGGACATGTGCAAGGGAAAAGGGGAAGTAGCATTTATAAAGGTTCAGTGGCTAGGCAACTAAAAGACCAGTGTTGCTAGGAGTGAAAGACATGGGTAGGTGCATGATATAAATTGAGGCTGGAGTAGTAGGTAGGGATCACATCTTTTTCGCCATGTTAGGAATTTTGATAGTTATCCTAGGTACAATGGGAAGCAAATGAAATTATTTTAAACAACAAGATGATACAGTTGGATTTGTACCTTGCGAATATTACTCTTGATTGTAGTATGGACTAGGAAAAGAATGGATAGTAATATACAAGTTAGTAGGCTATTGAATAGTCAATGTGAGAAATGATGATGGATTGGATTGGGGTGATAATGGAGGTCGATTGCAGTGGAGATATTACACAGATATTTAGGATTAATGTTGACAGAAAAGTAGACTTGACAAATGGAAAAGATATACGATGTTCTCCTAGAGAAAGTGTCAATATCATAAAGATATTCTTCTATGTAGAGTAATTCAAAAATTAACAAAATTTCAATAAGAATATCTCCAGGCATTTTTTTTTTTTTTAAATTTCAGGAACTAGGCAAAAATAGGCAGGAAAACTTTGAAAGCAGAGAGCATTGGAAGGGGCTTAGCCATGCAATGTTAGGAATGACTCTTATATTTCTAATTTTCACAACTCAGTGTTTGATGACACCATTTATTGGGATAGGAAACGTGCAAAGGCTAGTTTAAAGTTCACAGAACTCTAAATTCTGCTGCAAATTCCTGGTTATCTTGTTTAGATGCCGGAGAGTGTCTGACTATTCAGCTCAGAAACAGACCAGAGCTTAAAAATCAACCATGTGGCACTTGAGGTATTCTGAAGGGGATTTAATTTTAAGAAGTCATTGAGCTTTTGTTTCTGGCAGGTCAGATGGGAATGAAAACAGACAGAAAGAAGGATAGAGATCTGAGGTAATGGAGGAGCATAGGACAGGAAATAAGAAATAGTGGGATAAAAGCCATTTCTCTCAATGGGATATGAGGGTATCTAAACAAGACATAGTTTTACATTTTCACATTTTTAAAAATTTACCTTGGCCAGCAAATCTTTTACGGAAGCAATTCGTGGACTCAGAAATGTTTTGGAATTTTTGTTAGGCCAGTTAAGAAGTGCAGACCATTGCATGTGTAGGATTTTGCTCCTTTTTATTCTAATACATCTTTCACATGAACAGTTTTGTTCATATAAAAAACCGTCCAAAGTGGCCACTGTAATTCTAAAATATGCTTAGTGAAATTATGCTATTTGGAACAATAAGTGTAAAATTTTAAATTATAGTATAAATATATGTAAGATGATGGAAAGTTTGAATCTGACTTGGAGGGGGCATGGGCCTAACCTGAAACACAGGCATAAGAGTCTGGCAGTGTCGGTCAGTATGTTGCTTGTACACCTTATGTCTTGGGCCCCAACTTAGTGGTTGGTTTCTTAAATTGGAGACCTGATAAATCTGTAATTCTAGGAAGATGGAAGGTTTGGTAGTGATTTCTCTCAGAGGCGTTTTCTCTCATGACAAAAAAAAAAAGAAGACGAAACAGAGGAAAGTTTTTATGGTATTCTGACAAGTGGCCCAGGGCGAAGTTTCTACTAAGGATTTTAAAATGGTGTAAGAGAACATCTGAACCTGTCAATCCTTAAGTCTGGCTCCAGGATAGCTTTAGTAGCTAATGCCTGTTACTTCTCTATGAACTTCCTCTTACAGACTCAGAGCAAAAAGTGACAAAGAGAGAGAGACATATTAGTATTGTTAGTAATGAGATAGATTTCCGCCTGGGTAACAAGTTTTCAAATTTGACCAGATAATGACAACGGCTCTGCATTCCTACAAGACAAAGTAACCCAGCATTTGGGAGCTTTAACAAAAGGAGAGCAGAGTCCAGCTTCAACAGGAAGATTCACTTACAGCACCGTTGTAGTTAGAGAAACCACCAGGAGGGAGGCCCGAGTGTCTCAGAGGAAAAAACTATTTCTATTTAAGTCGAGCGTCTTAGATGTGGCAGCCAGGAGGGTCTGTTTAGATCTTATTGGACTTCCAGGGTTGTCAACTGCCAACTCACCGAAGGACCACCATGATAACTGAATGATCTGTTAATACCAAGCAAAGCAGAGCTTATGATTATGCCGTAAGGGAGAGCACCACCTTTACAGTCTTCATAGTATCTCCAAAAGGTTAACGGTAGATATTTATAGGGCTTTGGGGTCTGGGCTCCAGTAGTTTAAGGTAGGGCTTTGAATGAGGGAATCTAATTAGCAGAGTTGGTGATATAGAAGTCTAGGATTAATGGACACAGAGGTTAGAGTCTTAAAGCAAGTCTTGGTAAATAAACAGGTATTTGATAGGGAAGGGATTTGTCCTATTGAGTGATGTCTTGTCCTGAGAAGGGGACTGTTTGCCCGGATTAAGAATCTGTTGTTTTGAGAAGGGAGCTGATCGATGATTGAGCAGACTGCTGTTCAGGCACATGATTTATGGGAAGGTCCTGAAGCAGATAATGAAGCTATTTACTGGTTTATGGCATTATTTTCCTGACAAGAATTTCCTGGAACTCATGATAAGGTCAAGTTGAGGTGGGCAGGCCTCAGTGTTTTGTTCTTTTAGCCAAGCCATGTGAATGTAGGTGGTCTCAGTTCTCACACGTCTTACTAAGGTTATATACACTTTTCCACTAATGTGTTAACACATTGGTAGATTTATTCCAAGAAACCTTATAGTTTTAGTTTCCATTGTAAGTGGTCTTTTATGTAAAATTACATTTTTATGTGTTTTACTGATGTATGGGTCTGCAGTACATTTTTGTATAACATTCTTGTCTCAGATATTCTTGAATTTTTGTAATAGAGGAAACCATATCCTCAACAATGAATCTTAGTTCTGCCTTTCACATTATTTATTTGTCTTGACCTACTAGGATTTTCAGTACATTGTTAAGTAGAAGTGGTGATCAGGATGTGGCAGACATTTATTGCTCATTGGCTATTCATGTCCCCTCCCGTATTTTCAAGCCCTCTTGCAGGTGTATGGGGCCTAGTTCCAGCCAATGGACCATACATGTAAATTATGTGGATCCCTTCCAGGGTGCAGCATAGAAGAATTGACATGAACTCTCTCTTGTTATAGTGATAATGAGGTCTCATGTTCTAGATGGTACAACTATAAGTTGTTCAGCCTGTCTCATCAGCCCGGGTCCTTGGGCAATTTTGTGAAGTGTGATTCTCTTGCTAACCTATATTACCATAAAGCACAGGGAAAAATGAACCTTTATTATGTTAAGCCACTAATTTTCAAACTTAATTTGCTCTTGCAATGCAGCCTGATATGCTGCAGCATGAACTAATACTGTGTTGTCTTGATCCTGTCTTTGATAAGATCATGTCGAAGGTTTCACACCTATGAATGTTACTTGCAGTAGATTTTTGTTAGATATCCTCTAGCAAGTTAAGGAAGTTCCCTTTGAAATTCCTTGTTTGCAAGGTATGTATATGTTTTAATTACGAGTGGTTGTTGGATGTTATTGAATAATTTTTTCAGCATCTATTGAGTTGATAATGATTTTTCTATAGTGAATTAATAGATTTTCTATTGATAACCCATTCTTGTATTCTTTGAATGTACCCAGCTTAATCATGTTGTATTCTTTTTTTGAACATCACTAAATTTAATTTGTTAATATTTTACTTAAGATATTTTGTCACATATGGTCACTAGTAAGAGTGGTCTCTAATTACCTTTCTTCTGCTTTTCTTGAGTGGTTTGGTAGCAATGTTATGATCACATCATAAAATTAATTGGGGGATATTTAATTTCTTCCTTGGGAACAGTTTGTCGGTTTGTTCCTTGGCTCTTTTTATTGGGTTGTTAGTAAAACAGATTGTTAGCACATCTTCTGTGGAACTTTCCTCATAGGCATCCTGTGAGGCCTGGGCTGTGGGAATTTTCCATTTTTTTCTGCTGTGGATCTCTCATAGTTCACTGGCCTGGGACCCCTACCACTTAATAGCTGTTTGACGTTGCTTCAGTTTCCTCTCCTGTAAAGTGTAGGTAATAAAAATACCACATAGGGTCGTTGTGAGGATTAAACAAGTTATTTATATAAGTGCATTGAACAGTGGTCTAAGAAGGGAGGAATTTCCCCCTACCCCCTAAAGATGGACACACTTAGGAATTACTTATCATTTTCATTGCATTATTTTAGAATTTAGAATTTCTTCTAAATTTTTCTTCCGTGTAAAGAAAGTACATCTTCCTTAAACCAAACCAGATAGTTGAGCATATGTATTTTTAAATTGATAAGGTAGGAATGGATCATTCCCTTCAGTAGGATTCAAAAGGAATGTTTTCAGCAAAATTGAGAAACTGATCTCAGTTGCCAATATCTGCTTCTCTCCCTTTTGAATCAGAACTGTGCTTTGTTCTTACACCCTGAAAATAGTACCTCTACTGCACTTCTTTCCTATAGTCTTCATTCTCAACTACTTCCCAGCAAATTCCATTAGAGTTATTTTTATTTATTTCTTAAGTTTTATGTCCCATGACAAAGGAGAAACTTTAAAGCATGGTGTGTAGTACCAGGCACTAAATGGGCTTTCAACAAATATTTGTTGGATAAGTGAATTTCCTGGTTCCTATTTATACTTAGTGGTTCTCTATTCCATTAATTTGACCTTGAAGTTCCTATAAATATAAAATTTTCATGGGCATAAATATTATTTAACTTATGAACTTATTGTGTAAACAACTTTTCAGGAACCTTATTTCATAAGTATGGTATAACCAAACCATTATGTATCACATATTTGAAAAGTATGTCATTTAATTACATTACATTTATATAATTACGATGAATTTGGTGTATGAAATTTTCTTTTCTACCTGTAACAATTTCAGGTTGGTTTAAAAATATTAGATTTTATCTTGATACATTGCAACATTTGCAATATTGGAATTATTACATTTCTGAGATCTTAGAAATGGCATTTAAAGAACTATTTCTGTAAATGTAAAACAAAAAAAAAACTGTTTATGCTGAAATATGAAGGTTGCTGTAAACAGAGGAAATAAATACTGTTGTCTTTCATAACTCGAGCCCTCTGCTTTGTGTTTGTACTAATTTTGCTACTATTTTCTGTAGCAAACCTGTAAGATAATTTCCCCAGTTTATAGAGAAGGAAATAAAAACTTAGAGTACATGATTTGCTCAGGGTCGCATAACAAGCAGGGATTTGAACCCTGTTCTTTGAACACTCCAAGGCAGGGTTCTTGAGGAGTCATCCAAGAAATGTAACTCTTCTGTTACGAGCCAAAGAGATAACATTCCATTTGGCTTTAGGACGTGAATAAGCAACCTATGGAAAACTCACAAGAGCTACAAAAACGTTTTCTTAAGCTGAGTTTTACGGTTGAAAATTTGAAGTGGATTCTTATCAAAGACTTACCCCCTTATTATACCTTCCGTTCCCCATTTAGATAAATAATTTTCCAAAACAAATATTTATTCTAATTCCATGGAAGGAATACATCCCAGCTGTGTCCCCACTGCACAATTACTTATTGTATATCTATTTAGTTCTAATTTCCTTCCTCATTGTTTTATCATTACTTGTTTTTTCATGTCTCTCATTCTGGATTGTAATATCTTTGAGGTCTCCTGTTATATTTACCTGTGACTACTGTCTCCTACCTTGTTCAGTATTTGATACATAGAAGATGCTTAATAAATGTCAGATAGTATTGAGTTGCAGCATTCAAGGTTCTCTACAGTGTGCCCCTCTCCACCTCTGTGATATTCTCTCTGATTACTTTCCTACAGAACTAGCCAAGTGACTGTACTCATTGTTTATCTTTCCTTGTGCCTTTTCCTCTACTTGGAATGCCCTATCTCCCCCTTTTCTCTACTTATGGCCTTGATTCCAATCCACCTCCTCCATGAGACCTCCACCATTTAGACCATTAGAAGTCTATAAATGTCCTTCTGCAGATATTGTCGTTAAGATGTATTTGCCACCTAGCATATCTCACTGTCAGTTTTCTTTGTGTTAATACCCTGTATCATCTGGTTTGTGATTTCAAATCCCTGTACCTCTCTAGATCTGTGTGTTAGCTAATATGTTGTTCAAGAGATTCTCAGTGAATATTCTGATAAAGAGAAAAAAAGTCAGTTGTAGTCACCTAGAAGAGGCTTTATTTAAAGCGTTGCTGACTAGTTTGTGGAGAAATTTTAGTAAACAAAAAATGAAATGGTCTGCCAGCCAGCATGACTCAAATGGCATTGAAATTAATGAAGAGAAAATAATCTCTCTACTATAAGCCAAGTGACTCATATTTGGATATAATTCTAGAAACAGCATTATAGCACTTTTTTTTCTTTTCTATCAGTCTCTTAATATATACACTTGTATTTATTGGTCATGGACCTTTTTGATCTTGTTTTTGACATTCACCGTGTTTTTACTTTGTCTCTGTGAACAGCTAACAATAGAGCACTTTTCAATTTTTTCTTTTATTCAATCTGGATCACATATTTCTTGGTCAGTTATTTGGGACTGTAACTGAGTCATTTGAATTACATGCTGTTTGGTTCTGGGATGAAAGCTTGATTCTCTCAGCTGACTGCTGGCTCACCATATGTTGCTGTAATTCTGGAAAACAGTGAAAATTGTGGTAGGGTTGAAGTAAGAAGCCATGTTGCAGTGGTGTCTTAATAATAAAGGACTTATATTTGTTGTATAACTAATTCACACACCTAGGCATTCTGCAAGATACTTTAAATAAATGACGGAAGATCTATAAGGTAGCTGTTATTAACCCTGTTTTACATACAAGTGAAATGAATCTGAGAAAGATTAAAGGTCATATTGACCTTCTTAAAAGGTCAAATATTTCGTTGATAGTAACTGCTAGGACATAAGCTCATAAAGGCAGGGATTTCGTTGTGTTCACTGTTGTAATCCCAACATTTAACATGGTGACTGGAAGTTAAGTATTTGTTAAATAAATTCAGTTCCTCTCTCTCATTTTCTCTTTTTTTTTTTTGTGGTGTTTTTGTTCTTTTAATTAATGTTGCTGGTTCATAATATCCCCCGTGATGTATCTCATTAGTTCAGGAAAGTTTTTCTTCTATTTTGTCTTTCAATAATTTTTCTACTCTGAGAATTTTTAACTCTTTCACTATATTTTGGGAAAGTTCAAAACTATGCGCGTTACGTTGTCAATTTGATAAAGCCAAATAGTGCCAATTCTACTTTTTCCTATGTCTAATGCCATTTAAATGATATTATATAGTTATTAATTTTTTCAGTTCTTTCATTTGATCTGACAGGTCCCCTAAATTTTCAATCAACCATCTCAGTTTTCTTTTTTTTTTTCATTGATAGAATTGACATTTTCTCGAATTTATTTAAGATTTCAAGACGACGGAATTCTAAAATTTATGTCGTCCATAAATAGCTTGCTCTGGAGTGAATAAAGAGATGGACCATACTTGGTGTTGTGGAAATATGAATTATGGATTTTTAGCTTAGGTCTAAGATAATGATGAAATCTGGAATAGCAGAGGTAAGAGCATGGTGGAGATAAAACTTTTAAATTTACTGAGTTTTGGTCACATGTGGAAAATCCAAATAGAGCTGCCTTACAGAGAAATGGGTATCCAGATCTGGATTTCCAGAGATATGTCTTGGAAAGCTAAGTCTTGTCCATAGATAAGTGTTTCAAAGATTACTGTACACTTGATAATAGAAGCAAAGGAAATCAACCAAAGAGAAGGTACATGAGACAGGGGCAGAAAGTGTGACATTGGAGAGCAGCCACTGATTTCAGTGATGAGATGAAGGATGAAGAATGTCCACTGGACCATGAAAAGAGGTGACTAAGGAAACAGAGGAGGAGAAATTCAGGAGAGAAGACCTAAAAGAGGACTGACCAGTGACAAATGCTGCAGAGGCCAAGTAGTATGAGAACTGGGAGGAAAAGACAGGATTTATAAAATAAATTGTGGAAGAGTAGGTTTTGATGAAACATTATAAGTACAGGAGAGGTAGAAAAATAGCAATATGTTTAGTCTGCACCTTCAATAAGTTTTTTTAATGTACAAAAGAAGAGAGATAAAAATGGGAGAGATCAGGCATGAATTGCATTAAAAGTTGGGAGCCCGTTGAAGTGAAGAAGCTGGAAATACAGATAGCATGCTAATAATGAATGGAGGGAAGTTCAAAGGATGTGAAAAAGAATGGGGATAAAGCACAGATGGAGGTAGGTGTTATTCTTGGATCGAAGAAACTTCTGAGATTAGATAGAAGGGAGCATACATGTGTGGACTCAGTAGATTCACAGGAGAGCAGAGGTAGCATGTTAGAAACATCTGTGTGAGAGTGTGTCAGAGGATTTAAAGAACATTATGGGAAGGATGTATTAATTCCAATGAGGATGCTGGCATTAGAGAATGTCAGAGTAATTTGAGTGTCCATATCATACTGACAATAATAAATTCATAATAAAACTAACCAATCTATATGGTTAATTTAATTTTTTTTCTAGAAGCATTTAGTGTCTTGGGTACATTGGCATAGTATTTGCAGGGAATATATGCCAGAGAAGAGATAAGAAAGCTGGGTCAATACAAAAGAGGGTTTGAAGTCTACCCTAATCAGGACCTAGGATGGTTAGGTTTACCAGATAACTGCCATATCTCTGGGGCCTCTAGTGAAAACGCAGCCATGAGTCACCATGTTTTGAGTTACGTCAACACTATCATCCAGACACCATTGGGTCAGGAATAGGAACCCAAAGGCAACCAACAAAGGATGGGGCTATGAGATGTGCCTGGTATGAAAAGTCTGCCCAAGGGTGATGTTTTTGTGTGTTACAACACAACTAATCCACTTTCTCTGTGATATGTACATGATATAGTAGGGATGTGCATTATAAAACAATACTTGAACTAAGGGATAAAATCATAAGATAAAAATGTAACAGAAAGAACGTTGGTGGATTGGAAGCATAAAGAAAATAAATGTAAGCAGAAGGGCAAGTTAAATTTTAAAATTTTACCTAGCATAGCTTAATTCTATTTTTTTTTAAATGGCAGTTCTTTTTTTTTTTTAAGAGCAGTTTTATATTTACATAAAAAACACAAAGATAGTACAGAGAGTTCTCATATACTCCATACCCAGTTTCTCATATTATTATCATCTTATTTAGTATGGTACCTTTGTTATAATTGATGGATCAATATAGATATATTATTATTAACTAAAGTCCTTAATTTACTCAGATTTCCTTGGTATTTACCTATTTTTTTTTAGCATCTTTATTGGAGTATAATTCTTTACAATGGTGTGTTAGTTTCTGCTTTATAACAAAGTGAATCAGTTATACATATACATAAGTTCCCATATCTCTTCCCTCTTGCATCTCCCTCCCTCCCACCATCCCTATCCCACCCCTCTAGGTGGTCACAAACCACCGAGCTGATCTCCCTGTGCTATGCAGCTGATTCCCACTAGCTATCTATTTTACGTTTCGTAGTGTATATATGTCCATGCCACTCTCTCACTTTGTCCCAGCTTACCCTCCCCCCTCCCCATATCCTCAAGTCCATTCTCTAGTAGGTCTGCGTCTTTATTCCCGTCTTGCCCCTAGGTTCTTCATGACCATTTCTTTTTGTTTCTGTTTTTTAGATTCCGTACATATGTGTTAGCATACGGTATTTGTTTTTCTCTTTCTGACTTACTTCACTCTGTATGACAGACTCTAGGTCCATCCACCTCACTACAAATAATTCAATTTTGTTTCTTTTCATGGCTGAGTAATATTCCATTGTATATATGTGCCACATCTTCTTTATCCATTCATCTGTTGATGGACACTTAGGTTGCTTCCATGTCCTGGCTATTATAAATAGAGCTGCAATGAACATTGTGGTACATGACTTTTTGAATTACAGCTTTCTCAGGGTATATGCCCAGTAGTGGGTCGTATGGTAGTTCTATTTTTAGTTTTTTAAGGAACCTCCATGCTGTTCTCCATAGTTGCTGTATCAATTTATATTCCCACCAACAGTGCAAGAGGGTTCCCTTTTCTCCACACCCTCCCCAGCATTTATTGTTTGTAGATTTTTTGATGATAGCCATTCTGACCAGTGTGAGATGATATCTCATTGTAGTTTGATTTGCATTTCTCTAATGATTAATGATGTTGAGCATTCTTTCATGTGTTAGTTGGCAATCTGTATATCTTCTTTGGAGAAATGTCTAGGTCTTCTGCCCATTTTTGTATTGGGTTGTTTCTTTTTTTGATATTGAGCTGCATGAGCTGCTTGTAAATTTTGGAGATTAATCCTTTGTCAGTTGCTTCATTTGCAAATATTTTTTCCCATTCTGAGGGTTGTCTTTTTGTCTTGTTTATGGTTTCCTATGCTGTGCAAAAGCTTTTAAGTTTCATTAGGTCCCATTTGTTTATTTTCATTTTTATTTCCATTTCTCTAGGAGGTGGGTCAAAAAGGATCTTGCTGTGATTTATGTCATACAGTGTTCTGCCTATGTTTACCTCTAAGAATTTGATAGTGTCTGGCCTTACATTTAGGTCTCTCTCATTCTCTCTTGAACTTGACTCCAGATTATCACTCCCGTCATTCCACCAAAGCAGCTCTTTTTTAAAAATTATTTTAATTTATTTTTGGCTGTGTTGGGTCTTTGTTGCTGCACACAGGCTTTCTCTAGTTGTGGCAAGCCAGGGCTACTCTTCGCTGTGGTGCATGGGCTTCTCATTGCGGTGGCTTCTCTTGTTGCAGAGCATGGGCTCTAGGTGCATGGGCTTTGGTAATTGTGGCACACGGGCTCAGTATTTGTGGCTCACATGCTCAGTAGTTATGGCACATGGGCTTAGTTGCTCCGCAGCATGTGGGCTCTTCCTGTTCCAGGGCTCAAACCCATGTCCCCTGCATTGGCAGGCGGACTCTTAACCACTGTGCCACCAGGGAAGCCCCCACCAAAGCTACTCTTATTAATATTATTTATGACCCCCCCCCCCCGCTGCTAAAATCCAGAAGTTCATTCCTAGCCTTTTCTGCCTTGACCTGTCAGCAGTACTTGACCGAGCTAGTTACTCCTCCTCCTTGAAATACATTATATAATTGACTTCCAGAATAACACATTCTCCTTTTTCTTCCACTTCTTCCCTGGCCATTCCTCAGTTTGTTTCCCTCTCATCTTCCCAGCCTCTAAACAGTAGAGTCTTCCCAGGGCTCAGTTTTCAGGTGTTTCCTATTTATGCTCACTTCCTTGGTTATATCACCTAGTGCCATACTTTTAAATGCCATTTAGACTCTGGAAATTACCAGCTTGTATATTTATCCTGGACTCTTCTCCTGAACCTCTGCTTTAATAGTTTGGATGATGAATAGATGTGTGAAGCTCAACATGTCCAAAACCAGACTCCTAATATCTTACTCTTCCGCCTGTCCATTTGGAAGGGTATAGCTAATTCATACAAACTCAACTCTTCCAGTTGATTTCACCAGAAAACTTTGATGTTATCCTTGATAGTCAGTCTGTGCAAATCCTGTTGGCTGTATCTTCCAGATGACTTCTGAATCTGATCACTTTTTGCCTCCACTGCTATCACTCAGAATCAAGCCAGCGTTCTTTCCATACTTTGTTGTAATAGTTTCTTAACTGATTTCCTTGCCTTTGCCCTTGGGCCCACTATAGACTGTTCTCGACACAGTAGCCGAGGAGATCTTACTTACAAAAAAATAAAAAGAGCTTATTTTTCCTCTGTTTAGAATAGAAGGCTAAATCCTTAAAATTTACCTTATTTATTACTTTATTTCCTACTATTCTGTCTAGCCCTGTTGGCTTCCTTGCTATTTCTAACTATCAGGCATGCACCCTACCCCATCCACAGGATCTTTGTGTTTATTTTTCTCTCTTTCTGGAATGTTCTTCTCACAAATGTCCCCCTGACTTAGGTCTTATGGTCTTCACTAGGGTCTTCAGGCCTTTACTCCCTAGATCTTTACTAGGACAGTCTTCTCTGTGAGGTCCCAATTGACTACTGTATTTAGAATTACAGCTCCTGCCCTACATACCCCTGCCACTCCACCCAGCAGCACTTCTTATTGCCTTTATTTTCTTCCCATGGTATTTACCATCCTTCCAGATACTGTATATTTTACCTATTTATTTTGGGCGGGCAGGTGTGTGTGTGTGTGTGTGTGTGTGTGTGTGTGTGTGTGTGTGTGTGTGTTTTAACATCTTTATTGGAGTATAATTGCTTTACAATGGTGTGTTAGTTTCTGCTTTATAACAAAGTGAATCAGCTATACATATACATATATCCCCATATTTCCTCCCTCTTGCATCTCCCTCCCACCCTCCCTATCCCACCCCTCTAGGTGGTCACAAAGCACCGAGCTGATCTCCCTGTGCTATGTGGCTGCTTTCCGCTAGCTATCTATTTTACATTTGGTAGTATTTATAAGTCCATGCCACTCTCTCACTTTGTCCCAGCTTAACCTTCCCCCTCCCTGTGTCCTCAATTGAGTCCATTCTCTACTTCTGCGTCTTTATTCCTGTCCTGCCCCTAGGTTCCTCAGAACCATGTTTTGTTTTTTTTTTGGTTTTTTTTTTTTAGATTCCATATATATGTGTTAGCATACGGTATTTGTTTTTCTCTTTCTGACTTATTTCACTCTGTATGACAGACTCCAGGTGTGTGTTTTTAAATCTCTCTCTCCTTACTAGAATGTAAATTTTACTAGAATATAAGTTCTACAAGGGTAGGAATTTATTCATTTATCTACCCTGATTTATTATGAAGCAATGAATGAGTATGAGGACTAGAATTCTGTTTTGTTTGGCCTCATAGATAAACTAGACTATCATTAATTCATGTATATTTGTCCTTTGTTTTATATATACATCCCTACCTTTACCCTATTCCTACTCAAAAGCCATTGGAATTGATAAAGTTCTGTAGATTTTGGACATGTGGAATGAATAATCATATGTATTTAATGTCTAGTCATGCAGTGGTAGTAATGACTGCTACATTTTGAAATTTACCTTCAAATACAGCTATGGCATTATATTTGATTTTTTTACTTTTACAAAGGGTATGTGTGTGTGTGTGTGTGTGTGTGTGTGTGTATAATGTCACTATATATATCCTGTGTGTGTATATATATATATACACATATATATACATGTATATATATAAAAAATTTTTAAACAGGTCATCAGAACACCTCATGGGAGAGACTTCGATGACTCTTTGGAAAGATATGATGACTATTTGAGTTCAAGGTCACGTAGCAAGCCCCAGCATTCATCCAGGACCTCACTCGTTCATTCAGCACCCTCTACAATGCCGAAGCATTCTCCAAGCCCTGTGTTAAATCGTGCTTCTCTCAGGGAAAGGTAATGCTTGGTCTCTATTTCTGTACTAAATTTTTGAGTAATCATCATTAGAAAAGAGCAGGCAGGGCTTCCCTGGTGGCGCAGTGGTTGAGAGTCCGCCTGCCGATGCAGGGGACGCGGGTTCGTGCCCTGGTCCGGGAAGATCTCACATGCCGCGGAGCGGCTGGGCCCGTGAGCCATGGCCGCTGAGCCTGCGCGTCCGGAGCCTGTGCTCCGCAATGGGAGAGGCCACAACAGTGAGAGGCCCGCGTGCCGCAAAAAAAAAAAAAAAGAAAAGAAAAGAGCAGACAGTAATTATGTATGTGATGTGATTATTCGTAACGGGATAATCTGATTTTAAGAGACTTACTTTAAATTGTTTTTGTTTAGAACATATTGCATATTATACAATGCTAGATACTCCTCCCCAGCCCAGTTCTCTCAAAGTGAGTTTATTAACTATTAGTGAGTTTATTAATTAGGGTCACTTTAACCCTAATTAAATTTTGTAGTTCCCAAGTGAAAAATAGAGTATATGATAGTTTGTTTTTAGTAGATTCATAGAGATTTAGTATTATAGTCATGGCTTATGTATAAAAATAGCATAGGTTATATTTTCCTTTTAGTGATAATGATGATACTATATATTATTGGTACATGGCGCCTATTTTCCTCAAATTACCTACCCTCAACTTGCCAAGAGAATCGTCTGTCTATCTTAACCTTATGTAAAGATTCTAGTTCTCCCTCTAAAAATGCTTTGGCAAACAAAGTTAGACACTTGTTATAATTTGAATGTGAAAGAAAGAATTCTTCTTCATCTGTTTTTGTTGTTGTTGAATCCAAATTGGAAATTCCTTGCCTCCCTCTTGGTAACATAGAAAACAAGAGTTGTCATAAATTAAAAAACAAAACCAAAAACCGAACCCTGGGTATTTAAGAAATTTTATAGAAATTTGAAAACCTAAGAGATATGCCGTCAACACATAGAAATAAAACCTATCTTTACAAATGGTATCAAAAAGCTAAAGTACCACACCAAATTCCTGCAGCGTACTTAGGGCTATCAGGCATAAATAAGGAAGTTTAAATTAGCTGTAGAGAGTCTATCAAAAGTTCATCTCAAAACTGATGATTCAAACAAGAGTATATCAGTTTGGAAACTGTATTAAAACATCTCTGTCTTGAACAGATAGATTTATCTGTTTCCTCATTAGCCCTGTAAGCATTTGAAATGGGTATATGAAGGTATGCTAGAGACCCTCATCCTGAGATAGGGAATTTTGATGAATGTTGCTTCAAGTGTATTAGAATTATGCCTATGGAGATCAAGTTCAGACAGATAGGTAGGTAGGTAGGTAGGTAGGTAGGTAGGTAGATAGATACATAGATAGATAGATACATAGCTAGATACATAGATGGATAGATACATAGATACATAGATAGATAGATACATAGATAGATACATAGATAGATACATCTGTATATTTACATAGGGAGATATATGTCTGTGTATCTATAGGCTTTAAAAGTTCAGGAGAAGCTCTTGAAGAGAGGTTTTTCTACTGAAGTCTGGTAACTTGCATCTCAGTTTTCAGGGACTTTCTTTGATTTCCATGTCTGCTCAGATGTTCAGATATTCAGTTGGTGCTACACTCTTTTTCCCTACTTTTAGAATTAAGCACTTGTGGTTTTCTTTTTTTTATTTTTTGTGGTATGCGGGCCTCTCACTGTTGTGGCCTCTCCCGTTGTGGAGCACAGGCTCCGGACACACAGGCTCAGCAGCCATGGCTCACGGGCCCAGCCGCTCCGCGGCATGTGGGATCCTCCCGGACCAGGGCACGAACCCGTGTCCCCTGCATCGGCAGGCGGACTCTCAACCACTGCGCCACCAGGGAAGCCCTTGTGGTTTTCTTGATTAGGTTCTTTGCCATATCTGTAGGTTTTCAAGAATTTTTTTTACCTGTATCTCCTTGGAGATGTTTTTATAAATATTGATTTATTTTTCTACCTTTTTGCATATTTTGCAGAACTCTCCAGTTGTCTACTACTATAGTAAAATATCAATTTTAGTCTTGTGTTATTTTATCCTTGTATATAATTGTCCCAGCTTTGAAGCCAGGTTGATAAATTCTTCACTGAGGCTATTTTCAAAAATTCTTTATTGAGGGTAGCTAAAGTCAACTGTCCCTTTTTCATATTTCAATGCAGGGGATGGTTTAGAGTAGGTAACAGCATTTACACATTTATTTTGATGTTGGATAGTAGATATAGATAAATAAGTTCTTTGCCAGAAGGATATCAGTGATTCAAATATTAAACATTACATATTTTACTTATGACTTGAGGAAATTTGAGGTACTTTTAAAATAAAAGAATATAATGGCAATTTAGTTTGAATACATCTAAATAAGTTAATAAAATTTTATTGGGGTACTTTCCAGGGTAAATAAACTTTTTTACTTTCACTAACGTAGAACACCTCTGCTTTGAGTGTATTTTCTAAAAAAGGTCTAGATCTAGTCTATAGAAGAAAGTAAAATATGTCAAACAATATGTCTTTAAGACATTACTAGGAACAAAAACATTTTGTTCTTTTTAGCACACTCAGTACCACATCTTTAAATATAAGTCATTCTCTGATCTGGCTTTCAGGTCACCGAGAAATATACTATATTTATACAATCCATTGGAATCAATAAACAATTTAAACTGATGTAAATGTAGATTTTATGTCCCAGGCAAACTTGGGAATATGACAGAACATACAGCTCTGGTTTATCTGGGTAAATCTTCATTAAAATTAAATAAGTTTTCCTCTAAGATTGCTGTAAAAAGCTGACTCCTTAATCATGTATATGAATAAACAGACTTTTGAAAACTTTACCAGTGACTCTAAGCAGATGAATTTATTTACAGTGAAAGTCCTTTTTGCTTTAAGCCTATTTAAAGAATACCTCCAATAGGGTTAGCACACCATGCAAGGGTTTCAATTTTGATTATAAGTGTTACATTTCAGAAGCAGTTTTCTCCTTAAAGTATAAATATTAATATTATGACTTATAATTTATATTAGCTTGTAGAGTTATTACTAAAATCAGACTAAGAAATAATAGAAAATCTAATTTAAAAGGAGCTGATATTCTTTTTGATCATGCTAAAGGTTTTGCTTTTTGTAAATGGAGTTAGATTGCTAGGTAATTATTTCTTATACCACAGCACAGACTAGTGGATCCTCTCATAGTATCATTGAAGAGATCCTCTTGGAGCTGGATATTTGGGTCTCTGATTTTCAAGATGTGTTACATATGTAGCAAATAGCAAGGTCTGCTGATATATTTCCATAAATGCAGCAACACTTCCTATTACAAATGCAGGAGATTAAAATTTATATATAGTTGATCATCCATTACTGATTGCATTCTTTAAAACAGATTATGTAAATCATTTATCCTGCTTAACAGTTTATACTTTGTGTAAACACGTAAAATTATAACTTTGTAAGAACAAACTGGGAGCTAGAAAGTTTTAAGCAACCTGTTAACATTTTAGTACTCATTCCTTTATAAAGGAATTATCAAGAATATGTCATGTAGATGCATTATAATCAGATGGATGTGGAAATTTTCATTATTACTTGTATAAAACAAATAAAGTAGCTTAATTATACAAGTGCCAGTTTTGAGTTTGGGAAGGGCATGAGAAAGAGGAATAGTTGCTTTCCTTCTTCTTTGACATGTTTAATTTCAAGACTGGAAAATAAGAACTAATTTTAAAGGCACTATAGGTGGAGTTATTGCTCTAATATAAAAATTTATATCTTTATTTAAAGATAAACCTCTGAAGAATTATGTATGGAAATTGTTAAAATGGTCAGATATATAGATATGCTCTCCCCAAATCATGTCAAACTTTATTATTAAGACTGTTAATGGAACATATTGTGAGGACTTAATACTACAGTTGAGAATTAGTACCTGATTTTATATCTGCCTCTCACCCTCGGTCAAAGAAAGAAAATACGTTATTTTAATCTTTTTATGTTATCACATAGAGATAAGAAAAAATAACTTTCTGTGTCTGGCATTTGGAAAGATTTACTTTTCTGTCCCTCTGGCTACAAGTCCCCTTTGTTTTTTATGCCTACAGATTCCATTCTGACTGGTGTTCACCTTCAAACTGCGATGAGATCCATGACCGGGTAAAGAATGTCTTGAAATCACATCAGGCTCATCAGAGACATTTATATGTTAGTTTCTAAATTTTTCTTTTGAAGGCTTTTTATAATTAGGCATGAAAACCACCCAAGATGCTTAAAGCTCGCAAACTTTAATCACTGGGAAGGAATAGAAAAGATACAACCTCCATTTAATGGAAGTCAGTGGTTTTGCTAAAGGCAATGTATCTAACTTCTTGCTTGACCTGAGTCATTATGCAAAATGTTTGACACAGATCATGTGAACTATAAAAAATGTTAGTGATAACTATCCCATAAAGAGTCAGTAAGTAGTGACTTTATGATAATTTTTTCACAGCCTTCAAAATATGGGAACCCTTGTTTTGTGACCCAGAATAAAGCAATTCCATTTCCTGCAAACAGATTTGATTAAATGGTAGAACGAGAGATGGGATGAGACATATGTATTTTGGAGAAGTTTCCCAGCTGATTTTTATGTTAATTAAAACTTAAAAGAGGAAAAGAAGAGGTCAGGTTTATCAGGCTTAATATTAGAGAAGATCAGTATGAGAATACTTTCTGACATAAGGCAAATAAACATATATATGAACAACAGCTGGGAAATAATTACAGTATATTATTCTTTTTGTGTTTGATTTCTTGTTTCAGTCATTAATTTAAAAACAATTGTTTATCATGAGTCATGTTGGACACCAAGCTTAGTCCTGGAGATATAACTGGATTATGTGACATTGACATCAGTTTGTACTGTTGAAAGTTTCTGTATGCATATTGATTTTAAATTAAATTTGTTTTCAAAGTGTAATATAGATAGTCCCAGTGACTGTCACTCCCAGGGTTAACATTATCCTAACTTCTAATAGCAAGATTAGTATTGTATATTTTTGATCTTTATACAAATGACATCCAACCATATCTTTTCCCTTCTTTTCTTAGTTACTTCATTTTGTTTTTTCAATTCAGACATTTTTGCGATACAGACATCTTATATAGTTCTGCACTCTTGCTGCTGCATGGTATTTCATTGTGTGAAAATACTGCCATTGCTTTATGCATTCCTCTGTTTATGGACATGTGGGTTGTTTCTGGTTTGAGCTATTTTAGGACTGCTATGAACAGCTTATTCCTTGGGTAACATTGTATACATTTTATTTGGGTATGTCCCTACCAGTGGAATTGCTCATAGAGTGTGTAAACATTAAGCTTTACTAGATACCGCCAAAGACTTTTCCAAGTGATTTTAACAGTTTACACTCCCACTACCAGCCTGTGTGAATTCAGTTTGTCCTCGCTACTACTGATAGGTTGTGTGTGTGTCTGTGTGTGTGTGTGTGTGTGTGTGTGTGTGTGTGTGTGTGTGTATTTTAATTTTGGCATTTTGATAGTGAGAAATAGTTTTATAACATAATGGTTTTAATTTGCTGTTTCTTGATGACTAGTACATTTGTTTATTGCTATTTGGATATCCTCTTTTGTGAGTACTTGTTCAAGTTATTTGCCTGTTTTTGTACTGAGTTGTCTCTTTTTTTGTTTTGTTAAAGTTCCATGTTGATTTTGATATGTCAGATATATGTTTTGCAATTTTCTTTTTCCACTCTGTGCCTTGCCTTTTCATTCTCTTAATGGTATCTTTTGATGAAAAGAAGTTCTTACATACAATGAATCAAATTTATCTTTTTTTATTAGCATTTTTACAATTTTTGTCTTGTCAACAGAAATAATAAATCCAAAATAGGAATAGAGAAGAGCTTTATTAGAGCCAGACTGAGGACTATAGCCGAGGACACTTGAATTGTGAAGGAGAAGCACTTGAATTGTGTTCTGCCAGACTATTAAGTGGAGGAGGCTTATATCAGCAAAAACCGCAGAGTTACAGTTGGGTAGATGAGTTAAGTAAGGATTGGTTAGGGTCCGAAATGGCTGTGTAGTCACAGGGGGAGACCTTGAGACCTTCAGGTTGCAGCTGGCTGCAGCTGCAGATGTTGTTTTGAGAACTGCTGGTGGTATCCTTGAGTTTGATACAGTTCAGAAAATTTCAAGGTCTTAGTGATGCAGGAACATGTCTGAAACCACATCCACAGTGACCAACTGGCTCCATTTTGGATGCCTGAACCGCAGTTTCATATCTTGTCAGAACAAAGAACAAACATCAGACATGACAGGGGTACAGTCCTTCCAAGTTTCCAAAGAGACTGATTAGCACATACACAGCGAGTCAGCATGACCACAGTGTCTGAGAAGGGAACCGCACCTTCAAGGGAGTACTAGCATTAGTGTCATAGAAAGGGCCCACCTTTATCCCTATCTTCCAAGTGGACATTCTAAACAGTCTGGTAAGTGCAAAGTGCATTTTTGTTATTTGCTGTTGTTGTTGTTTTTAGTTAAAGCAATTGTACAATGTACGTTTGACAGACCATAAGACTGCTGGCTCTAGTTAGCATAAAGTTCAAGCCAAATGATGTACAAGCTAGAATGATTCCCCATACCTCAATATGTGAAAATTTCTTCCATCAGTCTAGTTCAAGATTCTATCATATGTTTTCTTCTAAAGGCTTTTTGTTGGAATTATTTTTTTCTGTATAGTGGTAGGTAGGTGTCAAATTTCATGAAAGTTTCAAGTTTTATGGTTGTGAATATGTCTGTTTTTCTTTCTAGTTCTGTTAATTTTATTTTATGTATTTTGAAGCCAAATTGTTAGTTGGATACAGATTTCAGACTACGATACAAACCTCTTACGTAAACGTTCCCTTTTTGTTTCTAGTAATATTTCTTGTTTCACAGTATGTTTTGTCTACTAGTTGTATAGTTATAGCAGCTTTCTTTTCCCTAGTATATGCATGGTGTATATTTTTCCATCCTTTGCTTTTTATCAATATATTTAAAGTGCGTATCTTGTGAATAGCACATGAGATTTCTTTCCAATAATGAAAATCTAGAATTTTTATGTAGATTGATGCAGATTTTATTTGGATTAGTAACTTTTTAATTATCCATTTCCTTTTTATTAACTCATTATTCATTTTTTTACTATTCTGTTATTCATTTCCCTAGAGATTTCAACTTGCATATATAACGAATTATTTCTTTGTTGACCTCCCCAGTAATGTTGGGACCTAAAAACAGTTAACTCTTTTTTAACCCACCTCTTCTTTTTTTTTTTTTTTTCCGTACGCGGGCCTCTCACTGTTGTGGCCTCTCCCATTGTGGAGCACAGGCTCCAGACGCGCAGGCTCAGCGGCCATGGCTCACGGACCCAGCCGCTCCACGGCATGTGGGATCTTCCCGGACTGGGGCACGAACCCGTGTCCCCTGCATCGGCAGGTGGACTCTCAACCACTGTGCCACCAGGGAAGCCCCCACCTCTTCTTCTGAACATCTATTATCATGAATTTTGATTCTATGTATATAAAACACACAACAAATTAATTTTGTTTACATAGTAATGTTTATTCATTTTAATCACATATTTACCCTTTCTATTATTCTTCATCCTTTCCTGCAATTCCATATGCCCATTTGGATTTTTGAGTCATTTTCCTCCTGCCCAAAAAACTCCCTTTAGTACTTTCTTTCATGTTATTATCCTGGCTTTGAATTCCAGTTTTGTTTGTTTGAAAACATCATGATTTTACTTCTGTGTAGGGTGGTTTTACTAGATATAAAGTTATAAATTTCTAGGTTGGTGGTTATTTTCTTTGGCACTTTTTTTTTTTTTTTTTTTTGCCACACCGCATGGCTTATGGGATCTTAGTTTTCTGACCAGGGATTGAACCTGTGCCCTTGGCAGTGAAAGCAGTGAAAGTAGAATCCTAACCACTGCACTGCCAGAGAATTCCCTCCTTGGGCACTTTAAAGAAGCCATTCATTTGTGTCAGTTGAAAAGTCAGCTGTCATTCCTTTGCAGTAATGTGGAGTTTCCCCCCTTTGTTGCAATTAAGATTTGCTCTTCAACTTTGTGTTTAGTAATCGTACTGTGATATACCTAGATGTAATTTTCTTGGATCAATTCTACGTTAAGTTTGCAGAGCTTCTTAAAGTTTTAGGTTGATATCTTTCATCAGTTTTGGAAAACCTGTTCATTCTTTCTTTAAACATTGCTTCTGCCCCAATATCTATTTACTGTCCATCTGGAGTTTCCAGTTACACTTATGTAAGGTCTTTAGACTGTGTATCATATGAATCTTATGCTTATTTTGATGTTTTTAATTCTTTTTTTTCTCTCTCTCTCTTTCTAGTTTAGATACTTTCTTTTGAAATGTCCTCTAGTTTGCTAATCCTGTCTTCTGCTCTGTTTACATTGCTGTGAAAACTATTTGAAACTTCTTGAAAGACATAACTTTCAAGAACATCTTGAAAGACATAGACTACCGAGGCTAACTCAAAAAGAAATAGATAATTGCAATGGTTGTATATCTATTAAAGAAATTTAATTTAGAGTTAGGAATCTTCCATAAAAGAAAACGCTAAGCCCAGAGGCTTTCTCTAGTGAATTCTACCAAACCTTTAAGGAAAACATAATGCCAGTTTTACACATTCCTGAAACTAGAAGAAAGAATACTCCCCAGGTCATCTTATGGTATCAACATTTCTTCTGATGCCAAAACCAGACAATGACATTACAAGAAAAGAAAAATACAGACCAAAATCCTTCATGAACATATATGTAAAAATCCCTAACAACATATTAGCAAATTAGAACCAGAAGTATATAAAAATGAAAATACATCCTAATCATGTGGGCTTATTCCAGAAATGCAATGTAAATTCCTCCTATTAACATAGGAGGAATAGGATTAACATAGGATTAGATACATATTTGTTCTCAGTGTCATTTCAATAGGCAGAAAAAGTATCCAACAAAATTCAACTCTATTCATGATAAACACTCTTAGTAAAGTTGAGGTAGAAGGATACTTCGTTAACCTAATAAAGACCATCTTTGAAAAACCTACAGCTAACATTATACTTAATGGTGAAAGACTGAATACTTTCCCCCTAAGCTCAGAAACAAGGCAAGCATGCCCTCTCTCACCATTCCTTTAACATCATACTGGGAGTCTTAGATAATGCAGACAGGCAAGAAAAATAAATAAAAGGCATAAAGGTTAGAAGGGAAGAAACAAAACTGTATTTGCAAAGGATATGGTTATCTATGTAGAAAATTCCAAACAACCTAAAAGCTCCTAATAAGTGAGTTTAGCAATGCCACAAAATACAAAGAAAGTAATATTTCCTATATACCAGCAATGAACAATTGGAATTTTAATTTAGAAAACCCATACAGTTTACAATAGCACCAGAAATTGAAATACTTAGGTATAATTCTAACAGGATTATACCTAATGCAGGATCTGCATTCTGAGAACTGCAAAACACCATTGAAAGAAATCAAAGAAGATAGAACTAATCAGAGATATACCATATTCATGGATTGGAGGACTCCAAATTAAGATGTCAATTTTCCCCAGTTTGAACTCTAGATTCAATGAAATGATAAAACTCCGTCAAGCTTTTAAATAGATATTGACAAGCTGATTCTAGGATGTATAGAAAAGCACAGGAACTTGAAAAACCAAAACAGTTCTGAAAAGAACAAAGTTGGAGGACCCACTACCTAATTTTAAGACTTACTGTAAAGCATAGCAATGAAGACTGTAGTATTGACTAAATTATAGACACAGATATCAAGGAATAGGAGAGATACTCTGGAAATAGACCCACACAAATATTGATTTTTGACACAAGTACAAAGTCAATTAAATGGAGTCTTTGCATTTGTTGTCTTTTTAACACATGGTTATCGATAAACGAAAACAAAAACAAACTCCTTGACACATAATTCAAAATATATCCTAGGGGCTTCCCTTGTGTCGCAGTGGTTGAGAGTCCGCCTGCCAATGCAGGGGACACGGGTTCATGCCCGGTCTGGGAAGATCCCACATGCCGCAGAGCGGCTGGACCCATGAGCCATGGCCGCTGAACCTGCGCGTCCAGAGCCTGTGCTCTGCAACGGGAGAGGCCACAACAGTGAGAGGCCCGCATACAACAACAACAACAACAAATATATATATATATATATATATATATATATATATATATATCCTAGACCTAAAACACAGTAGAAAATCCACTTAATTTATATTTAGCAATGACTTTAGATATGACACCAAACACATGATCCATAAAGGAAAAGCAAAATTATTGATAAATTAAACTTCATTGAAATTAAAAACTTTTGCTCTGTGAAAGACACTGTTAAGAGAATAGAAAGACGAGCCCTTGTCTGAATGAAAATATTTGCAAATCACATATATAATTAAGGACTTATATCCATAATTAAAATGTATAAAAACAACTCTTCAGACTCAACAATAAGAAAATAAATAACCCAATTAAAAATGGGCACATGAAGCTTTGCGCAGGGGCAGTATCGTAGCCAATGAGGTTTATCCGAGGTGCGGTTATTGCTAATTGAAAAATGGGCACATGATCTGAACACACATTTTTATCCAATTAATATATGAAAAGATGCTCAATAGTCTTTACAGAAATGCAAATTAAAACTGCCTGAGATGCACTACACACATATTAGAATTTGTTAAACAGAAACATCCCCCGACCCCAGTGCCGCAAAGAAACCCTGCAAAACTTGCAGTAGCAAATGCTGTCAAGGATATGGAGCAACAGGAATTCTCATTCGATGCTGGTGGGAATGCTCAGAGGTACAGCCACTTTTGAGGACAGTTTGAAGGTAGTTATGTATAAGTTTAAACATACACTTATATGACCCAGCAATCCTTTTCTTAGCTGTTTACCCAAGTGAATTGAAAGCATATCTTGACACAGAAACCTGTACATGAATGTTTATAGAAACTTTATTCATCATTACCAAAAACTAGAAGCAAACAAGATGCACTTTAATTGTGAATGGTGAACAGACTGGTATAGCCATTCAATCGAATATAATTCAGCAATAAAAAAGAATGAGCTATTAATGTATGCTACAACATGATGCATCTTAAATTTAGTTTGCTAAATGAAAGAAGCCAGAACCCCAAAGCTACACATTGTATGATTTTATTTATATGACATTGTTAAAATAGCAAAAGTTAGGAGATGCACAAGCTGTCGACTACAGAGAAACCAGCCTCACAGGGGAATTTTTAGGGTACAGGAACTGCCTGATATACTGGTGTGACTGATACATAATTTTATGCATTTGTCAAAACTCCTAGAAAAATGTACATTAGAAAGAGTTAAATTTATTGTATTAAAAATTAAAAGTGTGATGTTGGGTCTTCTGAAGAATTAATGTAGATTATATTAAACTAGCAGTATTAAAAATACAAGACTTATCTTTAAATTAGCTTATCTAAATTACTTTGGAATATGGTATTTTGGCTGGATACTGTAACACTAAAGCCAAAAAGAACTACATGATCACTATATTCTTGTTTAGGGATCACCAAACTTTTTCTGGAAGGAGCCAGATAGTAAATATTTTGTGAGTCTGTGTGCCATAGAGTCCCTGTCACAACTACTCAGCTCTGTTGATATGGCATGAAAGCAGTCATAGACAACACATAAACAAATGAGCATGACTGTGTTTCAATAAAACTTTATCCATGTGAATTTCATGTAATTTTCATGAAATATTCTGTTTTATCCCCCCAGTCATTTAAAAATGTAAAAATTACTCTCAGCTATCAGCCATACCAAAACAGGCAAAGGGCCAGAATTGCCCTGGGAGATGTTTGCCAACCCCTGCTCTAGTAGATAAATGTGTTTCGTACAGGGATATGGACTAACAATTCTGAAATTACATCTATATGAGAGTTGGATAAATAAGTAAATAAATTGTGGATAAAACAACCAGGTTTCTTACTGTCAGAAAAAAGAAGTTATAAAGAAACAAGATGGGAAAAAGCTAGAATGAACCCTGGGAAGTTGGATTAGAGTCTGAGATGACAGTTTTAATTCATGTTTATTTTAATATATACAGATAGATTAATTCAGAGATATAGATATATGAATATACATGGGTTAGTATACACACATATTTCCTGTCTTTGCCCTCTGAAAGGGCCTAGAAGGAGTGACAACCCAATAGCAACATGGATACCCAGCTCCCAGATCTAATACCTATCATGTATTTCTAAATACCTATTTTCTGTGAAAGTTACCAGGGCTTTTTTCTTAGAGCAATAGCTAATTCTCGGGGTGGAGCAGGGAAAACAGAAGATTAGCATAGAACATCTTGTAGTGTGGAAAGTGAGGAATTGTTCAAGAAAGGTGAGGGGAATAGGGGCATATCAAAATAGAGACATAGATGTAGAGAACAAACCTATGGACAGCAAGAGGAGAAAGCGGGGGGGTGGGTGGTGGCAGTGTGATGAATTGGGAGATTGGGATTGGCATCTATACACTAATGTATAAAATAGAAAATAAGAACCTGCTGTATAAAAAATAAATAAAAACTCAAAAAAAAGAAAGGACACAGGAGCAACCTGAATGAGCCCCAGTGGCCATTTCTGGAATAATTTGAGCAACGAAATAAATAGCATTAGTATCAATTATAATCCAAACAATAAAATAAATATCCATGAGTCCACACTGATGTAAGTGAAACAATGAATGACTAACGGTGAGAATGGACCAATCTTCCTTACAGAAGAATCCTAAATAATAATTGTTGATATTGCCAACTCCAGGAGATAGAGCTTAATTCTTCTCTTCTTGAGTGTGGGCTGGACTTGGTTTATGTCTAAGAATAGAGCATGGAAAAAAGAAATAGTAATTTAGGTGGAGAAATCTGGCAAATGACACCACCTTATTATCAAAGTGATTAAGATTAACATCACTAGTGATAACTCATGTTGATAGCATGTATCCTTTGATATCAGGGGATGTGAAGGGCACGTCTGTGTCATATGGTTCCCCCAAACCCATAACCTTAGTCTAAACATGAGAGTACATCAGACAAAACCAAATTGAGGGCTTCCCTGGTGGCGCAGTGGTTGAGAATCTGCCTGCCAATGCAGGGGACACAGGTTCGAGCCCTGGTCTGGGAAGATCCCACATGCCGCGGAGCAACTAGGCCCGTGAGCCACAACTACTGAGCCTGCACGTCTGGAGCCTGTGCTCCGCAACAAGGGAGGCCGCGATAGTAAGAGGCCCGCGCACCACGATGAAGTGTGGCCCCCGCTTGCCACAACTGGAGAAAGCCCTCGCACAGAAATGAAGACCCAACACAGCCATAAATAAATAAATAATTTTTAAAAAATTGAGAAATTTTTTACAAAATACCTGACCAATATGTCAAGATCATGAGAAACAGGGAGAACAGAAACTTGTCACAGATTGGAGGAGACTAAGGAGAAATGATGACTAAATGCAACATGGTATCCTGTATTGGATCCTGGAACAGAAAAAGTACATTATTGGAAAAACTGGTGAAATCCAAATAAAGTCTGCAGTTTAGGTAATAGTATTGTACCAATGTTAATTTCTTGGTTTTTGCAAAATTTACTGTGGTTATATGAGATGTTAACATTAAGAGAAGCTGGGTGAAGGGTGAAGTTCCTGTGTACAGGAACTCTTTACCTTTGCAGCCTTTCTCTAAATCCTAAATATTAAAAAAAAAAAAAAAAAAACCAAAAAACAAAACTGTCAGGTTCTTAATTTTCAGCCCTTTGGGCTTTTACCTGAGAGTTGGTGTGGTTCTAGGCCCCTTCCTTCTCATAGGTACTATTTATGACTCTCATCTTCTCAGGCAAGACAGCTGAAAATCGCTTCTGCTTTTCAGAGGCTTTTGCTGAGCTTTTTTTGTCCCTTCACCCTGCATAGTTTCAGACATTCTGTGAGTGTCTTGAGGGACCCATCAGGTCAGTTTTGCACCCATCGTGTCTCATTGGGTTTTGGCCTCTCAGATTATTAATTTTGTCCATCTAGCATAGTAAGACTGCCAGAACACTGCTGGTATATTTGTCCTCTGGCAGTGGACCTGTGACAAAGCATAGATTCTCAACATTTTGTTCTATTCTCAGAATCCACAAATGTCCCCAGGAAAATAACAGCTGCAGACTATTAACTCACCTCTCCCCTCAGGAATCTTGGCATCACTAGTACTGTTGTTTAAGCAGCTATCTAATGCCTTAAATATATATATATAAGTATACATGTACACACACACACACAAACAACCCCGTCCTACTCAGAAGTGAAAGACAATCACATCACTTCTTTTTTTTTTTTTTAACATCCTTATTGGAGTATAATTGCTTTACAATGGTATGTTAGTTTCTGCTTTATAACAAAGTGAATCAGTTATACATATACATAAGTTCCCATATCTCTTCCCTCTTGTGTCTCCCTCCCTCCCACCATCCCTATCCCACCCCTCTAGGTGGTCACAAACCACCGAGCTGATTTCCCTGTGCTATGTGGCTGCTTCCCACTAGCTATCTACCTTACGTTTAGTAGTGTATATATGTCCATGCCACTCTCTTACTTTGTCACAGCTTACCCTTCCTCCTCCCCATATCCTCAAGTCCATTCTCTAGTAGGTCTGTGTCTTTATTGCCGTCTTACCCCTAGGTTCTTCATGACTTTTTTTTTTTTCTTAGATTCCGTATATATGTGTTACCATATGGCATTTGTTTTTCTCTTTCTGACTTACTTCACTCTGTATGACAGACTCTATCTAGGTCCAAACACCTCACTACAAATAACTCAATTTCGTTTCTTTTTATGGCTGAGTAATATTCCATTGTATATATGTGCCACATCTTCTTTATCCATTCATCCGATGATGGACACTTAGGTTGTTTCTATCTCCGGGCTATTGTAAATAGAGCTGCAAAGAACATTTTGGTACATGACTCTTTTTGAATTATGGTCTTCTCAGGGTATATGCCCAGTAGAGGGATTGCTGGGTCGTATGGTAATTCTATTTGTAGTTTTTTAAGGAACCTCCATACTGTTCTCCATAGTTGCTGTATCAATTTACATTCCCACCAACAGTGCAGGAGGGTTCCCTTTTCTCCACACCCTCTTCAGCATTTATTGTTTCTGGATTTTTGATGATGGCCATTCTGACTGGTGTGAGATGATATCTCATTGTAGTTTTGATTTGCGTTTCTCTAATGATTAATGATGTTGAGCATTCTTTCATGTGTTTGTTGGCAATCTGTATATCTTCTTTGGAGAAATGTCTATTTAGGTCTTCTACCCATTTTTGGATTGGGTTGTTTTTTTATTGAGCTGCATGAGCTGCTTATAAATTTTGGAGATTAATCCTTTGTCAGTTGCTTCATTTGCAAATATTTTCTCCCATTCTGAGGGTTGTCTTTTGTATTGTTTATGGTTTCCTTTGCTGTGCAAAAGCTTTTAAGTTTCATTAGATCCCATTTGTTTATTTTTATTTTTATTTCCATTTCTCTAGAAGGTGGGTCAAAAAGGATCTTGCTGTGATTTATGTCATAGAGTGTTCTGCCTATGTTTTCCTCTAAGAGTTTGATACTGTCTGGCCTTACATTTAGGTCTTTAATCCATTTTGAGTTTATTTTTGAGTATGATGTTAGGGAGTGTTCTAATTTCATACTTTTACATATACCTGCCCAGTTTTCCCAGCACCAGTTATTGAAGAGGCTGTCTTTTCTCCACTGTATATTCTTGCCTCCTTTATCAAAGATAAGGTGACCATATGTGCGTGGGTTTATCTCTGGGCTTTCTATCCTGTTCCATTGATCTATCTTTCTGTTTTTGTGCCAGTACCATACTGTCTTGATTACTGTAGCTTTGTAGTATAGTCTGAAGTCAGGGAGCCTGATTTTTCCAGCTCCATTTTTCATTCTCAAGATTGCTTTGGCTATTTGGGTTCTTTTGTGTTTCCATACAAATTGTGAAATTTTTTGTTCCAGTTCTGTGAAAAATGCCAGTGGTAGTTTGATAGGGATTGCATTGAGTCTATAGATTGCTTTGGGTAGTAGAGTCATTTTCACAATGTTGATTCTTCCAATCCAAGAACATGGTATATCTCTCTATCTATCTGTATCATCTTTAATTTCTTTCATCAGTGTCTTATAATTTTCTGCATACAGGTCTTTTGTCTCCTTAGGTAGGTTTATTCCTAGATATTTTATTCTTTTTGTTGCAGTGGTAATTGGGAGTGTTTTCTTAATTTCACTTTCAGATTTTTCATCATTAGTGTATAGGAATGCCAGAGATTTCTGTGCATTAATTTTGTATCCTGCTACTTGACCAAATTCATTGATTAGCTCTAGCAGTTTTCTGGTAGCATCTTTAGGTTTCTCTATGTATAGTATCATGTCATCTGCAAACAGTGACAGCTTTACTTCTTCTTTTCCGATTTAGATTCCTTTTATTTCTTTTTCTTCTCTGATTGCTGGGGCTAAAACTTCCGAAACTATGTTGCATAAGAGTGGTGAGAGTGGGCAACCTTGTCTTGGTCCTGATCTTAGTGGAAATGCTTTCAGTTTTTCACCATTGAGGACGATGTTGGCTGTGGGTTTGTCATATATGGCCTTTATTATGTTGAGGAAATTTCTCTCTATGCCTACTTTCTGGAGGGTTTTTATCATAAATGGGTGTTGAATTTTGTCAAAAACTTTCTCTTCATCTATTGAGATGATCATATGGTTTTTATTCTTCAGTTTGTTAAAATGGTGTATCTCACATTGATTGATTTGCGTATATTGAAGAATCCTTGCATTCCTGGAATAAACCCCACTTGATCATGGTGTATGATCCTTTTAACGTGCTGTTGGATTCTGTTTGCTAGTATTTTGTTGAGGATTTTTCCATGTATGTTCATCAGTGATATTGGCCTGTAGTTTTCTTTCTTTGTGTCATCTTTGTCTGGTTTTGGTATCAGGATGATGGTGGCCTTGTAGAATAAGTTTGGGAGTGTTCCTTCCTCTGCTATATTTTGGAAGAGTTTGAGAAGGATAGGTGTCAGCTCTTCTCTAAATGTTTGATAGAATTCGCCTGTGAACCCATCTGGTCCCGGGCTTTTGTTTTTTTGAAGATTTTTAATCACAGTTTCAATTTCAGTGCTTGTGATTGGTCTGTTCAAATTTTCTATTTCTTCCTGGTTCAGTCTCGGCAGGTTGTGCATTTCTAAGAATTTGTCCATATCTTCCAGGTTGTCCATTTTATTGACATATAGTTGCCTGTAGTAATCTCTCATGATCCTTTGTATTTCTGTAGTGTCAGTTGTTACTTCTCCTTTTTCATTTCTAATTCTATTGATTTGAGTCTTTTTTTCCCTTTTTTTCTTGATGAGTCTGGCTAATGCTTTATCAATTTTGTTTATCTTCTCAAAGAACCAGCTTTTAGTTTTATTGACCTTTGCTATCATTTCCTTCATTTTTTTTCATTTATTTCTGATCTGATCTTTATGATTTCTTTCCTTCACTAACTTTGAGGGTTTTTTGTTCTTCTTTCTCTAATTGCTTTAGGTTCAAGGTTAGGTTGTTTATTTGGGATGTTTCCTGTTTCTTAAGGTAGGATTGTGTTGCTATAAAGTTCCCTCTTAGAACTGCTTTTGCTGCATCCCATAGGATTTTGGGTCATCGTGTTTTCATTGTCATTTGTTTCTAGGTGTTTTTTTGATTTCTTCACTGATCTCTTGGTTATTAAGTAGTGTATTGTTTAGCCTCCATGTGTCACATCACTTCTTTTAATTACCTTAATTTGTTTTGTCTCTGACCTGCCTTTCTCGAATGGAAGGCAGTAAGGTGGCTCATGTTGGCTTACACTGGACACTAAATCTCAGTATCTTAAGTGGTTTTACATGAAGAGCAGCCTGAACACAAACTCTTCAAATTAGTCTTTTTTTTTTTTTTGCCTATGTTCTTTCATTAAGTATATATTGAACATTTTTCCTCTAATATCTACATGCTCTGTACCTTGCGCTATGCAAAGCACTGGGGATATTTTCATGAAATCAGATTTTCCATAAGGAACCTGTATAATCCAGTGATTATTTTATAAACTAAAAAATGAGTGTGAAAGATTAAAACAGTGTGGCATAGTATACGATTAAGTATAAGAATAAAAAGCATAAGTAGGAAATGTTATTGTTCTTCCAGAGAAAAACTGAAATTATTTATATAAGAATAATAACTATTAAACATTCACTATAGTCCAGGTACTATACATGTATTTATTATTCCATTTTATCCTCACAATAATCTTACAAAGTAAGTACTATTAAAAAGTACTATTTCAAAGATGAGGAACTGAGCCTCAGAAAAGTTGTAACTTCTATATAAGGTCACATGGCTACTTAGGTTGGTTGGAGCCAAGATTTGAGTCCAGATTAATACTATTTGATCTTAACCACTAAGCTCTACAGAGATAAACCCACAAAGTACAATCTGATACATGTAAGCCTAATAATATGCCTAAACCTTAACATGTGAAAACAAGATCCATGTTCAGAAACAAACACTAACATACCAGAGACACACGTTGTGAGCTGTACACTAAAACACACTCCCTAGACACAGGTCAGACCAAAGTCCATGTTGGACCTGCTTGAAGGATACTCACAGAGAATGGTAGCCCTTATTAAATATAAACATTAAGTGTTTTTACATTACATCACAAAGAATTTTTAAAAGTAAAAACGTATTTTTATTTCACAAAGAATTTAAATATGAGGCTCTTCTGGGACAGTGAAAAAGTCCTTCAAAAATCATTAAATATTTGATTAGTACAGAGGAGTGTAAAACATAGTTTGCCAATCCTTTATAAATGAAGAGAACCCACCTCAAACAAGCTAATGGAAGTCAGTGATCACAAAAGAGCCTATTGAAAATAAAACCCAGTTGAATGAGGAGAAAACACTCAGCATTTTGACTTAATTCAAGAAAATCTAAGGTCATTTCAACAAAGACCCCAGTCCTTTTGCTATCACATCTGAACCCCAGTTTCTGGTGCCTTTTGACAGAAATAAAGAGAATGTGACTTAATCCTATAAGCCTATACTCTCTAGAAATTCATGTTTTTATATAAAACTCATTCTGGAAATTGTTAGGTATAATCCAGTTAAAGCAGAAGGTTCTTGTTGGGCCAAATCGTGGAAAAAGTAGAATAGGAAGCATAGACTTTATCCTGAAATCCAGGAAGTCATGAAGTCAGATGCATTCAAAAGTTAGGGTAGGGCTTCCCTGGTGGCGCAGTGGTTGAGAGTCCGCCTGCCGATGCAGGGGACACAGGTTCATGCCCCGGTCTGGGAAGATCCCACATGCCGCGGAGCGGCTGGGTCCGTGAGCCATGGCCGCTGAGCCTGCGCGTCTGGAGCCTGTGCTCCGCAACAGGAGAGGCCACAGCAGTGAGAGGCCCGCGTACTGCAAAAAAAAAAAAAAGTTAGGGTAGGTGTTGAGTATTGTGACCAATAGAGAAAGTAAGTCTATGACCTCTCTGTAGGAGAAAGCCACTGCTCAGCCCTTGTTAAGTGTTGCCATATAGGAATTCAGGCGCAATGTTGCCAGATCTTCCAATTATTTTTAAAAGTACTGATTTTTATATAAATATGCCAAAATAGTATAATGAAAGAATAAATCAGGAAGGATAGGGTATGTGATTTGCCAAGGAATAGTATGGTTTAAATTTTAATAGTTTGAAGTTGATTAGTAAGTTTAACTGAGATGAATTGAGTTGCTACTACATACCAGCTGTGTGCTGTTTTATGAAGGCTCTGTCTGGAACCAGTTTGTTCAACAAATTACTTCTCTGTTAACAGTTTCCTGATAGGTTTCTTGTATTAGTAGAATTAGTATATGTAACATACTTAGAATGACACTGGCATATAGAAAGTGTTTAATAAATGTTTGCTCTTGTTTTTTTTTTTAAATCACTTCTCTATGATGGTGATAAAAGGGAGATTATTATAAGTCTCACAAAGGAATTATGAGATTTGTTACTTTTTTCCTCTGAAAAACCAACTTTTGGTTTTATTTCTCTATTGTATGTATTTTTCCTACATTATTAATTTTTGGTCTATATCATTTCTTTTCTTCTCCTTTCTGTGGAATTAATTTGCTTATCTTTCTCTTAAAAACTTTTGGTGACTATTCACGTCATTAAATTTAGGCTTTCTCCTAATGTATACATGTATTTAAGACTATAGATTTCTTTCTAAGTAGTGTTATAATTTTACTACTATTTCTAATTTCCTTTGTAATTTTTCTTTTACCTTTGGGTTATTTAAAAGTGTATTTGTAGAATTCCAAACATTCTTTGGGTGGGGGAATTTTATTTTTTCTTTTTAAAAAAATTTTTTGCTTTATTCTGCTATGTCTTGAGAACACTTGATTTTTCAGTCTTCTGAAATTTTTGAGACCTTATTTATGCCCAGGATATGGTCATTTTTTATTCCAAGTACACTTAAGAAAAAACACATGTTATCTGTTTTTGTTGAGTTTAGTGTGCTTGACAACTAGGTCACGTTTGCTAATGTGGTTCAGTTTTTCTTTATCCTTACTGACTTTTTCTTGTCTGCCAATTCTAGCAGATACTGAGAGACACTTCTTTAAAATCTCCCAATATAATTTGCCTGTTTTAATTTGCCTGTTCTAACAATTTCAGCTTTGTATATTTTGGAGCTATGTGATTAGATGCATATAAATGGAATTATAGTATTTAATGTCTTTATTTCTAGTAATAATGTTTCTTTAGGTCTGCTTTATTTGATATTGCTATAGCTAAAATAGCTTTATATACTTAGTGTTTTAGAGGAATGGAAGAAAATATATATATATATATACATTTTTTTTTTTTTTTTTTTTGCGGTACGCGGCCTCTCACTGTTGTGGCCTCTCCCGTTGCAGAGCACAGGCTCTGGATGCGCAGGCTCAGCGGCCATGGCTCACAGGCCTAGCTGCTCTGCGGCATGTGGGATCTTCCCGGACCGGGGCACGAACCTGTGCCCCCTGCATCGGCAGGAGGACTCTCAACCACTGAGCCACCAGGGAAGCCCAAAAATATATTTTTTCATTCTTACACTTTGAACCTTTCTGTTGATATTTAAGGGGATTTTTAAAATAGCATATATTGACATTTTTATACAATGTGGCAATCATTGTGTTTTAATTGTAGTATTTAGTCTGTTCATATTAAACATACCTACTGATATATTTGGATATAAATCTACTGTTTTCTATTCATTCTACCCCTTCTATATTATGTATTTCCTTCTATTTTGCCTCTTTTTGGCTTGAGCATGTATTATTTAATTTCCTACCACATTAACTTGTGCTACTTTCTTTTTTTATTATTTTGATGGTTACATTAAAGATTAAAAACAAGTATTTTTTTAAAGTTGAATATAAATGAACATATTAATTTTATTATTTTCCTCCTCACTTAACATACTATTATTAGCCTGTTTTTATTGTTTGTATATTTTAAGCATCATATCGCATCATTATATTTTATATAGGTGATGCTCATTTAGATGTAATCATATTTTACCATTTTGTGGCTCTTCATTCTACACTGCATCTCCAGGCTTCCTCTTTCATAGTACTCTAGTTATTTCCTTTAGCGTGCAATTCATTATTGAATTCTAGTATTTCCTTTAGCCTGCAATTCATTATTGCAGATGAATTCTACCAGGCTTATTGTTTTGTTTTTTTCTTTTGTTTGAAAGTTTATTTTAACTCAGTTTATGGAAGATACTTTTTTCTGGTTATGGAATAAGTTGGCAGTTATTTTCTTTCAGCACTTTCAAGCTATCATTCTATTGTTTTGGTAAAGTTATCGGTCATATTGTTGCTACTTTGAACACGTCATTTTTTAAAAAATTATTTATTTATTTATTTGGCTGTGCCGGGTCTTAGTTGCAGCACACGGGATCTTTTAGTTGTGGCATACGAACTCTTAGTTGTGGCATGTGAGATCTAGTTCTGTGACCAGGGATCGAACCCGGGCCCCCGGCATTGGGAGCACAGAGTCTTAGCCAGTGGACCACCAGGTAAGTCCTGAACATGTCATTTTTAATTTTTATGCTTTTAAAACTGATAACTATAACTCAGATACAGAATATTGCATAAGACATATGTTGCTAGATGATTTTTTCCAAGATGAGCATCTTAACCACCTGCCCCATCAGGATATAGAATCTAGCCAGCCATCCCAGTAGCCCTCTCTGTAGTCCCTTAAAATCACAGCCCTCCCTCATCCGTGAGAACAATCCAGTGTCCTGATTTTTATGGAAATTATTTCTTTACTTTTATAATATTATCCCCCAAGTGAGCATTTCTTTCTTTTTTAAAAAAATTTTAATACAGTTTTAAAGGCTACACTTCATTTACATTTATTATAAAATATTGGCTATATTCCCTGTATTGTACAATACATCCTTGTATCCTATCTTACACCCAGTAGTTTGTACATCCCTCTCTCCCATCCCTATATTGCCCTTCCGCTCATTGCAAACCACTAGTTTGTTCTCTATACCTGAGAGTCTGCTTCTTTTTTGTTATATTCACTGGTTTGTTGTATTTTTTAGGTTCCACATGTAAGTGCTATCATATAGTGTTAGTCTTTCTCTGTCTGACTTATTTCACTTAGCATAATGCCCTCCAAGTCCATCCATGTTGTTGCAAATGGCAACATTTCATTCTTTTTTATGGCTGAGTAGTATTCCATTGTATATATCTATACCACATCTTCTTTATGGCCACTTCTTGATGACTACTTACGTTGCTTCCATATCTTGACAATTGTAAATAATGCTGCTATGAATATTGTGGTGCATGTATCTTTTTGGTTTTTCTTTTTCTTTCAGATTTATACCCAGGAGTGGAATTGCTGGGTCATATGGTAGTTCTATTTTTAGTTTTTTGAGAAACCTCTGTACTGTTTTCCACAGTGGCTACACCAATTTACATAGCTACCAACAGTGTAGGAAGGTTCCCTTTTCTCCACATCCTCACTAACACTGTTATTTGTGTTCTTTTTGATGATAGGCATTCTGACAGTTGTGAGGTGACAACTCATTGTGGTTTTGATTTGCATTTTCTGATGATTAGCAATATTGACATGTGCATGTTGGCCATCTGTATTTCCTCTTTGGAAAAATGTCTTTTCAGTTCTTCTGCCCATTTTTTAATTGGATTTGTGTGTGTGTGTGTGTGTGTGTGTGTGTGTGTGTGTGTGTGTGTGTTGAGCTGTTTATATATGTTGGATATTAATCCCTTATCCTTCATATCATTTGCAAATATTTTCTCCTCCCATTCAGTAGGTTGTCTTTTTGTTTTGTTGATGGTTTCCTTTGCTGTGCAGAAGCTTTTAAGTTTAATTAGGTCCCATTTATTTGTTTTTGTTTTTTTCCCTTTATTTTAGGAGGTGGATCCAAAAAAATTGCTGTGATTTATGTCATAGAATGTTCTGCCTATGTTTTCCTCTAGGAGTTTTATAGTATCTGGTCTTACATTTAGGTCTTTAATCCATTTTGAGCTTATTTTTGTATGTGATGTTAGAGAATGTTCTAACTTCATTCTTTTACATGTAGCTATCCAGTTATCCCAGCACCACTTATTCAAGAGACTGTCTATTCTTCATTGTATATTCTTGCCTACTTTGTCAAAGATTAATTTACCATAAGTGTGTGTGTTTATTTCTGGGCTCTCTATCCTGTTGCATGAATCTATGTGTCTGTTTTGTGCCAGTACCATATTTTTTTTGATTACTGTAGCTTTGTAGTATAGTCTGAAGTCAGGGAGTTTGATTCTTCCAGCTCTGCTCTTCTTAAGATTGTTTTGGCTAATTGGGGTCTTTTTTGTTTCCATACAAATTTTAAAATTATTTGTTTTAGTTCTGTGAAAAGTGCCATTGGTATTTTGATAGGGATTGCATTGAATCTGTAGATTGCCATAAGTAGTATGGTCATTTTAACAATATTGATTCTTAATGTATCCTTTTTAAATTATTCAAACAGAAAGTCACAAAATTATAATCATCCTCATCAGTTCACTCAGTCCTATGTAATTAATTTTTTTATCTTGATCTTTTGTTAGCACTTTTATGAATTCATCAGTTTTCCATTAGAGTTCTGAAAATGCTTATTCATTCAGTTCAGCAGTATAATCAGTTACCAGAAACCTAACTTGTCAGAGTCTTTTCCATGAATTCCTTGAAGATGAAACCCTTGTATACGAACATTTTTGCAAAAGCATCAGAGTACACCCAGAACTATCTGTAAATGACAAAAGACTTAAAAATGACCATGGTTAAAGATTTGTTGAAAGTTCATAACAATGCAATTGACAAGGAAATTTAATTATTTCTGAGATAAACATTTTAAAGTAATAACTAGAATTATGACTTATAACATTATACCAGAACATATAAGATTTTTAGGAATTTCATGTAATGTCTGAAACATTTATATTAACATATTTCCATACAAATAACCCAAAGAAACTTTAGTATTAGTATTTTTTAATTTTTTTAATTTAATTTTATTTATTTTTTTATACAGCAGGTTCTTATTAGTCATCAGTTTTATACACATCAGTGTATACATGTCAATCCCAATCGCCCAATTCAGCACACCACCATCCCCAACCCCCAACAGCTTTCCCCGCTTGGTGTCCATACGTTTGTTCTCTACATCTGTGTCTCAACTTCTGCCCTGCAAACCGGTTCATCTGTACCATTTTTCTAGGTTCCACATACATGCTTCAATATACGATATTTGTTTTCTCTTTCTGACTTACTTCACTCTGACTTACTTCACTCTGACAGTCTCTAGATTCGTCCATGTCTCAACAAATGACTCAATTTTGTTCCCTTTTATGGCTGAGTAATATTCCATTATATATATGTACCACAACTTCTTTATCCATTCGTCTGTCAATAGGCATTTAGTTTGCTTCCATGACCTGGCTATTGTAAATAGTGCTGCAATGAACATTGGGGTGCATGTATCTTTTTGAATTATGGTTTTCTCTGGGTATATGCCCAGTACTGGGATTGCTGGGTCATATGGTAGTTCTATTTTTAGTTTTTTGAGGAACCTCCATACTGTTCTCCATAGTGGCAGTATCAATAATGTACATTCCCACCAACAGTGCAAGAGGGTTCCCTTTTCTCCACACCCTCTCCAGCATTTGTTGTTTGTAGATTTCCTGATGATGCCCGTTCTAACTGGTGTGAGGTGATACCTCATTGTAGTTTTGTTTTGCATTTCTCTAATAATTAGTGATGTTGAATAGCTTTTCATGTGCTTCTTGGCCATCTGTATGTCTTCTTTGGAGAAATGTCTATTTAGGTCTTCTGCCCATTTTTGGATTGGGTTGTTTGTTGCTTTAATATTGAGCTGCATGAGCTGTTTATATACTTTGGAGATTAATCCTTTGTCCTTTGATTTGTTTGGAAATACTTTCTCCCATTCCGAGGGCTGTCTTTTTGTCTTGTTTATGGTTTCCTTTGCTGTGAAAAAGCTTTTAAGTTTCATTAGGTCCCATTTGTTCATTTTTGGTTTTATTTCCATTACTCTAGGAGGTGGATCAAAAAAGATCTTGCTGTGATTTATGTCAAAGAGTGTTCTTCCTATGTTTTCCTCTAAGAGTTTTATAGTGTCCGGTCTTACATTTAGGTCGCGAATCCATTTTGAGTTTATTTCTGTGTATGGTGTTAGGGAGTGTTCTAATTTCATACTTTTACATGTACCTGCCCAGTTTTCCCAGCACCACTTATTGAAGAGACTGTCTTTTCTCCATTGTATATCCTTGCCTCCTTTGTCATAGATTAGTTGACCATAGGTGCATGGGTTTACCTCTGGGCTTTCTATCTTGTTCCATTGATCTGTGTTTCTCTTTTTGTGCCATTACCATATTGTCGTGATTACTGTAGCTTTGTGGTATAGTCAGAAGTCAGGGAGTCTGATTCCTCCAGCTCCATTTTTTTCCCTCAAGATTGCTGTGATTATTCAGGGTCTTTTGTGTCTCCATACAAATATTAAGATTTTTGTTCTAGTTCTGTAAAAAATGCCATTGGTAATTTGATAGGGATTGCATTGAATCTGTAGATTGCTTTGGGTAGTAGAGTCATTTTCACAATATTGATTCTTCCAAACCAAGAACACAGTATATCTCTCCATCTGTTGGTATCATCTTTACTTCTTTCATCAGTGTCTTATAGTTTTCTGCATACAGGTCTTTTGTCTCCCTAGGTAGGTTTATTCCCTCCCTAGGTATTTTATTCTTTTTGTTGCAATGGTAAATGCGAGTGTTTCCTTAATTTCTCTTTCAGATTTTTCATCATTAGTGTATAGGAATGCAAGAGACTTCTGTGCGTTAACTTTGTATCCTGCAACTTTACCAAATTCATTGATTAGCTCTAGCAGTTTTCTGGTGGCATTTTTAGGATTCTCTATGTATAGTATCATGTTATCTGCAAACAGTGACAGTTTTACTTCTTCGTTTCCAATTTGTATTCCTTTTATTTCTTTTTCTTCTCTGATTGCCATGGCTAGGACTTCCAAAACTATGAATAATACTGATGAGAGTGGACATCCTTGTCTTGTTCCGATTTTAGAGGAAATACTTTCAATTTTTCACCATTGAGAATGATGTTTGCTGTGGGTTTGTCGTATATGGCCTTTATTATGTTGAGGTAGCTTCCCTCTATGCCCACTTTCTGGAGAGTTTTTATCATAAATGGGTGTTGAATTTTGCCAAAAGCTTTTTCTGCATCTATTGAGATGATCATATGGTTTTTATTCTTCAATTTGTTAATATGGTGTATCACATTGATTGATTTACATATTGAAGAATCCTTGCATCTCTGGAATAAACCCCACTTGATCATGGTGTATGATCCTTTTAATGTGTTGTTGGATTCTGTTTGCTAGTATTTTTTGACGATTTCTGCATCTATATTCAGCAGTGATATTGGTCTGTAATTTTTTTTTTTTTTTTTGTAGTATCTTTGTCTGGTTTTGGGATCAGGATGATGGTGGCCTCATAGAATGAGTTTGGGAGTGTTTCTTCCTCTGAAATTTTTGGAAGAGTTTGAGAAGGATGGGTGTTAGCTCTTCTCTAAATGTTTGATAGAATTCACCCATGAAGCCATCTGGTCCTGGACCTTGTTTGTTGGAAGATTTTTAATCACAGTTTCAATTTCATTACTTGTGATTGGTCTGTTCATATTTTCTGTTTCTTCCTTGTTCAGTCTTGGAAGGTTATACCTTTCTAAGAATTTCTCCATTTCTTTCAGGTTGTCCATTTTATTAGCATAGAGTTGCTTGTAGTAATCTCTTAGGATGCTTTGTATTTCTGTGGTGTCTGTTGTAACTTCTTCTTTTCCATTTCTAATTTTATTGATTTGAGTCCTCTCCCTCTTTTTCTTGATGAGTCTGGCTAATGGTTTATCTTCTCATAGAACCAGATTTTAGTTTTATTGGTCTTTGCTATTGTTTTCTTTGTTTCTATTTCATCTATTTCTGCTCTGATGTTTATGATTTCTTTCCTTCTGCTAACTTTGGGTTTTGTTTGTTCTTCTTTCTCTATTTCCTTTAGGTGTAAGATTAGATTGTTTATTTGAGATTTTTCTTGTTTCTTAAGATAGGCTGGTATAGCTATAAACTTCCCTCTTAGAACTGCTTTTGCTGCATCCCATAGGTTTTGGATTGTCATGTTTTCATTGTCATTTGTCTCTACGTATTTTTTGATTTCCTCTGATTTTTTCAGTGATCTCTTGGTTATTTAGTAACGTATTGTTTATCCTCCATGTGTTTGTGGGGTTTTTTGTTTGTTTTTGTTTTTTTTGCGGTACGCGGGCCTCTCACTGTTGTGGCCTCTCCCATTGTGGAGCACAGGCTCTGGATGCGCAGGCTCAGCGGCCATGGCTCATGGACCCAGCCGCTCCACGGCATGTGGGATCTTCCCGGACCGGGCACGAATCCGTGTCCCCTACATCAGCAGGTGGACTCTCAACCACTGCGCCACCAGGGAAGCCCAATTTTTTTGTTTGTTTGTTTCTTTGGTGTTTGTGTTTTTTACGTTTTTTTTTCCTGTAATTCATTTCTAATCTCATAGTGTTGTGGTCAGAAAAGATGCTTGATATTATTTCAATTTTCTTAAATTTACTGAGGCTTGATATGTGACCCAAGATGTGATCTATCCTGGAGAATGTTCCATGTGCACTTGAGAAGAAAGTGTAATCTGCTGTTTTTTTATGGAATGTCCTATAAATATCAATTAAATCTATCTGGTCTATTGTGTCATTTAGAGCTTCTGTTTCCTTATTTATTTTCATTTTAGATGATCTGTCCATTGGTGTAAGTGAGGTGTTAAAGTCCCCCACTATTTTTGTGTTACTGTCGATTTCCTCTTTTATAGCTGTTAGCAGTTGCCTTATGTACTGAGGTACTCCTATGTTGGGTGCATATATATTTATAATTGTTATCTCTTCTTCTTGGATTGATCCCTTGATCATTATGTAGTGTCCTTCCTTGTCTCTTGTAACATTCTTTATTTTAAAGTCTATTTTATCTGATATGAGTATTGCTACTCCAGCTTTCTTTTGATTTCCATTTACATGGAATATCTTTTTCCATCCCCTCACTTTCAGTCTGTATGTGTCCCTAGGTCTGAAGTGGGTCTCTTGTAGACAGCATATATATGGTTCTTGTTTTTGTATCCATTCAGCTAGCCTGTGTCTTTTGGTTGGAGCATTTAATCCATTCATGTTTAAGGTAATTATTGATATGTATGTTCCTATTACCATTTTCTTAATTGTTATTGGTTTGTTTTTGTAGGTCCTTTTCTTCTCTGGTGTTTCCCACTTAGAGAAGTTCCTTTAGCATTTGTTGTAGAGCTAGTTTTGTGGTGCTGAATTTTCTTCATTTTGCTTGTCTGTAAAGCTTTTGATTTCTCTGTCAAATCTGAATGAGATCCTTGCCAGGTAGAGTAATCTTGGTTTTAGTTTCTTCCCTTTCATCACTGTAAGTATATCATGCCACTCCCTTCTGGCTTGTAGAGTTTCTGCTGAGAAATCAGCTGTTAACCTTATGGGAGTTCCCTTATATGTTATTTGTCGTTCTTCCCTTGCTGCTTTCAATAATTTTTCTTTGTCTTTAATTTTTGCCAATTTGATTACTATGTGTCTTGGCATGTTTCTCCTTCAGTTTATCCTGTATGGGACTCGCTGCCCTTTCTGGACTTGGATGGCTATTTCCTTTCCCATGTTAGGGAAGTTTTCAACTATAATCTCTTCAATTATTTTCTCTGATCCTTTCTCTCTCTCTTCTCCTTCTGGGACCCCTATAATATGAATGTTGTGTTTAATGTTGTCCCAGCAGTCTCTTAGGCTGTCTTCCTTTCTCTTCATTCTTTTTTCTTTATTCTGTTCCACAGCAGTGAATTCCACCATTCTGTCTTCCAGATCACTTATCCATTCTTCTGCCTCAGTTATTCTGCTGTTGATTCCTTCTAGTGTAGTTTTCATTTCAGTTATTGTATTGTTCATCTCTGTTTGTTTGTTCTTTAATTCTTCTAAGTCTTTGTTAAACATTTCTTGCATCTTCTCGGTCTTTGCCTCCATTCTTTTTCCGAGGTCCTGGATCATCTTCAATATCATTATTCTGAATTCTTTTTCTGGAAGCTTGCCTATCTCCACTTCATTTAGTTGTTTTTCTGTGGTTTTATCTTGTTCCTTCATCTGGTACATAGCCCTCTGCCTTTTCATCTTGTCTATCTTTCTGTGAATGTGGTTTTTGTTCCACAGGCTGCAGGATTGTAGTTCTTCTTGCTTCTGCTGTCTGCCCTCTGTTGGAAGAGTCTATCTTAGAGGCTTGTGTAAGTTCCCTGATGGGAGGGACTGGTGGTGGGCAGAGCTGACTGTTGCTCTTGTGGGCAGAGCTCAGTAAAACTTTAGTCTGCTTGACTGTTGATGCGTGGAGCTGGGTTCCCTCCCTGTTGGTTGGTTGTCCTGAGGCAACCCAACACTGGAGCCTACCTGGGCTCTTTGGTGGGGCTACTGACAGACTCTGTGAGGGCTCACACCAAGGAATACTTCCTAGAACTCCTGCTGCCAGTGTTCTTGTCCCCACGGTGAGCCACAGCCACCCGCCACCTCTGCAGGAGACCCTCCAACACTAGCAGGTAGGTCTGGTTCAGTCTCCCCTGGGGTCACTGCTCCTTCTCCTGGGTCCTGATGCGCACACTACTTTGTGTGTTCTCTCCAAGAGTGGAGTCTCTGTTTCCCCTAGTCCTGTCAAAGTCCTGCAATCAAATCCCACCAGGCTTCAAAGTCTGATTCTTTAGGAATTCCTCCTCCCATTGCTGGACCCCCAGGTTCAGAAACCTGCCGTGGGGCTCAGATCGTTCAATCTAGTGGGTGGACTTCTTTGGTGTAAGTGTTCTCCAGTCTGTGAGTCACCCACCCAGCAGTTATGGGATTTGATTTTACTGTGATTGTGCCCCTCCTACCATCTCATTATGGCTTCTCCTTTGTATTTGAATGTGGGGTATCTTTTTTGGTGAGTTCCGGTGTCTTCCTGTCAATGACTGTCCAGCAGCTATTTGTGATTCTGGTGTTCTCACAAGAGGGAATGAGAGCACATTCTTCTACTCCACCATCTTGGTTCCTCTTTTAATGTATCTTTTAATTTTCTATTAGTCCATAGGCTCCTTCTCTACTTTTCTTTTGTTCTGCACTGTATTTTCCTCTGGCATATTTTATTTATTGAAAGAACTGTATCATTTGTCCTGTTGAATTTCCCATAAGATTTTGCTGATATCATTCCCTTGGTGTTGTTAAACATGTTCTTTTGTCTTCAGTATTACCTTTAAATTGGTCAGGGTATCTAGAAGCTTAATCAGATTCAGTTTTTATTTTCGAGAGTCGTGCTGTGTCTTTCATCATTGACCATATAATGCCTGATCCATTCATATTCATTCATATTCATTCATATTCATTCATATTCTCTCTATCTCTATATCTCTATCTCTATGTCTCTCTGTCTCTTCATAGCAATTCCAATTCCAAGATGCATTGCATAGGACTTACAAAACTGGTACGATTACAACTTTGACATCCATTTTTTATTTTCTGGAATACTTCTAAAAAGAGAAACTGCTTCATCTGTTTGTTTTCTCTGTGGCACTGTCCATATTTGAGAAACAAAATAAATTATCTCTTTTTTAGTATTCATAATGAAATTTTTTTGTCTTTTTTTCCCCTCCTAAAACTTTTTATGAAGTTTACCCACGTATGACGATTTGTGTGTGTGTGAATTTTTTTTTTCCTGAACTTTTAGAAGGGACATATGATTTAGATTTACTTTTCTAGCTTTGTAGCTTGAGAGCTCTTTTCTTCTGTTTTTGTCATTTGTTCCTAAATATGGCAACTTAGAGATTTCCAGGCTTGCTTTTTCTTCCCAACTTTTATATAGAATTTTTCTTCTTTTAATTTTGCTCCCCTGATCAATTTGGATTCTTTTCCCAGATGTTTTTATTCAGTGTAAAGTTTTGTCTTGAAAGGTGACTTTGGCATGTTAGTTTTGAGAGTTAATGGGTCCCAGACTGCTCTAGCTCCTTCAGAATTTCCTGTAAACCCTTCGTACTCATCACTATGGAAGTAGGAAAACTTCTTCCAGTTGCTCTTCTTAAATTGGCCTACTGAGGGTTTTTTTTCCCACTTCTGAGCTTTTGAGTGAAACTCTCTTTTGTTATTTTGAAGCTACCTGATTTATCAGATACCTCAGTGCTTTCCTCTGATTTCTCCTCCAGAGATAATGTTACCAAAATGTCTCTTGTAACAACTGTGGTTTGTTCTCATCTCATATTTTGGGGTTCATGTGAATATCTTGTCACTTCATTTTGTTGCAGATGTTTTCCGTGGATTTTTTTCAAGTACTATATTCTAGGTCCTTAACTTTTTTAAAAATTTCAGTATAACATACTTTAATCCTAAATTCTACAGCATAGGTTCTCACAAAGTGAACCCATGTGTGAACAGCATCTGAGTCAGAGACACGACATTACTAACACCCCAGAAGTGCCTCTGGTGCCTTGTTTCCATCATTATATGCCCCACTGTTCTAATATCTAACCCCATATAGATTAGTTTTGTGTGGTTTTGAACATTTTGTAAATGGAATCACGCAGTATGTTTCTTTGGATCTGGTTTCTTTGGTTGATCATTATGTTTGTGACATGCATACACTTCATTTTTATTGCTATATAGCAGGAGTCAGCAAATTATGGCCTATGGGCAAAATTCAGAGTTTTAACTTTCATTTAAAATTTTATTGGAACATTGGTAGGCTCATTTATTTATATGTTATCTATGGCTGTTCTTAAGCTACAACAGCAGAGTTGAGTAATTGTGATAGAGACCACATAACATACAAAACATATATACTATCTGGCCCTTCACAAGAATAGTTTGTCAGCCCCTGTTTTTTTGTTTTTTGTTGTTTGTTTTTGCGGTACACGGGCCTCTCACTGTTGTGGCCTCTCCCATTGCAGAGCACAGGCTCCAGACGCACAGGCTCAGCGGCCATGGCTCACGGGCCCAGCCGCTCCACAGCATGTGGGATCTTCCCGGACCGGAGCACGAACCCGTGTCTCCTGCATTGGCAGGCGGACTCTCAACCACTGCGCCACCAGGGAAGCCCTGTCAGCCCCTGTTTTAATAGTATTCTAATAAGAATACCATCATTTATCAATTTATTCTACTTTTTATTTGGGGCTAATACTAATAGTGCTGTTATCAACATTATTGTATATGTTCTTTGATGAACATATGTGTACATATTCCTGTTCATTATATATCTGAAATAGAATTGCTGAATCATAAGGAATGTGCTTCTTTTCTAGAAGACACTGCCAAAGAGATTTTCAAAGTGTTCCAGTATCAGTGATTGAGAGTTCTAATTTCTACATATCCTTGCTAATTCACTGTACTTTCTAGGTTTTTTTTTGTTTGTTTGTTTGTTTTCATTATAGCTACTCCAGAGGGTATGAATTGATAATGTTTCATGGTTTTGTTTTGCATATTCTAAAACTGTTATTGGGTACATACAGGTTTAGAGTGTGTTTTTGTTCTGACTGATAGACCTATTCATTGTTGTAAAATGTCTTTATCTCTAGGAAAGATTTTGCCTTCAAATAGAGTTTATCTGACTTATTATAAGCCAACCAAGTTTCTTTTTGTTAATGTTGCTTTGTATTTTTCATCCTTTTACTTTCACCCTTTCTCTGTCCTTACATTTAAGGTATGTGTCTTATATAGTTGGGTTTTTTATTATTCAGTTTTCCCCTTCTTTATTTGGTGTCATCATTTAGTTTACTGATATTGTTGGGCTTTTATCTCCTTCATACCTCCTTTAACAGCAGACTTTTTTCCCTTTAATTTAGGGTATATATTTGCTTATTATTATTTTAATACTATACTGTACTATAAAATACATCTATCCTTTATTATAGTCTAAGTTTTTTCATTTTTCCAGTTTCCTGATAATGCTAGAATTTTAGAACACTTACACCCCATTTACATCACTTTCCCCTTTAAAGTTATTGTTGCCAAGCATTTTAGATCCCACAATGCATTGATAGTACTGATATACAGTAATGTTCATTTGTATTTGCCTCTATATTGTTTTTCGTAGTAATATTTATATTGATCTACATACTCATCTTTTTTGTTGCTCTTTATTTTTGGATTCTTTTTTTAATTTGGATCATTTCCCATTTGCCTGAAGAATTCTCTTTAGTGTTTTTGATGCAGGCCTACCTTTGAAAAATTTGCTTATTTCCATCTACTTATTATTTATTAATTATTTATTTACATATCTACTAAATCTGTGAAAGATTGTTGGCAGATGTTTTTCTTCCTGTACTTTAAAAATGTCATTCTGGGGGCTTCCTTGGTGGCGCAGTGGTTGAGAGTCCGCCTGCCGATGCAGGGGACACGGGTTCGTGCCCCGGTCCGGGAAGATCCCACATGCTGTGGAGCGGCTGGGCCCGTGAGCCATGGCCGCTGAGCCTGTGCTCCGCAACGGGAGAGGCCACAAGAGAGGCCCGCGTACCACAAAAAAAAAAAAAAAAATGTCATTCTGTTATCTTATGGCTTTATCATTTCCTTGAGAAGTCAGTTGTCAGTCTTACCCCTGCTACGTTGAAGGTAATGTCCTTTATCTCTGGCTTCTTTTAATATTTTTTCTTGCCTTTATTTTCAAAAATTTGGTTTTATGTATTAACTCTGCTTAGGATGCTCAGAGCTTTTTGAATATATAAATTCCTGACATAAATTAATTTGGGAAATTCTAGCCTGTTATCTCCTCATATATGCTGTATGACTGCTCCTTTGTTCCTTACTTTTTGTGTGTCTGGTTACATCTGTTATACCTTTTGATTGTCTCCCACATGTGTTTTGCATTCCTTTCTGTATTTATCATTCTGTTTTTTCTTTTATTGTGAATGTTTCCTGTGAACCCATCTTCTAGTTCACTGATCTTGTCTTCTGCTGTTTCCAATATGCTGTTCATCCATCTATTAAGTTTTTTTTATTTCAGCTACTTAATTTTGAGATATAAAATGGCTCTGATATATTTTTATAGATGCCAATTTTTTGAACTCCTTAATCTTTATTTCTATTTTGTCCAAATTTTCATTTATTTTCTTAAACATGTTGATCATAATTATTTTAAAGTGCTTGTTTCCTGACTCCAATACCTGGATTAAATTTGTGATCTGCTTCCTTTGTCTTTTTACTTTCTCTTACTAGTCATGTTGTTCTGACTCTTTATGTACCACTTATTTTATAATTAAATTTTAGATATTATGTTTAAAACAAGTTCAGATTTTTCCAGGTGATGAAAGGGTTCCCTCTTTCCTCTACTAGACAGGTAGGATCATAGACCGATAACCTTGATTTAAAAGAGACTGAATTGGGTTGAGGCTATGTTGATGTTTTGGTAAATCTCAGTTTACCTTCAATCAAACTTTTGCTGAATCTCAGTTCAGCCATCTTTTTTAGGCATGAGCCTCCAGTGTTTTCAATTTAGAGCCTTTCACATGTCTTTGTCTTCTCAGTACCAAGGAACTGAGACAGTTTCCATCCTGCTTGTCAGAGGTTTTAGGCTTAGTTCCTTACATTCCCACAGCAGGGAACTTCAGAAATTATTCATGTATTTGAGTCCCCTCTAGTCTCTGTTTTTGTGACACCAGTTCTGCATAGTGACCAAGATGTCTGCTGGTTTCTCTGTCCACCAGCACCAGCTTTATGGCTAGTTCCAGCGATTCTCAGAAATAGGTGTCCTCAGGGAAAATGTGATTGCAAATGGTCAACTGTCAATTCGCTACTTTCCAGGGCTTTCAACTCTCACCTGCTGTGTTATCAAAGTGTCTTTCTTCCTGATGGATGTTTGTCTTTTAAGTACCATCTGATTCTATGAGATAGTTCTTTTGCTTTTCAGTCATTTTTGGATTAACTTTTTGCCGCCAACCTGGCACCCCTTCAAAATTTAGCAAATATCTTGACAAGGACCTTTCATGTGTTTGAGGCTCTTCTAGTCTTCAGTTTTACCTCTCTAGCCTAGTGTGATCCACAGAAAAATTCTGCTGGGTGCTCTGTCCCCAGAAATAAGCTTTGCCTGAGCCAAGACCAAGTTTTTTAGCTTAGCTAGTCCAGATTGTTAAGAGTCTTCAGTTTAAAAATACAGTTCCTTAAGTGTCAATATTACTTCTAGGGTTTTTGCTTCTTGCGTTTTCAAGGCCTCTGGCCCTGGCAGATCTTTATTTCTTAAGCACCATAAGACTGTACTAATATCTGCTCTACTTTTCAGATACTTTTGAGTTATCTACCTAGTAGTCCCAGGCAGCTTCATAAATCAATAAATGTCATGATTGAGAGACTAGTTATATATCTAAAGCCTCATAAAACTCTATAGTTTCATCACCCCACTCCTACAACCATCAAAAGCTTTGTTAGTTTCTCTGTGTCACAGCAATGACCCTTGTCCTAATCCAAGCCCTGGTTCTCAGCCTCTTGTCCACACTCAGAATGTGCAAATGCTTTGAGGAAAAACAGAAGTGCATGTTGTTAGCCCACTTGTCTGCACCTTTCTAATAACTTAAACAATATAAACTTTTTATTTTTTTCTGGCTTTTCTAATTTTTAGCAAGAGCATTGGTCTGCCATGAATTATTTCACCTAACCTAAAAAAGAATTTCTGTATGTTTTATGAGGAGATTTGTACCTCTTGTGTGTTTGTTTTTTATTGCTGCCATAACAAATTACCATAAATTTGATGGCTCAAATTAATTGTATTACATTTCAGTAGACCTGAATTTCAACATGTGTCTCACTGGGCTAAAATCAAGGTGTCTGTTTTCTACTTAGTGTTTCCAGGGGTGGATCCATTTCCTTGCTTTTTCCAGCTTCTGGCAACCGCCCACATTTCTTGGCTTGTGGCCACTTTCCTACACTTGCAAAGCCAGCAACATTGCATCTCCCTAACTCTTATTCTTAGTCACATCTCCCTCTGTCTAACCACAGCCACAAAAGTTTTCTCTGCCTTAAAGAACTCATTTGATTATATTGGGCCCACCCAAATAAGCCAAGGTAGTCTCTTCTTATCAATATCCTTAACCTTAATCAAATCTGCAAAATCCCCTGCTGCCATGTAAGGTAACATATTCACTGGTTCTGGGAATTAAGGCATGGACATCACTGGGAACCATTATTTTGCCCACCACAATGCCACCAACATCTTCCTGGAATACCCTTTTCTGGCAATTGTTAAAATATTTTTTTTTTCTTTGTCATATATTTTCAGCAGTTAAATATTATACACTTAGGTGTGGTTTTCTTTGTATTTATTCAGTTTGACATTTATAGTGCTTCTCAAAAAGCACACATTAGACTTGGACTCTGTGTGCCATATGTCTCTTAAGGTCTTTTATTTTCATTCCTGGGCATTTTCTGATGGGCATGTTTTATATTATGAATATATTTCAGTCTGTGACTTGCATATTTGTTTTTTTAACAAGAGTCCTTTTGTGAATACAAGTTCTTAATTTAATGTATCTCAGTTACTTTTGGTTACTTTGGTTCTTTGGTTACTTTGGTTCTTTTGGTTAGTACTTTGGTTAGCACTTTCTTTACCCCATGTAAGAAAACTTTGGCTAACCATGGTTCTAAAAATATTCTCCTATTTTAAAAATCTTTAATTGTGTTGCCTTTCACATTAAATCAACAATGCATGTGGATTTGATTTGTATGTATACTGTGAGATTTGGATCAAGATTCATTTTATCCCCATATGATTAAGATCCAGCATCTTTCTCCAAACAGCCATTCTTTTCCTCACTGTATTTACATGGGGATAGTCCTGGATTCTGTTCTGTTCGATTGGGAGTTTAGATACATAGGTCTGTTTCTGAATTGTCTTCTATTTCATTGGTTTAATTTTCTAATTTTGTATTAATACCATACTTTCTCAACTGCTGTAGGTTTATAATAACTCTTGATATCCCATGGCATAAGCCCTTCAGCTTTATTCTTGCTTGCAGGTTGCTGTGATTATTCTTGGTTCTTTGTATTTTTATCTGCATTCCAGAGTCAACTTTTCAGTTTTAAAAACCCTGCTAGGATTTTGATTGGGATTACATTAAATCTGTGCTTTGAGTAGGGGAGAACTGATATCTTACCAGCATTGAGTCTTTCAATCCATAAAAATGGTGACTTTTAAAATTAATTTAGATCTTTAATTTCTTCCAATTATGTCACAGTTTTTATTTTAGAAGGCTTGTATGTATTTCGGTAGGTTTAATCCTAGATGTTTGATATTTATTATGCTGTTATAAATTGTATCTTTTAAAATTCTGTCATCTGTTTGTTCTTGGTATGATGACTTCTTAGAATAGATTTTTGTATAGTGACCTTGTATCCAGTGACCTCCTTACATTCACATATTAATGTTAATAAATGGTAGATTTTGGGGTATTTACATATGTAATCATAACATCTGTAAATAATGACATTTTTATTTCTTCCTCTTTAATCTTTATGCCTTTTATTTATTTATTTTGCCTTATTACATTATCCAGTGTTTCCAATATCCAATAGAAGTGGTTATAGAAAGGGCATCTTGTCTTGTTTGCCATCCAAAGAAGAAAGCTTTTTATAATTCTACGTTAAGTATGATGATTTCTGTAGATTTTTTTTGGGCATTCTTTTCCTGATTACAGAAGTTTCTTATATTCCTTATCTTCTAAGCATTTTTTAAAAATTATAAATGTATGAGTTTTATCACATTGCATCTATTGAGGTGATTATATGCTTTTTCTCCTTATTTTAATGTAGTAAATTACTTAATTTTCAAATGTTAAACCATACTTGCATACTTGGAACAAAATGCTTGGTCATAATTTTTTTGAAATATATCACCGGTTTCAATTTGCTAATATTTTTCCCAGGATTTTTACATCTAAGTTAATGATAGTGATTGGTATGTAAGTTTCCTATCTTGTGATGTCCTTCTCAGGTTTTGGCTGGCCTCATAAAAATGAGTTGGAAAATATTCCCAATTATTCTCTGTAAGAGTTTGTGTAAGATTATTTATTTCTTAAATGTTTTAAATAAGTCCATCTTTGACAGTTTTGAATAATGGATTTAATTTGCTAATTTCATTTTATTGTGGCCAGGAAACATCTTTGTATGATTTTAGTCCTTTTAAATTTATTGAGCCTCATTTTATGATCTAACATAATATGGTCTCTTCTGGAGAATTTCCCATGTGTATTTGAGAAGAATGTATATTCTGCTGTTGTCTGATAGAGTGTTCAGTAGATGCCTGTTAGGTCTCATTGGTTTATAGTGTTGTTCAAGTCTTCTGTTTATTTGTTGATCTTCTGATTGTTCTATCCATTGTTGAAAGTGAGGTACTGAAGGTTCTAATATGTGGCAGGAGTTTCTCATTCTCATGCTGTATTAGGGTTCTCCAGAGAAACAGGATGTGTGTGTGTGTGTGTGTGTGTGTGTGTGCGCGCACGCGCATGTGTATAACAGAGAGAGAGAAAGAAATTTTAAAGAACTGGCTTATGTGATTGTGGAGGCTTAGTGAGTCCAAAATCTGATACGCAGGCTGGTTACTCAGGAGAGAGTTGTAGTTCAAGTCCAAAGGCAGTCTGCTAAGCGTTTTACAGTGTCCAGTCTCACATTTAGGTCTTTAATCCATTTTGAGCTTATTTTTGTGTATGGTGTTAAAGAATGTTCTAATTTCATTTTTTTACATGTAGCTGTCCAGTTTTCCCAGCACCGTTTGTTGAAGAGACCGTCTTTCCACCATGTATAGTCTTGCCTCCTTTGTTGTAGATTAATTAACCGTAGGTGCGTGGGTTTATTTGTGGGCTTTCTATCCTGTTCCATTGATCTATATTTGTATTTTTGTGCCAGTACCATAGTATTTTGATGGCTATAGCTTTGTAGTATAGTCTGAAGTCAGGGAGCCTGATTCTTGTAGCTCCGTTTTTCTTTCTCAAGATTGCTTTGGCTATTCGGGGTCTTTTGTGTCTCCATACAAATTTTAAGATTTTTTGTTCTAGTTCTGTGAAAAATGTCATTGGTAATTTGACAGGGATTGCATTGAATCTGTAGATTGCATTGGGTATTATAGTCATTTTGACAATATTCATTCTTCCAATCCAAGAACATGGTATATCTTTCCATCTGCTTGTGTTGGCTTCGATTTCTTTCATCAGTGTCCTATAGTTTTTGGAGTACAGGTCTTTTGTCTCCTTAGGTAGGTTTATTCCTAGGTATTTTATTATTTTTGATGTGATGGTAAATGGGATTGTTTCTTAAATTTCTCTTTCTGATCTTTCATTTCTAGTGTATAGAAATGCAACAGATTTCAGTGTATTAATTTTATAACCTGCAACTTTACCAAATTCACTGATGAGCTCTAGTAGTTTTCTGGTAGTGTCTTTAGGATTTTCTATGTATAGTATCATATCATCTCCAAACAGTGACAGTTTAACTTCTTCTTTTCCAATTTGGATTACTTTTATTTCTTTTTCTTCTCTGTTTGCCATAGCTAGGACTTCCAAAACTATGTTGAATAAAAGTGTGAAGAGAGGAAAACATAGGCAGAACACTCTCTGACATAAATTGCAGCAGTATCTTTTTTGATCTGTCTCCCAGAGTAATGGAAATAAAAACAAAATTAAACAAATTAGACCTAATTAAACTCAAAAGCTTTTGCACAGCAAGAGAAATCATAAACAAAATGAAAAGACAATCCACAGATTAGGAGAAAATATTTGCAAATGAATTGACCAACAAGGAATTAGTCTCCAAAATTTACAGACAGCTCATATAGCTTAATATCTTCAAAACAAACAACCCAATCAGAAAATGGGCAGAAGACCTAAATAGACATTTCTCCAAAGAAGACATACAGATGGCCAAGAGGCACATGAAAAGATGTTCAACGTGCCTAATTATTAGAGAAACACAAGTCAAAACTACCCTGAGATACCAATTCACACCAGTCAAAATGACTATCATCAAAAAATCCATGAACAATAAATGCTGGAGAGGGTGTGGAGAGAAGGGCACCCTCCTACACTGGTGGTCTGAATGTAAATTGGTACAGCCACTATGGAGAACAGTATGGAGATTCCTTAAAAAACTAAAAATTGAGCTACCATATGATCTTGCAATCCCACTCCTGGGCATATATCTGGAGAAAAACATGGTCCAAAATGATACATGCACCCCAGTGTTCATTGCAGTACTGTTTACAATAGACAGGACATGGAAGCAACCTAAATGCAATCGACAGAGGAATGGATAAAGAAGATGTGGTACATATGTACAATGGAATATTACTCAGCCATTAAAAAGAATGAAATAATGCCATTTGCAGCAAAATGGATGGACCTAGAGATTGTCATACTGAGTGAAGTAGGTCAGACAGAGAAAGAGAAATATAGTATAATGTCCCTTATATGTGGGATCTAAAAAGAAATGATTCAAATGAACATTTACAAAACAGAAACTGGAAACGAACACAGACTTAGAGAACAAACTTACAGTTACGGGGGGGCGAAGAGTCGGGGGAAGCGATAGTTTGGGGAGTTGGGGATTGACATGTACACACTGCTATATTTAAAATGGATAACCAACAAGGACCTACTGTATAGCACAGGGAACTCTGCTCAATATTATGTAAAACCTAAACAGGAAAAGAATTTGAAAAAGAATAGATACATGTATATGTATAACTGAATCACTTTGCTGTACACCTGAAACTATCACAACATTGTTAATCAACTATACTCCAATATAAAATAAAAAGTTAAAAAAAAAAAAAGGCAGTCTGCTGGCAGAAATCCTTCTTCCTGGGGAGAGATCAGTCTTTGTTCTATTAAGGCCTTCAGCTGACTAGATGAGGCCCACCCACATTATGGAAGGCAGTCTGCTTTATTCAGAATCCAGTGATTTAAATGTTAATCTCATCCATAAAAGTGCCACAGAAATATCCATTATAATGTTTAACCAAATGTCTGGGTACCATGGCTAAGCCAAGCTGACACATAAAATTAACCATCACACATGCATTTCCACACTCTGCCTCCAGAAGTTTGTAAAAAGTAGCATTTAAGTGTTCTTTAAGTGGTCTTCCCTTGAGTCTTTATTATCCTCTAATATACTTACAATATAAATCAGTTTATAGAATTAGAAAAACCTGGTTTAAGGCCAGCTCTGCAACTTCTTATCTTTGTGACTTTGAACAACTCTAAATTTTCTCTACATTACGATTTAGGAAATTGAAGCATTAATTGTCCAGGGTGATAATGCAAATTAGAACTAGTGGTTAAATTCTATTGGAATTCTTGTTCTTGTACACACTTCATTATAAATAGTGTTTTGAATTTGACAGCAATGAAACACATCTTATAGGTTTTTAAACTATATATGAGAATTTCATTTGAGAATGACAGGTGTATGTTTTATTAAGCACTATTTAATTAGTGAGATGACTACCTTTCGTTCTTGCTTTATCATAGACTTTTTTTTTTAACTGGCTGCAGCTGTGGGTTGGCTGCTGCTTTTCTTTTTAAATTTTATTTATTTTTGGCTGCATTGGGTCTTCGTTGCTGCGCGCAGGCTTTCTCTAGTTGCGGCGAGCGGGGGCTACTCTTCATTGTGGTGCGCGGGCTTCTCATTGCGGTGGCCTCTCTTGTTGCGGAGCACAGGCTCTAGGCGCGCGGGCTTCAGCAGTTGCAGGACGCAGGCTCAGTAGGTGTGGCTTGCAGGCTCTAGAGCGCAGGCTCAGCCGTTGTGGCCCATGGGCTTAGTTGCTCCGCGGCATGTGGGATCCTCCCGGACCAGGGCTCGAACCTGTGTCCCCTGCACTGGCAGGGAGATTCTTAACCACTGCTCCACCAGGGAAGCCCTATCATAGACTATTGAATCACTGTTGTCCTAAATTTTTCAGTTTGCAAGCATGTATGGGTATCTTTTATTTCTTTGTTCCAGGGGTGTTCTAAGAATGATGTCAGTTACATGTATAAGATAGTGATCATTGGTGACAGGAATCTTAAGAGAGCATTTAACTTACTGCCAGTTTCAGGGAAGGAGAGCCCACAGCTTCTTTTAATAGTATGTCATTTTATTAATGACTTTTGCTGAAAGAAAACTGTTTCTTCATGGAAATCCTAAAAAAAATTCTTCTGGGCTAAATTATTTCAGAATACCCTCATAAAAAACTAACTGAATAGATATTAGCTGAAAGAGTTTGAGCTTAATTTTCATACTGGAGAATAATCTAATGGTTTGGAATGGAGATTTTTATTTTATAGTCCAGCTTATTTGCATTTCAGGAGGGAGTATAATGTAAATAAAGTTAGATCTGGGTTTAAGTTCCAGCTCTGCCACTTAATAACTTGTATCTTTGGGCATGTTGTTAATTTTTCCAAGTTGCAGTGCCTTTTTCATAAGGTTATTGAAGGCTTACAAGATATTCATTTAAGAAGTACCTAACTCAGTCCTAGATACATTGAAGGAACTGAACAAATATTGGTGTCATCCATCTTTTCCTGTGTTTACATGTGGACAAATGGGAATGTCGGTGAGAAATAAGAGGGGAATCACTTCCCTATGCTCCGGAAATATATTTTTCTGGCACTAATGGGAATGATATATCTCTTCTAATACTTGTTTTAGTCATAGTTAATGGCTTATGATAGGTATGATGTTTGTTGCCTCTCTGCTTTTTTATAACTTGATCTTTTTAAAAAAAGCTTACACAAGGATGCTTATAAGAGATATGTATGTGTTTGAATATATATAAATGTCACACAATGGTCTTAAAATTTGAAGAGAATAACCGTGAAGGCCATATAGTCCTTTTTGTTTCTTGGAGCAGAATTCCCCTTCCTGAACTCCTTGATTATAGATAAGAATTAGTGCTCTATGTGAATAGCTTTAGTGATTGTGCCCTTACTCCCTCTTACGACAGTCATTCTGTTTTTAGAATGCTCTATTAATTAGGCAGTTCTTCCTCATTTTGTCCTTTATTATATCCTATAATAATTCTACCTGTTGATCCATTCTACTCATAGAGATTCACAGAATAGACAAACTTTATTCCACATGTGTGCAGGAATCATGTCTTAGTCATCTTTCTATCCTCACAGAGTCTAGGATAGTAAGTACCCAGCTCAAAATAGGGGTATTATTCAATGAATAATTGAGGTTCAGATTTCTAAGGCCCATTTGTATTTTTTTCATATATAAACTTTTAAAATTTAGTCTACATTTTTTATTACTCCTGGTCAAAAATTATTTTTTTCAACTGTATTGACAAAATTAAACCAGGAATATTGATTTATGTTTATGTCTGATATCACTTATCATATAATCTAGAAATTAATATTTCTTCCAAGGATAGAATTTTAAAATTCAACATCATTTACATCTCTTTCATTCAGTTTTTCTTGCAATATACTCTATTTCTGAAGATTGAAAACATATTAACATAGTGTCTTATTTCTTACACTTTCCTTTGCAGTGTCTTTTGTACTCATAACAGGTGATTACATTTTCTGTGATATTAATAGAGTAAATGCTTTACTTCATTGGCTTATCAGACTGGACAAAAATAAGCAACATCCATCTATATACTATTTAAGAAAAAGATGTAAACATAATAATAAGGAAAAGTTAAAAATAAAAGTACAAATATATATCATCCAAGCACTGACTAAAGGAAAGCTATTGTAGCTATATCAATGGTAAACCAAAAAAATGTTAAGGGAAAAAGCATTAATAGAAATAAATGGAGTTACTTCATAACAGTAAAAGGGCTCAATTCACCTAGAAGTTAATAATAATTCTAAATATATATTCACATTTTCTGTGATTTTTAAACTTGCTCTATTATGTATTGCTTACATTTTTTAACTGAATGCTCTCTTACTAATTTCATGCCATCACCAAATTTTTAAAATCATTTTTCTTGATAATCTTTTTTGGTTTTTTTTACATCTTTATTAGAGTATAATTGCTTTACAATGGTGTGTTAGTTTCTGCTTTATAACAAAGTGAATCAGTTATACATATACATATGTTCCCATATCTCTTCCTTCTTGCATATCCCTCCCTCCCACCCTTCCTATCCCACCCCTCCAGGCAGTCACAAAGCACCTAGCTGATCTCCCTCTGCTATGCGGCTGCTTCCCACTAGCTATCTACCTTACATTTGGTAGTGTATATATGTCCATGTCTCTCTCTCGCTTTGTCACAGCTTACCCTTCCCCCTCCCCATATCCTCAAGTCCATTCTGTAGTAAGTCTGTGTCTTTATTCCTGTCTTACCCCTAGGTTCTTCATGACTTTTTTTTTCCTAAATTCCATATATATGTGTTACCATACGGTATTTGTCTTTCTTTATCTGACTTACTTCACTCTGTATGACAGACTCTAGGTCTATCCACCTCATTACAAATAGCTCAATTTCATTTCTTTTTATGGCTGAGTAATATTCCATTGTATATATGTGCCACATCTTCTTTATCCATTCATCCGATGATGGACACTTAGGTTGTTTCTATCTCCGGGCTATTGTAAATAGAAATGCAATGAACATTTTGGTACATGACTCTTTTTGAATTATGGCTTTCTCAGGGTATATGCCCAGTAGTGGGATTGCTGGGTCATATGGTAGTTCTATTTGTAGCTTTTTAAGGAACCTCCATACTGTTGTCCATAGTGGCTGTATCAATTCACATTCCCACCAGCAGTGCTAGAGTGTTCCCTTTTCTCTACACCCTCTCCAGCATTTATTGTTTGTAGATGTTTTGATGATGGCCATTCTGACTGGTGTGAGATGATATCTCATTGTAGTTTCGATTTGCATTTCTCTAATGATTAATGATGTTGAGCATTCTTTCATGTGTTTGTTAGCAGTCTGTATATCTTCTTTGGAGAAATGTCTGTTTAGGTCTTCTGCCCATTTTTGGATTGGGTTGTTTGTTTTTTTGTTATTGAGCTGCATGAGCTGCTTGTAAATTTTGGAGATTAATCCTTTGTCAGTTGCTTCATTTGCAAATATTTTCTCCCATTCTGAGGGTTGTCTTTTGGTCTTGTTTATGGTTTCCTTTGCTGTGCAAAAGCTTTGAAGTTTCATTAGGTCTCATTTGTTTATTTTTGTTTTTATTTCCATTTCTCTAGGTGGTGGGTCAAAAAGGATCTTGCTGTGATTTATGTCATAGAGTGTTCTGCCTATGTTTTCCTCTAAGAGTTTGATAGTGTCTGGCCTTACATTTAGGTCTTTAATCCATTTTGAGCTTATTTTTGTGTATGGTGTTAGGGAGTGATCTAATCTTTGATAATCTTTGTTCAGCTGATTTCTTAAATAAAGTGAATGACCACCTTATTAATACTAATCCCTACAGCAATCTGTGCTTACTGGTTCCTTTTACCATCAATTCTCTTTATTTCTGTTCCTGTTTGACCACAGAACAAGGGTATTAGCTAGTAGTTGAGAAAGATATTTGATACTAAATTATATAAAATTACCATATGTAAGAACATCCTTACTGTGAATGACATAGTTTACAAAGCTATCTCTTTAGAATTCTATTTCTTATGCCCTTGAGTTGATCTCTCAGAAGTAAAGAACAGTCTGCCCATAGAAGGAGGAGGAGCCATGTGTTTTGATTCCAACTACCCTGCCTTTCATTTTTACTTCTTGTGGCTTGTTACTGCATTTTGGTATACACGTAATAATTCTAAATCACTTCCTTCGTAAGTAATAGGTATGTGTTAAAATGCTTAGATTTACATAGTTTTCCCAAATACTTATTTTTCAGAGTGCAGGTATAATCTTTTAGGAGTCCACATAACAATGTGTAGGCTATTACCTACTACACATCTTATTACATATCTTGACACAGTATCCATTTCTATTTATTCATTGATTCAAGAAACATCTATTGTGTTTCTAGTCTTTGATAAGCAGTATTAGTAATACTATAATAAAACTGTATTAGTTTCATTGAACAGAATAGTAAATTCTCACTAACCCTTTTGTTCCTTTCCTAAGAAATCCAGCATTTAATTCAATTCCTTTCATTGGGGGAGGGGGAGAACAATTACCACAGAAACATGGGTGTCATTTTAATTATAAAATAAATTAATAGAAATCTTTAAATTTTTCAGGATGAGAGAGACCCAGAGAAAGAAGATGAACTGGAATTGAAAAGAGGTCTTTTATATAGAGACTCTGCCTATGACAGTGACCCAGAGTATAGGTATGAGCTTGATTAATACAGTGTATAGAGATCTTCTCATAGTTAGTATAAAAATAACCTGGTTTTTAATCTGCAGGATTTGTGGCAAATTTAGACTCAATATTTATTTATTTATATTTTATTTTAACTATGTAAAATCCTATTATAGTATTTTAATGTTTGCCTTACTGAAAATTTTCAGTGAAATCAAATATAGTCAATTAATGGTGATGCCTTTCATCCTACTTAAGATTTCTAGTGTATTTGGCTGCCTTGCAAATCCACATATTCAGGACTTACTTCAGGATGTATTTATTCTCATCCTGAATAAATGAGGAAACAACAGGTTTCAAAATTTAGATCATGAGGGCTTCCCTGGTGGCGCAGTGGTTGAGAGTCCGCCTGCCGATGCAGGGGACACGGGTTCGTGCCCCGGTCCGGGAAGATCCCACATGCCTCGGAGCGGCTGGGCCCGTGAGCCATGGCCACTGAGCCTGCGCGTCCGGAACCTGTGCTCCGCAATGGGAGAGGCCACAACAGTGAGAGGCCCGCGTACCGCAAAAAAAAAAATTTAGATCATGAGTAAGCCTTTTTTTATTTTTCTCTTATGTTAATAAGAGAAATTCAGTTCTTCTAGCCTAAAATTTCAGAAATGTTAGTAATAATACAGTTTTTGCAAAATTATACTAGCAAATCTCATGAAGACTTTTGAAAACTTTATGTTAATTGCCATTAAGTGTGGTATTAAAAACTGAATGTAAATTGTGAGTTTATATAACTAAAGTTTCTCTGAGGCCTTTGATGCTATGCCACTGATTACTGTATGGCTTACACCTTCCTGAGTTTCCTGGAAAACAAGTGTAAGAAAAAAGCTCCAGATAATGGAATATGTTTTATTGCTAACTGGTGTTTTGGACTGAAATCTCTGATATTTGCCCTGGGAAGCTAGGCTAGGCATTCCATAAACATGTGAGGACTTTTCCTTTTGTCCCTTACACAGAGTATAAGTCTGAACTCCTGTCCAAAGTTACTGCTTCCCATCCTTGAGGAAACCTAGGTCTCTCATGAAGGAAAGTAGTGTATTTTAAATGAGTTTGAAGAAAAAGCAATCCAAATGGGAAAAGGAAGGGCCAAGAAAGTACATACCTTGATGAAGAATTTGTACCCTTTATTGTTGTTACTTAAACTTCTAATTCTTAGATTTCCGGTATATGCATTAGCATCCCAATTTTGCGTTCTGTATCCACGTAATTAATTCTAATTGAGGTAAGGAGTGAGTAGGGTTGATAAAGCAAAGGGTCTGATTTTCAAACTCCTATATGTATAATATGCTTCTTAAAAATATAGATTTCTACTTTCTACCTCCATAGATTCTGGTTCCTAACACACAGAGGTGTGACCTAGAAATCTGCATTTTAAAAAGTATCATGAATGATTCTAGTGAAGGTAATATAAGGACCATATTTTGAAAAACATTGGTTTCTATTTAAAGTTTGCCATAAACCTTAGTATTGGTTCTTTTTCCAGTTCACCAAGCAATGTTAATGGCTAAGCCTTTGGTCACCTGAGACTGTTTCAGTACCTCTCAAGTGAGAGAGTCAAGCAGAGCATCAGGAAGTTCTGAGATTACTTTATATTCCTGGCTGCTTCTCTTGGACCAGTAGGACATACTTGGACCAATAGGACACAGTGGTCAGTGCCTCAAGACATTGTATAAGAGTATCTTTGATATTAGCTCCAGAAGCTACAGAACTGATCAGGGTATTATTTTAGTTTTATCCCCAAGTCATATTATATAGTAGGCCAAGAAGTCACCCCATTCTACTTTCCATCTGAAAGATGAGAGAACCCGCACTCACAGTAGTCACCCACTTGCTTGCCTTAAGGCTTCTATCAGCAGAAATCAAGAGGGAACTTGAGATCTTGGCTAAAAATTACCCCTCTGCAGACATCCATTGACACAGGGGTCAAGAGGAAGTCTGCATGGACCTCTGGAATGGCTGAGTGAGGAGCTCAGCAAATCCTCTCCGAAAGCAACAAAATTGAACTGTCAAAATTCAATTGACTTGAATTGAATTGTCAAAACCAACAATTTAAGGACTCTGGAAATTGACCAAAGGAATATAACAAATTGAGGAGCGTTTATCAAGAAAATCTACTGAAGCTCCATGAGAGCAGTAGGAGTCTGTGGCATTTTGCCTGGAGCTCCAGTCCCTACCCCCCACCCCCCAGCTCCTCAGCACAAAAGTTCTACTGGGGCAGTCACGCCAAAAGACAGGCAGCTCTGCTGCCAGAGGGGACTGACTTTATATGGCGCATAGCATAGGAAATTTCATGTGTGGGGGGATTAATGGAAACAATAATGATCCCACTGGCAAACAATAAGGGAGGGCTTGAGGTCTTACTGCTTACTGGGGCAGCCAACAAAAATCCAAGGACAAGATAGCCACAGTTGTCCTTGATAAAGTTCTACGTATCCCTGGTAGTCTAGAACATTATGTGTATGTATAAGGCTGTAAACATGTTCAGGAGAGACCAGAGAGCGTGTTAGGGAGCCACTACTCCATGGCTGAGTGTGAGGCCTTATGAAGGCAGAAAGCAAGTTCCAGGGCAGATTTATCAACCAGATAAACTTTGAATGTATTCCCTAAGCCACACATAGATCCACTGGCAAAAGATGGAAACGTTATAGGATTATTGACTCAGACCAATCATTTGTTGGTCATCAAGCTATGTTGACGCAGGGGCAACCCCTAGGAGGCCAGGCTTAAAAATAGAAACAATAATTGAAAAAATAAAAATGAAGAGACACCAGCAGCTACACAGTGCAAGGGAAACAGACTTTACAGCATAGGTCCAGGCAAGTCACTAAACAAAGAATCCAAAACAACTTGGTAATGAGTGAGAACCCAGAGTTGCTACAATTTTTATCTAAATTGTTGTATTCAACAAAAAATTATGAGACATGCAAAGAAACAGTAAAGTGTGATCCATACACATGAAAAATGAGTTACTAGAAACCTCCTGAGGCAGCCCTGGGGATGTAGCAGCTATGCTTGAAGAACTAAAGAGACGTATAATGACAGTCAAATAGAGAATATTCATGAAGAGATAGAAATTATTTTCTTTCATATTTTTCCCGGGAAAAACTATGCCCAGGACTCAATCCTTTATCTTATGATCTAGATATACATTGTGGCTATCAGCCATGGAGTACAGCAGATGTTCCATGTTTTCTGCAGGAAGAGCAGAATGGCAAATTAGAGTGCTTGTTATTTCATCTTCCGGGCATCAGCCTATCCGTGCTAGCTGTCCTGTGTTTTCCAAGCTGTCCTGTGTTTTCCATCACCTTTGAGAATGAAATTCACTTGAAAGAAATCTCTTATCAAGGAGTTATTAAGTGACCTTTTACGTCCAATAATTTAAGATTTGAGAGCTGGATTGGGGAAATAATTTACTACCCATGAAGACGTCCTTTTCAACTTTCATATTGCCTATGTTTCAGAAAATTTTAGGCATTTGCTATGGTAGCCTTGCCAATTTCCAGGGCCCTGGGATGCTCTTCCTCCTTTTAGTACCTTCTATATATTTTTCAAATTTCTTCAGTTTTCAGGATGTTGAAATTTCTCTATACTGTAGTACACTTCTGGCATCATTATTCAGTTTGATCATTAGTCCTAACTAAAGACCAGGCATGAGGTGATGCTTCCTGTAGATGGGAGTTGGCCACAAAAAGAGAGGGGAAGATAAAAATAATTTTAATTTCATGTTTAGAACATGACTTGGCCTTTTATGACTATTACCCCAGATTTTTAGCCGTGTTGTTCTTTTATGGAACTAGCTATTGATATAAACTGTTTTCTATTGTGCATGTTTTTCAGGTTATTAACAGTAAGAATATGCTCAATATAAATGCTTTAATTATGAAATTGTTTATAACAGAATCTCAAACTAAGTAATTTAAACTTTGACTATATATTTTTCAATAACACAGATTGACTATAGTTTTCATTTCCTGCCCATTGCTCACTATCTGATTAACTTGGTGAATTTACCAAGATGTCTTTAGTACTAATAAATGAAAGAAAAAAAGTCTAAATAATATGTAGACTTAAAGTCTCTTGAATAACTAAGAATAAGCTTTCAGTTTTAAGTGAGAAAATGTTGCTCAAATCTAATTTGAATTCTTTGGATTTTGTGTTATCTGGTATTTTTATTGATATTTCAGACTAATTTGTGCCTTGGTTCTGTTACAGTATGATGTCTGGAATAACCAGTCTTCTTGTTTATCTAGTGAATGCTCACTCATTCTTTAGGACTAAATTCAAGTTATTCCCTCTTCTGAGATACCTTTTATGACCTCAGCAAACTGTTAGTCATTTTCTCCTTTATCCTGCCACTTCCTCTCACATACATAATTTCAATTAGCAATATTTATCTCACAGTGATCATTTCATTATGTCTGTTTTGCCCCCTTCTGTTAAGTGTGAGGCACAGAGGTTTTGCTTACCTTTGTTTTTTGACTGCCCATCAAGGTCTCTGACATGTACTAGGAGCTCAATTTTAAAAAAAAAACAGTTCAGATATTAAAATTGGGTCTTTTATTAATAATGATCAGTTGAATTTGCTGAAACCCTTTACTATTAAATATCACATATTATGGTTGTGATATTTAGTAACATCTCTAGATAAGGAATCAACAGTGGAATTAATCATGATGAAAGCTGTTAGAACTTATTAGTTGTCAGTGGCTCATTTCTGCACATCGTTACTCAGAGAAGGGAAGTAAATCACGTATAAGTAACCAGTCTTCAGTATATTCATTTGAATAGACTTCTATTAATGTTTACTGTTTAGTTTCTGTGAATAATAAAAGAAGATAAATGGCAACATGCAATTTTTTTCCCGAAGCTTTTAAAATTTTATAGAAAAGCCACTAATTTAGTGCTTTCTAAAATGTAGTTCCTAGACCAGCAGCATCAGCATGACCCTGGTACTTGTTAGAAATCCAAATTCTTGGACCCCATCTCAGACATCCTCACTTAGTGACTCTGGGGGTGAGGCGCAGTAATGTGAGTTGTAATAAGCCCTCCAGATGACTCTGATGTGTGTTAAAGTTTGAGAATTACTGCTATAATTTATCAGTAAATTTTGATGTCTTTAATGACATTTTATCTTTGTGTGGTATATTTAAAGATACAAAATGCTTTACAGATTTTATTAGACCATAGTTTAGTCTCTCCCTGTCATCTATTCTGAACTCCAAGATTTTGAGTATTTTCCTTCCTACATTCCATCCATCCATCCATCCGTCAGTCTATCCATCATCCATCCATTCAGTGTCTATAGAGCATACATCACATCCTCAGTACTATTCCACATGTTTTGTTAAAGTTGTGCTTGATAGGAACCTTTATAGAGTATTATGGGAAGAAATTCATCTCTTATATTATGTCTTTATATTGAATCTTAGATCACAAGTTTAAAGTATAGAATATGCATCATCATCTTTTAATGTCATTTTCAACTCTGGTTATTTGAGTACAAATGGCCAATTTTTTTATTCTCATGACCTTCCAGTTATTTATTAGAATTAATATTATTTGCATGGCATATCCATCTTACCCTCTGACCTTCGTTTTCATGTATATAACCTTATAGATATTTTATCTGAAAACTATGTGTAAAGTAGTATGTACTTGGTCTTCATTTCGTACTGATATAGAAAACACTGTCAGGGTTTCAAGTGAGTTTAACCTTCTGTAAGCAAAATACTAGTATCCTAGTCCATGTTAAGCTGCCTGAGACCTTTCTCTTCTCTGTATATATGCTAGGCCTTAAAAAATAAATTTATAATTTATACCTTAGCAACATTTAAGATTTGAAAGTGCTCGGTTCTCAGGTATTATCCTGGTCTCTGTTTTTTTTTGTCTTTTTTTTTCTTAATAGTTTTGTCATTATTAAATAGAGGGCCCCCTATTCAAGTAGCAAGAGTAAATTGCCAAAAAATGTACTGCATTTAATAAAATAGCAATTTTATCCCTGCTTTAAAGATAACCATTTTATGTTATATAGCACTAATTCAGTGTTTTGTAGAGGAGGAACTTTGAATGCTTTGAATGAATGAATGCTGGAGATACTCATGGTAAAATACAGAAGTGTAGTCTTTAAAAGCCTATTACTATAATAAGACTTTTTAAGTGTCACTTACACATTGTAAACTTATTAATATTCCCAATAACAGAAAATCAGAACTGACTCACTATGTTCACAGTTTATTAGTTAGATAGCCAAATACTTCCATGTCTAGAAGTAAATGTTGCTTTTAAGATTCTGCTACTCTTTGTTTGCACCTGTCCATGCGTATTAGAACCTGCTCTGCAAACACCTCTGTTTTGCAAACACCTCTGTTTCGCAGTTCAGACTTCTAGGAAGAGCCAATTCCCAAATTCTCTCTGGAGAACTACAGTACTGTTTACTAAATTGAAAATTTTGCAATTTTAAATAGAAATAAACTTCCTGTCAAAATCTGCAAGATTTTAAAAGCATCAGGATGTCTGTTTTGGCCACTTTCGCTCTTTTTTACAGACCCTTATCAGGTTCACAGTTGCTCCTAAAATTATTTCTGAATTTTATTTATTCACTTATTCATTCATATGATAATTTATGATAGGGATTAGGAATTTGATTTACAATCCCAGAAAAACCTACACAATGATTTTTTAAAGTTAGCAGCCCTACTATTACTTACCTTTCTGAGATTTGGGTAGTAGCTTAATAAAAATTCAAATTTCTGTTGACTAGGTTTATTGTGGTAGAACTAGCCCGGCAAAATATAGAGTTCAGAAAAGAACATTATCATCTGACCATCAGTATGCAGTAAAGTTGATGACTGTGGACAACAGGGAGATTAAGGACAGATCTGTGTTTTGTGAAATATTAATTAGTACATGACTTGACATAAAACAAAAAAAGCAACAAATAAACCAAATACAGCTAAACAAACAAAACACAACATGTGGCACTCCTGAAGTAGTTTGAGGGAACAGAGGCAAATGTGGGGACTTAGGCTGGTAGATATACTTGCAGAGGTACAAAGTACATGCAGAAGAAGTTCTATTAATGTATTTGTGTGTGTGATTTCTCTATCACTTGACTCGAATTGTCCAAAAAAACTGTTTTGAGTGACTGTTTCAGCAGGAGTTAGGCTTGGTGAGAAATTGTATAAAAGACACTGTATTCAGTTGGTTAGACTATTTCTTAAGCAAAGCTAATGAAAGGTGGAAACTATGGCAAGCTCTAAGAATAACACAGCCACTTTGTGCCTTTTTTTGTGACCACTTTTACTGAGTTCAGGTGGTAGATTGACTTCAGGTGAAACAGCAAATTCTTTTTACAGATATCCAGCTCCCAGAGTTGCTATTTCACAATTCACAAGTAACATCATGGGACTGATAAGTCAGGGAGGAAATTGTTTGTTTTGTGTGGAGTGAGATTCCAAATATATGAAGTCAATATTTGTAATTTAATAGCAAGGACATACAGTTTTATATGGCATAATCTCTAACATGCCTGAGAGGTCTTATCTATAACAAGTACTTAATTTATTAAAGTGAGTTCATTATTTGTTTAAAAAATAAAATAAACTCAGTCTTTTTAAAAGTCAATGTTTTACTTCTAGCAAATTAAAGAAAAGCACTATCAAGCCTTCAGAAAGAGTTGCCTTTTCTTCTCTATTCCCATTACAATGAGCCTAGTCCTGGTCTATTTTATAGCTTCCATCTGTTCTCTCTCTTTTTTCTTCAACACCCTCAAAATAACAGTATTTCTCTATCGCTTCAAATACAGACTCTTCCACCTTGTTTTCCGTTTTCTAAAAGTGATTCATATTCTGTCGAATTTTCTACTCCTCCTTGAGGACAATAGCATGCCACAGTGGAAAGGACATTAGAGCCACAGAAATGGTATCGTTTTCCATTCTGCTGCTTACTACCTAAAGAGGCTTAGGCAAGTCACTTGACTTCACTGAGTCTCAGTTTCCACAGTTACCAACTTCAGAGGGTTGTAAGATTTTTTATAAATATGTATAAATATATATAAAGTACCTAGTAGTTCAATGCCTTATATTTAATAACTTTTGTGTGCCAGGTAAGCACTGTACTATGCACTTTACATATATTCTCTTTGATTTTTACAACAATACTGCAAAAATACAGTAAAGGAAGCTGAGACCCTGGACAATTGAATAAATCGCCCAGGTTCCCACAGCTTACAAAGACGGAGCTGGAATTCAGTTCCAGGTCTGCCTGACTTCAGAGGCCAAGCACTCTCACAACTGGCCATGCCATACCATCTGTGCCCTGCTTTTACCTTGCTGCACCTCCCTCTCTTCTCAGAATTTCTTTTTAACTCTCACATACCATTTTCATTTTATTGTTTTGTAATTGTTGCATGCAAATAGTGTCACTCTTTGAAGGCATAAGCCTTGTCACATTTTATATCTCAAAGCCCAAACAGAGTACCACACACCTATAAAGTACTTAGTAAATATTTGATTTATATAGTACTACCTCTCATTTTGTTGCCTCATTGTTTTAATCTTTTATGTCCTTTTTTATAGTTCATTTCAGCAGCCACGTGGCACTCTCCATTTGGATGATGGCGAATACTGGTCCAACAGGGCAGCCTCTTATAAAGGAAAATCCTACCGACCCATCTTTGAGAACAGCATGGACAAGATGTACAGGAGCTTATACAAAAAGGCCTGTAGTTCTGTTTCTCATACACAGGAAGGCTGCTGAGACCAGTGGTGATAAACTGTATGAGTGTCCTTGTCAACTTCTCAATGAAAACGTTTGATGTGATCAGTATCTGTATTCCTTTTCTTTTAAACAGGTGGTTCTAATTGAGTACAGTAGTTAGACCTGAATAAGTTTATTACTTCAAATGATAAATTATCATGGGCAAACCTTTTTCCAATCACAGTAAAGAATGCTATATTCTAAAAGTCAGAGCTCTGCAACACAATTACAACCTCCATTCTGATTCTGAGAAGGCTGTTCTGTCACATCTCTCTCATATCACCAGCTACAAATCCAAAAACAGATTCTCTCTAGAAATGTTCTTCTGCCTTAATCACCTTGTAATTTTCTTTTCACCTACTTGACTGGTTATCTTGTCTAAGATTTAATTATTATTATTAACTCCCTTTTCTTGGTCATGAGCAAAAAGATATACTGTACGAAGATGAATTTCCCAGGAGTTTAAACCCTGTTTTAACGAGTATTTTCTACTGTTTGCTCCCTCAGAAAAGGCTATTGATATGTCTTAGCTCCTAAGATACAGCTTTCTTTTTAAAGTTTCTATAATCATTCACTCCCTGTTCTCTAAAAGAACTACCTAAGTTACTTAAAATGCTTAACAGTTAGCTAGAAATAGGAATGGCCATGGGTGATCCACAATGTGCATGACTGATTTTTAAAGACAGAATTTTTTGCGTGATTTTCTTCTAGAGCCATATCTTTGGTGCATCCAGAATCAGAAAATAGCCTTTGTTAATAAGCCTGTAGAGACTCAGAAAGAATAAGGGACTTATATTGTAATTCCATCTCTTTAGAGTTTTCATAGGTATCAAATAGCCCAAGAAAGTAGCATCCTTACTTTAAAGGACACTTGGAACCATAAAGTGGAGGAAAATATTAGAGCGTAACTCTTTGTACTAGAAAGTTGTTAGTTGAGAAAATTAGCTTCTCCCCCAAGCCCCAAACACACCTATGAGGCCAGTGAGGCTTTGAAGATATGAAGAAATCAGTTACCTTGTATTCACCAGAGTGAGTGGAAGAAAAGCAGAGAATAGGACATGGTAAACTTGGCTTATAAACTTAAAGAGTTGACTACAAGGTAATGTTTTCTCATTGACTCCATCTTTGGTTAATTTTATAGTTATGATCTTAAAAGAAAAAACTTGAGTTAAACTCTATTTAAATTGGAATCAGCATGTAAAATTGGGTGATTTATTTTTGTAATAGGAGAAAATACATAATACTTGTTATCCAGTAATAAGACTTTTTTACTTTGTGTTTGAGTGTTTTATCTGTGGCAATCTGCAAGGTATTGGCAAGCACATCAGAGATAGGAGCCAGGTGTCCTAGGCTTTAGATCTCTGGTCCTTAGTTTCCTCAGTTATCAAATGGAGAGAATGGAGTAGGTCAGCATTTCCTGAACCATGTTCTGTAGACCACTGTTCTAGGAGATGGCTATAGGAAATATAAGTATTTCATTGGTCATTTAAGTTTAGGAAAAATCTATGCACTATATTCACACCCCTCAAACTTAGAGAGTCGTGCGTATGATAACAGGAGTGAAAGGGGGTCTACTGATGCTGAGAAAACAGTGGTAAACTGGAGCTGTCTGGGCAAACTACATGTGGTCATCTTAGTCATAGTAAACAGTAGCATGTTACAGGCTCTAAGAAATCCTGGCATAAATATGTTTTGCTCTAGCGTCTAGAAGAAAGTCTGACACATAGTTGGTGCTCATTAAATATTTATTGAATTAACCCAGAATTTCCTAAACTAAATTGAGTGTGTAACAATATTTGTTGTTATGGTTATCTTTCCCCTCCCATTCTGCTCCCCCAACTCCCCATACTTCCTCTGAAATGCCATGTGCAGGTACATGTGGGCACAGTCAGGGAAATACTGGACTACACAATCACTGAGCTACCCTCTGGCTATAAGTTGTATGTTGATGTTTTGTATAAGCTTTTGAAGGTCAACATTGAATGATGGTTTTTTAAAAAAATCATATGTTCAACGAAACTTAGTATTTTTTCCCCTTTGGTAGAAACAAATGAAAAATTCCTCCCTTTAAAAGTTGCTTCTGGTGAAAAGAACAAATATGAACTTTAAAGAAAATATTTGCTCTCATAGAAAATCTCCTGAGTGAATAAGTATCACAAAAGTTACTTATTGTACCTATATTTGCCATTGTCATACAAAGGCCACCAAAAAAATGGGTCTCCAAGGGGAACTTTAGAAAGTGTTAATTTGAAAGACATTTTCCTCTGGATTAAATTTGACATCTCTGTGAAGGATCGGATGTAAATTTCCACATATGTAGCATCTTTGCTAAGTGTCTATTTCCATTCCCTAGGGGAAAGAGTGGTTTTTGTTGCTATCCTTAACTATTACTGTGAATTCTTATGTTGTATTATCTTTTAAGAGTAAAACCTTTAAGTACTAATAGTTGCCTTTTCTCATTGAAAGAATCAGAAAGGTGCAGTAGTTTTTTCTCTTAATCTTTTTTTAATATCCCCTAAAATCTAGTAATAGTTACTAGGCTTAATATGAAAGATAAATAGGTCTGTCCTTTTCTTTTTAATGTAACTTTTCCTTTAAGTTAAAAAAAAAAAAAGAACCCGGGAACTTTAGGAAGGAAAATGTTAATTCAACTAAGAAAAAAGATGAATCATTGGACTGAGACTGAGTTCTCCCTGGTTTCACTACTAGTTGTATAACTTTGTTTAAATCATTTATCCTTCTTGGAGCTCAGTTTTCTTACCTGTAAGGTGAGGAAGGGGTTAATTTAGAATGACCTTTTAATGTTCCAACATTTTTCTAGTTCTATAATTGATCAATATAGAAGATTAGGAAGTTCTAGGCAGCAGAGTTGTGTTGTGATTTCAAAGATAAAGCCCTTGATTAAAAATCTGGACCAAATGGAGAATTCTCATTATTGTGTTCATTTTCTAATAATAAGTTTTTTGAGATAGTTAATATACTACAGAATTCACCCTTTAAAAGTATACAGTTGAGTGGTTTTTAGTATATTCACAGAGTTGTGCAACTGTAACCACTAGCTATGTATAAAATATTTCATCACTCCAGAAGGAAATCCTGTACCCATTAGCAATCACTCCTCATTCCCTTCTCCCCTCAGCTCCTGGCAACCACTAATCTACTTTCTGTTTCTATGCTTATTCTGGACATTTCATATAAGTGGGATTATATAATATGTGACTTTTGTGTCTGGCTTCTTTCACGTAGTATAAGGTTTTCGGAACTCATCCCTGTTGTAACATGTATCAGTACTTCATTTCTTTTTATTACTAAAAAATAATCCATTGTATGGATATATCACATTTTATTAATCCATTCAGGTGGGCATTTCATTGTTCCCACTTTGGGGATATTATGAAAAATGCTGGTACTATTAACATTTGTGAACTTTGTGAAGACATATCTTTTTATTTCTCTTGAGTATACACTCAGGAGTGGAATTGTTGGATCATATGGAAACTCTATGTTTAACATTTTGAAGAACTGCCAAACTGTTTTCCAAAGTGACTCAACCATTTTACAATTATTATGTTTATTTTTATCTTACCTTAGGAACTTAGGCTAGTTACACATTCAAGCACTCATTCACCCATTTATCACATATTTATTGAGCACTGTGTTAGATATAGAGTATAAAATTTTTTAATGTATCTTTCCACAAGCATGCAGATTCTATTGAGAGAGACAAATAACAGTGTATTTCAACATTTACAGTGGTTTGGTAACTTCTATGATACAAGAATGCAAGAATGAGGATAGGGCATGGTAGCTTGATGCAACAGAACCTGCAAAAGTGGGAAAATGGGAGAGAGCATGATTGTTCAGGAAGCTCCAAGTGCTTTAGCTGGAGATCATGTGCACGGTTGCAAACGCTTTGGTGGGACAGTTAAGAGGACCGCAAAGTGAACAACAGGCCTGGAGCGGCATTGGATGCGGTAACTTTTGAGCTGGACATTGAAAGACGGGAAGGACTTTTGTGTATAGGAAACCAAGACGGAATAAACTCAATATTGATCAGCTTTTATGAGGGTGGAGGTGGGATTGAGGAAAATGTCCAGTAATCAGTTAAAGATCTAGAACTTGGGAGAACTCAAGAATACAAAATGGATTTTTGAAGTCAGATCAAAATAATGAATTCAGATCAAAATAAACAAAAGCTCTATGTTGTTCATGTCCTAATTTGTATGTGACCATAATAGGTGCCCTGAGAGTAGTGGAACCCAAGTAATTGTACTTTTTACTTATTACTGAGGCCCTTGTGGTAGTGAGTTAGTTTGAGGGCCCCCTTTTAGAAATTAAGAAAGATATTCTCCTCCCAATCCCAGATTATCTAACTAGCTAGAAATTTATGTACAAAATGAAGAGGTAAGAGGGAAAAGCAAACTTTCTGTTATTGAGTTACGAGAGTATTATTTATCTCTGAATGATGTACTTTGAGTTTAGTTATATGAAATTCCTTAGACAGCCAGAACTTGTGACTATTCACCCATTTAACAAATATTACTGAAGGTCTACTCAGATTCAGGCAATCTGCAAGGCACTGACTGACATCTAGAGATAAACATAAACCTAGTTCCTGACCCTAGTTTGTGGGAGGAGACTGACATTTACTTATTAACGGTGAGAGAAGTACTATAATAGATAGAAATGCTATAAGGTTTGCAAATATTTTCTCCTATTCCATTGGTCGTCTTTTCATTCTGTTGATTGTTTTCTTTGCTGTGCAGAACCTTTTTAATTTGATGTAGTTCCACTTTGTCTATTTTTGCTTTTGTTACCTTTGCTTTTAGTGTCATATCCAAGAAGTCATTGCCAAGACCAATGTCAAGAAGATGTACCCCTATATTTTCTATAGGAGTTTTACAGTTTCAGGTCTTATGTTTAAATCTTTAATACACGTTGACTTGATTTTTATATATGGTATAAGGTAAGGGTCCAATTTCTTTTTTTATCTTTTTTTTTGCATGTTGATACTACAATTTTCCAAACACCACTTGTTGAAGAGACAATTTTTCCCCATTGTATGTTCTTGGCACCCTTGTCAAGGATCAGTTGACTGTATGTTTTACTTTATTTCTGGGCTCTCTGTTCTGTTCCATTGCTATTTGTCTGTCTTTATGCCAGTACCATACTGTTTTAATTACTATGGGTTTGTAATTTAGTTTGAAATCAGGACTGTGATGCCTCCAGCTTTTTTGTTCTTTCTTAAGATCACTTTGGTTATTCTGAGTCTTTTGTGGTTCTGTATGATTTTATGATTGTTTTTTCAATTTCTATAAAAAATGTCATTGGATTTTGATGGGCATAACAATGAATCTGTATATCACTTTGGGTAGTGGACATTTTAACAAGCCACATGGTAACCACAAAAAAAAAACCCAAAAACATAAAGAAGATACACAAAATAAAAAAAGAAAGGAATCAAAGAATGTCACTGTAAAAAAATCAACAAAGCACAAAGGAAGACAGCAAGAGAGGAATAGAGGAACAAAGTAAATATAAAACAGAAAACAACAAAATGGCAAAAGTAAGTCCTTTCCTATCAATGATTACCTTAAACATAAATTAATTAAACTCTCCAGTCAAAAGACATAGAGTAGCTGAATGAATAATAAAACAAGATCCAACTATATGCTGTCTACAGGAAACTCACTTTATATTTAAGAACACACATAGACTAAAAATGAAGGAATGGAAAAACACTATTCCATGCAAATAGTAAACAAGAGAGCATAGGTGCCTATATTAATTTCAGAAAAAATAGACTTTAAGTGTCAGAAGCATCACTACATTTCTGTTGCAGTATAAGTTTAAATAAGTTTAGCTTTCTGAGTTTATGACATAGTTCAGAAATAAGGTGAGAGAAAATCTTTAATGACTTTGAATATATGTAATAGAATTGAGATTAAGTGTATCCTATTAGAGGCTTACTTTTATCAGTGAAAGTCATTTTTCACTGGAGTTTTTATGTGTTTGTTTTTTTAGTAAAATTAGTGATATAAGCAAATAAAATGATGAAGGATTTATGTATATATGTTTTCAGAAAGTTCTATTTCTAGGGCATTGACAACAACATTGAACAGTAGAAAAAGCACTTTCTTCACAACTTTTCTGAACCTTATTTTTTTTACCTGTGAAAAAGGATATTAATAAACACTGCCCCTCCGTTTCTCATAGAGTATTAAGATTAAATAGGAAAGTAAATGTGGACATTTTTCTACATATATTAGGCACTATCCTAATTACTTTTTGGAAGTGATCTGGGAAAAGAAATTTGCAGTTTGAAAAATATTCCATCTGGCATAATAGCAATACTGTTGTTTGTAGAGTTGAACAGACCTCATATTTCTTTCTGTTTCCTTGTCACCTCTGTGTTACTTAACGTTTCTAAACTTGTTTTCTCACTTGTAAAATGGAAGCTATTTTCATAGGTTTCTTGTGATCATTTAAAGAGTTAATGCATGTGGAACATGTTGTACAATGCATGGTGCTCAATAAAGGGTAACTGTAATAACTGAAATTCCAAGTCAATATAGAGTGATATTCTGAAAGATCTTGAGGATCTGATAGGAGGAAAAAAATGGAATAAATGTAAAAATTTTTTCAAAATTATTTTAAGACACAAGACCAAATAATTCAGATTTTTTTGGTATGGCTCTTAAATTTACTAGTTATTTAGTTTATGTAGGTTGTATAGTATTATGAGAAGAGTCATATACCTGGGTTTGTATTCTATACTGTGGTGCTGTCTGGAGATATCAGACCTTAATTTTATTATTTATAAAATGAGAATGATACCTACCTAGGTTGGTTACTATGAAGAACATATTAGGTAAATGATGCAAAGTGACTAGCATTGTACCTGAAAAATAGTAGATGCTTAAAATTGATTTAATACCCTTTCCCTTTCATTAGTTTCATCATTTTGTGCATAAATGCACGCAGGCATAGACAGCTACCTTAGCATCATTATTTTTACTATAATATTTAAAATCCTGTTAACCTTGTATATGTTGTGCACTTCGGTAGAGGTTTTACATAGATTTTACAAGTGAAACTAAACACATGACTTTAGTTTTTGAGAATATTGTCCACTTCAACTTTCTTTGTGACTTATCTCACTTGTCAATGTATTATTATTTTTATTATTTTGCATTACGCGGGCCTCTCACTGTTGTGGCCTCTCCCGTCGCGGAGCACAGGCTCCGGACGCGCAGGCTCAGCGGCCATGGCTCACGGGCCCAGCCACTCCGCGGCACGTGGGATCTTCCCGGACCGGGGCACGAACCCGTGTCCCCTGCATCAGCAGGCGGACTCTCAACCACTGCGCCACCAGGGAAGCCCCAAGGTATTATTTTTAAAACAAAAATAAATTTAGTTTGAGGGTATGTCCTATTAACCAGTTTTGATAGTAGGAAGTTTATTTTGTCCTTCGTTTATTTTGGATTTAGCACAGTTATGTTTTGTAAATTAACCATATCCTTTTGATTTGGGGGATGTTAGAGGAAGAAGTTAAAGTAAATCACCCTAATTCAATAGAAGTAACCCTGGATCATCTCAGCCAGATGCACATCCCTGCACGTCTTAAGAATTTATAATAATGTGATTGAGCGATCACGTTTTTCAGAAAACTATACTGTTTGACACTAGTCACAGAGATATATGTATGTGTGTGTGTGTGTGTGTGTGTGTGTGTGTGTGTGTGTGTGTGTACTTACATACATATACACATGCACACAAAATTTTTTTAAATAGACTAAGGTTTACCAGGTAATTTTTTAGAAGTCTTAAATTTTAAAAATGTTAATTACAAAAAATTTTCTTTAGCAATCTCAACCTAAGATATACATAAAATAAATTTTAAAATATATTTACATGTTTTTGGAAATTGCTGGCTAATGAGTATTATATTTTAGTTATTGCATCTTGCTGCATATAAATTATTCACTGCTCAGAAAAATAGCCTAGGGGTTAAATACACAGCCTCTGGAGTCACACTGCTAGATTCCAATCACACTTCAACCACTTAATAACTGTGTGACCTTAGACAAATTACCTGATTTATTTGTTTCTAGTTTTGTCATCTATAAAATGAAGATACTATTACCAATCCCATGGGGTCATTATGAATATTAAATTAGTTAACAAATAGTGCTTAAAACAAGGCCTTGAACGTGGCAAGGGCTGTATAAACAATATGATTTACTACAATTATTATTGTTGTTGTTATTGTTACATAGCTCACTGATTATCTGTTGGACTCATCCGAAACATGTATGTTTTCTGAAACAGTTATTATAGCCCCCTTTTCCCCCATTTATAATAATATTCTGTTGCTAAATAAAAAACTATATTTGAAAGGAATCTACCACTCAAGAAGAACGTGTTAAAAATATTGCACATTTTCCTGGAGGATAGAAAAAATATTCTATCTTGACTCTCCTTTGTGGCCCAGCAGTTGTTCACTTATGATACATTCCTACAGCTATGCAGCATAAAGAATGTGTTTTGGCATAGAAACTGCATAATTTGGAGAGGTTTTTGTTGATAATCTTAAACAAAAACAGTCAAACTAATTTCAGTTCCACCGTAAACCCAGGGGGGTAATTGTTTTTGCTAAATGAGAGAAAAGATACCAGCTTTTGAATTAGAAAGTATTTTCAAGTGTTTATGTTGCGAAAATGGAAGAAAAAGAACATTTGACTTCAGTGAATTTTTATCCACCAAACATTTAGAAAAACTATTTCCACTAAACTTTTATGATAAATAATAACTTGTATTTCTCCATACATGTTTATGAATTAGGTAGGGCAGGGGTTATAGTGCTACACTTTTACAAATGAGAAAACTCCAATTTGGGTTAAATGTCTCTTGCAGGTCACACAGTAGGGGGTATAAGTGGCTGAATGAGGACTTAAACCCGTATATTAGTATTTTCTCATAAATATTCTATTGAACTTTTTCCTACTATTGCTTGATTTTTCTTAAGTATTGGATTTCATATTGGATTTTAAGAGACGATACTTGATTCTCAGTGATTGATCACTTCTATATATGGAGGAGGCTTATTTTCCATTATTCAGAGTTTTTGATATGTTTGTAAATAGCTCCAACCATTTGTTTTTCCTTCTCCCTGCTCTGTCCCTACTTGTTGGCCAATTCACCCACTTATGAACATACCTCCAGTCCATTGAACAGTGAGGGAAATTAAACTAGCCAGCTTATAACTAGTTAGCAGCTCTACTAGAAAGGTTTAGTAATAAAGAGTTCCATGGGATTTAAAGAATTCAGCGATCTAGTTACCACAAATAATTGGAAATTGTCATAATTTGGAAGTAACTTTTCCTCAGGCATAGGATGCAGATGCAGAGTACCTGAGACGTACGTAACATTCATCTCATTAGTGGAACGTGCATGACTATGTACCATCCCGATCTAAAGCTGGTAAAGATTTTGGTTGTGTTCCAGTTCAGTATTTCCAAATCCTGACTGATGAGAATCACTTAGGAAGCAGTTAAAACTAGTTTCCTCATCTCAGCCTCTGGAGATCCTGATGCAGTAAATTTAACTTTTTTAAAGAGTCTTTAAGAGTTTTTGAGCCTCTCTAGGTGATTGTGATGTTTGCCCAGCTTGGTGAACCATGAGTCTGTCACCTCTTCATGGCTTCCTCTCTCTTAAGGAGAAAGAAGGCCTTTTTTCAGCTGGTTTAAATTTCTCCTTCTTAAAGTGTTATCATTTTGTTAACCTCTTCATCATCTGAATGTTTTTGTGTTGTAGGCACAAAATACCTTGAGCTCCAAGAAGGTTTATGGCTGTCTCTTGATTTCCATGTGAATTACATACCTCTGGGGGTATCGGTGGCTAACCTTTAAATACCAGGTTTTTTTCTCCCTTCATCTAAACTCATATCAAGTTTATACATTTATACATTATCAAGCTCATACATTTATTTATGCATTCATTAAGCAAACATCAAGTACCTATTATGAACTAAATATTGTGAGTGGCATTGGGCAAATATAAAATAAATATGTCCTGACCTCTCACAGACACATTATAATACAGTCTGTTATAAAATGTTTATTGTGGATATATATATAAAAACAAATACATATATTATAAATATATAATACAAGTAAATATATGAAGGAGATGTTTGGGTGGGTTCTTTAGGAGCATGGAAGAGGGAAGCAACCACGTCCTTAATGTGTGAAGGAAGGCATCACAAAGGAATCAGTCTCTCATCTTGATCTTAATGGATGATTTTATCAGAAGAGGAGGGGCAGGGCATCGGAGCTGGCGTGGGCATGAAAGAAGCACAGCATCTTCAGGGAACTGCAAGGAGTTCACTGGTTAGAGTACAAGGGTGCAGGGTGAAATGGGGGCCCAAGATAAGGGGGGATGTATGTTGGAATTACATCAAGGCACTTCTTCATATGCCGAACTATAGAATTTGAATTCTGTCCTCAAACCAAAAACAATATTTAGGGGCTCAAGTAATGCCATTTCGTCCTCATAATATCATTAGCAGATGTATTTGACACCCCAGAGGTCATACTAAGACCAAAGGTAAGAGTTTTGTAGCCTGTGTTTCTCCAGCCATTTTCCATCTTTCGACATATTTATTGAGCTCCAAGAAGGAGCTCCATCTGCAAGTGCATGTCAGACACTTTGGATGACATAAAAAATACTTCTTAAATGTTCTCACGGAATCTTCAGTCTAATTTAGCAGATGACATAAATACTTGAAAAGACCACAGTAAAGAGATAGGAATCTATAATTACTGAAGAGTCAGTGAGTAATAAGGGCTCAAAAGATGGAGAGAACTAGTCATTTGTCCGAAAAGGCTTCATGAATACGGAGGAAGGATATGAGTTCAGTCTGCAGCATGGGTTGGGTTAGAATAGCTAGGAAAAGAGAAAAGTAAGTGGAAAAAAATTGAGCAGTGGCATAAAGGTGTGGAAATAAGGGTTCACGAAGTGTGTTTGAGGACAGCAAGTTGATCACTTGCCTGGATAGAGTTTCACGTAGGGAAGGAGCATTGACGATAAGTAAATACAGCTTCAAAATGAAATGAAACCTTTAGAAAACCTCGTAAGAAAGGCTATTCCTGAATTTGCTTTTGATCCAACTTAAAGATATCAAATAAAACTCAAACCGCAGCTGAACTTTAAAAAATAAATATTTTGTAATAGAAGAGTATTTCCTGGCATTAAGATACTTTCAAACACTAAAATCATTGCCAGAGGTTTTCCAGCTTAAACTCAGTTGTTTAAATGCATTGGAAAGAGCTTTAGATAGCTTTTTATGTTTGGTTTAGACTTTTTTTTTTTTAATGCCTATAGGTCATTTTTTTTTGATTAATTTATTTATTTATGGCTGTGTTGGGTCTTCGTTTCTGTGCGAGGGCTTTCTCTAGTTGTGGCAAGTGGGGGCCACTCTTCATCGCGGTGCGCGGGCCTCTCACTATCGCGGCCTCTCGTTGCGGAGCACAGGCTCCAGACGTGCAGGCTCAGTAATTGTGGCTCACGGGCCCAGTTGCTCCACGGCATGTGGGATCTTCCCAGACCAGGGCTCGAACCCATGTCCCCTGCATTGGCAGGCAGATTCTCAACCACTGCGCCACCAGGGAAGCCCCCTAGACTTTTTTTTTTCCAAGGAAAAAACAGAAAAGTGTAGCCATTAGTCCTGTGTACAGAAAGATCATAATTGTCACGTCTTTGTCTGCTAGATATCTGCATTTCATTCATTGTTTTGCCCATAGCCAGTGAACCTTAGGGATAATTCCTTCTTGCCTTGGACCAAGAACAAAACTATAGATAAGTTCCACAAGTCAGACATCAAAGATTAATATAAAAAATTTTCCAATAAACTTTTATAATCATTGTTTTTATATCAATTTTTCTAGGAAAATATTGCAACTTTAATTGGACTTTTCAAATGTTATTATTTTCTGGTCTTAAAAAGCAATACTGCAAAGGGCTTCCCTGGTGGCGCAGTGGTTGAGAGTCCGCCTGCCGATGCAGGGGACACGGGTTTGTGCCCTGGTCCGGGAGGATCCCACATGCCGCGGAGCAGCTGGGCCCGTGAGCCATGGCCGCTGAGCCTGCACGTCCGGAGCCTGTGCTCCGCAACGGGAGAGGCCACAACAGTGAGAGGCCCGCGTACCGCAAAAAAAAAAAAAAGCAATACTGCATAAAAATTGGAAGATTTATAAAGTACTCATGTGAAAGTATCAATAAAATCTTGAGATAACTTGCAGTATTTTTGTATGTTTTATTGCAGTATTCTGTGCATTTCTACAGTCATTTGTTTCTTTAAACAGATTTCATCTCTTACTAGTTTAATGGTAACACATACACATTCCTTCATTTTTCTAAAATGATGCATAAATGTATGTTTAATAGTTATCTAATATTGCACTGATGTGCTATGAATTAGTTTAATCATTCCTCTGTGGTTGGACATCTCAGCTGTTTCCTAAGTGTGTGTGTCTGTTATGTATTTAAACCAAGAAGAAACATGTTTGCACCAAAGGTAGGTTATACGATCTACTTATGCAATGTGCAAGCAGAAAATGGGTGACAGAAGGATTGTTCTTCCTTTCTTGTTTGTTTGTACCAGAATCCTCTATTGTTTACATACATTTTAGCCTCTGTGTCATTTTCAGAAGCTTTATTTTTCTCACTTACTTTTTGGTTTGCATAAGACTTAAATATAAAATCCATCTGCGAAGCATATTGTATATTCACATTGAAGGCTAAAAACCCATTTTTAATTAAAACTTTATTCAGCACTCGTGGTTCACTTTGTCCTGTTTTTATTATGAAACACTTCAGCCTTCTTCCTAAAACACATATGTCTTGTACATTTCAAGATGTTCCTTGTTACTCATGCAGAGCTAGTTTCTTTATGCTGTCAGCTCATGCCATATGTCTGGCTGTTCATTTTGCTTCCCTTTCTGGTATTTGTGTGGGCAGCATCTTGTACGTAATGCAAGTTAGTTTTCACAAAACTTGTCAGAAGGTAAACTAGCAAACTGGAAACACCGAATATTCTCTGACATGTTAGGTTATACATAATGCTAAAGGATGTAGCCTTTCTTAAGTTCCTAATGTTTAAAAGATATGAAAAGAAAATGTGGCCAGTGAGATCTGAAGTCTTCCCAGATGTGAATAATTACAATTAAGATACTACTGATGCTGCTTGGCAATAGCATACATTATATAAACTGCAATTCTTTAGTGTTGATTTTTTTTTTTTTTTTTTTTTTTTTTTTTTGCAGTACATGGGCCTCTCACTGTTGTGGCCTCTCCCGTTGCGGAGCACAGGCTCCGGACGCGCAGGCCCAGCGGCCATGGCTCACGGGCCCAGCCACTCCGCGGCATGTGGGATCTTCCCGGACCGGGGCACGAACCCTCGTCCCCTGCATCGGCAGGCGGACTCTCAACCACTGCGCCACCAGGGAAGCCCTAGTATTGATTTTTTAAACCAAATGTGAAGATTGGGTGGAGGGGGCAGGAAGCATAAAAATCAGATCATTTTTCAGCCACACACCATCATGCTGTCATCTGAAAGTCTCTTTGCAGGATTGTCCACACCATATAAGTGGTTTTTGACATGACTGGTGTTACACTTCAAAGTAGGTGTAGTCAGAGACGAACTAAGTTAAAAGCAATGATGTTTCAAGTTGAATCTGAATTGGAAAAGGGATTAGCTCTGATAGCATTAGAAAGTTCGCTTTGGGGCTTCCCTGGTGGCGCAGTGGTTGAGAGTCCGCCTGCCGATGCAGGGGACGCGGGTTCGTGCCCCGGTCCGGGAGGATCCCACATGCCGCGGAGTGGCTGGGCCCGTGAGCCATGGCCGCTGAGCCTGCGCGTCCGGAGCCTGTGCTCCGCAATGGGAGAGGCCACAGCAATGAGAGGCCCGCAAAAAAAAGAAAAAGAAAGTTCACTTTGCCTTTAATAGAAAACTATTAGTCAGGATAAGCTTTACATTTCTCTGTAGCACAAAGTCCTCAAACTGAAAACCTCTACTGTTTGAATCCTAATGAGTGGTTTCTGAATATCTGAATTTTTCCAATCGTTCTGTTATACTTTAATTATAATATTCTTCTAACTATTGACTGGAACATCTTCTAAATTTTTCACATTATTTCCTAACCTCCGTAAAACGAAGGATCCTGGATATATTTCAATGCATTCTTGATGATTTTGGCTTTCCAATCTGAACATCAGTTATTGTATCAGCCAATGTAAATGCAGGGCTATGAAGGTAGAGGAGAGCCATTTGTGCCGGCAATGACCGCCTCCACACTATTCTGACTCTTTTGTTTAGTTTTTAGCAGTTATGCTGCTTTGGTGTTAGTCCTTCCCTTGTTGATACTTTGTCTCATTATTTCAGAATTTCTTTCCTCCTCAGATTTTCTGTTTATGATGTAGAGTGGGCTTGGGGACCAGGTGTTACCAGTTTGATATGATTGTATAAAACAAGAATGGAAATGTCCTGTTCGGGAGCTTTTAGGTACTGATCTTACGTCATCAACTTTGACTATTGTGAGGAGTTGTTTGCTTCTTGCTCCATCCACACATGGATGAACTGCTGTGTCCAGAGTATAGGTGTTAGTGTAAATGTTAACAGTCTCTCCAAATCCAGTTGAATGTCTAAGGATAAAATTACTTTGGCCTAATGTTCTAATTTCACATAAATTTTAATGAGAGAAGCATAAGTGCATTTAGACTGCACTGAGGTTCCTTTATATGATGATTTACTATATCACACGCCTTCCACCCTCAGATGGATTAGAATTCATGTTTTTAACTATGGTAGCACACAACCTATGATGCAAGATTTATCGAGTCCTAAGGAGAAAGGGACAGACAGGTGGGTTACACTTCAACAAGGAAGATACTATAGTAAGTATAAACAAGTCCAGTTGTGAACTCTATAGAGGCTAAAGGAAGAGTTAAGAGAGAGGTGGGGGTTGACGGGTGGGTAAAGGGACAAGAGAAAATGCTCCTTTCTTGTCTCAAGGAACAAGATAAATAACTCAGTGCTACAAATACTAGAGTTGCATTCATTAAACATTTTTGAATGCTCTTACTACTCTATCTTGGAAAACCAGAAAATATTCAGGTACAGAGTACCCTGGGGACAAAGGGAAGGTATCATCATTCTGCTACAGGAAGAGGGGGTCCAGGAAATTTTTGCAGACATTTTCTGTGGACCCTAACGGATGCATGGGATCTTGGGAGGCGGAGATGTGCAAAAGGACAGTGCAGGCAAAGGGAAGAGCTAGGACAAAGAGGAAGTCGGATAACAGAGATGACATTGTCTCTTTTGCCACAATGAGCTCTTGTATCTTACAGCAGAGGACAAGGTACAGTGTAATGCAGTAAGTAAGAGCCCTGGCTTAGTTAAATCAGCCTAGTTTGGAGTCCTGTCAGTATCATGCACCGATCGTGTGAGTGGCGGCAAGGTGCTGAATCATCCTGTGCCTCCATGCCTCACTTCCTCATCAGAAGAAGAGAAAATGAACCTATCCCCAGGGCTACCATGTTGTACAACTGCGGGTGGCATCATTCACATTGTACCCAGAGGCCCTACCTGTGTCAGGTGGATAGGGGAATTAAACAAGACAATACATATATGACATTTAGCCTGGTAGCTGCACATAGTCAATGCTCAATAAACATTTGCTACGGTTAATCAGGCAGCTACAATTTTAAAGAATGAATGCATTTGAGATCCCTTTTTTTATAAGGGTATATATATATCTATATATATCCTTGTTAATCAATCTGTGTGTTCCTGAGGTTATTTTAAATACAATGCAAGATTTACTTTGCTTAATTTACTGGGCTTTAAAATGTATTGTGAAAGAAGTAACCAAAGACCAAAGCAAAACAAAACCCAAACAATTAAATCCCTCTAAGAGGTTTTGAATAAACAATTTTTTTTTGTCTTCAGTCTTGGTTCATTTGATTCATGCCAAATGCATGAACATCTCAACTATATTGATTTTTATTAATAAAACCTATAATCCGTGACTATCCAGTGTTTCCACTGGGACTTTTTCTAGTGCAATTTTGTGACCCTGAAGTTTAAAGAGGTTTATTTTTTCTTCCTTCTTTATATCCAGGAGCAAGGCTGTTTAGAATGTTGATTGGAACATTCAGAAAATGGGACAGCCATGAATTTGCCTGAAGATTCAGAAACATGGCTTGGCTGGGGGACGATGATTATTACCAGACTTCAAATGTCAGCAAACACTTCAGGGTTGCAGGAGAGAAAATAAAACACATTAAGGTTTAATGGATTTTGCTATGGGAGTCTTGGGGGCAGCCAGGATGGAATTATTTGCTGAACACATGATGGTCTTTTTGTTACTTGTCCAACTGGATTAATTGGAGCCTGTTAACACTATCTTATAAAACAGAAAACAGCCATTAGCTACTCACCAGTACATGTGTGGAGAATCCAGAGTTAGGGGCTGCCTTCCGGGATCTAGTCAGCATGGTTTGGGATTATAGTGAGTACCATAGTAGGTCAAGTCAAAGGAGCTGGGTTAGTCATTTGGACCTGTGTCGCAGGTGAGGTTCATGCTCTGAGACTGGAGTTTAATGTGCAGGGTGTTTATGAGGGAGTGCCCTGGGTCCACACCAGTGGAAGGGAGGGTCGGTTGAGCTGTGACGTAGACCAGATAGCAGGCTTGGCCAACCCCACCGCGGGGCTCTGGAACAAAATGACCCATCGGAGTTGTCTCACGTTAGGCTGACGTGGCTGAAACATCTGAAACGTGTTTCATGGCTGAAACATCTGCCTGGGTGGGACCCCGGGCAAGGTGGCTGTGCAGCTGAGGCCATCCCTGCTGGGGCTGCCTGCCCCCAGAACTGCTAGCAGCCGGGCAACAAGCCCTGTCCTTGTCTCCCCCCTCCACCTCCACATTCTGTTATAACATATGTGAACCAACCAGTTCCTGGAAGCCTAACTGGACAAAGAGAGGTTCCACCCCCCTCCTTTTCCCAGTTTCCCTCACAAAATAAAGTCTCAAGTAACTCACAGTCCTAAAATTATTTCACACCGCTAGGCAGCACCATCACCCCCAACACAGAAGCACAGATCTAATACTAGTTCTATGAGGTAGGTTACATTTTTCCCAAGCAAGAATTTTAAGGAAGTTTTAAGCCCCGATCTCTTCACCAAGCTCCAGATCCATAGATACAAAGAGTTCTTTGGCAGTTCCGGTGGGCTATCCTGCAGATACCTCAACGCCAGTGTGCTCAGATCCAAACCCATCATTTTACTATACTTGCTTTAGGATGTCCATCCACCAACCCTTATTATTTTAATTGTGGTAAAATATATAACATAATTTTAACCATTTGTACGTGTACCATTCAGTGGCCCTATGTACATTCACATACTGTGTGTTCCCATCACCACTATCTATGCCGACTTTTTCATCATCCCCAACATAAACTCTGTACCCATTAAGCGATATCTTCCCATTCCTGCCTCTCCCCCAACCCTGTAACCTCTATTCTATGTGTGTCTCTGTGAATTTGCTTAGTCTATGTACCTCATAAAGTGGAATCATACAACATTTGTCCTTCTGTGTCTGGCTTATGTCACCAAGTGTAATGTTTTCCAGGCCCATCCAGGTTATAGCATACATCAAAATGTCATGCTTTTTGTGGCTGAATAGTGTTTTAGGGTATGTGTACACCACATTTTGTTTGTCCATTCATCTGTCGATGGACTTTTCCTTATTTCTTTTCAGTGATACTTCAATAACCTCCCTTAGCAGCCTCTGACCCTTTAAGTTATTCTCTTTCTGTGGCCATAATGCTCTTTCTAAAACAAATAATAAGATGCTCCTTGGATCTATTCATTGCTTTTACTTGCCCTCCCTGACCCTATCCCATTCTTGGCTACACCACGTGCCCAATTCATAGAGACATTCTGTGTCGTCAGGATCACATCTACCTATTTCTCCGAGCTGATCTGCTTTATTCTCTTACACGCCAGATGCTTCAGTCACACCGTGTACCTCAGTCTACCCCAAATACGCCATGCCCTTTGCCCTCCTTGTCTTGCTTTGTGCTGTGTCTTCTGCTTGGAATAGAATTTATTCCATTTCTCCACACGGAAATCTCTATTCGCCCTTCAAAATCCAAGTTCAGTGTCATGTCTGTGAAGCCCTCCCCACCCTACCAGGCAATTGGTTGCTCCTTTCTCTGTTTTCCCAAAGTACTTGGTTCCTGCCTCTAATCTCAGTCCTTACTGCCATGGACTGCAATAATTTACTTGCTTGTCTGCCTTTTTTATTAGATTGACCTCTGTTGGGGCTGCAGATGTTTTGCACATTTATTTCACGTACCCAGAACCTAGAGTGGCGTTTCCAAAGAATACTGCCTACGTGAGTAGTGCAAGGGGCAGAGGCCTGGAGGTGGAGACGGAATTCTGGTTTCAAGGACCAACGCAGCTGCTGGGCGGCAGGCCTCGGCCACATCACTTCGCCTCTCTGAGTTGTTTCTTCAGTTGTCAGTAGTTCAACATCCTAGAGTGGGATTGAGGGCTAAATGAGACGATTGAAATGAAAGTGCTCTTTACAAAATAGTTAGGAGGGTTTTTCAAATGACCTATTTTATTAGTCTTCGTGTACTTCCCATCCCAGATAAATGTGAACTGGTGTTCCCAGTTTTGCGAATTATTTGTTTAAGAATAAATCACAGCTAGTGGGGGTGTAATTTTAGAGTAAACTGTTCATTTAACATTGTTTGGTTTGTGGTATAAATGGTGGAAACTCAGGGATGCAAAGCTTAGGCAGCAAAAGAAAGAACTTTCTTATCGTCCGTGTCACCTGACGGTGGACGCTCTGCCTCTGGGAGCAGTCAGTTTCCCTTCATTGGAGGCGGGCAAGCAGACGCGGGCTAACCTTGCCTGTCAGGGAAGCTGTCAGAGATATTCTGACCTGGACTGAGGAGGGAAAGAGGCTAAACTAGCTGCCTCCTGAGGGTCCTTCCCATTCTGGACGTATATTATCCTAAACTTTACATACAAACTATCCTGAGAGATGGACCAAGGATTTTGTATCCTATTCTGGGGAAGACATAATGGTGTTTTTTTGGTTTTGTTTTGTTTTTTCGCGGTACGCGGGCCTCTCACTGTTGTGGCCTCTCCCGTTGCGGAGCACAGGCTCCAGACGCGCAGGCTCAGCGGCCATGGCTCACGGGCCCAGCCGCTCCGCGGCATGTGGGATCTTCCCGGACCGGGGCACGAACCCGCGTCCCCTGCATCGGCAGGCGGACTCTCAACCACTGCGCCACCAGGGAAGCCCATAATGGCGTTTTTTTTCCTTTTCTCTTTAAGTGAAAGTTGTAGAGTTTATGTGAGATCACAGTAAAAAATCTGACATTTCTACTTTGTGAATCCTGGCTAAAGCTGAGTTTGATCTTGAAATATGAAGGTAAACTGTAACTACCTCACTTAAGGTCTCTAGGATTTATATTTATATCAGCTTTTAAAGTTCTCCCAACTTTTCACCCTGGAGAAAAGAAGGAATTACAGTCATCTTACTTAGGGCTGGAAGTCTAGAGATACACTTAGGTTGATGGAAAACTGACACTGTTTTGCCTGGGCTTCTGGCAGTTTCCACCCCTTCTAACTGATGTGAACTCTCACACGCAGGGACATAGTTACTAGTCTCACGTATTAAGTTGAGTGCTTTGGGGATCTAAGCTCAATTGCAAATCACTTGAAGAAACATTTCTTCATGGTATTTTTAACACCTATTTGTTTTTAAACATCGTCCTTTCACGGTCCAAAGCTGCTTCTTAATGTTGTTATTGCTCATGACATACCCATGTCAATTCTCTGAAAACTGCTTTTCAGGTTTTCTCTTTGTGCTGTTTCCACTCAAGTGTGCCAGCTCGTGACTTGCTTTCCCTGTACCCCCTCCACGGCCGCTCACCCCTCTGCCCCCCGCCCCGAGGAGACCCCTGTGAAACTGAACCAGAAGCACACAATGTCAGCATTAGAGGACTCCCAAGATTTCATCTCAACTAATTCAAACCCTTGCACCTCCCTTATTAAGGACAAAGAAGCTGAGGTATGGGGCGTCCCAAAACAAGTAGCAAAATTAAGAGGGCCTTCTAGTCCCTAAAGACTCTCTTAGTTTGGTCTCCCCCGGAAGTAGTACATGAAACCAAGTGCAAGTAGTTTATTTAGGAGGTGATCCCAGGAAACACAGCAGGGGAGTGGGGAAATGGGACAGGGCAGGGAAGGCAGCTTTTTGGGATGTGGTAATGAGCACGTTAACTCTGTGGGCACCTGGGGCTCAATCCCCCTGAGAACCCCTGGAGATGGTTTAAAACAAGCCTCAGAGTTGTCCCACTGGAGGGGCAAAGAACTAGTGGTTCCACAGTTACCCACCACTTCTTGTTTGTCCTTGGTTGAAGCCTGCTCGCAGGTTCTTAATTCCCCAGCACTTCCAGCCTGTTCTATGCAGGGGGTCAAGCATTTTTCTGCAGCTGGGAAAGCCCTCAGCAGAGTTGTAGGGTCTTTCAATGGAAGTCACCCAGCAAACATGCCTAAGGGGATATGCGTGGGGCAGTGACACCCTCTGCTGCACCGGCCAACTGTTCATTCTCTCCTGTCCCCGGTCAATAAACTTTGACTGCCTTAGAGGTGAGAGGCTGAAACAAAACATGATTTATAAGGAGAAATGAAATGTTCAGGTTGGTGTTTGCAAATGAGTAAATATTATCCCTATTTTACAGAACCCAGCATGCACTTCTGCATGTTACCCACTTTGCACATGCTGTCCCTCTACCTTGTATGACCTCCTAGAAAACTCCTATTCATCCTACAAACTCCAGCTCCAATAAGAACTTTCTGTTATATCCTTTCCTGATCGCTCAGGAAGAATTAATTGCTCTCCCACTTTGCTCTGACAGCATGTCGTGCCAGCTCTAACATGACTGTGCAGTGCCCATCTCACCTACTACTAATAGTGGTAATAATAGCTAATGTTTATTGACTTTAATTTTGTTCCAGACACTGTTTTAAATAATTTATGTGAATTAACTCATTTAATCCTTTCAACAACTCTATGAAATAGCTACAGTCACCATCTCCATTTTGTAGAACAGAAACTAGGACAGAGATTAGCAACTTTCCCAGTATCATGTAGTTAGCAAGTGGCATAGCTGGGATTTGGTTCCAGAGGGTCAGGCTTCCAGGTCCCTGCTCTTCACTACTGCACAGAATAAGCTCTCTTTCACTGGAATAGAGAAGGGGGACCAAGGACTGGACCCTGGGGGTACTTCTGGCACTTTTGGTAGGGCCTCAGGCCAGGCTAGGAAACATTGTCTACAGAGAATCTTAAACAGGTAGGTGACACAAGATTTGCGTTTTACGAAGATCACTCTCACCGCTGTGCATAGGGTGAATGGGAGGAGGAGAGATTGAGAACAGAGATAACACTGTTTTGACTGGGTCAATAATCCAGGGAAGAGATGATGAAGCCCCAAGTTTAGCAGGGACCTTGCTCGCCGGACTGATCCCCACTCACCGCCCCAGCCACTCCCCAGCATGGCAGGGCTACTACTGCTGCACCTGGCCAAGGGCCGAGCGGGGGCAGAACTGCCGCCTGAGCTCTGGCTACCACCATGAGCCCTGGTGAGGAGTCACAGATACAGAAAGGAAGGGTGGTGCCTTTTGCTCGCTTGCACAGAGAAGCCATGCGGACTAGCAGTGGCCCTGCCCGGTCTTCCCTCCAATCCAGACATTTTAAACCACTTTCTGTTTCCTACTTGTGTCATGATTTTCCCCACCTCTGTTCTGAATAGTTGATTTCCTCTGCTAAGGATGCTTTCACTCATTCATTAATCCATTCTTTCACTTGTTCACAGCACATTTTTTAGCACCCAACATGGGCCAGGCAGCTCTCTAGGTGACGGGGACTTTACAGCCTAGGGGATGAGATAAATGTTAATGTAATAATTATACAGATATGTCACTCTTTGAAGGTAAAGTCAGGGGACCATGAGACCATATGTTGGGTGCTGGAGACTTATCCACTCTGGGATGCAGGTGGCCAAGGTAAGGTCGTAACCGGGATGACATAGCTTTCCTTTGCAGAGACATGACGTTTATGCTGAGATGTGAGGAATGAGTAGGAATTAACCAGGCAAAGAGGGTAGGGAAGGAGAGTGGCCACCCTTCCTGAAGTCCTCCTGTGTTTAACAGTGTGCTCATGAATCCTTGGGTTGAAGCAGATAGGTCTGGAGCCCAGAGGAGACTCAGCATAACAAAGGGAGGGGGAACTGAGGGGGAGGCACCAGACACAGAAAGGAGCAGAGGGACTCAGTGAGAGCAGCTGCAGGGAGAGGGGGCTGGGGACCACGCGAGGAGCGGGAGGCTGGACACTGCGAGACCCATGGGAAGTTCTCAGAGCAGCTGCTGAGGAGCTCTGGGAAATAGGGGTGTTCAATATTTCATCTTAACCTGTGCTTCTGTGGTTTACAATTCTTCCCCTCCCCAGACCTTCAGAATAATCGGTTGCACACAAATGCCTTATGTAGGGCTTCCCTGGTGGCTCAGTGGTTGGGAGTCCGCCTGCAGATGCAGGGGACGCAGGTTCGTGCCCCGGTCCGGGAAGATCCCACATGCCGCGGAGCGGCTGGGCCCGTGAGCCATGGCTGCTGAGCCTGCATGTCCAGAGCCTGTGCTCCGCAAGGGAGCGGCCACAACAGTAAGAGGCCCACGTACCGCAAAAAAAAAAAAAAAAGAAGCCTTATGTAGATGGTTTGGGGGAAATAGCTGAGTTCGCATTAAGGGTCACTGGGAAACAGTGAGGACTGCACAGCCATGTGAGGTGACACAGAACAAGAAAAGGTCAGTGGAGAAATGTGGAGGGGACAGCAGCAATAGGAGGTAATCATAGACTCAGATGTATTTAAACCCTCAAAACAAGAATTTTATTTGTATTCAATTATGATGAGTGATTAGCATAAAGTGATGACCCAAGGCAGCATTAAAGAGGGTCCCATAAGAGTAGGGACAGCCTGGACAGGAAGATAGAAAAAGGAAGGGATGTTCTCATGGATGACTTTCGCAATGGGACGAAGCTGTGGTTTTGTTCTAGACATCTGAGACTCAGCGTGTAAACTCCGACTGAAGGAGATTCCTCCCCACCACTGGTTCCCAAGCTCCCCAGCCAGCCAGCTGTAGTGCAAAGCCTACCAGGACTTTGGAGAATTACCAATTCAACGTTTCCTGTTACCAAGGCAACACCTGTTACTTTCTGGGTACAAAGTCACTTGGGATGCGGTCCTTGGTCCCTACCCCTTGGAGTGCTCAGTCTGGTCCGGGAGGCAAACCTCACAGCGCAGTGATCGGTGCTGCCGCAGAAGCAGGTCCAGAGGCTGTGCGAGCAGGAATGGGACTTTTTGATCCAGTGGTGGGCATCGGGCAGCTTCCTGGAGGAGGGACACCCAGGCAGGGTCATGGTGTTTTCCAGAGTAGCCAGATGCCTGGCAGGCAGAGGGAGGGGGCACAGGCGCAGCTGTGGGGCCTCCTAGGCTGTCTGTGCTGCCCCTCCGCAGGGCTTGCTCATAGCACCCAGCAGCCCGTCTTGATTCCTCTTGTCTCCAACAAGTCATGTCTTTCCAGCTGGCCTCTAAGTTCCTCGAGGCCCGGAGTCTTGGTGCATGTTTGGATGTGAGGGTAGGAAGAGGCAGATCTGAGTGGTGTCGAGGAGAGCTCCCTGCCCAAATGCCATCTGCCACCACGTTTACCCTCCACCCTGGTCCCTGGTCCCTCGCTCCTTCGGGTCTGACAGCCACCAGTGCGGAGCCACCAGTGAAAGTATAAGGCCTTGCTGGGGAGATGCTCGCTGGAAATAGGTGACCGGGGATTGGGAGCCAGAGAGTAAAGGAGGGAGAAAGGGGACAAGGAAGGGAAATGGGTGAGCAAAGATGCATGAGGATTTTGGCAACTTTCTTGCCACTCTTTTTCTTGTATCTTCCACTTTTTTGACCTCATGACACATGTAGAGTACAAGCTCCTGGACAGACTCACCAGAAGCCAGAAATAGTGTTTTTGAGGTAGGAGTGAAAGGTACTGTAGTGGACAAGAGTTGGAGTCAGGCGACCCAGTGCGAGTCCTGCTGTGTGGCCTGAGCAGACCCAGCGCCCTCTCCACGCCTCCTGGCTCCACCCTCCAGTGTACTGGCTGGATGGGGTGCTCTTTGGGGGTTCCTGCAGTCTCAGCCTCTGAGGGCTCAGTGTGGACAGCGAGGTGGGAAGGGAGCCTGTCTCCGGCCGGCCGGGCCTGGCTGTGTTTAACCTGCCGTGGCTGATACCAGGCCTGCAGAGTCACGCAAAATAGCCCCAGAGGAAGATGTTGACGGCCAGCAGGAGGACGGCATTGATGTTGCAGACGCTTCTCCAGAGCGGCTCCTCCTCGATGCTGGTCAGTTTCTGCTCCAGCGCGGCCTTCTCCGCGGGGCTCAGCGCTTGCTCCGGAGCCCGCGAGAGCCCACACAGCCAGCCCCAGAGCAGCTGTCCCCAGGACCTGCGTGGGGCTGAGGGACAGAAGTCAGAGGGGAGGAAGGCAGGGGGGCGGCAGGGCGAGCTTGGAGAAAGGAGATGATGAGAGAGCAGGGCCGGGACAGAGATGGTGAAAAACCCAAGAAAGGAATGAGGCGCACGGAAGGGGGCAGAGGCAGGGGGAACAGTCAGCTTAGCCCGGGTGCAAGCCGCAGGCTGGGCGCTGAGCTGGGGTGCCACGCTGAACCCCCAAACCGTCATCTAGCGGAAGCATGCCCGTGTGGCAGGGAGAGGGCTGTTAAGGGGCGAGGATAACGAACACAGTTCAGCCCAGTTCGGAGCGCGTGCCCCGCCTGAGGACCGAGCGGCTCAGCACGAGGAAGCGCACTTCACAGTGATATAAACCAAATCCTCGCGCTCTGCTTTGTCAGTAATGAGGGCAATAGTTCAGCTCTCATCTGCCTTACTCGTTTAATAGCCATCTGGGAAGGGAGGAGGGGTGATATTTGGGGGACTCCCTCAGAGACCCCATCCCCAGTGACCCCCCAGATGGGGTCTTTGGGACCCATGACCTGGTGTCCGTCCCCACTGCTCCCCCCATGTGCCCTCAGCCTACCTGCAGGCTGTTCCTGGCCGTGCCTGGGGTTCTCTGTCCCTCCGGCCCCTGTAGGACCCTCCCCAGATGGCACGTCCGCTGTCCCTGCTGTGCTCTCCCGCGCCTCCCTCTTCAGCTCAGAGTGAGGACCGTGCCGTGTCCACCACGTCAGGCGAGCGAGCTGGAGGAGAGCAAACAGCCTCGGCTCAGGGACCTTTGGAAGGAAGTCGGGCTGTAGAAAGAGAGGACACCCCTTCCCGGGAGGCCAGCAGAACAGCGAGGAGAACAAGAAAGGAGCACAGGGGACGAGGCCTGCCTCTGAGGCCCGACTGCCCCGTCCTTGGAAAATCTGAACTCCCTGCACCTGTTCCATACAGGGCTCGTGCCGGGGGCCGAAAACACCGCGGGTCAGGCTGGGCCCCTGACCTCCCGCAGCTCACGGGCAGGGAGACGCAAGGCCGGACATAGGGAGGCAGGCGGCCCACAGCAGCAGCTCCCGAGGTCAGGCTGAGAAGCTGAGACTACGTGAAGCTAGTAGGCCATGGAGAGTCACCGCACGCGGGAAGCAGAGGGAAGAGGCTCAGTTCTGGGCTTTAGGAAGATCTCTCAGAGTGAACTGATGAGATCCAGCCTGGAGACAGTTGCAAAAGTGGAACCAGAAACAATGAGCATTTGAGGTCACGGGGTGGGGGGCAGCCCCAAGGTTGAGGAGTGAGAGCTGCAGGCCGTGGTGACTGACTGGAGGCAGCCGCCGTGGCTCTCAGGGCTGCCCTGGACCTTCAGATGGGTAGCGGGGCCCCTCATGGAGCTCGAGCTGGCAGGAGGACGACTGGGCTTGGTGATGGCGGGAGTGAGACAGAGTGAGAGAGAAAGCCTGGGGGCGGGGGCGTGGTCATACACACACACACACACACACACACACACACACACACACACACACAGCAGGAGCTTGAAGAGCCCGGAGGGCCTCACAGCGGAGACGTCCACGGATCCCTACGGAACAATGATATTTAAGGGGCAGGAAGAAAATCCCATGAAGATGACAGAGGAGCAGCCAGAAGGGTAGAAAAATATACAGTGAGCAGAAGAGAGGCCTCCAAGATGCAGGATGTGGGCAGTAGCGTCTGGTTCTCTTCAGAGTTCGCTTGAGATGAAGATGGAGAAGTGACCAGTAACAAGGTTGTTGGGAATGTTGGTGTGAGCAATGCTGGAGGGCACTGGGACACCAGGCCGACTCAGCGGGTCGAGGAGTAGATGAGGGGGAAGTGGAGGCTGGTGATGGACACCACTCTTCACAAAGTTTGCTGTTGAGGGTCAGAGAGGGAGAAAATTGTACCTGGAGGAGAACGGGAGCCAGGGAGGGGATTTTTAACTGGGAAGGACTTCAGTGTGGGAATGAGACAGCAGACAATGGGGACGCTGAAGGATCAAGCGGTGGGGGGAGACCATTTCAGGGGTGAGCCCTGGGGGAAGTCAGTCTCTTGGTTCACCTGTGAATACACTGCTTGTTTGTAGGAATTCGTGACACTAAGGGTATAGGTCATTTTGCGAACTCTAAAGGTAAGGAGTGTTATTAATTATTTCCACCCAGTGTTTCAAGGACCAACTTCTGGCATGGGCTCTCTTACGGGCTGAATACTGTTCCCCCCAAATTCATATGTTGAAATCCTACCCCCCACCCCCGCACTTCAGAGTGTAACTGTATTCGGAGAGAGGGTCTTTAAAGAGGTGATTAAGGTTGAATGAGGTCTGATGAGTGGGCCCTAAGGACACCAATATGACTGGTGCCCTTAGAAGAGGAGATTTGGACACAGACAGGCACAGGGGAAAGACCACGTGAAGACAGAGAGAAGACGGCCACCTATGAGCTAAGGAGAGAGGCCTCAGAGGAAGCAACCTGACCAACCCCTTGACTCCTGGCCTCCAGATCTGCGAGGAAATAAATTCCTGTCATTTAAGCCACTCACCCTGTTGTACTTTGTTATGGCAGCCTGAGCAAAGTAATACCCTTCTGCTCTAAAGAAAAAAGCTTTCAAAAGACTGAGCATCAGTGTCTGAGGACTGGTAAATCCATCGGCGTGGGAGCGGCGAGGGCTTCAAATCAAGCTCTTACTCTGCTAGACTGTTTCTTTTCTCATAAACCTGTTTTTCAAGGTCCAACTCAAGTGACATTGCCGGGGACCCTCCCCCTCCCCCCAGGGGTGACTACCTCTCCTCTGCCCTCCGCTGCACCCTTTGAGCTTGGGCCTTCTGTACCTTCTCTTGGGAGAGTAACTGTTGGTGTTGTGGTCTTCCTCCCCCACTCCCCATCCCTGCTCCCCACGGGCAGTTGCTGGCAGGGCCCATTCATCTTTGTAAGCCCAGTACAGTGCCTGGCACAGAGTAGGTGCCCGCTGAGTAATTTTCCAATTGAATGAATTACTTTTCACTTGGGAATTAACAGCCCAAGGAGCTCACCGTCCCCAGCCATCTGTGATCTCAACTCAGTGGAGTAAGAGTCGATGGTGGAAGTCCAGGCACTGTGGGTAGGGGAACATTTGGGGGCGGCCTTGTTCTGAACACTCCACTTGCCTTTTCCTCAGGGATGGGGGTTGTGCAGAGGCTGACAGTGACGATGACGATGGCCGTGAGCCCACAGAGGAGGAGTGCAAAGTAGAGGTAGTGGAAGTCTTTCAGCACGGCCGGCCTCGGGTCTGCCTCCCCACAGGCTGTGGCTGGGTACGAGAACTCCAGGGTCATGCGCAGAAGCCCCACCACCAGGCCAAATATGAGGCCCCAAAAGGCTCCCTGCGGAGAGAGGGCAGTCCAGGGGTGGGATCCAGCGGGGAAGCCCCAGGAAGCTAAAAGCCACGGTTTGGTTTGTCACCGCGTTTGCAAGTCTGCCTGAGTAAGTTCCCCATGAATGCCGAGGCTTTGTCTTAACCTAAAGGCAGGCAGAGCAGTTTATTGGAAAAGGTCAGACTAGGCTCCGCTGCAGAACAATGACTGAAGCAGTGACTCGACCTCACTCACATGCAGTGATAAGCAAATTAATAAGTACTAAGGGTAGGTGCTTAATATTCAACTAGAATGGAATTTGCTTTTGTAATCAGCAGGGAAAGCCAGGATCTTCCTCCCCAGCTCTCTGTTATCAGAAATCAGAAATCAGAATTAGAACTCCTCCTTTTTTATTTTTAAAGGAAAGCTCTGGCACGTCCTGTATCTTCTCTGTAGCACTGTTGGACCCTAACCTCTACCTGTTCCCCAAGTATAAGAAGGCTTATATTTTCAAAAATTCTGGAATGAATAGAAACCTCCAGAATTCAACCGATTTCTGCCGTGCACTCTAGTTATCAGCAGGGGGACTCGAGCTCTGCAAACAGTAGACCCAGCAGAGGCCTGGCTTAACTACTCCACTGGGGGAGGGGCTTCTATGATCGCCCTTATGATGACCCTGGGCTCTCACGTGGCCCCTGTACAATCACGTCCATGATGCTCCTTACCTCCCCCAGGTACAGCCAGCAATTTGGGCCTGTCTTTTCTAGGCTATCCTGGGGAGTGACCAGGGTTACCCTCCTGGTACCTCCCAGGGTCTGTTACATTTCCGTGCAGTTTCACAAGTGGCACATGTGCAGGCACCCCTGTAAGCTCACACTTTGTTTCATCATCCTCTTTGCTGTCATTTTGCCGACATGTAGAGCCCTGCCGTGTTAGAGAGCTTCCCGTCTGCTTGCTTTTACACACACTGTTCCTCATGTCGGGAAGACTCTTTCCTCTCCCATTAATCCTTCAAATCTCAGCTCACAAGTCCCTTTGTGACCTCCCCTCCCAGGCGTCCCATAGGTTATGTGCTCCTGCTCTTTGCTCTCATGGCAGCTATCATACTTTGCTCTTATTGCATATCGAAACCTCTTTCCTCCTGCTGGCCCAGTGATGGCAGACCTATGTGAACTTTGTAAACCATTGCATCCCTGGAGCCTCCCTAGTGGGATTGATTCATGTTTGCTGAGTGAATGAATAAATCTAGACCCGATGCTATGGCTGGGGAGACGGAAGCCTGGAGGGGGCAGTCCAGGTTATGGACAGACTAGCTCTCCTGACCCTCTGGTGTTCTGGGAGAGACAGGTGCACTGCTGCACTCACAGGCTCTGTGACCCTCTTGCAGAAGATGGCCAGCAGGAAGAGGGCAGTGATGGGTGGGGCCAGGTAGCTGGTGACAGACTGGATGTAGTCGAAGAGCTGCCCGCTGTTGGAGCTTTGGATGATGGGGACCCAGAGGATGCTGACGACGACGAGCAACACCACAAACACTCTGCCAGGAGAGAACAGGGCACGTGAAGAGCGCTCGGAGCGGCATTGCAGTGGGGCAGGTGAAGGTGATGTACGGGAACCAGGAAGGGAGAAAGGAGGGGAACGCGTGGTTGCTGAATCAGAGAAGACAGGATCACAAAGGCAAAGATTCCAGAAAGTCAGACTCTTAAAATCCCAGAATATCAGAATTACAGAATCCAAAAAAACCCAAATTTTAAAAATCCCTTTGAAAGCGTGTAGCCCATCTGCTTTTGGGAAGAAATCCATTCCTTTCCCCTTCACCACCCACCTGAGTAAATGGCCCCTGGTTGAAAAACTTTTCTTGGGTGTGTTGGGTGCAATGATGCATATTGCCAGGAGATGGTGCCCAAACCTCACTGACTGATGCCATCAGGTGCAGTAAGACTTGGCAGGTGAGCAAAGAGATAAAAGGATTCTGCACACCTGTCCTCTTCTCTCCTTTCCCTCCCATTTTCTCTCTCTCAGGCCACACTAGAGCAGCAGCTAAACTGCAGGAGCTACCTGCCGTTCACTCCCCTCTTAGCCCCCACCTCTTTGTACAATCTGTCCTGCGCTCAGATCCTTTGATGGTCAGTCCCTGTGCATAGGGCTGGGATGCACAGAGGAGCGGACCGTAGGGACCCATGGCAGCCGTGGGCAGAAGGCATCGTGATGGAAGGAACAGTGAATGCAAAGGCAGGGAGACGGAAAAGAGCAAGTTATCGAAACTCAAGTAGAGAATGAACACGTTAGTCCAGAAACCTGAGTTACAGAGCCTTAGATTATGAAGCAAAGATTTCAGAAAGGGCCTCTTAACTTTGTGCAAACTAGAAATGCCCAACCCAGGGAGAAAAAGAGAAAACAGCCACCAAGTTATATTTTGAAAAGGCATAAAATGAATACCTATGAGATAAAGTTCAAATTTCAGCTGAGCGTTCAAAGCCCTGCATCCTTTGGAGACAACCTTCCTATGAACACCTCCATCGATGTGGGCCCCTCACTGCATTACATGTTTCTGACTTTCTCATTAAACTGTGTGCACCCTCAGGGCAGGACCATATAAGTCGCCCCTGTGTCAGCAGCACAAAGGTATGATGTAGGACGCGTGCTCGGGGTGAGACTGAAGGAGTCTTTCTGTTATCCGGGGATGACATCCAGAGCTGGTCTGGAAGACACTGGGGGCGAGCTGCTTGCTAACGTCTTTCCATCTATACAGTTCATCTTTCATTGAGTCAATGCTTTGTCAGCTTCTCTCATTTACCCTCTTGATCAGTTCCAAGATAAAATTGAACAGGCAGGGAAGAGATTTTTCTTCTCCTTATTCTGGAGGGAGGGGAGTGGTCCAAAGCTGGGGAGGAACTCACCTGAGGTCCTGCAGAAAGTTGGCGCTAGGAACCAGGGGCTCTGACTGCCAGTGCAGGGCCCAGACCCAGCCGCATCTCCTTCGGGTAACCCAGGGCAGGGAGGAGAGGGGAGAGGGGTTTTGCCTACAGGGAGGGGGTGCTCCGGAAGGATGGGCCAGCGCACCTGCCCACCACCATCAGCTCCTGCTCTGTTGCCTGTCTGCGGAAGCGCTGCCACACGTCAATGGCAAACAGGGTACTGCTGCTGTTGAAGATGGAGGTGAGTGAGCTCATGAGGGCGGCCATGATCACTGCGATCATCAGGCCCCGCAGACCTGGGGAGAGATGAGGTCTCTGCGGACAGCTGGCCCGTGAAGGCCAGCTCTGCCAGCAACCGTGGAGGCTGCCAGCATCCAGCAGAAGCACGAGTTTAGGGGCGGGAAAGGGATGGGGACGGTGTTGAATGAGGTGCCCAACCAGGAATCCTGGAGACCCATAGCGCTAGCGGCCGGGCTCTGGCCACACACTACCTCTGCCGCCCCCTGTGGCCTTGGCCGAGTCATCTGTCCTCCCTGAGCCTCAGTTTCCTCATCTGACTATTAAGGGATGTGAGACTAGCTGATCTTTAAGGTTCTCTGCAGACTGGACATCTCGGTCTGGGTTTTAAACGTTGTAGACACTTGGTTAGTGGGCCCTGGTCGGGAGGAGGGTGACTATTAATTATTGAGTGTTTTTTTTCAGTGTTTTGAACCTTTTTCAATGATGCTATGATACCAGACTAAAGCCCCAGCTTGGGAGGCAGAATCCCTGGAACTTTTTGAAGGTTTTATTTTAATTAATTAATTATTTATTTTAATTTTTAATACAAATTTTAAAGGTTACTTTCCATTTTCAGTTACTACAACACGTTGGCCATATTCCCCATTTTCTACAGTACATCCTTGAGCCTATCTTACACCCAATAGTTTGTGCCTCTCAGTCCCCCACCCCAATGTCCTCCCCCTCCAGGAACCACTAGTTCCTTCCCTATATCTGAGTCTGCTTCTTTTTTTGTAATATTCACTAGTTTGTTGGGTTTTTTAGAGCCCACATATAAGTGATATTATATAGTATTTGTCTTTCTCTGTCTGACTTATTTCATTTAACGTAATGCCCTCCAAGTCCATCCACGTTGCTGCAAATAGCAAACTTTCATTCTTTTTATGGCTGAGTAATATTCCATTGTGTATACATACACCATCTTTATTCATTCATCTGTTGACGGACACTTAGGTTGCTTCCATATCTTGGCAATTATAAATAGTGCTGCTATAAACATTGGGGTGCGTGTATCTTTTTGAATTAGTGTTTTTGGGGTTTTTTTTATATCTATACTCACAGGAGTGGCATTGCTGGGTCTTATGGTAGTTATACTTTTAGTTTTTTGAGAAACCTCCGTACTGTTTTCCACAGGCAGAAGCCATGGATTTGTTTCCTGGTTCTGCAAGGAACTAGCTGTGTGATCTTTGGACTAGTTCTGACCCTTTCTGGGCCTGTTTTCAACCTGTAACAAGGGAGGGTGGGGCCCACTGGTATCTCAAGTCTCTATGATTCTGATGAGGAAGCATCTAGAAACACAACTCCCTGGCCAGCCCCACCTCAGTCCTCTTTCCCCTCAGTCCAAATATTTAACCGCCTCCTGCACGCCTCCCTGGGTGACTCCAAGTGTCCCAGATCTAGGCCAGCATCTTCCTCTGGGGCCCCTGCTTCTTCCTTTGGTTAATGATATGATATGCTCAAGTTATTCTGGACCCTTCCTCTGCCTCCCTCCTACCCCACCTCCCTCAGCCAGTCCCTCTCTGGCTGCTCTGTCATAACTGGGCCTCCACCACCATCTCCACTATTTCTTTGATTCATTTCTTGTTCCACTGGAGGGAGGGAATAACTCAATTTCCCTCCATAAACCTGCCTTTCTTTCTACGTCCCCAGTCTCAATATCATTGTAAACTCAAGACCTGCAAGCCCTGTTTGGATCCCTCTGTCTTTCTTGTCCCTCAAACACAATCAGTCATCAAGTCCTGCCAATTCTATCTCACAAATATCACCTAAACCCTTTCTGTCCATCCCTAAAGACACTGACCTGGTCCAAGCCACCACTACTGCCTTGACCACTGAAAATCCCTCAGGACCTATCTCCCTGCCTCCCCCTAAGCTGAGCTCTCCGTGCAGAGTGATCCTTCTGAAGCACACATCCAGTCATGCACGCTGGCCTGAAACCCCCAGTGACCCTCCACTGCCCTCAGAGTAAAGGTCACGCTGCACAGTGGGGCGTGGCCACCAAGTCCTCCCCACGAAGGTGGTCTTCATTCCTGCTGCATCTGAGCCCACACTGGCGACTTTCAGTTCAGACTTGACACTCTCTCATACCTGGGCCTTTGCACATACGGGCCCTCATCCCTGGAACGACATTTCCCACGCCCCTCCGCCTTTGTCTGCCTGAGATGCTCCCCGGCACTCAGCTCCATTTCCTCTCCTCTGGGAAACCTTCCTCCACATTCCTCCAAAGTGGGTCAGGTGCCTCCTTAGGGCTCCCTCAGCCCCACCGTGTCCCCACACTGGTTCCACTGTATTGTGCCTTCTGCTTGGGTACCCTGCAGACTGCACTGAGCTCGAGAGCAGGGGCCTGCCTTTTATCTCTGTATGTCCAGAGCCAGGGCACAGAGTAGTGCCCTACAGATGCTTGTGAAAAGTGTGTGTGTGTGTGTGTGTGTGTGTGTGTGTGTGTGTGTGTATTAGGAACGGGGGTGCGGAGGTGAATGTTTTCATTTTCTCTTCCCATCTACGACCATCCTCATGCGATCCCTCTTGGGCAGTGGGGGTGGGATGAGGCTGGAAACCTGGTGTGCAGCGTGGTGTGGGGGGATGGGACTTACCCATGGGCATGAGAGCCATGACCAGCTTGGGGTAGGCAATGTTGGAACATCCCACGCGGGCCCCGCAGATTCTTTGGCAGATGTCAGGGTCCACGCAGCCCACTTCATCTGCAGAAGAAGTGATGGCAGTCAGAGCTAAACCATCCCGTGCCTTCTCTGGCTGGCCCAGTACCTGCTTTCTGACCCCATAGGAAAGTGTTCACTGGTGAGTGGAGGGAGTCAGCGTCTAGAGGGTCAAAGGGCAGGTGGAGGTTGGGTCCTGGGATTTCGGAATGTCTGGTAGACTTCTCAACCACGTACTACCCTGCAAAACCTGATAGACCCCTCTGGGTTTTAGGCCTTATATCTTAATAAAAGGCAAATATCCTTGCAAGGGACCATGAATGCCTCAATTGGTCTTTCCCTTATAGAGAGAAAGCAGGATGTTAAAATGACATTCAGGTACAAATTTCTTCTACTGATACACATACTGCATGTTTGGCCCACAAAGCCTAACGAACTTACTATGTGTTCTTTTTTTTAATATAAATTTATTTATTTATTTATCTTTGGCTGCGTTTGGTCTTCGTTGCTGCGTGCAGGCTTTCTTTTTAGTTGTGGGTGAGCAGGGGCTAATCTTCGTTGCGGTGCGTGAGCTTCTCATTGTGGTGGCTTCTCCTGTTGCAGAGCACGGGCTCTAGGCGCGTGGGCTTCAGTAGTTGTGGCACGCGGGCTCAGTAGCTGTGGCTCACGGGCTCAGTAATTGTGGCGCACGGGCTTAGTTGCTCGGTGGCATGTGGGATCTTCCCAGACCAGGGCTCGAACCCGTGTCCCCTGCATTGGCAGGCAGATTCTTAACCACTGCGCAGCCAGGGAAGCCCTTACTATGTGTTCTTCATAGAAAGTGTGTGGCCCTTGCTCTGGGCCAACTTTGCCCGGAGGGAGACTAGCTCTTACCTGGGTACAGGGCCCGGCTGATCATGCCAGGCATGACGATAAAGAACATGGGAAGGATCTTCAGGTAGCCCCCCAGCACGGAGCCCCCCTTGGCGTGGGACAGACTCTTGGCGGAGAGAGACCTCTGTACAATGACCTGAAAAGACAGCAGCGCAGGAGCGCCAGTCGGGCCTGCTCGGGTTCCGCTCGGCTCCTGCGAGCCCCAGCGTGGGGACGGTGCCCCATACCTGTTCCCGAACCGGTCCCAGCCCTCTGTGCATCCACATGCCCAGTTTGCCCGCAGGAGCCACCCCAGTTTGTGGTGGGCTGGGCCAAGCTTGGTCAGGGCATCACCTGGTCGGTGCACCAGCACCACGTGGCCAGCACCGTGAGCCCGAAAATGAGGCCTGGCCAAGGGATGTCCCCGCTCACAGGGTCCCGGAGCATGTGGAAGGCGTCGGGCCGGGGGAGGTGACAGGTGGTGTTGGGGACTGTGACATTAGGGATGGCCTGCCTGTACCTCTGCTCCAGGCCTGGGTACCAGCCCACCTCTTGAAAGCCTGCAGGGAGAGACCACTGTGAGTGAAACAGCCCTGAGGCCCCACTGGGTCTGTCACATGCCCCAGCTCGCTGGATCCCAGTCGTGTGTGGGACCCCTGAGCTCGGAACTCGTATGGGACTTGGGAATAAGAGATGGAGTGGCACTCAGGCTCAAGACCCCTGTTGTGGAGTAGAGAGAATCCTGCTCTTGGGGTGCCCTGGCCTGGAGCCGGGACATGGCTCTGTGGTCTGCAAAGTTCTGATCAGACCGTGGTGGTGACAGCCAGAGAGAGATCAGAGAGGAGTTGACAGGGGAGGGTGGGATGTATTCAGGACTCTTCCTTACCCAGAAACATGAGGACCAGGGCTCCCCCCACCATGATCACCGTCTGCAGGGTGTCTGTGTAGATCACGGCCGTGAGGCCCCCTGGGGACCCAAGGAGAGGGTTCATCAGCACCAGCAGGGGGTTCCTCTCAGGGTGCCCGCCCTGTGCTGGGCCGCACTGGGGAGACCAGAGAACACATGGAGCCCTCAGCGGATGGACTCTGGCCACTGCCTTCCCCGCCCCTCGTGCTCCGTGGGCCCGCCCAGAAGGCGGAGGCTGGTACAGCCACAGGCCCTCAGGTCCCTCTCCTTCTGTCCCCACGGCCTCTGGCTGTTGTTTGGTAATATCCCAAGTCTTTTCCTTTCCTGCGCTGTTAGCTCCACCGGGAGGCCTGCCTCCCTCCCCACCCCAATGCCCATTTAAGCTCCCCCATCTTCCCAGGCCCCCTCAGCCAGGAGGAAGTCTGCCGGAGCCTGTGTCCCGCGAGCCCAGGCCTCTGTGAGGGGCTCTGCAGGAGACGGGAGAAGGCATGCTTGTGGCTCTTGTCTGGAGCAGCCTGTGGTGACTCTAGTCCGGGTCACAGTCCCCTGACCTCCACCCTATTCCCTGCTGTCGGTCTTCCTCTGTATCTCCTTCCCTGGCTCTCTCTCGGGATGGCTCTGTTTCCTCCTGTTTCTGCCCTTCCTGTCTCCCCTTTTCTCTTTCCCACGTGCACAGTGTCTGTGATGCCTGATTCTGCATCTCTGTCTGCCTCTCTCTTTGTTCCCTCCAGTTTCTCTTTCTCACTCTCCCGGTCAGTTTTCACTCTGTTCCTCCCTGGACCTCTGTGTCCCTGTCATCCGGCGCTTCCCTCTCCACCTGTCCCTGTCTCTGCTCCTGGCACCTGCACCCGACGTGACCTCCCTTCGGCCCTACCTGTGATGGTATAGACGGCCGTCACCACCAGCAGGATCACAGTGGAGAGGTAAAGGTTCCAGCCCAAGGCCATCTGGATGAAGAGGGCTCCAGAGAAGATGTCAGTCTGCAGAGACAGCGACCCAGGAGTCCAGGTCACCCAAGGCCCTCTGTGTGGTCACCAGTGTACGTCACCTTCCTGCTCAGCAATACCAGATGCTGTTGGCCCTCAGGGTGCGATGAAGATGAGCCTTACGTGCCGTGCTCAGGAGGATGGGCTTGGCCTACAAACCCTGAGGCGCCGTGGAGACTGTGAAGCAGAGGAGCACCGCGGACAGCTCTGAGCCTGAGAACCGTGTGATCCGGCAGCACTGCCAAGGGCATGTGCTGGCGGGGAAGGGGTGAAGTGGCACACTGAGGAAGTGAGACAGGAGCTGGGGTCGGGGGGCGGGGGAAGAGGCCACTGGGGGAGAAGGTGGGAACCTAGGGGCTCCCTGACGGCTCCCTGAAGGAGCACCGGCCCACTCAGCTGCCAGATGGGCCCGCGGCTGACCTGACGGGCAGGCGCCCCAGTGCAGACGACACAGGTCCTGGATACCCACATGTTTGGGTTTATTGGGGGACGTGGGGTCGCAGCCTTTGCCTGAGCTGATTTAGGGTTATTTACAAGCATTGGTGGAACAAGAGGATGTAATGTTTCCAGCCCTGGACCTGGCTAACCCGAATGATTCAGTTCCCTTCAGGACATGCTTGCTGGTCCCTTTATATGAGTGTTTTGTGACCCATGACAAGGGCTACTACGTGACAAAGCCTCAGGAGGCCTCAGCTGGGCCACAGAACCCAAACGTTAGTTCCAGCCCCAGAGCTAGTGCTCTGTGTGGACCTGGGCAAATCTTTTGACCTGGGTTTGTCTTCTGAGTTTAGGTCAACAGAGGAAGAATAGGTCCTTTCTAATGGTAACATTCTAGGCAATTAATGCTCCGTGCTGAATGAAGAATCAATTAATGGCAAGATAAATGAGTGAACGAATTCTAGATTGTGACTTCTTTGGATAGAGGGACTCTCATTCACTCAACAAACATTTATCATTCATCTCTAATTACCCTACTGCTGAGGGGGAGCATGTGAGGAAGGGGTGTGGATTTTTTTTGGGGGGGGGGTACATGGGCCTCTCACTGTTGTGGCCTCTCCCGTTGCGGAACACAGGCTCTGGACGCACAGGCTCAGCGGCCATGGCTCACGGGCCCAGCCACTCCGCGGCATGTGGGATCTTCCCAGACCGGGGCACGAACCCGTGTCCCCCGCATCGGCAGGCGGACTCTCAACCACTGAGCCACCAGGGAAGCCCAGGGGTGTGGATTTATCCTCCTTTTCTATTATCCTTCCTCTTCTAACCATCCATGCATTCATCCATCCAGCAACAAGCTATGCCCTCTCCTAAGCATTTTCAGAGAGACGTGATGGCCACACGGGAGCAGGTACTCACTGAAATCTTGGTGAAGATGTAGAGGATGAGAGAAAGGAGAGACATATACACCTGGATCCTCTGGCCCCCGAATCGCTTCTTCAGGTACTGCGGCATTGTGACCACCCCGGCTGCGATGTACACGGGGACGAAGATCCAGCCGAGGGCCAGAAGCAGCCAGGTTGCCTGGGAGAGTGGGGAGAAAAAGGGATCCACGTCCTAGATGCAGATGGAGAGGTGGTCTGTGCAGAGGAGAGCCCTGGGCGGGGAGGTAAGGGGCCACAGGCCTGATCTCAGTCCTGTGTGACCTCTGATGAGGTCCTCCAGGCTTTGGTTTCCTCATCTGTAAAATGGGTTCTCGAGTCACCATGCATCTTCCCCAAGCACCTCTGAGGTTCCTCTTAGCACTAAGGCCGGGGATGGGGTGGGGTGGGGTGGGTTAAGACCCCCTTTATCCATGAGAATCCTCCAGGCCAACTTCCTTACATTCCACTCAAAGCCACCCACAGCAAGGCCTCCAGCGGCCCCCGTCCCAGCCAGGCCGATGAACAAACCGCTGCCCACATTGCTGGACATCAGAGATGCTCCGATCTGCAAGGCACAAGGGGGGCCAAGGGTCAGAGGTCAGCTTTCATTGGAATCGATCTGTAGTCAGGACTGTGGGCTTCAGGATCCAGGAAAGAGGCAGAGAGAGAGCAGAACCTGAACTCAGGGAACGTGAGATCAGAGGGAGGAGATGCAGTGGGGGAGCAATGAGAAGAGGAGTGGAAGTGCTGTTTATTAGGCCCTTACTGTATGCCAGGCAACGTGCTAGGCATTTTATAGGCACTAATACACTTAATCTCCACAAGTATTTGGAGGGATGGGTATTCATCTTTCCACTTTACAAAGGAAGGAGTTAATGTTAGGAGAAATGAAGTCACTGGCTCCAGGCCACCCAGTGAGGGAGAGGCAAAGCGGGAAAGAAGAAAAGCCATGGGAAGCAGGGTCCATGTAGGGAGGATAAAGCTCTGCTCTGGGACCATGGATCTAAGGGCCTCCAGAGAGAAGGAAACTGAAGGGAGAAGGGGAGTCCCCCACGAGAGGGATGGGGGAGGCCCTCTGCCACCCGGTTCCGGCAGGTCCCAGGGCAGGGCCAGGCAGTGGGAGGAGCCACGGGGTTGAGCACAGCCCAGGCCACCCCCCCAGTTAATTTTTCTCCAGGAGGCAGCCAACTACTCTGAGGCAACAGGAGGCAATGCCAGTTAGATAGATGATGTCCACAGTCACAGCCGTCAGTACTTGAACGGCATGGCCAAGTGCCTGCTTCCGTTCTAAATATATTAACTCACCAACTCCTCACGACAACCCCACGAGGAGAGTTCTGCCATTATCCCCATTCACCTCGGGGAAACTGAGGCACAGGCAAATAACTCGCTCAAGTTCCAGAACTGATAAGTGAGAGTCGAAATGCGGATTGCGACTCTGGCCATCTGCCTCCTGTAATCACTGCTTGATGGGTGCTAGGTCTTAGTAAGCGTTCATTAGTGTCATCTGTTGTTGTTAGATGGGAGCCGGAGGGGAAGAGCCAGTCTTGTACCCTGTGTCACCTTAATAAAATTGTGGGGCTGGGCAGTAGAAAGTGAGAAGAAGGGAAAGCGCCGGGACATTCAGAGAAGAGGCAGCACAGTGCAAAGGCACAGAGATAACAATAGGCCTGATGTTCCCGCGGACTTTCAGCCACCCCTCCGCCCCCGCGTGCACACAACACGTGCACACACACACACCCTCCCTCTCTTAGGGGGTCCTGGGGATGCTGCAGGCTGGGCTGGATCACTCAGTCACAGCAGAGAGCACTGGGCCTCCTACTGTGGAAGAACAGGCTCCCCAGGCTGCTCTCGAGGACCCTGCCCGGGGCCCCCAGTGCGTCACTCAAGGAGCCATCAACAAGGTCGGCAGGGGACCCCACGGGCCCCTCTGAGACGGGGATGCTGCTGCGCCTTCTGCCGTCAGCCCCCAACCACGCTCCCCTCGGGCCACAGGGAGGGGACTGAGGCACCTCTCAGGACTGGCTGAGTAGGGAAGCGCGCAAAGCTATTGGACGATCGTCACAGGCGCCAGACGCACACGTCCCAGCGGGGCAGTGGGACTGAGAGTCCCTCACTCGCAGCTGGTTCTGCCCCAGCCTTGGGCTGAAGCTGCTCTCAGTGTAGGCGGCTCAGCTCACAGCCCCGTCCCCCTGGCGAGGGCACCGCCACATCCTCTCTCCCACGTGCACAGACCCACGTCCCGCTCTGTCACCGTCTCTGGGGCACCCCCTCCTGCTCGGAGGCCTCGGGTTTCCTCACACCCCAGAGCTCTGCTCTCCGCAGGACTGACCGTCCAGGCCGGCCCCCTACTGGTTCTCCTGGATGGACCCAAGGAGACCTGACCTGTCCCAGTTCTGTGCCTCCCAATGACTCGTTTCCAGGGCTGTGATTCGGGGGTGGGGTGGGGGGACCAGATGATCAGAAAGGCCTCTGGGGGGTTTTCATTCTTCTGATGAGGGCTGTCTGACGGCACCAGCGACCCTGTCCCCATCCCTGTGAGCTGCCAGGCCCACAGCCCCCTGCATCCCGGGGGAGTCTGCCATGCTCCTTTTTTTTTTTTTTTTTTTTTGCGGTACACGGGCCTCTCACTGTTGTGGCCTCTCCCGTTGCGGAGCACAGGCTCCCATGTGCAGAGCACATGGCTCACGGGCCCAGCCGCTCCGCAGCATGTGGGATCTTCCCGGACCGGGGCACGAACCCGTGTCCCCTGCATTGGCAGGCGGACTCTCAACCACTGCGCCACCAGAGAAGCCCTGTCATGCTCCTTTTGTCCTCACCTCTCCTTGTCCCAGACACCTGAACCTTCCAGAGAACCCTGCAGGCTTCCTGGGTTCCTCTGCTCTTTGGTGAGTCTGGCGCCAGCGGTGGGCAGCGAGGGTGGCGAGAACAAAGACAGGGATGTGCAGAGGGCCGGTGGTGTGTGGGTGCGTGTGCGTGTGTGCACTCACACGCCACGTGTGAGGTGTGCGTGCCTGGGCTTGTGCCAGCTTCAGTGGCCCCTGGGGCTGAGGACTCCGCTGTTAGTTTGGAAGCAGGCCTCACCTCCCTCCGTCCTATTTCAGGAAGAGGAAGTTAGCTTTGAGGACCAAAAGGAACAAGTGGGGAGGCCTGATGGGAGGAACTGGGGTTCAAAGGACCAGTTCCTGTGGGGGGTGGGATTTTGCCTCTAGATTTCCCTCACTTAACTGCTCTTTAGTATTTATGTGTCACTTTCCCAAGAAAACCTTTCCTAATCCCACTTCCACTGTCTGGAGGCTAGAGGCCTCCCCCAGACATTCGCAGGCCCCATGCTGCCCTCCAGCTCCGCAGCCATCAGGCTGTTTAGGAGTCTGTCTGCCCCGCCCAGCCTTGAGCTCCTCTGGGACGGGAACACTCTGCGTGGGCTCTGTAGGTCCAGTGTCCGGCGTGGGACCCACACTTAGGAGGCGCCCAGGGCACGCAGGTCCCAGCTGAGGGTTTGCAAGGTCTCTCAGGTTGCCTGGTGCCTCTGGACCAGAGAGAAGGAGCCCAGAGCCAGGAACCGCCTTGGGGGCTGTAGCCTTGGTCCAGGCAGGAGTAGGTGAGGTGGGAGCTGGGAGGTGGGGGGAGGGGCGGGAGGAGGGTCGACTCACTGGCCACCAGCTTATGGACCTTCCCGCCAGGAAGTAGCCGCCAATGGTCCCTCGGCTGGCACGGATGGACGACTGGAAAGGAAATGGCAAGAGTGAGGATTTCCCGAGCCTCCCCCAGGCTCTGCCCTCTGCCCCAGATTCCCTGCCCCTCGAGGCAGGCACTGTGGGAACACAGAGGGTGGGAACTGCGGCTGAAGCGTTCTCCATCTTTTAGCTACGTGGCTTTGGGGGCGTTAGCTCCCCTCTCTGGGCCTCCCTGCTCATCACCCAGGGCTGGTGTGAAGAACAAAGGCGCTAATGGGGTGTGTGTGTGTGTGTGTGTGTGTGTGTGTGTGTGTGTGTGAGTGAAATGCCCTCATGAATGCACGGTGCTGTTCATGTGCACAGGTTATTGCCATTGTGCACTCTTGTGTCCCATCCTGCTCCCCCGTCCCTGTCCAAACGTAGCTTCAGGAAATGAGTTGGGGTCTCATCCGCAGGCTACCGTGGCAGGGAGACTGCCTTGTCCCCTCCGCCCAGCCGGACTCCCACTCGGGGGACTGGGAGGTTGCAAAGCACTCGGTCCCCAGACAGAGGCAGGACTCTTCTGGGGGCGTCTCCTGCTCCGGCCTGAGGTCAGACCGCACCACTGAGGTCCACCCATGACCCTGGCGCAAACCCCCTCCTGCACTGGGAGGTGGTCAGTAGTGGCCTATTTGAGGAATTACTCTGAAGACTGAAAGGGGGTGGGGATGAAAGAACTTTCTCTCGGATGCAGGGGGTGAGTACAGGGCAGCCGGTTAAAGCCCTTATTGGATGCTGAAGCCAGGCATCTGATTGGGTCTGCAGACAAGAGAAATACCTGAAGGAGGGGAAGGGAGAGGGAAGTTGAAAGAAGCTTCTCTTCCCCCAAGAGAAAGCGACAGGTTAGTCACTAGGGCATGACTGGTGTGCAGGGCTCGCTGCTCGTCAAGACTTTGCTTGGACTTTCCTGTGCCACCTCTGGTCCTTGGGGAGGACAGATGAACAGAAATAATTTACGTTACAGGTGGGGAAATGGAGGTCGTCTAATGGGAAGCAACTTGTCCAAAGTCACAGGGGAGTTTCTGCTTTTCATGGCTGTCCACCTCCCGGGAGCCAGCGAGCCTCTGTTTGCCCATCTCTTCCTCACACACCCTGGGAAGCAGGGACAGTTCATCCCACTTTACGGATGGGGAGACGGAGGCCAGAGATGGTTCTTGACCTTGCCACAGCCTCATAAGTGACCACCTGGGGCTCCAGTCACTCTCTGCCTCACAGTGGAGTCTAGAGGCGCTGGAGTTTCCCTCGATTGCTGCAGAGATAACGCGGTCATTTACTGCTGCAGGCTGTGTGCTGGGCGCTGTGCCAGACCCTCAAATGTGTCACGCTCCTAAATGGTCAGGGTCACTTTACCTCATAGACCTTTATACTCTCATTGTCCAGATAAGAAAACTAAGGCTCCGTATGTTCCCAGGGCCATGCGGCCCTACCTGTTGGAGTTGACATCTGAACTCAGAGCTCCCCGACCTCCCAGCCTGGCGCCCGTCCAGGGCATTGAGGCTCTGGTGAGCAGTGGAGAACAGAAGCATGTTGGGATCTGCCTGGCGCAGCCCAGCTCCTTTAGAAAGCACGGCTCCTTGCCAAGGCACCGTCTGGCGGAAGGTGTGGTGGGTCCAGGAGTCAAGCATTCGCATAGCTGGGGATGCTGGCATGTGGAAGAGGGCAGGAATGGGATGTGGGGAGGCCAGGGATGCATGGGGCCAAAGGAGCAGATGCACAGGGACAGGGAGTCGGACGGGAGATGGGGGCTCGCTGTGTGAGCTCTGGCAGGTCACACCCCTCTCTGGGCCTCAGTTGCCCATCTCTAAAAGGGAGGGGTTGGAGAGGATGATCCCTTAAGGTCCTTTCACATCAGCCCCTGTGCTTCCTGGACACGCCTTCCTTCTGCCCACCCCTGCCCCCAGCTCCATGACCAGCCATCGAAGAGAGCCTGCCTTTGCCTCCCCTGCCCACCCCCAACCTCCGAGCTACTCACCCAGATCCCCACGCCAATGACAAAGACAAAGTAGACGACCAGGACCGCGATGTCGTAGGCATGCAGGCTGCCTCCAGGACCCGGAGCTGAGCGTGGAACTGTCGCAGTGCTGGCCCCATTTCCCGAAGCTCCAGGCCCCATTGCTGCCAGCTCCGCGCTCATCTACTAGTCAGTCACCACCAGGCTGGACTTTGAGGCACTCCTGGTTTCATTCTTTTCCTTTAATGATTAAACAGCCCTAAGCGCCACTGGCCAATGAGAAAGCTCTGAGCCCCATTGGCACATAAAGTCCTGGCCCGCCTTTTCCCCTTACTGCCAGCTCCGTCTTCTGCAGGCGTCCCTCCGTTTCCCGGACCCCACTACACACACAGTTGCACACTCACACACACATGCACATGTACACGTGCACGCGTGCACGCTCCCATCCCGGAGAGGAGCAGGAACAGGAGGGAGAGAAGAAGGAAAGGAACAGAGTCCTGGCAGCCTGGACTGGGAGGGACTTCAGAGTCAAGGCGCTCGAGCTCCTGCTTGTGTGGAGGAGAGACTGAGGCCCAGGGAGGAGAGGGATGCAGGGAAGTAAAGCAGAGCTGGGCCTGGAGTTGGGGTTTCTTTTTTTTTTTTTTTTTTTTTTTGCGGTACGCGGGCCTCTCACTGTTATGGCGTCTCCCGTTGCGGAGCACAGGCTCCGGACGCGCAGGCTCAGCGGCCATGGCTCACGGGCCCAGCCGCTCCGCGGCATGTGGGATCTTCCCGGACCGGGGCACGAACCCGCGTCCCCTGCACTGACAGGCAGACTCTCAACCACTGCGCCACCAGGGAAGCCCGGGACATTTTCTGTCTCAGTTTTGGCTGAGGTCGAATGGGTGAGGATAATATAACAGATGCCTAGTACCCTTACCCCAATTCTAAAAGTGAGTCAGGACACTCAGGGAGCCATGCCACAGAGGCCGTGGCAATGGCTAAGCCTAGGGCCCCTGCTGCCCCAGCTGACCCGTAGGTATTGAACACTCGCCCTGAAATCTCAACTTGCCTGGCTGCTCTCGGCCAGTGACTGAGCCCAGCTGACGCAGTGCATGCCCTTTCCTGCAGGGCATGTGGCTCACATAACGGGCATTTTTGGCTGGAGGACACTCCTTGGACCAGCTGAAACTTTCTTAGAACTGCACTAGAGCCCCGTGACAATTGCTTTGCAGAAAGTTGTCGGAGTGACCTGGCGACCCCTCTTCTTCCCCATCTGTGAGGAGGCAGCAGCCCCTTCCACCCTCTAATGAAGCCAAGAGAGAAGAGTGTCAGTGGGTCTATGGCAGAATTTTATGTGTGTCCAAGGGCCTGATGACTTAAGGAAAACAATGGTCTAGGCTGGGGACATCTCAAAAGGGGGAGTGGCACCAGCAGAGGGTTAGGCCAAGGTCCGGAGCATGGAAGCTGGACAGCGCCTGTCGGGAGGCTGCACAGAGGGTCCCTGCTCCGGCACACGAGACTAGGGTGTTTAAGGCCCTTGCCCTTCCTGCTGCTGCTGGGGGACCACTGACCAAGAGATCATTTCTTGCCTCCCCTCCTCTCCTCTGGCTGCTCCTTGCTGCCTTTCCTGGTGCCCAGGCTGGGGGCCATGTGCTCCCCTTCACAGCACTGACCACACTGGGCTGTTCCTGGCTGTGTCCGCAGCTAGGGCGGCAGTGGCTCTGAGGGGTCCCTGTGAGCTAAGACCCCGAGCAGCCTGGAGGCTCCCCGAGGATTCGGGGAAAGGACCGCGGGAGGGTGGTGAGCGCCTGACATCGGCTGTCTTCTCTGCAGACGTCACTTTTATGAGGAACCGGAGCTCAATCCAAGAGCAAGCAGCAGAGCCCGAGTGGCAGAAGGCAGCAGTGGCACAGAGGAAACAGGTGTGGCCCGGGAGCCGGAGAGCTCTGCTTCTGCCGCCAGCACGTTGGTGACCCCTAATGCATGGGTGCACGTGGCACACATCACTGCGAGCGCCTTTCCTCACCTGTGAAACGAGAGGTCTGGAATCGCTTGTAATGACCTTGGAGCGCTAAAGTGCTACAAAGGAAATTATTGACCTGGTCTCCTCTAGCCTTTCGGTTCTAAGAGTCCTGTGGGAAGTGGGATCCAGCTGGAGCTGTGACTGAAAAGTGGGAGAACAGTGAGGGCTCGGGTCCATAGCTTTAGGCCAGGCACCCCTGGACCCCGCCCGGCCCTGGTACTCATGAGTTGTGCTCTCAGCCTCCGTGTCCTTGTATGTGGAGAGGGGATGACGAAGTTCACCTCGCAGAGGCATCCTGAGGTATAAAGCCTGAGGAGTGTGTGCAAGGCACAGAGCCCTCGCCGGCGCAGGGCTGCTCTGTCTCGGGCGCTGTTGCCGGCACTGTGCTCTGTGTGGCGAGATGGCTCTGTGGGACTCTGCCCTGGTGTTCACCTAGAGCGGACAGGCCCCTGGAGATGTCCTTGGTCCTGACAAATTCCAGAGCCCCAAGAGGCCCCAAGTGGGGCCGGGGGGTGGCTTCATGCCTGAGCCACTGCCACCCACCTTGTCACGTCCTCCTATGAAAGCAAAGCCTGCAGCCACCCAAGCAAGGCTCTGGAGCTCTCACCGGGGAGCGGCCGGATCTTGCTGGGGAGAGACTAAACAGGCGGCGAGTTCTCTGCCGCCTCACGCGAGAAACAGGCCAAGGAGATTCAGAGGATCCTGGGATTAGCAACTGGAGGCAGAGCCTGGGACCTGGGCTCATGCTCCTTCCACCGGCCCGTCCCCACCCCCGCCACGTCCTTTTTTGGATTCTGGGTTACTTGGTACCCACGGTTGCCTGTCCCCCCTCCATTATAACTCCTACCAACTGTCCTATAATTGCTTGTCTGTTCCCCCTGCTAGTGGGGGCCTCCTGGAAAGCAGGGGCTTTACCGGGTTCACTTCTGTCTCTAGCACATGGCACAGGGCCTGGCACACCGTAGATCCTCATTACATTTTCATCAAATAAACGAATGAATGCATATTACATCAGTTTCTTCCTTTCCCATGCAAGCTCTTCATAAACTCAAAACCATGCCAGTTGTCACTAGCCACACCACATATATCAGCTAGGGTTAAGTTTGGCTGTGATATACATGCAGCTTAAAAGTTGCTTAAATAAGAAAGTTTTTTTCACGTTCATGTCTAGAGATACACAAAACAGGACCGGTAAGGTGGTTCATAATTTTTTAAGAGACCTCAACTCCTTTTTTCTTGCTGTTCTACCATCTTTCATCTCATTGGTTAAAATGGAATTCCAGCCGTTGCCTCTGTATTCCAGCCGTTGCCTCTGTATTCCAGCCATTGCCTCTATATTCCAGCCATTGCCTCTATATTCCAGTGAACATTTCCTGGAAATGGCACACAACACTTCTGCTAATATCCTGTTGCCCAGAACTTAGTCATGTGATCACACCTAGCTACAGGGAAAGACAGGAAATGCTATCATTATTTGGGGTGGCCTGTGTCCTGTCAAGATTCTGACTTTTTTACTCATTAACAGAGAAGGATGGATGCCGGGGGGACATTAGGAGTCCCAGCCATGCCACACTTTATAGTCTAAATGGCGCACCCTTCTCTTACTATCTTCACCTACTAGCCCTGCGTGGTACTTGGGAATAAGAGGCATTATCCCCACTTCACAATTGAAGGAACAGAGGCTCTGAGAAGCAAGTTTTCCCAGGCCACAGAGTGAGTTATGGCAGGGCTGAGATGGGCACCCAAGGTTGCCAGCTACAAGGTTAGTGCTCTTTCCTCTTCATCATCTTGCCCCAGGGCTTCTTGGAAATGGTAGAGCTTGGGCTCCTTCCTCACAATTCCCTCAAGAAGCATCCAGCAGACACCTGCTGCGTATGCAGAAAGCACCGGATACTCAGAGAGAAACCAGCTCCAATCCCTCTTGAGGACCTCATGGTCTGTCTTTACACAAGTCTTAGAATATAGTGTGATGACTGGAGGGTTGTAGCACAGACAGCTCTCTGAGCCCAGAGCCCGGGAAGCCAGTCCTTCCAGGTGTGTGACGTTCCATTTCAGGTTCCTTCAGTCTCCAATTTTCTGTCTGGAACCAGAGATGGGGTTAGAGAATTCGGGCTGAGTTCAAACCTCAGACAAAGGACACTGGTGTTTATGTTTGATGGGATGTGGTAGCACAGCTAAAAGTGTAGGCTCTGAGATCAGAAAGCGTTACTTCTCTTTTCATGGAAAGCAAGTTACAGTCCTATTTTTCATGTGAGAAAACTGAGGCTCAGCGAGTTCCAGTCTCTGTCCAAGGCAAGTGTGTGTCGGAGCGAGACTTGCGCGCAGTCTCCTGGTGTCTGAGCTGGACCTCCTCCTGCACGGGGCTTTGGGAGGCCAACAGAACACTCCCACTGCTCCCAACCCTGGCTGGGGCCCACTACCTGCCAGGCTGGACCAGGCCCCCCCACCTGGATTTTATTCTGCAGATAGGAGCCTGATCACCTGTAAGGAGCTGTCGGCATCGTGTCTCAACAACTGGAGAGAGGGAGTCTCACCGAGGGAGAGATTTGCCCCTTGGAAGGTGTGTCAGGCTTGCTCTGTTAGACTCCACTGCGTGAAGCCAAGACTCTGCTCTGGTGAGTCTGTGGCATTCATCCCTCCTCTCCTTCTCTGCAGGAATTATCTCTGGAAGTTTACCCGCTTCTGTAGGGCTCCTGGCTCCTCTGTATCCTGATGGCGGCAAATGGGGTGGGAAAAAAAAATTGCCTTTGTATCATGCAGCAAATGGAGGTATACCATATCTCAGTGGCCTCACCGAGCCTGTTAGGTTTCAGGAAAACCATCCGGCTTGTGTTAGGGTGGCTTTCTAAGCAGTCACTGACCCCAATTAGGCATTGATCAATAATGATCAATAAATGATCAATCAATCGATCATCAATTAGTTTTTGTTTTTTAAACATATTTATTTATTTATTTAATTTTGGCTGCATTGGGCCTTCATTGCTGCACGTGGGCTTTTCTCTAGTTGCGGTGAGCGGGGGCTACTCTTCGTTGTGGTGCACGGGCTTCTCATCGAGGTGGCTTCTCTTGTTGCGGGTTTCAGTAGTTGTGGCTCACGGGCTCTAGAGCGCAGGCTCAGTAGTTGTGGCGCACAGGCTTAGTTGCTCCGCGGCATGTGGGATCTTCCCGGACCAGGGCTCGAACACCTGTCCCCTGCACTGGCAGGCGGATTCTTAACCACTGCGCCACCTGGGAAGTCCGTCAATTAGATTTAAATTATCAGCATTCACCAAATTTATACTGTCTATCCAACCCTGTGCTTGGCCTGTGACTGGCAGAAATAAAGGGGAGCCTGGATGCCTTCCTTTAAGGGAATTCAGCTGAGAGATTAGAGGTGCAAACAGAGAAAAGAATGAGGGACTTGAAGTAAGACAGAGGTAGGTTTGAATGACAACACTTCAGCTTATTAACTGTGTGACTGTAGACAAGTGCTCAGGGTACCTGGCTTGCTTGTTGTGAATATTAAAGGAGAGAATAGAAAACACTTTGCTCACTACTGGGTCCATGGGAAATGCTCTGTTGGTGGTTAAGTGTCAAAAGCAGGATGAATGCACACAACTATAACTATTTAAATTGAGATAGGAATTCAGAGAAGGGAGATATTCATGTGGAATTATCTTTTAAGGCCTAGACTTGTAGAGCAGGTAATTTGGACCCTGGCGGGTCTGGGACTGGGGCCCTGAAAGATCATACTTTTCAGAATGTGCAGTACAATGGATGGCCACAGGGGGAAGACATAGGACAAATTTTAGCATCTTCCATTTCACCGTCCCTCTGGGCAGACAATCCAGTAGGTGACTATCCTTTCTTCACTCCCTCCACACCCATGTTATAATCAGAGCTAAACTTCCACACACAATATCTGTAGATAGATGAGGGATTCACGGGGCTTTTCAATTGCAGTAATATGTTCTCTGAGACATTGCTGGCACATAGGAGCCAGTGTGTCAGAAAAGTCTTTCAATCTTGCTCTGATTTTTTTTTTTCACATTCTCTGATCAAGTCTCCCAACATATCTCTGAAATATGCAAATATCTATAGTTTTCTGTATCTCTTTGAAACTTTTGGGACACCAACTATCTCGCTGAAATATTCTGAAACTCCTTGAAATGCTGACTTTCTATAAATCTCTAAAATTATAAATCTCTATGTGGATGTCTTTTTCTGACCCTCTCTACCCTTTGACAGCACACATTCTCTCTGAATCTCAGAGACTCTCAGTCCATCTTTCTACAACAGCTTGTTATCATTTTTTTTTTTTATTGCGGTACGCGGGCCTCTCACTGTGTGGCCTCTCTCGTTGCGGAGCACAGGCTCCGGACGCCCAGGCCCAGCGGCCATGGCTCACGGGCCCAGCCGCTCCGTGGCATGTGGGATCTTCCCGGACCGGGGCACGAACCCGTGTCCCCTGCATCGGCAGGCGGACTCTCAACCACTGCGCCACGAGGGAAGCCCCAGCTTGTTACCATTTTGCAAGTGGATATTGGACAAAGACAGGTGCTATCTGTGCTAAACTCCAGGAATTTGCACCTCCTAGTTCCAGGCTGCAACTGTCTTGGTTCTGAAGAAGGTGGAGATCAGAGCCCTTCCCACAGGAAGTTTCAGCTAGAACTGGAGCCAGAGAAAAGAGCCAGGCATTCGGAGTCAGTCAAGCCTGGGTTTGATTCTCTAATCCTCATCTTACTGTGTGACCTTGGCAAATTGCTTTTCCCTCTCCAAGTCTGTCTTTTCTAATCTAGTAAAGATAATCCTGCAGCCTTCGAGACTGTTATGAGGACTAGAGGCTGTATGAGGTAGTCAAGTGTAAAATGCCTGGTGAACGCCCATGACTATCCTGACTTAAGTGAGATGTGAGTCCGGAGGATGGAGAGATTCATGCGTGTGTTTCATTAGCCCTTGACATGGAAAGGAAGTATTCAGAGTCTGCTGCATTTAAGAAGTCGCTTTGAGTAAGCCCACATTATTGCTTCCTTTACAGATTCTGTGGGGCTGTGGACTTGCAAGAATTAGTCGTACTTTCCCCCCCAACTTTATTGATGTATAATTGACAAGTAAACTTGTACTATATTTAAAGTGTACAGCACAATGATTTCATATACGTATACATTGTGAAATTAGTCCCACAATCCAGTTAATTAACCCATCTATCACCTCACATAGTTACCCTTTTGTTTTGGTGAGAACACTTAATATCTACTCTCTTAGCAAACTTCAGGTATACAACACAGTATTATTAGCTATAGTCATCATACTTTATGTTAGACACTCAGGACTCATGCATCTTACAACTGAAAGTGTGTAGCCTTGACAAGCCTCTCTCCATTTCCTCCATCCCCCAGTCTCTGGGAACCACCATTCTATTCTCTCTTTCTATGAGTCCAACTTCTTTTTGGTTCCACATACAAGTGATAACATATGGTACCTGTCTTTCTCTGTATGGCTTATTACACTGAACATAATGCCCTTCAAGTTCATCCATGTTGTCACAAATGGTAGGAGTCCCTTCTTTCTTGAAGAACAATATTCCCGTGTGTGTGTGTGTGTGTGTGTGTTTTTCTGTGTGTGTGTGTGTGTGTGTGTATCTACATATCACATTTTCTTTACCCATTCATCAACTGATGGACACTTAGGTTGTTTCCATATCTTGGCTATTGTGAATAATGCTGCAGGGAACACGGGAGTGCAGATGTCTTTTTGAGATACTGATTTTGTTTCCTTCAGATATATACCCAAAGTAGCATTGCTAGGTCACATGGGAGCTCTAATTTTAATTTTTTGAGGTACCTCAACACTGTTTTCCATAATAGTTGTACCAATTTACATTCCCACTAACGGTGTGTATCCTCAACATCTTCAACAACACCATCTCATGTCTTTTTGTCAATAGACATCCCATCAGGTGTAATGTGATATCTCACTGTGGCTTTGATTTGCATTTCTCCGATCAGTGATGTTGAGTATCTTTTCATAAACCTGTTGGCCTTTGTATGTCTTTTTTGGAAAAATGTCTGTTCAGGTACTTTGCCCATTTTGGGGGGGAGGGGGAAGGAAATGTCTATTGAGGTCTTTTCCCCTTTTTTAAATTGGGTTTTGGGGGGTTTTTTTGTTTTGTTTTTTTTTTGTTTTTTGCTATTGGGTTGTAAGGTTTCCTTATGTATTTTGTATATTAACCCTTTAATGAATATAATAGTTTTGATATAATCCTGATTATTTATTTTTGCTTTCATTGCCTGTGCTTTTTTTTTTTTTTTTTTGCGGTACACAGTCCTCTCACTGTTGTGGCCTCTCCCATTGCGGAGCACAGGCTCCAGATGCGCAGGCTCAGCGACCATGGCTCACAGGCCCAGCCACTCCGCGGCGTGTGGGATCTTCCCAGACCAGGGCACAAACCCGTGTCCCCTGCATTGGCAGGTGGACTCTCAACCACTGGGCCAACAGGGAAGCCCCATTGCCTGTGCTTTGGGCAACAAAATTCAAAAATTACCAAGACAAATGTCAAGGAGATTGACTCTGTTTTCTTCTAGAGTTTTACAATTTTAAATCTTTCCTTTAAGGCTTTAACCAATTTTGAATTGATTTGGGAGGGGCACGATGTAAGATAAGGGTCCAATTTCACTTTTTTGCATGTGAATATCCAATTTTCCAAACACCGTCTGTTGAAGAGACTATCCTTTCCCCACTTGTGTTCTTGGTGTTTGTCAAAAATTAATTGACTGTATATGTATGGGTTTATTTCTGGGCTCCCTCTTCTGTTCCATTGATTTGTGTGTCTGTTTTAATGTCAATACCACACTGTTTTCATTACTATAGCTTTGTAGTATGGTTTGAAATCAGGATGTGTGATACCTCCAGTTTTGTTCTTCTTGCTCAAGAACAAAACGTTAACTATTTGGGCTCTTTTGTGGTTCCATATGAATTTTAGGATTTTTAAAATTTCTGTGAAAAATACCATTAGAATTTTTATAGCAATTGCATTTAATCTAGAGACTGCTTTGGGTAGTATGGACATTTTAACAATATTAATTCTTCCAATCTATTAACATGGCATATTTTCCCATTGGTGTCTTCTACAATTTCTTCTGTCAACGTTTTATAGTTTCCAGTGTACAGATCTTTCACATCCTTGGTTAAGTTTATTCCTAAGTACTTTATTCTTTTTGATAGTATTATAAATGGGATTTATTCTTAATTTATTTTTTCAGATAGTTCGTTTTTAGTGTAGAGAAATGCAATGGATTTTTGTGTGTTGACTTTGTAACCTGAAACTCTACAAAATGCATCTATTATTCTAACAATTTTTTGGTGGAGTCTTTGGGGTTTTCCATATATAAGATCATGTTATCTGCAAACAGAGGCATTTTACTTCTTCCTTTCTGATTTGGATGTCTTTTATTTCTTTTTCCTCTCTAGTTGCTCTGGCTAGGACTCCAGTACTATGTTGAGTAGAAGTGGTGAGAGTGGACATCCCTGTCTTATTCCTAATCTTAGAGGAAAAGCTTTGAGCTTTTCACTGTTGAATACTTCTGTTAGCTGTGGGCTAAGTTCAAGGTCTTTATTATGTTAAGGTACCATACATTTCATCTTTACCTGATTTTTTGAGGTGCATTTCATTTATATTTAACTTGTTGAGAATTTTTATCACAAAAGGATGTTGAGGTACATTTTTATCTAGACTTGATTTGTTGAGAGGTTTTTATTTATTTATTTATTTATTTATTTTATTTTTATGGTACGTGGGCCTCTCACTGTTGTGGCCTCTCCTGTTGTGGGGCACAGGCTCCGGACATGCAGGCTCAGCGGCCATGGCTCATGGGCCCAGCCACTCTGCAGCATGTAGGATCTTCCCAGACCAGGGCACGAACCCGTGTTCCCTGCATCAGCAGGTGGACTCTCAACCACTGCGCCACCAGGGAAGCCTGAGAGGTTTTTTTTTTATTATGAAAGTGTGTTGAATTTAGTCAAATGCTTTTCCTGTACCTATTGAGATAATCATATAATTTTTATCCTTTATTTTGTTAATGTAATGGATCACTTTTATTAATTTGCATATATTGGATCATCCTTGCATCCCAGGGATAAATCCCACTTGATCATGGTGTGTGATCCTTTAAATGTGCTTTTGAATTTGGTTTGCTAGTATTTTGTTGAGGATTTTTGCGTTTATGTTCATCAGGGATATCAGCCTGTAATTTTCTGTTATTGTAATGACCTCATCTGGCTCTGGTATTAGAGTAAAGCAAGCCTTGAAAAATCAGTCTGGAAGTGTCCCTTTCTCTTTGATTTTTGGGAAGAGTTTGAGAAGGATTGGTAGTAATTCTTCTTTAAATATTTGGTAGAATTCACCAGTGAAGTCATTTGATTCTGCTTCTTTCTTTTTTGGGAGATTTTTGATTATTGATTCAAGCTCCTTACTCATTATTGGTCTAATTTTTTGATTTCTTCCTTATTCAGGCTTTGTAGGTTATATGTTTCTAGGAGTTTATTCATTTCTTCTAGGTTATCCAATTTGTTAGTATATAATTGTTCATAGAAGTCGCTTATGATCTTTGTATTTCTGTGGTATCTGTGGTAATGCTTCCTCTTTCACTTATGATGTTATTTATTTGAGTCTTCTCTCCCTTTTTCTTAGTTATCCTAGCTAAAGATTTGTCAATTCTGTTATCTTTTCAAAAAGCCAACTCTCAGTTTTGTTGATTTTTCTATTGCATTTCTAGTCTCTATTTCATTTATTTCTGCTCTAATCTTTGTTATTTCCTTCCTTCTAATAACTTTGGGCTTATTTTGTTCTTCTTTTTCTAGTTACTTGAGGTATAACGTTAGATTCTTTATTTGAGATCTTTTTTCTTAACGTAGGCGTTTATCACTATGAATCACTTACTCTGAATGTGCAATATCAAGAGTTGGACACCAGCTGGGGCAATAGAGCAGATTTCAGCATCTTCCACTGTAGTTTACCTTTAGTGATGAGTAGTAAAGCCTTTGGTGGCACTTCATACACTATCTTATGTGTGACCCCATCTGCCTGCAGTGTTTAGCATCAGTGGGGATTGTGTGGGCAGCTGGAAATCTGAGCTGCTGTTTGACAATATGTCTCTGTATTTAGCATTTAGACTAGTGTGTTCCAATAGAACTTTCAGCTATGATGGAAATATTCCAAACCTGTGCTGTCCAAAATGGTAGCTATTAACCACATAGGGCTATTGAACAGTTGAAATGTGACTAGTACAACTGAGGAATAAAAATTTTAACTTAAGTTAATGGTAATTAATTTGAATATAAATATTTAGCTACATATGGGTAGAGGGTTCTGGACTGGGCAACACAGAATTCCAGACAACTTCAGTTTATCTAGGAATGAATGAACACTCTCCATCCCCGCCTCTTTCTGAGGCTGAGCTAAGATTCATTAGTGAAGTTGTCTCCCAAGGAGCTCACAGTGGAGGAGGGGTGGGAAGTGGGCGAGGAAGCAATGATGAATTCATAAACACTATACTATAAGCCTAATTACTACAGTAAGAGATATAAATCATACTGGTGGTTGCTTCCACTTCTGAGTGCTTAACCAGGGGCAAAACACTTTATAGTGTGATTTAGGTCTCAGGGCATCCCTATGACATTATGCAGATGAGGAAACCAAGGTGCAGAGTGACCAAATGGTTTATTTATGACAATTTAGATGCCAACCTAGATGGATGTCTTACTCTAAAATCTTTGTATAATGCTTATGAGGAACTTAAAAGAGGACTACATCACATCGAGTGAGGTACTATTCAAGCTTTCTAAAGGAGTTTGGGTTTCAGCTAGCAGGAAGAATAAGTAGGGTTTTAGTAGAAAAGGAGAGAAGACAGAGTCCAAGCAAAAGGATAGCATTAATCAGTGAGGCAAGAAATCTTGAGGGCTTTTTCTGCTCGTTAACATTGTAATTAATCAAAATTTGGGTTTGGCCTCTCCTTTGTAACAGGTTTGGCTGAGTCCAAGAAGAGGGGATTGGTCTCTGACTAGAGGAGTCTGTGCTTATGGGGTAGTTGAGAGGGTGTGGTCCATGGAACAACATCATCTAAAACCACTGGTCTGGGAGGGAGACTAGAGAGCACCCAACAGGGCTGGAGGGATGTGGAGCCCAGGGTGAAGGGCAGCAGGGGCGGGGGAGAGGGTGTCTCCCTTCGAGGTGGGTAAATTCATGGAGTGCAAGCATACACCCTTGTAAACTTCAACATCAAAGGAGACTCCCAGCTTCTTAAAGATGAACTGTGGATACTGGGAGAGAGACATGGGGAATGACGGGAACCATTAAGTTCAAGTCCTTTTAGACTCACTTTTTTGCCTGTATTTTCAACAGATGTAAGAGAATCTATTGATGGAACAAGTTCTTTGGCATCAAATATGTGGTGGGATCAGCAGACAAAGTTTTTCATGTTGGGATTTCAAAAAGACATTTTCCATAATCTCTTGGAGACACGATGGTATGTTTGGTGGACTTGTGATAGTTGATGCTACTATGACAACCTAGAGGCAGGTCTCTAGCAACTTAACCATTCAACTCTATTCTTGGCCATGTTCCTAACAAATGTACTGCATGATCTAAATAAAGACATTGGCTAAAGGTTATCCTATTCGGTAAAGAGAACTAAATTGCTATTCAGAGAATCAAAAGCCAGGAAGTTATTGTCTTCTGTAATTGATTTGACTCTATCAAGATTGTATTTAATTATGAGAGCCATAAAGTGTAGCATTTAGCCTCAGGAAAACCAAGTGGAAAAGGAAAGGAATGTTTGATTTGGTAATGTCAGTCTCAGTCAAACTTTTTTAGTGCTTGCTGTAGGGATTTTATAGTGAATAAACCACTGCTCTCTATGGTCATACATTCCCCACATCAGAGCCAATAGAATCACTTTTACACTTGCTACTTAAATGGGGACTACAAAATCTATAGTGACTTATGGTGTGAAGTGGAGTCCTGGCTGTGAATAAACCCAGTGGTAGCCTGGCTTTTCTGCTGGAAATATAGAATGTTTCTTTAAAAACTGGTTTAGGATTTTTAAGTTAAAAAAATAAAATGTGGACTTCCCTGGTGGCACAGTGGTTGAGAGTCCTCCTGCTGATGCAGGGGACACGGGTTCGTGCCCCGGTCCGGGAAGATCCCACATGCCGCGGAGCGGCTGGGCCCATGAGCCATGGCTGCCGAGCCTGCGCGTCTGGAGCCTGTGCTCCGCGACGGGAGAGGCCACAACAGTGAGAGGCCCGCGTACCGCAAAAAATAAATAAATAAATAAATAAATAAATAAATAAATAAATAAAAATGTGATGGGGGCGTGTTGGTGGGAGGTGATTGTCCTGTACTATTTTCTCCCTAAAGGCAGAGCTGCTTAGAGAAATGAACAGACGATTATGAAAGCCAGGGTTTATATATCAGGCTCAGTCCCAAGGGTTGTCTCCCTAAAGCAGCAGCAGATGGGCCAAAGACACACGTGGACAGAGGGAAAGACCTAGAGCTGTTTGAGTGTGAGGTCAAGTCCTCACCTCAGCTATGTCCTGCCGAAGGGTGTGTCCTGGCGCAGGCCAGAGGGAGTGTTTTTAAGTGACTTAAGTGCTTGCAGTTCCACTGACCTGGCCTTTCCTCCCTCCTCCAATCCGTTCTCCACACTAAAGCCAGAAGGACCTTTTCAAATGTAACTCTGAGCAGGTCATGCAACCCACTCTCTGCTTAGAACCTACCAGTGTTTTTCCAGGAATGTCAGCACAGTTCACTGGTGCCTACGTGGTTTACCCTGCAGCTTCATTTGCCCCAAATCTCCCTCCTTTTTGCTCTCCACTCACTGTAGTCTTTTCTTTCCTGGCAGCATGCTATGGCCTTCCACTGCGGGGCTTTTGCACATGCTGCTGCTTTTGTCCAGTGAACTTTCCTGTCCACACCCCTTGCTTTGTGTTCTCACAGATTCATATTCTTCCCATAAACTACACAAAGGAGGGATTGGCCTGATTCTGCTCATCATATTACCCTAGCATAATGCCAGACACACAGTCAATAACTAATTATTGAAAGAACGACTGAACTTTCTTTCTAGAGTGAAAGACTTTCATGCTGTCTATCAGATCTCGCTTCTAGGAAAGTATGTCATATTGATCTTCCATTCCCTTTTAATTTCTCAGGGTGGGGTGGGAGGGAAACCTTAAATCATGGCTGGGAAGGCTTAGGCATTGGCAAAGGGCCAAGGAGTAGGTGGGGGAGGTGGGAAGGCTTTTGGAGTGTCATGCAAAGGGGGAGGGAGGACTTTTTCCAGGCTGTCCTAAGGAACCATCTACTTTGCCAATGACTATGTTCTCCCTTGCCAGGCTACCCTGGGTCCCAGGAATTTAATCTTAATGAGTAGATGATAAGTGGTTAAACACATAGAGCCCTAAAGGATCTGGGACTCTTCACCAACAGGATTCTCATATAACCTATGCCTCTTATACCTCACGTGACTTCAAGCCATGATGTAATCTCTGTAAATTTCTTTTCAACCCAATTGTGATCCAAAGCATGATGAGTGGAGTCAGCGGAAACTAAATTTGAGCGTCCACTCAGCTACTTACCAGCTGTGTGATTTCAAACAATCCTGTTTGAAAACCTGTTTTTGCCACTGTAAAGTGGTATTAATAATAGTTTCCATTTCACTGGGCAGCTGTGAGTATACATCAAAATAATGTTTCTAAATCACTGAACACCACTCTCATCTCACTGGTTTGACACACAGAGGTTTATTTCTTGCTTACACCGCAGTACTGTGCCATGAGTAGTGGTGGCAGAAGTGTAAATCTCTGCATCCTTTCTGGAAGACAACTGGACAATATGTATGAAAAGCCTTAAATTACTACCCAGTAATTTCACACTTCTAGGAATTATTCCTAGCCAAATAACCAGAGACGCAGATATACCAGTTGATGTACGCGGATATCCTTATAACCTATTGACAACAATGGGCCACTGGAAAGACTTAAGTGTTTAACAGTATTGGGGGAGGGCAGGAGGGATGACAGTGGTGGTTGTAAGGGCTGTAATTCTCCCAACAGCTGAGGTTTACTTCCTTGTGAAAGCAGCTTTTTCTGTTACTAGAGTAATACCCGTGGCCTCTCTCTACCTCCTCACTTACTACTCACCATGCTTCCGTGATGGGATCAGGAACTGAGATGTGTCTTCCTGAAACTTCTTCCCATCTATCTAAGGAATAGGCAAACCCCAGGAAACATGTGTTCTCAATTGCTTTCAGCCATGAAGCAAGTTTAGCACTTAAGTCTCTGTCTCAATGGGAGCAGGCTATCACTGCCTGTAATTGGGCAGATAAATCAGCCCAATACCGGAATTCATCATTAGATTGTCCACCCACCCATTCACACATGCTAACTTTATTTTATACCACTGATTTATAAAGTTGACATTTGAATGCACAATCTGCCTTAATCTTTTATTTCTCACTTAGTTTTATTTAGGAGAATATAATTATGGTGTTTATCACTTATACTAAACGTGTAGTCTCTATAATCAATAGTATCAACGTTACCTGGGAACTTCTCGGAAATGCAGATTCTTGGACTCTACCTAGATCTACTGAATCAGAAACTCTGTGTGTGGAGCCCAGTGGTTTGTGTTTTAACAAATTCTCTAGGTGATTCTCATGCATGCTAAAGCTTGTAAGCACTCATTTTTTAGCACACACGCAATACTGGATGAAAATATACCAAAACGTTACGGATACCGAATCAGGACTGGCTTCTTGCTGCTGGTACATCAATACCCGAGAAGTAGTTGTTGGTAGAAAGGAAAGTTGCTTTTAATCGGAATGCCACCAATCTGGGGAGATGGTGGACTCAGTGTCCCCCTAAAACCACCCCCGAAGATCCTGCTCACCCATGAAAGTTTTTAAAGGGAAAAAGGGAAGTAATCTCAGTTCATCACTGAGATAGGGGGTCAGTGTAGTCTCCATCCCCCACTGTGTGCAGGCTTGTTCATATCTTGCACTTTTTCTTTTTTTTTTTTTTTTTTTTTTTCCACTGCATAAAAATCAGCCTTTATGTGGAGCATAGTTGATTAACAATGCTGTGTTAGTTTCAGGTGTACAGAAAAATGATTCAGTAATGCATATACATGTATATATTCTTTACCAAATTATGTATCCATTTAGGTTATTACAGAATACTGAGCAGCATTCCCTATGCTATACAGTAGTTCCTTGTTGGTTATCTATTTTAAATATACCACTGTGTACATGTCAATCCCAAACTCCCAATCTATCCCTCCCCCAAAACTCTTCCCCCTGGTAACCATAAGTTCATTTTCTAAGTCTGTGAGTCTGCTTCTAATTCATAAATAAGTTCATTTGTATCATTCTTTTTAGATTCTGAATATAAGCAATTATCATATGATGTTTGTCTTTCTCTGTCTTACTTCACTTAGTATGATAATCTCCAGGTCCATCCATGCTACTGTAAATGGCATTAATTCATTCATTTTCTTTTATTGGAGTGTAGTTGCTTTTCAATGTTGTGTTAGTTTCTGCTGCACAGCAAAGTGAATCAGCTATATGTACACATATATCCCTTCCATTTTGGATTTCCTTCCCCTTTAGGTCACCACAGAGCATTTAGTAGAGTTCCTTGTGTTATACAGTAGGTTCCCATCAGTTAACTCTTTTATACATAGTAGTGTATATATTTTGATCCTGTCTCCAAATTCATCCTACCCCTCCTTTCCCCGTTGGTGCCCGTACGTTTGTTCTCTATGTCTGTGTCTCTATTTATGCTTTGCAAATAGGTTAATCTGTACCAATTTTCTAGATTCCACATATAAATGATATTATACCATATTTGTTTTTCTTTTTTGGACTTACTTCACTCTGTATGACAATCTCAAGGTTCATCCACATCTCTTCAATGCACTTTTTCTTTAGATGCTGTCTTGTTCATACAGTTTGTTCACCAGGTTACTGAATGGGAAGCTAGGGAAGAGATCTGGTCATCTGTTAATTATTTATTCTTCATTTCTACTTCTTTGATCTACAGAAAGAACCAACAGATTAGACAAGATATTGTGTAATCAAAAGATGTGAAACGTGTGCTAGAGCTGGAGATGGGGGTGCCTGGTTTAAGGTTAGTGACAAGACAAAGAGGCCTCCCGTAGAGAGCTCTTTCCTGCAAAAAGTTCTTTCCTGCCAAAAGCTACTTACATTATTAGTAATTTTCTTTGAGAGGTGGGGCTGCAGATGTGTGTGTTTTGGTATAAATTAATTTTAAATTAAATTATCTTATTTTTCAGATATCTTTGTGTATTTCTTGGCTTACGTCCCATCAATAAATCTCATAGGGTGGGGCAGCAATTCTTGATGTCATTCAATGAAGTATCAGCTTTTAATTTATAAAAAGTAGGCAAGGTTACAGATATTTGTAGTTTATGAGAGTAGATCAATTTTTCCACTTAAGAATTTTTAAATAATTACATATTCACAGGAAATTGCAATTGACTTCTGTATATTAACCATGTATCCTACAACCTTGCTATAGCTGCTTATCAGTTCCAGGAGTTTTTTGTTCTGTTTTATTTTTGCAATTCCTTGGGATTTTCTTTATTGCGAATCTTTTCATACGTGAACAACCTATCATGTTTTACTATTGCTTCTGGCCAATGTTCAAAAACAAAATTCTCTAAGCTTTCCCCTAGTCAATATTTTCACTTTTATCCTTTGTATCTTTCCCACTCATACCTCAGGAATGGGCTCTGGTAATTGTCAAGGAAATTCTAATGTAACATAGAGACAGGTAAACATCCCCAAGGGAAAGAAAAAATTAGTGAGAAGTGGAAAAATTCCTATTCTGAGCCAACTGATTATCAACTAATTTATCTTTCCCCACCCCTGAAAAATGGGGGTAATCAGTAGAATCATTCCTGTGTTTATAATCAAGGTATAATTTCATACTACAGTGAAACAAGTAGACAAAAAAAATGTGCAGTTCAGTGAATTTTGAAAAATGCATATGCCTGTTAATTGTGTCCTATAGCACATTTCCATTATCCTAGAGAGTTCTCTTACCCCTTCTAATCAACCCCTCACTCCTCCAGTGACTACCACTCTACCATTTTACAACGTAGATCAGCTTTGCCTGTTCTAGAAGTTCATACACATGGACTCATACTGTACATATTTTCTGGTGTCTTGCCTCTTTTATTTAGCATAATGTTTTTTGTTGTTTTTTTTTTCCAGTACGCAGGCCGCTCACTGCTGTGGCCTCTTCCCGTTGCGGAGCACAGGCTCCGGACGCGCAGGCTCAGCAACCATGGTTCACGGGCCCAGCCGCTCCGCGGCACGCGGGATCCTCCCGGACCGGGGCACGAACCCGCGTCCCCTGCATCGACAGGAGGACTCTCAACCACTGCGCCACTGGGGAAGCCCTAGCATAATGTTTTGACATTCACCCACATTGCTGCAAGTATCATTAGTTTTTCTTTGTTGCTGCTGAGTAGTATTCCATTGTCAGAATACACCACATTTGCTTGTTGATGGGCACCTGGAATATTCCTGGTTTTTGTCTATTACGAATAAGATTACTGTTGGTTTGCGTTCTGCAGGCCTGCAAGGTCTGTACTTGCCCAGCTTCAAGACTGAAGAAAGAGCCTGGAGTCAGCAACAGACACATCAGTGGTTTAATAGATGGGGGAGCTTACACGTCTGAAGCAAGGTCCTGGAGCCACACCCCACCATGCGCTGTGGACGGCAGGGCAGGACATGGTGGCAGTCTTCGCTCCCGGGGGGCAGGGGGAGATTACCAGTTATAGGGGGAATTGATAGCAGGTGGGCTCATTGGTTACCAGGGAAACCAGCAGAGGGGCATGCCCCTAACCACCCCTTTGATAAGCATAGTGGAGAGTTCTGATCTAAAGCTAGAACAATCATTAGCTGGGGCGTGGGAAAGTATGTAAGAAAGTCAGTCATGTGAGTAGCGTGTAGGTGAAGCAGGACCTGATGGAGCAGCGGATGTACAGAGAGCAAGAGCACAGCCATCGAGTGGCCTGACCACATACCTACTATGAACATTCTTATACAAAGAGATTTGTGGATATGTTTTCATTTCTCTTGGATTAATGCCTGAGAGTAGAATTTTGGGGTCATTGGGGAGATGTATACTTTATAAGAAACTTCAAATCTTAGACACAACAGCAGTGTATGGGAGTTCCAGTTCTCACATCCTCGGCTACGTATCGTGTTGTCAGTGTTTTCATTTTAGCTATTTCAGTGACTCTGAGGTGAAATCTTGGTATAGTTTTACTTTGCAATTCCCTAATACCTAGTAACGTTGCTCACATTTTAGAGTACTTATTGGCCATTCATACATCTTCTTTTTTGAAGTACTTGTTTATATCTTTCTAAATTGGGTTGTCTTAAAAATTATTATTGAGTTGTAAAAGTTATTTATATATTCTGAATATAAACCCTTTGCCAGATGTGTGTGTTGCACATATTTTCTTCTGGTTGAAGTCTTTTCCATGAAGTCTTTTCTTAATGGTGTTGTTGATAAGAAGTTTTAAATTCTGATGAAATCCAATTCATCAATTTTGGGTTTTTCTAGGATTGGGTCAGACACAGAAGACAGCAAACTCTAAGTAATCATGGCTTAGACAAGACGGCAATTTCTTTATTTTCTCTCACTAATGCAGGAAGTCCATTCCACAATCACCAGTAATGTCTTCAGTTTTGTTTTTTCCATTCTCAATATATGGGTTCCAACTTGTGGTTCATGAAAGCACCCAAACCAAAGTAGAGTGAACACATCCTCTCTCTGTAGATACTTCCTTGGAGCAGGACCACCATTAACGCTTATGTTTAATTGGCCGGGACTTAGTCTCCTCAGTCTGCAGGGCTACAAGGGATGCTGAACAATGTGGTTTATATTCCATTTGGCTATATATTCACCTAAAAATTCACCTAAAAAATCAAAGGTTTTAATAAGATAGAAGAAAAGGATAACAAATATTGTTGAAAAATGCGTGGTCTCTGCCATAATGTGTTGATTCTCGCTTATGAATTTTCTCATTTTATCTATTTTCAAATATATTGGTATGTAATCATTGTTTCAATCTTATTATCTTTATTTTTTTTCTCTGATTTTGCAATTAAATTGTGATTTTCATTCTCAGTATTGTGGATTCGTACTTACTTTTTTTTCCTGATCAGTATTGTCTAAGGTTTGTCAATTGTATCTTTTTGAAGAAATAACTTCTGGCTTAGTTTATCTCCTCCAGCAGAGTTTTAGAAACTGAGAGATATGGCTCGTTTCTCAGAAACTTTTATCAGCATTTATATCTGTAAATATACAGTAAGAGATGTCATTCTCAGGTTCCCAAATGACCAACAGAGAGAGAAACTGCTAACCCAGCAAATGAAGCAAGGTTATTTCTAGGGTTTTAGCTTTTGGGTTCAGTGATTTTAAGGTGGGTCTTTCCTGGTGATAAACGGTGAGGTTTGAGAAGAACTCTGGAGTGATGGGAACAGTGAGGTAAGAGTCTTGAAGTCTTGATGAAAAAGTTGTTAGTCTTGATAAGTAAACTATCTTTGTGGGTTCATTGTCTTAATTTTAGGAGCAAAGATTTCCTTGAGCACATAGCTATTTTTATGTGATCTCAGTATTACTTAATACAGGGACAGAAAGGTGTTCCCAATCCCTCTATTATTTGGGTCAAGGAGAGGTAATTATATTAATTTCCATTTTTGATATGTATTGGTCAGTCTATCTGTCATCTATTCAAATATATATATGAATATATGTATATAAATATATATATTAGAGGAATTGAGTCATGAGATTTCCATGAGTCATGGGACTGGCAAGTTCAAAATCTGTGAGGCAGGCCAGCAGGCTGCAGGTCCAGGGGAGAGTTGATACTGCCGTCTTGAATCCAAAATCTGCAGGACAGGTCAGCAAACTGGAAAGAGAAGCAGGGTTTCTACGTTACAGCCATGAGCCAGAATTGCTTCTTCTTTGGGAAACCTTAGTCTTTGTTCTTAAGCTCTTCAACGATTGGATAAGGTCCACCTACAATGTAGAGGGTATTCTACTTTTCTTAAAGCCTACTGATTTAAATATTAATCACATCTAAAAAATACCTTCACATCAACATCTAAACTGGTGTTTCACCAAATAACTTGGTCTAGCTAAGCTTACACAGATACATACAGAATTGTTGCCAAACCCTGTTTCATTCTAGCCATAAATAATATTAATCCAAGGATAAATTTATTTTTAAAAACAGTCTAGTCATCTTATTGAAAGGTATGTTTCTAATAAATTTTACTTTCTATGTTTGATATTATCAATATTTATCAAAATTGATAATATATTTGCAATGTTTTATCAACTGTGTTCTGATAAAAATTATAATAAATTAATACAGGAGAATTTTTAATCTTATGGTCATAAGTATAAAACTAATTTATAATTTTGTTGCAGAAAGTTATAATAGGGTTATAAATAAAAAATTTTCAAAACTAACATATTCATATTGATATAAAATCTTCTGGGGAAGCCTTATTTTAAAATATCAATACTTATAAAAGTCTAAAAATTATACCTCTTGCAAGTATTTTAACTTGTATAAAATTTTAGATATTAATATAGATGATTAAGGGATTATAGAGTTACTCAAATCCTTTTAGAGGATATGTAAGCAAAATATTGAAGACCGCTGGGATTAAGTTCCAAACTCTCTCTCCAAGGAAACCACCATGGTACTGTTAGAGAAAAAATATTCAGTGACAATTCTTAAGGATGGTGAGACAGAGTTTATTCAGGGCCATCCAGTAGGATGGAATGGAATTTTAAAGGGAAGGAGAAAGACTGGGCTCAACTCCAAATATAACAAGGGCAAGTGGGAATTTATAACCAAGGAGCAGGATGGAAGTCAGTGAATAGAAAATCTCTAAGAGGAAACATCAGGAGTAAGGGGGATTCTGGCTGAACCAACTAACAGGATTTTTGCTGAATGAAGACAGGTCAGGGTGATCAGACATCATATTGGGGATGGTGGAGAATGAGAAACCTCATCAGATATTGAGGATATCACATATCAAGGATGAGGGTTTCTGGTTAACTGATTTAGCAGGGTTCTTGCTAAAACTGGATTTTACAAGGATGTGCACAAATGGGCCTAGAAAAGGCTCAAGATCCTGACTAAAGTTTGATCAAGCAAAGAATCTTTGTCAGTACCAAGAGGCAACATTTCTGTCAAAAGCTTAGGAGAAAGAGCACTTGTACTTAACTATTAACTCTTTTTTTATTATTTTTTTAACATCTTTATTGGAGTATAATTGCTTTACAATGGTGTGTTAGTTTCTGCTTTATAACAAAGTGAATCAGTTATACATATACATATGTTCCCATATCTCTCCCCTCTTGCATCTCCCTCCCTCCCACCCTCCCTATCCCACCCCTCTAGGTGGTCACAAACACCGAGTTGATCTCCCTGTGCGAGGCGGCTGTTTCCCACTAGCTATCTATTTTACATTTGGTAGTGTATATATGTCCATGCCACTATCTCACTTCATCCCAGCTTACCCTTCCCCCTCCCTGTGTCCTCAAGTCCATTCTCTACATCTGCATCTTTATTCCTGTGCTGCCCCTAGGTTCTTCAGAACCAATTATTTTTTAAGGTTCCATATATATGTGTTAGCATACAGTATTTGTCTTTCTCTGACTTACTTCACTCTATATGACAGCCTATAGGTGCAGCCACCTCACTACAAGTAACTCAATTTCATTTCTTTTTTTTTTAACCTCTTTATTGGAGTAAAATTGCTTTACAATTTGTGTTAGTTTCTGCTGTATAACAAAGTGAATCAGCTATACGTACACATGTATGCCCATATACCCTCCCTCTTGCATCTGCCTCCCACCCTCCCTATCCCATCCTTCTAGGTGGTCAAAAAGCACTGAGAGGATTTTCCTGTGCTATGCGGCTGTTTCCCACTAGCTAGCTATTTTACATTTGGTAGTATATATATAGTATAGTATATAGTATATATATATATATATATATATATATATATATATATATAGTATATATATATATCAATGTCACTCTCTCACTTTGTCCCAGCTTACCTTCCCCCTCCCTGTGTCTTCAAGTTGATTCTCTATGTCTGCATCTTTATTTCTCTCTGCCCCTAGGTCCTTCAGAACCTTTATATATATATATATATATATATATATATATATATATATATATATATATATATATATATATATATATTCCATATATATGTGTTAGCAGACAGTATTTGTTTTTCTCTTTCTGACTTACTTCACTCTGCATGACAGATTCGAGGTCCATCCGCCTCACTACAAATAATTCAATTTCGTTTCTTATTATGGCTAATATTCCATTGTATATATGTGCTACATCTTCTATATCCATTCGTCTGTCAATGGACACTTAGGTTGCTTCCATGTCCTGGCTATTGTAAATAGTGCTGCAATGAACATTGTGGTACATGACTCTTCTTGAATTATGGTTTTCTTAGGGTATATGCCCAGTAGTGGGATTGCTGGGTCATATGGTAGTTCATTTTTTAAGGAACCTCCATACTGTTCTTTATAGTGGCTGTATCAATTTATATTCCTACCAACAGTGCAAGAGGGTTCCGTTTTCTCCACACCCTCTCCAGCATTTATTGTTTGTAGAACTTTTGATGATGGCCATTCTGACCAGTGTGAGGAGATACCTCATTGTAGTTTTGATTTGCATTTCTCTAATGATTACTGATGTTGAGCATCCTTTCATGCGTTTGTTGGCAATCTGTATATCTTCTTTGGAGAAATGTCTATTTAGGTCTTCAGACCATTTTTTGATTGGGTTTTTTGTCTTTTTGATATTGAGCTGCATGAGCTGTTTGTATATTCTGGAGATTAATCCATTGTCAGTTGCTTCATTTGCAAATATTTTCTCCCATTCTGAGGTTGTCTTTTCATCTTATTTATGGTTTTCTTTGCTGTGCAAAAGCTTTTAAGTTTCATTAGGTACCATTCGTTTATTTTTATTTCTCTTTCTCTAGGAGGTGGGTCAAAAAGGATCTTTCTGTGATCTATGTCACAGAGTGTTCTGCTTATGTTTTCCTCTAAGAGATTTACAGTGTCTGGTCTTAAATTTAGGGCTTTAACCATTTTGAGTTTATTTTTGTGCATGGTGTTAGGTGTTCTAATCACATTCTTGTATATGTAGTTGTCCAGTTTTCCTAGCACCACTTATTGAAGAGGCTGTCTTTTCTCCATTGTATATTCTTGCCTCCTTTATCAAAGATAAGGTGACCATATGTGCATGGATTTTTCTCTGGGCTTTCTATCCTGTTCCATTGATCTATATTTCTGTTTTTGTGCCAGTAAAATACTCTCTTTGTTATTGTAGCTTTGTAGTATAATCTAAAGTTAGGGACCCCGATTGCTCCAACTCTGTTTTTCTTTCTCAAGATTGCTTTGGCTATTCGGGGTCTTTTGTGTTTCTGTACAAACCGTACAATTTTTTGTCCTAGTTCTGTGAAAACTGCCATTGGTACTTTGATAGGGGTTGCATTGAATCTGTAGGTTGCTTTGGGTAGTATAGTCATTTTCACAATGTTGATTCTCCAATCCCAGAACATGGTATATCTCTCCATCTCTTTGTAGCATCTTTAATTTCTTTCATCAGTTTCTTACAGTTTTCTGCATACATGTCATTTGTTTCCTTAGGCAGGTTTATTCCTAGGTATTCTATTCTTTTTGTTGCAATGGTAAATGGAAGTGTTTCCTTAATTTCACTTTCAGATTTTTCATCATTAGTGTATAGGAATGCAAGAGATTTCTGTGCATTAATTTTGTATCCTGCTACTTTACCAAATTCACTGATTAGCTCTAGTAGTTTTCTGGTAGAGTCTTTAGGATTCTCTATGTATAGTATCATGTCATCTGCAAACAGTGACAGTTTTACTTCTTTTCTGATTTAGATTCCTTTTATTTCTTTTTCTTTTCTGATTGCTGTGGCTAAAACTTCCAAAATTATATTGAATAATAGTGGTGAGAGTGGGCAATCTTTTCTTATTCCTGAGTGGGAAATCTTGTCTTGCTCCTGATCTTAGTGGAAAGGTTTTCACTTTTTCACCATTGAGAACCATGTTTGCCATATGTCACCTTTATTATGTTGAGGTAAGTTCCCTCTATTCCTACTTTCTGGGGGGTTTTATCATAAATGTATGTTGAATTTTGTCAAAAGCTTTTTCTGCCTCTATTGAGATTATCATATGTTTTTTTCTCCTTCAATTTGTTAACATAGTGTATCACATTGACTGATTTGTGTATATTGAAGAGTCCCTGCATTCCTGGGATAAACCCCACTTGATCATGGTGTATGATACTTTTAATGTGCTATTGGATTCTGTTTGCTAGTGTTTGGTTGAGGATGTTTGCATCTATGTTCATCAGTGATATTGGCCTATAGTTTTCTCTTTTTGAGACATATTTGTCTGGTTTTGGTGTCAGGTTGATGGTGACCTCATAGAATGAGTTTTGGAGTGTTTCTCCCTCTGCTATATTTTGGAAGAGTTTGAGAATGATAGGTGTTTGCTTTTCTCTAAATGTTTGATTGAATTTGCCTGTAAAGCCATCTGCTCTGGGCTTTTGTTTGTTGGAAGATTTTTAATCACAGTTTCAATTTCAGTGTTTGTGATTGGTCTGGTTATTTTTTTATTTCTTCCTTTTTCAGTCTCATAAGGGTGTGCTTTTCTAAGAATTTGTCCATTTCTTCCAGGTTATCAATTTTATTGGTACATAATGCTTGTAGTAATCTCTCATGATCCTCTGTATTTCTGCAGTGTCAGTTGTTACTTCTCATTTTTCATTTCTAATTCTGTTGATTTGAGTCTTATCCCTTTTTTTCTTGATGAGTCTGGCTAATGGTTTATCAATTTTGTTTATCTTCTCAAAGAATCAGTTTTTAGTTTTATTGAACTTTGCTATTGTTTCCTTCATTTCCTTTTCATTTATTTCTGATCCCATCTTTATGCTTTCTTTCCTTCTGCTATCTTTGGCGGGCTTTTTTTTTTCTTCTTTCTCTAATTGGTTTAGGTGTAAGGTTAGGTTGTTTATTTGAGATGTTTCTTGTTTCTTGTGTTACGATTGTATTGCTATAAACTTCCCTCTTAGAACTGCTTTTGCTGCATCCCATAGGTTTTGGGTCTTCGTATTTTCATTGTCATTTGTTTCTGGGTATTTTTTGATTTCCTCTTTGGTTTCTTCAGTGATCTCTGTTTATTTAGTAGTGTATTGTTTAGTCTCTATGTGTTTGTATTTTTTACAGATTTTTTCCTATATTTGATATCTTGTCTCATAGTGTGGTGGTTGGAAAAGATACTTGATATGATTTCAATTTTCTTAAATTTAGCAATGCTTGATATGTGTCCCAAGATATGAGGTATTCTGGAGAATGTTCCATGAGCACTTGAGAAGAAAGTGTATTCTGTTGTTTTTGGTTGGTATGTCCTATAATTATCATTTAAGTCCATCTTGTTTATTGTGTCATTTAAACTTGTGTTTCCTTAATTTTCATTTTGGATGATCTGTCCATTGATGAAAGTGGGGTGTTAACGTCCCCTACTATGATTGTGTTACTCTCAATTTCCCCTTTAATGGCTGTTAGCATATGCCTTATGTACTGAGGTACTCCTATGTTGGGTGCATAAATACTTACAATTGTTATATCTTCTTCTTGGATTGATCCCTTGATCATTATGTAGTGTCCTTCTTTGTCTCCTGTAATAGGCTTTATTTTAAAGTGATTTTGTCTGATATGAGAATTGCTACTCCAGCTTTCTTTTGATTTCCATTTGCATGGAATATCTTTTTCTGTCCCATCATTTTCAGTCTGTATGTGTCCCTAGGTCTGAAGTCGGTCCCTTGTAGACAGCATATATATGGGTCTTGTTTTTGTATCCATTCAGGCAGTCTATGTCTTTTGGTTGGAGCATTTAATCCATTTATATTTAAGGTAATTATTGATTTGTATGTTCCTATTACCATTTTCTTAATTGTTTTGTGTTTGTTATTGTAGGTATTTTCCTTCTCTTGTGATTCCTCTTAGAGAAGTTCCTTTAACGGTTGTTGTAAAGCTGGTTTCATGGTGCTGAATTCTCTTAGCTTTTGCTTTTCTGTAAAGGTTTTAATGTCTCCATCAAACCTGAATGAGATCCTTGCTGCATAGAGTAATCATGATTGTAGGTTTTTCCCTTTCATAACTTTAAATGTGTCCTGCCACATCCTCTGGCTTGCAGAGTTTCTTCTGAAAGATCAGCTTTTAACCTTATGGTGTTTCCCTTGTATGTTATTTGTTGCTTTTCCCTTGCTGCTTTTAATATATTTTCCTTGTATTTATTTTTTGATAGTTTGATTAATTTGTGTCTTGGCATGTTTGTCCTTGGATTTATCCCGTATGGGACTCTCTGTGCTTCCTGGACTTGATTAACTATTTCCTTTCCCATACTATGGAAGTTTTCAACTATTATCTCTTCAAATATTTTCAATGTCCCTCTCTTTTACTCTTCTTTTTCTGTGACCCCTATAATTCGAATGTTGGTGCATTTAATGTTGTCCCAGAGATCTCTGAGGCTGTCCTGAATTCTTTTCATTCTTTTTTCTTTATTCTGCTCTGCAGTAGTTTTTTCCACTATTTTATCTTCCAGGTCACTTATCCGTTCTTCTGCCTCAGTTATTCTGCTATTTTTTCCTTCAAGAACATTTTAAATTTCATTTATTGTGTTGTTCTTCATTGTTTGTTTGCTCTTTAGTTCTTCTAGGTCCTTTTAAAATGTTTCTTGTATTTTCTCCATTCTGTTTCCAACATTTTGCATCATCTTTACTATCATTATTCTGAATTCTTTTTCAGGTAGACTGCCTATTTCCTCTTAATTGTTTGGTCTGGTGGTCTTTTCCTTACTCCTTCATCTGCTGTGTATTTCTCTGTCTTCTCATTTTGCTTAACTTACTGTGTTTGGGGTTTTCTTTTCACAGGCTGCATGTTCGTAGTTCCTGTTGCTTTTGGTGTCTGCTCCCAGTGGGTAAAGTTGATTGTGTAGGCTTCCTGGTGGAGGGGACTTGTGCCTCTGATGCTGGATCTTGTCTTTCTGGTAGGCAGGACCGTGTCCAGTGGTGTGTTTTTGAGTGTCTGTGACCTTATTATGATTTTAGGCAGCCTCTCTGCTAATGTGTGGGGTTGTGTTCCTGTCTTGCTAGTTGTTTGGCTTGGGTTGTACAGCCCTGTAACTTGCTGGTCGTTTAGTAGAGTTGGGTCTTAGCATTGAGATGGAGATCTCTGGGAGAGCTCTTGCTGATTGATTTTACATGGGGCTAGGAGGTCCATGATGGGTCAGTCCTGAACTCGGCTCTCCCACCTCAGAGGCACTGGCCTGACACCCGGCTGGAGCACCAAGTCCCTGTCAGCCACACAGCTCAGAAGAGGAGGGAGAAAAAATAGAAAGAGAGCAAAAAATAATACAATAAAATAAACTTATTAAAATAAAAATATATATTATTAAAGTAAAAAAATAAAACAGTAATTTTAAAAAAAAGACAACAACCAAACAAATAAACAAATCCACCAATGATAACAAGTGCTAAAAATTATACTAAAAAAAACCCGAACAGACAGAACACTAGGACAAATGGTAAAAGTAAACATATACAGACAAAATCACACAAAGAAGCATACACCTACACACTCACAAAAAGAGAAAAAGAAAAAAAAATATGTATATTAAAAAAAAGGAAGAGAGCAACCAAATCAATAAACAAATCTACCATGGTTAATAACTCTAAATACTAAATTAAGATAAACGTAAAACCAGAAACAAATAAGACACAGAAAGCAAACCCCAAGTCTAGTTGCTCCCGATGTCCACCATCTCTATTTTGGGATGATTCATTGTCTATTCAAGTATTCCACAAATGCAGGGTACATCAAGTTTTTTGTGGAGATTTAATCCACTGCTTCTGAGTCTGCACAAAGAACTTTCCCTTTCTCTTCTTTGTTCACACGGCTCCTGGGGCCCAGCTTTGGATTTGGCCCTGCCTGGGCATGTAGGTCGCCCTCTGGCGTCTGTTCTTCACCCAGACAGGAGGGGGTTAAAGGAGCAGCTGATTATGGGGCTCTGGCTCACTCAGGCCTGTGCGGAGGGAGGGGTATGGAATGCGGGGCGCGCCTGCAGCAGCAGAGGCCAGTGTGAGGTTGCAACAACCTGAGGTGCGCCGTGTGTTCCCCCCGGGGAAGTTGTCCCTGGATCATGGTACCTTCTCAGTGTTGGGCTGCACAGGCTCCCGGGAGGGGAGGTGTGGATAATGACCTGTGCTTGCACACAAGATTTGTGGTGGCTGCAGCAGCAGCCTTAGCGTTTCATGCCCGTCTCTGGTGTCCACACTGATAGCTGCGGCTCACGCCCTTTTCTGGAGCTCATTTAGGCAGTGCTCTGAATCTCTTCTCCTCCCGCACCCCTAAGCAATGGTCTCTTGACTCTTAGGCAGTTTCCAGACTTTTTCCCAGACTCCCTCCCAGCTAGCTGTGGCGCACTAGCCCTCTTCAGGCTGTGTTCATGCAGCCAACCCCAGTCCTCTCCCTGGGGTCTGACCTCTGAAGCCCGAGCCTCAGCTCTCAGTCCCCATCCATCCCGGTGGGTGAGCAAACAAGCCTCTCTGTCTGGTGAATGCTGGTCTGCACCGATCCTCTGTGCAGGAATCTCTCTACTTTGCCCTCTGCACCCCTGTTGCTGCCCTCTCCTCCATGGCTCGAAGATTTCCCCCTGCCCACCCCTCTCTCCACCAGTGAAAGGGCTTCCTAGTGTGTGGAAATTTTCCTCCCTCACAGCTCCCTCCCAGAGGTGCAAGTCCCGTCCCTATTCTTTTGTCTCTGTTTTTCCTTTTTTTCTTTTGCCCTACCCAGGTATGTTGGGAGTTTCTTGCCTTTTGGGAAGTCTGATGTCTTCTGCCAGTGTTCAGTAAGTGTTCTGTAGGAGTAGTTCCACATGTAGATGTATTTCTGATGTACTCGTGGGGAGGAAGGTGATCTCCACGTCTTACTCCTCCACCATCTCCATGTCTTACTCCTCCATGTCTTACTCCTCCACTCCTCTTGCCATGTTTTTATATTACCAGGGATTGTTGTATCTTTATCCATTGTCCTAAGGAATCTAGTTTCCTAAGAAAATATTTGACTTTCCTTCATCTCCATTTCAGGAGGTCCAGTTCAGTAAGTCTGGAAAAGGACCTGAGGATCTGTAGTTTCATGCACACAGAGACTTGGCTGTAAGGTAGATACCTATATCCCTACTACAAAAATAAGGAAACAGACTCAAAGATAGAATATGTTATCCCTGATCACATGATGAGATTCCAAAAACAGATTCTCAGACTCTAAGCTCTGTACTGTCTCTTATTCTGTTATAGACCTTGGATTTACCCTAACATCTGTTTGTTAATGCTTTCATTGTGAATGACAATTTCTATAGTTTTGTGCAAGTGTGGTTTTATAGCCTGTTTAGTAGGATACAGTTTTTCAGTTCTGGGTAAATTCCCCTTCTCCTTAGTAAATAAATTGTCTGAGGTCTTGATTTCAAAGAAAACTTCTACACAGAAGTTGTACATATTGTGGGAAAATGTGTGTTGAATGGTATGTGTGCATGCATGTGTGTGTGTGTGTGTGTGTTATCCATGGTTACTTACTAGTTGTTGGTGGACAGAAGATAAAAAGGTATGTATACCTTGTGGAAAAATTTATGGGGAAATGGGGGAGAGATTTTTTCAAGTATGATTTTTTAAAAAGAGGGAGCCAGGTACTATGGAAAGAGCACAGAACTGAGGCATACATATCTTGAATTTTAATCCTAGTTCTACTGTGTCCTGGCTGTTTGACCTTGGACACAATACCTGGCAAACAGGAGGCACTGAGTATTTTTGGATGTTTTTATTTTTATTCTTTTAAAGACCTTGTGGAATACTTACAAAATGAGTATACCATGGAGTCATGTATGCATTTGAGTGTACCACAACTTCTCAACTATATTACAGTAACAGTCACCTACTATTTATATAGTAAATACTCTCTCTAGCTAAATATTTGCCAACCTCATCATCTAATCCAATACCTACAGAGTGACAAGTGAGCTTGTCTAACATTCATAATGATTATAGCTACCATTTATTGAGTATTGGCTACATTTTTGATTCTGTGTAAATCCTGAAATAAAAGTCTTGCTAAATTCTCTGAAGAAGAAAGGGAGAACAAATTGGCTGATAAAAAGCCATAAAAAAGAAACTACTACACAAATATACAAATTGTAAAAACTTGGAAAATTGGAAAACAAAAAATACCTCAAAGCCTTTCCTATTCCAATCTTAGTCCAAGAGAAAATCAATCAATTAAAAAAAATAGAAATACAAACTATTAAAAGACTATTAATAATCGTACCAGAATTTATGGGATAAATTGCAAATAAGGGACTAATGAGGTTGATAACAAGATGAAAGCATAAAATGAATGGGAGAATTACATTTATCTGAGCATAAGTTTTGTAATTTGAGACCTCTCCATTATACAGTTTTATTTATTCAACTAGAATTTTAATTTTACCATGAAAAACAAAGTAACTTTTTGTTAGGTGAACTTTGAAATTGTCATATCATTCCACACACTGAATTAACTTAGGCTAGACTAAAGTCTTTAGTCTTTTTCTCTAATTTTTAAAATTGTGATAAAATACTGTAACATAAAATTTATTACCTTAATCATTTCTAAGTTACAGTACATTCATGTTATTGTGCAGCCATCAACATTATCCATCTCCAGAACTCCTTTCATCTTGTGAAACTGAAACTTTGTACCCATTAAGCAATAAATCCCATTTCCTCCTCCCACCAGCCCCTGGCAATCACCATTCCATGTTCTATGTCCTTCAATTTGACTACTCTAGGTACCTCATATAAGTGGAATCATATAGTACTTATCTTTTTACCACTGGCTTATTTCATTTAGCATAGAATCCTCAAGATTCCTCCATGTTGTAGCATATATCAGAATTTTCTTCTTTTTTAAGGCTGAAAAATATTGCTTTGTATGTCTATGCCATATTCTGCTTAACTGTTCCATCAGTGGACATTTGGGTGGCTTCTATACTTTAGCTACTATGAATAATACAGTTTTGAACACAGGTGTTCAAACATTTCTTCAAGATTCTGCTTTCAATTCATTCAGATATATTCCCAGAAGTGAAATTGCTGGATTTTATGGTAATTCTATTTTTAATTTTGGGGGGAGCCACCATACTGCTTTCCACAGAAGCTGTACCATTTTACATTCTTACCAACAGTGCCCAAGCGTTTCAGTATCTCCACTTCCTTGCCAACATTCATTTCCTTTTTTAAAAAATTATTTTCTGAAATTTTTACAGTAGCTATCTTAATGGGTATGAGGTGGTATGTCATTGTTTTTTGATTTGCGTCTTAATGATTAGTGATGGTGAGCATCATTTCATGAGCTTACTGGCTATTTGTATAACTTCTGTGAAGAAATGCCTGTTCAACTTTTGCCCATTTTTGAATAGTGTACTTGTTATTTTTGTTACTGAGTTTTAAGAGTTCTTTACATAATCTGGATATTAATCCTTATCAGTATATGATTTGCAAATATTTTCTCCCATTCTATGGGTTACCTTTTCATTCTGTTAATTGTGTCCTTTGATGCAAAGAAGTTTAATTTTGATGTAGTCAAATTTATCTATTTTTCTTTTTTTGCCTTTGATTTTCATTTCATATCCAAGAAATCATTGCCAAGTCCAATATCATGAAAACTTTCCCCATTTTTGCCTCTAAGAGTTTTCTATTTTCAGCTCTCATATTTAGGTCTTTGATCCATTTTAAGTTAACTTTTGTATGTGATATAAAGTAAGGGTCCAACTTCATCCTTCTGTTTGTGGGTATCCAGTTTTCCCAGCAATATTGTTCAAAGGACTCTTTTTCCATTGAGTGGTCTTGGCAGTCCTTTCTAAGATCATTTTACCATATTATATGAGGGTTTATTTCTGGGCTTTCTATTCTATTCCATTGGTCTATCTTTATGCCAGTATCACACTGTTTTGATTATTATAGTTTTGTAGTAAGTTTTGAAATTATGAAGTATTAGCCTTCCAATTTTATTCTTCTTTTTCAATTTTTTTTTTTTGGCTATTCAAAATACCTTGAGGTCTCATTTGAATTTTAATGGTTTTTTTAAATATCATTGGTATTTTGATAGGAATTTCATTGAATCTGTAGCTTACCTTGGGTAGTATTGACATCTTAACAATATGAAGTCTTCCAGTCCATGAACACAAGGTATGTTTCCAATTATCTATGTCTTCTTTAATTTCTTTCAGAAATGTTTTATGGTTTTCAATGAACAAGTCACTCATTTCATTGGTTAATTCTTGATATTTTATATTTTTTGATGTTATTGTAAATGGAATATTTTTAAAAATTCCTTTTCAGATTGTTCATTGTTAGTGCATAGAAATGTAACTTATTTTTGTGTTGATTTTGCCTTCTGCTACTTTGCTGAATTTATTTATTAGTTCAAACAGGTTTTTTTTTTTTTGGTAGAATCTTTAGGGTTTTCTATAACATAAGATTATATAATCTGTGAACAGAGAAAATTTTATTTCTTCCTTTCCAATACTGATGCTTTTTATTTATTTTTCTTGCCTAATTCCTCTGGTTAAAACCTTCAGTTCTATATTTAATAGAAGTTCCAAAAGTGGACATCCTTACCATGTTCCTGATGTTAGAGGAAAGGTTTTCCATCTTTCACCACTGAGTATGATGTTCACCGTGGGTTTTCATATATTTTACGTTGAGGCAGTTTTCCTCTATTCCTAGTTGTTGAGTGTTTTTGTCATGCAAGTATTTTGAATTTTGTTGTATAATTTTTTGCATCAGTTGAGGTGATCATTCGGTTTTTCTCCTTTCATTTTGTCAATATGATATACTATTTTGACTAATTTTTTTGTATTGAACCATCCTTTTAATCCAGGAATAAATCCCAGTTGATCATATTATATAACCCTATTAATATGCTACTGAATTCTGTTTACTAGTATTGCATTGAGGATTTTTGCATCAATCTTCATAAGTTGTTGTTATTTTTTTTCTTGCAGTATCTTTGTCTGGTGTTGGTATTAAAACAATATTAATCATTCTTTCCTCAGTTTTGCAGAGTTTCACTTTGCACATGCACTATTTAATAGAAAATTTTCAGGGTTTTTTATTTGAAGATTTCTGTAGCTCTTTTTCTTCATAGCTCCTTTCTTTCTGGACCTCAGCCTTACTTTTTCACCTTACCCTCCTGAAATCTATTATGTCTTCTCAACTCAGCCAGGCCTTTTGGGGTTTTGTTTGCATTCTCTTTTCCTCTGCCTACAATCAAAAATTTGCCTACCAGAAGCCTAGGTGATTGTAGAACTTGCCTCATTGATTTTATTGTGTCTGTTTCCTAAAATTTAAAACAATGTTATTTCACATATTTTTCTTGTTTTTCATTGTTTATTAATGTTAGGTCCTATCTTTGTTACTTCATCCTAGCTAGAATCAGAAGTTCTGTCCAATGTTTGGGTTTCTCTTACCTAGAAAATAACAGGTGAGGAAAGTTGCCACTATCTTGGCAGGGGTAATTTATGCTTATCACCAGGAAGATGTAGAGCTAATGTCACACAAAGGAGGTAGGGAAGAATATATTTGTTTACAGCATCAGTTAATCTCAGCTGGTCTAGATTGACTGAGTGCTTATCTCCAGAGCTATTGACTCTTGGTAAATAATGTAAAATCTATCAACTAAAGATATATGATGTCCTGAAACCAGGGATCTGTGAGTTGTTACAGAGCAAGAAGCAGCAGCCTGTCTTCATTGCTTAGGAATGTTAATTTTATTTAAGATTAGCACCAGATTTTGGTGGGGGCAGGGAGTAGGGGATGTCAGGGTTCAAAGGCTAAGCCTGGTCACATAGCTGGAATAGATTTATGTGAACAATTCAACATGAGACCCCTACCACAGGCAGATTTGGGGCTTCCTAGCACTGGAGGGCTCCACAAAACACAGAGATGGGCTGAGATCTGGAGACGATGCATATCCTGTGTGATGTTACCCCATGGGTAGACCTAGAAGCCTGCTTCTGGGAACCCCAAAGCCCTTTCAATGCACATCCTTCGTCTGTTGTTATTGTATTATTTCCTTTGTAATAAAGCTGGTTTTTGAGTGTAAACTAAGTCTTCTGAGTCATTTCAACAAATACTTAAAGTTCCTAGTGTATAATTTACATAGGTTGGCACCAAGAGGATCCATTAGGACTTCACTTGCTACTTTATTTCTCAATTTAAAAAACCTTTATTGAAATATTATTTACATACAGTAAAATATGCCCATTTAAATTATAGTTTGATGCTTTTTTTTTTTCTTTGCGGTACACAGGCCTCTCACTGTTGTGGCCTCTCCCATTGCGGAGCACAGGCTCCGGATGCTCAGGCTCAGCGGCCCTGGCTCACAGGCCCAGCCGCTCCGCGGCATGTGGGATCTTCCCGGACCGGGGCACGAACCCGTAACTCCTGCATCGGCAGGCGGACTCTCAACCACTGCGCCACCAGGGAAGCCCTGTTTGTAGATTTTTTGATGATGGTCATTCTGACTGATGTGAGGTGATACCTCATTGTGGTATCAGATCCAGTTAATGGTTAGGAAAAATTAATTATCTCTAATCAGCAAGTCTTCTTTATCATGTACCCAGATTTGTGTTAGGTTCCAGGGAGAATAAACAAATAAAGAAAACCTAATACTTTCCCTTGAGAACCGATATTCATATTTAGGAGACATGATTTACGTACCACTTATACTGTGAGGAAGTGGTCTAAGCTGCAGACCCATACTGGAATCCATGTGAGTTATCAGTAAAGTAAGGTGTCAGACGAGGAAGGATGGGATGGGCTAATGGAAGCTTGACAGGTGAGGAAAATTCGCATTTGTAAAGGGATCTATGCAGAGAAGAAATAAAGATAACGTATTTAGAGATAGGTAAAAGAAAGCCTGAGACAACAAATGGAATATAAGATTTTAATGTTTCTAACAAATCTGCTTATTAAATGACAGAAATCTTAGTGATGCACATTTAGGTGGTACGCAGCCTTTGGCTAATAAAATAATGCTGCCACCAATCCTTGCACACATGTTTTGAGCATGCCTGTCAGTATATAGGTAGGAAACATTCCAGTGAGTAGAACTGCTGCTCAAAGACTATGTACCATTTTATTATATATTGAAAATATCATTCTGAAATAGTTACTAATCTACATTTCCACCAACAGATGGTATCACTATCTCAGATATTACAGGTATCACAGTTTTTTATCTTTTCCAAACTTACAGATGAAAAATAAATTTTCATAGTGATTGTATTTTACCCTTTTTATTAACAAGACTGAGTATCTTTCAGAGAAATTTTGTATTTCTTTTCTCTGAACTGCCTGTGTAGGTCTTTACTCCATGTCTCCTTTGCATTGTTGGTTTTTCCCTCATTGCTTTTTTTTTTTTTAATTATGAAAGAATCACCTTTTATTTTTTTAATTTTTTTTGGCCACACCATGCAGCACATGGTATCTTAGTCCCCTGACCAGGGATTGAACCCACTGCTCCTGCATTTGAAGTACAGAGTCTTAACCAGTGGACGGCCAGACAAGTCCCTCCCTCATTGCTTTTTAAGAACTCTTAAATTTTTAGGAATTTTTATCTCTTATACCTATTCCACATGTTTCTGACTAGTTTATAATTCAGTCTGTTGACATATTAATTATATTTTGAACATCCAGAGGGTTTTTTTTGACTTTTTATTTTATAAATTATAAAATTTCCCAAGTCCCCCTTTATTTTTTCCTCCTTTTTATCCTCATTGACTTTTTAAATTTTACTACTTTATTTTCTAGAGCAGTTTTAGATTTACAGAAAAAATGTGCAGAAAGTACATAGAGTTTCCATATAACCAACCCCATTCTCCCTTCCTCACCCAGCCCCTCCAAAGGTTCCCCTACTACTAACATCTTCCATAGTGTGGTATATTTATTACAACTGATGAACCAATATTGATAGATTATTATTGAATAAAGTTTACATTAGGGTTCACGCTTCGTGTTGTAAAGTTCTCTGGGTTTTAACAAATTGTTATATAAATGAGCACAAGTAGCCTCTGTATATTGTCCCTGTGTTACTCACTTCTTTAAATCAGGCTGAGACCCATTAGCTCAAAAGCCTGAGCTTTGCCAAACTCAAACTTTTACACATCCAATTGTTTTAAATATATCCCTGATAAGCATACTTTTAGCTATGTAATGCCTGTCTGCTTTGTGTGTCCTGTGAAACTGCACCCAACATCTGCTAGCCATAGGTAAGATAAACTCTGTAGCTACAGAGACCCCCAAGCCACGGCTGCCCTGCAGAGCCCTCAGCTCTGCACTGTTCTGTGAAGTGACATTACTAGACACGTAAGCCCTCTCTCCAACCCATCTCTCCCCTGGGAGTTCCCTTGCCCTCCTCCCCTTCTGCATGGTGTTCCCTCTGCCTCCAAATGGTCTCATACTGTGGGGACTGCCACCCGCGAAACCCTGTCAAAGTGCTGCTCAAATAAAGGCTTCTTGTGTGCTACCACCACCTCGTGGTCATATCTTTTTCCTTGATCAGCCCTGAAATCCTCAAATTTACTACATTAATACATGCATAATGCCATGTTTCTACCATTTCTGAATCATACAGAACCACTTTACCACTTTAACAATACCCTATGCTCCACGTATTCCTCCCTCCCTCTTCCTAAACCTCTAGCAACCACTGCTCTCTTCACTGTTTCCATAATTTTGCCTTTTCCAGAATGTCATATAATTGCGATCATATAGCACATAACCTCTTCAGACTGGCCTCTTTACTTAGCAATATGCATTTAACGTTCCTGCATGTCTCTTCATGGCTTGATGGCTCATTTCTTTTTATCACTGTATAATATTCCATTGTCTAAATGAACCACAGGACATATTGGTTGCTTCCAATTCGGGAGCAATTATGAATAAAGATGCTGGGAACGTTTATGTTCAGGTTTTTGTGTGGATGTAGTTTTCAACTCATTTGTGTTATACCTAGAAGCCTGATCGCTAGAACATATAGTAAGCACATATTTAGCTTTGTAAGAAACTGCCGAACTGGTTTCCTACGTGGCTTAGCATTTCGCATTCTCACCAGCAATGAATGAGAGTTTCTTTTGCTCCACATCTTTGTCAGCATTTGATGTTGTCAGTGTTTTGAATTTCAGCCATTCTAATAGGCTTCTGGTAATATCTCATTGCGTTAGTTTGCAATTCCTAATGACACATGATGTTGAGCTCCGTTTCCTGTGTTTGTTTGCCATCCATATATCTTCTGTGGTGAAGTGTCTGCTCAGATGTTCTATCCATTTTTATATTGGGGTTTTTTTATCGTTAAGTTCTGAGAAGCTTTGTATTTAGTAGTCCCCATCCCCAACCGTGGTTTTGCTTTCTGCAGTGTCAGTTACCCAAGATCAACCATTGTCTGAAAAAATTAAATGGAAAATTCCAGAAATAATTCATAATTTTTAAATTGGGAGCCATTCTGAGTAGGTTGATGAACTCTCATGCTGTCCTGCTCTGTCCCACCCAGGATGTGAATCATTCCTTCATCCAGGGTATCCCACTCCTTAGTTACTTAGTAGACATCTTGGTTATCAGAACGACTGTCACAGTATCTCACTGCTTGTGTTCAAGTAACCCTTATTTTACTTAATAATGACCCCAATGCACAAAAGTAGAAATGTTGGCAATTTGGACGTTCCCTTACTGTGGCTAATTTATAAATTAAACTCTGTCATAGGTATGTATGTATAGGAGAAAACATAGTATATATAGGGTTCAGTACTATCTGTGGATTCAGGAATCCACTGGGTTCCTGGAATGTATCCCTTCCAGATAAGGGGGGACTACTGTATTTTGGATACAAACCCTTTATCTGATATATCTTTTGTAAATATTTTTTCTCAGCCTGTAACTTATCTTTCCTTTCTCATAACAAAAGCTTTTGCAGATTAAAAAAAAAAAGCTTTTCCAGACCAGACTATTTTTATTTTAATGAATTAAAAATTTAATTTAATGAATTAATGCTTGATCTGTTATACCTTTTATTGACCTTTATAATTCAATTTATTTACTTATTTTTCTGTTGCATAATTCAATATTTCTTCTATTCATGGTTTCCAGCTGGTGTGTTTGCTTAGAAAGAGTTTTCTAGGCCATGTTCCAAGTTATACAGCTGCTTTTTCTATTTATTTTATATTTGCAAATTAATCTATGCAAAATGATTTCTATTATAAGGATTTAGACAGAAATCTAAATTTTTTTTCCAAAAAATACCCAGTTGTCCTTCCATTTATTAAATAATCTATCTTTCTGTACTGATACCAAATTGCATCTTTGTCATAAATTAAATTCCTCTATGTATTTAAAATTATAAACTGTTTCATTGAGCTCTCTTCTCATGAGCCAAATTCAGATTTTTCAAAAATGATAATATTTATACATTTTTCTGTCTTGTAGAACTATTCCATGCTCAGTACCTTTTTTAAAAAAATATTTTTTCTTTAAAAGTCTATAGAAAACAAAACAAACAAAACATGTTTTGTTTTATGAAATAGTTCAAAGATATTTTTATTTGATGACCTCAAATTTCCACACTGAGTTACCCTTGCTTTACAGTTGTTCTTAATAGAAAATGCTCTAATATTTTCCATTATATCTTTGAGAATAATTTTTCATTTTTTTTCTTTGTTTCCTGTAAGATTGTTATAAACCTGAAAATTTATGAAAATATGTATTATGTAACCTTAAAATGTATCAAATTATATATCCAGCTAGATATAAAAATGAGTAGAAAATGAAATTATCGTTATTATTTTATAATAGATATAAAGGTAACTGTGGTAATTAGCTTGTAATCATTCTATTTTATTTGTTACCTAATGCACTTAAAACACATTCAAAATAATCAGTGTTTTGGATCCATATTAAAGTTTAATTGTTTAAGGGAATAAAAGTAACTTCATTGGCAGTGTTCAAATAGCTCAAATTATTTTCAAATATTATTATACAAACATATCATAAAATGGGGATCAAACAGTATACACCTAAAATAGTATTCCACATACAAAATAAGTTTTAATATTTTATATGTTAATTGATTAATCAATCAATTAATTAGTTGACACATTGGTACTAAGACTCTCCTGGCCTCAAGGATGAGAAAACCTAAATTTATTTGGTGGTGTTTTTCAAGTGGCGATATAACAGGAGGCATTGGGAGAGACAAGAAGGCCTTAATGTGGGGGAAACAGAGAGTCCTAGAGTTTCAACTATGTCTGCATCCTCCCCTCAATGAGTGAGGTGGGGACAAAAATGTGAAGGTCTGGCATGTGTCCTATTCCCACACCTTATTCTAGTCAGGAACTAAATGTCTACTTTGAGAATTTCTGACTCTCTAAACTGAAAGAACATCTGTGGTAGCCCAGTTGTATCAGAAAGGCAAAACAATAAATGAATTATTTTAACATGGGGACACCCGTAGGAGCAGGCGGTGGTGGTTTAAGACATCTGCTGGTAATACCCAAGAGAGTTGAGAGGTGTTGTGTGGGACATAAAAATTTTATAAGAGCATATAGTGAATAAGAGAAGTAATAAAATTAAACATTTATTTGGTGAGAACTTTCTATACTTGAAGACAGATGATAATTATCCAATTCAAAAAGCACTATCAAGCTTAAGCTAGAAAAAGAAACATAAATTCTTACATAGATTCATTACAACTAAAGTGCAATAAATCTTAAAAGCTGTCTGAGAGAAAGGATGTTTATCAATGAAGGAACAGCTATCAGAGTGGTAGCAGTTTTCTTAACAGCAGCAATGGAAACCGTATATCATATTTCTTAAGGGAAACAGACTGATGAACTACAATTCTGGTAAAGTACAAAATTAAGGTGTCTTCAGGAAAAATAAGAGAATTCACCCTTAAACAAAGGAAGCTTAAAGGAAGCTTAAAATTGATATAGGAACAAAGGAAGCTTAAAATTGATATATTCTCAAAAAATTAATCATGACTGATCAGTAAAAAAGTGTTTTATTAAATGAGGTAATGTTAGTAAATTGGACAGTTTTATGTAAAAACAAAAAAGGATATTTACCAAATTTTGCTCAAGAAAATATAGAAAACCATTTAATGTCAATGTCCAATTGAGTTTGTAAAAGGGAAAAATACTTGTTGAATAACTATCCCAAAACAACTCAGAATCTAGATTTATTGTTGCAGTTTTCAAAATTTTACAGTTTTCACGCTTTGTGAGGAACTCAAGAGTATAAATAAAAGTAGGAAGGATTTTAGATGATATCACATTGACTATATAATTCTGATATCACAATCTGACAAATGAATTCTTAAAAAAGATAAATTTCTCTATGGGTGTAAATTAAAGCTATTAAATAAAATATTATTAAACCAAATTCAAAAACTTGTTTAAAGTAATATTTAACAATTACTACATTACACTAATCTTCAAATTGCTAAACTTCATTGCTAAAAAAATTGATTTAATACCTTATATTAACAATCCTAATTAGAAAAAAAAGGTTCAATTTTTTTTTTTTTTTTGCAGTACGCGGGCCTCTCCCGGTTGTGGCCTCTCCCGTTGCAGAGCACAGGCTCCGGACGCGCAGGCTCAGCGGCCATGGCTCACGGGCCCAGCCTCTCTGCGGCATGTGGGATCTTCCCGGACCGGGGCATGAATCCGTGTCCCCTGCATCAGCAGGCGGACTCTCAACCACTGCGGCACCAGGGAAGACCCTAAAAGCTTCAATTTATATTAAAGATTTTTTATATATTCAGCCTCCATTATATTTTCTCTTCTTCTTCCCCTTGTTCATTCCGCTTCCATATTCCTTATTCTTATGCATCCTCCTTCTCTCCCTCTCCCTCAGTTGTGTCTTGGCAATTCTTCAGCCTTTGCACATCGACATTGATTTGTGTCAATCTGTCAATTTATGGAAAAAAAAACTATTGGGATATTGGAACTATCCTGAAATTATAATTTATCGGGGGAGAAAGATTTGAAACTTTTAAAGAAATGATTCTTCCCATTTACGAACATGGTATATCATTTTTCATTTACTTAAAATTTGCATGCTTAGAATATTGCCATGCACATTGTAAGTGCTCCTTGTGTTTTAGCAATTATTGCAATCTTAGCGGTATCTGAACTTGTCTTTACTTTCCTCCCTACTCTGTTATTGGATGACGTGTGTCCAAATGTGAGCACTATTCCTCTATCATGCAAATTTTGGACACTTTTACTTTCCTCATTTAAATAATTCTGTATTTTAAAGTATTTCAGTATGAATCTGTAATACTGCATAATTACAAAGAAATAAATTTAAAATGTTTACATGAATAAAGAAATATATTTTGTTCCTTAACACATAAAGGTTTACCATACATCCAAGTCATATTTTCTCCTTCAATGAGTTGTATGGTATGTGGCTTTCTACTCTGGGGGAGAAAATCTAAGAAACTCATTTGGAAGAAATAAATTAATAACTTAGTAAACTTTTATTTTTCTCTGAGTCCATAGATTACAATCCCCCACCAAAAGTGTGAGAGAGCATAGTCTAGATGGAGCAGAATTCCCCACAATGAGATCCTACATAATCTGTTAAAGTGAAATATAATCCTTTAAGGGATACAGAGAAAACATCTTTTTTTAAAAAAGCCCTACCCATACAGACGGCCAAAAGACACATGAAAAAATGCTTAACATCACTAATCATTAGAGAAATGTAAATCAAAATTATAATGGAGTATCACCTCACACAAGTCAGAATGGGTGTCATCAAAAAATCTACAAACAATTAATGCTGGAGAGGGTGTGGAGAAAACGGGACCCTCCTACACTGTTGGTGGGAAGGTAAATTGGTAAAACCATTATGGAGAACAGTATGGAGATTCCTTAAAAAACTAAATATAGAACTACCATATGATCCAGTAGTCCCACTCCTGGGATTATATCCAGAGAAAACCATAATTTGAAAAACTACATGCACCCAAAGGTCATGGCAGCACTATTTATAATAGCCAAGACATGGAAGCAACCTAAATGTCTATCGACAGAAGAGTGGATAAAGAAGAAGTGGTACATATATACAATGGAATATTACTCAGCCATAAAAAATAATGAAATAATGCCTTTATCAGCAACTTGGATGGACCTGGAGATTGTCATACTGAGTGAAGTAAGTCAGACAGAAAGACAAATATCCTATGATGTCGCTTATATATGGAATCTAAAAAAATGGTACAAATGAACTTATTTACAAAACAGAAATAGAGTCACAGATGTAGAAAACAAACTTATGGTTACTGGGGGAAAGAGGGGTTAGGGATACATTGGGAGATTGGGATTGACATATACACACTGCTATATATAAAATAGATAACTAATAAGGACCTACTGTATAGCACAGGGAATTCTACTCAATACTCTATAATGACCTATACGAGAAAAGAATCTAAAAAAGAGTGGATACAATTATATGTATAACTGATTCACTTTGTTGTACACCTGAAACTAATACGAAATCATAAATCAGCTATACTCCAATAAAATTTTTAAAAATAAAAATAAAAAAGCTCTACCCAGAAATAAATTTTTGAGTTTTAAAGGGATGAAAAGAGAAATATATCAGATGTCAGGGTCAGTGTGGATTTTTTCAGTCGAAATAAAAATGGTTGGTGGTTGGCCTGAGGTTAAGAGAAAAGGCAAGAGTAATGATCACACATATTTTTTAGAGAAGACTTTATTTGCCTGTGCAAATCAATCAGTCTACATTATTTGATTAGGCACTTAGTGAGTGTAGAGATCTTTATTAAGGACTGAGCCTGATGGAATATCCCTTTTTTAATTGGTCTCTTCTTTATTTTCTTGAAATTTCTATCTTGATCCTATTTAAAGAGAATCAAATAAAAGGGAAATTTTGGGAGTCTCTGGAAAGATATACTAAAAAGGTAAGGCAGTCCTATAGGTAGTATTTGGAAGGAATGTTAAGAACCCATTGATACCTAGAAAGCTAGGAACTCATCATGTACATATATGAATCCAATACACAGTGACTCCTGGTTCATACTCTCACCTTTTGGTTACTGTCTTCCTTCACAGAGCAGTTCACAGTGAATGGCATTCAGGGGCAAATCTTGGCTCCATTAGGTGGAAAAGCTGAGTTCAGTAGCCAGCTGTCCCCACCACAGAGTGCAGAACACATGGAAATACGCTGGTTCTAGAACCACTACACAAAACCTGTTCACCTGTACTGAAATGGTAAAGACTTGTATGGAGAAACCATCTCCAAGTATGTGGAGTGGACAGAGCTCCTGAAAGAAGTCACTGGAGAGGGTAAGGTGACCCTCAGGTTCCTTAATGTGAATGCTGCTGCTGATGGGTGGTACCACTGTTTCTTCAAAGATGGTGATTTCTGTGATGAGGCCATCAGAGAAGTGAAGGTCACAGGTAAGGATGGATCCCTCTGAGGCTTCTATGCATCCACAATTCTCAATCCATCTGAGGCTGAGTATTAGGAATATTCTTAGTGTTCCTGACCATTTCATATTACAGGGTTTGCTTAGCAAGTTCAAATTCATGCATTTAGTCTTTAAATGGGGAAGAGTGTTGGATTAAGAATGCAAATTGTGTCTGTGCACATATTACCTTTATCGGCAAGAACTGTCTGTTTTCCCAGGTCCATGTGCACTGTTAGATCTTTAAAGTATCAACAGAATCCTTTCAGGATTTGGTACTATATTTTTCAATTATTTTTGACAACACTTTAGTAAAACTTGACTCTATAAACCACCTAAATCTTTACAACTGTCTCCTTAATGATCATTCTTGTTCCCATTTCTCCCTGACTCAATTTGCTGACTACGTAGTTCTTAAATATAGTTCAGAAAGCCTTCATCTGTAATCTTCTGTGTCCTCCAATATCACCTCAGTCATGGTTTTCTGAATAACAAAGAAATGGCAGCAAGATGGAGGACTTGAAGTAAACTGAAAGGCTTCCAAATGTGAGGGCACAAGGGTAGGGACCTAGGCCCATTCACATTTAACATTTTCATTAGTTATTGTGACGTTCATCTGTATTACCTAGAGCTAAGCTATTCAATATGATAGCCACTAGCCACATGTGGCTACTTACATTTATATTTAAATTAAATAAAATTAAAATTAGGCAAAATTTAAAGTAAAAAATTAAATAAATTGAAAATTTAGTTCTTTACTCTCACTGACCACATCTTGATCTTAGCCAAAAAGTCAATAAGGGATCACTGACCACATCTTAGGTGCTAAAGTCTCACATTGCAAAAAGCTACTGAATGGACAGCACAGATATGGAATATTTCCATCACTGCAGAAACTTTTATCAGACAGAGCTGCTTTAGAGGAACTCTTTAAATCTCTACTCATTCTTTCTTTGCCCACGCATTAGGCAATTCTTAACATCCCCAGCAATGTCCTAAAAATTTTCAAAAACTTGTTTATTTTCTCTAAACTGATATCTACTGCTTTATTTTGATAATAGTAGTGTGTTACCTGTTTTATTCAAAGAGCACATAAATTAAAGTTTCAATTAAAGTCGCAAACTTGCCTTTATGCTATTTACTGCTTATTAACAAATTATGGTAGCTCATATGTGACTAACGATGAAGATACAAGAAAAAATGTTACACTATAAATTCTATGAGGACTGAGATATTGATTGTTTTTGTTCATCATTACGTCCATGGACCTAGCCCAGTCTCCTAGATTTAGTAAATAATCAATAAATATTTTTGACTAAGTGAATAAATGAAACAAAAAGGCATTTCCTGTCCTGACTTTTTAGGACCAGGTTGTTAATTTGGATATCATACCCCTTCAGTCTGGCTTAGCCTTTTTCCCTTTTGATTAGCTTGTAGAAGCAATCAGAGCCCCACAGCGCTTGACTATCAGTGTATCTAAGGGCATAAGGTTTAAAGTAGAAGAAGGGGGCTTTTCTTTCTCTCTTATGTTTCCCCATCCCTTCACCTAAATATTGTTTTCCCCTTTCTTTCCAACCAGCTACAAGCCTGGAAACGCAGATTCTTGTGCATCCTCCTAATACCAAAGGTCTTTTAGTGGAGTGTAATTCAAGAGGTTGGTTCCTGCAACCTCAAATGGAATGGAGAGACAGCAGAGGAGAGATCATTCTACCTTCATCAAAATTTCACTCACAGCATACTGACAAATCGTTCAATCTGAAGATGACCCTTCTTCTAAGATGGAGCTCCTATGGGAATGTCACTTGCTACCTTCGAAACCTGTAACTGGTCAAGAGGAAGGAACAAGCATTGTCCTATCAGGTGAGATCTGTGTGTTTGTTCTTCAGATGATGGCCATTGTCATCAAATTTATAAACTAAAGAGAAAAATTAATACACTTTCTTCACTTGGTTTTCAGGATATTATGTTCTCTTGGCTTTGTTCACCATCTTGCTTGTCTTCTTTCTTATTCTCTTCTGCTACTTCATCTTTTTCGCTCCGCCTTCTTGATATATGAGTTTCCCAGGGCATAGTCTTTGAGTCTTTTTTTCTCTATTGTGACTTAATTCTATCTCAAGGCTTTACATAAAACCAATATGATAAGAATTCCTCGAATGATATCTTCTACCCAGACCTCTCTCCCAAACTCTAGTCTCATCTCTAAACTCAGCATCTCAATGTGGAAGTCTAGTAAATATCCTCAATCACACAGATCAAAAACTAAACTCTTAATCAGCTGTCAACTTGTGTGATGTACTGCCTTCCCAGTCACACTTCTTACTTTTATTTTCTCAGAAAAAAATCCTTGAAGTCATCCTTGACTGCCATCTTTCTCTTATATTCTACATCACACGTGTCGAGAGATAATACTAGCTTTACCTTTAAAATATACCCAGAGTCTCACCACTTCTTACCACCTTTGCTGCCCTCCAAGTCTGAGACACCATCACCCATGGTCTGAACATTGGCAATAGCAACTGAAAAGTTCTCCCTACTACTTCTCTTGTCCACTATGGTATATTCTCAACACATGGATAGGAGGATCCATTTAAAACATGAGATATATGTCACCCTCTGTTCAAGACCCTGCAATTGTTCCCCATTTTATTCAAAGTAAAATGCCCCACCAATGTCCTGCACTATCTCTGCCCCTGTTACCTATCTGACCTCATCCCCTAATGTTCTCTATGTCTCCTCTAGTCTAGTCACACAGAACTCCTTGCTGTTCCCCAACCGTGACAGAACTGCTCCTGCCTGGGGTCTTTGCTCCAGTTGTTCCCTCTTCCCAGAATGTTATAATTCCAATAAATTACCTATCTCCTTCAAATCTATACTCAAGTCTCACCTTGTAAGTAAGGACCACTTTGACAAACCAACTTGGAAAAATGCAACCTTTACCACCCCCTCCACCTGGCATTTTCTATCACCTTACCCTCTTTTAATTTTTCTTTTTTATATAGTAGTATCACCTTTTTTTTTTTTTTTTTTTTTTTTTTTTTTTGCGGTACGCGGGCCTCTCACTGTTGTGGCCTCTCCCGTTGCGGAGAACAGGCTCCGGACGAGTAGGCTCAGCGGCCATGGCTCATGGGCCCAGCTGCTCTGCGGCATGTGGGATCTTCCCGGACCGGGGCACGAACCCATGTCTCCTGCATCGGCAGGCGGACTCTCAACCACTGCGCCACCAGGGAAGCCCGTAGTATCACCTTTTAACCTGCTATGTAACTTATTTATTATGTTTATTGTCACTTATCTATCTCCCTTTCTAAAACATGAAGATAGAGATCTTTGTTGTAATATACCCCAGTTTCTTCAAATATTGCATGGCACATAGTAGGTAAGCAATAAATAATCAATACTTGAATGATTGAAATAAAATAAAATGAGTGCCTTGGAAACTGCTGAGTAAATGTACATGTATTAGTATTTGTATATGTCTGTGAAATTCATGTTGGACAGATGCTGAGAGGGGTATCCCAATTCAAGATTATTATAATAGGAATAAGTTCCCAACAGGTTTAGCAGTTTACTACTTTTAGAACATTTTTGTGTTTATTTCTCTGGGCAGAAAGACCTCAGATTCCCAAACAAAATGATAGGTGTCTATGCCCAGTATGTGCAAACCAGCAAACTAAAGCAGGTGCTTGTTCGCACGAATAGGAAAGGAGGAAAGCTTATGTAAACGTATGTCTCAATGTATTCAAGAAGAATAATGCCAGACCCAGTGAATACATTGGAGAATTCAGAACTGCGCATATATTGGTTGCTTAGACAAAAGGACTGAAGGACTGAGTTGGTCTGAGGCTTAGTAGGAAGAACCCAGCTCTGCCTTAGGGAGAACATGAGACAGAATGGATGGGAAGAATTGGGGTGAGAAGCCTTCATTCACCTTTGCTCCAGTCTCAAACTAATCACACTGGGCTCAGTCCCACTCTGGACCCTTTGTCACTTTTCACTCACCCAATTATAACTACCTCCCCAAACTGGCTTAGGTCTAATATCCCACGGTCATGAGGTCTTGAATGCTTTAGATGAATCTATTTCCGATAAACTGTATTTATCGGAAACATTGTATTCTGCTACAATGTATACATTGTATTCCATGGAATACAATTTGGATACAGATTCTGGTCATAATTCTGGTTCTGCTGCTGACATTTATCATGGTGCCCAGTGTCGATTTATATTACAGATTACAAGGTAAGTGGGTTTGAAGGGCAGGAGATATAAAGTGGGGGTGGGAAAGCTAAAGCTGCCTGACCCTTGATTCCCAAGCCCATCTACCTCAGGAAGTTCTAAACTCTCGGGACAAATGTTAGACATACGCCCTTCATCATTCCTTGGTCCTAGATATTCTTTAGCCATGGAGCTTCTGACAATGCTGTTTATCTGAAAGCCTGGGCTTTCTTGTACCTCAGTCAAATTGAAATCCTTTTTTTTCCCGTATGGTGATAGCTTTCCCAACAAACTGGGAGAGCTTTTTAACATTTAGCATTTAACATGTAACACAGTTTACACATATTTCTTACTTGACTCCTTAAATGGTCCAGGGGCAGGAAATAAAGTGCTAATTATACAGGGCAGAAACAGCGAGCAGAGGTCACTTAATAGTCCACAGCATCAGGAAAATAGAACATGCAGGGAGAGTTACACCAGGTGGCCTACCCTTCCTAGGGAGAAAGTTTTCATCCATCTCAACTATGTTGTATTGGGGGAAATGGACTTGGAGGATTTGGGGGAAAATTTTAAGACACAAAATAACTGTTTGATTTGAGGGTGTGCTCACTTTTAAAAGCTTCAAATGCACGGATCCTTTCTGGTATAGCTCTATCTTTCAAGACTACATTCTTCTGAGGTCTCTTTCTGCCTGAAAACCTGGACTTCCACAAAGACTCTCTCTTTGGTAGGTCAATGTTCTGCATGTTCTCCAGGAGCACAGCTGACAGGAGCCACAGTTCACAGTCTCTTGTATGTTCCAGAGCAGGTACCAAATACTATCTGCTTATTACCTGACACACAGGTGAGCAAGACCCCTCCCGGGTCCCTTGGTGTATGGTGCTGTGTCCCACAAATCCTATAGAGGTACTTCTGTTTATGCATGGATGCCACATTTTTGTTGTTGATGGGGAGATAAAAATGAGGGTTATCTTATGCCACCATGATGCTCATGAGCCTTTGTATCCCATATTTTAAACACTAAGTTAGACTGTGTATAGTACTCCCCAGCAGAGGACTGGGCACGACCTGTGGTAGTAAGCACCCCCGTCATAGACTATTTTCATGGAAAGACTATATAGCCAAGGGACACCACGACGTGTGCTAAATAAGATTTTAAACAAAATGCTGTCTAACCAGCCTTCCATTGATGAAATTCTTACTTTCAGAGCGCTTATGATCTCCTAGGCAGTTGAGATGTCTCCAGACCTATCCTACTCCAGCCTATTTTGAACCCAGACAACACAAGGACTAGTGCATAACTTTGTCTCATCCTCCAAATGAGACACGTTGATTGATGGACTAGATAGAGAAAAAGAAAGATAAGTTGCTTTTCTCTGGGTCTGTTTAGGCTCAGCCCCAAACTGGTCCCATCCTAGAAACAGCTCTGCTTATCGTCCCAGTGACACACAGCTTTAGACCTAAGCCTTTAGATCCTTGGGATCCTCTAGTCCTAAGCCTTAGCCATAGTTTTTTCCCTTGGTCCTATTCTAAATAAATACAAAGGGATGGCATTAAAATATATCTCTTGCTTTCTTGGTGCATTTCCCCCAGTGCAAAGTGTCTCCGCACCAATAACTGATGATTATCTCTTTCTTCCTTCAGATTGCTCCTGCAATGTGATACCTCCTTGGTCAGTGGGCACACCGGTAGTCTTGACTTCAATACGTGTGAGTGTCTTCCTCATTATCTATTTGCATCACAAAAAAAGAGGCATGTGGGACCAGAAAGATGAGAACTTCATGAAAGTATCTCCTTTCCCAAGTGTTTAGTAGCTGGCAAAACATTTAGCTGAAGAAGAGTAACAGGCTATTTATCAGAAAGCCTGGGCTTCTTGTACCTCAAATATTTGTTTGAATTGCATGAACAATAAACTTTTGGATCTCATGTCATTGAGTTTGGATTCCAGCCTCCAAATTTATGGGCTTAATGATACAAACTGATGATGCTTCTCCTCCATAGCAAAAGAACATATTTCTTTCAGTGTAATAGCTCTATTTTTGCCAAAAATCCAGCCATCATTTCACTTAATAAAATATGCCAATTCTTCCTGTACTTTAATCTTAGAGGAGATAATAATTCAGTATATCTTAAACTTTTGGGGTCATAGACTATTTTAGAGACTGATGCAAAGTAAAAAAGTCCTCTTCTCAAAATAATTCATACGTCCACAGATATTTCGCTTAAGTTTATGGTCTGTATGGACAACTGAAACTGATCCTTGTCCTCTTTGACTCTTTTTTTTTTTTTTTTTTTTTTTGCGGTACGCGGGCCTCTCACTGTTGTGGTCTCTCCCGTTGCGGAGCACAGGCTCCGGAAGCGCAGGCTCAGCGGCCATGGCTCACGGGCCCAGCCGCTCCGCGGCATGTGGGATCTTCCCGGACCGGGTCACGAACCCGTGTCCTCTGCATCGGCAGGCGGACTCTCTGACTCTCTTTAAGGGTGAAATTGAAAAGGCAATTGTGAAAGTTTGAGGATAGCTGAACCCAACATATTGTAAAATGTGTCATCAGCTCTATCTTTGAGGTCCCCATGGAAATTATGTATACATGTCAATGATCAGCAAGGTAAGGTAATTTTTTTATTATAGCTGGAGCTGTAGCTATAGCCAAAAATCACAATGCAGAAGTCACAAAGTAGCGCTGAACAATTCAGAGGATTTCATTTATTAATTTTCTCCTATGAAATAAAGACAAAATACCCTAAACCAGACCAGACTGAAAGTGTTTTTGTAGTTTACTCTAAGAAAGTCCATACCTGAGTCTTGCTTATTAACCATGTTAGCAGACTAAATGCCGTATCCATCAGTGCTGGAGGAAAGAAGCAAGATGCTATGATAATAGCTAGTATATATTAAATATTTATTATGTGCAGTATGCATTTTATAAGATTAATATATTTAATTTTCAGTGAATTAGATTTTATCTGTGATAAAATCTGGTACACAAAGAAGTTGAATAGCTATTCACACCGTTAAATGATGGTGGTGCCAGGACCCCAACCAGGCACTTAGACTCCTTAGCCCTCTGTTTCAACAGCTGTAGTGTACTGTTCCTCTATGAAAAGACTAAAAATAAAGTAAAAAAGAAAGAGATATTTAGTCATAGCAGCCTTGTGAAAGAGAATTTATCATTACAGGGAAATATAGCCTGGGCATTTAGCGATTTATGAGGCTTCCATTAGATATAACTGAAAGCCCCAAGAATAGGCTGCAGGTCACTGTCATTGTTGAAGCAGACCCAGAATCCTTAAGAATCTGGGGGGCTTCCCTGGTGGCGCAGTGATTGAGACCCCGTGCCCCGGTCCGGGAAGATCCCACATGCCGTGGAACGGCTGGGCCCGTGAGCCATGGCCGCTGAGCCTGTGCGGCCGGAGCCTGTGCTCCGCAACGGGAGAGGCCACAACAGTGAGAGGCCCGCGTACCAAAAAAAAAAAAAAAGAATGAATCTGCGAATTAAAATTTTATTTTTGCTTGCTCTACCTTGAGGACCTAAAGTTGAGTCATTGATCACAGAAGCCTCCACCCACACTGTTCACGACTCCTGGTAATTACGCAGGTAACACACATCCACTAACCTCTTTTATAATTGCTACTGAACTTTCTTCTCTTTACCTAAAATGGACTTTCCCCTGAAGGTACTGCTTCCTCTACAACTATCTCATTTAGCAACCTTCTTCCCTATTTAGGCAGCTTGCTGTTTGCTGTGCCTTTCTGGACTGATTTTCCTTCTTGAGGCTTATCAATTCAGAAACCTCTTATCAATTCATTTAACAAATATGAATTGCCAGGGAATTCCACGAGCATTGTACATTTTAATTCTGCAAGAGATGCAGAAGACACTCAATCTGCAAGAGATGTATACCGTTTATTTCCAAGAACCAGTGCCAGGCTAGAGTCAGACTTCTTGGCAATACTGTTACCTGTGTGAACTTGGGAAAGTTATTTTAAGTCTCTGAACTGCAGCTTCCTCATCTTTAAAATATTGATGATGATGCCTACTTCATAAGGTTATTTTAGGTTAAATTAGTCAATATATCAAAGTCATTTGGCCTGGCTTCGCACATAGTACAAACACTAATGTATGATATTATTGTTACTATCATTACTATTAGCATAATCTAGGGATTCTGTCTCAATTCCCTCTCTGGTGTCTTATCTGCTACATGTGTTTGTCATCATCCTTCTCCCCTTTTCTCCTAAGCTTATGGCATGTCTTTCTTCACTCGCACCCCACCATCATCTTAACTTTCCTTCTAAGCATGGACAGCTCTAGCCATGCTTAGAAGCTATGCTTCCTAGCCATGTAGGAAGGAAAGAAAATTAAAAACTCAGCTTAGATTTAAACACACACACACACACAATCCTCTGAATAAATACTCTTAGCATCTTTGTACTATCTTCCAAGTTTTTCTTTCAATTTTGTTTTAAATTATTTTCTATCCTTTATGAGAAGAGGTTTGAAGTTCTCCTAAATGTTAATGTGAGAAAAATAGAGGTATGTGACCAAGAGAGAGACTTACAGACTCTCCACTCTCTGATCCTTATGCACACACTCCCAGGGCAATTTTGCTATTTTTAAAAAATTTATGCTATTACCCTTATAAAAGGGATCTCTGATCTAGTTAAGGGCAGAGAATTTATATCAAATTATAGGAGAAAGTAGATATTAATTAGGTGAACGCTTTACCCTCCATTTGTACAGTCTAAGACCGTACGGAATATATCATGTGGGCAACAACCTTGGTGACTTCAGAGTTTTCACTTCTCCAACAAGAATATTGTCAATTATTTCAACTGTTATTTCAAGGACGTGGATTTAAGACTCCTGACTTCAGCTTCCTCATCCTCACCATCTTGGTTGTCTTTCTCTACAAGGTAGTACGAATCAGTGAACAATCATGTCAGTGAAACAAACTAGGGTTGATATAAGAAAGTAATTTTTAATAGACATAGCTGTCCAGTAATGAAACAGATACCCTAACTGTTGGCAATGGTGTTCCCATCACAAGACATATTAATCAATATTATGAGTTAGGGGTGTTTTCCACCTTTATAATCACCCAGAAAACATACTTTACAGAAGACTTCTGCTCCAGATAAGAGGATGACTTTTGAGAATTGTAAGATCTCTTTCATCTCAGAGATTCTGTTCATCTTAGACTATTCTATTTCACCATACTCCTCAAGAGGTCTAGAATTCTTGAGGGGCTACAGCACCACATAAAGAAGATAAAGGTATAATGTGTCTATCTGTCCTTCAGACTCTGGCCGACCAGAGCAAGTGTCATGATGCTTGGGTGGAAGAATGGGTATCTGCCCCTTTGCAGCCTTCTTCCAGACTTAGGCCAAATGTACTCATCTCCAGGGTCATCCACATAACCCAGCCTACTTCTCCTTCACCCACACATAAGCCCAGAAGTATGGAGTAATAGGAATGTTAAAAGTAAATTTATTGGTCTGTAATTCAGTTCTCCTTTCCCTCTGTGACCCTTTTAATTCTTGCATCTCTTTCCAGTCCCCATTTCAGATCCACATTTCCAGTTGGATGTCATGTAGTTGGAAGATATGACTCTGATCCTGTGTGTTCTGATGGTCTTTATCACCGTGGTCATTTCCTTTATTTACTTTATATTCAGAGGTAAATGGAATGGGAAGGGTGGTAACTCAGACGGCATCTTTCTTCCAACTGGTCTCCAGATACAATCTCAGATTGTAGCCATCTTGAGGCTCCTGGGGTTTCTACAAAAGTGACCTTTCCAGTCTTTGTGCCTTAATAACTGGGGAAAGCAACAAAGACTTGTAGATTTTCTCTTGATCTGTTAATGTGCAAAGCTCTTGGCGGATTTGATGTGATAATAATACACTAGAGATTTTCCTGCCAGAACGTGTACTTTTCTAACGATATCTTTGGCACATGTAATGAAACTACACGTGTAATGAAGCTGCCCAAGCCAGGATGATAATATTCTCAGGATAACTCTAAATTCAACTAAATATGATTATGGAGGAAAGAAAAAAGAAGTGAGGGGAGTACCCTGTTTATTAAAAAAAAAGAGAAAAAATAAGGTGATTTTGAGACCAGATTTTACTCAGGCTAGAGAAGAAAGGTTGCTTAATGAAAAGAACATAGTTTTTGAATCCAGAGAGTTGGGTTTTTATCCTGACTTAACCATGCTGAGTGACCTTGGGTTAATGGCTTATCCCTTCTGATCTACTTTTATTTCCTCCACGAAATGCGGAATATAATTATGAGATTGTGAAGATTAGAAATTTTGATGTAAAACGTCTAACATTGTGCCTGATAAACAACAAATATCACATGCACACACATGCATGCATATACCTGCACATACACACACATCAGGGAGGCAATCAGAGGGGGAGAAGACCAGAAGTGATCAGATTCTACCCCAGTGAAATCTGTCTATCTCTTCCTCTCTGCTTCTATATCTCTTGAAACATCTGCCTCTACTGCCTCTCATTGCCTCTACCTGTTCTCTCAAAAATCTCACAGAGGTATCAGCTGATATCAATGAAAGAAATGTACACAATATAGTCCCTTCCTAAAAAAGGAAAGGAAGAGAGAAAGAAAGAAGGAAAGAAAGGAAGGAGGGAAGGAAGGAAGGAAACAAGGAAGGAAGGGAGGGAGGAAGGGAGGGAGGAAGGGAGGAAGGGAGGGAGGGAGGAGAGAGGGAGGAAGGGAGGGAGGGAGAAGGGAGGGAAAGGAGGAAGACTTATGCCTTATACGGGCTTTCTGATTGTAGCTGCCTTGAGGCTCCAGGGTTTCTACAAGTGCAGTATTAGTGCCTCAAACTCCAGTGACAGTCTCATTTCTGACTTCACACTTTGATAGTTCTCTCAAGTAAAATTGGAAGGCCCAAGTGTTTCATCCAGAAACATTCAATACTGAGCTCTTTGTGAAGTTTAGATGTTTTCTTCTATTTTGATCTCAAATGCAGAATTAAAAATTTAATATCATAGTTAATAATAACAATTTAATATTATAGAAACTTGTAGATGTCCACAAAGGCTGGACAGGAACATTTATGAGCCTATGTTCACAGTAAGGCATGTGAACTAATGAAATCCCCTAACTAATCTGAAATCCCCTAACTAATGCCCAATGATGAAAGTCCTGGCTTTGTTGTGCAGATATAATCTTCTTATGAAAATGGAAGGAAATGTAGAATTAGTCACACGGGAAGAAAAATTTTAATTCTCGTGTTCCACCAGCAATCTACAATCCTAAAACGTTCCATTAAAAAATGTATGCAAGGTTACAAAAACATGTACTCTTAATTACTAGCAGACTTTTTCCCCCGAATACAATGCAAATCCATGATAAGTTATTATGGACAATACAGAGAAATTATTTTTACTTAAACCAAAAAAAAGACCTATAACCTATAACCACAAAAATGGGTATTTGTTTTTTCATCTTTACATCCACTGACTCTTGGCTTTCTCTGTACTACCTGTTGAGAGCTGCTAGATGTTGACGTGGCCAATTAGGACAACGAGCAAAACAGTAACAGTCAAGCTTTTATCCCCTTATTGTGGGCATATAAGAGGCCAAAAAAGGAAAGCTGTGGTGGCTCCTTACAGTTCCATTTCCCCCACAGAACAGCACTGGGTAAGGGTCAGGTGACATGCAGCACAGGTGGGGGAAATTGTGTCTCACTATAAAGAACACTGAACAAAAGGCTCCTGCCATTTTATGGACGCAGGGGAGAGCGGATGGGGAGGAGAGACAGAGAAGGGCTAGAATGGAAAAATAGTCAGAGCAGAGAAGAAGCTTTTAGTCAAGACACCGTCTCCCAATAAAAGAAGGTCTCAGAAGAGGCAACTAAAAAGCATCTCAGCTGAGGACCCCAATAACGAGGCCTCCAAAAGGAGGTACCTGGGCTGGGAATGCAGGTATGCATATGAGCATGGCTGCTGGGGGCCGGAGACCTAGTCCTTGACTGCAGCTTCCTCCAGAGAGTGCAAGGAGTTGACTGTGCACCAAGTCTGGTGTGGGGAGGACAGCTTTCCCGCATGGGGCCTGCTACGCAAAGCCTTTGTAATTTCCTATGATCGGACATAAGGAATTACACATGGGAATCTGGCCTGGAGTCAGACCCTCATTACCTCTCCAATGTGGAGAAACATTCCACCCTTTGAGATTAAACAAAGGCAAGGACAAGTCCATGATTGCTACAGTACAGATTTATGCTTCTCATGCCTAGTTTCTGCCATTAAGGAAAACAACCCAATCAATATCTTTGCATCCAAAGGCACAGGTTAATGATACAGGGAAGCAGAAAGGAGCCTGTACCCAGTATTCATCCACTCAAAAGTAAGGTTTTAATTTCATTCTTTTACATGTAGCTGTCCAGTATTCCCAGTACCACTTATTGAAGAGGCTGTCTTTTCTCCATTGTATATTCTTGCCTCCTTTATCAAAGATAAGGTGACCATATGTGCATGGGTTTATCTCTGGACTTTCTATACTGTTCCATTGATCTATATTTCTGTTTTTGTGTCAGTACCATACTGTCTTGATTACTGTAGATTTGTAGTATAGTCTGAAGTCCAAGAGCCTGATTCTGCCACCTCTGTTTTTCATTCTCAAGATTGCTTTGGCTATTCGGGGTCTTTTGTATTTCCATACAAATTGTGCAATATTTTCTTCTAATTCTGTGAAAAATGCCATTGGTAGTTTGATAGGGATTGCATTGAATTGGTATATTGCTTTGGGTAGTATAGTCATTTTCACAATGTTGATTCTTCCAATCCAAGAACATGGTATATCTCTCTATCTGTTTGTATCATCTTTAATTTCTTTCATCAGTGTCTTATAGTTTTCTGCATATAGGTCTTTTGTCTCCTTCGGTATGTTTATTCCTAGTTATTTTATTCTTTTGATTGCAATGGTAAATGGGAGTGTTTCCTTAATTTCTCTTTCAGATTTTTCATCATTGGTGTATAGGAATGCAAGAGATCTCTGTGCATTAGCACCATAAACAAAGATAAACTCAAAATGGATTAAAGACCTAAATGTAAGGCCAGACACTATAAAACTCTTAGAGGAAAACATAGGCAGAACACTCTATGACATAAATCACACCAAGATCCTTTCGACCCACCTCCTAGAGGAAGGGAAGTAAAAACAAAAATAAACAAATGGGACTTAATGAAACTTAAAGGCTTTTGCACAGCAAAGGAAACCATAAACAAGATGAAAAGACAACCCTCAGAATGGGAGAAAATATTTGCAAATGAAGCAACTGACAAGGGATTAATCTCCTGAATATACAAACAGCTCATGCAGCTCAATATCAAAAAGATAAAAAAACCCAATCAAAAAATGGGCAGAAGAACTAAATAGACATATTTCCATAGAAGACATACAGATGGCCAAGAGGCACTTGAAAAGATGCTCGACATCACTAATTATTAGAGAAATGCAGATCAAAACTAAAATGAGGTATCACCTCACACAGGTCAGAATGGCCATCATCAAAAAAATCTACAAACAATAAATGCTGGAGAGGGTGCGGAGAAAAGGGAACCCTCTTGCACTGTTGGTGGGAATGTAAATTGATACAGCCACTATGGAGAACAGTATGGAGGTTCCTAAAAAAACTAAAAATAGAGCTACCATACAAAACAGCCATCCCACTACTGGGCATATACCCTGAGAAAACCATAATTCAAAAAGAGTCATGTACCACAATGTTCATTGCAGCTCTATTTACAATAGCCAGGTCATGGAAGCAACCTAAGTGTCCATCAACAGATGAATGGATAAAGAAGATGTGGCACATGTATACAATGGAATATTACTCAGCCATAAAAGAAACAAAATTGAGTTATTTGTAGTGAGGTGGGTGCACCTAGAGACTGTCATACAGAGTGAAGTAAGTCAGAAAGAGAAAAACAAATACTGTATGCTAACACATATATATGGAACCAAAAAAAGAAAAAAGGTTCTGAAGAACCTAGGGGCAGGACAGGAATAAAGATGCAGACATAGAGAATGGACTTGAGGACACAGGGAGGGGGAAGGGTAAGCTGGGACGAAGTGAGAGAGTGTCATGGACATATATACACTACCAAATGTAAAATATTTAGCTAGTGGGAAGCAGTTGCATGGCACAGGGAGATCAGCTCAGTGCTTTGTGTCCACATAGAGGGGTGGGAGGGAGACGCAAGAGGGAGGAGAGGGCTTCCCTGGTGGCGCAGTGGGTGGGAGTCCACCTGCTGATGCAGGGGACGCGGGTTCGTGCCCCGGTCCGGGAGGATCCCACGTGCCGCAGAGCGGCTGGGCCCATGGGCCATGGCCGCTGGGCCTGCGCGTCCGGGGCAGAGGGCCTCACAATGGGAGAGGCCACAGCAGTGAGAGGCCCACGTACCGCAAAAAAAAAAGAAAGAGGGAGGAGATATGGGGATATATGTATATGTATAGCTGATTCACTTTGTTGTAAAGCAGAAACTAACACACCATTGTAAAGCAATTATACTCCAATAAAGATATTAAAAAAAAGAGTCAGGTTTATCTGCTGACCCAGTGGGATTAAAAGAAGAGTTAGAATCGCGGAGAAATTTTACTGTCATTCACAGTGGAGGGGACCAGAATTGTTAAAAACGAATCCTGTTTTCATCCACTTGGTTCCCTAAGGCCATTTCTCAGCACTGCTCCTCTGTATCCTATGGAGACCAACGAAAGAGTTGCGTTAGCCACTCAAAGATTTTGCCAATTATCTTTTCGGTTTTCCCAGATTTCTACTTAAAAAAAATTAAGACAATACATTAATTGATTTGAAAGAGAGATTATACAATGTAGTCAACTGAAAAGACCCAGTTTACTCTACTTGTCACCATTTACACTCTATTAATATGTCTCACATTGCTAATATTATAGAGTTTATAGCAGCAACCTCATGACAGGCCAAAATTGAAAATGGTCAAACTTGACCATAAATTGAAATGCTCTAAATTAGCTATGAGATTTTTAACTTTAAAAAAATCAACCACTTCCCATAATCAAGTCAATTTTGTTTTACAAAGAAAAAATAATTTCCCCAAATTCATTTTCTACAATTTTTCTTAATGTTTTCTCTGGTTCTACCAAGTTTGTGTTAGGGTTTTGGTATGAATCTCATTGTTTTTTCAATAACTACTTTCTCTGAACCCTTTCATTGAATGAGTTTAGCTCTTCTCCTGTATTGATAAGTTGATTATTCCATTTTGATGTCTCTTATGTTTCACAATTTTTCAAATTCCAGAAGGGTAAGGGGATGCATAAGAATGTTTAGAAAAGTTGTAAAAACAAATCCACAAATCCACTGCAGTTTCTGATGTGTCTTATGATGTAAGCATCACTATTATTGTGCAATAGCCTTTTCCAAGCAAACAAACACAACATATAGTGATTTACTGTTATCTGAGTTATGAGGGTGCAGGAAGAGAGTAAGAAGACAGAGAGAAAGAAAGAGAGAGAGAGTGAATATATATTATTGATTATATTTTCACCGGGGTATTCATTTACTTCAGTTGCAAAGAGATACTGTGCAAATTAAATCAGACTCCTTTCTAGAATGCCTTTATTCCTTGTACACTTTCTCCCAGCAGGGGTTTCCCTCTCATTGATTTAAGCCAGGGAATTCAAGTTAATGACTTCTACATAAAAGTTTTTTCTCATGGCTTTTCCAAAGATGTTTTTGGCATCTCAGAGGAAATCAATTTGTTCTCAAACATGTTTTTATTTCAGCTACTTGCCTTTAGTAAAATTTGAATTTACAATACCTCAAGTACATTTTATTTCCTTGACAGGTTTCCTGCAAAATTAAGGGATTAAGCAAGCATCAAATGTTTCATCTGGGAGAGTGGATAAAGAGACAACAGAGGAACAATATGCTAAGATTTCCAAATAAAGTAACTGTGGCTTTACAATTTTATATAAAGCCAAATAATTGTCAGGTGGAGGGCAAGTAAAATATATTTGTACACTCAAGTTTGCATTTCGCTTGTAGCTCTTGTGCAAACTATGTTAACTTAAAAAAAAAAGGATAGAAAGTAATCAGAAGACAGATAGAAAGTAATCAGAAGACAGCAAATTAGGGGAATGACTGGAAGAAAAACAAGTAATCTACAGGGCAAAATGGAAGTAACTCTGAAAATAGAAATAAATCTATACCCATCAGTAATTAAATGTCATATCTATCCATAATTAAACATGTCCATTGAAAGAAAACTATTTTCAAATCTATGATGTTTCCAAGAGACTTAACTAATGCTCAATGACAGAAAAGTTGAAAATACAGGGATGCAAAGACCAAAACTATGCAACTTTTACCAAAATATATGTTGAAAGATATATTAATATTCTTTAAAAAATAATTAAAAAGAAATAAGCAGGAATAAAATAGTCATCCACAAAATAAAGATAAGAACCATGAACCAAAACTTTCTAAAAATTAGTGCATAGTACATAAACACTAATAATGCACTCTTAACCTTCCTACACTGTTGGTGGGAATGTAAACTGGTGCAACCACTATGGAGAACAGTATGGAGGCACCTTTAAAAACTAAAAATAGAATTATCATATGATCCAGCAATCCCACTGCTGGGAAAATATCCAGAAAAGACAAAAACTCTAGTTTGGAAAGATACATTCACCCCAATGTTCATAGCACCACTATCTACAATAGCTAAGACATGGAAACAACCTAAGTGTCCATCAACAGATGAATGGTTAAAGAAGTTATGGTATATATATCTGCATAAGACTCATCATGTACAAGGGAACCACACCATTCATAGTTGACTTATCAAAATCAGTGGAGGATGTAAGGTAATGAGAGGACATATTCAAAGTGCTGTTAAAATTTCAAAGAATTTGCATATGCTCCTTTAATTCTCCCTGTTTTTATATTGAGAGAGTCAGCCCATTTATTCTCTTTTTTAAAACTTTATCCAGGTATAATGATGCACATTATATCGCACACATTTAAAGTGTACAATATGACGAATTTTGACATATCCATACACCCTTTAAACTATATAATTAATATCCATTAATTCCAAAATTTTCTTTGTACTTCTTGATAATCCATTCTTTACTCTCTCTCCACTACTATCCTCAGGCAAAAATTGATACGTTTTCTGTCAACAGATATTAGTATGTATCTTTTTTTAAAATACATTTATTTATTTATTTTTGGCTGCGTTGCCTCTTCATTGCTGTGCACAGTCTTTCTCTAGTTGTGGTGAGCGAGGGCTACTCTGTTGCGGTGTGCAGGCTTCTCATTGTTGTGGCTTCTCTTGTTGCAGAGCATGGGCTCTAGGTGTGCAGGCTTCAGTAGTTGTGGCATGTGGGCTCAGTAGTTGTGGCTCGCAGGCTCTAGAGTGCAGGCTCAGTAGCTGTGGTGCATGGGTTTAGTTGCTCTGCGGCATGTGGGATCTTCCCGGACTAGGGCTCTAACCCATGTCCCCTGCGTTGTCAGGCGGATTCTTAACCATTGCACCACCAGGGAAGTCCCTAGTATGTATCTTTTAGAATTTCATTTAAATGGAGTCATAAAGGGCATATTCATTTTTATTACACTTCTTTTATCCAGATTAATTATTTTCAGATTTGTCCTGGTTGTTAAATGTACAGCTGAATAGTGTTCTATTGTATGGACATGCAACTCTTTGTTTAATCATTCAACTGTTGATGGACTTTTGGATTGTTTTCATTTTTTTGCTCTGACAAATAGAGCTGCTATGAACATTTGCATGTAAGTTTTTGCATGATTGTATATGTCTTCATTTTCTTTGGTTAAATATTTAGTAGTGGAATGGCTAGGTCGTATTATATGTCTAAGCTTCACTGTTTACAGAACTGCCAATTATTTTAAAAGTGGTTATACCATTTGAAAGTCATACCAGCAGTGAATGAGTTTCAATTGCTCCACATTCTAGTCAACAGTAAGGCCAGTCTTTGCATTTTTAGAAATTCTAACGTGTGCATAATGGTAACTCACTGTGGTTTTAATTTGTCTTTACTTAAAAACTACGATATTAAACATTTTTCATGTTATTAACCTTCATTTCATTTTAGTTCTAAAAGTAACTACTACATCTAATAGCAGTAACTTTTGGCAGTAACTTTTATTTTCCAAAGTCATTTCTTCTGTTTATAAATCTTTGGTTTTTATTTATTTTCCTGAATATCTCAAATCTGTTACACTACTGTCTTCTAGCCTGAAGTATTACTATTGAAATATCTGATCCTAGTCTGATTTTATTTTCCTTTCATGTTACTTGTTGTTTGGCTAGGTGACCAGAGGGATATTTTTCTTTTACTTTAAATGTCCAGGAATTTTAATAGAACATGTCTTGCTATTGATTGTTTTGAGTCTGAATTCTTCTGCATGTGATGTGCTTAGTTAATATGTAGCATCAAATCTGGGTGTTTTTTTTTTTTTGTTTTGTTTCCAGAAGTTTTTCTTGAATTATAGCTTTTAGTATTTGTTTTGTTCTTTTGATTTGGCTTTGCATTCCAATTTCTGCTATTATACATATTTTGAATCTTCTTTGCCTGTATTCACTTATTTTTCACATTTTCTCCAATCCTTTGTATATCTTTATTCATGAATATACATTGGCACTTAGTTTTTTTTGGTAATGTTTCCCAGTGGATTGTGTTTTAGCTATCCATTGGGTTGGCCCAAAAGTTTCTCTGTTTATTATTATGTGGGGAAAGAGGAAGATTTATGTTCTAGGTCACATTTTCTGTCTTTCCAGAATTTCCTTTGTGTGTGAATTTTTACATATAATTTTCTTTATACCTATAATTATTTAAAACAGTTTTGAATTTCTAAAAGACTTTAAATTGCTTAAATATTTTTTTTAAATTGACATCCAACTAAATTTCAGTGTCATCAGAGAATGTGGCCTGTATGGTACTTATTATTAAAGTTTTTGGACTTCTGTAATTATAATATGTGATTACTGTTTGTTAGTGTTTTATTTATGGTTGGAAAGAATGAAATTTTTATCGTTAGATATTGAAACTGTACTTCTTTCATCTTATTTTGTATATTATCCAACTATATCAGATATCTTTTGAGTATTACTTAGGGATTATTTTTTCCCTAGCTTTTTATAATTAAACTTTCTGTAGTCTTAAGTTTTAATTAGATTTAATTTAAATAGCATACTGCCGGATTTTTTTAACTCATTTTTTAAGTTTTACTAGAGTTCCTAGTCCATTTAAACTTATTGTGATTTATGAAGATAGTTAGTTAAATTTACTTCCACTATCTTATTTTGTGTTTACTATTTGCCTCATCTTTTCTATGCTTTGTTATTCATTTTCCTTAATGTTCTGTTTGGGATAGATTGGATTTTTCTCAGTATATATTTTTCTTCTCTTTGTTCAAATATTTTAATTCTACTTGTGCAATATTAGAGACCCCATTAGAGATTTGGGAATTTAAAATTAAGTTTAAAAGGTATACAATTGGGCTTCCCTGGTGGCGCAGTGGTTGAGAGTCCTCCTGCCAATGCAGGGGACACAGGTTCGTGCCCCGGTCCGGGAAGATCCCACATGCCGCGGAGTGGCTGGGCCCGTGAGCCATGGCCGCTGAGCCTGCGCATCCAGAGCCTGTGCTCCGCAACAGGAGAGGCCACAACAGGGAGGCCCACGTACCACAAAAAAAAAAAAAAAAAAAAAAAAAAGTTATACAATTTATCAGTCTATTAATTATTTTTCTCAATAACAAAAAGTTTCCTGAGCATTTTAACTTTGTCCATATTCTAGCAATTTTTATGCTTTTTTCCCCTACATTAGTTTCCATCTGTCAGGTTTAACCAATGAGAAGAGATATTAGTGGCTTATAAAATATTTCTTAAATTGGATCTCACAGATATATTTTTATCTTTACATAAATATCATCAATCTAAATAGTCATTTGAAAATATTTCAGGATTATAAATGCTTAATACAAGTGAATTTTCAATGTCCCCTTTTACTCTGAGTTTGCATGTATTGTGCCTCCTGTCATTTTCCTTCACTCTTTGACCCATTCATCAAGATACTTGGCAGGTATGTTTTATAAATGGCAGCTATATCAAGTAAAGCTGAAAATTCAAATAGCCTTTAATTCTGAAATTCCACATATTGGTATACATCTCATTGAAGCTCCTATACAAGGAGACACACTGAATAATTTTCTTAGCAGCATTGCATTTAGTACCAAAAATTGGAAATAGGAGAATGACACATAAAGTGTTACATGCCAATGCAAAAGAATGCTGAGAAAAGTGCCTTAAAATGAAATTTTAAATAGACATATGCACACAATGTTATAAAATATACACACACACTTATAAATTCACAGTAAAGATGAACCTTAATTCCTGCTTAATGCTGATAAGGGTGTTGAAGCAATAAAGCTGTTACTGAAAGCAACCCCAAATAGCATGAGAACCTGGATACCTAGAACTCAACCAAGACTACTGAAGTAGAAGATCTTGGAAATGTAACCCAGATCAATGTTCTTCCTATCTGAACTTATCTGAGACAGGGAATCATATATCAATGACAAACAAATCTCAGAGGACTTTAAAATGAGGCAGAGAAAGAATACCTCAGAGCACCCAAACTATCTGCCATGCACATTTATCGGTCCAAAATAATACAGTAATAAAATTAGCATGGCTATGCTAATCATGAGTATAAATATGCTTTAAAGCACACTTTTCATCCAATAAGCATTTGGTGGGAATTGGAAATATGGAAGAAAGAGAAAGGAAATGTAAAAATTAGGAAACCAGGGTTTTCTAATAGGAACATGTTGAAAAAGCAGTATTAACCCTCGTCTCTAAGTTCTTGTTTACTTTTAGTTCTATATGGAGTTATTTAGAAATTAGGATCAGTAAGGAAGAAGAGCAAGACCCAGAGATGTGGCAGAGCTTAGAGTTTCAAGTGATTTTGAGTAGAGCCAACATATGGCTGTAATTAGACATCACTCCCTGCATACAGATGTACTGAAAGATATGGGAAAATCATCACAGCTGTGGCTTAAGGATTTCTGAGGATGCTAAGAAAACAAAGTAATTGGAGTCCCATAATAACACATAGACAAAGGACTTCAAACATCAAGTTACCTAGCATAGGGAAGAAATTCCGTTAATTTCTTTTATCTTTTAATTAGGCTGTCAATTATTTGCTTGAATACTTCCAAGTATGGTGAACTCACAATTATCTTGAGACAGACTTCTTCCTGACTGGAGAATTCTGAATGTTAGAATTTTCTTTCTAGGATGTGTTAAAATCTACATCCATGTAAAGGGGTAAGGAGAGTAAACTTTAAGACAAATTACAGTAAATAATCATTTTGGAGAAGAAAATCAGACAAAAATTTCTAAGCAGAGAACTCAAAGACAATTCTCTACATCCTTCAATTATGGTTTATTGGTAGTTTTGGAGCTCATAAATTACATATCTATCAGAGGAAATCTGACATCAATCAGGGAAATGCATCAGAGGGCTATTAGCATGAAAGTAAACAGTTAAAAATTAAATAAACAGATAACAGGTCTTTTGTGCATTGAATTAAAAGAATGATTTTGTAAAATAAGTGTAGGAGGCATAAAGTTTCCAAATGAAGCCAGAGTACTTACTCTGATAAGTGACACAAGGGAAAATTTTAGTATATAAATTTATTTCAGGGTTGGCTTTCATAATGACTGGAGTTGTAACAAAGGCCAAGAGCAGAAACAAGTTCCAACTATAATCTAGAAGAAACTTGGAAGAAGTTTACATTCAGAGGGAGATCCACATGGTAGATATCAGGGAGGTAGTCTTCCTAAAAAGCTAGAAGTCTTGAAGCAAAAATACTGACTTACAGAAATACAGTGATTGACTGAGCTTTTTATGCCAGGATAAAGGCATATAACATTGTTTAATTTGATTCAAGAACCAGGAGATTTGGTTGTCTGTAAATTTCTCCTTAAACTAAAGTAGAATTACTTCTCCAAGGCCACTATGGAATCATCTTTATTTAACCTACTTTTTTTTTTTTTTTTTTGCGGTACACGGGCCTCTCACTGTTGTGGCCTCTCCCGCTGCAGAGCACAGGCTCCGGACGCACAGGCTCAGTGGCCATGGCTCACGGGCCCAGCCACTCCACAGCATATGGGATCTTCCCAGACTGGGGCATGAACCTGCGTCCCCTGCATCAGCAGGCAGACTCTCAACCACCATGCCACCAGGGAAGCCCTAACCTACATTTTTAAATGATAGTGTCATCTGGACCAAAATCCTGGTTGGAACTTAATTCCTTCCAATGTGTCCAATAGATAATTCCATTATTTTCTTCCTTTTGTATTATCTGTTGAAAAGTCAGCTATCTGTCCTATTGTTGCTTCTTTGAAGACAATATGCCTTTTATTCTCAGACTGCTTTAAACAGATTTGTTTCAATTTGATTTCCATAGTCTGACTATGATGTGTTTGATATGGTTTATCCTGCTTGAGGTTCACATACCTCCATGAATACATGGGTTTAAAAATAGCATTCCAGTCATTATTTCTTCAAATACATCTTCTGCTGTTGGGTGTCTAGTTACATATCTGTTAGATCCTTTCACTGTTTCTCTTATATCCCTATGCATTTTTCTTTATTTTATATTCTTTTTCCTCTCTGTTCTTCAGTTTGGATATTTACAATTAAACAATCTCCCAATACCCTAATCCCATGTTCTTTCTGCTGAATATGCTGCTAAACTCTTTTTAATGACTTTTTTTTATTTCAGAAGTTATATTTTCTCCTCCTGGGAATCCCCAATATTTTCCTACCATAGATTCCACTTCTATGGTAGTGTTATCTATCTCTTCCTCTGCATGCTTGAACAAATCAATTAAAGTTATTTTAAACTTATCAGCTAATTTCACTATCTTAGTCAACTTCAGTCTGTTAGGTCTGTTTCTATTGTCTGTTTTTTCCCTTAGTTTAAATTCAGAGGTTTCTGTCCTTTCTTATATGTAAAAATAAAAAATTTATCTAAGGACATTGTGATCATGTCCTTAAATGTGTGTCAACTTGACTACACTTTCCAGAATGCCCTTTCATTTACGTTTCCAGTTAGTGTAGGCCATAAGGAAAATTCCTGGGAGACGGAGGGTGGAAAGGAAGCAGCAGCCATTTTTGTAGCTTGTATATGTTGCTGCTGATATGCTGATTCCTTTCATTGGAATGATGTAGAAACTAGACCTGCAATTGCTCTACTTTCCCATGATCCTTCTTCAACTTCTCTGAGTCCTAAGCCAAATGTGTGTATGTCAATTGTGATGAAGGGCTCTGGTTTCTGCAACATACTCTCTTCAACAAGGTCAAAAGCAATAAGAATACATATGGGTTTCAGTCCATCCTAGCGAGGGTCTAGTTCATGCATGTGGGTTCCATCCTGCTTGTATCTTTGCTATTGAAGTCCATTCTATTTCCTCTTCCAGTACTAATAGGGGAATTCAGGCTGTTATTTTCAAGGTTACCACTGAGCTGGAAAGCAGGGGATAAGAACAGGTTAAGTTAGAATGCCAGTTAGAATGCCACAAAGCTCACTGTTCTTACTGAAATTCAGCTATTTTTTTCTGATTAAGTGTTCCCCTGGTTGCAAGCTTGTGGTTAGTTTCCAGATTTCTGAAAAAAGTTGATTTCTGGTACATTTTTTCCTAGTTTACTTACTGTTTTATAAAGGGAAAGTATCAATCATCTCAGGCTGCCATAATAAAATACCATAAACTGGGTGGGTGGCTTAAACAACAGGCATTTATTTTCTCACAGTCCTGGAAGTGGGAAGTCCCACATCAGGGTGCCTGCATGGTTAGTTTCTGGTGAGGCTTCTCTTTCTGGCTTATAGGTGGCCACCATCTTGTTGTGTGCTCACATGACCCCTTCTTTTTGTGCAAGCAAGGGGAGAGAGAGAGAGTGCATGAGTTCTCATGTCTCTTCTTATACAGACACTAATCCTACTGGATCATGGCCCTATCTTTATCACCTAATTTAACCTTAATTATTTCTGTAAAGGCCCTATCTCCAAATAAGTTACATTAGGGGTTAGGGTGTCAACATATGAATTTTGGGCAAGGGCGTGGACCACAAACATTCAGTCTGTACCAGGGAAGGATTTTTGAAGTTTCTTACTTTACCATTTTCACTGATTTACTCAAGCATTTTACAAATACGTGTTTTATTCATGTTTTTCAGTAGTTCTCAAAGAAGAGTTCAGGAACCACTTGTTCTGTCATGGCTTGAGGCAGAACTATCTACTCCTTCCTGTTATATTTTTATATATGACCTGTCCCTTTTTTTCATAACAAATCTTAACAATGGTGTGTGTCTGTTTTACTAGGGGAAAAGTCAGTTCTTTTTGTTGGGAATCTGAACATTTTTTATTTGATTTCTGTTTTTATATTAATTGATTCTACATTTTACTTTCTGAAATTCATTTTCTAGTTTCTTGGTTTGTATCTAGCTTCTTGGTTTGGTAAGGGTATACTCCCAAATGAAACATGACCCCTTTCTGGTGTATATAGAGTCAGAGATCTTCACCTAGAAGTGTAGTATCAGTCAAGCCACAGGATACTCAGATCTTCTTCCAAAGTTTTTACCAATGGTATCCAATATAAACAACATCTCAAAAATACAGGGACTTTTAACTCTTTGATCTTGGGCTCATTTTAAAATTCTTAGTCCATCTTAGCCCATCTCCTACAGGCATACCTACCTACCTTCTTAAATGAGTTAATGCCAGGAATAAGGAACATTCTCTCTAGCTACTTAATAATAATAATACTTGATATTTCCAATACTCTCTTTTTGAAAGCTAATATATGTAATGTTAAACAGACATTTTACTTTTGATTAATTCTTGAGTTAGGAACTCATTTGAAATGTAATAACTCTAATGACATCAACTGTATTAACATTATCGTATTTCTCATCGGAATAATTGATGCATTATATTATGTTAATAAGTTTCCTAATAGTAAAGATCCTTCTGATCCTCTACTTGGATGAGCTAGAAGTTAATTTTAATCCAAATCAGATAAGAAGAAGTAAAGCTGTCACTGTTTGCAGATGACATGATACTATACATAGAGAATCCTAAATGCTACCAGAAAACTGCTAGAGCTAATCAATGAATTTGGTAAAGTTGCAGGATACAAAATTAATGCACAGAAATCTCTTGCATTCCTATACACTAATGATGAAAAATCTGAAAGAGAAATTAAGGAAACACTCCCGTTTACCATTACAACAAAAAGAATAAAATACCTAGGAATAAACCTACCTATGGAGACAAAAGGCCTTGATGCAGAAAACTATAAGACACTGATGAAAGAAATTAAAGATGATACAAACAGATGGAGAGATATACCATGTTCTTGGATTGGAAAAATCAACATTGTGAAAGTGACTATACTTCCCAAAGCAATCTACAGATTCAGTGCTATCCCTATCCAACTATCAATTCCATTTTTCACAGAACTAGAACAAAAAATTTCACAATTTGTATGGAAACACAAAAGTCCCCGAATAGCCAAAGCAATCTTGAGAACGAAAAATGGAGATGGCGGAATCAGGCTCCCTGACTTCAGACTATACTACAAAGCTACAGTAATCAAGACAGTATGATACTGGCACAAAAACAGAAATGTAGGTCAATGGAACAGGATAGAAAGCCCAGAGATAAACCCACGCACATATGATCACCTTATCTTTGATACAGGAGGCAAGAATATACAGTGGAGAAAAGACAGGGGGCTTCCCTGGTGGCACAGTGGTTGAGAGTCTGCCTGCCGATGCAAGGGACACGGGTTTGTGCCCTGGTCCAGGAAGATACCACATGCCACGGAGCACCTGGGCCTGTGAGCCATGGTCGCTGAGCCTGTGCATCCGGAGCCTGTGCTCCACAACAGGAGAGGCCACAACAGTGAGAGGCCCGCGTACCACAAGCAAAAGAAAAAAAAGAAAAGACAGCCTCTTCAATAAGTGGTGCTGGGAAAACTGGACAGCTACGTATAAAAGAAAGAAATTAGAACACTCCCTAACACCATACACAAAAATAAACTCAAAATGGATTAAAGACCTAAATGTAAGGCCAGACACTATAAAACTCTTAGAGGAAAACATAGGCAGAACACTCTATGACATAAATCACAGCAAGGTCCCTTTTGACCCACCTCCTAGAGAAATGGAAATAAAAACAAAAATTAACAAATGGGACCTAATGAAACTTAAAACCTTTTGCATAGCAAAGGAAACCATAAACAAGACCAAAAGACAACCTCAGAAGGGGAGAAAATATTTGTAAATGAAGCAACTGACAAAGGATTAATCTCCAAAATATACAAGCAGCTCATGCAGCTCAATAGCAAAAAAACAAAAAACACAATCCAAAAAAAATCGACATTTCTCCAAAGAAGATATACAGATTGCCAACAAACACATGAAAGAATGCTCAACATCACTCATCGTTAGAGAAATGCAAATCAAAACTACAATGAGATATCATCTTACACCGGTCAGAATGGCCATCATCAAAAATTCTACAAACAATAAATGCTGGAGAGGGTGTGGAGAAAAGGGAACCCTCCTGCACTGTTGGTGGGAATGTAAATTGATACAGCACTATGGAGAGCAGCATGGAGTTTCCTTAAAAAACTAAGAATAGAACTACCATACGACCCAGCAATCCCACTACTGGGCATATACCCTGAGAAATCCTAATTCAAAAAGAGTCCTGTACCAAAATGTTCATTGCAGCTCTATTTACAATAGCCAGATCATGGAAGCAACCTAAGTGTCCCTCGACAGATGAATGGATAAAGAAGATGTGGCACATACATACAATGGAATATTACTCAGCCATAAAAAGAAATGAAATTGAGTTATTTGTAGTGAGGTGGATGGACCTAGAGTCTGTCATACAGAGTGAAGTAAGTCAGAAAGAGAAAAATAAATACTGTATGCTAACACATATATATGGAATCTAAAAAAAAAAGACATGGTTCTGAAGAACCTAGAGGCAGGACGGGAATAAAGACACAGACCTACTAGAGAATGACCTTGAGGACACGGGGACGGGGAAAGGTAAGCTGGGACAAAGTGAGAGAGTGGCATGGACATATATACACTACCAAATATAAAATCGAGAGCTAGTGGGAAGCAGCCACATAGCAAAGGGAGATCATCTCGGTGCTTTGTGACCACCTAGAGGGTGGGATAAGGAGGGTGGGAGGGAGTGTGATGCAAGAGGGAAGAGTTATGGGGACATATGTACATGTATAGCTGATTCACTTTGTTATAAAGCAGAAACTAACACACCATTGTAAAGCAATTATACTCCAATAAAGATGTTAAAAAATAAATAATAAAATAAAGTGGTGATGACGTGAAAAAAAAAAAGTAGGATATGTGTAAAATAATTCTGCATCATCCAAACAATGGAAAACTTTGCAACCATAGAAGGAATAGGAAAAATTCATACACCTATATGAAGTTTCTTCCTGTTTACACAATTATGTTAAAAAAAAAAGTAAGTTGCAAAGCAAAGTATATACCATATTAGCATTTAAAAAGAAGATATGGATATATAAATATTTATATATTGATGTATATAATACTTTTATATCTGTATATATGTACATGTGTATCTTTTAAAATATTTATTTATTTATTTGGCTGCACCGAGTCTTAGTCGTGGCATGCGAGCTCTCTTAGTTGCGGCATGTGAACTCTTAGTTGCAGCGTGTGGGAGCTAGTTGCCTGACCAGGGATCGAACTTGGGGCCCATGCATTGGGAGCATGGAGTCTTAGCCACTGGACCACAAGGGAGGTCCCTACATGTGTATGTTTATGTATATTATGCACATATATAAACATGCAAACTATATCAGGAAGTGGTCCAGGGTAGCATTGCCAAGGAAATGTGGAGATGACTCTTTTCTGTCCTTCCCTGCTACCCTCAGATCCATGGTGGCCTCCTCATAGGTGTCACCGTCTTTAAAGAAAGAGTGATACTGCCCCCCATCAAGAACACTGATTGTAGATCCTGAGGGTCACTTTGCCCTCTCCCAGGGTGTCCTTCAGAAGCACTGTGCGATTCATATAGCTGTAGTGCTTTTTCCAGAGTTCTTCCCCATCCTTGTACAGGTAAACCAGATGAGAAGAGTGCTCATGAAACCACACTGTGGCAGGGACAGCTGGCAGCTGAGCTCAGCACTTTCGCCCACCAGGACCACCTGGTGGCTCCTGGAGCTGCTCACAGTGAAGTGCTCTGCGGAAGAAGCCCGAGACCGGATTTATTCCGAAGGCCACAGGAGAATGCTTCACCTAGGTCCCTCTGCCCTGGACACATTGGCCTTCTTCCTGATTCTTGATGCCAAGTCCTTTCTGACTTCAGAACTTTGCTCTCAGAGATATCTTCACTCTGACAGCAGTGCTCTTCTCTCAAACCCTCCCGTCACTGCCTCCTTCTTACCTCTCAGGTCCCAGCTTAAATGTCAACTCCTTAGAGAAAAATTTTATCACCATCCACTTCCCATTTCCCCTAATCATATCTTCAGTAGCACATATCATTACCTGATATTTTTAATTCCTGTCTTTATTTTCTCTCATAACCAGCTAATATGTGAGTCACACAACAACAGAGTCTCTATCTTTTTTTAAAATTCTCTTTATTATCCCCAGTGCATAAAGCATTGCCTGAACGTGGTAGGCACTCTGTAAATATTTAACAAAGGAATGTGGATAGTCCCCAATATTGAGAGGTGGGAGGTGGACCGCTATTGCTGAACAACAGCCTTTCCTTATCAGATACACCAGCTGCTTTTTTCAGTATCAGTTTCTGGCGAGTTAAAAATGGCCACAAATATTTTGATGCTCCATCCATGAAGAGAAAGTGCCTATGTCCCCTCCTCTTAAAACTGTGCTCTGATGTTGCTTTGCTCAATAGAATATGGCAGAAGACAACCTGCAATAGTTTCTGGGTCTGTCTTAAGAAATGAGCTGGTCTCATTTGTTGCTGTTGTTGTTCTTGTACCATTCTTTCTGGAAGCTGTCGGCAGCCATATACAAAGTCTCACAACCCTGAGACCATCATGACAGAAAGGCCATGGGTTAACATGTCACTTGACAATCCCAGGGGATCCCAACCTTCCAGCCTGCTCCACCAAAGGGCTAGACATGTGAATGAAGCCACCTTGAGCCCTTTGGAACACTCCACCCACTAGCTGAATATACCAAGAGACCTCAGTCTACGTCACGTGGAACAGAAGAGTCACGCAGCTGAGCACTGGCCAGAATTCCTGCCCAACAAGATGTGAGATATAATAAAATGGTTGCTTTAAATCACTAATTTGGGGGATAATTTTCTGTGAAGCTATAGGTAACTATAACAAGCTCCTCCCATAATCTTAGTTTTTCCTCTTTTTGATTATGCCAGATTCATTCTTGTCTCTGTCAAGAGTGTTTATCCTTTTCACTGTAAGGTATCCAAACTATTAGACTTAAGGCCTATTGCTCTAAGAGAAATCTGTGGACAGCTCCAGCTCACGCCAACGTCTCCTTTATCTGAGGTCCTACTAAACTTATAATTCATATCATCACATAAATGATCGTGGTTTGTTCTTAAATATAAGGGATCTATTCGTTGTGACTTGTCAGTGAGAACTTGAGTCTCCCGAGAGTAGATGTTAGCCAGGTGTCTGTTTCTTCTCCTTGGCACAGCGTTGCAGCACGGAGCTGGGGCTCAGAAAGACACAGAAACTGAAATAACATTTTATAATCATAGGTGGTTTTAACACTAATTTCTATCCTCAGAACTAGAACAGAAAGGGTAGACTCTGAGGAACAGCAGTGGAAAAGCCTCCTCATTTTCTTCACTGTCATTTACCTTCACTATTTTTCTTTATAGATGTGACACACTATGAAAAAGAAGCAGATATCCCTACCTGAGGTGATTACTATCATCCGTAAGAGGAGAATGTCCACTGAGTATCCACATACGTAAGAAAATGCCGGCTCCACCACACCTGGAAAATGAAATAGCAATTGTGGGATCAGGCAGCAAGAATCATGGTAACTCAGAAAAAAAAACAGAGAATTTTGAAATCCTGTCTTTTGAGAGAATTCCCTTTGATGTGCAACTAAATGATTTAGTCAAACCACAGGTGTCGGACACACTGATATTACGTCTTTTCCTCTTTCCTTCCTGTGCCTTTACTGCGGCTCATTGTCTTCATTAGATTACTATTGTGAAGGGCATCTGTGGTAGACGAGAGCATAAAAGGTGTACAGAACCAGGTATGCATATGCCACACGCACTTGGCCTCATCTGCAACCTGGCTTAAGCCTCTTGCTCAGTTCAGAGACCTACTGCCTCTGAGGTGACCTCATTTCTTAATGGGAACACTTGTGTGCCCTCTCCTCTGGGCGACAAGCCAGCTCTAGCAAAACATTCATAATCCCACTGTTATTGGCAGGGTCTGACCTACCTGGATCCATGGACCTTCTGGCTCCACCCACTACTTCTACATTCAAAGGAAATGCCACATCAGGGAGGTGGGATCTAGATTCCCCGGCAGCCACCCAGAGGGCCTGTGTAAAAAAAATCAGGTAGAACGGTGTGTAAAAAGTATCAAACAGAATGGTGTGTTAACTGCCTGCCAGATACACTTGGATCAGTCAGATACAAGAAATTAGAATGAGTAAGAAGATAAATGCCTGTCCTTTCTTGCTTTATTTCCTAATTTCCCCCCTCACTCTTGCTGCCTAAATTGCCACCCTACTCCAATAAACATTTAGTAATAATTTGGACATGGGCTCTTTTTTCTAGGGATCCTAAAGAGAGAAAACAAAAAAAACAAAACAAAAAAACACTGCTTAAGTGTGGAGTTACATATTAGCATGCTGGAATTAGGAACATGTATTTGGTTTCATATACTCAACAGTTAAGCAACATCTGGTTCATGAAGAATCTCAAATATGTCAATAAATAAAATGCTAGATTTTACCTGCTGGAAAACGGAGTGCATAAATGCAAAATACAAGCTGTGTAAATCTGTTCTGAGATGCGTGTTTTACAATACAAGAATATAAAATAATGTATTAAAGGAGAGAAAAGTTACAGGTAAGGTGTCTCTTGCAGTGATTTAATATATCCATTTAAAAAATAAGTGGAATTGGAAAGAGTGTGATAGATGAAAGCAGTGTCAAAGAGTAGGGGTAGATATCTGCAAAACATCAACTGATTAAGGGCTCATATCAAAATTTTAATTATAAAAATTATTTTTAAGGTAGATATGCTGAAAGAAAAATAGTTAAAGGACCTGAACAATCTCAGCATAGAAAATACCCAAATAGCAGTAAAGATAAGAAAAGGTAGAGACCCTCGTTAAGAATCAGGAAAATGTGTATTAAAACCACAATGCAATATCACACTCACTAGAATGGGTACCATAAAAAAGGCTGACAATACCAAGTTTTGATGAGGCTGTGGTGTAATGTGGTGTAATGCAGTGTACAGGGCATTTCTCATGTTCATGGCTGGTGAGAGTACAGTGGTGGGATGATATTTGAAGGCACTTTAGCATCTTCTACTAGAGTTGAAAATAAACACAGCCTATGATCCAGCAATTCTACTTTAGGAACATAATCAATAGAAATGTATGCACAAATGCACAAAAGCCATATAGAATAAATTTCCAGATAACATTATTGGTAATAACTAAACTGGAACAATACAATAAGCCTAAACATACAAGCCAAGAGGCAGAAAAGGAGGAGGAGCTGCAGCCTCACAGACTTACTGAGTTACTCCTGCAGAAAGTGGGGAGAGAGAGGGAAGAGCAGGGGAGGGGGATGGCACGGCCGTTTATCTGTCTGTCTCCTCATCCGCTCTCCCCCTTGCTCTGCTCACTCCTGGTGTCAGCCTATCCTCCTTCCCAAACCCTCCATTCCCCCGGTGGAGCGCCCCCTTCACTTTCCTTCTCGTCCTCTGTGTTTCTCCTCTCTTTCTTCCCTTCCCCCCTCTAGCATTGCCACCTTCTCTCCTACACGCACGCAGGCATATAAACGTAGGTTTTTGATGCTGTCTGCCTGTTGACCCCGCTATTTGCATGTTTCCAACAGGTTTTTCTTCCCCCAGTCCCTCAGCTGCTGCCGCTGCTGCTCAGGAGGTCAGATCTGCCACTGATGGTAATACCAGCACCACCCCGCCCTGGTGTAACACCAGCACCACCACTCACCACTGCCAAGAAGAGAAAGTTAAAGGGCAGCAGTAGCGGCAGTAACAGTAGTAACGACAGAGAAGACTTTGATTCCACCTCTCCCTTCTCTTCCACTCCTTTACAACCCAGGGATTCGGCATCCCCTTTAACCCCGTCCTTCTCCTGCCTGGGGGTTTCAGTGGCCGCTCCCAGCCACGTAGGGATACAGAAGAAGCTGCGTTTTGAAGACACCCTGGGGTGTGTAGGGTTTGATGTGAAGATGGCTGAGGAATCCTCCTCCTCCTCTTCACCTTCACCAACTGCTGCAACATCTCAGCAGCAGCAACTTAAAAATAAGGTATATTAATCTCCTCTGTGGCTTCGGTGTATCACTCAAACGACCTAGCCCAATCTTCTACCACTGTCTCTAGCTTTGCTAACAGCAAGCCTGGCTCTGCTAAGAAGTCAGTGATCAAGAACTTTAAAGATAAGCCTACATTACCAGAAAGCTACACGGATGAAACATGGCAGAAACTGAAAAAAGCAGTGGAAGCTAATCCAGGATAGTACTTCAATTAAGAACAATTTAGAAGAACTCTATCAGGCTGTGGAAAATCTCTGTTCTTACAAGATTTCTGCAAACTTGTGCAAACAGCTGAGACAGATTTGTGAAGATCACATGAAAGCACAAATTCATCAGTTCAGAGAGGATTCACTGGATAGAGTTCTTTTTCTAAAGAAGATCGATAGATGTTGGCAAAACCATTGCAGACAAATGATCATGATCAGTAGCAGTTTTTTGTTTCTGGATAGGACTTACGTTCTTCAAAATTCAATGCTACCGGGCTTCCCTGCTGGTGCAGTGGTTGAGAGTCCGCCTGCCGATGCAGGGGACCTGGGTTCGTGCCCGGTCCGGGAGGATCCCACATGCCGCGGAGCGGCTGGGCCCGTGAGCCATGGCCGCTGAGCCTGCGCGTCTGGAGCCTGTGCTCCGCAATGGGAGAGGCCACAGCAGTGGGAGGCCCATGTACCGCAAAAAAAAAAAAAAAAAAGAATTCAATGACCCTCCATTTGGGAAAGGAATAGTGAAGCAATTGATAGAAGTTTACTCCAAAGCCTTTTAAGCATGCTCTCTGATTTGCAAATTTATCAGGATTCTTTTGAACAATGATTTTTGGAAGAAACTAACCGACTCTACACAGTTGAAGGCCAAAAATTAATGCAGGAAAGAGAGGTTCCTGAATATCTTCATCATGTTAACAAACGTCTAGAAAAAGAAGCAGACAGACTTATTACTTACTTAGATCAGACCACCCAAAAGTCATTAATTGCTACTGTGGAAAAACAACTTCTAGGTGAACACTTAACAGCGATTCTTCAGAAAGATTTAAATAAACTCCTTGATGAAAACCGAATTCAAGATTTATCTCACCTGTATCAGCTCTTCAGTAAAGTTCGAGGTGGCGTTCAGGTTCTCTTGCAGCAATGGATTGAATACATTAAGGAATTTGGTAGCACTGTTGTAATTAATCCTGAAAAGGATAAAACCATGGTTCAAGAATTGCTGGCTTTTAAAGATAAGGTTGACCATATAATTGATATCTGTTTCCTGAAGAATAAAAAACGTTTCAATGCCATGAAAGAAGCATTTGAAACATTCATTAACAAAAGACCAAACAAACCTGCTGAACTTATATCTAAGTATGCAGATTCAAAGCTTCTCGCAGGCAACAAAGAAGCTACAGATGAAGAACTTGAGAAAATGTTGGATAAGATTATGATTATATTTATTTATTTATTTATTTTGCGGTACTCGGGCCTCTCACTGTTGTGGCCTCTCCCGCTGCGGAGCACAGGCTCCGGACGCGCAGGCTCAGCGGCCATGGCTCACGGGCCCAGCCGCTCCGCGGCATGTGGGATCTTCCCGGATTGGGGCACGAACCCGTGTCCCGTGCATCGGGAGGCGGACTCTCAACCACTGTGCCACCAGGGAAGCCCCTATGATTATATTTAGATTCATCTATGGCAAGGACGTTTTTGAGGCCTTCTATAAGAAAGATTGAGCCAAGCGCCTGCTGGGAAGAGTGCATCTGTGGATGCTGAAAAATCAATGCTGTCCAAACGCAAACATGAATGTGGAGCTTCTTTCACCAGCAAACTTGAAGGAACGTTTAAAGACATGGAACTTTCTAAAGACATCGTGGTTCAATTCAAACAGTATATGCAGAACCAGTATGTACCTGGGAATATCGAATTAACTGTGAATATCCTGACGGTGGGTTATTGGCCAACGTATGTGCCTATGGAAGTTCATTTACCACCAGAGATGGTAAAATTTCAGGAGATTTTCAAGACCTTTCACCTAGGCAAACATAGTGGCAGGAAACTTCAGTGGCCGTCAACCCTAGGACACTGTGTGCTAAAGGCAGGATTTAAAGAGGGTAAAAAGGAACTCCAGTTCTCTCTTTTTCAAACACTGGTGCTGCTAATGTTTAATGAGGGAGAGGAGTTAAGTTTAGAAGAGATCAAGCAGGCTACGGGAATAGAGGCTGGAGAGTTAAGGAGAACACTGCAGTCATTGGCCTGTGGCAAACCTAGAGTTCTGATGAAAAATCCAAAGGGTAAAGCTATAGGAGATGGTGACAAGTTCATTTGTAATGATGATTTCAAGCACAAACATTTCAGGATAAAGATCAATCAAATTCAGATGAAAGAAACGGTTGAGGAACAAGCAAGCACTACAGAAAGAGTATTTCAAGACAGACAGTATCAAATTGATGCTGCAATTGTTCAAATTATGAAGATAAGAAAGACAGCCACAATCTTCTTGTTTCAGAAGTGTACAACCAGTTGAAATTTCCAGTAAAGCCTGCTGATCTTAAGAAGAGAATAGAATCCTTAATTGACTGGGACTACATGGAAAGAGATAAAGAAAATCCAAACCAGTACAATTATGTTGCATAAAATGTTGGCCTTGGAGCATTTGGTGTCATAAGCAGTAGCCAGTGGATAAAGTAACCTGTTGTTATTTGACTTCTTTTATACTACCAATGACCAAATGAAGCAGTGTAATGGAAATAGTTGAGTGACTTTTCAGTGGTTAACATGCCCATTTAAAGAGTAATACTTACCTTTAAGAAGAATGTTGTTGAACTCTTTGCATGTTATTTAGTATGATGTGCAGAAAACTCTTAAGAAAGTACCTGGTCTTCATGATTACTATTTGGAACTGGGGAAGAGGTCCCTATGGCTATTTAAAAAAAGAGGAGGGATGTTCTTATGTACCATTAATTATGAAGCAAAAGGTTTATTTGCTTAAAATGTCATTTAAAGATACTTAAACTGCATGCAAACTTTATTTACTGTACAGAGTACTGGATGTATTTATAAATAGAAAAACCACCCTGGACTTGGTTGTTCACCTGTTTTGTGATTTCCCTTGAAGAGAAAAACAAGTTGTCATAGCTATTGATATTTTACTAAGTAATGTCTGTTACACTGAAAGGGATGTTTTTAAAAACTTTATTTGGAAACAAGTTTTCAAGCAGAGGGACAGTTGCTTACGTGGTCTTGAATACACACAACCTAAAATGTTCCCATGTGATGTGTGTATATGATTCAGCCCTGAGTTTACTGTGCTGATTAACAGGTACTTATAAAAATAGCTGAAATAGAAAATTGCTGGTCAGTTGTACTAGAAGAACATGGTAGGAGAGAAAAATCCAACTCTTTCTTCATATTAAAAATGAATATAATATGAACATCACAAAAGAGAACAAAACCCACGTGTTTTGTAACTTTTTACAAGAGCAAAAATTCATAAACTAGTTTTCAACTTCCTTTAGACGTTAATGTTGTTTGGACAGTTTTGTCTTTAACTTGGACCAATTGTAGATTCTTACAGGCTTCCTGGGATTTAGCATTCCTATTTTCCCTACCAAAGATTTTTTTTGGAAGCACCTCAACTCTCCTTTTTGTTGGCATATAAGCATTTCCTATCATCCTTATTTTAACTTCCTAAAGCCCTAGATAGAACTAGGTCCTTCCTCATTTCCCCCACACACCCTCTAGTTGGGAATTTCAAATTCTGTATTATGCTGATATTATTCCTTTCAAACTTGCTTGAAGATAAAGAGTTCTCATAGCCACTGGACACCTACTTTTCAGGGGAATGTCCTGGGATTGTTCATACATAGAAAATAGCAAAAGTACTGTTTTTCAAATTGATAATGTGAGTAGAAGTCTTCTCTTTTACCATCAGTGGTCTTTTGTTTTTGGGTTTTGGGTTTTGTTTTGCTTCCTTGTTTGTTTTTCCATGAAGCTTTGAAGGGAATTGATCTTGGAGGAGAAGCAGAAATTTTGTTTTAATTTTTTATTTTTTGCGGTACGCGGGCCTCTCACTGCTGTGGCCTCTCCCGTTGCGGAGCACAGGCTCCGGACGCGCAGGCCCAACGGCCATGGCTCACGGGCCCAGCCGCTCCATGCATGCACGGATCGGGGCACGAACCCGTATCCGGGCATCGGCAGGCGGACTCGCAACCACTGTGCCACCAGGGAAGCCCTGTTTTAATTTTTTAAAAAATCAGAACTGCTTTAATGCTTTTTGCAACAGTGTAATTCCTTGACTATTTGGAACCATTAGGAAGAATACCTCGGTCCTAACCCTCAACTGAGACTTTTGGCTCTTGTGTTTGCTATTGATTGTTTTCTTGAGTTATCAAAGAACTGTAACCAGCTATTTTTTTAAGAAGTTGCCTGTTTTCTTTATAATTGCATCAACTTACACACTATTGTCCAACAATATGTGGTATTTAGAATGCCTTCCTAACTATTTTTGAGCAGCCATTGCCTGTATTTTCTTAGCGCCTCCCTGGTTTCCTTACATGAACTTATCTGACAAGGAAATGCAGCCATTTTGTTTGCCCTGTCTCCATACTGGACCATCTAAGTCAATGTTCTAACTCATCCCTGATGGTCTGTGAGATACGTAGACTGTTCCACCAGACTCGATAATTACTCTTAAGGAATTTTTAGGTAGAACTGGTACTATTAGGAGACTCTTGGTGTCACCTTTGTTATCTTGAAAGCTGGTCCCTTCCCTGAGGCTCTTAAGTTTTTGAAAACTTGATGCTATTTCAGCTGAAAAAATTGGTGAGACTATTAAACAAATTGAGGGGAGCTGTTTAAGAAATTGAAAAGTAATCACAAACAACATTGGATAATTGTGACTTTCAGTTCTGTATCAGTTGAATTTTTGTGCTCTTTTCCCTGTGTACGTGGTGGTTCTATTTTTCTCCAATAAAACTTTTATTTAAAAAACAAACAAACAAACAACAACAAAAAAAATACAAGCCCAAATAATATCAACATCCAGCAAACAATTTCACAAACATAATAATAACTGACTTTTTATTAATCAATTTGTTTAAATTGCTTATAATTCATAATAATTTAGCCATATGTTCTTTTGAGTTTTTAATACAAATATCATATTTTCTGAATATACTTAATTTTTTTTTAATTAAAAAGTCAAGTCTATTCAAAATATTCTATAGAGTCAATGCTCTTTCAGTCAAAATTTTGACTTTATTTTTTTGTTGTTTTGTTTTGTTTTATATTATGAATCTTAAAAGGATGACTAAAACATACATAGAACAGTAATGGGCCAAAAAGAGCAAAGATTCTTCTGAAGAAGAAAAATAATGTAAGAAAACCTAAATTAAATGATATCAAGACTTAATTATAAAGCTACTCTAATTGAAAGAATTGTGAAGTTAGTGTTGATATAGACAAATAGATAAATCAACAAAATGGAGATCCCAATATCATACCCAAACATATGGAAACCTGATTCATGATAGGACTAGGATTGCAAATCAATGAAGAAAGAATTACTGTTCTGTGAATGGTACTGAAACAACTTCACAGGAAAAGCAGAGCCTTAGAATCTCCACTTCACACCACACACAAATGTGTCCCGAATGGATCAAATTAACAAAGATTAATCCTTTGTGAAAGCCAAAGCTATGCAAATGTTAGACCATTTTATAACAGCAAACTTTTCATGAACTTGAAATATGAACAAATTCCTTTTATTCCTATGAATAAAATGTCAATGGCAAATGTTAAATTCAACTCCATTAAATTTAATAGTGTTTATATCTGAAGACATTATAAAGTAAAATGATAAGCCCTGATAAAGAAGAAGACATTTACAACAACAAGAGCTCAAAAGGCTCAATATCTAAAATATATTAATTACTCCTTGCCATACAAATTGCTAGTTGTCTCTTAACAGAGACAATTCTGTCTTTCTTCCTTACTTCAAAAGAACATCCAGTGTTTATGGAGTAACTTGGACAACTCAAAGATTACAATTTTCAGATTCCTTGCAGCCAGGTGAGACTATAGGACTGACTTCTGGTAAATGCGATATAAACAGAACTGTAAAGAATTTTCTTCAATCCCTAAATTCAGGAGGCACATCTTCCCTTCCTCCTTAGAGCCAGACTGAAGGCCATCCTATGGCTATACCTCAGATAGAACTCGGACCTTGAAGTGGAAGAGGCTGAAGATGGAGCAGCAAGTAAAGTAGAAGCTTGGTTCCTTAACTTTATGAAGCTGTCCCACCAGCCTTGGAAACCAACTTTGGTCTTCTTTTACCTCGTTTAATTTACATGTCTTTTTTTCTTAAATGGGTTGCAGTTACATGGTTGTTCAGTTTATTGTTATTCTTTATAATACAAATATATTATACATAATATTTATACTAATTCAATATTTATCTTTAAAGTTTTCTTAAACAAGATGAAAGGCCAAAGGCAAGCATCTCAAGAATTTTGGTAAGCCAGCTTCCCAAAATTGTTTAAAGACCTAGGTTCCTGCCAGATACAGTAATTTGAATGTATATCACCCACCCTTAAACATACACATATGGGCTAAAAATCACTGAAATTATATCTTATATGTGTGGGAGATTTATATTCATGATTTATAAAGTAATGAAACATATTAATATGTATACACAAACATATATACACATATGTATATATAAAATGAATCCACTCATTAAATTTTTGTTTAAATTCTCAGAGTTATTTTAGTTACTTAAGGCATAATCTTGGCTTCTGCTCTATCTAGAAATGGAACAATTAGTTTACTCTATTTTAGGGATATCTTGAACATAGGCAATATTTTTCACTATTATCATCAATCAAAAGGAATGAGTAGCATATACTTGTTGCTACTTAGCACACGTATAACTATTTCTGTTATTACCTCCTTTCTAATGAAAGTTGAAGGAAGTCTACTCTTTAAAGTAATAGAGGCCTACCATACATATTACGTATTACTTTTCTTAACTTCTAAAGCTAACTGCTCTATAAGGAAAGAAGTGAAAAAGGAGCAAAAACCACCCTTCCTCCCCCCAAAAGACAAACAAAACAAAACAAAACACAGACAGAATAAAAAGAACCTAAGGTCAAGAGCATTGGATAGCATTCTATGCAGCTCAAAGCAAAGGAGTAATGAAAGATGGAACGAATAAATGCATCTCAAATTTTCCCATTTACTTGTTCCCAGAGAACAGAGCACGGGTCTCAGAAGGACTCCAGGCCCTTCAGAAAGAACCTCATCCAAAGGCCTTGCAGATCTATGCACGGATCAGCTGGGCTCCTACTGCCACAGAAACCACTAGCAGATGGGCTATCATCACATAGCACAACCAGCAGGACCTTCTGTAAGAACCCCAGTGGATGCCTGCGAGCAACTGCTTATTTTTCAAGCCTAATATGATTTCCCCTCACAAGAGAAATGTGAAGGTGGCAACTTCACCCAGTGTGTAGGACTGCTTGTTCAAACTCATTTTTACCATCAGGAATCAACAATTTCCAAGCAAGAATAGGTTTCAACTTGACTTGCCTCTCCTTGAAAGTAAAGAATGAAACAGTGTTTGTTATGTATCATATAATCTGGATCAATTTAAACTATCTGTGAAGGAGAAATTACACTGTAATGCCTTAAGAATATTATATCAAGGAATATTGTGATTATAGTCTTTGAAAATGGAAATAGGAAGGATCTTCCTTATCTTGATAAAGGCTATCAATAAAAATCTCCATAAACATTTTAATGAGAAAAAAATCTTTGTAATTTTTCTCTTTAAATCTAAATAATTAAAGATTTTGTATCTAACACAATAAGAAAATAAAGCTGTCAGTGTAGCACAAGTATGAGAAAGGAAGGAGAAAAATGAACAAATGTGGATGACATAATTTACATGGAAAGTAATAAGAAAATAGAAAAATACAAATAAATTTGAAAAAATAGTACTCCTTTTCTCCAGATTAAGTTAACTTAAAAAATGTGTGAGGGGGCTTCCCTGGTGGCGCAGTGGTTGAGAGTCTGCCTGCCGATGCAGGGGACACGGGTTCGTGCCCCGGTCCGGGAGGATCCCACATGTCGTGGAGCAGCTGGGCCCGTGAGCCATGGCCGCTGAGCCTGCGCATCCGGAGCCTGTGCTCCACAACGGGAGAGGCCACAGCAGTGAGAGGCCCACGTACCGAAAAAAAAATATGTGAGATCTATTTGGAATTTTAAGAAGATTTTTCTAAACTTAAGCAACTGGATAACAATATCATGTTCATGGAGGAGAAAAATATTAACATTTTAAAGATAAAATTTGCCTTCATATTACTCTATAGACCATAAAATTCTCATACAATGCTAGCAGAATATTAGGAGCAATAGGGTAGTTTAATCTCAAAATTGTGTGGAAGAATTAACATTTACTAATAACTAAGATAATTATAAAACAATAAAGAGAAAGGTTTTAAATTCACTGTACCAGATATTAACATATATAATAAAGCCAGTTAAAAAAAAACCAAAAAACAGAGGGGCTTCCCTGGTAGTGCGGTGGTTGAGAGTCCGCCTGCTGATGCAGGGGACACGGGTTCGTGCCCCAGTCCGGGAAGATCCCACATGCCACGGAGTGGCTAGGCCCATGAGCCATGGCCGCTGAGCCTGCGCGTCCGGAGCCTGTGCTCCACAACGGGAGAGGCCCCAACAGTGAGAGGCCCGCGTACTGAAAAAAAAAAAAAAAAAAAACACAGAGTGGTATTGGTGCAAAAAAGACAAATCCAAATGGAACAGATTAGAGAGTTGAGAAAAATGTGGTATTTGATATAAGTGGCGCATGTAGGTCTTTCTTCATTTGTCCCCTCAGATGCATTCTCTCCTTTTCTTTACTCGGTAGCTTGCAGGGCTGACCTCTACAAAGTCTGTCACCTGGGGCCCCTTCTCTTCTGGCCTATGAGAGTCATCAGTGGAAGACTGAAGGATGGGAAGAAAAAGAGGTCAAAGCATCTCTTTCCTTGCTCCCTTCCTGTTTTGTTGCCACACTTCGTCAACGGGCTCATCTCCCTACAATTACAGCTCTTGTGCATGCCTCATCACCCAGGGCTCTAGATCGCCAAGGCTCTGGCAACACTCTTTTTTAACCTTTGTCATTAATGCTGAGGATAAGTTCCCACTGTAGACAGACTTTGAGAATCTTGTTGGCTCACATAATTCCAATCACTCTTCTTTCTTTTTTTTTAATATCTTTATTGGAATATAATTTCTCTATATTGTTGTGTTAGTTTCTGCTGTATAACAAAGTGAATATGTTTGTTTTTTGTTTTTTACATATATGTTTACATATATCCCCATATACACTCCCTCTTGCGCCTCCCTCCTACACTCCTTATCCCACTCCTCTAGGTTGCCGCAAAGCACCGAGCTGATCTCCCTGTGCTATGGAGCAGATTCCCACTAGCTATCGGTTTTACATTTGGTAGTGTATGTATGTCAATGCTACTCTCTCACTTCACGTCAGCTTACAAGTCCCCCTCCCCGTGTTCTCAAGTCCATTCTCTACGTCTGCATCTTTATTCCAGTCCCGCCCCTAGGTTCATCAGAAACATTTTTTTTTAGGTTCCATATATATGTGTTAGCATACAGTATTGTTTTTCTCTTTCTGACTTACTTTACTCTGTATGACACACTCTAGGTCCATCCAACTCACTACAAATAACTCAGTTTCATTTCTTTTTATGGCTGAGTAATGTTCCATTGTATATATGTGCCACATCTTCTTTATCCATTAATCCAATGATGGACACTTAGGTTGTTTCCATGTCCTACCTATTGCAAATAGTGCTGCAATGAACATTTTGGTACATGACCCTTCTTGAATTATGGTTTTTCTCAGGGTATATGCCCAGTAGTGGGATTGCTGGGTCATATGGTAGCTCTATTTTTAGTTTTTTAAGGAACCTCCATACTGTTCTCCATAGTGGCTGTACCAATTCACATTCCCACCAGCAGTGCAAGAGCATTCCACTTTCTCCACACCCTTTCCAGCATTTATTGTTTCTAGATTTTTTGAGATGGCCATTCTGACCGGTGTGAGATGATATCTCATTGGAGTTTTGATTTGCATTTCTCTAATGATTAATGATGTTGAGCATTCTTTCATGTGTTTGTTGGCAAACCGTATATCTTCTTTGGAAAAATGTCTATTTAGGTCTTCTGCCCATTTTTGGATTGGGTTGTTTGTTTTTCTGTTATTGAGCTGCATGAGCTGCTTGTAAATTTTGGAGATTAATCCTTTCTCAGTTGCTTCATTTGCAAATATCTTCTCCCATTCTGAGGGTTGTCTTTTGGTCTTGTTTATGGTTTCCTTTGCTGTGCAAAAGCTTTGAAGTTTCATTAGGTCCCACTTGTTTATTTTTTGTTTGTTTGTTTTTTACATCTTTATTGGAGTATAATTGCTTGACAATGGTGTGTTAGCTTCTGCTTTATAACAAAGTGAATCGGTTATACATATACATATGTTCCCATATCTCTTCCCTCTTGCGTCTCCCTCCCTCGCACCCTCCTTATCCCACCCCTCCAGGTGGTCATAAAGCACCGAGCTGATCTCCCTGTGCTATGCAGCTGCTTCCCACTAGCTATCTACCTCACGTTTGGTAGTGTGTATATGTCCATGCCTCTCTCCCGCTTTGTCACAGCTCACACTTCTCCCTCCCCATATCCTCAAGTCCATTCTCTAGTAGGTCTGTGTCTTCATTCCTGTCTTACCCCAGGCTCCCCATGACATATTTTTTTCTTAAATTCCATATATATGTGTTAGCATACGGCACCTGTCCTTCTCCTTCTGACTCACTTCACTCTGCATGACAGACTCTAGGTCCATCCACCTCGCTACAAATACCTCAATTTCATTTCTTTTTATGGCTGAGTAACATTCCATTGTATATACGTGCCACATCTTCTTTAATCATTCATCTGATGATGGACACTTAGGTTGTTTCCATATCCGGGCCACTGTAAATAGAGTTGCAATGAACATTTTGGTACATGACTCTTTTTGAATTATGGTTTTTCTCAGGGTATATGCCCAGTAGTAGGATTGCTGGGTCATATGGTAGTTCTATTTGTAGTTTTTTAAGGAACCTCCATACTGTTCTCCATAGTGGCTGTACCAATTCACATTCCCACCAGCAGCACAAGAGCATTCCATTTTCTCCACACCCTCTCCAGCATTTATTGTTTCTAGATTTTTTGAAGATGGCCATTCTGACCGGTGTGAGATGATATCTCATTGGAGTTTTGATTTGCATTTCTCTAATGATTAATGATGTTGAGCATTCTTTCATGTGTTTGTTGGCAAACTGTATATCTTCTTTGGAAAAATGTCTATTTAGGTCTTCTGCCCATTTTGGATTGGGTTGTTTGTTTTTTTGATATTGAGCTGCATGAGCTTCTTGTAAATTTTGGAAATTAATCCTTTGTCAGTTGCTTCATTGGCAAATATTTTCTCCCATGCTGAGGGTTGTCTTTTGGTCTTGTTTATGGTTTCCTTTGCTGTGCAAAAACTTTGAAGTTTCATTAGGTCCCATTTGTTTATTTTTGTTTTTGTTTCCATTTCTCTAGGAGGTGGATCAAAAAGGAACTTGCTGTGATTTATGTCATAGAGTGTTCTGCCTATGTTTTCCTCTAAGAGTTTGATAGTTTCTGGCCTTACATTTAAGTCTTTAATCCATTTTGAGCTTATTTTTGTGTATGGTGTTAGGGAGTGATCTAATCTCATACTTTGAAATGTACCTGTCCAGTTTTCCCAGCACCACTTATTGAAGAGGCTGTCCTTTCTCCACTATATTCTTGCCTCCCTTTTCAAAGATAAGATGACCATATGTGCATGGGTTTATCTCTGGGCTTTCTATCCCGTTCCATTGATCTATCTTTCTGTTTTTGTGCCAGTACCATACTGTCTTGATTACTGTAGGTTTGTAGTATAGTCTGAAGTCAGGGAGCCTGATTCCTCCAGCTCCGTTTTTCATTCTCAAGGTTGCTTTGGCTATTCAGGGTCTTTTGTGCTTCCATACAAATTGTGAAATTTTTTGTTCTAGTTCTGTGAAAAATGGAATTGATAATTGGATAGGGATAGCACTGAATCTGTAGATTGCTTTGGGAAGTATAGTCACTTTCACAATGTTGATTCTTCCAATCCAAGAACATGGTATATCTCTCCATCTATTTGTATCATCTTTAATTTCTTTCATCAGTGTCATAATTTTCTGCATCAGGTCTTTTGTCTCCTTAGGTAGGTTTTTTCCTATGTATTTTATTCTTTTTGTTGCAATGGTAAAAGGGAGTATTTTCTTAAATTCACTTTCAAATTTTTCATCATTAGTGTATAGGAATGCCAGAGATTTCTGTGCATTAATTTTGTATCCTACTTTACCAAATTCATTGATTAGCTCTAGTATATTTCTGGTAGCATCTTTAGGATTCTCTATGTATAGTATCATGTCATCTGCAAACAGTGACAGCTTTACTTCTTCTTTTCTGACTTGGATTCCTTTTATTTCCTTTTCTTCTCTGATTGCTGTAGCTAACACTTCCAAAACTATGTTGAATAAGAGCGGTGAGAGTGGGCAACCTTGTCTTGTTCCTGATCTTAGTGGAAATGCTTTCAGTTTTTCACCATTGTGGATAATGTTGGCTGTGGGTTTCTCACATATGACCTTTATTATGTTGAGGAAAGTTCCATCTATGCCTACTTTCTGCAGGGTTTTTATCATAAATGGGTGTTGAATTTTGTCGAAAGCTTTCTCTGCATCTATTGAGATGATGATAGGTTTTTTCTCCTTCGATTTGTTAATATGGCTTATCACATTGATTGACTTGTGTATATTGAAGAATGCTTGCATTCCTGGAATAAACCCCATTTGATCATGGTGTATGATCCTTTTAATGTGCTGTTGCATTCTGTTTGATAGTATTTTGTTGAGGATTTTTGCATCTATGTTCATCAGTGATATTGGTCTCTAGTTTTCTTTCTTTGTGACATCCTTGTCTGGTTTTGGTATCAGGGTGATGGTGGCCTCGTAGAATGAATTTGGGAGTGTTCCTCCCTCTGCTATATTTTGGAAAAGTTTGAGAAGGATAGGTGTTAGCTCTTCTCTAAATGTTTGATAGAATTCGCCTGTGAAGGAAACTGGTCCTGAGCTTTTGTGTGTTGGAAGATTTTCAATCACAGTTTCAATTTCAGTGCTTGTGATTGGTCTGTTCATATTTCTTTTTCTTCCTGATTCAGTCTTGGCAGGTTGTGCATTTCTAAGAATTTGTACATTTCTTCCAGGTTGTCCAATTTATTGCATAGAGTTTCCTGTAGTAATGTCTCATGATTTTTGTATTTCTGCAGTGTCAGTTGTTACTTCTCCTTTTTCATTTCTAATTCTATTGATTTGAGTCTTCTCCCTTTTTTTCTTGATGAGTCTGGCTAATGGTTTATCAATTTTGTTTATCTTCTCAAAGAACCAGCTTTTAGTTTTACTGATCTTTGCTATCGTTTCCTTCATTTCTTTTTCATTTATTTCTGATCTGATCTTTATGATTTCTTTCTTTCTGCTAACTTTGATTTTATTTTGTTCTTCTTTCTCTAATTGCTTTAGGCGCAAGGTTAGGTTGTTTATACGAGATGTTTCCTGTTTCTTAAGGTAGGATTGTATTGCTATAAACTTCCCTTTTAGAACTGCTTTTGCTGCATCTCATAGGTTTTGGGTCGTCGTGTCTCCATTGTCATTTGTTTCTAGGTATTTTTTGATTTCCTCTTTGACTTCTTCAGTGATCACTTCATTATTAAGTAGTGTATTGTTTAGTGTCCATGTCTTTGTATTTTTTACAGATCTTTTCCTGTAATTGATATCTAGTCTCAAAGTGTTGTGGTCAGAAAAGATAGTTGATACAATTTCAATTTTCTTAAATTTACCAAGGCTTGACTTGTGTCCCAAGATATGATCTATCCTGGAGAATGTTCCATGAGCACTTGAGAAAAATGTGTATTCTGTTGTTTTTGGATGGAATGTCCTATAAATATCAATTAAGTCCATCTTGTTTAATGTATCATTTAAAGCTTCTGTTTCCTTATTTATTTTCATTTTTGATGACCTGTCCATTGGTGAAAGTGGGGTGTTAAGTCCCCTACTATGAATGTGTTACTGTCAATTTCCCCTTTTATGGCTGTTAGTATTTGCCTTATGTATTGAGGTGCTACTATGTTGGGTTTATAAATATTCACAATTGTTATATCTTCTTCTTTGATTGATCCCTTGATCATTATGTAGTGTTCTTCTTTGTCTCCTGTAATAGGCTTTATTTCAAAGTCTATTTTGTTTGAAATGAGAATTGCTACTCCAGCTTTCTTCTGATTTCCATTTGCATGGAATATCTTTTTCCATCCCCTCACTTTCAGTCTTCATGTGTCCCTAGGTCTGAAGTGGGTCTCTTGTAGAAGCATATATATGGGTCTTGTTTTTGTATCCATTCAGCCAGTCTGTGTCTTTTGGTGGGAGCATTTAATCCATTTACATTTAAGGTAATTATCGATATGTATGTTCCTATTCCCATTATCTTAATTGTTTTGGGTTTGTTATTATAGGTCTTTTCCTTCTCTTGTGTTTCCTGCCTAGAGAAGTTCCTTTAGCATTTGTTGTAAAGCTGGTTTGGTGGTGCTGCACTTGCTCAACTTTTGCTTGTCTGTAAAGGTTTTAATTTCTCCATCAAATCTGAATGAGATCCTTGCTGGGTAGAGTAACCTTGGTCGTAGGTTGTTCTCCTTCATCACTTTAAATATGTCTTGCCAATCCCTTCTGGCTTGCAGAGTTTCTGTTGAGAGATCAGCTGTTAACCTTATGGGGATTCCCTTGTGTGTTATTTGTTGTTTTTCCCTTGCTGGTTTTAATACGTTTTCTTTGTATTTAATTTTTGATAGTTTGATTAATATGTGTCTTGGCGTGTTTCTCCTTGGAGTTATCCTGTATGGGACTCTCTGTGTTTCCTGGAATTGATTAACTATTTCCTTTCCCATATTAGGGAAGTTTTCAACTATAATCTCTTCAAATATTTTCTCAGTCCCTTTCTTTTTCTCTTCTTCTCTGGGAACCCTATAATTTGAATGTTGGTGTGTTTCATGTTGTCCCAGAGGTCTCTGAGACTGTCCTCAGTTTTTTTCATTCTTTTTTCTTTATTCTGCTCTGCAGTAGTTATTTCTACTATTTTATCTTCCATGTCACTTTTCCGTTCTTCTCTCTCAGTTATTCTGCTATTGATCCCTTCTAGAGAATTTTTAATTTCATTTATTGTGTTGTTCATCATTGTTTGTTTGCTCTTTAGTTCTTCTAGGTCCTTGTTAAACGTTTCTTGTATTTTCTCCATTCTATTTCCAAGAATTTGGATTCTCTTTACTATCATTATTCTGAATTCTTTTTCATGTAGACTGCCTATTTCCTTTTCATTTGGTAGGTCTGGTGGTTTTTTATCTTGCTCCTTCATCTGCTGTGTGTTTTTCTGTCTTCTCATTTTGCTTATCTGACTGTGTTTGGGGTCTCCTTTTTGCAGGCTGCAGGTTCGTATTTCCGCTTGTTTTTGGTGTCTGTCCCCAGTGGTTAAATTTGGTTCAGTGGGTTGTGTAGGCTTCCTGGTGGAGGGGACTAGTGCCTGTGTTCTTGTGGATGAGGCTGGATCTTGTCTTTCTTGTGGGCAGGTCCACGTCTGGTGGTGTGTTTTGGGGTGTCTATGGCCTTATTATGATTTTAGGCAGCCTCTGCAAATGGGTGGGGTTGTGTTCCTGTCTTGCTAGTTGTTTGGCGTAGGGTGTCCAGCACTGTAGCTTGCTGTTTGTTGAATGAAGCTGGGTGTTGGTGTTGAGATGGAGATCTCTGGGGGATTTTCACCATGTGATATTACGTGGAGATGGGAGGTCTCTTGTGGACCAGTGTCCTGAAGTTGGCTCTCCCACCTCAGAGGCACAGCACTGACTCCTGGCTGTAGCACCAAGAGCCTTTCATCCACACGGCTTAGAATAAGAGGGAGAAAAAGTAGCAAGAATGAAAGAAAGAGGATAGAATAAAATAAGATAAAGTAAGATAAAATAAAATAAAGTTATTAAAATTAAAAATCATTATTAAGAAAAAAAATTTTTTAAGTTAAAAAAGATGGATGGACAGAACCCTAGGACAAATGGTGAAAGCAAAGGTATACAGACAAAATCTCATACAGAAGCATACACATACTCACTCACAAAAAGAGGAAAAGGGAAAAAATAATAAATCTTGCTCTCAAAGTCCACCTCCTCAATTTGGGATGATTCATTGTCTATTCAGGTATTCCACAGATGCAGGGTACATTAAGTTGATTGTGGAGATTTAATCCGCTGCTCCTGAGGCTGCTGGGAGAAATTTCCTTCTCTTCTTTGTTTGCACAGCTCCCAGGGTTCAGCTTTGGATTTGGCCCCGCCTCTGCATGTAGGTCACCTGAGGGCGTTTGTTCTTCACTCAGACAGGATGAGGTTAAAGGAGCAGCTGCTTCAGGGACTCTGGCTCACTCAGGGTGGGGCAAGGGAGGGATGCGGATGCGGGGCGAGCCTGCAGCGGCACAGGCCAGCGGGACGTTGCACCAGCCTGAGGCGCACTGTGCATTCTCCCGGGTAAGTTGTCCCTGGATCCCGGGACCCTGGCAGTGGCGGGCTACACAGGCTCCTCGGAAGGGAGGTGTGGAGAGTGACCTGTGCTCACACACAGGCTTCTTGGTGGCGGCAGCAGCAGCCTTAGCATCTCATGCCTGTCTCTGTGGTCCATGCTGTTAGCCGTGGCTCGCGTCCGTCTCTGGAGCTCCTTTAAGCAGCGCTCTTAATCCCCTCTCCTCACACACCAGGAAACAAAGAGGGAAGAAAATGTCTCTTGCTTCTTCAGCAAGTCCAGAGTTTTCCCTGGACTCCATCCCGGCTAGCCATGGTGCAGTAGCCCCTTCAGACTGTGTTCACGCCGCCAACCCCAGTCCTCTCCCTGCACTCCGAGTGAAGCCCGAGCCTCAGCTCCCAGCCCTGCCCGCCCTGGCGGGTGAGCAGACAAGCCTCTCGGGTTCATGAGTGCTGGTCGGCACCAATCCTCTGTGCGGGAATCTCTCTGCTTTGCCCTCCGCACCCCTGTGGCTGCGCTGTCTTCCGCAGCTCCAAAGCTTCCCCCCTCCACCACCCACAATGTCCGCCCGGGAAGGTGCTTCCTAGTGTGTGGAAACCTTTTCTCCTTCACAGCTCCCTCCCACTGGTGCAGGTCCCATCCGTATTCTTTTGTCTCTGTTTTTTCTTTTTTCTTTTGCCCTACCCAGGTACGTGGGGGAGTTTCTTGCCTTTGGGGAGGTCTGATGTCTTCTGCCATTGTTCAGTGGGTGTTCTGTAGGAGTTGTTCCACATGTAGATGTATTTCTGATGTGTCTGTGGGGAGGAAGGTGATCTCCATGTCTTACTCTTCCATCATCTTACCTCTCTCCCTCCTCCAATCACTTTAGTATGAAAAGTATTCACTTCTTTATAAACTGGCAGTCTGTGCTCATTTATTCAATCATCAGGTGTTTATTGAGCATTCTTCTAGGTATACTGGGGATACCTGCTGGTGTTGGATAGTCTCCCGGAGAATCAGAGGGGCGGCTGCCGGGCCCCAGGGCAGCCATACTTGGGAGCGCATTCTCCTGCAGACACCAATCATTCTTAAATAAACATTTTCTTCATTTGATTTTCTTCAGAATGTCATCTGAATCTGCCTTGTGTTCCTTGCTGAAGTCCTGACTAAAAACGGGTGGAATCACATATTAGTTGAAAAGGAGGGTTTCTTGAGGAAAACTGGCTCAGTCTATGGGTAAAAACATACAAATAAAAACTCAGGATAATGTCTTTGTGACATTGAAGTGCAAAGGATTTCTTAATAAGACCCCAAAGTATAAACTGTATGGGGAAAATTAATTTGACAACCTTAAGTATCTATGCTAAATTAAGGGCACTATAGACAAAGACAGCAGATGTCTGACATGATGGGAAGATATTTTCAAAGCCTAATGATATCAAGGGATTAATACCTACACAGGGATACCTGTAAATCACAGAAGAAAAAGACAGAAAATGTGATAAATAATTTGTTAAATTGTGTAAGTAAGGAACCTATAAAGGGTAGATCCGAAAATCTAAACCTGTATGAAGAAATTCATAATCTTGCTAGTAATCAGATCAATACAAATATAAGAAAAAAGAGATAAAACTTCTTACCAATCAGATGAGCAAAATTAAGAAGATGGCTAACACTGTGTACTGATGAGGATTGGGGTAGTGGGAGCTAACATCCATGGCATGTGGGAGTGAAAATAACCCATCTTTTCTGGGATCTCTTAATTTGGCATTAAATTAAGGATTTACGTATTTATGACATACTAAGGACATATTTGGCTATATACCTCAAGGAAACTCTTTTGCAAGTGCCCATGGAGACATGAAAGAGAATGTTTCTGACAGTTCATTTGTAAGAAGAAGGCTGGGAGCAGTCTAGGTAAGAATCATTTCAACAATGAAAAAATAAGGTATTTGACATCTCTGGAAGCAGGAGAAATATTGATATGAAGGAAAACACTCCAAGGCATTCATGATTAAATTTTTTAAAACTAAATGTAGCCAGAGAAATGAGACATGTTAGATACAGGAGACAAAAGATAAGAATCACGACTGACTTCTCAGTAGAAGTAAAATAAGGTTCAACAATATGGAATGAGAAACAGGCTTCAAGAGAAAAAAAGTCAGCCTTAAATTCTGTATCAAATTAAAATGTAAGTCAAAAATATTCAGAAAAATAAAAGCAGAGAGAACTTTTTGCCTGCATTTCTGCACTACCATAAATGTAACATGAAGTTTTCAGGATGAAGGAATATTATACCAGATGTAAATTCCAAACTACCAGAGGAGAAAAGTTCTAGAAATAGTAAATATGTGGATAAATTTAAAGACATTTTCTCCTCTCTTAATTTTCTTTATTAAAATGCCATTGACTAATTAGTGAAAAACAAAAATATATACTGGGGCAGACATCAAGATGGACAAAGAGTAAGACGTGGAGATCACCCTCCTCCCCACAAATACATCAGAAATACATCTACACGTGAAACTACTCCTACAGAACACCTACTGAACGCTGGCAGAAGACATCAGACCTCCCAAAAGGCAAGAAACTCCCCACGTACCTGGGTAGGGCAAAAGAAAAGTCAGAGACAAAAGAAAAGGGATGGGACCTGCACCAGTGGGAGGGAGCTGTGAAGGAGGAAAGGTTTCCACACACTAGGAAGCCCCTTCGCAGGCAGAGATGGCAGGTGGCGGAGGGGGGAATCTTCGGAGCCGCGTAGGAGAGCACAGCCACAGGGGTGCGGAGGGCAAAGCGGACAGATTCCCACACAAAGGATCAGGGCCAACCGGCACTCACCAGCCCAAGAGGCTTGTCTGCTCACCCGCCGGGACGGGCGGGTGCTGGGAGCAGAGGCTTGGGCTTTGGTCGGATCCCAGGGAGAAGACTGTGGTTGGCTGCATGAACACAGCCTGAAGGGGCTAGTGCGCCACAGCTGGCCGGGAGAGAGTCCAGGATAAAGTCTGGAGCTGCCAAAGAGGCAAGAGACTTTTTCTTCCCTCTTTGTTTCCTGGTGCGCGGGGAGAGGGGATTAAGAGCGCTGCTTAAAGGAGCTCCAGAGACTGGAGAGAGCTGCAGCTAGCAGCGCGGACCCCAGAGATGGGCATGAGACGCTAAGGCTGCTGCTGCCGCCACCAAGAAGCCTGTGTGCGAGCACAGGTCACTCTCCACACCTCCCCTCCCGGGATCCTGTGCAGGCCACCACTGTCAGGGTCCGGTGATCCAGGGACAACTTCCCTGGAAGAACACATGGTGCACCTCAGGCTGTTGCAATGTCACGACGGCCTCTGCCGCCACAGGCTCGCCCCGCATCGTGCCCCTCCCTCCCCCCGCCCTGAGTGAGCCAGGGCCCCCGAATCAGCTGTTCCTTTAACCCCGTCCTGTCTGAGCGAAGAACAGACGCACTCCGGCGACCTACACGCAGAGGCGGGGCCAAATCCAAAGCTGAACCCCAGGAGCTGTATGAACAAAGAAGAGAAAGGGAAATTTCTCCCAGCAGCCTCAGGAGCAGCGGATTAAATCTCCACAATCAACTTGATGTACCCTGCATCTGTGGAATACCTGAATAGACAATGAATAATCCAAAATTGAGGAGGTGGACATTGGGAACAAAGCTATATATATATTTTTCCCTTTTTCTCCTTTTGTGAGTGTGTATGTGTATGCTTCTGTGTGTCATTTTGTCTGTATAACTTTGCTTTTACCATTTGTCCTAAGTTTCTGTCAGATTTTTTTTTTTTTTAGTATAGTTGTTAGCACTTTTTATCATTGGTGGATTTGTTTTTTGGTATGGCTGCTCTCTTCTTCCTTTTTTTTATTTAAAAATTTTTTAATAATTATTTTTATTTTATATTTTAATAACTTTATTTTATTTCATTTTATTTTATCTTATTTTATCTCTTCCTCTCTTTCTTCTCTCTCTCTCTCTCTCTCTCTCTCTCTCTCTCCCTTTTATTCTGAGCAGTGTGGATGACAGGCTCTTGGTGCTCCAGCCAGGTGTCAGGGCTGTGCCTCTGAGGTGGGAGAGCCAAGTTCAGGACATTGGTCCACCAAAGACCTCGCAGCTCCACGTAATATCAAATGGCAAAAATCTCCAAGAGTTCTTCATCTCAATGCCAAGACCCAGCTCCACTCAACGACCAGCAACTACAGTGCTGGACACCCTAAGCCAAACAACTAGCAAGACAGGAACACAACCCCACCCATTAGCAGAGAGGCTGCCTAAAACCATAATACGGTCACAGACACCCCCAAAACACACCATCAGACGTGGACCTGCTCATCAGAAAGACAACATCCAGCCTCATCCACCAGAATACAGGCACTAGTCCCCTCCAAAAGTAAGCCTACACGACCCACAGAACCAATCTTAGCCACTGGGGGCTGACACCAAAAACAATGGGAACTATGAAACTGCAGCCTGCGAAAAGGAGACCCCAAACACAGTAAGTTAAGCAAAATGAGAAGACAGAGAAACACACAACAGATGAAGGAACAAGGTAAAAACTCACCAGACCTAACAAATGAAGAGGAATTAGGCAGTCTACCTGAAAAAGAATTCAGAATAATGATAGTAAAGAGAATCCAAATTCTTGGAAATAGAATGGAGAAAATACAAGAAACGTTTAACAAGGACCTAGAAGAACTAAAGAGCAAACAAACAATGATGAAAAACACAATAAATGAAATTTAAATTTCCCTAGAAGGGATCAATAGCAAAATAACTGAGACAGAAGAACGGAAAAGTGACCTGGAAGATAAAATAGTGGAAATAACTACTGCTGACCAGAAAAAAGAATGAAAAGAAATAAGGACAGTCTCAGAGACCTCTGGGACAACATTAAACGCACCAATATTCGAATTATAGGGGTCCCAGAAGAAAAAGAGAAAGAGAAAGGGACTGAGAAATTATTTGAAGAGATTATAGTTGAAAACTTCCCTGACATGGGAAAGGAAATAGTTAATCAATTCCAGGAAGGACAGAGAGTCCCATACAGGATAAATAGAAGGAGACACATGCCAAGACACATATTAATCAAACTATCAAAAATTAAATACAAAGAAAAAATATTAAAAGAAGCAAGGGAAATACAGCAAATAACATACAAGGGAATCGCCATGAGGTTAACAGCTGATCTTTCAGCAGAAACTCTGCAAGCCAGAAGGGAGTGGCAGGACACCTTTAAAGTGATGAAAGGGAAAACCTACAACCAAGATTACTCTACCCAGCAAGGATCTCATTCAGATTTGATGGAGAAATTAAAACCTTTACAGACAAGCAAAAGCTAAGAGAATTCAGCACCACCAAAACACCTTTACAACAAATGCTAAAGGAACTTCTCTAGGCAGGAAACACAAGAGAAGAAAAAGACCCACATTAACAAACCCAAAACAATTAAGAAAATGGTAATAGGAACATACATATCGATAATTACGTAGATATAAATGGATTAAATGCTCCAACCAAAAGATATAGACTGGCTGAATGGATACAAAAACAAGACCTATATATGCTGTCTACAAGAAACCCACTTCAGACCTAGAGACACATACAGGTTGAAAGTGAGGGAATGGAAAAAGATACTCCATACAAAGGGAAATCAAAAGAAAGCTGGAATAGCAATTGTCATACAGGCAAAATAGACATTAAAACAAAGACTATTACAAAAGACAAAGAAGGACACTACATGATGATCAAGGGATCAATCCAAGAAGAACATGTAATAATTATAAATATTTATGCACCCAACATAGGAGCACTTCAATACATAAGGCGAATACATAAGCACCTCAATACATAACAGCTATAACAGGGGAAATCGACAGTAACACAATCATAGTAGGGGACTTAACACCCCACTTTCACCAATTGACAGATCATCCCAAATCAAAATGAAGAAGGAAACAGAAGCTTTAAATGATACATTAAACAAGATGGACTTAATTGATATTTATAGGACATTCCATCCAAAATCAACAGAATACACTTTCTTCTCAAGTGCTCATGGAACATTCTCCAGGATAGATCATATCTTGGGTCACAAATCAAGCCTAGGTAAATTTAAGGAAATTGAAATCATATCAACTATCTTTTCTGACCACAACGCTATGAGACTAGATACCAAATACAGGAAAATATCAGTAAAAAATACAAACACATGAAGGCTAAACAATACACTACTTACTAACCAAGAGATCACAGAAGAAATCAAAGGGGAAATCAAAAAATACCTAGAAACAAACGACAATGAAACACGATAACCCAAAACCTATGGGATGCAGCAACAGCAGTTCTAAGAGGGAAGTTTATAGCAATACAATCCTACCTCAAGAAACAAGAAACACCTCAAATAAACAATCTAACCTTACTCCTAAAGCAATTAGAGAAAGAAGAACAAAAAAACCCCAAAGTTTGCAGAAGGAAAGAAATCACAAAGATCAGTTCAGGAATAAATGAAAAAGAAATGAAGGAAATGATAGCAAAGATCAATAAAACTAAAACCTGGTTCTTTGAGAAGATAAACAAAATTGATAAACCATTAGCCAGACTCATCAAGGAAAAAAAGGGAGAAGACTTAAATCAGTAGAATTAGAAATGAAAAAGGAGAAGTAGCAACTGACACTGCAGAAATACAAAGGATCATGAGAGATTACTATAAGCAACTATATGCCAATAAAATGGACAAACTGGAAGAAATGGACCAATTCTTAGAAATGCAAGCCTTCCAAGACTGAACCAGGAAGAAATAGAAAATATAAATAGACCAATCACAAGCACTGAAATTGAAACTGTGATTAAAAATCTTCCAACAAACAAAAGCCCAGGACCAAATGGCTTCATAGGTGAATTCTATCAAACATTTAGAGAAGAGCTAACACCTATCCGTCTCAAACTCTTCCAAAATATAGCAGAGGGCAGAACACTCCCAAACTCTTTCTACAAGGCCACCATCACCCTGATACCAAAACCAGACAAAAATGTCACAAAGAAAGAAAACTACAGGCCAATATCACTGATGAACATAGATGTAAAAATCCTCAACAAAATACTAGCAAACAGAATGCAACAGCACATTAAAAGGATCATACACCATGATCAAGTGGGGTTTATCCTAGGAATGCAGGATTCCTCAATATACGCAAATCAAATAATGTAATACACCATATTAACAAATTGAAGGAGAAAAACCATATGATCATCTCAATAGATGCAGAGAAAGCTTTCGACAAAATTCAACACCATTTACCATAAAATCCCTCCAGAAAGTAGGCGTAGAGGGAACTTACCTGAACATAATAAAGGCCATATATGACAAACCCACAGCCCACATCATCCTCAACAGTGAAAAACTGAAACCATTTCCACTAAGATCAGGAAGAAGACAAGGTTGCCCACTCTCACCACTATTATTCAACATAGTTTTGGAACTTTTAGACACAGCAATCACAGAACAAAAAGAAATTAAAGGAATACAAATCGGAAAAGAAGAAGTAAAGCTGTCACTGTTTGCAGATGACATGATACTATACATAGAGAATCCTAAAGATGCTACCAGAAATATACTAGAGCTAATCAATGAATTTGGTAAAGTAGCAGGATACAAAATTAATGCACAGAAATCTCTGGCATTCCTCTACACTAATGATGAAAAATCTGAAAATGAAATTTAGAAAACTGTCTCATTTACCATTGCAACAGAAAGAATATAATACCTAGGAATAAACTTACCTAAGGAGACAAAAGACCTGTATACAGAAAATTATAAGACACTGAAGAAAGAAATTAAAATGATACAAATAGATGGAGAGATATACCATGTTCTTGGATTGGAAGAATCAACATTGGTAAAATGACTCCACTACCCAAAGCAATCTACAGATTCAATGCAATCCCTATCAAACTACCACTGGCATTTTTCACAGAACTAGAACAAAAAATTTCACAATTTGCATGGAAACACAAAAAACCCCGAATAGCCAAAGCAAACTTGAGAACGAGAAACAGAGCTGGAGGAATCAGGCTCCCTGACTTCAAACTATACTACAAAGCTACAGTAATCAAGACAATATAGTACTGGCACAAAAACCGAAATATAGCTCAATGGAACAGGATAGAAAGCCCAGAGATAAACCCACGCACCTATGGTCAACTAATCTATGACAAAGGAGGCAAGGATATACAATGGAGAAAAGACAGTCTCTTCAATAAGTGGTGCTGGAAAAACTGGACAGCCACATGTAAAAGAATGAAATTAGAACACTCCCTAACACCATACACAAAAATAAACTCAAAATGGATTAGAGACACAAATGTACAACCGGACACTATAAACCTCTTAGAGGAAAACATAGGAAGAACACTTTTTGACATAAATCACAGCAAGATCCTTTTTGACCCGCCTCCTAGAGAAATGGAAATAAAAATAAAAATAAACAAATGGGACATAATGAAACTGAAAAGCTTTTGCACAGCACAGGAAACCATAAACAAGATGAAAAGATAATCCACAGAATGGGAGAAAATATTTGCAAATGAAGCAACTGAGAAAGGATTAATCTCCAAAATTTATAAGCAGCTCATGCAGTTCAATATCAAAAAAACAAACAACCCAATCCAAAAATGGGCAGAAGACCTAAATAGACATTTCTTCAAAGAAGATATACAGATTGCCAACAAATACATGAAAGAATGGTCAGCAACATTAATCATTAGAGAAATGTAAATCAAAACTCCAATGAGATATCATCTCACACCAGTCAGAATGGCCATCATCAAAAAATCTACAAACAATAAATGCTGGAGAGGGTGAGGAGAAAAGGGAACCCTCTTGCACTGTTGGTAGGAATGTAAATTGATACAGCCACTATGGAGAACAATATGGAGGTTCCTTAAAAAACTAAAAATAGAACTACCATATGACCCACCAATCCCACTACTGGGCATAGAGCCTGAGAAAACCATAATTCAAAAAGAGTCATGTACCAAAATATTCATTGCAGCTCTATTTACAATAGCAAGGACATGGAAGCAACCACAGTGTCCATCAACAGATTAATGTAATGGATAAAGAAGATATGGCACATATATACAATGGAATATTACTCAGCCATAAAAAGGAATGAAACTGAGTTATTTGTAGTGAGATGGATGGACATTAGAGACTTTCATATAGAGTGAAGTAAGTCAGAAAGAGAAAAACAAATACTGTATGCTAACACACATATATGGAATCAAAAAAAAAAAAAGGTCATGAAGAACCTAGGGGCAAGATTGGAATAAAGACACAGACCTACTAGAGAAATGACTTGAGAATATGCTGATGGGGAAGGGTAAGCTGGGACAAAGTGAGAGAGTGGCATCTACATATATACACTACCAAACGTAAAATAGATAGCTAGTGGGAAGCAGCTGTGTAGCACATGGAGATCAGCTTGGTGCTTTGTGACCAACTAGAGGGGTGGGATAGGGAGGGTGGGAGGGAGGGAGACACAAGAGGTAAGAGATATGGGAACATATGTATATGTATAACTGATTCACTTTGTTATAAAGCAGAAATTAACACACCATTGTAAAGCAGTATACTCCAATAAAGATGTTAAAAAAAAAAACCCTAATAATAGAACTACCATACGACCCAGCAATCCCACTACTGGGCATATACCCTGAGAAAATCATAATTCAAAAAGTGTCATGTACCACAATGTTCATTGCAGCTCTGTTTACAATAGCCAGGACACGGAAGCAACATAAGTGTCCATCAACAGATAAATTGATAAAGAAGATGTGGCACATATATACAATGGAATATTACTCAGCCATAAAAAGAAACGAAACTGAGTTATTTGTGGTGAGGTGGATGGACCTAGAGTCTGTCATACAGAGTGAAGTAAGTCAGAAAGAGAAAAACAAATACCGTATGCTAACACATATATATGGAATGTGTAAAAAAAATTTGTCATGAAGAACCTAGGAGCAAGATAGGAATAAAGACACAGAATTATTTGAGAATGGACTTGTGGACATGGGGTGGGGAGAGGGTAAGCTGGGACAAAATGAGAGAGTGGCATGGACATATATACACTACCAGATGTAAAAGCGATAGCTAGTGGGAAGCAGCCGCATAGCACAGGGAGATCAGCTCGGTGCTTTGTGACAACCTAGAGGGGTGGGATAGGGAGGGTGGGTGGGAGGGAGATGTGGAAGAGGGAAGAGATATGGGGATATATGTATATGTATAGCTGATTCACTTTTTCTAAAGCAGAAACTAACACACCTTTGTAAATCAATTATACTCCAATAAAGATATTTTTTTAAAAAGAGTTCATATTGTATGCTTCCATTTGTATAAAATTTTGGAAAATTCTCAGCCATTCTATCTTCTTATATCACTTCTCCCTCATTCTCTTATTACTCTCCTTCTGTGATTACTGTTACATATACCTAAACCCTATGACCTAACCCTCACGTTTCTTACATTCTGTTGTGTTTTGCTTTTTTTTATCTCTCTGTGCTTCAGTTTGGATACTTTCTATTTACTAGCCTTATGGTCATTTCTGTGCTCAGCTGACTCTTATTTCATCCACTGAGTTCTTAACTTCATATAGTCTTTTTTTTTAATTTTAAAATCCCACTTAAATCTTTTCATAAATGCCAAATCTCTGTTGAAATTTCCTTCTACTCATCTATTTTATCTTTCTCCTCTCTTTTCTTAAGCATATTAATCATAATTATTTTAAAGTCTTTGCTAACTTCAACATCTGGATTATCTCTGGGTCAGCTTCTATTGTTTGCTTTTTCTCTTGGTTATTTATCCTAAGGCCCTGTTTCTACATATTCCTAGTAATCTTTAACTAATGCCAGGCATTGTCCATTAAAAAGTATAGAAGTTCTCAATGGTGTTGCCAGGGGGTTTACCCTTTCTTCTGCTAGGCAGATAGATTAAATGAGGTGCTCACCTTAATCCAGTCAGGTTAACCCCTCATCCTAGACTGCCTCAACTGATCCCAGACTGGTTTGGTTTGCTAATATATATTTAAAATTTTTGCATTTACTATGTTGAACCACATAAAATTGTCATTTTTCTAGATTCAGATGGTTAGATATCAGCAATTTCATGTTGTGCAAGTTGTATGACTTAGGTCATTATCGGCCTGTAACTCCATTTTATACTGAATTTATCAAGTTTGATGTAAGTGTTATATTGGAGAATTTCCAGTTCTTTACTTTTTTGATGTACTTACATAAGGTTTACATTATTCCCTCTTTAAATATTTGGTAGAATGTAACATTTAAATCACTTGGTTTTGCAATTTACTTTATGGGTTGGTGAAAATGTTTATAATTTCTTGAATTCATCATTCATATTTTTTGCATCATTTTGTGTTGGTTTGGTCAAATTGTTGTGCCTAAAAATTTGTCAATTTCATCTAAAGTTTTAATCTTATTAGTATGACAACATCTTACTAAACTTTAGTGTCTATAGGAATCTTACTCAACTTTCATGATTTAATGTGTATTTTACTAATGTTGATGTCTATGCAATCTATAATTGTGTTCTTTTTCATTCCTGATATTAATAATTTGTGTGATCTTGTTTTTAAAACAGATCAAATTTTTTTACCTTGATCCCCTATATAGTATGATTTTTTTATTTCATTAATTTCTGCTCTTCGTGTATTTTCTTTGAGATAAATTTGCTTTTCTTTCCTAACTTCTTATGATGGATATTTAGATCATTGCTTCAGCCTTTTATTTCCAGTTATTTATCTTTAAGTGTATAATTTTACCTTGGAACAGGGCTTTAGCTACCCTAAAATTTTGATATGTTGTGATTTCATTATAATCCAGCTCAAATCTAATATTCACTATGGTTTCTTTTTGATCCAGGGATACTTAGATGTAGATTTTGTAATTTTCCATACAATGTTTTCTAGTTATCTCTTTGACATTAATTTCTAGCTTAATTCCACTGTGGTCAGAGAATATACCTCATATGATTTTTATAATTTGTGGAAACTTCATAACTCACTGGTAATTTTTTTATGAATACTTGAAAAAGAATGTGTATAGCTGGTCTGATGAAGTCTTTCTGATGAGAAATCTGAAAGTGTTTCTGATAAGCTTATCTACTTAACTAAATTTTTCTTCTGTGAGAATCTCTGTCTCTCTCTCTTTCTCCCACTCGTTGAAACTTTTAGGATCTTCTTTTGAACCCTGCTGTCTTGAAATCTTATAACTATTTGTGGGTTTTTATTTTTTAATTATCCTACTTGATTGTTTCAATTTTAAAATTTCTTTACCCATTTTACTCTGGTAAAATTATCATTTTTTTTTTTAACCTTTGAATAATTTCCTCCCCTTTATTTTTCCTCATCTCTTTCTGGAAATCCCATTTCTCAGATGTTGAACTTCTTAGATTTACCCACCATACTAATTTTCTTTTCTCACTTATTTTTCACTTTATTTTTTTCTTCTATATTTTAGGACATTTTCTTGACTCTTTCCTCTCAATTTCCATTAAATTTTTATAACCTAAATTTTCATTTACAGTAATTTATTCTGATTCTTTAAGCTTTATTTAATAACTTGTCTTTTTAATGTTATTGGAGATAACAGGGGAACTTTTTTGTTCATTTGCGTGTCTGATTCTCTTCTGTTCTCCAGATTTCTCTTTGTTTCTTTCTGTTTTCTGTCTTTTAACATTGGTCTTTTTTCACGTTGCAGGCTTTTCTCAAGTATCTTGCAATCATTTACCAATTTACTTTTAAGACTGAAGAAGATTAAAAGGTAAAGTTAGAGTTCTGTTAGTTGAGTGAGACATGGACGATCAAACCTTATCAGCTGATGGGGAACAAGCTATTTCTCTGGAGCACCCTTCTCCTAGAAAAGCAACAGGATACGGAGGGCTTCACCTAGATAGAAAAGAGCTACACTTGCTATTCAAGACTTCCACATATGGCTTGTTCCATATCTTTTAAAAGGAATCAATGTTTTGTTTGTGGTCTGTTTGATTGGTTGGGTTTTGCCAAGCGATAAATGCCGGCTAAAGGCCATGCTGTGAATAGGGGTGAGGTTGCAAGTTGACTATTGCATTTACAAAGGTTCAATTTATCTCCCTGTTTCCTTCCCCACTTTTCATTCACATTCTTTCCTGTGCATAGAGTCTCAAGCCTTTCTAGGATTTTACCAGGGAAGTTTATTGCCTTTAGCTGCAGTTTCCTTGGAATTAAGAATGCCAATACAGAGAGTTGGTTCCTTCTCGTTGTTCAAGTTTCAGCTCCATTTCAGCTCCAATGTAACCCCAGAAAAGTCTACCATGACCACCTCAGCTAAATAAACCCCACTTCTAACCACTCTCTATCATGGCTCCCTATTTTGTCATCATTATAACATTTATCATCACCTGATCTTGTTATTTATTATTTATTCCCCTCTTAAAATGTAAGCTCGAGGATAGGAATTTGTTTATCTTATTCACATCTATATCCTCAGTGCCTCTACCAATTCTTATAACATGAGAGGTGCTCAGATATTTATTAAATAAAGGCATAGCCATGAGTTACTGGCAGGGTGGGGAGAAGGAAAGATGCTTTGGTTTCAGCAAAAAATTCAACCAGCCCAGGCTGAGCCCCATTCCCACAACTTCTTCTCATCCAACCTCAAATCCACTCAATCTTCTCCATGGCTAGAGAATCAAGGATGATAGGGTCTCACTTTCACCAGCCCTTGCCTCACCCACCTCCAGTTCCTATATCCCTCGTATGTTGTTTGTTACATCTCTTTGGTACATTTTAGAATCTCTATTTCTCATGACCTCTCCAAACACAATGCTCATTATTGTGATCTTGACCCTGCCTTACTTTCATCCTGTCTACCCATCTGTGTTTCAAAAGAGTAGATTAGGTAAGAGCAAGCAAAGAGCGATAAATATGGAATTGAAGAAGACAAATTTCCTCTACTTGCCACTTGAGACAAAACAGGTACTTTACCCCAGGGCAGCGTCGTGCCGGGATCTTGTCCCTTCATGCTGTGTCACGCTGGCATCAGAAGGACTGTCTCAAAAGCATCTGTGTCATCTGCCTCAAATATGTATCATACAGGACGCCAGACCGTCCAGTCTCAAATCCTTTTTAGGCTGAGAGGAGGTATACGTGAATGAAGTAAGAATAAACAAGATAAAAACGTGTTTTTTCTCTGGTATTTTATTAATCATAAGTGGACACCCTGACCTAGAGAAACACAGTTAGATGCAAATTTGGACAGACCTTGGCCAGAACCACTGCTTGAGTTCCTTTGAAAGACAAGCTATGAAAGTTAAAAAAGTACATGAGTGCCATCTAGGGTTAAAACTCATACTGCAGGCTTTCTAAAGTCTCACAAAAGGGGTCACAGAGATTTGCTCCCAGAGACCCTAATCTTCTCAGTCTAATGGGCATCACTAAGCAAGCTATTTCACGTCTTGGGTCAAAATCTGCCTCCACTTCCCTGACCACTGCAGACTACGGTAACCTCCCTTTCCCTGACTGTTTCTAGTGTATTTTCTTTATCATTAATTCAGTCCCAAGTCAGAACACTTTCAATCTTCAACAAACACTTTTTAACCCATTTTTTGTGCCAGATTGTGCTCGACAAAGAGCCTGTCTGCTGACTCACAATGAGTCAGTCCCTGGGCTGGAAGGGACGTTGTGCAGCCCCCTGGTCCCCTCGGCAGGAGCACCTTATACAACATATCTGAAAGGTGTCCCCTGCCCCTGTTAGGACAGGACCCTCTGGAAAAGCATGTCCCAGCATATCCAGGACAGGCGAACATTTGCAGGCAGGTCACTATGCTGTGCGAATCGTGGGTTTGGGAGTGAGTGACATGTGCCATTGAATCCTAGCTCTGCCACTTAGAGAATGTGCACACTACTGAATCCTGAGCAAATTGCTCCTCTGAGATTTGATTTCCTAGTTTGTTAAATGGAAAGATAATATTCACCTTGTAGTCTTATGGTAAGGATTAGAGATAGTATTTATTATTTATAAAGGACCTAGCAGTTCCTGAAACAAAGAAGGCGCTAAGAACTTGTTAGCTTTTTCTATCAGTCTAATAATAATAAAAATTCAAACTATGAGATTAACTCTCTTACCTTACAAAATTGTTGAAAGGATTAAATTATGGACACAAGCATGATAGACTGCCAAGTGAGACAGAACTGAAGATTTTTTCATCATGAGAATTTTTTTTTTTTTTTTTTTTTTTGCGTTACGCGGGCCTCTCACTGTTGTGGCCTCTCCCGTTGTGGAGCACAGGCTCCGGACGCGCAGGCTCAGCGGCCATGGCCCACGGGCCCAGCCACTCCGCGGCATGTGGGATCTTCCCGAAATTGCCAGTGATTTCTACCTGACAAATATTGTAAGTTTTATTATCTTGCAGTAGATCTTCAGTTTTCCTTTGAATACCTCAGATGTACGTCTTAGTTATTGCAAAAAAAAAAAAGACCACAAAGTACACACTGAGATGTGGGATGGATATAACAGGAGGCTTTAGGCATAAAGATTGTTCTTTGCAAAACCTCCCAAGATCTGACTACTTAGGAGAAGGAGATGAACTTGCATGGAGTTGAGGAATCTCTAGAAAGATTCGAATCTCCTTGATAGATTGAGTGCACTTGGAAGCATCGCCAAACCCTTTGTGCTACGTGACATTCTTGGAAGTTGTTGACATTCTCATACCTCAAGGAGGATAGATATTATAAGCAGGCAGGCCTTGAACAGTTAATTAAGAAGTAAAAGGCTTGTAAATCTTTCTTATGCTTCAGATTGGTGAAGAGGGTCATTCAAGCATCGCACCTGGACGATGGCAGTGCTTGGTTAATGGTGGTTCGTAGAACTGAGAGGATTGTTCCTGGTGGTTTCTTGCTAATCCAAGTCAGAGCTCGTGTCATCTGGCAGCAGTCTCATCTGGGTCCCCTTAGCATCCTCTCTGTGATACCCACTCCGTGGCTAGGCCACAGCCCTCTCAAGATTGAGAGAGAGACTGCAGAGCAGAGGCGCAGGCCAGGCTGCCAGATTCGAGAAATACCTCAAAATACTGCTTGCCTTTTGGACATCTCTAATAAGAGCAACTTGCTCTGGGACTTCCCTGGCGGTCCAGTGGTTGAGACTTTGCCTTCCAATGCAGGAGGTGTGGGTTCGATCCCTGGTCTGGGAGCTAAGATCCCACATGCCCCCTGGCCAGAAAACCAAAACAGAAAACAGAAGCAATATTGTAACAAATTCAATAAAGACTTTAAAAAATGGTCCACCTCAAAAAATTCTTTAAAAAAAAAAAGAACAACTTGCTCAAAGTGGTGAATCTCGAGAGCAGCTGCCCAAGCTGCAGACTGTTTTCCCTTTTCCTTCCCCCACGACCCCAGTGTTCTGTTTCTGGCACGTTTTGCAGGATACAGGGAGCACAAACAGGGGAGGGGATGAAGCAATAGTTCTCGTGGATATGACGAAGTCCAGAGGCCTCGAATCGTCTCTCGAGTGTGTTGTACTTTCTCTCCCGGTGGACTTCCTGTGTTTGTTACATGAATAATGCACTTTCAAGCACTTGCCACAACACTACGGTAACCTTAACAAAATGGCAATTAGAAGGTAAACTGCCGTTACTAATTTGCATCTCAACAGTGTAGCCTTCTTTAGAATGCACACTTAATTACATTAGAGGCCTGGGGAATAAATCCTATTCCCGTCGCCTATGGATGGAATTACCCTACGGACACGAACACGCACATCTACCTTGAGGTTTACTGGGGACAAATATCAGCTCATTGTCCTAATGGTGAAGTGACATCATCTACTACTACAGGATACAAATTAAATGTAGTGAAATGCCTTAAAAACCATCTCAGAATGACAGGCAATGGGAGTTTGAGGGGTCCAGAAAAATAACCCACGTCTTTCTCAGCCGTGGCGGCAGACTGCAATCACCTGGGGAGATTTAAAAAATAGCAAAGCACAGGCCCCACCTCAGACCTAAAAAGTCAGAGTCTCTAGGGCGAGGGCCCAGTTATCAGGATATTTTCAAACTTCCCAGGTGATTCATAAGTACAGCCCAGAATGAACACCACTGACATAAGTCAGCCCCGCGATTTTGCAGGCGGAGGCTCCGAGGCCCTACCGTGGAGGGTAACTAACTGGTCCAGGGCTCCCAGGGGTGGCTGGAGAGCAGAGACTGGAGCTTCGTGCTCTGCCAAGCTGGCACTCTTCCCCCTTTGGTTCCCTCTTCTCCCTGCGAATAAGGAATGTTGCCCGCCCTGTCAGTCAACAAAGGGTGCTGCAGACGTCACAACAGCCACCCCGAAGGTGAGCCCTGTGGGAGCTCAGGATGGAGACAGACAGGCTCCCTGCTGTCCAGCCCTCAGCCACTGCAGCCACCCCAGGGGTGCACCCTGAGTGGACTCAGGATGGGAAAGAACAGGATACTGGCTCTAGATAGCTAAGATGAATATCAGAGGAATGATTTCAGTGAACCCAGACTCTTGCATCTTCCCGTACATAGAAAAGCGCTAAATTCATTTACTTGAGATGTCTGGTTTTCTTCAATTAACAGTGATCTTTGATGTTTTCACTACCTGGTCGTTGTTGCAAAAACTCCTATATATCCCGGCTCCTCCCTTACCTCTTGGGAGCAGTCCCTCAGAGCTATCTGAGAGGCTGCCTCCCAGGGTTGAGGTCCTTAGAAAGTCCACCAAATAAAACATAATTCTCAACTTTTAGGTTGTGCTTTTTTTTTTTTTTTTTAGTGGACACCCCGATGCCCCCCCACCTCCAGGTCTCTATTTCATTCAGTGACTCCTCAGATTTGTATGGTGCACCTACTGCGTGCCGCAGAACTCCACTCCCGGAATATGCCCTTAGCCAAACCTTTCCCACTGCAGTGATTCTCTCAACGTTCCTGAAACGCTTGGCTCCTGCAAGCTGGCTCCTGACTAATCCGACCGCAAGGGGGAGCCAAGCACCCTCACTGTTTTTTGTTTTGTTTTTTTTTGCAGATGGCCTAATTTTATTTTATTTATTTTTTTCACATCTTTATTGGAGTATAATTGCTTTACAATGGTGTGTTAGTTTCTGCTGTATAACACAGTGAATCAGCTATACATATACATACATCCCCATATCCCCTCCCTCTTGCATCTCCTTCCCACCCTCCCTATCCCACCCCTCTAGGTGGTCACAAAGCACTGAGCTGATCTCCCTGTGCTATGCGGCTGCTTCCCACTAGCTAGCTATTTTACGTTTGTTAGTGTATATATGTCCATGCCACTCTCTCACTTTGTCACAGCTTACCCTTCCCCCTCCCGTGTCCTCAAGTCCATTCTCAACTGAGTCTTCATTCCTGTCCTGCCCCTAGGTTCTTCAGAACCATTTTTTTTCTTTTTTAGATTCCATATATATGTGTTAGCATACGGTATTTGTTTTTCTCTTTCTGACTTACTTCACTCTGTATGACAGACTCTAGGTCCATCCACCTCACTACAGACAACTCAATTTCGTTTCTTTTTATGGCTGAGTAATATTCCATTGTATATATGTGCCACATCTTCTTTATCCATTCATCTGTCGATGGACACTTAGGTTGCTTCCATGTCCTGGCTATTGTAAATAGAGCTTCAGTGAACATTGTGGTACATGACCCTTTTTGACTTATGGTTTTCTCAGTGTATATGCCCATTCCCATTCTTTTTTTTATACAGACCCACAGGTGAGAAGAATCAAAGAGAGGACAAGCAGCCTGCAGAAGCCCGGCTGGCGGGGAGGGGGCCAAGAAATGACCTCTGATGAACTTTCAGGCAAGAGGTACTGTGCTATCCACCCTGAAGAAGGCAATGTGCTACCCAGAACCCAGCAGGCTTTCCAGCCATACCTACCTGGGGCCTTCCTGGTTGAGAGTGCATCTCAGACCATCAACTGTGAAACAAGCACAAGCACAGAGGCTTGTGTGAGGAGGAGTCAATGTGACTAAGCTGTGAGTGTGCCTGGAATCCAGTAAGTGTCCACTGAACAGCAGATGCCACCTTCTGATGTCCCTCCCCTGCCCTTTCTCCCCTCTTTCTTATCCTCCTCTGTTGTAGACAATGTTTTTCCCCATAACTTCCAATGTGATGAGCCTTTGGGAGGTGATGAGGTCATGAGGGTGAACCGCTCATGAATGGAATTAATGCTCTTACAAAACAGACCCCAGAGAGCTCCCTTTCCACCATGTGAGGACACAGCAAGAACACAGCCCATCAGTGAACCAGGAAGCAGGTCCTCACCAGACACCAATCAGCTGGCACCTTGATCTTGGACTTCCAGCCTCCAGCACTGAGAAATTTCTGTCATCTATATGCTGCCCGTTCTGTAGTATTTTGTTATAGCAGCCCAAATGGACCAGGACACCATCCTATTCTCTTGCCTTTCCCGAAGGGCCAAATCATGCAGGAAAATCCTGAGGCACAGAGTCTCCACACCTCCACTGTGAGTAGAAATTCATTGGGTAGCCTCCCCTGAAGGGTCCTATAAACTTTAAACTGTAAACTTGCCATTCTCCAGTTATGAGATGAACGGTGCCTCACATGGCCCCATCACCGATCCTTTCACCAGACAATTCCTCCATCAGGGGATCTGCAGCATCATGGCTCTGCCCTCCCACCCCTTTGCTGGCCCCGTCCCATTGAGAGCAGTCCTCGGCCTACAGACTCCATTGAACACTGCCAGATCTGGCACTCTCAAGGCAGCCCACTGTTAGGACAGCCGTCCCTGTCTTAAGCTAAAGCTTGGCTCTGCCTTGGGCCCTTCAGAGATTTGGAGTCAGAGATACGGCCCCCAGGGTCTTCTCTCCTTCAAGCTTCTTCTTGGCCTATTTCTGTGCCCTCAAGAAACCTGGGATCTCGGGGAAGCCCATCCTCAGACAGTGTCAGCCTCACCGAGAGTCCTTCAGTCCAAGGATTTCCCGAACAATATTATAACTCGGTTGGCCTGACTCCAGAGCCTGTGCTCGGAACTACCGTGCCACACAGCCTTTAGTGCTGTCAGCAGTTCGAGGGCTCCTGTGATGGAAGCAGCATCCTCCAGCCAGGCTGTTAAGGTCATGTGCTGCAGGGAGGATCACAGGAGGGGTTCAGCCTAGCTTCAAGAGACGCAATCACCCTTGTCAGAAAAACCTCCGAGGCTGGATGACTGCATGTGAGGGAATTCATGCATTCATTCCTGGAAAAGAGGCATTATGGAATGTGGTTCCAAAGGTTCTAGAGTCAGACAGAATTAAACCTTGGCTTTGCCACTGAAAACCTATGTACCTCAGATAAGTCACTTGCACCCTCTCACTCTCACTCAGTTAAATTTAACAATGATTATATCCCTATTTCAAAAGTTGCTGTGAAGATTAAATGAAATAACGTGTATGATGTAGTCATTTAATCCTCACTAAAGTCTGACAAGCGATATTGTTACCCTCATTTTACAGATGAGGAAACGGAGGCACTTTGGAGGGGAGGAAGTTGTCCAAGTGTAAACAGCCTGTTACTGGCAGAGTGGGACCCAGCGTGCAGTTCTGGCCAAGGCAAACTGTCCTCGGTGCCCTCAGAATCTGCGGCTGCCCTCTTCCCTGGGCTCCTTTGCAGCTCCAAAAATGGACTGGTCCCTGCTCTGGCTCCCTGCCAGGTCTGGGGAGGCCAAAGCCCCTCTCCTGCCAGCAACATGTGCATCCTGAAAGGCTGCCTTGCTGCCTGTCTGAGGTGGGCAGAACCTGAAGCTCTCTCCTGCTTCCCAAAATGACCTCTGTAGCTCTCTGCTGCCCTGGAAGTAAGGGGGAGACCTAGTACTCAAAGCAGGTGCCAGTCCATCTCTCTGCCTTCGGCAGCCACTCATCCCAGTGGGAGCTCACCAGGCCCCTCTCAAGGGGTCCCACTCCACCCACCTTCTCTCTCCACCTCTCCCATCTCAGGACACGGGTCTCCTTGATTTCACAGTCCTCTGTCCCCTTGTCTGAAGAACAAGCAGTTCTCTGGGATTAGCCATCTCAACATGATGAACAAAAGGGAGATTTTTATGATTCTCACAGATGGTGAGAGCATGAGAATCACCATAGATAGTTGTTTAAAATGATCCCCCGACAAGAGACTTTTATTTGGAAGAGGCTGAAGCCAGAGAAGCTGCAATTTTAATCGCGGGGACTCCTGACACCAGCCCTAGGGAACACGATGCTTTAATGCCCCGACTCGGGGCCTTGGGGCAGGACACCAGCCATTAAAACTCAGTCAGGATCTCCGGACCAAGGTGAAACTGACAAAGCCCAGGCTTCTGCATCATAGAAGCTCAGTTCACATCCCAGCTCCACCACTTTCCGGCTATGCAGTTTGGGTCCAATGACTTAACATCTGTGAGCCTCAATTACACTGTCCCTGGGTCCCCCTCCCTCATGCCTATTTTTGGAGTTATCATGAGGATTAAGTGAGGTATTATACGTTAACTGAATGTTCCAGAGTTCGTGAAATCAAATTCCCTCAGTCTCTGCTTGCACCTCCACCACAGGGATCTCACTCCATGTCTCTGGCTTAGCATTTGCGATAACAGATTGAGAATGTTTAGGAGTGTCTGTCTCTCTCCCCACGGGGCGGCAAACTCCGTGAGGATGTGGGTTGTGCTAAAGCCCTCTTTCTATTTCCAGGACCTGAGGCAAAGCCCAGCACACAGTAGGGTCTCCGTGAGTTGCAGGAACTGTTAAAATAGCGAAGATCTTCCATATGTTCTTTCGCCCCTGAACCTTCAGTCAGTTCACGCGAGAATAATAAAACCTACCAGGCACTGGGCTGGGGGCTTGGTACACCTCGCTTCTAATCTTACCAAATCCACAAGGGTACCAATTACTAACCCTGATCTCCCCACCCTCTTTTTTTCTTTTTAAACTTCGGAGGTGACTGTGGTTCAAAAAGATAAGGTATCTTGCCCAGGGTCACACAGCTAGAGGATGTCAGAGTTAGGACCAGAACCAAATCCGTCTACGCCCTTCTCACGGCAGCAAGAGCCTCACCCCCATCATCAGGAGCCAACCCCTTTGCCCACAGCTCCTCGTCCACCCCCAGGACTCATGAAGGGTCACTGTGGAAGGCAAATCCCAGGGCCTGCAGCAGGCCCGAATGCCCATCTGATGCATACTCATCTAAAACTCTCCGCAGACTGAGACCATAAAAACCGTAGCCTTATTTAGCGTTTCTCCAAATCGAGCTCTGAGGCAGCTCGATAACTCTTGGCCGGGAATATTATTTCAAATAACTCATGCAGACAGCTGAGTAACCAAGAGGAGAGATAGATGGGTCCCTGAATGCCCCATTGCTATAGATCATAACCCCCCACTCCCACACCCTCCCCCAAGCTGCCCGGACAGAAAGGGTCAGTGATTAATTATGCTAAGATAAACAGAGTTAATTTTCTTCCTGGATAAAACTAATTACAACTGTGTTTGTTTTGGTAGGACACGGAATTACTGTCCCCGGTGACAAATCTTCCTAATTGAAAAGAGTGTTTACTTTAAAGGGGTAAGGGTTGGGGTCACTAAACAATAGTTAGCTAGCGTTTTCCCCATTTTTCATTTGAAGAGGGACATTGATCAGATGTTGACCTCAAAGGAACAAGCAAAATCTCTCTCTCTCTGGGTCCCCCTCCCTCAGACCTGCTTGAGAGCCAGGCAACAGCCGGGGGAGAAGTATTTGGCAGTTTGGAGGAGGTTTCCTGCATGTCATGGCCTGTGGTTGATTCACTCTTAGTGAATGTTGGATGAAACCAGGGTAGCATCCTCTCTGGCAACCCAGGTGAGGAAGGAGTGTTTTGAATCCACTCCCCACCAACATCAGAAAAACTGTGGGAGAATGTGTGACCCAACTCAAATAAATTCTTGTAGCGTCAAGCTGGTCAGATTCAGTGCTAAGACACCACAGAGAAAGAAAAGAGAGGGCTTCCCTGGTGGCGCAGTGGTTGAGAGTCCGCCTGCCGATGCAGGGGACACGGGTTCGTGCCCCGGTCCGGGAAGATCCCACATGCCGCGGAGCGGCTGGGCCCGTGAGCCATGGCCGCTGAGCCTGCGCGTCCGGAGCCCGTGCTCCGCAACGGGAGAGGCCACAACAGTGAGAGGCCCGCGTACCGCAAAAAAAAAAAGAAAAAAAAAAAAAAGAAAGAAAAAAAAAAGAAAAGAGAAAAGCAGACTCCCTGCTCTCAAGGCAGTGATGACCAAACGAGGGGCCCAGGAATAGGCATAAGGCCCTGCAGGAGCAGAGGGGTGAGGCCTGGAGAAGAGATGGGAGTTGGGGAGGGGAAGAGCCTTCATGCGGAAGGACCGGCACGAGTGAGGGTGTGCATGTATCTGGTGTGTTTAGAGAGCTGTAAGCGACCCAGTGTAGCTGGAGTAGCGGGTACATGACTGCAGATGAGGCTGAAAGATATACGGAGGTTGGTAGTTGATATTTGGATCATGACAGGTAGTATTACCTTGGTAGGGCTACAGTAACAAAGTACTACAAACTGGGTGGGTAAGACAACAGAAATTTGTTGTCTCACGATCCTGGAGGCTGGAAGCCCCAAGTCAAGGTGTTGGCGGGGCCATGCTCCCTCCACAGTACCTAGAGGATGATCTTTCCTTGGAGCAGCCCCAGGTCCTCATAACGCCAATCACTGCTTCCGTTTTCACATGGCCTTCCTCCCTCTGTGTCTGTGTCCAAATTCCCCCTTTTTATAAGGACCCCAGTCATATTGGATTAAGGGCTCATCCTCCTCCAATATGACTTCATCTTAACACATCTGACTTAATCGCATTTTAACTAACCCATTCCCAAAGAAGGTTGCATTCTGCGGTCCCAGGGGTTAGGATCTCCACAGCTTTTGCAGGGGACACAACTCAACTCATGATGCAGGTTACAGAGGCCACCTTCAAAAGCAGGAAGCTCACTCCGCAGGCAAAGGGGAGACACTGAAGGGCTGTGAGTGGTGGAGAGTTCTCTGGAGCCAGTGTGGAGGACTGGTGGGTGAGCTTGACCAAAGATCGGAAGACCAGTTAGGTAAAGTTCCTCAGAGTAGCCCAGGTGAGAAAAGATGGGTTGGAGAGAAAAGAATCTGTGAGAAGGAGAGTTAGAGCTCCAAGGTTCTATGATTCGAAGAATGGCATGATTATTGGGATGCTGGAGGAGCACAGGAGAGGGGGGTGTCAGGAATGACTTCCAGGTTTCTGACAGCCCAGAGCTCAAGGAGCAGAAGCCGGTTGGGAGGGAAATGAGTTGTTTCGGACAAGGGCAGTTGAGCTATCTTGTCACAGATGTTCCGGAGGCAGGTGCATGTGAGGGTCCAAAATTCACACAGGCTCTTCCCTCTGCTGATACAGATTGAGAAGCATGAAGAAGTGGATGATCGTGGATGACCTCAGGGAAACAGATGAAAATGCATAAAACAACATAGAGTGAGAAGAGGGTCCAAGACAGAAGGCTGAGGAACCCAGCATATTGGGGGTTAAAAGAGAAAGGGAGTCAGAGATTAGGCTGAGGGAGCACCATCGCAGAGGTGGCGGGAGCACAGCACAGCAGCCTCCCAACCCCAAGCCAGACTGCCCTCCTGCCACCGTGCACACAGCTGTGCCAATGCAGCCCCTACACCTTCTGCTGGACGCTTAGTGTCCTCGTGGGGTGTGTGTGTGTGTCCGTGCGTGCGTGTGTGTGTCCGTGTGTGTGTGTGTGTGTCCATGTGTGCATGTGTGTGTGTCCGTGTGGGGGGGGGTGGGGGGTGGATTGTGTGTGTGTATGTGTGTGTGGGTGTGTGAGGGGGGGTATGGGTGTGTGTGTGTGAACTTTCTCAGACTCTGCCAACTCCCTGAGGGCAGAGGACATGGGTCATGTTCTTCTTTGCTTCTCTTGGATCCCTCACAGCTTCCCTGAAAAGAATTTCACACAAAGCAAGTGCTTTTTGCTAAATACGTGATTCAATGTAAATAAATAAACCACCACCAAACGCTAACTTAGTACCTATTATGAATGAGGTTCTCCAACAGCAACCTAACACAAGTGCTCACTAAATGTTGATGGAAGGAAAGCAGGAAAAGGGGTAAGGGGAGACGACCAGCTAGCAGTCAGGAATATTTAAAATAATTGTCAGAGGCTCCGTGGAATGGCTGCAGGGCCGTGTGCCTATGATATGGAGGAAAGGACAGGGGTCTGGGAGTGAGGTCACCTGGATACTAATTCCCCTGTCATAGTAACTCAGCTTTCTGGGCCCAGTTTCTATAAACTTAAGGGTTTAGGCTATAGGTTTTCCAAGGTCCTCGGACTCTGGGAAACCAGAGTCCATCTTCAAAGTATCGAAAGTCAGAGAGCGTTTAGAGGCAAGATAAGATCTAATTCTTTTCTACAGTTACACACAGCAATGACTATGTTTTCTCACATAATCATTATCCCTGTCTCACAGAGGAGGAAACCGAGGCAGGGAAAAGTCTTGATTTGCCCAAGGTCTCTGAGAAGACGGGGCAGGAGCAGAGGGGGGCACAGAGGGGGGCCCAGGGAGAGTGCTCAGGCAGTGGCAGAGGGGCAGTGACGCAGGGCAATTAAGAACATGGTCTCTGGGACCAGGCCACCAGGGGGTGAATCCCGATTCAGGCAAAAACATGTTCACACAGTTTTGAATTATGCGGGCTTAGAGTTGTTCCAATAGCAGCTAAAGGCACTGATTCGGGCAGGAGGGTCCTTCCTGTAGCTTCCCCAAAGTATTCTCAGATCCCTGGGCTAGTGGGGAAGTGACAGCACTGTAACCACAGAGCAGGGCTCTGACAGTGGGCAAGTCCTCCCAGCCTCCTATGCTTAGTGCTATATCAGTGAGCCGTCAGGTCCCTGTCAATTCTGACACGCTGTAAAACCTCTCACTCTCTGAGGTCCAAGAGCCCAGGGTGGTGATCTGTGCTGCCCTTCATGCTTGTGTGTGACTGCCGTTCTCTGGAATACTCTAAAGCAGTGGCTTCTGACCTCCAAATGCAGGTCTCTGCAGGAAGCTGAATCAAAATTCCCTGTGGAGCTTTTTAAAAATGCATGTGCTTGGGTCCCACACCAAACCCACAGCATCAGGATCCCGGGGCCAGGGCCTAGGCACCCATGTTGTTAGAAATCTCCCAGGTGATTCTGGTGCCACCAGCAGAACTGGTTGTGCAGCAGACTCACCTGCATTTCGGATGCACACCTGCCGCCTGGTGCACTCGGAAGGTACTACAGGGACCCACGTGGCCACACAGCCCATTGCAGAGAAGGCAGGACTCCAGAATTTCTCATCTGGGTAACCAGACAGAGATGGGCTTAACTACTCACTCTGACATCCTCCAGCAATGTAACCGGAGGTGTATTCAGGAAAGCTGGGCAGAAATTTTGTCAAATGTGGGTTCTTTCCAGAAATAGGCAAAAACGTTCCCCTTCTTTCTCTTGTGAGTGGGGAGAGTGGTTTTGCTAAGTAAAGGTATGTTTCTTGGGGTGATCATGGAGATGGGGTCATGAGGGAGGAGACAGTGAAGATGTGGAGAAAAAGGAAATGCATATGTTTAGGTTCATTCAAACATTTTCTTTCAGCAGCGGAAGGGAACTTACCCAGTAATAGAGGGCAGATAACAATAATGGCTAATCATTGGATAGAGGCCAGATACTGATGCAGGGCTTGGCCTATACTAACACTTTGTTCTTCACAACAGCCCTATGGACTAGGTACTATTCCTGCTATGGTCTGAATGCTCGTGCCCCCCAAAATTCATATGTTGAAACCCTAACCCCCAAAGGTGATGGTGTTAGTAGGTGGGGCCCTTGGGAAGTGATTTGGTCTTGAGGGCGGAGCCCTCATAAATGGGATTAGTGCCCTTATAAAATAGGCCAGAGAGGTCCCCAGTGCCTCCTGCCCTATGAAGATACAAAAAGGAGTCTGGACCTGGAAGAGGGCCCTCAGCCCACTATGCTGACACCCTAACCTCAGACATCCAGCCTCCAAAACTGTGAGAAATAAATTTCTGTTGTTTATAAGCTTCTGGGGTGTGGTATTTTGTTATAGCAGTCCGAATGGACTAAGACAATTACTATCCTCATTTGACATATCGAGAAACTAAAGCACAAAGAGGTTAAGTGACTTATCCAAGGCCACCCACCTATTTGATGCCTCTCACTCAGACATGAGCCCTGATCCAACATTTCATCTTCTTAAAATGAAAGTTTTCCCATAATGTCCCCTTTCCTCATCCACCTCCATCCCAGCAGCTGAGCTGACCTGGTCTCAATAGGAGATGGATTGACAGAATATAGCCTGGGGAAATGTAAAAAACTCTGAACACAGGCAAAATGTTTAGGAAAGTATCATGAGTAAGAGCAAAGAAGCTGAGTAGAATGGGTTTTCCCTAGACTGGAGTGATACACATGAAATTACTCCCATCAGTTTCTCAGATCTGAAATTTCTACACTCTATATGTAAGCAAGTCAGCTGTGTCTCGGTTTACCTCATCTGCAAAATAGAGGAAACAAAATGGTAACTATCTCGTAGGTTGTGAAGAACAAATATGGTAAGTACAAAACTCAGCATAGTGCCTGTCTCAAGATTTGGGTGCTATCGTTAGCCGATCAGATGTAGCCAGTTTACTGAGAAGACTTGATTCATAGGGGTATAAATAAAGATCAATTTATTTTCTCCATTCACTGCAGGTAGCTAGCTCTGTCCAGTCTCTCAGTCTCACCTCCTAAGGATTTCTCCAGGCAGATCCCATAGCTTTCCTATCAATGTCAGTTACTCAAAGTCCAGTCCAGTTCACAACTTCAATATCATATCCAAGTCTTCTCCCCCATTCAAAGGTTGCCAGACTTGTAACTGAAGTTCCAAGAGTGGGAAGGGGACTTGATCTTGTCTTTTACTCCTCCTCTTTTCTTTTCTCAGTCTCATGCCTCTCACGTGGAGGGAAGAAGGGAGAATAAAAGGGTTAGAGGAAGTCACCTTAAATAAGTGGCTTCTTGTCACTGATGGAAAGAAGTCCCTGCTCTCACATTGGCTTGATCTGTTTCTCTCTGTTGTTGATGGCCTCTGGCAATGTGTTGGTCTCCTATTAGATAAAGTGGGGTGTTTTTGGAGGGGGATGTTCATCTCTATGCCATCACTTTCCATCACTGAGAATCCCAAGAGGTGGGTAGCCATGTCTCCCTTTGTCTTAGAAACAATCTTGCCCCTCAATTCCTCTCCATCTGGATGCCCTCTTACTTGGTCCATGGCCACCAGAGCTGCCACCTTCTCCTCTGTAGTCTCATTGTAATGGAGCCCTGAGAGACGTGGAGGTTTTTTCTGCACTCTCCAAGGGCTGAAGGGAAGTTGGTGAGGTGGATACAGAGCAGAGAATTTTCTTCTTCCCAGAAAAACTTCCCAAGAGTACATACTCTCCCTTCAGAAGTGGGTCGCTCTGACAAGCTTGCTGATATCAGAAATCTATGGTAAGAAGCAAATACCAGGAGATTTCCACCTTTGCCCAAGATAGTTATTGGATTAGATTTACCCTCCTGCCTTAAACAAACAAAAAGAAACAGACAAAATATTTTTTAAAAAAACAACAGTTTTCAAGATACTTGACAACAAAGGACAGTGATCCTTGAGAGACAAGAAACAAATGAGGTAAGCCTATGATCATCCCAGCTTGATGCCTTGAGAGAGCTTCCAGGCTGTGGTGCAGGGAACAAAAATCTGAGTGAAAGAGACGAAGCTGAGAGTTGGGAGTACCAAGTGGGCTGGAGTCCACAGGACAGAGTAACAAAGAGGAAGAGCCGTACAGAGGGAGAACCCCAAAGATCTGCAGAGGATCCCCCTCTGATATTCAGGAGGGTACTGATCAATGAATTCATGTGAAGAAACATAGAGTCCAGGGAAAAAATAATCTGAAAAGATTAGAAAACAATGTCCAACACTCACTCAGGGCTGGAAATATTGCATATTCCCCCAGCCAGACTGAAAGGAATCATAATTCCTGAGTACTGGGTTTGAGTACTCAAGAAGGTTTTGCTCAGTAGTGGGGAATAATTCACCCTAGACTGCTCCAGGTATACCAAACAAATCATAAAAGCAAGACCCAAGAAGACCAAATTGTTTCCAAGTAACATCCCAGAACAAACTCGAGAAGATTTATAGGAACAAAAAAATCCACCTCCCAACAAGGTAAAAATCACTGTTTCCGGCATCTAAGCAAAGATTACCAGGCATGCAACGAAGCAGGAAAACACAGTCCCTAATAAGGAGAATAATCAATCTATCAAAATAGTCTAAGAACTGAGACAGATTTTAAAACCAGCAGACTAAGATTTCAAAATAGTTGTTATAACTCTATTCTATGTATTGAAAAACTTGAGACATGAAAGATATCAAAAAGACTCAAATAGAAATTCTAGATATGAAAAATACATCTTTGATGAAAAATACTCTGGATGGAATTTAGGGTATATTTAACACAGCAGAAGGAAAGATTAGTCAACTTGAAGACACAGCAGTTAAAAGAAAAAAGAGAGAGCAAACTAAACATAAAAGAAGAAGAAATAAAATAATGAAGTTCAATGTGGAAATCAGTAAAATAGAAAACACTAAAACAATTTTAAAAAGTCATTGAAACCAAAAGCTGGTTCTTTGAGAAGATCAATAAGATTGGTTAATCTCTTACCCAGCTTGAACAGGAAAAAAAGAAAGACAAAAATTACAAAATCAGGAATGCAAGAGGTAACATCACCACAGATTCCACAGATATTATTTTAAATAAGAGAATATTATGAATAACTTTATAGCTATAAATTTGACAATTCAGCTGAAATGGACCAATTCCTTAAAAGATATAAATTACCAAAACTTATTCAAGAAAAAATAGGTAAGCTTAATAACTCTGTATCTATTAAAGAAATAGATTTTGTAGTTTAAAAACTCTCCCTTAAGGAAAACTCTAGGCCAGATGGCTTCATGGTGAATTCTACCAAACATTAAGAGAAGAAACAATACCAATTCTACAGAAACTCTTCCAGAAAATTGAAGAGGAGGGCATGCCTCCCAACTCATTATCTGATGCCAGCATTACTGTCATGCTGAAACCAGATAATGACATTAACAGAAAAGAAAACCGCAAACCAATATCTTTCAAAAACACAACTGAAAAATCCTAAACGAAATTTTAGCAAATCAAATCCAACAACATATAAAAAAGGTATAAACATATAAAAAAGATCATCATGGTCAAGTTGAATTTTTCCGAGGAATGCATTGCAAATTCTGAAGATCTGTTGCATAGCAATGTGAATATAATTAACATTTTTAAATGGTTAATATGGTAAATTTTAAGTCATGGGTTTTTTTATCACAATTAAGCATTTTTTTTTAATCAATGCAATTCGCCATATTAACAAACCAGAAAAGAAAACCACATGATCATCTTAATAGATGCTGGAAAAGCATTTAACAAAATCCAACATCCTTATAAAATCCAATCAATCTGGATAAAGACCCTCAACAAACTAGGTATAGAAGGGAACTTCCTCAATCTGAAAAAAAGTATCTACAAAAAAAACTACACATTAACAGTCTACTTAGTGGTAAAATTTTTTAAAATTTCCCCTCTAATATCAGAAACAAGAAAAGGATTTCTGTTATCACCACTTTTTTCAACATTGTACAATACAATATTTAAATAAAAAGAATAAAAGGAATCCAAATCAAAAAGGAAAAAATAAAATTGCTCTTATTCCCAGGCAAAATGAGTGTCTATATAGAAAATCTAAAGGCATGTGCAGAAAATCAACTATAACTAATAAGTATGTTTAGCAAGATTGCAGGATATAAGATCAATATAAAGAAATCACTTGTGTTTCTATGTGCTACCAACAAACTATCAGAGATAAAAATTTTAAAACATTTACAAAAGTATCAAAAATACTACATAATTCAAGGTAAATCTGACAAAAAAATATGAAAGAACTGTACACTTAAAACTCCCAAACATCACTGAGAGAAAGTAAAGATGACCTAAATAAGTGAAGATATACCCTGTTGGTGGGTTAGAAGACTCACTGTAGCTAAAATGTCAATTATTTCCAAATTGATCTATAGATTCATGAAATCCCAATCAAAATCCTGAAACTTTTTGCATAAATTGACAAGTTGATTCTAAAATTCATGTGGAAATGCAAAGGACATAGAATAACCAAAACAACTTTGAAAAAGAACAATGTTGGTAAGATAACTTTACCTGATTTCAAGATTTACTATAAAGTTACAGTAATCAAAAGCATGGCATTGGAATCCAAATAGGCATTCAGGTCAATGGAACAGAGTAAGGAGTCCAGAAATAGATCCAAACATATATTGACAACTGATTTTTTGACAAAGATGTAAAGGCAATTCAGTGGAGAAAGAACAGTCTTTTCATAAATGTTGGAACAATTGGATGGGCATAAGTCAAAAACAAGAAAAGAGTGGGGATTCAGTCCATAACTCACACCACATACAAAAATTTAACTCAAAATGCATCATAGACTTAAATGTAGATCATAAAGCTATAATATTTTGAGGAGAAAGTCTTTGTGACTTTAGGATAAGCAAAGTTTTTTAGATTCAAAATCAAAGTACAACCTATAAAAGAAAATTTTAATAAGTTAGACCTTTTCAAAATGTAAAACTTCTGCTATACAGCCTGAGGCATCTGCTTACAGGGGGAAAAAAAAGTCCTTTTTCCTGTCAAAAAGCTTCCTAGTCAGGTATTAGCAATTAACATGAGAAAAACAATAGGGACTAATAAATATACACAAAATGTTCTACTACATTAAAGAATCAAAGAAATAAAAACAAAAAATTATCATTTTCAGCTAGTAAATAGGCAATGATATTTTAAAATAATATTGCGAGTCAGTGAGGATACATTTTTTTAAAAATAGGCAATAGCTTTTGAAAGTTCTTTTTTTTTTTAAACATCTTTATTGGAGTATAATTGCTTTACAATGGTGTGTTAGTTTCTGCTTTATAACAAAGTGAATCAGTTATACATATACATATGTCCCCATATCTCTTCCCTCTTGCATCTCCCTCCCTCCCACCCTCCCTATCCCACCCCTCTAGGTGGTCACAAAGCACCAAGCTGATCTCCCTGTGCTATGAGGCTGCTTCCCACTAACTATCTATTTTATGTTTGGTAGTGTATATATGTCCATGCCACTCTCTCACTTTGTCACAGCTTACCCTTCCCCCTCCCCGTATCCTCAAGTCCATTCTCTAGTAGGTCTGTGTCTTTATTTCCGTGAAAGTTCTTAAAATGTTTAAAATGCTTACACTAAGTCCAGTTAAAAGAAATTATCTTATGTGTAATCAGATACATGCACAAAGATTTATATTCAAAGATACTCAGTATTGTTTCCCAGGTGAAACTTTAGAAACAACCTCAATGACTGATAACAACAGCTTGGTTAATTATACTTTTGGCACACTTAAAAGTGATTAATATTATGCCAGATATACAATTACATAGAAAAGGATAAAATACATAGAAATAAATTTAACCAAGGAAGTGAAAGATCTGTACAGTGAAAACAATAAGACGGTGATGAAAGAAATTGAAGAAGACACAAATAAATGGAAAGATATTCCATACTCACTGATTAGAAAAATTAGTATTGTTAAAATGTCCATACTACCCAAAGTGATCTACAGATTCAATGTAATCCCTTTCAAACTTCCAATAGCATTTTTTACAGAAATAGAACAAACAATCTTAAAATGTCTTTGGAACCAGATTAGCCAAAATGTCTTTCCAGATTAGCCAAAGCGATCTGGAAAAAAAAAGAACAAAACTGGAGGCATCACACATCATGATTTCAAACTACATTACAAAACTATAGTAATCAAAACAATACAGTAATTGAAAATCAACCATATTTCAATTAAAAAAAGAAACAGCATGGTACTAACATAAAAACAGACATATAGGTCAAGGAACAGAATGGCGAACCCAGAAATAAACCCAAGCAAATATGGTCAATTAATTTATAACAAAGAGCCAAGCATATACAATGGTGAAGACAGTCTCTTCAATAAATGATGTTGGGAAAACTGGACAGCCACAGGCAAAAGAATGAACTGGACCTCTACCTTACACCATACACAAAAACCAACTAAAAATGGATTAAAGACTTACATTTAATACCTGAAACTGTAAAACTCCTAAAAGAAAACATAGGGAATAAGTTCTGTGACATCAGTCTTTGGAATGACTTTTTGGATTTGACACCAAAAAACAAAGACAGTAAAAGCAAAAATGACCAATATCAAACTAAAAAGCTTCTGCACAGTGAAAGAAATCATCAACAAAATGAAAAGGCAACCTATCAAATTGGAGAAAACATTTCCAAATCATATGTCTAATAAGGGGTTAATATACAAAAAAAACACAACTGTATATGTGTGTGTGTGTATATATATATATATATATATATATATATATATATATATATATATATATATAAACTCACACAACTAAATAACCAAAAAAACAAACAACTGGATTAAAAAATGGGCAGAGGAACTGAATAAACATTTTCCCAAAGAAGACATCCAAACTGCCAACAAGTACATAAAATGATGCTCAACATCACTCATCATCAGGGAAATGCAAATCAAAACCAGAATGATAGCACCTCACATCTATTCTATTTGATGGCTGTCATCAAAAGACAAGAAATAAGTATTGGGGAGAATGTGGTGAAAAGGGAACACCAGTGCACTGTTAGTGGGGATATAAATTGGTGCAGCCACTATGGAAAACAGCATGGAGGTTCCTCAAGAAACTAAAACTACCATATGATCCAGCAATCCCACTTCTCGGTATATATCCAAAGGAAATGAAAACAGGATATGGAAGAGAGATCTGCTCTCCCATATTTATTGCAGCATATTCTTAATATGCAAACAAGTGTCCATCAATGGATGAAGAGATAAAAACAATGACACACACACACACACACACACACACACACTCACACACACACACACACACACACACACACACACACACACACATGGAATATTATTCAGCCACGAGAAAGAAGGAAACCCTGCCACCTGGGACAACATGGATGGACCCTGAAGGCATTATGCTAAGTAAAATAAGCCAGGCAGAAAAGACAAATACTGTATGGAATCACTTACATGAGGAATCTAAATAAAAAGTCGAACTCACAGGAAAAGAAAAAAAAATCTTCTGCACTTTAAAAGACACTCTTAAGGGAATGAAAAGACCAGCTACAGACTAAGTGAAAATATATGTAGAGTGTACTTTGATAAAGGACTTGTATCCAAAATCTATAAAGAATTCTCCCAACTCAGTAAAAAGAAAATAAGCAACACAATAAAAAAGTGGACAAAATATTTGAAAAGACATTTCACCAAATAAGATATATCGCTGGCAAAAAAAAAAAAAAAAAACATGAAAAGGTGATCATCATCATTAGTAACTTTAAAACCACAATATGATACCACTACACAGGTATGAAAATGACTATAATTTAAAGACTGATCATGCTGAGTGCTGGAAAGGAGGCAGAGGAAGGAACTGGAACTCTCATACACTGCTGGTGGGAATGGAAAATGGTATGACCACTTCAGAAAACAATTTGGTGGTTTCTTAAAAGGTACAGCTACCATACGATCTAACCATTCCACTGAAGATGTATGAAAGCATGCCTATATAAGACTCGTACATGAATGGACATAGCAGCTTTATTTGTAACAGCCCCAAACTGGAAAGAACCCAAAGTTCCATAGACTGGGGAATGGATAAGTGAATTGTTGTGTATACATACAATGGAATGCTGTTCAGCAACAAAAAAGAATGAACTAGTGATACACACAACAACGTGGGTAAATCTCAAGATATTTATGCTGAGTGAAAGAAGCCAAACGAAAAGAGTACGTACTGTATGATTCCACTTATGTAAAACTCTAGCAAATGCTAATGAGTTCTGTAGTAACAGAAAGCAGTTTGATGGTTGTTTGATGGAGACTTGGTGTGGAATGGGATGAGGGGAGTAATTTACAAAGCGGCAAACTTTTACAAAGGAAAATTGGGGATGATGGCTCTACTCACTACTTCCTTTATAGTGGTGGTTTCATGAGTGTATACATATGTCAACACTTACGAAATGGTACATTTTAAATATGTGCATAGGCCAATTACACCTCAATAAAACTCTTTTTAAAAAGAAGCAAGCAGGACTTCCCTGGTGGTGCAGTGGTTAAGAATCCGCCTGCCAATGCAGGGGACACAGGTTCAAGCCCTGGTCCTGAAAGATCCCACATGCCTCGGAGCAGCTAAGCCTGTGCACCACAACTACTGAGCCCACGTGCCGCAACTACTGAACCCGTGTGCCACAACTACTGAAGCCCGTGTGCCTAGATCCCGCACTCTGCAACAAGAGAAGCCACCACAATGAGAAGCCCGTGCACCGCAGCGAAGAGTAGTCCCCACTCACCGCAACTAGAGAAAGCCTGTGCGCAGCAACGAAGACCCAACACAGCCAAATAAATAAATAAATTTTTAAAAAATAAAATAAAAAGAAGTAAAAAAAAATCCTAATTAATTAATTATTTATTTTTATAAAGAAGCAAGTATCAATCTCTGGGTTATGCATACCCTCAAATTCCAGCAGACAGAGGTCAAGCTCTTCCTAGAACTTTCTCTCATGTTCTGCTGTGCTCTCATAGCAGGAACTGGAAGTAGCTGCAGATTCAGCACTTTAGCAAGCATCCAACCAGGGAGTTAACTCCCAGTCCCCTCTTCCTGTACACACTCCCAATCTCTAGGGGTCTCTCTCTTGGAACCTCCTCCATCACTGAGATTAAGTTAGGGGAGAGCGGAGGGGAGGGAGTATCCCTTCCATGAACACTGCACTTCCCATGACGATTATGACAAATTTCCCTTTCTTTCCTGACCTATCTTCTTGTGCAGGCTTGCAGGGTGGAGTGCTGCAAAGCTGCAGGGAAGATTGGGTTTGGCTGGGATGTTTATTTACCTGGGAAGGATGTATCTGATCCCAGTTGTTAGCAGCTGCAGGGCAATCTCTTGCTCAGATAAAAAAAAAAAAAAAGAAGTCCAGAGGAGAAGCTGGATGGAGGGAGCCTTACGGTTTGTCCCAGGCCGTTGGGGAAGGAGGGGCCTTCTAAATGAGGAGAGGGTAGGGGCAGCTGTGGCCCCAGAAAGCTTCAGGCTGCGATATTGAGCTAAGTCAACAAGTCTTTAATGACGGCTCTCTTGGGGGGATTAAGACTTGGGTCAGCCAGATCTTGAAGCCAGCAGTTTCATGTCTTCCCCCACATTCTTCCTCCCTCTGTCTTTCCTCCTTTCAGCTCTTGGCATTGCTGAGTAGAGAGAAGAGACAACTCTTTTATGTCTAATGTTTTTCCACTATGTGTTCTTTTTGGCACACAGTTTTTTAGCCTTGACTTAAGACAATTAAAGTATCAAATCATGGACAGGTATACCTCTGGGATATTGAGGGTTTGGTTCCAGACCACAGCAATAAAGCGAGTCACACAAATATTTTGGTTTCCCAGTGCATATAAAAGTTATATTTACATTGTATTGTGGTCCATTAAGTCTGCAATGGCATTATGTCTAAAAGACAAAAGTACGTATTTTAATTTTAAAAACGTTATTATTTAAAAATGCTAACCAGGGCTTCCCTGGTGGCGCAGTGGTTGAGAGTCCGCCTGCCGATGCAGAGGACGCGGGTTCGTGCCCCGGTCCGGGAAGATCCCACATGCTGCGGAGCGGCTGGGCCCGTGAGCCACGGCCGCTGAGCCTGCGCGTCCGGAGCCTGTGCTCCGCAACGGGAGAGGCCACAACAGTGAGAGCCCCGTGTACCGCAAAAAAAAAAAAAAAATGCTAACCATCATCTAGCCTTCAGCGAGTCATAGTAGTAACATCAGAGATCACTGATCACAGATCACTGTAACAAATATAACAATAATGAAAAAGCTTGAAATATTGCAAAAATTATCAAAATGTGATGCAAAGAATGAAGAGAGCAAATGTTATTGGAAAAATGGAAAAATAGACTTGCTCGACACAGGGTTGCCACAAACCTTCAAATTGTAAAAAAAAAAGTAATATCTGCGAAGCTCAACAAAGCAAAGTGCAATAGTACAAGGTACGCCTGCACATGTCATGTCAATCCAGGAAGGTGTTAATGATGCCTGCTGTATGCTGAGGTCTGTTCTGGATGAGAGAGAAGAATGAGCAGAAAAATCATTGCAGGGATTCCATAGAGAACTCTAGACAGTTTTCTCTCTGAGCTAGAGTCTAGAGTCTATCCACTCTCCATGCCACAGACTGACCTCTCGCTTCTCACCTGACCTGAAATTCTCTGCCTCTTTCTTTGAGGCTCTTGAGCAGGCCTTGCGAGGATGCCTGAGACCCTGGCTGCCAGGCAGACTGTGGTTAATGTGGAACTTTACAGGCAGATCTGCCAGGAAGCATTTCTCTGGGCTCCCAACTTTGCCCAAATGGGCCACATCAGTCACTACTGAGACTTCCTTCTGAGGAAGTGAGGATACGGCCTGGTTAGCTATGACAACCTCCTGAGGACTTTCCTCTGCCAACTGGGTTCTCCAGGAGGGGAGATGGTCATTAAACTCCCACCTCTGCTGTGCCCTTCCTTTATAAACAAGATCCCATTCTTCAAGTGGAGACGGTTGCCGAGAAAGTGCGGAGAGGGGCCAAGAGAGGGATATACAAGGGGAGACAAGCTTACATTGAACCTTAGAACTAATAGGAAAGTCACCTTGCCAAATGCACAGCAAGGACCCTGAGGCCCATCACGGAGTGCCCGAGGCTGCAGAGATAGAGAGGCAGGCCTGAAATTAGGGTCAAATGTCTCCCCACTCAGTCAAGGGCCATTTTTTGCAGTCATTTTCACTTTCCAAACAAATTTCTGAGTAACAGAGACTTCTCAGAATCCTGCTTTTTAGTAACCCTGGATATTGAAATTTCTTCTTGAAAACTTCTTCATTCTCCTGTCAGAGAGCTGAGTTTTGTGATGAGGATGAAATTTCATTTTCTGGAATGGGGTACCTCAGAATTTTCTTTAGAGTGGACAAAGGAGGGATCACTTCTCAGAATGTAGGTAAAGATAGAGCAGGAGAGGGAAGCAGCTGCATCGCACAGGGAGATCAGCTCACTGCTTTGTGACCACCTAGAGGGGTGGGATAGGGAAGATGGGAGGGAGACGCAAGAGGGAGGGGATAAGGTGGGGATATATGTATATATATAGCTGATTCACTTTGCTATACAGCAGAAACTAACACACCATTGTAAAGCAATTATACTCCAATAAAGATGTTAAAAAAAAAAAAAGACAGAGCAGGAGAAACCCTCACAGCAACCCCTGGGAGGTGAATTCTATTACCTCCATGTTGTACATTAGCAGAGGACCAAAGAGTTAAAGCAGTTTGGCTCAGTCAGTATTGCATCCATGGTTGATCAACCTGAATGATTTAAGAAGTAAAAGAGCATATATAGATAGAGAACGAAACAGTACTTTTATTGGCCACAGTTGGAGACAGATGTGTCTCATGTTAGAACCTGCACAGATGCTCAGCAAGCCTGCTCCCCTTCTTCCTGGCCATCAACCTTCTACACTTCCCAGCCTCATTCACTGTTGGGTGTTGTCATGTGACTTAGTTCTAGCCAGTGGACTTTGGGCAAAACCAAAGCAAAGTATACCACTGCCAGGCAAGACCCATAAACTCCCCACATGTAATTCTCCATCCCCCCCCCCACTTTCTTCATCTGCTGGTAGAATGTCCCAACAAGAGTTTTTAACCTCAGCACTATTGGCATTTGTAGCCAGATAATTCTTTGTTGTGGGGCCTTCCTGGGCATTGTAGGATATTCAGAAGTGTCTCCGGTGTCTACGCATGAGATGCCAATAGCACCCTCACTTGCCAATGTGACAACCCAAATATCTCCAGCCACTTCCAAAGGTCCTCTGAAGGGCCAAATCATCCCTGGTTGAGAACCAGTGTGCTACAAGACGCTGAAGTCACACAATGGAAGGAGTGGATGGAGCAGAGAACCCATCCTACATTTGTCAGCAACATGAGCAAGAAACTTTTACCGCGTAAACCCACTGCAACGTAGGAGCTGTTGGTTCAAAAGTAGCTTCCCCTGACTAATATAGTACTGCTAAATAATCCCCATAAATAGACAGACTTACCCAACAAGGCAGAGTACTCAGACCAGGGACCACCCCAGCCTGCATGGCCCAGGCCCCAGAGGGACAGCAGCAGTCACTTCCTATGAGTAGACAGCTCCCAAGATAAAGAAAATGGCAGAGCTGAGCTCTACATGCCTAGAACTTCTGTCCCAATTCATCAACCAGGTAAGTCACTTCACATCCACAAGGACAGAAAAATCTGAAATGTGCTTGGAAGAAAAGCTTTCTTCTCGAAAAGCCCCTGCTCATGAAACCAAGAGGCTCTGCTCTGGGGAACTCCAGAGCCCACTGTCTTTTTCTAGCCCTAGAAGATCTGTTCAGTACAAAAGATGGCCTGCTCAATACAAAATACGGCCTGTGAGGGCTTCCCTGGTGGCGCAGTGGTTGAGAGTCCGCCTGCCGATGCAGGGGACACGGGTTCGTGCCCAGGTCCGGGAAGATCCCACATGCCGCGGAGCGGCTGGGCCCGTGAGCCATGGCCACTGAGCCTGCGTGTCTGGAGCCTGTGCTCCGCAACGGGAGAGGCCACAACAGTGAGAGGCCCGTGTACCGCAAAAAAAAAAAAAAAAAAAAAATACGGCCTGTGTTCTAATTTTCTCACTAAATGCTTTATCTTATTTTGTTATTGAAGTCAAGGCTCACGCTTTGGCCAAGGTCAAGTGTTGGTCTGTGACCAGACTGAGGCCTCACTTTGTGACCAAGGTCCAGGTTCAGCCCAACAAGCTCAGGACTTGGTCTGAGATAGAAAGACAGAATGGGCCACAGAAGAGTAAAACCCACAGTCTTGCCCTGAATTAACTGGTGAATTTTGTCTAGAGCTCTTATCACACAATCCATTTCCTTTCTTTGTTGTCCTTTATATTTCCATTTACTAAATATCCCAGTGATATACTACCTGCTTCCCATAAAGCTGTCAAAGGAATGCGGTGAGTGACCTCAGTCCAGGAGAGGCATATCAGTGGAAGGGAAATAACTGGCTGGAAGTCAAAAAACACAGATTTCTGTCCAGATCTGATCAGTCACCAACTGATTGTTCCAAACTGGACAAATCACTTTCCTTCTCAAGACCTCGGTTTCCTCAGCATAAAGTAAGAACACTGGATTGGGCATCTCATAATTTTACTGTTAACGGCTCTGAGAAGCATTAAATCGAGACCCTGTTTATACACCTGTTATTAAGAGTAACTATGTGCCTTTTCCTCCCCCATCTCCCACGTGCCCAGCTCAAGCCCTGGACGCTGTCATACTCAACAAAAGTTGCAATAGCCTCTAACAGTTCTTCATTAGCCCAGACCCTCCCCAAACCCCAATCTATTCCACTATGAGCGAGACGAAATTAGATACATTCTTAGGTCTCTTCAAGCTATGCTATCCTAGAATTCTAGGATCCTACGATTCTAGTAGTTTATATCTTTAATATTCCAGATCCTTGTCTAAATATCTGGAAGTCTAAAATTCTAGAAGCCTAAGAGTCAAATTCTAAAGCATTAAGAGCCTAGAATTCTAAGTATAACTTGAATTTCTCCAGGAAATAAGTGAGGCTACATAATAGTAATGACTCATATTTTTACTGGCTTCTGCCACCATGTGCCCCATATTCCCCACAGGTATCTCACACATCCTCCTCATGACACGTTTGGTCAGCTAGAAGGCAGCATCTTCTCTGCCTCGCCCTGGGCCATTAGTAAATGGAAATATGAAGGACAATGAAGAAAGGAAATGGATTGCCCTTCCCTGCCCTCCTGCCAAGTTTACACACACCAATTAGTGATATATATTCAGCCTTGTCTAAACCTCCGTGGTAGACAGAGGCCTAGACGTGATAGACTTATCATTCAATGTTGTCGTCCTCCGTATTTCCAAGTTTCGGAATTCCAAGTTTCTCACAATTTACGGCCTGAATATTCTTGGATATTAATAGTCTAGGCTGAAAAAAGTTTGTTAGATTCTGAAATACTATGATTCTAGGAGAGTGGCAGATGGTGGAGTGTCTGGCACCTGCTCTGGGAGGCTCTGGGATGAAGGAGGCAAGGAGGCCTGAGCCCGTTCAGAGCAAAGTTGTAGGAGGCATTAACAGGCTTCAGGTGTGAATACGCTCGTCTGGAAGGAGTGAGGTAGACCCTACACAGAAGGAACAGCAATCCAGCGTCCAGAGTGGTTACACCCTAGCAGGCTTCCCAGAGCCCTGGCAGGCAGTGAGAACCAATTTAACAGCTTCCAATGAAGGATGTTATTTATTTTACAAGTAACTATAAATAGCAAAATAAAACCAAGAATTTGTATCCGTGAGCAGGGCCCAGAGTTTTTAAAGCTGCTTATTGCTGTACAGTGGGGAGGTTCTACCCCCACGGATGAGGGCGGATCCCTGGCCCCCTGCAGGCCTGGTCCTAGCCCCACATCTCCCAGCATTTGGAGTTTGGGAGGTTTGATCCTTCCCAACTTGGCTACACACCCCTCTGGCTGTGGAGTGGGGAGGGAAGGCAGGGTAGGCTTCAGAGCTGCAGAAGTAGTTTAGCCCTGGGTCAGGAAACTGAGGCCTGACCTGAATCTCAGGTTTGACAGGAAGCCAAGGGGGCTGGCAGAAGTTCTTGGCCCAACACATCCTGAAGCCAGGAGCACCCCCTGCAGCCAGAAGCAGTGAAGTTGCAGCTTGGAGGAAACTGAGGGCAGAAAGAGAACCTTCTCTGCTCAGCAGGGCTGGGCCTGCAACAGAAATAACCCCAATATACTGTCTGGTGCTCTGGAGAAGTTTTGACAAATGCCTTTATCAACTAATCGGCTGGTTTTAATAAGCACCTACTACATGCCAGTCACCATAGGGGACAGGAAGATCCCTCATTCTTGGAGACCTGACATAGGTTAGTACCTCAAGACAACGCCCCAGACCATAGTCTGGTCTTCAAGTCATTTACAGCCCAACCCCAAGTCCCCTTCCAGTCTCACATCTGGCCCTCTCCATTGTGAACCCCACTGGTTCCCCCATATCCCACACTGCACCAGCACACCTGTCTGCACTCCCTGTTTGCCCAGCCAGAATGTCCTCACCCCCTTCTGATGCTCAGCCCCTGGACCTCAGGACTAGCTCAAGTGTCTCCTCCTCCCCTAAGAATCCTGCTGTAATGCCCCACATGCTTGCGATGCACTTCTTTGAGTTTCCGTCATGTTCCATTTAAATGTCAGTCTCCCCAGCTTTTCTCATATCTGTATCTCCAATCCCTAGCACAGGACCTAGAACAATATCTTATTTAGGATATTTGCAGTCACGGAGGAGTAGGAAGTTGGTCAAAGCACGTCTGAATAAAGTGGAAGAATCTGTAGATTCAATGAAAGCAGAGTGACATCTAACCGGACAGCAGGAGTGAGGCGAGAGTGAGACATGAGGACAGATGGTGCCGGGCTTTCAATCCCAGTGAGATGCCCAGGCTTTTACCCCTGGTTCCTCCCTTTACTGACGGGATGACTACAAACAGATGACATTATTAACCTCATTGTCTCCTCTGTAAAATGGGGGTGGTTGTGAGGATTAACTGAGTTAATACATGTAAACTACTTAGCACAGTGCCCGGCACATCATAAGGGTTCAGAAAATATTAACTTTGTTAGCAGTAATAGTAGCATGAGAAAGAGTAGTGGTGGGAGCTGTGGTGTCCTCGTCTACGGTATGAGGAAAACAGAAGGTCTTACTGGCCAGGGTGAAATAGGGTTGGTTTCTAGTGGAAGCTGGAGCTTCCCCACCCCCAGCAATGTGACCTGCATGGACAAAGGTCGAGTGCACCGCTGAGCACAGAGTGAGGGTAGAGCTCGCAGTGTGTTGACAAGCACTCAGGCTGTCACATGACATGGTCTGTTTGGGACATTAATTCCTTGTCAGCCTCAGTCCTGAGCCTCTCTCTCTCTCTCTCTCTCTCTCTCTCTCGATTTAAGAAGAAATGCTTTCTTTCCATTAGTTCTCCTTTTCCTTTCGTTTGTCTTTCACTTGGCTTTCTACCTCTCTCTTCTACCTGAAAAAGATGACTAAAAACAGAGTGAACTGCAAAGATATTGGGGAATCAGAAGGCCTGGGTTCCAGCCTCAGCTTTGCCTGTAATCTCTGGTGGATCCTGGGCAAGTCCCTTCTCCTCCCTGAACCTAAGGGCTTTTTCTCAACAGTGAAAACATTGAGCTGCATGTTACGCTAAAGTCCTTTCATTCTGAACATCTGTGCATCTCAGCAGCAATGTTCTCTGTATGGAAATTCCTCTGCACCCACGGGAATCATGCAGAGATCTTGGTTTTATTCATCATTGAGCCAATATTAATTGAGCACAGATAATAGGTCGGGCATTATATCAGGTACTGGGGATCATGGGGTGACCAAGCCAGACAAACTCCCTGCCCCCAAGGATCTCACATTTGAGAGGGTCTAGAGGAAGACCAGATGATAAACTTGTTACTTCGCAATCATGGACCCCTTAAGAGAGGACAAAATTGGTGTGTCCTGATGCCTCCTGTGGGCCAGGCCGTGGGCTAGACACCTCAGCCCGGGTCATTTTGGTTGGTCCTCGCAATCACTTTATGAAGTAGTTATTGTCAATCCCATTTCAAAGGAGAGGGACACGAGGCTAAGAGCCATTCAGTTGCTTGGTCAATGTCACCCAGCCAAGATGCAGTGGAGGTACGTCCAGTACACACCGGGTGTCCTCTCCACAGGAGCAGGCTCCTCTGTCCAACTGGCTCTGAACTCTGAGGCCAGAGCACACCCACTGGGAGAGAGAACTCCAGATCCTGCTTCCTAGGGAGGTGCCCAAGGCAATCCCTCCGGCCTGGCTAAGGCTTCCTGGGGCCTCTATGCTGCCGACGGCTGTAGCTCACTCCCTCCGTCCCACCCTCTCATCAGGGAGAGCTGTGAGATTTGTAGCCACGTTCTGCCCTCCTGGACCATAACCCTATAAAATAGCAAGCAGCCTCTAAGATACAAAAAAAACAGGGGAAAGACTAAAAAATAACACTGATGAAGATTAAAAATGACTAGTGAGTCTCAGGGATTTACGTCTCATAAAGTGAGATGGTCAAGGAGGCCAGACAGGGAGCAGACAGCCCTGACGCCTCTGCCTGGTGGATAATTTATCCCAGAAAGTAGAGGCCTCTGTTTTCAACTCACACAGGCCAGGGTAGTTCTCTGGGTGCCCTCAGCCCACTGTAAGGAGAGTCAGGCTGAGTCAGAAGTTTTATTTTTCCAGGCCAAACCCACACATCTGATACTTTCTCAATCATTTTCACATCTCTGATCTTATCTGAGAATCATCTTACACTCCCAGGGAGGCTGGCAGGATGGGGACCCTCACCCTCACTGGTCAGATGAGAAAATTGAAGCTGGCAGAGGACAATTCATCCAGGATCTCCCAGGGAGTCAGGACTCTGATCCGAGCCATTGTTGGTTGATGTGACAGCCCCATTAGGTACACATTTCCTTTCCTTCTCATTCTCCTTCCTCAACTCCTCACCCATTCGCCAATGAACTGTGTTTAGCCAATGAACTAATTCAGCTAACCTCTACTGAGCAACAGTACTTACTAAGAACTGTTGCAAACTCAGAGGTGAATAAGATTAAAGCAGATGCTAATAACAGATGAACACGTTTTAAGTATGTGGTGGTTGTGATGATGTTAATGGAGGGTCTCTCTCCAGTATAATAGAAGAACTGAAAAAGCAGGGAAAAGTGTTTAGAGGAGCTGGGAAGAGGGAATCAATCTTGGGGTCAAGCACAGGAGAGCTTTCCAAAGCAGTTCCCTGGACATCAGGAAGGATTTTGTCCTGGAGGACTTCCCTTCAAATGAGTTCACGGGTTGGAACATGTTTTAAGATTAATAATTAGCTGACAGTCACCATGGATTTTGATGGTGGTGCAGGGCTCCCATTTGCTCTGTCTGTAGGATGGGCTGTCAAAAAGTATGCTGTCCCCCAACTGCCACAGCGGTTAAGCCCCAGTCTTCGTAGTAGAGTGGAAAGAACTCAGGTTTTATTTTCTGTTTGTTTGGTTTTCTGGCCTCACTGCTCAGCTTGTGGGATCTTAGTTCCCCAACCAGCGATTGAACCTGGGGCATCACAGTGAAAGCCCGGAATCCTAACCACTGGACCACCAGGCAACTCCCAAGGAAAGAACTCAGGTTTTAGAATCCCAGTTTTCAATCCCAACCAGTTGTATGCTTGAGAGTTTCTTGGCTTCTCTGAACCTGTTTTATCATCCAGTAAACGGAGATAGCAATACTATCCCAAAGTTTTGCCTTAAAAAAAAAATGGAAAGAGAAACTTCAAATTTAACTACATTAGTTCAGACTTCATGGGAGGCCCTAAGATAATGGATAACCCACCCCTAAGCGAAGTGCCAGACCACCAAGCAAGGGCTGCGAAAGGTGGTGGTGAAAACTGTCTTTGTGGTTCTTTGCTGACTACCCAGCACTGGCACATAAAAGAGGTGGGAGGGGCCAAGAATAGAGCAGGCATTAGATAGGGGATTTCTGGAACAAGCTGTAAGTACATTGTGCATCTTCGTGTACTCCCTCCCTTAACTCAAGCCTGACAAAAGTGACTTTAATGGGATAGTTGGAGAGCTTGAGGTTTCCACTATTTGGGGGACACAGTGGACTGGAATCTGACTCCCACTGCTACATCTAAAGGGCAGAGGCTGGCTGACCAGCTCTTCTAACAGCAGAGTAAAGGGAGGTGTCTGCACGGTGGGCAATCTGCATTCTCAGAGCTCACCAAACAGAGGATACCGAAGTGTTTTCTCTGAGCCAGATCTGGACCAAATGAGAGGGAGATGGTCTAGGTCAGCTGGAGCCTGTCAGAGGACTCTGTAGAGAGAGAGGAGAGACCTCATCGGAAAGAGGCTGGTGGTGGTGGCAGAGGCTGGGAATGAGTCAGAAGCAGCCAGCTGGAATAGAAGTGCATTTACCCACATCAGGGCGTAACCTGTATGGGGAGGGGGATGGATTTTCTCCAAAGAACCCACAAAAACGCCCCATGAGAAAACAAGCAAGGTTAAATGTCTGCCAAACCCAGAGAGCATTGACCTTGGATCTTCAAGTCCATACTAGTCGGGTAAGAACTTTGCTATCCCCCTTTCTTTCTCTGTCTCCCTCTATCCCTGACAATGGAGAGATCAAAAATCCACAATGGTTTGCAAGATGAAGAAGGAGAAGTGATGCTCTAGGTAGAAAAAAAAATAGAAGAAACTGAGCCTTGTTCTCACTGCAGGGGACTGGCCAGCCGCAGTTACAGGTCCAAGTGGAGAAGTGTTACCTTTAAATGAAGTTTGAAGTTTATTAACTATCAATACTATTATTGCTAAATGGTAGTAATAGTACTATATTGGACAAGACATTAATCATGGACCAGAACTGATGTTTTGTGAGTTTAAATAAATGGGGAACTTTGTATTATCAAAGAGAGAAAAAAAGAAAGAAACACAACATTGTAAAGCAACTATATTCCAATAAAAATTAATTAAGCGCTTCCCTGGTGGCGCAGTGTTTAAGAATCCGTCTGTCAATGCAGGGGACACGGGTTCGAGCCCTGGTCCAAGAAGATCCCACATGCCGCGGAACAACTAAGCCCGTGCTCCACAACTACTGAGCCTGCACTCTAGAGCCCGCGAGCCACAACTACTGAGCCCACACGCCTAGAGCCCGTGCTCCACAACAAGAGAAGCCACCACAATAAGAAGCCCGCGCACCGCAATGAAGAGTAGCCCCCACTCGCCACAACTAGAGAAAGCCCGTGTGCAGCACTGAAGACCCAACACAGAAATAAATAAATAAATAAAATTTAAAAAATTAATTAAAAAAAAAGGAGCCATGGAACAAGTTCAAGTTTTCATCCAATGGGGTGGAAAAGAGTCAGCCCTGCAAAATGATTGATAAAAGTTGTTTCTCGATTATACTTCCTTGAGTCTCACTTGTTCAATGTGACAGTTACATGACATAACACATGTCATCCCTTGCATATAGCTGGACTTGAGTATGTCTGAGTTTGCTTCCACCATTTCTCTGGGCCTGGTTGACCAGCAATGGGCAAGATCAATCACCTGAGGTAACTTTGAGCAGCAACTGTGTATCTGACCTCTACACCATCCAGGGGTAGAGATAGGAGGAGAAGAGCCAGTCTTAACTCTTGGTGGAGACACAGTTCACAGGACTGAGAAGTCCTTAGGGATGTCCAGATGGGGTGACAAAGACCCAGAGAGGAGCAAGGGCTTCCCAAATCCATTGTAGAGCCAGATATGGACCCTGGCCCTTTTCTGTCCCTCTTCCACACCTGTCCCATGACTTCACACACCCTCCTCTTAGCAATCTAAGACAGAGTGGAATCGCGCTCAGTTGGCTAATCTGATGGTATCTATCATTTATTGAGCTCCTTCTATGTGTCAACTTCCTTATGTATGCTAGTCCTGCTTCTCACAATAACTTGCCAAAAGGTAGAAGTATCAGTAGCATTTGCACAGATGAGAAAACTGAGACCCACAAGGTTAAGTGACTTGTCCAGAGTCATGCGGCCATTTAGAGGTAGAGCTGGGGTTCAAACAGGTCAGTCTGACTCCAAAGCTAGATGTCTTGTCACCCAACTTTAGCACCTCTTCCAAGGGCCGCTGGAGTCAGGAAAGAGTTTACAGCAGGGTTACTGTCAGGTCTGGGTCCTCAGAGCCCCAGATGGAGCCCCAAACTGTCCTGCAGTGTCATCTTTGTAAGAACCAGTCCAGCTATCCCAAAGCCAAGACAGCTAGAGTAGATTTGCACTTTCCCCGTTCCTTCCAAGGAACAAAAAGTGATGCAAAATTTTTTTTAAATCATAAAACGGTGTGAATAATGTTTTAATTAGTTGGCAAATTATATGGCCGGGGGCCTTACTCTGTTCTCTGAAGTAGATATGAACTTTATTAACGTTTTTTTTCCTTTTGCAGATTAAGTTGGCTCTCTGTGAAGGTTGGGTGTATGGGGGTGTGGAAAGTTCTCATTACATTTGGCAGGAATCTTGGCTGGGTTATACAAGGAAAGTTACTTTGAGATTTTACTTCGGACGGTGAACTTGGCCTCCATCACTCCCTCCTGAAACCCAACTCTTTGTAAGCGGAAACAGGGGATAAAAAAAAGATAAGGAAAGAAATAAATTAGAGTGGGAAACAACTGAAGGATAAATAATCCTCTTAAAACAGTCACTGGGAGAGGCAATGGAGAGAGTCCTGGATGGGGTGTGGCGTGAATTCTGGTTGGGTTCACTTACTTGGTGGCCTTCTGACCTTGGGCAGACAGCCACCCTCTCCAGGTCTCTGTCTGCCCATCTGTGACATAGGGGGATAATCCCTGCTCTGAGGCTCCACCTCAGGTCTGTTGAGAGGATGCAGTGGGATATTATCTGATAAAGTGATTGAACTTTTACAAAGCACTGACCACATAGAAAGCTACGGAATATCCCTGACACCTGGACCAAAGTCCTTGGGTGTCACCAGAGCCAAACCCGATGCCAGCAAGGGTGCCTTCAGGGTGACGTGTGAGAAAAGGATGTCCCTTAGATGAGCTCCTGAAAGGGACCCTAGAGGGGAGCTACAGTGTGGGAATGTGGGTGGGAATGAGTGTGCTGGGTGTGTCTAACGCAGGTCAGCACACGCTCAGGCCCGAGTGTGTACATGTGATTGCTTGTACGTGTGGGTGTGGTATGTGTGAATCCCTGCATCAATATGGGGGTTGGGGGGTAGGTTCATGATTTCATTCACTCCACAAGCAGGTTCTGAGGATTTACTGCGTACTCTGCACTAAGTGCTGGGGGTTCAGTGATGAATAAGACAGACTAGTCCCGCGTGTGTGTGAGTGTGCAAAGGTGAGCTTATAAGGAAGGATTTTCGTGTGTGTGTGAGGATATGTGTGTGAAAACACACATCTGTGTACATGAGGGAGTATGTGCTTTTGTGAGTTGGCATGTGAGTCTTTGGAAATCTGTGTGTTTATGCAAAAGAGAGAAAAAGAGAGAAAGAATTCCTGGCCAACCTAGAGGGCTACAAATGCTGTTATAATGCCTTGAGGCTTGAAAAGCCGAGATGTCATCTTGCCCAGTGCTGATGTCCAGGATAGAGACAGAGGCCCAGAGAGGGGAAGCTGCGTGTAGAAGGTCAGCCGGCAGCCAAGCGGAAGGTCCAGAATTCACGCCTGCTGATTCTGAGCCCAAGGGGCTTTTCTTACTGAAGATGCGTGAAAATGCAAATTAATTGTGGGGCTGTAGGGAAGCCTCTGGGGATAGAGCGAAAGGGTAGGCCAGGCCCCAGTGTGCAAGGTCTTGAATTCCAGGACAAGGAGGCGAGACTCAGTCTGAGGGGCCACAGGAGGATTTGGGCAGGAGAGTAGAGTGCAGAAAACCAATGGGGGCCAGAGGCACGGGGGAGCGGAGACCCGGAAGGAGGCAGGTGGAACGTCCAGGTGAGCGGGGCTGCGCCTGAAACAGGGAGGGTTGAGGAGAGAAGGGAAGGACTGAAGAAGGCTTCTAACCTAGAATCAGAGGCCTTTGCATCCATTAGAATGTGGAGGGTGAGCTCCCATTTTTCTAATTGTTTACATGATGAGGCAGTTTCCCCCAAACCTGGGAACTAGAAGGAGCCTGGGAGTTTACACACGCATCTCATTAAAGCCACGGGACGGGGAATCCCCTGGCGGTCCAGCGGTTAGGACTCCACGCTGTCACTGCCGAGGGCCCAGGTTCAATCCCTGATCAGGGAACTAAGATCCCACACGCCGTGCGGTGCAGCAAAACAAACAAACAAACACAACCACCAACACGACAGCCCTGTGAGGCGGGCATTCCTCCTCCATGTTATGATGAGACTACCGTGGCTCCGAGTGCAGAGGTAGCCACCCAAAGACACCCAGACCACTCACCAGGCACCTCCTTTGTGCCAGGACCTGGGGTTGGCACGTTATGCACGTCACGTCGTTTCAGCCCTCCAGGGACCATTTCTCCACCTTTCAGACGAGGAAAATTAGGCTTGGAGGTGGAAGGTGAATGGCCGGAGTACACAGCTTCTTCAGCCTCTGCACCTGAACACAAGCCGTCTGATGCCAGCGCCCAGAGTCTTTCAACAGTCCCACATTCCCTTTGAAAATCAGGACAGATGTGTTTGCAACACAGCTTAGGATGAAGTGAATTTAAGAACTCTCATCCCTAGAGTGTGTACGAGCTCAGAATCCAGGCTGGTTCAAAAGAGTTTTGTCAGATGCCTGGGTGACAGGCTCATACGGGGGATGAAAGGGCCCCACCCCTAATCATCAGGGGCTGCGTGAAGGAAGCCAGATGGGGCCTCCAGAGCCCCGCTCCCTCCTTCCTCTGGAGACAGAGCAACTGCGATCTCCACTGAGTTCCCAAGGACAGCCACGTGGGGCTGGGGCTGGCAATCAGGACACATGGGACACGTGGCCCCAGTAATCTCATTGTGACGCTCAGGTGAGACCTTGTCTGTACGGGTCCTTCCAGCCATTGGGGAGTCTACGCTCTCACACCCATCAGAGATGCAGCATGCTTTTCCTTCGGTGACAGAGACGCTGGGCCTTTGCATCAGTGCCAGTCTGACTTCCCTTGCCCTGAACTAGCACAGGCACCGAGGGCCTCCACGCTGTACACTCAGACCTGCCCCGTCACTAAGCCCATCCTGTCCAGTGCAGAGAGGACGGTGACCCCTCCCACCAGAGGCTGAAATCTAGAATTTGTCTTGTTTTCCTAAACCTGCTTTCAGGTTTATCTGCCCCGAGACTCTCTTTCCTGCCCTCGCCTCCATTCCTATTTCCTCAAATTGCTGACTGAATTCCTACTATAACCACGGCAGAACATCCAGGATCTGACTTTCAGGACAACCAAATACTTCCTGGAGATTCCCACCGCTGGCCCTAGTCAGAGGCCCTAGAGGAGGCATCAGTACGCATGGGGCCTGGACACCCCACCCCCTCCTGAACTTTGAACTCCAAGACCGGACACTCTGATGACCTGAGACTATGCCAGCGCCAACATTTTCTTTGCCTTATCTGCCAAGACCTCAACATGCCTTTGGTCAAGCTTACCCGATTTACCACACTTGAGCTGATTTCTTCTGACTTTTTGGCCCCAGAGGCTCTAACCTCATTCCACCCTAATCCCTGAAACCAATTCCTGGCCCCACTTGAAAGCCTTTCAGACTGAGTGAAAGTTATCTTCTGCCCCAAGTGTGTTGTCATCAAGACACCATGGGTACTTCCTTCCTGACCAGAAATGCCATCAGAGAGTCCAGTAAGTGCCTGGCTCACTGCCCTCAGCAAGGTCTCCTCAACATCCGCTCCCAAAACCATAGTTGTCAGAAAACACACCCACGAAAATTGTCAGGAAGCCACCAGTTCTCTGAATTATTTACTGTCCCCTGGAACACAGCCAGCTAGATACTGGCCATGCAGACGCTAGGAAAATATTTATGTGGGTCCTGATGGATGCTTGGCGAGGAAAGACTGCCTGCTGTCAGCTTTTCTTCCTGCTGATAAGGCAAAGCTACACATGTCAGACAGCTCTTAGAAGGACCCGGCAGCTGGGACCTGGCATCTGATCAGAATGAGGTTAATGGCTGCAGCCCTCTGTTCCAGTCCTGTCTCTGCCACCAACTAGCTCTACTCTTCCCAGAGCCAGAGCTCTTCCATCTGTAACATCATGGAGTACACGGGATGACCCCCATGTCTCTGATCCTATGAGACAGTGACTCAGACAGAATCTGATCTCATTTCCAGATCTACCATTATGATGCCATCGGCTCATAACGGAACTATTTTTCTTGGCATCCTGGAGACGTTCTTGAAATTCCAACATCCTAGAATTTCTCTTTCCACTGATCCAGTTTCTGTAACCAGATGGGAGAACTCCATCTGGAGGAGGAAGATCTGAGCCTAAAATAAGAGAGTGAAGTGGAAGAGGGGAAATTGAGTTCCAGCAGTGTTTGTCATGCACCCATGTGGGCCAGGCTCAATGCTGAGCCCACTGGGACAGCAAAGGCTCCCCAGCAAAAGGCGTCCTGTCCTTTAAGCCACACTGAGCTCCAGTTCTTTCCTCCAAGAGCTCACAACAGAGCAGTGTGGAGCGGGCCCACAAGGCTCATCTTATTCCCAAATTGACCCTCGTGTGTCTTTCTTGCCATAAACCCGGGCCATCCACCCGCTGCCCTCCACGGCTCTGCAGCTCCGTCCTTGCCCGAGATCATCCTGGGCTCCTTGCTGTGAGGAGCTTCAGCTCCTGTCCCCTGTGGATGACCTACCCCACAGGTCCTTCCCCATTTCATAGTTTATAGCTGCTCCCTCTGAAGACTCACTCCAAGTAACAAAGTCACAGATACAGACACAGGACAGATGTTTAGGAGCCCCCAGCGTTCCTTCATTGTCTCTACTCAGGGTCTCCTGACATCTTCCCTGAGCTGCTCCACGCCATCTCAGGACCCCAGTTTCCCTGAGTGGGAGCTCCCTCAGCCTTCCTCTCTGCTCAGACCCACTCTTCTCTAGGAAGTTTCCATGTGCCAGTCTGAAGGTACGATCTAGTGGCTGTGCTGGCCACAGAGAAATTGGAACGTGGGAGACTTCCAGGCTGCATGAGTGTGTTCAGTGGCTATTTCCCTGCGAGCGTACTCAGGGCAGGCAGCAGTGGTCGGGCTGGCATCACTTCCATTTACCTGATCTGAAGAAGCACTCCTCTGGACCCTCCTTTTCTCCATTCAACAGATTCATTTAATACCTATTCTGTGCTGGACACTGTGCAAGGCGTGAGTAAGGGGAGGTGCACAGGCAGACACAGCCCTGCTTCCTTCACCTGCCCCAGGCGCCAGGGACCCTAGAACATGACTGGACCGGCCTCTCAGCCTCTACCACCTCATGCCCTCATCACAAGTCCTCCCCCTTCACCTGCCTCACTCCTGGAATCACGGCATCTTAGGAGGTCAGAGCAAGAAGGGCCCTTTGAGACCAATCTAGGAAACCTTAGACAATCTACGAAATGCATAAGAATGGAGCTGTGTGGATAAAGATACGGATAAAGGATGCAGATAAAGAATGGCCTCCACACAGTGGTTAAGAATCTGCCTGCCGGGCTTCCCGGGTGGCGCAGTGGTTGAGAGTCCGCCTGCCGATGCAGGGGACACAGGTTCGTGTCCCGGTCCGGGAAGATCCCACATGCCGTGGAGCGGCTGGGCCCGTGAGCCATAGCCGCTGAGCCTGCGCATCTGGAGGCTATGCTCCACAACGGGAGAGGCCACAACAGTGAGAGGCCCACGTACCACAAAAAAAAAAAAAAAAAAAAAAAAAAAAAAAATCCGCCTGCCAATGCAGGGGACAAGAGTTCAAGCCCTGGTCCGGGAAGATCCCACATGCCGCGGAGGAACTAAGCCCATGCGCCACAACTACTGAAGCCTGTGCACCTAGAGCTCATGCTCCACAACAAGAGAAGCCACCACAATGAGAAGCTCGCGCAACACAACGAGGAGCAGCCCCTGCTCGCTGCAACTAGAGAAAGCCCATGCGCAGCAACGAAGACCCAACGCAGCCAAAAATCAATCAATCAATCGATAAAAAAAGAATGGCCGCCACCTGGAAGGCCATGCCCTGTATGGTGCAGCCATACGACCAAGTCTAAAAAACTCTGATAGTAGAATCACCTTATATTACAGATGAGGAAACGGAGAGGCAGAGAGAGGCAGGACTGTGACGCAGGTAGTAAGACTGCTAGTTCTGAGCCTCAGGGCAGGAAGGGCTACACTTCAGTGTAGACACCTCTTACAATCCTCACAAGAAGCCTAAGAGGTAGGCCTCGTTAACATCCCCATTGTTCAAACAAGGAAACAGACTGAGAAAGTCAAAATAACAGGCAAGTTTACGTATTTGAAGTGGCTGAGTATAGATTCATACCCACGTCTGTTTGATTCTAGAGCCATTTTGTCTAGAACCCAGGCACGCAGCTGTTAAAAAAAATCACGCTGAGGAACCAATGACCAGGCTGTCATTGCTATAACTAGCCATAATAAGAGAGCTGCTCCTCCCAGGGAAGATGTATTTTAATATGCCTCATTCATTCAAGAAGAAAAACAGCTAAAACCCAAACAATTCTAATACTATAGTATGGCAGTGAGAGCTACAACATGCTACAGAGACCCAGGGGAAGCAAAAACTAAGTTCACCAGAGGTTTGTAATAGGGAATCAGGAAGGCTTCTCGGGAAAGGGGACGGCTAAACAGGGCCTTGAAAGATGGGTGGAAATTCACCAAGAGAAAAGGGGTGAGGAGCTCGGATGTGCCAAGCTTAGTGGGTATCAAAGGTTAGTGTTCTGCGTTTGGGTGAAAGTTGATAGGTGGGGAGAAGTAGGAGGTGCAGCTGAGAAGGAAGCTCGCGGCTACAGGCTGAAGAGCCTTGGACACTAGGCAAGAGGGTCCTGATTTTATATTCAAGGCGCCCGGGATATAAACGTTTTCAAACAGAGAAGCAACGCCTTGTCAGTTGAAGAAGGCTCTAGGGATAAAGAATTAACACATCCCAGGGACAGGGGTTCATAACGTTAACAGTGATAATGACAGCTCAAAGGTGAGTATCACGCATAAATCTCAAAATAAAACTTTCACACAAACTCATTTATCCCTAACATTGGTCCTGTGAGGTAGGTATCCTTCTCCCATGTTTACAGAAGGGGAAAACAAGGCCCAAAGTCACGCAGATCGGTCCCCTCAGTCCAGGCTGTTCATCAAGGAGCTCCTCTCTGCATAGTCCGGGCGAATGTACAGACTGAGCCCAGATTTCTGCCCGTGGACTAGCTGTTCTCTGCATCGCATCTAACTTTGCGGTTGTAGAAATCTGAGACACGGTGGCAGGCTGGCTGCCTCGTGGGGCTGCTGGTCTGAGCCGTGGGTGGTCAGGAATGTTTCAGGACTTCCTGGGCCCCGTGTTCCAGGCCGGAGTGCCTGGATTAATGATCCATCTACAGGCAGAGCGAGCAGAGGCCCTGACGTCCGGCGCAGGGCATCGATTAGACTTCACACTCTGAGCTTGCTTTCATCTGAGGCTCTCCGGCGGGCCGGGGCCTAATAATGAACATTCTCTGAGCCGCACAACATGAGTGAGCTGGAGGAGGAGAGAGTCTTTTAGCAGCCCCCATCAGCGGTGGGAGAGGACCCCACCACCGCCCAAGAAAACCCGGCCATGGCTGCTTGGCGGACGACCACGTCTTCCCAGCTGACACCTCAGTCCCGCTTGCAGTTGCACGGTAAGTGGTTTTGGTCTCATCTTTGAGATTCACAACATTTTTATGGGGAAGTAACACTAGGATTATTATCCTCACTGTGCACGTGGGGAAACTAAAGGCCAGAGAAGGGCAAGGAATGGCCCAAGGGCAGAGGGACCAGGATGAGAGCTCGGGTCTCCTGCTTCCTTGCCTGGCAGCCTTCCAATGCAGGAGGCTGTCTGCTGCAGGGATGTTTGGACCCTCACGGCACCTCGAGGTAAGGGACGATAGGAGTGCGCTTTGATTTTCTATTTTACAAGAGAAATCATTACAGAGGTGTCATGTTACTCATGCATGCGTTGGTTCAGCAAATACCTACTGGATACCTAGTATGTTCCAACCTCTGTGCCCGGTGCTAAGGATAGCAGAAAATAGCCGTTGCCACTGAGGAGCTCATAGCTGGAGAAAAGGGGGAAGTGGGGTGTGTGGCAGCAGAGAGGCAGATATGCAAATACTACGTTCATGAGGCGCCACGGTGCTTTACTAGTAAATCTAGTTAATATTACAGAGCACTTTGGGCCTGAGGTCACAGGGAGGGCATAGTAAGTCCACCCAGAGGAGTGAACGCTGGTAGTAATGGGGGACGGCATCAGAAAAGGCTTCTTTCTGATCACGAAGAAGATAACCCCAAACGGGAAGATAACCCAAAAATGGAACCTTAAAGGAGGGCTAGGTGTTCATCAGGCAAATGGGAGGTAGAGGGAGGGAGTACAAGTAGGGTCATTCCCAGGAGGAGGGCCAAGTTGATCCAGGCCATGAGAGAGGCAGGAAGATGCTCAGTTCACTGAGAGCAATGGAGTTGGTTGAAGAGTAGGGTCTGAGCAAGATGCTGGGAGATGAACAAATAAGCAAGGGTCAGGTCGGAAAGCCCTGCCAAGCCAAAGTGAGGGGACTGAACTTTATCCTGAAGGATTCAAGCAAGGGGGCAATGTGGTCAGAACTGCATTTTAGGAGGATCACTGCTGTAGTGTTGAAGATGTACTGAAGGGTCGAGAGACTGAAGTAGACACATCTGGAAGGCGAAAGTGATGGTTCGTGGCCACAAAGGACACCAAAAACCCTTGTCTGGTCTGGAAAAGCCTCTGTCCTGAGAATTTTCTTACATAAAAAAGTGTTCCCCATGCTTGTCGACTTATGCCAAAGCCCATGGATCTGGCCCCGTTCCACGCTCCTCTGGTCTGAGAAGAAACCACAGCATCCTTTTCTCTCTTCCTATAGGACTCCACGTACCACTTCCCCCTTCTGCGAGTACACATTTTCCCACAGGGGGCTCCCCACTGCCCATCACTGCCACCAACACAGGGCAGCAACGCACCACACCACAACACTCCGCTTCAAACCGTAGGTGACTCATTATCTGCCCGTCCCCATTCATTCCACATCAGGTATAGATTAACTGAGCATCTACAATGTGCCAGGCACTGCTAGGCTCTGTGGGCGTGGCCTCTGCTCTCCCCTCCATGGGTCCCTATGGTTAAAATCCAAACTCCTTAGCCCAGCATTTCAGGACCTTCTCAGACTGACCCCAGCCCACCTCCTTGGCCTCATGTTCTCCCTCTCTCCCTCCAGCACTCTGCACTTGTCACATTGAGCCACTTGATGTTCCTTAAATACCCTCTAGCATTTTTTCCAAATAGAAATATCTTTTTTTATTAAAATGCTAATACACATACACTCTAATTCGAATAATACCAATGGTGGAATGTAGAAAGTAAAATTTTGTTCTCTAACCTCTCCTACCCACTACCCTCCAAATTCCATTCTCCAGAGATAAACACTGTTAACATTTGGGTAAATATCCTTCCAGATTCTTTTAAAAACTTTTATGCCCTAGCATACCACCTTTTGCAAACTCTTTCCTGTCCTCAGGACTCATTGCAATGCTTTATTCCCTCCTCTGAGAAGTTCTCTACGGCCCCAAGGGCAGAATTAGGCACCCAGTGCTTACAATAAACATAGATTTACCACCCTATATTGAAACCATCTGTTCACATAGTGTGTCTCCAACAGGCTAAGTGTTGTCTGAGATGACAACCTCTACAAGGACAGGGCTGCGACGGCCTTCATCTCCACCATATTCACAGTGCCTGCCCGTAGTAGGTACTCAATGAGTATCTATAGAGTACATGGTGGACGGATGGTTGGATGGACGGATGGACGGATGGATGGCAGGTGGGAACTCCTATGGCATGCTCCACAGGATACACATAAGGGGATAGGACTGGCATTGAGTAGTGGAAAGGAACCCAGCTGGAGTTTAAGGACCTGGATTCCTGTTCTGGCCCTGCCTTCTACCTGCTATATAGCTTTATATAAGTTTCTCTAAGCTTCAATTTTTCTACCTGAAACTGAATAGCGGGGCTGGGTATTTCCCCAGAAGCCTCCCAATGGCTGCTCCAGAATGCTTAGCTGGCCCTGGCCCAGCACCCCTATTTCACACCTCTGTAATTACCCACCTGCATGCCTTTTATTACAGCGATTGAGGTGGGGGCGGGGGCTCATTAAATAAAGGGAAAAAGGAAATTGCTGGCTTTGCTGAAATGACATTGTTGGCATTAACTAGATTAACTTCTGAAATGAAAAGCCCACAAAAGCAAAAGCAAAACCAAAACAGAGAAGGAGCCATGGCTTCCACTGGGGGCTTCATGGTTCCCTGCTTCGGCCTGCCTGACCCCCAACCCAGGCCTCCCAATCCATCCTCCCTTGGGAGGTGGCAGGAGCCACTTTCCTGCTTGCCTTCACACAGGACTTCACCTCAGTGATCTCAAGAAAATGGCACTGGGCACTGAGCCCCAGGCCAGGACTCGGGAACTACTCAAGGAGGCTCCAGTCTGTAGAAGAGACAGGCAGACACATCGATGCCATGCAGAGTGGTGAGAGCTGGACTGAGGAAGCCAAGGACTGGAGGGCCCAGAGTCCAGGGATCAAAGAAGCAACACTCCAGCTGAATGACAAGCAGGTCTCCAGACAGAGCTTCTAGGAAAGGTGTTCCAGGGAGGAGCAAAGAGGAAGGCACGGAGACATGAGAAGGAAGTCATCTTTAGGCAGCCGAGGGCAGTCCTGCAGGGGCTGGAGCATAGAGGAAAAGGATAACATTGTTGCAATTAGTGGTGCTGTCAGGTCATGCTTCTCACGATGACTCCGGGAACAAGCGTACCGCAGCCTGGGCAGGGGACTGAAATACCAAATCTCTGAACCAAGCCGGGGATGCCGGATGCTGGCGTGCAAGAGCACCCGTTAGGTAGCAGTGGGAGGGAGCTGCTGCCGAACTCAAAGCTGGTGCCAGCTGGTGCTAAGAAATAAAACCGAGGCAAGAAGCGGTGACGGACTCAGACGGAGACACTTTCTCAGCTCGCCACTAGAACCATCAGAAGAGGCAGGAGGAGACTGAGGGAAGTGGGCCCAGCTCTGCTCACTGGTTCCAGTACCTACAGAGGCAGGAAAGGATGGAGTCTTGATGTCAAGCCAACTGTCTGGTCTCACAGGGAGAGAAGCAGTCCTTGTAAGCATCCCAGAGCACATGAGGAAAACCCTCCTCCATGGATAAACCTGGTTTCCTCTCCCACTGCAGGGACTTGGCCAAGGTGAACCAGAGAAGGGAGAAAACGGGAGAAGAAACACCGTGTAGTCCGTGCTTCTTCTAGATAAGATACTTTACGTGGATTTTCTCTTTCATCCTGTAAAGAGTCTGATAGAAGTATTCTTTCTCCACTTGGTAGACCATGAAACTGAGGCTGAGAGAGGCTTACCCACTTCTCACAGTGAATGCCAATCAGAGCTAGACTCAGCACTGAGGTATTTGCAGCTCCAGATCTTGGAATTCTCTCCCCACACAACTCTGCTCTCCAGACCCTGCCCTTGCCCATGCAAAGCTTCCAGTCTGCTTGTGCTGTGGAGCCGGTGATGTCACACTAGCTTGTTAACCTTTGACTAAAAAGCGTGAATCGTGTAATTCCTCTAAGCCGCTGGACAGCAGAAATGTCAAATCAACAGTTCAATGAGGACTTTAAACACAACTTCTATTCCTAGCTCCCCTGACCAGGGGCATTTGTGATGTCCTCCTTCCGAGCAGTGACATCTAATGATAGAAGTCCTGGCACAGGACAGAAGCGATTCTTTTAGGTAGAAGGCCAGTGCAGCACCCCTCAACCTTGCCCAGCTGCACACAAGCCCACACGTGGGCCTGCAGACCACCAACACTCTCTTGGGTCAGTCTTGGTCAGGATCACCAGACGCCAGACTAGGTCACTGGGTATTAATCATTGCCAAGGGGGAAGTTAAACTGAAAGCCAGTTCATTAAAGATTAAGCTTCTTCTCCGTAGCCCTCAGGGAAGGGGAGCTCTGGGTGGAGAGCAAGGTCCTGTTTCGGGAGGTCTCCTGTGAAAGTCTTCCCAGAGAGCCTGTGGTGAGCAGCAGGGAGCCTGGGTTCGAGCCCTGGCTCTGCTCTCCACCTGCTGGGGGACCTTGGGCAGGACACTTCTCCATTCTGAGCTCCCAAGTCCTCCTCTGACACATGGAGAAAATTCCACTGGGTTCCTTGTGACAGGTTAGCATCTGTTGCTCTAAGATTAGTCCATACGTGTTTGCTCTTCTCTGTAGAATAGCTCTGTACCCCCAGGGTGCCCAGTGCAAGTTCACTTACTGTTCACGATCTCTGTGGCCGTGGAAAGTTGGCAGTAGATCACAACTCCACCATGAGACCTGGGGTGCGGGGACTCACGTATCTCCTCCTTGCTCCCCACACCAGCCAGATGGATCTCTGACCCCAGAACATGCTCTCTTTGCTCTCCAGGCACTGGCCCAAGTTGTATCTGGCGGGAGTTCTTCTGGTCCCGCTGATCCCACAAGAACAAAAATTTCCCATTTGGCCAATTCCTGGTGCTTCCTCTTGGATCATCCCATCCCAATGGGATCTGCTAAACCAAAGCTTTGCCCGGATCTTCACAAATTTTGATCCAATACCAAAGCAGTGACACAGTAGATAATGACCAATCGATGATCAGATACCTAAACTCTTTGTACGCTATACAAGGCACCGATGGTGCCAGGGCTCCGGTGGTGGTCCCAAATGGAAGTGGCACCGTATGTTATCTTGGTTTGCAACCAGAAATTTCCATTAAGGTGAGACAGCTGAAGACAACAGTGGTGAACAATGACAGATTTTAAAACATTAGGGTAGTGAGATGAGAGAGGCACTTGGGATTGGTGACTGATTCTTGCCTCTTTTGCTGTCGCTCTGAACCGGGCTCTTCGTGAAGTGAATCTAATCATTTTTCTGTCTGTAGATGGCAGCACGGGTTCCTTTCACTCCTCAAGGGGGATCAGGATTTTCACTTGAGAACAAGTGCTCCAAAGAACAGGGTAAAGCAAGCATGAAATAGGAGGAAGTAGCTTCAGAACAGATATCCTCCCCCGCTGAGATGTGAGCACATCTGGCAGAGCCACGAAACTCCCAAAGCCTCACTCCACTTACGAAATAGCCCCTTCAGGATTCTAGCGAGACACCACAGGTCACCAATAACATTCTAAAGAACCACTGCAAAGGGTCCATGAAACTCAAGGCAATTCCCCAGAAGTGCATCCGGCTCCACAGAACCCAGGTGGAACACCTCTGAGTGGAGAACGGCGGACAGACAGCACGTTGCCCCTCAGTCTGTTCCGAGCCAGCCTGGAGTGTCCCACCCCAGGGGCCGCTTTCCTCAGGCATTGCCCCAAACTCCTATTTGCTGAGTGCCCTCTATGTGTCTGGCAGGTTGCTGGGCATGTTATATGTACTGGGCCATCTCCCCCTCGCGACGGGCGCTCCTGCCACCCACTTTACAAAGAGGAAACAGTGGATCCAAGAGGTTAACCATCACTTGCACAAATGGAGAAACCGAGTGAGTGGAAGACTCCTGTTCAATGTCATGTGGTAGGTCACCGATGGAGCTGGACAGGACCCTGTGTACAGCCTGGAGTGAAGAACTTACCAAAGCAGCATGATGATACAGGACCAGAGCCACTGAAATCGGGGGAGAAGGACAGAAATGGGGCTCTGGGCTCAGGACATATCCCACACCTCCTCTGAAGAGTGTCCCCTCCGCTAAGAACGTCCTGGGGAGGCAGTTAGGAATGCCCCCCAGATCCAGCGCCAGCTCTGCCCCGAATGATCTGCGTGGCCTCAGGCAGGTCCCTTCACCTTTCTGAGCGTCCACAACCTCCCCCAAGCAGGTGGTGAGTATCTAATGAGAGAGTGGCAAGAAAAAAAGCTTTCAAAAGTACGAAAGCTCTCCTGAAGGTATTATTATTAATTATTATTATTATTACTCTCATCATCTTTCTCAGTTATTAATGACCTGTTACCTGCTAGGGATCTGTCATCCAGGAATTTCTTTAAGCCCTTCTTGAACCTGTTTATATTTCTAGTCAGCAGCACCTCTCTTGCTTTTGATCTTCAGCCCCCAACCGAGGGAGCCACAGACAAAGTCCTCTGCCTAGGGGCCCGGGTTTGAAGTCTCTTTGGTGGGTTCCATCATCACCAACTGAATTCAGGGCAATACAGCCTCACTTCCTCCCCCCAGATCCCGTTAGGGGTCTGTGTTAGGGATCTCAGGAAGAAAGAGACGAAGATATAGGCCCTGCCCCCTCAAATCATACCCTGTATGCCCAGAAGTCCCCGGTAGGGTAGGAATATGGGACCCCCTCTCAAGTGCCTGTATTTGAGCTGAGAACAAAGTCCAGACCCCACAGCCCCAGAGACCATCCAAGGACCAGGGCCCCACCCTCTCTCAAAGCCCATTTTCCTCTTCGAAACCAGAGGCAAAAAAAGTATTGGGAATCCTTTCTCAAAGACACTGCAGAAGCCAGAAACATAAACCAAGCTCAGCCAACTTCGATACCAACCCTGGGATGAGTTACACAGACTTCAAGCAAATCAGACATGGTGTGGTTAGCCTCAAGAAGTTCACAGCCTGATAGGTGAGACCAAGGTGCAGACAATGACCTCTTGCAAGGCGAGGTTAATTGAAGAGTTGACTAGAGGATTCAAGAAAAGCAGTTTAGGGGAGGGCCTACCTAGCTCTGCCTGGGACAATCAGGAAAGGTTTAATAAAAAGGGACGCGAATTTGGTGCTAAAGAATGAACAGGTGTTTGCCAGGTAGAGAAGGTGGTGAGCAGAAGGGAAGAATGTCTGGAGCAGGGAAAGCATGGGCACAGTGTTCAAGGAATAGAGATGGACAGTCAGAGGACAGAGGGGTCCACCTGGGTGAGAGGGCTGGCTGTATAGTGCTGCCTGTCACCGAGACTGACAAATGCCTTCATCTCCCAATCTTCAGAAAAGAGCCCTATTGGCAGTTGAAGTTCCGGCCCCGTAAGAGTGCTCCCTGACTTGCCTTAGGCAAGGCCTTTGTGTTTCTTGGGTTGTGGAGGCTGCAGAAGCTTGGCATCAATGTACTCTCAAGCTCAGGCCAGTATTGCATCTTTACCGACACTGTGGGTCTCAGAATGTCTCTGGTGAGAAGAGCTTCTCAGACGTATCCCTGAGCTACCCCTTTCCCTTTCTACCCCTTTATTGCAGGTGAGGAAACCGGAGAAAGAAACCCCTTCCTCACAAGTCAGGGACAGGGGTGGGAGTGGAACCCAGACCTCCTGCCCCTCCACTCCCCTCTGCTCAAATGATGGGGTAAAGCTCACCCAATCCAGCTGGAGGGAAGCTCCAGACAATTCCAGTTGATTGAAACAGTAGCATTTGTAGGCAAATTATATTCTGTGAGCTAATTAGGAAGGGATCGGAGCCCTCAGCCTTAATTAATATCTAGTCCCTAACAACTTAGTCCTGGGTGAGATCTTAGCAAGGATCTCCTCTGAATGCTGAGATTCTTTCCTCCAACAAATCACCTATATAAATACATATATTTTAATAGCAGCAATTATAAAGTTCTCTGCCAACTTATGGGGCTGTTTAACATTCCTGGACTGAGGCCACAGTTTTTTCCCTTTCTCCTCCCTTCCCACAACCAAAGCCTAATGAATAGTAACTCTTTTGTGGCCCTGCGTTCCATTTAACCAATATCTCCTATCCAATGGGTCTTCGCAGGGAGTTAATAAGCAGTCTGGGAGGACTGCCTGAGGAGGTCCATGAACCTGATCGTTAACTGCAAGGCCTAATCAGCATCTGCTTCCCACCCAGAGTCCCCCACAGCTACACAGCCCTGGTCCCCCAGTAATGGGTGAAAAATCGGTGATTTCCTGACAGCAACCAATTTTCCACCAATTAGAAGAGAGATGGTGGTCTCTGGAGGCAGCTGGATGGGTCCATCGCTTGTAGCTGGGACTGGAAGACAGGTGATCCTGGAGGCATTCAGGGAACCAAAGCCTGGAGCAGGGAGATCCCTTCCTCTCCCTCCCTTTCTGGGTCAGCCTTGGCTTGTATCGGTGGAAGGTGACTTCGAGGACAGAGGCTGCCAGGATACTTCCCTTAGAGTTCGTCTCACTCAGCGACCCTGTTACACTATAAACTACCCTCCCTCTCTCCTCCGGGGCCAGCTGACATGGGCTTCTGCTGGGTCTCTCTCCTCGGTGCTCAGGACAATTGAGAAATTCCTCCAAGGCAGTTGGTGTGGAGGCTGAAGAAAGCATTAGCTCTGGAGTTAAACAGCTGTGCCTTGAAATCCTGAATTTGTTTCTTTTCAGTTGTGTGTGCCCTTGGGCCAGATATCAAAATTCTCTGGGCCTCAATTTCCTCATTTGTAAAATGGGGTTAGTCATAGCACCAACCTGATGGGATAGTTATGAGGATTAAAGGAAACGATGTGGGTAAATCCCTTTACATCATGCATCATAATGTTCAATAAATAGGTGTTATTATTCTTCTTCCTATGATTATGTTGATAATGAATGGTACTATTACTAATCAATATTACCAACAAGTGTGTGTCAGGCATCGTGTTGAACACTACCCTAGACATCCTTAGACATTTCTCCAGTTCACTGGCCCTGCCCTCATCATGTCCTATGTGGTCTCGCACCCCTCCAGTTCATCCCCCACAAAAGGGCCAGTGATCTTGCCAAAATACAGGTTTGACTGTGCCCGCGTCTCTAGCCAGATTAACACCACACAGACTCCTTGCTGGGGCTCATGAACCCTGAGCCCCCTCTTCTCTGCTAACTCCTCGGTTTCAGCTCTCCCCACTCCCGGCCCTGTTTCTTATCATCCTAAAACAGAGATACTCTTATGGCCACAGTCCTGGAGCATCAGACCCACCTTTCCAATGAACGTGAGGATGCACTGACACCCCAAAGAAAGAGCACGCAGGGTAGGTGCACAGGAAGTGTGGCTCTCCCCTGCTCCCAGGCCACAGCACGGTGCCCACAGGAGGTTGTGATAACGTTGCTGACGGGCTTTTGAGCTGTGAGAGAGAGACAAGGTCACCCTCAGCATCACTTTGGTGTTTATTGGACTTGACTATGCTCTAAATTCTCAGATAATTGGCCATTCTCATTTGGTAATTGTAACTGAATCAGACAGAGTCTCTCCCTCAAAGAGCTCAGTCTGTGGGGAACAAAATAAGAAAAGTGAATTTAATGAGTACTTACTCTATGCCAGGCACTCTGCTCAGAAACTGTACACGGATTATCTCAGGGGATTATCTAATTTGATCTTCATAAGAGCTTCAGGAGTAGGACGAACGTATAATTTATCATACAAAGAGACACTTCTGGGAGTGAGGGGGCGCTATTAATTACACAGGACAATAGGCATAAACCGGGGCCATCCCAGGCATGTCAGGACAGATGGATGCCCTGTCTCAAAGGCATAGATCCTTTTTTTTACAAAAAAATTTATTTTGGCCGTTCCACAGGATCTCAGTTTCCCAAGCAGGGACCTAACCCAGGCCACGGTACTGAAAGCCCGGAATCCTAACCACTAGGCAACCAGGGAACTCCCAATATATCCTTACTTTAGAAAATAGGAAATGGAGGCATTGGGAGGATACGAACTATGCCCACATTTACATCCCTCTTCAGAGCAGGGGTTTAAACCGGGCCCTCTGACTCCAATCTCCCGGGCACAAAAAAGATTCAAGGTGAAACAGAATGTTTCCTGAGAGAAGAAGGGAGAGACATGGCTCCGGGCTTGAAGGTGAAGCAGGAAGGGAGGGCAGCAAAGGGAAAGGGCTGCTGGGCAGGGGAAGCCCTCGAGCTGAGGGCCGGTGGGCATTCCGAAGGCAGACGGGAAAGTTGCTCAGGAGGGAACAGGGGCGAGCAACCAGGTGCAGGCAGGGAAGGAGGGAGGCGAGAAGGGCAGGGAGCCGGAGTCTAAGTTAGAGATGTGGCCACAGACACAAGTGAGGGCTGATCAAGGAGTTCTGAACGCGGGGCTGCAGGAAATAAGGAAGAAAGAGCAGCTGGGTAGCCTCCGCCCTGCCTCCTTCACATGCTCAGTGACCGCTCCTCATTCTTGGGACACAGGCACCCCACAGCCCTCAGCGAGCTTCAGCTTCTCTCCTTTTCCAAACACACCTTCGCTCCCCCTGCCTCTTCCAAAGCAGCCAGAAAGCCCTGGGCCTCAGGTCCCCATCAGAGGAGTGAAGGGCTGCAGAGCTCCCGGCCCCTTCCTGGGACCCGTGCTATATGAGTTCTCCAGATTTGGGCGGGGAGGGGTGGTGTCCCAGCTAAGGTCACTTCGCAGAGCTGGGGCTCAAACAGCATCCTCTTCTCTCAGGCTCTGCTCGTTTCTCAGACCCCAGCTGCCCATCCCTGCTTGCCAGCACTGTCAGGCTTGCCCCTCTGAGCCCGTTCTAGGTGCTCCCATCGTCTCCAGCTCCTTGTCCACGGAACCCAGTACCACGACACTGCTTTCCCAGAGGGAGTTCCTGAGGGTCCAGAGACGCTGTGGCTGGGCAACTTAGGCAGTCACTGGATTCCAAGCTCTGGAACGGGGAGGGAGGTTGTCTCATGTCTATCCTGGGAGAGACCCCAGATGCTGCTTCTGACCTGCAGGCTCAGGTTGGGCAGGCAATGCTCCTGCAGTGAAGAAGGAGCCCCACACCCACGAGGGCCAGTCTTGAGGAGCGCCCAGAAGTGCCTCCGCCTGCTGCCCCTCCTCCAGCTGCACAGGCAGCTCAGCCACGCGCCCAGCTCTACCTTCCTTGCCCCCCAGAAGTAAGCGCCTGCGCCAGCTCTGCCCGGCCCCACGCACCCAGCTTCCAGCTCAAAGACAGAGCGGTGACAACGCGTGGCTGATGGCGACCCTGCTGCAACCTCACCCCTCTGGGCCACCTCCACCCCTTTGCCAGAAGGATCGTTCTAACAAACCGAATCACCCGATCGCTCCCCATCATCGACAAGAGTAACATGGGAGCATCTTCACGCATAGCTGCGGGAGCCCTCCAGATTCAGGCTCTGCCCGTCTCCCCAGCTTTATCCAGTCTCCTCACTGTCACGCATACAGCTTCATTTAATCACTTATTCATTCATCCAATATGTATTGAAGGACTTCTTCATGCTAAGCCCTACGCTGGGTGCTAAGAGTCACCCCTGAAATGATTCTAACACCCATTTGCAACATGCTGGGGGGTGGCGGGTGGCTTCCCAGAGCACCAAGCAATTCTCCAACACCAGCCGGGTGCTCTACAATCAAACCCAGCTCTGCCACTACCTGCCTGGAGGTCGTGGCAGATTCCACAGGGTCAGGGCTCAGTCCCACAAGACTGCCCTCCACTTCAGAGGCTAATCGCAAGCCCGGGTTGTCACATGTGCTTCCAACCACCGGCTATAAACCAGAGGTTCCCACACTTCCTTCCTCAAGTTCAATTAATTTACTAGAACAGCTCACAGGACTCAGGAAACCTGTTTACTCCCTAGATTACCAGTTTATTACGAAGGATATTAAAGGATATGAATCAACAGCCAGAAGAAGAGATATGTAAGGCAAGGTCTGGAACAAAGGAGCTTCTCTGCCTCCGTGGAGTTTGGCACCAGACACAGTGACACATGGAAGTGCTCTGGTTCACCAGCACGGGAGCTCTAAGAACCCAGTCTTTTGGGGTATTTATGGAAGCTTCATTAGGCAGAATTGATTAAATCATTGGCCACTGGAGATAGATTCAAACTCCAGCCCCCTTCCCTCCCCAGGAATCAGGGGGTGGGACTGAAAGTTCCAACCCTGTAATCACACAGTTGATTCCCTTGGCAATCAGCCCCCACCCTGAGGTGCTTTCCAACAGCCACCTTTTAACATAAACCCAGTTATCGTGAAACAAGGCATCTTGAATAACAAGACACCCATTTCACCTTGATGGCTCTGAAACATTTGGAACTGAGGACAAGAAACCATATATTATGACAAAAGATATTCCCATTGCTCTTAGCCTCCAGGAAATCCCAAGGGTTTTCGGAGCTATGAACCAAGAACAGTGGATGAAGACCAAAATTATACAAGGAATATACTTTGGTCATCTGAATGACCAAATATCTATTTCTTATAAATCACAGTATCATGTTCCCCATTCTCCAGCATCTCCATGCTGCCTAGGCTTCCCCTCCCAGCCTCTCCTACCTGTGTGTCCCTGTTTAACCTCCAGGACTCAGAGCACGGTCCTCCTTCAGACTCATCCCCGCCCTCCTCCAGACTCTCATGGCCTTTCATCATGGTCTGTTTGGATGTTTCCTGATTAGACTGAAGCTCAACAAGGAAAGGAGTTGCGTTTGAATCAGCCCTGTGCCTCTCACGGCAAAACAAATTTGTTACCCTTCTCAGTTCCTTTATCCCTGGGCCTGCAATTTTCATTATTTCATCACCCTCTCCACCACCCTTTTGCTTGCTGCTAGACCTTAGGACACCTGTGTGTGTGTTAGAAAAAGATGCCCCTTCCTCCGGTTGGACGCAGCCCCTTGCCAAGGTGTGTATCTTGTGAGCAGACTGGATCTAGGCCCCAGTTGCTCCTTGTTCAGACACGTTGGTGCAGGACACACCAGACAGTCATATGTATCATTCCCAACCCCTACCAAGATACCCTGCTAGTTATATTTGGGGAAATACCCTCAACTCGAGGTCACACTAACAACGGGGGCTAATAGGCCTTCCACTGGCAGACTGCTTCTTCTAAAAGGAAGTGGGTATGGGGAAATGATGAAACAATCATGGGAACTGTGGATGTTCTGCACAACAGCTGCAAGGTGTGTAAGACAGGGGCTTGTCCATCCTGCAGCACGTGCCACGACTTGAGTGGGTGCTGCTCCTGGTGAGGGCTGGGCCAGTGTCCCCAAGGAAGGACTTTCAATCATCTCACTTCCTTTCTTTTCCCTCTTTAGTCTTCGTGTTCTCAGCATCTGAGATCCGGCCTCAAGGCTCCCTTCCCAACTTCTATACGCTTGCACCCACAAAGGCACGTACATGCACACGCCCACATACACACATGCTCACTCCTGAAATTATTCACTGGAATGGGCCCTAAGAGTTGAGCTCCAGAGAAGCTCACTTGCCAGAAAGACCATGATCCTGGACCAAGTCAAAAGATGATAGAGGGTCATTTAAAAATGTACAGAAAGGGCTTCCCTGGTGGCGCAGTGGTTGAGAGTCCGCCTGCCGATGCAGGGGACACGGGTTCGTGCCCCGGTCCGGGAGGATCCCACATGCCGCGGAGCGGCTGGGCCCGTGAGCCATGGCCGCTGGGCCTGTGCGTCTGGAGCCTGTGCTCTGCAACGGGAGAGGCCACAACAGTGAGAGGCCCACGTACCGCAAAAAAAAAAAAAAAAAAAAAAAAAATGTACAGAAATATCAAATCACTATGTTTTGTACCAGAAGCTAACATAGTGTTGTAGGTGGATTATACCTCAAAACCAAACAGACTCATAAAAAAAGAGATCCAATTTGTGGCTACCAAAAGTAGGGGTTGGGGGAAGGGGGAATTAGATGAAGACAGTCAAAAGGTACAAACTTCCAGTTATAAGATAAATAAGTGCTAGGGATGTGATGTACAACATGATAAAGATAATGAACACGGTTATACGTTATCCATGAAAGTTAAGAAAGTGAATCTAAGAGTTCTCATCACAAGGGAAAAACGTTTTTTATCTATTTCTTTAGTGTTGTGTCTATACGAGATGATGCATGTTCAGTAAATGTACTGTGATAATCATTTCATGATGTATAGAAGTCAAATCATTATGCTGTACCCCTGCCTCTCATACAGTGCTGTATGTCAATTAGACCTCATGAGTACAATCTATAAAAATATTGAATCACTCTGTGGTACACCTGAAACTAATATGATGTTGTAAATCAACTGTACTTCCATTTTCTTAAAAGGGACATAAAAAAATAGAATGATATTAGTAGATTTTTAAAATAGTTTGGAAGTGTGTACCATTAATAAACTTTACACACACACACAATAATAAGTTGTCTTAATGGATGGATGGGGGGAGGGATGGATGGACAGATGCCTGATAGAGCAAATCTAGCAAAATATTAACTTTTGTGCATCTAGTCGGTGATGTAAAAGTGTTCACTGTATAATTCTTTTGATTTTTAAGTTTGAAATTTTTCTTAATGTCAGGGGAAATTTATGAATATATATTACCTGAAAATAATATTAAATATTTAAAACCTGGAAAAATTATATCTCAATAAAACTGGAAGAAAAAAATATATACAGAAAAAGATAATGGAGTGTGACAGATGTCCCTCTGAGCCCTGCCATGGTCAAGTTCACATGGCATTCACTGTGGGACCTTAGGTGGCAGGGCTCGGTCAGACCAAGGCAGCCTATCAGTGACACAATGGAGAGCCTTGTTCTAAGAGAAAGCAGCTAGGAGAAGAGCAGGCATTGGGTGAACCTGATGTCTCCATCTCTCCCAGTCTCTCAGGGCTTTCCTGGGAGGAGGAAGCAGATGCACTGTGGTGGCTCAGAGAGAACTAGGACCAAGTGCGGCTGCCAAAGGAGAGAGATCTGTATTCAGTACTAACTTCCCGGGAGGCAAATTCTGAAGGTAGTAAACTCATGGTCATGGCGACGTGGGAGCAGACACTGAATCGTCAGTGTCGGGCTTATCTTGAAGACCGTAGGATGTGAACAGCATTTTGTTTCATAGTCCAGGATTCTGTAAATCGAAGACTCCACATTGCTAACTATTATTTGATTCCATGACTACAGAATCTTAGAAGTTTTTAAACTCATTGGCTCAAAAATGTCAAGATTTTATTATTCCCTGACTCCAGCACCTGAGAAACTTAGAATTATAAAACTACCTATGAGACACAGTGATATGTGTGGACTTCTTTGAAAAATGTGTGGAGCACATGCTTTGCACTAGGGACTCTTTTGGGCACTTTACACATATTATCTTATTTAATCCTCGCAATGTACCTGTCAGTTATGTACATTTATGATTCCTATTTTTCAGATGAGGAAACTGAGGTACAGAGAGGTTAAGTGCCTTACCCAGGACCACACAAGTAGTATATAGTGGTTCTATAATTGAAACCTAGAGTCCATATTCCTGACCACTGCTCTAGGCTGCCTCCCTGTGTTATAAAAGGGATACATCCAGGAGGATGGAGGGGCCATGGCCCAGCCCAGGCAGGGCTGAGTTATGAGTCTCCAGAGATCCCTGCTCAGCCAGACTCCACAGGCCCCTATGAGTCCCAGTCCTTGGGCTCCGGGAGCTGTGGCCTTCCCTTCCCCTTCCCACCTTTCCAGGGAGTGTTCCCTCCACGATCTCAGGTCCTGAATTCCCCAGGCAAAGCCAGCCACATTCTTCGGGCTGGGGTCCAAGTTTACTTAAGAAGAGGAAAATGTTATTATGGAAATTACAACAGCTTTACGAAACAGAGCGTCGCTGTATCAATCCAGGACCACAAGAATGCCCATCAACTTAATAGCTTCCTGTTGGGAGCCTTTCAAGCTATGCCTGAAGCTGGCAGGCATCAGGGCACAGGAGTGAGGCCAAGCAACTGGGTGACACTGCACCCACCCCTGCCCTCGGGATGAGTGGCGGAGCCCATGCAGGGGGGCCCGCAGGGGACCCCTCCCTGCTTCCTCATGCCTGCAACCCTGAAGAAGACTGCATCTCGAGTTTCCCTTTCTCAAAGGTGGAGGGAGACGCAAGAGGGAAGAGATATGGGAACATATGTATATGTATAACTGATTCACTTTGTTATAAAGCAGAAACTAACACACCATTGTAAAGCAATTATACTCCAATAAAGACGTAAAAAAAATATTTAAGCGAATGAAAAAAAAAAAGGTAAAGCCATGGTGTGTGTGTGTGTGTGTGTGTGTGTGTGTGTCTCCAGGAGGCAAGCAGGGAGGAGAAGGCTGGGGCTCCTCCTTCCGCCCACCCCCTCCCACACCCACAGCCTAACTCAAGTACAAACACAGTTGCGATCCTCAGACCTTCTCCCCAGACCCAATGCGGAGGGTCTGGATCTAGGTCCCTGATAAAGACAGGGCTTTAAGAAAGGGACTGCTTTCTTTAACTCCTAAGCCTAAGGAGAAAGAAAGCCAGATCTTAACTCTTTTTATCTTTTTTTTTTTTAAGAAAGAAGAAAAGAAAACCATTAAAGTGAAGTTCCTGGGGCTGAGAGCAGCCAGGAGTCTGGCACGTGTCTCCTCCTGGGTAATTATGTGGCATTTAGCACCTCTCTTCCCAGCACTTGTAATTAGCAGGGAAATTAAGATGCTGTCATCCTACCTCCCAGTTTCTCTCTGCTACGCCCAGAGGCCCAGGGAGAGGCCCAGAAGCGGGAGGGGATCAGTGCAGTGAGAACTGAGACTAGACCTCGGGGAGAGCTGAGAAAGGACATTTGACAGGAGAGCAGTGGGGGGTCCTCTGGGGAGCACCTCCTGCCACCTCCAGCCACAGCCATCTCTCCTGTCTCTGAATTCCTGGAGCATGTGCAAGCTGGACTCTGCCCCCTCCCATGGGTTGCTGTCCTGGCTCTGATGAAATGGCTGGGTTCCAGTGGGGTCTTATTGCATTCACCAAAATCTTCACAGAGGCTCTTGGGTGCCCACCTCTGTGCTGGACCCTGAGGACAGGGATGAGTCAGACCCACCAGGAACTGTAGATGCTCCTCAGGGAGGAGGGTACAAGCATAATACAAGGTTGAAAGTGCCAAGAGCTGAGGGAGGCAGGACCAGCTCTTTAAGTTGGAGGGGCCTAATGAAAATGCAAATTGTTGAAATTCTGAATAATTTCAGACAGCAACAGCAGAAGATTAAACCAAGCATGCGGCTCTTCTAAGTGTGGGCTCTTCTGAGGGACTCCACAAGCTGCACACTCATGAGGCCAGCCCTGGGTGGAGGGCAGTGTGGGTGTTGCCAATTAAAGAAGAATTCTTAGAGGGTGCAGTATTTGAATTGGTCTGGATCAAGAAGTAAGCTTTGTTTAACAGGAAAATGTCCTTTGTCTCTCTGGTCAGTTTTCTCGTCCTCCAAGACCACAGTCAATGCCCCCTCCTCCAGGAAGCCTTCCCTACTAACTCCAGGCTGGGTTAGGACTCTCTAGGGTCTCACAACTCCACTCCTCTACCCCTTCCAACCCTGTGCTTCCCTAGACACCTCACCTATTTCACTCCATTACAGATCGCCTGTTTATGCATCTGCCTCTCCCACTAGCCCACATGCTCCCTAAGGACAGGTCTATGCCTTATTCCTGTCTGCATTCTTAGTGCCCGTGCAAGTCCTGGATAAGGTAGGTGTTCAACAGTGATTGATGAACGAATGAATGAATGGACACCCCCAGAGGGAGCAACTTGGGAGAAGACCTTCTTTGATTATGCCTAGGGAACACGAGGGTGAATCTTTACCATAAGGCCAAAAAGTTAAATTGGGATTGGATCAGAAAGGCCCTAATTGGCGAGCCTAGGGAAGGGTTCGAGCTTTACCAGATGGATCTGCCTGCTCTAGAGGAGATGGGCGGGAGTGGAAGAAGGGGGTGGGAGGGAAGGAGCAGTAAACCAGGCAGGGAGAGTAGCCGGAAAGCTGTAACCGTGATCCAAGCCAAAGGTCAGGGTGGCCTGGACCAGATAACAGCCATGGGAATGGAGAGAGGGGAAGAGCTGGATGTGAGCTTTGAAGCCCCAATCACCCTGGTGGCAGCAACACTGGGTCACCAGCCAGCTATTCCAATTATTCATAGAAATCAATCTCATTCCATGGAGACTCAGATAAAACTCGTGCACAGTAATGGATGGGGAGCTTAGAGTGCGGAGATAAGAGGAGGCCCAGGGTGTGGGGTGATCAGGTGGGGCTTAGCAAGAGGGGAGGAATGGTAAGAGGTTATCAAAACAGCCCTCAAATAGCAAAGGCTCAGAGCCGGTCTGCCCAGCTGTGACTGCGAAGGGACACAGGCTCACCCCCAGTCCTGAGAGACCCAGACCTAGGGTTCCTTGGGCATTAGTTCCAGCAGCAGGGGACACTGGATCAGGCTTGCTACCCTGAGATTATATTGGAGGTCTGGTGCCTTCTATTAGGAGAGCGCGGGCAAGGGGCAGGGATGTGGAACAGGTGGGCTACCCCTTCTGGCCCCTTTCAGTCCCGGCTTTCTGGGATCCTGAGTCCATGAATCACTACAGTGGCATTTTGTCTGTAGGGTCAGGAGAAGGATGGTCTGTTCTCCAGCACTAGGCAGGCACTGTAGGAGACGGAGTGATGTAGGCTACGCACTCCAAGCTGGGCCACAAAGCCTGTGTCCCCATCAGCCTCAGTCCTTCCACACATGCTGGAAAGGGATTGCCAGCCTCCCTCCCCCTGAAGTGGGAGAGAGAGTGTGGGTGTGAGAGAGGTTTGCCCAGGGGGAGAAAAGGAGAGTGAGAGACATTGGCGCTTTCCAGAGCAGGGAGGGCCCAGGAGGACCAGTGATCAGAGGGTGAAGTAGAGAGGAACACCAAAAATAAATAACTGATACTTACATATCACCTGCCACTGGGCCAGGCACGGTCCTGGGTGCTTCGTCTGAGTTAACCAGTGTCATACTCACAACTCTCATTTTCTGGAAGAGGAAACCGAGCCACTGAGTTGAAGAAAACTTTCCCAGAGTTCCCAAATTTCACAGCTGGAGAGGGTGGCGCTGGGCATTCGGACCAGGCTGTGCGGCTCACTTTGTCTCTGCTTTGTAGTAACTGTCTGTTTGCGAAGAGCGCGCTGTTTCAGGCATCAGTTTCACTTGGCCCCTGGGAGGGGTTCTCATCCCCATTTTACAGATGAAGAAGCTGTGGCACAGAGAAGCAGTCTGCTCACAACCCCATTTCAGGGAAGTGGCCGAGCTGGGATGTGACCCCACAGCTCCCTTGGGTCTTGCTCACTCATTCTAGGCTCTCCAGGACAGGGGCTGTGCTGAATGGACCCTAAGAAAGCAAGCGATGGGGCATCTCCAGGGGAGAGCAGAACCTGAAGGGCCCCCCACCATCTTCAGACAGCTTTTCCTCGCAGCTGTGGGTGGAAGCAGCCGGAGGTTGGCCCGAGAGGCCCCCCCCCACCATCTTCAGACAGCTTTTCCTCGCAGCTGTGGGTGGAAGCAGCCGGAGGTTGGCCCGAGAGGCCCCATCTGCCGACACTCAGGCCCGGGAGGAGATAGCACTTGTTATCTCTGTGGAGAGTTCAAGAGTTTATTCCCACCCAGGGCAGTGGGGAGCCTGGTGCCCATTCTTGGAGGGTGTGCAGTGACAGGACAGATGGGGGACACTTCCTCCCCATGCCCTCCAACACTCACTCCCTTCCACACCCCACCGTCCCCGGAGGTCAGCCGGAAACATCTCGGACAGAGCCTTGGACACAGGCACTGGCACTGGTAGAAGTCATGGTCGGATCCCAGGGCTGGTACCGAGCAGTCAGGGGTGGCTGGGGGGCGGGGGTAGGGCAGAGCTCTGGGGTCAGGTGCTCAGGGACAGTGGCTCCACCACCTTCGCACTGTGTGACCTCACACAGAGTGCTTCCGCTCTGAGCCTCAGTTTCCTCCCGTGGAAGCTAAATTAGCCTTTCTGCCTTAGAGAGTTCTCAGCAGGGTTAAAACAGGGAAGATCCCGTATTTCGGGCACCTGGCTCCCAGCCTGGCCGATAGCTGGGGCTCTAAAATGACCCTTCCTTTCCCGTTTGCACAACACGATCTTGACTCCAGTCACTGAAGCAAAGTCAGCTCTAGACAGAGCGGATGAGCTCACCCCGCTCCTCTGGGCTCCCCTGGGCCTGCAGAAGGTGGAGCACAGCTGAGCCCAGCACTCAGGGCCTCCAGGGGCCGGGTGGCTACCTGTCTCCAGGCCTCATTTCCTGCCTTCAGCCCCCCAGGTGACTCATTCTCCCAGAACAAAGCAGGCCCTATCTTCATACCCCAGGGCAGCCTTCAAGGCCCAGATCACCTGCCACCTCCTCTCTGAAGCTGCCCCCAGATCCCTGAGGGAGAATGAATTGCTCACTCCACTTGGCCCCCACAGCTCTGAACTTATTCTGCTTCGAGCTATGGGTACGGCTCTGGTATCTTCCTCCCCAGCACACCATGAGCTCCTGCAGGAGAGCACCGGGGATCCCCATCTCCTTCTAAAATGCCTGCCATCACATTTGTGCTCAGAAAAATCTTATTTAATTGATTAGTTAACTAATTAAAGAGATTATCCTAGAATAGGAGCATCTCAGAGCTGGCAGAGCTTTTAGTCCCAGTGCCTCATTTTCTAGTTGAAGAGGCCTGGGCGTGGGGCAGGTTGGGGTACGGGCAGGGAAGGAAAGGCCCAGGCCCCACAGTGAGGTAGATAAGAGCAGAGGAGGCACTAGAAGGCCTCCCTCCTCAGCAGAATCACATGCAAGGTGGTTCGTTCCATTTCACAGTTGGATAGACAAAGACCTATAAGTGGCTCTCCACTGCCCCCTGGGAAAAGTTCAAGTTTGTCATTGTGACCCTCTAAGTCCCTTTGTGATGTCGTTCCAGTCAGCCGCTCAGCCCTCACTTCTGCTTGAGGGCCTGACTTGCTGTTCTCTCTGCCTGGAGCACCTGCCCCTCTGCTTAGCCAAATCCTATAATCCTTCAGGTATCCACTGAGATGTCACTTCCTCGGAAAAGGCTCCCTTGTCCCCCATGTCCTCTCTTCTTTGGCCCCCTGTGATCCCATCTGTCATACGAGGCTGTGACTGTTTACATGCCTCTCGCCTAATCAGAGACTCTTAATCTTGTACCCCTAGTGCCCGGCCCAAAAGGAATACATGTGAGTGAATAAATGAATGAATGAATGAATGAATGAATGAATGAAGCATAAGGACTGGAACTCTGGACCACAGGCAGCCATACTACTGATCCCAAGTTAACTCCACAGCCTGCGCAGGGGGAAAGGCACTGAGTTGGGAGGGGGTGGAGGGCAGGGTGTGTTGTAGGACACCCCAGCAGGGGCAGAGCTGAGAGTGTTGGCAGTGAAGGGAGTTATGGTCCCCAGAACCCAGGAGACAATATCCAGGATTGACTTGAGCCCTCCCTTCAGTTTTGGTGGGTTTTTTGGTTCAGTGACCTTCGTTATTTCAGGCAAAACTTTCAATCACTGGGGAAGCATTTGGGAGGAAGAAAACCCTTGGAAAAAATCAGCCAGCCCCGCAGCCTGAGTGAGCCTTCACTGCCCCTGGCAGCCGGTCCTCTGGCTGGCCGGGTGGAGCCTGCTCTGGAAGGCTGGCGGGAAGAGCATCTAGACGTTGTCGGATAGAGGAGGGGAGGCCAGCCCAAGCAAGGAACTGCGTATGCAAAGGCTTGGAGGCCAGGGGAGCATGACTGTTCAGGTAACAGTGAAGACTTTGGGGAGAGGAAGAGCTGAGCCCAGGGGGTGAGCAGGGAGTTTATGGTAAAAGACCTGGAAGGAGCGCCAGGCTGAGAACCTCGGGCTTCCCATGAATCCAGCACCTTTGCCACAGGTTCACTGTGCTCCTCCCACCCAGCCCCCACCTCAGAGACCTTACAGTCTGGTGGGGGAGAGGAGAAAGCAGGAGACACTCAGGATCCAGTGTGGGAAGGGATGTGATAGCAGGGAACCCAGAGGGGCCTCTAACCCAACCTCCTGGAGAAGTGGTAACTTAGCTGAAAATTGCACAACAAATAAGACCTCTTTTTATTCCCTTCTCTTTCTTTCCCTCCCTCCCTCCCTCCCTTCCTTCCTCTGTCTCTCTCTCTCTTCCTTCCTTCTTTCCTTCCCCTCTCTCTCTTTCATCCTTTTTTTCCTTCTCCCTTTCTTTCTTTTTTCCCTTTGTCTGCTCATTCTTTGTTTCATTCAGTTGTTAGACAAATCATCACGAAAGAACTACTAGGGAGCGCCCACTCCACTAGGGCTAGGCCAGGCTACAGGAGGTGAAGTTATCAGATGTGGCCCTGCCTACATGAAGGTCATGGTCTGCTGGGGAGACGGACGTAATAGAAATGGTCACACCATGTATACATGCACACACAGAAAACCCACAAACCATTAAGGGCTATTAAACAAAGAAGTACTTAGTGCCATGAGAAAACGTAACAGGCCTGAGATTCGCAGGAAGCACAGGAGCCGGCCAGGCAGAGAGTGTGAAGCAGAGCGTTATACACACAAAGGAAGAAGAGAGCACACAGAAAGGCTCAGAGTGGGAGGCGCGTCACATGTTCAAGAAAACAAAACACAAACTGAAGGCCAGGCAGGCTGGCCGCAGTGAGCATGAGGGGGCGTTGCCCAGGATGATCCTGGAGACGCAGGGCATTGGTCACGGCACGGTCCAGTCCCAGAAACAGAACTGGTAGGAGTAAGAACAAGGGATTCATTACAGGGAGCTGACCTTCTGTAGCTGTAACAGGTGGCGTAACTGCCTATCTGAGCCTGTTGTCTTTGTGTCTGATGCTGGGGCCTGAAGTCACCAGGGCAGAGAGTCGAAGAGGAAAGAAGTGAAGATGGAATCCTGAAGGTCTCAGGGCCTCCAAAACTCCTCCTTGGGTTATGCCGGTGGCCTGCAGGAGAAGCGGGGCCCTTCATCGTGGAGCTGAGCACCCCCCTGGGCCCGAGAAGAAGAAGCCGAAGGACGGTGTGGCAGGAGATGGAGCAACTGCAGGCTAGCCCTGCCCCGTGCCGTATTAGCGGCTGCACCAGTCACTGCCCAGAATCCTGCACTTCGAGTGTAAAAGAATATGACTGCTGTTCAGCTTCCTCCTTCCAAATCTCCCACAAACCCTCTCTGTGCCCCCTTGCACACCTGGGATAGGCAGTGAAGGGGATTCTGGGAAATGTAGTTCCAGCATAGGTAACTTGACTTGCTACAAATCCAACACAGGTAGGCAGGGACCAGATTATGCTGTGCCCTGTCATCTTGGGATGGTATTTTAAGAGAAGTGGGAAGTGCTACTTGATTTTAAGCAGAGCAGTAGTGGAGGATGACATATTCCATTTTATGTTTTAAAAGGTCTCTTTGGCTGCTGTATGATGAATGGCTTAGAGAGAAGCAAGACAGAAACAGGGATTCCAGATAGAAGGTTCCTGAAGGGATCCCAGCAAGAGAACACAGGGGTCTAGATTCGGGGGCCGGGGGCCTCGGCAGCAGAGTTGGAATGAAGCAGGTAAATCAGAATGACTTGAGCGTGAAGGTAAGAGAAAGGGAAGATGGTGACCAGGGATGATTCCCACATGGCTGGTGGAAGCATTTACAGCGCTGGGAAGCATTAGAAGAGGCGGGGGTTGGTAGATGGGAGGCTGATGTCATGTAGGATTTGGAGTCTGAAGATCAGGATAGCATTCTGACCGTGAGATGTATTTGAGAATAAATAGCATATAGGTGGTATTCTTGGAGGTGGATGAGGCCCACTGAGGGAGAGGGTGCTGAGAGGGGAGAGAGGAACTCTGGCACTCCCACAGGATTTGAAGGCAAGATCCGACTTTCATTTTAGAAAGATCTTTCTGACTGTAATGTGGACAGCTATGTGCAGGGTGATGCCAGAGACGAGAGAGACCAGATCTTGGTGACCAGCTGCAACTCAGGTAACTAAAACATCAGGTTTCTCTGCTTTAGGCTATGATTACATTGACTAAGTGAGATGAAGTTATTCAGTTCCTGATGATCCAGAGTTCTGATTTCCTATTATGTCACGATGGGTGGTGAGTAGATAAGACCCATTTCCAAAGCTGCACAAATAAAGCCCATACAATTCCATATTAGTTCCTTTATTATTACTGTGTTAGTGGATGTGATACTTGAATCGCTTAAAGGATACAGTGGATTTGGAAAACGAAACGATTCAGAATTCATGGGAGTTCATGGGAACCAAGGTTCTGTTGATTCCACCTCTTCAGTCTCACAAATTATCTCCAGTCCTATTTCTATTACTGAAGCCCATCCATCATCATCCCACATCTGGTTCACAGAACCAGTCTCCCAACTCATCTCCAGGTTCCTCTCCCTCCTGTCCATCTTCCACACAGCGTTACTGACACCTTCTCTAATTACGTATGCAACCACGTCACTCCAGCTAAAAGGCCTCCCTGGCTCCCACAGCCTCCAGGATGATGTTCAGCCTCCTCCACTTTCACGGCTCTGACCCTGCCTGATCCTGGCCCTCTCTTGCCAGCCTCAGTTCCTTCGCATGCCCTGTACTCCCCTTCCCAACTCCTACTCCTTGCCCTTCACCAGTCATTCACATGTAAGAAACAGCCACTGCAAGGCCCAGAATGAAACTTGCTCTCTCCCCATGATAGGCTTTTGCAGGCATTGCTCCTTCTCCCTGGAAGAGGCCAGTTTCCTCCTTACATTCCCTTAGTCTAGCAAATTCCTGCTTAGACTTCAGAATTTTTGTCTGGACCTACCACATCTTGGTACCAGCCCCCTCAGTCCCACCATGATCCCATAGCCCTTTGTGAGCTCCTGTCAGAGAACGGACTGCCTCATATCATAACCCTTGTCTCTTTCCCTTCCTTCCTTCCTTCCTTTTCTCTTTCTTCCTTCCCTCCATTTCTCTTCCTTTCTTTCCTTCTATCAATCTTTCTTTTCTTTTCCCCAGTTTCCAAAGTCTTTCCTGGCAAGTATTTTAGGAAGGAAAGATTAATCCTACTGTTTCCAAGTCCACGGAATGCAGAGCCGTGCCCAGGGACACATCAAGCGGGGCTGAAGGAGACTGCTGCGTCGCTCCCCTGTTATTCACAGATCCAGCCAATAGCACAAGACTTGTAGTCACCAATTCTTCGGGCTTAAAACCGCAGGTCGATTTCTTTTTCAGCACTTTTTTACTGAATCACTGCTATCCATGATGTTCCTTCCAACTTGAACACAGCAGTCCCTTCGTACTGTGCTTGACTTAGATTCCGCTGGATCGGTCTCCCCAAGCATCACTCGCCCTATCTTTACCACATTCAGCCCCTCCAGACCGTGGCCACAACCGGCCCTGAGTTCATGCATTTCTCCAGCTCCGGGAAGAGAGGGTGGTCTTTCAGGTCAATGTTGCGCTGCTTTAGATGTTCCTCGGAGGCCTGAAGGAACTTCTGGCCACAAGGCAGAATCCCTTCTGCCTGAAGCACTTGATGATCTCGCCTCACCTGACCAAGCTGCCTGCGCTCTGGCTTGATGGCAATTGGCTGGGGTCCCAGACGCTGGCAGAGGCGGGGGGTGGGTACACTCTGGGGCCGGAGCCGAAGGCCATTTCTTTCTTACTTGCTGCTATACCTCAGTGCCCAGAACAGAACCTGGCATGTGGGAGTTGATTTTCTTTCAAATGTTACTAATAATTAAGAAGGTCTTTGAGAACTTAGATAGGAAAAGTTTTGGAATATTTGGACCAATCTCAATGAGAGCCAGAAAGAACCATGCTTTCCCACATCCTCCCATGGAGCCTGCATTGCAAGAGGAAGACAGACAGGAGTGGCCTCCATGATCCCAGCCCCATGCCAAGAGCAGAGCTGACCCCAGCAGCACAGAGATGCAGAGAGATGCTCCCCATCCCCCTTCCCGGGGCAGAGGCCACCGTGCTCTGTCTCTGCACAGGCTGAGGAGGCCAGAAGCCTGGCTGGGCCCACTGCATGCAGAACACCAAGGTCCAGCTTCACTTTCTCCACAGACCAGAGGAGGGTCTAAGGCGCCCCTTCCTCCTCTGTGGCAGCCAGACAGAGCCCCAGCTGGGCCCAGAGCCAGAGCGATAAGAAGATGCAGTCACTCTCAATTCCCCACAAACTTGACACTCGTTCCTGTTGCCGAAAAAACACATCACCTTCTATTCTTGAGATACCAGGAAATCACAGTGTCTCAGAGCTGCAGGGCCCCAGGGAAGCACCCAGTCCCCATTAGAGAATTTGCCTCATGCAAATGGGGAAACTGAGGCCCACTGATGGAGGGAGATTTGAGCAGGCCCACACTGAGAGTCAGTAAAAGAGCTGGGGCCATAAACCTGGGTCCCCTTCTTCCCAGCTTCATATCCTTACCTATGATGAATGTCATAAAAGCTGGAGCAGTGCCGATGCTTATTAGTGCTAGAGGTGCCCCTCCGATTAGAGGAATCAACAAGTGTCCTGCTGTAATATCCAGCCCCCAAGTTGAATAAATACCTGAGGATTTACATCTGCACCCCAGAGGAGCTTCTGCAGCTGCACTGTGCTGGTTCACCTCCCCTGGCAGGGAGCTCGGCAGTCTAGATAGCTCTCAGCCCCTTTAGAAGGGGCTTCTCTGCCCTGAGTCCAAACCTGCCTCATGGTCCTCTGGGGACTCACAGGGCCTGGGAGATTCATGTGGAAGGAAAGAAAAGAGAATATTGTATTCTTTGGAATTTCTGGCACTGGGGCAAGCAGACTGGCAGCCCTCCTACCTGCAGGAAAAGCTGTGGGTTGGGGGAGGAAGGGGATGGAGACACCCCCTGAACTACATTTCTCTGAAGGCTGGGGAGGGAGCCAAGGTCAGGGAGTTCAATGGGGCAACTTGTAAAAGTTGGCAAAACCAGTGGTCCCTCCTCTGTGACACCCTCATCAGTAAAGTGATGGCACAATTCCCAGGGCGATTACATTTTTGTAGAAAAAGGGGAAGTGCAAAACAGCGTGTGAGTCTAGTGGTTTGACACGACATGGAAGAGGTTGCCCTCTCACGAGCAGGGACAGAGAAGCGTGACAAACAACCGTGGAACAGCTGAGCAGTCTGAGGTTCAGAGCAGGTTTCCACCACATCTCCCAGGAGCGTGGAAGCGCCACGTGGCTTTGGGTAACATACAAAGATTGTGCCGGTCGTTCTTTATTCCTGCGTTTGACAGGGATTTACTGACTGCTGCTTATGTACGTTAGGCACTGGGGATGCTACTATTAACAGACCAGACGTGGTATCTTGGATGCTCTGCCCTGTATTTTTAGCTAATAGCTCTTGCATGGGTGTCCCACCTCCCCAAAGAGTTTGCACGTCTCTCAGGGGCTGGAGCTCCTACAGGCCTCCTCCCCATCACACAGCCTTCGCGAGTCTCTAGCCATCAGCTTAGGAATTCACTGGAAGGTACAATTTCATGAGCCACGTTCACTGATCAGTCATTTAATCAGTTAAACAAACACAACAATGGCCCAATTCTCATGTGCCCCTGGAACTGAATCAAGCAGACCCAGAGGGGCTCAACTCTCAAGGTCATCAAGTCTATTCTTCTGCCTCCAAACCAAGCTGAAACCGATGCTAGTACAGAGTAGGAACAAAAGTCAGGGAGGCGGAGAAGTGGGTGCGAGCTGGATTCTGCCACTGGCCCACTGTGTGCTTAGCGATAATGGGAATGTCCATTGGTAGCAATTTGGAAACCCTCTCTCTCATCTGATCCTCTCAACAACCTGTGAGTTAGGCAAGACAGGTTCTACTATCCCTATTTTACGGAGGAGGACCCTGAGGCTTGGAGAAGTCAAGTGGCTTCCCGAGGTCACAGAGCTGGTGAGTGGTGGCATCAGGGTTTGAGGCCAGGTCCGTCTGGTCTCAGAGGCCTCCTTCTCCCCTGCGTATACTGGGCCCCTGGGGCACATACTCCAGATGCTGCTGTTTTGTCTCCCACTGACAGGAGCACCAGAGCTGAGCTGATTCATGAACTGATGGCTCCAGCCTCCCTGCATCCCCTGCTTGATGGACCTGCTGGCTCTGCCACCCCCAGCACCATTGGCCAGTGACCAAGGAGAGCACAAGAAGGCGGGATGGGAGTTGGGGGGTGGGCAAGGGAGACAGAGCAGAAGCAGACGGCAGAGACTCAGAGCATCCATCAGCAGGGCCAGTTCCCCCTGGGATGTCAGCTGCTGTCTGATCTGCCCGAGTTCCCATCCAAAAGTCGGGCGCCTGACAACCTGTCAGTCACTCCCCCGGGTGAGCTCCTTCCCAGGCTCCCATGGCCTCGGGGTCTGCTGGGACCCAAGCAAATGGGCTGAGCATAGCTGGCCTGTGATGGGGAAGAGAAGCAGCCACTCGGACGGACGCCAACACCAGAGGGACCCAGGTCTGCGGAGCTGGCCGGATCTCCTTCCTGCTTTGGGGGCTGATTCTCGGAGCCCTTTGTCCTACCCTCAACTCCCGAAGCTCCTTAGCAAGACCTTGCTGAGGCTTACTGGCTTGATGAGGTGTGACTTCTTATCAGGCGTGTCTTCACCCCTGGCCTTCATCCTCACCTTGGTGTGAGTCAGGAACTCTCGTCCTTGACTCCTGGGTCGGCCTGCTTGGCTGGACGTGTATGGCCACCACACATCCTATCCTGTTGCATCCTGCCAGCCCCAGAGCACCTGGGACCAGGAAGAAGGGAGCGGGGAAGGGACCCGGGCCAACGGTGTGAGGTCATGCTGCCAGGGTGGAATCCAGAGTGGAGAGTGACCGTTCCAATCACGGACGCTGTCCGATGGAACTGGGGAGACAGTCGTGATGTGCTTCTGACCTGGTTCCATCTCAACCAATGTGCATTGATGCCTGCTCTGTGCCAGCTGGACGCTGGGCCCCTCGTCACAGACGGGATCAGATATGGTCCAGCTCCTGAAGGGTTTCTAGATGGTGGGGACAACAGCTCAGTCAACAGATCATTAAAAGCCAGTGATAACTCCTCTGAGAGGCCCTGATGGAGCCCAGGGTAGAAGGAAGGCCTGAGGAAGAGGCAAGTTAGCTTTGTGGAAAGAGCTTGGACCCTGGACTCAGGGCTGAATTCAGATGACATCTTGCCACTGTACCTGACTTCTCTAAGTCCCAGCGATTTATCTGTAAACTGAGGCAATAATATTACCCATCTCACGGCATTGTTCCAAGCATTGGACGGTAAAGTATTTAGTACGACACCTTGTGGGAGGCCAGGTGAAAACCTGGGTGGCTTCATGGAGGAGGCAGTGCTTAAAGGATGAAGGGCAGCAGGAAGGCATCTGACCACTCAGGAATGTCTGAGACTTTAGGATCAGCCCAGCAGCACCTCTTCTGAGAAGGCGGTCTGTTCCTACTTGCTGTGTGGCATTGCCCTTGTCTGTCTGTCTCTGCCTCAAGGCTGTACGTTGTTCAAGAGCTAAGGCCTGCCTCACTCACCATGGCATCTACAGTGCCTGCTACCAATGGTATTCAGTGAATGCATATCAGAATAATAATGAATGACTCTGCAGAGTGAGAAAACAGGAGAAAAGGGATAGAGAAGAAACGGAAGGGAACTAACATTTTTAGCCCCCCCCACTATGTGTCAGACATTAGGCTGGTTACTCATGTGTACGATCAGGCTTAGTTCTCCCAAGAGACTGCTGTGTGTTTTATTCTCTCCGTTTTACAGATAAGGAAATGAAGTCTCATAGAGGCCCCAGGACCCGATAGAGATCAAGCAGCTGGAGCTGAGCAGCCCAGGACTCCGAGCCCCATTCACGGGTCTGCAGGCCCCTTTTCATCCTTCTGGGCTACTTCCAAGTGGCCTAAGGGTATTTGGCCAGGGCCTCAGGACCCAGAGGGCAGCCGTTTAACCCCATCCCAGCTGTGCAAACAGACTCCAGCTGGAAGGTTCCAAGGAGGGCTGGGGAGAGGGTCTGGCAGGTCTGACAGGTCATCGTGAGCTGGGCTTTCCTGAGAAAGCCAAGGTGGGCTAGAATGCATCCTTCTGCAGGCTCGGGGGAGGACTGACTCCAGGTCCTGTGATCTCAGCCTGCAGGCAGACTCAAAAAATAACTCCACCCACCTCCCTGCTCCAAGTGCCGTGAGGACCCTCCCTGGTCAGCTCTGCACAGACTGGACTCCGGGCAAATCCCCAGGTCTTGCAACAAGCCCCAGGTGTACGTGACATCAGAGGTCACACGCCTCCCACTGCGCCGTAGCCACGAGACAGACAGAAGCTGGGAACCCTGCGGGCTTGCTCCCCGGCCCACTGCACCTTTCTCTCTAGCCTCTCTCTGCCCCACAGTCTTACCTTTCTCCTTAGCTTCATCTCCCACTTTCCTCCCTCCAGGGCCCGTGCAAGAGCAGGTGTTGTCGTCCTCAGGGCCCTGTCACCAGTTCCGTAGCGATCCTAGGCAGGCAGCGAGATCTCCCTGCAAAGAGCACAGGCAGGACACCCACCGTCTGACACCCATAGTCAGAACTTCCAGCCTGACATTGCTGAGCTCTCATTTCCTTAATTGAGTGATTTTGTTTCCGAAGGACCAGATAATCCACTTCTTGAAGGCAACGGGCACGAAGATTGATCATTTCACACTAAGACAAACACGTACACCCAGCAGTGGGAGGCACACGTGCTCCCCATCCACCCTTGGCTCTCAGACAGGCCTACGCAGTCTTGCACATACCACCCAGAGAGTGGGGATCCACCCTGCCCAAGGGCTGACACAGCAGAAAGGGAAGCATAACCTCGCCAGGGGATCCCCGCCACCTCTCCCCTGAGGCTGCCCACACATGCTCCCCTTTGAGACCAGGCCCGTGAGTCAGGGAAGCAGTGTCTGTGGGTGGGACTTCCCACCTCAAGAAAACACACCCCATGTCTTCTATGGGTGGAGTACAAGGAAGCAGCTGGTCCAAGACAGGCCCTGGAATTCACAAAAATTTCGTCAACCACTTCTGAGACATTGAATGCTCACCTACTACGTGCTGGACCCTTGGGATGGAGGATGGAGTGGTAAAGGAACCAAAGATTTTGGAGTCAGAAAACACTGGCCTTGTCACTTCATTAGTAACGTCAGACTACAATTCAACAAATGTTTCTTGCATACCAATTGTGGGGGCGGGGCTATGTTCACACGAGTTATCTCATTTAGCTCAGTTCTCTATGCTCTAAGTGTAAAATCTGGGACCTGGAGAATGGGTCACTTGCTCAAGGTGCACAAGCACTGCCTCTACTTGCTCATGTGTAAAATGGGTTCATAGCTGTATCCACCTCACAGGAGCACTGTGAGGATAAATGAGTTAATTTATGTAATTTTCTTAGAACTGTTCCTGGCACAAAGTAAGTAGTTAATACACGTTACTAATAGCTGAAGTCCTTGCCATGAATTCTGTTCAAAGGAGCAGCAGAAACTGAATTCAAGTCACTCAAACCTTCTTTTCCCCCTACCCTACCAAGCTTCTTTGGCATTGTGTTGGTTTGTAAAGGTCTCCAACCAACAGCTACTGGGCATCAACTCTACATAGGGACAGCTCCAGGTCTGGGGTTCAAAGCCCCCTGGAAAGGGGCCTGCTCTCCCTCCCTCACCCATCTCCGTCTTCTGCCTTGAGCAAAGGCTCTCCTCAGTCACACTGAACAGTAACCACTTCTCCATCAAGCTGACCCTGTTCTCCTGCTTCCAGGACTTTGTGCAGAACTAAGCCTTTCGATCTTGTTTCTGTAGGCTCTGGAGTTGCAGGAGTCGTACCGTGGGTCCTTCTGCTGAGGGAAAACTGAAGATCCAGTGATATGAGAAAGGTCAGCTGGCATTCAAGTCAGAGCCATGGTACCACATCCCAGCTCTGCCACTTTGGTTGTGCGGCCTTGAATGAGTTCCTTAACCTCCCTGAACCCACGCGTTCTTATCTGAAAAGTGTGTGTGTGATAACCTTCTGGATTGTATTAAATAAAAGACTGTAGAGAGAATAGTCCTCCCATCGAGTTGTCAATTCACACACAACCTGCATGAAGAGATACAGCTTTCTCAATTTTTAATTTTTTTCCATAAGCTTTTCATGAACTTTTATGGCCACCATATCTTAACCATACTGAAATCCACTTTAAGAAGGCATAAACTTCAACTGAGATATTTGCTCATTTTGAATTTCATCTCAAAGTGGTTCATGACATCTCAGATCCCAGGGGAGTGACCCGGAACTTCATTGAGAATTCTGCTCAATCTTGTCTTCAGCATGTAACCACACCCCCCCTCCATTTTTCAAGGTCCGTCTCCAAGTTGAATTACAACCGTGGTGTCATCGTCTGTGTATTGTGAGCTCCTTGGGGACAGAGGCTGGGTCTGATTCGTCACGTGTAGTCGAAGGAAGCATTCAATAAATCTTTGAATGGACCGCCATCCACTTCAGCCAGCCATCCTTCAGCCATCCAGTCATCCACTCTTCAAATGTGAGGTTAAGGCCTCTGTCTAATGCAGGGACTTCTACCTTCAAATTGGAGGTTTTCATCCTCCAGTCATCCACTCTTCAAATGTGAGGTTAAGGCCTCTGTCTAATGCAGGGACTTCTACCTTCAAATTGGAGGCTTTCATCCTCCGATTTCTTTGTCCTCTAGCATTCTTTCCTCTCCTGGGATCCTTCCAGCCAGGTCCGGCACTCTCACTGGGCTCCTCTGCCTTCCTAGTGCAGCCTCTACCATTCCTAGCCAAGCAGGTCCTCACACCTTCATGCAGGTGCAAGTTAGGGTTGGCACCTCAGAAGGAACAATGCCCCATGGTCCACAGCTGGAGGTCTTTAAGGACATCTGGATGCACCATCAGTTGCTCTGTCAGCCTTTCAAGCCCCAGGGTGCCAAATCTGAGCCTAGGCAGATAAGAAAGCTAGATTTTCATGTGCACATTTGGTGTGGGGTTGGGGGGAGGGGAGGCTAGGGGAGGGCCGGATCTCACTTAGCCCAGAAAGCCCTCCTTATCTACAAGTCCTTTGAAGTGGGGGAGCTCTCAGACACTGACAGCCAGAGGGGAGCCTTTGCTCCACACCCAAGTCCCCAACCATCCCTCAGCTGGAGAGACGGGGCCCAGTCCGGGTGTAATTCTGGGATCTCGGCACTCACAAATCATTCGTTCACTCAGCAAACGCGTCTGACCCTAGCAAGCGCCAGGCTCCATGCTGAAGGCTAAGGAGGCTGAGATGAATCTGACCCACATGCTTATCTGCAACCACAAATGCTCTCAAACTGTGCCCGGCCCAAGAAAGGATGCAGACATGGAACTCCAGCGCGCTGGACTGCTTACAATCCTAGGTCCTGGTCTGGAATGTGGTGCCTATATCTGACGCTTAAACACCCTCTACAACATCGGAGCAAGTGACAAGGTCTCAAGCCCTTGCTCATATACCTCCCAAGGTGGGAGATTTCCCTCTCCTTCCCCTTCCCCTCCCTGCCGCCAGAGCCCTCCCGCCAGAGCCCTCCCTTGGAACACCAGAGTCTCTGGCTAACAGACCATGCTGCCTCCCTCGGAGCTGAATCTGCCCTTGTGCTTCTCCCACTGGTCCTGACTCTGACCTCTGGGGCTGCCAGAACCTGTCTGGCTGCACTTGTCCCAGGACAGCCCTGGAGAGAATTGGAGGCAGCATCGGGTTCCCACAAAGCTCAGTTCCTAAAGATTGTTTTGCTGCAGGGAGCCCACTGGAGCAGCAAAGAGCAGGAAGCATGCGACAACTGTGGGCTGGAACACGCCAGGTGAGAGATGATTCACCTCAGGCAAGCTAGAGCCAGGCTGGGGCAAACCAGAGGGCCACTGGAAGGGAGACTCCAGGGCAGTCGTGCTGGACTTTGGGAGAGGAGAGGCTGCCTTAGCGGACTGACCAGAGGGAACGCCCCAGCTAAGGAGGGAGCCTTCATCCATCCCTCCCTCGGACTGACAGGGGAGAGGAGACCAGTGAAAAGGAGCAGCTTTCCAGCTCCCAGCCCCTTCCTCCTTCCAGCCAGATGTGCTGCCCTCGCTCAGCTCCTCCCTCCTAAAGCATCTATTCTCAGGCTGCTAAAGTCCCTGCTTTAGCAGCTGGAGGACAAGGGTGGAGCCTGGCTCATCTCTGTCCCACCCCAGCCCCACCCATCCCTGTGCCTTGCCCAGGACCTGCATGCGGCAAAGTCTTGGTAAACATGCACTGAATAAAACATTGCACTGATTTGTGCTGGTTGTAGCTGGTGCAGAAGCTGTATATCTAAGGAGTAGGAGTCAGCCAACTTTAGGGTCCGGAGACCCGGGTCTGACCCTTGGCTCTGCCATGCGCTCTTTTGCTCAAGGGGCACCTTGAGCAGATCTTTTTTTTTTCATGGGACTCAGTGTCTCCACCTAGGAGGACCGCATAAGACAGCTCCGAGGCCCACTAAACCTAAAATGCCCCATGGTAGTTCAGGACGCCCCCTCCACGTTTATTTGACGCAGCCTATGTCCTCTCTCAGCGACACCTGAGAAGACCACATCTCCTTTCTCCCAGGGCACTTCCGTGCCCCCACCAGACTATTTCTGAACCCTGGGAACCAGAGGAGGAATGTGTCCAACTGTGAGCTTGGCCACATCAAGCCAAGTCACCTTTGCTATTTAAAACCTCTCCCTGCGCAGAAGCAGTCTGTCGAGGCTGGGAGAAGAAGCAAATCCCTACTCATTTAGGAGTCCACTTTGTGGTGACTCTAAATTCCCCAGGATTAAGAGATCTCCAACACCAGCTTCCCGCTGTCCTTTTCTCTAATGCTCCCCTGAGGCCACTGGGCTGTTCGGAATGTTCAGCTCACCCCCTCCGTGGCCAGGCAGGATAAGCGCCCTCACTGGGGACACTCTGCTGGCTGTAGTGTTTCCCAGAACTAATCCATGCTGACAACCCCTGGACCTGGCATTTCCAAGGGGTCGAGTTTGGCAGTTCAGAAAGCCTGGATCCACCAGGGACCGGAGGATAAGGTAAGCCAAGACTAGAGCCAGTTGAGGATGGATGGCGGGCTCCCGTGTCGCAAGCTTTTGGGTCCTAGCATGTTCAAGCCCAAAGAGACCATCAGGATAATGTGTCATGCGCCCCCCTTGTACAAACAGAAAAGTGAGGCTCAGAGAGGGCAGAGCCCTTACCAAAGTCACACCATATGTTTGTGGTGAGCTGAGGACTCGGATACACGATTCAGGTGTTCATTTACCCCACAGTCTTTTTGTTTTTAAAACCATCTTCCAAGTTCCAAGACTGGATGTGGCCTTTTAAAATGTGGCATACTGAGATAAATTTGTATTCATTTAAAAAACACTTACATAAAATGAACCACGTGCCAGCCACTGTTCTAAGCACTTTATAATTATGATCTCATTTAATCCTCCTAAGAGCCCTGAAGGTAGGTTTTACTATCCCCAACTTACAAATGAGAAGGCTAAGATGCCAGTAGATGAAATAACTTTTCCAGGGCCTCAAAGCTACTAAAATGTGACTACTTTCAGTTTGAACCCAGGTCTGTCCTGTACTCCTTACTCTACTCCATGTTGCTCGGCGAGAGAAGTTAAGTCCAAGTAATCTGCAGTGCTGGCAGCAGGGGATCGGGCCCCAGGGCAGAGGGGTCGGGGCAGGCAAGCTCTGAGGGCAGCAGGTTCACACTGGGGACCGTGCTGTGCATCTCCAGGGAAGCCCATTCGCTTTGCCTTCGTTGTGAAGTGTGCCCCCAATGTTGTGCGATGCAGCAGCAGCCCGGCCCTCACCTGCACTGGCAACCGTCAGCCAGGTGTGGGCCTCCGCTGTTCAGCCAGCGCTGCTGTTCTCAGGGTAAGGACTCCTGGGCCCAGGATGGAGGCCTTGCCAGCCCCAGAGGTAATGTGTGCCAGCTGCCACCGCAGCCCCCGCCAGCTCTGCGAGATCACGGTGGGGGCAGCCTCAGGGTCATATGTCTAGACAGTCAGACTGAGAACGGGGCTCGGCATCTTGGAAGAAGTTTCCTGAATTCCTTCCACCTTCGGGAATGGAAACTGAGCTAACAGGGAATTTGTTCTAATTACAGGGAAATAAGGAGAATTGAACAAGGTTCAAGGTTGAAGTCTTCTGTCGGGTTTCTCCAGCACTCTCCTCTTGTTCTTCTCTCCAGTGAGAAACCCCAGATCACCGGCCCCAGGCCAGCTCCTGGCCGGACACCGGGCACAGACAGGGTTAGATGGGGCCCCGCCCACCGGGAGAGCCCATCTGGTCCAGCAGTAAACAGTGGACTATCACTGGAAGCTCGAGGGTAGGGGGGTGGAGGAGGGCAGGGGAGCACGGGCTCCCAGAAGCCCAGCCCCGAGGTCAGCGGAGGCTCCCAGACAAAGTGGACGCTGAGGTCCTCCTCCCTCCCTTCTGCCCACACGGCAGGGCCCACGTGAGATGCCACCTCCTTCGGGATTTTCTCAGGACACACTGATGGGCACTCATTCAACAGATGCTGATGGAGGGTAGAGGGTGAGACCAGCTGCCACTCATGGAGTTTAAGGCTGCTCCCTTCCAAGAGGGGTCTTTGCACACCTTTCACCCAGCAGACCATCTCAGAGGGGGTGTGTGTGTGTGTGTGTGTGTGTATCTTCTCGCTCTTAAGCATTTCCCAAGTCTCTTTCAAGAAGTAGCATGACTAAGAACGTAGCCTCTGGAATCAGACATTCACATTGGAATCCTGAGCCCGTCCCTGTGCAACCCTGAGCAAACTACTCAGCCTCTCTGAGTCTCAGTTCTAGTTGTCAAATCTGTACAATAGTTACCTGAGAAGGCAATGTGTATTAAATAAAGTAATTCATGGTACCTGCTTAAGCTAGCGCTTGGCTGTTAGTGTCGTCATGAGCAAGGATGCTCTCTACTGCCAATGGCCCACAGCGCGTCAGAGAGTCCCTGCACTTAGTAGGTACTTTGCAAATGCCTGGTGCTTGACTGCTCTTTGGCAGAGAATGGAGGGTAGATGTATGTGGCCTTTTAAAATGTGGTAAAGTATACATAACATGAAATTTGCCATATTAACTCTTTTTAAGCGTACAATTCAACGGCATTAGGCGCCTTCACAGTGTCGTGCAACCATCACAAATACCCATCTTTAGAACTTTTTCATCATCCCAAACAGAAATTTTGTAACCATTACAAGTCTGTACCCATGACTCTCCCTTTCTTCCCTCCCCCCAGCTCCTAGCAGACTCTCTTCTACTTTCTGTCTCTATGAATTTGCCTAGTCTAGGTGCCTCATATAAGTGGAATCACACGGTATTTGTCTTTTTGCATCTGACTTACTTCACTTAGCATTCTGTTTTCAAGGTTCATTATGTTGTAGCATGTGTCAGGATTTTGTTCCTTTCTGAGGCTGAATAATACGTACGGATGGATCACATTTTCTTTATCCATTCATCTGCTGATGGACATTTGGGTTGCTTCTACCTTTTGGCTATTGTGAAGAGTGCTGCAGTGAGCATTGGTATACAAGTGTTCAAGTCCCTGCTTTCAATTCTCTGGGTCTATTCTGACAAGTGGAATTGCTGGATCCTACAGTTAATCGTACATTTAATTTTTTGAGGAACCACCATACTGTTTTCCACAGCAGCTGCACCATTTTACATTCCCACCAGCAATGCCATACGGTCTTGAAGGAGGAGTTCAAAGGGTGTGAGATGGACACCCAGGGCACCCTCCTGTGGAGACTTTCCTCAAAGCATTGGAAGCAGAGTGGTGACAAACCGGGGCAAGCCCAGAGGAGGTGCTTTAATTGTGGAGGGAACTGGAACTACACGGAGAAGGGGTAGAAGGGCCCAGAGTATGAGGTCTGGTGAGAAGGCCCTGGAGGTGTGACGGCTGCCGTTGTGTGTCCACTGTACCGTCCGGGGGGCAGACTGAAGTCCAGTCAAGGTGTTCCAGGGAGACTAGAGCCACCGCAATATGAGGAAAGCTTTCCGAGAGTCAGAGCCTTTCCAGCATGTGAGTGGGGAGCTCTCCATCCCTGGAGGCATTCAAGGAGTCACTGAGGTCCTTTGGAACGGGAGGCTGAAGGACGTTGGAGGGGAGGCTGAGAGCCTCTGTGAGCCTATAGGGCAGTGTGTGCTGAACATCTGTGGTTTTAAAACTCTGTGGCTGGATCCCATTTGAGCCCATTTGCCGGCAAAGTCTCTATAATTTGCTATTCCCGCCCATCCAGATAGTTCTGCCCCAGCCTCTCTGAGGCCCCCTATTGGCACAGACATTGCTCAGTCCCAGCAGGCGTGAGTTTCATTTCCATTCACTGATGAGGATATTATGTGACGCCCTAAGGTCCTGTGGCTCCTGTCTACCTTTTCAATTAGAAATAATACCGTGTGCGCGCAAAGCAAGGCTGCAGGGAAACAGTGCAAAGGTGAGCAAGGGAAAAGGGCTCTCCTGTCTGGCCTTCAAGAGCTCCAGAGTCTGCCCCACTCCCCCGCCCCAAGCCTCTTGCCTGGGCACAGAGCTGATCTTACCTCCTCTGCTCAGCACTCAGCCTCCCTGCCCCAGCCGTACTCTCCCCTGCCCTCTTCTCTCCTTCCGACCGTTCAGCTTATGCTCCTGGCGGGACCCACTTCCTGGGACACCATCTCTGAATCTCTCTGCCTACATAAATCCTGCCGTCTTTTTATGGTTCATCCAGGTTTCCCTTCCTATAGAAAGCCCACAAACGTCTCCTTCTTCCGTAAGACTCTGTCTGCCAGGGCTCTGCTTAAGGCAGTCCTTCACAGATGTTTATTATTAATCACCCACTCAGCACCTGGACTGTTTTATATGCTGCGGATATATCACTAAAGACAAGAACAGCTCTGGTATCATTGAGCCTCTACTGCAGCAGGAGACACAGAAAACAAACACAGAAATACATAAAGTCACTTAATATAGGGATGATTGCTGCAAAGACAATAAACGGGAGATATAAGGGAGGCTACTTTGGATAGAATGGTCAGGGAAGACCCCGCTCAGAAGTGATATTTGAGCTAAGACCCAAATTATGAAAAGAGCTCACCGTGAGAGAGGAGCTGGGGTGGGGGAGACTTCCAGGGACATAGGAAGGCAAAGGTTCCTGAATAACCTTGGCTGTTCAAGGAACAAGAAGGTGGTCACTGTGGCTGGAACACGTGGCTGGAACACTGTGGCTGGGAAAGGTGGAGAATGGATGACATGGCAGTGGAGAGACAGGCAGGGGAGATGACGTCAACCATGGTACGGATTGCAACGGGCAGCCATTGAGGGTCTTAAGCACAGAAATGATTTGATCTATGATGTATGAAAGATCACCCTGGATGCTGCAGAGGGAAGAGCCTGTGGTGGTAAAAGATTGGAAGCAGGGAGACCAGTTAGGAGCCTACCGGAGTAGACCAGGCAAGGGCTGCTGGCAGCTTGGAGCTGGGAGTTGGCAGTGCAGATAGTGAAAAGAGTCAGGTTTGAGATATATTTTGAAGGTACAACTGCCTGGGGATTGGGAAAGGGAAGGCCTGATGGAGAAGTGTCACTTTCTTTGTCGGGTTGTTGGATTAGAGAGAAGGATAAGGAGTCCTCCAGATAAAGAAAGAGAAAAGAGCACCCCAGGCAGTATTTTAAAAAGATTCAGAGGGAAAAAAGGGGATGGTGCTTTCCGAATGATGGCTGTGAACGGTATGTGCTGAATTTTCAAAGATGACACGTGACGAAAAGGACAGATAAGTCCATAAGGGTCTTGAGCATTGTGGGAAGGGATTAGGCTCCACTTCTTGTAGGCAATAGGGAGCTACTGAAGGTGCTAGCACATAAGAGTTGCTCAATATATGTTTGCATAAGGACCACCCGTAGGCGCTCCAGTACTGACGTGTGGAAGTTGCTTTCACAGGTATTTCTTGGGACCCTATAGAAACAGTGTGGTGTTTGGCAACTTCAGACTCTCGTCTCCCCAGGCCAAAGGCAACTTGTGCCCAAGTTGAGCTCTGTTGCAGGATGTAGTCTGCCTGTGAGTTCTATGGGCATCCAGATTCCTGGAGGACAGAACCAGGTGGCCAGAGCCTGGAAGACAAGCGTCTGGCTATACATCCCGACCAGCCTTCACTGTCCTTATACACCTCAGCAGCCCGTGCCCAGCATTATCCACAGATGGGACAAGCACGACCCATGTGCCTGTGACATTTATACCAGCCAGTGCAGAGAGAAGATTCTGGACACAATGCCTCCCAGACGTTCATTTATCACTCTAGCTTTCCCAAGATTTTAGAGAGACACCGATGTGTTCCCTGCAGTCACGGCTCAGTCTCCGAGAAGCTGTTGGACACTAGGCCAACGCCTTGCTCTGGGTCTCAGTTTCCCTGTCCTGAAAGTGAAAAGATTGCACTTAGTGACCCAAGGTGTTCTCCAGCTCTGGCACCCTCTGTTTACTTTGCTCCCTTCCTCCTCACAACCCATTTGCATGTCTGCTCTTCATGCGGGGGAACAAAGCCACAGTGTTTGGATGGAGCCTGGTTCATGGTTGGTCTCAGTCCCAGGGGCCGAGAGGCCCAGTTGGATTCCACTGAAGGGAAAGCAGAATCCTGCAAGGTTTGCCTTGCCCAAGCCTTCTGGAAAGCGCTTGCAAAGCCTGAATTCCCAGCCCACATGCTGGAGCAAACCGTCCTCCCTTTGAAACCTAAGAAAGTTGCAGGAACAGCCATTTACCTGTCACATGGTTTTCGTAATTTCCCTGGCACCTCCGCTAATCATTGAAGCGGGTGTTGGCGGGTGGAGGGTGAGCTCCGGGTCAGACGCAGACGTGCTGGACCACGGCTGGTTTGGAGGAAGAGAACTGGAGCTGAGATCTTACAGAGCCCTCCTGAAGGTGTCCAGCCACAGGAGTCTGCTCATGAACACCTGGGGGTCCTGCTGAAGTCCAGGAAGCCGGCTGAGTCACGGGAGGTGAAGCAGACGATGCCTTGGAAAGCCGAGTCAGGGGGTATCTGTGAGGCCAGCCCGTCGGGTGTAAGGAAGGGTGGAGGATTGTGGCAGGGTTCAAAGACGCTGAGCACCTCAGAACTGGACGGGGATGCAAAGCACCTGATAGGTCTGCATACGCTTGAAAATGATACTTCTTCACCCCTTCTCTCAGCAGAGATTATGATGTGGGCCGTGCCAGGCTCCAGGGGTACAGTATAGGACACCCACCCCGTCCTTCCCTGCCCGGAAAGATGGACTGACAGGAGGTGTGCCTTGTGGTTCCAACTGTAGACACTCAGAAGGGAACATAAGCATGGCCTCGGGTGACGACCAAGAAGGCTTTCTGGAGGTGGTGACATGCCAGACAAACTAGGAAAGGCACAAAGGGAAATAATGGCTCCATAGGACTAGTAGAAAAGGCTTGGACTTTGAACCAAATGGACCTAGTTTCAAGCTGACTCTGCGTCTTTGTTTTCTCATCAGTAAAATGGAAACTGTAATGATACTTTAGGAGGATTAAATGACTTCAGGAGGAAATATGCCTGGTTCAAAGTGGCGTCTCCTGAAATGGTTGGTTGGTGGAGGTCAGGCCTCAGGGGGCGATGCAGAGTCTGGGGGAGAAAATCTCCAGTACTGCTTCCTCCTCAGCTTTGAGCGAACCCCTCCCACCCACCCCTGTGGCCAAGGTCGGCGTAGGTAGGCTCCGGGCCAGCACCCCGGGTCCTGGTGGCCTGCTTGCCCTGAGCTTCCTGACGGCATCGGTATAACAGGCTTCAGCGGGCCCAGTGAATTTCCACAAGCCAGGAGGGCCCCACTCCGAGGCTCACACCTCTGGAACTTGAGATGCTGGCCAAGTTCAGGCTGTGGGAGGAGAAGGCAAGTGCTGTGTCGGCTGGATTTGGTGGGGAAACGGACCTCCAGGGTGGAAAAGAAAAATAAAGAAAAGGATTCCCACTGGAGCTTGCTTGCCGAGAGATGCAGTTCTAAAGGTTCCCCCTCCTGCCTCCCCTGCCCCAGGCCTTTGCTGGAGAACTAGCTTAAGAGTCTGGCCCAGCAAAGACAGCTTCCTCCAGGAAGCTTGCTTGGATGGCCCGGTCCCTTCTGAGCTCTCACTCCTCCGACCCTGTGCATTCGAGTGCGGTTTCACCCTCACAGGCCGAGTACTTGCCACACAACCTATTTGGTGCAGCTCATATTTGACTCAAATGGTAAGTTTCTGCCAGAAAAGCAAAAAGGAGAGGAGAAAATTCACATTTATTGAGCCCCTACTGTATACCTCACCCTGGGCTGTGCATCTTTCCTATGTCACCTCACTTAAACATTCCAACAGCCCTCCAAGCTAAGGACAACTCTCCATTTTACAGATAAAGAGGTGTGAGTCCCAGGATGGGGAAACCAAGTCCACTGGACTCTGAAGCTCAGTTAACTCTTCTGTGGGAAAAGTATACACTGTGTGGTGAAAGGAGTTTGCAAATGTTGCTTGTTAAGCATCCCTCTTGAGTCTTCCAACCCACCTCCACTAGTATAGTCAAGGCTCTGAGAGGTCCTACAGAGAAGATACCTGACTTACTTCACCCGGTCCAGCACTCCCCAAGGGACACCTCAGTCACATTATAGCTGCTAACATCCCCTGAGGCCCGTGGGCACACACTTTGGGACGTGCTGTCTACAAAGCAAATACCGCCAAAGCAGGCGTGCTCAGGGGCGAGCTCTCTGAAGAACTCAAGGTGGGCGGCGAAGGCTGAATTAGACCTGGGGGTGGGGTGGGGGATGAAGAACGGCATAGCTGGTGGGAGTGAGCATCACGAGGGTCTGGACACGGAGGCCACAGCCCCGGCTGAAACCCAGCACCCTAAGTACCTGAACTGGTAACATCTTTGACAATGAAAGTTTGTCTTTAAAGCCGGAAGCACAGGGTGATACTAGTCACACTCTCGGCCACTGCAAGCAGAAGGCAGCAGTTGAAATGAGTACGAGGCTGTCTCTGTTGCCTAAGGAAACAGGCAAAATGCAGCCCGAGGGACTTCAGTTAGACTTCAGTCAGGCCATCAGTAGAAGATCTAACTAGTCCCCTAAAATCACATGCGTGATCCTGCCACACCACTTTGCTTGTGTTTCCCATGCTGAGCTGCCCTCCTTCCTGTTCCTTTCCACCTTGCCGGTGTCCACCGGGCAGTGCATCTGTCAAGAAGACTTTGAAGACTCCATGCTCTCTGCCTTCTCTGGAATCAGGAAGTCCTGACGCATTTCCCCTCCCGAAGGAGATGCTGGAGACTTCACTGGCTTCTGATCGACATCGGGACCTGGAATCTTAGTGCCGAGATTAGGCAAAGAAGTGGTCCTGCCAAATTCTGCCCAGGACTGATAGCACCTGGAGTACTCTCTGGCTGGCTACCTCACCGCCATAAACACTGGTGTGTCCACGCGTTGACAGCCAAGTGGGAGGCCCCTGGAAACTGTCAGGTGAGGCACAGGTGAAGGAAAGAGGTCGGGGGACATTTATAGATGGGAGTGCAATCAAAATCTTCACGTAATACCTCACACTTGTCTAGAGCAGCGCTTCTCCAAATGTGTCCCTGAACCAGCAGTATCAGTATCACTTGGGAATAAGTCAGAAATGCAAATTCTTGCATGCCACCCCTTCCAGACCAGCTGAGTCAGGAGCCCAGAATGGAGCCCAGTCAAGAGGTTTAATAAGGCCTCCTGGTGATGCTGGAGCATGCTAAAATTTGAGAATCACTGACCTGTACTTATTCCTGTTATAAGAATTGCTCCTTGGAAGAAATAGTGTTATTCTCCCCTGTTGTGGAAAGTGACTCATAGAGGACATTTGTTCCGTCCGAGGACCCACAGCGGATACGCTACAGAGCCAGAGCTCCCAGTCCCAGGCATTTTCATGCTTCCTGGCAGCAGGGCAGAGCTGTGTGCCCAAGGTGCTAAGCGAGCTGCTTGCCTTGGCCCCAGAGAAAGCCTTAATTGGCTCATTAATAGCTGTGATTAGAGAGATGGAGAAGCCTTTATCTTTGAAGTCCTCGGGCTGTGACAGAAGCTCATCAGGGAGCTTGCTGTGGCTAATTAAAGCGGAGCTGTGTTTCCTGTCAAGAGCCCAGAGTGTTAATGGCTTCAAGAGAGAAAAATTAAGCTTCCATTTCCATTCAGGGGTAATGGATAGACCCAGCAGAATGCAGAGGAGAATAAAGGGCCTCGGAAAGGCACAGAGCCCCGGGCTCTTCTGAAGTTTGTATCCAAAGAGAAACTGCTGGCTTTGGGGGCCTGGGGGGTCCCCGATTCCCACAGTGACAACCTTAGGGCTGTCATCATCTTCATTCTTTTGTTTTATGATTTTTGAGCATTTCCACCTCTGGCCTCTGGTGGTACCTGCTCAGATGTGTGTGAATTAGAGGTGGTGAGGGAGGGCTGGGTAACAGTCCTGGTGGTAACAGGATCTCAAGGACTGTGAAGGTTCTGGTCCCAAAAGTCATATCCATTGCAGGCTCCCAGTGCTATCGCTACGACTACTAAATCAGCCACCTTACTAAGCGCCAGATACAAGTTGATAGCGCTTTACATGATCCCATACGATGCCCTCAGTAAGCCCGCGGAAGGCACCAGGCACAGGTACATTAGGTAATTGACTAGCCCAGAGACAGAGCTGATTCAAAATTCCTTGTGCTTAACCAGTAAGAGAACCACACCTTCTCTATCCTTGAACTTCCTTTCTTGGGGCTCAGGGTCATTTCAAGCTGGGAGTGCTAATGCTCCCCCACCTTGCCCCCGATGAGAGGACCTGGGAGCCCTCATCCCTTCATCTCCTTCTCCCTACTACCCCTTCCACTTCAGGGGAGCTGACTGAGGGCAGAACCTTTCCTGAGGACACCTTGTGGTTGGGTTAAGAGGTCAAACTAGACCCCAGCTGGTGGATATAAGCACAGAGTTGATATTTCTGGACCAGAAATCAAGACATGTGATATAGAGAATGGCCTATTCTTATTTGATTAATTTATTCCTCTGAAAAGTTTGATCAAAGCAATTACATCATAAAAGGTCTGTGAGCACATATAGCCTTTAATGAAACTACTACTACATAAATATGTGGATAAAAACCAGCCCCAGGCTTCCCTGGTGGCGCAGTGGTTGAGAGTCTGCCTGTCCATGCAGGGGACACGGGTTCGTGCCCCGGTCCGGAAAGATCCCACATGCCGCGGAGCAGCTGGACCCATGAGCCATGGCCACTGAGCCTGCGCATCTGGACCCTGTGCTCCGCAACGGACGAGGCCACAACAGTGAGAGGCCCGCATACTGCAAAAACAAAAAAACAGCCCCAAATTGATGTTTCAAATAGGATCCAGGTAGTTTAAATAAGAACTATCCCAGGATACCCAGCAGGTGGTAAATGTGGGTCTCCAGGAGCCCATCTTTGTATCTCCAAGAAGCCAAACGCTTTCCCTTCTGCAAAGCCGAAGTCAATTCCCCCTCGTCCAGGGACCTGCCCCCTGCCCCCCACTCTAACCCTCCCCTCCTGGAGAGGTTGCTCCCACCCCCCTCACTTCCCTGACACTGTCTCTTTAATGGCCTGTTTCAAAGTTAAATTTGGGCCTGCCCATCCCCAGCCCCACACCAGTTCTGAGGACCCCACCAGGGCCCAGGCTCAGTGAATGAATGAATGAGTGAATGACCACCGGACAGAGACGGGCTAGAATCAATCTCTTGCTCCCTGGATCCCGCAAGTATCTTTCTCACGTCCTTCAGCGTACCCAGTGATTACAGGTCTCCCTTTCTGCCTCCCGAGAAGTGGTAAGCATACCCAGGGCAGGGACTCGGTCTGCCTTGCCTCTTTATCCTCAGTACTGAGGATACAGCATCGCGGAACGGTGCCGAGAGAGGCTTATTGAAAGAATGAATAATCAAGAGAACAAAGAACTTGCATCTAAACAAATTGCCTCAGAAATGTTCCTTTCTTGGCAGAGAGAGGGTTAACCTGTAGGTGTGAGCCTACCCCTCCCTAGTCCAGCCCCTCTCCCCAGAAACCTAAATCAAATTAGAAGGGGGCCTAGGCCAGAGGGTAGAGCTGAGGCAGGGCCAAGCTGGGAGTCCCAGCAGGGCAGCGGGGACAGGACCAAATGACCAATGTGACTTAGGATGGATGCTGTGGTGGTGGGGGGGGGGGGTGTCCCCAGCTCCGCCACCTGCTCCACAGCTCACAGCTCACCTTGGTGTGCTAGGTTCCTCCGAGGTCTGTATGGCCTGGCTGTGAAGGTCAGTATGGTAGGGAGGAAAACACACCCAGAGAAGCCCTGGTTCCTTCCCTGATGTTGCTGTCCCCTCCCCATGCCCCCACCCCACGAAATAAGGCAATCATGATAAGGATGGCAGCTCTGGGGCGGTTGACATGTGGAGCACAACGGTCAATGGGATGGGCAATGGGAATCGCCACGGGTACTGCCGGGTGGCGCCTTGCCCATAATGGCTTCCATAAAGCCAGAAGGAGGTGTTGGATGTGGAGAGGAAAACAACCAAACTGTGCTCTCCTGCCCTCGCCACCTGGCTTTCTTCCCCCGCCCCTGCAGTTGATGGAAGCAGCCCAGTGCAGCCAAAGAGAAGAGGCTCTCACCATTAACAGGGACCATGTGATACTTCCCGAGACTCGCTCCCCACCAGGCCCTGAGCTGGTAGACACGTGCACACGCATTACTTCACCGATTTTCACAGCCAATCTTCAGAGACGGGATTCACTCCATGGAAAAGATGGGAAAATTGAGACCAGGGAGACACAAAGACGTAAAGCCATGTGCAGCCAGTTGGTCTCAAATTTCAAGGCTGAGCAGACTTGAAACCTGGGACTTACCGACTCCACGCTCTCAAGCTGCCTCCCCCAAAGCACGGACATCCATTCCGGCTCCATCTCGGCCACGCACTTGTCCTGTTTCGTCGGGCAAGAGCTTCCTGCTGTGCCTGGTGCAGCACTACCCACCCTGCACGTGCCCCCTCTCTCTAAGACCACCCTGAACTGCGACGATGTTTCTGCTACAGTTGAAATCAGGATAGCAGCATGGATTGAAATCTGCCTTCTGCTGGAAAGGGTTGCATGGGCCTGGGCCTCTCCTCCCGGACTGGGATCTTTGGGGAAACAGAGCCTGTATTCTACTCAGCAATATGCTCCTCTACACCACCCAGACACACAGCCTAGTTCAGAGTCTTGTGTGAAAGAGGGATGCAGAAAAGACGTATCTAGTAAAGTGTCACTTCTCCAGACCAGTTTCCTCACCAGATGATGGATAAGATGGACTAAATCAATATTTCAAAAAGGCCAGGGTATACGCCCAACACAACCCACCTGCCCCCATCATCTCTCTGACCTCATCTACATTCCAGCAACACTGACTTCGTTGTTCTTCCTTTAAGACAAGTCAGCCCTGCCTCACGGCCTTTGCACCTGCTGTTTGCTCCACCCGGAGGGGTCTTTCTCCAGATTTTCCCATGGCTTCCTCCTTCAGGTCTTCTCTTTAAAACACTATTTAAGGTTGTGCCACCTTCCTCCCTCAGCATTCTCTGACCCCCTTTTCTGCTTTCTTTTCCTCCATTGCGCTTAGCAGCATCTTACACTTTTAAGAAACGCTAGGCTGCTCAGCTAGCTACCTTAGAACTAGCAGGCCAGCTAAGTCTGGATCTCAAGGGTGTGGACCATTTGTATTGTATAAAATCTCTCTAGGTGTTTCTGATGCACAGGCAGAGTTAGGAACAGCTGTTTAAAAAAATAAAACACATACTGGAGCAAACTAAGGTCCTCCCCTCCCCAGCTGGGGCATGGTTTGAGTTGACCAAGGCTCAGCCTTAATTCTGGCCTCTATTCCACCCCTACCCTCCATTGAGCACCCATCCTCCCTCAAGCTACATGGAATTCTGCTGGTCTCTGATCACAGCATCCCTTTGGTATTTCTGTTCAGCTTTGCTCATGCTCTCTCCCCTCCTCTAACTCTCCCCTCCAGGTCTTTGAACTTACTCTCCAAGCTGCTGCTGATGCCACCCTCTCTTGGGCAGCCTGTCTGCCCCCTCCACCACCCCCACCCCTGCGAAGTCAGAGTCCCTAACGCCCTCCTCTGCGTTCAGAGGAGTGTGGACATATCTTCGGTAAAGGACTCATCACACTATCTTGTCATCAATTTTTCCGATGCGTGTCCTTCCCTGTAGACTGTGACTTTGAAGAAGGCAGCAGTGGAGCCCGATTCGTCGACATTCCCAGTGCCCAGCACAGCACCCAGCACATGGTGGGCGCTTCCTAAACACTGGGCGTGTGAGTAGATGCACTAGTGACTGCATGGCTGGTTAAGCGCATGTGTGCTTGGCAAAATCACAGGTTGTAGAGTTGTTATAATTTGTCTTCAAACCTGACCCACCATTTTCCAGCTTCATCTCGGCACAGCTGACCACAGATTGCTTCCAGCTCAAGTCTGCTCTTAAGACAGATCCTGACAGCAACCTCCCACCCTCCTGTCGGTGAGCCACCCAGCTTAGCTGGGAAGCCCTCCCTTCCTAGAGGGCCTTGCTCTGTTTCTAGGTGTATCCAAGCCTTCTGCCACAAAGGTTCCGGACATAGAAAGCCCTTGGGACATCTTGCGTTCATGGGAAGGAATTTCTCTTACCTCCCCCGAGTCAGGTGAAAGCACTCAGCCCTCCGCTCCACAGGATATAATGAGATTTATCCCTGACGGTGCTCCAAGCAGAAAGGAAAGACGTCACACACACACACACACACACACACACACACACACACACAAGCAACAGGACCGCTCTACACTTCGGCATGAACTATCAGAGATTGTTGGGTACAACCTCTTAACTTCAGATGGATGGAGACACCAGAGGGTTCAGGACACTTGCTAAGGTCACTGGGCCCTCATGGACTCAACCCCTTTTAGGGAGAGGTTCTCATCCTACCAGCCTTCTGACCTCTCACCCCTTGCCTGCCAGGGAACGGCTGGACTTCCTCTCAACGAGAGGCCTGATTTACGTCCGCTGGGTCCAATTAGTGCCAAGCTCTCTTGGGCCGCCAAGTGCCCTGCCGGCCAGCAGCTGAAGCTGTCTGGCAGGACATATTTGGATGATGAAGTCGTGCTGTGTGCTACACTCAGCGCAGGAAAGAGCAGCTCGACTGGGATGACCACAAAAGGCTGCCAGGCTTGGGTCCTGCCCACAAGTTGGGCAAAAAGTCTGTCTGGCAGGGGATGAGGGCAGTGCTTCCCAGGCAAGAGGGGCAAAGCTGGCCAAGGAGGGCGCATGCCAGGGCGGGATGCCCTCCCTGGGGCTTGGTGGGACCCAGCAAGTGTGGGTGGTGAGAGACCCTTGAGCTGGGAGCCTGGAGACCTGGACTCAGACTCAGCTCCTCCAGCAACCCCTTACTGGGTGACCTGGGCGCACTGTATCATCCTCTCCGCGCCTCAGCTCCTCCCTTACAAAGTGGGAAGAATTTCTTCACCTGCCTCAGGGAACACGTGAGGAACATAGAAGTTTCCTCATCCATAAAATGGGATAAGCATGGTACCTCCCTCCCAGAGCTGGAGTGAGGACTACTACATAGTGCCTGGCATGGATGTGGGCTAACTCGGCCAGGACCTACCCCCTCATATGATTAGTGTTATACTGGGGCCGCCGTTCCACCTCTCTGATACTTATTTTTCTAATATGCATTCTTCGCCTGGGTTGGTGGCAAAATCAAATTCAGAAACTGAGGCTCAGAAAATGGCCTGTGTCAGCTGGTACAACTAAGCATTGGTAGATTTGGGTCCTGAATTTCAATCTGTCGGACTGTGAGTCCACATTCCATCTCTAGTACCAATATCCACTCACCGCCCGCTGGCTTTCAGACCCTGTTTTGGTGGTGGGTGTGCAGCTCAGAGTGGGCCCGGAGAGGTGAGACATCCCAACAGACACAGCCCTGGGTGCCTCTGCCCCTGCCACCAGATCAGCCCTGCTGTGTCGAGGGGAGAACATCTGAAAAGCCCAACCTCCTAGGAGAAGAGACTAAGACAGAAAGCAAGGCAGGACCGGCCTGAGCGACCCGTGAGTGACATGCAGGCCCTGGCACAGTGACCGCGGGCTCCGGGCTCTGTCCTGGACCGCCCACACTGGGCCACTCTTGTGACAGCCTCCTTCTTCGGCTGTCCTAAGTCCTCCCTGCAGTACGCAGTGGAAGCTCAGACTGGGGGAAAGACACGTGAATTTTACTCTCAGTTCTGCCAGGGACTTTTATAAGACTTTGGGTAAGTGCTTTTAAATTTGGGGGTCTGAGCACCTTTCTGAAAAATGGCAGTACCATGCAAACCGATGGGCCTGTGGGTGCCTTTCTCACAATAGGATTTTTTGCTCTTGTAAACTTTTGGGTGGTGGGACGACTGAGTCCTTTGGGCTTTGCACTTCATTCTGTTTCTCCAACATCTCTTCTTTAAAAAAAAGCAAACGATCTCCCCTTCATCTATTAACGTCTCTGGGATATTCAGCTGGGGGATAAAGAATGCAAGGAAGATGGCTGTGGAGCCCAGAGAAGTCTGCAGCTTTTCATCTCCACTTGGAGGAGGACAGGCCAAGGCCCTCGCCAAGCCCTCTGAACACGAGAGCCGGAGACTCCCAGAGAAGTAAACACACTTAAGGGCAAGAGGGGAGCCAACGGAAGTCAATAAGCTCAGAGACACTAAAGAGGTTTCTGGATCTCTAGGCAGCGTATTAATTCATTTGGGGGAAATTATGGGTTGCTAGATCCCAATCTGGTCTAGATAAATTACAAGCTGCCCAAGAAATGCCTTCAATTTCTGTCCCAAACCTGTCGCCATCCCCGGCTATCCTCCTTCCTTCTGAGGAGCTCCAGGTCTCTTGATTTACGCTAATTCCACATCCCCACAGCCCGCACCCCAGTACTGAGCATGCAGAAGATGCTCAGTAGAAGCTCCACCCACGATCCTCAGCGCTTGCTGATCGGGGGTCTAAGAGGACTCGGCTAAGATGTGATGCCCAGGGGTCATTTCTGTTCCGAGTAGGTGGCAGGTGTCCACTTTGGCTAAACTCACGTCCGTTGCAGCCCATGGATTCCAGGAAGGATGGTCAGCTCAGCTGTGATTCATCCCAGCCACAGAGCCTCTGGGTGTGACCTTAGATAAGTGATGGAATGTATGAACGTTTAGAACACGGACTTCAAGACACCCTGATCCAATCAGCTTATAAACGAATACATGTCTGTTTATTAAGCAGCAGATGGTGTCTTTCTGATCTCCCAACTGCTGGGTGTGGGGAGCCCAGAAGAGCTGAGACAGAAGGAAAAGATATGTGAGAATAGAACGAACACTAGTTTACAAAAACGTTAACCACTGGATGGGGAAAAAAAGGTCAAAGACAGAAAGCAAATTTAACCCTTGGTGTTATCACAGAGAATGGTTACACTAATATTTCCTAATTCTATAGACATTTCCTCCTTTCCTGGACTCAAATTTCACATTCACCACAGCCTCATCAAACAGGCCTTGTCATGCCCATTTTTTAGATGAGGAAACTGAGGCAATGAGCAATGAGGTGGCTTGCTCCAACATCTTGTTAACAAAATCATTAGAAGTAAGTGCTATACTTTCGAATCATAGAAGGCCATCGGTTTGACCAGTTTTATTCCAGAGTGAGGATGATGTAAAAAGGATTCTAAAAGATTGATTATGAATGATCAAACTTCCTTCCAAAGTGTCTTCATAGGAGATTAAAAACCTTTGTCTTATAAAAGTAAAGCTATGGCAATTTTCCTCTGAAAGACCTTTCCTCTCTCTAATTTTACTTTCAATGCCTCAGTCCTTGGTTTCTAGTCTTAATCCTCCTCTTTTCCTATTTTATACACTCTCTAAGCGGCCTTACTCGCATAACGACTTTCAGTGTATCTCTCAAGTGTCCATCTCTAGCATGGACTCTAATCCTAAGAGCCACGCCTGCATGTTCTACTGTGGGCATTTGGTCTGAGCATTTCAACGGAACTTAAAACTAGACAGTTTTAAGAAAATTAAGCAGCTTCTCTTCCCAAGGTAATACTATTCTTCCCTTCATACTCAATCATGGAAGAAAGAAGGAAAGAAAGAAGGAAAGAAAGAAGGAAAGATGGGGCGTGGGGAGGGAAAAAGAGAAAGAAAGAGAGAGAAAGAACAAGAGAGGGAGAGGAGGAAGAAACAAAAGAAGATGTATAGAGCTGGAAGAGTCCTAAAAGGTTGTGTAGTGCAACTCTTCATTCTAAAGATGAACAAACTGGCTAGATAGAATCAGATCTGGAGCTGGAAATCCTGCTTTCCTGACATCTAGCTGGGATCTTTGTAAGAGCAGTGACACAGAGCACTGAGAAATGACACTGGGAAGGCAGAGGGCCAGGGTGGAAAGCTGGGCCTTTGCTTCAGCTCTTCACAATGTGTGGCCATATATTTGTCTGTTTACACGTGTGATGTCTGTTTTTGTAGTGTCATCTCCATGAGACCAGGGACAAGGTCATGTTCACTACTGTATCCGTAGCATCCAAAACAGGGCCTGCACATAGAAGGCACTCACTAAATATTTGCACCATTCGTTGTAGCAGCAACACAGGAAGTACCAGGAATTAATTTAACCAAGAATACAATGGACCACTACGTAAAAGAGTATAACACTAACATAGGACATAGAAGATTATCTGTACAAGCAGAGACACATTACTGCTCTTAGACAGGCTGACTTAATATTAAAAACATATCTCTTCTCTGAAATCAATATAAACATTTAATACAAGGCCAATCAAAATTCCAGTTGATTTTCTGAGAACTCAATCTACTTACTCTAAAATGTACATGGAGGAATACAAATACATTTAACCTAGAAGCTTTAAATATTGAAAAAAGAAAAATGAAGAGAGAAGAACTCACCTTTCCAGGTACTGACATGATACAAAATCATGGTATTAATGCTTCACAGTACTGGCATAAGAACAGATGAACAGATACGCCATTGGTATAGAATAGAGAACTCAGAGGCACATCCCCTCACACACGCACATGTGTTGTGCTGGTTTGCCCTTCCAGATCCTTTTCCCACCTTTCTCTACTCTACTCTTGCTCTGAGAGGCTGGCTTCCCTGCATTGCATCAACGATACTCCCTTGCCCTGTGATTCCCAGATGAGTTTCGCCATTGAGAGGGGATATCATCACAGATCCATACGATCATTTCAATTGATATAGAAAATGCAATGTTATGGGAAATAGGAACAATATACAAAATAGAATTGTATTTTATACACTTGGAAAGTGCAGTCATAAACTGAAAAATTTTAAAGGCTATTTATAAGAGAATCAAAAATTATGAAGTACTTAGGGGAAAAGTTTACAAAAGATATGCAGGTTGTATACACTGAAAACCTCAAAAGCTTGCTGAGGTGAAGTTAAAGAAACACTAAAGAGAGATTAGCCATGCTTGTGGATCATAAGACAGTATTATTAAGGTGTGAATCTAGAGAATCATTGCAATCTCAGTCCAAATCTCAGCGAGCTTTTGTGCAAACATTGACAACCTGATTCTGAAGTTTGTATGAAAACACAAATGACTTAAGGTAGCCAAACAAACATGAATATGAAGAACAAAGACTGACACTGCCCAGTTTCATGACTAATTATAAATCTATAGTAATAAAGACAGTATGGCATTCCTATAAATATAGATATCTATATCAACAGAACAGAACAGAGTCCAAATATAGGCCCATGCATAAATAAACAATGATTTTTGATAAAGGTGCCAAGGCAATTCAATATAGAAAGGATGATGTTTTCAACAAGTGGTGCTGGAACAGTGGATATCCATTTCTAAAAAGAAGGAAAAAAAAAGAAGAAAAAGAAGCCCTTGATCCTCACCTCACACTTCAAAAAAATTCAACTAAGTATGGATCACTGACCTAAGTGTAAAACCTAAAACTATAAAACTTCTAGAAGAAAACAAAGGAGAGAAAATCTTAATGACCATGGGTTAGGCCAAGATTTCTTAAATAAGACACTAAAAGCACAAAGTATAAAACAAAAAAATTGATAACTTGGATTTCTTCAAAATTTGCTCTTCAAAAGATACTATTAAGAAAACGAAAATACAAGCCATGTACTGAGAGAAAATATTTGCAAAACCGTTTCACAAAAGACTGGAAAGCAGAATATTTAAAGAACTAACACATCTCAGTAAAAAGCCAAACAGCCTGGTATAAATGAGCAAAACATTTCAACAAATGATTCACTAAAGAAGGTATAAGAATGTCAAATAAGCACAGGAAAAGATGCTTAACATCATTAGTCATTAAAGAGATGCAAATTGAAACCACAGTGAGATACCACTTCATACCCACTAGCATGACTATAATTACAAAAATGGACAAGACCAAGTGTTCATGAGGAGGTAGAACAACTGGAACTCTCCTAACTCTACACGTGGCTAAATGCCTGGCACGGAGAAAGTGCTCCAATGTCATCAGTTAGTCACAGCAGCTAGTAGGACCAGCTATTATGAATATGAGCAATGCACAATGTTAAATGAAAAACACTTCCATTGGTCTCCATCCTCATGAAGCTTCTGTCTAAACCTACCCTTTCCCTGTATATGTGATATTCCTTGTAATTGACCCTCTTAAGAACTTGGCATTGTTTCATTCTTTTTTATGACTGAGTAATATTCCATTGTATATATGTACCACATCTTCTTTATCCATTCATCCGAGGATGGACACTTAGGCTGCTTCCATTAGACACAGGAATTTTATAAATGAAGATCAGGAGAGTGGAAAGAAGCAAAAGCTTTTCTAGAAGGAATGGAAGAGAGAAAATAAGACACAGGTAACTTAGTCCCTGTCAATCTATAAATCGCTGTTATTAAGAAAATGGAGAAGACGTTCTGTGTGATCCCAAGTGTGGGTACCAGCAACTAGTGAGTAAAAGATGCAGGTAGGCAGGTGCAGGCTCAATACATAGAAGTTTCTAAATGTTAAGAGATGCTTAAAGGTAGAGTTGGCTATTTCAGAAGGCAGTCAGCTTCTTGTCACGAAATGTCACAAGCAATATCCAAATAAGATTAATGGAAAGGCTTTCAAACATAAAATGTGAGAAGTAGAGATTCCAGCCCAAATTCTGAATTGAGAAGAATGGAGGTTTGAATTTGGATGTGATGAGCTTGAGAGAAAAACAGGGCACTCAAGTAGAGGAGGGACCCTCTGTATCTGGAGATACAGATTGGAAAGTCAACATGAAAATGTCAGTAGCTGAAGGCAGAAAGTCAGCTGATTGCCCATCACTGAATTTGGTACGTTGAGGCCAAGCAAGCCGAAATAGTTTAGGAAGTGTTCAGGTGGGTGTCATCAGAGCCACTCCCAGCCTGTACCGTGCCTTGTGGAATCAAACAGAGATGCAGCCCCTTGCCCCTGGATTTCGCTGCCCACTTACCTCCTCAGGAGAGTGCCCTTGTGCAAGGCACGACCTGCCCAAATGCTCGGTGCAGTGGCCCTGGGTGCCACCACGCCCTGGACGCTCATGACCTCTTGCATAAGGCATCCGTGTTGCAGATGACTTGTGCTCTTTCATAACTTCTTAGAAGAGCGTGAAAATGCTTATCGAGGGAGAGGAGATATGTTTGAGGCTTCTTTTTATCAATGTCATTAATAATGATCATAAAAGTAATATTCACGCCCTTTGCAGCACACAAAGTGCTTTCACATCCACCGTCTTGTGAGTTGAGCATTACTACTGCTCTTACCTCACAAATGAGGAAACTGAGGTCTGAGGGATTCGGCTAAGAGTTGTGAAGCTTTTTCTTATACAGCATATATCTTAAGGTTCTAAACTCTTAATTACCATATAAATGTATAAATCTAATTGCACAAATGACATTGGTCCTACAAGGACCCATATAAAAGGCAAAACCTGCAAAAGCACCCAGCATTCCCGGATTTAGTTGAACCACCGATAACCCCACTTAACCCACTTACACTTCACTCTGCTGAGTTCTTGTTGACAGTCTCAGTATTTCTCCATCCTATATCAGTCTGGGCCTCTCATTCTGATGAAGCCCAAATTTTGACACATTCTGACGGCCTCTTGGCTCTCCTCCCATTAAGACACTCCCCACAAATGGTTCTACTGTTAACAACCGTCTCCTCTCACAGGTCCTGGGGACTCCCCTTCTGGATACTGTCTTGAAGGCAGCCCTCATCTTTTGATCTGTCCTGGTGCTGCAGAACTTTGCTTCAGGTTGCCTTTTCAGCTGTTAAGATGGGTTACATTGAGTCATCCATGGTCATTCCCAAGGTCTCCCTTATGAACAAAGGGAGATGGTTGTGTGGAATAGATATCCAGTCTATGGGCCAGAGCTCCGTCTGGACTGGTGGTCAGGGCTGGGGCTGACCAGTGGCCCAGGTCAGGGCGCTGGTGTTTCTCTCTGAGAAAGTGGAAATAAGTATTTCAGAACAGCTTTCTCAACTATTTACAACATTCACATACTTGCTGCCCGAGCTCCTGTAATAACAGATTGAACTGTCCTAACAAGGATGACCCCCCGCATCGTCTCTAGATCGCAAGCCTCTTGCTTTCTCTAGTACTTCTCAAGGGCGTCTCCACAGAGCTCCTCTCGCTCTGGGATCATAAACTCCTTTCTCTCTGCCGGATCCTTCACATTGGCATACAGACACTGTATGACCGTAATATTAAGTCTCTCCACTGACCCGTGTTCTCACACCACTCTATTTCTTTCCCACAGTAACCCGAGAAAGAGTTGCCTGAACTGGCCATGTCCACCTCCTCTCCTCCCTCTCTGTCCTCCGCCCAAATCTGCTCACTTTCCTCCAGTTTCACTACAAGCACCCCGGATGGAGTCACCGCCATCCTCACCCCGATTACTGCCCTAGTGCCCTTACTGGGCTCCTCGAAATCCTCACTTTCCAGCTCGCCAACCTCCACACCAAAGTCTGCACCAGCTTTTAAAAATGTAAATCAAATTGTGTTACTTTTCTTTAAAACCCTCCTATGGCTTCTCAGTAAAGCTGGAAGTCCATTCCTCACTTTGACCTTCAAACCCTTACTTCACCTGGCCCCTCCCATCTCCCCAATGCAATCTCTTAGAATTTCCCCCCTGTGCCCTAAGAGGCAGACTTTGCTGGAATTTTCTCTTGTTTCCTGAACACACCAAGGTGGTCCCTCCCTCCAGGCTTTGCCGAGGCTAGCCCCTCTGCTGGGAATGCTCTTCCCCCAGATCCTCTCCTGGCAGACCCTTTAGCATCCACCAGACCCTCTCTACCACCGGTCTGGGTTACCTCTTTATTATTTTTCTTCATGAACTAGAAAGTAAGGCCTGTGTGGACAGATCCCTGCCTATTTGTTCACCAATTCTTTAGCATCAATTCGACTCTCAAAACATATGTGCCACATTAACAAATGAGCGAGTCCTCTCACCCACTTTACCATCACTGCCACATGCCAGGCACTGAAGCAGTCACATGAGTTCTGTTCAGCTTGTGACACCCTCTGGGTTCAGACCTGGCTCCACCACTGACTGGCTGGGGGACTTTGGGCAAGTTTGGGGCCTCAGTTTCCTGATCTGTAAAGTGAGGTTAACGATAGTACCTCCCTCATCGATTTACTGTGAACAGGTAAGAGGCAGCACATTTAAATAAAGTGATAGAACAGTGCTGAGCACACAGTAAATGCTCAATAAAAGTTAGTAATGGTTATAGCCTCGAAACAGCAACTCTGTAGGACAGGATTTCTCAATCTCAGTACGACTGGTATTTTAGGTACGACCATCCTTTGTTGTAGGAACCGTTCTGTGCGTCATAACAGCATCCCGGCCTCTGCCCACTGGGCCCTTAGGTGTTACGCCAGTAGCACATTCCCAATCGTGATAACCAAAGATGTCTTGCCAAATGCTCCTGTGGGGGCGGGAAGGGCCAAGCCATTGGCTATAAGGCATATACTTTTACTCCTATTGACAGATATGAGATTGAAAGTTCAGAGTTTTAATAAGTTGCCCAAGATCTTAGGGCTACCAAGTGGGGAGCAAGGATTCAAACTCCCATCTTCCTGGCCCAACAGCACATGCTCTTCCCTCCAGCTCGCTGAGCTAGAGGTCCGAGCCCCCCGTCCCTCGGCCTGCTCGGCTCACACACTCACAGATCCGTGCTAATTACACAGTCATGAAAAACGTTATATGTGGTTTGTTATTTTATATCCGGGAACATGGTCCACAGCCTTCATTACATAAAGCAGCTGTGTGTATACTTGGGGTCTAAATGCTATTTAGTGGTCAGCTCGATGGGGTATTTTGTTTCAAGCATCACATTTCTTTTTTCCCTTTCTGTACTTCTACTAACGCCTAAATGGAGGAACAGAGCCTCACACAGCTTGCGCTAAAGTGAAAGGCAAAAGTTCCCTAAATGACAGACGTCCCACTGTCCTAATTAGACTGGGAGAGACAGCCCAGGATGCGCCATGTGTGGTGTGAACGTGTCCCCCAGTGGTTGCGCGTGTGTGTTCCCAGGACGCACCCAGTCTGGCCCATACAACCTGCGCCACCTTCCCACTGGTGTCTTAAAGGAACCAAGTGGTTTAGTAGGAAGAACTAGACAACCCAGGCCTTCTAAGTATCAGCTGTGTAGTTTGAGTGTGCCGTGTGTCCCCTCTGAGACTCAGTTGCCTCATTTTTAAAATGGGGGTAGAGGGACTTCCCTGGTGGCGCAGTGGAGAAGACTCCGGGCTCCCAATGTAGGGGGCCCGGGTTTGATCCCTGGTCAGGGAACTAGATCCCACGTGCATGCCGCAACTAAGGAGCCTGCGAGCCGCAACTAAGGGGTCCGCCTGCTGCAACTAAGACTGGGCACAACCAACCAAACAAACAAATAAATAAAATGGGGGTAAAAATATATGTCCCACAGTGTTGCTGAGATCCTTTAGCTGAAGGGTCTGGCACCGAATTGGTCTAAGATAATCCCCAGTTCCCATTCCTCCTTCACTTGCCAACACCTGGCCCGTGCCACCTCGCCTCACTCCAGCCCATTCTTAATATCACCCCTCTTCTTCAGTCAGAATTTCCTAGGTCCTGACCCACCTCTACCCCTTGGCTTTCATCATTCCCCTTCACTGGATTGCAAGCAAGTCTCTTTCCACCTATTTAAATCCTACTTTCCCGCACAGCCAAATTCAAATCCCACTCCTCCCGGATTAATGCCCTTGTCCAGCTCTCACTGGCTTCTCCAGGACTTTTATGATACTGCATGACTCACCTGGCACTGAAATGCATTTTAACTAGTCACCTGAATATGGTTCAATAACTGCAAGTAGGCAGAGGTCAGGACTGTATTCCTTCAGGCCTAGACACTACAATACACATGGGGCCCCATAAGTATTTGTGAGTTGGCAGAGTCAATGCATGTCACTGTTCTATCACTGATGGCTGCACACATCAGGCTGTGAACACGCCTCATCTGGAAACTGATATGCCAGCCACCCTCCATTGGCACCATTTATGGAGAGCAAGCTAAGACGATTATATCCTCTGAAGGGCAAGATGAAGGGCTTTCTAAGGGTCATGCATGGCCCTTCTCGGTGCAGTCTTATTTCTGATCTTCCCCAATCGCTCTCATGTTCTAGCTCCCCCATCATTGTTTACAGAGCTCCCAGTAGGCCAAACACAACTCCCTGCCTTTGCACACACTGTTCCCACTGTCTGAAGCGACCTTCCTTTCCTCACACTCCCTGTCCAAGTCCTGCTCATCCCTAGAGACCAACTCAAACGTCACCTTCTTGGCAAAGACCTTTGCTGACCTTCTCTCTCCTAAGCCCCACTTTCTTCTCTCCTAAGGTTGCTGCTCTCCCCCACCCCCCATCTGTTTCCCAAAGCACCCTGTTTGTGGGTACCTCTGTCTCAGTCTCTGGGTGGCAAGCTCCCTGAGGACAGACTCCTGGGCTGATTCCTCTGTGTCCTCCTCTCCCATTGGGCTGGATCTAGTAGAACTTTCTGTTTTTAACAAATACCATCTTGTATGGCAAGCCTAATCCTCTGTTGTACTTCTATGATGGCGTGTGTGTTTCCCCACTCTTGTAAGGGAATGTCCTTTTAGGAATCATCTCAGCAGATGCCTTTTTTTCTGGTTCTCTCCATCACTCTAGACTGTGTTAAGCACTACTAACTTCTGCATGGTCCTAGAATCCTCTTCCCTTCTTTCCCACCCCCCAAGGACATCATGACCTTCAACCATCAAGGATTAACTTCTAACCCACTAAGACCGGGGGAGCGGCGGTGGGAGACAGAGCCTGGGCGCGGGTGGGAGGTCGGCACATCTGGGACAGGAGTGGAAGCTGGGAGTCAGGCCAGGCCAGGTCCACTGGAAAATACCAGTGTGGCCCACAGCCCAGGCTATGGCCGGTCGAGAAGGCAGCCTTCAGGCCCAGAACAAAGCTTCTCCTTTGGGGAGCCCCTCATCTCCCTGCCTGAGAGATGCCCTTCGGCAGAACCAGGGCTCCTGGATCTGCCCAAGAGGCAGACTTTGTTGGTTTAGTTCCGCAACAAGGCTTCTGTTCCTGTCCCGGCTGTTACGGCCTACAGATTCCTGGTACCCGTCTGATTGAACAACTTAATTAAAATGCAGTAAAAGGAAAGTGGGCCGGATGTGATCCGGGAGAGAAGACAGGCATCTGAGTCCACCGCCTGCCTCCTGAGCCCTGTGCCCCTTCCCATCCTGCCTACAGGCCCCTGGGCAGGTGGAGGCCATGGAACTCTGGACTGTAGTGTTGAGGGCAGAAGACCTTAAGGGTATCTGCTCCCTGAGCTGTTCATCTGAAGACAGGGCAACTGAGGTCCAGCCAGGACAGCTGAACTACCAGAAGCCGCTCAGAAGCTGTTAGCAGCAGCACGGGGAATCTCTAGGACTTTAAGACTGCTCGTCAGGGGCTGCTCTCGATATAATACTAGGTGGGAGAAAAAATTCTTTGAAAACACGGAAACCCTTGTTCTTGGGGAGCACCCTCTCCAGGGGCCTCAAACATGTTTGTTCTTTTTTTGGGGTAACAACTTTATGGAAATATAATTCACATACCATACAATTCATCCATTTAAACTATACAATTTAATGTTTTTTTCGTATAGTCACAGAGTTGTGCAACCATCACCACAATCAATTTTAGACTATTTTCATTATTACCCAAAAAAATGCAATCGCCTTTAGCCACGGTCCCCAATCTCTCTATGCCTCCTGGCCCTAAGCAACCACTGACCGCCTGTCTGCCTCTATACGTTTGCCTATTCTTGACATTTCCTATAAATGGAATCATATTATATATGTCCTTTTGTAACTGGCTTCTTTTATTTAGCATAATCTTTTCAAGACTGAGCCATATTGTGGCATGTATCAGCACTTCATTATTTTTTATGGCCAAATAGTATTCCATCGTATGAATATACCACATTTTATATATCCATTCATCAGTTGCTGGACATTTGGGTTGGCTCTCCCCTTTAGCTATTCTGAATAGTGCTTCTATCAACATCTGTGTACAAGTTTTTGTGTGGACGGATGCTTTCAGTTCTCTTGGGTATTATGTACCCACGAGTGGAAAAACCTGTTTGTTCTTGCATCTCATTAACAATATCAGTAACCATACCGGTGGAGATTCTAAAGGATTATTGCACACATTGACTCAGAAAAGTAGTGAAGACAGGAAGCTGGATGAAGCAAGAGAGGCACAGAGAGGTTAACTGTTTGGACACTGGTCACACAGCCATAGGAAAGGACCGTGGAGGAGGAAGTCATAGCTGGCACTTGTGAAAGTTAGTCGATGAAACATTGATAACTTCAGGAACAAAGGCCTGGAACATTTTAAAAATCATACACATAGTCACGTGCACCATCACTTTAATTATATGGATTCGTTTTTAATTTGATCAGGTCCTTTCTTACCCGCTGTCTCCCTTATGTTCTAGTTCCCCATGAAGACCATTACACTCCCTCTCAGTGGAGTTAAATTCTCCTCCCACCTCCCAAGCTTTTCACCTCGTCCTCATGGGGAGTGGTGGCTCTGTAGGGAGTTTTGGAGCCTTGAGGAGTGGAGGCTCTTTAAAGGACTTCTCTTTGGTCACAGCTGCAGTCCTCAGAGCGCTGTGTGTTGGAAGCACGGAGCCGCACTGTCCTCTTGCACCATCTGGGCCCACTGGCCTGATCTGCATCTGTCACCAGAAGTGTGCATAGCAAAGAGTCGAGGTGGCGCGGACACCCAGCAGGTGGAACCAGATGAAACTGCGCACAGTCATTATTTCTGACCTGCAGAAATGGCAATCTCAGGGTCAGCCTGAAAGTCTCTGGTATCCTCTCCTTTCCTTCCGTGTTCCCCTCAAAGACCCAGGTTGCAGGCTCTGGAAGCCTTTCAGCCCCTGCAGCCCAGCTGGTCATCCTTGCCCAGCTTCTCCAGTGGCCATTCTCCAGTTGCTCCATCTGCTGCCTGAAGACTTGAATGGGAGGGTTGGGAGACCTGGGAGTCCGGGACCTCTCCACTGACCGCCCATCTCCCCACTGGTCTCTGCTTCCAGCTTGCCCCCTCCAATCCAGGGCTCCTAAAAGGCTCCAGCCACCCTCTACTTCAAATCTTGCAACGATTCCCCATCACCTAGTACCTATAAAGTACAAACACTCCAGCCAGTCCAGAAGACACAACTTCAGCTCCTGCTGCTGGGTTTCTGCTCCAGCCATGCCTACCTGCTAGCAGAACCCTGCAGGCACCCGCACCCTCTCACCTCTCCGCCCGGGCAGCTGCTCCTTTCCTCAGCTGCCCTGACTTATCCTTCAGGGTCACCCCTGGGAGTCTTCCCTGGGCCCCAGGGCTGTGTGAGGAGACTTCCCTCTCTGTTCCCATTTCTCTGTGCTTCCGTCTCTCCTGGCACTCATCGTCTATATTTGAATCACCTCTTTGCATGTCTGTCCCCGTCTACCTGCCTCTGTGGGCTCTGGGCTCTAACAATCCTACCTCGTTCATCCTTCAGTCTCTATCATCAGTATAGGAAGAGTCAGTGAACTCTTCGCAACACAGGTAAGCAGTGGTGCCCATGACTCAGTTTCCCCATTGGCTGGAAACGGTCCAGAAGCTTGGATCTTGCCTCTTGGTCTTCTGTAAGTTTCATTTGCCTCTCCAGAACAGAAGGAAGCTGGTTTTAAGGGCTCTTTCAATTCTTATGGTCTAAGGAACCGGGATATGAATCCTTGCCCTTCCAGGACCCCTCACCAGGATCCTGTGTGGTCCAAAGAAATAGATTATTTAAATGGTAAGTCTCAAGGAATTCTGAGGAAGATTATTTTGTTGTTTTGTTTCAATGCATCTAGTGTCTGCAGAACACCTACTAAACCGCATGCCGGCGTTGGGAACAGGGACTTGATAAAAATTTGTAAATACCAGCTTCCCTGGGTTTCTTTTGAGTGCTGCCTTCCAGCCAGTCTGGGAGCGCTTGTCCACGCCTGCCTTTCTCCTCTCTCGCTGTTCACTCCTCCAGGACCTGTCTGGTCCATCTCCCCACATTTGTCGCTGCCGGGCCAGTCCGCATCCAACGCGCAGTCGGATTAAAGTTGGCCCTTCGGGCCTCGGCCCGGTCGCCCTCTGGCGGCCGCGCGCTGAAGCTGCGGCCCGCGGGGAGCTGGAGAGGGGAAGGGGAAGGGGAAGGGGGAGGAGGAGGCGCGGGCAGGGGAGGAGAGGAAAAAGTTGCGCTGGGAAGTTTGGAAAGTTGGGAAGTGGCTGCTGCGGGCTTCGCCTCCCTCCGCCCGCGTGTGAGGGAGCGAGCTAGGGAGCAGGAGAGGAGCGAGCGAGCGCCTGCCATGCCCATCAGACCCCGCCTCGCCGCGCCCGGGCGCGGAGCTCTCCCCGACTCCCTGCGGCCCGGCCCGGCGCGGCCCCGGCCCCCCGCCCCCCGCGCCGGGTCCTCCCCTCCCCCCGCCCCGGCGGCCCCAGCCCCCCGCTCGGCCCGGCTCCGCGCCGCTCTCCCGCCCTCCTCTCTCCCTCCCTCCCGGCCGCGGAGCAGCATGGCGGAGCCCGGGCAACGGCCGCGCGGCCGCCCGCCGCCCCTCTGAGCCCCGCTCGGGGGCCACCGGGCGCCCCAGACCCGACCCCCGACCCCGCCGCGCCCGCCGCCGCACTTGTCCCCCCGCGCGCCCCCTGGAGCGCCGCGCACCCCTGGGACCGTTGCGCGCCCCGGGTCCCCAGCATAACCCCGCGACCCCGCGCGACCGCCGTCCCGGTACTACCCCGAGAACACCGCGCGCCCCTGGACCGCGACGCAGCTCCGGGACCTCCGCGCGCCTCGGCAACCCCGCGCGCTCTCACAACCCTGGGGCTCGGCCAACCCGGCTGCGCGTCCCGGCCAAAGGGCCCCGCCCCAGAGGATCCCCCTCTTGCAACAGACGGAGCCCCGCCCCAGAGGGACCCCCCCAGGTCCGGCAGGGACATCCAGCCACGCCCCAGAGGGCTCCCGGCATCCCGTGTCTGGAGCCCCGCGCTCCAGAGGAACCTCCGTGCCCAGCCGGGGGCTGCCCGCCCAGCTGAGGGGCGCCGCCCAGAAGGGTCCCCCGCGCCCCGCGGGCCCCGGCAGGATGCACGCCGCCCTGGCGGGGCCGTTGCTCGCCGCCCTCCTCGCCACCGCCCGCGCCCGCCCGCAGCCCCCGGACGCAGGACAGTGCCGGCCGCCCGGATCGGTGAGCGAGCGCCCGCCCGGCCACTCTCCCGGCCGGCCACTCCAGCCCTGCGGGGACGATGGTTTGGGGGGTCCTACCTTCCGCACCCACCTCGGCCCACCCGCTCCACCTCCGCCCGCCGGGCGCAGCCTCGGGCGCCCTTCCCTGCCTTCTGCCGCCGGGGCTCCAGCTCCGTCCGGGGAGGCGAGTTGGGGCGCTCCTTCTCCAGCTCCTTCTCCAAACGCTGACGCTCTCGGGCTTCTCCTCGACTTTCGGTCCTGCTTGGACCTTTCCTCTCTGTGCCCTTTTTGACTCCCCTCTTTCTTACTTTTAGCCTGTCCTTACCCTCTGGTTCCTCTCTTCTCATTTCTGACTGTTTCTACCATTCCTTGCCCTTCTCTTCTCTGCCCCTTCCTCTCATTCTTACACGCTCAGACCCCTTGCAGGCTTCCCTCTCCCCCCTGGTCCCCACCCTTGACCTAAGGCAAACTTTCTCCCTCTCCAGCCCAGGCCCCAGCACCCACTCTCCCAAGTGCCCCGATTTCACAAAAAGGAGGAAGATTCCAGAGGAGAGGAAGGGAAGTGCCAGGACATGCTGGCCTAATGTTTCCTTGGGGGGTTGAGTAATTACTAGTTCTCCTCATTTTTCTTCCAAACTCAGGAATCCCTTGATTGCCCTCAGTCTCTCTCCCTCAAAGTGTAAATTAACGCATGGAAAATAACTCTGAATTGGAGGCCAGGGACCAGGAAAAGTTTGTGTAGGGTCCTCACTGGCTGCGCTCTTAGTTGACCTTGGGCAAGGTGCACCTCCAGTGTCGTGACTTGCTCAGAAACAGGGAGCTCCGCGACAGGCAGGGTGCTCAGAGCTCGTCTCTCTCCAGTATGCTGGGATTTACAATTTTGGGTTGTCAGTAAAGTAAGGTACTGTTCCCTTTGCCCTCCCTGACAGATACTTCTCATTTGTGCTAGAATCAGGCAGAAGAATTTTATGAGTTGACCGAAAGCTTGCAGACGGTGGATGGCAGTGGACAGTCCAGGGGGTATTCTGGATTGAAAATGCCTGAGAGAAACGATAGTCCCTTTCTCATGCCCCTTCACCCCTGGACCTAAACTGGATCTGGAGAAATGAGCCATGTCCTCCTGCCCCTCCTTCACCTCTACACAGACACACACATCCCTCTTCAGAGCTTAGGTGATGGCAGAGAATTGGACTTGGAGACCAGGTACACCTTTGGAGGGGAGGAGCCCAGAAAGCATGTACATTTCTTGGGACTAATTCTGTGAAATCTTTCCCTCCCAAATCAGGGCCTTGAGACTTTATTTAGCCTGCAGGTTTTGAAGCACTTTCTCATCTGTGGTTTCAGCTGGTGGAGGAGAGTAGCTGACACCCCAGACCTGCCCTCCAAAAAGAAAATTGTATCCGCCCTGCTGAATGGGAAGTAGCTGTTTAAATAGGTGTGCTGTTTTTAATAGGTGTTCTGCTTTCAAAGTGCTCTTGGCATGTATCTTCTAATGGTTGGATTTAAAAGTTATATGACTTCCTCCTTTCTTGCCAGAGCAGGACTCTTGGTCCCCCTCTTGCCACCCTCCCCATGAAACACCACCGGTGAAGGTTTGGCTTGGCCAAGCACGAATATTCTCAGGTGGTGTGGCGGTCCTTGGCACTCACAGTGAGAGCCAGTCATAATGAGAGCTTCCTTCACTGCCTCCTCCCTCTGTGCCTGGCACTGTTCTTCGGGCTTATTTACGTAGATTGTGTCTTTTCATTCTCCCAACAATCCCTGGGGTGGCTGCTTTCAGCTCCCATTTTACAGATGGGGAAACTGAGTCTGTGGGAAGTGAAACAGTGTGCTTAAGATCATACAGCTAAGATATGGGTCTTTCAGCTTCCAAAGCCCTTGCTTCTTCCCGTGGCCCCATGTAGCCCTCTGCCTTCCATCCCCAGCTCCACCTGCCCCCTCTGTTCTAACCTTGGCTTAATTCTGCTGCCTTCAGCCTCACTGCCTTCCTTTACCTGTCCCCCTGCAGCAGAGGGACCTGAACTCCTTCCTGTGGACTATTCGGCGCGACCCGCCGGCCTACCTGTTTGGCACCATCCACGTCCCCTACACCCGCGTCTGGGACTTCATCCCGGACAACTCCAAGGCGGCCTTCCAGGCCAGCGCCCGCGTCTACTTTGAGCTGGACTTGACAGACCCCTACACCATCTCGGCGCTGGCCAGCTGCCAGCTGCTGCCGCACGGGGAGAACCTGCAGGACGTGCTGCCCCGTGAGCTCTACTGGCGCCTGAAGCGCCACCTGGACTACGTGAAGCTGATGATGCCGTCGTGGATGACGCCCGCGCAGCGGGGCAAGGGGCTCTACGCCGACTATCTATTCAACGCCATCGCGGGCAACTGGGAGCGCAAGAGGCCGGTGTGGGTGATGCTCATGGTGAACTCGCTCACGGAGACCGACGTGCGCTCCCGGGGCGTGCCTGTGCTTGACCTCTACCTGGCCCAGCGGGCCGAGAAGATGAAGAAGAGCACCGGGGCCGTGGAGCGCGTGGAGGAGCAGTGTCATCCGCTCAATGGGCTCAACTTCTCCCAGGTAAGCGCGCAGCGCCCGCCCCAGAGCCCGGCAGCCCCCGTGCGCCTTGGTCCTCTTCTCTGATGGTGTTCCCTCGGCAGGCAGAACCCTGCCCTTCCCCGAAAGGGAGAGGGTCTTTGGGGCTGTGGGGCAGCTCTTGAGCTGCCTTTGTGGTGGTATGAGGGCAAACTGGCATGTGCTGGAATTGGGGGTAAGAGTTTGTGTGTTTTCTTCTATCTCAGTGGTGCTACCTGTTGGGGATACGCACTCCCCACGTGCTGTGCTCCCCCGAGCAGAAAGCATTTCCCTCGGAGCATCACAGTGATGAAAAACAAAAAGAAGGAGTTTCCAGTTTGGGCCTGACTTTCCCTGAGACCCTGGGGTCTCGAGAGCAGGAGGCTGTCTTGAGGCTGTTGTATGGGTGCATCCAGGCGGCTGTGTGTATGTACGGAGGACGAATAGAGGGAGACGGGCTCCTTGGGGTGGGGTTGGGGGCGGGGGGCAGGAGAAGCGCGACGGGCCTGGTCTCTAGTGACCCTGGCTTGCTGTTAAGCGCTGCCAGATTTCCCGGGGCCTCTGCAAAGCTCCAGGTGACCCTCGGACTGCCTCCCCTAGGCTGGGAGAAAGTCAGCAAGGATAGTTCTGGGGTTAATAATTTCAGAGAAATGTGTTCACTTCAAGGTTGACAGTTCTGATTTCTGAACCTCAGGTGTAGGGGCAGGGAGAAGGGCGGAGCTTAGGAGGTTTAAAGTCTCTGGCTGCCAGAGACCTGATCCAGCAAAATGTCATGAAAAGCCCCGTCTCCGTGGTCAGAGGTCACTCACAACTCACTGGCCCCAAACTCAACTCTGAGGGCCAGGGAACAATGGGTTCACATCTGCGCCTTGAGAACGGGCTGTCAGTCCCCGAGTCAGGGCTGGTGGCGCCTGCAGGGAGGCCGGGCGCATGCCCCAAGCGTGGTGTGGTCCCCAAGACATACTCCTCCCGTAAGGAGACAGCCCCGTACATTGGCCAGACTGGAAACTCTACCACTGGAACCAGACCTGCTTGGCTGCCCCTGAGATGTTGCAAGCTCTTCACCAGGGAAACAGGGGCAGAAACTGATCCCCCTTCGGAGATCTCTGGCTTTTGTTTTTCCAGGGGAAATGCAATATTGTCCCCGGGGAGGTAAGAAGCCAGATTGATTTGCCGGCCAAATGAAAGGCGGGTTTGTCGCTTCTCCTGCTGGCTCTCCCATAATTGTGGAGCCCTTACCCAGAGGGCCCCGGTGGCAGGAATATTGGGGCAGTTAGTCACGCCCCGCAGGGTTCTGACTACGCCTGACTCCTTCTCTGCGGGGAAAAATCCTGTGCATTCTCTGGCCCAGTGCTGATTCCTCTGAACGTACCGGCTTTCTCCCTCTGAAGTGACTTTTCCCTTGCCAGCCTCGGGAGCTGATATTATCTGCGTTGGGCTCCCCAGCGCTCGCCGCCCATCTCATTTTGGAGGCAGGTTTGTAGGAGGCCTCTCTGTTCAGAGCCCTCACGTCTGGCCTTGATATCTTTTTTAGGCTGGGGAGGTGGGGGGATCCACCGTCACTCTCAACACCCTCTTTGTACCAACCACAGAGGAATCCGACCAGAGGCGAAGGGAGCACACAGACCCTCTGGTTAAACAGCCCCTGGCTTTAATCTGTCTCTCTTAAAACAACAAAACTATCTTTCTTCGAGGTCTGGAAACACTGCTGTTCAACCAAAGGACGGCTTTGGTAGGTTGAAAACATTTGCAGGAAAGTGCGTGAGGTTATGTTTTAGGAAAAGTTCCTGAGAGCCATTCATCGGCCAGCGAGGAGCCCGCTGACAGTCTCCAAAGCCCACATTTGAAGATCAAACAGACTCAAACCTCTGGTTTCAAAAACGCACCCACCCATCACCAGCCCGGGCCCGCTCTTAAAATTGTTCTTGGGTCCAGCTCCTCGAGAGGGCTGTAGGAAGCAAGTCCTGAACAAAAGAAAACAGGACTCCTCTGGGTTCCCTAATCTGCACACCCTTCACCACCTGCCAGAGTGCCTGACCCCGCCAATTTGTCCTGTTATCATTTTGGAGCGAGGTGATGAAATCTCTCCTCCATCCCCGTGGGCAGCCGTGGGCTAACTGTGAAGGGAGGGATTCCAGAGCCTGGGCAGTTGGGGTTGTTAGGGATCCCCAACCCCAAAGTCAGAAATGCAACAGCCTTCTCAGTAGAATTGTATGCACGCATGCACAGTTTGATATGAACATCTGTGATGCATTATTGTACTGAAATATCTGTTAAGTGCATCAGATTTTTATTTTTTCTTTCCTCCCAGCATTACTGTTATTGCAAAATATTTGGGGAGGGGGGAGCAATGAGAGAGGAAGGACGGAAAAAAAGCCTTAAAAGAGAGCGCCTGTTTGTTAAGACTGGAATTTTAGTGTGTGTGTGTTTTTTTTTAATAAATTTATTTATTTTATTTATTTATTTTTGGCTGCGTTGGGTCTTTGTTGCTGTGCGCGGGCTTCCTCTAGTTGCGGCGAGCGGGGGCTACTCTTCGTTGCAGAGCACGGGCTTCTCATTGCGGTGGCTTCTCTTGTTGCAGAGCGTGGGCTCTAGGCGCGCAGGCTTCAGTAGTTGTGGCACACGGGCTCAGTAGTTGCAGCTCGCGGGCTCTAGAGCGCAGGCTCAGTAGTTGTGGCGCACGGGGCTAGTTGCTCCGTGGCATGTGGGATCCTCCCGGACCAGGGCTCGAACCCGCGTACCCTGCACCGGCAGGCAGACTCTGTAACCGCTGTGCCACCAGGGAAGCCCGATTTTAGTTTTAACTTTAGTATTTCTCAAAATTTTATATTTTCTTCTGGTCAGAAATACCACATTTTGCCTTGCTAAATGGAGAAAGAAAGCTACCTGGGCTAGAGGAATGACTGAAAAAGTTTCTTCCATTATCGCACAGCTTGAAAGATCCAGCGTCTTGGCCGTGGTCTCTGATTTTAATATAAACTGAGGGTACTAGACCCAACATCACCATGAGTTTGCTCTGTGTCCTTGAGCAAGTCACGTCACCTCTCTGGACCTTGTTTTTCCCACCTGTGAAATGAGACATCAGGATTAGGTCATCATTGAAGCCACTCCAGCCCTGACCTTCCGTGGGACGATTATAATCAACGCCATGTGCCAGGCACCTTGCAGGAGGCTCCGCACGCTTTTTCATCTTGTTGGAGTCTCACAACCCTGGAACTTTCTAAGGTGGGCACTCAGAAAGGCTGGATGACTTGCCCAAGGTCACGTGGCTAGTATGGAACAGAGCCGGTCTGCCTGACAAGGAAGGATGCACTCCTCCTGCTGCCCCATGCGCATTCTCTAGACTTCCTCCATGTAGGTAGTTCGTGTCCTGCAATTCTTCCTTCAGTCCTTTCTTCTGTTTTCTTCTTTCCTTTAGAGCTTAAAGGCTTAAAATTTTTACTTCTTGGAGAATTTATACTTCTAGAGAAATTATTTCCTTTGGCTGTGTGGCTGGAGCAGGGATGGTAAAGGCAGGTCTTCTGAAGATTTCCGTGATGTGTTACAGACAGCTCAGCATAGTGGGCTGAGAGATGGGAGACTAACTTCTAGGTTTCAGCCCCAGCTCTGGCTCTAAAACCGATGACTTGTATGTAACTCTGGTATTCTTAACTAGCAATCGAATTGGGCAGTAGTGACCAGCCTTTCACAGCTGAGCTGGTTTTGTGAGGACGTGAGAAGCTGCTACCTGTGGGAGGTTGTCTAGAGGGTAAAATGACTACCTAGGTATAAGGCTTGTGCTTGGGAAAGAGTCCGGGCGGCTTCAGGACAAGGAAAGGAGAAGGCTGCTTGGGAAGCGTCAGCTCTGCCCTGTTGGCACCTTCTGCCAGCAGCCCTGTCCACTGCCCATGCTTTGCTGAACAAAGTAAAGCTGGAGTAATAGGGCGTGGTGGCAGCCCCTGCCCTCGGGGGCCTGGGGATGCCTGAGCTTTGAGTCCAGATCTTGTGACAATCTCGGGACCTGCAGATTTCAGTCTGCTCTGCGGGCTGCCTCTGGGGACTGGTACCAGCTGCCACGAACACACTGGGCTGATTCGGAGACCTCCTTCTCCCTCTAGGGGGCCTCAGTCCCCCCCACTCAGTACCGTGGAGGCACTAGATGAGGAGACCTCTAAGTTATGTGGTTCTCTGAGGCAAAATAAGAAAACGGGACACTGCCATTCTGTACTTGGCTGGGATTTAGCTAACATGCCGATGCCATCCGTCCAATGTGCGTAGAGCCTGAACATTTGGGCGTGGCTGCCAAGGGCGTCCGAAATGTTTGTAAAATTCTACAGCCCCCTCTCTAGGGAGTTAGAAACCCCAAAGTCATCGTTTATTGAGCTGTATCTCTGTACAGGGTGCCACATTAGACCTCGTAAGTACATCATCTCTAATCCTCACAGAGATACGACAAGGCAGAGTGTCATATCTCTTTTACAGACAATAAACTAAGGCTTAAAAAGGTTAAGTCATTTGGTTGTGATTATACAGCCAGGTGAGGCGGGCTCAGGATTCAAACTCAAGTGTCTGATGCCGGAGTGCATGTTTTTCAAGATTCCGAGAGCTGACGTAATTCTGTTTTTAAGAGTCAGATGGCATTATCTGGTGACGTGTGTGTGTATTGGAGTGGAGGGAGATCACCATATCTTTCTAAAAAATAAAATAAAATATTAAAAATGTATAGAAAGAGATCATTGAAAAGTGCTGGAACTGATTTTCTCCCTGGCTTAGAAATTGAATCTTATTCTAAACTAGGAGTTCCCAAAGGCATGCCCAGCTTTCCAAGGGACCGTTGTGAAGACGGCGCCCCTAACACAGGCTAGGCAGCACAGTTGAATAAATGGTGTCCTTGGTTATAGTCAGAGGTCCTATATCTATGCCGCATATTATTGGGTGCTCAGTTAGTATTTAGAGAGAGAATGAATGAATGAATGGTCAGAAGCCATGATATGACGATCCCTGCTTCCCTTCCTTCCTTCCTTCATCCAGCACTATTGAATGAATGAATGAATGAATGAATGAGGAAAGATGACACAAGCCACAGTGAAGAGCCTCCTCCCTGAACGTTAATGGGTCCACACCATCCTACAAGGACACAAAATGTGGAAATCATGAAGTGGGTAGCTGGATACAAAGTAGGCTCTAGCCCTACCCCATCCCTACGTTGGCTGTGACTCTGGGCTTGTCCTGTCCCTCTCTGGGCCTAGGTTGCCCCTCTGTCCCACGATTTCCAGGCCTGACCCAGTTCTGACTTCTGCGGTTTTCATCTTCGGTCTTGGAGGCCCCGGGCCACCCTGAGATCTCGAGCCTGAGTTCTCCACCGTTGGGAGGGGCTGGCAGGCTTGTCTGTGGTGGGCTGCTGCCGATACCTACTCATCCGGAAGCCTGCTGGTTCCGGTGGGTGACCTGCTGCCTCTTGTTGCCAGCCTGCAGGGCAGACAGAGCCCCAGCCCATCATGGCACAGTCTGGTGGATAGCTGCCCAGCCTTGGAGCCTGCCTGTCATCAGGACCCCTCTCCCTCACTGGCTCCCTCACTCTTTCAGCCAGAGTGCCTTAGTGTCACCCAGGACAATGCTGGGAGCAGAGACTGGGAAACAGCCTAGAGTTTTCCCCTGGAGAGTTCACTGCCAAGTCAGGGAGAGTGAGCATCATTAGTCCTTTCTTACAGCCGTGGAAACTGAGGCAGGGAGCGCCTGTGCATTAGTCTCCCCTGTGTCCTGTCTCCACATGTCACGCGGAGAGCCTGTTCTTACTTTCTCTTGCTGTTGTACATCTCCATCTTACAGAACCCACTCTCACTTCCCATCCTCCAAGGATGGCTATTGCTGGGTCCTACACCCCACCTGAGCCTCCATGGCAGCTACAGCAGCACCGACCTTTGGTCCCTCAAGTCCTCAGTACTCGTCCCTCCTTCTGGCTTCCCATCAGATCTATGTGCCTTCCCCAGAGTGAAGGGGCCAGACACCTCCCCTAAGACCGTTGGGCACCCGTAAGGATGTCCGACCATGCTGAGCCCTCTTCTCCCCAGAAGACAGCCACAGAGCGAGAGCCCCTGGGTCAGTATTGGCTCCAAGCACAGGCTGGCCTAGTCTGCACGTGTAACTCCAGATCCTGGCCTGGGAGCAAGCTGCTTCTGGCCCCGCCTTCACGCTGCGCTTCTGGAAGCCTGCCACACCCACCGTGGCTCCCGCACCGAGCCCTGTGGTTAGGAGCTGTTCAGCAAATGTCTGTCACACGGTGTGGAAGTCACTTGGGGGACCCCTAGCACTGACCCCTAGGCGTGTGTACTCTCAGACTCTCCGTGTGCCCGGAGAGCTGTTTGCAAAGAGCTCCTGCCAGCACAGCAGGCTCTGTCCTTTTTTTTTTTTTCTCCCCCTGACTTGGTTAACTCAGACTTTAGCATTTAATATATTATCCCAACATGGGGTGGGGGTGGGGGAACAAACTCAGGAGCAGACGCACAGGATGGCTTAGGTACCTCCATCAAAGGAGAGTGAGGCCGTAAAGCCGGAGGTGACCAAGATGTCATGAAATATTCTAGTCTCAGAATCAGAAGGTCACACAGCATGACGTCTTCCTGATTTACAGAATCTCCGAATCCTGAGCCGGGACTTGGAGGCTCAGGGAATCTAAGAATGGGGAAATCTTAGAACATCAGGCTCAGAGGCATTTTTGGACTCGAAGAATCTTCACATCGTGAAATCCTAGCCCCTTAGCTTTGAAGACATTTTTTCAGCTCATACACACAGACTTCTAAAATCTTAGAGTTGGAAGGGACCAGTTCTCAAGAATTCCAAGAAGTCCCATCCACAAACACAGTGATCTGCGTCCCGCAGCAGCTCACCCACCAGCCGATCCCAGGCCAAAGAGAAAAGCCTGAGCGGCAAAGCCCTTTGAGACGGAGATAAAAATGGGAGCGTGCCCGTGCCTTTGTTAATAGTTCCCATTTGGACATCTCTCAAAGCCAGGAAGAGGTCGCCTGGTAATACAGCTTTCCGAGGGAGGAAACTGAAGAATGGGACAAGCCTGCTGCCTGCCAGCCGGGCTGCCGCGTTCTCTCCCCCTCGAGTTTGCTTCTAAATATTATCCACTTCACTCCCTTTTATCTCCCATCACTGGCTCTCTGTCCGCCCACTTAATCCACAGGCAGCCGGTGGCCCAGCCTTCAGTTCTGCTCAGGGGCTGCCAAGCCGTCTGGCTGAGCAGCTCCTCCAGCATCCGCAGGCTTTTCAATCTGCGCAGAATATCCGCTGGAACACAAAACGTTGCCCCAAGCCTGGAAATGCTGTTGCTTGTGCTGGGCCCTCTCCCTCTGCAGGAATTTCCTCCTTCCCTCTTCTACTCCTGATTCCTATGAGATATCCAAGGTTCAGCTCAATGCTGTACCTCCTCCAGGAAGTCTTCCCAGAATGCTCCTAAATCTCATCGGCTTGGGAAGACTTTGTGCAAGTCCCAGCCACATCTATGCTTTCCCTCCATGGAATTTTTTAGGGCATTTTATAATATTCTTTCGGCACTTACATATTTTACATTCTGTTATAATTATTACTGAGACAGTCTTTTCTTTCCTAATCAACCTGGCTTCAAAACCTAGCTCAAAATATGCTCACAATTGATTACAAAATGAGACTGGATGTGTTCCAGTTCTGAAGTTGGGGCCCTGTGGTGTATCCTGTGGTTGAGGCGTTGTCAGCTCTGGATGCTAACAGGGGGCTGCGTCTCGGCCTCTGTATCCACAGAAAGCCTCAGCCTGCCCACCTGAGACACGGAGACAGTTCAGTGCTGTCGCTGGTCCCTTTGGTGAGGACTTTGTAACATCCACAGGTCACTGTTGGATTTCTCCCTCTCCTTCCTGGAACACTTTGTTGTTTTCTCTTCCTCGTCTGTTCCTTGCAGACAAAGCCTTCTTTTGTTCTCCTCTTCTCTACCCAGAGTTCATGTGAGCTTCTCCAGGTTCACTCCATCCCCCACTTAATTTTCATTGAAAAATGTTTAATTTTATCCATTACCTGCTACTTTGCTTGGGGCTGCAGTGCTGCTGACCTGTTCTACTTCTCTCTCCCTTCCTCTCTCTGTCACACAATCCATGGTCAGGCCTCCAAGCATTTGCCTGTGCTGTTCCCTCTACCTGAGAGCCCTTCCCGGTTTTTATTGTCTGGCTATAAAGGTTCCTGAGGGCAGTCATTTGAAAAGCCTGGACTCTTCAAGCAAATGATCCTTGAAAGTCTGATCCAGACTTTCATCCATGGTCACCAGATTGGACTGAACCCTCTGGGCTGATACCACCTGATCATACGTAACTCAGCAGTTTGAGTTTAGGTGCAGTGATGTGACTGGTTTTGAGCATTGTGGGTTTTTTCCTTTTCTTTTCTGATTTTTTTGTTGAGGTTTAATTGACATCACATTATATTAGTGAGAGATTGAGAGAGAGCCAGCTCTGGTGATGGGCACTAATCCTATCATGAGACCCCACCTTTATGACCTCTTATAAACCTAATTCCCTTGTCAAGTTTCCAACTCCAAATACTATCATAATGGAGTTTGGGGCTTCAACATATGGATAGAGTGGCACAAACATTCAGTCCCTAACAGTGGGTGAGTTGTACCGGGGTCACTCTGAATGCTTGGCTACCTTGAAAAGAGCCAGAAGGTCGTCAGATTTGGCCCACACACGTCAGGGCCCTGGGGCCATTTCTGGGTAATGGCCTAGGTCCTGTGCAGTCTCTCTTCAGTGGCACCTGCTGCTAGCCTGTGTTCCTCCCTGACTAGGCAAAGGTAGTTTCCCTGGGGGAACCTATAGGCTTTCAGATTGGTCCCTGACCACCATCCACCTCCCCCGTCGGCAGTGCATCTATTCCCCGGCCCTGGGTGCTGAGACCCTTTTATATCATCTTTTATTCTTGGGGTTCTCCCTTTTCTCCCCAGTGGGTCAGGAAGAGCAGGGGAAAGCACTCAGTTTTACTTCTCTTACCTTGTGAACCTATTTCTCTGCATAAAGCTTCCTCCTTCCCTCCCTCATTCAGAGGGACATCCTGGTCTGATTTAACCTTCAGAACCAAGAATTAGTCTATATTCACATAGCATAGCACAAGACTCAGCTCAGAAGTCCCTTAGGACTCGGGGCACTGGCCCAGGACGGGCCGGTGCTCCTTCAGGGCCCAGAATCATTGCACTCATTGGGAGTGCAGGTCACCTGAGGCTAGTTGGGGTAACCTTCCTGCACCTTAGTTTCCTGTCTATAAATTTCATCTGCTTGCTGTGAGGATTAACTGATTAAAAGTGCCAGACACACATAGTTATTATTGCGTCTTTAAATTAGCATCATCGTATAATTTTTCAAGAAATGCTTTTTAGCTCCCACTGTGTGCCAGGTGCGGGCATTTGTGCTGGAGATACGAAAGTGACCAAGAACCATGATGCTCTTCCCTGTGCTCCCTTCCAGGGTGGGGAGGGGAAGGAACAGAAGTGCCTCTACACTGTGGGGCGGGCGGTGGGGGGGAGGGGGGGTGTGGCCGTGGCAGGTAACGCGGTGTCCTGTGGGGGCACAGAAGATGCACACTTCCCAGGCCTGCCCACCTTCGCCCCAGCCCAGCTCGGAGCGCCGCTCGGCGCAGTCGGCGTTGCTCGAGCCGCCTCAATGGACGGGATGCCGAGAGCGAAAGTGCACATTTCCTAGAAGTGCTGCACGCGGCCCCTCCTGACCCTTGGCCAGCCCTGGCGACCAAACAGGCGGCGTCAGCGCCCCGCGTCCCCTGGCCAGCCCTACCCGGGGAAGCCAAAGTGCAAAGATAAAAGGCCAGGCCTTTTCCACTTCCTCTTCTGTTTAAAGGGCTTACCTGCTTCCTCCCTCTGAAGGTTCTGTAGTGTCCTGACCAGTTTTATCTCCTGGGGACTTATGGTGGTTTGTAATTTAAGCCTCAGGCCCCATTTGAAACCCCTTTTTAGAAAGGAAGATTGGGCAGAGAACGCCTTTCAGATATCTCTCTGGCTCATCTTTTAGCCCTAGTTCACACGGTTTCCCTTCCTTGAACTGCTCTGCTTTGAGTTTGAGGAGAGACAAAAGCCTAATTGGCAATGATAATTTCAACCATTTGCATCGCGGTTTGCAGTTTCCACAGTCTTTCACATGCGGTACCGCTGGATAGCTCTTCCTCCTGGCCCCCCCAGGAGGACACCTAGAGGGGAGCTGGACCAGTTTCCTGTCTACCCCCCCCACCAACCTCCCCTGTTTGGACCCCCGGTGGCCCCCCTCCCTTTGGCTGTAGAGTCTGCTGGATTATGGGATATTTTTGAGCTCCAGACCCTCTACTGGGGCTGAGATGCAGCTTGAAGAGCTATGGATGGGCCATGGATGGGTGAACTGAGTCACTTTGGCACCTCAGTGACCATAATGCACTGTCGCTGTGCTTGACCTTGACTGGAATGTTTAGTTGACCCAGCACTACATAACCCCCATGCCAAGGCCTGCTGGTGGTCTTGCAGGTGAGTTTTATATTATTCTGCTTCCATCAGTATAGTTTTGTGGAGAGGGTTGTGAGAAAGGAATGCAGGATTCTTGATGGAGACCTTGCAGGTTGAACAGTACTAGGGCCCGTGGAGATGGGAGTGGAAAAGGCCTTGCCGAGAGGAAGGAGACTGTTAGGCAGAAGTGCTGGGATGGGGAAATGCAGAAGGTTCGCAAAGAAAAGTCTTTCTACCCCTCGCTCCATTGACTGTACCCTCTCCTTTTCCTCTCCAGCTCCCAAGACAGCCTTTGTTATTTAGTGCCTATTATGTGCTAGGCCTCACGTTTATCACAGTAAATTCCTAAAATAATCCCGAAAGGTAAGTATTATTTCCCCCATTTTAGGAAATTGAGGCTAAGTGCTTTGTGCAAAATGACGGAGCCAGGATTTCTACTTAGATCTTTTTGATACTTTAAGAAAAAGACTGAACTGGAAGTGGAATGCCAGCTCCACCACTCGGGCTGGATGACTGAGGGTCTGTTTCCACATCTGAAAACCTGGGGCTCATAACAGCATTCACCTCCTGGTGTGTTGTGAGGAGTGAATGAGGTAATGCGTGTCAACCACATAGCTCACTGCCTGGCACACACTCAGAGGTAATGAATGTTAATTGCGGTGGTTTGAGTCGTGGTCATTTTAATTATTGTTATTGGCCCATTTTCACACTGTGTCTCGAGGTGAAGCCCATCCCATAGAGAAAATGGTTCTTGATCCTTTCGTCTCTCACACACCAAGCATCACCCAGAGCAGGTTTGGGGGTCGGCCTGATGGGAACCGTGCCGCCCAGCCCCCCGGAGCGTGGTTATTTTTTTCTGACCGTCTGGCCATACTCGTTCTAGTGCAGCTTCCCTACAATCTCCCGCTGCTCCCTGGAGTGCGGACACATCGAAAAGAGGGAAAAAGAGTTTAGGCTGGAGGCCCCCTGCTTCAGGCCCAGCTCTGCCATGGGTTAGACCCATGCATGACCTGGGGCGATTCCCTCTCTGAGGGTCCTTTTCCTCTATTGCATACAAGTAGGTGGGATGTTAATAGCAGTAACTCAGAGTGATGGGGAGAAGTGGGGATAAAGCCTGGCAAGGATTTGATTAGCCCTTAAGTGTGCCGTGCTGTTTGTGGTACTCAGTATGTGAGGTTTTTTCCTCTTCCCTTTCTCCCAGAGAAATACCCTGCACATACTTAGTGAATTGAATTAGTTATTATGAAACTGTTCACCCATCCATTCCTTCCTTCAGTTGTTCACTGAGCACTACTGGGAACTCCATTGTGCCAGGCTTAGTTCCAGGTCATGAATCTGGGGCTGTTGAGGAAGGGAGGGTTTGAATAGACCCGAGAGAGAGGTGCTTCACAGCAGAGTGCCAAGAATGGGTCTGAGTCTTTTATATGCACTGCCCCACTGAATCCTCACCACAGTCTCTCAGGTACATACTATTATTCAACCCCATTTTACAGGTGAGGAAACTGAGGCACAGATAGGTTATTTCATTTACCTGAGGTCACAGAGCCATTGAGGGGAAGATCTAGAATTCAAACTCGGGAGGTCTGGCTGCAGAGCCTGTGCTCTCACCCTCCCTGCATCTATGAAAAGGGACTGAAATCTGACAATGGGGGGTGGGGGGAGAAAGGTAGGGTACTAGCTTGTGTTCTGGGACTGGAAGTATGAAAGACTGGGAGAGCCAGGGAGTTGGTAGACTTCTGATGTTCCCCACTGAGAAAGGCTGACACTTTGGGAAGGAGAGAGTGAGGTGGCCTATTGGCCAGGACCTAAGGTGAGGAGGGGGTGTGAGGAGAGAGGTACAGGTTGAGAGCAGAAGCTGACCTTGGCAGGTAAAGGAAGGGCAGGGCAGGCTGAGGACCCAATAGAAGTGGAAGCTGTGAATCTGTAACTGCACCAGTCTGGATGGCTGGGACGCTTCTTCGTGTAACTCTCTAGGGTGGGTGCAGGAGTAAGGAAGTGTGACAGAGGGCCACTCCCATCCCCAAGCCCTAGGAGTCCCTGCTGGGTTGGGTAGCAGTTCCTGCCTGCCTGTCGTGGTTGAGCACTGACCCTCAGCCCCCGCCCCATGGTGGCTGGGGCTCTGCAGGCCCTGGGGTCCTCTGGAAGCCCTACAGATGCTACCAAGATGGATGAGACTGTATCCTTGCTGTCCAGGTAGTTTTCTTTGCTGGTGAGATGCTCATTGTATACAACAGACAGACCTCCCCTCCTTATGAGTACCTGGCTGTCCTGAGTACGCATACCTCTACTCATACTAAACTTGGCAGTACAATGCCACCTGAGCTCGGTATCGAAGGACACACGGGTGTTCCCGGGGTTCAGGAGGAGCGCCAGGTATGGGAGCGGGGGCTGATGGTGGTATTGATTCAGACCGAGAGACCGTACTTACTCATGGTCGTGGAGAGTGCTTGCTGGAGGAATAGGAGACCAGGGAACTGGCCAGAGAGGCTCACGGGCCACACAGTGGAGGGCTTGTAAGCCATGTTAAGAAGCGTGGGCTTGGGGCTTCCCTGGTGGCGCAGTGGTTGAGAGTCTGCCTGCCGATGCAGGGGACACGGGTTCGTGCCCCGGTCCGGGAAGATCCCACATGCCGCGGAGCGGCTGGGCCCGTGAGCCATGGCCGCTGAGCCTGCACATCTGGAGCCTGTGCTCCGCAACGGGAGAGGCCACAACAGTGAGAGGCCCGCGCACCGCAAAAACAAACAAAACAGAAGCATGGGCTTGATCCTGGGTGCACTGGGGGGCATTGTTCCCCACTCCTGTGTTCTGTAATTCACTCATTCGTCAAGCTGGAGCATCTGTCGCACCCAAACTTGCTTGGAAGTTTTCAAGCCCCTTGGCTTGAGGAAGGAGCTGCCGTGTGAAGGTCTTTTCCCTCATCAGATCCAGGATGTTCCCACTGCTGGGCCAGAGGAGAAGGACGCTCAGCTTCTGGAACAGGAAGGCGGGTGTGTTTTCTCTTAGAAACTGGTTCGTAAAAGTAGTCTGGCGGCTCAATGAGACCAGCTGTAGTTAAAGATCAGCCTTTTGTGAGGAGCCTGAGACCCGGATCGCCATTTGTAAAACAGCTACTGTGGGATAACATGGCCTTGCATTTCGTGTGGTCCATTTGGGGGATTCCACCTGTTAGAAGTGGAAGTGGTGTGAGGCAGGCGGTTCCGGAATGCCCACCAAGTGGAGGTGGGGGATGGGAGGATCTGCAGTTCGTAAATGGTCCGTAGATCATGAGAGCACCGGATCAGGAGTCCGGCAGAATGAGCCTGGGCAGGTCCCTCACTGGCTGACCCCTCTCGACAGGTGTGAGTGCTTGGTAAACCATAAACGGCACCCTGCTGCCTCAAAGCCACTGTCTCAGCTGGCTCCGACCTCATTGGAAAAGAGCATTTTTTATTTTATTGTCTTTTATGTGGTTACATGTCTGTCTCCTCCATAGACTGAAGTTCTTTGAGGGCAGGAACCTCATCTAATGACTTGAGTTTGCCTAGGGCCTGGCTCCAAGTTCACACTCAGGGATGCTGGGAGTAGCATCCTCTTTTCCACCTCCTTCAGGTCTTTTCTCAAAGCTGGTCTCCCTGACACCCTACTTAAGATTGCACATCACTCCCTTGACAGGTGGAAAACAGAAAGTCCCCAACTACCCCCGATTTGTTCCCAGATTTCCAGATGTTTGGTTCCAGGGGGTCAGACATCTAGGCAGCCTTCCGTGTGTCCCACTGTGGCACCTAGGTGTTCGGCGTTGGTGACTGTGCCCGCTGAGCCCCTTCTCACCCCAGATGGGGCTGTGGTTTCCCACTGATCCTTCATTCCCACAGGGGCCCTAAGGGCTTCTCCTGGGATTGGAGACATCTTCCCAGCCCTCCCTCCAACCCCCTTCCTCACACTTCTGTGTTTTTTCCAGGACACGGATCAGAGCTTCTGTTTGCTGGTCATTCAGTGATTCTCACACAATATAAATGAAAACTGCTAAAACCGATAAATTCAAACCATGTGTGGGCACCGGGGAAGTGCAGAGACGTCAGAGGGCTGCAGTGTGAGGTGGCGGCAGCTCTGACGGCACCGAAGCTGATTTGTATATGAGAAAAGTAAATATCCCAAGTGGTAAACAGCCCCGGGTCTCTCATCATCGCTGGGATTCAAAGGCGTTTAATAGGAACACACGCTCTCCATCTCTTGTAAACAAAGTGAGATTCTCTCAGCATGCTGACCTAAATTCTGCATTTTCATCTTTTGGAAAGCCAGCCAGTCACTGTAGTTGGGAGACCGCAGGCAGTCTGGCCTGTTGGGTTGCGTCGCCTTCTTCCAGGCTTGGGCGGCTGGTCTAGCACTTTGGCTTTGCGGAGGGCTACCTTTTCATCTAGGCAGCCTTCCGTGTGTCCCACTTAGAGCAAACGGGTTGGGTGGCCATTCTCATCCTTGTCTCGTTGAGGAACACAAAGCCCAGAGACGTAAATCAACTTGCCCAAGATTACACATCAGGTCCGGCTGAGCCAGGACACCTCTTCTCTCCTCCCTGAGGACCCTCTAGCTCTCCGTCCTTTCTCATGAATGGTAGTTCTGTTCTCCCTCACTCAGAATCCCAGCGACATCCTCATCAACTCCTCCCTTATTTCCTCTCCCTTCCTGGAGCCAGGCCTTCCTCTGGGTCCCTGCTTCCTCTGTTTTTTTTAATTTTATTTTATGTTTTAATTCAGGCCGTTCTTGTGTTTAGGAAAGTGCCCCAGGGAAGGAACCAGACAGTCATGGGTTGGAGAATTCTGGCTTCTCCACCTGTCAACTGTGTGGCTTCCAACAAGTTCCTTCTCCGAGCCTTGCAGTTGTCAGTCTTCACGTCTGTAAAATGAGGATAAGAACACCTACCCTCTTACATGGCTGTGAGGATTAAATGCAGCTCCCATGTGTGGAAATGCCCAGCCTGCTCCGTCCCACTTTCCTTCAACTCTGGACTCTTCAAGTGGCCTCCTAATTGTTAGAAAGGGATGGTTACTTAAAATTGCATACAACTAAGTATACCACGTACACATACACTAGTTAATACATGTAAAACTGGTGAAGTCTGAATCACATGAGTGGATTGTGTCAATGTCATGTTCCTGGTTTTGATATTGAATTCCCGTTATGTGAGATGTCACTGTTGGGGGAAGTTGGGTGAAGGGTATTCTTTCTCCCAATTGCATGTAAATCTATAATTATCTCAAAATAAAAAGTTTAATGAGGAAAATGGATTAACCTTCCCATCACACTCATTCTTCTGCGCCCACTGCAGGCCAGGCACTACTCCAGGTACTAGGCATGTGTCAGTGGACACGAAAGAAGAAAAATCCTCTTTCCTACCTCCTTCAGGTCTTTGCTCAAAGGTGGTCTCCCTGACACCCTACTTAGGATTGCACATCACTCCCTTGAACTTCCTGTCCTCCTTGCCTGCCCTTCTCCTCCATACACCTGTCCTCAGTTGGCATTCTGTATATTTTATTTACTTATTTTGTTTATTGCCCTTTATTTACTCTCTCACTAGAATGTCAGCTCCGTGAGAGTATTCTGTCTGTGTCCTCTGTATCCTTGGCACCTAGAACATGCCTGGCGTGTAGTAGGCACTCAGCTAAAGTTTGTTGAGTGGCTGAGAGGTGACAGATAAGAAACAAGTCAGGATGGGCTAAGTACTAAAGGCAAAGAAAGCAGAGAAGGGGAGGGTGAGATGGTGGAGGAAATGTCATTTTGATCATGTATTTTTCTGCAAATCTGGCAGGCCTCCCTGTCGTGTGAGGGGTAAAGTCCTGGCTTCTTAGGTTGTGATCTACTCATTAATTCACTCTTCTTTTTATTCATTTACCAGATGTTTCTTTGAGCCGTTACTATGTGCAGGGCCCTGTAGAGCAGGCAGAGAGGAGGCAGGAAAGGATCTTGCCCCCAGGAGATGGGTAGGAGAGTTGGGACAGGAATGGAAACAGCACATGACAAGGAAGAATGAAGCTGGTGTGAGACAAGTAAGAGTGCTGGGGGAGGGGTGCTGAGGAGGGAGGGCTCACTTGTGGGCAGGGTGCTTGGGGAAGGCTTCGTGGAGGAGGTGCTGATTCCTGGTCTGAAAAGTCTGGGAGGATCTCCAGGCCTTTTCTGGTCCAGCCCCAGCTCAGCGAACCAATTTCCTCTTACATGGCTCCCCTAGGGACCCGGCAACTCTACTCCTACTGCCCCCTGTAGCTAGTTCTGGATGCCCCGGCTCTGCTGATGCTGCGACCCCTGCCCGCCTCTCTCTTTCTCTCTGTCTTTCTAAATCCTGTTTCCTCTTCCAGATCCAGCCTGGCCTTTCCTGCAGGAAGGCTTCCTTGATTGCCCTAGTTCCCACGATCTGTTGTCTTTGAACATCTGTGCCATTTGTAGTCTGTATTGCACTGTTTGACCTCTTATGAGAGGAGCGACCAGCTTCACTGTGGGTGGGACTCGACCCTCCATCTGGGGCAGGAGCTGGCTACTAAGCTGAACTTAGGCTTAGGTACACAGTAGACCCTCAGCAGTGCTTGTGGCTGGATGGACTCGAGAGCACTGGAAAAATGTCATTCATCTTCGAAGAGGGCAGCATTTGCTATTTTTGTCATTGACCTAAACTCTCCTTGTCTAGAACCACTGGAAGTCCAGTTAGGAGAGGGATGAAGTCTGCCTTTACAGTTTCTCTGAGTGTGTTGTTAGCAAACTAGTGCTATAAACAGAGCAGCCCCAGTGCTTAACAGACTCCAGGAATTTGTCTCTTTCCTGGCATCGTACTGGAGCCTGTGCTCAGTGAATTCTTACAAAAAGACATGAAAGTATCTTTCCAGCATTTACTGCTGTACATTCATTCACCTAACAAATGTGGTTTTTCAATAAATTTTTAAATTGTAGCTAGTTTCTGATGTACAGAATTATCGAGAAGATAGTACAGACAGTTCTCTTCCCCTGTTGCTGACATCTCACATTAGCATGGTGCATTTCTCACGATGAATGCACCAATGTTGATATGTTACTATTAACTAAAGTCTGTACTTCACTCGGATTTCCTTAGTTTTCCCCTCATGTCCTCTCTCTGTTCCAGCATCCCATATTACATTTACCTGTCATCTCTCCTTCCATGACTCTTGGCTGTGACAGTTTCTCAGACTTTCCTTGTTTTTGGTGACCTTGACATTGAGTACTGATCAGATATTTGTCCCTCCATTGGGATTTGTTTTGATGTTTTTCTTATGATTAGACTGGGGTTAAGCTTTTGGGGGAGGAAGACCAGAGATTAAGGGCCATTTTCATCACGTCGTATCAAGGACACATACTGCCAGCCTGATTTACCGCTGTTGGTATTAACCTTGATCACCTGGCTGAGGCACTGTGTCAGGTTTCTCCACTAAAAGTGACTCCTTTTCCCCCATCTTTCCATACTGTCCACTTCGGCAAGAAGTCACCACGAGCGGCCCATACCTAAGGCGTGGGGAGTTGTTTCCCTTCAACCAATGTGTTTGGAATGCTTGCTCTGTGCTGGGCACTGTTACAGATGCTGAAAATACAGCTGTGAATGAGACAGAAAAGATTCTTTTCCTACATGGAACTTTCATCCAAGTGAGGGTTTAATAATAACTAAATCGTTTTAGAGCATGATAAGTTGTATAAAGAAAAAAAGACAATGGGCCGGAGAGGGACCTGGGTGCTAGGGGGTAAAGGAGGGAGAGGGACCGCTGCTTGTTTCCTTGGGTTTTCAGGCAAAGGTGCCTTTTGAGGTGAGTCTAGAGGGGTGAGGAGGGACCAGCCATGAGCACCTGGGAAGCAAATTCCGGGCAGCAGGAGCAGCAGATGCCAAACACCGAGGCCTGTTTAAGGAGCAGAAAGGATGTCGTGATCAGAGCCCTGTGTGTGCTGGACGGTGTCAGGAGATGGACAAAAAGGAGGTGGGGTGAGATCTCGAGAGACCTACACATCCCAAGAAGGCATTTGGGTTTTATTCCAACCGTGGAAGCCGTTGGTTCGAAGCAGGGGATACCGGATTTGCTTTCATGTATAAACGATGGCTTTGGGTGTGGTGTGCGGAATGGGCTCTCCTGGAGCTGAGAGTGGAGGAAGCTGGGACACCGGCGTGAATGACGGTGGCTCGGACCTGGGGGGAGCAGACGGAGGTAGGTTTGCCTCCGTTTTGGAGGTGGAGCTGACAAGGCATCTGCTGAGTTGCTTGTGGAGAGATCAAGAAACGTGCATGCTCGCACTCCTTGGTCTCTGGTGGTACCATTAACTGAAGTTAGGGGAGGCTGAGGAGAATCACGTTAAGAAGGTAAAAGTGGGGCTTCCCTGGCGGCGCAGTGGTTGAGAGTCCGCCTGCCGATGCAGGGGACGCGGGTTCGTGCCCCGGTCCGGGAAGATCCCACAGGCCGCGGAGCGGCTGGGCCCGTGAGCCATGGCCGCTGGGCCTGCGCGTCCGGAGCCTGTGCTCCGCAACGGGAGAGGCCACAACAGTGAGAGGCCCGCGTACCGCAAAAAAAAAAAAAAAAAAAGAAGGTAAACGTGCAGACACTCAGGTGCATTAGAGTAGCTCCCTCAGAATCCCACTTGTCAGCAGCGCTGTCAGTAGCCCCTTTGGGTTGCACCACATACCTGGAGGGATCGGGACGGTGTTCTGTTTGCTGATTCAGTTGCCACCTTTCTCCTTGGCAGTCCACACTATTGAGGGCTGAGTGCCAAGGGCAGATGTCCCTGGAAGGCGATCCGGATGTGAAGAGTGGACCGGTTACTGAGGGGGCTGGCTGCCTGCCACACCCTGCTGGGCATGTGCCAGGCACTGAGCAGGACGCCTTCCTGCCTCTCCCCGTGCCCAGCCCATGGGAGGTTGTTTTTTTCCATCCCAGCTGCCACTAAGTAAGCATACGTTGGTTTGTGTTGAATTATGTCCACAGTAAAGTCAGTCAACAAGTACTGATTCAACACCAATTACTGTGTGGTGCTGTGGTCCCTGCCTCAGTGGAAATTTAAGACGTAAACGCGGTAAAGGGACCGAGTGTAGGTAGCATATTTGGTGAAAGGTATACCACCATCCATGTACAGGAGAGTCTCCAGGGATGCATGGAGGTATCAGGGAGGGCTCCCTGGAGGAGATGGAAACAGAGTTATCCATTGGAAGGGCATTGAGGGGAATGGGCACGTGGCCAGGGTTTCTGTTAGGGAATTGGAGGTAGAAAGGGCTGGAGAGGTAAATTTATGGCCCATCTACCAGCATGGTGTCAGAATAGGTGCTAAAAACTAAAAACTATCTGTTGGAGGGGTGAGTGATTGGAAAGTAGGTTGATACCACTGCCTGGAGGGCCTCTGATTTGAGGATGAAGGAGTCCATTGTCTCCTATGAGCCACGGGGAACCACTGTCTAAGAAAAGTGGAAGGAACCATATCCTGAAGAAAGACTTTTGAATTTCTAGCCAGTATTTAATTTTTTATAATAATAATGATACTGCTAATAATAACAATAATTTTTCTAACTACTTAATTAGCGTTATTTTTGCCAGAAAGGAACTGTTAGTTTCGTGCTTGGCCCCGTCTGTGTGTGATTAGAGCTTATTGACTGAGAGCAGGAGGGACTTTTTTATCTCGAGGTTTTGTTGTTTTCTTTCCTCGTGGGTCTCTGCTGAGAGTCCATCTCACTGCTGGCTCTTTAATCTGGTTGTGTTCCATGAGATACCACAAAAGCACAATCTTTGACAAGGTAACTATGCCAAATCCTTATTATAACATTTAATCACTTAGGGAGGTTTCGCTGTGGGGTGGGAGTGGAGGAGTGGTGGGAATGGAAAGAGAAGTCCAGATTGCTTTGATTAACTGCATTTTTCTTTCTGGGTGAATGGGAAGGCTTTGGTGGAAATCTCAGTCTTGGAGGCTGTTTCCAGGAAAGAGTGAGAAAAGTGATTGAGGACGTTCTGGAGTCCTGGTCAGTGGAAGGGATGGAACACCGATTGTGGTGGGCCTGCTGTTATTGGGAGGCAGGAAGAAGGTACCTGTCTTCCCATCAGGAGGTAGTGTCTGTGGTGAGGGCCGGGGGTTTGGGCTAGGCAGGCCTACCCGGCACAGGGTGGACCTCAACAAATTCTCATAGATTGGGTGAGCCTTTAACCACATGGTACTTAATTGTTTTAAGGATTCGGGCTGATGGGAGATCGCTTCCAACAAGACTAGCCTGGGCATCACGGAAGAGGTGGTGTTTGATGCAGGCCTTTCCCCACTTGTAACTGCATTCAAGGCCGGCCAGCTTCCCATAGTTTCCTCATGTATCTCAAGGTTGTTTCTTTCCACTCTGTGGGTGAAGGAGCCACACTCAGAGGGCCGAGAGCTTCATTCATGCCACCAGGAGAGCGGGGGGGGCCTCTTTATTCACCGGTCTGGCTTAGGGTCCAGGTGGTACGCTTACACACAGTGGTATCTCAGGGTGTGTGCATTGAATTAGTGAAGTCTTCTGGGAACATCCTGTGTTGGAGGGCTTCAGAAAGTAGGATGTGTAGCCACGATACAAACTCAGGCCTCCCATTTTCAAAGCCTGATTCCTTTTACCGTACTGCCCAATTTCATTAAGGCAGAGATGGTATGTTAGATTAGTGTTCAGAAATATTCACTCCCAGCCTCCCCTTTCTGCCAGCCTCCCGTGATGCAGGCTTTGGCCACGTGCCTTGCTTTGGCGTGTTGGGCAGAGTATGCGTCCTGCCTCCTTGACTTTGGGCTCTGTCACGTGACGTGCTTTGGCCAATGAGACGTTAGCAAACTCGAAGCCAGCAGAACCTTAAGGTGCTTGCTTAGTCGGGCTCATGCTCTCGTGTGCCTGCCACCACCATGAGAAGAGATTCCCCATGTGGCTGCTGGCCTCTCGACCTGGATCCCGCAATGAACGTAGGAGACCTGAACCCGGCCGACAGTGAAGAGCCGAGCCCGGATGGACACACAGCTTTCCCTCAGCCCAGATCAGCCCACCCCTAGCTGACCCACAGGGAAAAGAAGGGATCGTTGCTTTCAGCCAAGAGTCCTGGGGTGGTTTGTAACACAGCGGTAGCTGACAGGTAGAGATGAGAAGGGCATCCCAGGCAGGAGCTGGCCCATAACATGTAATGGAGGGAAAGAGGGAGTGAGGGGCAGAGATGAGCCTGGGAGTAGAGGTTCCAGCTAAATCTCAGGTCTTGAATTTCAGTGTAAGGAATTTGATCATTTCCAGTAGGCAGTGGGAGACATTGAAAGTTGTTGAGCTTAGAGGGATGAGATCCAAACCAGCTATAGAAGGTAAACTGGAACATAAGTGCAGAATGGTTAAAACGGAGAGAGGAGGAGACAAAGGCCAAAGGACCTGCTGGAAAGCTGCTACTATTTGCTGCCCCCTGTATCCCAGAGCCCAGCACTGTGCCTCTTATACAGTAGGTGCTTAATAAATATTTGGTGAATGAGTAAACGTGTAACAAAATTGTCCAGGGGTTTGGTAATGAAGACTTAGACCACAGAAGTCTCTGATAACTCACTTATTTACCCATTTATTTTTTCACCTGTGTTTGTTGAGCCCTTGAAATAGGTAAGTACTTGAATCTGGGGCAGGGCTGCTCAGAGCCTGAGGAGGGACCCTTCCCGTACCTTCTTGAAAAGGCCGACCAGGAGGTAGGGCTGGAACGGGACCCAGCGGGGATGAATGTCATCTCTGCTGGCTTCACCTGGGACCAGGACAGTGTCCCTTGTCCTCTCTCTGATACCCGTGGCTGGTTCTACAGGGGTTACTAGGTTTGGGAATATCAATTATATTTGACTTTCTCCTTTAGACCGGGCTATCCAATCTTTTCAGGCTTTGTGTCTGCACTTTCATTCACTCATCTGCTCTGGGCCAGCCCGAGGCTGGGTGGCAAGGAGGCTTTGAAGACTAAGAGGCAGTCCCTTGCTTAGAGGAACGCATAGTTCAGTGGTTGAATCTCTAAAGTGTGACTTTCGGCAAAGCCTGGCCCTCTCCCTGTCTGTTTCCTCATCTGTAAAATGGCCACTGAGAGGCCTGGGTTCAAACCCAAGTCTGTACCTTACTGGCTGTGTGGCCTTAAGCAAGTCGCTACTTGACTGAGGCTCTGAAAGGTGGCCTCCCTCCTTTCCTGCAAGATGGGAGGATCCTGTGGGATGGCACATGGGAGAGAGGCCGAGGTGAACTCTCAGAGAGCAGCGGCTTTTCAAAACGTGCCCGAGGCTGGCTGAGATGAAGATAAGCCCCCAATGCAGGGCTGCATCCTGCTTGTGTGAGCACACTCACCCCAGGAACTTTATTTGCACGTGGCCCCGGTCAGGAGACATCAACCCTCACCCATGCATCCACTAGGGAAAGAAAAACAAACAAGCAGACAGAGCCCCCAGTCTTCAGTGAGAATAGCCTCACTGGGCCAGGAACGGTCCCAGAGCCTGTTTCTTGCGTTAAAGAGGAGCTAATTGTAGTGGCCTCCTGAAGTCTTGGGTTGAGAATGATTCTGAGGCTCCGTTGGACTTACTGGGACACAGCGCTTAAGGATGCTCCCAGGAGAAACTGCAGGTGGCACGTGTGCCAAGCGCTTGTGAGGGCTGACCTCTTTCTTTAGGCCGCAGGGTCACCCATAGTTTCTCATCCGTTCGACAAATTCTTACTGAGCCCCTGCTCTATGTGGGGGAGTGTCCTGGGTGCTGAGACCGCAGCTCAGAAACAGAACAACGTGCAGGACCCTTGTGCACGTTACATTCTAGAGCGGACAGGCGGGGGCAAATGATAAATATCATAAGTAAACCTAATAGTAGGCTGGAAGGTAATGTGTGCTGAGAAAATAGGAATAAGACAGGGTAAAGAGGCTCTGATGTGCCCAGCACCCCATCCCCCAGAGACAGTCTTGTTTAATACCCGCAGAGCAGCATATGACCCCTAACCGTGGCTCATACGTGCTGAGTACTTGAGGTGATTCCAAGGGGTGTTGTTGTCTTGGAGTGTGTGTGTGTGTGTGTGTGTGTGTGTGCGTGCGTGCATGTGCACACCTGGGTTTGATCCTGTGTTCCTGACCCCGAGATGAATGACTTCGGATTAACCATTTTGGCATTAGCTGTACTTCCTTCAGCTGCCCAGACAACTAAGAATTATTGTCCCTTTGTGGCCACTCACGCCCAAAGTCCTGGCCTTCTGGCAGCTGGTTTGGGGGCTTGGGGACTGGGGTGGTGGAGGAAGTAAAACCACAGTTATTGTCATAGGAGCAGCCTGTGGTTTACCTTCTTGGGCTTGATTTACTGAGCTAATTAAAATTTAAAATAAATATTCATGAGGAAATATGCATACGGGTCATGAGCATGCAGTTATCACAAGGCAAGAATGTTATTTGTTTTGAATCAAATATTAATATGCTAATTTCAACAGTTCTTATCTCTGTTAAAGCAGGTAGTGTAAGCGGCTCTACTAGGCAGTACGTTCTTGCCTAGTTCCAGTTACCATGGGAATCAGTCAACCAGGGTGGTTCCCAGCACGGTCCCATCACCGCACTCTGCATTATAATCATCGGTACTGTTTGTCCTTGAAAACCACATTGCTGCACTGTGAGATAACACACAGTGACACCTCATTTAGGCAACATCAGTTTTGTGGGCTCTTCCACCAAAAATGAATTATCTAGATAATTAAGTTTAGACAGATGATTATCTAGATAATAAAATCATAACCCTTAGGTCATGATGTTAGCCGACATACCCGCTTTGGATGGGAAGCTTTTAAAAGTATGTTTGTCACACACAAGAGCAGTCTCTTCATTGGTCCACCTTTTGCTTAGAGACTCAGGGTCATCCGTGGTGGCCTAGATGACGTGTGCTGGATGACCCTCGGTTGCTGTCATTTTCTCCTTTCTGGGAGTCTTTCTCTGTCTCTTCCATTAGAGTCAGGCTGAAGGTTTTGACTTGCTTTCTGGAGCCAACATCCTTTGCAACTTTTTGGTTGCTTTTAATCTTTCATGGACTAGGAAGCCAGAGAACCAGATTTGTTAAAAGTGCGTCCAAAGCTAAACTAATTTCAGATGAAGATGAAGACGCTGAGGCATTCTTCTAGGAGTCAAGTGCTCGAATGTGGTGTGGGACCAATTTTGTTGTTTGAACATGTGTTCTGGACACAGGAAGTTACTAGATATGGGACGTATAGATGCAGGAAGTATTACTCTGTGTGTGTGTGTGTGTGTGTGTTTGTGTGTGTGTGTGTTTATCCACATGAACCATGGGGTGGGGTGGGACGGTTAATTCAGTTTCTGAAGGGCTTTCTTTTGACACAGGGATCCAGTGTGTTCTTTATGGCCCTGCTTAATGGATAAAAGCTTCTAGGGGGCTCGTTTCAGCTCAGTAAAGGAAGAATTTGCTAATAGAGAGGTTCAGTCTTGGGACGCCTGCCTTGGGGGCTGTGAGTTCCTAGTGCTGGAACTGTTCTAATGAAGGCCAGGTAACTACACATCTAAGGACACAGTTGAGGGGATTTAAACATTGTCAAGTGATGGACCTGCTTTTTAAATTAAAAATTTTTTTCAACTTATTAAAGTATAATCGATGTATACTGAACTGTATACATTTGAAAGGTCGACATGGTTGATTTTTAAAATCTGTGTTTAAGACTGGACAGGGCTGTGTTATCAAAATATAAGTATACACATCATGGCATCCTGCAATTCACCTGAGTGACTGTTGTGAACTAGATGTTTGTATCCTCCCAAAATTTGTATGTTGAATCCTAAACCCCCAATGTGATGGTATTTGGAGATGGGGCATTTGGGGGGCAATTAGGTTTGGATGAGGTCATGAAGATGGAGCCCTTGTCATGGGATTAGTGTCCTTTTAAGAAGAAACACCAGAGAGCTTGCTCTCTCTCTCTCTCTCTACCACATGAGGACACAGCCAGAAGGTGGCCGTCTGCAAGCCAGGTAGAGAGGCCTCCCTGGAACTCAGCCATACTGGACCTACTGGACTTCCAGCCTCCAGAACTGTGAGGAAACATATTTCTGTTGTTTGTACTCCCTAGTCTATGGTATTTGCTTTGGCAGCCCGAGCTGACTAAGAAGGCCACCCTCGTAGCAGGTGTGTCTGAATTACTGAGGCTTCTGCCACGAGTTTATCAGGCAGTCTGGGAAGCGCCTCCTTCTGTCCTTCACACTGACAGCTGAGTACCTATGTGTCCCTCCGTGGCTCCCAAGGTGAGACCTTCATCTTAAACAGCTAGAAATGGGCGACATTGCCTTTGGTGTCAGATGACAGCCGGGCAAGACAAGAGCCCAGCTGTAAGGCCATAAATACCGACAAGTGTAGGCCACTGACTTCCAGAAGGCATGTGCAGGGCTCTGGGCTGCTCGTGTCTGCGTTGGGGAGCAGCCGCCTGGGTTCCCGTGGCCTGGGTGGTGCTGCCAGATGTCACATGTGCAGCCCTGCCACCTCCCCACTATTTACGGCCAAGTCACTACATGGGACTCAGAGCCTAGGACCCTGTGCTGGCATTCAAAAGGATTTAATAGGCCTCTTTGTAAACAGCGCCAAACAGTTGTTCAAGCGACACGTAAAGCTCCGCGTGGCTGCGATGCAAAGTGCAGCTCGGGCTTTATTTGTTTGGGTTCTTCCCCCCTTTATAAACAGAGAGGAGTGTCTACCTGCAAAATTGTCTTCCTGGCAGGATGGGAAGAGCTGAGAGAGGGGAATTCTTCCTTCCCTGCTCTGTTCCTCGTGACTCGGGGGCCACTTGTTTCCAAAAGCCATTTTTGAGAACCCCAGCTCTCAATGACCTCAAGCCCTGAGCAGTTAGAAGTGCGAGGGACTCAGGCTGACCCAAGCCAACCCCAGATCACATCATGGCAAGAAGGAAGGTGGGATCCCATTTTCCCATGGACTGAAGTAGGAAGAGGGTGTGAGGTCACATTTAGGTATCAGGTACCTTGTCAGAAGCCCTGCTGAAACAGACTCCCCCAGAAGTCCCTTTCTTGTCCCTTTCAAGTCCCTGCCTTGTCCCTTTCACTTCACATGGTATCTCAATTAGCCCAGCTTTGGGCCTGACCCCAGTTTGCTTCCAGTTGGTTGAATTCCTAACCACAGACAGGGTTAGGAGTTGGATCTGGGTTGGGGAAGGGGCAGGACCAGGGTCAGCTGGGCAGCCATGCTCAGGACGCGGGAGGGAGAGCACAGACAGATGTCAGCTCTCACCGAGGCTCTCCCTCCCTCTGCCCCAACATCCTCCACAGGCATTCACTAGACTTTCTGGTCTCAGAGGAGGTCTTTTGCAAGGATGGGGGATGCTTAATTGCAAGTCTGGCTCTGTAACCTGGTCGTGGACCCTGCCAGATATCCCATCCATCACTTTTTTTTTCTTTTTTTTGGCTGTGTTTGCGTCTTCGTTGCTGCTCACGGGCTTTCTCTAGTTGTGGCGAGCAGGGGCTGCTCTTTGTTGCGGTGTGAGGGCTTCTCATTGTGGTGGCTTCTCTTGTTCTGGAGCATGAGCTCTAGGCTGCGGGCTTCAGTAGTTGCAGCACGCGGGCTCAGGGGTTGTGGCTCCCAGGCTTAGTTGCTCCACGGCATGTGGGATCTTCCCGGGCCAGGGATCGAACCCGTGTCCCCTGCATTGGCAGGCGGATCCTTAACCACTGTGCCGCCAGGGAAGCCCCCCCGTCACCTTGGAATGCGGAGGCATAGCCCCCAAGTTCCCAGAAAAGTCAGACTTGTGCCCTCATTGGAACCCCTTTCATCATGCCCAACCCCCATCTGTCAGGGGCACCCACCCCCCCGACCCCCCCAGGGACTTTGGGTTGAAACCACAACCTGGCCTTGATGCTTGAGTTGAACCCACTTGATCAAGTCCTGGAAGAAAAATCAAAGGCTATAGAGGAAGAATCATGTGAGGTGCTTATAGTCCTGAATACAACTCCACACAAAAAGACTTGTTCTTTGAAGACTGAGTCAGATGGCTCGGCGCCCTGCATGGAGGGAAAAGCTCTGAAGAGTTAGGTAGAGCCCTGGGATGAAGAGAGATGGTGTCTGCCTGTGGTCGGGGTCAGCACCCCCCGTCCCGGCCCGGGCAGGGCTTCTGAGGTGCCCCGCCTGTTCTGTACCTGGTGGTTGTGTTGTCTTCCTTCCCAGCACTCCCATCGCCTCATCTGCAACGTGAAACGGGATAAAGTGACCAAGCCCAGGCTGGCCCCGAGTTCCCCAGCTGTGTAGAAGGTGCTGGTTGAAATCCGAAGGCTGTTCAATATTAAACAAACAAACAAGTGAAGGAATATTTATTGGAAGCAAAACTGCAAAGATAACTCAAATGTCAAGTCTTTAACCCCCAAGTACATCAGTATCCTTGGCTCAAACTCTGTTTCCCGGTCGGAAGACTGGGCCAGCATTTTGACGAAATCATTCGGGACAGGGATGCCGTTTGTTCAACAGGGGAAATACTGCAAAACATGATGGTCAACAGGCTATGGGTGGGAAGGGAGGGTCTTTGCTCAGTAAAAAGTTTGGAAACCATGTTTCCAGCGTTTCAGAGTTGCTAATGAAGTTTGTGTCCTTCTCTCAACAACACTGTGGGTGATCTGTGCCTGGTGAAGGGTGATCTTCCAACCCTAAACTTGAAGAGTAGCCAAGATGCAGGTCTGGAAAGTGCTAAGCCCGCTCACTGGAAGCTCCAAGGTATCTTTGGCCCCCCTGCGCTTACTCAGGTAGTAATTCTGTGTGCAATGTAGCCAGAACGCTCCCTTTCCATCTCTGTTAATTTCCAAATTGGCTCGTTAAATCTATACATTCCAGAGACTTAGTCCAACATTCCAGGGAACCTTTCCATGGACAATCAGAGCAGGAGTTCTTTTCAGCAGGGTTTGTTCAAGCGGAGGGAATGTGAAAAAAACCTCCAGAACAAATTACCTTCATCTTGCAAAGGGGACCTCAGATGGCAGCCTCACGGTTACCCCGGCCGTGTCTCTCCCTGACTCTGCCTCGTCCCTTTCACTTCACACGGTACCTCAATTAGCCCAGCTTTGGGCCTGGCCCCAGTTTGCTTCCAGTCTGTTGAACTCCTAACTGCAGACAAGACATTGTTAACTAGCAGTCCTGCCAGAGAGCGAGTGCAGTAAACTCCGGGGTATTCCTTTCTGTGTTGTTGTTGTGACACAAACATGTAAGTGTGTTTGAAACCTCAGAGCACAGCTGCTAGGGGAGGTGTCTGTTTTGCTGCCAGCTGGGTACATAATGTACCACACATGTGAGCAGGGCACTGGGGAAGTTTAGCTGGAATTAACAACCGCATAAGAACTGGAAGCAAATAAATAAATAACCCGTGTGTTCAAAGGCCGTTTTATCAACTCAGTTTATCTCCACTGCTAAATGCCAACTCTTTTTCTTGACCTACCTTTTCCATTCCTCTGACCTTCAGAATTCTTCCCACATTTGGGATTAACTGAAGCTGCTCTCACGGCTCTTCATGCCCTTGTTTAAAGGACCGACCTGCTCCTTTTCTCTGAAGTGCTTGGGTGGGGCGATGACTTTCCTTTTCCCCAAAGGGCAGCTCCAGAAGTGGGGAGTCAGGAGGGATGGGTTCTAGCCCCCAGCCTTCTGGGCTCTCTGTTTATCACCTGTCACCTGGGGGCAGAGGCAGTAGAGACAATCCAAGCCTCATCCAAATGTCACCTGCTGTCTGTCCGTGTCCTTAACAAAAATGCCCTGAACGGCCAGTGAATGCGTATTGCCAGGCTCCTGTCTGCGAGGTGGCCCCTTCTCTCAGGAGCCTGTTAATCCCTGTTTGGAGAGGGTCCGTCAGGTAAACGCATACGAATGTTTCAGTCAGTCTGTGCTCACTGCCCTGAGACGGACACAGCTAGCCCTAAGCAGTGGCAGGCATATAATCAGTATTTATTGAGTGAATGAATGGATACTGGAATTACAGAAATTCATTTCTAACTCAGAGGTAGAGCAGCAACCAGGCTTACCTCGTTTCACGGCCTGGGAGCAGGCCCACCTGCATGGTGCCTTTGTGTGGCATAGATGCGGACAGCCCTTCCTCTGCATGCGTGGGGCCCTTGCTGGATGCATGGCTCATCCTGGCTGGGAACGTTTGGGCAGGGCTCAGACTGCACTAGTGTGTTCGGTGGCCCTGCTGGGTGGGATGGGATATGGGGAGAAACAGAGATAAAGAGCCCACGCTCTGAAGCTGGCGTGCTTAGGCTCCCGTACTAACGTCACCTCTTCATCTCCTCGTCTATCAAGTGGAGGAAGAATAGTACCTACTTCAAAGGGTTGCTGTGAGGCCTGAGTGAATCAATCTATGTAAACTGTTCAGAACCAGGCCTGGCACAGAGTAAGTACTAATTAAATATTAGCTCTTTTTCATGTTATTATTATTTTGGAGAGGGGGGAGTTGTCAGGACCTATAGGACAGCTCAGTTTCTAGAGGGGTGAAGGGTGGGAGGAGAGGGGCAGCTGCAGTTGGAAGTAGGTCGTTCAGAGGGCTGTGGTCAGTTAGAGTGGGTTTCTGAATCTGTGCCTCTCTGTAGCCCTCAGGTCTTATCTGGTGGGTGGGTTTCTACAGAAGTAGAGGCAGGAGGTCATAGGTGGAATCGGATGGCCAGCAGCTTCCTCCTGGTTCTGGTTCTAAGGAACAAACACCTGCCCTCCCAACACACACACACACACGCACACGCGCGCACACACACACACACACACACACACACACTCCTACTGAATGGGTGGGAGTTTAGGAAACAGGCAAGATCAGGTAGGGCAGTCCAGAGCCTACTAGGGTTCAGGGGTTTATCTGAGCGCCTAGTAGGGAAACTGAGGCAAAAGCCTAGTCGATACAAGTTGCCCAGAGCTCCTGGCAGCCATAACCGAAGTCAGGTCTCTCACAGCCAGGCCACAAGCCCCTGCTACTGGCATCGCTGATCAGCAGACTCCAGCCTGGCGGGGCTTGGTCTGAGGACCACAGGAGCAGAGTCACCCACATCCCGAATAGGAGGGAGGTGTAGAGGGGCTTGATGAAGGCCTTGAGTTGAGATGGAGCCTGGGAGGATGGTCAGGACTTGGGTGGCCAGAGCTGAGACATTCTGGGCAGAGGGGGAGAACAGAGTGAAGATGCGGGTGGGGTTGCTCCTGATGAGATGCAGGAATCTGAGCACACGTGTGGGCCTGGAACGTAGTGGAGGCTGTGCGTGGAGGGGAGAAGCCTGGGAGGAGACTCAGGAGCCAGGGCCGGGGCAGGGGAGCCTTGGAACCGAGCTGCTGATAAAAAGCCCTGGACACTTTGTGAGCACTGTCAGTGATCCGACGCGGCTTGAGTCTCTGGATGACCACATTGTAGACAATTGGGTCATAAGGAGAGGCTCAGGAGGGGTGGCAGAAGGAGCATGAGACGGGGGGCGGAGATTGCTTAACTGGACCCTTGCGGGGAATAGCCTGGACAGTACAGAGGCCTGGGTGGACACAGCAGGAGCAGTGAGGGAAGGAGAGATGGGAGAAACACTGCGAAGCAACAAGACCTGGGGCCTAGTGTCTGATGAGACACAGAAGACGTGCGTATGGGGCCGGTCCCCGTTTTGGAGGGGAGGCCAGCTGAGGGCAGAAGTGAGTTCCATTTCCATGTCATAGGACTCAAGGTGAGTGCGAAGGGCCCCAGTGGGCAGGCCATCAGGCAGGGGCCCTAGGGAGTGGGGCCTGGGCTAGAGAGGAGAATTCAGGAGGCCTCAGGGCAGAGCTGAAGCCACGGACGGGGAAGAGGTGAAGCACAGGGAGAAAGAGAGGAGACCAGTGACAGAAGTTGGGACAACAGCCATCGTCGGGGCCAAGAGGAGGGAGAGGAGGCGCAGCACCTCAGAGGATGCGTTCGTAGTGGCCAGAAGTACCATCAGAGGCAAACAGGAGAGCACAGCTTCCCCCTGTGCCCAGCCTGGAGGGCGTCTGCAGCTCAGCCCAGGCCGGCCCCGCTGCTGCAATCCTTGTCGCCAACACACACACACACACACACACACACACGTGCTAGTGTGCACACACATGCAAGCGCCGCAGTGCAGACACATGCCCTTCGTCAAGTGCCGGCTCAGGTATTCTCTCCTCTGGAAAACTCTCGGCAGCTCCCTGCCCCGAGCGCCGGTTCACTTCCTCCCTCCTCTGCATCCCTGCAGCCCCTCCCCCTCCTCTGCACGCACCTCTCAGATGAGATAGCAATTACCTGCTTTGTGGAGGGTCTCCCCACCAGACGTGAGCTTTGCAGACCTGTTCCCCCGGTGGTGCCCTGGATCGCACACAGGGCCACTGAACTGGTGTCAGCTGGTTGAGGAGAATTCCCATGAGAAGGGAGTTGGGGCCGGGACAGATACCTGGTTGTTCGGCCGTGGCCTTCAAGGCTGCAGCCTGGGTGGGAGGTGGGAGGAGAGGAAGTGTGATGGAGGGGACACCCCCCATGACACCAGCTGCCGGAACCACACCATGCTCTCCAAGCTGCCCATCACTTTCTGTCCACCCGTACCTAGGCTGCGACCCTCACCCGACTTTCCTTCTAACTTGGTTTCTGCAATCTTTTGTAGCTGTGACCTGAATGTCTCCTATAACTGGTAGGTCCCGGAAAATACCTGTTTGAATAGATTGTAGCCATCTGTAAAATGAGGACTGTTGAAAGAGGAGAAACCGATCACTGCTCAGAGCTCCTTCCAATGGAACTCAGATTGTCCAAGCCTCTGCAGTCATTTGAACACCGAAAGGGAGGCTGAGCCATTTACTGGAAAGAGCAATGAAGTCAGGGTTACAGCTCTACTCAGCCACCGACCCCAGACTAAGTAAGGGAAGAAGAAATTCAGTTTTCTAAGTGTCTTCTGAAGCCAAGCATAAGGCTTGGCTCTTTCACAAACAGCATTTTCTTTCATTAATCCACAGAGCAACCTTGGGATACTGACTCATGTACTGATTCATCAGCTTCGTTTTCTTTAATAATATCAGGCAACTCACAGAGGTGAAGTAACTAGCTCAAGCCGGTAGGTTACAGGTTGCCTGATTGTGTGTTTCTTGTATGTCAATGAGACTGATTTTCTTGTAAGGGCAGAGCTGCGTTAGATATCTGGCCATCCCACAGCCCTGGAGGCCTCTAGAACTAGAAGAGGTTTGCTTTTGTCTGAAAAGAGGCAAGAGTGAGCCTTCTAGAGTGCGAAGGAGTGTCCTGTGTCCTGTGATTATAAGAGCAAAGGACCGTGTGACTTGAATACACAGTATTAGGCCAAACTCGGTCTCGGATGCCTGGAAACATTTGACATGATGTCATGAAAAGCTATGAAAGTGTCTCTCCAAAACTCCAAGAGAGGAATTAGGCTTTTGCACATACGTATGTATTCAATTTTCAGCTGTCCTGATTTCTCTCAAAGAGCCGCTGGTTCTTCCTTGGAACTGGTCCAGGCCCCTCTGTGCTTCATCTGCACTGGGAGAAGTCCTGCGTGCCCGCCTCCTTTTGTCCCAGTTTTTCCTGGGCTCTTAGGGCTGTCCTCTGTGGCGTTTTTCAATTACGCACGGTCAGGGACTAAGAAAACTAGAGCAAAGCAAACATTGCCCCAGCCCTGCGTGATAGCAGGGGATTGCTGAGTGGCCTGTGGATGGAGCAGGAACCTGGGGAAGGGAGTGAGGACCCGACAGAGTCCCTTTGCTGTCACTGCGGAATGAGAGGACACCCAGGCTGTCCCCCTCGGAGTTAACAGCAGAAAAGGCCCAGAAGACAAAGACTGGACCTGCCCTTGGGGAGGTCACGGTGTCCCCCAGGCAGGAGACAAGTCATGTGGGAGAGCAGTTATATAAATATATGAGTAGGGTCATTCTCTCACTCATCAGGGTCTCAGCAAATCCTGAGTGAGCACAGACAGGCGCTGACTGCAGGATCCCTGGGGATGGCTCCGCCCTCCGCACTGCGCATCCCGTCCTGGAGGGGCTCACCGGGTAGTGGGAGAGACAGACATGCACATGAGTCCCAGGGTGGGTGGTGGGTGCGGAGACAGAGTGTGCCCGAGGGCCTTGGGTGCCCGGAAGGAGTCCTAGAGGAGGAGGAGTTTGACTTAAGGAGTAGAGGGGAAAGTGTCTTAGATACAGGGAACAGCAGCCAATGAGTGGGCGGGACCAGAGGCCTGGAGCTGACCGATGTACTCTGGTGTGAGGCGAGTGTAGGTGTGGCTGCCCTCTGCACCCCACCTAAGGGCCGCCTCATGTCTTTGCCCGGGGTCTAAGTGGAGCCCAGCTGTCAGGACGGGCAGCAGAGACTATAAGGAGTGCTAGGTTTGGGGAGGCGGGAGTGAGCTGGGAGGCTTCCTGGAGGCAGAGGTAAACCTGGGGCTTCAGTGACGGGAAGCGTTTAGACAAGTAGGAAGGAAAGCAGGGCGGGCACCTGATAGGAGCATAGAACCAGGGCCAGATAGGAACACAGACATGGTGGGGCCTCAGACTGGGGGGGACCTCATGGTGGCATGTGGCACAGTGTCCGGCACCTTCCGATGAGGCTGTAGCTGACTTCTCCGAGGGGCGGCGAGTACAGGGGAGAAATCCTGGGGTCAAAAGAAGGCTCCTGTCGTGCTGAGTGTCTGAGTAGGGTGACTGCTCCATGCCGCAGTTTGACCACCTGGAAAACAAGGATGCTGGGGAGGCCTCTGGCATCCTGTGATGACCTTGCCTTATGACCTTCAGCAAGACACGTCACTTCTGGGACTCAGCTGCCTGGTTTATCAAGTGAGGGGAATGGAGCCCTGCTGCTCTGTCACCTAGCTGAGCGTCTGGGAGGATGGTGCAGACGTGCCGGTGAAATCACTCCAGAGCAAAGGGTCAGGAGATGCTGGGACCTTTTCTGACCTGGTCCCACCGGCGACTGTCCATCTGCTTTCCTGCAGCCAGGCCCCACCTCCTCCCGTGATGTGCTTCCCCACCCTCTCCACCACTGGTCCCCTCGGGTTTGAGGACAGCACAGCCCACCAGCTCCGCCTCACATGTGGAGGGACTTCCTCAGGCCGCTCCCCAGAGCCTGCCCCCTGCAGACTCGTCCACGCACCTGGCAGTGAGAACGCAGGCGGGCCCACCTGGCATGGGAGATGCTCGCCCTGGGAGGATGGCGGCCAGTCTGCTCTGGGCCCAGGGTCCTGGCTCTGGCGAGCTGAGCTCACCGAGGTTTATTTATTTATCATTTGTTTGGGGCGAAATGGAAGAGAATCAAATCCAGTGGGCTGTTTTAGCAGCAGTCGGTGGAAAGAAAGCCATGTCTGTTTCTCCCTAAAGAATCCCCCGCATTGTGACCCTGGCCCCTCGGTTGGGTTTCGGCAGACAATGCCCTCCTTTCTCCCCGTGCCCGCCCGCCTGTCTGCCCTTGGTCCAGTGGGCCTGCCGCTGCCCGCTTGACTTGGCTGCTAGGAAGGAAGGGAAGGAGACGCCTGGGGCCCTGGCTGATCAGTCCAGACCAGCCTAGCAGGCCCCGCACGTCTTCTGGGGCTGCCATGCCCCTGTGATCCCTCAGATCTTCTGTTTGGAGCCCTTGGCCATTGGTGTGTGTTGAGGGCATGCTCTGTGCCAGGAACTGTGCCCACAGAAGTGATGCCCTCCTCCCCGCTGGACTGAGGCCCGAGGTTTAGGTCTCAGGTGAGCCCCAGCACCCCTCTCGCCACTGCCATTTCACAGATGGGGAAACGGAGCCTCTAAGCGGGTAGACAACTTGCCAAGTTCCCACATCCAAGTGTTGGTGGCTAGATTGTGGGGGGTGTCTTTCTGCCACTCTGGGTGGGTCAGCAGAGGCTGAGGGTGACCAAGGCAGCCTCTGCAGCTGACCTCAGTCGCCTTCCTGCCTGTCTGCAGCCTTCTTCTCTCGCTCCTCTTGTGACCTGGTGAAGCTTCTCATCACACACACAATAGAACCAGACCTGGCCCCTACCTGATCTGCTCCCCGTCTGCCTCTCCAGCTTCACCAGATGCTCCTCCCTTGCTTTCCCCTCTCTGTCCTCACTCCGTGTTTGCTGTTTCTTCAGCTCCCCAAACTCATTTCTGTCTCAGGGCCTTTGCACTTGCAGCTCATCTGCCCGCAGCTCTCTCCGCTGGTGTTGACGTGGCTGGTCCTTGACATGTGAGGAGGCCACTGGGTTTAAATGGTCTCCCCCACCCACACTCCTTAACCGCTTACCTTCCTGTCCCTTCCCTTGTCTCATCTGTCCCTTCCTGGAATCGCAGTGTTTATGTGTTTGCTTGTACTTCTGTCGCTCCCACTATGATGTAAGCCCCATGCCTGGCCCATTCCAGGAGCTTTGGTAAATATATATATATATATATATATATATATATATATATATATATTTTAAAGATGTTTTTGATGTGGACCATTTTGAAAGTCTTTATTGAATTTGGTACAATGTTGCTTCTATTTTTATGTTTTGGTTTTTTGGCCCTGAGGCATGTGGGATCTTAGCTCCCTGACCAGGGATCAAACCCAAACCCCCTGCATTGGAAGGGGAAGTCTTAACCACTGGACCGCCAGGGAAGTCCCCAAGTATATGTTTTTTTTGAATGAATGAATGAAATCCAAAATGTTGTGTCTTGATTCGCAGGGGCTTTTTCTCAGAATATTTTACTGTTGCCTCTAGTACATTTCTGGGACCTTGGGGACACAGATCTGAAGAACCGTGGCTTAGAAAGATATAGTCATGGGGAGACTGCTGGGGAGAGGCAGCAGGGTTGGGCAGAGAAGTTAGGTGACCAGTCTTCAGAGTCAAACGGACTGTGGGACTGTAGGCTCTCTGCCTCAGTTTCCTCATCTGTAAAATGGGACTGATGATAGTACTGCCCTCAAGGGCTGTTTTAAGGAGTAAATGGTTTAATACATAAAAAGCACTTAGACCAATGCCTGGCATTATTCTATTATAATATATTAGTATTAGTATTATCAACTATTACTGTTGTTGCTATTATTTATTAGCTGTTTTTACTGGCAGTAGTAGTAGTCGTAGTACAGTTATTATTTGAGCTCAGCTCTGACATTTATAACTCACGTATCCTTATATTAGTCACCTAACCTCCCTAAGCCTCAGTTTTCTCACTTATAAAGTAAGGTTAATGGTAGTCTAGTAGCCTCATAGATTTGTCATGAGGATGTAATGAAAAAATGCACATCAACTGCTTAGTCAAGTCATGGGAGCTGGACACTTAATGGCCAGAAGGAGGGAGACTCAGGGTGAGAGAGAGCGGGGAGGGGACTTGGCCGGAGGTGGGATGGGGCCAACAAGAGGGAGTGATTTAGAGGCAGAGAAACGGGGGGCACAAGTAACCAAGAAGAAGGAGAACATCATGAAATTTCGAGGGAGGAATACAGAGATTAAGGCGCCAGAAAAGAGGGAAGGGAGAGAGGCCGTCTTATTCTGTCACTTTGGGGCGCTCTTGGAACCTTTTGGAGGAGTAGGAATTTTGCATTCTTCTTCCCAAAAGACCAAGTGCTAAGAATTTGGGGTGAGGTCTTTGAGCTGGGCTTCCTCTCTGTCACGCTCCTGAAAATCCAAGTATGGTTCCCTTTTTCAAATCCAAGGAGTAAAGAGAGAGAGTCAGGGATGGCTACATATTTGGGTTTTAAATCTGAAGGCTGTCCTCTACACCTGACTCCTGTCCCCTTGCCCTTAGGGTCAGGGACATCAGGAGGTGAAAGGGTGATGTCCTGAGAGAAGTGAATTCACCACCTGGTACTCCAGGGACTGCAGGTTGCCTGGGGCAACAGCTCTGGAAGCTTAATGTTGGACTCAACTCCTTTTACCTTTCACAATGCCATTTTGCTTACCGGCCTTTAGCTGGTCTATCTGCTCCCCCTGAGGGACGTGCCTGGTAGGCCGTCACCCAGGGAAGGCTTTTAGGATAACCTTTGCCCCAAGTCCTGAGTCCTTGTCACCACTACCCCAGAGCCCTCCCCCAGTGTTCATAGTCTTTGACCCAAGACTGTAGAGCCTGTGTTATCAGGATTTCAAAACTTTTGACCTCAAGATTCCAAGGCCCATGGCCCTCAAATTCCAGAATTTTGGTTGCCTCAGTTTTTAAAGCCTATGTCACTAAAGTCCCAGAGCCTTTCAGGTGCCTATCTGACTTCACATCCATACCTTCTGGTCTGCCCGGTCCCTGCCTTCCTGCCCCGGGCAGAATCCTGGACCAGGAATCAGGTCTGGTCCCGGGACTTCTGGTCAACTGGGCATAATCACCAACAAGCTGTTCACCTGGTCGAGCCTCGGTTTCCTCACCTATGAAATTCGGGTAACAAACAACCCAGAGGGTGCTTGTGAGGACTGGGGAGATAACGTGTTGGAAAGGAAAGTGCTTCGCAGATGTGAGCTATTGCTGTTTCAGTGCCTGTCAGCCCTGCTCAGTGTCAGCATCGTGACACTGGAAAATCCAGCTACGTGCCCTGCTTGTCTTGGCTTTCGTTTGCTCCGTGGGCCATGTCCACCCTTGCTGTTTACTGAGATTTTTAACTCAATCTACTCCCTGGCTCCTCCAGCCCTCTCTCCTGGTTTCACTGTTTCCTTGCTTTCCTGTGCATTTTCCAAGAGTGCTCAAGTCAGGATTAATCCCTCCCTGCTTTCTCCCCCTCCATTCATGCCTCTATCCTGGTCCTCTCCGCAGTTGCTCTGTATGCAAGTTACACCTCTGTGTGTTAACTATGTTGTTATGCCAATTACCTCCTGTCCCCTGTCACTCGCGGGTCTTTGGTGTCTAACAGCATTGACTGACCTCCGACCAGGCTGCTGGCCTTTCTGACTCTTAATTCCTCACTGTTAACGTGGGGAAAGGAACACATGCCTCATAGAGTTGCATTGATCAGCAATGAGCAGAATACTAGGCTTAAAGCATTTAAAGTAGCTGGCGCTTAGTAGGTACTCATAAATATTAGGAGAGATGGCAAAGTAAGGTGAGGAGAACATAAACTTTGAACCTGGGTTCCAACCACAGCTGTGCCCCTTGAGTGTGTGTGACTTCAGGCAGGCTCCTTAACTCTCCCAAGCCTCTACCTTCTCATCCTTAAAATCCTTCAAACTGGCATAACAGGATTGCAGCAACATCTTGTGCTAATATTAGTAAAATGCACGGAAAAGAGCAGGCGCTCAGTAAATGGTACCTTTTATGATTGTTTCTCTTTACCTCCTTAGGGAAGAAACCTAGTCTTTTTTTTTTTTTTTGCACCCCCTTGGGCTGTTGTCTATAGCACAATGTGACCTCTGAAGTGAATCAAATTAGCAAAACTGATAACTCAGATGGAAGAGAAGACAAAGAGGAATGAAAGGGAAAATATAAAGCTTTGAGAGGATGGAGGAGGGAACATTTCCCAACTCATTTCCTAACCTTATGAAGCCATTATTATGCTGATACCAACACCCTACAAAGACGTTACAAGAAAACTATAGAGCAGACCTTCTTGTGTCATGAATGTGGACAGATGCAAAAATTCTCAACAAAAATATCAGCCAGTCAGATCCAGCCTATATAAAAAGGATAATACGTCATGACTAAGTGAGAGGTCATCCTGGGATTACAAGGCTGGTTTAATGTTCAAAAGTTAATCAGCGTAATTTACCACATCAGCAGACTAAACCAGAAACCCTGGTATGATCATCTCAATAGTCTGAGAAAAAGCCTTTATCAAACTCCAACACTGTTCATGATAAAAACTCTCAGTAAACTGGGATTAGAAGGGAGCTTTCTTGATCTAATAAAGGACATCTACAGAAAACCTACAACTAACATCAAACATGATGGTGAAAATTGAACACTTTTCCCTAAGATCAGGAACTAGTCAAATCACATATCTGAAAAAGGACTTGTATCCAGAATACGTAAAGAACTTTCAAAGCTCAGTAATAAGAAAACAAATATAATTTAATAATGAGCAAAATATTTGGATACTTGAGATACATGGATGGCAAATAAGCACGTTAAAAAAAATGCTTAACAGCTTTAGTCATTAGGAAAATGCTAATTAAAACTGCAGTGAGGTACTAATGCATGCTGATTAGAATGGCTACGATTAAAACTGACAATACCAAGTGTTGGCGGGTTGGCGAGTTTATGGAGCGACTGCAGCTCTCATATGTTGCTGCTGGGAAAGCAAAGTGGTACAACCACTCTGTGAAACAGTTTTGCAGTTTCTTATAAAGTTAAACACTTGCCACACCCGAAAATCCCACTGCTAAGTATTTATCCAAATGAAATCAAAATCTCTCTTCACACAGAAACTGTCCACAAATGTTTATAGTGGCTTTATCTGAAATAACCCCAAGGTGGAAACAACCCAAATGTCCCTAAACTGAGGAATTGATACACAAGCTATGGTATGTCCACAAGATGGAATACTGCTCAGTAATGAAAAGAAGAGAACTCCTGAGGCAGACAACACAGATGAGCTCAAATGCGTTATGCTGAGTGAGAGAAGTCAGACTCAAAAGGCTGCAGACTGTGTGATGCATTTCTGTGACATTCTGGAAAGGGAAAAACCAGAGGGACAGAACACAGCAGCAGCTGTCGGGGGTAGGCGTGGGGTGGGTTACTACAAAGGATGCAGGAGAATTCTTTGGAGTGTTGGAACTGTTTTCTGTCTCAATTTGGGTGGTTACGTGACTGTATGGGTCTGACAAAACACACACACTATACACGTAAAAGGGTGCATTTTACTGTATGTAAACTGTGTCTTAATAATGAAAAAAATAAAGCCCCAAGACCAGGTGAGTAAAGCTTTAAGGTCTCTAGAGGAGGCGAATGGCATGCAGATATCGTTGGACCTGGTAAATCCTGCCTTTCTCAGGTTTTTTCCCAAACCCTTTTTCTCTCAGACTACATCCCTGTTCAATCCAAGATCTTGCTCTGGAGTTCATCATCTCCCTGGAGCAGGGCAGCAGCCTCCTGGTTGCCCTCCCTGACTTCCCGCCTTCCACCCCTGCACATGCTGCCCCAGGATCTAAAATGGAAACGCACACACAGAACCCCTCCTTTCAAAGGCTCCCCCTGGCCTGTGCTGTGAGGTCTGAATCCATCCCATAGCCCACAGGGCCCTCCCGCATCAGCTTCCTCCACCCCCGACTCCCCCAGCCCTTCCTAAGAGCCAGAACACTGAGCTACTTTGTATTTGCTGCCCGAGTCAGACTTGGGCCCACCTCGGTGGCTCTGGGGGCTCTTCCCTCTTCCAGGAATTCCAGCCCCCTCTTTTCTGTCTTCTCAACCTCCAAGGCCCCCTGAGACGCTCCCTCCTGAGGAGCCCTCCTGGGACAGAGCTGCACACCTCCTCCTCGGCGTTCTGTCAGTCCACTTGTGCCATCTCTGACTGTGGGGGGCCACGGCCGTGCGCCGCTCTCGGCAGCCTTCAGGGGAGGCCATGCTGCCAGGGAGCGCAGAGCCCTGACGGCCTCCAGGTCTCCAGCGGCAGCGCCTTGGGGATCTGCCCCGTGAAGCTGAGTCTGCGCCCTTGCCAGGCGGCCCCAGTCAGCAGAGCACAGCGTTTGTGCTAGGACAGAGCATCTGCCTCTGACTTGGCTTCTGTTTCCCGGAGGACTTCTTGGTTATTCTTTTTTTCTTGGCTTTACTTCTTCCTCCACTGGCTCTTAATTCATGCATTTATTCATTCATTCCGCAGATACTTCTCGAGGCCCACCATCCACAGCTCAGTGCCAGGGCTGCTCCCTCCCCTCTACATCCAGCTGCATCTTCCTTATCTGCCTTTGCCTCACACCCCTCACAGTCACACACAGCCATTCCAAGTCCTGTGGCCCCTTCATTCCCGGCACATGCGTTCCTGGGTCTTGTGATGCCACCTCTTACACCCTAGGTAGCTTCCTAGGTGAGAAACACCTGCCCCCGGTGACAGCTCACGACAGTGCATAGCATATGTTAGGCTGCAGAAATTATGAGTTGAGTGAGTGACTTTCATGTGACCTGTCAGGATTGATTAGAAGAGGTAATGTGTGTAAAGCGACAAGCATGCGGCCTGGCAGGCAGTAGGTGCGTGGTAAATGAGCGTGGTTAATTTTCAGTAAATTCCGTTTGATGACATATCTCACAAATTGGAGCTGATGTTCCCTTCTATGGTATTCTGTGACTTTTTTTTCCCTGATGCATCACACGTAGAGCTGGGAAAGAAAGAGACGGTGAAAGCTGCGTTGTGTTATGTCTCTCCTGAGACTCAGGACACAGCTGTGCAAGCCTCATGGGTGGTAACACATGGGTCTGGATTCAGGAGACCTAAGTGCTAGCCGGGGGCCCTGCCAATAGCTTGATAATCGATCCTGTCCTTCTCTGGTCCTCAGTTTCACCATCTGTAGTAGAGAATCAGACTCTAGTTTCCACAACCCTTCAGAACTAAGGTTCTGCAATAAGGCCCAGAACCGATAGAAATGAACTTGTATTTGCTTTTTGTTTTGAGATTAGTTTTGCGTTTTCCACTTCCCACCTCCTTTCTCCAGGAAAACTGAGAGTTCATCAGATTGACTTGTAATAGCAGAAGGCAGGTGCTCAATAAACACCTTATAACTTGATATTAATTACATTTTACAGTTTACCTGTGAAGGAACCTAGGTATCTTTCACGCACATTTGAAATTTCTTGCCAGAAGTGGGGGAAGAAAACTAACATGTATTAATCACCGGTTGTGTACCAGGGTCCTAGTGTAGAGATTTTGTGTGCATGTCTGCATTGAACCTTACGAACCCCATTCTGGGGTAGCCAGAGTTATCCTCATGTTTTTGACTTGGAAACCAAGACTCAAAGAGAGGAAGAAACTTTCCCAAAGGCTTGGAACGACCAAATGATTGGATATTTGAAGCCACTGCTCCCTGGCTCCAAAGCTTGTGCTCTTCTTGCTTTTAGGTTAATTGCTTTTGCCTTCAGGATTTCAAAACAGAAAACAAAAACCCAATAAAATGTCTAAAATACTTAGAAACGACAAGTCAGTGAACGCTTGGGCATAGAAAGTAAGAAGCGTGAGCTCTCAATTAGCCCGCCTAGTTTAAATCCCACCTGTGCCCCTACTAGCCTTCCCGTCTTGGGCAAGTTCCTCAACCTCCTCTGCTTCCATCTCTTCATCTGTAAAATGGTTGTAACAGTAGTAACTACCTCCCAGGCTGTTATAAGTATTAAATAAGTTAATTTGCATAGAGATCTTGTAGTAGTGCCTGCCCGGCACCTCGTAAAGATGCAATAAGCGTTGGGAATTATTATCATTATTATTATCGTTGTCAGAGTTATTTCCACCCAAGCCTGGGATCCGGTGGATTTCTGCTGGCTCTTCTGCTCTGGAGCGCACTAGGTGGGTGGCAAGGGATGTCCTCCTGGAGAGTGTCGCCATAGCTGCGAGGCTGCAGTCCAACCCATGCAACTCACGGAGAGGAACGACGTTAGCGCCTGAGCCCTGCTTGGCCTGGGAGACGAGAGTTTCCAGGAGTAGTGCTTGATGGTTGCTGGAGCAGGACCCTGAAAATGTATAAACACCCCAGCTGTGGAGACACTGCCTCCCCTGCTCCGGCCCCTTCACCCCAGCCCTGGCCCTGCTCTGTCTTAAGTGCTTAAGTGCTCTGGGCTGCCGAGCCCAGGAAATGCCCTGCTTATTCTCCAGGAGAGCAGGGGGCTTTGCTCAGCCGGAGGTGGAGAGCGTGACACGTGAGTGGCATAGCAGGAGCTCTTGGCATCCCCAGTGAATCGGGGAGTCTGAGGACAAAAGGGGCCAGAAGAAGTCATTTCAGACCAGTTCTCCAGCACAGGTGGGGCTAAGTCTGGTTGCATCACCTGCTCCCCACATAGTGTTCCTTCATTCATTGGACCAACATTTCCTGAGCTCCTGTTTTGCACCAGGCCATACAGAGTTAATAAGTATTACTTTGACAGTGGTATACTATTGACTAACGTTGAACACTTGTAATATTCCAGGCGCCGTTCTAAAAACTTCCTAATTGTGAATTCATTTAATCCTCACACTAAAACCCAGTGGGTGAATTCTAGGATTCTCTCTCTTTTGTGGATGAGGAAAACAGAGAGGTGAGACAACTCACCCAGGGTCACACAAATGGTGCGTGGCAGAGAAGGGACTCAAATCCAGGTAGCTGGGCTTCAGAGCTGCCACGCCACCGGCCTCGCAGGAGATGATGCCAGGCCTGTTCATCAGCCCTCTCTCATGCCTTCTTTCGGCCTCCCGACAGCCCTGAGAGGTAGGCAAGGATCACTGGCCTAGTTTATAAATTGGGGGACCAGAGTGAAATGACCTGCCCAGGTTCACGCATCTAGCTCATGGTCAGATTAAATTGGAACTGAGGTTTCCTGGCTCTCAAGGTGGTTTATCTTCTCCTGCACCAAGCTGCCTGGGTGTGTACCTGGGTGTTTGTGTGTGATCGCAGGTGTCTGCAGGTGTGTACATGAATGTGTGTGTGTGCTTGCAGGTACACGTTTCTCTGTGTGCATGGGTGTGCATGCGTGCAGGTGTGTATGTGTGTTAGGAGGGGGTGGACGGCTGATGGAAGCCGTGAAGGCTTCTCACCTGAAGACCTCGGCATGCATCCTGGCTCTGCCACCGGGATTCTGGGACCGTACCAGGTCCCCTCCCCTCTCCCCTCTCCCCAGCCCCAGAGCTAGGGTGAGTGATGGGCAAGGAGGGTCTCAGAGGTTTTGCCCTTCCCTGGCACTCGCTGCTGCGAGAGGCCATGGTAAGCAGGGAGGGGTGGGCCCAGGGAGGCTGCACCGAGGAGGTGCCCCCAGATCAAAATGTTGGGGCCGAGACAGGCAGCCGGAGCAGGGAAGTGTGGGCAGAGAGTGTCATTCATGCGCCCAACTGCTCTCCTGGGCTGGAGTCCAGGAATAGCTGTGGTGAGAACTACATTTTTAAAGTGGGTCTTAATGTTTTTCACTGCTGGAAAATATGCCATTATGGGCATTTTTCTCCTCCGAATTCCTGGACCTCCATGCCCCCCAAGCTCCCCTCCCACGCTGCTCACTTTATTTCTCTCTGACGAAGCCCATGTATTTTTATTCCTGAGCGCCACCTCCGTCCCTTAACTGCGCACGGAAGAGCTGGCTCAGGTCTTGTTGCTGTCTGTGTCGGGGACATGTGACTGGGGCAGTGTGACTCGGCTCACCACTGGGCAGCAGCCCAGGGAGCCAGCCTGTGGCATAAGGGGACAGGGCACAGGAGCAGGGCGCAGGAGGCTTCCAGGGTTGCCACTACTGCTCTCCAGTTCACTAGAGGAAACGTGCAGTGACTGTCACCCTGGGAGACCGCGGTGACACAGTGGTTGGCACGTGGCCTGTGCTTCAGATAGACACAGTCAGCCCCAGCTCAGTTCTTTCCAGGTGTGCAAAGCTGGGCAGACACCTCCATCTCTCTGGGACTCCATTTTCTTATGAATGAGAAGTGAGATAATAATAGTAAGGAAAATAATAATGAGAACAGTAATGAGATGTTAATGAGATAATAGTACCTGTCCACAGTAACCCCCAACATATCCCATCAGGCTACGTGTGCGACAAGGCAACTGGGATCCTGCTGCACTAGAGTCCTGTAGGGCGCCAGGGGCTGGCAAGCACCACTCGTTCCCCCTGGGAGCCAGGGGAGCTTCTCCAAGGCTGCTCCTTGAAGAGTCAGAGTTGACAGAACAGTGAAGAGGCCTCAGGACGTTGTAAACAAAGGAGCAGAGAGCACTAGCACAGTCACCTGGGGGAGTGCATGGTGCTCGGGGCCGGGGGAAGCCACATGTTGCTGGGATAAAGGGGGCATCAGGGATAGGTGGGAGAACAGGCTGGAAAATGAGGACCAGATTGTGATGGGCCTTCAATGCCAGAGTTTTTCCTGAGACATCGAAGCCCTGCCAGATTTTTAAACTTTGCTTGGGTCTTAGAAGGACCACTCTGGGTGTAGTGTAGAGGATGGAGCAGAAAGGAGAGGCTGGAGGCAGGGAGGCCAGGGAGGAGGCTGTGGAAGAGTCCAGAAGAGGGATCCTGAAGGCCTGAGCTAGGCAGAGCTTGATACAGAAGCTGCTCTGAATAGAAGTTTAGATGAATGACTTGGAAAGGAGGAGACAGACTCTGTGTGACCTTGAGTAAGTCACTCACCCGCTGGGGGCTTCAATTTTTCCATCTGAAACAAAGACACTGAAATAGTCTCCTGATTAATATCAGAGTTAGACTCCCAGCCTGGTTTCTCACTATGTGAGTTACTTCACCTCTCAAAGCCACCCTGATTTTTATCCACAAAAGGGCTTAACAGTATTACCTGTTTCAGTGGGTTGTTGAGCAGATTAAAAGAGAGAATCCGGACAGAACACAGCTCAGCGCCTGGCAGCTAGCAAACCTACACAACCGGCTGCTCTCATCGTTGTTGCTTATTGCTAACTTTTATTATTATTATCATCATCATCGTCATTTAGAATCTTCTCCTACCATTCCATGATGATGAAATGTTTAAATAGATCTTCCCTAAGTTAGATCACAATACCCATCTTTGCACCCTTGTCCACTGCGCTCTAAGCCGCTGCTGGAGTGTCTGCTCTTCGTTGTCATACTGGCTTTTATTGGGCTCACAAAACTTATAAAACGTCTCTGCCTGCTCTTTCTATCCCATCTTCCCAAGCCAAACCGCATTCAAAGTGGAAATGATTAATTAACAGTAATCAGAGAATCTTGGGGGGCATTAGGCGTTCAAGGCTCTCACAGTATGATCTCAGGGGTCTTCGTCCTGGTTCTCTTCCTTAATGCTGGTACCCTGGGCACCGGGGCTGGGAAGCTCTTTCCTGCCTCCCAATAGTTCCCTAAGTGGTTTTCCCCCAACACCCCATGTCCATCTGCCTGTCTCTCTCCCTCTCTCTCTCTCTTTCTTTCTCCCACATGTGCACACACAGGCACAAAGGCGCACACTGTTACTCTTCTCTCTGTGTGGGATTCTGACTCCATCAATATCAAGCTCTTATCCTACTTCTTCCGAGAAGCCTTCTCAGATCTCTGCTTCCAGAAGGAGTGACTCTCATCCTCGGCACCCTCACAGGGCACTGTTTGTCCACTACAAGTGCTCTCTGCAGCTGTGTGCGTCGCCTCCACCCAGCACGTCCCGAGCGCTGTGTGCTTCGTGCTTGACTTGAGTTGGATCCGGCCCAACTCCATTGTCTTACAGATAGGGACACAGGGTTCCACTGAAAGGAAGGTGGGAGACCCCGCCATTCCCTTTCCCCAGTCCCGGAAAGCAGTGGTGCCGGAAAGAAGACAGCCTGAACCCTGCGTCTTCATGCACGCCACCCCCATCCCACACCCGCCTGCCATGTATGTTTACCCAGGACTCAGGACAGAAGGGACCATGGTTTTCAGGGAAACAAGGGGAAGGGGGAAAAGTTTGCGGAAGGCCATGTTCCAGGGAGGGGTAGAGCTGGGACTAGGGTGGCCCAGAGGTTTTGTGACTCTGTAACCCTGAGTTCTCCCTCTTGGTGTCCCCTCTGCTCTCTCCCTCACCTGCCCTGCTCCCTCCACACCTGTAGCCAGAACCCCGTCACACGCACAACACCCCAAGGAGAGGAGGATCCTGGGAGTGGACCACATGTCCCTTTCTGTTGGCTTCTGGCCTCTTCCAGGCCTGAGTTCCCGTTGGCCTCACCTAACTGCCCTCCAGCCGTGCTCTGCAGACCCGCGCCCGAGGTTTGGTGGCGACGATATGTAATTTTGGCCCCATTTGCGGCTGGCAAAACATATAATGAGTGGTAGAACCAGAGAATGATGATACTCTTGGTGACCGCTGTGTGATTGGGGTGGGAGCTGGGGGTTTTCCTGTTTCCTGTTGGAATGAGGAAGTCACGACAGATGTGTGCCCCCACCAGCAGCCCTTCACCGAGTCTGGGGCACATGCTTCCTCTCCCTGGCATCTGCGTTTGGGATGTTGCCCTCGGCCATCAACTGAAGACAGTGAGAGCACGGCTGAAGGACAGTTGGCACCAGCAGGGCAGGAGGCAGAGAGATCGACCTTGAGAGAAGGAACCTTGGCATAAACATTGGACCAGTCTCCATGACCCCTCCTCCCTTGTCGGGGACCTCTGGGCTTCCACTTGCTACAGGAAGCTTGTTTTTAAAATTCCTGCCCTTGTTAGAAAAATAAAAGTGTTGGGACCTGCCTCTAACCCTCTGAGTCACCCTGGACAAATCCCTTCCCTTTCTGGGCCTCAGTTTCCTCATCTTGGTGGTAATGAGGATGGTGGTGATGATGATGATGGTCCTTGTTTATTGATCAATATATTGTAAATGGTTTTCACGTACGTATTCCTTACAACATTCCAATGTGTTGAGTACCGTTATTACCCCCATTCTACAGATGAGAAAACTGAGGCATTGCATGATTAACTTGGCAAGATCACACAGCTCATAAATGAGAGGAGCAGAATACCTTTGACAACAAGGGTAGTGCAGTGGATTTTTTAAACTTCCTTCCAAGTCTAAAATGTAATGGCAATCTAACTTTAAAATTTTCTTATCTTTTTTCATGCCTTCTCTTTTGTCTATGTGCTGTCCCTCTGTCACTGGAGACACCCTTTCATACAAGTTCCACCTATTCTTTAAGACTCAGCTCTTCCATGAGCCTCCCCTGACTTCTCCAGACCTGGTAGAGCTCCTCGTCAGCATCTGGGTCCGTCATTGTCTGCCTGTCCTTCACCCTCACACCTGCCGTGTCCTCTGTTCTCCTTTCCACTCCAGCACATATGAGCTCTTAGCTAGGAAGGAGGCAAGATTTTGCCCGTCTCTCTCTCTCCCCCTCCGCCCTGATTAGGGCTGGTGTTAGGGTAGACTATCGTTTGACCCACACTCTTCGTGCATCTATAAATGATGAAGCATCCAATTCATGATCTCAGCCCCAGGTAAGCCAATCTTCTCTCTGTGCCCCTTGGTCCACAAGAGCATCGCACCTCTGAGTTCAGCTGAGTCTGTTGCTGAGAATGACTCTTTTCTGACCTCCTCTGAGAGACAGCGAGAGACCTTGTAATTCCCGAGGCCCTGCTGGGTGCTTTCCCATATGTTCTCCTGTTACTGCTCCTAACAGCCCTGCAAGGCAGCAGCTCTTAGCCCCATTTTTGCGTTTGAGGCTCAGAGAAGGGAAGTACTTTGTCAAGGTTGCATAGCTAATAAGTGGCAGAGTGGAATTTGAGCGTGGGTCTGCCCGCCTCTAATGTCGATGTCTTTCCTTCCGTGGCTTTATGTCCCAAACCGAAAAATTACAAGATGTGCTGGGCCCTTTGGGATGCCTCTTCTGGACGTGAGAAATCGTTTAGGAGATACAGTTTAGATCCCTAGATGTTGGGATTTCTAGGCCATTCCAGTGACATAAGCAGCTCGTGGGATATGACATTTGAAATGAGAACTAACCCAGAACACTCGGGTCCTTCAGTCCCCCTTGAGATGTAGCATTTGTCTCTGCAGTCATGTTCTGCGTCTCATTAAGCAGGTCCGCTGCTTTTGGAGTCTACTTAAATATGCCGCCAGCCATAGATACCTACTCTGATTTTATTACCTACTTTGTACCGCAGGGCTCTCTTCACGTGAAGTTCACTCAGCGGTCAATTCCTGAGCCCCACCTTGTGTGGGGTTGGACCTGTCCCCCGCCCCCAGAAGCTCTATTCCAGCAAAGAGAAATGAACAGCTCAGTGCAGTGTGGTGATGACAGGTCTGAAAGGACACACCGTGAGTTTAAAGTTTTGAGCTGGAATCTTCTGACTTCAAGTCCAACTCCATTATTTGACAGCTGTTTGACCTTAGGCAAGTCACTTAACTTCTCTGAGCTTTTGTTCCCTCTTCTGTAAAATGTGGATAAAGCTAGCACCTGCCCCACAAGGATGGAATAAGGATTAGATGAGATAAGGTACATACTGTACTCAGCACAGCCGCAGGCAAAGAGAAGAGCCTCAATAAATAGCAGGTGTGATGATGATGATTGTGTGCTGTGCTTAGGGGCAGAGAGTAACTAACCGCTGGGGGATGGGGTGTCTGAGGAGGCCTCTTGCAGGAGGTGACACCAGAGCTGCCTCCTGAGGGATAGGTGGGGATTTGCCAGCTGGTGATGGAGAAGGGTGTTGGTAGTGGCCCCTCTCACTATGAGCTGTGTCCTCTGCTGCTTTTGACTCAGACTCTGCCTTCTATTCCGAGAGAAGGGCAGCGGGCTTATCTGAGCGTCACCTCGAAGGTTCTTCAGGACACAGGCGTTGCCTCGTTGGGACTCTTATTTGAATTCCAGGCCACCAGATGCCTCCTCTTGCAGCTCCACTCTGAGCCCTGTGTCTGGCCCTGATCTTCCCCTACCCCCAGCCACCTTGGAAATGTGGCCGATGACGAAACAGAGACTTGAGTCCCGTTTGTGGAAGCAGATCATGGGAATTTTCTGAATCTGGGCCCCCAGCCAGAAGGCATTTATAATCAGACATGGAGCAATCATTAGAGCAGAAACAATAAATTAAAACAGCACCGAGAGAACTCCCCAAAGCTGCTCCCGAGAGTGGAAATCCAAGGAGCAGAATGCTGGCAGGCCCGAGGCCCGCCTGCCCCACCGCGCTCAGGCTGTGTCCTCAGACATCTGCAAGTTAGCGGGCTGCCGCGGTGCTGCCTGAGGCATGGGCGCTGCAGGGACTGTGGGAGGGGCAGCAGAGTGGGAGGGGTCTTCCCGTAAAGCACCTTAAGGGCCAGGCCCTGGAGAGGTGTGGGGTCAGCCTGGAGGGTGGTGGGAAGAACCAGAGATTTGGGAATCGGAAGACCTGCTGAGGGATCACAGTGAGTCCCTCCCTCTCTCTGAGACTCAATTTTCTTGTCTGTAAAATGGGAATAATATTATTCCCCATCTCACATGATAACAATGAAGATTAACGTGTTAAAGAGAGTCAAAAGCCTGGCACATAATAAATGCTTCGTAACGTCAGTCCTCCCCCAACTTCTTCCTTCCACCCTCTATCTGTGCCATCCGTACAGCAGTCATTAGCCATCTGTGACTGTTTAAATTTTATTTAAACTCAACTGAATTTAAACATTTAGTTTCTCTGTTGTACCAGCTGATTTCAAGGGAGTGGTCACTGTAGTGGGCGGCACAGGTACAGAGCATCTCCATCATTGCAGAAAGTTCTGTTGGACAGGGCTGCCCACGATCTGCTACCTGCAAGAAGTGAGGTCCAGCAGCCACTCACTGGACCGGGCCCTGGGGTTCCAAAGACGATGGAAACTCTGTCCCGGCCCTCAAGGAGCGCTATCAGCAGAGATGGGCAGACGGTGTGAGACATGCCAAGAGGCTGGGCCAGAGGAAGGGCACCTAAGCAGGCCTCAAGGGGGTCAGAGAAGGTTCTCCGGAGAATGCCTGAGCTCATAGTTGAAGGACGTAAGACAGAGAGTGACATTCTGGGTAGAGCGGCACAGGGGACAGCAGCACTTCCCCCCTGTGTCTTAGTCAGAACAGCCCCAGACCCACCAAGATTCAAGGAGCGGGGACGCGGACCCACTTGTTGATGGGAGGGATGATGAAGATGTGGGGGCCGCCCTCGATTGGCTGCGTTGACATCCCAGCATGTATCACCTGTTACTCTTACCTGTCCTGTGTCAATCACCAGAAGGCGGGCTTCTTGAGGGATGAGACTTTTCTCTTTTTATCCCCAGCACTTAAAACAGTGCCTGGCACATGGGAGGGCTCAGAACAATGGATGAGTGAATAAATGAATGAATGCATGAATGAATGAATAGTTATGTGCAGAACAAGCCACTTACCTTGTGTAGGTTTTGATTCCTTATTTGAAAAAACAAATTGCCTTGCCCTCTTTTGTGGAGTCCTAGAGTGTTCTAGAGCAGGGAGAACTTCAGAGGGCCTCCAGCTCAGCCCTTCTGAAGGCCAGACCCTTCTCTTCCCCCCACCAGGGGCCGCACCCCACCTGTTTTCTCCACCCGGACAGGTGTGCTGAGAATACCCATGGGGTGCGGTCTGGAGGAGCACCTGAGTCATCAGACGTGGCATCTGGTCCCAACTGTGCTCAAAACTTGCTGTGGGACCCTGGGTTGGTTCCTTTCCCTCTCTGGGCCTCAGTGCTCCCATCTGTAAAGTGAGGGACTTGGCCCCAGATCACATTCTAATCACCTCGAGCCCTGGAGGCAAGGGCTGTCAGGCGGGAGAAGGACTTGGGTGACTTGAAGCCTCAAGATGTTTTTTCTCAGGATAAGAGATACTGGGAGGGGGGACCAGGGGACAAAGGGACATTAGCCTCCATCCGTATGCCGCCAACTTTCAAGCAAAGATTTGTGTGTATCTCCTGTCACTCCGCTAGCTGGGAGGCTCCTCTGCGGGCAGAGTTGGGAGCAGGAGGGTGGGGCAAAGCAGAGCTGGTTAACCGCCTCTGAGACCAAGGCTCCCTTCCCTCGCGCGCTTGCAAACAGCCAGGGCCCTGTTCCATCTCAGGATTTGGGGCCGGAGCCGTGCTGGAGGCAGCGGGGAGCTAAGCGCTGATCTGGAGGGATCAGGTGCAGGTACCCAGAGAAAGCCCACCCCGCCAGGAAGGGGCCGCAGACTTTGCTCCTGCCTGTGCTGATCTCAGGGGCTCAGGCTTTGTCAGAGCCGACATTTCCCTCATAAATCACCGGCCTCCTGTTCTTTCTCTTCTTTGGCGTCTTCCGTCAGACGCCAAAAGGCATTCAGGAAGTGGGACCCTCAACCTCGGCTGACCGTGGCTTAGGATCCACCTTCTGGCAGGGAGGAGGGGAAGGTCGTGGTGTGATTTCCGGGACCTGGGAGGGCCTGGGGCTCACCCAACCTACACTCCACGCTTGAGTGCCCACCTGGCTGGGTGCTGGGGAATCAGAGACAGAGGAGGATGGGTCCCACTCAACACTGCAGTCTGATAGAGGCGGTGAGTATGTGAGAGGGGTGCAGGTGGGGGGAGTAGGGAGTGAGGTCTGCACAATAACCAGCCACTTTCATAGGGGAGTCAGTGCAGTGAGATGGACTTTTGGCTCGAGGGAGCTGAAGGACAAGAAGCAATTAGATGAAAAGCAGCAGAAAGAGTATACAAGTAGAGGGAATAGCGTATGCCAAAGCCCAGAGGCAAAAGAGGAGTGCCAGGGAAGGCTCCCTGGAAGAGAAGGTACCCACTCGGGGTCTGAATAGGAGGCCTGGGGAGGAGGGCATTCCAACCAGAAGGATTAAAGTAGACAAGGGCACAGGTGTGTGAAATGCCACAGGTGTGTGTGCATGTGTGTGTGTGGAGGGGAGGAACAGAAGGGGCCAGCAGTTTGGAGTCGGCAAGCCAGTGGGGAAGGCAGTCCGGCAGGAACTGGCAGAGGTGAGTGCAGAGAGGCAGGCCTCACGGAGGGCCTGGCACGCCATGCTTGAGTTCTGTTCCACAGGTATACAGTGGAATATCGCTCAGCCATAGAAAAGAACGAAATAAGGCCATGTGCAGCAACACGGATGGACCTAGAGATTGTCATACTGAGTGAAGTAAGTCAGACAGAGAAAGACAAATAGCGTATGATGTCACTTATATGTGGAATCTAAAAAAGGGGTACAAATGAACTTACCTACAAAACAGAAATAGTCACAGATGTAGAAAACAAACGTATGGTCACCAGGGGATGGGGGAGAGGGATAAATTGAGAGATTGGGATTGACATATACATGCTGTTATATATAAAATAGATAACTAATAAGGACCTACTGTATAGCACAGGGAACTCCACTCAATACTCTGTAATGGGCTATATGGGGAAAGAATCTAAAAAAGAGTGGATATATGTATATGTATAACGGATTCACTTTGCTGTGTACCTGAAACTAACACAACATTGTCAATCAACTATAGTCCAATAAAATTTTTTTTAAAAAGACGTGGAAATTTGTTGCAAAATTTTAAGCAACAGAGAGCTACAGACAGATGTGTATTTCCAATGGGCCCCTCTGGCTGGAGAAGAGCTGGACAAGGAGAGACCGGAGGTGAGGAGATAGGTGAGGTATAGTTGGTGTCGCCCAGGCCGAGTCCAGCCCCAGCTGTTCACAGCGCCCGGAGTGCCAGCACTAGAGCATCATTCCAGTGGCGTAACCCTGTCCAGCCCACTCATGAGCACCCCCTTGAGGCAGGCCCTGTGCTGGTCCCGGGCATGCAAAGGTGAGGGCCGGCCCCCAGGAGTGCATCCAGCGAGAGGAGGGCAGCTTTATGGACCAGGAGGCAAGGGGTGGTCACAGGTGCCGTGACACTGGTGTTTCAGTTCAGGAAAGGGTACGATGAGGATATAGCACAGAGCAGGGGCACGGAAATAGCCAGAGATTCAGGAAACAGTGAGGGGACTAGAGAGAGGCGAGGGGACCTGGGACGCCCAATGTAAGGAGATTCATTGTGTCAGGGTCATGCATGTGCAAAGTCAGCACCTAAGAGCCAGGGCCTCTGTAAATTTTTGTGCTCTAGGTGCCTCATTTGCCTCACCCTAGTTCTGGCCCAACAGGGGAAAATTTGTGTCTAAACTAACATATAGGCTGAGACATAAAGGTTGAGTGGGAATTCAGTGAAGAGGAGGTTTTGCGGAAAGAGCATTCCCGGTCAGGGGGAACAGCATGTGCAAAGACCCTGAGGCAAGAGGCGCCTGTGCTCAGGTACCTGCCAGTCATCTGGTCTTCTAGCCAGAGGGTCAGAGAGTGAGGCTGAGAGGCAGCCAGGGCCTCATAACTTAGGTTAAAGCAGTTAGGGTTTTCCTGGGGAGACGGTGTCACAGGGGGATCAGCATGAACTTCCTGGGGTCGATGATGTTTGGGTGAGCGGAGAACCCAGGCAGATGAGAATGGGGGAAGTGAGAATTCCTGAGCAGAGTGAGGGCCTGAGGGACCGCTCAGCCACATTCATTAAACTGACTGAGCCAGTGCTGCGTGCTGGAAGCTCTTACTAAGCAATGGGCACCTGTCTTCAGATTGGCTTTTTGCTAGATGATTTGATTGGGAACTTTTCAGAATTTAAAGGATGAGGGGATCTAAACTTTAAGAGCCTTGCTGCCCACGCCCCCACCTGTCCTTTCTCCTCTACTCAGTTCAGCAACCATGTCTGTGTTGTTGGGGGTAGAAAAAGCAGTCTTTTCCCAGACGCGTGGGCCTGGTAGTCACGGGGTATGGGACTTGGAGGTAGTGGAGGGTAGGAAAGGCAAAACTGTGAATGCCAGGCGTAACACACCTGATACAGCATCTCATTTTAACCCTCACCGTTCATTAAAGGTAGCTGTTGTTATACCCATTTTACAGCTGGAAAGACTAAAGCTCAGAGAAATTTGCTAGCTTTCACCCAGGTCATATTACGGCAGAGGCAGGATTTGAACCCAGGCTGCCCTGATTTCAGGTCCCATAAGCCTTCCTTTGCATCACACTGCTGCTGGGGCCCATGTCTACGCTTAGGAACCATGTGACCTCCTGCAAGCGACTTGTTCCCACCGAGTGTCAATTTTTTCACTGGTAACCTGAAGGGGCTGGCTCCATGAACTATTTCCACAGTTCTCAAACTTTACTGTGCCCATGAATCCCTGGGAATCTTGGTAAAATGCAGATTCTAATTCAGAAGGTCTGAGGTAGGGCCCAAGAGGCAGCCTTTCTGACAAGCTCCCAGGAGATGCTGATGCTTCTGGCCCTTGGAGTACCAAGCGCTGGACCGTCGCCAAGGGTCCACCAATCCACGAAAACTGATGCCTGCCGGGGAGAGGAGAGGACGCACTTCTCAAACCAAGATCACTCTTGCAATTCCTTTTCGTTCCATTCAGCTTCCGGGCAGAGATCAGGGCAAGGAGAATGTCTCCTCCTTTATAGAAGAAGAACCAGAGGCTCAGAGAAGGCACCGGCCTTGCCTGCCCCCGGCGATGCCTGGTCAGTGCTCTGCCCCATACTCCGCAGCTCTCTTTCAGGGGGCTTCTCCCTTTGGCGGCCTTTTCTTCTAGGCCCCTCCCAACGTGGACGACCCCACATTTCCCCTAATGGGTAGGGCCCTCCCGACAAGGAAGCAGCATCCTAAGTGCCTGCTGGGTCTTCAGCCTGCTCCTCCCCTGCCGCCTGCTGGGCCTGAAAAGGGCATGGGCTCTCGGAAGGGAGGGGCTCAAGAGGAGGGGTCGGCTTCCTCCCGGGAGGCTGTTCTCATGCCAGCCGGGCACAGCCTTGCTCACGCTTCCTGCCTTGGCTTTGGGCTTGTTGACTTGGAAGGTAGAAGGCACCGGAAGAGTGGATGTTTGCGAATGGATTTTCAGGCCTCGTATTTACCCATATCGTCAGGGAAACAGGGCTGCGGGACTGAGTCACCCCGAGAGGAAGGCTGCCCTTGACACCTCTGGTGGTCTGAGCCCACCCAGCCCTCGGGACCACTGTTCACGGGCGCCAGGCCTCTGACAAGGCCAGCTGTGCCTCTGCCCCCACCAGAGCCTGTGCTGGTCCCCTTCCAGGAATGCCCTCTCACCTTCTTGCTGTTCTCAACCTTTGTCCTTCGGGGCCCTCCAGCGCCCTTCCAGGGGGCTTTCCCCCCCACCTCCATCTTTCTTTTCTGCGAGCTCAGCCTGCGTCGCACAGTCCAGCACTTGCCTGCCATTGTACCTTGCGTATATATGGGCTGCGTGGACTTGCTTGTGGTTGCATCTTGGTTTCCATCCACGGCCTGAACCTAGGAACTCGTATTCATACTGCTTCTGTGTCTCTCAGCTGAGCACACCATCAGCGCTTAGAAAAGGCTGTTAGGATGGGCTCTCTGAAGCGCAGCGGGTAGCGGGGTGGGGGTGGGGCTGAGAGGTCTGCACCAGCAGGTGGTGGTGCTGCACGTCCCGGGGAAGCCACCTTGGCCTGCTTCCTCTATAAGAATGTTTGGAAGCTGTGACCCACCCTTCACCCTCCCGCACTCCCCAGTACCCCTGTACACAAGGTCATGGGGTAGCAATGGCAAACCTGAAAGGGACCTGCCACCCCTTTCCGAGGGCAGCCGGCAGCTTCTTGCGCAGTGGCAGGATCCGAGGCGGTGTGTGTGGTGTGCCGGGGGCGGGGAGGTCACAGAAGGACAGGCTGGCCTCGGGCTGCAGGGACCAGCAGTCCTGCCAAGTGGGAACACCCTGGCAGATCAAGCAGGGTCCAGGCACAAGCACTCGGCACCGGGAGCCAGAGCCCCTGGGAGCCTTTGCTCTTCTCCAGAGGTGGGCACACCTCTTCCTGGTTCCTGCAGCCAACGCGCCGTGCCTTGGCCAGGGCAGGGTCGCAGAGAAGGAGAGCGCGGGCACTCTCGGCGCCGGGCGGCTGGGTGGCCTCAGATGCTACTTCCCCATTGTCCTCGGGGCCTGGGTGTCTTTTCCTCTGGGATATGGTGCGGTGAGCCTTCCTCTTCAGTCTGCGCCTAGGGTAATACTTGCCTCATAACTTGACCTGAGAATTCGACAAAACAATGCCAGCAGTTCAGCATGTGCTTGGCATGTAGTAAATGCTCGAAGAAACATCAAGGCCACCTCCTGCACCCCCAGAAAAGACTTGACTCCATAGAACAAACTGTGGGGCTCTGAGACTTCCTGTGCCCTCTGAGATCTAATCTAAACCAAACCAGGCCATGAGGCTCCAGCCTCGTCTGCACTGTGGACAATGGTGGTAGCTATGTCTCTGGGCTGTGTTCAGTGAGGATTCAGTGAAAGCACTCACATAAGATAGAACGTAGGAAGCTATTAGCTCTCAGTGAACGTTAGTTGCTGCTACTGCTGTTACAGTGCAGGTATTTTCCCCATTCACTCGGAGATCGATGCTTGAATCTCATGAAGTGAAATATTAACCAGCATTATTCCCAATATAAAATACTAAAATTCTTCTTTCAAACCCCTGTACTTTCTCATTCCTTTTTCAATTTAATCCCCTGATGCTTTTTCAATACTTCTTAGTTTAAAGAGGAAAAATCCCTCTGTGAAGTGCTGATATGTCTTTGAAGTCTGTTTCAGTACTGTTCTCATGGAATGTGTGAGGAGACCAGAGGATGGGACAGCCATGTTTGGAGGGAAAGTTAGAAGCAACTGGAGTGTATATATGTCCATGCCTCTTTATCGCTTTGTCACCGTTTACCCTTCCCCCTCCCCATAGCCTCAAGTCCATTCTCTAGTAAGTCTGTGTCTTTATTCCTGTTTCACCCCTAGGTTCTTCATGACATTTTTTTTTTCTTAAATTCCATATATATGTGTTAGCATACAGTATTTGTCTCTCTCTTTCTGACTTACTTCACTCTGTATGACAGACTCTAGGTCTATCCACCTCATTTCAAATAGCTCAATTTCATCTCTTTTTATGGCTGAGTAATATTCCATTGTATATATGTGCCACATATATACACTACTAAACGTAAGGTAGATAGCTAGTGGGAAGCAGCCGCATAGCACAGGGAGATCAGCTCGGTGCTTTGTGACCGCCTGGAGGGGTGGGATAGGGAGGGTGGGAGGGAGGGAGACGCAAGCGGGAAGAGATATGGGAACATATGTGTATATATAACTGATTCATTTTGTTGTGAAGCTGAAACTAACATACCATTGTAAAGCAATTATACTCCAATAAAGATGTTTAAAAAAAAAATACTACTACTAACTAGTTATACAACTAGGCACATGAAAAAAAAAAAAAGAAGCAACTGGAGGTGGGACCAATAAAAAGTGGAATCAAGAGAGGTTTCTGTTCTATTTTATGATGTAGAGAGGCTGACATTTCTGGACTGGGTTTCAAAAAAGGCTAGGTCAGTTTGCTGGAAATATGAAGGCAATGTTTCAGTTACTTTCTGGGCTGGATGACTTCTCAGGAATCAAAGGCGTCTGGGGTCACAACCTGACACTTGACCCTGGCCCCAAGTTGAGCCCGAGTCCTGCCTCTGGTCTCAGGCAGAGGCTTGCCCTTTTCACCACTGAAGGTTCTTACTCACTAAAGGACCGTGAATAACAACGGGTGGGGATCGCTCCCCGCACCCTTCCCACCGCCAGGCAGGCGAGCAGCAGTCCGCTGCCACGACTCAGAAGAAACTTCTTTCATTGAAAGCAGAACAGCGGGAGGAGGTTTTGAATTTACGTGTTCTGTGCTTGGTTGCTTCCCCTCCTGTTGCTGGAAAAGTGCAGGTAAAATGACTGCTTCGAAGGCACCATTTGTCCGGGGTTGCACTAGCACCCACCCCAGCTGGGAGTCAAGGAGGAGAAGGTGGGAACCGGCCAGAGGATGGAAGGGCCGGGGGCATCTGTCCCGGTTGATGGGATCATCTTGTATCATTAGCACGGCTCCTCCTGTTCTCTGAGAAAGCTGCAGACCACGTTCCGGGGCGGGAGTCCATGTTCTGAACATGGGGTGTCAGCTGGGGTGAAGAAGCTCCTAGCTCACAAAGCACCGCTCTGTCGTCTCCTGCTTTGATACTGGATCCTGGTCACTGGGGAGCAAGTAAGCAGGGCCAGTGTCGTTGGGACCCCTTTCACCTGTGAGAACCTAGACGGAGCTCTGGTGCAGGCGAGGCCCCCCATGCATTCGGTAGCACAGTGATGACTTCACCGCAGGTCCTCGGGCCACAGTCTGTGCAGCTGCCCCTCTGCGTGGGTGTCTGAGGACTGAGTAAAATTCAGGAACATTCTAGACCATAAATCCCAGGCACCGCTTGCATTAGTCAGGGTTCTCCAGAGAAACGGAACCCTATTGGTTCCGTTTCTCTGGAGAAACACATATACAGATGTATGTCTGTAGGCAGAAAGAGAGAGAGATTTTTTTTGACGGAATTGGAGGTGCACATCCAGAATCTGCATGTGGGTCTGCAGCCTGCAGGGAAGAGCTGCAGTTTGAGTCCAGAGGCAGTCTGTGGCAGAAATCCTTCTTCCAGGGAGGTTAGGGTTTTTCTGTTAAGGCCTTCAGCTGATTGGATGAGCAGCCCCCCCACCCCCAGCCTTATCGAGGGTAATCTGCTTTATTCAAAGTCCGCGATTTAAATGTTAATCTCATCTAAAAAGTACCTTCACAGAAATATATAAAAATAATGTTTGACCAAATATCTGAGTATCCAGCCAAAATTTAACACATAAAATTAACCGTCACACCACTTCACATCTGAAGAATCAGTGACAATGAAAAACTCCTTTCTCAGCCATCCTGTCACACCATCCTCTGACAGCCTTGTGGAATAGTCAGATGGCTGGGATTCATTGATTCATCCTGTAAACACGCTGCATTGAAGTCCGACTTTGCACCAGGCACTAGGTTAGGTACAACAAGTCACCTCTAATCCTTTCCCTCCTGAGAATCCAGTGGTGAAGACACACATTGAATATATAGTTACCCAAATCCATCATTGTTTAATTTCCAGGTGGTGAGTCCCATAGAGGAGAAGTAGGACAGGGTGTGTGGGACAGCTGAGATAGGACCTGGCCCAGGGTCAGGATTGGAGGGGGCTCCTCTGAGGAGGGGACTTCAAGGTTCAAGCTGAGACCTGAAGGATGGGTGGGGACCATGGTGGAGGAGAAGGTTTCAGGCCAAGGAGCCATGTGTGTGAAGCCCATGAGGTGGGAAAGTGTTTGGAACATTGGAGACCCAGAGGGAAGCTGGTGGTGTGCACAGGTTGTGCACTGTGCAAGGGAGGGAGGTCCTGTTTGAGGCTGCAGAGGAAGGCAGAGGCTGGACCTTGAGCTTTCTAGCCCCTTTCAGGATCTCCACCTTTAGCCAAAGGGCACTAGGGAGCCCCTGAAAGGCTTGAAGCAAGGGGGTCACATGAGCAGATGGGTCCTTTTGAGAAAGTGACCGTCAGTGGACTGCAGAGAAGAGACTGAAGGGAGGTCAGAGTGGATGTGGGGAGACCTCAGGAGGTGATTCTAGACTTCCAGGGGGGAGACCATAGTGACTTAAGCCAAAGAAGTACCATGTGGATGGACAGAAGAGGATGGATTTGAGGAACATCTAGGAGGTAGAATGCACGAAACGTCATGTTTGTGTGGATCTGGGAGGTGAAGAGCAGGGAGCAATCAAAGATGCATGCAATTATCCCCACTTTATAATTAGGGGACTGAGGGTCAGGGACCAGCGATTCGCCCGAGCTTCCCGACCAGCACTGTGCGAAGCCGTACAGCCCAGGCCTGTTGCGCTCCACCCCTGGCACATTTCTGGCTGGGTTTCTTCCACGCAGCTGGGTTCTTTCTGGTGCTAATAAAGCCAAGGCTTAGGTTCCGTTTTGTGATCCATCTTGTTCATTCCAAGTCTTGATCACAGGCTTCAGCCCTAACCCTGGGATTAAGCCCTGGCCCCGGCCATGGACTGAGCAATTCCCACCTGGCCCCAGACCAGACCCTGACCCTGGCCACCCACTCAATCCCCGTCTTGGCCTCTGGTGGAGTCCCGCCCAAGGCCTCTTGATGCTGTCATCCTCCAGACGGATAGCAAGCAGCTGCTCTGTACCTGGAACTAGGCTGGGCACACACACCAGTCCCAGCCCTGTAGCCAGGGAGCCAGAAGAGAGAGTGTAGATGCTAATCACCTCGCTGGCTAAACAGAGAGCTGGAGACTGCAGCAGCACAGATAGCAGATAGGGCGTGGCTTTGCCCTGGGTCTGAACCCAGCTCTATTAGCTGTGTGGCTTTGGGCAGCTTACCTTACCTCTCTGAACACATTTCCTCACTGTCAACTGGGGATCCCAGGCCCTACTTTTCTAATTGAGGTGTGTATTAGAGATATTGTTTGTATAGAATCTAGCATATATTAGGTACTCAGTAAATGACAAGTCCTTTATCTTCTTTTACAGTCATTTCTTGAGCAGCTACTATGTCTATAGATATGATATCCTTTACTAGATGCTGGGGTTACAGAGGGGACAGCCAGCATCTCCTGGCATTGCATCAGCATTTCCAGCACACTCCCTTGTACATAGTAGGGCTTTGCAAATGAAGGTCAGGGAACCAAAGAGCGGTTCATAGACAGTTGGCTTCACTGAGCCCCGTACTGTCAGGTTGTCAGAAGCCTCTTTGCAACATCCAACATACATCATCCAATCACTTTTAACATCAAGTGGACACATCCAACATATAACATCCAGTCAGTTTTAAAATGGAGTGAGGGACATCCATGGTGGTCCAGCGGTTAAGACTCCGCGCTCCCAATGCAGGGGTCCCAGGTTCGATCCCTGATCAGGGAACTAGACCCCACGTGCCGCAACTAAAGGATCCCGCATGCCACAATGAAGATCCCACATACCACAACTAAAGACCCAGTGCAGACAAATGGAGCAGACACAGCACCATATGGGTGGGTGGGGAGAAAGCCCCCATCACAGAGACTCAGTCTGGGACACCAAGAGGGAGACAGTGACTCTGTTTTCTCTCTTGTGATGAATGCTGTGTGTGTCATTCCGGCACGTGCTGAGAGGAGTCCAGGAAGGGCTTAGCAAGCTTCTGCTCATCCCGCCAGTCCTACCGTGGGTTTGTCTTCCTGGACCGCCAGCCCTGGAGGCAGAGGGAACTTGTGTTTTTGCATCTTTAGAGGTCGTCATCTGCAGCCCGGAAATGCCTCCACTTCTAGAAGTTCATAGGTCAGCCTGGCACAGGCATCAGTCCCGCCTTACCTGTCATACCTGGGGAGTCCGGACGGGGAGAGACACCACAAGGGAGAGGTTTCACAAGCTCCAAGCACAGATGAAATGCTGAAGTCCAGTTTGACAAGCACTCAGCAAGTATGTGGCCAGCCAAGTGCGGTGCAGTGTGCTGGGGATGCAAACCTCAGTGGCCTTGCTGGGCTCCTGTAATAAAAGGAGGGTCCCCGTGGTCAGCGTGGGTTGTGCAGTGGAGGAGCACCACGCTTGGAGTCCGAGAGGGTAGCCTGCGGTTCTGGATACAGCACTGACTCTGTGACCTTGGCAAAGCCCCTGCCCCTTGCTGGGCCATCCGTATAAGAGAGGTAGACCTAGTGGTGTCTACGAGGCCCCCCAGGCCTCCCCCAGTGTCATTTGTTCATTTTTTCCTTCTGTTTCACACAGCCGTGTGCTCAGCACTGCAGAAGACAGGGTCTTGTTCTCCAGGGAGTGACAGCCCAGGATAGGGACAGGTGCTGCCGGGACCTCTACGCAGGGCTGAATTCTTTTTCTCTCCAAGTTTCGACTGCAAGAGTCTCGGCTACTTCCAGATACCACACTCACAAGACCAAAGTTACCCTCTTCAGAGCCATCCTGAGGATGCTCTTCTGCTTCCAGAGTGCCTTCCAAAGAGGCAGCAGCCTCCAGAGCAGGGCGGGTGGCAGCCTTCTAGGGAAATCACCCCGCTTCCCCAGGGACCACCTTGGATGGGCAGCTCTCTTTGTGGAGGAAAATGCTCGGATGCAGAGTTACAAGGTCTAGGTCATGCATCATTTCTGAGGACAGGGGAGGCTAGTGTCTTAAACCTCTGGCACCTTTGACCTTAGATTTTTCTGGGGATTAGGTCTGGGGGCAGGAAATCTAGAGACCTAGGGTCGGTTTGCTGTGTGGCGCTGGGGACATTGCTTCCCCTCTGAACCTCACTGCCTTCACTGTACAAGAAAGACAGTAACACTGCCTTGCCTGCCTCCAAGGAAGGCTGAGCTCTTACTATGCCAGGTACTGGGTATATGCATGACCTCACCTAGTCCTCAGGAAAACCCTATAAATACAGGAACCATGATTATTCCCATTTTACTGTAAAAATACCAGAGTCTCACACATAACTAGAAAGTAGCAGACCAGGGTCTCAAAGGTATTTGAGCTTTCTGTGAAAGGGCTGTTCAGGAGGCTGAGGCCTGTCTATTCTTAGCTCCCTTTCCATCTCCCATTACCTAAAGAAGCATTCTTCCTCCAGACATTGCTTGTGCTCTTCACCACACCCAGGAGCCTTCTTAGCACCTCTCCACCCATTTAAATTCTCCCAGCCTTCTTGGCCCAGCACTGGCACCACCTCCTCCAGGAAGCCCTCCTTGATATCCCACTTCTGTGCTCCCCCAGTTCTTGAGAGTCAGTTACACGTGGTAACACGTGCTGTGCACTAGGTGTACCGTGTTGGAAGGACTGATTACAAGAGCTGATTGAAGAAGTGACCCAGCTTGGGCACAGGGGCCAACACGGAGGTGTGAATGGCATCCTCCCTAGAATTTTTGCCCTGTGCAAAGGCTCTTAGGAACTGTCCAGTCCAGTCCTCTCATCTTACAGGTGGGGAATGTGAAGCCCAGAGAGAGGCACTGATTTCCCCGAGGTCACCTGGCAGGTAAGAGCAGAGCCTGGCTAGCAGCTGACCTGCTTCCCCCACTTCCCTGGAAGGGTCTTTAGGAAGCTCCTCTCTGCCTCCTGCTGCTTCCCCGAGACAGGACTACAGCCTCAGGCGGCCTCAGGAAGGACTTTGCCGTGTGGCTCGCCGTAGATCGTCTATGGCAGAGAGATGTTCTGGTCTCCTCGGAGAAATTGCCATGGGGACGGCAGAGTGCGTGCCGTTCACTCGCTACCCAGCCAGCCACGTACTCCTTCAGTCACCCTTCCATCTCTCATTTATCATATTTACTTCATTTTTCACTAGTTCATTTATTCACCCACTTATTCACGGACCCACTTATTCACTCACTGACCCATTCATTCATTTAACGAGCAAACATGGAGCAGTAAGTCTGTGCTCACAGGGAGACTGATAATCAAATTGATATAAAAACTGGAACCAAACACAAAATGATTGTTTTAGACAGCGGGCAGCCTGGAGGGAGTGACTGGTGCAGGGAGAGCGGGGCTCCGAGGAGACACCCCCCCCCCCCGCAGCAGAGGACATCTAGGTGGCCCCCGATTGGTGAGCAGGAGATGTGCAGGTGAGAGAGGAGGAAGGACTGTCCCTTGGCTCCTGACGAGGAGCCACTTAGATCTTGAGCGGCCCAAACCCCTCTGTCCTGGGCAGCCTGGGCACAAGGAACTCGAGCTCCTGGATCTGCTCACCTTTGGCCCCGACTCTGTGGCCGAGGTCACCAGTTTTCGCCAGGCTGTGGAGATGCAGGAGGTGGTGAGTCTGATTGGGTGTGAAGAGCTTGATCTTCTCTCTCTTTGGCCCCTCTCGGTCATGGCCCATCTTCCAGATGATTATCTGGGGTGCATACTTCCACGTGGCCTCCTCTAACTGGAAAGGAAGAAGGAGAGAGGAAGGGGGTGTTAGTAAAGTCAACAGCAGTGTCTTCATCTGGGAGGATAGCAGTCAAGGCCGCTAAGCTTGGAATCAGACAAACCCGGATTCAAATTCTGCTCAACTACTACCTTGGATGGGTTCCTCTGAGCCCATTTCCTTCTCTGTAAATGTAAGAGCGTCTAACTTGCAGGACTGATGGCAGTATTTATATGCCCACTCTGAATCACCATGGGTTCTCACAATATCGTGGCTAATGTCTTATGATGCATCCACTTGCTACATGATTGTCAAGCCCTTTCTGTGTGTTAGTTTGCCTGAAAGGTGCTGCAGATCCAGATAAAGAAAGTATTCACAGCCCAGCCATTGGGAGAGACCCCCAAACCTGTGCTTTCCATGCAGGCTGGTAGAGCCGGGGTCTGAAGTCCACAGAAGGCTCTAGAGAGAAGGTGACATGCTGACTGGGACTTGAAAGCTGAGTTAAGTAGGAGGTTTTTATGAGTCCAAGCAGCACCTCTGACTACTAGATTACTTTATTCTGACTCAGTTCTTCTAACTGCAGAATGGGAATAATAATAACTATCATGAGAACAAAGCAGGACAATGCATGTTAACAGCCTTCGTAGTGAGAAAGAGCTACTTTCCACACACACACACACACACACACACACACACACACACACACACACACACACACACACACATACACACACACACACACACACACACACACACAAAACCAAACCAAATCTACTCATCCTGACCCTAAAGTTCTTCCCCACAGCACACACACGTACATGCCAACACACGTGTCACAGATCGTAACAGGAATTCAGGAGAATTTGCCTGGGAAAGGCCAGGAGGGAGGCAGTAACACTGGTTTCTCACCCATGAGGGAATGGATTCTCATTGTGGCAGGAAAGATAGACTCAGAGGAGCATCTTGGACATGCACACTTAGCATCTCGGGCTCACCGTCTGAGGTCTGTGGAGTCCAGCACCAGTGCCGCTGCCTCCCGGAAGCCCTCCCTGACCTCCCCCAGCCCCTACTTGGAGATCCTAGATGAAAGCTTAGGCTCCAACCTCCTGCCACACCCAGGCTGCCCCGCCCTGGCTGGGCACTGTTTCAGGGCCCTTGCTCCTTTCCAGTGAATGGGCTGCACCTGGGGCGCTCTGGGCCCTGGATCGTCTCCTGTGTGGCCGGTGTGCTCATCGTGGGATCAGGCCCAGGGCCTGTGGAACTCTCTCTTCTCACCCTCTTGTCCTACAGTCTTCCAGGGGAGTTTGGGGGTTGGTCCCCTGTGGGCTAGACTTAGTCTGTGACACCTGAGCTGTGGCTTCTGGATGCGACCCCGACTCTGCTCTGCAGAAGCTGTGGGGTAATCTTGGTCAAATGACTTAGCCTCTTAGAGCTGGTGTCGTCATCTGTAAAACAGTTTTAGTGCAAACATTAAACCCTGTAAAGTGCTTCAGCCAGTGCCTGCGACACAGGAGGAGCTTTCAAGATGGGACTGATTGTCACTGCTGGGATGGGGCAGAGGAGAGGACTGAAGAGAGAGAATGGATAGGAGAAAAGAGAAGAAAATAGGGAAGTGCGTTTGACTAGGGGAAGAGATGGGGACAGATGGAAGGGCATTAAAGGTGGGGATAAAAAGCCCCCCAACCTGCCCCCTTTCTCCTTCTGGCCCTGAGTCCTGGCTCTTCTCCAGCCATGAGGAATTTCTTGCCGTTTGTGCAAAGTTTTCTTTCACTTCCATTCCCTCAGCCGGTGCTCCTCACCCCATATGAGATGTCATTTTCCCCTGAACTTTGACTTTCCAGGCTCTCTACAGTGCCCCCTCCTCCTGAAAGCCCTCCTTGACTGACGCTGCCCCTGAGCCCCTCCGCCCTGCATGCCTCTCCCAGCGCCCTGAGCTGCTTCCCTTTTCACAGCACTCATCACACAGCCGGTCTGTTTGCTTAGCTGTCCCCCCACCGGACAGACCGTGCGCCCCTTGAGGCCAGGGACCTGTGACTCAGGGCTCCAAACAGTAGTGGGCTCCTTGTGAAGGCTCAGTGGATGTTCCAGTGTTGAATGGCCGGTTGAGTGGACGGCTGTGAGGGGAGACAGGGGAGGCTGCTTTAAGGGCCTGGCCTCCGCGGTCTTGTCTCCCTTCCGCTCCCCCCAGGTCCGCAGCCCCTCTGCTAGGGAGGGCGGGAGCGAGGCCAGGGTTTGTGCTGCACCGGGGATGCCTTCCCCATGCTCATTTTCCTCAGGGCCGGCTGTGGCCTCCCCAGCAACCCCGGGGCCTTGCAGACCTGCAGAAACGGCTCTCCCCTCCCACCCTGCCCCCCACCAAAACAAACACGGTCATTGCCAAAGAGCCACAGGGGCTTGCAATGAAAAACAGGTGTCTCCCAGAGACCTGTCAGCCGTGGCTGTGCAGCAGCTCGGGGTCACCGCCGTGAGGGCAGGGGAGGGGTGGGGGCACTGCAGCCACCCCCCGCCCCCAGAGTGTTCAGCTCCCAGGGCCCATCACGGGGCACAGCAGCCACCTCATGCCCTGGTCCCAGGAGACTGTGACTGCCAAGTCTGCCCCCTCCCAAGCCAGCGGAGCCAGGGAACTCTGGTCCCGGCTAGGAGAGCCCTGAGAGACAGAGTCCTGGCCCTGGTTCCTTCCGCGCTGTCTCAGTTTCAGCTCCGCTCCGGGAGTGAGAGTGCAGGTGTCCTAATCACCTGGCCTGAATCCCCGCTTAGCTTCTTCCAAGCTGTGTAAGCCCAGGGACCTTATTTTTCCTCTTGGAGCCTTACTTGACTCACCTGTAAAATGGGTCTGTAACGATTCTCTCAGTGGGTCATGGAATGGGACAGGGAGAGGCGGCTTGTATGTGCATGTGTGCAAGTGACCCAGGGCAGGGCCTGGACTGGAGTATGATACACGTTGATTAAAAGTAAGCCCTGTGCCTCTGGCTCCAAGTCCATCCCTACGGGACTGTCTGAACTTGGGAGGGGCATTTTCAACTTTCTGGGGCCTTTAAGAAGAGTCTGTAGCCTTCACCCACTTCCCTGACCTCCTGAGGCCCGGCTCTAGGGAGTCGCTCCTAGTCTCCGGCACAGGTCACCTGGCTTCTGGCACCTCCCAACTTTTGTGTGTGATGTTCCTCTGCCTGGGACACTTTCCCATGTCTCACTCCGTTCGGTCCCAAGACGTGCTTACTGAGCAGCTGCTCTGCACCGGGTGGTGTTCTGATGACTCGAGTACACGGCCGCACAGGCCCTGTCTGCCCCAGGCACCCCTGTTCTGGCCAAATCTGCCTCGTGGTTTATCTCACTGTATTGGGGGCATTGTTTGCAAGTCTGTTCTCCCCATGACTGAGCTCGTGGGGGTGGGGGCAAGGACCATGTCGAATCAGGTCTATGCCCTCAGCACGGGGCACAGCGGGCCACATCTGCCTGGCTCACCACGGACCCCCCAGCATCCAGCCGAGGGCTTGGTAGGCTCAGGCCCAGCCAGTGCCTGTAGGTTCCCGGCAGGCTCGGCTCCCCCACGGCCCTTGCTGGAGGGGTAACTTCATCTCCATCCTCCCTCCAAGGCCACTTTCAGGTTCCACTGAGTCGGCCTCCTCATCAGCACCAACACAGGAGCTCTTTCTCTCCATGGAGGCGTTCAGGCCAGACACCCTGGCAGGTTTGGCAGTGGAAGGAGAGAGGCCGGGTAGGTGCCGGAGGGGTTGTCGATATTTGTATTGGAAGCCGGCACCGTGCATACCAGCGCTCACCCCTGATTTCAATTATCCAATTGCACACTGCTGCTAAAATTGCCCCTGGGCAAACAAGCTGGCTCCGGGCCCCTTCCTTCATTAATTCCAACCGTCCATCACACTGCGCCCAGCGCCCTCGCCGTCCCCGAGGAAGCCAGCTCCCCTCCCGCCGCCAGCTCAGCGGAGTCTGTCCAGGTCACCAGGACAAGAGCCCGAGAGAAGCAGCTGAGGGCAGGAAATGCCCTAAGAAAAACCTTTGTGATTGTGAGAGGTCTTGGATCAGATCCCTCCCCTCCCCGATCCTCTGGTGTCGGCCTCACGCCTGCATTCTTGAGGCTAGTTCTGGTCTTCGGAGGCCTGGGCCAGGAGTCATTTTGCCAAGGTGACTGTGAAGGAAGGCATTTGTGATTGCTGGCCAGCCTTCAGGCACACGGGCCGGGGTCGGGGCTCACAACCTCACCTGCCAGGTGCTGGAAGTTTTCCCAAAGGTGGGTGACTTCCCCCATTTCCGGTTATCCAAGCCCTGCTGTAGGGTGTGTTGGAAACACTGGAAATATCCAAAGAATCTAGAAGCCTGGAGACAGTCAGGAGTTCTCTCACTTTCCAGAGGCAGGAGGCCACGTGGGGCTGTGGAGGTGACACAGGATATAGAGACAGGCAGGCTGGGTTCCAGCCTGGCCCTGCCATTCACACACTTGCCGAACTTGGGCAAATTGATGGACCGTGCCTCAGTTTCCTTGTCTCTAAAACGGCAGCAAAGATGATGGGATGATTAAGAGAGAACATTGGCCTGTGCAGGCACACAGTAGGTTCTTTCCCCTCCTCTCCCTGTGTTCCTTTACTTGTGTACTGCTCTTCTCCAGATGTTTTCAACCAGAAAGGACATATGTGCTCTGCTCCTGAAGCCAGGTGATGGGGCAGCGTGATGGAGGAGAGGAAGGGGAGAGGGAAGTGGGAACTCTGTGCTGCACCACTTGCTTTGATAAGGGTTCACATCCGTGGGGTGCTGGCCACCCTGTGTGTTCCTACCTGGGTCTGTGCTGGGGCCTCAAGGGACAAAAAGCAGCCCCTTTGAATTTCATCTGTTAAAGTCAGGTGGGGAAGGGGCACACCTGGTCTGAGGATGACGGGCATGGTAACGCCGGGTAAGCCACCAGCTGGATCTGCTAGAACCAAAGGGATCTTATCGGGCGTCTCTCCTACCGTTAACAGTGTCACTTGGGTCACTCCCAAGCGTTCCTCTTCCCATGGGATAACCACTGGAAACGTTTTTGACTTATCCCAGCCAAATCCTGTTTCCAGCCCACAGGGCAGTTTGGAGCAAAGGCTGTGCCCTCTCCAGCGCTTGTGGGTACTGAGGAGAGAGGGGGTCCGTGTCTAGAGGAGGCAGTGGGAGTGAAACGGGGGAGCCACAGGGACCCGGAAGAGCCTAGAGTCAGCACAGAGGAAAGATGCTTGGGGAAGACTAAGTTGCTTTCCCCAGATACCTGCAGGGCTGTCCTGCAGCAGAGGGGAAAGATCGGGTCACCGAAGCCGGAGCTGGGCCTGGTGGGGAGGCAGAATGGAAGCAAGGAAGAACTTCTTACGGCCAAGCTGCCCAGCCCCTCAGGGCGTTGGTCAGCAGCCTCCCACAGCGGGTGCCCTGGTGGGCATGGGTCGCCTGGCTTGTTAGGAGGGTTGGGGGTTCTGGGATTAGCAGTGCTGCCTGGTCAGCCTGTGCTTTTGGCTTTGTGGCCTCCAACGGGTCATTTCCCAGCTGTGAGCCTCCATCCTCTCCCTGCCCCATGGTGGGGGTAACGGTCAGCGAGCCTGAAGTGCGCCCTGGCCAGGCCCAGGACGTGGCAGGCCTGGGAAGAGGGAGTTCAGGGCCCAGCACCCAGAGGGGCTGCCTGGGATCCCCTACTGCCACCTGAAGTGACCAGGACAAAGCCCAGTGTCCCTTCTCCCCAGCCTTGAGCTGCCCCGTCAGCCCTCCCAGCGTATGGTAAATACCTTCCCAATGAGTTGGAACTCGACTGCTCCAGGAAATGTTGTTACAAATTGTTTTTCCACCAGAACACATACTAGATTTTCCATGCCACCTCCAGCACGTTTTCGGGAAATCCCAGGTGGTGGTGATGGGGGCTGAGACCCTCCAGAGAGGCCAAGGCCCGGGCAAACCAAAAGACGGCTGGGTTTTATTTAATCATAAGTGCATATACGTCTCAACCTTTGAATACTGGAAAGGGGAATGAAAAAAAAAAAGAAAAGAAAAGCCCGGCAAACCAAAAAAAACACACACATCGCTTTACTTTGCAGTGTAATTACTCTGAATTCAGTTAAACCAACTTACTCTAGCTAACTAGATTAGTTTACATCTTGTGGTAGAAAAAGAAATACAAATTACTTAGATTGCAATAAACCATGTTTTTCTAACTAAGTAGATTAGTTTATATCTTGTGGCAAGAAACAAGAAGGAGAGAGGCTCAGAAATGCTGGTTGCTCCCTCCTGCCCACTCGCTCATCCAGGGAAGTGTGTTTTCTGTGTGAACTGTACCCTCAGCCCCCTCCTCCAAGAGATGTAAAGAATCGAGACTGGGGAAAAAGAGAATTCAAACCACCTCCAGCCCAACTGCCTTGACGAGGAGGCCAGAGCGCTCTGGGTTTGCACAAGCCACACAAGTTCCATTCATTTCCATGGACAATTTGCTTGCTAACTGCCTACTCTGTGCAGGACAGGGACTTGGGCACTGAGTGGGGCAGGCCAGCTCCACAGGCCTGAGACCCTCCCACCGCCCCCTGCTTGTTTAAATGCTCTGCTGTCACTGCTTTGAAATTCTTCATAGTTTATGAATGAGGGGCCCTACATATTCATTTTGCACTGGACGCTGCACATTGGGCAGCCAGTCCTGGAGGAGAGACAAGGGATATAGTAGGTGTGGGTCTGCCCTCTGGGAGCGTGTGGCCTTCTAGGGGACATACGGCACTCACAGGAAATCCTGATCTCTTCCTGGGGCAGGGTCCATGTTGGACCCAAGACCAGGGCTTTGCCCACGTGTGGCTGGAGTTTGTCAGATGCATGTTTGCCCATAGAGACGTGATGGTGCGTTGTCCCGTGTGACTCCAGAGGATTCTTTGTCCTTTTTTCCACCTAGGAATAAACAACACTTGTCCGCCAGTGTCTGTATCTTTCTATCCTAAAATGGCCCGGAGATGTAAATGGTAACGGGTACATTAATTTCTGAGGAGACTTATGTCGGTGGGCGTCCCTCCCAGGCCTGTCCAGAGGGGGTCACCTGGGGTCACTCCAATGGAGAAGATTCATCTTAACCATCAGAATGCTGCCCACGGATTACACCTCACTAAGGTGTCCCTTGATGTACATTATCTCATTAAGTTGTCACGATGAGCTTATAAGGCTCCATGTTAGAAGCCATATGGAGACAACCTTAGGGTAGTGGCATTTTGTTAGACAGCTGCGTCTTCTCTTGTGCAGAGCCCTAGCTGGTGGGCGCTCCACTCCAGGAAGCTGCAGACGGCCCGGCCGCCTCTGATGCTCCGCCAGCACGAGGCACCGCCTTGAATCGCGGAGGCTCAACACTCCTGCCGCCAGAGTTCCAGATCCTCTGGGCGAGGAGAAGGGCAGCGCATGGAATTAGACCCGTCAGTGCTGTCACGTCCCATCAGCCTCAGCTAGGAACCTCAGCCACACCTCACTGCAAGGGATCCTGGGAAATGGGCGGCCACGTGCCCAGCTAAAAATTAGGAGCTGTATTACTATTGAAAAAAATGAGAGAGTAGGTATTAGGGGGGAAGGAGCAGTCTATGCCATAGGAGGTGGGTATTTTTATCTCCGTTGGATGGATGAGGTCACAGGCTCAGAGAGGGGAATGACTCTGCCCAGGTCGTGCAGCCCGCAGGCCTGGGCGTTCTCGGTGTGCCACACGACTTTCCTGCTCCCGGGGTCTGGGCTTCAGGAAGGAGGCTCCTGGGCTCGGGCGGGGAAGGTACGTCCACCCGTGTGCACTCCGTGCAAGGCGGTGACTGAGGGTTCCTAACTCATCCTTTCACTCTCTGAGTGACAGGATACCCTCTGCTTCCCATGGCCATTCTGGAACAACGTTGTTCTTAATAGCTCCTATGGGTTCTGCAAATACTGACCAGACAGTCCCGGACAGAGCTGGGGGCACTGAGAGTAGGAGTCCAGTCCCAGGCTGGGGAGACAGGAGAGGCCTTCTGAGGAGGTCACGCTTTTGGGGAATCAATCTTAAGAGGATGAATCGGAGGTATGTCCTGACCCTTTAACTTGTCAACCTCAGTTTCCTCATCTGTAAAATGGGGCTGGTAAGAGTACCCACCTCACATATGAAAGTGAGGATTAGAACAAATACCCATTCCCATCTAATAGATGTCAGCTATTACTCAGCATACCCAGCAGAAGGAATGGCTGGAGCAAAGGCAGAGTGGTGACAAACGCACAGTCCCCGTCCCCTCAGGAGGCCAGACTGGAAGATGGGGCGTGGGAGGCAGCAGGAGAGGAAGCAGAGGGGTTAGGAAGACCTTCCTCACATCCAGCCCCTCTCTGCTGGCCTCAGCTGTGCCCCGGCCTTGCACAGTAAGTTCCCTACATATGAACGAGTTCTGTTCCGAGAGCACGTTCGTAAGTCCAATTTGTTCGTAAGTCCAACAAAGTTAGCCTAGGTACCCAACACAATCGGCTATGTAGTACTGTACTATAATAGGTTTATAAGACTCTTCACACAAATAATACATAAAAGATAAAGAAAACCTTTTTAATCTTACAGTACAGTACCTTGAAAAGACAGTAGTGCAGCATACTACTCGCATACCGGGGCTGGCATCGAGTGAACAGGCAAGGAGAGTTACTGACTGGAGGAGGGAGAGGAGGTGGGAGACGGTAGAGCTGAAGGATCGTCAGCGATAGGACACGGAGGGCGAGCTGCACTTTCACTCATGCCTGACGCTGATGTCACAGGTTCTGGTTCCTTGCTGGAACCAGATGCACATTCACATCTTTGAAAGTTCGAAACTTGAAGGTTTGTAGGTAGGGGACTTACTGTAAAGTGAGTCTGCTCCTCACATCCGGAAGCTGCAGTTCAGGATGGAGCCAGCCGAGGGATGACCTCCTTTCAGAGTAGGCACAGCGAAGGGCAGCAAGGGGCAGTGTTCCAGGATGCAGGGACTGCTCTGCCCAAGCCTGTCTCAGAAGGGGCAGTTGACAGCAGTTGGAGGGAAGGCCAGAGAGGCTCAGAGGAGAGAAGGCTGCAGACAGGATGAACCAGGGTGGAAGAGGTGGGAAGAAACTAGAAATGGAACACAGGGAGGGCCTAGAGCCCAAGAACAGGAGCCAGGACACTCTGAGCACCCCTTAGACCATCCTCAAGATGGAAGCAACCGACTGTGGGAGTAGGGGGTATGAGCCCCACTTACAGATGAGGAAGCTGAGGCCCAGAGAACTTTGTATCTTGCATAAGTCCACCCAATCAGTGATCTGATTCCAAAGGTTTTTTTTTTTCTTTTTCTGCTCTAAAAAAAAAAATCATCCTAGTATGTACATATTATTACAGAGTATGTAGTGTTCATAAAAGGCATAAACAAAAAATTATAAAATTCTACCATCTGGTGGGTTAACTGCTGTTATTAACATTTGATGAGTATCCTTCCAGACTTCTCCCCATGCCCATCTACGTCTCTGTGTATGTGCATGTAGATGAATACTTATTTATAAAAATGGGATCATTACTAGACATACTGTTCAGAAACCTCTTTTATCCAGTTCATCGTATATCATGAACATCTTTCTACTCCAGTCAAAATATATCCATGATATCGTTTTAGTGGCCACAGAACACATTTAGGTCATTCCCAAGCTTCCACAGTCACCCAGGAGAGAACACTTATCAAAGTGACTTTTCAATGAGAAAGGAAAATAAATCCAGAAAATTTGGAGTGAGAGAAGAGGCAAAAACTCTCACCAGTCCCTTTCCTTTTCCCGCACACACCCAGCTACCTTTCACCCCGACCTGACCTGCCGGGTGTGTTCTAAGGCATGTGTCTCCAGTGAATCCTGCAATCACTTAACTTTATTGCTGGAAGGACTCTTTAAGCTCATTTCTTTCAATCAGTTATTACACAGAAGGCAAACGTGTTCAAACAAAACGTGCGTTTTTTCCTACTAACTTGCTTTCTGTGATAAGGACTCCTTCCTCTGCTTTTCTCATGGTCTCTGGGGGCCTGGGATCCGCCTCCTTCAGGTGGATAAGGAGTGAGAACAAACACGAATGCACCGGGGCACCAGCTGCTCCCGCCCTGACACGGTGTAACGGCCCGAAAGTCAGATGAACCAGGTTCAAATCCCTTCCCTCCATACTTACAGGGCAACTTCCAGCCCTGATTCATGTCTGGGCCTCAGTTTCCTCATCCTTCACTAAGTGGGAAGCTGAAGTGTGGTTGGTGGGCACATGGCAACAAGTAGAATGGTGCTCAACAGATAATTTTTGAAATTACCTACATGTTTCTACCAGAGAATTTTCTCTAAGAGGAGTGGGGCCACTTGTTCTTGGTTACATGTCCCCTTTATTCAGTGGCTGAGGACAGCTTAGAAATCAGAATCCGGTGACCATAGATTCCCTTGTAAAAAGCTGTGTTAGTGGCCCAGCCCGACTCATGAACAAATCCCCCCTCATGAAAGAAAGTGTTTCCCCTAAGCATGAACGCGTATTTGCCAAGGCAGCCTGGGCCCTGCAGCATCAGCTGCCGGAGGTTACGGCGCCCCTGCCTGAAGAGCCACACTTTTGTGCCTGGAACATGCGTGTTATTGGAGCCAGACTCCGGCCACCTTCTCCCCACACCAGCACTGGCCGGTGCTCGAGTGGGCTACCTGTCCTGTGCAGGCTGGAGACTTGCAAGCCTGTTCCAGGGGCTGAAACGAAGCAGGCACTGTGTGTTGTGTTCCCAGGGCAGTCGTGCCTGTTGCCAGAGGGGGACCGACAGCGCAAGGGATTGGCACTGGCAGCCGCCTCCCGGCCTGCTGCAAGCTCCTGGCTGCCCTCGAGAGCCAGGTCAAGAGACGTGTTTTCTTTGCTGCATTATTAAGCTGTCTTTTGCTTTTGAGTTTCCAGGACCTGTCATAATACAGGCCGTCTTAGCCAAGGTTCTGGGCCCCTGTTCCTTTGAACTGCAAGGGCAGCTGTGGAGAAATCCCGCTTTCCCTGCAGCCAGGCTGCTACCAAGCGGGGTTGCAGCAGAGCAGGTCCAGACTTGGGGAATCGGTCCTGTCCCCACAGGGAGGTTTGATGGAGCCCTGTCACACTCAAAGCCCGTCAGGGGAGAGCAGAGTTGAGAGCTGGGGAAGAAGGGCAGCTCGAGACCGTGATCAGATAGGTATTAACGCACCATGGCCAAGGGCGTGGAGCTTGGTGTTAGGTGGCCTGTGCCGAATCCAGCTCTACCACGTACTCGCTGTTGACTTTTAGCAAGTTCCTTCACCTTGCTGAGCGTAAGCTTCCTCCTCTGTGAGATGGGGGAAATGATAGTATCTACCTCATAGGGTCGTTTTCAGAATGAACTGAGTTATGAGTTTCTTTGATGCAAAGCACTGAACTCAGTGCCTGGGACATGGCGAGCACCACCCAGATGTTCCTTCCATGGGATCTTAGTGTCACAGGCGGGGCCTTGGGGGTAGGAAGCATTCACAGCTGGGAGTCAGGACCCCTGGCTTCTGATCCCAGCTCTGCTACAGTCCCTGGTGTGACCTCGGGCAAGTGTGGACCACTCTCTGAACTGTCATCGTTAACTCTTTTCTGGCCACAGAAAATTGAGAGATGGCCGTAGTGCCATGAAGACCTCTAAGCCCGGGAGTAACTGGGAGTGCCTGGATCTAAGAGTGGCAGGTGCAGGGGGTGGGAACTGGCAGGATTCCAGGTAGGACTGGATGGCCAGTAGGTAGGCCTTCCCCAGAAATAAAGCCCTTCCTTGCACCCCTCTCTTAACCCCTGAAACTGGCTCAGTGTTGGAGCAATGGGAGGTACGCCTCCCAAACATGGCTGTCTGATGCTCTCACGCACCCATGGCAGAGAGAGCCACAGAGGCGGGGGAACCGCGTAGATGCAGGGTGCTGATTCATTTCTGCTGCCTGGGACAGGGAGGTAGGGGTAGTGGCACTGCTCCCCAGAGAACTCCGACCAGAAACAGGCTCAAAGAGGCAGACTGAGCTAGGGGGATGCGCAGACATCTTCGTGTTTCAGACTTCTAGCTAGCGCCCCCTCCCCTGTCCCCAGCTACCAAGGCCCTGGCCAGGCCTGCTCCTCTGGGAAGTTGGTTCTCATTGCTCCTCCCACCATCGTGTTCCCCCAAGACTTGGACCCTTTGAGAAAACAAGGAGTGGAGTTTAAACTTAGCAAGGATTTACTGAGAACCTCACCCTCTCCAGGCGTGAGCTGGGCACTCCTACACACCTCGTCTCACCTAATTTGATCTTTCGAGCTCCCTTGCTCCATGCATCTCTGCCTGGCACTCACGATTTCTCTCTAGATCCACGGTTATTTGAGCCCTGTCCCCTCCCCTCCCCGTTGACTGTGAGCTGCTTGAGGACAGGCTCAGCCCCTGGTCCCCCTTGTGCCCTCCAAGCCCAAGGCTCTGGCTTCAGCATGTTGACTGATTTCTGTTGAATTAAATTATGTTGAGTTAAATCCGATTAATCTGAAAGGAGGCTTACTAAATTTAATTTATGTGATTTGCAGAGTTAAGAGTCAGCTCTGCTGGAAGAGGGGAGGGAGGAAATTAAATTTTGAAAGCACAGTGTATAATATATGGAGAGCAATGCTTACTCAAGTGGAAGATTGGCACTAACAGTGGGACTTCTGGCACGAGGCAGGAGTGATGGGGGGGGAGCATTCTGTCGGAGGGAAGAGCAAGGATGCATGTTGGGAGAGAATCGTCCACTGGGGTGTGCGTGGACATGGCTTCTGGGACCCTTCTCCCTCTGTGCCAAGCTGTCCTGGAGGAGAGAGGTGATGACACATCCTAGGCACTTGGTTGGGGGACTTTTTGTGCAGCAGCTGTTTCCTGCTCCACTGCTGTGACCACAGTAACAAGGCTTCCTGCAGGGGGTGGGGATTTGCTCCATAAGAGTTTTCCCGGAATGGGAAAGGACTCGACATAGAGGTGTCTTCACCTACAGACTGAAGTCTAAACTCCTCTGCCTCATGTCCCCAGACATGGACCCTGCCAACCACTGCACCCTCATTTCCTCCTGCCCCCTCCCCTCCCCCACACCCTGTGCTTCCCCCATCCCAGCCTTGGGTCACCTTGTTCCCATCTCTTTTAATGGCTTCTCTCACCCTGACCCATTACCACATCCATCCTCCCCATCCTTCAAGGTCAGACTCAGATACTTCCTCCTCCAGGAAGCCTTCCCTCATTTCCCCACTGCAAACATCCACCTCCCTTCAGTGCTCTGTTGCAACTTGTTCTGCGTGTCTTGTGCTGTTTTATGCTTAAATTAGGTTTAGGGGGGATTGAGCCCATCTCTCTCCTTCCCCAGAGTGAGCTCCTTGAGGGAGCTCTGATTCACGGGTTCATCACAGCAGGCCTGGCCCAGAGGGTGTGCACAGTGAGTGTGGGTGAAGGAGAGCAACCTGAGGAGGCGGGCCCACCCTGTAGCCTGGCCGCTGCAGCCTCTGGTGCAGCCGGGGTTAATTGGGGTACATGTGACCAATAAATATTTACTGGGTGTTAAGTTTTTAGCCTAATGCAGGATTTAGCAGCCATTCTCATTTATGGTAATGGGAGGCATGTACTACCATGGGGGATTTGGGGAGGGAACTCCCTCCACCTGCCTTCAGACGAGTTTCAGAGCCCCACGCTGCACCAGGCTCAACTGCGCAGATCAGGAAGCCCCAGAAACCTCCTGGAGGTGGAGCTTCGGCTTCTAATTATTTTCTTGGGCTCTCATGTACGGACTCTACCCCAGGCAGCTCCCGGTCCCTCCCCCCCTCCCTCTTCACCAAATCCTCACTCCATCACTGTGCCTGCTTCTGTGCTGGGCCTGGGGACAAACGTGCACAGACTCAGTTCCTCCCCACCAAGCAGTCCCCTCACTTTTCATTTCTACCCTGAGAAATGATTCCCAGCCCTTTTTCTTGCCCAGCACTTCCCAGCTAGTCATCAAGGCCGTGGGGCTCAACTGGGGAGGAGGAGAGCCCATCCAGATCTCTGTGGAAGGGCAGGGCACAGGGGTGTGCAGAAGCCCCAGATGTAGGGGTGCGGAATCCCCCAGGTAATTTGATGCACACTCTCAGAGGGCAGCCTTCCGCAGACGTCACAAGGCTAGAAGCTGAGACGGACAAATAAGTAGACAACCCTGCCCACGGAGGAAGTGGGTGCTGCAGGTGCTGTGACCAGAGGAAGCCCAGGGGCTGCGGGAAATTGAAGGGGCCCCTCACTCAGCCTGGGAAGGCTTCTGCAAGAAGGCCATCTTGAGCTGCATTGTGAAACCAAACAGAGAGGAGGGAACTGACATTTTAGACAGAGGGATTGATATATACCAAGGCCCAGAGACACAGAAACAAATCTGCCACGTTGAGAGACCAGGATGAATCTGTGGCTACAATGATGCTATCCAGTATGGTAACCACTTGCAGCATGTGGCTATGGAAATTTAAGTTCATTAAAACTAGACAACATTAAAATTCAGTCTTTAAGTCGCACCAGCTACATTTCAAGTGCTCAACAACCAGGTGTGGCTAGTGGTGCCTATGTATTAAAGAATTTCCATCGTCAGAGGAAGCTGGATTGTCCAGCACTGGCCCTAGTGTAGAGTAGCCAGGGGTCCACAGCAAAGAGCCTGCAGGGTCACTGGGGTCAGACTTGAGCGAGGAGCCTCGAGTCATCTGTGAAGGACTCCGGGCTCCTTCTCGGGGGAGGGAGGGTGTCAGCTCTTCCCTGGACCTCCGTGCACTGGAATACAGAGGCTGCTCCTTCATTCCACAACCTTTTATGAAGTCTTATTCTGTGTCCTGTATCCCTGGTTTACAAGAGTGGCATATACCCAGGAACCCGGCCTCTGGAGAAGGATCAGATGCTTCCTCAGTGATGGCAAGGCTAGGGGATCGCCAGGGCCTGTAAGAAAGCAGCAAGTACAACACCTGTCCATCACACCACCCCTGCCGAGAACCTCTTGGTAGAGGCCGGTCAGGGCCAACACCAGAAAATGCAGCTTGTGGGAGTCTTGGTCGAAGTTCACGGCAGTTCATGGACAACAAACACCAGGGCAGCTGTGGGGAGCTGGCCGAGTGTGAGGTGTGCTGGGGGATTGGGAGTGGGTGGAAGTGATCAGGAGCAGGAGGCCTAGCATGGGACAGTAGCTGCCTGTTCCTGGGGTGCCCTATGCCTCCTTGCCCCACAGATCATCTTCCATGCTCACCTTCAGGGTCACCTCCTCCAAGAAGCCTTCCCTGATTGGTTAAAGAGCCCCAACTGCCCCTCTCCTGGATTTGCACATTGCACTTGTCTCACAGACTGCTGACATGTCCGTCTCCTTAACTCAACCTTAGGTGCTTTTTTTTTTTTTTTTTTGCGGTACGTGGGCCTCTCACTGTTGTGACCTCTCCCGTTGCAGAGCGCAGGCTCAGCAGCCATGGCTCACGGGCCCAGCCGCTCTGCGGCATGTGGGATCTTCCCAGACCGGGGCACGAACCCGCGTCCCCTGCATCGGCAGGTGGACTCTCAACCACTGCGCCACCAGGGAAGCCCTAACCTTGGGTGCTTTGAGGACCCAGACCTGCCTTAACTGTGCTCCTTTCCTGGCCCAACCATGCTTCTTCCCCATGAATCTGCCCCTACTGCTACTGTCTACATCAGAATTACCTGTTTGTGTCCACCATTAGACTATGAGCTCCTTGAGCACCGGGCCTGTCTGTCTAGTTCAGCTCCCTAGTTGCCCGAATGAATGAGTGAAAGCAGGAGGATGGATGTGGTTCTGTGGCAGCCCTGCCCGGAGGCAGAGGACTTCTGGGCAGGCAGAACCAGGAAGGAGCCTGGGCAGGCAGGTGGAGCTGAGAGGAGGCCAGCCAGGCTCGCAGCCCCCTCTCCCTGCTGCTGAGCCCCGCTGGTCCCACCTGAGCGGCCTCCCCTGGGAGGGGGCACCCCATCTGCTTCCCGGGCTCCAGGTTTCCTCTGTGAGATGGGCCCTCTCTTCCCCTGCTGTTGGAGTGCTGCGGAGAAGATAATGGCAGATCCCTTTATTTCTTGGGCTGGCCTCTAGGTAGAAAGGCTTGTTCAAAGTGCCACTTGGTGACTCTCGCAAATTGTTCCTGACAGCCCCGTGGAAGGCCAGGCCATCTGCCTTGCCCTGTCTCAGGGCGGAAGGGGCTGGGAGGAGAGATATTAGGTTTCCACTTCAGTCAATACTTTGATGTTCAAAGCTGTTTAATATTCATTAAACCAGTCCTTCAGTTGTAATTGCAGTCATTACCCTCCCTTTTATGATTGTCTGTAAATGTTATGGGACAGACGGGCACAGCTATCCTAATGACGGAGGGTTTTGATGATGGATAAAAGGTTGAATAGAGTCCCTTCAAATCTGTCTCCTTACTCTTCAGTGCCCACTCCCACCCCTTTCTGCTTTCTTTAACTCTTAAAAGATGGTGTTTGGGATGAGAGAGCAGGAAGCTCCAGTAGAGTCACAGTTTGTTAATTTTACAGAGGCAAAAACGTTGTCCTGTGGTCTCAGACTGAACCTGAACTCCCACACACACCTGGGCTCAGCCCGAGGTCAGGCACTGAACCCTGACCAGCCAGTCTCAGCCTTGACCCTGGCCATAGTCTGCACTCCTAGAACCAGGAGAAGAAAACTAGGTTTTCAATCCCTAGAGAGTGAACACAGACTTAGAACAGGTTTGGACCTTAGAGACCACAGTGATTTTGCTCTGCAAGGTGTGGAGACCACCTTTGGGGAAATACACAGGCTTTGGAATCAGACTTGCATTCAAGTCCAGGCCCTGCCGCTTTCTAGCTGCAATGATTTGCCTAGTTACTGAACTTCTCCAGGGTTCAGGTTCTTCATCTATTAAGAATAAGGAGTTATTGGGACTTCTTGGCGGTCCAGTGGTTAAGACTGAGCTCCCACTGCAGGGGACGTGGGTTCGATCCCCGGTCGGGGAACTAAGATCCCACATGCCATGAGACGCGGCCAAAAAAATAATAAAAGACAAAAAGAATCAGGAGTTACAATACTTACTAGTAGAGCCATTGTGAAGATCCCATTAACTAACAGGTGTGCAGTGCCTGGCAAAGAGTACGTGCTTAGCTAGTGCCGCCAATTCACAGGGTGAGACTAGCCCCTTAATTCCCGAGAGAGCAGGCTGGCCCTCTGCTAAGAACCCTAAGCTTGCTTGGAGATGGGGGCATTATGGGCTGTCTGGGTCCCTTTTGCCTGACTCTCCAGGCTTAGGTTCCGACAGTGCCCTCATACACCCTCTTTTGAGTCCCCCAGTGTCACAGGTTGAGGTCGCCAGGAAGCAGACTCTGAGACAGTTTCGTGTGCCTAGTGTTTATTAAGGAGGCCCTTGGGATCAACCTTTGTCTAGGAAAGGGGATGGGGAGGAAGCAACTTGGGCAGAGGAGATGCAGGTCTGAATGCCTTCCCATGGGGAAGCCTGGATCTGAAATAGCAGCCTGGGTCTTCATCCACGTGCCTCGACCCATCACTGAACGTGGTGCTCCTAGAACAGCAGGACCTCGAATGAGGTGCCTCTTTGGCTGAGGCAAGCCCTGAAGGGGCTGCCAGTTGAATGCTGCAGCTGTCACAGACAGCATTGTCCAACGGCAATGCCGGCAGCTGGGCAAAAAGGCCTTCCCTGGAGTGGGGTCTGGGCGCTGCATCACCCTCGTCCTCCACGACCAGGACTGATGATTATCCCCAAGTGCTTCCCTTAGAATACTCTATCTACCCAGCACGTAGACACACACGTACACACACACAGGACCACCATCACACAAACACATCAGACTTGTCAAAATCCTTTCTGTCGGGGCTTCCCTGGTGGCACAGTGGTTGAGAGTCCGCCTGCCGATGCAGGGGACACGGGTTCGTGCCCCGGTCCGGGAAGATCCCACATGCCGCGGAGCGGCTGGGCCCGTGAGCCATGGCCGCTGAGCCTGCGCGTCCGGAGCCTGTGCTCCGCAACGGGAGGGGCCGCAACAGTGAGAGGCCCGCGTACCGCAAAAAAAAAAAAAAAATCCTTTCTGTCTTCAAAATGCCCTAATAGTACCTCCTCTAGAAAGCCTTCCTCGGTTTCTCTCCTTCCCCCCACCTATTGGAACAAGTTGCATCTGTCACTGCTCCTGAGGTTCATGGAGAGAATGCCAGGAAGGTGGATTTCCCTTTACCAGATAGCAGAGCATTTTGTCACTGGCCTCGTGTGTAATGGAGTGGGCCTCGGCAGTGTCCAAGTGACCTCGGCAGTACTCCCTGCCCCGCTGGTCTGTGATTCCTCCAGGTTCCGCTCTGGGTGACCTGCTTCTCCAGGCGTGCGTGAGCCTTACAGAGCAGGGCCTGAGCCTTCTCCGTTTCTGTGGGAGGTCACTTCATTTGCTGAGATCCAAGTGCGTGCCGCACTCTGGTTGGCAAAGCAGAAGAAGATTCAGCCCTGTGAGCGTAGGAACTCTGGCCTAGAGTGCAGGTCAGATGGAAACAGGACCGTAGCTCAGTGGGGCAAGTCCAACAACAGAGAGAAGAGCAAGTTGAGTCCCTTGGGGCCCATCTCAGGGGCTCACCCGCAGCTGGTTCAGCGTGTGCTTGAGTGAGTGGAGGGTCAGGACCTCTGTCTTCAGCAGCAAAGGGGTAGACGTGCATGGTGAAGACCTGCTGAATGAATGAGTGAATAAGTAAGTGAGTGAGTGAATGGACAAGCAATTCAAGAACTAAAGCAACCAAGTAGATTCCCAACCCCGTATCCAAAACCCACATTTGTTTCAAAAGTCCATAGTTTTTGGATTTTAGAGGGCAAAAGAAGGTGCATATCCATCTATCAGTTAACACCCCGTTGGGGCCTGCATCAGCACCCATGATCAAACACGTTAATAGCTGTGCAGCAAAACATGAACATTCGTGAAAAATGGGATAGGTCAAGACTCTGTAGCCTCATGTGGGTTCACGTAGCCTCATGTGGGTTCAGGCCCAGTTGCCAAAGACCTGTGGCGATTCAGAGCTTCTTGGATTCCAAAGCTGCCAATAAGGGAGTGAGGGCTGTATTACCAGCAAGGTTCTTCCCGGCTTCAGAAATGTCCTCCTGAACATGCAGGGCACCAACCTCACTGCTGCCTGCACTGCCCCATGCCTCGCTGGCTGCGCTCAGACCCTGGGCTGGGCCCCAGTTCCTTGTGTCTTTCCTCTCTCTGAGTGTTTTTCCTTCCCTACCTCCAGGGCAAATCTCTGCCATCCTGAGGGCAGAGAAATGGGAGTCTCAGACCAGGTCTAATCACATATCATGAGCACTCTAATGGCACCTGCTAAGTGGGAGGGCGGTGGCTTTTATCAGGGGGTGAGCCAGAGCAGCCTGGGCTCAGGGGTGGGGGACAGCTGTGCCTGCTTTTCCAGCCATGTCAGGGCTCAGGGCTTCAGCACTATCCTAGGCCCCAGTTGACGGATGACCTCGTCCACAGCCCTCACCAGTGGACCTGCCCAGGCTAGGAGACTGCATGATTTTACACATGGATTCTTCTCTTCCTTCTTTTACTTATTTGCTTATTCAACAAAAATGTCTGAGCGTGTACTATGTGCCCACTCGACTGGGTATTGCTGTGACTGTTCAGTGAATTGGGGCAGTATAGATACTGAAGGAAAACCCTTTTAGGAGAAAGGCAAATTTCAGTTATTTTTTTCTTATATCAGGTCAACATCTCACACTTTTGTTTGTATAGGATACTGTGGTTTGCAAGTGTTACTTTAATCCTTACCAACAAGCCTGTGAAGGAGGTGAGGGCAGGGGTATACTTAGGAAGCAAAGTAGCGAATGTAGCATCTGAGAGGCGGTGGGCCACCTCATCTAAAAGACAAAGCGCTATTTCTTCCTCAGATGCAAATTGACATTTATGAAAACTTATATCAAAAACCTTCCATCTCGCCAGCCTCCCTCCAGGGACTTCCACCTGTGGAAAAGTCTATTCTCTGGGCACACTTCTGAGCTTCCCTGCTTCCTGGCCCGTGAACTCCTTATCCATCAAAGGCCATTCTGCGTCCCTCTATGGGGTTGTAAGAAGCTGCACTGTGGTCCACAAGGCCCCGAATGCTCAGCTGCCCCCAGCGCTCTTTTCCTCTCTGATGGTCTCCTCTTGCGGCTGCAGGCTTTACCCGGCCTCACTGGCTTCCTTGCTCTTTCTTGAATACGTGGACTCAGTCTTGCCTTGGGGCCTTTGCTCAAAAGCACTGCCTTCAGAAAGTGGCGCCGCCAACTCCCTCATCTCCTACCTGCCTTTATTCAAATGTCATCATCTCAGTGACCACACTATGGAAAACTGTAGCCCCAGTGCTGTAACCTTGCTGTTCCTCCTCCACTTTTCCCTTTTTCTGTAGGACTTTCTCCTTCTAACATGTTATATGATTTACTTTTGTCTTTTGTTTACCGTCTCACCCCCTGACACACAACAGACTGTAAGATCCAGGAGAACAGGGATTTGGGTCTGTTGTACATTGAATATCCCAGTACCTGGAATAGAGCTCAGTAGGGACTCAGTAAATATTTGTTGAATTACTGTATGATACCTCTTCTGATATCTCAGAAACTTTATTTAGTGCCTTCCTTCTCTGTGTTTTTAATGCTGTGTGTGTGTGTGTATTAAATTTTCTTTTCAATCTTGCTAACTAGCTCTAGGCTGGGAGCTCTGGGAGCAGAATTAAATATCTCAGCTTATTTAAAAATCCTGACCCATGGGGGTGTGTAAGGAAAGAAAACCAGTATTGAGGATCTACTGCGTGCAGTACTCTCACTGCACGCTCTTTAACCTTCACAACGAATCTTTTCAGTTAGTTGCCATGATCCCTATTTTCCAGATGAGGAAACTGATACCAAGGAAGGTTGAATTTCTTGCCCGAGAAGAGGCAGTAGCAGGACCGAAACCCAGATCAGTCTGAACCTAGAGCTGCATTCCCAGGCTGAGAGGTGGAGGCTCCTCAGAGAGGGCAAGCTCAGCCCGTGGGCAGAATGCAGACAAGTCCGCCTGATTTCTGTGGACCCACAGGCTGGCCTCTGTGCCCACTCCCGCTACAGCATCTTTGGGAAGCAAGTCCTGGCATCTGAGGACTTGCTTCCATCCACCCCATCGCTCTGCCAGGGTCCCTGCTTGCATTCCTGTGGGCAGTGTAGGCAATGTAGACCGTGGCATTAGGGACCAGTCTGGAAAGGGCCGTGCCCAGGGTCACGCTCAGAGGGAGCCCTGGCCTGCCCGTTGGCCCAGAGTGAGCTGCGCCGCCTGGCTGAACCCAGAGTTTCTTTGTTAGCCTTGAGTCCCCAGCCCTGCCTCCCCTTAACCCGCCCTCCTGTCTGTAACCCCAGAGCCCCGACACCCCGTCCTCTCTTCCCTCTGGGCCCCGGGCCAAGCCTCCACCGACTTCCCTCTGCCAGCCTGTGAATGTCCCTTTGTGCGCAGCCCTGACACGAGGTCCTTCCTGGGGAGGTGTAATTTTAATATATGAAGGGCAGTCGTTTCATTTCATAAAGATAGCTTATTTGGAGGGGCCAGCAGCAGCCCGGGAGAGATCGCACTTGACAGATGCAGGGACGGCCTGCGGTTTGGGGGCTGGAGATCACGACGTGCAGCCTAGTGCCGGGCGCTGTGCCCCAAACGCCGTCTCTGGAATGAGTCCTGCCGCCTGGGGCTGAGGCACCAGGTAGCTTCTCTCCCTCCACTGGTGTGGCAAGGCCCAGCAATGGGGAATATGGGCAGACCCTGGAGAAAGGCAAACACAGTACGAGGGGCCAGGGCTGGAAAGTGGTGGGGGGGAGCACGGGTTCTCCTCCAGCTCCATCCTTGTCCTCTCCCCAGCCGTGGGACCTGTGGAAGTCTCTGCCCTCTGGGTCCCCATCAGCAGAGAGGGTCACCCGAGGGCTTTCTGACACCGTCACTGCAAGAGACTTTGCCTCCAGCCTCCCAGAGGGGAATTGTGAAAATAAATGAGGAGAGAACTCCGCCTCCTGCCAGCTTGAGCCCTGCAGGCAAGCCAGGGTGATGGCTGGGGTGACAAAGTCTGGAGAAGGTCGGTTCCAGGACAGGTCTGCTTTGCTGCCGAGCAAAACACCTGGGCCTCGGGGGAGCGAGACATGGAGGCAGCCCTACCAGCTCCTCTCCTCAAGGAGCCTTTCTCTAACTGTGGCCGAGGGGCCGGTGGGGTCCAGGGCCAGGCAGTCCCAGGGCATCCGCTGTCAGGCAGCAAGGTTGTTGAACTTGCAAGTGCGTGTGCTTCCCTCAGCTCGACAGAGCAACCGACAGCTCCCTGCAGCGCTTGCGTGGAGTGGCGGGGTACAGGTGGGGCTTTATGGTAACTCCAGCAAGAAGCAGGTGTTGGGCTGGGCCTCCAGGCTGGGGTGGGGTGAGTGGACCGCACGAGGCCATCCGCTCTCCCGGGCTCATCCTCTGTGTCCAGGTGCAGGGCTCAAGCTGTGATGAGGATTATCCGTTGAAACTCAAGTCTCCCTCTCTTGAGAATTCCCTGGAGAGTGTCAGATCGCCAGCCTTGGCATGGGGCAGGGGCTACAGGAGCTGATTTTGTCTGAGGGCTCTCTGAGTGTCTGCCCGCCTCTTTAAGGTGTATTTTTAGATGCCTCCTAAGACAGGAAGAACCTGAACTAGACCAGGCTGCCGGAAGATCAGGCAGGAGGTCAGGAGCCTCATTCCTATAGTCCATGGACCCAGCCCTTTGCCCTGAGGTCTTCCTACCTGGTGTTCTGCTTCTTTGCGGTCATGTCTGGTCATCACCCTGAGCTTAAGAGTCTCATGTGAACCACGGCTGTGCCCTTGGCACACGTCAAAGGGTGCGGTCAAGGCAGTGCCCCCGGTTCTTTGCTGAATGAGTGACATGCTGTGCTCACTTCCACACCCACATACCTTATTCCTGTCTTATTTCTCCCACTGGCGATGTCCTCCTTCACAACCGGAACTCTCACATACCGCTGCTGGGTTCAAATTGACACAACCACTTTGAAGAACTGGCAGGATCTACCAAAGGCGAGCTAAGTGTCCCCTTCAGCCTGGGGTGTCCACTCCTCAGAACGAAAAACTTACATATATTCACCGAAAGATCATACAGGAATGTTGTTAACACCTCTGTTCTTAATAGCTAAACCCAAATGCCCATCAGTAGTAGAGTAGATTCTCACAATGGATATGATACAGGGATGAGAGCAAATGAACCATGGTTACATGCAATAATATGAATAAATCACAAACAGAGTATTGAGGTTTTTGGGGTTTTTTTAAAGAAGCTTAGGACAAAAGAATACACGCTCTACAGTGACATTCATATAAAATTTAAAAACAGGAAAAATTAATCAATGGCTTTAGAAGTTAGGATAGTGGTTATGCTTGGGGAAACTTGCTTTTGGGGGACTAATGTTTTGTTTCTTGATCTTGGTACTGGTTTAATGTCATCATCCAGCTGTAACTTATGATTTCTGCATATTTCTTATGTATGTTCTATGTCAATACAATGTTTTAAAAGTGATAGATTTAAGAGAGAAACCACAAATAATAAATACACGGTATCTGAGTCTGCCCTTACCCTGAAACTGGGCTGGGTTCCTGACGTATGGTTGATTCCGTGCTCACTGGCCAGCAGTCTTCCATGGTGGCTTTGTGTCACTGTATTCTGTAACTTGTGTAAGCTGTACGTGCCTTGAAGACCGTGGAGAAGCCCTGTCTTCACCCGTTGTACATTCTGACCTGATGTCCAACTGTTCCACCTGCGTTTCTTTGTTTGCGAGCTTTTTCTGCCACTAGAGTCTGCTTTGCTCCATGCTGCTGCAGGCTGGGGGTGCCAGGGGAAGAGGCCCCCCAGGAATGCCCTCACACAGTGACTGAGGGGGATTGGCCAGTGAGTACTCCCGCCCCCTGGCCCCAAGAGTAAGATAACTTGGGGGTTCACGTTCTCCACGGGCTCCCTGAGTACCCAGTGGGACTAAAGTGCTTCATAATGGACCCTCTATTGGCTCTTCCCTCCCGCTACCTCAATTCTTCACTTTTCTGCCAGCATGCCTGGTTTCGTGTCCCAAATTAACTCCTTGAGTCCTTCTCTCAGGGTCTGTTTTGGGGGAACCCAAAGTAAGGCAGACTCTAGACCTCCATCTATGCCATTCACATTGTCTCCTCCTAGCAGGTACCAAGAAATATCTGTTGACCAACTAGAAAGACACACTTCTTTTTCTAATTCTCTACATCTTCCCTTCCCTTCCCACATAAGCTCCTTCTGTGTGCCCATAGTGCTTCTTGTCTGCAGGGGCAGGATTGGTCACGTGTCTCGTGCAAAGCCAGCATGACACAGAACTTCAAATATTCCTAGTGCCAGGTACCCCCCCATCCCTGCCCCAGAGCCTAATTCCTAAACGAGGAGGTACCTACATCCCACAGGCACTGTGCTGTGTTGGTAGTGCCTCAGTGTCCCAGCATCTGTCCCCTGACAGAGGGAGCAGCCCCATTAGCCGCTCTTGTCAATTATGTCAGATGCTCCGCTACAATAGTAATAGCCGCTAACACGCATGCGGCGCTTCATGGCTCAGGAAGAAGCACTTCCCACTTGGTTCTCAATCTTTCCAGCAGCCCCAAGAGCCCACATTACAGATGCTAAAATTCAGACTCAGGGATAAGATGTGACCAACCCAAGAACACACAGCTAGCAGACAGTAGGGCTGGATCTGGAACTGACGTCTCTGTCCCCAGAGTCATTTTGCTCAGTAATACACATCTGGGCCAATGGCCTGTAAAGTTTGCACAAGGCTGTCACACTTGCAGCAGATATGGACAGGCAGTGTCACTGTTATCATCATTGTTTGTCAGCCCTCCATTCCTTGAGGCAGGAATTATCATTGTTCCCATTTTCCAGATGGGAACACTGAGGCCCAAAGAAGGAACGTGTCACACACAGTGGCTCACACTGAGGAAGTGGTGGAGCTGGAATTCAAACTCTAGACCCGGGAGTCCTGCCTTCTCTGCTGGAGACATGACAGAGACCCTTGTTGTCCTGCTCCTCTGAGTCCTCACCAGCCCCGGTAGTCTTAGACACCTGTCAGGTGCTCAGAAAATACCTGTCGCTGGCCACTCCCTCTGGCCGGCCCGTGTAGAAGCACTTGTCCTGTGTAAAGCCAGGAGCTGGGACGAGGAGTACAAGTTTTCTTAGGTATTTGAAACTTGTATATACAATCAACCGAATCAAATCGTGAAGCAGAAAATAATAAAGTCAATAACTTTATCCCCTCCTCTTGGTAACCCCGGGGAGATGAGACACGTCCACCAGCTGAGGAGCTGTCCGGCCAGACGCCATTCCGCATGGGCTCCGTAGGATCCTCCACCGCTGACCTCGCAGTGGCTCGTGCAAGGTGCCCAGAACCCCCGGCACCTTTTATGTGGTTCCGCAGTGAGCGTAAATCAATCCTCAGCAGCTTACCTCTTCTCCCCTTCCTATTCCTCCGGGTGGCCTCATAAACTTTTAAAAGCTTTGCCTGTCAGACAGCACTTCCCAGGGCCCTAAAGCTGGAGATGCGGCTCGTACCTGCTGTTTCAGTGCACTGGCCTTCCAGGAGCCACCGAGACAGCCGCGTTCCCGTCACAGCTTCTATTTCCTCCAGATTATGTGATATCTCTTCCAGCTGTTATCACCTCCTGGCCATGCATTCACACCGATAGATCCGGTGGTCATTTTTCAGCCTTTATCTTACTCAACCTATCAGCACACCCTCCTTCCTGAAACACTTCCTTCTCTTACTTTCCAGAAAATCACCCTCTCTTAGTTCTCCTCCTTCCTCACCTTCTCATTGCCTTTGCTGCTTCTGCCTCCTCTCCCTGATCTCTGAATTTTGCTGGGTCCCAGGACCCAATCCTCAGCCCTCTTCTCTTCTATATCTGCGTGTCCCTGTTCTCATGTCGGTACAGAGAAGGTCTACCTTTATATCTTCAGCCTGAATTCTCCCTTCATCTGTACTCGCCGGACTCAGATGTCCAACTATCTGACTAAATCTCCACTTGGATGGCAAACACACATCTCAGACCCAACAGCTTTAAAACCAAGCAGTGTGTTCTCCCTGTCACTACATTCCGGGCCTGATTCTCATCCAGGCTTCTCAGCTTAGCAGGGGGCAGCTCCCTTCTGCCAGGTGTTCAGGCTTAGAGTCATCCTTGAATGCTCCCTTTCTTTCACAGCCTACATCCGATCAGCTGGCAGATTCTGTTGTCTCCATGTTCTAAATATGTCTGGGATCCCACTGCTTCCCACCGCCTCTCTGTCCTAGACCCACAGCCGAACCACCAAGCCCGGTTCCACGTAATAAGTAGCATCCTAACTGGTCCCCTCCTGTTGCCCGTCTCCCACCCCAGAGTCTACGCTTCACACAGCAGCTGGAGCAATCCTTTGAAAAATTAAGTCTGATACATTCACACTTCTTTGTTCCAGATTCTCTGCTGGCTCCCAATTTTACTCCAAGTAAAAAGTCCAAATCCTTAGTGTGGCCTGAAAGCTTCTGCCTAATGTGGCCCCAGCTACCCCAATGACCTTATCTCCAACCCTCCTCACTCCAGCCACACTGGTCCCTGCTCTTCCTTGAACACACAAAGTATATTCCTACCTTAGGACCTTTGCACTTGTCATGGCCTCTGCCCTGAGCCCTTTCTCCCCAGCTAGTCATATGTCTTATACCCTACCTAAGCCTCTGCTCAAATGTCACACCCTCAGAGAAGCCCTCCCTACCTACATAGCGGCCCCCATTACTTTCCATCTCTACACCCTGCTTTATTGCTCGTAGCACCTTTTACCACCTAACATATACATATGTGTGTTTATCACCTGTTCCACCACTAAACTGTAAGCTCCATGAGAGCTGGGACTTGGGTTTGCTCATTGCTCTGTGACCAGTGCCCCAGCATGGTCGCTGCCACCTTTTTCCAGCTAATACTCTTACAGCATCACCATGAGCACTAAGCACTCTTCTGAATACTTTACTCGTAAAAATAACTCACTTAGTCCTCACAACAATCCTGTGGACCAGGTGCGCTTATTATCTGCATTTTGCAGTTGAAGAAACTGAGGCAGAGATTAAGAGACTTGCCCAAGGTCATACAGAGCCAGGATTGGGATCCAGTGATGACTCTTAACCACTAAACCCTACGCCTCTTCACAGTAGCTGCTCCAAAAATATCTGTTGGATGAAAGAAATGCAGCCACCGAGTGTCTGCTGTGCACCAGACTCTAAGAATACCGAGGACAGCCTTGTAAGCATCCCTAATGCAGCAGCCCACTTCCCGGACCTAAGTACACCGAGATTCTTCACTAGACTGTGGTCGGTTTAAAGCTACCTACACCCACCTTGTTCTTCTCCAGGGCCCATGGTGGGGCCCCAGTGAATAATTATTAAATGAATCTGTGCGTGGAGAAGAGAACATGTAAATTTGCTTGGGGGATTCTCAAAGCTTCCTAGAGGAGGTCCCTGTGGCTGAACATTTGAGGAGGCGTTTGGCAGACCAGAGACCTGGAGCAACAGACCCTTGGACCCGTGGGCCCACCTGTTGGCGCTCAGTCACCCGTGGGCACCTGGGCTCCCCAGCAGTGGGAGCCTGAAGAAATGCTCTCTTACCACCCGGTCGCACTGTAGAGCAATGACCCTCAGGATGGGCCCCAGGGCCCCAGGCATCTCCCAGGAGAGCAGGCTGCCAGCGGCCTGGTGACAGAAAGGAAGCCAGTGTGGCTTGAGCACTGTGACCACCTCTGCCAGCAGCCTGTCACCGCAGCCACTCCTACTGGAACTGCCACCTCCATCACCTGCACCAGCCACAGCACACCCCCACCCCCACTGCTACTGACACTTCCTTCCAGGACTTTCATTGCTCCAGCCCTTGTTTATTACCCTCACTGCTGTTCTATTTGTCACAACCACTGCTGCTGGTACCACCCCGACCACTGATGCTGTAACCCAACTCCGGTACAATTACTTCTGCCATTCTACCCCCAGCTGCTAATATTATTATCACTACTACTCATAGTTATTGTTGTTCCTAACAGCTAACGCATGTAGGATAGCGTGCAGTTCATAAACAGAGTGACATCATGTTTGCTCTGACAGTCACAGCAGGGTGGTGAGGTGCGCAGTGTGTCTTGTACTGATGAGGGAAAGGAGACTCAGACAGAGACGTCGAGCAGCTCAGATGATGCCGTCCAGGTCATAAAAAAACTCAGAGAGCAAAGCGAGCGAATAACTGAATTTACGGAGGGCTTCCTCCAGGTCAGACACTGTGCTAGGCACATTCACAAATTTTAAGCCATCTAATCTACGTGATGACTTTAAGATGAAATTATCGTCTCCCCTATTTCTAACACAGGGAAGCTTAGGCCCAGAGAGTGTAAAGGTCATGCCCGAGGTTGCCCAGCTGGTCAGAGGCAGGGCACATGCCTCAGGGCTCAGGGAAGGTGTGTTGATGCTGAATTGCCCTGGTCCAGGACTCTGGAGACCTTGATAGCAATCCTCCCACTGAATCCTTGGTCACCGATTCTCATCAGCTGTGGACCTTTGACCTAGTAGCTCAGCCTCTTTGGGTCTTATTTTGACTGCCTCCTGATAATACCTGCCTTACCTTCTGCACTGTTTGTTATGAGAGAACTAACAGTAGACCAGGTCACCTTCAAGGTCCCATCTACCCCTGGCGTTCTAAGATTCAGGTACCCGTGCTGATGTGACTTGAGTCACACATTCCCCATCCCTCATTCTCCCCAAAAGCTTGGGAGGTGAGGATATTGTCTGTTCCCAGTTAACAGATAAGGAAAACTGAGGCTTAGGGAAGTGACACGAAATGACCAAGGATACTCAGCTCCTGCGGGTGAGGGCTGGGGTTCAAACCAGGGCCCCTGGCTTCACATTCCAGGCAGCTCCCACCGATACCCCGACTCCGACACCAAAGAGTATCGTGGGTCTTGGAAGGATTACCATCACCCAATCAGTCGTCATCCTACGTGGCCTCCTGGGTTCTCGCTGTGTGCCAGGCGCTGTGTTAGGCCTGCATCTTCAGTGGTGAAGGAGAGACGTGGTCTCCACCTGGGAGAAGACACGGGTTAGTGGAAGAGACAGACATGACACAAACTCCTCCAGAGAATGAAATGGTATCAGGAGTGCTTAGCACAGCCAGGAAGCACAGGGGGCTGCACGGTGTTACCATAGGGACCAAACCTGGGCTGACACTAACCACTGTGACCACAAACCCCACATTTCAGTGGCTTCACAGCCCCAGTGTAGGTATTCGCAGTGATCCGAGGGAAAAGTCAGGGGACCCAGGTGGACAGAGGCTCTACTCTGGGTGGGGACACCCAGGCAGCATTTGTGGGAAGGGAGGATGGGATGACACAGGGGAAGGTTTTAGGGCCAGGCCTGCAAGTGGCCCACGTTCCATTGGCCAGTGCCAGCCACGTGGCCCCGCCTACCTGCAGGGGAGACTGGAATGGCAGTCTAGCTGGTGCCCAGCAGAGAGGGCATGATATGGTGGGCAGGTGGCCAGTTGGAGGCAGTCGAGTGCAACTTCCCTAAAGAAGTGGCGTTTCAGAGGCGTCCGGGGGACCAGGCTCAGCCTCCCTCCATGAGGCAGCACCCAGCCCAGGTGGGAGAGCAGCCTGAGCCCCGCTCTCCCGCCGGCGCCCCAGGGGGCGCAGCGCCTGCAGACAAGAGCTGCGCCTTCAAGCCCAAAGCCAGGGCTTCCCTGCTAGCAGAAAGGCCCCTCACTCTATTTTCAGCCTATCTGAGGGAATCCTGTGGGGCTGTCTCTGGAGAGAACCCAGATGATCCTCTCTGAGGGTTTTAAAGCTCCTTTGCTGCTAGAAGCTGCCTTTCAGACCCGTCAGGCTAAAGATTTTAACCTGAGATTTAAAAGGACCAGAGATCAAAAGCAGATGCTCCTGGAAGACACTTCAGCCTGCCTAGCCGTCTGGGGACACGGCTACGGAGGAGAAGACGATTCATCACGGACGATGCAAGCCCCTGTTCAATAATAAACAGATGTATTATGGGGAGAAAAGAAAGGGATGGGTGTCAGCCCCTTGATTCATTTGTCTCCCTCTCAAAATCACCTCCATCCCGGGCTCCGGAGGGCAGGCGCGGGCGCTTTGAAGCGGAGACATCATGTCAGGGAAATGGAAACATTTCACGTTGTAAATCCTTGGGCTTGTCAGAGAAATCCTAATGAGAGAGGAAGCTGCCAGGGTGGGGCGGCGGGGAGCACCCTGGGCTGGCTTGGGGGGAGGAGCCTAAAGGCAGTTCTGGGAGACAGGAAGCTGGCCCCCTCCCCCTCCAGACTGACCCTTTCTGGACCGCTCTCCGGCGTCCATCTGCGGTGATAACATTCGGCACTTTGCGACCTTGGCAAGATTCACATGCTTTGCTCAGGTTAAGGCTGTTTCATTGGCTTTATCACGTAATCACCCCCTGGGGCTTTCCCACCTTTCACTTAATGGTGAAGAATCTGAAAATATTTTGACAAGTCATAGATTTAGGTATGATTACCTCCCAAGACAGGGTATCTCTAGTTCTCTATTTAGGGGAAACTGAGTCATGACTCCCAAACCCCACTCCACTCAAAGCTGCGGGTAAAGCCTTTAGCCATAGTAAGTACACCCTCACAGGCTCACGGGCAGAGAGAGCTAGTAAAATGTTCAGGGTTAAGAGCTGGGGGCTCTGGCTCAGTCCTGTGTATGGAATCTCAGTTGTAGCACTTACGGCTGTGTGACCTGGGGTAAGCCACTTAACCTTTCTGAGCCTCAGTTTCTGTGTTGCAAGATGGAAATAGTAGTAATAGGAACTGCTGCTCACCCGTGATTGTTGGGAGGAGTGAGTTAATACATGTAATGTACTTGACCCATTCAGTAAAGAGTTCCTGTGATTCCAGACCTGCCTCCAAGGTAGGTCCACACTAAGGTACAGGTTATTAGTCCACTTTACATTGGAAGAAACTGAAGCTTAGAGAGGGAAAGGCTTATCCAAGTTCACATAGGGAGCTAGAAGCCAGCCCTCCTGAGCCCTCACTCCGTGCTTTCTTCACCCTACCCTACTTCCACCTCCATGTTCTCGAAACTTTGACCAGGTATGACGATAATGGTGTGGAGATGGAGAAGGCTGGAGACAAGAGGCAGGGGACCAGTTAGAAGCCCATTAGGGATGAAGAGAACTAGACCACGGCAGTGGCCTTCGGGATGTAGAGGAGAAAAATAACTTGGATAGCTCTTTAGAAGGTGATATCCCCACTAGACCAGTTCTGGCTAATTCACCATAGTTGGCCCCCAGCCCCTAGCACATGGCCTGACAGCGAGTAAGCATATAGTACATTTTTTCTCCTGTAATCATTGAAGGAATGGAGGAATGAGTGAATGGATGAATGAATGAATGATTAAAAGCAACAGAAGGAGGACTCACAGATGACTTCCAGGTGTCTGGCTTGGCACATTCACTGAAATAGGGAGCACAAGGAAAAGAGCAAACTTCAGACAGTGATTTATAATAGAATCAGATAACTTCCTTTGCGTGCAAGGTCCAGAGGCTATAAATTCAATCTGTCCAATCAAGTGGACTTTCACTAACACCAGTAGGTGTCCAGCGTGAGGAGAGGTGGAGAGGTACCGGAAGCAAACCTGCCTGCCCCGAGGGAGCCTGCAGTCCAGTGGGATGGCCAAGACTTCCCGGGTAAACTTCATCCAGGGTGTAGAACAGTGCACCTGCCTGTGTGGCTGGCAGAGAGCAAGCAGAGCTGAGAGGATGGGAGCTCTCTGGGGGATTGGCTGGTCATGGAGGGCTCTCTGGAGGAGGGGGGCTTGAACCGATAGATTAGATGAAGAATTGGGTTTGGGAGATGATGGAAGCACCTAAGGGCAAAGGCTTGGATCTGAGTGCGAAGGAACTAGTAGTTTGCCTCCATCTAGGCATCTCCGACATCCAGTAGAGCAGTTGGCACTGGGCAGGCAACAGTGATCTTTGGAAGTTTCTTTATCTCACTTCTTATATTCTTGACCAGTAGCTACAACACAATGATTCTTTTTGGCCATATGCGTGAAGGTTGAAGGCATTCCAGACCCATAAATATTATTTCCAAAACCAACTGATGCATGAAACTAGACTTTGATTAAATATTACAACCAGCAATTGGTAATGGAGCATGAGACTGTCATTTATCAGCAAGAAATGTGGACGTAATAATTCATTAAGCCGCTTTGAGCGCTCTCTGAGCTGAGCACTCAGGACAGAGGGCGTCTGGAGAGGTTATGCTTTGTTTTGCTGTTTTGGGGACTCATTTCTAAACTGCTCCTGAAAGCCATTACTCCCCAGGCTGCTGCCCTCCAAGTGTCTCAGCCGCTGAGCCCCTTGGAAGGCCTCTGTTTATCACATGGACTCCTTGCCTTCCCCTTCAAGCTGGTGGGGGACGGGGAGGGAGGGCCAGGGTGCACGTGGACGCTTCCCCTGCATCGTTATATGGCTGCCCGCTCCCCCAGTCAGAGGACCTGCACATGGTGGGGGACTGATCGTCCATTCGTTTAATATCGCTTGATAGTTACCAAGTGGCCAACACTGTGACAGGTGCTGGGGATACCGTGGGGAACAAAACAGACACAACCCTTGCCTTCAGCGAGTCCACAGCCCGAAATGAGGGAACTGAAAGTAAGTAGACAGTACACAGTGATCCAAACTGTAAGAGTGGAGGCACCAAGGAGGCACCTAGCCTGGCCTGGAAGTCAGGGAGGGCTTCCTGGAGGAGGCGGGAGCTAAGCTGAGGCCCAAAGGATGTGTAGGAATTGGTTAAGTGAGGACAGGAAGGAGTGCTTTAGGTGTAGGGAACAGCATATGCAAAGTTGTGGAGGGGAGAGAAAGCGTGGCACGTTTGAATCACGGAAATAACTGTGGGCTGAATGAGGCTTGGAGTATGAAGCAGGAGGCGGCAGGAGCTGAGGCTGGAGAGGCGAGCTGGAGCTACTTCCATGAAGTCCTTGAACCTTATCCTCTTTGGGGCTTTTGAGTGGCCTGGAGAGTAAGGGTGACCCTGGCTGCTGTGTGGATAATGGACAGTAGGGCTGAGAGTGGACATCATCAGAGGGACTAGGGTGAACAAGATGCCTTTCACACCATGCTTGGGGACCACCAGCAGGTGTGTGGGCTGCAGGAGGTCAGAGTCGAGATAGTTAGGTTTTGCTGCTACAACGAGCAACCCTGAAGCTCCGAGTGGCTTCACACCACAAAGGCTTCTTTCTCACCGTACTACATGACTGTCACACGTCAGCTGGGGGCCTCAGAGCAGCCGCTGTGTGGAATGTGGAGAGAGAATGAGAACAGGCAGATTTCACTTGGTTTTCAAGCTGCCATCCACAAGTGACACACACCACTTCCATTCGCATTTCATTGGCCAAAGCAATGGCCGCTTCTGTTTTCAAAGAGGGTAGGAAAGTACCACCCACTCTGGGAAGGCTGGAGGACCAGACAATTTATGGGTGGCCCTACGACCAGCGCCTGAGGCTGGAGGCTCTGCGGCTTTCCCATTATATAACTGTCACAAACATTGGTCCTCGGTTTCTAGAATTTATTTCCATGGAGCTCGTCACATTTCATGCTCCCATCGGTCCTGCGAGACACGCACAGTCATCCCCTCCAAGCCCCCAGGATCAGCTCCCTGAAATCCCCACGGAGAGAGAATTAATGGTTCAGGAACTTCAGAGCTTCTGGGACAGTTGGGGTGGGCATGGACACCCCTCATGCTTCATGCATATTTTTTACTTTCATTAAAATGAGCAATAAAAGCAACTTGCTAAATAAAGAGAAAGCCGACGGCATTTGCACATCTAAGTGAGACACTGGGGAGGCTGAACAGTGGGTTTTCATTTGCATCCCTCTGTCAGAGACGTTTGAGCATTCGGCCTCCCTGTAGTTGGAACAAAATGATTGTTAAAGTGTTTTGCTTCGGTGCAGATACACATATGCCCCGGGGCATTTTATTTATTCTGGGTCTGGCTGACCAACCAGATGTCCTAATTTTGTTATACAGCCAAGGGCTTCAGGCTCCTGGTCCCTCCAGGATCTCAGAGGAGCAGCCCCAAGACACCTCCCTCTTAGACCATGATTTCTCTCGTCTCTGTCCTCTCTCAGCCTTCCTTTGCTACTTCCTACCTGCTAGCTATGTCTCTATCTTATTGCCAACAGGTCTCAGTATCAGTGGAATTAAAGTTCCCAAGGTGACTGAACACGAACATGAACAAGTCTAAAGTACTCGTATTTTGAACTAGAGAACTAAAGCAGTGTGAGAGCAGGGGCTCTAGGAGAAGCCTGGCTTGGGATTAAATCCGTTGCCTTGGATAAGAGAGTTGACATCCCTGAACCTCCATGTCCCCATCTGCAACGTGGGGGATGGAAGCAGAGAGCTCATAGGGATGCTGTGAAGGGTGAGGGAGACAAGCACAGAGAGCACCGGCTCTGTCTCAGGAAGTGAGCGCCGCTAGGGTTAGAGCCACCCTCTATACATTTGTCAGGCGCACGCACACTTGGGGAAAGAGGCCAGGTTACTAAGCGACGTGCCCAAGGCTGTACTGTTGGCTCCTGGTGGGGCAGGACCTGCCGGGCGGTCTGAGAAGGAGAGCTTCTTCCCTGAGACTCTCCTCTCCACCCCTGGGTCCCTGACCCCCACAAGGGACCCCTCACCCGTCTCCTTCCTGATATCCACCTCGGCTTTGGCTCCCCAGCTGCCTTTTTATTCACTCCCACCTTCCTCACTCGTCAAAAGAAAAATTTCCCCACTGCTACCCACTGACTGGTTTCCTCAAGTTTTAGAGATCTGTGCAACCCTGCTCTCCCGCCCTGCACAGTATTTCAGCGTTCACAGAGCTCGCCCTGGTGAAGCCAGCGCTGGGGCCCGGGGCCTGGGGGCTGTGGCGGGCCCCTGTCTGCTTCTCCTGGCGTAGGTGCTCTGCGTTACACACAAAGTGACTCTCACGCGTGCAGGCTCCCCACGTGCACATCAGGGTCAACAGACTGTTCCGTCTGAACCATACACCAGACGAATGTGCATATTAAAAGCTTGGTTCCTTCTTCTGGGTTCCTCTGAGGAGGGTAGACCACCAGAAGCAGCTGGCAACAGAGACCAGCCCCCCCAGATTTTTCAGGGGTCTCGAGCCAGGGCGCAAAGACGGGGTGAGGAGGCAGACTCGGGGAGCAGAACCCCAGGAGATGCGACGGCAGAAGCGCTGAGATCCTCTTGGCAGGCACTCAGGCACACACGTGCGGTCCCCACAACGACGTCCCCGAGCAGTGGCAGCCGCAGGGGGTGCAAGGCGGGACATGCTTCTGCCTTTGGAACCCTGTGTTTGCTGGTGTTTACACAGGGAGTGGAATTAATTGAATGCCGCAGGGCCTCCTCGGTTGCTGAAAATAAACCCAGCCAGGCCCCCAGCAGTGCGCTGCCTGCCTGCGTCTGTCAGATTTCTCCTGGCTTCGCAGGCACACACGGCGGGATTAGTACTGCTGCCACTCTCCCCAGACACCGCGTCAGAACCAGATGTGTGCAGACGCATGGGCGCATCCCGACGGCCAGAGGCGCACAGAAACGAGCCAGTTCACGCGAGGGAGCATCGCCCCACCGAGACGCACACGGTTAAATACACACGGACCCATGGGTGCTCACGGACACTCGGTGAAGCAAGCGCAGCCCGGCACTGACGTTCAGATAAACCTGGCACGTGTGCCCCTCCGGACCCATGGCTCATGGTCACACACCCACACTCGTGGGGACACGCACGCACATGGCTTCCGAATCAGAAAGCCTCAGTCTGCTCCTGGATCTACCTTTTGCTGGAAGCAAAAGGTTTGTTTTGACCTGAGGTTTTTTTTGTTTTGTTTTGTTTTGTTTTTTGCGGTACGCGGGCCTCTCACTGCCGTGGCCTCTCCTGTTGCGGAGCACAGGCTCCGGACGCGCAGGCTCAGCGGCCATGGCTCACGGGCCCAGCCGCTCCGCGGCATGTGGGATCTTCCCGGACCGGGGCATGAACCCGTGTCCCCTGCATCGGCAGGCGGACTGTCAACCACTGCGCCACCAGGGAAGCCCCTGAGGTTAGTTTTTTTAACCTGTTTGTGCCTCTGTTTCCTCAGCTGTCAAGTGGGATTACAACAGTACCGATCTCATGGTGTCACTGTGAGGATAAAGATGAGAAAACAAACGGAAGCTCTCAGCAGAGCTCTTGGTGCTCACTAAGCCCACTACGAACACGAGCGGAAAGGAGTCTCTCTCAACATCCTCCCCGTCGTGGGCGCACATGGAAACGTGCGCACGTATATATTAAGACACAAATGGACCAAGTGACACGTGGGAACACAGAGAGGCCACAGATGCATCCCCTGGGGCTCCCAAATAAACCTACCTGGGCCTGACCCGAGCTCACACGTTCTCTCTTCCCACCGCCACCAGCCCAGCCCAAGCTGATGGCCGCACATGACCACGCCATGCAGAGCTGAGGCCAACCAAAGGCCTCCTTAGCTGAAGCGCCACATGCGGCGGCTGTGGTTTCTAGCTGCTAAAACACTGACTCTTCCGTGGCTCCCCAGGACCTTCAGGCCATGATCCAATCTCCCCTCCAGAGACTGAAATTCACGGGCATCCACGCTCTGCCTCTGCCTCTCTCCCTGCATCACACCCCCGCACTGCTCCGAGGGAGCTCCCAATAAGCGGTGCCGCTTTAAACAGCTGAGAAACAAAAGGAAATGATGGAAGACGGGGGCCAAATAGCATCTTGATGCTGGGAAAGTTCAGGTTGAAGCTCACAGCTTATTGTGAGAGGCAAAAAGGCCTCCTCACTGGGTCCCAGAATGGGGCAGAATGGGTCCCATACAGTTCCAGACAGTGCTGGAGGGGGCCAGGTGCCCCACGTGGAGGGCATGGAGAGCAGAGGACCTATGCACAGGCTATTTCCCCGTAACCCCTCTTCCCTGTGCACCGCCCCTGCTCCGTCCCTCCCTGGCCCCAATTCTGACCTTGCATCAGTGTCCTAGGCTGTGTAACAATACACCACAGCTGAGTGACGCAACCCAGCACCGATTCCCTCACAATGTCTGTGTGAGTACAAGCGTACCTTGGAGATATTTCAGGTTTGATTCCGGAACGCCCCTCACAATAAAGCAACTATTGCAATACAGCGAGTCACACGAATTTTTTGGTTGCCCAGTGCCTTTAAAAGTCAAGTTTACGCTACACTGTATTATGTGTGCAATAGCATTCTGTCTGAAAAGAAACAATGTACATACCTTAATTTAAAAAGACTTTTTTGCTAAAAATGCTAACCATCATCTGAGCCTTCAGCAAGTCGTAATCCTTTTGCTGGTGGAGGGTCTCGCCTCCGTGTTGATGCTGCTGACTGATCAGGGTCACGGTTGCTGAACGTTGGACTGGCAGTGGCAGTTTCTTAAAATAAAACAGTTATGAAGTTTGCTGCATCGATTGAGTCTTCCTTTTTGTGAACTCTTTCTCTGCAGCTTGCAATGTGTTTGACAGCATTTCACCCACAGTAGAACTTCTTTCAAAATTGGAGTCAATCCTCTTGGAAGCTGCCACTGCTCTGTTGACTAAGTTTATGTAACGTTCTAAATAATCCTTTGTTGATATTTCAATAATCTTCACCACATCTTCACCAGGAGTAGATTCCATCTCCAGAAGCCACTTTCTCTGCTCATCCCTAAGAAGCAACTCCTCATCTGTTAAAGTTTCATCACGAGATTGCAGCAATTCAGTCACATCTTCAGGCTCCACTTCCAATTCTAGTTCTCTTGCTATTTATACCACATCTGCAGTTCCCTCCTCCACTGAAGTCTTGAACCCCTCAAAGTCATCTGAGAGGATTAGAATCAACTTCTTCCAAACTCCTGTTAATGTTGGCATTTTGACCCCTTCCCGTGAATCATGAATGTTCTTAATGGCATCTAGAAGAATGAATCCTTTCCAGAAGGTTTCGAATTTACTTTGCTCAGATCCATCAGAGGAATCACTATCTGTGGCAGCTACAGCCATATGAAATACATTTCTTAAAAAAATAAGACTTGAAAGTCGAAATGACTCCTTGATCCACGGCTGCAGAATGGATGTCGTGTTAGCAGACGTGAAAACAACGTTAATCTCATTGTACATCTCCATCAGAGCTCTCGGATGACCAGGTGCATTGTCAATGAGTAGTAATATTTTGAAAAGAATCTTTTTTTTTTCTGAGCAGTAGGTCTCAACAGTGGGCTTAATATATTCAGCAAACCATGTTGTAAACAGATGTGCTGTCATCCAGGCTTTGTTGTTCCATTTACAGAGCACAGGCAGAGGAGATTTAATTTTCAATTCTTGAGGACCCTAGGATTTTCAGAATGGTAAATGAGCATTGGCCTCAGCTTAAAATCACCAGCTGCATTAGCCCCTAACAAGAGAGTCAGCCTGTCCTTTGAAGCTTTGGAGCCAGGCATTGACTTCTCCTCTCTAGCTATGAAAGTCCTAGATGGCAGCTTCTTCCAATAGAAGGCTGTTTCATCTGCATTGAGAATCTGTTGTTTAGTGTAGCCACTTTCATTAGTTATCTCAGCTGAGTCTTCTGGATAACTTGCTGCAGCTTCTACCTCTACACTTGCTGCTTCCCCTTGCACTTCTATGTTATGGAGACAGCTTCCTTCCTTAAACCTCATAAACCAATCTCTGCTAGCTTCAGACTTTTCTTCTGCAGCTTCCTTACCTCTCTCAGCCTTCACAGAATTGAAGAGTTAGGGCCTTGCTCTGGATCAGGCTTTGGCTTAAGGGAATGTGGTAGGAGATTTGATCTTCAATCCAGACTACGAAAACTTTCTCCACATCAGCAGTAAGGCAGTTTTGCTCTCTTATCATTTGTGTGTTCACTGGAGCAGCACTTTTAATTTCCTTCAAGAACTTTTCCTTTGCACTCACAACTTGGCTGACTGTTTGGCACAAGACACCTTGCTTTCGACCTGTCTTGGCTTTTGACATACCTTCCTGGTTAAGCTTAATAATTTCTAGCTTTGGATTTAAAGTGAGAGACATGTGACTATTTGTCACTTGAACATTGTTGGAGTATCAGTTGGCCTAATTTCAGTGTTATGGCGTCTCAGGGAATAAGGAGGCCCGAGGAGAAGGAGATGGATGGGGGAACAACCAGTCAGTGCAGCAGTCAAAATACACACGACATGTATGGATTAAGTTCGCCGTCCTATATGGGTACAGCTGGTGGTGCCGCAAAACACGAGAGTAACATCAAAGGTCACTGATCACAGATCACCATAACAAATATATTTGCAAGAATTACCAAAATGTGACACACAGACACCTAATGAGCAAGGGTGTTGGGGAAATGGTGCCGGTAGATTTGCTCCACGCCAGGTTGCCACAAACCTTCAGTGTGTAAAAAAATGCAATATCTGCGAAACATAGTAAGGTGAAGTGCAGTAAAACGAGGTATGCCTGTATTATTTCCCGATTTAAAAATAAAAACAACAACTTTCACCCAAATGGAATCTCTTGAGGGATTGATGGGTGGGTTAATCTATTCATTTCTTTATTCACATCTTGAAGGAGCCTCCCTTTCTCTAGAGGCTGAGGGGAGGGAAAGATGTGAGACAGTTGGACATGGAACAGACACCAGTACCTGAAATGGGAGGTTAAAAGTGCGAGAGGGGAGTCCAGCCTGGAGCTGAGGGGTGCTTCCCCGTGGCTCTCCATCTACAATATCAGCCCCACCCCATCAACCTTCTGGACTGTGGGGCTGGTCTCCCACTCCCATGCCTGGCCCTTGTTGGGCTCCCTAAGAAGTTATAGTGTTTGGATTGGCCATCTCTCTTTAAATCTAATTACAAGATATGAATTTATTATGGAAATAGAAGGGTACAGATTCTATAAAATCATTCTGAAATAATTATTACCATTTTGATGTACTGCTTTCCTATCCCTTTCCAATGGGTATATATTTATATATATATGTGTATTTTTTAATAAGGTCTCCTTTTTCAATACTTATCACAATTTGTAGCGTGTATTGGTCTCCCTTCCTCCCGACTGTAATCTTTTCAATATTTTCGCATTTTTATTGTGAAGTAATTGACATACTTCACCAGATAAGGTTTTTTTTCCCAAGTTAACTTAAAAATTTTTATTGCAACATAACTGACATGCAACATTTAGTCGTTAGTTTCAGGTGTACAACATAATGATTTGTTACTTGTATATTTTGGGAAATGACCATCACAGTAAATCTAATACATACCCATTACCACCATAGTTACACCTTTTGTTTCCTAGTGATGAGAACTTTTAATATCTACTTTCTTAGCGACTTTCAAATATACAATATTAACTATAGTCACCGTGTTGTACATTCATCACCATGTATGTTTACCGGCTGTGATCTTAGTGTGCACAGAGGGTGTGCACGATTTATCCACTACCAGATCCCCAGTGCCTGGCCTGGTACCTGGCACACAGTTGGGACTCAACAGACACTTGGTATTGAAGGAATGACAGGTGAACGAATGGGTGAAGGATGGCCGAGCGTGTAGCCCAGCGCCTGGCACATAGCTGATGTTTCGTGTGTGCGTATGTAATGAGTAAGCAGAAAAAGGCCCGAGCGCCCCCCATCAGCCTTCTCTGAAGGGACGCAGCAATCGCTGACCCCCACGACCCTCCCAGCCTTGCTGGACGTCGTAGGCCAGTGCTGGGTCGGGGGTCTTTCTAGGAGGCAGGATGACAGCTTCATGTCCCTGTGCCTCCTACTGAGTGGTCTGACTCCTGGGGGTCCAGGTGCTTTGTACCCTCTAGCCCCACCCCACACAAGGCCTCCACGCATAGCGCATCTCCCACACGAGAGTTCTTGACCCTCTGACTTAATGACTGAATGCTCCAGAGATAGGACCCCCTGGCCACATGAGAGTCTGTGCCCTGGGCCAGGAGGCAGGAATAGTTACGGTTCTGAGGTCACCTGGGCTGGGCTCCCTCTCTCTGGATCTGTGCTTTGTGGGCTCGTGCTCATGGCAGTCATGACATCACATGGTTCTGAGTTAAGGGTCATTTTATTTGCGTTTTTCCAGCAGCCCTAAGATCTCAGGGCTGTTCTCCCTGCTTGAGGCTTAGAGAGGGCGGCTGGCTTGTTCAGGGTTACACAGCTATGAAGTGTCAAAATGGGGCGTGTCTAATGCAGACTCTTCTCTTCATGACTCTTACTACAGGGTCAGTGAATGGATGAGCTCAGTTCCTGCAGCCCTGTCGGGCTGGAGAGAGCGCCGCTTCCTTTGGACGCTCCATGTGTCTTGTGGGAGAGCATGTCCATCTGGCTTGGATTCGATTTGTGACCTTTCCTTTCAACATGTTATATATATATATATATAGAGAGAGAGAGTGTTATGAGATACAGAACATGGTAGAAGGTTCGGTGGGAAACACAAACATGACTAGATGTGAAGGCATGTAGAGGCCGAGACTGTGGCCAGAGTCGCTGCTAGTCTGTGACTGGGTGCACATCTCAGCCGCAGGTCGGGATCAGAACATTCAGGGGGCTTGGGACCTTGAGGAGGTATGGTGACCTCCCGAGGGACAGAATCAGTCACACTGTGCTCCTTAGCTGAAGAGAAAGCTTGGTGGCGTCTAAGCTGTAAGCGTTAGGCTTCATGGGCAGTGTATTCAGGGCCCTGTCTGTGTGTGTGAGTGTGTGTGTGAGTGTGTGTGTGTGTGTGTGTGTGTGTGTGACAGAGAGAGAGCGAGAGAGAGGGAGTGGTGAAGAGCGCTCACTGCCCTCATCATAGTAGGAAGATGTCAGGAGTTCCTGAACTCAGAAAGAGATCTCGGTGGAGTGCTAACAGGCTTTTAACAACTTGGAGCGGAGACTGTTTCCTATCTGGGAGGAGCTGATCTCCTTTTAACACCTAAGGCTCAGCCCACCCTAGAGACATTCCAAACCTCTCCATCTGAGCCCTGAGCCCTCAGCACTGACCTCCCCTTAGTGCAGAAAGTCACTGTGAACAGCTGTGTGAGGAGCTCCCGGGGTCGGTGAGTGAGGACAAGAATAACCGCTTTCCTTTCTGGACCTCAGCCTTCTCAGCTCTGAAAGGGAAAGTGAGTAGGATTGAACTCTTTTCTCTAGCTTTCTTTGCAGCTCTGGTTTTCAATTACTCCAACTAACACTTGCTGTGGATAGCAAGTGTTAAGTGTTGCAAAGATCTCCTATTATAGGGTTTACATCTATCCTTTTATTTTTTCTGCAGCGCTGTGTTTACCCTATAGGGGTTATGAGGTGTAAGGGACAGAACTTGTACTCCCATTTTATGGTTGGGAAAACTGAGGTTCTGCATCAGGCCCAGCAGCTCCTTGAACAGCAGCTGGGCTTGGTGCCCGGCCGCCTGACTGTCCTGGCCCTCTGTACTCTGCCAGGCTACCTGGGTACCCATCTCAAGCATCAAGAAGTCAAAACTCCAGCTGAGAGAATTTGTGGTTTTGTCTCAATCCAGCCGAGCATTAAGCCTGTGAGGGTTCTCGTTCAAGTGCACACTGATTGGCAAATGGCCTAGTCCCCGGTCCACCTCATTATCTGCTGGTAAATTCCTTTGTCTTGTAAAGGCCAGTTCACAGGTCCTCTTCCTCTGACCTCTTTTGCCCAGTGAGTTGCTGAATTGCTCACTCATTATCCATTTTGCCCGTTGGGAACTTGCCCCCCTCCCTGCACCCCCTGCCCCACACTAGACAAGGGCTCTGTCTTGGCAAGTTTCCAGTTTCACAAGTTGTGAACTCTGTCGTGACCTCTGCTAGGCAGGCAGTCTTCTTTCTCGAAGACAAGGTCACAGCCTGTCCATAGCCTGTTCTGAGACATGTGACAGCACGTTCTCCCATCACACTTGCCCCAGCATAGCATCCTCTCATAGCCCATGTGCTTCTGTAGAAACTCAGGCTTTTATCTTAAAAAGGGAAAGACGCAGAGACAAGCCTTAGCGGCAGAATGGCTCCCAAGCACAGTGCCAAGGTTCTGCCCTTTGCATCCGTCCCTGCAGGGTCTGACCTAGTGAAATCGTGTGCCAGGGAACGTTCGAGTCCCAGGGCCTGGCACACAGTAGGGTTTGGTGTGGCGCTCTCAGGAGCCACTGGGCCATGGAGGCCTTGCACTGTTTAAAATGTGTTCAGATCTTCTCACAGTTTTCCACTGGGAGTGGGAAAGCAGTCTCATGGTCTAGACAGGAAAATCTGGTGGTGTAGACACATCTGGAAGACGATGCTGTGTTTTGAATCACAATGACATACCGCTTCCCTCACGGTCCCGGCCCTGTGCGCTTGCTCCTACAGCAGGGTCCCCTCTCCCCCTGGCCACGTGCCCGCTGCTTCCCCTGCTGCTTTGGGTTGTAAAGGGTGTGTGTTTGGAGCTCTTTAGACAGTGAGCCAGAAATGGAAGAGCGGCACATGAAGACTGTGTCTGGCATCAGCGTCGCAGACATTTGGGAAAGCTTCCTTCGTGGAGTTTGGACAAGCCACACGCCACCCTCTTCCCCGTCCCAGGTCCTGGGCTCAGACATGAGTAGCGTCGTGGTCTGGCAGGCATAGAAGCCCTGAGGCCCCCCGACCCTTCACACACCTCCCTTGACCTTCCTTCCTCCAGTCCTCAGGCTTCTCAAGGATTTCTGTTCCCTGAGGGAGCCAGATTCTCCCCAAGCTTCATCTTACTTGGAGGTCAGGAAAGTAACTTCTAAGAATCGGTTCACATGCGACTTCTGTGCCGTCTTCCTGGGCCCTTCAAAGCTGCGCTAAAACTCTTCCACTCTTCGCTGAGCTTTTATAGCGCGGCTGCCCTTGAGCAAGTTGTCTGACCTTCCAGAGCCTCACTTTCTTCTTGTGTAAATGGCACTATGTCCTGCCCACCTCATGGACTCATTGGGAAACCAGTGGAGGTAAGAATGCAAATGCCTGTGGTTACCCGTGACGTCGGAGAGCAGACAGAGTGGGCGACCTGGCATCTGTGCAGCCCATCCCAGCCCTGGAGAGGCACACTGGGGACGGTCCCAGAGCCAGTGTGGCCTTCTGAGAGCAGTCCTCAAGGCTGGGGGTGGGGAGTGGGGGCCTGCTCAGCACGTGGGGACCACAGGTGTGGACTGAGAGCTTCACACTCACCCTCTCAGAGACTCGGCACTGATGCTCCTTGCTAATCATGAGAGCGAGTGCCCGTAGGGCGCAGGTGCCAGGCTCTGTCTTGGTACTTTAAAATATATCAGCATATTTAACCTCATAAAAACCCCATAAGGTAGGCAGCAATATTATCCGCAATTTACAAATGAAATGGAAACACCGAGAGAGGTCAAGTAACTTGCTAACCACCAGCTGGTATGTGAACCTCGGCAGCCTGGCCGCTGAGGCCGATACTAACACCAGGCCGAATGCTTTCCAAGAATATCCTTAGCAGACACCTCAGTCCTTCTGCGACTCTCCCCTGGCTTGTCCCGTAGCCTAGCCCCTCCTTCAGCCCCCCTTCCGTTCTCTCACCCCAGCCACACTGACCACCCCCCCCCCTCTGCTCAGCTGCCCCCGGAGCGCACACGGGGAGAAGCATGTGCCTGGGCCAGGAGCCGGGACCCTTGGCTGACTTCCCCGCTCCTGGTGGGGCCTTGGACCTGCCATTGATCTCCTTATCCATCCATTCGTCCCTCCATTCCTTATTCTTTCCAAATCTCCCTAGGGTGACAGGGAGGCTGGCAGCCGGTGGGGTCTATGAGGTCAGCAGCGCGGTCGTCCGAAGCTACAGGAGCCTGAGTCATCCCAGGAGAGCAGACGCAGGCCTAGCTGGACTGGAGCCAGCTAGTACGTGGCAAAATAGACAGGAGCCAGTGGAGACAGCGTCCCCCCGAGAGGATGGGAACGGCACTGCTGTGACCCCTGTGTGCCGCTCTCTCCTCCCTGTGGTGGCCGCAGCGCCCGTGCGTCACAGGTATAACATGCCCAGAACGTGGAGATGCCTTGCCTCCCAGAACCCACGGTCCAGCGGGTCTTGAGGAGACACCGGTTCCCCCAGAGGCGGACATGGTCGATTCACCTCCCAAGCATCCCTGAGGGCACAGCAGTGCACGAGGCACCGGCACCTGTCGGCCCCCTGGGTGCCCGCCCCCCCGCCCCCCCACCCCCGCCTCAGAGAAGCCCTGACCCCTGCAGAGGTCATTTCGCCTTTGTTTGTACCAGCATCCAGGATTGCTGGTACCGAGAGCTGACTTCCAGGGGCCAGGAGGGAATGGATGAACGAGGTAAAGAAAGAGCCTGGAATGCAGGTCCGAGGAGCAGGCCCCTGGGGCAGGCTCTACTGTGACCCCGCTCGGGCCCATGGGGGCCACCGCCTTCTCCAGGCCTCACTTTCCCCGTCTGTGAAGCAGCAGCAAGGGTGCAGCACCCGCCCCCAGTGACGTGTCTTCCCACCTGCCCTGCCCACCCCCCCTCCCACTGTCGGAGCAGCTTGTGTGAGGCTTGCGGGAAGCAGCCCGCCTAGGGTGAGAGGACCTCACCTGGGGGCCCGCGAGTTCATCCTGGACGCGAGTCATTCTGTGAGCCACGTCAGTTTCTGCGTGTGTTAGCTGGGGCACGGCGAGGGGCAGTGGGCGGGATGGCGGTTCTTTCCTTTCCTGTTAAACAACAGTGTAATTTTCTTGGAAGTGAATGTATTTCCGTGCTGACCCCAAGCCATCTTGCCTCTGATCGGATTTCAAACCTGATCCAGGTTTGGTCCTGGTTAGAGCAGGGAGAGCGAGTGGGGGTTGCAGTGGGGGGGGGGGGGGGTCCCTCTGATCAGCAGGTGTGCAGGGACTTCCTGGGTCCTTCAAGTTTCACCCCCACCCCATCCCCCTGCTCCTGCCCACCTCTCTAGCTTCAGCCCTGGTAACTTTGGCCCCTTACCACTGGTGAGCCCTTGGGTGAGCAACTGTGCCTCAGTTTCCTCAACTGTAAAACGGAAATAATAGTGCCTACCTCATAGACTTGTTTATGAGGATTAAAAGAGTTAACACATGTAAGGCACGTAGACTCCTGTCTGGCATGTAGAAAACAATATGCAGAATATCCGAGTGTAGCTATCATTACTACCATGATTACGCTTATCGTGTGCCGTGCGCTCTAACACCAAGGAACATCCCCCTGCTGTCCTGACACTCTGCGAACTTCACGCTGTTCTCTCTGCCTAAACGCCCTTCCTTGTCTGATCTGCCTAGAAAACCCCTCCTCACCCTTCAGGATTCAGCGCAAGCTGGTCCGTCCTCTCCAACACCCTTAGTGGATCCGCTGACCATGTCCTGATTGCGCTGCCTGCTGCACCTGGATCGCACTGGGTGTATATCGTATGGGCTGGTACTTTACCTCCTCACCTGCCTGTTTCCAGAGTGATTCACCTACGTCTGTGTCTCTAACATAAGCACGGGGCCTGGGGCACGGGATGTGAGCAGTGTTCGTTTCTTTCCTTACGTGTGTGCTGGAAGACGGGAGGGGACGTGTGCACAAGTGATTCTAACGCGTGGTGACGAAGGGCACAGTGAGGGACGGACAGAGCTGGGGACTCACCAGAGGGTTCATCCTGACTGAGGCTGGAGAGGGCAGAAGTAGGAAACTGAGAGGACGACCTGAGGTTGTGGTGGTCTCTCAGCTATTTACGAAAGTGCTTTAAAAGTGTAAATTCTTCTGTAGATACTAGTATAGACTTTTCATCCGTGTGCCGGTTACACCTGCTCAAATTTCCGTGTGGTTCTGTCTTAGTCAGTTCGGGCTGCTACAACAGACTACCGTAGACGGGGGGGCTTTTAACCAAGAGAAATGCATTTCTCACAATTCTGGAAGTTGGAAGTCCAAGATCAAGGCCCCGGCAGATTCAGTGTCTGGTGAGGACCTGCTCCCTGGTTCAGAGACTGCTGTCATCTCAGTGTGTCCTCACTTGGTGGAAGGGGTGAGGGAGCTCTCTGGGTACCAGTCCTATTCCTGAAGCCTCTGCCTAATGACCTAATCAACTCCAAAGGCCCCACCTCCAAACACCATCACACTGGGAATTAGATTTTAACATAGGAATCTGGGGGAGGGTCCTAAACATTCAGTCCATGCAGTGTCTGTCTCCAGATTGGACCCTGACTCATATGCTGGGGCCCCGTTTCTCGTTGGTCTGATGGGTCAGGTCCACACCCTGCCCTCCTTCCCTAGAACAGCCACTGACTGGGGCCCAGCTCTGGTTGCCTCCGTGGCCTCCAAGTACTCTTTGGTTTGCCTTGATTTCTCAAACCATATGTGACTGGGAGGGAATGCGTGCCATGTGTTTCTGATTCAGCTCCCCTGTGCTCAAAGGCAGTGTGATTGGAGAGATATCTGATGGGCTTTGAGCCTCCGAAATATGTTCTTCAAGCCTTCTTTTCCTGCTCTCTCCCTGCCTTCTCCCTTGACAAAGAGGAAGCGGCCGTGGCCAAGAATGGTTCAACTCTACAGCCCCAAGACTTGGCAAAACGGCCCCGGCTGGATCTCTGAGCCTAGGAGGCTGTGGGCATCCAGGATGGAGACCAGGGTGACACCAGGGCAGCGTCACTTTCTCTTGGAGACACGGTGAACACGCCTGTCTTGGCTGACTGTCCTGGTGGTTATGACAGGTTCACTCTCCAGAGCATGGTGGGTCTGTGGCTCAAAATCAGAAAACATTTTGATGTTTTGGGGCTTTTTTTATAAATTTATTTATTTATTTATTTACTTGTGGCCGCGTTGGGTCTTCACTGCTGTGCGCGGGCTTTCTCTAGCTGTGCCCAGTCGGGGCTACTCTTCGTTGCAGTGCAAGGGCTGTTCATTGCGGTGGCTTCTCTTGTTGTGGAGCATGGGCTCTAGGCGCGCGGGTTTCAGTGGGTGCAGCACGCGGGCTCAGTAGTTGTGGCCCATGGGTTTAGTTGCTCTGCGGCATGTGGGATCTTCCCGGACCAGGGCTCGAACCCGTGTCCCCTGCATTGGCAGGCGGATTCTTAACCACTGCCCCACCAGGGAAGTCCCCTTGATGTGTTTTATGTTTGACAGATCTTGAGAGTTTTCCTTTTCTTTCTCCTGCTGATCATAGCAATATCTGCCTATTTATGTAGTAAACGTTAATTGAGAAGCAGCTAAATTCTGGGCAATGGAGATAAAACAGCTCTTGTCCTCGAGGTGGGAGAAATGGATGTTTCAAGAGACAGTTCCACGATGTGGAGTTCTTTTGGGGGAGGCACAGGTAGAGGATGAACCTAGCTCATTTGGGGGTAATAGAGAAGGAAGGAAGAGGAAGGGGGACCAATCAGGAATCTTCCCAGAGGCATGGAACCTTTCCCTGACCACTGTGTGATGCTCACGGGCAGAGTCCAGAGCAAGACCCCAGAGACTGGGAAGGATGAGGACGGATCACCTGGTTACCAGCAAATGAGAATGGGCATTTGGCTTTTTCCAAAAGTGACCGAGAACTTCTGCCAAGCTGGGGAAGGTGAAGCCCCGCAGTTCTAAATCCCCATCTGTTTCCAGGCCGACTGCAGCTGAGCAGAGCGAGGTCCCCCAATTTGGGTCATGCTTTCGAGTTTACAAAGCAGTGTCCCACCCATGATCTCAGTGAGTCCCTCTTCCCTCTGTCCTTCATTCAAAAGCATTTCCTTAGCACCACCCCCGTGTCCAGTGCTGTTAGACTCTGGAACAGTGACGGGCAAGGTCAACACATCTTGGCTTCATAAAGCATCTAGTTCAGGAATTCACATTATTTTAAACTAAACAGTGATACTGTCCCTCTAGGTACCAAATGCCAACAGTGCCTGGGGACAGCTGAGTTTCTCCACATTGATGTTTTCTGAGAACTAGTTTCCTTTTCCCCATTTCCCATTAGGAAGGAATTTAAGAGAAAGGAGCAAGGAGATGGTGTTTTCTTGGTGAGCCAGTTCACCTCCAGTCCCCTTCTGATAAAAGCATTTCCTCTCTCTGCCTTTGAGGTACTGAAGGAAGTCAGACTCCATTTAAGGCCTCCAGAATTGGAGCCTCCCAAGCCTTTTGCCCCTAATAAAGCATCAGCTTTCAATGGTTCATCTCCAAAAGTTTTATTATTGATTCCAGCCACGCTTTGCAACGCTCTTGTTTGCTCGTATTTAAAAACAGAACATTTCATGTTGGCTTTTTTTTTTAAGCCCAATTTCTTGTTGTTTCCCACATATTTCCAGTGAATGAGGGGATTAGAGAGTGCATTGGGGGTTTTTTTGTTTTTTTTCATGAAGCACAAAAGTTAAACATCCTGTTCTGACTGTAGAGACATTTTCAGGTTTCTGGAATCCATTAAAACCCAAAATGTTACAGGAAAGTTATTCTGGAGCCGGCAAGAGCACAATTTTACACTTCTGATATCCACTGGGCACGTTCGCCTGTCCTTGGAAGAGATTACCGTTTTCTTTCTTCACTCCCTCCATCCTTACCTCTTCCTTACAGAAAAATGGAAGGAAGCCAGTGTCTGTCATGCTAAGTGCTTTACAAACATTACCTTATTTAATCCTCCCAACAGCCCCTTCTGAGCTCAGACAAGCTGATGAACTTGACCCTGGTTGCCCAGCCAGGAAAGGCCAGACACAGCCTTCATTTTGCTGCACCTTTATCTTGCTGCTCCCTCACTCCCACCAGTGACTGCTAGTTTGACACCCTGATGCCACACCATTTTTTTTTCCATTTTGTAGAAAAGGATGTTGGTATGAGCCAGAAAAGGACTGGCATTTTCTCCTTCCCTCTCGGCTAAAGACTACGTCTTCTCATTTGTAAGCGGATGTGCCACTGCACACGTTACAGCCAAGAATGATTTCAGAGCATCTGGGCTCACGATCCAGGGCAGCTCTGTGAACGCAGTTGTCGTTACACACTTTCCTTCCTTGAGCAGGAGGCAGGCAGGTGGCTCCGAAGTCTGACTGTAGAGCCGAGTGTAGGGAAACCTCTTACCGGCTAGTGAGGGGCCGATTGGCTACGACAGGGCCTGAGAGTGAGGGTCTAGCTGGCTGCAGCCCTGCAGGCAGATCTGGGCCTTTGAAATCCACTAATAGCCCATTTCTGGACGTCGAGGCCCCTGGGGCCTTTCAGCCTGCCTTCATTTGGGCGCTTGTTAGAAAGTCAGGGAATAACAGGCTTGGATGGGAAGGGTGGGGTGGAGAGGGGTCCACTGAATCGCATCACAGGCACAGCCAAGTTCTAAAGCACAGGAGGAATACAGCCAAGGGGCCTCCTCTGGCTTATCCTTCACCCTCATCCCAGCACATGCCTTGGGAATTTTCCAGGACTCTCCTGGACTAGGAAGGGTTTGGGAGGTCTGTGCTGGTGATAGTGGGATTGGCTGTCCCGTCTGGGCCGCTCACTGGTTCAGAAGTCTCATGGAAACTGAACCAGCATCCCTATCCCAGACCAGGAGCCCTCATCTCCGGGAAGCAGGCAGGATGGGCCCCCCTTTGCCTCAAAGTACCCCAGAAGGAAGTAAGGTATAGGGACACAGTCAAGACTCCCAGAGGCAAGTTATGTCTCTTGAGCCTTCTCTGATCTCCTAGGAATTAAAGCTCCCTTTTGGGACTCACACAGAAATTTGTTCTCTTTGCTCTCGACAGTCTCAGCCAGCCCTGAGCTGAGCTTACTGGCCTGTGTCTGCCTCCCTCAGCCTGACTTCAGAGGGACAAAGCACTTCAGATGCTGAAGTTAGAACTGGGTCTGCACAGTCCTGCCAGTTCCCTGATGGTTCCTGTGTCAAGGCTGATCTCCTGCCGGACTAGAAGCTCCCAAGCACGCGGGCAGGGCTCACCTTCCTGCTTGCGCGCAGGGCCCCAGTGCAGGGCCAACGTGAATGAGTTCCCTGACCTGTGATGAGGATTAACAATCATCATAGTGGTAATAACTCGTGCACTGTGCCAGGCCTTTTATGTCCAGACCTCATTTGACTCTTAGTCCTTACACCGTCCTTAGCATCTGCCGTTACAGACGAGGAGACTGAAGGAGTGAAGAGACCTGCATAGGTAGCCGTCAGTAAGTGGAAAGTCGAGATTTGAGCCCCAGGCCTGACGGCTTCCTAATCCGCTGTGTGCAGAGTAATGTCCTTCTCCCTCCCAGGAGCGTCTGCCTCTCTCACTAGTTTGCGTGTTTATCTCAGAGCAGTGGTCTGGCCAGAATTATCACCACCGTGCGAAGGAAGTGACAGGGGCCCAGGATGCTGGAGGGCCGTTAGAAACCAACTGGTGCAAACTCGTTCCTTTACTAGTGAGAAAATAAGGCTCAGAGCGGGGGTGGGGACCAGAGCTGGAACTGACTTCTCTTCTAAAGTTCCAGCCATGTTTCCTGAACTCTGGGACACTGCCCACGCCATAAAGTTTTATTCTTTCCCATAAAGGTGAACCATCAAACGTCCAACGAAATTCCATTTAATCATTAAACCTTCGGTGAAACTTTGTTGTGAGCGTTAGTAAATAAAGAGTCCATCGGCAGGCCGTGAGCGCCAGTGATCGAGTGGACTTCAGTCCCTATAAACCTAAACTTCGGAGAGAGAGGCCCTCAGGTTACTTCACAGAAGGAGAGGTAGTGAGCAAAGGAGGCCTGGCAGTGGTGGGAAGCCCACCAGCGAGGAGGATGCCGGGCCTCCTTTTTCCCCCTCCTGGCTTCCTGGTCCCCACTGCAGGCCAAGGGGATGACCTCTTGGAGAGGATGCCTGGGACAGAGTGTGCCGCTGAGGGCAGGCTGGGACCCCACAGAGGAGTGTTTCTCAGGAGAGCCGCTTCCGGGGAAGGGAGTGGATTGCTAGGCCTTGTGCCCAGGACGCCCTACAACCTCCTCTCCCTCAGCAGTCAGGCCTTCCTGCAGACACAGCCTGCTTCCCCCAACCCGCCCCCCACACCGTGATCTGAGAACATCGAGGCCAAGGCCAGGAGTCTGGCCCCAGGCAATATGCATGGGGCATGGGGGTGGGGTTCAGGAGTGGCTGTTAGACAGGAAAGGGGAGGCCTGGAAGCTTCTGAGGTGCCTGCACCTCCCTTATCTGCCCAGCTCGTGGAGAGGGAGGAGAAAGGCGGGCCCTCTGGGCAGACGGCATGGCCAGATGCCTCTACAGCGACACGCCCTGCTCTGGTAAAGGCCACCTGGGACAAGTCTGTGACATCCTCTGCCCAGAGTTGGCAGACTTGCCACTCTGGGGGCAAGGTACCAAGTGGAAAGGGCGGTTCCCCTTGACCCTTCAGCTCCATGTGCTGTGTCACCCCAGGCACATCTCTGTCCCTCTCTGAGCCTCAGCTTCTTTATTTGCAAAGTGGAGACAGTGCTACCTACCTGCTAGGGCCATCACGTGGGCCCATGAGGTGACGCAGGGTGCCTGGCTCAGGAAGCGGGCTCCTGCTGGCTACTGCTATTGGCCAGACGATGCCAGGTCTTAGTGCCGCCTTGGCCTCCTGGGTGGCTTTGTTGGAGAGCTATGTTTGATACAAAACAGAAGCATCACTTCTGATCTCTGGGAACAGTTCCTGGCTCTTCCCCTTGGTGTCGTTTCTGTAACGAACACCCAGCACAGGACTCTCGTGAGGGTCAGAGAGAATGGATGGAAGGTGGTTTGCTACACGGTGGAGCGTGTGACTCATGGCTCACATCCTCACTCAGGCCACTTACAGGCATTTGTCCAGCCTGCTCTGTGCCATGTTCTCCATGGTTCCTGGACACACCCAAGGCACAGCCCGTGCCCTGGAAAACTCACCGTCTAGACCCTTCAGGACACAGAATGGTCGTTGCGACGATAGTGTCTCCTGGTGGGCCTGAGGGGGGCTGTGGGCTGACAGCATCCTTGAGCCTGGAGCAGATGCTGCAGGGTGAGCGGAAGCCTGACCGTGGGCAGTGGGGCGGGCACTCCGGGCAGGGGAGCTGCATGCTTACAGTGCCGGGAGACGTGAAAGGTGTTTAGGGGAGTTGCCGGCACACGCAGGAGGGCGGTGTTCACATGCGTCTCAGGCTGGGCGGATGAGACCTGAAGGAGAAGGGCAGAGTCTCCCATCCGAGCAGAGCCCTTGGACTTTCTCCTGCAGGCACTGAGGGGCTGGCGAGCAGAGGCTGTTGAGCGAGGTGGGAGCTCTTCTCGGGAAAGGCGAATGGGCCTTCAGAGCGTAGCCTGACGGTGGGAGTGGGGAGGAAGGCCTGTGAGTTAATTGGGAGGGAGAGTCTAGGGCTCCCAGCCAGGGGCAGAGTGACACGGGCCTGGACAGGACAGTGGCAACAGGACAGCAGAGGAGAGACCAACCCCACACAGCACTCCTGAAAAAAATAAACCCTCAGAACCTGCTGGTGAGCTGGCTGGAGACCAGGAAGGGAGGGAAGAGGCGAAGGTGATGCCTTGGTTCCTACCTTTTTGCAAATTCTTTACTCAGTGGGAAATGTGAAAACCCAGGCAGGGGTAGGGTGGGAGTGTTGAGTGGGGTGAGGACAGGAGATGGAGGTGCTGGAGGTCAGTGACTCACACGAACAGCTGCTCAGGGCCAGGTGCTAAGTCAGGCACCCCGCCACCCCTGCCGTGCACACACGCAGGCATCTCACTTGACCTTTAGAGTCACCCCGGGCGGCAGATGTTATCATCCCCAACCTGCAGATGAGGAAACTGAGGCTGCAAGAGGTCGAGGACTTGCTAAAGGACACACAGCTGCGCGTGGGAAAGCCAAGATTGCAGCACAGGTCCGGCTCCTCACTGCCTTCGTGAGGCGCCCCCGTCAGTGCCTCCAGTCCTGCCCCCTCTCAGCTGGCAAGTGGTCCTCGGGCAGCAGGGCCTCTCCCCACCGCTGTGTCTCTGTCTGGATCGCCTCACCACGTCACCAGGAGATGCTGCCGTGTGGATTTTGAATGAGGCTCCTCGGAAGAAAAACAATCCAGGGAGGCACCATCTGTTCCTAAGAAATAAACAGAGAGTGCTTCAAAGCACTCTGGGAAAAAGCCACAGATACAAGAGGGAGAAAAGCTTGAGAAAATCATGTAATTTCCCTTAGTGTAGACCAGGGCTTCTCAGCTTCAGCACTGCTGGTGTTTTAGGCTGAATCATCGTTTGTCGTGAGCGCTGTCCTGTGCGCTGTAGGATGTTGTACGGCATCCCTGGCCTCTGCCCACCTGATGCCGGTAGCGCTCCCTCCCCCATTATGACAACCAAGGATGCCCCCAGACGTTGCTGAACGTCTCCTGGGGGCTGGAGGCAGGTTGAGAAGCGCGGCTGAAGATAATCGAAGAATTTAAACCTGGAAGGGATTATTGGGGTCACCTAGGTCAGACCAGCTGTAGCACGGGAGGGTTGAAAGAGCTACTCACCAAGGCTAGCATCCCCTACGAGACGCTCGGTTTACTAAAAAGATGCCGGGACCCAGGGGAGAGAAGGAGGGAGGGCGCCTGCTGTCACTCAGGAGTCCGGAACTCATGAGTCCTCCAAGTCATTCGTCACAAGGATGCAGCGGCTGGAACCATTTCCCTCACAGACTCAAGTGCCTGACTAGTGTATCGGGCATTCTTCCAGGTGCCCAGCCCTGTGCCAGATGCCGGGAGGCGCTGGTTAAGAGACAGGAGGAGACGGGGCTGCTCCAGGAGGTTCAGCTCAGCGTGGGTCACAGGCTGGCTGCACGCAGCTGGATGAGGCTGTGCAGCTGTGCGGGCCTGGCGGGGCCTCGGGTCGCTGTGGAAAAGAATTCTTGGAGAAAGGAGACTTAGGCTGAGCCTTTGGGAAGAGGCAGGAGGGTTCAAGGAGAGGGAAACGGCAAGAACGAAGGAGTGGAGGCAGCAGTTTGCGTCGGCTCAGATCCCCTAGCATTTAGCTCTCCAGGAGAGTGGGAGCCGCAGGGCAGCAAGGACCAGGGCCTCGTGCAGCATCACGGCCCCGGCACCTGAGCCGGGACGTACAGGCGCTCACGGGGATGCCGTCTGACCAGGTGGGTTCACATCTTCATCCCAGTACCTCCCCAGCTGGGCCATGCCTCCCTGAGCTGCGTTTCCACCTGTCAACAGGCGCCCCAGGGATGTGTGGGACTGAGTGAGCTCAGGGGCCCCTGAGAGTTTGGTTAACCACGAAGAGTTGCCCGGCATGAGAAATGATCTTTATCATACCACGTAGGATGCGATCAGCCCTGAGACAGGGCTGCCAGGACTGGAAAGTGCTGAGGACTTCACCTCCCGGGGGGGCAGCTGGGAGAAACCTTGTCCCACTCGGGCAGGTGGGCATGGTGGGGAACTGATCCCTGCTTCTCCACCTACGTGGACCGCTCTTCTAGCCCTGCCTGGGCGCTGCCCGTGTGCCTGCTGGTGCACGCAGAAGCCTCCGTGACCCCAGGGCCAGGCCAGAAAGGGGCCGCTGCAGGAAGACTTCTGAATTCCATGGCCAGAGGTTTACAAGTCAAAACCAAGGCAGGTAATGCCCGGGGGCCCGGGAGCCTATTCTCAGACACAGTTGTTGGGGGGAGGTATTATAAATGGAGGGTAGGGGGCAGACCGGACTGCGGGCTGATTCTGGACGCAGGGCCTGGGGCCTGACTAGAGCTCGCATGGGCCAGCTGGGCTGGATGGGCCCCTGGTCACCACATCCATGTCCCCGCCAGGTGTGGCCGGCTCTAGGTAACCACCAGAACCACAGGGCTGGCAGTGGGGGGGCATCCGGAGGTGGGAGGGGCAGGCCAGATGGGGAAGAGAGGGCAGGAGGAGGAGAAAGAAAGGAAGGGTGGGAAGCAACAGGGTCAGGCCCGAAAAGCCTGGTCTGCTGGAATGATGGGCTGGGCAGCCTCGTGTCTGAGAAAATGCTGAACTCCCAGCAGGAGCCCCACGGCTCGTCACCAAGCTTTGCTTGGTTGTAAAGACCACCTCCCGACAGTCTCGAGGAGCGGTGTGTGTTGGCGGTGAGGGGGACAGCATATGTATGTGGACGGAGGGCCGGGGGTGGGGTATTTGTGGCTGCATTTGGTTTGGGGAGCAGGCAGGGCCACCGCGGTCCCCATGCCCAGTCAGGAGCTCCCCGCTGTGCCCCGTCACCCCTCCAGTCCCCCCCAGGCCACCAGCCTGAGGCCCTCCTCCAGGGTATCTGCAGGCTCAGCCCGTCCAGGAAGGCAAAGGCAAGCCCTTCTTTCCTGGCAGGCTTCTGGAAGGGCTCGGCACTCACTGCCCACCAGTGCAGGATGAAGCAGAGTGAAGAGCCCAGGGCCTTCAGGGCCGGGGTTGTCACGTTTGAACCTGACTCTGCACTTCCGAGCTGTGTGAACTTCAGAAGTCGCTTCCCCCTGCTCAGGCTCACCCTCACCGACCGTCGCTGGGGAGGAGAAATCTTGATTTTCCAGCTATTAGAGTGTTAAATGAGAACTAAAGTGCTTGGGGCAGTGCCTAACGCACAGACACCGATAGCAGCAGTTACCTTTGACTGAACATCACCTACGGGGCAAACATGATACTGAGAGAAGGAAAGGATGTTCCCCACGGCCAGGGAGCCGACCCTCTAGAGGTGGGGACAGGATCCCAGGGAGAGTTCTCTCGTGCCCTCACCTCCTTTATGCATTCTTGGAGGCCTTCTCTTTGCACAGCCTGTGCCGGACCCCGGGATGCTGACGTGGATCAGCCCTGATGCCCCAGGAGATCACCTGAGGAGACAGACAGGTGAACGGTCAGGCCCCAGGCAGAGTGGTCAGGAGGGACCTGGAGGGATGCCCAGGGTAGGTACTGAGGAGGGATCTGTAGCCCTGTGCCTGGAAGGACAGGTAGGAGGGTGCCAGGCGGGTACACACAGTAGGGCGGGGCTGAAGCTACAACTGTGGTCTGGCCTCGAGCTCAGCATAAGGCCCAGGCCTGATAGAAGGAGAGCCCACTTGAGGAAAATCCTTGCCTTGCACCAAGACTTAGATGCAGAAGGTGCCTTTATGACGTTCAAGTCCAACACAAAGGATGCCAACAAGGAAGACACTGTGGTCGTCGCCCCACAAGTTGCTGGAACTTTGCCAGAATTGTCCAACACTCTATTCAGGCACCGTCTCCCAGCCTTGGAGGAGCTCTGAGTGACAGCCCCTCCTGCACATCAACAGCGAGAGCCTCCAGGACTTTTGACTTTTCCTTCTCCTTTCCAGGCTCACAGCTCCCCGCCCACCTCTGTCCCCGCCCGCAGGGCCCAGGCCTCATCATTTATCAAGATGAAATCCATCAAAGTCTCTGGGAAGGAGGAGCGTACAAAGAGTTTGTGGGGTAATAAATCTCGTTTACCGTCGGTGGTGAGCAAGGAATTCATCCCAGACCGTGCTCTTGAAAACAGAGAGTGCAGACAGGACAGTGCAGCCCGGGCATGGTGGTGGGTGTGCGGGAGCAGGGACACGGCTCAGAGCCCTGGACATCACAGCTGGGTGCCGTGCTGTGTGGGGCAGTGCTGGCCATCAGTGGCAGAGCCGGGCCTAGAACCGAGGATGGAATCTCAGCCGGCTCTAACCTGCCTTCCCAAGGTCAATGAAGACAGCTGTCTAAGCCCCAAATCAGATATGAGAACTAAGGGCACTCAGCCCCTTAGTCCCTTCATCATTCACACATTCATTCATTTTTACTTCCCTCTCTTCTGCACCCGTCACTAACATTTACTGTGTACCTACTGTGTGCCAAGCACGGAGCCTGCGGCAGGGCAGCAGAGGGTGGCCCTGGGGTCCATGGGGAGCATGGGAAAGACCTCAGCGCAGGGGCAAGGAGCATTCCTCAGTGTGTGGAGGGGGCATGAGCAGAAGGGGGCAGGGGTCCTGTCCGTTCTTCTCTGTCCCCCCAGCAGACGATGCCACAGCCTGTGTTTACAGTGGAAGGAGAAACGGTGCTGCCTTGGTAACCCTCACGACACTGGTCAGCCTCTAAGGGAACCTTGTTTATTTGTGTCAAGCCACACGCTCAGAAAGTGGCTTGTCCATTCTCCAGGGACAGTGGCTTCTCTTCTCCCATCTCTCCTCCTCATGATAGTTTAGTGAAAACAGCCTGGGCAGGAGTCTGGGGAGCTGTCCGTCAAGTGAATAAATAAAGCATACTCTATCCCTGTGACGGAGCAGTACGTGGCGGTTAGAATGAATGACCTACTGTGTCAACACGGGTAAATCTCACTTACATAATATCGGGTTAAAAAGGCAAATCAGAGCACAATATGTGCAGTCTCCTACCACTTATGCAAATCTAAAAACAGAACAACATTCTACATTGTTTATGCACACATATGCATGTAATAAGAGAATAAAAATGCAGACAAAAGGGATACACCCCCAACCTCAGAAGTGTTTACCTCTGGCGGGGGGAAGAGAGGTGAATGGGATCAAGGAGAGGGCAAGGGGACTTCTGATATTTTATTTATTTTAAAACATATGCGAAGCAAAGATGGTAGAAGATCAATGCGTGTGAAATTTCAGTGGTAAATACATAGGTATTTGTTAGGTACTCTGTACTTTTCTTTTGGTTTGAAATATTTCATTTTAAATAAAGATGTTGGGCTTCCCTGGTGGCGCAGTGGTTGAGAGTCCGCCTGCCGATGCAGGGGACACGGGTTCGTGCCCCGGTCCGGGAAGATCCCACATGCCGCGGAGCGGCTGGGCCCGTGAGCCATGGCCGCTGAGCCTGCGCGTCCGGAGCCTGTGCTCCGCAACGGGAGAGGCCACAGCAGTGAGAGGCCCGCGTACCGCAAAAAAAAAAAAAAAAAAGTTTAAACAAAACCCAGACAGTCTGACTCGAAAACCCACGTGAACCACAGGCTAAGGACCTCTGAAGAGCCAGGCCTGTGCAAGGTGCTCCGTTAACCCTTTTTACATTTAATCTGCCCGTCATTCCAAGAAGGGGCTTATTATCCTCGTTTCACAAATGAGGAAATAGGCTCAGAGGGGGCAAGCAACTTGCCCAACGTCACACAGCTATTAGGTGGAAGATCTGAGGGTCAGACTCTGATAATGTGACCCCAAAGCCATGCTATCTCTCCTCCACCTCTCACCGCCTATACAAACTGCCTTTCTTAATAAAATATACTCAACTCAAACAAACACCAAACACCATGAAAACCAGCTCAGAGCCTGACCATCAAACACCATGAAAACCAGCTCAGAGCCTGACTGCGAACCTTGCCTCTGTTACCTGCTGGCTGTGACCTTTGAGAACTACTTTCCACCTGGAGCTTCACTTGCCCTCGGGGCAAAATGCAAGTTGTTCCGTGGCTTCCCTATAGCAGAACCTAAACTGCCCTCGTCCATGTTGTTAATATGTGTTGAAGCGCTTGCTTGTGGTGCCTGACACTCAGAGCTGAGACCCTCGCCATCAATTCATAGAGGACTGTGGCTTATTCTAGACAGTTAGCAAAATGATTCCGTTTCACTGGCTGGATAAAACATTTCTGCTCTTGTTGCATATTGACTATACAACCTCAAAGGAAGGAAATCTTAGTTCAGACACATCATCCCTGATAATTTCCTTCCCTGATCAAAAGTGAACCAGAATCTCTGGAGTGGAGAGATCAGAGGAAGGAAGAGAACCGGGCTGTGAAAGTCTCCTTTCACAGAGAGAGCTGCTCAAACACTGTCATGCAGCCCCTTCCCTGTTCTCTGGCTGGTAGCCAGCTCTGTAGGTGGTATGCATTGTGCTAAGAATTTGAAATACCAAGAATCCATCCCCATTTTACAGGGGCTCAGAAATTTAAGCGACTTGCCCAAAAGGACATGGCTAGGTGGCAGGGTTGAAAGCCATGTCCTTCTGATTCCAAAGTCTCACGCATAACCGTTACATCATATTATTGTGGAGAGGAGACCAGAATGAGGCCAGAGAGAGAAGGTAGCAGTAATGAAAGCATGAAGATCTCTGCAAGCCATCTGAGAGGCTGGGCTTGTCCTGCAGGCGTGGGAGCCTTTGCAGGGTTTAGGCAGGGAGAGACGTGATCGTCCTGGTGGTTCAGAAGTCCCCTCTGGGTGCACCTGGAGAAAAATTGCAGGGAGGGAAGCAGGAAGCAGGGAGTCTAGGTAGGAGGTGGTTACAGTTACCCAAGCAGGAAGGGCTTGGACTTGGGCAGGGCCTGTGACAATTGAGAAGAAACAGACTTTCAGAGCTATTTAGAACTTAATAAATATTGGAAGGGTGGATGGATGGATGGATGGACCAATAGATGGATGGACAGATGGTAAGGTCTGGAAGGAGAGAAGAAGAATATCTCATATTAAATAACATGGTCTGCAAGCAGGCCCTGAGCCAGGCTCCCCAAGATCCTTTTAGACTCTTCCTTGCACAACTTAGAGGTCAGACACTGTAGGAAATCCCACCAGAGTTTTCCCAACCCACAGGCTCCAAGTCTAAAGCCCACCCTCCACCCTCCTGTAGGGACCTGCTGGGCCCAGAGTATGTGAAGAAGGAGATGCTGGGCAGTGGGAGGCAGGGCTATCCAAACACAGATGCTGCCGAAGGTGGGACCCAATATGTACCAGCAAATATGGATTCTGCCCCTTGCCCAAACCGGGCCACTGCCAGACAATGCCAGGGCGCGTTGGTGGGTCTGGGCCCTAGGCTGCAGGCCGAGGAATGTGGACTCTGCGGGAATCTGTTTGCTCATCCCCCGGAGCTTGACGTCCCCGGCTCGACCACCCCCGGTGAGCGGCCCTCGGCCCCAGCCCCAAGCAAGCCCCCGTTCAAGGTATTTGCACAGGGGCCGCTCTGCTTAGCCTCTATTCATTAGAAAAGGCTTTTCTCTGTTTGGTGTGTTTCCAGGGTGTGCGGGGGGCTTTCCCACCCAGCCCCTCCCCTTACCTGCCCCACCCGGTACTGGCTGCCTTTGCGAAGCCATGGAAGTAAAACGCTTAAACATCAAAGAGAGCGTGACAAGCCAGCCAGGCCCTCAGAGAGGTATCAGTCCCCTCATCCCCATTTTGAAGGTGACCAATGCACTTTGAGCCACTCAGCTTTGGGGCAGGTGTTGTGCTGGTTAAGAGCCTTTGAGTCCAAGACACTTGGGAAAGTGACGTTGGACAAATTACTTAACTTTAACACCATCACTTCCCATCCCATCTCCTCAGCAACAGAGTGGAGATAACAATAGTACCTCCTCCTGTGAGATTAAGTGAAGTAATTTATAATAACTGTCCAGAACATAGCTGGCGCTCGATAAGCAGAAAGGGATTGCTTCAGGGGAAGCTAAGGGCAGTCACAGTGTGCTTGGAGAGTTTGTTGGGCCTGCCGACAGCTTAAGTTCCCGGAGAGTCTGGCCAGACTTGTCCGGCAGTGGTGGCCCTGGTGAGCTACAGGGACAGTGCTGACTCCTAGTGCTGTGGGCCCCCAGGGGCCCCATTTCCAGCTCACACCACTCCGAGGGCATCGTGAAAATGAATCCCATGGTGGGTTGGGAGGTGGGGGGAGACCGCAACTCAACTCTGTTCATAGGCAGTTAGACCGCACTGGCCTGGAATCCCTCGTCTCCAGCAGCACAAAGGCGGCCTTCCAGTTCCAAGGAGTGGGGCTCGCTGGGGCAGAGAGCCCCTCAGGCCTCCTCAAGCAGCTCTGCCCTGTCCCCCGCCTCCCGTTTGACTCGGGCCACAGTCTGGGTCCAGCTGTAGTTCCAGAGCCCCCGAGGTTTCTGGGGAGCCCAGCCATGCCAGGGACCACCATCGTGGCTTGTGGGTGTTTGGATTCAGGGTTATTTTTTTGGACCGTTTCCGCCTTTCTGTTTAGCTTTCCTAGCTTAGCCCTTAGCAGAGGGCTCTGAAATGGGTCTTGACAGCTTCCCGTGCTTTGGCTTGGGCCGGCTCTGGTCGCTCCTTTGTCATTTCAAGGACCTACTGTGTTAATCACACTGATTAAGAGCACAGATTCCGGAGCCGCCTGGCCCGGCTTCCCATCCCACCTCCAGTACATATTAGCTGAGTTATCTTGGGATAGTCACTTGATCTCTCTGAGCCTCAGCTGCCTCATCAGTAAAATGGTGATAATAACAGCCCCTGCCTCGAAGGGTCAACGAGAGGAGTCGGGAAGGCAGTGTTTGCGGAGTAATTTGCTCACATCTAGTACTCAGCCAGCGTCTGTGGGATACACACACACATGCTCCTCTCGTTTAATTCTCTCCGTGTCCCTGTGGAGTTGGAAGTGTCACTCCCATTATGGTTGCGTGTCATCACCTAAGGTCACTCACCTGGCAAGTAACAGAGAAGGACTTGACCAGAAGCCTCTGACTCTAGAAAACTGTTTGATATTTCTCCAGCTTAAGTGTCACTCAAAAGAAGACCTACATTTCTTGCTGAGCATAACGTCAAAAAGCATCTTTTCTCTCTCTCTGTCTTCCCCTCCCTGCCTGCCCCCCACCACCCCAGATCTATGACTCTAAACTCTGAGCAGACTGTGAGTGAAGGATTTGAGTACAAGTCATTTTTTTGAGATTGGACCAGGGGGTGGGGAAGTGAGCTTGTCAGAGGGAGCCTAATAGGCTGGGACACCCTGGGAATGGCGTAGGACACACGTCTCACAATTATTCACCCACGATGCAGGGGAGCTGAGGTATCGCTACCTGGTTCTTGTCCATCCTGTCCGGCCCAGAGGGCACCATTCATTCCCCCAGCACTGGCCGGCTCAGAGGGAGGGGGATCTGGTGGTCAGAGAAGGCTTCAGGCAAAGAAACACAGGGGCTCTATGTTGGAAGTTGGCCAGGAGAGCTTAAGGGTCAGGGGATGTGATGAGCCGTGGGTAGTGTCTACCATGGAAATGTCCTGGACGTCTGCCACCGCACACATGATTCTGGACTGTAGTCGTCCATTTCCCTCTCTCCCGCCAGCTCCTTAGGGCAGAGTCTCATTTGTCACAGCGCAGGGCTTGGGTACTGGATGAATGTTCACTGATCGGATGAATCTAGATTCTTGGCCTCGTACTCTCTCAAGGCAGGGCTCTCTCTCCCTTTGGGATCATTCGGCCAACCTGCCATGTGATGTTTGGTCCTTTCTTCAACTTCCAGCAGCTGCTTTCCTGCCACCTTGCCAGCAAACTCAGCACTGCCGGGGGAGCCTGCTCCGTCGTGAGACAGCTTAGACTGCGAGAGAGTCCTTCATCACTGTCACTTGTGTCCACTGACTCTGTGTCCGGGCCTTTGTCCTTTGCCCCAGCCCAGGGGCCTGGGCCAGCCCTGGGGAGAAGCCTGCAGCGTCCTCTGAGGACTTGCAATGGCAGAAGATCCCCTGAGAAGCCGCGCCTCCTTTGCCATGGCCCAATGACACAATTGTGTGTGTCCAGCTGCCTCCCCGCTGAGGGTGGGAACTAGATTTTCTTCTGTATAAACAAGTAGCTCAGAGACCCAAGGCCGGGAATTTGATCTGAAGCGAACGCCTTGGTTTTGCAATTCTCCTGTGAGTCTGTGGGCCAGCGTCGGCCGGGTCTGCAGCACTTTCTGGAAGGGACAGGCCTGTGAAACCCCACATTGTGCCAAATGTCCCATCGAGGGATTCTGCTTTCTGCTGCGGGGGCGGACACTGAGCGAGAGGGTGGTTGTGTAAGCCCGGGTGCGGACCACAACTGTAGCAAAGGCAAAAGCAACGGCGGGGGCAAGTTTGCCTTCAGGGGCCATGCGTGCCCTGTCCTTCCTCCCTCCCCCCAGCTCCCAGGGCAGCCTCATCCATCCCCTCACCCAGCAAACCAGGCTCACAGGCTCACACATGGTTCAACAAAGCAGCAAAGACCCACAAAGCCCCCGCTGCCCGTCGGGCCTGCTGCCAGGTGTTGGAGACACCAAAGCAAAGAGGCAACGTCTGTCATCTCAGAACTCGCGTTGCAGCTACTTGGGGCGTCAGGAGGTGCCTCCTTGTCAGTAGGGAAGAATCAGAACCGTGAGTCAGAAGACTTGGGTTCAGGTCTCATCTTGGTAAATCTTGGGTAAACCACTCTTAGTCAGCTTGGGCTGCCCTAGCAGATATCACAGACTGCGGGCTGCCACGACAGACGTCTCTTTTCCGTGATTTTCCGAGATCACTGAGTGCTGGCCGGGCTGGCCTCCTCCGAGGCCTCTCTCCTTGGGCTGGCGGGCGGCTGCCCTGCTGCTGTCTCTGTACATGGCCGTCCCTCTGTGCACGCATGCGTGCTGCGTGCGTGCATGTGTGCTGCCTCTCTGTGTGTCCTGATCTCCTCTTCTTACTAGGACACCAGTCAGATTGAATTAGGGCTCACCCGAAAGACCTCATTGTAACTTAACTACTCCTTTAAAGCCCTGTCTCCGAATACAGGCACATTCTGAGGTACTGGGATCAGAGCTTCAGCACGAAGTTGGGGGGACACAAGTCAGCCCATAACATCCACCCAGTCGCTCTGCTCCTCAAATTTCCCACCTGTAACCCAGGTCTAAAACTGCTCTAGAGCTCAGACTAGGCAACCTGTGACCACCACATACAGGTGTGAAGGTTGCTCATTGTGGACCCAAAGGGGCAAAGGCAGCTGGGGCGTTTCAGGAAGCTGTGGCCATAGGGGAGACGTTTGGGGACGTGTGATTGATTATCTGGGAAGACAGACAAACTCTCCCTTTCCTTTTGTCCCCGGGGCACAGGGTCAAGAAAAGCCAGGAGCCAGGACTGTGGGTCAGGCTGTGACTGTGCGTTTACCATCATTCTCTGCCGCAGAGGGAGTGTGGGCCGCCGGGAAACCATGCTGGGGGTGACGGGTCAGGTGGCCTGGGCTCACCCTCCCTGGCCCTGCAGGCCGCTGTGCATTCAGGGAATATTGGTGGGCCCTCCGTTTCCTCATTTGTATCATGAGCAAGGAGAGAATTTGACCTAGAAGATTTCTCAGTTGTGTAAGCCTGGGTGCTGACCACAGCTGTAACAAAGGCAAAACCACGGGCTAGGGGCCAAGTCTGCTTCCAGAGACCAGGCTTGGCTGACAGTTCTCTGATCTTACGTCTAGGACTCTATATTCTTGGATCCCCTGTGGGCCTGTGACCAGAGCGCTGTTCTGCCCCACTTGAAACAGCCTGAGTCCTGACCCTGGTCACAGCCTGGCCGTGAGGAGTGCAGATAGCGTCCCATTAATAGGAATCACACCTAAAATTGGGGGTAATATGTGGATTCCCTTCTCAGCACTCCATCTCCCATTAAGGGGCTGATTTATTTAACACTTCGAGTCGGGCCCTCATCGGAGAAAAGATAGCCCCACACCTCTGTCTCTCTCCATTGTATTTCTGTGGCCCTTGGGCTAGGGACCTAGGGCGGCGGGAGGCCGTCTTCCCCATCTTGCTTCCTGTGGGTGCAGCAGAGGCAAGGGGTGTGGTGGGAAGCACAGCCTTGAGGGATACATCGCTCACAAGAGTTTGTCCCGAGCTCCAGGGCCCTCAGGTAGCTGAAATTTATGGCATCAGGCCCGTCCTGTGTCATTAATAAAGGAAAATTAGCCCTCTCTGGGTGAGGACGTATTTCACTGGCGTCTGAGGGCTGTAATGAGGCTCTGTCAAAGCCCCAATGTACCATATGAATTTTATATGCCCTGTTTCCTACACGTTCTGAACAGCTCAGCCGATTTATAAGGTAATGATTTTTCCGTCCATAATTTCTTTCGTATGATTTTTGTAATGTGGACATTTCCCCCTCCTGGCAGGGCTGTGCGCAGCCTAGTTGAGCGGATTAAGGCGGGGCAAGGAGGGAGAAGTCTCTTCTGAAACCCAGATCAGTGCAGGAACTACCCAGCGCTGCAGCAAGCATGAGGGAGTCCTGAGCTCTGTCCTGCATCAGTTGCTAACTCCCGGCAGCCACCTTAGGCAGTGATTTCCCCCCTCTGGGCCTTAGTTTCCCCATCTTTCCAGCGAGACGGCACTATTTAGTTCAGTCTCCATAATAACGTCAAGAACGAGTGCATTCCCTGCAGCCCCACACTTACTTCACACGTAACTGCCCCATGTCAGGCACTGCGCTGGGCGTTGCAGACACTAGGATAAATTAAATACGGGCCTCCCTCCAAGAGGAGCTCTATGAAAGGAGTTGTATGTTTTGAGGACACGGAGTTGACTGATCCTTTCTGTGGGAACCAGGGAAGGCTTCATGGGGGAGGCGTTTGCAGAGAGCAGCATGAAGGGGAAGCATTTTGCCTGGCCAGGAAGGACCCATTTCAGGCTTTGTCAGTTGAGGTGATGTCCCCTTGGTAGTGGGCCCAGCTTCGCTGAGTGCAGGACCACCTCCAGGGTCCCCTGCGACACTCCAGAGAAGGGGCTGGCTCTAGGAAAAGCCCTTTTCTGTCTCCCGTCCCAAGGCCAACGCCTCCTCTCCAGATGCTCCGGTGGGGAGGGGTTTGGAGCAGAAACACCTGGGAGAAGCCCCTGCACACCCATAAATCTGCCCGTCTCCATCCTTTGATGTGGATGCTCCTATCTCCCGAGGATCACTGCCCGGGAGGTAGCTATTGAACTGACGATCAGAGGGCACCCAGCCCTCATTTTTGAGTGAGTGTGTGTGCTTTAACCTAACCTAGCCTGCATTATGTTAAGCCAGAATGTCTTACAGGATGGGACTCATTCCCAGTCTAGGTGGGTGTTACAGCCCTCTCTGATCACCCATTGTCATTGTACCAGCTCAACAGTGGTCTGAACTGTGAAAAACCCAGTGAGTTTCCCCGATGCTTAGTCTATAGGACCTAATGAGCCCCTGCAGGGAGTTTTTTCTTTCGTTCCCTGAAGTGACCAGATGTGCTGGCATCCCTGAGACCCAGCGTCCGTATTTCATGCACCTCACTCACCATCTTACTCAACCTCCCAGGCACCTCAAAGGTAGGGGCAGCTCTCAGTCCCTTCAACAGGTTAGGAAACCAAGCCCAGAACGGTTGCAGCCCCTGCTGTGGCCATGCAACAAATTGCAGAAATAGGATCAGAACGCAGGCTTTCTGATTCCCGGGTGGGCATACATCATTTCTACCAGGTTGCTCCATCTCACGGTCCAGGTGCGAGCGGAGCCCATTTCACAGATGAGCTGGACTGGACGGGTGGTTGGGTGAGCGTCAGCAAACCCAGGGGAGCACAGGATCGAAATGATGATGGAGCGGCTCTTGGCATCCATCTTTCCCGCTTCTCAGAAGTCGGTACCTTTCCCTTGGAAAAAAAGCCACTTCAACTTTCCTGTACTAAAGTTTTCTAATTAACTGGAGGGGGAGGCATGCTGAATGTATTAACCACATCTTAGCTATATATTGGGTCTTTTTTTTTTCACTCCTGCATTGAGAGGCTTAGGAGTCTTTGCACAGCAGCTGTTAAGGTATCACCATAAAGCCAGACATGGGAGGTTCCTATGCCTGGCCAGGCACCCAGACCCCCGGTGCAAATGCAGAAGGACAGATGTGCTCCCTCCACCCCGTGACATGCCGGCCATGCAGGTCAGTGCCAGAGAAAGGAAACCCACTGTGTGAGTCTGGGAGGAAGCTCAGTTCATTTGGCAAAAGCGTCTACTAGGCACCTACTGTGCGCTGGGCATTGCTCTGGGGATTTCAAGTTGACGACAGTGTGTTTATTTCCCCAAAGAGGCCCACAGTTTAATGGGGAATAAACACATTAAAAGGAAATTACTCAGATTATAAAAATATATTTCTCACTAGAAAAAAAATAACAGTTTCTCAGCAGTCACACTGCCTCGGGCCATATACTTATATGTTTATATACTTTATATCCAAACCCCCTAAAGACAGATTTCAAACACCCACTGTACCCCTGGGAAAGGATATTATTATTAATATTATTACCATTAATAGCAAGCTTTGGAGTCAGACGCCCATGGTCCATATCCCAATTCCACCATTTACTAGCTGGGTGACCATGGGCAAATTACTTTACCTCTCTGTGCCTCAGTCTCTCAATATGAAAGAAGAGAATAATAGTGCCCCTCTCACAGATTGTTTAGCAGAAATCATGCCTGTAAAGCTCTTAACCCAGTGCCAAACACTTACTTAGAGCAAAATAATTGCCCACTATTATCCTAATATTAAGGAAGAGGAGGTCAAATATATCAAGGTATTGTTAGACCAGAGACCTAGCTTCTAACCGAGGTCCTAGACCATTACCAGTTACTAGCACACTAATGGACTCAGCCCTTTCCCTGACCTGCAGCAGCCCTGGTGGGAAGGGGAGCTTCGCGTTTGGGAGGAAGGGTCAGGGCAGAGATGTTGGAACACCGTGGGATACATCTGTTCGTGAGCACGCACCTGGTCAGTGTCTGGAGATTGATGGATGGGGACAAAGATGCTGAGCGGATGCCTGTGCAGGATGGAACCCTGACCCATGTGTCTACCCATCTTGGGAGGTGTCACCTGTTGGTGACTGGTGAAAGGATCTGCTGCCCTGGGGGTAGAGATCCGACCAGGTGTGCCTCTGTCTTCCTCAAGGAGCTGAAATTCCTGCATTCTAGGGTCCCGTCAGTCTGTGACTCATGGAGCAACCTGAGAGCCTTTGATTCTGAGTGTCTGAGTCAAGGGGTCTAAGCTTGTCCCTGGGCCTTTGCTCGTGCTGCTTTCCCGCCTGCAAGTCCTTTATCCCGGAATCCTGTCTGTTGGAATCTTATTTCTGTGGGCCTTGTAGGAACAGATGTCCCAGAATCCAGCGCCCCCTCCTGGGTGCTCACGTGGTATTATGCTTTTGCCTCCGCTGACTTCATTCTGCTGTCCCCTCAGAGCAGAGCTGCTGCCCATCTCTTGCGTTGGCTTGGAGGTGAGGACATACCTCGCTGGGCTCCTGGCTTCTAGGCACTTGGCACAGGGCCAGGCCGCCTCAATGTTTGTTGACCTGATAACGGATTTGAGTTGGAGGGTTGAGTGGTGTCTGGGCAGTGGGAGGAACACATCACAATGACATGAGCAGAGGACACACAAGATGGACTTCTCCACCTCCCGGCTGGGCTACCAGCCAGCCCTAGGCTGGCCCCAAGTCATATGGACCTTGTCTAAGAAGGTGGCCCCCAAGAGCCCCCTTCCGGCACCACTGCTGGGCATGGACTCACACGACTCCTGTGAGCTCTGTGAGAAAGAGGCCCATTCAAGGGCGGCCTATAAGACCTCTTAGCTCGCACTCAGAGGCTTCCATCACCCTTAAAAGTGTGGTCAGCACGGTGTTATTGCACGGCGGCTGCAGGGATGTGACATGATTTACTTGCGTAATTAACCGGTTGCTGCCCCCAAACTCTAAGCAAACACTGTGCACTTGGCTAAAATTACCGGCTTCCAAGCTCCCGCTTTTCCTTGTGGGGTTCCAAGGCATTCCAGGAGTCAGGGCTCGCGTCGACCTCTATTGGGCCTTTCTTCCACGGTTATGGGCCTGGGGCCGGGAGCCCATCTAGAGAGATTCGACAACCCTGCCGTTCCATTTCCAGAAAGACCCATTCTGAGTGTGGGTCCTGGGAGGGAGGTGAATGACCTGGAGTTTGGGTCCCTCTGCTTCTCAGGTCCACACACGCCTCGTCCGTCTTCCCCTGTGAGGGTGTCTAATTGTCGGCAGCCTTGACTCTGTTGATAATTTCTTCTTTCTGAAGCAGTTTCTACTTGAATTTCAGGCTGCCCCTGTCTCCGCCTCCTGCCAGACTGGCTCTCCTTCCCAGCGGCCTGGCTTCTTCTCACGGTCTGACCTCTGCACATCGAGGGCCCTGGGTGGGGCTCATCCTCAAACCTCTTCTCCATCTACTCGATTCTGAAGTCATCTCCCCAATGTCTATCTCCGTCCTAGACGTCCCTCCTCCACCCCAGAGCCTGTGTTCAGCTGTGTCCTGATGCCTCCATCTGGCTGTTGGCAGGCGCCCCCAAATTAGCCACAACACCAAACCCACACACCCACCTGCTCCCATCTTCTCCGTCTCAGGAAATGGAGCCTCCCTTCCTTCCAGCGGGTGCTCTGGCCCAAACAACTGGCGTCATCCTCAACTCCCCCTTTCCCCTCACGTCTCATGTCCAGCTGGTCAACACATTCCATTGGCTCTACCTCCATGGTGGGTGGGCCCAGAGCACCCACCGCTGGTTTTCTCCCCTCGACCTCCCTGGGGCTGAACCCACGCCAGCCCCAGCCCCATTGTGAGGTAGCCCCCCTGCCGGGCTCCCTGCTTCTGCCCTTGTCTCCTTGCGTTTTGTTCTGCACACAGCAGTCAGCCAGCTTCTAAAATACAAGTCAAGTCTCCCCGCCCCTGACTTAAGGCCCTCCAGGGCCTCCCCCTTGCTCTGAGGAAGGGCCAAGGTCCTCAGGATGGCCTGAGGTCCTACCTAGAATCACCCCACGTTTCCGTGCTTAGCGCACCTAACGCCCCTCCTCCCCACCTCTTTCACTGCACTTCAGCCACACGGGCCTCCTTGCTGTACCTCAGACGGGCCAGTGGTGCTCTGTCCTCATATTGGAGACTCCCTCGGTCTAGAATGTTCTTCAGATATTCCCCACGGCTGCTCTCGCACCCCCTTCAGACCTCTGCTGAACGTCCCCTTCTCAGGGAAGACTTGCATGACCACACTCACTCAAGTAGCCCCCACGCGCCCTCCGAGCCCCGCTTCCCCTGCCTTGTGCTCTCTCCGTGCTTACCACCGCCCACCGTCCAAGATATTTACTTGTTTGTTAATTCCTGCCTCTTCCACTAGAACATAATTTCAGCTGTTGGAGAGTGTTTTGTTCACTGCCATATCCCCGGGCTCTAAAACAGTTTCTGAATGGAGCAGACACCTTCCTATGAATGAATCACCTGGCTAACCATTTAGTAAGGGTTGGAGAGGAGAAAATGAAGCTCAGAGAAGTAAACTACTTGCCCGGGTTCGAACAGCCAGCACACAGCCATGGCAGGAGCTAAATCCAGCCCTGGCTGCCCATGTCCCGTCATGGAACACACCTTCTCTTTCCTGGAGTTTGGGCTTCCACACCACGTCACCTGGAAGCTTTCTGCGGTGGCTGGTGCCGAGAGAGAGGAAGAGATGGTGTCTGTAGGACCAGTCCCCTCTGGGAGGTCCCAGCCCCCATGGGGGACCAAGCAGAGTGAGAAAGCAAGGCAGGAGGTTGAGCAATGCTCTGGGGAGGGCGGTCAACTCTTGGAGGCAGACTGGGGGTGTGTGACCTCATGCCCAGAGGCAGAACTTCCCAACAGGTGAGCCCTCTGGGTGCCGCTGCAAGGTCTGGGGTGACCAGAGCTCCCACCTTTTATCCCAGTGTGCCCCGTATTGTCATTTTCCACAAGACATGGGAAAAATCTTGGCGCCCCATGTCAACACAGCTGTACTGTACCAGGCACTTTCTACAAGTTTTTTGTTTAAATTTTCACAACAGCTGCTTTGTTATCGAGATAGCAAGGCAGAGGAGACGGTGGGGCAGGTCCTGCAGGATCTGTCCGGGAAGGCCAGCTCAGCTCGAGTCCCTGCCTCTGCCCAGCCCTCCCCAAGTTGAGGTGGTCGCCTCAGCCTTGCATCACCCGGTCCCTCTCTCCACACTCTGCCCTCTGGGCTGTGGACTCCTCCAGACAGGGCTCTGCCTAGCAAGTCCAGCTCCCCTCCACCCCTATGTCACACCCCTCAGACAGCCTGGCAGGTGATAGGCAGCCAGTGACACTGAGTGAGGGAGGGAATGAAGGAGTGCACAAAGCTGTGAGGGGTTGTGTCACTTGTGCAAAGTTACAAACCAGGCAGGTGACAGGTCAGGGTTCAGACTGGCCTGGGCACCCCTGCGGTGTCCGGGCAAACAGGGCGTCTTACTCTGTGGCTGCAGCCTCTGTATGTGGGGCAGGCATGGGGCTGGGCCTGCCTTGGGAGATGCGATGGGCAATGCAGACCGCTGTGGGATTCCAGCGCAAGAGTCCCAAAAGCCCACATGTCTAACCCCATGTGGTTGTTCTCCTATCACGTGGGTCCAGCAGCCCAGGGTGCAGGAGGTCCAGGAGGGCTTCCTGGATGTGGGGAGATGGGGTTGGAGGTGATCCTCAGCCCCAGAGCTGGAGGAAGGTCCCCTTCCTTACACTAGAGCCATGATTTTTTTCTCTGCTTCCTAATCCCGGAGAAATGTCATCAAACCCCAAGCTGATTCCTCCTCCCTGGGCCCTGATTCAGGCAGAAGCTCAAGGCTGCCAACAGGGAGTTTGGAGCTCGTAACTCAACTGCGGGCAGGGCCTGGGGGGCCTGATTCCAATTAAAGATGTCAAATGTATTTATGGATTATGCAATCAACAGGTATGCAACAGCTGCGATAGCCGACAGGGCCACCCTGGAGATAGGCCTGTAATTAATTAATCCCAGTAGGTCTGCCAAACTCTGTTTCAAACATGAGCGCTCTGGGGAATGCTGGGGACCAGGTCTGGGGCCGGCTTTAGACCCTGTCCTGTTTTCAGGAGGGCCAAGGAGCTGGGCAATAAGGTCTGTATGAGCAAAGAAGGTTGGGCTCGGGGGATCTGGATTTGAATCATGGCTCTTACCACTTCCAGCCTGGCTGATGTGACCTTGAACACATTACTGAAATGCTCAGAGCCTCTGAGTCTGTGCTTCTGAAAATGGAGAGGATATGCTGAGGACTAATTGAGACAATGTCCGTGAAAGGGCTCAGGGCACAGTGGATGCCCACGGTGAATGACAGGACGGCCCTAGAATAGGCCCACCTAACCTCCTCATTCCCAGCATGAGAGCACCCATATGTAAAAGGATAAAGCAACCCCTCTCTATAAGGATAAACTGCTAGGGGAAGCACACACCCATCCTGAAATATCTCTGAGCCTCACTTTGCTCATCTGTGAAATGGACTTGCCAACCCAGCCCTCTGGTCACTTTCTGCCCCTTTGAGCTCTGAGGAGCTGACAGAGGCTCCTTCATTCAGTAAACTTGATCTCTGGCCAGGCTCAAGCTGCAACCCAAGGGCCCAGAACTGAATCTGAGGAGGTAACCCCCCTGCCTGGAACTCACAGTCCACAGTGGGAAAGCCCACACCGGCCGAGATTTACAGCAAGGGTGATGGCAGTGACAGAAACAAGCTTGGCCACGGATGGAGGGCCAGACACCACACTCCACACTGCCCACCTGTCGGCTCTTCATCCTCGCCTTATTCCACCAGGTAGACAGGGTCTCTGCTCCACAGCTGTGCAGAGTCCAGGAGAGGTTCAGTAGTGCTACAGATGCTAAGCACACGGCCCTTCACCTGTGCTCAGTAAGTAGTCGAGTTCCGGGCAGTCGGAGTCGTGGAGTGGGGGGGAACTGCCGGCCTCCCCGAGTCACCCAGCGCTTCACGCAGGAGCTGGGCCTGTTCCCGAGCTGTCGAGCTGTCGGGTTTGAATGTCCTTAGCTCTCTCTTTCTCTCCCCTTCCCCTCAGAGGTGTGATTTGCATTCCACGAAGTTCCCTCCGGCTGCAGGTTGGAGGCAGCATGGGTTGCAGGGACCCAGTGAGGAAGTCTGGCAGCAGACAGGAGCAGCTTTGGCACCCAGAGACATCTAAGAGCCCAGCCTAGGGCTTCCCAGGTGGCGCGGTGGCTGTGAGTCCGCCTGCCGATGCAGGGGACACGGGTTCATGCCCCGGTCCGGGAGGATCCCACATGCCGCGGAGCGGCTGGGCCCGTGAGCCGTGGCCGCTGAGCCTGCGTCCGCAATGGGAGAGGCCACAACAGTGAGAGGCCCGTGCACCGCAAAAAAAAAAAAAAAAAGAGAGGCCAGCTTAGACCGACTAGGAAACTGGTTAGATGAGTGAGTGTGTGTGCACATGTGTGTGTGAGTGAGTGCATGAGTGTGTGCATGTGTGTATGTCAGTGCTCTGGTGTGTGAATGCAAGTGTGTGTGTGTGTGTGTGTGTGTGTGAGAGAGAGAGAGAGAGAGAGAGAGAGAGAGAGAGAGAGAGAGTGTATGTAGGGGGATAGGATTAAAGGAGAAGCCAGGCTCCTGGCACATGAAGTGGAGGATGGTCCAAGTAGGGAGGTCCCCCGTGTCCCCTGCCACCCCTGCACTTGGTCCCTGCTGTGCCTGTCAGAGCCCTGCACTTTATGCAGTGGGCTTTTCTTTCAAAATAGACTCTGGTGGGGTTGAGGGCTCTCGGTAACACCTACTACGTTGTGTGGCGTGTCCTGTCACCAGAGCATTTCACATCCGTGATCTCGTACCAGCCTGTGAGCCCAGCCCGTTCCGAGGGCCTGAAGCCCAGGGTGGCCCCCTCAAGATAGAGAGAGAAGCAGGACTGACAGGTGGCCTCCATGCCTGGCCAGTGCCCCCACCCCATGAAGCTCTCCGAGGGTATCAGGGGCCTCCAGAGACCTGCCCCGGGCAGCAGGCCGCGTGCCCTACCCGCTGGAGCCCCCGGTTTGCTCTCCTGCCTGCTCCCCTTTTGGAAGCACTTGGGGGTCAGTCTTGACTCTCTGACTGAGTCCCTCATTCCTCCGTCTCTTTCCCCCCACACTCAGTCATGGTCCCAACGTGCTGAGCCTGTTGCATGGCCCTCCTTCAGTCCTTTGTCCCTCGGGGCCTCTGTTCCCATCTGTCGGTTGTGGGGTCGCACCAGCAGATAGTCAAGTCCCTTCCGGTGCTGCTGGTTTGTGTGTTACACTGTGTCTCTTTAAAAGTGCTACCAAGGGATTTAATCTTCTCCAGGGGATGACTTGGGGGTGAATATCTAACCCTATGAGCTGTAAGTGACCCGAGAAAGAATTTTTTAACACCCTCGTGTTACTGAGCAGCAAACAGAGGTAACTGAAGTGCCCGAGGACACCCAGTAAGCTGCAGGCACTGGGAGCCCCAGAGCGCCAACAGGAACCCAGAAACGATCTGTGGCTCACTCCTTAGGCGTGCAGACTGCTGACCCCCCTTCAGAGATACTGGATGATGCCCTCAGAGGCCTCAGCCTTCCCCACACAAGTCCCATCACCCAAGCAGGACAGTTTACATGCTTTCTTGCTAAGACGTCTCCAGGTCCCTGGGTGAATGCCTTCTAGAAAGGAAAACCAGTGTCCCTGGTAGGGTGGGAAGGGAGGACAAGGACAGTTGCAAACAAATTGCACCGTCCCCTCCTCTCTCATTCTGCTTCTCCTGCTGCTGCTTTCTTTGAAGCTGATTGTTTTCCTGAAACTCAATCCCAAGTTGTGAATTAGCCCTAAGTTAAGCAAAGGCAAGGGCCCCGGTGCCCTCTCTGGCCTGCTCGGAGCCAATATCCTACCTTGAGCTGCTACATGGGTTCTGGCTGAGAGTGTGACCTTCTCCCTTAGACTGCGTGGGTGCCAGTCCCGGATCCACTCCCTCCCTCTGCGCCTTGAGCTCGGTATTGAACCTCTCTGGGCTTCAGATTACTCAAGGGATGATGAGCCTGGTAGGGCCGCTGAGTAGTAAGTGCGGACACCATGGGAAGGGCCTGGAAGGGGCTCATCATGAGCAATGTGATTCCTGCTTCCCTGCTCCCTTGCCCACCTTGTGAGACTTGAGCACTGTTGCCCTCTGGGATGCTTTTCAATTCATCACTCTTAGAGCTTCCAGGGGGACTCTCGACCCATGGAGGGAGAGTTCCCCAGAAGCCCGATTAGCCCCTCTCCAGGACTTGCAGAGACCTGACAGTACAGGTGATACAGTAGGACTGGAGGTGGGTCCAAGGCTCTTGGCTTGGACTCAGTCATGAGGAGTCTCTTGGAGACCCGGGGAGGAAGACCGAGTGACATGGCCAGAGAAGGGGGGGTGGCAAGTGGAGACTGTCAGGAAGGATGACTGTGAGGAGGGAGGATGTGGTCCCTTTAAGAAATTTTAAATGGGCCTGGCCACCCTTGAATCCCAAATATCTTTCAGGGCCTGGAGCCCATTCTTAGCAAGATGTCTTAATGTGGGAAAAACGCAAATCCGCCCCCTCTTGGTGCAGAGGTTATCACATTTCCTGCTAAGGTCCTGCTGAGCCTGGCCCTGGACTCCCAGAGCCCAGCAGGGGACAGAGATGGATCCCACCAGTGACTTTTCTCTCCTAATTCCAACCCTGGCCTTGTGAGCCCCAGGCCTCTTCCCTATGGTGTGAACTGTCACAGGGCTTCTGTCTGGATGACAGAAGGGACAGCAAATTACAGTTCCATTGAATTGAACACTCCATCTACCAGGCAGTTGCTCTATGCCAGGCTTCGGGGACCCAGAGCTGATTAAGGAGCATCCCTGCCCTTAGGTTGTTCACAGTTCAGAATAATCGCCAACATTTATTGGATACCTGTAATACTGTATGTCAGGCACTCTGCCGAATAAGGACACTGTGCGTGGCCCCATTTAATTCCATATAGACTGTTGTGTCCCCGCTGTACACAAGAAGAAACTGAGGCTCTGAATAACTTGTCCAAAGTCATACAACTAAGAAGGCTGAGGAACAAGGTCACAACCTGGCTACAGCGTGTCCCCCACAATCCACTGGAAGGGATCAACGTCTTCCCTTCAATATGCACAGCACATCCCCACAGCCTTGGGGAAATGGATAAACCTGTGGATTAACTACAGCCGTTGAGGAAACTAAGACTCTAAAATGGGAAGTAACTTACCCAAGGTCATCCAGCAATGAAATGACAGCCCTGTGGTGTGAGCCCATTTTGGACTGTACCCCACAGGCCTGCAAACCCTGTACTCACCCAGCCTCAAGACGGAAGAAAGAGCCAGGAGGCATGACAGAGACATCAGTGGTTTAATAGAAGGGGGATCTTACATGACTGAAGCAAGGTTCTGGAGTGACAGCCCACCCTGTGCAGCAGACAGCAAGCAGGACACAGCAGCAGTCTTCCCTGGCAGGGGAGGGAGGTTGGGGGAGGAGAGGGAGGTTACCAGTTACAGAGGGAATTGACATCACAGTGGCTCATTGGTTACCAGGGAAACCAGCAGAGGGGCATATCCCTCATCGCCCCTTTGATAAACTATCATAGTGGAGATATTCCTGATCTAATAATTAGAACAGTCACTAGCTGGGGCCAGGGCAAGTATATAGGCATTTACTGATTAGGCTCTGTGATTAACAGGGAAGGTCAGTCATGTGAGTAAGGGTGCAGGTGAAGCAGAGACTGGCTGAGCAGGGGCTGTACAGAGAGCAAGAGAACAGCCATCTTAGGCGGCCTGATCATACAACCCAGGTCTAAGACTACTTGCATGTTGAGTTATTTTCTTCGTATTTTCCCTGGGTATTATAATTAACATCTTAATTTATAACAACCTAGTTCGGATTAATATCAACTTAAATTACGGTAGTATTAGAAACTTTGTTCTATATAGCTTCTTTCCCTCTCCTTTGTGCTGTTACTATCTTACACATTTTATCCTTAGGCATTATAAAGCTCATCTACACAGATTTATAATCATTGTTTTATGCAGTTGCCTTTTAAATCAGACAGTAAGGAAAAAGTTACAAAAAATAATGTATGCTACCTTTTATATTTACCTATAAAGTTACCTACCATTCCTCTGTTCCTTCACGTGGATTAAAGTTACTGTCTAGTGTCCTTTCATTTCAGGCTGAAGGACTCCCTTTAGTATTTCTTGTAGGGCAGGTCTGCTGGCAACAAATTCTCTTCGTTTTTGTTTATCTTATTATAAATGTCTTAACTTCTCCTTTATTCTTGAAGGATAGTTTTGCTGGATATAGAATTCTTCATTGACATCTGTTGCCTTTTAGGACTTTGAATACATCATCCAACTTTGTGATTTCTGATGAGAAGTCAGCTATTAATTTTATTCAGATATATAATGAGTCATTTCTCTCTTGCTGCTTTCAAGATTCTCTGTCTTTGGCTTTAAACAATTTGGTTATGATATGTCTAGTGTGAATCTTTTTGAATTTATACTACTTGGAGTTCACTGAGCTTCTTAGATGTATAGATTAATGTTTTTCATTAAATTTGGGAAGTTGTCAACTATCATTTCTTCGATATTCTCGCTGCCCCTTTCTCTGTCCCCTCTCCTTCGGGGACTCTCCCATTAAGTCTATGTTGGTACCTTGATGGTGTTCCACATGCCTCTGTTCACTTTAAATTCTTTTTTCTTTCTGTTCCTCAGGCTGAATAATCTCAATTGACGTATCTTCAGGGTTGCAGATTCTTTTTTCTGCCTGCTCAAATTTACTGTTGAGTCCCTCTAGTGAACTTTTCATTTCATTTATTGTGCTTTTCAACTATACAGTGTGCGAATGTCTATTTGTTTCTTTTTTAAAAATAATTTCTCTTTATTGATAGTTTATATTTGGTGAGACATCATTCCCATACTTTCCTTTAGTTCTTTAGACATGATTTCTTTAATTCTTTAGACATATTTAAAACAGCTAATTTAAAGTCTTTGTCTAGTAAGTACAACTACTGCACTTCCTCAGGGTTACTTTCTATTGATCGCTTTTTTCCCTGTTTATGGGCCATACTTTCTTGTTTCCATGTGTGCCTTATCATTTTTTGTTGAAAACTGTGCATTTAAAATAATATAAGGTGACAACTCTGGAAATCAGATTCTCCCCCCTCCTCAGGGTATGTTTTTCCTGTCTGTTGTTATTACTGTTTCCCTGGTGGCTTTTCTGAGACAATTATATAATATAAAATATAAATATTTTTTGTCATGTGTAGTCAACTGAAGTCTTTGCTCAAGTTAGCTTTAATGGTCAGCCAATAAGCTCTTGTTTGTCCCAACAGTTATCATTGTCTCAGGGTGCTTTGATGTTAAACAATTGCCTCTGATTGTTTTTAACAAACATCCCTGGGGGAAAGTGTCCCTAGGGGTGCTCCAAGTTAGGTCAAACACAGACAGCCTTGAGAGTGGGGCCTTGCAAAGGAATTGCCAGGCAGGTCATAGAGTGGCAGTTCTCTAGATAGGAGGTTTGTAAAGGAGCTCCCTTGATACCGTTTTGTACCCTCCAGTGGCTGTCAAGCTGCTAATTTTCATTGTGATTGCAGGTGTTGATTTTCAAGGTTACCACCAAGGGAGTGTAGGGGATGGGAACAGGGAAAGTTAAAAGGCCAGAAAATTTGCTATTCTTACCAAAATTAAGCTGTTTTTCTTGAATAAATGCTCCTTGGATTGCTGCAAGCCTTTGGCTAATTTCCAGAGTTCTGTAAACACTGATTCTGTTCATTTTTTTTTTTCCAGTATTTTTGTTGCTTTTGTGGAATGGAGAATTTTGAGGAGTCCTTACTCCACCACATGGCTCACTGATGTCCAACTCCTTGCATGTTTGCCTGGACGAAGGATCCATGAGCATGAGGGGAGAGTTGGGTGTAGGAGAACACAGAAGGCCATATCCTGAAGGTCTACCTGGTGCCAAAAGGCAATGTTTATAATGAGGGTCATAGGAGTCCTCAGAAAGGTATGATTGATCTAGACTGAGCTCCTCTCAGGAGGAGCTGAGATCCTGGGTTGCTATGACTGCCAAGAGGGAATCACCCATCCCAGCATCTTCTGTCACCTGACAGCCTCTTCTGCCAGTGCTCATTGACTGGCCAGACCTTTGGCTGGGGTCTTGGTTATCTGAACTCAACCAAATGCCACTGCTCCATCTCCATAATTTCAGCCTCTCTCCTAGGCTGTACCTTTTGACTTGCTCAGCCAGGTAGGACCTGAGACTTTACCTTAAAACCTAGCATCCTCCTCTCACCTGTGATGTGTCCTCTTCCCTGCTGACCTGGGATCACGGTATGGTAAGTCTGACTGGACCCAAGTCCTGGGGTTCCCAGTCTCTGCTCCCACCTCCAGCCCCTTCTGTAAGAGTCTGACTCCTTCAACCCAGGACAGGCGGACACCAGTGATCCTAAAACGTGAGCTCCAGAGGACAGGAGGTTTTGACCATATCCCAGGGCCTCAAACAGCACCTGGAGCATACTAGGTGTTCAATAAATATTGGTAATTGAATGAATGAAGCTTCTAAAATGCAGAGAGAGGACAGGTGATGACAGATTGAAAGAAGAGGCCTGGCACAAGGAGAAAGAACCACAGAACCACATGTCTTGAGCACCTCAGACTGCCAGGCACATCCCACATTCTGCTCACTTCATCCCCACCGCAGCCCTGTGGGTGGGAAGGACACACAGAGGCCAAAGGGAAGGAACCAACTTGCCCAGGTCCCCTAACCAGTTAGGTGACAGCTGAGGATTTGAACCCTGGTCCATGCAGTGCCGGGACCAGGTCCTTACCGTCCTCCACAGCTTTGACTATCCATGTGCGGAATGTTCTCAGGCCCAGCTAATCCACTCTCCTCACTTTATAGAGAGGTGAGCGACCACCCCAGCCGCCGAGCGGCCATTCTTGGCACTCAGAAGTTGCCCAGAGCACACACCCTGTGAGCGAGAAACCTCCAGCCAGCGCCCTGGGAGCTGACAAACGTCTCCAAGAACCCAGAGGTGTGCACACACGCCTGCAAACACACAAAGCCGGTCAGGCTGCGCCCGCTGTGGCAGAGGAGCCCCAGGCTCCTCTGAGTGTATTTTAAATCCATTCTGACTCCCCAGAAAGTCTGTTTTTGTTATTCACGCTGACCTTTTAAACTCCACACAGTCCTGCATTTTTCCCGAGGCCTCGGTAGGACCTATTAATAATTCCGCTCTCCCACCGAGGCTCTGCAGCAGCCGGCTCTCTTACGTGCAGTAGAAGCCAATACCCCCACTGCTCACCCTCCTCTCCAGAGATTAGAGGGGAAAGCAAGGCGCCCCCCCACCCCCAGCCCTGGAGAGAGGAGACCATGCTCGCGGCCGCCGCCTATGCTCTTCAAAGGTGAGGACAGGTGATCTGGCGGCGGCCAGGGACAGGATAGGGGCACTGGACGGTGGGGGCATGTGGCTGAGGTGGGGCCCCTGCCTCCGGCTGCTTTCTCCTCTCTCTGAGCAAACATCTCTGCAAATAAATCTCCTCTTTCTTCCTTTCTCTCTCTCTGCTGGGTTACTGCTTCAGTTTCATTAAAGACTCTGGAAACATTCTTCAGGCTCGGCCGAGATATATAATACGGAGAACAGAGATTTGCTTCAGAACCCACACGCTATTAAAAATATTAGTGTCCCCCAGAGAGTCTCTCTTAAAGATTCCTTCTCCCTCTCTGCTTCCCTCTCCCCTGGTGCACAGTGCCAACAATAATGCAGGCGGGCTGGTCTGATTTCCTTGAAAGAAAATAAAGACGAGATAACAGGCCTTAGAGAACCCTGTCTTTGTGCCTGACTAAGGTCCATCACCCTATACGTCTAGCTAGAGCTTTGTACTTGTCAAAGCCCCTTTCACCACCATTATCTTGTCTGATCCTCAAGAAAGTGCAAAGCGGGGTCATGTCCTTTTTGTTAGGCGGGGAAACTGAGGCCCTGGAGGAAGGAGGCGATTTGGCTTTGAGGCAGATCTGGGATTCGAACCCAGCACCTTCTGATTGCCAGCCTGGAGGGTTTTCTCATCCAAGAGGGTGTGTTCAGCCGCTTCATTTATCAGTAGTAAAGCAAATGCCTGGTGTGTGTGAACGCCTGAGCTCCCTGGTCCCTGCTGTCCACCAAGAGTGTCGTATTTGATGTCATTGAAGAGATCTAGCTTTTCATTTGTTCCTCTAAGATGCATTGAGGGCATGCTCTGGTCCAGGCCCATCCCTGGGGCTGGGAACAAGGTCGGGGTGAATGAGGGAGGCACACGGCTGCCTTCAGGAGGTCCGGTCCAGGGAGAGGGCTGGCCCGGGGTGAGCCAGTGAGACCCCGGAAAGACCAGTCCTCCTGAGCGCACAGGAGGACTTCTGACCAGGCAGGGAAAGGCCTCAGGCCTGATGCTCAGCTGGGATTTCTAAGGATGGTCATAAGTTAAGCAGAAGGCATAGAAGAGAAAAGCAAGTTCACAGGCCAGAGGCCAGAGAGGGCCTGAGGTTTCAAAAGAGCAGCAGATCATAACCGTGGGGTGAGCAGCGGCGAGACACGAGAAGGGAGAGGCCGGGGTCCCTGACGCTGGGTGACAACTTGACTTTGTCCTAAGAAAGATGGGGTACAGCAAATGACTTTTTGTTGTCAGTGTGTTTTAGGAGTGTCTTAAGTGTCATATAGGGTTTCATTCATAGAATATTCATGGACTGTACCATCAGTGTTTGTGTTCTGATTAGGATCTTAGAACTGATGGAGAATGAAGTGAAGCAGATAGGGATGAGGGAGGGAGGACCCAAGAGGTGGCCTGAACGGGGGAGCAGAGGCCGAGAGGAGGGGTGGGTTGAAGAGTTGGAAGGTGGACTTGGGGATCCAGTGGGGGTTGGTGACCAGGCTGACCCCCAGACCAGGGCATCTGTTCCTGCAGGTAGATTGGGATCGTGAGCCCCGTGTGACAGCTAAGGGCTCTGAGGCACAGAGGAGCGATACACCAACATCCCCCTACGAGTTGGGGCAGGATCTGAGCTGCAGACCCCAGTCCCTGGAGCCGCAGCCCCTGAGTTCCTCCCACTCCCCTCCCAGCCTGCCCAAGCGGGGCCTCTCTCCCAGGGAGGGCGTGAGTGATGCCTCGAGCTCCGCCTGGAACCGGACGCTTCTCCTCGAGGCCAAATAGGGCTCTATGGACAGCCTCGAGCTCTGAGAAGCCAGCACATTCCTCGTGTCTTGCCCCGCCCCGGGATATTTAAAATTAGCTTCTTATAAGAATTTGGAAAGTCAAGGCCACGTCAGTCCTGATGTCTGAGCATAAGGGTCATTACAGCTGAGGAAGCCGGGGCCTGGAGAGAGAACGACTGGCTCAAGGTGACCCAGAGAGGCCCTGTGCTGGGTCACAGCCCGACTGACCCTGCTGGGACTCCACCTCCTTAAGCCCCAGCACGCCACCTGTCTTGCTGAAGCCTTGAAGTGGCACCTTTGGAGTGACTGTCCGAGGTAGTGATGACCCCAGCTTGAGTAAATCACTTATTTAAATCCCTCCTATTGGACTTCCCTGGTGGCGCAGTGGTTAAGAATCTGCCTGCCAATGCAGGGGACACGGGTTCAAGCTCTGGTCTGGGAAGATCTCACATGCCGCAGAGCAACTAAGCCTGTGCTCCACAACTACCGAGCCTCTGCTCTAGAGCCCATGAGCCACAACTACTGAACCCGCGAACCACAACCACTGAAGCCCTCGCGCCTAGAGCCCGTGCTCCGCAACAAGAGAAGCCACCGCAGTGAGAAGCCCGTGCACCGCAACAAAGAGTAGCCCCCGCTCGCCGCAACTAGAGAAAGCCCGCATGCAGCAACGAAGACCCAACGCGGCCAAAAATAAATTAATTAACTAATTTTAAAATAAATAAATTCCTCCTATTATAAAAGGAGGGGACCAGTCTGCGGGCCAAAGTGCTGATGGCTATCCCCCTGCTGGGGCCTCAGCTCCCATTCTGAACTATGATAAGTGGCTGTTGGGATGATTTTTCCCTAACAGGCCCCTTCTCCATCTGCCCTTTGTCTCCTCTGGGCTGCGAGAGGCCTTGACCTCCCCACCACAGGACAAGTCAGGTGCCTCAGGAATCTGAGGAGAGGGAAATGCTTCTTTCAGGCTCCGGACCCCCTGGGAATGCCGTCAGCCACCTCCACCCCCTCTGCTTCTTGTTCAGGCAACTTAAGGGCCATGCATGCAGAGCACAGAGGCCAAGGGACTTGCCAAGGGCCACATAGACAGAGGAGGTGACGTGGGCATCTGAACCCAGAGGTCTGGCTGTGGAGCACGGACAGAGGCTCCAAATATGCCTGCCGATTGGAGAAACCAAGCAGGTTTCCCTGATCCCTTCATGGTTTCCGAGTCCCGAGGTAGTAGGTTGAAGAATCCGCTGGCTGCCTCTCCCATCACGAGGCTGACTTTGGGGAGCCTCCTGGGAGGATAAAGGGGGACGAGAAGCCTGGGCAGCCCCACCCTCTCCCTCCCCACCCTGTAGTCACACACCCATCCTGCCAGGTCTTGCGTGGAGCTTGGACCCGTGAGTGAGATGATGAGGCCCCAAGGTTTTCCCAGCTTTGCCCAGGGACTCCCAGCGTATGAGGTCACGCCAGAGACATAACTCAGCGACCCTGCCCAAACGCTTCCTCGTGGCTTCCTGAGCACCTTCTACTGGAAGGTCCTCCTAGAAGCATCCCTTCATCCAGGACAGTGTCGCTCAACTCTTTGCAGTTTGAACACCATGCCTCCTTCTAACGCAACATGACCATCTCAGACCCTCTTTTATTTACTCAAGCTAAATATATATTTTGAAATAAATGACATTTGTAAACTACATTCTATATCGTGAGCTAAATACATTTTATATTAAATTATATATCATGAGTTCAACCACAACCAAAAGCAATTGTAAAATTAAGAATGTCTTTTCATCTAGAAAGACAAGTACTTTTCCGTCAACCACAGTTAAGTCAGCTGGGCTCAGCTCCAGCTGCCCTTCTGCCGTGTCCTGTGCGTGATGGATGAAGCCCACCGGAGGCCGCTTGAAGCCAGGTGGACTGCTTAACACTCTAAGTACATGCGACCTTCCACCCAACCCCCAGCAAGAGCCCGACACCACCCCCCCCCCCCCGACCCCACTGAGAATCCCAGCTGGTGGGTTACCAGGTCTTTGCTGAACTCTGCCACCCACCGGGCGCCAAGCGTACGCTGAGGGGCACACAGACCTAATCTCTGTTCTCTGGGAGCCTCAGACCTCTCCCCATGGAACAGACGAGAAAACCAAGGCCCAGTGCCACACAGGAAGTCAGTGGTGGAGGCAGAACATGAACTAGCCTCCTGTCTCCCAGCCCAAGGCCCCGCCCACCACTGCAGCCTCAGACCGAGGGCTTCCCTTGAAGGGGTGGAGCTACATGCTGGGAACTCAGCAGCTTCTTCCCACTTAGTGCCCCCAGAGGGTTCCCTGAGCCCATGGGGAGTCCTCTCGTAGGGGCTGAGGGGCTGGGCGCTTCCTGGGAGGATAGACAGAGCTCCCAGAAATGAGAGCCCTTCTATACACCTGCTTTGTACCAGGCTGGGTGTTCCTGGCCTTGCAGATCTCAGCGTCCAGTCCCAGAGATCCAAGAATTCTTCAGTGGAAACTCGTAAAGAATAGATGAGATGCTCAATCCATATGGGCCAGCCAGCCGGAGGAGTGGCAGGAGGATTTTCCAGGCAAAGGGCATAGCTTAAGCAAAAGTGTGGAGGTGTGAAAGAGAATGGTGTCTTGGGGACTCATGAGCAGTTAGTTGACTCTTCAGAACCATAATGCGGGTGAGTGGGAGGTGAATCTAAAGCAGGAAGTGTCAGGTGTGTGGGTAAGGGGGCAGTGGGGAGCCACGCTGGGCTTTGGAGCGAGGCAGTGTGGTCAGACCTGTCCCGTGGGAAGGTCACTCCAGTGACTGGGCTGGGGATGGACTATGGCTTTCCTTCTCTGAGCCTCACTTTCTGCATTTCCAAGACAGCTATTTTGGGAATTCATGAGAACCCAGATTTGGAAGTGCTTTGGAAATGACCAGTGGGGTCAGTCTTTATTCCTTCTCATTTGTTTTGAAACGAAGACATCTAGTCCTACTCCGCCCATAGCCCACTCTGTAACCTTGTAAAAGTTACCCCCTTTCTCTGAGCCCGAGACCCCCAGAGGAAAAATTGGGCCGGCCATCCATCTTCCTCACGGGGCCTTATTCCGAGGTGAGGACACAGCAAGTCCAGGGCCGGTGCTGGCCGGGCTGGCCTCCTCCCATGGGCAGCCGTATGTGTGTGTGTGTGTGTGTGTGTGTGTGTGTGTGTGTGGTGGCGGGGCGGGGGGGTGGGTGCTCTGTGGCTCTGTGTGGTGTGAGCTGAGCTCCCAGGCCTTTTACAGACTGTTTACGATGTGCCGGTGTGGTAACTGCCCATGATTAGCCACTCCACAGGCAGCTCCAGGGCCTGGGGATGATGGATCAGAGTGGAAGGGAAGAAACTACTAAAGGTCCAGGAGCCTCGAATGTCGCCTGCAGGAATTCATCCTGTCCCTTGCACCTGCGCTGTCCCTCTTAGTTTCAGGGACCTCTCTGCTACACAGCCCTTCACCTTTGTCCTTGCTTCCAGCAATTTGGAGGAGGGAGTGAATAGGGCCTGGGCTCTGGACGTGAGTTTAAGTGCCACTTCCCCCACCTATTGGTGAGCTGTATGCCTGGGCGCATCACTGCACTTCTTTGGTCCTCAGTTTCATTATCTGTGAAATGGGGAGGCAACCCTGTCCACCCATAGGATCCAGGGATGACCAACAAGATCATGGGCTGGAGAACACACACCCCACAAAGTGGGTGGTCAGTAGGTGCTCACCAGAATCCAGGACTGAATTTGCGGAACGTTGAGCAGGAGCTGATAACCCTCACGGCTGGAGGATCCCCCACCAGCCCTGCCTCTGCGGCACTGGCGGGATTTGGACCTAACAGATCTGTGTTGCCTAAGGAGGCCTCCTGCCTGGGCAGGTGGACAGGAAGACTGAGGCAAGAGGACCAAGAATGACCGGGCCTGGAGCCCCTTCTCTCCCAGTTACAGCAAACCCTGTGGGGCGGCCCCCTTGCTCTCGGTCCTTGACCCACACCCGGTCGTGCACGTCGGGTCCCACGCCGGCTGATTCCCTGTGTGCCGCTGACCCTCACGGTGAGGCAGTTTAACAGCCTCCACTTCACAGGTGAGGAAAGCCAGGTGCAAGAAGGACGAGAGAGTTGCCAACATCCCTCCCAGGGCCCGGGGCAGGGACCAGGCCCTCAGGACAGGACTTGCCCACCCAAGGGGGCAGCCTAGGGAGCTGCCCACGTGAATTGACACCAGCCATCCTCCCAAGAGGGATCAACGTTATATTTCAGTCAGCTCTGGGCAGCCCTCCTTGGGGCGGTGGGGGGGTGGGGTGGCGAATCTTGGTGCCCCTCTGATCTCACCCTTTACGTGGCTTCCCAGCAGAAGGAGTTCTGAACAGGAACTCAGCGGCTTCGGTTCTGGACGTCCATCCCACCCTGTGAAAACCCAGAGGGCTGGACAGAAGGAAGATCTTCACAGGGCTCTGCAGCTTTGATGCTGCTCCAGCCGGGCTAAAGGGCTCTCCCACAACCCTGTTCTCAGGCTGCAGCAAGGCCTCCCTCTCTCCTCCCAGACCAGCAGTGCCCCTGCTCCCTCTGTACCAGCAAACACACACTTCCGTTCTCAAGAACCAAGCACGTCCACCGGAGACCCATCCTCCCTGAAGCCCTAGGCCTTAGTGAGCCCCCCGTCACAAGAGGAATGCAAGCTGGGTGCTCCGGGTCAGGGAGATCAGAAGGGGCCACCAAGGCCTCTGCCTACCCCGCAAAGCCTCCAGCCCCAAGCGGTGACTGGGCATGACCCTTCTGGGGCAGCTAGGCCTCCATTCCCGCTTGGAAGTGAAGTCAGAAGATGAGAGTTTCAGTGCCTTGGTCCAAGAATGTGCTGACGCTGCACCAACTTGGCCAGCTTTCCACCGCCTGCTTCTCCCATGCAGCTACGCGTCCAGGACTTCTGCTTGCCCGCCTGCAGCAAGCTGGCAGAGAGCAGGCCCCAGGGAGAACCCTGTACCCCAGGAGATGCAAGAACAGCATGAGACCCATACAGTGATGGCTCAGCCAGGCCAGCCCCGGCTCTCACTTCACTCCTGAAAACCTCCCCAGCGTTGTGTCCCCTCAGTCACTGTTCCCTCAGGATGGAGGACTCCGCCCATAGGATGAGGGGCTTCAGGGCAGAAGACACCCTGGAGATACTCAGGGAGGGCCAAGTGTCCCAGCCCCAGGATCTGATGTCACAGGTGTCCCCAGACCCTGTGCCCCAGGACCGTCTCTGCTGATAAGCTGACAGCACAGCACAGACCTCACCGGCGTTGCTCGTCCACAACCAGACCCACCCTGGTCCCTCACATGGCCCTAACGGCAGCATAGGGAAATGAGGCTGGGACCCACACCGGGGAAGCCAGGGCCCCAGGGGACCAACTCCAGGACCTAAGGGTGTAGCCCAGGGTGGCGCGCTCTGCCTGATGTGCTTGAAGGGGCCACAGGCTTCTCCTGCAAGACCACCTGGGTCAGGGGTAAACAGTGCCCACTAGCGTGTTCTTACTGGTTTCCTGACCCTCGGTGCCAGAACAAAACCGTAAAGGCATCTCGGGGACGGGTAATGCTGCGATAATGGTCACAAGCGTGTCTGCTTTTTAAGGTCTGTGTGCCTCAGGTTCCTCACCTTAAAACGCTGATAATAATAGCACCCATCTCATAAGATCATCAAGGGAATTAAAAGAATTAAACGCAAAGTGTAGTCTGTACGTTATCTCTAACTTTCACAGCAACCCTGCAAGAAAGATGTCCTCTGCTTGCATTCCCCTTGTGACGGGCGGCTCACTAAGGCCTAGGGCTTCAGGGAGGATGGGTCTCCGGTGCACGTGCTTGGTTCTTGAGAACGAAAGCGTGTGTTTGCTGGTACAGAGGGAGCAGGGGCACTGCTGGTCTGGGAGGGGAGATGAGGAAACAGATGAGGAAACGCCTTGGCGGGGCCAGCCCAAGATCACTGAGTGAGTAGGAGTCTGTCTGTGCATCCTGTCCCGACATCCTGCCTGTGATGAGGAAGCTCGGTGGGGCGTGTACCGGAAGGGGGCTATTTGAGCCCAAGAGAGCTGACTTGGGATCTGCCCTTCACGCCACAACCTGAACACCTAAGCAGCGACCTCGTTTGGGAGATCAGAGATGCCCAGAGCAGAGAGAGAGAGAGATTTCTCCCCAGGGCAAGCCCACAGGTGTGTGGGAGGAGGAGAAGCCACAACAATGCATAGTAGGCCTAGGGTCAGGCCTAGGGTCAGGCAGCATCTTCCCCGAGGGGTGTGTGTGTGACTGTGTGTGTTTGTGACCATGTGTGTGAGACTGTGTGTATGAGTGTGACCATGTGTGTGTGTATAAGTGTGTGTGACTGTGTGTCTGTGTGTGTGTGACTGTGTGTCTGTGTGTGTGTGTGAGACTGTGTGTGTGTGTGTGTGTGTGTGTGTGTGTGTGTGTGTGAGACTCTGTTTCTGTGTGCCTGGGGACCTGTGTCCATCTAGGTGTGTGTCTATGGGAGACTTTACACAGGATCTTGTGGTGTGCTTTGGAGTATGGACGTGAGTGGGAGCGTGCGTGTGTGTGTGTGTGCGCGTGCGTCTCCGTGTGAAAGTCTGAGAGAGAGAGAGAGAGCATGTTGCCCAGCGCTGGGGTTGGCAGTGAGGTTAATTACGTTTTCTGGCTGGCTGAGAGTTAATCAGCAGCGCCTCATTGTTCCCACCCCTGTAGAATATTTTCTTCCTCAGATGTCTGCATCTGCTTTTGGGTGGGATGCTGACAGCCTGGAGGGTGTACAGAGAGGGTGCCCGGGGTCGGGGGGTCTGCAGTCCGTGCTGGCCCGGAGGGGACAAGCTCTCAAGGCCAGGCATCCATCTGGAGGAGGCTGACCACACAGGGGGTGGTTACCACCCCAAACCTCTGCAGCCTTTCCAAGGTCACAGAGCATAGACTGGTTCTGGGGGCTGGTAAGCTGCACTGAGATGGGCGGGCAGGGTCCAGTTCAGTGTGAAAAGCACTTTCTAGAAGTTGCGGTGGTCTGGGGTGGGTTGCAGCTGCTCAGGAGCCCTCACTCTTGTGCAGAGGCATGGCACACTGCCACGGCCCCCCCAGCCCCTTGCTGGCCGGGCAGCAGCACCGCCAGGACCTCCAGGCCTGGGAGACAGGCGGGCTCCTTCCCGTCCCGAGAGCTGGAGCCATGCGTGGTTCCTGCTCCCAAAGCCGAGTCCTGTGCAGGATCGGGCTCCCCCGGGTCACCCACGACGACTCCCAACAGCCCTGGGTCAAAACTTCCCCCGCTCCCTGTGTGACCTTGGCAAGTTGTTCAACCTCCCTGAGCCTAGTTTTGTTATTTTTCAAGCTGAAATAGTCATTGTTACGGAACTGGGGAGAGGATTCATTGAGATTTTATACACGCGTGTACAAAGTTCTCAGTGTGTGATACACGGCGTCAGTTGACTTGCTGTTATTCCCACGCTGCGAGGGAGGGAGGGCAGGAAGTGAGACCGACAGGGGAGGATGGTCAGGAAGCGAGGTGGGGCCCACGCTGCCGGCCTTGCCAAGAGCCTCCTTCCCTGCACGGGCTCTCTCCCGGTGCCCTGGTGAGCTTGGAGTGGGCCAGGCCCTCACGGGCCGGCAAGGAAGCAGAAGGAACCACCGGCACATCCTAAGGTCTGTCCAAACGTGTGCTCCTGTGCCGTATGACCTTGGACAGGCCCCCACCCCTCTCTGAGCTTTGTCCGTCAAGTGAACAGCTGGATGCGGTGGTATATAAGCCCCATCTTCCCTTCTCCTCGGCACCAGCACCCTGCTGCTGAAGGGATAGAGATTTGGGGCACTGGACTTGCACAGGAGTCCTCAGGAACGGTCACTGGTATTAAAATGCCACCAGGTTCATTCATTCATTCATGTGCCAGACATTTACTGAGCACATTTTCTGTACTGGGGCTGGAGAGCTATTAGTGACCAAAACAAATAGCCCAGCCCTCATGGAGCATCTTACCTTCTAGTGGGAGGAGATGTGATAAGTGAGTGACTAACGTCATGTGTTCAAAGGTGGCGAGTGGAGAAAATGGTAGCGTGTTGGGGGGGGGGCGGTGACCTCTTTAAGTCGGGAGTGGCGTGGACCTCACAGAGAAAGTGAGGCCTGATGGAGAAGGCGTCAGCCCCAGGTGTTCCCTCCTGGGTGCTCCCAGGCCCCTTGGCTCCCTTCTATAAGAATCTGCCCCAGTGTCTCCCAGCTGCTTCCTGGAGGACAGCAACTAGTCCAGTTCCATCCATCCTTCCTCAGAACCCAAGCAAGGGCTCAGCCCACATGGGTACTCAGAATCCTGTATCTACAGGACTGATCCACTCAGGTCCGGAGGAGCAGCCTTGAACCTGGAGTCTGGGAGGCTTATGGCCCTTGTTTCCCCAAGTGGGAAATCCTTCCTGGCACCACCCACACTCAGAGAGAAGGTCAGCCCAGCCAGCCCCAGACCCTGCACAGACATAGCCGGAGGCGACAGACCCTGCCGTGTTCCTCGCCCTGGGCCGCGTCCACACCAGACCCAGAATTCCATCTGCTGCCGGATTCCAGGGCTGGAAATAATGAGGCAGATTGTCCCTCACCGCTGATTGACTTTCAAGTTGCTCTGCTAAACTGGGTGCAGTTGAAGTTTTAGCAAGTCTCCCAGGGACTTCAGGCAGCTTCGGTTTCAGCCTTGTGAAGAACTGTTAAGATCCAATCAAAATAAATAAAATCAGATCCAGGAAGGCGATGTGTTTGTGCCTGCAGACAAAACACGCAGGATATTCATGCCGGAGATTAGCACCCCACTTTTCGCGGGGATTCCTTACACCAGACTGGCATGGACCCATGATCTCACTGGCATGTGCTCTTAGAGGCTTGGGGCCGTCATGAGCCTCCCACCCCTGTGAGGCTGGAGAGGAAAGTACAGGCCAGCGTGAGCACAGACAGTGTGACTGAGGGTCCCAGACACGGGTTGCAGCAGGGGAGACGCCAGCCCCGCACTCCTGCAGGGTGTTTACTGGCCCGCCATGTGCCTAGCCCTGCAGCAGCGTGAAGGACATGGGGGAAACACAGGCCCCAGGAACACATGGTAACTACAGAATCAGAAATACCGAATCGTGAGATGGAGATGCCAAAGCCAAGGTCATAGGGCATCAGACCACAGTAGGACAAGTAAGGCGTGTGAAATCGCAACTCCAAGAATCACCAAGCAGGAGAGCCCGGAGAAGCTCTTTCCAGATGCTCTCAGCCCACCCCTTGCTGTTCTCCACACGCTGGTGAAGCAAATAACGGCCAAGGCAAGGTTGAAGAGAGAAGCGCTCTCCCCTCTCCCCTCTCCCCGCTGAGGAGGCTGCTTCCAGCTCCACCAACCACCCCTTCACTGGTTCTCCTTGGCCTCAACGACATCCTCTGTTTGGTGCTTCAGATGGAATTTTTGATCCAACCCCGGAAGAAAAATCAAAGATATTTTGATTTTTTAGTTCCTGCACATTGCCAAGAGCCACCTCCCCACCGCTAAGGTTCAGAGGAACGGGCAGGGAAGCCATCAGCCAGGCTTTTCTGCAGGTGGACGTGTGCCCCGAGAGCATCGGACAGGCCCTCCTGTTCAGGGTGGAGACGCAGGTCCCCAGCTGGGGAGGGAGTCAGCGGGGTCACTCGGGGGAGCCGGTCAGAGGTGGGTTGGGAAGCCAGGCCTCCCCAGGGTTCCCGGCTGCCCGGCCCTTCCCAGGGCCACATTCTTTGTTGACTGGTTGGCACCCTGTGCCCACTCACCAAGCTTCACCCGTCCAAGCCAGGGGTCAGGTGGGGCCTCCGTCTGCCCTGCCGGTGCCAGGCCCGGTGAGCTGTCCTTCCCAGCTGGGCTGCCGCCTGCACTCAGTGTGCTGAAAGGGCCCCTTGTGTGGCAGCCATGCCTCCTGGCCACAGCGCACAGCCCCGTTCTCTTACCTCATAAACAGCTAATTTGTTACATATTTTCTGACGCTGTAAATGGGAGAACAAAGACCTTTTCTCTCATATTTTTGTTCAATTATGTTTGTGGGGGAACCTGATCCCCTTCAAAGGGGGGCCGGGGAGCTGGGGGGAAGCTTCCCAGGCTTACTGACCTCCCAGGCCTGCTCCTGGGCCGCGGGCTGCTAGGGCCTGGGTGCGGCCAAAGGGGGGACGGCGAGGGGCCCCCTTTGTGTCCCCTGAAGGGACTGAGCCCTCATCTCCAGAACAGATGCCAGTCTCAGAAGCAGTTCAGCTCCTCCAGCGGAAGGGAAAGCCTCCAGGAGACAGACGTTAGGACTGTAGAAGAGAGCCCTTTCCACGGTCCATGTCGGCGCCCTGCGATGGCCTGGCCTGTGGGCGGGAGATGAGCCGCTGCCACTACACCGACAAGCCCTCTGCCTGGACCTGCGGCACATCCCCAGGGAGACACTCCCTGGAGGGAGTGGACTTTGAAAAGAAACCCCGCAGCTGAGAAGCCCGGGGCTGCACGATTTCTGAGGCCCCTCCAAACCCCAAGGCTCTGGTCCACATTTGGGCTTTTGCCCAGCTCTGGCTCCACGTCTCCATTCTCTGCCTGCCCCATCTCTTTTGCAAAAACGCACTTACTGGTTTTGAACACTAGCTCTCCCTGATTCAGGAGCCAGGAGGCAGGGAAGACGTGGCCTCTGGAGGCTGCTCCTGGCTGGCTTTCCAACAGCTGGCACCCCAGCCTCTCCTTCCTTCCTTCCCTTTCGTGGGTGGCTGCGAGTCCAGGTCCCAGATTAGGTGCTGAGGATGTGAGGATGATCAGAGAAGACATGGTCCTCACCCTCATCATGTCTCCACAGCAGCAGGCGGGAGACTGGCACGTGGCTAAAATGGCCAGACTGTCTTGATTCATCCACCGCTTACTGGCTGTGTGACCTCAGGCAAGTCACTTAGCAACTCTGTGCCTCCTTTGCCTCATCTGTAAAATGTGATAAAAATGGTAACTACTTCCGAGGGTTGTTGGGGACGTAAATGAAATCATATTTGTAAAGAGCTTTGTACAGTGTCTGGTATTGAACAAGTGGCTAATCAGTGGTAGTTAAAATTATTATTAGGAGAAGCAGACATTAAGCAAATGATTATATATGTCAATATATGAAGCAGACTGTTATGCGTATGCTGAAGAAAGAGTACAGGGCGCAGCAGAGACTTGAATGGGGGCCCCTGGACTGATCTGGGCATCAGGGAAGACATTTTCAGGACGTGACGCTTGAACCACTCTCTGAAAGATAAGTAGGAGTTAATGGGGCAAAAAAGAGAGGGACGACAGGAATAGCACACCCGGCAGAGGGACCAGCCTGTGCAAAGGCCCTGAAGGGGGAACAAAAGAACACATTCAAATAAAACCTGTCAAGGCAGCATATGGAAAACACAGAGCGGGGAGGGCAGGAAGCCAGGTGAGTCCGAGGAGGCAGGCAGGACCACCATGCAGAGCTGGGAGGCTTGTTGAAGGAGTCAGAGGTTATGCCTAGAGCAGAGCAGAGCCAAGGAGGATTTGAGCCTGGGAGAGCTGTGACCTCATTTATGGTTATCAAAGATCACGCCCACACACAGCATCCCCTTTCCCCGTTAGGCCCAGAACCAGTGGGCACGCATCAGGTCAGGGATGCTCAACGTACCGGGTACGGCCCGGATCCTGAGCCTCAAGGTCCGAGATCGTCCTCTGCAGTGCCCTCCAACAGCAAGCGGAAATAAAAGCAACAGGAAGAGAGTGCAGGGGGGTGAGGGTGCAGCCCCCAAAATGGCAAGGGCCAGATCCCAGAGGACCTTGGTGGACCAGCATCAAGACTGAACCGTGGAGAATGATTGACAGGGCGCCTTGGTGTCAGGAAGGAGTAGAACTAAATCACATGTATTTGAGTCTTCCTGGGAGTCCTGCACAGTGCCTGGCATAGAGGGGACTTTTGTTACACGTGTGAACGTAAGTCAGGTTAGGACGCTTACTGACGTGCACAGTGCGCAGGGCGGTCCATACACCTGTCCTGAATCTGTCGATCATCTATCAATCTCTGTCTCCATCTGATCTCTCCCTTTCGCACACACGTGCACACACACATTCTTACACAGCCCACAGTCTCTTAGAGCCCCAGACACCACAAGGCAGAAAGAAACTCTGGCCTATTGCTGCCCTTCTCAACTGCAGAAGCACGCAGAAGGAGAAGACATAGACTGGAGCTGAAGGGAGGTCTTCTTAGAGGAGGTGAGCTTCTAGGCGGGGCAGGAAGGGTGTGGGTGAGGACAAGTGGGGGCCAGCAAGAACCCCTGCCCCTGGTCGGTCAGGGCCCTGGTGGCAGGTCCAGGCCAGGCAGTGGAATATGCCAGCATGGACCTGAGGCCCCAAGAGAAGGTTGCAGGCAGGGAGCTATGAGGCAGAGCACTCCTCCTCTGCCCGTGGTAGATCGGCCCTTTACCTAGCAGTGTTGGCAGGCGTTCTCTGTTCCCTTCGGCTCACACTCGGCCTGCCCTCCCAGGTCAGACCTGCGCAGAAGGAGGCCTTGGACGGCCCCGAGTGTTTCCCGTCTGCAGGGTAAGCAGATCTCTGCTCATCCAGAATATGTCTGACTTCTCTGTATTCTTTACCCAAGACCCAAGGCTCAGATTTCAACTTCACATTCTTTTGCCTCCGGTCTAAAAACATTTTCCTTTTCTGTGGCGGGGGGAAGGAAGGGATAAGGGGGCATAAGAGACCCAAAGTGCTCAAGTAAAGCCTCATTCCTGTCTTAGTCTGCATCCCCCTGCTTGCTGTGTGGCCTTGGGCACCTTCCTGCCCTCTCTGGGCCACAGCATCCTCTCTAGACAATGAGATCCCATGCAGGATCTAAAGACCCTCCCTCAACCGACATTCCCTTGGCAGAGCCAGAGTCTCCAACGCTCCCGTCCTGCTGCCAAGAATTACCTCCTGTGACTAAACAGGCAAGAAGCCGGAGTGGTGGGGACTGTATTGTAGTTCTGTCCGTGAGGCCAAGTTCTATGCAGCTTTGCCTTTGATGTACTCTAGCAAGAGTGTCCATTCCCTGGGCCCTGCAGGCTGCAGGTCCCGTGCCAGTCCCAGGCTTTTCCTCCTGCCATTCAGGGCTGGCTCCTCCTCTGTCCAGCTGCTCCCCCAAGTGGGGCTCGAGGCTTCCTGGAGTGGAAGAAGAGAGAGTGAGGACCCAGCCCCAAAATTCAGGGCAGGGGAGATGGGCCAGTGGTGGGCAAGGGGAGAGACTCAGAGTCCTGAGTTGTAGGCTTCCAGAACAACCAAGCCAGAAAGGAGTTGGAATTCTAGCCCGCTTTCACTTCCTCCATGCATCCCCAAAGCCCCCCAGGCCCAGGTGGGGCCCCCTCACCTCCCCCAGCCCCAAGAGGGCTAAGACTGTCTCCTGCCTGTAACCTGTGCTCCTCTGATGCTTTCTCAGTGAAGGAGCCAGAGGGCAGCTTCGAAATCGAAAGTCTGACTGGTCGCTCCCTTCTGTGTAACTTCCATGGCTTCCCATAGTCCTGATAAAGCTTGAGCTCCGGATCTCACCCCAGCTCCCTGCTGCCATCCCAGCTCACGCCCTTCACCAGCCACACACGCTGCGCTTGGACCAGGGGGTCCTCGGCACTTCCCCGAACTGGCCAGCTCCACCCAGCCTTTACGTGGGCTTTGACACTGCCTGGAATTCCTCTTCTTTCTCTTCTGAGTGGTAGACGTGTGCTCCCACAAGGTATCACTGCAGAGCACCTCCTCCAGAAGTCCCGTGTGCGGCCCTCCCCTGGCTGGCTGAGCCCCGCTTCCGCTGGGCTCCCACCGCCCTGTGTCCGTCCCTGTGCCCAGCTTCACAAGTGATGTTAGCATCTGGTTGCAAGCCTTCCTTGGGTGCCTCCTGCCGCGCTCCACCCTACCCTTGACCTTGAGCTCCTTGAGTTTAGAAGTGGTGCTGATGTGGCTGCATGGCCCCAGCACCCAGCACTGGGCCTGGCACAAATCCGTATTCATCACTGAGGGGTGAATGGGAATAATCCACATACACTGGCTCCTGCCCCCTTCAGAGCTGCCCCACTGCCGCTTAGGGAACAGAAGCTTCTTAAAATTCCCTGAGGAAGGACAGGAACGTTTTCCAAGGTTTTTAGAGTGCTAGCTCCCTAGGCGGGGCGGACAAGTACAATTCTCCCCACTTGACAGATGGGTGAACGGAGGCCTGGAGAGGAGCCCATGTTCCCGAGGCAGCACATCGCCAGAATGGGAACCTCACACAGCCTGCATGTAGCAGGACCCAGAGTTGAGTCAGGGTCAGAGCCCTGCCCCTTCTGCTGCTCTATGTGGTTGGCCTCCGAGGCACTCGTAGCCTGTGACTTAGCGGAGAAACAATTTCACTCATCGGCACGGAGTGCTCACGGAGCCGGCGCCCCCGACCTCCCACCCCAGGCCACCTGGAACTGCCCACCCCAAATCCGTTGTCCCTAGCTGCTGCCCAGGCCCCAGGCAGAACAGAGGTCCCCTCCCTGCTAGGGCTTGGGAGGCTCCCCCCCAACTCCTTGCAAATTGGTAATTGCTGTGTGGTCAGACCAGAAGGAATTAGACAAGCCCTCTAGGAATTTCATACTGATTTTGCAAATGAAAATGGAGACTTGCCTTTTGAAGTCTAGGCAGCTGTGTCAGCAGGCAGGTCTGAGACAGCAGGAAAAATAAAAACTACATCCTGCCAACCAATGCATGCAGCCGCTTCACAATAATGATGATGATAATGGTAACCATGGGCACCGCCAACTGATTGCCTGCCGAGTAGACCGTTGTCCCTCTGAGAGTCTCAGTCTGCTCATCTGTGGTTCCCCAGCTATTTCCGCCTCCACAGGTGACCGGCCCACTGTCAGAACATCCAGCAGAGAAGGGCTGGGTGGAGCATGGAGCCCTCCCCCTGAGACCGAAGGCCCTTCGCCACCAGGTCCCCTCTGGGCCTAACTCCTGACACGCCCTTAAACACATCATGCACTTCCGAGCCCTTCTGCCTTGAACACGCTTTTCTCTCAACCCCACTCATCCTGCACAGTCCAGCTTAAAGCCTGATTCCTTCACCAACTCCCAGGCTGCATCACAAACCCCCTCTGCGACCCCAAAGACCCCTGGTTTTCCCTTTTATCATTAACTTACCCCTGGGTTTTATAATTACCTGTTTCTCTCTTCCACTCATCCACCACCTTGAAGTTCCTCAAAGCTTTATAACTGGAAATAGGCCAGCCTAGATGATTCTGTGGGACTTTCTGATACATTTTGGTTTTTTCCTCTATTCACGGTGTATATTCAACTTAGGAGATCAGAAGTGATTATTGGGGAGCAAAAGAAAAATTCATGACAGATAGCTGACCCCAGGGTCAGGGAGGGCTTGGCACCCTAAGGCTGGGGCCACGTAGCCCTAACAGTGGGGGAGCATGTGATGTTACCTACTTCTCTGAGCCTTGGTTTCCCTGTCTGTAAAATGGGGTCAGTAATGTTGGCCTCACAGGGCTGTTATAAAGAATAAATGAGAGGGCTTCCCTGGTGGCACAGTGGTTGAGAATCTGCCTGCTGATGCAGGGGACGCGGGTTCGTGCCCCAGTCCGGGAAGATCCCACGTGCCGCGGGGCGGCTGGGCCCGTGAGCCATGGCCGCTGAGCCTGCGCGTCCGGAGCCTGTGCTCCGCAACGGGAGAGGCCACAGCAGTGAGAGGCCCGCGTACCGCCAAAAAAAAAAAAGAAAAGAATAAGTGAGCTTCCATGTGCCAAGTGCCTAGAACCGTAGACAGTTTAAATTATGACATGGTGGAGTGTCACCGTCCCAAAATGTTGGGCTCATAGAACATGACAAGCAGAGCTGAGAAGTACTCCCGCATCCTCGTGTCTCAGAGGGGGAACCTGTGACCGGAACGTGGGCCCACAACTGGTCTGGAGTCAGAGCCCGCGGCACCAGAATCTAGGTCTCCAGCCTCCCTGGGTCTTACCTGTGCCTAAAACTGAAGAGCAAGGGACCCTTTTGCCGTCCAACAGGGCAGACCCCATACAAAGTCCCTTTCTGGAGACCCCAAGCCTCTGGGCCTGTCCCCACCCCCAGCCCAGCCCCTGCCTCAGCCCGGCTGTTAGCCTCCCTACCCAGCAGAATGCTAATCTCCTCCTGTGGGTGGCTCCGGATTTATGAGCCTTTCCTGGCATGACTTGAAGGACAGAAGAGGAATGCTGGGATCTTTAAGGGTGGTCTTTGGGTGGAGAAACTAGGCATCCAGAGAAAAGAAGGAAAGAAAGCTAGGGTGAGTCAGCCTGCGCTGCCCGCCCAGGAAAGCACGGAAGGCCAGCCAGCCCACACTGCACGGCAGCTGGAGGATGTGGCCGCATCGCCGACGTCCAACTGGTAGGCGTCCACGGAGCAGGCAGCATCTGCGCTAGAAGCCAAGTCCAAGTTCTTGGGTTGTGGCTGGGGTTGGGGACAGGGTAAGGGGAGGGGAGGAGGAGCGCGCTCAGAGATTCCCCTTTAGGAGGAAGACAGCTGCCTTCTCATCTTCAGTCTCATCTCCTTGCTTCACGCCTCTCTCCCCGGATTCCATGTCAGCATAGCTACTGCAGCCACCTCTGCTCAGCCTCTCTGGGACTTTCCATCCCCCCTGGGGGAAGCCAGAGGCCTTTGAGGCCCACAGGCCCCACGGGACGTGCTCCCCACCAGCCCCGCCCTACCTTTCTGACTGCGTCCTGGAAATCCCCCTTGCCTTTCCAGACCGACCCTCTGTTCCTCCAGCTCTGAGCCCTGCAGTGATACAACGTCACCTTGCCTCCCTTATCCTGATTTCAGTGGAAAGCTGCAGGGGATGAACAGGCAGGAGGGCAAGGAAGCTGGGATATTTCTTGCCCCCCACCCACGCCCTCCTCCCTGCTGGCCACCATGGTCCAGGCCGTGGAGCGGTAGCTGTGGTCCCCTCTGACGGCCGTGGCTCTGGCTGGGTTCAGGTCCCTGACCCCCCCACCCTTTCCCTTTAAGGCTTAGGGGCAGGAAAGCTTCCCACTGCCACGCTCCACCGTGCCCTGTCCACACCTCTGTGAATATTCCCATCATTCAGTGTGCTTCAATCACCCTTTCAGTTGAACTTACCTCATTGGAGCTCACTGCACTGGCAGTGCACCAGCTGTTTGCTGCTGGGTCTCTGCCTGAGACAGATCTCATCGACTAGTTCCCCTTAGCTCACTCCTCCCCAACCACACTGGCCTCTTTCCTGCTCCTCACACCCATCAGGCTCGCTTCTGCCTCAGGGCCTTTGCACTTGCTGTTCCTTCTGCCCAGAACATCCTTCCTTCTCTCAGATATTCACATGACCACCTCCCGCATCTCCTTCAGATCTCTTCTCGAATGTCACTTCTCATTGTGCCTTTCCCGGGCATCTTATATAAAATGTCAACCCCCAACACACACACAGACACTTCCTATGTCCCTTGCCTTATTTTCTCCTTAACAGCCATCACTTTCTAACATATTTTACCGGTTATTTTTGTTTATTGTCAGCTTCCTCCTACTGGAATGAAAGCTCCATTAGGACAAGGATCTTTATTTGCTGTGTTTACTGCTGTCCCTTCAGGGTGTAGAAGAGTATCTGGTACAGACGTGGTCAATAAGTATTTATTCAATGAATGTGTGAGTTGGTCCTTTTCGCAGGTGGGTAAACCAAGGCCCAGGGAAGGAAAATGGCTTGCCCAGGGCTTTGTGGTGGAGATTCAGTTGGAGATGGGAGCTCTGGTCCTACCTGCCAGCACAGAGGCAGTCCCCGGCTCCAGGAAACCTTGTGTTTATTTGGTGGCCTGCTACTCAGTGGTGCAGTGTCCGGAGACAGGATTCTGGGCCGGGGACGGGGGGACTCAACATACTGAGAAGGAAGCGGGGAAGTCGTCAGCACTGCTTTGGTGCTGTCAATGGAACAAGGAGAATGGATGAATAAATAAACCTCAGCCAGAGCCTGGCAGGCTCTAACCTTTGAGGAAATCTCCCCCAGGCTGGAGAAACCTTCCTGTGAAGCAGAGCTGCCGTTCACCCCAGCCCACCTCGGGAATGACAGACATGTGGCCCAGGGTCCAGGGGGCTCAGCTGCCACCTCTGTGCCCTGGAGGTATTGGGTCCCAGCACGGAGCTGCTCAGGATGGGGTCCTGGGATAAGTGGTCCAGCTTTTCACCCATCCATCCATTCCCTCATTCTACAAGTATTTCTCAAGCATCTACTGTGTAAGTATCAGGCACTGTGCCCTCTGCTGGAGAAACAGCCACGACCAAGAAAGGCAATTTGCCTGCCCTTGGAGGGTTCACCATCAAGCAGGAAGAACGAGCATTAGATAGCAATGAAGCAGGGTGAGCGCAACGGTCCAGGAAGTGACAGTGCTCTGGGGGACCTGCCCGGCCCATGGTCCAGGGAAGTCCTCCTGAGAGGGGAACCTCTGCAGAAAGGGGAGTGGGAGCTGGTGGGTGGAAGAGGGTTCCAGGCAGAAGGGGGAGCAAGGGAGGTGGTCCTGAGGCTGGGAGGATGAGTTCGGCACGAGCCTGGAGCCAAACGATGAGGCAGGGCAAAGAGAAGAAACAGCGCAGGAGGCCATGTTCCAGGTGGGGTTCCTTGGCTAGGCGGCCTCTTTCCTCTCCTCATATGTCAGCTCCAGGCAGGCCCCATGACTGAGGCCCTAGCACCCCTCCTCCTTCCCAGCTGACCACTCAGAATTTGGGCTTCACACACTGGCCCCTACTTGTCTGTTTGTCCGTTCTTCCTACCAGTGGCTGGGTGGAGGCAGCTTGGTGGGCCAGGCCCAGGGGCAGCAGGAAGAACCCAGCACCTGTCAGCTGGACCTGAGTTTGAATTCCAGCTCCAGTTCTTCAATGTGAGACCTTGTGCAAGTACTTTCACCATCCTCAAGACCTCAGGTTCTTCATATGTCATGTGGGAATAACAATCCGTTCTCTGAAAGGTGTGGGATGGTTTCTCAACATCCCTACTGTGGCCCATGGAACCTGGCATGCCAATGAGCTCTGACCTCATCTCCTATCACTCTCCTTATTTACTCGGCTCCAGCCGCCCTGACCTCTGCTCCTCTTTGCGTATGCGCAGGGCCTTTGCACCTGCTGTTGCCCCTTGTCTCATCACCTCCGCCCTCCTTTTCTGCTTCTTTTTTTCTTTGTAACATACTGTATTTGTTAGGGTTCTCCAGAGAAACAGAACCAATAGCTTGTGTAGATAGATAGATAGACAGACGTATACATATATATGTACAGATTGATTTATTTTGAGGAATTGGCTCATGCATTGTGGAGGCTGGCAAGTCCAAAATCTACAGGGTGAGCTGGCAGGCTGGCAATCCAGGGAAGAAGTGCTGACGCTGCTGTTCAAGTCCAAAGTCACTCTGCTGGCAGATTCCCTTCATCAGGGAGGTTGGTCTTATCTATTAAGGGCTTCACCTTATTGGATAAGACCCACCTCATCCAATTATTATACAGCATAATCTGCTTGACTCAAAGTCTTCTGATTTAAATGTGAATCTTATCTAAAAACTATCTTCACAAGAACATCTAGAATGTTTGACCAAGTATCTGGGTACCATGGCCTAGTCAGGTCGGCAAAATTAACCATCACAAGTCCACCCCTTGTCAAGTTGGCATTCATACTGTATCTCCTTAAATCACACTTAATCTCCAAGTAGATAATAACAAGGTCACACTTATGCCTAACAATTACAAGTCTGCCTGCAACCAAAACGCACTAGTGCCTTCCCCAAAAGAGGATGCAAAGTCTTTGGGCAGTATTTATTTACTTTTCTCCTTGAGGTACCATAACTTAAATGCAATACTTAAGAGTACTTGAGTTAACAATACTTAAGCACTATGATATAAAGTCAGTATGTCTTATGTTACCTGATAGGAGAGAAGAAAAGGAAAAGAAGAGACAGGAGAAAACAAAGATTTTATACACAAACACACACACATTCTTAACAAATTAAGGAAGAAATACTCCAGACAAGGAGAGTCCTTGTTTCTGTAACTGGTCACGTGGTCGGAGCTGGTATTTATAACTACCTTCTTCTATTACCCCCATCACTACCTATTCCCTTTGCCTTCTGCAAGCTCCTCAGCTAGTTGTGGTTCTTTACCTGGTGGGATGACCCAAACCTTCATTCCTGAAGGGTCTGGGCCATTAGGCTGCCTACACTGGGTCGTTGTAGTTTCCCACTGACATTAGTTACCCACAGGGCCTGGTAATACTGAGAGGCCCTAAGGGATATCGTACGCCGCAGACACGCTCTCCCTCACCTCCAATTCCCCCTTGGTCGTCAGGACCAGGCCCCCAACCAGCCCAGTAACTCCCAGCTTTGCCTGTTGGTTTAGAGACATGAGGACCCCAAAGTGACAGAGGGCAGTCTGAACTTCCAGTTCAGTGGAACTCCTGTTGTGTCTTTCACATACTAAATATTAACATTTTACTAATTATTTCATTAATTCTCTGTTTCCTCCCCAGCAGATAAGCTCAGTGAGAGCGGGATCTGGGTCTGCTTTGTCCCTGACTAAATCCCCTGACCTAGAACAGTGCGTGGCCCATGCCAGGTGCTCGGTAAGCACCGCCGAGTGGGTTGGGGCCTTTGCTGTGACTTCCCTATAGTTCGGGGTGGGTGAGAAGTGACAGTCCCAGCCTGAGAGCCAGGCCTGTCTCAAACATCCTTCCTGACTAAGCGTGTCCGGCCTTCTCCTCACGATGACGCTGCTGGGCCGACAAGTGAACACAGGCCTCGGTGTTCACCCTTCCAGCCCATCCAGGACTGTTTACTAGACGGATCTGGAACAATAAACCTGTACCCACCCTCCTGGCGCCTGCCTCCCTCCATCCAAGGCCCGTGTTTGAAGACGTGTTTAAATTCCAGGCCTACACTCAGCAGACGCTGCGGGCCTGCGAGTACCGGTGAGGGGGGCTGTCACCAGGATGCTCAGGGGCTCTTGGTGGCCGGGCCTCCACACACGGCCGTCCAGGGGAAGTGAGGTAGCTCTCGCCTTCACCCCGTGTTTGTTATTTCATGTCAAAGCCTTATCATAAACATTATCCTAGAGTGGGCCACCGAGGCTACGGGCGAGGAGGGTTTGTTATTCTGAAGTGGCCAGGAGCAGAAGGCATTGAAGCCTGGGAGTCTGAGCAGGGCCAGGCTTGAGGATTCAGGGTGAATGTCAGGGAAACAGGAATCAGAGCAAGGCACTTATTCGCGCCTGTGCACTGGGCTTTGAAGGCCCCACTTGCCAACCATCCTCTACTATAAAGGCCCGTTGGCATATCTGCCTCTAAAAGGTGCTCCGTGTGGATGGAAACCAAGTCCAATTAATCCAACAACCCCAGATGCCGGCAGAGAATCAACAGAAAGTAAATGTTTGTTGAATGAATGAATGAGTGTCACTTCCCTATGTCTGTTGGAAGCACCAAGAATGCACATGAAGAAGCACATATTACTTTGAGGTCCTGGTCACGGGAACCTGGTTGGAGCTGGACAAAAGTAATTTCATAGCCCAGCTCTGTCCTTTACAAACCATGTGGCCTTGGGTCCCCTTCCCCTCTGCTTCTTTGTTTTCCCATCTGTGAATAGGGACACCTCCCTGCTGGCTCTCTCCCAAGGAGGGCAGTGGTGAACTAAGAGGATAGGTTCCAGGGCTGGATGGCCCAGGTTTGAATGCACATCCACCCCTCTCCAGCCTTGTCACCTTCAGTGGTTTACTTAATATCTCTTTGCTGCGACTGCCCCCTCCCACCACCCCAATCTATGAAATGGAGCTAATACTAGCCCTACCTTAGAGTTGCTGTAAAGGTTAGATAAATTAATATGGGCTTAGAGAGTTTCTGATGCATAGTAAGTGCTCAATAAACATAGTGACCCTAATAATCAATGGATGAGGACTGCTTCACAAATTGCAGAGGATGGATACGAGGCAGGACGTGGAGGGGGAAGGTCATGGGATTCAGGGTCAGCATCCTTCCCTCTCACAGTTCTTGAATGTCTGCTATTCAGCAGTGACCAGAGAGGCAGGCTACCCGCCCTCACCAATCTCTCAGTCTAGACAGGCAGGGAACAGGGAATTACCTGAAATGGACATCTCAGTGGGATAAGTGCCACAACCAAGGGAAGCTCCGGGGTCTGTGATGGGGGTTGAGGGGAGTCTGGAGGGACGGGCTGGGTTTCAGTCCAGGCTCCACCACACCCCGGCTGTGCCACACTAGAGGTGCTTCTTGAAGAATCTGATCTCAGTGTTCTACCTCTAAGCATGTTAATAATAAATTCTCCCTAGCTGTTTTCTGGCTATTTCACAAGGCTCCTGAAAGAAAATGGCAAGGTGTGGGGGATGAACGTGGACTGTGCCAGTGGACCTCGGGAAATCCAGCCCCAGACATGGTCCAGAGCACAGCCAAAGGTCCTAGGCTGGGGGTCCGGGAACAGGGAGCCCGCTCTGCCCGCAGCTCGCCGTGTGGCCTTGGGGCAAGCTTCATCCTGCCTGTTCCGGACCCCTGTCTTTTCTCCCCTTCCATGTGAAGAGGGCATATGAAGAGATGAGTGGTTCTCAAACGAGGCTCCAGGGCACCTGTGGGGTCCCACAGAGAAGCGCTGGGAGCCTGTCGCGGGGGTGGCATTGAGCCGGGGGACTTCAGGTAGACGGCCTGCCTCCTTTACCTCAATGAGGGCAATTCCCGTTTCTATCTGCTGCACAGTTTGATTTCCAAGTAAGTTTCCTCTGGAAAAAATAACAACAGAAAAGGACTCCATGGCTACAAAAGGTTTGAAAAACTGCTGGGCCCTTCTAGCTCCACAGAGAAGGTTTAGGTCTAACTCTTTTCTTCCAAGCATCTATTCCACACTCACTACATGCCAGGACTGTTCTGAGCGCCCTGCAGGCTGAGACGTGCTTTATTCACTAGAACACCTCCCAGCTCCACGAGGGCCACATGACTGCAGAAGTGACTCCATGTGTCTAAGAGGGTCCGGGGGGCCATTCCCCACCCCCCAGCCGGGGCTTCTGGGCGCCCGAGCCGATGACCTCAGCACAGGCCAGGTGGAGCCAGCGCTGAGAAGCAGCAGGGCAGGTGTGTGCAGCACAGGGTGTGGACACAGGAAGTCTGTGTGTCCCAGCCCCCAGAGCAGGAGCGCGCTCCAGCGCGCCTGGACGCTTTCATCCCAGGCATCTGCTATGCAGGAGGAAGTGCCTTTTGCCTTAGCAATGTCCACGGCAACAAGGCCGCTGCCTGCTGCGATCCATCCCCAGCCACCCTGCTGCCATCGACACCCTGTACCAGGTGGCTGCAGATTGGATTTCAGGGGTGGTGGCTAGAACCTGGAAGCCTGGAGAAGGCCCAGAGTCGGGGTGGTGGGGTCTGACCTCATCTCCAGCCAGCTCATTATGGGAAGCAGGCTGGGCTGCCAGAGCTCAGTGCAATCCAGCTCTCCTGCCCGACCAGAAACAAAAGTAGAAGGGGATGGGTGCAGGCGATCTCACAAGCACAAGCTTGGCCCCGTCGCCCAAGACAGTATTTTAAGCCAGACTTTGTGTACCTATTGCCTGAGCTTTTTTGTTCAGATTATGTGCTCTGGAACCACGTGGCTAATGCCACTTGGAGGAAACTTCTGCCACGTGGTGGCAGCGTGCCCCAAGTGCAGACAGAATGCCAGAGTTCTAGGGGCTAGTCTGAAGGGCTTACTGAGCAACGTCGAACTATGAATTGACCACAGCAGGTGTCAAAGCGCTAAAGGAAGGATGGGTGACACCCTCTACCAGGCACAGTGCTGAGTTCTGCCAATGCAAAAATAAATAGGATGCAATTCCTGTCTTCAAGCGGCTCATCGCCTAAGGGCGGAGACAGGTAGCTAAACTGCAGTTACAATCTATTGTTCACGCCCTGCTGGAGGGAAGCAGGGTGGGTAGCTCATCTCTCACCACAGCTGTGCTGTGAAGCATTTCGTCACATGTCTGGGCCCAGCTGCAGGCAGGCAGGCAGGCTCAGTGGGCTCAGATGGGCTCACTTGCTTGTCTGGGAGCCGGCTGGCTGTCTGCCGGACTGGGACAGCCTTGGTGGGAGAACGGAAGCAACTGGGCTCTGCCGTGCACGCCTCTCGCCCTCCCTCCAGCAGGCCAGCCTGGGCTACTCTCAAGGCAATGTGGTTGCGTAAAAGACAGCAGCACGTGTGTAACGCTGCCCCCATTTGGCTCTGGAGGATTGTAATGCTGGCCTCCATTTGTAATGCAGCAAGTCCAGAGTCAGAATGTGAAGGAGCTACAGAGTTCCATGGCCAAGGGTATGTATATAGGGAGGGGTTAAGGTCTGGGGCCATTACTATATCACTCTGCCACACAGGGAGACAGTGGGAGCTCTGGGGAGGGGCCTCACCCAGCCCCCAGGTGGTCAGAGAAGCTTCATGGAGGAGACATCTGAGCGGACCCTGGAAGGCCAAGTCTCGATTTGCAAGTGGAAAGCGGAGGCGGGAGGTTTCTCGTGCACAGGGAACAGCATGTACAAAGCACAGAGACAGAAGACTGCTGAGTAGTTTAGCATTTGGAGACACAGGGGCTGGAAACGAGGTCACTGACCACAGCAGCGGCCAGGCCGCTGCCTTGCAGGCTCCAGTGAAGAGCTAGACTTTTATCCCCTGGGCAGGAGGCATCCATGAAAGTTTTGAGCAAAAAAAAGAAAGTCCATCAGCTTTGTGTTTTTAAAGGATAGCTGTGGCAGAAGAATATGGGATAGGTGGGAAGGGGCGGGGAGTCTGCAGAGAGGAGCATGGGTTGCAGTGGACCCAATGAGAGAGGCTTGGGCCTGAACTGGTGCAGGCGGACTAAGGCTGGGGGTGTGTTGTCCAAGACAGTGTGCAGACAGGATGAACAGGGCCTGAGGACTGCCAGGGAGGCTGGAGCTGGGAAAACAACGAGGACAGGTGGCCCGAGACCACCTCCTGGCGTTTTGCACAAGAATTGCAACCATTTTTCCCTCTATCTGTGCTAAACAACCGACTGACTGGCCAAGCTCCTCCCTTTTGTTGGCCAAAGGAGTCTGGGATGCACAGCTGTGTGAAGCTGGCTCTAGTCCCAGCCGTGCAGAATTGGCCACTTCCCCTCCCCTCCTGGGCTTCAGTTTCCCCATCTAAAATGGGACACTTTAGATCATCTCTCAGGGCCTTGTGCCTTGGGCAGGGCACGCTCCGTGATAGGCACGGTCCTCAAATGCCAGAAGCAATTGGACCGCTAAAGAGTTCCCAGGGAGCCTGTTAAAAATACACATCCTGGGCTCCACCTCAGAGACTCCAGTTCTGGAATCTCTGCGATTTTTGTGTAGCACTCCAAGTGATCCTGATGCCTGGCAGGTCTGGCTGGGCACAGCTGTGTCCCCAGGGCCTGGCACGGTGGCCCAGAGCACAGAGGGGCTGGAGGAAACGCGTGCTGACTGGCAGCACGGATCTGACTTGGGGGCTCAGCTCCTAAGGCCTTTGCCTGGTGTGAGGATGGCTTCTGGAGGACGTGGCATTTGGGTTGAGCCTTGACATCTAATGGGCTTTCTGGTTTTTTGTTCATTTGTTTGTTTTGCTTTGTTTGGGGGCGCTCTTCATTCCAAAATGAGTCTGTGCTCCTTCTAGAACTCATCTAGGCACTGGAGAAGAAAGGAGTCAAAAGAAAAACTCGCCCATCATTCCAAAACCTGGACACAGCTAGGTTCTCTTTGCCACATTATTAGATAAGACACTGATGCCCAGAGCAGTACTGGGGACCTGTGAGGGCAAAGGGCTGGAGATGAGAGCAGGCTGCACGTGGTGAGAGCCCAGTGAGTGAAGGCTGGGAGACATGGAACATTCGGGTGGTACCAGCTGGTGTCAGGCCCCTCCCATCTTTTCACACACCCCGTTTCAGGCCTGTTGCGCCAAAGTCCAGCAGGAGGAGGGCCGGTCCTGGAGGGGTCAGGGGCCTCAGCCAGGGTCCCTGAGCACAGTCCTGACGCCTCTCCTCCCTCTGCGCAGGTGCTGTTTGCCCTGAACCAGACCCTGCTGCAGCACGAGAGTGTGCGGGCCGGGAGCTTGCAGGCACCCTACACCACCGAGGACCTCATCAAGCACTACAACTGTGGGGACCTCAACGCCGTCATCTTCAACCACGACACATCCCAGGTGAGGCTCCCCTCCCCCAGCCCGGGCAGGCTCCAGGACACCAGCTCCCAAGGCCAGGCCCATAGGAAGGCATTTATTAGACACCTACTGTGTGCCAGGCGCAGGCAGTCTTCTCTCCAGCCACGGTAAGCAGGAGCTTGGGCACCCCCGTTTTATAGATGGGGGAAACTGAGGCTCAAGGAGGGGAAGAGACTTGCCCAAGGCCACACCACTTATTAGTTGTTATCAAGTTGTCAAGAGCAGTGCTTGAGCCTGGTGTGTGCGACTCTGGGGCCTAGACCCTGGAAGCTTTGCCTGTAAGAACAGGGAGGCCTCGTTGAGGTCTAGTCCAGCATCTGGGGAGATTAAAGCCCAGGAAAGGGAAAGCTCACAGGTGCTCAGAGCTTGGGCTTGAGTCCAGTCCAGGGCTCTCTGCCTCGATTCTAGTCCTAGAGGAAAGATTAGCCCAGGCTGGGCAGACAGTGAGTGGGAGCCCAGGAGCTGAGCATGGCTCCACCAGGCCTCCCGTTGCCCTCGGGATAAATTCCAAGGTACTTCGTAGGTAGTCACGGCCCCCTCTCCATGTCCTACCCTCCATGGACCTCATCACAGCCCAGGTCCCCTGCCACAAAGACCTCATTTTGCTGACCTCTGCCACTTGTAGCGCTTCCCCCATGCACCTTGCCCTTTCCCACAGCTCTGCCTTTGTTCAGGTTCCTCCCTCCCAGTTTCCTCCCACTCGGGCCGTGGTCCGGTGTCATCTCACCTGCGAAACCGCCCTGACACCCTTGGTGGGGCTAGATGTTCTCCCGGGCACCTCTAGGCCCCCTGTGCTTTCTGTTTCTGATGCTTGATTATTCATTGATTCAAGAGGCAGCTGAATTAGTCAGAACACGCCACCTCCCCGCTCAGGACACTGAAAGGCTCCCGATTTTTCTCAGGATAAAGCCAGGGTCTCTGTGATGGCCTGCCTGGTCCCGTGGTCTTTCCCCAGTCTCCACCCCATGTCCTCTGCCTCCCCCGTTGCCCGCCACGTGCCACTCCAGCTGCGCAGGCCTCCCTGCTGACCCATGAGCCCACCCACACACTTCGCCTTTGCACTGGCTGTTCCCTCTGCCAGGAAGGCCTTTCCCCAGGTATTACCGTGGCTTACCCCGTCTCTGCCTTCAAGACATAATGCAAGTATCATCGTCTCAGTGAGGCGGGCCCCGATCGGGTCTAGAATTGCAACCTGACGCCCCTCCCCCCCAACCTGTCCCCTTTATGAAGCTCCACTTTTCCTCATGGCCTTTATCATCTTCTCACACATTTATATATCTTGATTCATTGATCAGTCATTATTTATTGTCTGTCCTTTCCCATTACAGCATAAACTCCCTGAGGGCAGGGTTTTGAGTCTGTTTTATTCACTGATACTTGGCTAGAGCAGTGCCTGGCACAGAGCACGACTCAGTAGATATTGGATGAATGAAGGAAATAGTGTATAAATGCCAGGTACAGTGCTATGGAAAGGGATATGGCGGGGCGCCAGAGAGAGCTGCCCTCATGGGGCTGAGGGTCTCATAGGAAGAAAGGAGAGATTCAACAAGCAACTGCACCGAAGCATGGTCCTTGCTACGAGGGGAAGTAGAGGATGCCCTTGGAGCCTGTGACAGGAGCAGGAATTTAGGTGGGCTTGGGGTAGGGGTGGGGAAGGGCTGGAGAGAGAAGGAAAGATTCCTGAAATAAGAGAGGTCAGAGAAGAACCTGAATTGGCCACAGACAGGAGGCAGAAGAACATTCCAGCAGAGGAAACCACGCAGACGAGCGGAGGCAAGAGACAGCAGGAGGAGGGCTGAGAGTTTGGGCTGGAGGCATAGCCAGGGACACCGCTAGACCCCAAGCTCCTCGAGGGCAAGGGTGTGCTGTCCACTCTCGTCGTGCTGCCCAGTGCAGGGCGTGGCACAGAGCGAGTATCAGTGAGCAGTGCTGCACGGGCAAATGCAGGCGTGTGCTGTGCTCGGCGCAGAGCAGAGAGTGAGGGAGAGGAAGGGTGCGGAGGCCCTGCACAGAAGGCTGGGATTCTGGGTGCCCTGACTCTCTCTGGTAGAGGAGAGAGGGAGGAGAACCCTGGCAGCACGAGGCTCACAGGCGTTTCACCAGCCATCCACCCACCCTGTGACAGAGCCTAGCACTGCATCCTCCGCTGGGCAGAGGCTGGTGAGCCCTGAGCAGCCAGGGAGCTGTGTGCCTGAGGGGTACCCGGTCACCACTCAGGATGGCTTGGCCATGAAATGGCCAGGCTGGGGAGAGTGGTGTGCCGGACAGGGCCCTGGCCACAGAGAGTAGGACACTAAACTGAGAGAGGGAAGAAGGGGGTGACCCCGGGGGATGACAAGTTCAGATTTTCTTTGCGCGGTGTCCAGAACCACTGGCGTGTCTCTGACAGGTGATCTACGTCGGGGGTCTCCCGGCAGTGCCTGTACTTGAAGTAGAGCAGAGGGCACGGGTAGATTGGCCCACCCAGGTTAGAATAGCAGCCCAGGGGTGCACAGGCAGAGTCTAGCCCTCGAGGGAGGGACTAGGCAGCCCCACCCCCAGACACAGACAAGCCTAGTGTCAGGGCAGCAAGGCTAAATCCAGTGCCCGCGTGCTAACAGAGAAGGGGTCTGCGGCTGGAGGTCTTGATATCACAGGGGCTGGAGGGGGCAGTCACCGCCTGCAGCCGGGGAGGGCTTCAGGTGAAGGTGGTATTGGACCAGGCTTGAGAGTAGAGTCTGGCCAGGTATGGACAAAGCCAGGGGCTGGCAGGCAGAGCGAGCTGCGTGGCAGGGGCACAGGAAAGTGGGAGGTCCTGAGGAATGATCTGCAAAGCAGACGGCAGACCATATGGGGGTGAGAATGTTCACTGCGGGGCCGAAACCCTGGGGTATTTAAGCCAGACAGGGACGTGGTCAGAAAGATGCCTCTGGCTGCAGTGCCGAGGCTGCTGGAGCGGCCTCTGGAGGCCGGGGCTGGACAGATGCAGGGCGCAGGATGATCATACTGGCGGACAGGGGCCAGGCACACCCCACCCTTGGTCGGCTTCACCTCACCCCCCCTCCATCACACCTTCAGAAATGGCTGAGGCCCTGGCCTCCTGCAGCTCTCCGGTCACTAGCACTGTCGGTGCCCCCAGATCAGCAGGGTGATCCAAAGGCCCCTCCCCTGGGAAGACTCCTCTGAGCCCCCAGCCTGTGTTAGGTGGAGAATAGAAATGCATATATTTATTGTCCACACTCAGACACTACTGAGAGTAAAAGGTCAAATGTAATTGAGTCAGAATAATGAATAGCCATGCAGCAATCTACCATAGCCATGAACCTGGATTGTCTTCAACAAGCCGAGACACGTTGTCACCCTATTAGCAGCCTCCTCCAGGCTCCCACATCCCTCACTGCCCTCTAAAACATGTGTGCCCCAGCGTCCTGATCCCCACTGGTGTGAGCCTCGTCCAGGGCAGCAGACCCTGGGTTATCTGTGGGCCTCCTAGCTGGACACAGGGCTGGACCCATGGAAGTTCTCAGAAGGTGTCTGTTGGATGGACAGGATAAAGAGAAGGGGTGAGGACATTGAGGTTGTGACATCAGCAGACCTGAGCCCTTGACCACTAGACCTGACCCAGTCCTAGTCGGGGGTCAGGGGAGCCTCACGGCCCCACTCCAGCTCTGCCTGGCCCATCTTCTCATCACTCCATCTTGGACCTATCACTTTAGGGTCCTGGGGACTTAACGTATCCTCTTTAAAATGTTATCGTACATCCTGCACTTGAACTTGTTGCAAGAGATTTAAGACTCCCAACAAGTCTAATCACATCATTAATTTGCTTCCATCCAGCCAGGCCTCGTCCTTGGCATGGAGCCAGGACCCATCAGCATGAAACATGCAGAGAATGTCAGCCAGCTGCAGGGCAGCCCACGGAACCCAGTGGCTAGCCCAGCTTCTTTGTGGCTTTGACATGGAACTTTCTAGTTCTTGTTTTTTTTTTCAAGCTCCCTACATATTGAATGGAGATTCATCACCCACAAATGCACACTCATGGTCAGGGGACTGAGGAGGGCGGGCTGGACACATCCCAGGGAGAAGGCCTCTGCCTGGACCCTCGGAAGAGGGGAAGGGAAGCAGAATGCTGCCTTCAGGCTCTCTGATGGTTCTGAAGGCCGCCTCTCTGTCATCTCCATCTCTATCCCCTGTCCAAGGCCACCCTTCTCTGTAGCCCCTGCCGTCAGAGGGGAAAGATGACGCAGCCAGCCCCATCCTCCAGGCTCGTTGTACAAAGCTGACGTTTCATCAAGACTTCCTTTGTGCCACGCGCTGTGCTAAGCGCTTTCCAAAACTGACCTTGTTTAATTCCTATAACAATATATATAGCCCCTATATGACCAATTGGGAAACTGAGTCTCAGAGGGGCCAAGTAACCTGCGAGTTAGAGGCCACCCAGCTGGTAAGTGGCAAAAGGAGGATTCCAACCCGAGCTGACCCAGCTGTTCAGGACTCACATTCACAACCTCCAGAGCTGCTGCCTGCGGGCCACCCATTCATCCGTGCGTCCACTCATTGAACAAATGTTTATCTGTCAGTGCAGCATCGTCCCACGTTCCTTCCACACCCAAGGAACGGAGAGAAGCCTGCGAGGGCCAGGTTTCCAGATATAACCCTTCTGAGTCACAGCCTCTCTTGTGCTCCTCCCCCACTCAGAAGCCTGCAGTGTTTCCTATGGTGGCGTCAAGTCCACGTGTGGCCTGTTTTATCAGGGCTGCCAAGCATCCCCTCCATGGTTAGGGGAGGGAGTAAGAACTCTATTCCTTCCTCTATATATCCATTTGCCAAACAGTCCCCAAGCACCAACTCTGTGCTGGCCCTGATTGGGCACTGGCAGAGCTGCTGCATACAGCTATCTAGGTTGTGCACTGCTCAAGTTTAGGGCATACCAGTCATATCAATGTCTTGCTCCTCCCAGAACAGCGTATCAGGCATTTCTGGCAGAGAAGCCCCTCTCACTCAGGGAATGCCCTGGTCCTTGGCCAACAGATAGCAGAGGCAGATGTCCCAGCCTCCCAAGAGTCCCTCTGGGTTCAGCCTCCATTGATGCCTCCATTCTCCTCAGAAGGAGGGCTGACAACTCGTCAGTGGCTCTAGAATCCATGTGGCTGGGTTAAAACCTGCAGGAAATTAGTCTCCTCGTGCTGGACTCGCCATCTGGCCAGTTCAGAAGTCAGCTAGGCCTTGTGTCCTGTGCTTTGGGCCTGGGTTGGTGAAGACAGAGTGATGAAGGCGGCACCCCTTGTGAGCAAGGGCTTGGAGGTTAGAATCACACCGGTGGATTGTGGGGAAAGAGCAGGTATTCTTACTCATGGCCTCAGGGTCCTCCGTGGTCCATGGCTTCCTCTCCCACCCCACCCACATGCTGAAGGCCACAGCACTGGAGCAGGTTAGAGAGGCAACGTGTCGGGAACAGAAGAACAGGAAGAGGCGATGTGGTGAGGAGGGACGGCACATCTTTATGTTCAAGGCTCCAGAAACCTGTGCTGGGCACCTACTTTGTGCCAGGCAGCAGGGGCCCAGGAATGACAGAGGTGCTGTCCCTGTACTCAGGGAGCTCTCTGCCTCGTTCAAAGACATGTCAGAAATGCTGGCCCCAGGCCATGCGGCTGAGTGTGGACATGGGGCCGAGAGCTGGGAAATATGGATAGCTCCAAGCCAGGTTGTTGAACAAACCATTGTTATGCAAGGAAGCCTTGGTCCTGGAGTTGAAATTTTCAAGAAGGGAGGGAGGGTTTGGGTTACGTCCTGAGCAGCGGTGGAGCTGGGGATGCAGAGATAGTGGTGGCAACAGAAAGTGGCCAACCAGGGCTGATACACTGGGAGAATCAAAGGTTATGACCGCTCCTCTGACCTCTGTAGGGTGGGGTGGGCTGAAAGGTGTCCACGACAACACCCATCATCTCATGCAATCCCCCTCAATACCATCAGCCCCAACTTATAAATGAGGAAACCTGGGCTCAGAAAAGTTAAGTAATTTGGCCAAAGTCACACAGCATCAGAACAGGGCCTGAAGCCCAGGTCAGCCTTTTCGCTACACCAGGCAGACCCTCCACACCTGCTTGCTGAACCAGATTCCCTGTACGTGCCAGTGACAGGGTCAGTGCTACAGTGAGAGCCTCCCAGGACCTCTGTGTCCGGAAGCTGAGGTTCAACAAGGCAGAGACGCGGGAGTGATACGTGTGTGAGGGTGGCGTCCAAGGGCTCCAGCCTGGCTCTGCCATTTACTTAGCTGTGTGGCTCTCCACCTATCTCTGGATCTTTCGCTCTTCTTTCTTTATTTGTGAAACTGGGATAACAACAGTCATCTCAAAGCATCTGGGAACTGATGAAAAGCATCAATTACCTGAATAAAGGTAAGTTACCCAGCCCCACGCTGGGCTGTGTGTGTTTATTGAAAGCCACTCTGCTCCAGGAAGAACTGAAGGCAGCAGTCTCTGTCTTGCCTTTACAGCTACCCAACTTTATCAACACCACTCTTCCGCCGCACGAGCAGGTCACGGCCCAGGAGATCGACAGCTACTTCCGCCAGGAGCTCATCTACAAGAGGAATGAGCGGATGGGGAAGAGGGTCATGACTCTTCTGCAGGAGAACGAAGACAAGATCTGCTTCTTTGCCTTCGGAGCAGGTTTGGACCGGAGTGGGGAAGGGATTGTTTGCCAGATCCTTAAGGGCTGGGAGGGCTGCTGGACCCTCTTCTGACCTCTACTTCGTAAAGGGAAAAGTTGAGGCCCTGAATGAGCAGGGAAAGCCACACAGTGTTCAGCAGAGCTGGAATCCAACACAGGTCCCCTGCTTCCGGTCAAGGCTTCTTTTGTGACAGTCCCCATGGACAAGGGCAGGGACCACTGCCAAAACCAGGATAACTTCTGTGGCTCCTTCATGCCCCAGGAGGCCATGCTGAGAGCCCAGAACTGAAGCCAGCTCCCAGTGTCCAGCCCAGGCTTGGGCCCACCCCTCAGAGCCAAGGCCAAGTCAGTGAGGGCCACGTGGCCCCGTGGGGAGAAGGCGGCTCTGGCATCCCACAGCCCTGGCTCTAAATCCCAGCCCAACCCCCTCCAGACTGCCTGGCTTCGGAGGGGACCTTCTCAAGGGCTCAAGTCCCTCTTCTATGAATGGGCAGTGATAACAGTAATTATGTGATGAATTGAAAAGACCTACCTTGTAGAATAGTTGCAAAGATTAGTACCACCTAGCTGGAACTCAAAATGGCAGCCACAACGATTGGCATCGTTATGACGGTGACAATTAATACCAATTTTATCACCACCATATGGACCATGACCTTGATGCTCCTTCTGGGGCTCTGGGAAGTCCAGACACGCAGGTACAGGTACAGGACTTGCTCAGCGTCTCTCTCCCTGTTCCTCTCCTGCTGCTTCTCCCTCACTCTGTCTTCCTTTCTCCATGACTGTCTCTCCTGATGACAGTGCTGTCCACCTTGGGACAAAGATACTGCATTTGCCTCCTTTATTTATCAGCTCTTGCTCCAGTGCTACAAGGACAAACGTATTTCTTGCTCACACTGCTTGCAATTTGGGCTGAACGAATTCCCCTTGAGGTGGCTGGTGGGCGTCGTGCTCGTGGGCGTTGTGCTCCCTGGCGCTGTCCTCTCTCTCCCCTCCCTTCCCTGCCCCGCTACCCACACGCTGCCTGCCTGCGTCAGGCGGAGTTGGATCAAGCCGAGCAGCCTGTCTAACACAGAAGGGCCTGTGTGGACATCCTGATTCATAACAGGGCGTGTCCACTGCTGGAGGTCTGCCTCACCCACCCCCCACTGTTCAACCCCAAATACTTCAAGGGTTTGTGTGTGTCTGCACCTGTCTTCCCTCCCCTTCGGCCCTCAGCACGGCAGAGGCGTATGGGAGGGCCTCAGAAACGCGGGACCTCTGGGACAGCCTCTATAAGGCCACACCTGCAGCTGGACGGAGACGTCTGGGCTCACGCTGCAGCTGTGCCACGGCCTGATGTGGCCTCTTCCCTCCCCTCTGGCAGCCTCAGTTCACTCATCTGAGCAGAAAGACCCAGGACTCACTTGGGCCATCTGTGATTCTAGGAGCTCTTCAAACAGATTTCTGAGAAGAGTGGGGTTCCTGTGGCGGTGGGAGGGGCTGCCTGAAGGAGCCAGTAGAAGCAGGACTTCGACAGCAGGACACCTGCTGGGGACCTGGCTTGAGTCAGAACAGATCTGGGGACCATGCAGGGAAGCAAGTGCTCCCCAACACACACTCTCCCTCACTCACCATCCCAGCAGGCTCCCCAGCCCTCCCTCCTGTGGGCATCTGGGCAGTGTATCCTGTGCTAAACTGGCCCACAGCTGACCACAAAAGGGGCACCACTGGGAACTCAACTGGCCCTCAGGCTCCTCCCCTAATGTGAGCCCCTAGAGAGCCCGGTCACTGAGAGAGGCCGGTAAGGGATCCAGCATTCTGCATGCTCTACCTGCCCCACCTGCTGCAGGGCTCAGGACCAGTCACTCAGGGGCTGCGGGTAGCTAATACCTGCTTCTTCCTGTGGGTGTGGAAACACGCACAGGAAGAGACGAAAATCACAGTGGCCCAGGCAACCACTGACACTGAAACCCCAAGTGCACTGCAGCACAAATGTCCACTCAGGCACCAGGCCAGCACGCAGGCTCCCTACCACCTCCACTTTCTTCCCCATCTCTGAAATCCAGCTGATTCCTGGTCAGTTTTGTTTTGTTTTTTTCTGGGTTTTTTTTTTACGTCTTTATTGGAGTATAATTACTTTACAATGTTGTGTTACTTTCTGCTGTATAACAAAGTGAATCAGCTATATGTATACATATATCCCCATATCCCCTCCCTCTTGCGTCTCCCACCCTCCCTATCCCACCCCTCTAGGTGGTCACAAAGCACCGAACTGATCTCCCTGTGCTATGCGGCTGCTTCCCACTAGCTATCTATTTTACGTTTGGTAGTGTATATATGTCCATGCCACTCTGTCACTTTGTCACAGCTTACCCTTCCCCCTCCCCATATCCTCAAGTTCATTATCTAGTAGGTCTGTGTCTTTATTCCTGTCTTACCCCCAGGTACTTCATGACATTTTTTTTTCTTAAATTCCATATATATGTGTCAGCATATGGTATTTGTCTTTCTCTTTCTGACTTACTTCACTCTGTATGACAGACTCTAGGTCCATCCACCTCATTAAAAATAGCTCAATTTCGTTTCTTTTTATGGCTGAGTAATATTCCATTGTATATATGTGCCACATCTTCTTTATCCATTCATCCGATGATGGACACTTAGGTTGTTTCCATCTCCTGGCTATTGTAAATAGAGCTGCAATGAATATTTTGGTACATGACTCTTTTTGAATTATGGTTTTCTCAGGGTATATACCCAGTAGTGGGATTGCTGGGTCATATGGTAGTTCTCTTTGTAGATTTTTAAGGAACCTCCTTACTGTTCTCCATAGTGGCTGTACCAATTCACATTCCCACCAGCAGTGCAAGAGTGTTCCCTTTTCTCCACACCCTCTCCAGCATTTACTGTTTCTAGATTTTTTGATGATGGCCATTCTGACTGGTGTGAGATGATATCTCATTGTAGTTTTGATTTGCATTTCTCTAATGATTAATGATGTTGAGCATTCTTTCATGTGTTTGTTGGCCATCTGTATATCTTCTTTAGAGAAATGTCTATTTAGGTCTTCTGCCCATTTTTGGATTGGGTTGTTTGTTTTCTTGTTATTGAGCTGCATGAGCTGCTTGTAAATTTTGGAGATTAATCCTTTGTCAGTTGCTTTGTTTGCAAATATTTTCTCCCATTCTGAGGGTTGTCTTTTCATCTTGTTTATGGTTTCCTTTACTGTGCAAAAGCTTTTAAGTTTCATTAAGTCCCACTTGTTTATTTTTGTTTTTATTTCCATTTCTCTAGGAGGTGGGTCAAAAAGGATCTTGCTGTGATTTATATCATAGAGTGTTCTGCCTATGTTTCCCTCTAAGAGTTTGATAGTGTCTGGCCTTACATTTAGGTCTTTAACCATCTTGAGTTTATTTTTGTGTATGGTGTTAGGGCGTGTTCTAATTTCATTCTTTTACATGTAGCCGTCCAATTTTCCCAGCACCACTTATTGAAGAGGCTGTCTTTTCTCCTTTGTATATTCTTGCCTCCGTTATCAAAAATAAGGTGACCATATGTGCGTGGGTTTATCTCTGGGCTTTCTATCCTGTTCCATTGATCCATATTTCTGTTTTTTGCCAGTACCATATTGCCTTCATTACTGCAGCTTTGTAATACAGTCTGAAGTCCAGGAACCTGATTCCTCCAGCTCCTTTTTTCTTTCTCAAGATTGCTTTGGCTATTCGGGGTCTTTTGTGTTTCCATACAAATTGTGAAATTGTTTGTTCTAGTTCTGTGAAAAATGCCAGTGGTCGTTTGATAGGGATTGCACTGAATCTGTAGATTGCTTTGGGTAGTAGACTCATTTTACCAATGTTGATTCTTCCAATCCAAGAACATGCTATATCTCTCCATCTGTTTGTATCATCTTTAATTTCTTTCATCAGTGTCTTATAGTTTTCCATATACAGGTCTTTTTTCTCTTTAGGTAGGTTGATTCCTAGGTATTTTATTCTTTTAAACACTCCCTAGGTAAATGGGAGTGTTTCCTTAATTTCTCTTTCAGATTTTTCATCATTGGTCTATAGGAATGCAAGAGATTTCTGTGCATTAATTTTGTATCCTTCTACATTACCAAATGCACTGATTAGCTCTAGTAGTTTTCTGGTAGCACCTTCAGGATTCTCTATGTATAGTATCATGTCATCTGCAAACAGTGACAGCTTTACTTCTTCTTTTCTGATTTGGATTCCTTTTTTTCTTTTTCTTCTCTAATTGCTGTGGCTAAAACTTCCAAAACTATGTTGAATAATCATGGTGAGAGTGGGCAACCTTGTCTTGTTCCTGATCTTAAAGGAAATGGTTTCAGTTTTCACCATTGAGAATGATGTTGCCTGTGGGTTTGTCATATATGGCCTTTATTATGTTGAGGTAGGTTCCCTCTATGCCTACTTTATGGACAGTTTTTATCATAAATGGGTGTTGAAATTGTCAAAAGCTTTTTCTGCATCTATTGAGATGCTCATATGGTTTTTCTCCTTCAATTTGTTAATATGGTTTATCACATTGATTGATTTGCATATATTGAAGAATCCTTGCATTCCTGGGATAAACCCCACTTGATCATGGTGTATGATCCTTTTAATGTGCTGTTGGATTCTGTTTGCTAGCAGTTTTTTGAGAATTTTTGCATCTATGTTCATCAGTGATATTAGCCTGTAATTTTCTTTTTTTGTGACATCTTCATCTGGTTTTAGTATCAGAGCGATGGTGGCCTCGTGGAATGAGTTCGGGAGTGTTCCTCTCTCTGCTATATTTTAGAAGAAGGATAGGTGTTAGCTCTTCTCTAAATGTTTGATAGAATTTGCCTATGAAGCTATCTAGTCCTGGGCTTTTGTTTGTTGGAAGATTTTTTATTTTTTTTTGCGGTACGCGGGCCTCTCCCGTTGTGGAGCACAGGCTCCAGACGCACAGGCTCAGCAGCCATGGCTCACAGGCCTAGCCACTCCACGACATGTGGGATCTTCCCGGACCGGGACATGAACCCGTGTCCCCTGCATCGGCAGGCAGACTCTCAACCACTGCGCCACCAGGGAAGCCCCTATTGGAAGATTTTTAATCACAGTTTCAATTTCAGTGCTTGTGATTGGTCTGTTTATATTTTCTATTTCTTTCTGGTTCAATCTCGGAAGGTTGTGCTTTTCTAAGAATTGGTCCATTACTTCCAGGTTGTCCATTTTATGGAATAGAGTTGCTTGTAGTAATCTCTCATGATCCTTTGTATTTCTGCAGTGTCAGTTGTTACTTCTCCTTTTTCATTTCTATTTCTGTTGTTTTGAGTCTTCTCCCTTTTTTTCCTGCTGAGTCTGGCTAATGGTTTATGATTTTTTTTGTCTTCTCAGAGAACCAGCTTTTAGTTTTATTTATCTTTGCTATTGTTTCCTTCATTTCTTTTTCATTTATTTCTGATTTGATCTTTATGATGTCTTTCCTTCTTCTAACTTTGTGGGGTTTTTTTGTTTTTTTTTTTCTCTAATTGCTTTAGGTATAAGGTTAGGTTGTTTTTTTGAGATTTTTCTTGTTTCTTAAGGTGGGATTATATTGCTATAAACTTCCCTCTTGGAACTGCTTTTGCTGCATCCCATAGGTGTTGGGTCATCGTGTTTTCATTGTCATTTGTTTCTAGGTATGTTTTGGTTTCCTCTTTGATTTCTTCAATGATCTCTTGGTTGTTTAGTAGCATATTATTTAGCCTCCTTGTGTTTGTATTTTTTACAGTTTTTTTTTCCTGTAATTGATATCTAGTCTCATAGCATTGTGGTTGGAAAAGATACCTTATATGATTTCAATTTTCTTAAATTTACCAAGGCTTGATTTGTGACCCAAAGTATGATCTATCCTGGAGAATGTTCCATGAGCACTTGAGAAGAAAGTGTATTCTGTTGTTTTTGGATGGAATGTCCTATAAATATCAATTAAGTCCATCTTGTTTAATGTGTCATTTAAAGCTTGTGTTTCCTTATTTATTTTCATTTTGCATTATCTGTCCATTGGTGAAAGTGGGGTGTTAAATTCCCCTACTATTATTGTGCTACTGTCAATTTCCCCTTTTATGACTGTTAACGTTTGCCTTACGTATTGAGGTGCTCCTGTGTTGGGTGCATAATTATTTACAATTGTTATATCTTCTTCTTGGATTGATCCCTTGATCATTATGTAGTGTCCTTCTTTGTCTCTTGTAATAGTCTTTATGTTAAAGTCTATTTTGTCTGATATGAGAATTGCTACTCCAGCTTTCTTTTGATTTCCATTTGCATGGAATATCTTTTTCCAACCCCTCGCTTTCAGGCTGTATGTGTCCCTAGGTCTGAAGTGGGTCTCTTGTAGACAGCATATATACGAGTCTTGTTTTTATATCCATTCAGCCAGTCTATGTCTTTTGGTTAGAGCTTTAATCCATTTACATTTAAGGTAATTATTGATATGTATGTTCCTATTACCATTTTCTTAATTGTTTTGGGTTTGTTTTTGTAGGTCTTTTCCTTCTCTTGTGTTTCCCCCTAGAGAAGTTCCTTTAGCATTTGTTGTAAAGCTGGTTTGGTGGTGCTGAATTCTCTTATCTTTTGCCTGTCTGTAAAGGTTTTAATTTCTTCGTCAAATCTGAATGAGAGGGCTTCCCAGGTGGCACAGTGATTGAGAGTCCACCTGCCGATGCAGGGGTTGTGGGTTCGTGCCCCGGTCCGGGGAGGTCCCGTGTGCCGCGGAGCAGCTGGGCCCATGGGCCATGGCTGCTGGACCTGCGCGTCCGGAGCCTGTGCTCCGTGGCGGGAGAGGCCGCGGCAGTGAGAGGCCCATGTACCACCAAAAAAAAAAAAAGAAAAAAATCTGAATGAGATCCTTGCTGAGTAGAGTAATCTTGGTTGTAGGTTTTTCCCTTTCATCACTTTAAATATGTCCTGCCACTCCCTTCTGGCTTGCAGAGTTTCTGCTGAAAGATCAGCTGTTATCCTCACAGGGGTTCCCTTGTATGTTATTGGTTGCTTTTCCCTTGCTGCTTCCAATATTTTTTCTTTGTATTTAATTTTTGATCGTTTGATTAATATGTGTCTTGGCGTGTTTCTCCTTGGATTTATCCTGTATGGGACTCTCTGCACTTCCTGGACTTGATTGACTATTTCCTTTCCCATGTTAGGGAAGTTTTCAACTATAATCTCTTCAAATATTTTCTCAGACCCTTTCTTTTTCTATTCTGCTTCTGGGACCCCTATAATTCAATGTTGGTGTGTTTAATGTTGTCCCAGAGGTCTCTGAGACTGTCCTCAATTCTTTTCATTCTTTTTTCTTTATTCTGCTCAGCAGTAGTTACTTCCACTATTTTATGTTCCAGGTCACTTATCCGTTCTTCTGCCTCAGTTATTCTGCTATTGATTCCTTCTAGAGAATTTTTAATTTCATTTATTATGTTGTTCATAATTGTTTGTTTACTCTTTAGTTCTTCTAAGGCCTTGTTAAATGTTTCTTGTGTTTTCTCTGTTCTATTTCCAAGATTTTGGATCATCTTTACTATCATTATTCTGAATTCTTTTTCAGGTACACTGCTTATTTCCTCCTCATTTGTTTGGTCTGGTGGGTTTTTACCTTGCTCCTTCATCTGCTGCGTATTTCTCTGTCTTCTCATTTTGCTTAACTTACTGTGTTTGGGGTCTCCTTTTCACAGGCTGCAGGTTCATAGTTCCTGTTGTTTTTGGTGTCTGCCCCCAGTGGGTGAGGTTGGTTCAGTGGCTTGTGTAGGCTTCCTGGTGGGGGGAGACTGGTGCCTGTGTTCTGGTGGGTGGGGCTGGATCTTGTCTTTCTGGTGGGCAGGGTCACGTCCGGTGGTGTGTTTTGGAGTGTCTGTGAACTTATTATGATTTTAGGCAGCCTCTCTGCTAATGGGTGGGGTTGTGTCCCTGTCTTACTAGTTGTTTGGCATGGGGTGTCCAGCACTGGTGGTTAGTTGGACGTTGGATGGAGCTGGGTCTTAGCGTTGAGACAGAGATCTCTGGGAGAGCTCTCGCAGATTGATATTACGTGGGGCCGGGAGGTCTCTGGTGGTCCAATGTTCTGAACTCGGCTCTCCCACCTCAGAGGCTCAGGTCTGACACCAGGCTGGAGCACCAAGACCCTGTCAGCCACACGGCGTCCTGGAGCTCAGAACTCCGAAATGGATTTCACTGGGCTGAAATCAAGATGTTGGCAGGATCATGTTCGTTCTGGAGGTTCTGCCGAATCAACTAGCCCTGAAAATGGATGGCGCTGGAGCGTGGGGCCCAGACCCGCCATCACTGGCAGTCGGAGAGCACGGGCCTGGTCAGTTTTTTTGACAGACCACCAAAAAGACCTCACCGCTGTCTACTCTGTCCATCCCCACTGCCACTGTCCTGGTCCAAAGCCTCCATCAGCTCCAGCCTCCTGGTCCTCTCCCCACTTCCAGGCTGCTCCCCATGGTGGAGCCAGTGCAGGGTGCTGGCTCTGTCTCCTGCCAGCGTCCTGAGCTCCAGGAAGGCAGGCTTCACTTCATCATGCCTGTGTTTTTCAGTCATGTGTAATATGTTTTGAGCTCAGTGAAGGTATGAAAGAATGAATGAGTGAAGGAAGGAACAGATGAATGAATGTTGACCGGATCCTCCAATCCTGGTCTCCTGGCCTGGAGAGCTTAGAACAGCCCAGCAGTAAAGTGAGGGCAATGGGAGCCCCACCTTGGCTCTTAGAGACCGTCTGTCCTATGGCAACAGGCCCGGGGCTGTGGGCACATCCTGCCGGCAGATGCCACTTCTGGCTCAGCAGCACCTGGAGCAAATGGCCTGCTCGGTGCTGCACATCTACGCTCGACCTGAGCATTTCAGAGCTGGACTCAGCCTCCAAGCTCGAGCCTGCCCACCTCATCATAGCCACGGGCAGACTGAGTTCCACAGACGCCAGGACGTGGGTGAAGCTCATGGCGAGATGGGGACAGAGCCGGGACTGGTCCCCGGGGCCCAGAGCCGTGGTCAGGGGCTCTGTTCTCACGTGCGGTCAGGGAGCCAGCTGAGAGGACCTGTAACAGTGTGTCAGCATGGGACACGTCCACACACAACTCGTGGTGACAGAAGTCCACGCCTGCCTCGCTGTGTCCTTATGGCCACATAGCTCCTGAGTCCCACATCCAAAGGCAGGCTGAGGACGTAGGTGCAGGGACAGGCCCAGCACTCTTCGGCAGCATGCGACCTACAGACGCACAGGCTCCATGGCACACGTTCCCGTCTGGGTGCCTTTTCCAACTCAGGCCTTCCCAGACCCCCGAGCACTGGGGACCTGAGTCAGCCTCACTCGTTGCCCATCCCCTGTCCGGCCCTCAAAGAAGGCACTGTGGGAGGGAGGGAGGGAGGGTCTGTGCCCCTGGAAATACACCTCGCCATCCCCCAGAGGGTGTCTGTTCGTGCAACAGTCTCTCAGATCCAGTTTCATGAATGTCTCTAGGAAATAGCTTAGGACAGAAATATGATTATAAGACTCCCAGCCGCCCACAGCCTGGCCTTGCCCATCCTGTCATTCTATAGCCTGAGGTTCTGCCACTTTACAACAGACCGGCCTGAGACCAGCCTCAGGCTCACTAGGGTGAGGGAGAGGAAGAGCCTCCACCTGCCTAGCCACCCCCCGTGCCCATCCAGATCTTTCCCCAGCCCACCCCTGCTCCAGAACCCCTTCCTGAGAGTCCACAAGCACAGACTGGGATTCCCAGTGCTTCAGGCCGACCGGCCCCTCCTCTGCTCTGCTCTACAGGGAGATTTGATGCAAAGGGTCAGAGCTTTGCAGTCAGGATGCCTGGGCATAAAGCCGGGTTCCATCACTGTTAATTAAGAGAGTTTGGGAAAACCATTTCACCTCCAAGGACCTCAGTCTCTCATCTGTAAAATGGGGATCATACACCTGCCTCATCAGACTGTGCTAGACGTACTTTAGATAATAGCATTACACTCTCTACTGTGGTGGAGGGATCCTTATCACAGAGACCCTCCTGTGGGCCAGCCACCATTCCAGGCTCTTAGATTACATTACCTCTGATCTTCACAATAAGCCCACGAGAAGGGGGTTATTATACTCATTTTGCAGATGAAAACTAAGGCCCAGAGCAGATGAATGGCTTCCTCAAGGCCTTGCAGGCAGACCTTCAACTTGAATCCTGGCCCCTCGGGTCCTGGTCTTGGCCATTTCCCCCCGTACATGGTGCCCTTGCTGTATACTTCCAGAAAGGTTGACGATTTTGCAGGAGAGTGTCTTTTTAGCTGGTACATCCCACAGAAGAGTACTCTCCTTAGCGTTTGGGCTGTTTCTGTATTCAGGAGCTGTTTGACCTCTTCTGGAAGTTATTCAGCAGGTTCCAGGGCAGTTGGGGTGTGGACACGTGTGACAACTCTGAGCAGGCCTGGGTGACAGCTGGGGACCCAGATGGAAGCCCCACCTCCTTGGGAGGTGACTGTGGCCAGTGTGCAAACCTGGATGTTCTGGAAGGAGCCAGGCCACTGCCATGGAGGGGTGCACCGGCCCAGGGTTAGGGGAGGGCTGATTCCAGACTGCCAGGCCCATGCAGTTTGACAAGCTGAGCCTACGTGTCCTCACAGATCTTAAGTGTGTCCTCGGATTTCCTCTGGCCTACAAATAATGGAGAAAAATAAGTAGAAGATGGTGAATTTTTTTATTAATGAAGTGTATTAAATTTACAGGCTTATATTCTGAAATGATCTTCCTTCTACTGTGTTTGAAGTTAAATAGCTTCCTCTTTAGAAAGAAAATAGTGGTGAAATGAGACAAACTGGGCTTTCAGAGCCCTTACTTGGCAAAATTAAAAGTTGATAACTGTATTGTTTCTCCCACCCACCCGCCTTCTCTTCAGATAGGAGAGAATCGAGCAAGCCTAAAACATGCTGAAAAGCATACAATAGGAGGGGTGAGGCCAATGATACAGGAGAGAAATTGGGGAAAATGACTCGCCCAAGTTTCCAAGAAAGCAGGAAAGCTGGGGGCCAGAGCTCAGGTAGAGGATATGGCCTTGGATAGAAAAGGGCACTTGGAGAAGGGAGAAGGCTGGCAGGATGGTAAGTTGGTGGTGGAAAGGTGACCTGTTGGCTTCTAATCAGAGCTCCACTCTGTAGAGGTTGAAGTCATGTGCAGAGAAAGAGGGGCCTGGGGGCTGGTTCTTGGTTTGAAGACAGGAGAACATTTGACGTAAATGTAAGAGAGATTGGCCACAAGAACTGACATTGACAGGAAGTTAAATGAATTTCATATCATGAGCCAGCTGTGACTGATTGGTATGGTGACCTGGAGTGCGGTATAAAGGACGACAAGACCAGATCGAAGCTCAGCAGAGAAGAGGTCTGATTGATTAGTGGTGTCTGCTGTGGACCTGGATTAGGCCACATTCCTGCCCCATATCTGCTCTGATTGCTGGGAGCAGAGACCATACTGATTGGTGATTGAGGGCCTGTGAACCTGCAGCGGTCCCAAATCCCAGCTTGTAAGATTTTCTACAGCAACACTGGACATCTAGGGTGTAAAGGCAGATGCACCTACACTCCAGGCCTTTTCCTGATTTCATCCTAGAAGCCACTGCTCAATAAGCATCCCGCTGACTGTGAACTACTCCAGGGCAGGCCCATATCTCCGCAGAACTGCCAACACCCAGGAGATGTTCTATAAAGACGTACTAGACCAAATCACCCAGAAACAAGTTCCCTCCATTCAGTCACATGGTATCTCTTGGGCTCCAGGCCTCTGGGGTGGAGGGAGAGGGGCTCTCAGCCCCAGGCACTAGAAGAAAATTACAGTTTTGTCCCTAGCTCTAGGGAACTGGGGCTTCCTCAGGTTGTGTTCACTTGTTCAGCCATCCTGAGACCTGGAACAGAAGGCATAATGCGGGAGCTGGCTGAGCTGGGCTGGAGACACGAGCCAGACTCAAGGGTAGACCAGTTAGCCTGCAGGGCCCATTCATTCTGAACTCTGAGAGCCACTGGTATGTTCCGTAACCCCAGTGTGCTACAGCCTGAATATAATTCTAACTTCTGACCTTACAAAGTCCTCTGACCCTAACAGCCTGCTGTTCTAAGACTGTGTGGTTCTGATATCCCAGCCTTCCATCATCACAGAATTCTAACCCTCTAGCAGAGTTTGCTTCAGTCTCTCTTGGGTTCCTTGGGAGGAGTATGGAGCTAAGAGCCCGCTAGGACCTGGAAATTCCTCCACATAGGACTGCTGCCACCCGTCCCCCACACCACCCACCCGCAGTAAGCAGAAGTCCAAGCAGAAAGCAGGATTTGACAAGTTAAAAGCCAGGCTGTGTGAGCGTCGGAGACAGAGGTGCTGTAGCTGTTACCCGAGCACCTGCACATCCGGCACCCCCAGCCTCCAGGCTGCGCCAGCCCCTCTTGAGCCCCAGCTGAAGTGCCACAGGCCCATAATCAGGAACAGGCCTGTGAGGCTGGGACACAGGAGTCGACTCATGGCGAAGACCCGGACTTGAGAGGAGGGCGAGATAGAAGCCCGACACATGGAACACCAGTAACATTTAAAAATGAATAACAGCAGCGACTGCTCCTTGGAGAGTGGGCACCATCCTGCTTGAAGAACACCCATATCCGTCAGCTTACACGGCTTTCACGTCCTCATTGCCTCCTGGAGGGAGACAGGATTGTATTATTATTCCATTTGGCAGATGGGTAAATCAAGGTGGAGATGAGAAGTGAGAGAATCTTAGAACTGGAGTGGAACAATGGTCAACACTGACTAGGCCATTCTTTCTGATGCCCGTCTCCCTAAAAAGCCATCCAGCTGCTACTTGGGCCCTCTGTTCTCCTGAGAATGACCTTCCCCTCTCCTGACTGGGCCTTCTGGGACCTCTTCTCTGGGATCCCACAGTCCCACAGGATTTCCCTACCACAGCTCTGCTCGTGCTGAGCACATCTGTCATCTCCTAGTCTAGGAAGGGGAGGGGAGGTCAGAGAAGACTTCCTGGAGGAGGTGAGAATTGATTGGTTGAAATTTCCCTGATGCATGTCCAGCTGCCTTCCAATTCCTCTCCTCATCCCCACAGTCCTCAGGGCAAGACCCCAGCCACCTCCTTCCCCCCCCTGGTTCTCCACTCAGGGGCCTCAGGAACAAAAACTCCTCAGAGCTCATGGCTGAGCACAGAAGAGCAACCACAGCCCATGTAGGGCCCTGGTAACCTTAGAAACGAGGGACCCAGCAAATAGCACACGCCCAGCCACTTTCTCTCCTCCCGGCCAAATGCCCATGGCCTGCCATTCTCCCCACTTTGGGGCATGAGGCCACAGCGTCCAGAAGTGTTTCAGAGTTTTCCGACGGTGTTTCAAAGGGCCCGGCCGCCCCACCATGTACACATCTGGCAGCTGGCATGCCTGCTCCAGGCTGAGATCCTTGGCCAGCGTCACCCTTCCTGTTTCAGCCCAGAGCATCCAGCCAGCCAGAGGAACGTCCCATCTGCTAGCTTGTCCCTAACTGGAGCCAGCCCTGCCCTCTGGACCAGGCTGGACCTCTGTGAGCTAGGGCACCTGGAATGTCAGCTAAGGGCTCAGCACTCTTGCTGGGCATGTGGGGAAAGCAGGGGGAGGAGAGAGTGTCCTAGGTGGAGGGCATGGGCTTCAGAGCCTGACTGCCTGCGTGAGGACCTCAGCGCCTGTCCTCGTAGGAAGGAGCCTGGGCAGACCAGGTACTTGGCTTCTCTCGGCCCTCAGTGTCCCTCTAAGAGGAGCCTGGTGTCAGTGGGCAGCACACGTGCAGCTCAGGCCTGGCGCACGTGAGCTCTTGCGCTGTCAGTATTATTTCAGAGCCCACGGTCCTCCAAGAACAGGACTCCCACCCAGGGGAGAGCAGGGCTGTCCGGGGGATGAGGCAGAAGTGCTCGGTGGCCTCTGAGGACCCAGCTGGGACCCTGCAGGGAGACCCTCACGGCTGGTCTCAGCTCCAAGACACAGTGAGGCTCAGGACGTTGGGCCCCGTCCCTGCCTGCATGGTTGGCCAACAGGGTGCTCTCCTGGGGTGCTGGGTGCTGACATTCTGGGAAGGGAGCCTCTGGGTGTTATAAAGAGTGGTAACCATGACCGCAGCGAGCCCTGCACTGGGCGCTGCCCCCTGCAGTTCACAGAACCCATCACAGGCTCCGTCTGCAGGGCTCTCCCCACAGTGCCTCATGCTGGCCTCAAATCACGCTGCACAGTCATTGCCTGAGTCTGGCGTGGTGTCAGACCCCAGGAGGGAAAGGCCCCACGTCTAACCTATCTCAGGGTCCCCAGGGCTTGGCACGTGCCTGACATGTAGGAGGTCCCAGTGAAGGCTTGTGGGGAAGGCTCTGCGGCTTCAGGCCTGTATAGGCCTGAAGGTATAGGTTCAGGCCTGGGGTATAGGTTCCTCAAAACCCCCAGGGCTTATGTCCTCACTGTGGGACAAGGGCAGGGCCCAAGGAGGAGGCTGACCCCTAGTCTGTGTCCTGTCCCTTCCTCTTCAGCCCCGTAGCCCCGGCATCCCTCCCTCACTGCATAGCTCACACTGCCCTGTAATTGTTTGCATGTCTGTCTCGCCTCCACCCTGTGATGTCCTCCAGGGTGGGGACCATGTGTCTCAGCTCCCGGCACAAAACTGGGTACAGGGGAGACATCATCTCAGTCCTTGCTGAACTGAAAAAGCCCCAGTCCAGCCCTGCCTCGCCGGCAGAGCAGGAGAAAGAAAGCTTGGCTCTGCCAGTTTCCCAGACGGACCCTCCTTGGGAGTTCGAAGCCCCGAGGTACCCCCAATTCTCCATCCACCTGTCCATCTGTCTAGCTCTCCCGTCACACTTCCTCGGGTAAACAAACACCGCTGTTGCTTGATACCCAGCGGCTGAACCTGGCAGCTAGAGTAACACTTGATAGTTCCCCTTGCATTAATTTCAGACGGAACGTAAATATGGGCTTGGACTCCCTCTTCCAGGAAGAGAAAACTGGAAACCCATTGGACTCACTGGAGAGAAAACGTGTGCTGGCCAAGGGGAGCCCGTGTTACTTTGGAGCTTTTGTGGGAACATCTGGTTCTCCCCTCCTCCCCTCCACTAAGCCCCCCAGTACTGTCTTGAAATTGCCCTGTTAACTGGCATGCTCTTTGAGCTGAATACTCACACGCTTTCCTCTCTGATCTGGTGAAAGCTGGAGGGGACACACGTTTCTGACGATTCGCTGCCCCCAGAACGTGAGCTCAGGATCACTCGCAGCTGCCAGTACTTCAGAGCAGATGTACCGGCCACGCAGCCAACTAGGACATCTCTGGATGGAAGCCCAAGCTTTGCCTTTTACCGGCTGTGTGACCTTCAGCAAGTCCCGTCCTCTCACTGAGCTCCAGTTCCCTCATCTGTCAACTGGCAGTACCTGGAAATGCTTCTGTGAAGATGAGATGAAATAATATTTGAAAAGCATCTTGTGCCCAGGAGACTCACTGAGGAGGAGTTTGCCTTCAGGTCATCACATGATGGAATCACAGAGGTGGGAGGACCCATGAGACCTTTGTAGGGAAACTGGGACAGAGAGGGGAAGGAGACTGCCTGAGGTCACACAGCTGCTTGGCTGTCGAGCCAGGTTTTCTATCCTAACCTCAGGACGGGATTCGTAGCTCTGTCCTACCCCACCTGTCATGTCGGAGGGTAAATGGGGGCTGTGGGGCTACGCCCAGCCGATGAGCCTGTGCCCTAGCACAGGCCTGCTTGTGCCTGGAAGAAGGGGAGCCTTTGTCTCTGCACTACAACATCATGGGGCTCCGCCCACTCAGATCAGGACACCTTCCCTGCCTGTATATGATGTCCCTTAAGTGGCACTCTGGCTTGCGTGGTCAGGGGACACAGTCACCAAACCAGCCTTGCAATTTGTCAAACCTATAATCCTCCTCCAGGCCCTTGCTCCTCCCCTTGCCTGTTTCCCAACTCCGCCCCCTCCAATCTATCTGCTTGAATCCACCCTTTCTGGGCCCCTCTTCCAGGAAGCCTTCCTTGGTGTCTTTGGTGTATGGATCTCTCCTCCGTGCCCTTTGTTTTTTGTTTTTTGGGTTTTTTTAGCGGTACGCGGGCCTCTCACTGTTGTGGCCTCTCCCGTCGCGGAGCACAGGCTCAGCGGCCATGGCTCACGGGCTCAGCTGCTCCGCGCCATGTGGGATGTTCCCAGACCGGGGCACGAATCCATGTCCCCTGCATCGGTAGGCAGACTCTCACCCACTGCGCCACCAGGGAAGCCCCCGTGCCCTTTGTTTTTGTTTCTGGGTTCTCTTTCTCCCTCCTCTCCTTCCCTCTCTATCTCTGTCTCCTTGTATCTCTTTCTCTCTGTCCCGACATCTCTCCTTTTCCTTCTCTCCTTACTGTTGCCTCTGTGTCTCTGTCTGTTGCAGCCTGTCTCCCAGCCCCTGTCACCTCCTCTCTTCTTTCTTCTCTCTGTCTCCCTGTGTTCTGGAGCTCTCTCCTCCTCCCTGTCTGTCTCTGAGCGTCTCTTCTTTCTCTGCCTCTCTCCGTGTGTCCCTCTCTCCCACTCTGTGGCTCTGTGTGCCCCGCCCCCACTGTCCTCCCTCTCTTCCCTCCTCTCCTGGTCCACACGGCCTCAGCAGATGAAATGGGATGTTCCTTCCTGAAGACAGCTGGCCAGAGGGCAGCCGTCAATGCTGGAAGGAGCTGCTGAACAGTGGCCAGGAGACGCCGGGAGCCTGGGCGAGCCATGTAGGCTAAGCTGTGACAGCGAGGGGCCCCTTTGGAAACTTTCCACACCTTCCCTGCAGGTTCCAGGATGGATGTGGTGCCTTTTTCGGGATTTGTGACCTTGGAGGCAAGCCCAAGCCCTGTCTGCCAGCCCCTGGGGACGACATGCACTGGGCCCTGACTGCGGGGCTGCTCTGACAGCCAAGCTCCTGGGATTGGTGGGACCTGTAGGAGGATCACCAAGGGGCTGGGCCACAGCTGTGAGGGGAAGGGATCCTCAAGCTCAGGTCTCCTGGGGATAAGACGAGATCATGGAAAGGACAGGGAGTAACGGATTCTGTCATTCATTCATTCAACAAACATTCATGAAGCTACCACCCTGTGCCAGCCTTGATCTTAGCCCTGGGGACAAAGCTGGATCAGGCGTGGCCCCCGCCCTCGAAAAGCTGTTGGTCTCTCCTCAAGTGGCTTGCTGGGGACACATTCTGACAGAGGCAGCTCCAGGGTGTGGGGAGCTCATTCCAGCCATGGTGAAGAGGGTGAACTGGAGAGAGCAAGGAGGCTCCTGTCTGCAGTGATTCAGGCAGAAGGTGATGGTGACCTGGGCCAGGGTCAAGCATGGTTAGAAGGCAAAATCCAGGGTATTCTGGTGACCGAATGGATGAGGATGAGGAGAGGGAAGGAGGAGTGAAGACGCGCCCATCTGACTTGGATGGTGGAACTCAGCTGAGACACATCCAGGAGGGGAGGGGGAGGCTCTGGAGGATGTTGGGTGGAGATGCCCAGGAGGCTGCTGGACAAATGGGTCTGGGCTGGGGCAGCAGGTCCAGAGTGGTAACTGAAGCCGTATGAATGGAGGGATTCACATTCCACGGATTGTGAGAAGAGTGAGAAGAAAAGAAGGCTGTGGAAAGGGTTTCCAGGGACACCCACATTCATCGGGCAAGGAAAAGGGGAACCTACGAGGAGGACAGAGAGGGAGCCGAGAGGAGTACGAAGCAAACAGGACAGAACGGTGTCGTGGGGTCCTGAGAAAAACAAGCCCCAAAGAGGGCAAAGAGGGGGTCGCGATGGGAACCTGGTCTCGGGAGTGAGGGCTTGCTCTGGACAGTCCTGGGGCAGGAACCCCGTGGGAGGGGCCTCCTGCAGGAGCTGCCCCTGGCAGGGGGCGGACACCTCCCCACCCTGGAAGGAAAGAGGTGAAGGCCAGTGTGGCTTAGAGAAGGAGGGGATAGGAATTTGGAAAAATCATTGCTGATTGCTTCTCATTTCTCCAAGTATCTGAAGTCTTCTGTTTAGGGTCTTAAAATACACAGTAAGGGCCTGGAACCACTGAGGTTGAGTGAACGGGCAGGGTGCAGACCAGACGCTGAAACGTTGCCAGGCAGTGCTCAGGGTCCGGCCAGCATCCTGTAAGGCTTGGGCTCCTCCGAATGCCCCCTCTGCCAGCTCCAGGAATGCTCCTTTTAGAACGGCCGCACGGCCATCAGTAAACATTCGTGCTACTCCGGTATAGCCTGAGGTGGCCTGTTTTCCCTACGGCTCTTGAAATCTGCACGGACCACTGCTGGGCCTGGAGGCCCCTGTCTTTAAATGGGTCTCCATGGAGGCAGGGAAGGAATTGCTTTGCTGCCAGGAGTGCATTCCAAGAGCTGTGGGCAGGGAGTTCCTGCAGCCTGTGCGCTGGAGGCCACCACGCCCAGTTCCAGCCTGATCAGTTCGGGGGGCAGGCAAGAGTGGGGTCGACTCCGTGGCCACAGCCAGGGATGGCTCAGCCCCTCACTCAAGTGTGCATGCTGGGCTTTTCCAAAGGACGTTCACTCCTCCTGCCTCGTTGGGACCTTACAGCCTCCCCAGGGAGGCAGCCACAGGGATCCAGGCCCATCTGACACACAGGGAAACTGAGGCTGGCAGCAGGGCAGCTGATTGCTCAGGATCACGTACGGGAGACTCAGAGCCTTGGCAGAAGCCTAGGTCTTCTGTCCTCTACAGCCAGCACTGGGTCAGGGCCAGAGCTGCGAGGGCGTTGTCCGTGTGTCTTCTGCAGCTGGCTCCCCAGGTGAGCCTCACTGACCTCATAGTCTCTGCACATGCTGTTCCCCCGCCCCACCCTGTGCCACCCCACTCTCATCCTCACCTAGTTAACTCTGATCCCATCCCTCAGCTAGGGATGCCTCCTCCAGGGAGTCCACCCTGCCCCCAGGTTAGATTAGCGGCCTCCTGTGCACGCTCACCACCTTGTGTGCTTCCCTCGGCATAGTACTTACCCTGGATCAAAAGACCTTGATTCTCAAGACCGTGAGTGCCTAGAACAAGCCCCTACCTGTTCATCACCATCCAGCACTGGATATGCACTCAATCAGTGTTCGTCAGATAAATGCAATAAATAGGTAGAGAAAAGGAGGGAGAGGAGGAGGGAGGGAGGGAGGGAGGGAGAGGAGGAGGGAGGGAGGGAGGGAGAGTACAATTTCATAAGGGTCTCTGGAGTCAAACGAATGCCTTCCCCATGAATGTGAGAGCGAGGAGAGCCCATGGTACAGCCCAATCCCTCCCTGTACACAGAGACACCAAGAGCATACAGGCTCTTGGTGGGTTTGCCCAAGGTCTCAGAGCGAGTGTGGTGGGTTCTAGTCCAAGTCTCCCATTCCCAGACCTGTGATTTTTTTTTTTGCAGTGATCCACAGGTGGGATTTCAGGGACTGTGGCAGGCCACCGAGAGAGAGACTGTTGGGTGGGGGACTTGTTGGGGAGTCTTGAAACCAGCCCAGAGCTGTGCAGGGCTGGGCGGCAGTGGGCTGTGGGGTTCACCCCCCTGTTCCAGCCACTGTGCACTCCCAGCCTCACTTCCCCTGCGCCGGAGCCTCTCCACTCCCCAAAAGCTCGTCCACCTCCCTGGGGTTGTCAACATGCTGACCTTCCAGCTTCCCACCTGTCACCACCCGTCACAGGCAATTAGAATAATAGTGCAGGAATTTCCCCCCAGGTTCTGGGATGAATGGTGAGCAGGAGGGGAGTGAACTGCCTGTGGAAGTGGGGCTTCGGGGGAAGGACACGGGCTGGGAGGGCGCAGGGGCCACCACCACTCTGCCTGCATTGAACGAGTGGGGAGACAGGCCCAGCGAGGAGGAGGGGCTTGCCCAGGGCTGACTCCCAACAGCGACTGGCCTCCCCTAACCGGAGCCTGGGAGAGCCTCCACCGTGTTCTCAGACCTCGAGCCTGCATCCAGCCAGAGGGCGTGCCTGGTCTCATCTGGGGCTGTGGACCAAATGATTCATTTCTATATTCTCAGTGTCTAGCCCAGGGCTGGCCGCAGAGCAAAGGCATCATAAATGTCTGTTGAATGAATGGTTAAGGGTGGAGAGTGAAATGGAGACCAGCCCCGTCTGCGCCCCACACAGGGTTCTATTACTCCTTCCCCAGAATCTTACACCTCATTGTGTCCTCAGGGCCCGCCCCAGGGCCTGGGTCAAGTGTGTGATCCATAAATGTTGGATAGATGGTGAGCAAATGAATCTTTGAAGTCTTAGATCCAGCCAACACATACTGAGCACGTGTGGGGCAGTAGCCATGCGGTCTCTGCCCCATGGAGCCTGGTGAGGAGATAGACGTGCCCACACAGAACCCCATTCCCATGCTAAGGCAGGGCGCCTCAAGTTGCTGGTGGAACTGACAAGGATGAGCCATAGACCTCAGAGCTGGACCTTGTCTGACTACTGGAGGTTGTCCCTGCCTGGACAGTCCAGGGCTGGGGTCAGTCTGATGGTGTGGGGCACAGTGATGCAACAGTAAATAAACAGTGTGAGCCTTTGCTGCATGCCAGCCACTGTTTCCGGAGTCCTCACAACAGCCCTAGAGACTGCTAATACAGGCATTCCCACTTTACAGATGGGGAAACTGAGGCACAGGGTGGTACAACCAATGAGCAGCAGAGCCAGGATTTGGACCCAGGCAGGGTGGCACCAGCCCATCTTCCAGCTACACCATACTGCCTTTCAGGGAGGCCTGCCCTTGACTTTGGTGTAGGTCGTTGGCCTGAGGCTGTCCCCAGTTGCTGCTGACCTGCCATGTGGCTGAGCCCACTTTGTCTCTTGTGTTCCAGGTCACTTTCTGGGGAACAACACAGTCATCGACGTCCTTCGGCAGGCAGGGCTGGAGGTGGAGCACACGCCCGCAGGACAGACCATCCACAGGTAAGCAGCTGGGACACCTGGGGGCGTGGGACTTGCTGGCCCACTGACGCTGGTCCACGGGCCCTGCTGACCACGTGCTGTATGGCAGGCTGCACCCCGCCTTCCCGCTCAGGCCTGCGGGGCAGAGTCTTGAAGGAGCCTCTGGTGAGATGGGGCCTCCTAGCGACTGGCCTTCGCCAGGCACCCAAGAGTGGGGGCTAGGCTGGAGGTGGGGAGACCGGGAAGGAGCTTGGTGTGCAGTAGTGGCAGGAGGTCAGGGCGGTGGGAAAGCAGTGAAGGTGGGAGTGGGAGGAGCGTTAAGTTTTGAGAGATGTTCAAGATTTAGAGACTGGCGATCGGTGGGGTGCAAGGACTCTGTAGGACTCCCGGGTTGCTGCCTAGAGGACCTGGTGGATGCCCAGGCCCTGAATCGAGATGGGGCCATATTTAGGACGAGCCCTGGCCAGGCCTCTTCCCTGTGTCCCAGCCCTGCCCACACCTGGTCCTCACCTTCCTCTGGCCACGCCTCCTCACTGCTGCCTCCTGGTAGCAATTCCCTCACCTGACTTTCTTGCCAGGGCACACTCGCTCCGCCCAAAGAGCCACAGACTGCATACAGTGGCCATCCTCGCTTCCTGTGTGGGCTTTCTGTCCCCCTCAGGCGGGCAGAGGCCAGCTGGGTTCACCCGTGGTCCACAGTGCCAGCACCAGGCCGGGCACGGAGAGGTGTTGGCACGTGCTGGGCAGCCCTAGAAGACAGCAACAGGATCCTGAAACCCGGGGCTTCCATGCAACGTGTGCACCAGCCTGTGCAGGAACCTTCCTCACAGGGATGGCCAGAGTGGGATTTCGGCCCCTGTCCATGACGTTATAAAATCCAGCGTCCAAAAGAAGCTTGAATAATCCTAGCTAATGTTTATTGACCATTCACTGTGTGTTGGGCTCTAAGCACTTTTAACACGTTAAATCCTCACAACAACCCCGTGAGGCAGGAACTATGAGTAGCCCCACCTTAAAATTGAGGAACCTGAGGCCCAGGGAGGCGAAGCCACTTGGAGAAGGACACACAGCTCATGTTAATGGCAGTCTAGCTCTAGGGCCTTCCTAAGGTCCTCACCACAACCTGTACTGCCTCAGGGGCTGGGGGCGAGGCTCAGGGGTGGGAGCGCTCAGGAATGATTGCAGCCTTACTATTCACTCTGCAAAGATGAGGCCTGGGGCCTTGAGCCTCTGGTCTCCCAGCTCCAGGCTGATGCCCTCCCCCGTCTCTATGACACTTCTGGAGGAACTTAAACGCTCTCACCTCGGACTCCTCCCTCTTCTCATCTCCTGAGTCAGCCTGACCAGACCGCCCTTCCTGACCACTGGAGCCCAGCACAGATCAGTTTGTACTGGGCCAAGGGTAGGCGTCAGTTGGAGGGATGAGGGACCCAAGGTAGCCTCGGGGACAAGGCCTTCCTCAAGCTCCTCCTCACAGCCCCAAGGACCTCCACCTCAAAGCTCATTGTGTGGGTCCGGACAGCGCGGGTTGCTTGCGGAGGGGGGGGGGGGGGGGCAGGCGGGCGGGGCTGCCTCCGCTCCTATTCATCTCAGAGCCCAGGCATTAGAACAGGTATCCCCCCACTCCCCGCGGGCCCCGCTCTCAGCCTGAGTCTCTGAGTGCAGGCTGAAGTCCTGTGGGTGGGGTGAGGGGGGCGGGATGCCGAGGAGGCCCCAACAATAAAAGCCATCAGCAGCCACAGGTGCTTCCTGGATCCGTCTTTTTGTCTGCCTGTTTTGAATTATCTCCCCAGCAGCTGCGGCATCTCCTGGACCCTGGGAATCTGGGGTTGCCGTGGGGGCTGGAGGAGGACAGGCTGAGCTGATGGCCTTCTGTCCTTCAAGGAGAGAGAAGCCCCTCACCCCATCGTGCACGCGGGAGCGGAGTTGGGGGACAGCCTCCCTTGGGTGCCGGTTTGCCTTTACAATTCTCGGGACCAGAACCAACTTCCCCCAGGGTCAGATGTCCCCAGAAGGAATTCCGTTTGGACCACAGAGAGGGAGGAATAAAAGGGAGAGGAGCAGAGGGTGTTCCCAGGCTGAGGGGTGTCTGCGCACCACCGTGCGGCATGTGGAGTCCACGCCACACACTTAATCGCACGTCAGTGCCTGCTGCAGACAGCTCTGTTTGCTCGAGGGTGACATTAAAGAGAGGCCGGTTCTGTGCCAGGCACTATGTTAAGACCTCGTCTCTTTCATCCTCGTGACAACCCTATGAAGTGAGTAGTATTAACTCCGTTTATAGCCAGCTGTTTCTTGGACACTTGTGTCCCTGCCCTTAGTCACATAGCCTGGAAGGTGCAGAGCCAGGATGTGAACCCGTGTCCGTCTGCCTCCACCTTGAGTTCTACGCTGCTCAACACAGTCCTGCCTCCCCTGGAAAGCTGCTCAGGAGGCCAGCGTTGAATGCACGAGTGGACGCTTGGACGCATGGCACAGCAATAATGTTAATATATCATATTTAAACCAGTTAATTACTGAAATGTTTCAGCTGCTCTTTGCCAGCCACCGTTCTGAGTGCTTTGCCTGTGTTAACTCACAAAATCACCGTGATGCCGCTAGGAAGTACCAGCTGTAATGTCCCCATTTTCCAGAGCGGGAGACTGAGGAACAACACAGGGAAGCTGGGTAACTCGCCTCAAGTCCCTCAGCCAGAGCTTGTTGAATGAACGAGGCCCTGACCAAGATCAGATATGCTCCCAGAAACCTGCCCAGGGCTCACCCCCTCACTCCTGCTAGTCTGGGCTCACGTCACCAACAGGGACCAGACTGTCCTCCCTGCCAACGACGCCCCCTCCCCCCACGGCCCACGCTCTCCCTCCTGCCCTGCTTTATTTTTCTCCTCAGCAGTTATCACCATCTGACATCCGGCCCACCTTACCCTCTGTCTCCCGCTTCGGAATGTAAGCGCTAAGAGGACAAGGGCTTTGTCTATTTTGATCGCTATTAACACCCATTACCTAAAAAGTTCCTGGTGCCAGGTAGATGCTGCATAAATATCTATTGAATCAATAAATGAAAGGACGAACCAAAGCTCTATCTCGCAGCACCAGGAGATGCTTTTCCTGGGTGACCCTCAGCCGGGCACCCTGGCATCTTCTCCTGCCGTGACAACTTTCCCACTGAATTGCGTGCCCCGTCGCACCTGAATGACACGCCCCAACACGCGTGCCTCACATGCGGTCGCCCCTTTCCAGCCCTGTTGCCCGGAGCCCGGCACCTCCACCCGAGGGGACCTCGGCGAGCCCCGCCCAGGCGACCCCAGCTGCTGCCATCCCTGCGGTCCCCTCGGCAGCCCCCACTGCCCCGCCTGAGGAGGAGGACCCAGCCCTGTCCCCGCACCTCCTGCTACCCGACAGCCTCAGCCAGCTGGAGGAGTTCGGGCGACAGAAGAAATGGCACAAGAGACAGAACAAACCCCAGCGGCCGCGGCAGTTCAATGACCTCTGGGTCCGCATCGAGGACAGGTGAGCTGGGAGGGGCAGGTCTACCGGGAGCTGGCCTCTCTCTGGTCAGCCTACCTGAGACCCACCCAGGGCCGGACACGCTCTGTTATCCGCGAGCCTGGCTCTAAGGACGCGTGGAGCTGGGTACTCGGTCGGAAACTGGCTTGTCCCCATTCCCAGAGGGCCCTTCTGTTCATGCTTCGGGTTTGTAGAGCACGCTTACACCTGACTTTTCAGTTTTCTCCATTTGAAGGTGAAGGAATAGAAGCTTCCTTCAGGTGCAGTAGACAAAAGTCTGCTTTGCCCTTAGCTTTCTTGGATGCGTGATGGGTGCGAAGCGGACCCCGTTTGTCCCATGGGCCAGAAGGTGAAGGCAGGAGGAAATGGAACAGGCCGGCCAGAAAGCTGTGAGCTCTCTGGGCCTGGACGGCCTGAGCAGCCGACCCGCTGGCAGGGAGGCTGCAAGAGGTATCCTGCGTGCAAGAGGGACGTGGCAGATGATGGCGTGGGCTCTGTCTTGGGAGGGGCTGGGGGGTTTGCGATAAAACCTTGCTGGAGACGGGCAGGTGCAGAAATCATCCTACCGTACTGCTACCTGTCTGTCCTCTGCCTGTGTGTCTGCCTGCACCACTCCCTTGGCCTGTGTGTCACCAAAGCCCCTGCTGTAACCCAGATGCCGTCTTCCAACCTCCACCTGCAGGCTCAGCACAGAGCAGTCTCCCTTGATTCCACTTTTGGGCAGAAATCTCCACATCTGGTGAACAGCATCACCAGAGCACCCAGGGAGTGACCGTCAGGGAAGGACAGAGTCCTGCCCACTGCAGTAGCCCTGCCCTGGATATTGTGATCCAGCACTGGGCCTTTGGAGACTCAGAGTCTCCATGTGGACCCTAAAAATCATCATCTGGGATTTCCTCAGCATCCCCAGAAAGAATCACCTTGGGTACTTGTTAAATAATACCCCAGGCCCCCCCACAGACCTCGTGTATTGGAATGTGTGGCACAAGGGCTGGGGAAAGCCACGTGCTGAACGTGCACTGGAGTCTTCCGAGCAGCTTGGGGAAACGCGGACCCAGCTCTGCATTTATAGATGGTGAACCAAGGCCCGGGATCGGGGCTTGTCCAGGGTCGTACAGGAACCCCCTTCATGACCTTCCCTCAGCCAGGTCTCTGAGTCATAGACAAAAAGTTGACAGAGTCCAACCCACTGTCTTAAAGTGCAGGGTGTGCGCTGTCTTAAAAAGACTTCCAGCAAGTGAAGTAAGAGTCCATTCCTCCTTCGGGCCTGTGTTGGCTTCAAAGCGCCTAACTTGGGTTCCCAGGACACGTGCTTCTGCAGAGGCCCCAGTGGCCCAGCCTGCCCGAGGTGGAGGCGCTGCTGTGGCTATACTGGCCTCGACACAGTTGGCTCGTGTGGCCTGCATGGGCTGCTTCTTTCCCACCGGGAGTGAGGGCACAGAGTTACCAAGAGCCACTTCTCAGCCCTGGGGAGGCTCGCAGGCTGCCAGGGAGGCACTGGCAGCCCATAAAGAACTGCAGTCAGACCGTTCCCCCAGGGCCCCGATCAACCCGCCGGGCAACCAGACCCGGCCAGCAGTGGGCCCAGCGCACAGGGTGACAGGAGGCTGGGCTGCCAGCTCCAGCCACGGACCCCCAACCCCTAACCGCGTCTGAAAGGTAAATTTCGGCAAATGACTCCACACGGTTTCCTTTTCGCAACACGTCTCTCTGGAACACAGAACCTGGTTTCAGGAGAAGAAAACAGCTTTTCTTTGGCAAGAGGGAACCCCTTTTCAGTCCCAACAGGTAAACTGTGGCTGGATAACTTTCTTCTGTCTGGTTGGGCTGGAGAAGGAAATTTCCACCAACCGGCAGCCTATTTGTTGAAAGTTTCTCTGCGTCGCAGGGAAGCCGGCCCTGAGGTCCCAGAGGGGCCCAGGTGCAGGGCACAGCTTCCGTCACTCCTGAGTCTCAGCCCACCCATCCTCCTAGCAATCCCAAGTTTCCGGTTCTCCGAGAGGGAGCAGAGGCGAGCTCTCTGGAGGGAGACCTGGGGCCCATTTGTAGCCCTTCTGACAATATTGTTTTCCTTGGAGCTTTAATTCCGTTCAGAGTTTTCTCATTTGCTTCCCCCTCAATCCCACCGGATGCATCCCCTGCTCTCCATCCCCTCTCCCAGCTCATCTTCCACCTGTGATCTTACGGCGGGGCCCTAACGGGTCTCTGGCTCCTAGCCGTGTCCCAGCACATTACCCTCCCCAGCCTGAGATTCCCAGTGCTTTCCCTCGCCCCGCCCCACCAGGTAAACTTCCTGCTGCTCAGCCTGGATGCAGAGCCTTTGCCTCCTTCCCGCCTCACCTGCTGGCCCTCCTCCTGCGGGATACCTGGGCCCCGTCCTGGCCAAGCTGTGTGCTGCCCTGCAGTGGCCCACCCCCACCTTTGTCCTTGCTTCTCTCTCTGCGGGGGGTGGATGTGAGTGGACACTTGCTGAGCTCCTGCTGTGCCAGCCACTGACATCCCTCACATCCCCCAGCCCTTTCAAGAGTCCAGGAAGTAGGCTTCGCTTGACCAAGGAGGAAACTGAGGCTCAGCGAGGTCAGGTAACTTGCCCAAGACCTTGTAGCAAGTCAGGTATGGAGTCAGAACCTACAGAATCAGGGCTGTCTGATGCGAGGGTCACATTCGTCCAGCACCACGCAGACGCCCCTGCTGCCCTCGCCTGGCAAGCGTCTCCTCCCTTCTCCCCATCCTCCCCACAGCGTGTTCCCTGTGCCCCTCTCCCCTGCATCCCATAGCCTCCCCCCCGCCGACCGTGGGTATCCCGTGGGTGCCCCTGTCCTGGCACAGGTCCACAGATGGCAGTCGCTTGCTTGTGCTTCTAGGCCGGGAGGCCCTGGGGACCAGAGCTGGGGTGGACTTCTCTGGGTCACCGGAGGCCTCGCTGAGGGTTTGTCGACTGCATGCATGAGTGAGAGAAGAGGGGGAGCGAGTGGGGAGAGGGCCTAAATGCCACCTGGAGCAGGCTGGCCTTGCCTCGCCCCTCATTACTCCAGATGTAAACACAGCGAAGGAAGTTTAGAGAAGCAGCAGCCCGTGGCAGGATGATTTATGGGGACCTGTGAAAGGGGCCCAGCATGTGTCCACAGATGGCTATGCAGCAGCGGCAGAATGGTCTCAGGGAACCCCCACATCTGAGAGCCAGGAGCAGGCAGCCGGGCTGTGGCCAGGGGGCACGCCAGGGAGGAGACCATTGCCACGCTAACTGTGTGCAGGGCACTGCCCCCATCAGTCGGATCTGTGACAATCCTTGGTTTGTACTTTTGCACAGCTAGGGCCTTGACTGGCCTCTGGGGGTCCTGCCAGCTCTGTTGTTCCCCCAGTCCCCCAGTGGGTTGGATAAACAAGGGAGCAGAGCACTGGGCCATCGGGAAGGACAGTCATGAGGGGGCAGGTGCAGGGAAGAGAGCGTTTCCCGGGCTCCGGGCATGGCCGGAAGCCAGGTGCAGAGGTGGGCATCTATATGTGGGGGCTGCAGAGCCCTGTAGATGCCACCATGCAGGGACGGGGGCTCAGGACGCACGTGCACAGGGGGTCATTGTCCTCCTGGGCCTTGGTTTCTCCAGAGGTTGAGCAGATGGCCCGAGCCCCCGCAGAGGGGAAGAGAACCGTTTCCCCTCCCCCTGGGCCCCTGGGAGGGCTCTGCCCGCCTCCCGCTGACCTACCATCCTGCCCTGAGTTTCTCCAGCTCACCTTTCCCCCAGCACAGCCAGGCTTTCTGCTGGTACCATACAGGGTGCTCAGCATCTCTGCATGAGGCCAGGACCTCGTCTGATTAGAGGACGATGCCCCCAGGAGAAATGGGGAACAGGGTCACTCAGTGGATAAAAGCACAGAGGCATTCAGGCAGAATCCCCGGCTCCTCCTCGTACTCACTCGGAGGCTTAGAATAAAAAGATGGTGCTTGTAAGGCGGTGAGCTGGCCTCAGACCACCGGTGACGCTCAGTAACAGCTGTCCCCAGTGTTGGTGGCTGACTCTGAGTCTGGTCTAGGATGCCACACGCCCCATCTCCCAGCAGAAAGCGGCTCCTGGGCCTTCAGTGCATATTAGGCTTAAATGAGCCCCTGGGTGAGCACATCATTAAACAGAAGCGAGTTGGCTACATGCCGGGTGCCCAGCCCGTGTCCAGTGCTGGTGGGGATAGAGCAGCAAGAGTCGTGGGTCATGGCTGGACAGGGACGGCTCCCTGCTGCGGTGCAGCCGAAAGAGCCCTGGAGTCACGGCCACTCTGCCTCTGCCTGGCGAGGAAGCCGGCCAGCGGGGGCTGGAGGGCTGGGGGCCCCGAGAGTCGAAGTGACCCAGTGAGGGGAGAGTGAAGGCATTCCCAGCAGAGAAGACCATGTGGCCAAAGGCCTGGAGGCTGGTGTGGGCCTTAGGTACCAGGACAGGGAGCTGTGGGCAAGCCGGTCACTTTAGATCTCTGCCTGCGTCTGACCCGTCTGCCCAGACAGTTCCAGCTGGGTCATATCGCGAGCTCCACCCCGGCCAGCAGGGCCACCCGTCAGCCAGGCCCTCGTGCCCCCAGCTCCATCTCCACTTTGTCTCCTCGGACTCCGCTGAGGAGCCCACCACCTTTGTATCGCAAGAAAGCCACAGCTCCAGGACTCCCCAGCCCCAGCCCTGATGGCTCCTAGAGACCCCCTAGTGCCAGGATTGGAGCCCTACTCCAGGAAGCCCTACAGATGAGCCTTGGGGCAGCCAGCTGACACGTCTCAGGCACCAGCCCTGCTTTCCTGGGCTTTATACCTGGGCTTCTGCCTAAGATCTCACTTCTGGCTTCTGCTGCTAGAAAACATTTTCAAGTCCGAGGGTCTGATGCTGTTCCTTCGTTGTACACACGGGGAAACTGAGGCCTAGAGGGCAGGACCTGCCCAAAGTCACGCAACAGACGGGGACATCGGGCTTCCGCCTTCCGCCCAGGCAGAGGGCCCCTTCCCACCAAGGGGCCCTGTTGGCTGCGAGCGCACTCGGCCCCTGGTGCCAGCCGTCTGCGGAGCCTGGGAACACTCAGTGTTTGGTTTGGCTTCGAGGCCGCTTTGCCATGAGACGCTGTTCCCCAGCGAGGGCCTGGGGGGTGGGGCTGGGATCTGGACTGGGCTTTGCGAGCAGAGTGGGCCCAAGAGGTGGGGGCATTTGGGGGGGCTTTCTGTCCACACCCCACTAACCTCACCCCGTTTTCCTGGGACTCCTTCCAAGCAATAATTCCCCCACTCGGGCTCCAAGGGGGAGTTTGCATCTTTGGTTTTCAAAGTGTGAAAGCAAATGCCTTTGGGCGCCTTGTGAGACATGGTTTTCATGATTCCTACTTGGTCCTGCTTCTGACGGCGGGGGCTGCTGGGCCCCTCTCTGGGCACCCCAAGTGGCAGCTCAGCCTCCTCTCCTGAGGCCAGCCTTCCTGGCCTCCCAGCTGCTCGGGCTGGAAAGATGGGGGCAGCAGCTGGGAGGAACCCTTCATTAGAAAAGAAGGAGAGGGAAGGGACTGTGGTAGTGATCCTGCTGGGCGTGGGCACAATACCCTCCAGGGACTGAGGCCACTGCGGGCCTCCTCTCTGACCCGGGCAAGCCTCCACCCACGGGTGTGCGAGGTCTCGGCGGGAAGAACCATGCTTCACTCCCGTGCTCTCCGTCTGCGCAGTTAGGGATGGTACCACAGCCCAGCTGGGGCCGGGGAGGCAGACAGCCTGGTGCACGTCTTCAGGCTCAGTTTCCCCATCTTGAAAATGGGAATAATGATAAGATGACACGTGTCTGCCGGCACACAGGAAGTGCTCCATAAAGTGCTCTCTTTTAGTGAGAGAGACAAGGACACACACATAATAATAGTGCTAAAAATAGCCAACACCATACAGCACTTCCGGTGCGCCTGGCAATGTTCTGCACCTTACATATGAAACCCATTCAAACCTCGTGCGCATAAGTAGGTGTCAGTGACACAGTGTGATCAGTGAGAAATGCGCAAGGCTTCATGGGAGACTCAACTCTCCCAGGTGGCCTTAGGGGCAGGAGGACAAATCAAAGAGGCCTCCAGGTGAGGAGACTGTTGAATCAGGCCTTCAAAGGTGAGTCAGAAAATGGCAGCAGGACATTAGGTGTGACTGGGGATGGTGGTGTGTGCTGGGAGAGGCCAGAAAGGTGAGGTCAGCCCGCAGCAGGCCATGTGAGAGGTCTCGGGTGCTCTGAAGGCCAGCGTGGGGTGGGAGGTACAACGGGCCGGATTTGGGGGAGTCATAAGGGGCGTTCGAAGCTGCCTGGTCTGCCCCCTCCTTTCCGGTGCTTCCCACACAATCTCTGTTCAGGAACACCTTCCTGCCACCCATGGTGTGTGACAAGCATTCGCTCCCTCCTCTCCTGATTAGTTCTCTGGGAGTTTCTATAGACAGAGGAACACACACACCACAACTGTAGAGTCCAGGGTGAGAAGGACCTCACACAAGGTTGTGTGGGTTCCTGTGGCCACAGCGTGACCAGGACTAGAGGAGAGGGGGAGGGACAGGGCAGGGAGTGACAAGCCCCTCCTTCTCTGAGGGCACACGGACACGGATGCCAGAGCAGGTGTCCCAGACCCCATGCAGGCAGGGATGTGCTTGTGACCCCCGGGCTGCCCTGCCCACCACCGCCCGAGGCTGAACCAGGCTGTGTGAGAGGGTCCAGCCGGGACAGAGGTGGGGCTGGGCTGCAGTGGTGATGATTACAGAGCTCACCGCGGTGATACGGCCAGTTGTCGGGGCCTCATGCCCAGCATGTGGAAACGTGGCCAGTGTGGGACCGGGGACGGGGGGATCCCAGCTGACCTGGGGAGTGAACAGCCCATCAGGGAGGGAGGGTAAGCACTGCAGAGCAGGCAGTGTCCCACGTGGAGGAGGCTGCCCACTCTGCAGATGCTCAGGGAGAGGCAAGCTTCCTGCCCCGCCATCAACTGCTGGTGAGCACCCCCTGGGTGCCCGGTTCAGATCCTGTCCCTGCCGTGTGTCCTGGAGCAAGTTACTTACCCTCTTTGTGCCTTGGTTTCTTCACAAGTAAAATGGGATAATAGTCTTACCTGCCTCGTAGTGTTGTCGTGAGGATTAGATGTTAATGGGTCCTACGTGCCGGGCGCAGACGCCGCCGGGAGCGCCCTCAGCCATGTGCAAGCTGGACTCGCGGCCTTCACAGCTGACTGCAGTGTCACCTCTTCCTGGAGGCCATCCAGGCTCCACACTGGGTTGGGGCCCCTCTGTGCGCCCCCTGCCCCTGGCCTTCCCCTCCCATCTTTGACCCTCTGGGGTGATGGGCTTTGTCGGGTCCTCCCCCTGCATCTCCCTCTGCCTCCTGCCCCCCGGGGCTGCACAGGGCAGGCATGAGCCCATCGCTTCTGGGACCCAGCCCTTTCCTTCAGCCCAGAGCCTTCTCCCCCTTGGTCTCTCTTTGTTATGCCTCCGTCATTGTCAGCTCTCTTCCCCAGTCCCTGTCCTGCCCTCTGCCCCTCTCTTTGTTCATCATTTCCTATCTCTCTGTCCAGGACCTGAGCCAGTAACCTGGTCCTGGCCCCCGCCCTCCCCTCGACTTCCCGATGCCACCAAGTGCTGGCCTTGACCCGCCAATTCCTTCTGCACTTCATCTCTTTTTATTTCTCTGTCTCGGTACTTCCCTCTCTTTCACGTAGGCTTCCTTGAGCCAAGAACCTCACCCATGACCTCCAAATTGGCTTCTATTTTTATAAGTTCATGAGGGACCACCTTCACTGACACTCCCTGTGATTAGGCAGAGCGAGGCCACCAGGGCGCCTGCCCCCCGAGACGCCTGCCCCCCGAGGCGCCACCCCACCCCCTCTGTGACCTGGCCCAGGGAGCCTCGCTGAGCTTCCATTTTCTCATCCGGTGAAAGGGGCTAGTGCGCATTGAACGTTTGTTTTGAGGACCAGAGATGCTACTTATAAAGTGCGGATTCCCAGTGGGCTCTCAGTAAACTATAGCCGTGATAATGAGGGTGAGACGGGGCGGTTGTTTGTGTGTTTCGTTTTGTTTTCTGTTTATTTCAGACTGGGGAGGGGAGGGCAGCAGGAGGCCAGGGGCACCTGCATACAGAGGTGAGAGGGCTGCCTGCTGCAGCGTGACCCCAGATGGATCTCCTCTGAAACACTTCACTTCTCTCTGCCTGGGACCCAGTGCTCTTGAGTGGTCACCCTTGAGGTCGACTGTGTGGCTCTGGGCTGCTCACTTTCCCTGTCTGAGCCCTTTGTTTCCTTCTCCATTTTATGCGGAAAAAACCAGATTCAATAAAAAGTTGGATCTGAACCCTAAGACCACAGCCCAGGACAAGGCTGCTGACAGGCTGTTCCACGTTCCACGTATTTTTCTCCCTCCAGCACCACCGCCTCGCCACCACCACTGCCCTTCCAGACCACGCACAGCTCCGGAACAGCCAAGCCCCCCTTCCAGCTCTCTGACCCGCGCCAGCAGCAGGAAGAGCCGGGGCTGGCCAGCAGCTCAGCGCCCAGCCGCTCACAGCCCGCCCTGGGCCTCCTCCCCGCCATCGCTGCCGGCATCACAGCCCCCTTCCTGCTGCACACCCTCGGGCTCTCCTGACCTCGGCCGCCCACCTCCCTGCCGGGTGCAGAGAAAGAAGCCAGAGAAACCGATGGGAGGGTCTGCGGCCACACCCACGGCCCCTGCCACCACCTCCAGGGGTGCCGGACACCTCATGGGTAGTCCAGACGGGATCTGTTAGAACACTAGAGCTTTATTGTACCCGAGTTACATCTTCTTTTTTGTAGAAGGATCTTAATTTCCCATAGTGCTATGGGGCTGTTTTGTAAAATATGTGTCCATATTAAAAAAGGAAAATGTATTTATTCTACTGATAAAACTATTTTTATGTGGCCAATGTTAATAACACTTTAACTAGCCCCATCGCCAACCCAGGAGGTGAACCCACGTTGCCAGGGCGTCTGCCACCTCATGGGGACCGTGGCTTTGAACGGGCTTGCTTCTGGGTCAGCAGAAGCCTCCAGCGTCCGGGTTTGGCTTCTCCCACTGTAGGGACCTCAGAGGGAGGGGCAGGCAGACAGGCTTAGCTTTTGTGAAGCTGGATTTGGGAGCCAGAGATGTGAACGCTATCGGTCCTTCCTTCCCCTGGATGCATCCTAGGGCTGGGAAGGTACTTTAGGAAAGAGAATGCTGCTATTTTGAACACCCTGAGTGTCTGTGAACTGGCCCTCCAGACCTCTTGGTATGTGTTCCAGCCAAAGCTCTTGGGTGGGGGAAGGGATGTTGGTGCTGAAGGAAGTGGTCCCACAGCCCCACGTGACAGATGGTTAAACTCGCCAAAGAGAGTAAGGTTGTTGCCCCAGGTCACAAAGCAAGTGGGAGATCCGGGCCATGAGTCCAGACCAACCTGTTCTGGTATCGTTAATCCAGCTTGGCTTACAGGAGAGGCTGTTGAAGTCACGGCCAAGTGGGGTGAGCTGAACCGAAGGGCAGGAGTGGGCACTGAAGGGCAGTTTCAGAGACAGGGCCTCTAGGAGTCCCACGGTAATGATACTTGTAATGAGAGCTGCCATTTGTCCGGAGCCTGCAGTGTGGCAGGCATTTTGCACTTTCACTTTATCACAGATCCTCACGCCAGTTCTGTGAGATACAATTGGCCCCGTTCCACAGGTGAGGAAACTGAACCCCCATAAGAGACAAAGAGACTTGTTCAACGTCACCCAGCCCGGACGTGGCCCTAGATCAGTGTGATTCAAAAGCAATGCTTGTCTCCTAGACCATAGTCTGTTGTGGTCTCTTTGCACAGGGAATCTCCAAGGGAGGCAGGTCTCACCCAAATGGGCCAGCTCACGCTTCTTACTCCAGCCCAAGAGACCACTTGGCTACAGTGATCATGTTGGTCCCTCTAGCCAACGGGCTCTGGCAACGGGCTCTCCCACGTGTCCCATGTCCCAACTTGTCTTATCTTGAAGCCGATGAGAGGCTTTCTTGCCAAATCAGAGAGGCTGAAGGATAGCTGTGATGGGCCTGGTAAGGCAGAGCAGCCAAAGGGGGGCAAGAAGGCCAGGGAGACTCAGAGAAACTGACCAGCTCCTCTGTCCTCAAGGTGGTGGCTGAGAAGACACAGGACCCAGGTTGGTTGCCTCCCAGCCCTGAACCCTCACTGGGCTGGCAGCTCATCAGTTACAGAGTCCTGGAACCCAAGAGCAGAAAGGGCCCCTTGTTTGACAAATAATAACAGTGAGAGTAAAAATAAGGCCCAGAGAGGTGAGGCATTTCCCCAAGGCTGCACAGCTGAGCAGGTCTGCTGACTCCCAGCTCAGTGCTCCCCGGCGTGATTGCGCCATGGGCTTCCCTGGCAGGCCTGGTAGCGTCTGATTAGAATCAGGGCCATTGTGCCCAGCTTGGCAGCGGTCTCCCTTCTGAGACAGTAGAATTCTGGGCAGCTCGTTGGATGGTCAGAAGTCCCACAGGCATCTTGGCAGGCAGCTGAATTCTTTTTAGCTCTGACCCAGATGGATGTGTTTGAACTTGAGATCTGGCAGGAGCCCTGAGCTCTGCTTCAGAGGGTCCAGCCAGCCCCATGGGTACCACACTGTAAACTGAACTTGACCCCAGCCAAGGCTGGAGTCCGTTTATCCTTGGCAGAAATGTGACTTCCTATTTCCGAGCAGGAAGGGGCTTAGCTGACTTACAAAGCAGACTCAGAAGGCCTGCTGGACATCAAATACATCGTGCAGAGTGCTATTTGGATGAGATAAGTGTAAAGGAATTAGAAACACACAGGCCAGATTCCCCACTGTTCAGGGCAGAGGGTGGCATGAGACGTATTGAGATGGAGCTTGAGGTTAATTAAAGATGAAGCATTTGGTAAACAGTCCACGCATCTGACCGCATGCCCAGATCTGTACCAGGCACGGGGCCAAAGAGGTAAATTAATGTAGTGTGTGATTATCAAACACACACAGTGCCAGGCTCTGCGTTGGGGCCAAATACAGCCACCTTCCTTGGCCTAGAGGAACTCATCGAGATGCAACAAGCAGCCCAATCCCAGGTTCTTAGAAGGAACTTTAAAGGTCATTCTGTCCAGGTCCATGATCACAGGCAGAGCCCCCAGATCCCTCCTCTGGGCAGGTTGGGAGACCTCAAACTCTCCCTCCACCAAGCACTCGAGTGTTTAAAGAAAACCACGTGGGCAGCCGGTGGATGGGCCAATTGATCAGGTAGACATGTGCTGATGGGACAGCCAGAGCCGGTGTGAGTTAGACAGACATCTGCAGCCTAAGTTCACTGGTCCCTGAGGACCAGCCGCTGGCCAGGGTTTGAAATGAACTGAACTTGCTGACGTATGTTGCAGAAGACCCGAGGCACATGTACAGAAATCTGCATGGCTGGGGCCCTTGAATTCTCTCTTCCTGGGCCCGGGAACCGTCATCCCAGCCACAGCCACTCATGTGCTCTGGATGATCTATCCACCACTGCTGACATTTTTTCCAGCACATTCTGTGTGCCTCGCCTCATAAAATGCCCCTGTTGCTCTGAGAGCATCGTGTCCATGTCTTAAGACTTTTACATTTGACCTTGAGGCAGGCAGAGAAGATCAGGGACTGAGAGCCAGCATGTGAGTGGTGGCCCTGGGTCCCGTCTCTCAGGATGGCTGACGAAATGACCAAGGGGTTTTCTGGGTCAGCTCAGAATGGCCCTGTCTCCTAATCTCCCTCTGGGCTGTTCTGAGCACCAGCAGCCCGGTGAAGGCAGGGACAGTAAAGGTGTATAAGTCAAGCTGCAGGGAGCTGCAGAGGGCCAAGGGCCCCCCAGCTCTGACAGTCAAAGATCTAGAGTCTGTGAAGCATGGAAGCTTGTGCTGACTGGCAAGTTTGCCTTTGCACAGAAAAACCATGACCGGATTTTCCTCACAGTAAATGCTCTGTCACCCAATTCCTGGCCTCAGCTGGATTGGGGCTAGCCTAGGGACTCAGGATCCTTGTCCCACCTGCCCAGTCTCCATCCTGGGGCCATGATCACAAGGGGTCCCAAAGAAAGGTCCTCCACCAAAGGGAAAGTATAGGAAAATGCCACGAAGGACAAGAGAGGTTCTACCTGGGAATTGCAGTTTTGCTGGTACTCTGTGTGGCAGAGAACAGAACTGGGGCTGGTGACGTGTTCCTCAGCCTGGCTTTCTACACCCTCCACAATCAGACCCTGCTGACCATGCCAGCCTCGCTTCTCATCTCTCCCACCCTGTGCCTGGCCAGACTGAAGCATATTTGTCATTTCCAGAATAGACAGGATGTTTCACACATGCTGCTTCCTAGGCCTGGAAACGCCCTTCTATTACCCTTAATTGCTCGTACTTTGAAGATCAACTCAGATAGCACCTCCTACAGGAAGCCTTCTGCGTTGAGACCGTCTATGCCTCTGTTCTCCTATCATACCGTGAGCTCCTCTATGGCAAGGATCGTGTGAATTCATCTTTGTGTCCTCATCAGACATAAAGATGGCACTCAAGAGATGTGTAGAGAGGGACGGAGGAAGAAAGGAATGAAGGAAAGAAAGAAGAAGAGAGGCAGACCTTAACTCTGCTAGTGGAATAGTCTTCGCAAAGGCAAAGCTGTCGGAAGACGGCAGGTGCCCCTAGAAGTGTTGAGTTTCCCGTCAGGAGCAGCGTATGAACGGGGGCAGTAAGCACACTGGCTGGAGATGCGCTAGGAGAGCTGAAGTCTCGGCAAGGGAGTGGGGTACGGTCCCTCCCGGCTCTTGAATGCTCAGGTTCTTTGAACATTGTTATGTTTCCAAAAATTCATCTAAGCAGCCAAAAAAATCACCCGGCCTGGCTGTCTAAGCCAGTACGTTCCAGAAATCAGTCCAGCCTCACCTCCCCGCCCCCCCACCCGCTTTCTTCAACAGCCCAGCCGGGCCTGACGAGAATTGGCAGGCTCGCCTGCTGCCCTGGGGCAGGGGGACTTCTAGGCAGTGGGGGAGGGCTGGACCGGAACCTAAGCCCCTGTTCCCAGCCCAGAGCTCCTTCCCTCCCTGCCTCCCACCCCCAACCCTGGGGGAGAGAAAAGGGGGATATGAGAACTGACTGAGCCCTGCCTGGCCCTTTCCCAGGGGCATCAGCACACCCTCAGCTCTTCCTACTCTGTCTCCAGACGTGGGCTCTTCCTTGCCAGAGATATTCGAGATACTCCTTCACTTTGCTGAGTGACCTGGGGCAAGTCCCTGCCCCTCTCTGAGCCTCTATCTCTTCATCTGTCAAGCAGAGACTTTGTTTCCTGCTTGGACTGTTCTAGGGGTCTGGGGGAGCACCGGGGCTCCACAGTCTTGAGGCTCCGCTAAGGTGAGGTGCCGCCCCTCCCCAGGCCCAGTGCTCGGCTGTCCTCCCAGGACCCGTGGGCCGCCACGGGATAGGGAGCGTGTGGCAGGCAAGGGAGGTAAAGAGTAGCACGCCTCAAAGGGCCCCTGCCTCCCAAGTCCCATTGCGAGGAAAGTGGGCTTTCAACAAGACCCAAGTCAAAGAAGTTTCCAGCGGGGCTCTCAGACATCTTGGGCCCCCATTGGGCCCCCACTGATTCTTGGCCAAATGATGTCCTAGGCCAGAGCAGGGGAAGCCAGAGCCCCTGCCCCATTCCTGGGCCTCAAAGAGACTGCAGGACGTCCTGGCCTGACTCTCACTGTGTGACACAAGCTTCAAATCTTAATGTATTGGAAAGGTATTCGTGCTGTTGTCCTTTCAATCACCTCTTCCCCGCACCTCTGTGAATTCTCATGAAGAGTTCTTTAAGAATATAATAGAAGACAAAGAAAGATGCTATTAATGTTATTTTGCCAAAAATATTTTTGTAGCGTAATATATTAATAAAAGACATGATGACTTTAACGTGATGGTGTCTCTGCGTGCCGATGTCTCCCCTCCTACTGCCGGGGAACGTGTGGGAAATTGCCTTTACTGGGAGGGCCAGGACCTGAGGCGGTGACGCAGAGGAACTGGCATGGGCCCGTTTTCCGCGCAAAAACACAGGCAGGTTCTGGGAGGGTAGTTTGGGCAGGGGTCCAGCGACTCAAGGGGCTCCATGCCAAGTGGGGTCTGGAGAGCCCTCTCCAGCCACGTTCACCTGAGCAACCAACCTAGAACCTAGCTTCACCCTCGGGGCCCCCTCTCTCTCTCAATCCTCACCCATCAACACCTACTGATTCAGCTTCATTAATCCCTCCACCTCTCTCCACCCTGCTCCAGGTCTCCTCACCCTCCCCTGCCACCTACAGCTGTGTCCCTTCGGCCCACTCTCTCCCCTGCAGCTGAAGTGAGCTCTGTAAACCACAGCAATGACCACGAACCTCCCTGGCTTTTTAAAACTCATCCATGTCTCCTCACTGTTCCCAGGACAAAGGTCAAGGTCACACCAGGTGCTCTGAGACCAGGCCCTGCCCATGTCCCCAGCACGAAATTCCCATCTTACCCATTCTTCTCCCGGTTTTCAACACTCCAGAGTTGCTGGTTGCCTCGGTGTTTCCTGAACTCGTCCTGCTTGTCCCCATCTTCTGCCTTTGCACACACTGTTCCCCCAGCGCCCCTTGTCTTTCTGCATCTCTACCCCTGGCTCATCACTCGTACACACCCTGCGTGACCCAGCTCCAGTGGTATCTGCTCCGCGAAGCTTCCCCGACTCCTCAAGCCAAGTTAGCCCCTCCTCCCCTCCGTCACCACAGCACCCCATCCGCCGTGTACCTGGGTTGTACGGAAATGACCTTCGTGTGCCTGTCCTTCGCCTTGGCTTCCAGGGGCCAGCACCGTGGTTGGTCATCTCTGTATTGTCAAAGCACAGGATCTGACATCTAGTGGGTGCTCGTGGAAGAAAGGCAGAGTCAATGAAGAGGGAAAGGAAGAAGAATGGGAGGGAAGACTTCAGGTAAAATATAGATGAGTTTTATATCATTATCAGACATCACACTTCAAGTATTAGCTGGCTGGGATCTGCACAAGGGGTCCGTGCTGCAGGGTCCACCGGGGAAGAAAACATAGCCCCTGGGACTTGGTGGGGGAAGGGGGACAGGTTACTGAGAGGTTTGGAGTGGGCGAGGTCTCTAGTTCTGAAACCCTGGACCCTTCACCAGAAGCAATTCATTGGCCGTGGTTAATGAGTCCTTGCTGGCTCCTACAAGAGTAATGCGGGGGCTTCACTGGTGCCACAGTGGTTGAGAATCTGCCTGCTAATGTAGGGGACACAGGTTCAAGCCCTGGTCTGGGCAGATCCCACATGCCGCGGAGCAACTAGGCCCGTGAGCCACAACTACTGAGCCTGCGCGTCTGGAGCCTATGCTCCACAACAAGAGAGGCCGCGATAGTGAGAGGCCTGCGCACCGCGATGAAAAGAGGCCCCCACTTGCCGCAACTAGAGAAAGCCCTCGCACAGAAACAAAAACGCAACACGGCCAAAACTAAATAAATAAATTTTAAAAAAGAAAAATAATAAAATAAAATAAAAAAAGAGTAACGTGGACTGCACATGGGCGCCATCCCCACCAGGTAAAGGTGATGATGCAACTGGAAGCTAGCGTTTGTTGAGCATCTATTATGCATCAGACAACATTCTACACATTTGTGTCTTAAATTATTTTATTCTCACAACTATTCTTCCTTAACTCTATTTTACAGATGAAGTAACTGAGACACAGAGAGGTTAAGTAACTAGTACACAATCACACAGCTTGGAAATGCTGGAGCCAGGATTGGAACCCAAGTGGTTAAGCTCCAGGACTATTCTCTTAACCTGTACTCAACCATGCTGCGCTGTCATGTGTGGACTGCAGCCTGTGAGGTGGGCAAGGAGGCCTCTGCATCCCCATTTCACAGGCCAGGTGGGTAAGGTTAGGTCCCATCCGAGGCCCAATGCGATGAGCCTCTTCCATGTCCCGGAGCCGGCCCAGACCTCTATCCCACCCAGCAGCTCTGGAAGAGGCTCCAGAGAAGAAGTCTCCTGCTTCCCACCCCACCGTGATGGGCTTTAGGGTTGACATCAATAGTGTGAAGATTCCTGCTGTGGCCTGTGACCCCTGCCGGCTCTGAGGCCTCTGGCAAGCTCTGTCCCTCTCCGGACCTGTCTCCTTCTTTGCATGAAAGGAAGTGGAGTCAATTGTAGTCACTAAAATTCCTTGAGAAAGAGCAACCCGTTTGGAGGGCTGCCTCCTGGGCGCCTGAGGTAGGAAGGAAAATCACCACCCTCTCCCACGTCAAAGGAGGTGGAGGGAAGATCGTCTGTATGACCAGGGGGAGGAATTTTGTCATTTTGTCATTTTCCTTCTGAAAGGGAGGGCAAGAGAAAGAAGGAATCAAGAGAAGGAAGGAAGGGAAGGGAGGAGCTGGGAAGATAGAGAAACTAAGGGAGGTGGGAACTGCGCCTCCTGGGTGGGGAGAGAACCTGCAGATAATAGTCATTTCCTGGCTGCAGTGAGAACCCTAACTCCATCTTCTCTGCTGACCCCCAGGACATTCTCCGTTGCTTGTGAAGACTGGGGATGGGGGGGGCATGGAAGGGGCTGATTTTCACTGCCAAGTTGACAGGGGGTGAAGCGGAAGTGGCAAGGTCAACGACAGGGAGCTGGAGGCCAAGGAGACCACCTGAGTGTGAGCCCCAGGGAATCCACCGACTCTAGGAGGGCTTGGACTCCAGCCACAGAGCTGGTGTCCAGGACCATCTTAACAAGGGGTGTTGGAGCCAGAATGTCCCGGCCATGTCTGGGTTGCAAGTGGACAGAAATCACAAGCTTAGACCTGCCAGCCTTGGACGCCCATGAGCTGAGAGTTTGGGGAGCTCCAGGGCTCCCTGAGCTGTCGAGGACCTCCCCCGCCCCCACGCCCCCCACCTCCACCTCATCATTACCTTCCAGGGCTGCCGCAGTGGAGGAAACACCCTGGCCTGCATGATTCCTGGATGGATAGGCCTGGGAGGGGCGAGAGAGCTGGGGGCCTCCAACTGCAGCTCGCTGCAGCCAGGAGGCCAGGCAAGTGGGCCAGCCCCTGTTACACGGCATTATAAAAAGAAATTATTTTCAGAAAATATTCATAAAACCCTGTCTTATGTCAGTTCTGGGCTTGCAAAACAGATCCTGTGCTTTCTCCATTTGTATTTTCCATTTCTTCCTCCCTGGTCAGCCACAAAAAAGGAAAATTTCCAACCTGAAGACACAAGTCCCCAGACAAAGATTGGAGACTCACAGCCTTCCCAGACGATCCCTCCCCGGTTATCTCCTCTTCCCTGAGACTCGGGCAGCATGGAAAGGGGACCGAGCAGGATGGTAATCGGGACGGGACCGAGGAATGCAGGAGGAGACAGGTGAACAAGAAAGAAAACAGTACAGAAAGATGGAGAGAGGATCCAGAAGGAGTGAGGGATCAAAAGGGAGAGACAGACCGTGCTGGGGAGAGATGAAGAGGAGAATGAAAGAGTAGTCAGAAGGGGCTTGGGTGGAGAGAAAGAAAAACACAGATGAGAGAGGGCCCAGGGGGAGGGACAGGACCCCCTGGAGTCAGGACACAGCAGGGTCTCGGCCAGAGTGAGACGGCCCCAGAGTGGGTTCCCAGCACAGGCTGCTGATCGGACCTCTAGGGGCACACCCGGGAGAAAGCAGTCTCCCCCTCCCAGGGAAACTTGAAAACACGAATTGCCTACTTGGCTAACCCGTATTCACTAGAACAGTCCCTTACCCTTTATCCTCCAACAAAGGTTCTCCAGGCTCAGCCCAAGTCACGGGCTGGTTGTCAGGGGTCCTGGGGCCTGGCCCTGGCTTTGCCCCCGAGTAGTCCTGTGCCTCTCTCAGCCTCATTTGCCTCGTCACTATAATGGGGATTATAAAAATAGCCCTGGCACAGGTTGCAATAAGGTTGTAATGAGATAGTGGATGTAAAAATGCATTGGAAACCAAGGCCCGACACACGTTAGAGGTTATCTCTGCCCCTGCAGACAGCAGAGACCAGCAGCCAGGTGGAGGGTTGGGAAGCAGCCCCCGCAGGGGGAAGCAAGCATTTCAGCCCCAGAGGGCGGGTTCCAGGCACAGCCAATGGCGATTGCCTGCCCAAGTGGTGAGCAGGGACAGGCCTGGGCCACTTCGCTGCACACACTTAGAAGTTTGTTCTTTATCAGGAAGGCAATGGGAGCCACTGAGGTTAGCTGTGTGGCCCTGAGCACGTCACCTAAGTTCTCTGTTCCCCTGGCATTATGGTATTTGGTGGATCTGTGATTTTGCAAATCACCCTGGCTGTCCTGTGGAGGAGACTTAAGGGTGCGTGTGCCCTGGGTTAGGGCAGGAAGGGGGAGGTCGATGGAGGGGCAAGTCTGGCCCTCGGGAGTTTATTTTCACCCCGAGACTGATCCTGACCCTAAGCTCTCAGACCTGGAGGGGGAGATGTGCCCACTGTCACAGGGATCGGTGGCCTCAGGGGCCCAACTGAGGAGACCTAACTGCCTTCGGACCTGGAGGATGCAGGGAAGGTTGCAGCAGGAGACTGGGCTCCGGTGAGGCCTGGGGTCGGGTGTGAGGGGCTGCAACCTGCAAGGCACTGGGACTTTGCTCTGTGGGCAGCAGAAGCCATGGGAAGCTTTAAGGCAAAGTGCCTCGATGTGGTGTAAAAGCCTGATGGCCTGGGCCTGATCGCTTCCTCCCACTGAGTCTCAGTGTTCCCATCAGCAAACTGGGAGAAGAAAACCCCAGCCCCACAGAGTTCCCATGAGGACTTCAGATAAAGTGTCTGTGCTCGTAGAACCTAAGTGCTCTGAGTGCTTTGTGGTGGTGGTGAATGAGGATGATGAAGGTGATGAAGGAGGAGGTTATTTACTGAGCCCCGCCTACCCTCAGGCTATGCCAGGTCCCAGTGACACAATGACACATGAAGTCTCGTGGGCCCAGGGACTTTCCTCTGTGAGTGCCCTAACAACGACTGGCTGTGGAGCTCTCCCTCCCCACCCTCTCTGGAGCAGCCCACCTGAGCCAGACCCAAAGGCACAGAACCGGGAGCCTCCGAGGCCAACCTCAGCAGGGATGGGACCTGGATGGTGCCGGTTGCTGAAGGCTCTCCTGCCATCTGGAAGCTGCCACCAGGGGGCAGTGCTACTCGGGCTGGGACCCCCGGCTCTGAACAGGTGACCTGGAGAAGCCAGGCTTCCATTTGGGAGCTGGAGAGGACCTTTGGGCTTGGGAACAGATAAGGGGACCACCGAGGGCAGACTCGCCCAAGTCCTGCTGGCAGACTGAAGGCGGAAGCAGACGCTCAGTTTCCAGGCTCCCATGTGCACTTCTGGCCTCGGCACACTGTGGCTCACCTGGATATAGGGCAATGGGCCAGGGTCTGGTTCACCTCAGCCTCCAAAACCTTCCCCCCTACAAACTTGAATCCGCAGGGGGCCAGGCCCTATGCTCAGAACTGGGCATGTGTAGATTTGTTCAAAAATATTCATTCACCCAATGAAGAATTATTGAACGTCTACACCATGCTGTGCATTGAGCTCCCAACGAGAGAGCTGGTCCACCTGCTCTCCGAGCGCCTACAGCTTAGGGGAGGTGGGTGGGAGGAGGACCAGTACAACAGGTGATGGTTACCCTGAGGGCAGGGGCCATCCTCAGGACTTACAGTGGATCTGGAAGCACAAGGGCCTCCTCCTTCCATTCCTCCTTTCCCCTCTCCTTCCCTATTAATCCTACTTCCCAGTTCACCCAGCCAATCTCTCCAGCCATATCAAAGGAATGAGCCCAGACTCTTGCATCTTCCCATACAGAGAGAAGTGCTAAATTCATTAACTGGAGATGTCTGGTTTTTCCTTAATTAACAGTAATCTTTTGATGTTCTGACGACCTGGTTTTTGTTGCAAAAACTCCTATTATATCCTGGCTCCCCACTTACCTTTTCAGAACAGCCCCTCAGAGCTGAGAGGCTGTCTCTGGGCTTAAGTCCTCAGTTTGCTGAATAAAACATAATTCTCAACTTTTAGGTTGTGCATTTTTTTCCAGTCGACAGGTGAGAGCTTTTGACTACTGCATCATGTCTGCTAGTGTTCTTACACCCAACATTAACAGAACAAATGACGTAATATTTTATTATCAACTATTTTCCTTTTATTTCTCTTTTTCCTTACAATTAGGGCATTAAATTAAACTTAAAAATCATATGTGTAGGTGTGTTATATTATCCAGATATTTCATTTCAGTATAGAAGGAGCATTATAAAGTACTTGTAATAAAAGGGGACATTGGTTGAGAACCCCTGTTCTACGTGTGTCTTTCAAATCTGAGAAGTGAAAAATCCTATGATGTTGGACCAGTCCCTAGCATCTGGAGCTAATGACCTTTTATCCTATTTTCTACACTCGCCTTTTCTGCATGATTTGCCAAGAGATTAGCACCTTTCGAAGAATAGGGAGGTAGTGTGATAAATCGCAAAGAGCAACAGGTCTGGGCTGAAGACTCTTCTGCTACTAACTGGTTATCTTGCCTTGGGCATGTGACTTAACCCTCAGTCTTATTTGCCTCATCTGGGAAATGGGGATAAAGATAACTTACTTCATTGCTTGGGATGGTGATTAACTGAGACAACAGATCAGAAGCGCTTCATATGTAAAGTCAACATCAATGAAGGTTATCGTGGTTGTTGGAAGAGGAAAGAAGCAGGTGCCCTGAATTTTCACAATCCTTCACTCAGGAAGCCCAAGCGGTGTAAATGGGAGATTATGTTTAACTCAAGCCCAAATTGGGTTCCAGGCCTGTCTTGCCACTGACTTCATAAATAACACCAGGCCAATGGCACCCTGTTTCTGAGGTTCCGTTTCCCCATTTGAGGAAGGCAGGAATTAGAGCAGATGAGCTTTAGAGAGCCTTCTAGCTTTGAAAGCCTGGAACGTCAGGATCTTTCTCCACCCTCCAACCTCTCCACTCAGCTCTTGGGCTTTGAAACCACCCCCCTCTAAAAAGTTGGTTTGCATCAAATGCTAAAGTCCACGACCTCGCTGCTGCCTTTAGCAGCTCCCAGTCCAGCCGCCTGACTGGCTTTTAAAGGGGCATTGGACCTCTTCAGGGCTTGGTGAGAAGCCCCGGCTCCACGTTAGAAGGATTCAAACCACATTCCAGCAGAGCCCATCTTTAAACAGGTCCAAAGGCACACCCAGCAGACATGGTTGGTTGTGGCATGGAGAACAGACACGGGGGTGTTTGGAGCGGGAGGCGAGGAGAGCCATGGGGGTGTGGGCGGGGGACTGGACCGGTAAGAGGGAACCCCTCAGGAGGACTTTTCCCCAAGAGGTGGGTCTGAACCCCCGGTGGCTGGCTGTGTAAATGACAAGGAAGGAGGGCACAGAGAGGCGTGCTAGAGGGGGCGCCTGGGGCCCAGCAAAGGATGTGCGCCAGGAGGTAGTCTTAGGGGACGTGGAACTGAGGGGAGTAAGGGGTCTGGAGCGCGCCGTGGAAATCCCTGCTGTGGATTTTGGATTTAATCAGTGACTGTCACTAAAAGTCTTTTATTTGAGAAGATGGAAAAAACCTTGTATCTTTGGGATACTGAGGCTCCTGAGGAATGCAGGGGGTGCAGCTGGGCCAGGGAATTCAGGAGGCACAGAGCGCTGAGCCAGCTCTCACAACGGGCCCCGGCCCGTCTGCCAGAGCAGGATAGAGAAACAAACACAGTCCAGCCGATCCCGATCAGGCGTGAAGTCCCTGCCGGAAGACCCCAGAATGTCCATGCTTAGCTTTAGCACTCTCGGGGGCCGCCTGCTGGTGGGCACACAGGGTGCCAGCTCAGACCCGCGGCAGAAGTGTCTCCAGGAGACAATCGTCCAGCATCGCTCCAAGCACTCCTGGTCCCATGCTTCCCAGGGACTCAGGCCAAGCAGGAGAGGTGCTTCGCCTGCTGTGGTTATGCTCCTTGAGGCTCCCTCCTCACAGACAGCTTGCCCAGCCCACTGCTCTGGCTCCAGCACAACACTTCCCTTTCAGCTTTTGAATTTCAAAGCAAACCTGAGGCTGACTGCAAACAGATGGATGGGGTCATAAAAATCCCCCAAGCAGGGAGCAAAGAGGCTCACGGTTACAAAAGAAAAGCTAAAAACAAAAAAAAAAATTTTAATTAAAAAAAAAGAGAAGCTAGAGAGGCTCCTTTGTAAGAATTGTACCAGCACCCATGCTGGGTTCCTGCCTGCCTGAGCCCCTGCTCGCTCCTTGCCACAAACAGACCAAACACGTCTCCTTCCCCTCACCCATACAAATCCTACTGATTTCAAGGCTCAGACCAGCCCCAGAGGTGCCAGGCAGCCTTCTTTGACTTCCTCTCCCAGACCTGACACCTCCCCACCCACCCAGCCACCAGACTGCTCTGCCTTTGAGCTCCTGGGGTACTGACACCCTCCACCCCTTCACGGGGGTCTACCACATACATCTTGGCATGGCTGACGGCTTTCCTACATATCTAATCTCTCAAAATAGATTCTAGACTTAATATCAGAAAACCCCTTCCCCTTTGTGACTAATCCAGTGTTGGACACAAGGTTGACGCTGAGTCAATGCCAACTAGATGCTTTTCATGAAAATGCAACTTTATATAACTTCAATAGTAGTAGACAGGAAATGGGTGTTGTCAACATTACCTCTAAGCAGCTGCCGTGGGGATCTGTTACCATGCAACACAGGAAGTGTCATTCTACTGAGCAGCGAGGGATCCATTTCCAGGGTGCACTCCAGGCAGGAAGTGTCCTCCCTCAGAGGGATGCCCTGTTATATGCACAGAGCGAAGGAGAGCTCTTGGCAGAGGGAACAAAGAGGATAAAGAGCAAGGAGGTTAGGGAGGTAAAATGAGTGGTAGAACACATGCAGGCTTTGGAATCGAATAGGCCTGGGATGAAATCCCAGCTCTGCTGTTTACAAGCTATTTGACCCTGTGCAAGGGACTCCACCTCTCTGAGCCTCGGTATTGTTATCTGTAGATGGGAACGATGGTAATATGTATCCTGCAGGCTTGTTATGAGATGTAAATGAGATAAGGATGCTCAAGATATGCTAAGTGTCTTTATCAAAGAGAGCCGTGCAGGCCAGGCAGATGGCGGGAGGGAGCCACCTCTGCATTAGCAAGAACCAAGAACGGACACCCAGTCTGGGTTGGAGGAAGTGAGGACTCCTCAGAAATGCACAGATATTTGCTCCTACTTATTGAGGGCTTGCTATGTGCCACCTGACAGACAAAGAAAATTCAATCTTCACAACATCCTGGAGACTAAAGACCATTGTCCCTCCTTCACAGATGAGTTTCCAAGAAGTTAGATGATTTGCCCGTGGTCACCTAGCCAACGTCAGACTCCAGAACCCACACACTTAACCACTCTTTGAGCATTTGCGACCAAGAAACTATAAAGTATGATACAATGTTACTTGGAAATTTTCCTGGTGTCCACGGAGTCATAGCTGAGGCCCCAAAGCTAAAGACAATGTGTCCCAATTCAGAGGAAGGAAGCCAGACCACCCCTGCAGGGCTTGCTGAGGGATAGAAAACTGGCCCAGCACCCATGTACCACCCCTCCCCAACCGACGCACCTATGCGTAGGACTGAGGCCAGAGGCCCCTCGGGGTGGGGATGGGGGTGTGGCGGCAATGAGGAGTGACCTCTCAGAGCAGGAGCCACAGGGGAGCTGGAAGATGCCAGCAGGCGAGGCTTGGCCCACATCAGGGAGGAGCTCGGCAGCTCTGAAGAAATGCACACGTATGTCTCCAACCAGAGAAAGAGCCAGCATTTGGACAGCTGCTACACAGAGGGCACTGGTGTCTCTCTTCCTTTCATCTCGCCTCCCTGCCCAGCCTTGCAGGAACCATTGCTGCCTCCAGCAAGGGAAGGAGCCTCCACCGTGAGTTTGATGGGAAATTTGGATTGATTTCAACCAGGTGTGAGTGTTTAATACGTGAAAAGGAGACTCTTCTAATACCTGATAGTGACAGGAAAGCTATTGGATGGGTCTGCACAAGAGGTCATCCAGGGAGGAGGAGGGAACGCTGAGCCAGTTGAGGGGAGTGGTTGGGGAAAAATATTAAATTCGTTTCCTTTTTGTAGCCCACTGGGTCCAACCAGATCAGTCAGAGGTTACATTAGGATACCATGCCAGTGGAGTCAGCCACACGAGAAGCATCAGGCAGGACAAGGCAAAAAAGAATCCAAAGCAGACCGTCACGGGGTTCTGCCCTCGGCTGCCCTGATAAGTATTCTTACCAGGTCACTTGTAAGGGAGCATGGAAGACCCATCGCAAAAGTCACTCATGTGGTACTTCAGAACCATTAAATCCAATTATGATCGTGTTAACGACATAGGAAGCTGTGTATAATTTTCATTCCAAGGGATGGTTCAAACACTCCCAAAATGAAAGTCCAAGTTAAAAAAAAAAAAGTCTGTGGATTTTGTTGTGTGGACAGTCTGAACTGGGTAGACCATTAGAGTCCAGAGAGAACCAAGCCATCATCTAGCAGGCGCGGTAAAACATTTAGTCAAAGGACTCTCTATATGAAACCCTTGAAAAAGACTTCTCTTTGTCTTAAAGGGAGACCTTGATTTAAAAACCTGGCACTCAAGCTCATGTCCCACACGGAAGGGCCCTGTATCAACCGTCCATTGACACTCACTCCCTTAGGGCCCTCGTTCTCATGGAGTTCCCGGGCAGGGTGCTGGGTACCATTCTCTCATCCACATGGCCAATGGCCCTGAGAAGTCGGTGCTACCCACCCCGTTGCATAGCCAAGACCACTGTGGTTTGGAAAGATGAGGGATCTTTCCTGGGGCCTCAGAGCTAGGAAGTAGCTGCAAAAATGAGAATGAAGGCCCATAAGACTCTAATCTGTGCTTTTTCAACTACCCTAAGCCAGAGGCTGCCCCAGCCCCAGCCCCTGCTTTTTGGAGCCCAGAACTCTGCCCTGCCCAGCTCTATACACTCTTGGCCCCCAGCCCAACTCCATCTCTCAGACCACCCTCCGGGATTGCTGGGGGTATCTTCCTTCTCCCGTGACCCCATCACTGTACACTGCTTGCCCTCTTACAACTCATGTCAGGCAGTACTATGGAACCCCATTTATAGGTAGCTGGATATATTTCAATGGCTCCCTGTGTCCAGGGCCTCCCCTCTGTCCACACTCGCTCCCTTGGTGACCTCGGCCAGTCCCAAGGCTTTAAATACTCTGTGATGAGTCCCAAAGCCACACACCAATCAAGCTACTCCCAGGACCTCTACACTTGGATGTCAGAAGGCATCTCCAAGTCACCATATTCAAAAGCAAACCTGTGATTTCTGCCCCCGAAATCTGCTCTCCCCCAGCATCCCTCCTCAGTAAATGGTACCGCCACTCACCTGGTCCCTCAGAGGAGACACTGTGGAGTCCATCGTGATGGCTCTTCCCCTCATCTCCCATATCTTTGCCATCCTGTCACTCCAGACTATGTACAGAATCAGAATATATACAGAGACAGGCCCCTCCCACCCCCCTGAGCTGAGCCACCCTCATCTCTCCAGCCTCACAGCTGGCTTCCCTGTTGTTCCCAGCCTGACTCTACACTCCACATGTGAGTTAGGTTGTGGCAGTCCCCTGCTCAGAATCTGCAGTGCTTTCCCACCAGACTTAGAATGAAATCCCCATTTTGACCGCAGCCTACCGGGCCCTCCCTGACCCGGGTGCCTCTCTGATGTCATTCCTGACCCTCCTTTCCTTGCTTACTCTATACCAGCCTCATTGGTCTCCTTATCAGTCCTGGAACATCCCAGCATCTTTCAATTGTTAGGATTTGTTCTGCCCAGAAGTCTCTTTCTCCAGGTCTTTGCTGACTTCCTATCACTCCTTTCATGTCTCTGCCTGAATGTCACCTTGGAGAGAAGGTCATCCATGCAAAATATTGCCCCAGGACTCTCTCTGTCCCTTATCCTATATTGGTTTTCTTCATATCATATTCACTCTCAGACTTTATGTGACAGATTTCTTCCTGTGCCTGAGGTCTCCACTCAGCAGCGCCGGGAGGCCTAGAACGTCAGTCCCCCACGTCTCACGCCTTCTCTGCACGTTCTCGGCTCCGCCTCCACTGTCCGGCTCAGAGCTCACTCTCAAAAAATGTTTATGGTGTCAATGTTGAAACCTCTGTTTGTGGTAAAACTAGGGTTACATTTTTAAAGAGATGTGTATAATTACAGGCAATTTGGAGGCCTGGCCGCCAGGCCCTAATTCAGGGACTGACCCATTGGCCAGCTGTCAGATGTATGCTCAGTGTCAGTGCTTGGCCAGACCCCTAGGACTCACAGATAAATAATACATGTTCCTCAGGATATGACTGGACTCAGAAGTGAAGAATTTTCTTTCTGGCCCCACGTGAGTGGACCTCCAGTTAACAGCAGGGTTCCTTAATCATGGGCTACCACCTCACGCACAATTGAAGGCCTAGTTCCAGGTTAGAGTGACAGAAACAATAATAACAGCCATGGAAACTAGCCCTGATTGAGCCCATGTATAGGCTCAGCCCTGTGCTGAGTGCTGGTGATGCTGTGGGTGGTGAATCAAGCACAGGCCCTGCCCTCGAGGGGTTCACACTCTGGTGAAGCATAAATAACTACGTTGAGGGTGGTGATTTACAGGTGGAAAAACTGAGGCCCAGAGAGGGAAACGTCGTGCAAATTAATGATGTCGCCAGAGAGCAGGGGGTAGAGGAATGAGAGGCAGCTGAGGGGCGTGGGGCCCCCATTCGCAGCACCAGGCTCTGTGCTCCATTTGGAGGCTCATTTTCATCTCCCCACAACCCCAAAGAGGAGGCGTGATTACCCTCCTTTTACAGATGGGAAAACTGAGTTCCTGAAGACAAAAACTTGGGCTCCTTCCAGGAATGCTGGAACTTGCCTCATATGAGGGCCAAGGGAGAGTCAAAGTAAGAAGAGAAAGCAGGGATTTCCCTGATGGTCCAGCGGTTAAGACTTCATCTTCCAGTGCAGGGGTATGGGTTCAATCCCTGGTCAGAGAGTTAAGATCCCACATGCCTTATGACCAAAAAAACCCCCAAACAAACAGAAAACAAAAACAATGTAAAACAGAAGCAATATTGTAACAAATTCAATAAAGACTTTCAAACGGTCCACATCAAAAAAAAAAAACCTTTAAAAAGACAAAAAGAAGAGAAAGTAGACAGAGCCCCCCCGGGAGAGGTAAGAGAGGCGGGGGGAGGGGCAGCGGGCAGGAAAAGCAGACTTGCCCTACATCAGCCATTCAGCCTGAGTCTGACTGAGGGAAGGGGGAGCATAGTGCATTGGCCTCCTCATCCAGACTATCAAGGGCCCAGGACTGGCTTACATCTGTGTCCTGCACAGGCTGGGAACACAAAGCTTAAGGGGGCCCGCAAACCTTGGGAAGGCTACTAGCAGAAAGAAACCCTCGGGGCTTCCAGAGCATCCCAGAGGGAGCCCACCCAGCCTGTGGAAGCAGAGTGTGTGTGTATGGGAATGAAATCATGGAAGGTTTCCTGGAGGAGGCACTGTAGAAGCTCTATCATGAAGAATAAGAATTCCTGAAAGACAAAGATACACAGCTGAACAGACAGGAGCTTAGAAATTCAGGCAGCCTCATCAGGATACCCACCACTCCACCTGCACTTCTGTCAGCTCCTGGTCCCTGGACAATCGTCTCATTCTGCTACCACTTCCTTTATTGTTTTTTTCCTGCTCCCATGGCCTTCACTCACAAGGGGAGATCTTTGCCTCCTACTTCTCTGAGGCCTTTGGTTTGAAATTCTTCAACCTTCCGCCCTGCTCCAACCCAGCCTAGATACGCCAAACTGACTTCCACATCGTCAGCCCCAGTCTCAACTAATGGGGGATCAATTTTCCATTTCCAAGCTGGTGCCTCCTCTTGAACACTCTCCCATCGTATTCTTCAGGGCCTTGATCCATCAGGCTCCCCCTCTCCTCCATCCTCAGCCTCTCCCTCTTCTTTGCCTCCTTCCTTCAGTGTAAAATCAGGCTCAGGTGCCTTCTACCCTAGCACATCACTCAAGCCATCAAGGGAATAACAAATACAACAACTTGACCCTAAGATTGAAAACATTGACATACATCTTCTTATGGGTTTTCCAAAGAGCATCTGTGCTTTCCGAATCAATTCTAATTTCATTACAATTTACTCTATGGGGTAAATAGTAAAATCACTACTTGTATATTTTAATAAAATCCATCCTCTGGGCTACCTTTGAAAGACACCATTAACATTAGGAGGCAGACCCACGGAGGGGAGGTGTTCTCAGTGAATGAGCACATGCAGTGGCCTGGATGCAGGCACTCCCTGCCTGTCGACCCCGGTTCACACAGCCATGTATTCATCCAGTGGATTCAACCTTCACCAAAGACTCATGTTTTGTTGAAAATTGCTTCAAGTATTTTGCAAAATAATATGTTTTCATGAATGTCATCATACATTGAGCAAAACCACAACCAAAACTAAATAAATAAAAAAATAAAAATGGCCAAATCATTAATACTTACGTTTTCATACAACTCAAGGGTAAAAATTCAGGTTAACTTAATTCATTAAACCAGTTGTTTGTCTTTAGGCTCATTAAATGTGCTGTTAGATGGTGTCTTTCAAGGAAGGCACCTTGCCAGCTTGGATGCCTCTTGTGATCACAAATTAGATTCTGCCATTTGTATACTGTATACACTCAGCAAGTTCTCTTCTAGTTTGTTGACTTTATCTTCCAAGTATATTCTAAGGCTGGCCGTAAAAGAAGTATTGAAAAAATTTGTATTTGCCTCTTTGATTTAGATATGAATTTTAGATGTTAGAATTTAATTTTAAAATTATGTGAGTTATGCCATCCTCACCCCCACTAAATTGTGAGCTCCAGAAAATTGAGACAGTATCTGATTCATTTCTGGAACCCAAGTCTGCACTTAGCACAGGATCTGGTCCTGTATCGGTTAGTAATTGCAACAATAATACTATAAACAAGCTGTCCAAAACTTAGTGGTTTAAAATAGCAGGCATTTATTCCCCTGCTAATGAGACTGCAGGTCAACTCCAGCTTGGCAGTTTAGTCCGGATTTAGGTGGGTAGATCTGCTCAGGCTGAGGGTCATCTGGGTGAGCTCCAGGCTGCAGGTTGGGTTCAGGTCTGGTCCATGTGTGGCAGGATGAAGGTACAGTGGTTTTCTACAGCTGTTCTTCTAGTGGCAATCACCAGAAATCAAGTTCCTTTAAGTCTGTTGCCTGCATCACATTCACCAACTTTCCATCGGCCAAATCAAGTCACATACCATGCCCAGTGTCAATGAAAGGAGGAAGTCCCCTCACTGCATAAGTGCATGGCATAAAGAAGAATTAACACCAATCTCCCTCATCTTGCCAAAAATTGAAGAGGAGGGAATACTTCGAAACTCATTCTGTGAGGCCAGCTTTACTCTGATACCAAAGCCAGACAAAGACACTGAAAAAAAAAAATATTGACCAATATCCCTGATGAATGTTGATGCAAAAATCCTCAAGAAAAAACAAAACAAACAAACAAAAAACTAGCAAACAGAGTTCAACAGCACATTGAAAGGATTATGTGGCTTGACCAACTGGGATGTATTCCTGGAATGCAAGGATGGCTTAACATATGAAAAGTAATCAATGTAATATACCACATTAACAGAATGAAGGGAAAAAAATCCACAGCATTTTGATTGATGCAGAAAAACATTTAACAAAATGCAACACCCTTTTGTGATAAAACACTCAACATATGGAAAACCCTAAAAACTCAACCAAAAAAAAACCTGTTAGAACTAATAAACAAATTCAGTAAAGTTGTAGGATACAAAATCAATATACAAAAGTCAGTTGTATTTCTATACAGTAACTACCATATGATCCAGCGGTTCCACTTCCGGGTAAGGACTCAAAAGAATTGAAAGCAGCAGCTCAAACAGATATTTGTACATCATTCACAATAGCCAAAAGGTGGTAGCATCCCAAGTGTTCATCAGTGGATGAACGGATAAACAAATGTGGTACATATATACAATGGAATATTACTCAGCCTTAAAAAGGAAGGAAATCCTGACATGTGGAACATCATGGAAGAACCTTGAGAACAATATGGTAAGTGAAATAAATCAGTCACAAAAGGACAAATGTTATATGATTCTATATTATAAGTTACCTAGTGTAGTCAAGTTCTTAGAGACAAAGTAGAATGATGGTTTCTAAGGGCTGGGGAAGAGGGGTTGGGGAGTCATTATTTAGTGACCACAGAGTTTCAATTTTGCAAGATGAAAAGAGCTCTGGAGCTGGGGAGTGGCGATGGCTACATAACAATGTGAATGTACTTAGTGCCACTGAACTGGACACTTAAAAATGGTTAAGATGGTAAATTTTACATTATGTATATTTAACCAAAATAAAAATAAATAAAATAGATAAAATTTTAAAGTGCACATCAAAAAGCATGGATGCATAATCCTATTACAAGGGAATGAAGAATTGGGTCCAATAGCTTAATCCATCCCAATACCCAGTTAATATTGACTAAGTGAAAGAATGTGTGGAGTTCCTGCTCTACCTGTCCCCGGCTGTGTGGTCTCATACTTATGGTTTAACCTCTCTTAGACTCAGCACCCACATCTATAAAATGGAGGAAATAAAGCTTTCCAGAATTTTAGTGACTAACCCAAAGTCATACAGCAAGCCAGTGCCAGAGACAAGAACTGAAAGCAGACCTCTGTCTACTCAATCAAAGTGACAGAAGCACTAGTGGAAAGAACACTGGACTTGAGATCAGACAGACCTGAGGAAAAGTCCCACGTCTGCCACTGGCTTGCGTGACCTTGGCCAAGTCCCTTCCCTTCTCTGTACTTCAGGTTTTTCCTCTATATAATAAGGAAGTTGGGCCAGACCAGTGTTAAGCTCCAATTTCTCCTGACCTCTAAACTCATTCACCCATTCAAAAAATATTTAACTTGCCACATGCAGGGCGCTGGGTTAGATCCTGGGGGTAGGGCAAGGATTTTCAGCACAGCCTCCTAACTTGACTCCTAGTTCATGGTAAAAGTTGAAGCTCTCAGATGAAATCTCCCTGAACTTCTGAATACCATACCTACATACCCACCTACCCCGTCCTCTGGGTATACCCCTTGCTCCACCTGAGGCTCTGCCCCACCTGCATTCAAGCCATTCCTGCTACTGGACTTCAGAGCCTCTCTCCTCCCACCTTCACAGAAATTCATGTGATCAGTTTCTTTTCTCTCAATAGTTCCTTCTCAACCAGATCATGAGCATCAACATTCAGGCATGTTTAAGTCTTTTGTACCTTAAAAATAAAATCCTCTCCTTGACCCAATATCCCCTTCCAGCTGCCAACTCATTTCTCTTCTGCCCTTCTGTTGCAGTCAGATTTCTTGGCTACAAGTGACAGAAGCCAGCCCTTGGCTGGTTTAAACAAAAATGGAACTGATTAAGTGGGTATTGAGACACATGTCCACAAAAAGACTAGTACACAAATGTTCACAGCAGCCTTATTGATAACAGTCAAAACTGGACACAACTTCAATAGTCACCAACAGGTGAGTGCATGAACAGGTGAGTGTGGTATGTTAATGAGTAGAATACTAGTCAGCGACAAAAAGGAATGAACTACTGGTAAACATATGCCAACATGCACAAATATTAAAAAGCATTAAGCTGAAGAAAAAAAGCCAGACACAGAATACTGATGGAATTTGTGTACAATTCTAAAACAGGTAAAACTAATCTATAGATATAGAAATGTCTCTGGGACCAGGGGTGGGGGGGAAACAAGACCACGGAGGGGCACAAGGAAATTTTGGGGGGTGATGCAAGTGTTCTAAATCTTGATTAGAGTCGTGGATACACTGGCATATACATTTTTTAAAACTCATTGAACTGTACTTCAAGCTCATTTTTAGTACATAAACTACCATACCTAAAGTTGACTTTAAAAGTTATAGAAATATGGCTAGATGATATAGATAGATAGATAGATAGATAGATGATAGATAGGCAGGTAGATATTTGGTTTGTTTAGAGAATTGCCAGGAGGATAGAGAGACCAGCTTGGGTCTGCTTCTATAACCACCATCACCACCATGACCCTTTCTTTTGGTGCCACGGTGAGCCCCACTCACACCACTCTCACCAACAAGCCCTGCTGGTCCACTAGCCAAGGAGCTCTTCCTTTCATGACCACCGCTGCTCTCAGAAAACATTCCTCTGTGTCCTTCCTCTTGTGCTTCACTAACTCCTGATTCCAAGTGATGCTTCTGGTTGGCAAGCCCTGTCCTTTGCTCATCCCAGCTCAAGGCCAGCTGGGAAGACAAGTATCTGGCACCTTCCTCATATCCAGTGGGAGGCAGGCTCTGCTTCTCAGCAAGATTCATAGGTAGGGAGCTCCCCACAGGGCAGTGAGGTGGTTACTGGACGACCAAAAGGAATGACAATTGTCAACGCCTACAGCTCCCACAAACTTCTCCAGAGTGGTTTCCACCTCCCAGCTCCGCCCTCCACTGCAATCTGGCTTATGTGGCCCCCATCACCCTCCCAAACATGGATTACTAAGGTCACCAGTAGCCTCCCCGTCACTTAGTCTAACAGACATGTCCCTTGTTGGCCACTCTTTCCTTCTCAACAAGCATCAGTGTCACCTGACTTTCCTTCTACTCTTCCTGCTTTGTTTGCTTTGCAAGATCACCCCTCTCTACCCAACCTTTAAGTGCTGTAGCTCCTCAAGACTCAGTCTAAAGGCCTCTTCTCTCCTCCATTCTGCCTCTTCGTTGGTGACCATATTTATCTCTCTGGCCCAGCTTCAGACCTGTTTGACATCCGCACGTGGATGTCTCTAAGGCAATAAGGCACACCTGTCTCTTCAACTCTAAACCAACTGAGAGAAAGACATAGGAATCATGTCGGTGAAGATAAAAATGGCAGCTTTAGCGCTAGTGAATCCAGATGGGAAATGCTGCTTGAATACATAACCACAACTCTGCTTCCTAAAACTTACCCTGACTCTGGCCCTTGGGGTGACCCACCCAGGGGGGAATTTGGATCAGCTGAGCAAACGCAATTCTGCAGAATCACATCTTTACACTGAGACACAATAACGGGAACAAAGAGGGTCTGACTTCCAGATAACCTGTAGAGGCAGGCGGGACCCTGTCCCCATGTGCTGTCCACGCAAAAGAGGGAGCAGAGCAGAACACAGCCATCCCCAGGTGAAGCCCGGCGAGAAAGAGGTGGCAGGGTCACGCCTGGTCGTTGTCATCTCTCTAACAGATCAGTCACTATCTACTTCCTTATGAGGGAGGAAGCAGAAGAGGAGGGAGGTTTTCTTCCTGACTCTTCCAGAAGGTTGGGGGCTCCATGGTGTAGGAACACCGGGGAGAGAGGTCGGTTGTCCCCACAAATGTGTCCAGAATCAAACTCATGATCTTCTTCCTCAATCTCAGTTATCTTCCAAGATCCTCTCTCTCAGCGATGGTGCAGACAGCCCTCCAGACGTCCATGCCAGGAGTCAGCAGTAGGGTCATCTTACTCACTGACCATGTTTCGCTCCCTTTACCCCTCAGTATTTTGGGCTCTTCCATTCCCCTCAGCAGTAGGGTCATCTTACTCACTGACCTTGTTTCGCCCGCTTTACCCCTCAGTATTTTGGGCTTATCCATTCCCCTCCATTGCCACAGTCGCTGTTTAGCTGAAGCAACTCATTCGGTTGCTTCATCGCCTCCCAACCAGTTTCCCCGTATCTAGTCAAACCCTTCACTCTGTCTCCATGCTTAAACCAGAGTGGTCTCCAAAAGCAACTCTGAGCATGTCATCCACCCTGCATGATACCCTCCAGCCCCTTTCCACACCCTTAAGATAAAGACCAAAATCTCTGGTGTGAATAAGGTGCTGTAAGGACTGGCCCCATCCTCCCTGCAGCCTCTTCTCCTCCCTCTCCTTCTCTGGTTTGGCCAAGATCTCCTTTCATGTCCTCAGATACGCCCCATCTCTTCTCACTACCAGCTCTGCACACGTCATTGTCCCCGTCCGGATGCCCCCCTTTCTCTCCCCTCTTCTTCATTCTTGGCTGCCTTCAAATCTCACCTCAAGTGCATTCCACTGGGCAATCACCTCTGACAATCCTTCTCTTCCTCCAAAACCAGGTCACCTCCTTAATCAAAGGCCTTCACAGGTCCTCGTTCCTATCTTCAGGGCCCATCTAGACAGTGCCACTAGTCACTTACGTGTGGGTTGATTAATGTTGGTCACTCTCACTTTTCCTATGCAACGTGACCCTGGGGATGAGCCTCCCGGTCCACCATTTTATCCCCATCATCTACCACATCAACAGGCAGAGGGTGGGCCTTGGCTAATGCTTGTTGAGTGAATGAATGAATGTGCCGTCTGCCTGTCTTGTCTCTTCTGAACCAAGAACCTGCTGGAGTATCTCTGTCCCCTTTCCCTTTGTCTCTTTTGTTCTCTACTGGTTCTTGTCTCTCTGTCTCTGTTCGTCTATACCTCTCTCTATTTCTCTCTCTCTTCCTCCCCCACCCTCCTTCAATCCAGTCCACTATTTCTCTTCCTTTGCTTCTCTCCCTTCCCTCCTTCTTCCCAGAGTCCTAACAGCTTTGCCAAAAATTCCTCCGCCCAAAACTTTTGCAGCCACAGCGCCACCTAGAGTCCATCTGTGAGATGGTCCAAGCCTAGAGCAGTTGACCACGGGTCCAGCCCAGCCCTGCTCTGCCATGGCCAACTCTACCCGGTGTTCCGGGCACATTTGGGGTTCTCACACCTCATTTTTCTGGCTGTGAGATCATACCATTCATCCAACCCCCTAAGTGCCTAGTGGAGACTTTAAGAGAGAAAACTACAACCCCACTTCCACCAATGGACAGATCATCCAAAATGAAAATAAATAAGGAAACACAAGCTTTAAATGACACATTAAGCAAGATGGCCTTAATTGATATTTATAGGACATTCCATCCAAAAACAACAGAATACACCTTCGCAAGTGCTCATGGAACATTCTCCAGGATAGATCATATCTTGGGTCACAAATCAAGCCTTGGTAAATTTAAGAAAATTGAAATTGTATCAAGTATCTTTCCTGACCACAACGCTATGAGACTAGATATCAATTACAGGAAAAAATCTGTAAAAAATACAAACACATAGAGGCTAAACAATATACTACTAAATAACCAAGAGATCACTGAAGAAATCAAAGAGGAAGTCAAAAAATACCTAGAAACAAGTGACAATGAAAACACGACGACCCAAAACCTATGGAATGCAGCAAAAGCAATGCTAAGAGGGAAGTTTATAGCAACACAATCCTACCTCAAGAAAAAAGAAACATCTCAAATAAACAACCTAATCTTACACGTAAAGCAACTAGAGAAAGAAGAAGAACAACAACAAAAAACCCCCCAAAATTAACAGAAAGAAAGAGATCATAAAGATCAGAGCAGAAATAAATGAAAAAGAAATGAAGGAAACAACAGCAAAGATCAATAAAACTAGAAGCTGGTTCTTTGAGAAGATAAACAAAATTGATAAACCATTAGCCAGACTCATCAAAAGAAAAAGGGAGAAGACTCAACTCAATAGAATTAGAAATGAAAAAGAAATAACAACTGACACTGCAGAAATACAAAGGATCATGACTGATTACTACAAGCAACTCTATGCCAATAAAATGGACAACCTGGAAGAAAGGGACCAATTCTTAGAAAAGCAAAACCTTCCAAGACTGAACCCGGAAGAAATAGAAAATATAAACAGACCAATCACAATTGAAACTCTGATTAAAAATCTTCCAGCAAACAAAAGCCCAGGACAGATGGCTTCACAGGTGAATTCTATCAAACATTTAGAGAAGAGCTAACACCTATCCTTCTCCAACTCTTCCAAAATATAGCAGAGGGAGGAACACTCCCAAACTCATTCTACGAGACCACCACCACCCCGATACCAAAACCAGACAAAGATGTCACACACACAAAAAAAACTACAGGCCAATATCACTGATGAACATAGATGCAAAAATCCTCAACAAAATACTAGCAAACAGAATCCAACAGCACATTAACAGGATCATACACCATGATCAAGTGGGGTTTATCCCAGGAATGCAAGGATTCTTCAATATATGCAAATCAATCAATGTGATAAACCATATTAACAGATTGAAGGAGAAAAACCATATGAGCATCTCAATAGATACAGAAAAAGCTTTTGACAAAATTCAACACCCATTTATGATAAAAGAAAAACCCTCCAGAAAGCAAGCATAGAGGGAACTTACCTCAAAATAGTAAAGGCCATATATGACAAACTCACAGCCAACATCATTCTTAATGGTGAAAAACTGAAACCTTTTCCTCTAAGATCAGGAAGAAGACAAGGTTGCCCACTCTCACCACAATTATTCAACATAGTTTTGGAAGTTTTAGCCACAGCAATCAGAGGGAAAAAAATAAAAGGAATCAAAATTGGAAAAGAAGAAGTAAAGCTGTCACTGTTTGCAGATGACATGATACTATACATAGAGAATCCTAAAGACTGTATGAGAAAACTACCAGAGCTAATCAATGAATTTGGTAAAGTAGCAGGATACAAAGTTAATGCACAGAAATCTCTTGCATTCCTATACACTAATGATGAAAAATCTGAAAGAGAAATTAAGGAAACACTCCCATTTACATTTGCAGCAAAAAGAATAAAATACCTAGAAATAAACCTACCTAAGGAGACAAAAGACCTGTATGCAGAAAACTATAAGACACTGATGAAAGAAATTAAAGATGATACAAACAGACAGAGAGATATAGCATGTTCTTGGATTGGAAGAATCAACATTGTGAAAATGACTATACTACCCAAAGCAATCTACAGATTCAGTGCAACCCCTATCAAACGACCACTGGCATTTTTCACAGAACTAGAACAAAAAATTTCACAATTTGTATGGAAATACAAAAGACCCTGAATAGCCAAAACAATCTTAAGAAAGAAAAACAGAGACGAAGGAATCAGGCTCCTGGAGTTCAGACTATACTACAAAGCTACAGTAATCAAGACAGTATGGTACTGGCACAAAAACAGAAATATAGATCAATGGAACAGGATAGAAAGCCCAGAGATAAACCCATGCACATATGGTCACCTTATTTTGATAAAGGAGGCAAGAATATACAATCGAGAAAAGACAGCCTCTTCAATAAGTGGTGCTGGGAAAACTGGACAGCTACATGTAACAGAATGAAATTAAAACACTCCCTAACACCACACACAAAAATAAACTCAAAATAGATTAAAGACCTAAATGTAAGTCCAGACACTGTAAAACTCTTAGAGGAAAACATAGGCAGAACACTCTATGACATAAATCACAGCAAGATCCTTTTTGACTCACCTCCTAGAGAAATGGAAATAAAAACAAAAATAAATGAATGGGACCTAATGAAACTTAAAAGCTTTTGCACAGCAAAGGAAACTATAAAAAAGACCAGAGACAACCCTCAGAATGGGAGAAAATATTTGCAAATGAAGCAACTGACAAAGGATTAATCTCCAAAATTTACAAGCAGCTCATGCAGCTCAATATCAAAAAAACCAGGGCTGCTCTGGTGGCGCAGTGATTGAGAGTCTGCCTGCCGATTCAGGAGACACGAGTTCGTGCCCCAGTCCGGGAAGATCCCACATGCCGCAGAGCAGTTAGGCCCGTGAGCAATGGCCGCTGAGCCTGAACGTCCGGAGCCTGTGCTCTGCAACGGGAGAGGCCACAACAGTGAGAGGCCCACGTACTGCAAAAAACAAAAAAAAAACAGCCCAATCCAAAAATGGGCAGAAGACCTAAATAGACATTTCTCCAAAGAAGATATACAGATTGCCAACAAACACATGAAAGGATGCTCAAATCACTAATCATTAGAGAAATGCAAATCAAAACTACAATGAGGTATCACCTCACACCACTCAGAATGACCATCATCAAAAAATCTACAAACAATAAATACTGGAGAGGGTGTGGAGAAAAGGGAACCTTCCTGCACTGTTGGTGGGAATGTAAATTGATACAGCCACTATGCAGAACAGTATGGAGGTTCCTTAAAAAACTAAAAATGAACTACTATATGACCCAGCAATCCCACTACTGGACATATACCCTGAGAAAACCATAAGTCAAAAAGAGTTATGTACCACAATGTTCATTGCAGCTCTATTTACAATAGCCAGGACATGGAAACAACCTAAGTGTCCATTGACAGATGAATGGATAAAGAAGATGTGGCACATATATACAATGGAATGTTACTCAGCCATAAAAAGAAACGAAATTGAGTTATTTGTAGTGAGGTGGATGGACCTAGAGTCTGTCACACAGAGTGAAGTAAGTCAGAAAGAGAAAAACAAATACCATATGCTAACACATATATATGGAATCTAAAAAGATGGTTCTGAAGAACCTAGGGGCAGGACAGGAATAAAGATGCAGATGTAGAGAATGGACTTGAGGACACGGTGAGGGGGAAGGGTTAGCTGGGCTGAAGTGAGAGAGTGGCATGGACATAAATACACTACCAAATGTAAAATAGATAGCTAGTGGGAAGCAGTCACAGAGCACAGGGAGGTCAGCTCAGAGCTTTGTGACCACCTAGAAGGGTGGGTTAGGGAGGGTGGGAGGGAGATGTAAGAGCGAGGAGTAATGGTGGTATATGTTTATGTATAGCTGATTCACTTTGTTACAAAGCAGAAACTAACACACCATCGTAAAACAATTATACTCCAATAAAGGTGTTAAAAAAATAAAATAAAAACTACAGCATATGGGATGGTAGTAGATGCAGTTCAAAGTGGTATCTTCCCCTAACCTTTGATCTGTCTTTTCCTTCCCCTCTCCAGCTGTATTCCTCTCTGCTCGACATTATCTTTAGTTTCAATTGTTATTAAAATATAGCAAATAGTTCATCAGCAACAACATTATTTAGGTGCCTGTGCAGGGTTCCTCTACCAGAGGAACTTGTAGGGCTACTGGGGAAACGATGTGAATGGAAGCAAGTCTTTCACTTATACTCAGCTGCCATTTCTCCTTCTCTAAAAACACAGGCTTTCTTCTGGAAGTTTGGACCAAGTCCTTTAAAAAGTATTCCAATAATCCCATCATGTGTGCAGAGTTTTATATACAAAGATTCTTTGTGCATCATTGTGCATAAAGGCAAATAGGTAGAAACAACCTATCCCCCCAACGATAGAAAACTGGTTAAGTAAATCATGGTACATCCTCGTGTCTGAATAGCATGCATCACTAAAAAGATGCAAATCAGTGCTTTATCATAACGTGAGGACATACTTCTAAGCCATTTGAGGGCATACTTCTAAGCCATTTTGGGGCATGTGTAGGAAGTATTATCTCAACTATATAAAATATATACATGGGGAAAGATTATGAGAGAAGACTGAAATATTCCTAGAGGTTGTTCTGGGAGATCCTTTTTTTCCCCTTTTCTTTATTTCCTAAAATCTAAAGAGCTTGGTTTATTATTTATTTATTTAGTATTTGGAATAAACCCCCTAATTTACCAGAATAATCTTAGAGAAAAGAAAAATGGGAAAAAAGAGTAAATCTGGATAAAAATGATTCTCTGAATAGTCCGTAAGAGTCCTCGTCAGAGACTGGAGAGTCTCTGAAATATTTCCTCTCAACAGCCAGTGTTCTGAGGTCTCTAAGGTCTACCAGATTCAAGGTCAAGAAACCTGGGTCAGTCTGCCCTCCGCCATGGGCTCAGCCAGCATCGCCTGGGTGCTTAGCAATATGGTTGGATCTTAGCAACAGGGATCATATCTCAGACACGGTGCCTGCTGCAGAGCACCACGGTCTGTTGAGGGGAGCAAGGCAGACACAGGAGACTATCGTGGGGAAGCTGTTACCCCGGGATAAATTCCAATTGGATCGAAGATTTAAATGTAAAAACTAAAAGTACTATAAGATGCATAGAAGGAGAATGATTTTATAGTCTCAGAACAGGGATGAACTTTCTAAATATGATAAAACTGAGAAACCACTAATGAAGAACATTGATAAATTTGACTTTACGAAAATATAAATTTTATTCATGACCAAAACACTCAATAGAAATATCAATAGGATTTTTTTGAACTATACAAACCCTAAAGTTCATTTGGAAAAGTAAACATGCAAAATTATTCATAATGTAATATTAAAGGGCAAATAATCAACTGGGGGAAATACTTTCAACTTGTATCACAGGCAAAAGTAAATTTCCTTTAAAATATAAGCTCAGAAAATCAATTATAGAGATCAACACCCCACCCTACCCTCCAAAACAAGCAAAGGATAAACCAAATAATTCCTAGGAAAGGAAATATTCCGTAAATTTCTTTTAAACATGTGAAAAAATATTCATGATCATAATTAAATTAATGCACATTGAGACTTCCCTAAGATTTTTTTTCACCTATCAGACTGGTCATGATCAAAAAGTTTGATAATATACTCTGTTGACAAAGATATATGGAAGCCAACAGCCCACATTGCTAGGGTCGGGTGGGGGGCAGGGAATGTTAACTGGTTCAGCTCCCTTAGTTGGCAGTTTGGAAACATCAAAGTAATCTGCACCTACCCTGTGTCCCAGCAACTCCACCTCTAGGGTTTATTCTGCAGATGCAATTATACACAAGCATGTGTGCACAGAAATTGTTCATTGTAGCATCACTTATAATAGTAAAGATTTAGAAACAAAGTAAATGTTAATCAATAGGAGATGGTTAAACACATTGAGGTATATTCATCAATGTTATTCTCTGGCATGGAAAAGAATAAGAATGTTTTCTAGGAGATACTATGGAATGATCTGCAAGATACATTGTTAGGTGAAAAAGATGATGTACGGAAAGAACACAGTGTTGAGCTTTTGTGTGTTGAAAAGGAACGGAGGAAGACCATGGATACACATTCATTTAAAAATGCATAAAATATCTCTGGAAAGGGGAATAAGAAATTGGTGACAATAGGTTCTCTAGGCAGGGGTGGCTGGGTGGGTGCAGACGGGTGGCACGGAACTTTTCCCTGTGTACCCTTTTGTAACTTCTGAAGCTGGAGTCATGGGAATGCATTACATTTTTAAAATCTATATATCATTCTGTGTCAGAATATTCAATTATTTGGGGAAAACGCTAGCACTAGCCATTTAGTAACATCTTATAAAGCAAATACCCCCAATTCCTTTGGTGGGGAACGTCTAAGTAGCTTGAAGTAGATATCTGGTCATGTCAGTTGTCACAAGTATTATGGTGAGTGCTGTGTTTCTATAGATTTTATTGTCCTTTTTTTAAAAAACAAAAAGATAGAAAAAATGATTAATATTTCTTTGCTTTGTATGAGTTAGACTTCATTGTGCTTGTGTGCGTGCATATTCTCATTCAATAATAGTTGGCTAGATAGTCTAAGCTAAAAACAGAGAGGTCCAGACGTGATACTCGCAGGACCAGTGGTAACGATTATCCGGGCTGGCTTAGACAGAGCTCAAGCTGAACTAATGGTGGATGTCCTCCACAGGCTACTTATGCTAAATGACCCAGGCTCTGGCAAACATGCTGATTGCTGTTCAGTTGTTGCTTTCTGATATGATTGTCTTTGGGGCACTTAGGACCAGACCTCATTGTTGTGAATAAGGCTAGGAAGTGGGCATTCCTATTGCCAGTCATCCAGGCAGCCATCGAATCTGATACTGGCATCCGATACTCATCAGGCCTTTTGATGTTTGGTCCAAAATTCTAACGAAGATGTCTCAGTGGATTCCCGGTTAGGGACAGGTATTGGCAGGGTGTGAGCTAGCCTCTCCCCTGCAGAGACAGACTAGGAGGTGGGCAGGGAATGCTTTGAAAGTGATCTTAGAATGGATATAGACCTTAGGGCTCTGATTGAAGCCACAGTTAGTAGAGATTACGCTATGTTATTCTTCACTGAATGCCCCTCCATTATCTCTGAGTCTTCAATCAAAAGTTGCAGACAATCTCTGATTTTCTTGAGAAATTAAGAGAAGGTTAAGACAGTATGATAAAGGAGAGAGCATGTCTATCACTTCCCAGAGCCAAGAGCACATCCTAACAGAGCGCTGCGGGTCTGAAGCATGATTGCCTCTGGTCCCCATGTGGCGGCATCACATGAGACCCAAACAGAAGAGCTGGGGTCACAGAAGAACCAAGACTACACCTGCCCACGTTGTGCCCACATTCAGGTCTCTAACACTACCCTCCACTAAAAAGAATCGGTATATTTTAGAGAACAGGTGGTTCTATGTCCTGAAGAAAAAAGGAAAAGTACGGATGGATATGGGGCTCCCTGCTTTTGCCAGAAAACAGGATTGTGTCTGTTTAAAGGCTATCAGTGTAGTATTAAAAAGATAAGGGGCCAGCTTCAAGAGTCTTCCACTGGCAACGCTGTGATCAACCGATCTTCAAAAAGAAGGGAGGCAAGAAGAGGAAGAAATACAGTTTATTAGAACGAGGTAAGTTAATGAAAGGCTGTGAATTCATGACACTTTAAAAAGTCAGTATAAAGTATACAAAAAGGTGACTGTCATTAAAATGTGAATGCAATGAGTTCTATTCATTTCTATCATTTCAATAAGTTGGAGAATATTTACATATGGACATTTTATTTTTCTAGTAAATATATGTCTTTATAAAGCTTTGTCACGTAGCTGTTTCTAGCTACATAAACAGGAAAGAAAAATCACAGGGAGCCATGAGTAAGTCAAGAAACCACGGAAAAGGCAGGAACTGTGTTGAGAACCCGAACAACTAGCCTCACTAACAATCAGCTAGAAGACACCTCGAGGTGAGCCAGCCCCACTGGCCCGTGGACCTGAGAACAGAACAGAGGGCGCATTCTGCCAGGCGTCCCACGTTGTTGGATTAGCTAAAAGTTTTATAGAGAAGAAGAAACATGCAGGCCCGATCCTTCACCTCCTGTGAAACCTCTATTTGACCCCACTAATTATAAGATAATAAAAAGTATCTAGAAGTCTTAAATAACATTCATGGATCAGATCCACATGTCACAATGACAGGACACGGGGTTATGTAATGCTAACCAAGTAAGAGTTGAAATGTATAAAGGAGGAGAGACACCGGGTTACAAGAAAACTGAAGACGGTGTGAAAGATCCCAATGTACAGATTCTCCTGATATACCAAGAGAAGATTCAAAAGAAAAACAAGGAGCCCAGTCTGTTGACCAGCAGCTCTTGTTCAAAGCCTTTGGAAGAAGCAACCACTCTCCATGCCCAGTCAAGAACCAAAATGGCTGGAAACCCAGATCCTCGTCTGAGTCAGTATTACTTTTCTTTTCTATTTGGAAAGTTACTGCAACCCTAGCTAGGTGTCAAAATAAAGTATCTAAGAAACTAGGAAGGTATAAAGTATAGAAATCATGAAGAAATAAGTTAAGCCATGGAACAGATGCTTTTAGGATGAGCATAAGTGCCAACAGAGTCACAAGTTTTAATAATTCTGTTTTGTGTATGTTTTATCTGTTTGTTTCATGAGCTTGGAGGACTCAAAAATATATTACAAAATTTGTAATTGCACTTTATGCAAAGCAATGTGTTTAGTTAAGTTTATAAGATGTTTAAATACTTAAGAAAACCTTGTTTTAGCATCTTATTATTAGGTGTTTAATAATATATATGTATTTTAATTTTAATACCAGTAGTGGTGGGACTTTCTCTGCAAGCCCAGACAGCCCCTAGTCATTGTTTCAGTTCTCTAATACTGTGTACAAATTATCCCAAAGCTTAGTGGTTTAAATCAATAATCATTTGATTATATCTTTTGATTTCAGATGTCAGAAATTTAGGCAGGGCAATTCCTCTGTTCCACAGAGTGTCAACTGGGATCACGCACTAGTTTTCCACTAGAGACTGGGCTGGGATGGAGGATCCAAGACACATCCACTCAGATGCCTAGTGTCTTGGCGGGGGGATGGCTAGAGAGCTGGACGTAGCTGGGCCCCATCCATAAAGTCTCAGGATCATTCTGCGTGATCTCTCCTATAGGGTAGTCAGACTTATTACATGGCAGGTCAAGGCTCCTAGAGACCAAAGTAGAACCTGTCTGTTCTTTTGAAAACAGGCCTAGCACTGCAATAGTATCACTTGTGCCATACTCCATTGGCCAAGCAGTCACAGGCCACACCACATTTAAGGAGAGGAGATACAGACTCCATTTCTTTAAAGAAGCAGGACCAAAGAGCTTGCAGCCATTTTGAATCTGCCTCCATCATTAAATATCCAGGAGATTGTGAAACAGGTGAGTGAGCTAAGAGAATCGCATGTAGTTTGATAGAGAAGGACGGTAGTGTAAGTTGATGATCATGATGACGATGGTGATGGTTAACCCTGAGTATTTACTGAGCGCTCCCTATGCCAGGCAACTTTATAAGCTCTTTTTACATTGTTTGTTTTTTCGATTATTGAATCTTTGCAGCAACCCCATGAAGAAGGTTCCATTATTACCCCCAGTTTATAGATTTACAGGTTGGGTGACTTGATCCAGATCATTCTGTGCATAGCAGTGAGGGTAAGATTCTAATCCAGGGCTACAGTCTATACACGAAAGCACCAAAAGAGAGGGAAGCCTACAGAGGTCAACAGGTGTAGATGACAAGGAGACTTTTAACCCCCAGAGTAGCTGGCCGATGTTCTGAGGGCGACGGGAGGGCTCTCAGCTGGGCTGTGCCCACCTTTGTGTGCGGAGGGTAAAACAGGAGACAGTGAAGCCCAGGAGACCATTGAGGAGACTCGCGCGCTATTCTAGGCGTGAGATAACGAGGCCTGAGCGAGGGCTGAGACCTAGGGGAATGGGTGCGGAGGAAGAGGATTAGGGAGTAATTCAGAATCTGGTGGCCTTTGGGTGTGAGGGAGAGAGTGGAGACAGGACCAGCCTCAGGGGCTAGAGTCTCCACAATCACAGGCAGAGCCCGTGGCAGACACTGTCAGGGAGATGGTGACAGACCCTTCCCTTGTACATTCCCCTGTTGGTGGGGCAGCAGGGCCTTATGCTGGGCTCTCATATACCTTTATGGGCCTTGGAGAGAGTTGGGAGTGGGTGGGAGAGAGGGGAAGCAGCAGGGGAGACCTCTTTACTGAGGGGCTTTGGAACAGGGGTTGGGGCATTCCCCGAGTGGTGGCCCACGGGATCCTGGCTGCCCAGGCCCAGCCAAGACAGCCTAAGGATGCAGCTGGATTCTGGGTTGTCAGGCCTAGGAGAAGACCTGTTTTCTTGATCAACTCGGAGGCACTGAAGCAAAGAATGAGATTGGAGTGAGCAGGAAGTGCGTGCATGGAGGAGGTATTTTCTAGAACAGCCAGCCTTCTTCCCACCACCTGGCCTTGCTCATCCACAGACTCCATGTGACCTGCATTCTTTTTTTTTTTTTTTTTTTGCGGTACGCGGGCCTCTCACTGTCGTGGCCTCTCCCGTTGCGGAGCACAGGCTCCGGACGCGCAGGCTCAGCGGCCATGGCTCACGGGCCCAGCCGCTCCGCGGCATGTGGGATCTTCCCGGACCGGGGCACGAACCCGTGTCCCCCGCATCGGCAGGCGGACCCCCAACCACTGTGCCACCAGGGAAGCCCCGACCTCCATTCTTAAAATGACCGCTGTGGTCATTCAAGGCCCAACTCCAAAGCAGTGTGACACAGTGATGAAAAGCAAAGTCTTCGAAATCAGATAGACCCAGGTCCAAATCTTAGCTCCAGAATTCACTAGCTATGTGAATCTGGGTAAACCACTTAACCTCTCTGAACCTTGGTTTGCTCATATATTAACCTCATAAAATTACTGTGAGGCTTCTGTGCCTCACAGATAAAGTGCATCACACACTTAGCACAGTGTCTAGTGCATAGTAATTACTTAACAATTAGTAGCAAGAAAAACAAAGAAAAATTCCCACCTCTGCTTTCACTCTTCCCCAGCCCATACTGGCTTCTCCCATCTTTGTATCCAACCATGGAATGACATCCCCTGTTATTTATGTTTCTTGGACTGACTCAGCATCTCTGAGCTCCTCGTCAAAGGAGAGTTAAGCAGCTCCTAGTCTGGGACTGAGGCGTACACACCCCCGTTCTCTCCACGGGCACAGGCTTGTACTGGTTGTGTGCCCGTAGGAGCGCAATAAAGACTGATTGGGCTAAATGGTCAATTTATGACTTTGCTTTGAACAGGCCTTAGATGATTACCTTTTACGAGGCTTACACTTTAGACTTAAGATGTAAAACAGAAGCTCAGGCTAAGAGGCAAATAATGGGATATTTTATGTGCTGCTCTGGAGCAAAAGTCCACAGCTTTATTGCAGAGGCTATAAAAGAACATGATTGGAAAAGCCTTGATTGAGAAACCCACAGTGGAAAGAACACTGGGTCAGGAGACAGGAAAGCCAGGCTTCCCACCCTGTCCCGCACCATCCAGCCAGGTGCCTGCCCTCTCTGACCTCATGTGCAAAACCAGGGCCCCCTGAAGACCCTCCCAGCCCTAACCCTATGTGGTTCCTGAGTCTGCAAGTCTAGGATGTTCTCTTCCCGGTATTTCGTGATTCTAAAATCTTAAGGTTTTCCAATTCTAAAATTCTAATACCCTACCATGCTATGATACCAAAATTCTGAAGTTTTAGATTGTACTCTCTTAAGATTCTATAATAAAGTATGGTGGTTCACAGAACGGGCCTGGAGTCCTAAGACCTAGGGTTCCAATTTCAACCGCCTGCTTAACAGAGGGCAATTCTGGACAAATTGCTTAACCAGTTTTCTCACCTATGTAATGGAGATGAAACTGATGATGTTGTAGAGAGGATGAAAAGAAACAACCTCTACAAAGCACTCACAGAAGTTCCTGGCACAGAGAAAATTCTCTGGTAGTCATTATTACTAGTCTAACGTTCCATGCACACAATGTCTCAAGAATCTAAAATTCCCCGATCTTAAGAGCATACTTTCTTGTGATTCTAAGAACCTGTGACTCTTTGGACTGGGACTCCTCCATCCCATTCTAGAAGCAGAGCTGTCAGCATAGCCGTGGCCACCAGATGGCGGGCTCGGGTTACGGGTCCCTCCCTAACTCAGTTACGGATCCAGCCCTCAAGTCTTCTCTGGGGCTCTCATGAAGTTCCTTTCTCCGATGGGAACAGAGTAAAGGAAGCAGGAGGGGAAACTGCAATTACTATGTTTTTCTTATCAATCGAAAGATCAACAATGCAAGAATTAAAGGGGACCCGAGCAGGGAGGTGCTTTTATTGTCAAATGAGCTTAACATGATGCCATATAAAAACTTAACTGCTTGGCCTCAAAAGGTAACTGGAGCCAAGGAGCCATATCCCAGGGCGTCAGCACATTACGAGCTTCTCACGAAGGTTACCCACCGCCTGCCCCGCTTTCTGGGAGCCGTGTGGTCCTCCGTGGCCCCAGCTCAGACACCCATTCACCTGGGAGGGCAGGAATTATCATCGCCACGTTTACAGATGAGAAAGCCGAAAGGGGTCAAGGATTAGCCTGATTCTTCCGTGGTGAGGCCAGGATTCAAATAGAGAACCTTCTAGAGTGTACTGTGTCCACGAGCTGAGACAGGCACGGGGGTGTGTGGGGGGTGTGTGTGCGCGGGGTGACACAAGTGGATGCGGACATCTCCCTACCTCACGTACAGGTTAGAGCTGCCACCCCCGCACCCCGTGCCTGCCTGTGAGATTCTGTGCTGGGCACCTGCCCTGCACTACCTCTAATGTGATCCTTTCAACAACCCTTGGAAGGAGACGTTTACAAATGCCGGGCCCGGGTGCTCAGACAGGTGAAGGGACCTGCCCAAATTATACAGAGATACGAGCCAGGAATCAACCCGAGGTCTCCCCAGGCCAAACTGCCTGCTCTCTCCTCCACCGCAGGCGCTGCCAGAGACTACGGGCCGTGGGCGACCTAGGGTGAGGCCCTCCGGGTCTGGCTCACAGGCATCTCCTCGCGGTCGGGGGGCTGTTGCGACAGCGAGGACGAGGCCTGAGCGGCCCGGAGGCAGCCCCGGGTTCGGGGAGGCCAGCCAGGGGCTGCCGGGTGCCCTGGGCGGCACGGCGGCCAATATTGACTTTGGTAAACACCATTTTGCACGGAGCGCGGGGCGAGGGCGGGGGCGCGCTGACCCGGGGGGCGGAGGCAGCGGCTCCGCATTTAGACGAGGCCATTAGCGGCGATCGATGGCCGCGCCGCGCGCTCCGGCCGCTGGGCGCTCCCAAATGAAGGTTAAGTTTGCTCTGCGCCCCAGCGCGGCCGGCCATGGGCCCGCATAATGGCCCCGGCCCAGCCAGCCCCGCGCGCCCAGGTTAAGCGGAGGCCGAGGGGCCGCACCGGCGGGCGGGGGAGGAGCGCGGCGAGGCGGGCAGACCGGCGCCGGAGGGCTGTTGGGGGTCTTTGGACCCCAAGGTGCCCTGGTCTGGGTCCATGTCCCCTGCCGGGCTCCCGTGCGCTCCGGGCCGGGTGGTGTGATGCGTGCGGTGCCGGGGCCTTTCCTTCCCGGACCCCGCTTGCACGGGGTTGGTCCGCTAGCGCGGGTGCCAGAGTGCCTGGCTGTGCACCTCACCCCCGCCCCCGCCGCCGTACGCCCAAGCCGGCCAGTCTGGGGAGAAGGAGACGGTGCAGTTCCGGTTCTGCCATCGCCTAGTCTCCTGGGGCAAGTCCTTTCCCTCTCTCAGCCTCAGACTCATCCCAGAAACAGGTGGGACGGGGGGAGCCTGTTCCCGGACCCGCAGGGACGTGTTCACACGGTGTTTGTGCAGAGCTAGGCCGAGTGAGGACACAGGTGGGCTGTGTGCATGGACACGGGTGTGGCTGTGCCCCTGGTATGACTATGACGCGGGCCCAGATGCCGCAGCAGCAGGTCTGAGTGCTCGTTGCTGGGAATCTGCTGGGCCCTTCGACGGCTCTGCACTGGGGGCAGCAGCCTCACACCTCACACCACCCTCAGCAGACCAGCACCTCCTGGCTGTTTCATCTGTCAACTCGACCTGTGAGCGTGAGGGCACTTGTCATAGCTCATATCTAATGAATGCCTGGAAGTGCCCAGCGCTGCAGTGAAATCACCTTCAATCCTCACATCTGTTCTTTTCTCTGGTTTTTAAAAATGAAGAAGCCGAGGCACAGAGAGCGGAAGCAACTTGCCCTTGGCTGCCGTGTGCCGGCTTTTCTCTAGTTGCGGTGAGCAGGGGCTACTCTTCGTTGTGGTGCATGGGCTTCTCATTCCGGTGGCTTCTCTTGTTGTGGAGCATGGGCTCTAGGCATGTGGGCTTCAGTAGTTGTGGCTCGCGGGCTCTAGAGTACAGGCTCAGTAGCTGTGGAGCACGGGCTTAGTTGCTCCGCAGCATGTGGGATCTTCCCGGACCAGGGCTCGAACCCCTGTCCCCTGCACTGGCAGGCGGATTCTTAACCACTGTACCGCCAGGGAAGTCCCCCTCCCCACCCCCAGTCTTGATTAGGCACAGTTTAAGAGGCCCGGTTCTTCCCCTGCTGCCTCTGTCCCGGTAAATGAGTGAGCACAGAGGAAAGGGGCTTGGCCCTGAGCCCTGTGGGTTTATCCTGGCAAGGCCATGCCCCACAGAGGGCCCACCACACCCTCTCAGAGCTCTGGGTGCTGAGAGCCCACCATCAATGCCCCCTCACCTACTGTGCCATCTCTTCCTCCCATCAGGGCTCAGAGAAGCAGGGTGACTTGCCTAGGTCACAACACTGAGTCAGAGGGTCTAGACTCCGGCTTCCTGACTCCCTGCCCAGGGCTCTGTCCAGTGCACCTGCCCTGGACACAGCCAGGCCTGCCTTACCAACCAGCATCTTTCGGGGCAACAACTTCAGAGGGCTGGTTCTGGTCCCAGCTCTGCCATTCATCACCTGGCTGTGTGACCCTAGGGGAACAATTCCCCCTCTCTGAGCCTCAGTTTGTCCAATTGTAAAATAATGATGATAAGTCAAGTGCCTGAGATAAAGAATAAAGGCACACTGTTGGCAGCGCTCACCTCTCTGGGAGGCCAGGGTCTCCAGCCATCACTGCCACTAACCTTTTATGAACAAACATGTGACATTCTCTGTCCTGAAGTGACCCTTGAGATGTCTGGGCTGCTCCCCCAAGGTGAGCGCCAGGAGTCATGAAGGAGCAGGGAGAGGAAGGTGAGGCTTTTCAGTGGTTGTCTCCTCATGTGCTGTGGGAGCAGGAAATGGAGCCCCCTTGAGCCTGAGCCCCCAAATCTTCCTCTGCCACAGCCTCAGAATCATTCTGCTCTCTCCAAAGCCTTCTGCCAATGAGCCCTCAACATCCCCAATCTCTCTTCCACCAGAACCAAGGAAGGTAGGAGTTTGGAATCTTAGACTGAGTCCGAAGGTCATGAGTCCAATCCCTTGAGTAATTTAAAGCCCAGAGAGGTACAGGATCTTGCCTGAGGTCACACAGTAAGCCAGGATTGAGGCCTGAGCTCATCTACTCCCTGAGATATAAAGAGTCAGTCACAGATGCAATGCTGTTCTCAGATGGGTTCTGGCACCTCCCAGCTGGCATCAGCCTCAGCGTGTACCCACAGCCACCACCCCCAAACCATACCAGCTCCTGGGCACCCTCATAGCAGATGCTGCTGACTGAGGGCCTGGGCCAGACTGAGCACCACAGGCAGGACAGAGATGAACCACACGTGGGCCCTGCCCTGGAGGAGCTCACCACCTAATGGGGGAGAGAAAATGTCCAAAAAGGAAAGGGGACTCCACTAAAGAAATATTTATTGTTCTAGGCACCGGGAACAGACAGTGGTGAGCAGAACATGCATGATCCTGCCCTTGTGGGAAAGCAGCATCCTTTGTCATCTAATATGTAATTACAGATGGCAAAGTGCTGTGAAGGGAAAGCTCAGCGACAGCGAGTGCAGCTAACCGGCTGATCTATCCTGGGGGTCAGGGACGCTTTCCTGAGAAGGTAACTGGCAGACACAGAGGAATTAACTAGACTGGGTCTGGCCCGCGGTGGGGAGTGGCATTCCTAGCAGCGGAATCTGTGCATGGGAAGGCTCTTGGGTAGGAGGCAGCCTGTAACATTCTAATAGCTAGGAAGAGTCCACTGTGGGTAGCATGATGCTACTACAGAAAAAGGCAAACCTGGAGAAGTCGTAAGCCTGAGATCACCCAGGCCCCTGGGAGCCGCGAAGGAGCTGGAATCTTACCCAAAAAGCATTAGCAAGCCATGGATGTAAGCAGCAGGACGGACTCTGTTTTCAGAAGATCCCGTTGGCGACAGTGTTCAGTGAGAGTAGAGCGGGGAGCCCAGTGAGGGGGCTGATGGTACAATCCAGGTGCAGATGACAGCTCAGATGCTGCGGAGAGGTGCGCGTGGGCGGTGTGGATGGAGAGCGAGTCGCCAGGCCCTGGTCATGGTCCTGCTGGGGAGGCGAGGGAGCAGGAAGTGTCAGGCTCTGTCCTGAGGATGTGGCGTGAGGCACAGAGATGGGAACCCTGGCACGGGCGTTCTGTCTGGGGCCTGTTTGTGTTTCAAGTCCCTTTAAGACCTGGAAGTGACGAGATCAAGTAGGCAGTAGGGCGTGTGGTTCTTAGCTGAGAGAAGAGAGACATGTCATTGGCAAAGAGAGAGCTGAAGTCAAGGGCATGGTGAGGTCGTGTAGGGAAAGAGGAAGGAGTGGAGTGAGAAGCAGGATAAAGGTAAAGGCCTGGGAGATGAGGACAAGCCAGCAAAAGACCCAAGAGAAAGCAGCCAGAGCAACAGCGCGTGGCCCCGAGAGGGGACGGGCATTAACTCTCCGGGCCTTTGCACAAACGCCTCTCTGTCTGAAATCCATCCTCTTCCAACCAGCCCATGCCTACTTTTTCAAAGCACAGCCCAGGTCCAATGTCCTCCAGGAAGCCCTTCTAACCTCTCCTCCCCGGAGCCAGACGAGGTTCTCAGGCTTCCCAGAGCCCCCCCCGGGGAAGGAGCCAGGTGGTGGAGAGAGCAAACCTTTGATCTGGACAAGCTGCTCTCGGAAAGCCTCGGTCTTCTCAGCTAGCTAATGGAGTAACTGCCCTGCAGGGATTCTATTTCTCCTGAAGATCAAATGAGAGAACGCATATAAAACCTATACCTCATCATAAGCCCCAATACATAGAAGCCACACGTCTCTGAGCTCTTATCGTGTTGCACTGACATCGGCTTTTGTCTGTCTCTCCTGCCCAGCCCATGAGCTCCTTTACCTGACAGGGTTTTATCTATCTCAGCATCCCAAGTGCCTGGCACAGAACTGGCATATTTCATGCTCATTGAAATCAGAGTGAAGGGGCGCTTGTTGGGGGCAGGAGTGTGCAGGGTAGACTTCCTGCAGGAAGAGGGGCTGGAGCCAGGTCCAGTGGGTTCCAGAGTGCCCCCTCCCCCAGCAGTACAGTGGGAGGACCAGGGGGAAGGGAGGGGGGAGACAGTACACCGGGAGGGGGAAACAGCTTGAACATGTTTTTCCCAGCCGAGGGGGCTGGGGATGACTTCTCAGCTGAATTTCGACCTCTGAGCCACATATTCTCTCTGAACTTCAGGCAGCCCCAGCCCTGTCACTCCCCATCCGAGCTGGGTGAAAAGTGAAACTCAAGCCCTGCCTCTGAGCTGTCCCCAGTGAGCCCCAGGCCCACACCGCCCAGGCCTGGCCTCCGTGCCCCGTGCCTGCCTGGGACAAGCAGAGCTGGTGGCCGCCTCCAGCCTGAGGTCCCTGGCGGCTTCTCTTCCAGCCTGGGCGGGGGGTGGGCAGAGCTTGGACTCCAGAGCTGGGCAGGAATGCTGCTCCCCGCCAACGTGCAGTGGGGAAGTCTGAGGAATTTGGGAAGTTTTCCACTCTCTGGGCCTCCCTTTATCTGCAAAATTGGGGGCCTACCAGGTAGGTCATTGTAAGAATTAAATTCTCACGTAAGTAAAGTACACAGCTCATAGAAGGTGCTTAACAAATGTCAGCTTCCTTCCCTGACCCCAGACTGTGGCCCAGGGGAAGGAAAAGCATGCACTGGTCGCACCCCTATGTGCCGGATGTCAGCCACACCCTCGGCCCCTCACACACAGAGACTCAAACCTTAGCGCAGCACGGCAGATTTTTACTCCCATTTTACTTACGAGGAAACCATGGCTTAGAAGGAACCTTTCCAAGAACAAGTGGCACAGCTCATAGGTAGCAGAGCCAGGGTTCAAAGGAAGGGCCACCTGACCCCCGGGTTCACGGCGGCAGGTTCCAGCGGGAACGTAGCCCAGTTCCAGGAGTAAGGACATCAGGCTCTACTCCTTCTACCAGCAAAACCCGTGGCCTCTGGCGGGCCTGACCACTCACTGAGCCTTCTCCCTGAAAGTCTGGAGGGCTCAGTGACTCACTAGCCAAACCCAGAACTCATTCCTGAGCTTCTAGCCAGGGCCTGGCACCAGAAGGTTTGTTGAGTGACTATATGAATGAATTCCCGTCTCTTTTGAAAACACCCATCTATTAGGGTGTTAGATAGTGAGATAAGTAGGTAAAAGTAAACAGGAAGACTGAGGTAAGTAATTGTGAAGGATTAGGTCACTTATTAATATAAAGTATTTCTCTCGATCATCTTTTATCCATCTTCCTTCCTTCTTTCCCTATACAAACATCTATTGGGCGCCTACCATGGACAGATACAAGGAGGATAATATTGAACATCTATTTAGCACTACTATGTGACTAGCACCATCGTAAGCATTTGACATGATTTTCTGACTTAACATAACCCTGAGAAGTAGAAACTATTATTATTATTATTCCAATTTTACAGATCAGGAAACAGAGACAGAGAAATTAAATACCTTAGTCAAAGTAAATTAGAAAGAGGTAGAGCCCATATTTGTATCCAGGTACCCAAATTTTGAGCCAAGAGGGAACATGTTTTCTGCCCTAAGGAACTCACTGGATGATTGAATAATGGGTGTGCAGGGTCTGAATAAGACAGAGGACTGAGATGGAGTATGTAGCATGGGGCTTGGCAAAGAGGAAGTTCTTTCTAAAGGTATTATGAGCACTAATTTTATTGTTTAAGTATAGGAAGATAGGAAGATAGTAATTTTGTTATTAGTACTTCCTCTCTTTTCCTTGGTGTCTAATGAGCTAAAAAAAAAAGAAGAAAGAAAGAAACAGGGGTGGGGAGGAAAGGAAAAAGTCCTTTAGAGGTAACCAAAGAGCCCACATTTGACTAAGGTGGAAAGTGAGACCCAGAAAGGGGTAGGAATCCCCTCCCCCGAGTCCACCAAAGAGAGAAGCATCAGTGTTGGTGTATGTCTAACACCAGCTGCCAGACGGGATAAAGTCTGACTTGTAGCCTTTGCCAGTTTCTGTGGAGTAAAGACTCACCATGGCCAGCTTCAAGCTACCAAACGAGGTCAGAGAAGAGCGGAGCTGGACAGAGATACTTACGAGCAGCTCCAGCACGCAGCCGGCTAGAGCCCAGGTGCCGACAGCCTGGAGACCTCTAGCTGTTCTGTGCCCCAGAGGCACAGAAAGGAAGAAAGGTGGGACAAATGCGGAACACTGGAGACCTCTGAGATTAAAAAGGGCCTTTCTTCTCTACACGCTCAGGTCATCACGGTTCTTTTCAAGCACAGCAGGTCTTGGGCATCAGCCTACCTATCCTTCTCCAGAGCCCAAGTTGCTGATTCTGCGTACTATCCCATGACTTGTTCAGACTTGGTGGGGCACGGGAACCTCCTGGACGATCAGTAAGATACTGCAGTGTGAGCACTGCTTCCTTTGCATTCCTGAGGGACTGGGGGACGACGACGACAATGGCCGTGGCTGGCCTCGACTCCTCCATCAGTCCGGACAGGGAGACCAGGTGGGCACTGCATTTATTCATTTATTTATCTAACATTGGGTCCTTTTCACAGCTTGTTTCTTTGTCCCTGTGGCCTGGTCTCCCAGTGTTCCCAGCTGACCACGGACTGAGACCTGGACTCAAGCAGAGGCAGAACTGGCCATCTCTGCAGAGCCGCTCCACATCAGAGTGCCCTACATTCCACGATTAGCTCTTCCTCTAGCTTAAGTCTTTTATTAGAATTGTCCTACCGTTAGTGATGGTAGCAAAAAACAACAGCTTCATTTATTCTAATATCTTCGAACTGATTCTTTATTTTATTTTATTTTTCTTATTTATTTATTTTTGGCTGTGTTGGGTCTTCGTTTCTGTGCGTGGACTTTCTCCAGCTGCGGCGAGCGGGGGCCACTCTTCATCGCGGTGCGCGGGCCTCTCACTGTCACGGCTTCTCCCGTTGCGGAGCACAGGCTCCAGACGCGCAGGCTCAGTAGTTGTGGCTCACGGGCTTAGTTGCTCCGCTGCATGTGGGATCTTCCCAGACCAGGGCTCGAACCCGTGTCCCCTGCATTGGCAGGCAGATTCTTAACCACTGCGCCACCAGTTCGGAAGCCCCAAACTGATTCTTAATGTTAGCTCAGTGCTATCCCAAACAAACAAAAGAAATAGTTACGCCTCTGCTCTGTGTCCAGAATGTAATAATGTGTATTATATTTAATCTTCCAAGCAAAGTGACCAGAAAAGTTACTTGTCTCCATATTTACTAATGAATGAAGTTCTGCTTAGAAGGGTGACATAAGGTGGCTGAAGCTACATGGCGAGCAGGTGACTGAGCCAGGATTGGAACCCAGGTGTGTTTGTGTCCAATATTCTATAATATTTAATTCCTCATCTTGATTAGGGAAAAAAGATCAAGATAATTCTGAGAGAGTGGACATAGGATGGGCATACTAATTTCCTATTGCTATGTAATAAATCGTCACAGGTTTAGCCACTTAAAGCAACACTCATTCATTATCTCATAGTCTATAGACCAGAAATCCAGGTGGGCTCATCTGGGTCCTCTGAGTAGGGTCTCACAAGGCCGAAATCAAGGTGTCAGCCAGTGAGGGTCTTATGGGGAGGCTCTGGAAGAATGCACTTCCAAGTCCATTCAGGTTGTTGGCAAAATCCAGTTCCTTGCGGCTACAGCCAGAGGCCCCTGTGTCCTTGCTGTCTGCTCCCTAAGGTAAATACACGTTCATTTTCATGTGGTCTCCCCCATCTCCTAAGCCAGCAACAGCGAGGCGAGTCCTTCTCTTGCTTCCAACACCTCTGGCTTCCCCTTCTATCCCCAGCTGGAGAAAAGCCGTTGCCTTTAAGGTTCATGTGATTACAGTGGGGCCACCTAGCTGATCCAGGATAACGTCCCTATCTTAAAGTCATCTGGACCATAAAACACAGTGTAATCACAGGAGTGATGCCTCATCATGTTCACAAGTTCCAGAATTAGGACAGGACATCTCTGGGAAGTTGTTTTAGAAATTCTGCCCACTACCATGGGTAGGCTTTGTAGAGTGAAGGTCCTAAGGGGATCCTCTAGGAAGTTAGGACTAGGATGGAGAGGGGTTTCCTCTGGAGGCCTTGAACACCCATAAAGCACCTTGGGGGAATTGGATGGTCAAATGGAATGGACCTAGGCAAGGAAGTAGTGTTTATGGGATGGGGGGCGGGGGGAGACAGAAAGGAGGGAGGCAGGAAGAAATGCTAGCAAAAGAATAAATAGTCTTACATCTGTAGAGAAGTTCAAGTTGGCTCTGCTCCCTTGTGTTGGCTCCCAAAAGACACCCCGTATATATGTGTGGAAGTGAATAGACTGTGCTGCTCCGTTCACGTGGAATGGGTTGGGTTGAGTGTCATTGGATAGACTGGGACTAGAGCTGAGTTGGAATGAGTTGGATGGGATCATACAGGTTGAGGTGGAAATAAGTGGCTTGTTTAGATTTAGAGATCTGGTGTAGGCTGGGTTGGAATGTGTTGCATGGAGTGTATATGGGCTGAGGTAGAAAGAGGTGAGCAGGTGATAGCTTGGTTGGGGCTGGGTTCAGCTGGGCTGCATTGATCAGGGTCAGACTGGATTGAACAGGCTTGGATGAGTTGGAATGGTTTGGGGATGGATTGGTTTGGGGCAAGTTAGACTGAGTTGAGGATTCATTAAGTTGGGGATTGATTAGTGTTTAGCTGCAGAGACAGAACCCACTCTGGATAGTTTAAGCTGATATAAATGTATGAATGGGTATTTAATGGCTTAACGGTAATAGTTGGAGAGCTGAAGAAGCAGATCCTAGGCTGCATCCTCAGGACCAACTCCCAAAGCTGTGCTGCAAAACTGGACCACCAAGGCAGCTGCTTCTTTTGCAACCATCAGGAAGCCATCTGCCAAATCGGGGAGACACCTGTCAAGCTTCTGGCTCCAGAAACGTGCTCCTCTGTATGTCTACACCAGCTAAACGCACAGCTCAGTATGAAAGCATGACAGGTTCTGTCTTCAGGGGAAAAAGTGTGATGAGGAATTTCTTTGGCTAGATAACATGAGAGCAGAAAAAAATGTCCATAATTGTTGAAGCTGGGTGATGGGGACATAAAGGTACACTATACGTTCTCTCTAGTTTTACATATGTTTTTTGAAAATATTGTTGCAAATATTGGTGGATATCTCATGCCCTGCCTTTCTGTCCATTTGATCTACTTCGGAACGTATTGCCTTGCATGAGTGCACGGCACCTGCTGCCTACATCACATCCAAAACTCTAACTGTAGAGCAGCCTGGAAAATGTAGCTTTTAGGTTTTATAGTCTCTGAAGGATAAAAAAGGCACAGTCGAAGGAGAGAGGAATAGAGGGTGAATGAGATACTCCACACTGTCTACTACCACTGAGCTAAATGGAGAGCAGGTGGAATAAGTTGGGATGGAAAAGGTTGACCTGGTTGGAATGGGTTGGACTGGCTTGGATTGGAAGGTTTGGGATGTGTGCGGCTGAGCGGAACTGAGCTGGGCTGGGCTGTGTTGGCAGAGTTAGTTTTGGGATGGGTGATTTGGGCGGGGAGCCGCTGTGGGGTTGACGCTTGGACGCTGGTGTCAAGATCCTTGCATCCAATGGAGCTAGGAAAGGAGGACTTGGAGGATGACTGTGTTGCTGAGATTGACACCTCTGTAAGTGTTCCCTCACTGGGCTTCCTCTCCACCACCTGGGACCAGGCTTGTCCCCCCTTCACCCAAGTCAGCCCTCTCCCAGGCTTAGGGTATGTCCAGTGTTCAGTTCAACCTCCCCTGCCCTCCTTAAAATGAAACCCATTTGAGCAAGAGGCTTGAGAAATAAGTTTCAAGCAGAGAAACTTGCAGGATGTGTTGTCTTGGGGCAAAACCCAACCCAAAGTCAGCATATCAGAGCCATATGGTTTCCTCCCTACATTTCTGGTGGGAGGAGTTGCGGATTTCACGGAATTTGGGACCATTTCTAGAGTCCCAGAGGTGCCCTGTTCACTGAGCCAAGGAAAACGGGTGCTGGCAAGCACACACGTTTACACACCCAGAGTCATGCACGTGAGTATGGGCTTTCCAGTCTGCAATACATGTTCAGTGTCTATACCTTCTCTCAGAATTGCCCTGTGAAGCAGGAGTCATTATGTAATATCCCAAGTGGAGACAGTCGTGCTCAGAGAGCCTTAAGCAGCCTGGCCAAAGACACACAGCAGAGCCATGATTCGTGTGCTTGTGTTTACATGAATATTGTCTACCTCCTTGACTAGACTCTGGCTTCCACAAGGTTTGCAATTTTGCCCATCTCGCTCATAGTTGTAGCCCCAACATCTAGAACAGTCCTGGCACATAGTAGGTGTTCAATATACATTTACTCAATATACACATATATTTATTAAATAAATGAAGAAAGAAACTCAAGCCTCAGAAACCCATGTTCTTTCCACAGTGATACAAACACACACTCACACACTCGGGCGTGCACAAACATTGCCTTTGTGACACATCTTTGAAGTTTTATCCCATCTATGCTCGCTGAGGTTGCCTGGATCAGGTCACGGATTCACGCGCTTCCTGACCCACTGGCTCAGTGTCAAGGGAAGAGAGGCCTCTGGATTCAGACCTCCAAACGTGCCCCCACGTGGTCCTGGCATGAGAGGTTCATGACACGTGTCACCCCCCTTCACCACCAGCCTTCACTTAGACTCTCTTTGGGATATAGAGCAGAGGGGACACCAGGCAGTTCCATTTGGCTGTTGGCCTTGCCCTTTCAAGAGAGGACAGGATAGGGGTCCCAGACTATGTTTCAGCTCAGGTAGACCAGCCTGCAAGTCTGCCCACTCACCCAGTGCTCAGAACCGGGATGCCTCCAGTTTGTACAGACCACCCTGGGATGTACGGATCCTTGTCCCCATTTTGTACACGAAGAAACTGAGGCTCCCAGAGAGGAAGTAACTGAACTTTCCAAGGTCACTGACTAGAGAGTGCAAAGCCTAGATCAGAATTGAGGTCTGTGTCACTCTGAGATTCACCAGCATTCGTGACAGTAACCCTCTGGCCACCCCTGAGGGGCGACAGCTCTCCTTCATCCTGGGCTCTGTGAAGGGCAGGGGCCGCGTCCCCTCTTCCCCGCGTCCTGCCTCTGCGCTCAGCCTGGGTCAGCACAGGGTGAGGGGTGGGGGGGACATTTCTCGCCGCCTCCGACTGATATTGACGGACCAAGTGACTATTGTAAATGCTACAGTGTTGTGTAATCAGTAGGAAAATGTGACTCTGTCCCCAGAGATGCCAATGGCATTTTGGAGAAAATCCCGTCCTTGATTTTCTGGGCCTGTTCAGTTGAAATGTCTGGGTGAGAGGGACAGGCTGGGGGCTCTGATACGTGGGCCTAGACAGGTCGCTTGCTGCCCCAGCCCCTGCCTAGGAGAGGAGGGGCTGGAAGCATGTGCACAGGCGGTGCACAGGCAGAGGTGTGCGTGTGGTACCAGGCGTGAGTGTACACGGGCGCAGGAGGGCACAGGTGCCAGGGCTCTCGAGTCACACTGTGGGCTCAGATCTCACCTCTGTCCCTTACTCGGTCTCTCCGTCCTCATTTCCTCTACTTCGTTTCAAAATTAGGATGAGAAAAGTGCCCAGCTCATGAGTCTGTCCAGGGATTAAGTGAGAAGATGCAGGAAAGCAGCTGGCACCTAGCACTGAGTCTGGCCCATGGCTGATGCGCAATAAATATTTGTGGAGTGAATGAATGAATGCATGAGTAAACAAATGAAAAGTGCATGAATGCATGGAGGAAGGAGCATGGCACATCAGAAAGAGGAGAGCGTTTGGAGTCAGGAGACCCAAGTTGGAGCCATGCCTATCATTTACTAGCTGGGCGACCTTGGGCAAGTCACCTAACCTCTCTGAGCCTCAGTTAATAATAGCAATAATCCCTGCCTCTCTGGTCGTTGTGAGGATTAAACGAAAGTGCAGGATGGAACTGCTCTGTCAACGGCAGGGCACTGTGCAAATGTTAGTTCTAATTATTCTCCACAATTATGACTGCTCCGCGGGAGGCCTGTGTGTGAGTGAGCGCAGGGGAAGGCTGTGGTGAGGGTGGGCCTGTAACCAGGCTGTGTGTGCATGTGGATTGCGTGTGGATGTGTTTGGAGAACTGGGGCCATTAGAAAAACCATCAGCCCTCTAAGTTGTTCTTTCTTTTGCTAAACTCAACCTGCCAGGCTGACATCGGAAGCAGGAATTAGTGGGAAGTCTGGGGGGACAGGATTAGTGGCTGAACTTTCTATTCCTGGAGACCCTCTTTTCTCAGGAGGTCAAAGCAATTTCCATATATTATCCTGCTGGCAGCTTGGGAAGGTCAGGGAAACGGCAAACACATGACGCTCATTCCTCAGATGGAGAAACCAAGGCAGGAAGGGCGGCCTCTGAGGCCACTCCTGCCTGGCCCCTGTTGGAAGCACCATCTGAAGGACCCTGCAGCCAGCCTGGCCTGCCCCAGCCAGACCAGCTGGAAGTGGCTCATTCATTTGCGAGCTTATTACTGTCCCCCTACCCCCTGTTCCCAGGGCTGGGCTGTGTGTGTTTCAGGGGAAGGATTGGAGCAGGACCCCAAGTCCCTGCCGTACTACACACAATCATTGGAGGGTCTTAATCTGTCTCAGCTGTTGCCCTAACTCCCCTCTACTAGTCCTTCAGGTTCAATCCACCCCTTCCAGGAAGCCTACCTGACTGTCTCATCTGGCAGATGGAGAAGTGATTCTTCTTTGAGCCATTGGAGTGACAGGACTGGGGAAAGGGGCTTAGAGGCTGAGCCACACTGCACCTCAAACTGCACTACATCTGCGCAGCCACTCCCAGGCACCTGTACCCCCAGCTAGCTCAGGAAGCCCCACCTTCCCCACACTGGTTCCTGCCCCAGAGCCCCAGACTCACTGCAGAGGGGGCGGGGTTACAGCTCCACCGTCCTTTCTGTTCTTATCACCCTGCCTCAAATATGTCTCCTGCCCTCAGCCTTTCGACTGTGTCACCACCAGATGCCCTTGGCACCCCGCCCCCTGCAAGCCTCTCGGGTCTTACTTCTATAGAGCAGGCACCCTACTTGCCACCTCCTCCTGTGCTCATTTCCCCACCAAGACCCGGCTCTCATTCCCCCGGCCTCCTCGCCCTCCATGTGTCTGGGGCAAGGTCTAAATCTTTCCTTGTGTGGCTCCAGGGAAGTGGCTTCTGTCTCAGGGCCCGTGTGTCCCCACTTGTAAGGAGGAGGAGGAGGCCTCCCAGAACCCACCTAAGGCTCTGGACAAGGTCAGTGGATTGCAGGTCTGTGGGCAGCAGGCAACCAGCACTGCTGCTCAAGTCCCAGCAGTGTCCAGACCCCTGAGGTGCCAGGCTCACCGTCCACCACGGGAGGGGCACAATCCTCCACCCCTCCCCCCTCCCAGCTGGGGTACTCACAGCAGCTGCCATGTTCCCTGACGCAAGCACCCACTGTCCATGCTCTGCAAGCCCTGCCCAGTCTCATTAATCCACCCCTCCCCCAACAATCCTGAAGGGCGTCATCACCCTAGTGTACAGGTTCAGAAGCGAAGCCCAGAGAAGTTGTGGTTTGCCTGCGATCTCACAGCCGGTACAAGACCAAAATTCCAACCCCAGTCTGTCTGACTCCAAAGCCCCTTTCCTTAACCTCTGAGAGAACAAGGACGCCACCACTGGAGCGAGGTGCAATGCGGGGCGGGAAAGCAGATGCAGTCTGGGTGCTGGCTCCACTCCTCGCCAGTGAGTGGTCGTGGGCCTATCTTGGCTGCCCCATTTGTATACTGGGAATAATAATTTTTGCCTTGCCGACCTCACTGGACTCAAGAACAGAGGCGGAAACTTTGGTAGTGTCCAAACGCTAGGACCGAGTGCGCGCCGTGCTTTACAGTTTACAAAGTATACAGTATACAAAGCGCATCCCTGTGTCACCTCCTGTCACCCTTTCCGCAGCTAATCAACCCTCTCCAACACAATCGCCAACCGAGGCAGAGTCAGATGCAAGACGCCAGGAGCCGGGCCAGGAGCCGGCTGCGCCTCCGGCCACGAGCGCAAGGGGGCGCCATGGGCTCACTGCGAGTCCGGGCGGCGGGACCCTCAGTGCTCTTCGCGTTCTGCACTCGGGCTCGCAGCTCCCAGGCTTCGCGGAGCGCCGGGAGGTGCCTGGGCTCCAGGGGCGTCCGGGACGGGTGGAGGAGCGTTGCGCAGAGTCTGAACTTGATATTTGAAGTCCGGAAAACCAGCTGCCTCTCCCCGCTGTGTGACCTCTAATGAGACGTTCTACCTCTCTGGGCTTCATGTATAAGTATAGAAGTATAATTCCCTTCCCCTACGCCACTCCAACCCAGCCCGCCAAAGGCTCCTGAAACCACAAGACGAGATCGCTGATTCAGACCAGCAGTACAGACTGTAAAGCCTCATTCACACATGAGAAATTCGCGCCTTTCTCCTTCCCCTTGGACTCCGCATCTTAAGCCCTCAGAGGAAGCACGCAGGGTCCCCACATTCCCATTTTACGGACGCGCAAACGAAGGCTCAGAGTGGTCGCTCTTTCGGGGGTCTTGTGGCTCATTCGGGCAGAAATGGACTGGTCTCCCGACGCCAGCACCAGATTGTCCCTTCCTGGTGCAGCGGCCTCAGCTCCAGGCAGGCACCCCCTGGGAGCACTGACCGCTGTGGACCGGGTACGAGCCTTGTGCAGAGATAGGGGATGCTCAAGATGAGGCTGAGGCTCTCGACGCTGAAGCGCGCAAATGCTCCGTACCTCCCGCTTGGGCCCGCTCAGCATAAGGCCACGGGTATTCGGACCCTAATTCTGGTCCTAGCTTCTGACTCGGCCGGGCCGTCATCCCCGGGCTTGCCTGGCCGCAGCGCGCGCGCGTGTGTGGCGCGGGCAGCGCCTTGGAGGCGGAGGGCTCACCCCGACTCCAGATGCCGGGGGCTCTCCGACCGCGGCCCTCCCCCCGCTTTGTCGGAGCTGCGCCCCAAAGCCCCCGTGCTGGGCAGGATCGCGGGGGTCAGGTCAGGGGGGGAAGGGTGGTCCGCCAGGCCAACTCGCCGGCGCCCTAGGCTGCGGCTGTTTGCACACATGTAATTAGCTCTAATTATCCCGGGCTTTTCAGTTCTTAGGCTCCAGGCCTGAGAGCGACGCCAGGGTGAACGCGCCCTCTCCGCCCAGGCAACCAGCTCTATCCCAGTCCCCAGGACCTTGCGTCGCGTTTATCAGTGTGCCTACACCACCACCGAGCGTCTGCACCGCCGCCACGTGCTGGCATGTGAGCGTCTTTGTGTGTCCGCGGCTGTGTGTCCACACTCGCGCGTTTGAGTACGCCGCTGGGGAAGGTTCGCGAAAAACTGGCGCAGAAGAGGAGAGGGTGGGTCGCGGGGCTAGGGGGAGAACGAAATGGTTCTCAGCTGCGAAGGAAGGAAGCGCCCGGGCCCCGCTCTCTCCCGTCCCCGCCAGTCCTGCATAAACATGAGCCCCCCGGGGCAGCAGCCCAGACCGACAATCCCAGGATTTCTGCTGTAACCGCCAAGCCGCGGTGTCGTCGACCGAGCTCTGTTCCCCCCACCCTCGAGCCGTTTAGACCCTCCGCCACCGCCTGTTTGAACCGGCCACCAGCGCTCCTGTCCGTCCACAGGTGGCAGAGCCAGGGCTCAGAGAGGTTGGGGCGCTCGCTCTAGGCGGCGCATCAGGGCAGGGGCGCCACTCTCCAAAGCCGCAGTGCGGGATTCGGGTTTGGCTCTAAAACAGCAGGGCTGCGGGGACGAGGGACAGAATGCCTCCGATTCCCGGGTCCTCTTGTCTTTATCGGATCTCGGATGCCTAGCCCTCGGCGACCCTGGTCCTGCGTACCCAGTCCGCTGCGCGCCGCGTCCTTCCAGCCCACTCCCTAGTCTAGTCCACGCGGAAGGAAAACCACAGAGCCGGGCAAAGCCCCGGGAGCCTTAGTTGGAGGTGACGGGAAACGCCCGGGTCCCCCTGGAGCAGGATTTCTCAGCACAGTCGCCCTGCCCCTACGGCCGCGTGTCCCTCCCTTCCCCTTTCCTGGGTTCTCTGTGTGTCCCCCTGTCCCGGCTCCGGTGTCCAGTCTCTCTCTTCCTTGCCCTCTGACCCTGTTTACTCGTTTCCTGGTGTCTCGCAGTGCCTTTGTCTCTGTCTCTGCCTCTTCTCGGATCTGTGTCGGTGAGGCACCCCCCCCCCATACACCCCGCCCCCGCAAAGGAACACACACCGGCAGAATCCGTCTTTTCAATAAAAAACGACAACTGGGAAACAGAGTGAATTAAAAAGCATTAACTTAAAAACAATCCATGTGTCTGCAAATGCGTTCCAAATGGTAGCCCTTCGGCGGGGGCGGGGGGGCATGTCGGCCACATGTTCTGGAGCCCCAGACACAAAGTGTAGGGGGCTCAGCGCCTCGAGGTGGGCCCCTCCCGATAGCCACCTGGGACAGCAGGGTCTGGGGAGGGGGACTTCGTCTATGCCCTCACCCTCGGAGACCCCCACCTGATTCCTTGGACCCTCCCCGTGGTTCTGGCATCTGCCGGTCCCTCCCACTCCCCAGTGCCTCCAAACTTTCCTATGCTGACCCCAGCCCTCCCTTTGCACCAGCCCTCCCCACCACCCCACACAGATTCCACCCTCTTCCTCCCCCACCCCGCCCCTAGTCTTCGACCCCATACTCCTTCCGCACCCAGGGCCTGCCCTGCCCCACCCCCTTTCTGCCCTCCTGCCCCTAGACCACCCAGCAGCCCTGGCTCCCAGAGAAGTGGTTAGAACAAAGCTTTCCTTGGCCTGAAGAAACTCTCTGGGAGCTGTGCGCAGAAAGGGTCCTGGTACCTGCAGCCTCTCGGTCCTGCCGGACGCTGATCAAAAGTTGTCTCTGAAGGCCTGCCTCTCCAAAGGTAGAAGTCAGCTGCTGTCCTTTGAAGCCTCCGACGAAGACGAGAAACTTCCCTCCCCCCAGAGTTCATCCTGCCACCCTTAGCACTCCCAGGAACCCTCCTCTGCTCCCTTTCCTGGGAAGTGGAAGGGTTGGAGTACCTCAATCAGGGCATAATTAGAGAAGAGGGGACTGGGTGGGGTGCCCAGATTCTACTGCCTCCTCTGTGTGTCTTTGCAGCTGAGAAGGGCATCCTGAGACCATAAACCAGATGGAGGAAGATCTGAACGCTTACCCTTGCTCTGCTCATGATAATGACTTACGATTAGAGTAACAATAATGTTAACAATAGTCATCATAATATAGCAGCAACACCTATTGAGCTCCTACTGTGTGCATGTCATACATTAGCACACAGGAATCACTAACAGCTGGATGAGTCTGAGCGACAGCTTGCCCTACCTGGGCCCCAGTTTCCCTATCTGTAGCAGGAAGGGGTGGGACCTCCAGGCTGGACAGTGAATCTGAAATACCTGCAGTTGAATCAAAATCTGGGCAAGTTGTATTTCTTGTCACTGTTCCTATCTGTTCAATGAAGACAACAGGAAGCCAAGCAGGAAAAAGTTGCTTTGGAGTTATTCTATGTTCCTGAAACGACAAAACGAAAAAGCCATCACTTTAAAAAGCCCTAACAGTTTTCACCCAATCAAACTGTTCTTTCTCCTAAGAGTCAGCAGTGCGCCATTTAATTTTATTTTTAATGATAAAACTGTTCTTTATTCACTATACAAGGGAGTTTTTCAAAATTCACTGCACTACCCCTATATCACCAGCCTCACACCATTCTGGCTTATCAGATTCTGAAGGAGACCAATATGAGGATTTATATAAAACCCCCTGGTGATTCCAAAAGGAGAATTCTGATTTGCTTGATTGCTAAATCTGACACCAGATATCTCATCTGGTGTATCACGCACCTACCGTCTCATATCTGGTTCTCATACCTGATTCTGATTGGAGATTCTGATTGAGAACCACTGAGGTTAGGTTCTGAGAATTTTTGTTTCTATAGGTTTGTGTAAGCAGCCTCCCTGTCTCCATGCGTGTGTTGTCCTGGGGAGCCTGTGAAGGTGTATGTACTGTAGACATATAAGTCTAGGTATGTGTGTGCGTGCACACGTGCAGGTATGGGCTTCTCTGTGTGTGTATGGGTATAGGTCTCAGGGTGTCTCTGGGTATCTGTGAGTGGATGTGCTGGGAGAGGGCCTGTACCTGTGTGAATATGTGTGTGTCTCCGAGGGTGGGTACCTGTGCCTCGGGGCGAATTTGTGTGGCTGTGCCTTTGCATCATACTTACGTAAGTGAGGAGATATTTGTGCCTGTGTGTGGACATGTCCTGTGTGCCTGCATTGATGAGCCTGCCATTTTCTGAGGCCTCCAGCAAGGCAGGAGTTTCTATGGAGAAGGAGCTCCATCCAGACTCCCGAAATGCCAGTTGAGCCGTCTCCAGGATCCAGAACTTGCAGTCAGAGCTCCTCCCCTGATTGGGAAAGAGGGACGATGATTTTGAGCATAAACACAGATCTCTGTGCTGAGCATTCTAATTCTGCAAGTCAAGTAGAGAGCCCGGGCAGCCGCAAGCTAATTAGCCACCCTGGGGGAAAAAATTGCCTGTGTTGGAGTGGATAATGTGTTTGCTTGTTTCCGTGGGATCCTTGACCGACTGAATACCCCCCACCTCCCTCCTACTGCATCTCATGGGCCTGTCTCCCCGCGCCCCCAGCTCAGAAAGATGGTGCAGCGTTTGGCTCTAATACATCGGCTTTTCAAACAGGCCAATTGCTAAGCAAATGTCATTTGGGCTGCAGCTTGGAAGGCTCTAAATGAGATAAATGATTCATTTGAAAAGTGAAGATGGGTCTCACGCCGGATAAAGATGAGCTAGTAAAGTTCCCCGCAAAAATCAAGGACAGGCTCCGTGTCCCCTCCTCAGGCACACCGTGCTCTCAGCAGCTGGGGTTCCTCCGCAGCATGAAACAAATCCTCGCCCACCTGCAGCCGAGGATCTCAAGCTCGACAGATCCTTGGTCCCAGGGAGCCTCCAAGCCCCTCTGCCCATTTCCCTTCAGCAGCCGCTGTGGGCTGGAAGGAGCAGGAGCCCTGCCAGGCTGGGCTGAGCCCTCCCCAGGCTTGTACACACTTGTGTACACATGCTGCACATGGATGGCTCACACTGGCAGCCTGAGCCCGTGACTTCAACCTGTGCTAGGCTCTCTTGTACACATAGGTCTACACACAGAGGCACACACAAAAATATATAAGCCCCCATTCCATCATTTTTCTGTCTTTTAGCTTACAATACAAAAGTGGACATTAAGACAACACACCAGTTCATAAGCAGATACAGATATGAATTTACAGATATCATATACAGATATTGCTAATGACTGAATGCTTGTGTCTCCCCAAAATTCAAATGTTGAAACCCTCATCCCCAAAGTGACAGCATTAAGAGGTGGGGCCTTTGGGACGTAATTAAATTAGATGACATCATGAGAGTGGGGCCCCCATGACGGGATTAGGGTTCTTATAAGAAGAGAGAGAGAGACTAGAGCTGCTCTCTGTGCCTTGTGAGGACACAGTGAGAAGGTGGCTGAATACAAGCAGGGAAAAGAGCCCTCACCAGGAACCAAATGTGCCAGCACCTTGGTCTTGGACTTCTCAGCCTCCAGAGCTATGAGAAAAGAAATGTCTGTTGTTTAAGCCCCTCAATCTGCGGTATTTTGTTATAGCAGCCCAAGCAGACTTATACAGGGATGAACTGGGAATTACACTTGCACACATTTGCAAATATTGATTCATGTATCAGCAAAAATTATTGACACACTTCTAGAGAGAGTAATGTGTGTGCCATTCCTACCATTACTGCTGGGATCACTTACTGAACTCTCACTGTGCTGAGTGTTTCACAGATGTAGTTACCTCACTTTATTCTCAAGACACGCCCCCCCGCCCCGGGGAGACATTTATTAGCTCCATTTTATCAGAGAGATTAAATCCCGAATGAGATGCTCAGGGTTGGTTGCACGACTGCTAAGCGGCAGAGTTGGGATTTGGACCCATGTCTCCTGACTCCAACGTGCATGCTCCGTAGGGAATAAGTAGAGAATAAGCGATCTAGCGCTCGGAGTTGGGGGAGGCAAGCCTCACAGTCCTGTTGTGCCCATGAGGCCAGAGCCTCCATTCCCCCAGGCCATGCGGCTTGTTCAGCCTAGCGCCTTATAACTCAATCACCGTAATTGGTATGTGGAGTTGTCTCCCAGAGCGCCACAGGATTTCCCAGGCTGCAGATCCATGGGCATGCCTGAAACCAGTAAAGAATTGATTGTGACTTTTGTTCAAAATAATGACCAGGATCAAAGTAGTGACATAAACTGGTTTTAATATGTGCCCAGCTTGAATGACAGGCTCCACTCCAGTGCTGACAGTTTCTAACGATACAAGATTATTTTATTCTCTGTACAAAGTCACTTCTCAGATTAACGCAGCTCCATGTTTTAATCAATAATGGGATTGGGCTTCCCTGCTAGTGCAGTGGTTAAGAATGCGCCTGCCAATGCAGGGGACACGGGTTCGAGCCCTGGTCCCGGAAGATACCACATGCCGCAGAGCAACTAAGCCCGTGCGCCACAACTACTGAAGCCCGCGCACCTAGAGCCCGTGCTCCGCAACAAGAGAAGCCACCGCAACAAGAAGCCCGTGCACCACAACGAAGAGTAGCCCCCGCTCGCCGCAACTAGAGAAAGCCCGCGCACAGCAACAAAGACCCAACGCAGCCAAAAATAAATAAAATAAAATAAATAAATCTAAAAAAAATAATGGAATCATTTCATGATGCATTTGGACCGGATCTCTAACTATAGGATCTCTAACTAACTATAGCCCACATCCACACCCAGATATCTCATTTACAGTTTAATAGGGTACAGGGTGTGTTCTGGTGGCTCGGGCCCTGCCTCTCCTGGGCTCCCACATCCAGCCCTCCTGAAGCCCCTTGTACTTGCCTAGAGCTCTCCTGAGAATATTCTGGAGTTTTCATCAATGCTGGGCCGCAGTAGGGCCTGGAGCAGCCCCACAGCCATGTCACATTCCTTCAGTCCTGGACCAGCACCCTGGCTGGCTCCCCCGGAAGAAAAATGAAGGTCTTCCTGACAGGCGAACATAAATATTTTCTTTCCCAGCCTAGATCAGATGGGGATATTTGCTGTTAATAGAGTGGCAGCTGGCTATCTGGGAGTGTCTGAACGTGGCCTTCCCTGGCAGGGAGCGCGCCATCCATCTCTGTCCACACCCCCGTCAGACGGCAAGACTTCGCTGGCCTTGCTCCTTTTTGGAATGTGCCTCAGATGGCAGAAAGCAGGCAGGGAGCATTCATGTCACACCAGTTTCGTCTTCTATCTCTTGAGGGCCTGGGAGGAGTGGCCTGAGTTTGCTGTTCTTGGCACACCTGCCTATCAGGAGCGTGGCCATCGGGCGACCCACGTCAGGTGGTGAGGCCTTACTTATGGGGCAGGAGGGGGAGTGTTGGAGCAGGCTGGGTATTCCCACTTTGAAAGGTGCTCAGACCAGAAAGGGCAAAACGACGTAATGGGAAATCATGCTTTTCTTTGCGGCATGTGGCCTGGAAATGGGGCTGCAAGGCCCCGGAAAGGTTTGAAATAACATTTCAGGCTGGTGCCTTCCCTGCCCCCACCTGGAAATAGGTGTTAGGATGGAAAACAGGGCACCTCTCCTCACCACTCCTCACCAGCCAGGGCTGTTTGAAATGAAAACAAAAAATTCTTCCTTAAAAGAAAATGTGTATTCCAAAGTACCATGAATTCTCTCCTTGACTCCCAAGGCCACAAAATGCTACATGAAGGCCCAGATCGCAGCTTGGAGTTTTGGAGGCTGTTCTGGGAAGGAGGAAGGAGCCGTTGTTAGGGTGAAGTATCACCAGCCTCCCTTCTGTTGGTGTTGCTCTGTAGCAAAACTTGCATTCAGTCAACAAACATTGGATGAGTACCAGGCCTCTGGGGGCTAAAGAGACATAAAGATTTCAGGTCACCTGGGTTCAAATCTCTGCTGTATCAGGTTGCCTTGGGAAAGTTATTCAACCTTCCTGTGTTTTGGTTTCCCCATATATAAAATGGGGACAATAATACAGATTTCAAAGGACTGTTATAAGGATTCTACTGAATCCTACACATGAAAGTGACCACTGCAGCCCTTGATGTTGAAGGTTGGTGACTATTGAAGGTTGGTGACGGAGCTCTCAGAGGTTTCCTGTGCCTGTAGAATGGGGCAGAGCTCCTCGGTTTTGTAGTCAGTACCTTCTGGGATCTGATCCAACCACTTCTCTCACCCAGTGGTCAGGATTCTCCTATCGAAAATCAGCCTGCCAGCAAGCCCGGTCTTCCACGGTCCCACCGCTTTTGACACGCTGCTGCCACCCCCATGTGCTGGTCCATGCCGTTCCCACACCCCCATACCCTGAAATAGTCCCCTCCCTTCTCATCTCACCTTTCAACTGGATGCCTGTGTCTTCAGGGATGACAGTAACTACCACTAACTGTGTGCTGTGCGTCAGACGCCTCTTGCGTACCATTTTACAAGGTCAGGGAAGACAGGATCAAGAGAAGAAAAAAAGGGGGACAGGAAAGAGTTTCCGGGACAGGAAAGAGTTTCCAGAACAGGAATGATATGGTCATAGTTATCACAGAGGAAAGATCACTCTGGGCCAAAAAGGCATCTGTGGGGCAGGAGGAGCCTGAGAGGTCAGGGAAGAGGCTATTGCAATGTCCAGGTGAGAAAAGGCAGCAACAGTAGCCTTTGGGTAGAGGGGAGAGACTAGATTGGAGACTTTGCTTCATTTATCCATTCAATACATACATATGCAGTGGGTACCTCTTCATTCATTACATAGTCAGTGGGCAGGCTCTATGCCAGCTGCTGGGATACAGCAGCGAACAAAGCAATACAAAATCTCTGCCCTCCCAGAGTTGACATCCTAGTGGGCAAAACAGGTAATCAACAAAGTAAATAAGAAAAATGTACAGGGATAAGTGCTATCGAGAAAGATCGAAGCAAGGGAAGGGGTTGTAGAAGGAAGTGGTCAGTGATAAAATTACAGATGCAGAGCCAGAGAAGGCCTTAGGGTAACTTTTGAGCAAAGCCCTAGAGGAAGTGTGAGGGCCAGCCCTGCAGATGTCTGGGACGCACCCCAGGAGCTCAGAGGCTTGGGGCAGCAATGTACCTGGGAGAGGATTAGGAGAGGAGGTCAGAGATGAAAAAGGGGCTGGATTGTAAAAGGCCTTGTGCGTCCCAGCAAAGACTCCTTAAGGCACCTTGACGTCAGGGGCCTTGGTAGCGTACCTTGGGCAAGTCCCTTTCCCATCCCAGCCCTGGCTCCTCACTGTGGAGGCTATGAGTGGTGTTGAATGTGGTCGTGAAAGCTTTGAGGTTCATTCCATATGCTGAGCAGAAAGATCAGACCCTGCAGGCCCTGAGATTCTACATGTTAGAGTATTCAGACCTTTCTAAGTCTGACTTTCAGTGCTGGAGGTGCTGAGGCAGTGGCCATGGTGCTGGCCTCAGGATGCAGAGGGCCCAGCTCACTGATGGGAGCGCATCCCACCCAGCCTGCTGCCTCTGGCCCCAGGGAAGCTGGAGAGGGGCTGACTGCCAGCAGCTCTGGCTTCTCGGCCTTGTGTCCATAAACCCTGGGTCATGTGGCATGGATGCTTTCCTTTGTAATTGATTCATCTTTACCCATCATTCCTTCATTCTTTCATTTATTCTCCCTGATATTCATTTATATATTCATTCCCTTCCTCACTCTGTTTGCTTATTCCTGTCTTGACTCATCCCTCCCTTGTTCAGTTATTTACTCACTTATTTTCCTCACTCGTGGCATTTATCACAGAGAAACTAAATAAGTAATGGATTGTGTGAGCCTGACTTCTCAGCTGAAATGTAAGGGCGCAGGGACAGAAAGCATGTCTTATTCACAGCTGTCACACCAGCAGCTGGCCTATAGCACGTGCTCTATAAATGGAACCCCTATATCCATTCATTCACTGCACGCTCATTCATTCCTTCAGGTATTTGTCAAACCTCCGCCTGTGCCAAACTCTGGGCCTGGCACATTTTAGAAGAGGAACAGGAAAGAAGAAAATATAGAGATACATTATCTGAGGCCCAGTCATCCATCCATTCCATTCATCCATTCACTTATTCATTCTTAAATAAACACTTACTACTGTCACTTAGTACCAAATCCTGAGCTGGAAATTGCTTTACTCAAGATGATCAAGGGAAGGTTGAGGTTGGGTTGGAGCTGGGCCTCAAAGAATGGGTGAAATTTCAGGAGTAGCAGGGAAGAAATGTAGTCAGGGGAGGAAACAGCATGAACAGAGGCTGCAAGGAACATCACAGCCAGGTGGGTTCTGACTCTGCAAATAACCCCTCTTGGTAGGTTGCTAGGGGCTGCCTGATATACAGGTAGCTGGGGGCAAGTCATGGAGGGCTCTGCTTGCTGGGCATAAGGGTTTGCTGTGCTCCAAGGGAGACTGACTTGGGCTTGTCATTTCCAGCTCTGCAGAGGCCAGGGGGGCAAACAAGTGCCGAAGGTTTCCAACTGGGTGTCCCTGGAGCAGTATGACTTCCTTTTCTCCCTGAGAGGGGGAAAAGTCCTTCAAAGATGGCTAAGATTCCCCAACAGTACACACAGGCCCAAATGGCTCTTAGAAAGCTTTGTGATGGCTTTAATGCAAATGAATCCAAAGTTTGTAGATTACATTTTCCTCCCAAAACACATGAGAGAGTGGAAATCAGAAGGAGAGTGTTTAGGGGTAGGAACCTGGGTGTCCAGGACCCACTAGAGTCTTCTGGGTTCTCTCCGGCAGAGACTGGGGGTTCCTGTGGGACCATGGGGAGGCAGGGCCCAAGCCTTGGCACCCAGCTCCCTTGAGCTCACCTGTGGACATATCTTAGCGCCAAATGATGCACTAAGGAGGTGCCAAATATGCCGTGCCACGGTTCCAGCCAACAGGCTGGGGTCTCAACAAGGACAAAGGATGCTCGGCCATCTGACGCTGCAGGTCTCCAGGTGCTCTGGGCCCAGCAGAGCCCAGCAGAGCTCCTAGCCTCCTCTTGGTCCCTTGACCGGGCAGAATGTTCTCCTGGGCCCAGGTCTCTGGAGGACATCAGATCCTCCGGCTAGCCAGGAAGGAGATTAAACAACCAATAATGACAAAAACAATGGAATCATTTCACAACTTATCCTCTTACATGTAATAACACTCAGCTAACAAAGCACCTTCGTAATCAGCATCTCATTTGATCCCCATAAGAAACCGAGGAGAGGGAAGGCGGGGGGGAGCTGTGTATAATTCCCATTTCACTTCCAGGTGAGCAAACTGAAGTCCAAAGACTTTCCCCAAAGTCACACCTCTGCTAAGTTTCTCTGAAGGGCCCATTGCATCAAACCTCCGAGCCAGTAAGAGCACAGCATCCTTGTTCAGTGAAGACGGTGTCCTGGATGGAAAGAGCAGTAAGTGGTTCCTGTGGTTGATACGGGCCATCGGAGGCTGTGATCTTTCCTCCCACCTCCGTGTGACCTGTGGGCTGGAAGGCAAGGCAACAAGCTGCAGCGGGGTTAGGGCTCAACAGTGAGGCGGATCAGGGCTCTGTGTGTGACCTGGGCCCGTGTCCAGCCAAGGCAAGAACCAGAGTCCAGGCCTCCGGACCCCAGCCCAGTGATATCGCCACCACACCTGCCCTGACACAGACCTCACAAGGCCCTCCCTATATCTGCAGGCCCCCTAACCGTAGTGAGAGGGCGTGAGAGAGAAGGCCTCTCAGGCTGTTTCAGGGTCTGGGCTGTTGTGATCAGACCCGAGCTCGGGATGTGAAGGTGGAGGGTGAGAGCAGGAAGTCCCAGGGCTCTAGAGGTGGGGCAGGCCCGGCAGGGGAGACCGAAGGCACTAAAGCTACCCCTGACCCACCCACCCTCACCCCTGACTTCCTCTTATCCAGCTCAGAGGTTCCCCCCGCCCGCCGCCGCTTCCGCATCTTGTTGACTTTCGAATTTACAAGGTGTGCTGATTGCCAAGGCCCAGGGATGATTACACACCTGCACCCACCTTAGGAAAGCATCCTCCGTATCCTGGTCCCCACCAGCAGCCTGGAGGTGGGGCAGGAGCCCAGGATGGGATCTCTCGGGTGCTGTGAAAAATTTAAAGAGGAAAACAATTGAACAGACAATGGAAGAGAGAAATCAAAGGCAAGTTCCCTGCTAGGAGGAAAAGGAGGAGGATTCAGGTTCAACTTGATTAGCTGGTCCTGTTCTAAACGTCTGCCTTCTGGATGCCGCCTCTGACTCCAGCCATCAGGGCTCAGCTGGGGTGAGGAGCTCTATGGTATTTGCTTGGTTTATTGGCTCCGCGGAAGAGGATACGAGGGCCCAAGCAGTTCTCTGGAGATAGGACCCCTCGAGGAAAAGCCAAGATTTATGGTTTCCAGAAACTCTCAGGTCACTGGGCTGGGCAGAGTGGGCTTTCCTCAGCCCTCAGGTTTAAGAGGAGAAGGGCCTGGGAGAAACCCCAGAACTGTGGTGGGAACCATCCCCACAAATACTTTCTCTTCCGTCACCTCCCTTGAGGCTCAGTAAGACCCCACGATGCTGACGATCCTGCGATTCCCTCCGTCACTGTGACAATGGGGCAACTGAGGCCGGAGAGCTGGTGGGCCTGTCCAGGTCTACAGAATCCGTGTCAGAGGAAGAACTCAAACCCAGCTCCCAGCCGGGGGCGCTCCCTCCCTGAGCTGTTGCCACTAGAGTGACCTTCGAGGCCCCAGACATAAACCCCTGAGTCAGAAAAACAGCATTGCTAAGGGGCCAGCCTGGAGTCACCTCTGTGTCACCCTACGCAGATCGGGGACAATAGCCACGCACCAGGGCTCAGTGAGGTCGCCGAGGCATCCCCCTACCCCAGCTGGTGACCACAGCAAGGGTGCGTGACCTGCCAGGGAGCACCCACTCCCGCCAGGCCTGTGGACACTGGCCCTGGCCACGTGGCTCCGGCCGCAAAGGTTTCGTTGACAACCCTACTTCACAGGCACAAGAGGCTGGTTCCCGACACAGCCTTACGGTCTTCTGTGGCCCCTGCAAGCAGGGAAAATTTGATTTCTGGGCTTAATTAGGGGACATGCCATAAATATTCATGCATCAAAATGAGCCCTGCTCACGAGTGCAGCTGCTTCCCGCTTGGGGGAAATTAACATTGTTTTCTAGCCGGTGAGTAAGGAGGCTCCACTGCTGGAAGAGGAGCCTTTGCCACAGCCTCTCTAGGACAGAGAGAGAAAGCCACACTCAGAAGCACCCACACCCGGGGAGCCGCCCCTCTGCCTCTCCAAAGCCTCATCTCTGCAGGGGGCCCCCATCAGGGTACTTAGCCAAGCAGAAGACCCCTGAGCTGTATCCTGAGAACAGCCGTCAGCAAACTACAGCCGGAGGGCCAGAGCCACCTGCCACCTGACTTTTTGGGAAGAAAGTTTTATTAGAACACAGCCATAGCCATTCATTTAGCTATTGGCTACGGCAGCAGAGTTGGGGTGTTGTGACAGAGACCTTATGGCCTGCAAAGCCTAAAATATTTACTGTCTGGCCCTTTACCAAAAAAGTTTACCCACTCCTGCTCTAGAAACTTCTCATCATGACGTCCATTTTTATTAATGAAAGTCCCATAATATTGAGCTCTCTGGAATCTTAGGAACATGGAGCGGTTTCGAATCATGTGGTCTTAGAATCTTATGTGCACAGGCTCTGAAACCGGTGTCCAATCTCAGCTCCACCACTTCCTCAGCTGCGTGACTATGGGCAGGTTACTTAACTTTCTCTGCCTCAGTTTCTTTATCTAGAAATTGGGAGTACCTATATGGGAAAAGAATCTTAAAAAGAGTGGATATATGTATATGTATAACTGATTCACTTTGCTGTACAGCAGAAACTAACACAACATTGTAAATCAACTGTACTCCAGTAAAAATTTTTAAAAAAATGGGGGGTAATAACAGTCCTGATCTCATGGGGTTGTTGTGAAGATTAAGTGGGCTTCCCTGGTGGCGCAGTGGTTGAGAGTCCGCCTGCCGGTGCAGGGGACACGGGTTCGTGCCCCCGTCCGGGAAGATCCCACATGCCGCGGAGCGGCTGGGCCCATGAGCCATGGCCACTGAGCCTGCGCGTCCGGAGCCTGTGCTCCGCAACGGGAGAGACCACAACAGTGAGAGGCCCGCGTACCGCAAAAAAAAAAACAGATTAAGTGAGTGAATATTTGTAAAGCCCCTACAAAAGTGTTTGGCACAAGCATTACGTAAGTGTTCTGTTAAATAAGTGGGCTCAGTCTCTTATGATTTCAGAATCCTCAAGGGTAGAGAATCCTAACCCCTTACAGATTTCCGCCTGTCAAGACCTTAGACTCTCCACCGTAACAGGGAGAGCCCCGCATGTTCGTGACACTTTGCTAAATGCTTTACACTATCTCATTTAATCTCCAAAACAACTCTTTGAAGTAGGAATTACTGCCAATTTGCCTGTGAGGAAATTGAGACTTTACGAAGGTTAGGAGACTAACCAAAGGTCACGCAGGGTGAATTGCAAAGCTGGAACGGGAGTCCAGGTGTGCCTGACTCCAAAGCCTGCCTCCCAGATGTTCCCACCTCTCACCCTCTGCCACAGCCGCTCTCCATACCCGTCACAGGGTCCTCCGGCCACGGCTGGACACCTGCTGCGACGGGGCGCTCACTAGCCCAGGATAGCTCGCGCTGGATTCTGCTCTTGCATCTGCCCACTTCTTGGTTCTAGCTCTGACTGTCTCCTACCAGCTCTGAAAGGCCCAGGTGGGAGAACGAGGGCACTTCCAGGGGTATCTCCCAACTTGCTAGGAGCCAGCAGTAGTCTGGGCTGCAAGCATTTGCAGCACACTAGACCCGAGTGGAAAGACTAGGCTCCATACCTTTGGACAGAGCACTCCTCCAGGAAGTCCTCCTTGGTGCCGACAGGCAGCAAGGACCTCCCTTTCTCCTAAGGCTCCCAACACTCCTGCCTGAACCATCACTGGATGAGGCCAGAGCCACGCCCTAGCGTGAGACTTGTTATGATAACCCTGGGGCCCTCTGACGCTTGTATTCTTTCTGCTTGCTTTCGAAGCATTTTGAGCTCTCTCTCCTACAGTTCTGTGGCATGGCGACGCTCAGCAAATGCTTGTGGCATCTCATTTATCCTTACAGCATTCTCGACCTGGAGGTCATTATCATTCCCATTTGCACCTGAGACCCAGAGGGAGGCTGAGCAGGAAGGAAGAAGAGAGGAGGAGACTACAGCCGGAGAGCCTTCTGCGCGCCGGGCATCGTGCTAACCCCTTGCCTCGTCGAACCCTGACAATGGTAGCAATCATCCCACTTTACGGAGGAGGAACCTGAGGCTCTGAGAGGAAACCAGACTTGCTCCAGGTTATGTAGGCTGTAAATGAAGGAGAGAGATGTGGATAAAGTATCTACCGTGCGCCCAGCACTTCATGTATATGCCTTGCTTCACCATCAAACACGCACAGAATAAAACTCTGAGGGATTTATTTTTCTTCCTGTTTTCCAGATGTGTAAACCAAGGCTCAGAGAGCCAGGTGGCTTATCCCACAGGGAGTCAGGCTGGAACCAGACCTGCTGGCCATGGACAGAGCGCTCTTGCCCAGCTCGGCAGTCCTCACGAGGCCCAGCACGCATCCTTTCGGGGAGTGGAAGAGGAAACACTGGGCCCTTTTACAGGGTTTCCGTGAGCGTGATGGGGAGCCCCCGAGGATGGCCGACTGGCCACGGATGGGAGGAATGGTTTATTTTCTCTGCAGGCCGCTCTGGAGCCTTTCAAAGGTGTGAAGTTCCACGGCCTGCAGAGGCTGACTCTGCTGGCCGTCCAGAGCCGGCCCTCCCTGGGCCCCAGCCCAGCAGACCAGGCCTCTTCATGTGCCCCCGGCGGGAACTCCCTCCGGCCCACCCGGCCTCTCACTCGCTGAAAGGCTGCAGAGTGACGGGCTAGAAACTTGACTCTGCTGTTTACTCACCAAACACAGAGACAGCCCTCTGGGCTATCCTCCAACATCCAGACCCTCTGCTACCTCAGGGGAAGAGGGGTTTGTAGCCCATTCCCAGGCTCAGCATACCTGGCACACTCACCTCAAGGGACTGGCCACAAGGAGGAGCTTCCAGGCTTGGCCCTGCAGCAAGAGAGAGTCTGGTTAGACAGAAGGAAGAACTTTCTGCTGCTGAGGGACATTCAGCTCAGAGAAAGACGGGGAGTGTCCTGACGTACTGTGCTCTCTTGGTAAGGACTCTGGGTTCTTCTGTGTGAGCTTCCTTTCTTTACCCCGACGATGAGGGGTAAGACTGCATGATTCCAAGCCCCTCCCCACCAGCTTTAACATTATAATTCTGAGATTCACAGCATGAAGCAAGGGGCAGGAGACCCAGCTGTACGCCAGCTCCACCATCAACTGACTGTGGGAACACGGGCAAAGTTACTGTGCTGCTCTAGACCTTGGTCTCCCCATCTTTAAAATGGACGTAATTATCAAAGGGTAGTTACGAGTTAATGGATACGAAACACACTGTCCAGTTATGTTCTCTCTGCGAAGTGCTCTATGTGGGCAAAGCGGATTTATTATTTCCACTATTCATTCCCTGTTTCTTCCACCTCTTTCTCCCACTCCCACTTCTTTTGACTCTTCCTCCCTTTCTTTACATCTTGAAAGAGGGAAAGTTGGTATGTCCTGTTCTCTCCCTAACTGGTTAACTGAGAAATATTTATAGATTGAGAGGTTTCATTTTGTTTCAATTCATTTTTGTTTTTTGTTAAATGCATTTAATACAAGTGGGCCCAGGAAGGTAATGGGGCCACAGGGAAATGCCCAGGGAGCTCCAAGTCCCCTCAGGCAGCACTTAGAAGAATCCAGAATATTCCCCCTACTGGAGAATGTCTGGCTGGGTCTCTGTGAGGGTTGGACATGGAGAAGTCCATGGTCACAGCCTTGCCGGACTGGACCAAAGGGCCGTTTCTCAATGTTGCCACCTCTCCTGCCAAGTCGTTCACTGTTTGAATAAAACAGAGCAATTGCGTCCATGAACTGATTGGCTCTTTCCTTATGTAATAGTCAAGTAAGTTGCATGGTTACTTTTAAGAAACTGAACTGTTGTTGTTTTTCTGTCACCTTCATTCCCGCACCATTTTTATAACTGAACTGACTGTTTTGGTTGTACCGACCTGTTGTTTGTCTAAACTGATCCGTTTTTGGAGGAACTGACTGGCTGCTTGTCTGTCGTGAGCAGCCGTGGGACTGAGGCAGCTGGTCAGGGGCTGTCCTGACGGGATATTTTGACTGAATGGACTGCGCGGGTCTGGGGCCTGCAGTCAGACCAGCTGATACCAAGCCCTCAACCTTCCAGCCAACACTGGCCTTTCCCAAGAGATCCAGTCTCAGATGTTCCAGCCATTATCCCCACAGCGACCACTGCGAGAGGACATACAGTATTGTAATGTGTTGCAAGTTAGGCTTCACGTCAAGAAAGCAGAAAGCCTGACTAAGGAGCTGGCAGACCAGCCAGATGCCTGTCCCTCCAGGCTTGCCAAGCAGCCCTGCCTGCCTAGCTGTCCATGTGGCCTGAGCCCTCCAGTCCTATTCCCCATGTTAGGGGATCACCGAGCCCCCAGCACAGCCCCCTCATTTGCTTCTTTAACTCACTTCCTTTCATCGCTGACAGGTCCAGGGACTTTCAATGGGGCCACGACAAGAGGGTCCTCACCCCCTCTGCCCCATTCACCCTGCCCACCCCTCCTCGGCCTTTCAGGCTCCCAGTGAAAGGACTCGTCCACAAATTGGGGATTTGCCATTGTCCCCTTTGTAAAGGCCCTCCATTTCCCTGGACCCCACCCCTCCCATCACTGGGATCAGCAGGGGTGGCCCCAGAGGGGCTGCGGAGGTAACAGGGCACAATCCACCCAACATTCTTGCTTAGAAGCAGGGCTGAAGCCTCAGAAACCCAGACTTTGTTTCGGAGCAGGAAGACAACATCTAGATTTCCTCCTACCTGAACCCCCTCCCCATTTTATAGGTAGGGAAACTGAGAGTCACACAGCGAGACCTCTTGACACCCAGCTGGCCATCCCATTAGCTCCTTTCCACTCTCTATTTCTTTCAATATGGAGGAGACTATAGCGTTTGTCATTTATGCTAACCCAATACGCCACACCATTGAAAATGTGTACAAAAGCTGCCATGAAAATGTGTACAAAAGCTGTAGTTGAGGAAGTTTGGGGTCGTGGTTCCGTTGTTTAGCATCTGAAATCAAAAGCTAGAGCCATGAAAACGGCAATTCTTGGACGAACTGCCTCAAAAATAAATAGAAACACTGGCCTGACTAATTTGAAATTCAACTCACAAAAAGGAAGCAAAGCCAGATTGTTCTTTTCCTGTTTCTGATATGTTTGCTCCCAAGTTTAGATTGTTTAATCCAACTTCCTATCTCTAGGTGGGCCAACTGGGGCCCAGAGAGGAGATCTACTTGCCTAAAGGCACACAGCATCGCTGGCGGGGCTGCTCTAGTGCGCCCGGAACGTCCCTGGAGCCTCTCAGGCAGGCATCTCGGTTTGGGAAAAATTTCGGCTACATCGAAACGGTATTCCTAGAACCAGTTGAACATTGCAATTTGGTTTGGGGGCTTTGCAGTTTCTAAACTAAATTGATTTTTAAGGAAAGATTTAAAATTGGTGAAAGGGGTTGTTGACAAAGTTTCAGCTATGGGGGAAAATTGCAAGGTCTCTTAGCATTTCTAACCCGAGCTGCTCCTCCCTGGGGAGCCTTGTGGTGCTTCAGATGAACCTGGGAGCGGGAGATTCCGTGCGTGAGCTGAGCCAGAGAAAAGATCTTTTGAGGAAGACAGCCTCCAGTTTAAGCGGCCACTACACAGACTCCGTCTTTATGGGGCTTGAATAAAAAGCAGGAGATTCCGAATTTAAATTGTTTATCTCTGGCTAGTCCTTTTACAGAGTTTGGGGATGAATTCACTAGGAAGTGAACGTTTTCTAAGTACCAGGGTGACGCTGAAGCGGGCTACTCTGCTTCTGGTTTATTCCTAAACGTTGTAATAAAATCCTGAGTGTTACCATTCATCCCCTTGCAGTACGTATACTGTCCTCCTCTGGGCATTTATGGCGGGCAATGAGCCTCCACATCTCTCCAAACCCCGATGAGGACATGATAATATCGTCAGCTCATCGCTGAAACATCCTCATCTACTCAACTTCCATCACCGCTAAGACTGATAGCCATCAGAGGCTGTTAATTCCCAGCAAATTATCTAATCCACATGTTGTCCGATTTGTGTAAACCCCAGCCCATGAGGATCATAAAACAAATAAGCATGAAGTGGTTTATAGTTTCCAACCTCCTCTCACCTAGATAGGCCACGCTGCTCAGTCGCAGCCTCGGCTGTGGCTCTATATCCTTCCGGAAGGAATGGGCTGCGTGGGTTCAAATCCGGACCTGTTTGCTGCTGTTTCTGGGACAGAGGCCACAGAAACACAGACACACAAGTCTGCCCATCCCTCTTGCCCCCCGCTGCCACACCCCAAGGGGGCCGAAGCTTCGTTTCACTAATATGTTAATCACTGAAACGGTCTTGTCCTGCAAGGCACAGGCGTGGTGAGTTAAGACTCTGGATGACTTGCAGAGAGAAAAGCAAACTGTCCCTCAGAAGACAGAGGGTAGTAGGAATTTGTGATGATGAGAGGCAGAGCAGAGAGGGGAGGCAGGAAAGGGGATTGGCAGCTCTGGGAGATGCAGGGAGCGATAAAATTAGACTGCGTTGTCTAGAGATAAGCACAGGAGTGAGTGTGTGTGTATGTGTGTGTGTGTGTGTGTGTGTGTGTAGACTTAGGTGAAGATTCGGGCTGGGGCAGGAGTAGGGCTAAATGACCTCTAAATCCCTTTTTGCCTCTAAAATTCGTCAAGCCTATGTCTAAAAGCCTATAATTCCCAAATTCTGTAGTTCATAGATCCTATACTTCTCTAACAAAACAGACACTTTCTGATTCTAATTATCTGTGATTCTAAGAGTCTGTAATCCAATGAGTCTGTTATTATAAACTGCTAGGACTGTAAAAGTCTATGGTTTTCTAATTTTACCATTCCATGATGCCAATATTCTAAGATTTTATCATTCAATGTTTCCTTAACTTAGTAGTCTAACATTCCACCATTCTTGCATTCTGATTCTAAGAGACCACGATTCTAGATGTCTATAAATTTATCTTCCATATTTCCAATGCTCTACAATTCTAGTATTATAGAATTCTGATTCCATAATCCTAAAATTCCATAATTCTAATGTCTTATGCTACTAAGAATCGAAATCGTATCTGTGATTCTATAAATTATTTTTTCTAGAATTCTAACAGTCTATATATTCTGATATATTCTGATAGTCTGGGCTTCTAAGATCCTACAATGCAAAGGTATTTTTAGTCCAAGTTCTGTATTTTGAGAGTCTGTAATTCCTTGACTCTTAGTTCCATGATCTTAATATTGTATACTGTCATAATTCCAACATTTCTTATAGTTTATGATTTCATTATTACAAAAATCTAAAAAGTACATGAATTAAGTTGAAACTGAATCAAGTGACCAGCACAGATATCCTCTGATTTGGGTTGTAGTGTCCCAGGGCCGCCGGTCTTTCCTGCTCAGCGAAGGAGCCTAGGCTCCTGGAACTGCTGCAAGACAAAGGCGTGTGGAGGTGGGGCCCGGCCCGGGGTCAGGCCCGGGAGTGGCCCCCATGCCTCCCAGAGGCCCCTCTTCAACAGCCCGGTTTCCAAACATCTGCCAGTATTTGGGTCCCGATTGCTGTCCTTTAAAAGTATCCCTCTCCCTTTCTTGTTCTCCATCAAGGGCTCCCATGACAATCATTTCAAGCAGCTAATGAGTTTCAGATGGCCTTCAGGAGCCTGGGACGGATGGAAGCTGGGGGATAAGGGTTCTTAGGCCGCGTTTCATGGGCAGGGGGAGGGGAGGGTGGGAGTGGGGGTCAGAAAGAAAAATCTTTTGTAGCTGAAGTGTTACTGGAACTGCCCACCCCTCTGGAAGGGAGCCCCATGGTCACTCCGCCTATTCCTCTCTGCTCGCCCATGCTCCCTCTCTCATATACCAACCAGCACCCCCTTCCCTGACTCCTCACTCGCTGCTTTGAACTTAGGTGAGATAAAGCACTGAGCCCAAGATGGCATCACTCACCTGCTAATAGGAACAACTTTGCAAAAGACAGAAGTAATCCTTATCAGAAACAACATCTCCTGTGAGTCTTTCACTGTCCAGCTGTCCCTCCAGGTAAAGCTCTAATGTGCATCACACTGCCTGGTCCAGCGTGGGCTTGGCTGCGGGTCCTGGGAGACGCTGCCCCCAGGCCTGCTGGTACTCTGCAAGCGCGCAGCTTCCTCCTATGGGCTGCTCGCCCCCTCTGGAGCGCCCCTGCCCACCGTGGCTGGCCTGGGACCTGCGCAAGGGCTGATGGTGACCCCAAAGAGCTTGTTCCCTCCCACACCAGGGGGCACGGGGAGACCAGAGGCACGAGAGGGGGTGTCCCAGCTTTCATTTCCCTGGTGCTGGGATACCCAGGAGGCAGCCCGTGCCCAGAACCTGGCCAGGATTACACAGTGGGTTCTGCGGCGTTCTCCCTCCCGGCTGCCGGGAACTTCCCTGGCTTTCAAGGTCTAATTCAGGAATCAACTTAAACGAGCAGAACATCGAGAAAGGCACACCAGGGCCTTTCAGAGGAACTCGCACACTCCCCAGCCCACCAGGACCATTCCCATCCAGGAATGTCGGGGGACATTTCTGCAACAGGATGTGTACAGTTTCGGGTTTGGAGGGGGTCCGTCCTGGCAAGGGAGACCGAACCTCATAATTAAGTAACTTGCCGTTTCCCTTAAGATACCAAGAACAACAACCACGTTCTCCCCGATGTCTAAACAGGACAAATCCCGGGTTGAGCAGTTCCTGGTGGTCTGCTCTCACACATGTGCAGAGAGAGAAAAAAAAACCCGCCTGGAAGCTGGCCTCCCTACTTCCCAGCGGCCGAGGCTGCTGCCCCCCTCACCCACCCGCCCCACTTCCCCCTCCCCCCTCCCCCCTCCCCGGTCGCAATTAGAGGTAATCTTTTGTTGCCTGGAAAGTGTAAAAATCGCCGGCTTTTCTTTTTGCATGCATAATATCCATTTCCCCTCCAAGTGCGTTATTTGGTTTGGGAATTACATCTATTTACAAGAGTAGATGTTGCACAAAGGTTGTGTTTATGTGGAAAATTGTATCGGTGACACGGACTGATTGGCATGTGGAGGCTGGGAGAGCAGGCTGAAGAGGCCTTCTCATCAGCTTGGAATAACAAAATGATTGTATTTTCAGCAAAGCTAATTGATCACATACCTCACTGGGCTATCTGTTTACTCAAAGGCCATCCAGGCCCTGGGAAGGTGGAGAGGAGAGAGCCCCGGGGCAGTGGTCACCTCCAGACCAAGCCAGCCTTCCAAGGCGCTGTGGTGTGGCGGCCCGGACAGGGGGTGGGAGGGGTCATCGGGTCGTGCAGCGGGGCTGAGAGGTAGGCTGACTCTCCTCAGACCCGGCTCTACACTTTGTGGCCTTTCTCCAGGACCTCGGAAATCCACGTGGGACACCGAAGTTATGGGAAGGGCAAGTCAGAGTAGGAGCAGAGGCCACCAAAGGAAAAATGAGTTCATTCCCTCTCTCTCTTCTATTTGAAAAACTGACCCAAGAAGAGCTTTTAAGCTGGTACTGAGCTGGCTGCCCTGGGTCCCGGATCCGGAGAGCCTGGAGACCTGGCCCTGCGGGTCTGTCTCGACCAAGTGACTCTGTGGGTTTCGAGGCTGTCTTTTTTTTTTTTTTTTTTAAATATTTATTTATTTATTTATTTTTGGCTGTGTTGGGTCTTCGTTTCTATGCGAGGGCTTTCTCTAGTTGCGGCAAGCGGGGGCCACTCTTCATCGCAGTGCGTGGGCCTCTCACTGTCGCGGCCTCTCTTGTTGCGGAGCACAGGCTCCAGATGCGCAGGCTCAGTACTTGTGGCTCACGGGCCTAGTTGCTCTCCGGCATGTGGGATCTTCCCAGACCAGGGCTCGAACCAGTGTCCCCTGCATCGGCAGGCAGATTCTCAACCACTGCGCCACCAGGGGAGCCCCTCGAGGCTGTCTTTGCCCATCTCTGAGGAGCTCTGGATCAGAGGCCTGGGCCTCTCAGAGGTTGGATGGGAGAGATGACTGGGGCGGGGTGCGGAGGGTGGGGTGTGTGAAGGGATGAGAATGAAGATTCAGCTGCCAAAGCTGTGAACAGCTGGAAAGCTGAGCCCAGCCCTCTCTGACACCCTCCTAGAACGAAGACCCAACTTCTTACTTTTGGGAAAAGAGGAGCTTATTTTTAGGTTTATGACCAGCATTCCTGTGGGCCCCGCCCCCCGGATGAATCAGTGCAGGGGACGTCTGCTAAGGAGATATTAACTCCCCCAAACCGACCCACATAGGCCGGGCCTCAGAGGCCAAACGGCTCAAGTCACCTACAAAAGCACCAAGTTAGAATTGTATTTCCTCATCAGCGTTAAAACTGCACTTGTGTGGGGTCAGAAAACAAAACAGTTGGATATAATTAAATACGTGCTTGAATTGAAAATGACCAGTTCTTCTAAAAACAACTTGTCGGGAATTAGTCAAGGAACTGATTAATTTACCACTCACTCTGCAAACATGAATTTCCTTTGAACACCACCCCGTTAAAAATCATCTGACATCCCCACCCAACCCCAGCCCCCCCGTATTAGGCAGACGGCTGGTTATTCTGAGACTTCCAGTTGCAGTCGGTCAAATGACTAGTTACTCTTCACAAACAACTAGGCACAAACACCAGCCCTTGGTTTGACAGGTCTCAACAGGGGTTGGGTGTCCTGTTGCTAATCAATTTCAGATTCAGTCGACTTTTCCTAGAGTGAGGATTAAGAAAACCTTGGGGACAATCGAAGGATTCCTCTGGAGGAATCCTGAAATCCTCTCAGACCACTGAACGCAACAGCCTCGTTCTGTACGTGGGGGAACCGAGGCCTAGAATATTCCAGTCTTTGCTAATCCCTGCTTGGTGACGTGTGGGCCAGGTTTGTGGATGATTTGGGGGTCCTTGGATCAGGGTGATGGTGAATAAACTTCAGGTGCTTTTGCTCCAAGCTCAGCCATGAGGTTGTTCACCTCTCTCCAGGTCTGAGCTGAGCAAACCCCAGTCTGGAACATACTAGGCGTTGGAATAGCCTCCTGGTAGCACTGTGTGTGTATGTGTGTGTACTTGTCCACCACTGCATTTCAAAATCTCTGGCCCTTCCGAAAGACAAGCGGTTTATTAATGTGGTGCTCTCGGAATTGTTTTTTAATTGGAAACATTTTGCAATGAAAGAACATTAATAAAACCTGAATCCAAATCAAACTTCTCTGTGTATGTTATTGTTACTCTGCAGTCAAATGCTTTTATTAGATTTAAAACTTTCACTGTGCTTTTTATCTCCGGCTGTATAACGTTCTACAATTAAAAAAAAAAAAGCCCAATGACTCCAAAGTCTGGCAAAATAATATACTTTCTTGGATGTCTCTGTGTGTTGCCAATTAGCTTTGCCGTGAACGCAGGCCCCCATCTATCACCCGCCTCTGGGTGGCTGTAACGGAGACCTAATTTGTTTCATATGCCCTGTGCTCTCTGCGCCATTCACCAGTGTCTCCAGCTGAGGAGCTGCCAAGGCAAAGGAGAGACGAATGACAAGAAAAACCCGAGACAGGCCAGAGGGACCCCTTATCAGAGCTGGGCCCAGCTCTGCTCGCCCAGTGGGAACATCTCAGCCTCCGTGCCTCCAATTTCTTCCTCCCAGCTCCCTCCACCCACCCTCCCCTCTCTCCTCCACCTCTTCTCCCCTTTTCATGACCTGACTCAGAGCTCGCAGGTGGGGAGGCCTGGAGTGGAGAATGGAAGACTTCTCCTTTTGCTCTGGCTTCCCAGGGCAGGCTGCCGTCCTCTCCCCTCTCTGCCCAGTCCCCGCCCCCTCCCACCTACTCCTTTTACAAGCCCGACTTTTAAACCCCCAGTTCCCTAGGAATTTTATGAATGCTTGGCCCAAGCCAAAATAAACTCATAAAGAAAAAGTTTCTAAAGAAGGTCATAGACCTGTACAGCAAGTGCTAAGCGGTAAATACAAAAGTTCTTCGGGTCGCTGGGAGCTGAGGCCTGGGTGGTGGAAGGTTGGGGGCAATGGAGAGAAAGGGGGAAGTGGGGAGGGGGTAAGGAGTGAAGGCTTCCTTTCCTCTCCTGAGAGGAGAGGAGAGGACGCTGTGAATCCCAGACCCACTGAGTCTTCATTTGAAAAACATAAAATTTTAAAAGTCCTGTTATAGTTTGACTTCTCATTTTAGTGAAGCTGTAGCCCAGAGAGGTGAGGGTTTTACCCAAAGTCACACAGCAAGCAGGCCTGTCCAGTGCTGAAACAGGTACTCTGTCTCCAAGTCTGGAGGTCTCCCTCTCTGTGTTACTGACACTATGAGGGAAGGAAAGGAAGGGTCCTCGGGGCAGAACCTCTTCTGGGCCTCAGGGTCATGAAGCTGCCTGTTGAAACTCTCTGGAGCAGCACCACCCAGAACTTTCTGCAATGATGGAAATATTCTGTATCTGTGCTGCCCACCACAGTAGGCAATCACCACATATGGCTGTTAAAATTAAATTAAATCAAAAATCCAGCCTTGGGCTTCCCTGGTGGCGCAGTGGTTGAGAGTCCACCTGCCAATGCAGGGGACAGGGGTTCGTGCCCTGGTCTGGGAAGATCCCACATGTCGTGGAGCGGCTGGGCCTATGAGCCATGGCCGCTGGGCCTGCGCGTCCAGAGCCTGTGCTCCGCAAAGGGAGAGGCACAGCGGTGAGAGGCCCGCGTACCACAAAAAAAAAAAAAAAAAATCCAGGCTTCTAGCCACATTTCTAGGGCTGTCCTACCGGATAGCACAGATGTAAAACATTTCCATCATCGTAGAAAGTTCAGTTGGACAGCATTCCTCTCGAATGTCAACGTCCTTGGCCTTCAAAGGCATCATCGTGGTCAGGGTGCAACATGGTTCCCCCCTCTGGGCTTTCAGAGGCCCTAGAACCTCCACTGCCCCACCCCCCATAATGACACATGCACCTTGGGGGCTGCGGCTCCAGGTCTCTTCTGTTTTCATCCCTATGATATCCAGCACAAGATAGATTCTCACTGAAGGGTTAATCTCAGAAGCTTAGGGTTGGAAAGGCCTTACAGAGAGTTTAACTGGACCACTCCCAGGGCAGGAATCTGCCACGAAGCCTCTCAGAGGGTGGCCCATCCACCCACTATTTGCACACCTCTAGGCACAGAGACCTCACTATCTTCCCGGGCAGCCTAGTCCAGTTCTGAAGAGTTGGAATTATTAGAATATACTTTCTAAAATCTAGCTGAAATCTCTCCACTGTCATCCCCCACCCTGGCCTTTCCCTCTGGGCTCTCACAATATTAATTTGTTTTTCCTTCTATGTAATGACCCTTCTAATAGCTAAACATAGTCTAATTCCTCCCTGTTCCTCTTCAAACAGGGAGCTCATCACTGAACATCTAATTCTAGATGTGCACTGGCTGGCAGAAAATAGCAGATACTGACCTCCCTTGATCTAGAGACTATTCTTCTGTTAATGCCACCCACATTTTAAGTAACCCTGTTATTCCATAGGTTTGGCCATATGCATGGTCCCATAGCTATATTGTCCCAGTGGCGAACAGGAAGGATATAGTCCCTAACGGTATTGCTTTTTGATCTGGGCAAGGACTCCTGCTCCTGCCCCACTCCTCAGGCAGCCCCACACTTTGGAGTGCTCTCCTCAAATTTTTCCAAGTCCCTTTCTGATGCCTGAGACTGTCCAGAGCTAGCAGTACCATACAGGTGGGATGCTGAGCCTGGACTGAGACCTGCATGGGCTCTGGTCAATTTCTCCCCCTCAGGGCTTTTTCCACCCGCTTCTTTATGCATGAGTTCGACCAGATGCCCTGAAGAGCTCCAAGATTAATTTCTATGGGCTGGACTTGGGACTCCATGGCCAGACCCTGCTCCTAGCAGAGCAGCCTGGCAAATGGGTCACTTCCACTAGCCAGTGTGATCTTTCTCCTGTAGGTGCCCACAAAATTGGGCCTCCAGAATGGTGATGACATGCTGATTTTTGAATGACTCATTGTTTCTGTACACAGGGACCCTGAACACCCTAGAGGCAGCCCTGGGCCCTCATGGAAGAAACAGTCTACTCTACAGTATTGTGAGAAAAGAAGTGCTGGGTGAGCCCAGAAGAAAGAGCCTGGAGAGCTTCCTCTAGGCAGTGATATCTAAGCTGAGTCTAAAGAATGAGCCAGAAAAGAGAAGGAAGGGAGAGAAACCCAGGCAGAGAAAACTGTGTTAGATAGGGATCTGCCCGTAGTTTCGCCTGGTTATGTAAGCTTGGGCAGATGGCTTAACTTTCTTGAACTCCAGTTTACTTGTCCGTAAAACTAAGAGAACAGCCTCTACTTCACAGGGTCAGGCTTTCGTTCAGTGATTTAAAGAACGTCTTGAGAACCGACTAAGCCAGGCACTGTGCAGGTGCCAGGGACATTCAAAAGAGCAGGACAAATTCCTACTCTTAAGGCACTCAAGACAGCAGCAGTGCAGCAGAACGGGCCTGACTCCCAGGAGCCCCAGAGCGGGGTTAGTTGTCTCTGGCCATGGCAGGACTTCCTGACTCTTGATCTCAGTCTTGAAGGGAGGTCAGTAAGAGCTGTCAGGGTAGAGATGGGAAGGCCCTGCCAGGCAGAGGGAACAGTATGTGCAAAGGCCCAGAAGTCTAAGCGAACCTGAGATATTTGGAGTCTGGGAAGTATGCCAGTCGGTATGGTGTATGTTGACCATGGCTGGAATTTGAGGCCAGAGCCTGAAAGGCCTTGAATGCCCTTTATCATGTGGGTGGTATTGAGCTCTGGAGGATTTTAAGCCTGGAAGTCATATGACCAGATTTGCAGTTTAGAGAGTTTCTCTGGAGGCCAGTGTGGAGGCTGGACTGGTGAGTGAGAGGCTGGAGGCTGGGAAATCAAGGGGGAGCCTGGTAGGATGTCCAGATGGGAGCTGATGGGACTGTTCCCAGGGGGATGGAGGAGGCATGCCAGACTGAAGTCCCATAAAGGAGGCAGAATCCGCAAGAACTGGGTGGTTGGTGGATGTGCGTGGTAAAGGAGAGGTGGAGCCAAGAGTGACGCAGGTGTGTGGCGTGTTTGCTTTCCAGAAAGAGTACTGCTAATCATGGCAATATTAGCCAGCATTTATTACCTACTAATTATGTGCTAGGCAATGTGTTAAGCATTTCCCACACATGATCTCATTTAATCCTCACAGCAATTCTGTGAGGAAGCTATGATTTTATCCTCCATTTTAAGGATGAGGAAACTGGCTCAGAAAGGTTAGGTGACTTGCCCAAAGTCACACAGCAGATCCAGAACTGACATTCAGGGCAGCCCTCGGCATCTCCATCCATCCCTCCCTCCTGCTTTCTTTTCAGGCTCGGGCTCTGGGTTCCTGCCAGGCCGTCCACCCCCTGTCTGACCACCCAGGCATTCAGGCACCAGGTGTCTCCTCACCTGCCTCTCCTTCAGGGCTTTCCTGCACAAGAGTGGGGTCTCTTCAGGGAGCACCACACTCACTGGTCCACTCACCTGTCTGTCCACCTCTAACACACTTGCTGAGCCGCAGTCCAGGCCAGGCCTGCAACGCAGAGGTGGACAGACTTGGCCCTGCCGAGTGCACTGAGCCCAGGACAGGACAGGCAGCACCTGCTCTGCAGACTCCTACCCTACCGCCACGTCTAAGGCACCACGGCACTCCTGCACGTTCTCTCCCTCGGTCCCCGTCTGTATGTTCATAGCTCTTATCAGAGTTGAATCATTTTCTTTTTCTGTTTCTTGGGTCTATCTTCCCTCTAAGAGATCAGCTAGCTCCCTGCCGTGGGTTGAGTTTTGTCTCCTCAAAATTCATATGTTGAAGCCCTAACCCCACCGTACCTCGGAATGTAACTGCATTTGTAGATGGAGCTCCCTTTAAAGAGATAATTAAGTTAAAATGAGGTCATTAGGGTGGGCACTAATCCAATATGACTTGTGTCCTTATGAAGAAGAGGCGATTAGGACACAGGCACGCACAGAGGGAAGATCATGTGAAGTTATAGGGAGAAGACGGCCATCTGCAAGCCAAGATGAGAGGCCTCAGAGGAAACCAGCACCTTCAACATCTTGATTTTGGACTAACCGCCTGCAGAATGGAGAGAAGATAAATGTCTTTTGTTTAAGCCCCTGTCTGTGGTACTTGGTCATAGCTGCCGAAGCAGACTAACATACCACCTGAAGGACTCTCTCTGTCTCCTTCTCAGGACTTAGCATCATGCATCCCTCATGACCACAGTGTCAGTAAATATTTGTTGATTAAGGACGTGTGTGAGTATGCATGTGTGTGATGCTTGTGTATGTCGGTGCACACAAGGCTCTGTGGGTACTCACGTCTGTGTATGGATGAACTCAAGCGTGTATGTCCACGTGTGTGCACTTTGACTTCTGCGTCTGTGGTTCTGTGAGAAGGCGTGTTTATTGAATGTATCTGTAGGCAAGAGGGCAGACTGTGAGTGGCTTATGTTCAAATGTTTGTGAACAGAGGCGTGATGGGTGTAGAACGTCTCCTCGCGCACATACGAATACCAGGTGTGCCTGTCCTTATGTGTCTGAGTGCATGGACCCAAGTCTGGGGCAGTGAGCCTGAGTGGCCCTGCATACACCTGTGTCTATTCTACTCTTCAGGGAGGATGCCAGGGCGGGAGCAGTGACAGGGTCTGTGCCCGGGACGAGGGCTGGGGAGAGGTCTTAGCTGCTGGTTCCCCATGAGGTGGATTCCCTCAAGGGAAGCACTTCCTGAAGGGGGCCGGGCAGGGTGGGCACTGCCAGCCCAGCCAGCACAGGCCAGGCCATGAGCAGCAGGGAGAGGAAAAGTGGAGCCATTAGCATCTCCCCTTGGACCTGTCCCTGTCCCCTTCCCCGGAGTGGCTGGCTTCCCCATCCCACTCCTCTGTCCCTATACAGACTGTTCAGCCGGTCAGTTAGACCCTTGCTTGTGTGATGTGCCCCTCGTCCTAAGCATATGTTAAGATAACAGCAATGTTTTACTTCTCCCCTAGTTTCTCCCTCCTCCAGCAGGGAATGCCTCTGCGCTCCTCTCCCTGTTCCGCAGATCCAGACCGTGAGGAGGGACAGAGCAAAGCCTGTGGATCCCGCAAGCCGAAAGGACTTAGGACCGCTTGGGTGAGAATGTGCCTGGGGGAGCTTTCCAGAGCTGCCAGGCCAGAAGGGCCACATGGCAGGGCCAGGGACAGCTCTGACGGAGCCACGAGTTCAGGGGACTGAGGATCCGAGCAGGCCCCTCCCCACCTTCACACAGTGTACCACCCTGCAATCGGCAAAGCCAGTCCAAGCGTGACTAAGGTCACATTTCCGACCTGCTCAGTGAGCATTAAATTCCCACCGAGGCAGCACAGCGCCTCATTCTGTGCACACCTGAACTCGGCTTTAGATTTGCACCTACTCCGCCATTGACAGCCACCGCAGGCCTTTGCATAATCTCATCTTATCTCAAGAGTGGCTCTAAGAGGCAGGTACTATTTTTTTTTTTAACATCTTTATTGGGGTATAATTGTTTTACAATGGGGTGTTAGTTTCTGCTTTATAACAAAGTGAATCAGTTATACATATACATATGTTCCCATATCTCTTCCCTCTTGTGTCTCCCTCCCTCCCACCCTCCCTATCCCACCCCTCCAGGCTGTCACAAAGCACCGAGCCAATATCCCTGTGCCATGCGGCTGCTTCCCACTAGCTATCTACCTTACTACGTTTGTTAGTGTGTATATGTCCGTGACTCTCTCTCGCCCTGTCACAGCTCACCCTTCCCCCTCCCCATAACCTCAAGTCTGTTCTCTAGTAGGTCTGCGTCTTTATTCCTGCCTTACCTCTAGGTTCTTCATGACATTTTTTTTTCTTAAATTCCATATATATGTGTTAGCATACGGTATTTGTCTTTTTCTTTCTGACTTACTTCACTCTGTATGACAGACTCTAGGTCTATCCACCTCATTACAAATAGCTCAATTTCGTTTCTTTTTATGGCTGAGTAATATTCCATTGTATATATGTGCCACATCTTCTTTATCCATTCATCTGATGATGGGCACTTAGGTTGTTTCCATCTCCGGGCTATTGTAAATAGAGCTGCAATGAACATTTTGGTACATGACTCTTTTTGAATTTTGGTTTTCTCAGGGTATATGCCCAGTAGTGGGATTGCTGGGTCATATGGTAGTTCTATTTGTAGTTTTTTAAGGAACCTCCATACTGTTCTCCATAGTGGCTGAACCAATTCACATTCCCACCAGCAGTGCAAGAGGGTTCCCTTTTCTCCACACCCTCTCCAGCATTTACTGTTTCTAGATTTTTTGATGATGGCCATTCTGACTGGTGTGAGATGATATCTCATTGTAGTTTTGATTTGCATTTCTCTAATGATTAATGATGTTGAGCATTCTTTCATGTGTTTGTTGGCAGTCTGTATATCTTCTTTGGAGAAATGTCTATTTAGGTCTTCTGCCCAGTTTTGGATTGGGTTGTTTGTTTTTTTGTTATTGAGCTGCATGAGCTGCTTGTACATTTTGGAGATTAATCCTTTGTCGGTTGCTTCATTTGCAAATATTTTCTCCCATTCTGAGGGTTGTCTTTTGGCCTTGTTTATGGTTTCCTTTGCTGTGCAAAAGTTTTGAAGTTTCATTAGGTCCCATTTGTTTATTTTTGTTTTTATTTCCATTACTCTAGGAGGTGGGTCAGAAAGGATCTTGCTGTGATTTATGTCATAGAGTGTTCTGCCTATGTTTTCCTCTAAGAGTTTCATAGTTTCTGGCCTTACATTTAGGTCTTTAATCCATTTTGAGCTTATTTTTGTGTATGGTGTTAGGGAGTGATCTAATCTCATACTTTTACATGTACCTGTCCAGTTTTCCCAGCACCACTTATTGAAGAAGCTGTCCTTTCTCCACTGTACATTCCTGCCACCTTTATCAAAGATAAGGTGTCCATATGTGCGTGGGTTTATCTCTGGGCTTTCTATCCTGTTCCATTGATCTATCTTTCTGTTTTTGTGCCAGTACCGTACTGTCTTGATTACTGTAGCTTTGTAGTATAGTCTGAAGTCAGGGAGCCTGATTCCTCCAGCTCCTTTTTTCGTTCTCAGGGTTGCTTTGGCTATTCGGGGTCTTTTGTGTTTCCATACAAATTGTGAAATTTTTTGTTCTAGTTCTGTGAAAAATGCCAGTTGTAGTTTGATAGGGATTGCATTGAATCTATAGATTGCTTTGGGTAGTAGAGTCATTTTCACAATGTTGATTCTTCCAATCCAAGAACATGGTATATCTCTCCATCTATTTGTATCATCTTTAATTTCTTTCATCAGTGTCTTATAATTTTCTGCATACAGGTCTTTTGTCTCCTTAGGTAGGTTTATTCCTAGATATTTTATTCTTTTTGTTGCAATGGTAAATGGGAGTGTTTTCTTGATTTCACTTTCAGATTTTTCATCATTAGTATATAGGAATGCCAGAGATTTCTGTGCATTAATTTTGTATCCTGCCACTTTACCAACTTCATTGATTAGCTCTAGTAGTTTTCTGGTAGCATCTTTAGGATTCTCTATGTATAGGATCATGTCATCTGCAAACAGTGACAGCTTTACTTCTTCTTTTCCGATTTGGATTCCTTTTATTTCCTTTTCTTCTCTGATTGCTGTGGCTAAAACTTCCAAAACTATGTTGAATAAGAGTGGTGAGAGTGGGCAACCTTGTCTTGTTCCTGATCTTAGTGGAAATGCTTTCAGTTTTTCACCATTGAGGATGATGTTTGCTGTGGGCTTGTCATATATGGCCTTTATTATGTTGAGGAAAGTTCCCTCTGTGCCTACATTCTGCAGGGTTTTTATCATAAATGGGTGTTGAATTTTGTCAAAAGCTTTCTCTGCAGAGGCAGGTACTATTATTAGTTCCTTTTTAAAGAATAAGAAACCCAAGCATAAGGAAGTTAATTTGTTCCACAGCTGCTTTGTGGCTGAGACAGGATCCTGAGCCATCTTAATCACTCTACCAGCATCCCTGCCAATTCTTTCCATATATTCCAAATCTAAAATGCAAATCTGAGACTATATTGCCTGTACCATTCTTCAACCCTCTCATGACATCTTGTACTCGTGATAAAGTCCAGCCTCCCCTCCTCCGGGTGTCCCTCCAGGGACCTAGACCCTCGCTGTCCTTTCCTTTCCTTGGCTTCTCACTGTTCCCCTCCCTCCAGCCTGTTCCATGTGCCTGCAGTACCCCTCCTCCTAATGCGGTTCATAGACCCCTTCCCTGACTGCCCTCCTCCCACCTGGAAGGGGTCTTTAGATATCCCCAGATTTTCCTTTAGGTTTCCCTAGTTCCCACTGGTGCTTTCCACACAGTTCCAGTCACTTTTAACCTTGGGTGTGTCAACTCTCATTCTGTGAGCTCCCTGGAGGTGGAAAATGTGTGAGATTCACCTCTGTGGCCTCTGAACACCTAGCACAGAGTAGAGACCTGGTAAATGCTTGGCAAATGAAGAAATGAGTGAATGAATGATGTTTCTCACATTCAGGCCAAGCTAACACCCCTCTCCCAGGAGTCTTCTCTGACAATAAATGGAAGAGAGGAGGGGAGGAGGGACTGGATTTCAAGCTAAACATTCTCAGTTCTGCCCCTAATTTGCTGTGGACCTTTCAGAGTCATTGCCCCTCTCTGAACTGAATGTCTCTTCCCCTAAAATGGAGCTAAGACGCGCCCCCTGATCTGAGAAGAGAGATGAGCTGGCTATGAGCCCACTTGGTAACCACAAGCCCCTAGGTGTGCCAGGTACCCTCGAGCTTTACACACAACCAGGCCTCCCAGCACCACCTCTCTGGGCACCGAGTCCAGCTGTGCCGATCCCAGCTGGGCCAGGAGGAGAACCTTAACTTGGGGGCTCCCCCCAGCCCCACCGCAGGGGCCCTGCAGGGGCGGGTCAGACTGGCGATTCACAGTGTGCAGAACCAGCTCCCTCCCAACACACGAGATCTATCAAGGCCATGTTTTCCTTGGAAGGCTGCTCCCGCATGGAACCCTCTTCCAGGCAAGCGGCTCTCCCTCAGGTGCTCCCAGAGTTCATCGGCAGGCGAGAGAGAGTCGAGGGGAGGAGGGCAGAGGCTTCCTGGGAGGGGCCCTTTCCATCAGGAATGACAGATGCATTTCCTCAGCTCCAGGCCTCAGCCTCAGCGCATTTGGGCAGGCAGAGGCCTTGCAGGTTCTGAAGGGGCGATAGAAGGGAAGCGTCTCACGGCTCCCCTCCTTCCGGGCCCTCTCGGTGTCAGGGGCTGCGGAGGGGCTGAGGAAGCACAGAGACAGGGAATGGGCCATGGGGGCGGAGACAAAGAGATGCAGAGACGGATGGAGAGAGGCAGAGATGTATAGACACAGAGGAGGCGAGAAACCAGGAGTCGGGCAGGAAGGCCGAGAAAGACACACAGAGACCGAGACAAAAAGAAGATAAACACTTGGAGAGGAAACACAGTGTCAGGGATGGCAAGGCAGAGAGAGAGAGGCCGAGAGAGGTGAAAAGCAAACCAGCCAAGCGAAGGCCATGGTGTGGGGATGGGGGACAGCGGAGAGGCAGAAAGTCAGGGAGAGAGGACAAGAGAGAGCTGGAAACAGACAGGGAGCAGGAAGGTGATCACAGAGGGGTGGGAAGGGCCTGAGAAGAAGTCAAGGAGAGAGACCCAGGCGCGAGAGAGGAGGAGAATGGCAGAAGGAGTGAGGGCAAAACAGGCGGGAGCCCGTGCGACCCAGGCAGGGACACTGTGGAGAGAGAACCAAACGGCCGCGACCCAAAATGAAAGACGTGGTTGGTTCCACGCTGAAGTAGAACAAATGCACGGACTGTTCAAATCCCAGGGCCTGTCATGCACACCAGCCTCCTCAGATGCTTCCGAGAGAGCAGAGGGGCCCGGGAGCTCTGCTGGAGGTGTGGGCGGTCAGTGGGGCCCCCCTAGGATGGGCCTTGTGGAAGGCCTGGGGTGGGGGGCAAGCATGACACGGGTCCCGGGCTGGAGAAGGAAAGAGCCCCTGGGGAGGGGGCTGCACTGGGGGTGGGGGGCGATGGAGGGACAAGGAGGACAGGGAGGCGTCGGGAACTCTGGGAGGAAGAGAAGTGGGTTCCCGCTTTCTCTGGGGCCACTGAATATTTCACAGAATCAGGCTTGATTTTGAAAGTCAGGCAGTGCAGCCTCCATCTAGGACAGGAACTCACCCACTCAGTAGCTGTTTAGTAACTACTAGGGGCCAGCTCTCTCTTCCGGCTGCTGGGGGTACCACGGGGGCAAGAGAACAGAAAGCGCGCCCTCGGGGAGCATACTTTCTAGTGGGAGGAGAAAGGTAAACGAAGTGCAGACATGAAATGATGCTTCTCAGTTGGAGGTTTCTGCTGTGAGTAAAACAGAGCAGGCGAGGAGAGGCACGAGAGGAGGCTTGCGATTGAAAGCAGGTGCTCAGGGAAGACCACACGGAGAAGTCCTGGACGAGGTGAAGGCGCGAGCCGTGAGAATACCCAGAGCAAACGAGGTGCGCATGTCTGCAGAAGCAGACGGAACGGTGAGACCTGAGGGAGGGAATCAGGGGCGAGGCAGGGGGGCAGGCGGGGCAGGAAGGGGCCAGGCCTTGCCAGCTCCATAGGCCTTGTAGGTGTCGGCTCTGCTCCACGGAGGATGACGAGTCAGCGGAGGGCTTGAGTGGAGGAGTCACATGCAATGACCGACCTTATTTAGGTCGTGACTGTCTGCTGTGGTCTCAGCAGGAGGTGGGAGTGGCTCGGACCAGGGCAGTAGCAGTGGAGGTGGTGAGAGACGGTCAGGTTCTGGACCACTGGAGACAGAGCCAACAGGATTTGCAGGTGGATCAGATGTGCGTGTGGGCCGAGGAGGAGGACGGGAGTCACCACCTCCGTGAGAGACTCCTCTCCTCTGCTCTCACCCCCCAGGGCAGAGCACTCACCTTTCCCAGGTGCCCATTCCCCTTGGATAGCCCTGCTGAGGAACCTGTTCCCTCTGGGGGGTGCTCAGACCTGCCGTGCAGCAGGGCTCACTGGGCAGGCAGCTGGGATGACAAAAGCAAAGGGAGACTCAGAGATTCCCTGCACACCATCCACAGAGGCCCAAGGAGCCTAGACCATGCAAGGGAGAATGACTCTGCCCTGTCATCTGACTCCTGGCCCCCCGCCCATCCTCTGGGTGCTGCCTCCTGCGGAAGAATTTCCTATTTCCCTTTAGTGGTGGCCGCATTGACTGCAGAGGAGAACACAGGTGATGGTTAAAAAAATTAAGTGGATTACAAGAACTAATCTAGGTAGAGCTCCAACACAAAGTTAGTACTCAATAAATGTTATCTATCTATCTATCTATCCATCATCATCAACATCATTGTCATCATCATCATCACCATCACCGTCCTTGTCATCGATGGTCAGGAGTCAGATGGACCTAGATTCATGTTGTGTGTCTTCTGACAATGTATTTAACTTCTCTGAGTCTCAGAATCTGCACCTTCAAAAAGAGGACATACCTGAATTTTTTATGTAGTTATGATTAAACGAGATAATGAATGTGTAGAATTTGGCAGGGTGCCTGACACAGAGGCAGTGGAGTAATCGGTAGTCAAGTGGTGTGCTGGAGTCAACCACCTTGTGAGCTGATGGTTACATTTTCAGGAATTGTATGAGCCAGTTGTTAAAACAGCTACCATTAAAAATTAAAATATACAGACTTACAATTAAAGAAATTATATTTGAAACAATCATAACACTCAAAATCCACCATTTCCTAATCATTTACATTTTACTATTATCTATGCTCTTGAAGTTATTTACATCTATTCCTTCTGTATGATGGAAATACTATATAATGACGTGCTACTGTGCATCACTTCCCACACGATTCTTGTGTGCTGATGTCATGTTGGTAGCTTAGAATCAACCATGATTGAGTTATACTTGGGAAATTAGCAAAAGCTAATCGGAGCTTGGTTTATTGTTTCCTTGATCATGTAGATTTAAGAAAGTGATGGAGAAAATGTTAATAATGCAAATTAAACTTAAAAGTATGTCATGTCTGTAATACAAAGAGATGAAGAAATACTCTTCCAGTATTCAAAAACTGTTACATGATTTAGCAAAAAATTTCTTCACATTGTTGATGAATGAGTAAAGTTCCAACGTGCATCTTTGTTGTTTTACTTGTATCTCATTTGTTGATATAAACAAAATTATCAACACCTATGTCAGAACTGTGCTCATTCATCCATTGCAACCATAGGTCGTGTACAAAATCAACAAAAGCAGTCTGGGTGAATTAATTGGCTACAAGAAACCTACAATAAAAAATACTGTATATTTTATTGTTATTTGTAAATCGTGTGCTGCACATTCTTTATATCAATAAAATTTATAATAAGCACACTATATGTATATACACTTTTGAGAGATAATTTTAAACACTGAGCAGCATACCACTGTGGTCAAGTCATCCTAATTGTATTATTGCTGTTATTATAGATAATTCAATATGGCTTCTGGTATTGGCAGACTTGTTAATTCAGACCAAACTCTCCTGATAAGAACAACTAGAAAAGCTGAACAAGAACAACAAAGCACATATGTTTGAAGGCACTGGGGAGTCAACAAGACAGTGAAGCATTATGGGGAAAAACTGATTTAAAAAGGGATCTCAATGGGCCCAGAGGTTTACAAGTTTTCTAAGCGTTTGGTAATGTGAAGCTCCCGTTGAAGAGAATGCAGTTGGGCACATTGCAGCTATGTAATTTTGGTGTATGTATGTAATATTAAAGATAAGAAAATAAATCTCAAAAGCAAAGATATTAACACTTAACAAGAAAAAAAAGACAAAATAAGAAGCCAAAGCATGATGCATCTTGTCTGCCTTACGCTGCCTCCACTCCTGAGCCGCCGCAACCGTGCGGCCAGCAGCAGCATGGGGAAGGGCAGGGCTGGAGTCCGTATTTTGTTTGAGGATCACCCGGAGTGACTGGTGGGGCTGTGCTTCCCAGTGTGTTGTTCATGTGGAGATGTGAAGGCCTACTGCTTAAGATACCTGTATAAAGTGCTGTGTGATTAAACTTGTTTTTTACTTAAAAAAAAAAAAAGGAGGAGATCTTAGACAGCTGGACTTAGCATTTGAGGTTTCTTTTTCCGTAGGTGTATCTGCTGATTCCACAAGAGGCAGTTGAGAGGCTGAGAAGCTGAACAGAGCTTTCGACAGGCTCACTAGACTAAGGGGACAAAACTGGGAGTCCAGGGTCTGCCAAGAAGGCTTTTGGTTGAGATCCTAATGGGCTATACCCTAGGAGAAAGGGTGAACAGGAAATGCACTGCCCCAACAGGGATTGAAGTCCAGTTTTAAATGAGCTTAATTGCCGATTAGATGAATGTGATCCAGGATAGATAGTGCCAAAGCCTTAGGCACAGCCATGACTACCTGCATTAAGCAAATATAAGTTCTCTCTGGTCCAAGATAACATCAGCTGAGGCCACAGCTGATCTCTACAATTTTTCACATAAAGTGTTCAGAACACAATCTAAAATAACTAGGCATATGAGAGTATATGAATTAAAAGAAATGAAGCAATAGAAAGAGATCCACAGGTGAGCCAGAAATTTTAGTTAATTGGACATGCACTTTAAAATAACCAAGATTAATATGTTTAAGGAATTAAAAGTCAAGATGTAGATTTTCAACAGGGAAAATAAACCAATGAAAAAGAATTAACTGGAAATTTCAGAACTGAAATTAAAATATCTGAAATTAAGAAACTAGTGGATCAGTTTCATGGCACATTAGGTGGAGCTGAAGATAGAATTAGTGATCTAGAAGACAAGTTAGAAGAAAAGACACAGAATGACATATAGAGAGATGAAAGGATGTAAAAAACAAAAAGAATATAAGACAAGCCTAACATATCTATAATCAAAGTCCCAGATAGAAGAGAGAGGATTAGATGGGAGCAAGCCACAATCAATAAACTTTGCAAAACCATAGCAGGATTAATTCAAAGTAAACTACACCATTTTATAGTTAAGCTGCTGAAAAACAAACAGAAAATCATAAAAGCAACCAGATAAAAAAGACATATTACCTTCTAAGGAGCAACAATTAGACTAATAGTTTACTTCTCAGTAGAAACAGTGGAAACCACAAGACAATGGAATGATAACATCAAATTGCTGAAAGAAAATAGTCTAATCTAGAATTCAATTCCACTTAACATGGTCTTCAAAAATAGAGAGAAAATAAAGATATTTTTAGACAACATTTTTAAAGTAAAAGACCTTATCACCAGGAAACTTGAACTACAAAAAATATTCAGGGGGTTCTTGAAGGAAAATGATTCCAGAGAGAAGCTTGGAAAGGCAGGAAGAAATGAAGAGCAACAAAAAGGATGAATATACGGGTAAATATAAAGGAATATTGATGGTATAAAATGACAACAGTAATGTCTTATATGGTTTAGAAATACAGATCATTAAAATACATAAAAACAATAGCATTAAATCCAGTAGCATTAAACCCCAATCCATTAAATGCAATAAAAGTATTCTAAGATCCTTGTATTTTCAGGAAGAAGTAAAAATATAAATTTATATATTATATAATGTTTGATAAGTTAGTAATGCGTTTATATATCTCTAGCTAAATCGTTAAAAGAAGGTACAACAACCAAGCTAACTGAGGGGATAAATTATATAATAAAAATGCTCAATCCAGCAGAAAGCACTCAGGCCACAGAAGTAAGCTGGAGGTGTGGACTAGGGGAGTTCCCGTCACAGAGATTTATTTATCATATTTACTGATGCTATTTACTGATATGCCAGGCAAATCAGTACTAAGCACTGATATTTCAGCAAATCAAAGATCTCTGCCCAGTGGCAATTGCACTCTACACACAGTAAACCACAAACAGTACAAAGTGAATTCTATGATGTATTAGAAGATTACAAGGATAATACAAAAAAGAAAAAGTCTACCTGGGTGAGTGGGATGGTGGTGAAGGGGAGTGAACTACAGTTTCAAACAGAATGGTCAGTGCAGGTCTCACTAAGAAGGTGACATATGAGTAAAGACTCAAAGTAGGTGGGTAACTGTAGCCAGGGGAGAGGATGAGAAAGCTGGAAGGGATGGGAATTTTAATGGGGGCCTGTGAGCAGACTCATGGGGTCTGTGAGTGTCCTGGGACAGGAAAGAAATATGCAAATGTGCATGTGAACAAGCTCTTCAAATCTCAGCATTGGAAGGACACTTAGGGAGCATTGCAGCCATCCCCCCTCCCATTTTACCGCCAGAGTCTAGTCAAAGGGAGAGCAAGGTAGTGGCTGGCCTGAAATGAGAACTCACTGGACCAGGGCTCACAGGCGGCTGTCTCACTAGGGCTGGGCTACTTTGTCATCACCCATGCCTCTGTCTACAGGTTAGAGTGAGTGGTGGCTATGGGCTCAGCTGTGGGAAATGAGCCATGCCAGGGACAAGGGCAGAACTGCACGGCAGGCTCAGCCCCATTAGCAAGAGGATTCTCCCACTTCCCCACGCAAAACTAAGGTCATCTTTAGATGTCCTTCTCATCACAACTTCAAAATCACAGGGGAGGGCTTCCCTGGTGGCGCCGTGGTTGAGAGTCCGCCTGCCGATGCAGGGGACACAGGTTCGTGCCCCGGTCCAGGAAGATCCCTCATGCCGCGGAACGGCTGGGCCTGTGGGCCATGGCCGCTGGACCTGCGCGTCCGGAGCCTGTGCTCCGCAACGGGAGAGGCCACAACGGTCAGAGGCCCGCGTACCGCAAAAAAAAAAAAAAAAAAAAAAAATCACAGGGGATAAGTCCAATAAACTAGAATCTCTGCTGTGGCTTCACTGGCATTTGCTTAGAGTGGCCACCAATCCAACTTCTCGCTCCAGACACCTCAGCTGGGCTGGGCCTTAACCCAAAGTGAGAACTAACCAGGGCCTTTGTCTCTGGGGTCCTGAGAGGTCCCACCTGTCCTGTTTCTCCTCAGCACAAGGGGCCTTTGAAGATGCAAGAAAAGTTAATGAAGGCTTAGACTAAGAGTCTGTTGAGAAGAGATTTCAAAGCCAGAGGTAAATAGGTTCATTTGCATTCATTTCCCTTTAATTAAACAAACATTTACTGATTATCCTCCCACAAGTCAGGCCCTGCATTTTGCTATGAGTGACAGATAAATAAGATAAGGTCCTTGCCTGTGGTAGTTTGCAAAAATGACAAATTCTCACATCTGGATGCCCGTGTCTTTAGTGTCACTTTGCAGCTCTTCCAATTAAGGAATGGAGTCCATTTCTCTACTCCTTGATTCTGGATTGCCCCAGGGACTTGCTTCGCCAGTGGAACATTACTACACATGACTTGAAAGCACCTGGCTTGAAAAGCACGTGGACATTGAGACCTGCCCTCTTTCTGCTCTTGGGAACCCTGCTACCGCCGCCATATGAAGAAGCCCAGGTTAGCCTGCTGGATGATGAGAACCATGTCGCCTAATTACTCCTCCCAACGGCCAGCCAACCACAGATGGCTGGTACCAGCAGAGGAACCACTCACATGAGCCCAGACCAAATTGCTGACTCACAGAATCATGCGGTAGATAAATGGTTGCTGTTTAAGATACTAAGGTTTGGGTGGTGTTATTCGACAGAAAAGAACTGAGGCACTGCTCAATGCAGAGTTCTCTATCTCAGAGCCAGGTCGGTAAGTAAAGAAGCAAAACTAGGTTGGTGTATGACAATAGGGAGTAGTGGAAATGATGGCAAACTGTCCTTGCTTAAAAGAAATAGCCTCTATCAGCTCCTTCCAATTGCTGCCATTCAGGACTGTGTACCCAGTGTTTCCAGACAGTTTTAAAGAAAAGCCAAAAATCAGGATATTTATGCGAGATCTCCCCATGTTTAATGTTGACAGTTTAGTTCCCTTTAACACTGTGTAGCTTATGCATCGGCAGGCCTAATTCAGCCCACAGGCTTTTAGCTTGTAACTTCTAGTTCGATGGGAAAAAAAGGAATACTTAAAACAAAATAACAAAAGACACTGATGATGAGGTTGTCATTGTCATAATTTTTAAAGAAGAAGTTAAGTGCAGGGAAGGTTAAGTGCGCACGGCCTAGAGGAGCTTAGGAGAGACACCTAACCCAAGGGAGGGCTCCTCACAGCAGGTGGCATCGGCTGGGGTCTTGAAGAATAAAGACAAGTAAGCCAGGTAACCAGGTGAGAAAGATGGTCCCAAGAGAGGGAACAGCCTTCTTGAGGGCTAGTGGGACAGTGCTGGCATCTTGGGGATAGCATCCCTGTGACAAACGGAGAAAGGGCAGTCAGAGTGGCCAGAAGTGGGGCTGGAATGGTGAAGGGCTGCAGGCAAAGTTTGGGCTTTACCTGCCAAGGAGGCAGAAACGTGGCGAGGTCATGCAGAACCTCGGCAATCCGGCTCCTCAATTCAAATCCCAGCTCTGTCGCTTCTTGCCCAGGATAACCTTTGCAAGTCATTTACCTCTTTGTGCTTCAGTTTCCTTATATTCAAACGGGGTGAGTAACAACAGAGCGTAATACAAGCTGGTTGTGAGAGTTAAAACGTGAATATCATTTATCTATGAAAAGCCACTGAAGGTGTCAGCTGCTTTATGCTTTCTTTTTTAAATGTTCCTTTTTTCTCTTTTTTTTTTTTGGAAAAGCAAACATGCCCCTTGTGGAAAATGCATGCCCCTTGTGGAAAAGTATGAAGGCCATTTAAAAATCACCCACAATCCCACCATCCTGGACAAGTATGGTTTGCTTGCCTTGTGGTTTGTTCTCATAAACTTGAAATCATCCCCAATATACAATTTTATATCTATTTTTCTCTTAATGTCATACCATAGGAATTTCCCTGTGTCATTAAAAATTCTTCAAAACGTAATTTTTTAAACTATTATGGAAGTAATGCACTGTGGGATGTCTTCATCTGGCTTTGATACCCAGAGAATAATACCAGTCCTTGTGGTTATTAACAGTTATTGAACAGTTACTATGTTCCAGGAGTTTACAGGTATGAACTCATTTCATTCTCACACGCTTTGAGATAGGGGTCATTTGTGTTACCCCGGGTGCTGGGATGGCTCCGATCTGCTCCCCTCCCCTCTTCTTCCTGCCCCAGGCTCACTGGGCTCATGGGTATGAACTTCTTCCACCTGCTCCTTGGCCCTCCAGCATCTGGCTGGGTCCCGCCAATGGGATACATGGCAGGAGATCAGCCTTTATCCCCTGGGCTCTCTCCCTGCTGGGGCTACTGCAAGTCAGCTACCTCCCACTCCCCAAAGCCACAGCCCCCGTCAGAAGCCCTCTCCACACAGCTCCCTCTCCCGCTTTAGCTAACCATGCCCTCCCCTTGGCCCGCAGGCCTCGGGGTGCTACAGCTCCCTGCAGTTGCTAGATTTGGAGCGCTGCCCCCTCAGCTCTGCCTACACTCTCATAACATGTCTTTTTGTTAACCTCTTGTCAAATTACCCAGGTTAACTATGCCATCTGTTTCCTTCTGGGACCTTGACTGATGCAACACTTGCATGAATAAAAATTCACGTGCATTGATAAGAAGCAGCTCCAAAGGTTATACCATGAAAATTAGGTTCCCAGGTCCACTGCCGAAAGGTGACCACCCTCGAAAGTTTACTTGTTGGTTTAAAATAATAACAATAGCTCACACAGAGAGTATTTTGTAGATGAAGAAACTGAAGTCCAGAGAGGTTAGGTGACTCATCTGCGGTCACACTGCTCATAAGTGGCAGAGCTGGGTATCAAACCCAAGTAGTCTGGCTACAGAATCTGTGCTCTTAAACACTACACATACTGCCTCTCCAAGAACTCTCAATTAATATTTATATCTTTGTCTAAATACTTTCTGTTGATTTTACACAAAATAAGTCATATTATATGTATTGATTGTGACTATTCACTTAACGATATAGCTTACAGTACTTCCCTGGTGGGGAAGTGGTTAAGAATCTGCCTTCCACTGCAGGGAACGCAGGTTCGATCCCTGGTCGGGGAATGCCACATGCTGCAGGGCAACTAAGCCTGCAGGCCACAACTGCTGAGCCCTCCGCACTCTGGAGCCCATGAACCACAACTAGGGAGAAGCCCGTGAACTGCAATGAAAGATCCCACATGCCACAACTAAGACCCAACGCAGCCAAAAACAATAAATAAACAAACAAACAATATAGCTTACAGATCTTCTCCTACAACTTTTTCCCACTTAACATACCCTGGTATGCTTTCCTTATGCACAGCTAGGTTCTACCTCATTCTTTAGTTAATCTTCTACTGATCTGCATTTCAGTTGTTTTCAATTTTTTGCTATTAAAAACGATGTCACAATACAAATGACCTTGTGCTATATCTGTGCATATAAATGTGGACATATCTATGGATTAGATTCCTAGAGGTACAATTTCTAAATGTATGTGTACTTTTAAAATTTGCACAGAATTTTACTTATGTAAAACTGTCATTGATGATGACTATTCCAACAGTATGCTGAAATGCCTGTTTTCCTAGGTTGTGTTTTACCGAACTTTTTATTCTTTCTATCTCTGTAGTTTAAAATAGTGTCTTGTTTAAATTTTTATTTCTCTTATTATGACAGAGGATTTGATATCTTTTCAAATTAAAAAAAAACTTATGTTAGTGTGACTTAATACACCCCCCCATGCCATAATTTACTTAGCACATCTTTCAAAATTTCGTATTAAAAACAACAGTGTGATGACCATCTTTGTACATAAGTCTTTGTATCTCTTAGTATTTCCTGGGAAAGATTTCTAGAAGTGAGTCAGAGGGTAGGGGCTTTTTTATAGACTCTTGCCACATACTGCAAATTGTCATAGGATTACATTACCCTCCCACCAGCCCTAACATTTGAGAGAGCTCCCCTCACTCACCCCTCCAGCACTTTTATAATTTTTAAATGAGTGCTTATGAATGAGGAAAATGGGATCTCAATTTCATTTACATTGCTCTGATTTCTAGTAAGCCAGATTAAACATTCTTTTTCATATTTCTGGGCCATTTACATTTCTGTTTCTGTGAATTCTACTCTTAGTGTTTCTCCTATGATAGGTAAAACACCCATCAGCATATCACTTATTAAATTCCTGCTAGGTAGAAAATATATGGAGCTAGGTGTTTTGAGAGACATAAATGAGATGCAGTCATTATTCTTACAGATCTTGTGATTTAGCTGGGCAGGCAAGCCCATACACAGAGAAAGCAATTTGAGAGCAAACGAGACAGTCTGTAATCAAGTGCTAAATGGGCAGCTTGATGCTACGTGCTGAGAGAGCTCAAAGAGGAGAGAATAGCCGAGCTGGCGTGATCAAGGAAAGCTTCTCGGAGGAGGAGCCCGTGCAGGAGCTGTGCATGTAAAATATGACAATTACAGAGAGACATGCATTCATTCCTCTTTCCTCCAGCAAGGAGGATGATGCCTCAATGGCTCTGTCAACATGTGTGGAGGAAATCAGTCTTAAAGAGATAAACTAGTTGACTGGTGCCATGGCCAGACCCAGCCAGCTTTGGTTGGCCATTATCATTGCCTTGGGAATGGCAGTGACAACAACTAACATTTACTGGGCTCTAACCATGTGCCAGGCACTGTGTGCTAAGTGCTTTATATCTATAATCTCATTTACGTTCCTGACATACCTGTGAAGTAGATACTATTATTACCCCCTTTTACAGATGTGGAAACTGAGATTAAACAAGTCTTCAAGATCATCCGTGAACGTGTTGATGGGCTCGGTCTCTGACCTATGTTTGTCCGCCTCCAAGAAGCAGGCTCCAGGTCCAGACCAAAAGCCCTTCCCCCCCACCAGTCACACCATCCTCCGGTTCCTTTGGCACGATCGGGAAAAAAGACAGACTGATTTCTGAGGGGGCAAATTTAGAGTCATGGAAATTCATCCAAGAGTGTAACAAAGAGTGGATATATGTATATGTATAACTGATTCACTTTGCTGTACACCTGAAACCAACACAACATTGTAACTCCAATAAAAATTATTTAAAGAAAAAAAAAAAAGAAGATTCCCTGAGCACAGGCTGGTTAGGATGTTGGACACTTGAGTCCCTACCCGTGAAGGGCACAACCCAGTAGTAGACAAGGACAAGGCTGTGACGGAAGTCCTGGCTGGCAGGGTGAGGAGCAGAGAACAGAAAGGGGTCCCCAACCCGAGAGAGTGTGCTGAGTGTCAAGAAAGTCTTCTCAGAGGAGACGGTAACTGAGTCAGTCCTGGAAGAGGGAGGGAATCACAGAGCACGGGAGGGGCAGAGGGGCATTCTAGGAAGAGGAGACACCCAGGTCAGAGCTGAGGGTGTGAGGTTGGGGTGGACACGATCACAGTGTGTCCCTTCGTCACAGCACCGACCACCCTGTGTTGTCATCACCCACCGACCCATCTGTGCTCCCTAGTGGTCTGTGTGCTCCCCCAGGGCAGTGACTACATCTGACCCTCCCCTGTAAACACCCCAGTGACAGAAGGCCTGGCCCACAATGGGCAGGAAGTACACATCTGTGAACAGGGAGCTAATGACCAAACATCTCCATCACAGAGACCTTGGTGCTCAGGACCTCGCCAGGTGAGGGCGACCCCCCGGTCTGAGACCTGTCCCTGCAACCAGATGGTGCACCCCCTGAGGACAGGGGCCAATCTCCTTCCCCTTCCCATCCCTCTACACCAAGTTGCCAAGCACAAGCCTGTGAACAATGTAAGAATAATCATTACTATGAGTGCAGCAAACACTATGTAATGACTGTGCACAAGGCACTACTCCAAGTGCTCTACCCCTATCTTCTCATTAAAGCCTCAAAAAATTCCATTATACCCATTTTACATATCTGAAAACTGAGGCACAGAAAGGTTATGTCACTTGCTCTAGATCACTTAAGAGACAATAGATGACATAAAACTTCAGAGCAAAGACATGGGAATCAGACTAGACCTAGGTTCCAATTCCAGCTGTACTACTTAGTTGCTGCAGGATCATTACTTATACTCTGTAGCCTCAGTTTCCCCATTGTGAAATGGTAATAATCATGACAACTTCTCAGTTTTGTGGTGAGGCACAAATGATATCAATGGAAGCACCTAGCTCAGGGCCGGCACCTAGCAAGCAGCCAGGCGCTGGTAGCCATCATTTCTGCCCTCAAGTCCAGAAAGCTCTCTCTCCGGTGAAGACAGACCCCATGGTGCGCCTAGTCACCTTTCTCCTCAGTCACGACCTCCCCCTGCCACACGTGAGCCACTCGCCGGAAGACGTGAGTCAGACCCCCATTCCACTTGGGCTTGCTCTTTCCCAATCAGCAAACTTCTTCCATATAGAGCAATCTTTTCCACTGCTCCCAGCTGCCAGCAGAGGCCGGCATTAGAGAGCGTCTTGGCTCCCATTGGAAGAAAAACAAACTTTGCAGAAAAATAAACACTCTTTTTTAAAGCCCTGTGGTTTTACATTCAAGACCTAATAGTTTTTCCTTTCTTTTTCTCCCAGATACCACAGATCTTCTGCTGGAGGAAGAAAAAAGGAAAAGAGCCCAAGAAGAGGCTTCTAGATTGTTCTTCCGTGCAAACATGCCCCTAGATGGCTGCGTCCAAGGACCGGACTCCCATGTCTGTGCTGTGGCCCTTTGGAGACTAGAGGCCCACTCTCTGAACAGACCCTTCTTACTGCAGTGGCTCCGGAAGCGTGAGTCCAAGTGATTTTTCTCACTCACTCCTGCTGCTCCGGGGCTGGAATGAGCAGACGCAGGCATAAATGTCAGGGAGGCCCAGACACAGGATCTCCTGTGATGGGCCTGTGACATTTAACTCCCAAATACAGTCGCCTCCCCACAGGGAGGCTGGCTGGCCAGAGGCCATGTTGTTCCAGTGACAAGTCCTAAAATAGGAAGCTGTTTCTTAGAGAATTGCCTCTGAGGACAGCCTCCACTCCACCCCTTCATCCCTCAGCAGAGCAGGGAAGAGAAGGCCTGAGTGACCCGAGCAGCGGTCAAGTGCTCTGGACGAGCTGTGCCCCTCAGACGGCACACGCTTGTTCAACCCAAGCCTCCTCCAGCTGTGCTGGCCTGTGCTGGGCCAAAGGGTGTCTGGTGGGCGTGGTGACTGAGAGATGATACAGGGAAAGCATCTTCTACAGGAACTGGCACATAGTAGGTGCTCTATTCATCTCTGTTCCCTTAGATCCAGAGCTCCTGAGTCTGTCCCATGGCTTCAGTAGGTCTGGAAACATGTGAGTGCTAGACAATATTTTGTGTGTACCGTCTCGCTGGTGAGTGAAAGCATTCACTAAGTCCCCAAGGGGTCAAAGACCTCAAAAGGCTAAGAACCACTGGCTTTTTAGTTCAACTTTTTAATGAAAGTCGAACTCTTCGGAGGCAAAGACCATCTTATTTGTCTTGGTATCATCACACCCTAGGAAAAGACCTGGCATTTTGAACATTCGGTGGAATGAATGAATGAGGTAAGGAATGAGAAGTAGCTTCTTCCTTCAAGGAATTCAGAGCAAAAAAAAAGTATAATACAAGGCAGAAAATGATAAAAGTCAAAAGAAATGGAAAAATTAAGAGCTGCAGAAGCTCTGAATAGACATAAGTGTCTCTGGCCCACCTGGGAAGGTAGAATGGCCAGCTAAGTTGAACTAGGATGACTGGTGAGGGTGAGGGAAAGAGGTCCAATAGATAGAATGAGGAGAGAGCTGGGAAGCCATTTCAGGAAACGTCGTGGAAAAAAAAAAGAATCACAGACTTTACAGAGACATGAACTTTTTTTTTTTATGTGGTTTTGCACTGGGGGCCTAATGGTTTTTCCTTTCTTATACGAGCTGTCCAGTGTGGCAAGAGGGAAGGGTATGTTTGAGGCAAGGTGGGAAAGAGGTTTGGAAAAAGAAGTTGGGGCCAGATCCTGGGGATCCTCAAATGCCAGTGTCCACTCACCCAGCTCTGAAGCAGCAGAGCCGTTCCCCATGGGGAGGAAGGGGGAGGGTATGCTCTCCCCCCGGCCTCCACGAGGGGAGCTGCTGCAGGATCCCTGTGAGGGGGGCCAAGGCAGACAAGGCCGGGGCAGTGCAGATGGAGAGAGGGGACAGATGTGAGGACAGGAAGGAGAATCAGGCAAGTGATTTCCCACGGAGGATGTGAGGACGAAGCTGACCTCAGAGAATCCTCTGATTTCCCCAGCTTGAGTTATTGGCCACTTTTCATATTCAAATAACAGCAAATTTTAAAAGATTAAGTTAAACTCAGTTATAAGAATATAGAAAGAGAGCTTTTAAAAAGATGAGCAGGACTGAAATGAAAACACAGAATAGGCACACACTGGTGCTTTTTTCCTTAGTCTCGTTGGTGTTCAGGGATTACTTTCTAAATCCCTGGTTTTCTCCCAGCCCTAAGCACCCTCACCCTGCTGCCTCAAGGCCTCTGTTCTAGATTCTGCTTTGAAACCCACTCCCCTCACTCTTTCTCAACAGCCCCTTTCATCGTGAAGCAGGCTTCCCATGCAAGGACGATAATGTGGACATGAGGCTGGAGTTTTCTGAAGGTCTCCAGCCAAAAGGTGTCATTATCATAAACAACATATTACAGACCCAAACCTTCCAACCCTGGTCTCTCCTCACTCTATATGTGAAACTCGGTTCAACCCAGTAATAATAATAACAGCGACCACTTCTGTCAGTGCCTGCACTGTGACCGGCCCTGCTCTGAGCACTTCACATCCATGAGCTCATCTGATGTGCACAAAGTCCCCGAGGGATGGATATTACCACAGTTCTCCTAGAGGCTGAAACTGAGGCACAGGCCTCGGCTAGTAAATGGAGAAGCCAAGATACAAACCCAGAATGGAGTCCATGTTCCTAACCCTACTCCTGACTGCCTGTCATGTGAGACCCAGCTCTCTTCTTCACACACTCTCATTGATGGGCTGAGTCAGTGGAGTTAATCACGGGCAGGCTTTCCCGAGAAAGAGGTTAATCGGTGCTATTTCCATGCTTCCACAGTCCTATGAATACACGCTTTTATTAAAATACTGGAGGAATTGTTGAATGTGGGACACTTTAGGGGAGCAGGTCAAGTAGCACCCTGTTCTGTTCCCTATACCCCATAGTGGCCTGAAGGGACCAGACACTGAAACATTCTCTGTCTCCACATGCCAATCTGGAAAATGGGCTTTCAAAGTGGAGACTAACATAGGCCCACAGACCCACAGCAAGAACATAAACAAGTCTCAAAGAGAAGCCTCAGGGATTTGCCTATTTGAGGCAAGTAAGAGCTTCTCAGCAAAGGAGCCACACGTCTTTTAGAGGCCACAGAGGGAGCTTGATTTTTCACGCAAGAGAGGAGCACAATACTGGAGAAAATCTGGCTAGAAATGGAGAGATGTGTGACCGCAAAACACAGTCTACCTTCCAGGCTTCGGTTGGCCCACCAGGTCAACGTGAATAGTCCTTACGTTGTGTCAATGCCTTAGCTCCTTTGTTGCCTTCTCCCAAGTTTTCCATCAGTTGAACTTCTACTTATTCTTCAAAACCCCATGGAAATGCCCTCCCAGAAGCCCCCAGGTGGAATTAATCTCTCTTCCACTTGGTGTACGGAGCGCTCATTCATCTCTCTCACTGAGGCTTACATATTTTGCTACGTTGTATTTTATATATTTGTTTAATCATTTAAGAAAGTATTCATTTATTTGACATAATATTCTGAGCACCTGCTACATGCCAAGGGTTGTGCTAGTGCTGGGAATATAATGAATAAGAGATTGTTATGGGCTGAATTATGTCCCCCACAAAGATAAGTTGAAGTTCTAAACCCCAGTACCACAAAACCTGACCTCATGTGGAAATAGAGTCATTGCAGATGTAATTAGTTAAGATGAGGTCATTGTGAAGTAGGATGGGTCCCTAATCCGATACAACTGGTGTCCTTACAAGAAGAGAAGAAGATACACAGACACACTGGGAAAACCTCATGTGAAAACAGAGGCAGAGATTGGAGTTATGCTGCTGCAAGGCAAGGAGTGCCTGGGGCTGCCAGAAGCTGAAAGAGACAAGGAGAGAATCTTTCCTAGAAGCTTCAGAGAGAGCATAGCCCTGCCAACACCTTCATTTTGGACTTCCCAGCCTCCAGAACTGTTGACAGACTAAATCTCTGTTGTTTCAAGCCACCCAATTTGTGGTACTTTGTTATGGCAACCCTAAAAACTAACACCAAAATGTTCTCCACTTTCAAGAACAGTACGTAAACAATTCTAGAACAGCATGAGAATGCTGCAATAAAAAGAAATCCTCTGTGAAAACACAGAGGACATGGCAAGTAATTCAACCTTGCAGGAGGATCAGGAGAGGCCTCCCAGAGCAGGCATAATTGGAGCTGGGTTTTGAAGGATGAGTAGGAGTTCTCCAGGAGAAAGCATACTCTAGGCAGAAGGAATGGCAGCAGCACATGCATACTCTCTTGGTCTCTCCTGGTGGATTATGCTCCCTGGGGCCCTCAGCACAAGGCTCTGCCCAGGGCAGATGCTCAGCCCATATCTCTTGAACTTGCAGAAAAACTGGATTCTCTAGACAAGAAGAGAGGAACAGAAGACAGAGTGTGGGTGGCTGCCACCTAGAGACAGGAAAAACAGAAATCGTTAGACTCCCCAAATAGAGAGCAGATGGAGGGCAGCAGCAGAGGCCAGAGAAATGAGGCAACGCAAGCAGAGCTGACTTAAAAAAAAAAAAAAATGGGTTGGTCTCTAGGGCTCCAGCTCAGCTGGGAAGGAAAGCAATTTATGGCCAAAGGAAGTAGGCTGACAGTAAACAAAAATACAGTGACCCCTGGGTTCCCACTGGACAGAAGATAGATGATGCCGTCGTAAAAATGAGATTAATTTTAATAAGGGCTTTCACCAAGCAGCAGACCCTGGCGGCCAGAGGCCTGTCAGAGGACCGATGACAGGCAGCATTGCTGATGGATGGAGCTGACCCTGGCGAGCTGAAGACATGGGGAGCGACTGGAAGCTTGGGACTGGCCCCCGGCTATGGATTGGACAGCGGCTCTTTGTGCTGTTTGTGCAGATTCTTCGTCATGATGGTTGGTATCCCAGAGTTGGAAGCCCACAGTCCAAACCTCTGAAATGTGGCTTATCCCCTGCCAGGGCAAGAATCCCCTGTTCCTTCAGCTTCATGGGGGACTGTGCTTGCACACCTCCAGTGACAAGAAGCTCACTACCTTTAAGGGCTATAGGGCAGCACTCCATACATGGTCACTCAGAAAGATGCCCTTTATTTCCTTTACCACAAGACAGTCTTGCAAAAACTAAAGTCATTCTTGATTCCAATAGCAGAGTTCAATTTAATAAACACAGTCTGAGAACTCAGTGTGCAAAAAGATTGTGAGAAGAGACATGGTCACAGACTGGCTTCTGTCTCCAAGAACTTTCAGAAGGGAAAACAGACTGTGCCCTGACCCTGACAACAGCATGAGCCCTGACTCTGGCTATTGACTGAGCCCTGATCCAGACCACAGTCTGAGCCCCGATCCTCTTAGAGACTCAACCCAGATCTTGGCTGGCCAACTGAGCCCTGAACCTAGTTCTAGATTAAGCCATAGGCCCAATTCAGATGGGGCCTAGATGCAGTCTGAATCCTAATCCTTTTATAGACTGAGCCCTGATCCTAGTCACCACTGGCCCTGACTCTGATCCACGGCCTCACAAACAGATGCCTATCTTTATGAGATGAGGGAGATGGCAAATGGGCATGTGTTGGTGGCTCGGGGTGCCTGGATCGACGTCCAATTCCTTGACACGTGAGGCAGACATATTTTAGGCACCGCACTGTGTCAGGTGCAGCCTCTGCCTTTGGAAGTGCGGGTAGACACTCCCCCCACCAGCGCTCACAGCCTGTGCTTGTCCCACCACGGCACTCTGTCACCGTGCCACTGCTCGTGTGCATACCTCGCCCACTGGCCTTTGCTCTTCTCCAGGACAGAGACTGTGTTTATTGGCCCAGGCTGCTGTAACCGAGCCTTCATTTGCTGCCCCGCTCCTGAACACCTACTGTGTGCTGGGTCCTGGTGTGGTCACAGGGACATGGAAACAAATGGCCAATGGCCTGTCACAGACACCAGCAAGGGCTCAATTAGATCTTTAATCATTTACTTAATCAACAAACCAACAAGAGGGATCACCTTGCAGAGAAATGGTGCCCCACAGGGTTTATGGGCTGAACACCTGCCAACCAAATAAAACAAGTCCTCCTGCTTTTCCAGCACTCAACCCCCCTGGCATCAGGCAGCCCAATTTCTCGTCAGCCCTTTCCCCGATCATGTATCAATAGATGTCACACAATCAAGTCCTGGCTCCCAAGAGAGTATTTGAAAAGTCAAAGATGTTTGTCTAATGCAAACCGATGTCATGTCGGGAATTAGTTTGACTAATAGGCCTTTAATTAGATCCTTGTGAGGTCTGGGTCCCAAGTAGAGGCTTCCCAAAGTTTTCATTTAGAAGATAAACTATCCCTTCCCCCAGATTGCCACCATAAATCTCCTTTCCAGTGTGCACTCAGAAGGGCAGGGCAAGGCCTAGATTTGTTTCTCCCGCCAACGTGAAGAGTCTTGTGCCCAGTCACCCAGGGGTTGAGTGCCTGGGAGCCCCCTTGCGGGCTGGGCCCCGTCACCAGAGGAGCTGGGGGAGGTGTCTGGGCCATGCCATCTGCTCCGGATGGGGACCAGGGCTTCTCACCAAGGCCAGGGAAGCATTTTCCCAAACAGTAACAGGAAATGTTCATTTTGTCAACCTGAATAACCCTGGCAGGGCCAATTCCAAAGCAGATTACAGAATGCAGGGAATATGATGTGATCTTCCTCCAGGGCATTCCTCTCAGGGGAAGGAACACGGAAACCAAGAGAAGCTACAGAATGAGGTCACCATGCCCTACCCAGGCAGGTAGGAGGGATTTCACACGAAATAACGTATGTAGCCCACCAGGCACTGAGCAGGTGCTTAATATATGAGAATGCTGTGATTTATGCTGATTCATTCCTCTGCCTTGAACTTACTCAAGAAATACCTGAGTACCCACATCCTAGATCAGCCCCACTCCAAGTGCCTTCCAGGGCCTGGTACCGGCTAGTCCCTGACTGTTTGGTTACCACTTTGCAACTAGTTTGCAGAAATCGAAAGAAAGCAGTCAGAAATGTGTAAAGGTAGTTGGCATTGCCAGGAAAAAATTTACTCTATTTCACAAAAGTATTACTGGTCAGCAAAAGATTGAGAACAAAAAGTAGTGTTTCACCACAAAGAGTTTGAGACGTAGGGGCATGGAAGCTTCCGAGGGTGCTCTTGTGATTACCGTCTTGTATGTTAGAAATTGAGGCTTGGCGGGATGAACTTGCCAAGCGCCTCCATCTATGGAGTCTAGCCCGTCCTCAAACCCAGAGCCTCCTTGCTCTACAGTTTTGTTACTTACAGCCACTCTGTTCCAGGGGTCACGAGAGTCACATATCTGACCTCAATGTGTTGCTAATAATAAAAAGCTCACAGTGACTGGGGAAAAACTCATGGGTATTTAGTCTCAGCTCTGCAATCACTCACACACTGAGTCATCTCTTTGGGGCCTCAGTTTCCTCATGTACCCAATGAGGGAGGTGGCCCTCAATTATCTTGAAGGCCCCTCTTGCTGTGACATCCTGAATTTGATCATAGACTCCTTCAATGGAAAGGGACCTTTGAAGTCCTGTGGCCAACCTCCCTTCCACAGCAATGGGACTGGGGCTCCAGCAGCCCCTTCCGTACTCCCTGTGGGTGGCACGATTGGATAGCTCTGATTTTCAGGCTGGCCTCTTCCTCCCAAGAACTCCGCCATGACTATCGTGCAGGGTCCCTCTGTTATCCCATCACTCTTGCCCTAAGGGGTTACACGCCAGAGATGGGCCTTGCCATCACTCCCAAATGCTCGGTTCTGAGTCAAACTAAAAGCACCTGCACCTTAAGAGGGACTTCCATCTGTCCAGGGCAGAGCTCACCTGTGGAGCACGAAAATGAAAGGACAAGCTAGAAGCCACTTATGTTTCTTCCCTGAGGAAAACACTGAAGCTCCCTTTTGTCCTCAAATACCCAGGGATTCACCCTTGAGGAGCTAGAGACCCTGAAGCCTCCCATCTCCTTTTAGGAGCATCTCAAGGGGCGCAGGGAAGACCTGGCAGCTCTCCCAAGGCCTGTGCTGGCAAGTGGCCCATTCGAGCTGCACCCGCCTGAAATGCAGCCTGCACAGGATGGTGCATATGTGACGTCAGGCCATAAGCACTGACTCTTGCCTCACCCTGTCAAGTACAGGGGCCTGCCCCAGTGAAAGCTGAGCCCAAAGAGTCTATCCAACCGCCCATATCTAAATAGAGGAAACGGGCGCATCTATGTAGCGTGCCACCCCCTCTACCCCCCGGCCCCAAAACACTGACTCATCACAGCCTCTTCTAAGCTGTCTCTGAACCGCTTGATTGGAAAGTGGAAAATTCAGTTTCTGTCAATGTTGAGTGAAATGGCCAAGTATAGACTAGGGAGCTTGGGAAATTTGGAAATACACAGAATTTCACAGTAACAGAACCAGAGAATCATAAACATTGATTGAATGTGTAATGAGGTGTCAGACCCTGGAGATTTGCAAATACAGGCCGGTCGAGAATCAGAGAATCCCACAAACTTAGTGTCATGGACTCTTGGGATGCTGGAATCCTGAAAGGTATCAAATGACAGAATTATGAGATGTTAGATAAACAGAATCTAAAATGACAGGACCTTGGAAACCTAGAACCTTAAGTTTCCATAGAACCAGCAGGGGTTGTTGGAGGTTTCCGTATCTCATGCTCTGGTCAACCAGACCAGAGCAGCCCCATGGCAGGCAAACCTTAGAGGAGGAAAGAAGTTGCTGGTACTATGTCAGGGGCAGGGTGGCAACCAGAACATGTGCCAGGGAAAGGAAATTGGCCTGAAGAATGAGAATGGGGGCAGATGGTGGGAGCTCTGGTGATGCATGAAGCTGCCTCTAACATAAAGACCAAGGGCAGAGGACTCCTGATGGGATAAGAAAAGGCCACAGACCTTCTTGACCGGCCCCATTTCCTACGAATGGAAGACTTCCAACCCCAGGTGAAGCTGAGGCAGGCAGGTGGGCCATTGCTGGATGGCTCTGAGGAAAGTCTTGCTGGGATGGAGCTGGATTACCTCTGCATCCTGTCCTGGTTCTGCCCTCTGCAAATGCCAGACGAATAGAAGAGGCCGTATGATACTTCGTCCCCCATGGACAAGGGCAGTTCTGGCAGGGACAAGCATGTCAGCAAAGGCAGAGAGGCTGGAGGCATAGGGCACGTTCACAGAAGGGGAACGTCTCAGGTGTCAAAGGCATGGAGGGACGCTGAGCGAGAAGATGTTGGAATGGGATGTTGGAATCTAATGATGGAGGTCCTGGAGGCTCGAAGGCTGGACTCTGCATGTGTTCACCCCGCATCTGTCTGTGGCATGGCCTACGCATGGCCAGAGGTCAGGAGCAATCGCTGATTGCCCGGTCTGCGATGGAGCGCCGGCAGGGACCTCTCCTTCTCCCTATGGCAGGTCTGTGGGATGCCCTTTCCCTGCCCCTGGGTGGCTTGATGAGGCCCTGAAGGAACCATGTGGTGGGCTCAAGGTGTAATGTGTAGGCTTAAGTGTCTCTAAAACAACTAGTAAAAACCCTGACCAAATCCAAACCAGATGCCCCAGGGCGTGTAGGGCTGAGAGCTGTCAGCACCTCTGCATTTTCACCTGCTCATGTGGGCTGCACCTGTAGGCAGCTGGAACTCAGGAGAGCTTCAGGCTGTCCACCAAGTTCAGCCCCGACTGGCCTGCCCAGTGTGGAGGCACTGAGGGGCCGAAGGGGTAAGGTGGCAGGCCCCTCCTAGGCCAGTGCCCCCCTCTTGATTTTTCTCCCCTTACTCCCAGTTCCCAGTACAGACCCTCAGGATTCATTAATGTCCCAACTATACCCCCTAGCTAGGAGAAGTGGGCAAATCACCTCTCCTCTCTGAGCCTGTTTTCCTATAAGCAACATGGGCACATCAATAATGACCTCCAAGATGACAGGGTAGTTCATTTATTCCGTTAGACAAATATTTATTGGGCATTTACTGTCAAGCATTGGACTAGGTACTGAGAATACAGTGGTGAAGAAAAGCAGACATTATCCTTGAATTTATAGGGTTTACAGTCTACAGAATTAGACAGGCAAAACAAACCTCCATGCAAGTAGATATACAATTTAAAAAATTAGTTTAATGCTTTGAAAAGGATATGCTAGGTGCAGAGAGCCTACAACGGGGCAGGGGGTGAAGGAGGCCTCTCTGAAGAAATAATTCTTAAGCTGAGGCCTGAATGCTGAGTAAACCAGAGGAAGGGTGTGAGGTAGAGAACTCCAGGCAAAAAGATAGCACATGCCAAGGCCCTGAGGCAGGGGAGCATTCGGCTCATTTCCTCTTTGTGGGCAGAGAGCAGGGAGGGAGGAAGGAGTGGCATGAGGCAAAGGAGCAGACAACAGATCAGGCAGGGCCCCCGGGACAGGCCATACATGAGATCTGAGTCTGGGGAAGCCCCCCAAAGTGTTTTCCACAGAGCTTCCACACCATTCTACACTTAGAGCTTTAAAAGACGACTTTGGTGGGGAGTTGAGATCGTGGATGGAACTCCCTCACCTCTGGCCTGAAAGAACTTCCAGTATCTGAGGCTCAAGAAGTGAAGGGATTAGCCGTGGCCAGTGAGTGCCAGGGACCAGGATATTCACAGCTCCTCCCCTGGCCCTGGGCTGCCTCTGAACAATTATTATGTGTTTGTACTATCCTTGCCCTCATTTGATCCTTCCAACCCCGGGGAAGGGAGGCAGATAACACAGGGATCCTCAGTTCCCTTACCCAGTTAGGGAAACCGAGGCCCAGAGAAGAGAGTGTTCGAGAGTCACGCAGCAGGTTAGTAGCCTTGACCCCAAGTCCTCTGACCCAAAATTAGATCAGATCATTCCCGAGAGTGAGTGCCCTACCGAGCCCCCTGCACTGCAGGAATGGGCAACCCTGAAGCTGGAGATAAAATGGTGGGATGGGGGAAGGAGGTTTCAGAGACCAAAGTCACACCAGACCAGGACAGGGAGGAGGCCCAAGATGCGAAACAGAGGGTCCCAGACAGAAGGTCCGGGCGTGGCGCAGAATGACATGGGATGGCCGACGTGGGAGCACCAGGCCAACGACCGGACACTGTGCAAACCACCACGAGGATGATGACCACCCCGGCCTGTCCCAGGCATCTCTGGGGACCACATCCCCACAGCACATCTGCTCCCTCTGCCTCAGACACACCTGATGAGATCGAAAGGACACAGCTCTGCCCTGAGCCTGTGCACCTTCTGGCACAACTACCAACTCCTGTGGTCATCATTCCAGGAGGAAGCCCCCAGCTCTTCCCACGGCCTCTGAGAGGTCCCTCCCAGCACGGGCCACAGAACCCTCCTCAGTGTATCCGAGGAGCTGGAGTCCACAGGGCCGGCAACCTGTGCTTCTCTAATGATGCCTCTGTTGGTGCAGCCTGGACTCAGCTCCCCCAACAGCCCTGCCACACTGCGGGCCCCTCTCCCCTTGTCCTTGGAGATGCAGCAGCCCTGGCCTGTTAACAGCTCCCCTCCCCGCCTCTTCCCTTGGTGCACACCTGCTATCCTTGAAGGCTCAGCACAGCCATCCCCTCCCGAACGCCAAAACTCAGAGCAGGCAAATGCCGTGCTCAGTCCTCCTCTGGGAAGCCTCCCCTGGTCTCAGGAGGAGGGAGCAGCCTCTCCTCTGGGCTCCGGCAGCCCCTGTCTTCCTCTTGCTTTTCCGGAGGCACCGTGAGCCTCTTGAGGGCAGGGTCTGTGCCTCCCCTGTTTCCATTTCCCAGAGTCTGGCACATAGTGGGAAGTTAGTAATTGTCTGTATCTCTTCCACTTCCTTTCTGGGAAGAGTCCAAGAAAGGGCCTTGGAGCATGAAAAACAATAGTTTAGAATCTGAATAGCAGTTAAGTCTTCCGGTGTCTAATAGGATGAAGTCTTCTCGCCTGGCGTGGCATTCAAGGCTCTCTCCAGGGTCACTGCTGCCCCTCCCATGCTCACACTGCAGCCCAGACAATTAAAGACTGGTTCACCCCCCACCCCCAGGCCCACAGGCTTCCGGCCTCCTCCTCCTCTCTTCCTTCTCTCCCTCTTGGGCAGTGGCGTTAGGCAAGGGCAGGCTGAATCTCCTCTCTTTCACCAGGTTCCCCAGGGTGTGACTCTAAACCTCACCTATAAAACAGCAGGCTACAGACTAGGCCGTCGGAAAATGTCAATTGCCCCGTTCCTGCCTCTCTCCCCATATAAGTTGTTTCCCCTCCAAAGCCTGGAGCTAATCTCCCTTACCCAAGAAGCCTTCCCTGACGTGGCCCCCGTCCTGTCTTTGCTGAGCCTGAAATCTAGGTGGCCTCCGACTCGCTCATGCGCCCTGGAACGCTGCAGGGCAGGATGGAACCACCACTAAGCCTGGATAAAGGTGAAATCCAACAGCTGGGAGAGGTTATTTTTGGACCTGACACAAATGCTAAATGAAGAGCCCTCGGCCTTCCAAGCAATCTTTGCTTTGTGCTCCAAGGCCCAAAACTAACATTTTCATAATAATTTTCCAGTATCAAAGTGATAGTTTTGATTCAAGACAGCTGAAGCCTGCAAAACTGTGTGGTGGACTCTCCCGCCCTCGAGCCAAACATGTGCCTCTGTCTCTATTTTAACACCTTTGATAATCATCGAAAAATGCACAGCCCAAGCAGTTTTCTCAGCTTTCTGACCGTAGCAGCCGCCTCTGGAAGGAGTCGTTGGGAGTCTGTTTTCCTTCTGCGTTACTCTGAGCCCTGGGCTTTAGTGCTCCCAGCTCGCCTGGCTTTTCAACCTCGCTCTCTACATTCCACTAGTGATGTCTGATGCAGGAGTTGGCCTTTCCAGTGCTATTAAAAAGGGGGGAACCCAAGAAATACAGTAACACAATCTCATGGAAAACTGATATAATCTTTTCAAAACTATAAAGATCGCTCACCCAGAGGAACATCTGCACGGAAAAAGAAAAAGGTTTTAAACAAACTGGAAAGGGGTCGGGTAACCGTAAAGGCCCACGTGTCAGGAGACTGCTGGCTCGTCCAGGGCTGCTATCACTCGGCAGGGGGAAGGCCATCCTCGGAGGAGCCAGTTCCCTCACCGAGAGCTCCCACCATCTGGAACTCATTGCAGGAGGGAACACTGGCCTTCATAAAAAGAAACCCGGCCTTATAATAATTGTTCCTTAAATCATTACTATGGCCCGAGCCCCAGAGATGGAGAGTCAAAGGACAGTAAGGACAGACCAGGGGCCTCAGGCCGCAGTCCTGACCGGCCCTTCTGCCCTCTTCCTTGGAAGCCCCGGCCACCTCCTCCCAGGAAACAGGCTCAGGTCAAATTCTAGGCTTTCCTGCTAGCCAGCCTCTTGCTGCCCTGGCGAAGAAGCTGCTGCAAAGCAATCATTTGCAAAGATCATTTTGGTCCTCGGTGCTGTCTGGGTTCAGGGGCTCAGAAAAGGCTGAAGCCAGTGCCGCAGAGTCGCTGCTGCAGGCCTGACTCTCCAAGTCCCCATATTCTCTGGGGGGCTCATGCGTCTTCGGTGGTGACAGTCGGCAAAGGCAGCACCCCCGGGAAACCTGACGAGAGATAAGCTCAAGCGCGTGGGCCACATGAAGTCAAGACACAGCCGGCCCAAACCCGGTGGCTCCGTCTGTTCGACCAGCTGAGCTCTGAGATGGAAGAGGTTAGCATGGGCTCCGGTCCCGGGGTCTTAGAATAACAGGATCTGAAGATCTGAGCATCTGACTTTTGGAGAGGGCTGGAATCTTAGCTCCTAAGCAGCAGAGAGCTCTGGAAACTTTAGACTTCTCCCGCCTCCCTCCTCCATACGGAGGGTATGAATGCTGAACTTGACACGGCCTTGGATGGACTGATTTGCTGAAGAGATGATGGTGGGGCCGCAGGCCTGGCGAGACTCGGGGGAACTGACACCCACACAGGGTCCTGAGCCTGAGGGGGCTGTGAGAACCCTGGGACAGCAGAGAGGCCCTCCACCCAGGACAAGGGTGCCTCTGGGCAAGAGTCCCTGCCCCAGCGTGCTGGGCCTGACCACAGAGGGCTGGTGCTTCCCTCTGGGTCCTCAGTGCCTCTCCACGTCCTTTATTCTCCGCCCCAGCAGCTGTCCTAAGGCCCTGCTCTGCTCACGCTGAGCTCACCCTGGGCCCACAAGCTCCCACGGTCATGGCTTCAGCCACCACCCCTGTGCTTCTGACCCGTACATCTCTAGCCCCAGCCTGCTTCTCCCTCTCTCCTGGGTTGAGACCTCTATATCCAGCTGTCTGCTAGACACCCCCTCCTTGATGTCTCACAGTCCCATTCCAGCCAGAGCTCTTCAACCCCCTAAAGTGCTCCCACCTCAGGGGAGGTACTGCCGCCCACTAGGCGGCCCACCCTGAAGCAGGGGAGTCATCCAACATCGCTCCTGCCCTCTCCTCCTCATTCCCAAGACCCGGAGCCCTGTCCATTCTTCCTCCCCCAGGCCCCCCAAAGCATCCATGCCTCTCCACCCCACTGTCTTGCCCCCCTTCTTCACCTCCTATGCCTGGCTCACCGCAGCCTGTTTCAGACCGATGTCCAGACCCCCTACCTAGCAGCCAGGGCCATCATTGTAGAATACAAATCTCACCAGGTTTCCCTCTGCTTAAAATCTTTTATTTAAATATCCATGGGAAATAGTCCCTATCCTGTCACTGCACTAGTCCAAATGGGTTAGGTTAGGCTGGGTAACTAACATCTCAGAAATCTCAGCAGCTTAAAATATCGATATTTCTCACTCATAGTAAACGGCCACTGAGGGCTGGTAAAGGGCTCTACTCATCAGAGTCCCTTAGGGCCCCGGGCTGCTAGAGCAGCCGCCATCCTGAACATCGTCCATCACTGTGCAGGTAAAAGACTGCCTGGAAGGTCTCACACTGGCAATTAAATGCGCGAGACTGGAGGTGGCACAGGTCACTTCCTTTCACAACCCACTGGCCATAACTAGTCATATGCAACCACCCAACCACAAGCGGCCCAGGAAGGGCAACCCTCCCACGTGCTCAGAAGGGGAGAACAGAGATAGCTGATAATACCACAGTCACGAACGTCCTTCAGTGTTTGAATACCCGCTCCCTCTCTTACCTCTTTGCCTTTTCAAAGGCTGCTTGCTCTGCCTGGAACCCTCATCCTCACACTTCATGTAAAGAACCCATCCTAGGGTCTCAGCTTAGACATCACTGGCCTGAGAGGCTGACTCTGACCTCCCCACTCGGGTACAAATCCCTCCTCGGGCTCTCACTCTTTGTTCACACTCCATTTTATTATCTACTGTCTGCTTGTTCTTGGACTGAGTTCTATGAAAACAGGGTCTTGAATGCTTTGTTTATTACTGTATCCTCAGTGCTGCTCAACTGCCCACATGGAAAGATAATCAGAATTGTTGAATGAATGAATGAAAGACTATATGAATGAGAGAAAGTGATCAAGGTCCTAGGGGCAGAGCCATCAGGAGTGGCAGGGAGACTGAAGGCTTCGAGAACAAAACCAACAGTCATGCTGAGTGAGTTCCAGAAGGTAGGCATCCACGGGCTGGTGGGGTGGAGGGGAAGAAGGTCCCCAAATAGTGCCGTGTGAGGAGGGATGTGCCCCATATAGACAATGACAACGTGCCGCTAACCCTCCAGCAGTCAGAAGTCAGTTCCATAGTCCATGGGAATCAAGGGTGAGGAGGGGGTGGGGCACAGGCCAGGACTCAGCTGGTAGAAGCAGAGTGACTGCAAAGCCAGAGCGAGGGCTGCCCCCCGACTTTCCTGAGCCATCTCTCCCCTGCTCCGGCCTCCTTCACCTGCTCCAGGGCTGCTAAAAGGCAGAAACCCTTCAGTGCATTTTATTTCTTGACTCTGAGTGCTCTCCAAGGGCAGAGATGTGCATCTGTCTGACTCCCCAGCAATTAGCACAGCACTTGGCACATAGTAATAGCTCAATTAATGCTTGTCAATCTGACCCTGATATGTGCCTTATTCTCCAAGCCCTCAGGACAGGTCAGCCTGCCTAGTATCTGCTATCTCTCTGGTTGACAAGACATTGACCTCTGTCGCCTACCCCATTCCATCCCACCCACCTTGACGTCCCTAGGAACAGATAAGGATGTATACACGGTGTGCCCAGATGTCACCCCTCAAGGTCCATGAATCTCAGTCAAGACAGTCCAGCATATGAAGACCTTGGGCTGGCCTCCAGGGCCAGACAAGACACAGGGGTCTGTTCCTTGTAAATGACCTCAGGAGCTCCAAGCTGAGAGCCTCAGGGACAGTGTCCAGGCACTCGATAGGACCCACTTCAAGTCTGTGTTCAGAGCCCAAGGGCCTGGGATTTCCACAGTGATCATGTTCACTCACCCTCCTCCTTCACACCCTCCCCCATCTGATCAGTCACCAAGACATGCCTAGTCTACCTCCTAAAGGTCTCTGGAACCTGTCCACTCACCTGAATTACCACAGCAGCCCCTTGCCCATATCCCTACCCCAACCTTCTCTCCACACTACAGCTGGAGTCATCTTTCCAAAGCCCAGAAAAGCTTAGGTCACTCCCTTCCTTAAAACCTTCCCCTCTGGAGTCAAGATTAAGGCCTACGAGATTCTCCATGTTCTAGCCTTGACTTAACTGCTCCCTGGCTCCCCAGTCTCATCTCTTGCTACCCTGCAATCCAGCCATATGCACTTACCAGTGTGCAGTATTTACTGCACCTCCCAACTTTGCACATGCTGTTCCTTCTACCTGGAACTCTTCCCTCCTAGAAAACATCTATCCCTCTTTAAGACTTGGTCCAATCTTCACCTCCTCTGGGAAGGTTTGCCTATACCCCTGCCTGATAAGAGTCAGATGCATCCTCCTTTCTGTTCCTACATCCTCCCAGCTTCCTTCTATTATAACACTTCTTATCATACTATATATTCCTTTATTCACTCACCAGCATCTAGTATCTAACTGGCCGAATATATCTGTTTAAGACGGATGAAAGGGAGGAAGGGGTAAAGCTATCTGGGACAGAGCTGAGTGGGACAGGCGTGAAGGCTGGCAGAGATGGGAGAAGTCTCTGAGTCCTGGGTGATCTGAGAAGGCTTCCTGGAAGAGGAGTGGCTGGAGTAGAGCCCAGAATGATAAGAATGGCTGAGTTAAGTGAAGAATATGTGCCGGGCCAATTCCACATAGGAGAAAGGGGCAGTCTGGGCATTGATACAAGGTTTCAAATACCAATCTAATGAGTTTCGACTTTATCCTGAGGTCAACAGGGAACTATTAAAGGATTTCAAGCAGATTATAAGGGGATACTTATCATTAAACCATGATTAAATCTCCGCATTTGAAACGTCTGCCTGGCTGTGGTGTGGTGTGCAGGAACCAGTTAGGAGGCTAACCCAGACTCTGTAGAAGAATGATGACGGCCTGCACTCAGGTAGAGCTGATGGAATGAGATAAAGGGATGGATTGGAGATCTGCTTAGGAGGGAGAATTGACAGGACTTAGTAACTGACTGGACGCAGGAAGGAAGAATGGAGTTAAGAATTCCTCTGAGGGCTTCCCTGGTGGCGCAGTGGTTGAGAGTCTGCCCGCCAATGCAGGGGACACGGGTTCGTGACCCAGTCCGGGAAGATCCCACATGCCGCGGAGCGGCTGGGCCTGTGAACTGTGGCCACTGAGCCTGCACGTCCGGAGCCTGTGCTCCGCAACAGGAGAGGCTACAGCAGTGAGAGGCCCGCGTACCGCAAAAAGAAAAAAAAAAAAAAAAGAATTCCTCTGAATTTTCCCACCTGGTGACCAGTACACACTAAAGAGGTTCCTTTTTTCTCTGGACACGTTAAGTGTTGAAGCTTCAGGTGGGACAGAGAGGTGAACGGCCATTAAGCAATTGTTTCTCCTGAGTGCTTAACAAGGGCCAGAGCACATGGTAGGTGTGCAGTTAACTTAAATGGAAGTGATGTGTCTCCTATCCCAATGGAGCAGATGTATCCCCCGACTGCTAAAGGCCCAGTCAGTCCCAGGTCTCCTGAGGACCGGGATGGGCCTGAAGGCTATGCTGGGAGGAGGAGCCGCCTAATCAAAGGCCTGCATGTGGGCCGCCCAGAGTATGTAGGGTCAGGGAGCCCATCCAGAGATACACGGTGGACCACCTGCCCTCCCCAGGGCCCAGGCTTCATTCTCTGATGGAATGTTGGGTGTGTTCCGTTTGCCTACCAAGAAAAAGAGTCGGGTGGCCCTTGCAGACAGAGAACAGGAAGGGCAGAGATGGCATTTCTGGTGCCCTGAAGTCAGACAGTGACCTGTCCATGGAGACCAGGCTGAGTCCCAGGGCCGCCTGGCAGCTGTCTGCCATGGAGTCAGATAAGAATGGAGCATGCTGGCTGCAAAAGGCAGCCCACCCCAGCTAGCCCCAAAGGTCAGGGATTCCAGACGGGAGACAAGGACTGGGAGGGCACCAACTCCAAGGTCGGCACACAGCAGGTTCTCAATCAGTGTCTCAGATTAGACAGTTCTTTCTCTGCCCCATGAGCCCCAAACTCCAGCAACCAGGGTGAAGAGAAGCAGAGACACCCCCTCAGCTATGAGTTTCTTTCTGCTCACCCATGCCTCACCTCCAGGCAGGTGGAGCCCACCACACTTCCCTGGGCCTTCCATGACCCCTCCTCCCTCCTGGCTTTTGTTTATACTGTTCCTTCTTCCTAGAACATGCTCACCCTTCTCTACTCTTTCATCCAGCTTATACGTCACCTCCTCCAGGAAGCCTTCCCTGATGCCCCCAGGCTGGAACCACCTTTGTTCTCTCACAGCCCCCACCTCCAGCTCCACTAAATCACTGCAATGATCACCTGACTACAGGTCCCTCATTCACCATGTCCTGGCATGGCACCTGCTGCGCTTCTGCTTCACAGCTCTTCAATGTGCCATGTTCCCTCCCTCCCTCCACCATCATGGGTGCTCTTCCCTCAGCCCAGGAGGCCCACTCTTCTCACCTCATCCAGGCTGCACAAGCTCATTCCTCCTGGCTCAGGACAAAGGTCACTTTCTCAGAAGCCATCCTTGACTGCCACCCCTTTTCTGGACTGAGGCCCCCTAAGCCCCTGACCTTCCCCTGGGCCATTGCAGTTATGTTTCCCTATCATTCCTGTTTCAGTGTGTGGTAGTGAGGCACGGCGGTTAAGACCATGGACCCTGGAGCCAGATTGCCCAGTTCACATGCCAGCTCTGCCACTTATCGGCTCTCTGTGCTCGGGACAGTCCCTCGATCTCTCTGCATCTCAGTTTCCTCATCAGTAAAGTGGGTACAGTAAAGTTACCTCCTCCCTACGGCAGAGGTGAAGTTTAAATTTGTAGTGGACAGGGACTTCCCTGGTGGCGCAGTGGTTGAGAGTCCGCCTGCTGATGCAGGGGACACGGGTTCGTGCCCCGGTCCGGGAAGATCTCACATGCCACGGAGCGGCTGGGCCCGTGAGCCATGGCTGCTGAGCCTGCACGTCTGGAGCCTGTGCTCCGCAACGGGAGAGGCCACAACAGTGAGAGGCCCGTGTACCACAAAAAAAAAAAAAAATTTGTAGTGGACATATGGCCCTGTGGCAGCCCCTGGGGCTGTTCTCCCTTCCTCAGGGCATATAGCAGGACAGAACTTCCCTGTCACCTCGGAAGTCCAGCGTGGCTGTGCAATTTGCTTTGGCCAATGAAACGTGAGCCGAGTTATGTGTGCCACTTCCCGGAGGAAGTCTTAAGAGACACTGCGCAATATGTCATGTCCCCTTGTCCCGTCTCTCCCTCAGCCTGGGACACTGAGTGAGGGGGGTGTGCTGTGTACCTCCTGCTGACCCATAATGAACATGTGATATGAACAAGAAATAAGCCTTTGTCATTTCAAACCACTAGGATTTGGGGGCTATTTGTTTCTGCAGCGTGCCTATCCACTCCTGACTGATAGAAGCATTTGGAACAGGGCCTGGAAGAGAGTAAGTACTCTATAAGGTCACCTATGATTATTATGCTTATGTGTCTGCCTGCTAGACTCTGAGAGCAAGGCTCAGCTTTCTCTTGTGCACTGTGGTAGCCCCCAGCTCTTGGCACAGTGCCCAGCACATAACAGCTGTTCAATAAAATATTTATTGACTTACCAGTTGATGGTGAGGCTGGGACCATGCTAAGCACACACACCCACCTCACCCACTTGGCCAGGTCACCACCTGTGGGTGACAGGGATCCAGCCATGCCCAGAACCACCCCTCTGCACGGCCATAAACCCCAATGGCCCAGTTTCTTTTGAACAGCCCCCAGAGTTCTTCCATCCTAGCAATGCCTGTGAGTTGTGATGGAATAATCTGGTCTCACCAAGGCTGCTGTCTGGCCCATCCCCTGTGGCTCCCCTGCGGACATTCCTCCTGGCCTAGAACATTGGGCAACCTTTCCCCTGGCGGTTATTTGCCAAGCTATTCCAGGTGGTTTTATTTCACCCAGCAAACACAAACCACTCTCAGTGTCTGAGAAAATTCTAGATTCTGACAAAAGGAATATGGAGGCATCTAGTCCAATCTCCATCCAGTAAACATAACCCCAAGAGGCACCAGTCCCTGCTTGCCCACCTCCGTCGATGGGGACCTCACTACCTGAAGAGTTTTAGCTCCACTGTGTGGTAGTTCTGACTGCTGAGCTCTCCCTAATGTATGACTGGCACCTGTGTGTCTATCACCTCTTCCTAGCCCCCAGGGGTCAGGCACCACACAGATCGCAGCCACTTTCTACCGTGACAACTCTCTGCTCTTCGATCACCCTCACCCCCTCACCTTCTTCTCTAAAACATCCTTAACTTCCTCCTTTCTCTGGATTTTTTTTCTTTATCACTGAGATTTTATGAGGAAACTCCCTGAATTTCCCATTTGTGGGATTTTTGTCAAAATTTACCATTGATCCAGTCCAAATTTGGTCTCAGTATAATGGGCTGGCCCTCCATGTGGCCATGGCCCAGGAGGCAGGGGGACTACAAGACAGAGCCCGATACAAATGTGCCCCCATGATCTATTCCTACACCGAAAATATCCACCACCCACTCAAATCCACCCACGGGGGACCCTTGGTGCAAGACGGTAGTCATTGTTCCTTTAGGAAAGGCGTAGAAGGCCTCAAAAACTGTCTCCAGAAGGATTACCATTCATGAAAACCTTGGATGGCATTCAAGCTACAGCCCTTATATTAATTTTGTGTGATCCTAGGTTCATCCCTTCACTTCTTAGGACTTTAGCATCCCTAACTCCTCACAAAAAGAAAGCTGTACTTAGCCAACTCTAAAGGCCCTCCTAGCTCTATCAACCACCCACTTCTTAGTATGAATTAGTACCTCAGTGTAGCTCTAGCAGTAAGTCTCCAAATGGACCAGTCATGGGTCTTGGTTGCAAGTAACAGAAACCACTTCTCACTAACCTAAAGAAAGAAGGAGAAGGAGAAGAAGGGGGTGGGGGGGGGAGCTCCCTCCACTTTTTTTGGAGTGATCCACAGAATTAAGGGGAAGACTGAAGAACCAAGTTCATAAAATGAACAGCAGCCAGGGGAAAATAAAAAGGCAGAACCACAGGCAAGGTTGCTCCCCAGAAACAGCCTGATGAGCATGGCCTGTCTGCTCCTGGGGGGATGAATTTGATGCTGTTGGCCATTCCCTGTCTCTTGCTATTTTCTTTCCTCTTGGTCTCTGGGACACTACTCACTCCAGTCTTTTTCATAGGCCACTTCCTTTTCTGATTTCTAAGCTTATTCAGTTCCCCAGGGTTCTGTCCTCGGCTCTGACCACCCAGCTGGTGGCTGAGCAGGGCTTTACAGCCAACACCTCCAAAGCCGTGGTCCTCTCTACGGGGCTCTGCTGCCTTCTCGTGCTTGCTCTTGGGTGATCTCAGTATCTCCATCATTAAGCGGGGTGGGGAGGTGGGGAGGGCCGACCCATCTCCTGTGGGCTGGTGGGATGTGGGGGGTGCTGGGACAGAAGTACTCAGGACGTCAGCTTTGCCGCCAGCTTTGCGCTCCCTGATGTGGGGCGGGGGTGGAATGAGAGTAAGACATCCCCCTCTTTCCTGCCCTCTCCTCCCGTCCAGTGACACTTGCTTTACGTCTAGAACACAGAGCTGACTTTCATGGCCCGCCAAAGCCTTTAGCCCCCTTGTTTGAAGGTGGCCACCACTGAAGGGGGGTGGGTGTCACCCAAAGAGGAAGGAGAGGTTCTCTTCCTCTTTGCATTTTAGCTAAAAGACCCTCCATGATGAGAGCTGGGGGTGGGGTGAGACACCCCAAGTCTTGACTGCACTCTCCCTCTCCTCTGTGGTCCCCGAGGCTCTCCTGCCCTTCATGAAGGCCACTTGCGTCAACTTCAAACTAAATGGAGGTCTTCCTGGCAGGGGGAGGGGGCAGAGGAGCAGGGCCTGTGGGGTGGGTTTCAAAGTGCCTCTGGCTTTATTACCGCCTGTGCTCTCCCCTGCCCCTTCTCATCCCGGAGAGCCCACCCTCCCCCCGGCCGGGGGGAAATTATACCAGGTTCTAATGGGAGGTTGAAGGAAAGCGCCCCCTCTATTCATCCCAGCAGCTGAACGGGCCTCTTGAACATCCACTGTGCTCCTTCTGCCGCCTCAGCCTCAATGGCGATCAGGTGGTCTCATGTGACAACCTCCCCCGGCCCAGGACAGGAATGGGCTCAGGCAATGGGCTGGCCCACAGAGTTCTCCGTCCATCCTCTCAAGGGGCTTTTGTTGAATAAAATAGCACCCGCCACTCGGCCACTTCAAACCAAGGCCAGGCACTTGAATGTGCAAACGGGGCCCAGGCGCCGGGAGTGCAGGGACAATGGCCACCTTCAATTAGCTCACTGAGGTGCCCCAAATGGACTCGAGGAGGGGCAAGACCACAGCCCATTCATACATATTTATCACAAGCTGCCGCACTTCGGCCTGCATGGTTCCCATGGCAGCGCTGGGGAAGGAAGCAGGGGCGAGGCGAGAGGGGCTCCCAGGGCCCAGAAGGGGTTATGGTTCGGGGCAGCACTGGCCCTCACCCCAGCTGACTGGAAACCGTCCCCAACTCCATGTCCTCTGCCTTTACCTGACCCTGAGACACATGAGTCACCATAACCTGCAACTTAGAGTATCAGAGGAAAGGGAACTTGGCACACGCACCTGACAGGTGGAGACGCAGAGGCTCAGGACACAGGAAAATGAGCTTTTTCCTCTTCGCAGCTTATATCTAGGATAGGAGGAGACTGGTAATAGGAAAAGCGTTTGCTGAATGTTCAGTAAGTGCCAGGGTCTATGCTAAGTGCACTCAACTGCCCCCTCGATGCTACGAGATAGATGCTGTACTGTCTTCACTTGAGAAGACTGAAGCTCAGGAGAGGGTGTGTAATTTTTCCAAGATCATGCAGTTGGTATAAGGAGCAGAGCTGGGATGCTTACCAGGGTGGTCATTCTCCACAGCCAAGTGGCTGGCTACTGGTTAGGAAGTTATGTAGGGGCTCTGTTATTTGGTCATTGGCTACTGGGAGCCAGGCACTGTGCCTGATGCCAAGTTCAAGCCCGCTCGTTGGATATAAACAATACCATGAGAGAGCTCCATTTGACAGATGTGGAGACTGAGGTCCAGGGAAACAGCGTGCCCTGCCCCGAGCCACTCACAGCGCTAACAGGTAGCAGGGCCAGGATGGATTCCATGTGTGGTGGGGTGCTAGGCTCCAGCCTGCTCCAGAGCACTTCCTTCCTTCTTTTCTGGAGCTCCTGGAAAAGGAAGTCAACCTCATCTTCCAGATTCTGCCGAGCTGTGGTTTCCCCAGAAGAGCCTTGGGTGGGTGTGGGGTGCTGGGCTGTGTCTGGACCTTCCTTCACAATGTCCTCCTCAGGGGCCCATCTGAGGTTCCAGCAGGAAGTGGTTGCTTCTCAGGATTCCCAGGCAGAACTCCAAGGATCTCCTCTCTCTGGAGAGCCGAGTTCTTCCAAGGCGCTCCTAGCATCACCCAGAGAAGGTGGGCAAAGCTGCTCCCAGCCTGGCATGGCAGCTCTAGCAGTGAGCGCCCCAGGTCCCTCTCAGTCTGTGCCATTTTAGTACTTTTTGTTCCCTTGCACTGAGCTTACTGTGCTCCCATCCCCACTGTCCCCCATGCAAGACTCTAGCCTCCTTATCTTTGCTTATGCTCTCTCTCTTGCTTTGACTGCAAGTTGAGTTGCAACAGAGTCGACCTGAGTTGACTGGAGCCATTCGCTGGTCTGAGTCGAGTTCTGTTCGTTCGTTTGGTGTGGATGGGGCTGTGTTGGTTGAGTTGGATTTGTGGCATGTTGAGATGAGATGAGTTGAGCTCCATGACATCAAGTTAAGCTGAGTAGAGCAAAAGTAAATTGGGCTGAGTGGAGTGAAAAGGAAGTACAGAAGCCATGTGGGCAAGCCTCAAGCTACTGACTGCCAAGGAACCCTCCAACTCTGAAAAGCTAGAACTACAAGAATCAAGAGTTCCCAAAAGCAGAGACCATGCCCTTTCCATTCTGTCCCTCATTTGCTGTTGAACATGACTCCTCCTTGGGCTGGAAAGTGGACATGGGCCTCTAAGACAGTTTCCTTATTTTTATCAGCAGTTCCCTTCAAGGTTGGAGGAGCAAACAATTGACCATGATGTCTGGTAGAAGTCGACGTAAATCCTTAAACTCCTTGAGTCTCAGGAGTAGAGATTCATGGGAGTCCCAGACCCTTTCAACCGTAGAACAATAGAGTCACAAGTCATCAAGTCTGATCTTCTCCCCCATCCCCTACTGTCCCCAAAGTTAGGACATCTCCACAGCGCCCCTGAAGGGACCACCAGCCTCTGCTCGGGTGCCAGAGACAGGACACCCACCCCCTCAAGGGGTCCCAGTGTCATCTCGTGGGAAAGAAGTGGAGTCCGGTTTGCGCACTGGCTCCTTGGCTCACCAGCACTGTAACCTGGGGCGAATAACTTTCCCTTTCTGAGATTTTTGTGAGGAGAGGGTTTTATGGGGCTGAATAAGACAAGATGTGTAGAGGACTTAACACAACCCCTGGCACTCAGTGAGACCTTCATCAAAGACGGCTTCCATTGCCATCGTTAATCCTATTGCCCTTGACTATTCCTATTATTACTGACAATACTGGCCATTGTTTAGCCGCCTAACTGTCAGAAAATGTTTCTTCGCTCCTGAGCCCGGGGCAGGCCCTGGGTAAATGGATGAAAAGGTAAAGTTTGCCCCCTAGGACACCTCTCCCCTTCCTTCCACCCAGATGCCAGCACTCAGAGGGCCGATTCCATCTGCTCAGGGACTGGTCCTAGTCCTGGCTTGGACACTGCTTTGCTGGGGGAACCTGCATACATCTTCTCTCTGCTCCGGGCCTCGGTTTGCAAAGTGGAGGATCAGGCTAAATTGTCTTGGTGATGGACCCAGCTCGGACACCTCTGACTACGTGTCGGAGCCCCGTGTTCCTCCCTCCTCGCTCTGGTCAGCTGGGTAGAACTCCTTGCTTCGACCCCTGCCTTTTCTGGGCAGTCCTGGGGACCTCCCCTGGAGAGGATTGGCATCGCTATTCTGAACGCTTCGCGCGTTTGGCTCCCAGGGAGAAGGCATCAGACACAGCCACCACCCACACACCCACAGAGGCCAGCGCTAGAGGCTGGGCTCAGCATCACTGTTCACTTTATGGTAACCAGCTGTCCCCAAGCAGATCAAAGGCAAAAATCAGGCCTCAGACCCCGGTCTCCTGACTTCCAGCCCAGGCCTTCTCTCTGTGCCAGCAGTCCATCTACCCAATACCCAATCATAGAGCACCAACTGTACCCCAAGCGCTGCCGGGCACCAGGAATATCAAGGTGAGAGGAACTTGGCCCGTGCTGTTGAGGAATTTCAAAAACTTCCTGGAAAGATTCATTCATTCGTTCAGCAAACACACAAGCGCCTACTTTGTCAGGTCAAAAGACAAGCTCGGACCCAAAGCCCGGCTGCCACTCCTCCCATGGCCTGGCCCCTGCGCGGGGCTGAGGCCTGGTGGCTCAGCCAGCCACCCACCGCCTCCGGAGGGACCGGCAGGCATGAGCTCATGTCTGCGGAGCCCCGAGGCTCCCATGAGCACAAGGCCTCCTTGTGACTCTGAGAGGGATGCGGCGGGGCTGCCGAGCCCACGAAGCCCTGAGCACCGTGGGGCTGTCAGCAGACACTCCCACGGCTCAGGGTGCCACGCTTTGATACGGCATTAATGCGCTAATATCTTAATCCAGACACCACCCGCCGGCTGCCCGGCCACACGGCGGGGCCCTGGGGATGGGTTTCCAAATTACATTAGTGAATGTTTACCTAGTGAGCTGTCCAAAGAGTGTTTAACACCAGCTGAGGCGAACGCGTGTGCACAGGACAGTCCCACACCCACAGCCCGCACGCATGCCACATACACTGAGCCCAGCGGCCAGACTCACAGACACAGGCGTCCACAAGGGTGGACGGACTGCACGTCCCTAGCAACACATGTGTGTGTACACGCACACACACACGCATCCGCACACAGACCCATACCAGGTACACACGCAGGCACCTTCCACCCGCCCTCACATACCCTCACAGCTGCCACACCAGGAGGCCTGCTTGTCTTCCTCTCACACTCACTCCTGAGGAGACCCCTGTAGGTTGATCCCAGGAAGCTGGAGAGGCCGGATGTTGTCCCCGAGCGTGCCCTGGAAAGTCACTGCTGCCAGGCCTCCCAGGCGCCCCAGCCCCGACTTCCAAATTCAGACACAGCCCTGCCCCTGCTGTGGGTGCCATTAACATGACCACATCCATGACACTGGCCAGGGTTCCTGCCCTCAGGAAAAGCAGGATGAACTTCACACCTGTCCCTGCCCTCCTGCTGGGATCCGCCTCCACGCACGCCTTCCCACCCCCTTCACTTCTTGTCCCTGCCAAACCAATCTCTCCCTTCCAAGCCTTTCTCAATGCTGTTCTCTCTACCTGGAACGTCCTCCCCGTCTTACATCCTCCAGGCCAAGCTACTTACTTCAAGGTGAGCTCGCTGCTCCTCTTGCAGAAACTCTCCTCACTCCAGCCAGCGGAGGGGAGGCCACGCCCCCTCCCCTCCTCCTCCTCCTCCCCCTCGCTTCCCCACACGGGGGCCCTGACTCAATGCTCAGAACAGGCACTGCCTCGACGTGGGGATGGTAGCAAGACCCACCTCACGGGACTGTGGTGAGGGGCAAACATTAATTCAAAAGCTGTCATAGGGCTTCCCTGGTGGCGCGGTGGTTGAGGGTCCGCCTGCCGATGCAGGGGACATGGGTTCATGCCCCGGTCCGGGAGGATCCCACGTGCCACGGAGCGGCTGGGCCCGTGAGCCATGGCCGCTGAGCCTGCGCGTCCGGAGCCTGTGCTCCGCAACGGGAGAGGCCACAACAGTGAGAGGCCCGCGTAACATAAAAAAAAAAAAAAAAAAAAAAGCTGGCATATAGTAGTCAATAAAAGCTATCATGCATACTATTACTAGGTGATGATGATAATGGTGGCAAAGGCGACTGTGCTTCCTGACACCTGTGTCCCATCTCTGCCCTGGTCTGTGAGCTCCCAGAGGCAGACCCCCTGGCCCTTAGCGGGACCTCAGTGTTGATCGCATGAGTGACTAAGAAGCCCGCTGTCTGCCCTGCATTTTCATGACCAGAGGGTGGATTTTTCTAGAAATACCCAATCGAGAGGCAAGTCTGAAAAATTCACTGAACTCAGCGGGAGTCCCCAGATCCACCCATCCTGCTTCTGCTGTAAGACTCTGCAGCCTCAGGTAGGTCTGTTCCTCTTTCTGGAACTCAGTTTCCTCATTTGTCAAACAAATAGGTTGGATGGTGAGGTTTCCAAGTTCTTTCCAGCTCTGAGGTTCTAGAATTCTAAGCCCCAAGCATGACTTGCCACTAGGGCTACAATCTAGTTGGGAAAAAGGACATATCAACCGAAGTGGTCAGCATTGGTCAGGACCATCAGGGAAGGAGGAGGAGACCGTAGCAGGAAGATGGGAAGACACCACAGCGGCAAAGGCACAGAGGCTGGAGCCCAGATGGATTCTTCAGACAACAGTGAGGAGACTGGTTTAGATGGAATGGAGAGTTGGCCCAGGGGGGTGGATAAGGCCAGAGAGGGGGACAGAGGCTGCTTCATCAAAGGCTTTGCAGTTTAGACTGAGTAGTTGTGGCTTTATCTTGTAAGCCAGTACATTTCAAACTTGCCTGTTCTTCAGAATCATCTGTGGCAACTGTTAAAAATACAGATTCCCCCTAAAAAAAAAAAAAAAGAAAAGAAAAGATACAAACGAACTGAGTTACAAAACAGAAACAGACTCACAGACATAGAAAACAAATTTATGGTCACCAAAGGGGAAAGAGGGGAAGGGATGAATTAGGAGTTTGGGATTAGTAGATACAAACCACTATACATAAAACAGTTAAACAAAACCCTATCGTATAGCACAGGGAACTATATTCAATATCTTGTAATAAACTGTAATAGAAAAGAATTTGGAAAAGAATATATATATTCTTTTCAGATATATAAAGATATATATATATATATCTGAATCACTTTACTGTACACCAGAAACTAACATGACATTGTTAATCAACTCTACTTCAATTTTTTTTAAGGTGCATATATGAACAACAACAAAAAAATACAGTTTCCCAGTTGTCCCCCTCAGCCCTATTAAGTTCAAGCCTCTAGGCAAGGAACCTGGGAATCTGTATTTATATTAAGTGCCCTGGGTAATTCTTATGAATCAGGCAAATTTGGGAAACACGACGGGGTGAGATGCTGAGTCGCTGAACAGTACTGCACACGGGAGCAACACATCCAAATGCTCTTCACTGGAAGGACATGGGCTCCACCTCAAGTTGTCTGGGTTTGAGTCTAGGCTCCTCTACTTTCCAGCACTGGCCCTTGACCTTTCTTCATTTCCCACCTGTAAAATGGGAATAATCTCAGCATCTACCTTAAAGGTGGGTCATGCGAGAGCTCATGAGAGCCTGTCCGGGGCAGGAAAGATGAGGCTGTGCAGGAAACATAGGCAAATGTGCAGCCCAAAGGATCTGAGAGAGGAAAGGCAGCCACGGCAGAGGGGCTGCCTGTGAGTGGAGGGCTCAGCCCAGGGGGCTGGGAGAGCAGAAGCATCCGTAATCTGTCTTGGGCTTCCATAGACTCCATTTGTTTATTTGGATTTTATTCATTCATTCATCCAATGATATGTATTGCAGCTCTACCATGTGCCAGTTGATGCTAGCTGCCAGGATACAAAGAGGAACCAGAGAGACATGGTCCTTCTCCCTGCAGAGTTTATATTCTAGAGGGAAAGGTTAAACATGGACAAATAACTGAAATAATTCCACGTCATAGCAAGTGGTATAAAGGAAACCAATAAGAGGGTGACCAGAGAAGACCCTCTGAGGAGGTGACGTTTATGAGAAGGAGTTAACCTCGGGAAGAATGAGGGACAACTGTTCTAGGCAGAGACAACAGCACGTGCAAAGGCCCTGGGGAGGAAAAGCACGTGGTGTGCTGCAGGAGCTGAAGCAATCTGTCTGGAGCTTGGGGGCTGAGGGGTAAAGTGGCACAGATGAAGCTGGAGGCATTCACAGGGGCTGGGTCATGCAGGAGCCTCCAAGCCATGGCCAGAAATCTGGATTTTATTTAAGTACAATGAAGAGTTTTTAAGCTGTAGAGTGATGTGGTTTGATTTATATTTTAAGGAAATCCCTCCAGCAGCTGTGCAGAGAATGGATGGTAGGGGGGTGAGAGGGAATGCAGGGAGACCTACTGGAAGGCTATTAATCCATGAGGGTGACAGCAGGGGAGGCACAGAGAGGTGGACAAATTCAAAAGGTCTCTAGTACAGCACTGACTGGACCCGTGGAAGGGTGGGCAGTGGCGGACGAGAGCAAAGGGCCAGGGGGATCAAGGATTCTGCCCAGGTTTCTGGCTCTCAGGACTGGGTGGGTGATGGTGCCACTTACAGAGCTGGGGAGCCTGGGAGGCTGGGGGTGCCCTGCTCTTGTCCACTGCCCGTGACACATGAGGTCCCCCAGTTCCAAGGGACTCAAACCAGCCACGTGCCAGAACTCTGCTGCTGCCTTTCCCACCACAGGTCCGTGGCCAAGAGCTGATCTCAGGAAAGAAAAAGGTAGTCATCACATGCCACTTCCTTCCAGGAAACTCCCCCAGGACCTTTCCCCCAAGGAATTTGCATATGCCTAGTGTTTAAGAACGTGGATTCTGGAGCCAGACTGCCTGGTTTCAAATCCCAGCTCTGCCACTTCTTGGCTGTGTGACCCCAAGCAAGTTATTTACCCTCTCTGTGCTTCCATTTCCCCATAAAACATAGGATAAGAGCACCTTCTTCATAGGGTTGATGTGAGAAGTAGACAATGCAATGCTTTGTTCCTAAAGTGCTTAGGAGAGCACCTGGCACAGAGTAGGCGTTCAGAAATGTTAGCCAGGGCTGTGAATGATGCCAATGCTGTCTGCGGCTGCAGGCCACCTTCATTTGTTAAGGAAGCAAGGGACCCACTGGCCAAGAAGGCTGGTCTTTGAAGTCGGGGCTCCAGACCTGCCTCATCCGTTTAGCAGTTGCATGGCTTTGGGCAAGTTGCCCTCCAGAGCTATGGATGATCTCGGCCTGCCTGTTCTAGGCTCAGGGCAAGGACGCAGTGAGATGGCGGATGGGTGGAGACTGGGCATGGAGAAGTGCTGTGCTGTGTGTCAGTTCTGCATATTTCCACGTGGTAAGTCAGTTACCGGTCTGGATGGTGAACCTGTAGGACAGGACCACAGGGCAAAGTGCCCCACTTAGAGCTTTGTGGTGGTCTCAGGCCCAGCTCTCTCTCTGCAGAGATTTCCCCAGGGCCCAGGACCAAGCTTGATTGTCCTTTGGGAACAGTACCGTGATGCTCAGAATGCTTCCCTTTCTTCAGAAGATGTCAACAGGATGCTATACACCCCATAATCTCCTTGGACTCTCATCACCATCAGAGCAGGTCAGGAAGCAGCCTCCGCTTTGGGGGATGAGGACCCTGAATGCGGGAGATGTTGACAGTCCTGCAGAGTTCGCAGCAGGGGCTGGACCAGTCTTCTGACGCGCAGCCTGAAGCGCTTTCCCTTACCACACTGCCTTCACCTCCGCCTGCCCCTGCCCCATGGTGCTCTCTCTTTCCCAAACTCTGGTTTCAGTTGGAATCTCCCCCACTGGCTCTCTCCTTGACTCCTTCCACCTCTTCTCCTCTTTCTTCTTAACTCCTCAGAGATGATGCTGGAACCGCAGACGTGGCATTCCAGGGTCAGGATTCCCAGCCTCCTCCTTTGTGGATACCCATCCTGGCCCAGCCTTTTCCAGAAGTACCTGCCTCAGTGATGCCCACTCGCCACAGTTTTCCACAACTGGGCCCTTGCCGGTCTTCATTTCTCAGGAATTTGCAGGGCTCCAGACTTCTGAGAAAGTCCAAAAAGAAATGGAAAAAGAAAAACAATTTCCCTATCCCCCAGCCACACATTTCTATAACCCACTCCAAACTCCTCTGCTATAAATGACTTAATTTTGACTGTTTTACAAGCAACTTGCCCTTAAAATGGTTGGGAGGAGATGGCATGTGAAGGGGTCTCTCCAGAGACTGAGCGAATCCTAAGAAGCAACATAGCCCGCAGAGCCCCCCAGGCATAGCCCCTCCTCCCTCCCCTCCCACCATGCCCAGAATGCTCCAGGCTCTGAGAGCGTGTGGGGTGGGCAGAGTCCCTGCCTGGGTGTCAGAAGACCCAGACCTAGTCCTGAATCGGCCCTTCTCTGGATCTCAGTTTCTCCATCTATAGAATAGGGGTTTGGACTAGATGACCTTGAAGGACTAGTCCTACCCTGGACCACCTGGTGTCTGGGCCTTAGGACCTGGACCTGAACGGAAATAAACAGAAGTCCATGCTGGGCATTGGATTGGCTGTGAAACACCCAGAGAAAAAGCACACGTGGCCTCAGGTCAGATTGGGGCTTACAGGAGGAGAGGATGGCCAATCAGCCGCCACTCTCCTACCTGAAAACTTTCCACGGCTCCCCATTGCCCTCAGGCAGAAGTGCAAACTCTTCACTCTGTCCCTAAAGTACCTTTCCAGCACCCTCCACCCATGCCTTACCTTGCACTTTATGAGCCTGAAACACCAAAGTGCTTGCTCTGATTTCATCACATGCCCGCTCCTCTCTGCACTCTTGCCCTCACTGCCCCCTTGGCCTGGAATACCCGCCCCCCACTGCCCTTCCTGTGAGTCCCAGTTCCCTTCTTAGCATCCATTCAGGCAGTACCATCTGTGGGAAGCGCTCGGGGTCCCCAGGATGCCCCACAGCCCAGCACTTATCTCCCAGCGCATGGCCTGGGAGAGAGTAAGTGTCCGGTGAATGACTGAAGGAGTGTGGGCACAGGAGGGAACGGGGAAAGCATTCCAGACCAGGTGTCCCACAGAGACAGGATGTTTGGAGAGAGTGACAAGGGGGATGGAAAGGTAGATTAAGATGAAGCTGGAGAAGACCCTCTACTCCTAAGAAGGCCCCCTTTTATAGATGCCTGAGGTGAATAACATCACACAGGGAGGAAAGTTCCAGAACTGGCATGCCCGCTCCAAAGCCCATATTCTTGCGCCTCCATTACAAGATAAAAAGTGAAGGTGGGAAGCAAAATCTCAGAGTTCTAGGATGTTTGAGCAAAAAGTGCTCTCTCTCTAACCCAAATAGACCCGTGCTGGGGACAGGACGGGAGAGAGATAACCCCGGGCCCAGGGAAGTTAAGCCACTTGTCCCTGATCGCGCCGCACTCGGAGGTGGGGGGCAAAGGGAGGCGTTTGAAGGAGGAATGCTTTAAAATAATACTGGCAGCTAAAAATAGTGTAGGGCCTGGCCTGGCTGACTTAAAGGGGTCAGGTTTTATGGCTGCCCCCGTCTGCTTTTCTGGGATGGTACGGCTCAGCCTGCTCTGGTTATAGTTTTTCCATGAGCTCGGCTCGGATTTCCCCGTCCCAGCGGTGAGCCCGTGGGTCAGTGCCTAATTTTCCACCGTTTATCTTTCCCATTTACAATTTCCCCGCGTAAATGGCCAACCCCTTCAGTCCCCTGTGTTTCACACTCCAGGCCTAGAATTAGGGGTGACCAGGCATGCAGCCCTCCCACAGTTCTCCGAAAGCCCTAGAGCCATTTGTAAGGGCCATATGGTCAGGACAGGGCCCAAGGGACCTACTTTCTGTGTCCCACTGAGACACCCCCTCCACTGCTCCCGCAGCTTCAAGGATGCTGCCGCGTTCCCTCCTTCAGTCCCTCCTCTGCAGGCCAGCTCCACATCAAGCCCTGTACCCCGAGCTGAGGAAACACATCTGGCTATGGTACCACCCGCCCGCCCTCACAGCACCCACAGTCCAGGAGGAAGAGGCCGAGGAATGGCGGCCTCTCCACACACAGAAGAGGCAGCAGGCACGTGGGGACCGCAGTGGGCTCCGCTGGGGCCGTGTTAGCCTGGAGGGTCCGGCAGAGGTGTCTGCTCCGAAGCTTGCATGTGAGAGTCTGGGGCCCAGCAGAGAGGGGTGGGTTGGTATACCCTTGTCTCAGTCCACTGTTGACCCAAAGCCTGACCACAGGAGGGGTCCTGGTTGCACATTCCAGGTCTGGGCTCCATCTTCTCTTGGATCTGTTCCCAGTTGCTTCCTGTGTGACTGTCTCATCTCCCCAGAGCACAGAGGGTACAGGTACAGCACATGGCCTTGAGTTGAATAGCAACCCTAGCGACGTCTCTCTAGCCAACTCAGTCATCTTCAGGGAGGAAGGTGAAGGAGTGGAGAGAAAGTAAGGACCCTCAGGGCTGTGGGTTTGGCCCGCCTGTACATAAATGAGTGCAGACTGGGCAGATCAGAGGCTGGGTCCCATGGACAGCTGCTCTGCAACCAGGCTGATCCCTGAGAGAGGCAGGAGTTGAGCTGCTCAAGCCCAGTTCCTGCCCCCCAAGTCCACAATCAGATATGTCCCTCCTCCCCCCACCCTACTCCCCAGGGAGCAGCCAGGAGAGGGGGCATCTTTGGGAGCTTAGAGAAAGTCTCAAAAGGAGGCCACTTGAGGATGGATTTGAAATTGGTTAGAATCTACAGTAAACCTGGTTTATCGAAATCTTGAAAGAAACCAGTTTTGAAGATCAAAGTATCTGAACCGTCTTGCCTCCTTCCCAGGACATTCTAAAGCAAGAGCAGAGTGCCTCGTGTTCTTATTGTTTTCACAACCATTAACTCATCCCATTCTCTAGTGAACATTACTGTTCCATTGTACGGATCAATGAACAGAGGCTCAGTGAACAGCAGTCACTGTAGTTAGGAAATGATAGAAATAACAGAGCTGAGATCAAAACACTGATCTCCCTGGAAGCCCCTCTGCTTTCCGCACGGCTGCCCTGAAAGATCGACGTGAGGCCAAGCTTGGAACTTGTTGGCTTGAAAGAGGACCCTGGCTGACTCACGGATGTGCATCTGGTTTCCCTGGGCTCATTTGAATTTTGCCCTCCACTCTCCCTCAGGTGATCTCAGCTAGTCTCTTGGCTTTAAACGTTGTCTATATGCTGATGACACCCAAAACCAAATCCACAGCCATGAACTTGAGGGCCATCGCCTTGGGTGTCTAGCTGCCATCGCCCACTTCCCTATCCCACTCTTGATTGACACCCCCAAATCCTGCTCCTCCCCAGTCTTCTTGCATCTCAGGCAAAGTCTCCACCATTCAACTGGTTGCTCACCTGAAGATGGTCTTTCGTTCCTCTGCCCCTCACACCCCTCATCCGATCCATCAGAAAGCTTTGCTCCTCAGAAACATATCCCCAATCTGTCTATGTCTCTTCTCCTCCACTGTGAACATCTCAGCCAAATTACCACCCTCTCTCCTCTGGACTCTGCAGTCGCCTCCCCATAGGGCTCCCTGCTGCTGTGATGACGCACATCCTCCCCCAACGTGCTCCACTCCACAGCCGGAGCCGTCCTTACAAACGGAGATGGGCTCAAGCCGCACCCTTGCTAAAAACCCTCCATTGGCTCCCACTGCAATTAAAACATAATCCAACCTCCTTGTGCTGGTCTCCCAGGCCCTATTGAATCCAGGCACCTGCTCCCTGACCTCATTTCCTTGCTTGCTCCCAACTCCCTTCTTTCTGGTCCTCAAATGCACCAAGCCTGTTCCAGCCCAGGGGACTTTGCAGTAACTGCCCCTCTGCTTAGAATGCTCCTCCCCAAGAACATCCCATCGGCTCTATCCTTGTGAATGCCTTGTCATTCCTAAATGGACCTACCAAAATAGCCACTCCCAGCCAGTCAGAGCTCTCCTGGTGTCTTGATTCAGGGGCTTGTTGTCTGTCTCTGCCACAGTCCCTGGCCAGAATGCACGTTGCCCATCTTCTTCTCTGCTCCGACTTTCTGCAGGTGTTCCCAGCACCTGCAGCAGGGCCGGGCCAAGGCAGGCATCGAGTGACCAAACGGATGAACGAATGCAGCAGCTCACACCTCACAGTGTGAGAACTCGATGCGCTGTTCTGAAGGAACGATCGCAATTCATACCTCCCTGCCACACACACACGTGCATGTAATGTACGTAATATCCACAAAGAAACAAGGGCTTGTGAGTCAGAAACATTTACTCATGAAGTGACTCTGGAGGATTTTGTTATTCCTTCTGAACCTTAATTTCCTTATCTGAAAATGGGACTAATAATACTTACTGAAGTAGTGTGAGGATTTAATGTCTGTAAATCGCAATGTCAGTGCCCATAGTGGATGGGCTCACCAGATGGCATCTATCGTTATTTTTCGTTCTTACCACACGCCTCTCGGATCCCTTGCCTCTTCAAACAAGCCCAGGGACTCTCTTGCCTTCTCGCTCCTCTCATCATCCCTCACTGTGTGTTGCTTTCAAGTTAGAAAGGACCAGGATCAAGCCCTGACTCTACCACTTACAGCTTCACGCTCTTAGGCAAGTGTCTTGACATCTCTGACCTCCAGTCTCTTTTTTTGAAAATGGTGCTAATGATAGTCCTACCCCTAGTGGTGTGAGGACCAAATGAAATCAAGCAGGGAAGATGCCTAGCACTGGGACAGGTGTGTTGCTGGTGTTTGAAGAGTGACCACTGTCGTCATCTGTCCATACGTACCCGCGGGTGCACACACTCACACACGCACGCACACGACTCTGATCTTGGCTGGGCCAAGAGCTACCGATTTGAACTCTAGGGATGGAATCAATTAGAATTATTTTTAAAACCTCATCTGTTTTGATTTAACAGGAAGCTTCTGTTCAGTGAAATGCAGCATTAGTCAATGAAATATCAAAGGTCCTGGATTTCGGGGTCCGGCTGTCCATGAATGCTGAGCAGAGGCTCCCAGGTCCAGTTCTCCTTTACTCAGTATTTCTCCCTAGAGCCGCTGCATCCTCGGTGAGCTCCAAGAGAAGAGGGGCTTGTCTGGCCCAGACCAGGGACCTCTGGCTGCTCACCCTGTGCCACACCCCTCTGAGCACTGAACATTCCTCCCCAGGGATGTAATTACCAGTTACCTATGTTTGTCTCCCCTGATCCCTGCCCATATTGAGGACTAAAGCTATCTGATTTATATCTGTGACTCCACTGGCCAACCTAATGCCTAACACAGGAAGGGCACTAGATGAAATATTTTATGGAAAACAAATGAGTGATGAGTGAACAAATGAGCAAATAATTTAGTTACACCAATAATAGTTACAACTAATATTTACTATGTCACCATACCATGTACCATGCACCATTTTAAGTGCTTTTTATAGATTGACCCATCGAGTCTTCACAATAATCCCATGAATTAGGCACTCCTATTTAGCTCCATTTTGTAGATGACACACTAAAGCACAGGAAGATTAGTAACTTGCCTACGGTCACACACGGGAAGTGCAGTAATTGGGATTCCAACCCAGGCAGTAGGGCCAGCACTCACTAACCTTACATTGAGCCACTCATCCATTCAGTCATCACGCACTGGAGACCTCCATCCACTGTACCTGGCCCTGGGAGGAACTCTAAAAATGCACTGATGGATCAGATCCAGGTCTTCCAATGATGTCACAGCCTAGTGGAAGAATAACAGATGCAGAATGGGTAATTATGGCGGGGCAGGGACAAGGGTGAGTGTGGGACATTTCCATGGCCGAGAGTCACACAGCCAGCCCACCCTGGTCAGGTCAGGGAAGACTTCTTGGAGGAAGTGACCCTTAACTACATTGGTCAGACTTGGGAAGGGGAGAGGACATTCCAAGCAGAGGGACTGTCTATGCAAAAGCGTAGAGGTAGGTAAGCATGGTGCAGTCTCCAGGGTTCTGCTGCAGGAGTCTATCATTGGCTCTGTAGCCCAGCCGTCTCCCCCAAATTCTGCAAGTCTCTTTTTCAGACAATAATTCTAATACCATTCCCTTCCATGTGATTTCAGCATGAGGCATCATGGAATATAAGCAGAAAAAGCTAGTTTTGCAACCAGCTGTCTTTCGGTTCAAACCTGACTCTGTCACCATCGGCCCCAAACACTCACTACATCTCCTTGCCAAGTTATTGGCAATACTTCACCTCTCAGAGCCTCACTTTCCTCGTCTGTGTGATCTGGAATTAGTAATACCCACCTTGTAGAGTTGGTATGAAGATTATCCACCACAGAATCTGGAACTCGGAAGGAGAAACAATGCCCTCTCCTACTTTCTGGTTTGTTCCCTGTCTTCCCCAGTGAGAGGCTGTCTGTTCCCCAACTACAGTTCTGTTCCCTCAATAGGCGTGTGATATTTTCCATCGAGGAGTCTCCAACCTTATCCCCAGTTGCTGCTTTTCACTCCTGTGAGCACAGATGCGGCTGTGTGTGATACACAGGTGAAATGGGCAGTGGGGTGCCTACAATGGCAGGGCAGAGAGCCCTCGCTAGGGCCTTGAGATCCTTGGCAACCATCCCCAAGTTGGGGACTCCCTCCACCCCCACTGATGATCCTGTTCTGTCGGGGCTCAGGTGAGGCCTGGGAAAGGCCCACGCACTTGCCCCTCATCACACTCCCGGTATTCTCCTGCTGGAAACTCCCAGGGGGCTGACATCGTACTGGGGACCCCTTAGGACCTTGTGGTGTTCCACGAGAATGCAGAGAAATGTGATCAGAGTTGGAAGTGCTCAGCCGGACAAAAGACACAACTGGGCTGGGAAAATGAAACAGTGCCGTGAAGACGAACAAGTCAGCTCCCCCAGAAGAGGAGATGGAGGTGTCGCCCACTGAGTGAGGAACAACAGACGCTCTGTACCCATCACGAGAGCCAGGAGACGGACGCAGACGGGCCTCCCCCCTCACGCCTCACTATGCCTTCCCTTCCTCTCTCCTCTCCCCTCTTCTCTTTCTTCCTCACCAGTTCCTTTCACCACTTCCCTCCTTCTCTTTCTCAGCCCATCCCCAGCCGCTGACCTGCTGTGCACCCTGGGTGAGAAGATTCCCCCTCTAGGTCCCATTTTCTCCTTTTGTAACTTGTAAATGAACACACACACATCCGATGAATAAGTGCTTTATTGTTTATTCCATTAACATTCGCGGTATCCTGACCTTTCTCTTTTTTTTTTTTGCGGTACGCGTGCCTCTCACTGTTGTGGCCTCTCCCGTTGCGGAGCACAGGCTCCAGACGCGCAGGCTCAGCGGCCATGGCTCACGGGCCCAGCCGCTCCGCGGCATGTGGGATCTTCCCAGACCGGGGCACGAACCCGTGTCCCCTGCATCGGCAGGCGGACTCTCAACCACTGCGCCACCAGGGAAGCCCTCTCTTTTTTTAAATATTTATTTATTTGGCTGCATCAGGTCTCCGTTGCTGCATGTGGGCTTCTCTCTAGTTGCGGCCCGTGGGCTTAGTTGCCCCACAGCATGTGGGATCTTAGTTCCCCGACCAGGGATCCAACCAGCGTCCCCTGCATTGCAAGGCAGATTCTTAATTATTGGACCACCAGGGAGGTCCCCGGTATCCTGATCTTTTGGAAGCCCCCAACAAAGTCAATGTTCGAGAGGCCTCATGGTGGGGTGGTGGATTGAACCATCCTAATTTATCCCATTTAACCCACGTTTGTGGGTCTGTGTGGAACACTGTGCCCAGCGCTTCACATGTTAACTCATAAAATTGAGAAAACGTCAATCGTCGTCATCAAAGAATAGGGTGAGGGTGAGGTGAGAAGGAAATTTTATTTGGTGCTACTTTGAGTTTATAGATAAATTTGGAGAGAATTAACAGCTATGTAATCCATCAACATGGTGTTTCTATTCTTTTATTAAGGTCTTCTTGTCTGGTCTTTCAGTAAAATTTAAATTTTTCTTCAAAAAGATCTTATACATTCTTAATAAATTAATTCCCAGATACATAATAGTTTTGCTGCTATTGTTAAAAAAAAAAACTAAAGGTATCGTATACCCTATTATAGTTTCCAGTTAATTACTACCGTTGTTAAGGAACACTTTACCTTTTGCAATTATAACATAAAGCTGACATCAGAATGTGTAGAAAATAAGAAAAACGAACCTCCACATATTCACCATCCAGACTGGAAATAAAACAATACACATACAGTTGAAGATCTCTGGGGACCTCTCGCAACCCCATTCCTCCCCCTCCCCACAGAGGTCATCCGATAGGATGAACGCCTACCATGCATTTTGTTATGAATGCGCTTACACATTATGCAGATATCCCCGCATGCATTATATAAAGTTCATATGAGGATAAACATTATATTGTTTCATTTTGCCTGTCTTTAAACTTCATACAAATGTTATCATACTATCTATCCTTCTGCAATTTGCTTTTATGTTTTGCTTTGGTTTTGTTCAATACTGTGCTTGTAAGATTTACCCTCACTGATTATTGTAGCTCTGGTTCTTTTATCTTCACTGATATATAGTGCCTTCCAGTGTAAAGTTATACCACAACTTACTCATCAGTTCTGCTCTTGATGAACATTTAAGTTAAATCCAAATGTTTCTTACTCTTTCAGACAATGTTGTAAGAAATATTCCTGGGCATGCCTCCTTGTGTGAGAAATACACACGCACACACACACACACACACACACACATATACACACATATATATACACATATATATACACGTATATATATACATATATATACACATATATATACATATATATATGAAATGTGTGTATGTGTCTTTATCAGCTATTACCAGCTTGCACTCAAAGTAGTTTTACGAATTTACACTCCCATCTGCAGTGTATGAACGCTCCCATAGCTCTGTAATTTCTTCAGCACTCGAAATTATCGAGCTTCATGTTTTTGCAAATCTAATGTGTACATAATATATTCACAGTATGATTTTATTTTGCTTTTCACTAATTAGTAGTACATATGAACACCATTTCAAAAATATATTAGCCATTCAGGTTTTCTTTTCTGTGAACTGACTCTTCCTATATTTTATTTTTCTGTAGGGTCCTTTGCATTATCTGATTGATTTGTAGGTCTTTTTATACACTCAGGATACTTTTTTGGTTATATGTGTTGCAAATATCCTTTCCCAGTCTGTGACTTCTCTTTTTACTTTGTTTATTGTGTCTTTTGAAGCACATAAATGTTTAAATTTTAATGTAGTCAAATCTATCTGTCTTTTTCCATCCTGTTTGTGTTTTTTTGTGAATTGTTTAAGAAATCCTTTTATACCCTGAGGTGATAAAGATATTCTCCTATATTTTCTTCTAAAAGTGTTAAGTTTTTGTTTGCCATATTTTCCCATATTGATTCTAAAATTAGTTTTTGTACAGAGTGAGAGGAGACAGTCCAATTTTAACTATTCTATGGAGATAACAATTTTCCCGGCACAATTGACAGAACTGTCCATCATTTTTCTACTGGCTTGAAACGCTCCCTCTATCATGTTAGTTTCCATATAATCAGGGGTCTGTTTCTAGTCTCTCTATTCTGACCCATTGTTCTATTATCTAAACCTGTGCCAAGTACTACATTTTTTCACTTATGAAATTTTTAAAATTTCATTATTTAATTATTTGAATAGGTAATACATTGATATAGGACAAAATTAAAAGGTGTAAAATAAAAGTTTCCCTCCCACATCCGTCCCCATCCCACTTCTAAACTTTTTATGTGTATTCAAGCATATATAAATATGTAATCTTCCCTCCGTCTTTTCATACAAGTGGTAATGTGCCAAATACACTAGATCTTTCACATAACACTAGATTCTGGAGATCTTTCCATGTCAGTACACTGAGAGTTTCCTTATTCTCTTTTACCGTTTTATGGTTTCTTTTGTGTAGAAATAATGTGTGTACCATAGCTTTTAAAAACCATTCACCTAGAGCTTCCCTGGTGGTGCAGTGGTTGGGAGTCCGCCTGCCGATGCAGGGGACACAGGTTCGTGCCCCGGTCCGGGAGGATCCCACATGCCGCAGAGCGGCTGGGCCCGTGAGCCATGGCCGCTGAGCCTGCGCGTCCACCATTCACCTAGTGATGGATATTTGGGTTGCTTCCAATCTCCTATTACAACTAACTCTGCATGTGTCATTTCCTTTATGTACAAATCTGTTTTTAGAGTAGATTCTTAGAAATGGGATTGCTGGATCAGAGAATGTGATGGTTAATTTTATGTGTCAACTTGACTGGGCTGAGGGATGCCCAGATAACTGGTAAAACATTATTTCTGGGCGGTTTGTGAGAGTGTTTCTGGAACCCTGGAGATTAGCATTTGATTCAGTGACTGAGTAAAGAAGATGGCCCTCAGATGATCATGTGCAGGTGGGCATCACCCAATCCGTTGAGGACCCAAATAAAATAAAAAGGCGAAGGAAGGGCAAATTCCCTCTCTCTCTTCTTGAGCTGAGATGTCCATCTTTTCCTGCCCCTGGTTCTTGGGCCTTGAGACACTGAGATTTAAACCAGTAGCCCCCTGGTTCATAGGCCTTCAGCCTCAGTCTGGGAATTATACCATCAACTCCCCTGGTTCTCAGGCCTTTGGACTCACTGATTTCATACCACTGGCTTTCCTGGTTCTCCAGCTTGCAGAGGGCAGATTGTGGGGCTTCTCAGCTTCCATAAGCACGTGAGTCAATTCCTGTACTAATTCTCCTCTTATATATATGTCAATATATAAAAATATAAATATAAATATATATATAGGGGCTTCCCTGGTGGCGCAGTGGTTGAGAGTCCGCCTGCCGGTGCAGGGGACATGGGTTCGTGCCCCGGTCCGGGAAGATCCCACATGCCGCGGAGCAGCTGGGCCCGTGAGCCATGGCCGCTGAGCCTGTGTGTCCGGAGCCTGTGCTCCGCAATGGGAGAGGCCACAGTGGTGAGAGGCCCGCGTACCGCAAAAAAAAAAAAAAAAAAAATATATATATATATATATAGAGAGAGAGAGAGAGAGAGAGAGAGAGAGAGAGAGAGAGTATTGGTTCTGTTTCTCTGGAGAACCCTAATACAGAGAATGTGTCCATTTGTAATTTGGATAAGTTCTTGTCAGATTGCCCTCCATGAGGACTGTACCAATTTACACGTATGACTGTAGCTTCCTCTGTTTTGCCAACAGAGTATGTTTTCAGATTCCCGTATATTTATCACTCTGACAGGTGATAAAAACAATACCTGGTGTAGTGTTAACCTGCATTTCTATTATTATGAGTAAGGTAGAACCTTTTCCTGTGACCCGCTTGTTCAGAGCCTTTGCCTATTTTTCTGTTGAGCATTTAGTTCTTTCTCAGTGATTTCTAGGACCACTTTATAAGTTGGGGAAATGAACCTTTGATAAAATATGAGTATCAAATGGTATTTCCCATTTAGTTATCTTTTGACTCTGCATTTTGGCATAAAGGTCTCCTTAATGCAGTTTAATTTTTCTATTTTTTTCTCTAATCTCTTCTCTATTTTGAGTCACAATTTGAAAGATCTTCCCTATTTCAAGATTATAAAAGGATTCTCTCATGTTTACTTCTAGAATATTTGTGGCATTATTTTACTCTTAAATATTTGATCCACTTAGAATTTATCTTGGTATATGGTGCAAGGTATGAACGTAACTTTATGTTTTTTCCACATGGCCAACCGGTGACCCCAATTACATGTATTGAACAGTTAATCATTTCCCCCACTGATTTTGGAGGCCAGTTTTTTCATGTACTAAACTCCCATATGTATATTCACTTCTATTTCTGGACTTTCTATTATGCTTGATTGGCCTGTCTTGCTATTCATCCATGAGTTCCTCACTATTTCAGTTACTGAGACTTTTAATATATTTTAATATCTGGTAGAATTAGTCCCTTGATATTACTCTTCTTTTCAGAGTTTTCCTGAATATTTTGTTTCTTTATTTTTTCACATGAACTTTGGAATCCGCTCGTTTAGTTTTTTTAAAAAGACTGTTGGTATTTCATTGGGATGGCATTAAATTTAGAAATTAATTTCGAGAGAATGGACATCTTTATGATGATGAGTCTTCCTAGCTAAAAGCATGGTCTTTGCATTTATTCAAAAGTCTTCTTTGTTTCCTTGAAAGTGTTTCAACATTTTCTTTGTATAGGTCTTGCTCCTCCATGTTAACTTCATTAGGAAGTAGTTGATTTCCTTGTTGTTGCTGTTGTGATTGTAATGACAATTGTAATCATATTACAATATAATACAATTGTATTGTAATGTAATCTCCTTGTAAATGAGATCTTCTTATTCAGTGTATCTCCTTAATGGTTATATTTATACATGAAAGTAAATGATTCTTGCTTACTAACTTTACATATCCATCTTACTAAATCCTCTTACTCTTGGTAACAGTTTTTCAGTAGGTTCTTTAGGTTTTCCAGAACTACAATCATCTGCAAATAGTGATATCTTGACATGTTTTTACACCTCTATTTTTTCCAGCTTTTACACCTCTATATTTTTTCTTTTGTCCCATTGCATCATCTAGTGGTATTGGGGTCTTGGGGAAGCCCACCAAATAACACTTTTCTTTGCCCAAATTCTGAACCAATTGAAAGTAACACAGATGGAGGCCAAAATATCACTTTATTGCCTAGAATGTTTAGGTATTAGAAAATATGGCCTCTATCTGACTTACCCACTCATTTATAAGCAGCACTGGCCTGGGAGCATCACCAGCTGTATGCCATGGGCTTCGACATGTAGTTTTTTTATCAAAATTAAATTTCTAAATATTCTACAATTTGGGGGGTTTTTTTCTCTTTGACCTAAGGCTTTGTTATTGTTGTCTGATTTAATTTCTAGGTGGAGGGACCCTTTGTTTGCTCATTTTAGAATTAAATTTCTAATTTAGACCTCTTGTAACCAGAGAATATTGTTCAAATTATTTTTACTTCTTGCAATTTTTCAAGGTTTTCTTTGTGGCTTAATATTAATTTTAATGAATATTTAATGGGCAATTGAATAAAATAGGTGGATTATCTATTTTAGAGTATACATTTAAAAATAATATTTAGTCTTCTCTATCCTTAATTATTTCTTATCCACTTGCCTCATCATGTACTAAGATTGCTACATTAAATCTCCTATTCCTGGTGTATTTATAGTTATTTCTCCTCATGTCCCCTATAGTTTCAGTTTTATAAATGTTGATGCTAATATTATCTTGTGCATAGACAGATCTTCCTAACTGTTATGGACAACACTTTCTGGTATTCACATGCTTCTGTAGTCCCCTCCCACTGTATACCAGGGTTGGACTTCATGACCAACAGAATACGGCAGAAGTGATGATACATGTCACTTCTGAGAATAGGTTATGAAAGATACCATGACTTTCACCTTGGGCTCTCTCTCTCTCTCTCTCTCTCTCTCTTTCTACCCCCACCCCACAGCCCCTCTCTCCACCCCACCCCCCTTCATCCCTCTGTCGTTTGCTATGTGGAAGCCAGCTGCCACGTTTGAAAAGGCCCACGTGACGAGGAACTGAAGCTTCCTGCCAACAGCCAGGTGAATGAGCTTGGAAGCAGATCTGCCAGTACCGGGGAAGCCTTCAGCTGCCTGCAGCCCTGGGCCAACAGTTTGACTGTGGCTATTTCAGAGACTCTCAGCCAGAACCACCCAGCAAAGCTGCCCCAGATTTCCCAGTCTTCAGAAATTCTATGTAGTAATAAATGCTTATTGTTTTAAACTGCTACGTTTTAGGGTAATCTGATATGCACCCATAGATAACTAATAAATATGTTCATTGTACATTGCAAACTTTACATGATCATTTGCTTGTCTTTGACTCATTTAATGCTTTTTGGCCTGAAGTCCTTCATGTCTGATTAGGTCTACTTCCTTTGTGCCTGCATTTGACTGATATATTTTTGCCAAAACTTTTGTTTTCAGCCTCTCTGAATGGCTTCGCTTTAGATGTGCCTCTCTTACACTGCATAGAATTCTTTTTCTTTGTGATTTAATCTGAAAATCTTTTTCTTTTAACAGATGACTTTGGCCTGTTCGCTAATGGATATGACCAATATGTTTAGTCTTGGTTTCTGCACATTGTTCAACATTAAAGTTATTCTCAAGTTCTTTACTATGTGATCTCTTTGCTTTATTTTGTGTGTGTGAAGTTATTCTGATAGCCAGAAAAAAAATTATTTTTGTATTAGCAGTTACACTTATAACTGTATATAACTCCTTTGGTTCTCTATTTCTTTAAATAGCATCTACTAGCTGTCTCCTATGACAACATCTACTAGTTGTCTCCTATGACAACATCTACTAGTTGTATAATAACATCTACTAGTTGTCTCCTATGAACAATGGTAAAAATTACTGTTGTGCTTTCTTCCACTTTTCCCTCCTCCCTTCCACCCCTCCATCTCTGTTAATACCATTATCATTTTAGTGTATACTCTGTGCAATTAAATATGCACATACTTCATTCGAATTTGTCAGCTTCAAAATATATGCTTTTACTGTCCGTTATAAAAGTTGAGACAAACAGCAAATACTCCAGCTCCAAACTTTTTACTCCTATTCCCCACACAGTTTATATCAGGTGTGTCATTTCTGTATTTTTAGAATGCAATGTATTTTGTTCTTCACAGTTTTTAGGTTTGTAGTCTTTTTGCTGTAATTTTCCTAATTTACTATTGATTGATCATCCTGAAATCATGCACATTTAAGTTGTTTGTCTATACCCTTTGAAATTAAAGGGTTAATAATTGAAGTTCAGTTGGGATGGATGTAAAAATCCTTAGGTTTCATTTTCTTTCTTTGAAGCTGTTATTTTCTTTCTTGCAGATGTTATTCCACTGTCTGATAACATTAAAAGTTAACTTGATTTACTACAAACAATAAATGCTGGAGAGGGTGTGGAGAAAAGGGAACCCTCTTGCACTGTTAGTGGGAATGTAAATTGATACAGCCACTATGGAGGACAGTATGGAGGTTCCTTAAAAAGCTAAAAATAGAACTACCATACAATACAGCAATCCCACTACGGGGCATATGCCCTGCGAAAACCATAATTCAAAGAGAGTCATGTACCACAATGTTCATTGCAGCTCTATTTACAATAGCCAGGATATGGAAGCAACCTAAGTGTCCATCGACAGATGAATGGATAAAGAAGATGTGGCACATATATACAATGGAATATTACTCAGCCATAAAAAGAAATGAAACTGAGTTATTTGTAGTGAGGTGGATGGACCTAGAGTCTGTCATACAGAGTGAAGTAAGTCAGAAAGAGAAAGACAAATACCGTATGCTGCTAACACATATATATGGAATCTAAAAAAAAGAAAAAAAAGGTCTGATGAAGCTAGAGGCAGGACAGGAATAAAGATGCAGATGTAGAGAATGGACTTGAGGACACGGGGAGGGGGAAGAGTAAGCTGGGACGAAGTGAGAGAGTAGCTTTGACATATATACACTACCAAATGTAAAATAGATAGCTGGTGGGAAGCAGCTGCATCGCACCGGGAGATCAGCTCGGTGCTTTGTGACCACCTAGAGGGGTGGGCTAGGGAAGGTTGGAGTGAGATGCAAGAGGGAGGGGATACAGGGATATATGTATACATATAGCTGATTCAGTTTGTAGTACAGCAGAAACTTACACAACATTGTAAAGCAATTATACTCCAATAAAGATGTTAAAAAATAAATGATTCTGAATGCAAAAAAAAAAAGTTAACTTGATTTAGCCTGAGTCTATTCTGATCTTTCTCCCTCTTATGCACGACCCTGGGTTGCCAAAATATTCTTTATTGTTAAGCTAGAATAAACTTTCTAAGCTATGTGTGGTATTATCATTCTGGGTAAATATATAGAATCAAGTCAACTTTATTTCATGAAAAGTTTTCTTGAATTAAACCTTTAAATATTTATTAGGTGCTATTATTTTTGTTGCTTGCTTTGGGGACTCCAAAAGTACATAAGTTGAATCTTCATTATCTATTTTCTATATTAATCATTTTCTCTCAAATCCTTTTTTTAAATATCTTTATTTCTGTTTCATTTTGTGTGCTTTTCTCTTCTTTATTCTCTGGGTCACTGTGTTTTTGTCAATGCCCATTCTCCTTTGTGCTCTTTTGAAGCCGTCTTCATTTCTGAATGACCTTTTTTTTTCTTCTACTCCTTCCTTGAATTTTGCTAGCTCATGTATTATTTTCTCCTATGACCTTGTTCTTTCTTCCCTGGGTTCTTTCGTCTTTGGTTTGTTGTTGTACTTCATAGAAACAATTGCTTTATTAAGATTTTTGAAATCCATGATGTTTGGTCACAATTTTCATCAGCTCTTTGGCAACCTTTCTCTGGGGAGAAGTCTTTGCCCTTTAATAAACTTTTGTGAGTATTTTTCTCTTAGTATTTTTGTATTGATGCTTTGTTAGATTCTTGTTATTACTCCTTATAATAGCACTAAAGATCCTTGTTAGCACTAAATGAGTTGGATTCACCTTCCCTGGACTTTCCATTAACGGAAAGATGCGTTGCTCAGGGGAAAAAAAGGGGTAGCAAGATAGAATTCCAGCGTGGCTGGTTTTCACAAGAACAGTCTTCCCTGCTGCCACAGAAACAAAATGCTTCCACAAAGGGGTTTATCCTTATGAATCTTTAGGTAGCCCTGGATCCTCAGCTTTTCTCAACCAAATCAGATCCAAGAAGGCTTTTCCCTTTAGCCCATTTCACTCCAGTCATTGCACCTGTTTTTGAAAACAGGAAATATAGTTTTTCTCTCTCTGGATATACCCCTTACCTTTAGGGAGAATATGTTTCCCTGGCTATCTCATCAAAGAAATCTTTCTCTGAGCTGCTTCCTCTTCATTTCCTCCTATTTATTTTCTTCCTAATCACAGCTTCTTTGGACTGTACTTACACATATTTGGGAGTCTTGGATAATACCTGTCCTCAAGTTTTGCCAAAAATAGAGTTTACTTTTTGATTCTTTTTGTTGCTTTTGGATGGTTTCTAGGAGAAGGAGAAAAATGCTGATTTACACAACCATATCTATTCCAGATGTACACAATGTCTTAATTACTAAGGTTTTAAAATGTCTTACTTTTTGCTAGGGAAAATTTAACTGCCTTATCCTTTTTCTTCGATTGTTTAACAGTTACTAAACCTTAACTTTCCATATGCATTTTAGAATGACCTTTTTAAAAATTATACACACACACACACACATGATGTTGAGACTTTGATTTTAATTTCAACAAATGTATTATTAATTTAGAGAAAACTGATATTTTTATAGCATTGACTCTTCCTATCCATTAATATGATGTCTCTTCATTTATTTATCTTATTTAATATTTTTAAATAAAAATTGGGGGCTTTGGGGGTGGTTTATTTGTTTGCTTTACATTTTGTTCTTCCAAACATCTTTTTTTTTCAAATTGAGATATAATTGACATACAACATTATATTACTTTCAGGTACAATGATTCGATATTTGTACACATTGTGAAATGATCACCACAATAAGTCTAGCTAACATCGGTCAACATACATAGTTACAAAAAAACTTTTTTTCTTGCAATGAAAACTTTTAAGATCTATTCTCTTAGCAACTTTCAAATATGCGATATAGTATTATTAACTATAGTCACCATGATATACATTACATCCCCATAACTTATTTGTTTTATAACTAGAAGTTTGTCTCTTTTAACCCCCTTCACCCATTGCATCCCCCCAGTCCCCACCCCCCGGTAAACACCAATCTGTTCTCTGTATTTCTGAGTTTGTTTTTGTTTTGTTTAGACTACACATATAAATGAGATCATACAGTATTTGTCTTCTCTGTCTTATTTCACTTAGCATAATGCCATCCATGTTGTCACAATGGCAACATTTCTTTTTTTTTTAATGGCTGACTATGTATATACATACATTACTTTTTATTTATCCATTCATCCATCACTGGGTCCTTGTTTCCATGTCTCTCCATTTATTTCGATTTTCTTTAATACCTTAAAATAAAGTTTCATAACGATCACCCTAAACATCTCTTACATCTTTTGTTAGATTTATTCCTAAGTACCTTATGTTTTCAGTTCACATTATAAATGCAGCTTTTTAAAAATTTCATTTTTAATACTTTGCTGTGGCATATAAGAACACAATTGATTTTTGTATACTGATCTTATTTATATTCAGCAAATTTGCTGAGCTCCTGTTCATTTTAATAGTTTGTCTGCAGATGCTCTAGAGTCCTGTATAGATCATTATATTCTATCATAATCGTAATCATCTGGTTTTTATTCTTTGTCTTGCCTTACTATTCTGGCTATGAATTCTAGTGCAATGTCGAATAGAAGCAGCAAGAGCAGACATTCTTGACTAATTCCTGGTAGAAATCATTTTTTGGTTAAGAAATATCCTGTACAATAATAGTTTACTGAGAATCTTATCCTAAATAGGTACAAAATTTTACCAAACGCTTTTCCTAAATCCATTGAGATAACTGTTTTTCTTTTTCTTTTTTTAATTAATTAATTTATTTTTTGGCTTCGTTGGGTCTTTGTCACTGCACACGGGCTTTCTCTAGTTGCGGTGAGCGGGGGCTACTCTTCATTGCGGTGTGTGGGCTTCTCATTGAAGTGGCTTCTCTTGTTGAGGAGCCTGGGCTCTAGGCGTGTGGGCTCAGTAGTTTTGGCTCACGGGCTCTAGAGCGCAGGCTCAGTAGTTGTGGTGCATGGACTTAGTTGCTCCGCGGCATGTGGGGTCTTCCCGGAGCAGGGATCGAACCCACGTCCCCCGCATTGTCAGGCAGATTCTAAACCACTGTGCCACTGGGGCAGTCCCTTGCTTTTTCTTTTAGTTTGCTAATATTTTAGATTGAGTTAGCAGATTTCAAAATGCTACATCATCTTTGCATTAATGAAATAAACATAACTGGTCACAAAGTGTTATTAATAAATATTGCTTGATTTGGCAATTCAGGGATCATTCATCAATCTTATTTATGTTCACAATATCTTTTTAATACCTTTATTTTTGATATTTCTGAGTCCATATGTTTTATGGGTGTCTTGGATAAATAGCACATAGCCAGGGTAAGGGCAGAGAATTGATTTTTTCATTTTTACCCAATATGACAATCCTTACCTTTTAACTGGAAATTTTAGTTCATTTACATTTACGGGGTTCCTGATATATTTGGATTTATGTCTACCACATTATTTTCTGCTTTCTGCTTTCCATGTTTCTCCTCTGCTTTTTCTTTTAAGATTTTTTTTGATGTGGACCATTTTTAAAGTCTTTATTGAATTTGATACAATATTGCTTCTGTTTTTATGTTTTGGTTTTGGGGCCATGAGGCATGTGGGATCTTAGCTTCCCTGACCAGGTATCGAACCCACACCCTTTGCATTGGAAGGCGAAGTCTTAACCACTGGACCACCACGGAAGTCCCCTCCTCTGCTTCTTTTTTAATATTCTCTTTCTGTCTTCTTTTGAATTAATCAAGGTTTTTCTTTAATTTGTTTTCTTCTTTACTGGTTAATAAGTTATACATTTTATTTCTACTTTTTTTTTTTACTAGCTACCCTTAACTTTTTAATATGCATACTTTTAAAAAACTAAAATTTAAAAAAATTTTTTAAATTATTTTTCCCTCCCCTCCAACTACAGAAAGACTTCAGAATGCTTCCAATTAAATCACTCTTCCTCCCTTCTTAAATGATATTACTATACAGAATATGTGTTCTACCTTGATATTCTACCCCCAAATTGGTAATAATTCTTAACATTATACTATTATCGTTTGATACAGTCAGTGTATAAATTTATCTTCATATGTACTTTCCTTTTTCCAGCTTTTTTTTCATCACATTCCTTCCTTCTGGGTTCAATATCTTTCTTCCCAAATATGTGCTTTAGAGGGTCCTTCAGAAGATTTTTGGTGATAAACTCTCTCATATCTAGGATCCCCCCTTGTTTCTCCTCTAACAACTACTTGAACCTGACCCCATGCTCCCTATATCCCACTTTATCTCTTTGGGGACACTTACTATGTTTATTTTAAATTCTTGATCCTTCTGGTCCATTAACTGTCTTCCTCAGGTGCACTCATCTACATCTCAGAGTGAGGACTGGCAGGGGCTAGGGAGATGGAGTGCTCAGGGACCAAGCCATCCCCTGTACGTGTTATTATCACTGTCACTGGTGTTTCCTATCCTGCAGTGGCAACAGGATGGGCAGTGACCCATCAAGGACAATGTGAAGGAGACTCAAGGATGCCACGTAATCCTCTCCCCAGCCTGCCCCCCATCCATGGCTCCTGCACTCCCCTGCTGCAGTATTCTACCCACCCCTCACACCTCCAGGACCCTACCACCTTCTACAACCCCAGGGGGTCCTCACAGTTTTTATCATCTATAAGTAATCCATATCTTGCTGAATCTGTGGCAACTCCAAGGCTCAGTTTGGGGGAGGCATCCAGCATCTGGCCTTATTTTTTCATCTTGTCAGATATCAGGCTGTGTGTTTGGGTTTGTGTGTTCCCAGAATATCTATTCACACACATCTCCCCCAGTCAGTCATGAGCTCCCTGAGAATAGAGGTCATGTCTGTTAAGCCCTTGAACCGTCACATCTGACATAGACCTTGACACATCATGAGGAGATGGGGGAGCAGCATTCTCAGGAGAGCCCCAGGTCTGCCACTTACTAACTCCAGGATTTCAGGGAGGTGAGTTTACTTCTCTATGTTTCACATTTCTTGTGTATAAAATGAGAATTAGATGAGAACATGTATATAAAATAGTTAACTTAATGTTTGACCCATAGGAAGCTCTCAACAAGTGATAGCTATTACTATACAATACTCAGAAACGTTTGTTAATTAAATAAATCGTGTATTGAGTGTCTACTACATGAAGAGAGCACCGTGAGGCCTTGGGGATGTTTAGAATATGTGTCAAGATTTCTGCCCTAAATAATTTGCAATATTGTCAGAGACTAGGCTCATGACACAAGTAAGCACTAATACACACACGGTTTCTAATAAAAGACTGAAGCTATTATCAATGGGTCCATGGGGTTGAGGAGGTAAGAGGCCTAAGTTCTCATCCCATCTGGTCACTCTCTTTCTCTGTGATATGACTTTGTCGTGTTCTACTTTGGGCCTCTTTTCCTCCCACTGGCAAAATGGGAAGCTGGATCCCAAGCATGACAATCCGAGCTCATACAAATCCACTGACTTAATCGCTCAACTCTTCTGCAGCTCCTTACAGGGATAAAGTACTAGATCAGACCAGAGTAAGTGATGAGTGAGTGTGTCCATTAGGTTCCCTACAGGAAGCACATGGTTCAACCAGAGGGTTAGTTGTTGGGAATTTAATGAAGGTCTATTTACAGAGGTGTGGGCAGGTGTAGAGGAACCAACATGGTAGAGTGAAGTCTTGAGGGACAAGACTTTAGCATCCCTATCCCCTCAAGGGAGGTACTAGTGAGAGCTATAGCCATGGGAGAGGGGCTGCCTGACAGGAAGGGAAGCAATGAATACCCCAGCCTCCAGCCCCAGCCCTCCGTTTCATGCTGGAGTCTTCCACTGGCTGAACACAAACTGAAGCCGTGGAACAAGGGAGCCCAGGTGACGCAGTCCGTAACGTCAGACTCCTGGGACACAGAGCAAGGCAGAGGATGGACTGGGGAGAGTCACGGAGAGGGTGGGGGATAAAAAGAGAATAACTAGCTCAGTGAGTGAGCATCTATTTATTAAATGCCTACTGTGTTCCAGCTGTACACACACTGGGTCTTTCATTCCCTTAGTAACCCTGTAAGACGATATCCTTGCCCAGCCTACAGATAGGAAACTAAGGCAGAGAACAAATACACCTGCCCAAAGGCACATAGTGAGTGAATGACAGAGCTGGACTTGAACCTGCATCTATGTGGCACGAAGGCCCGTGCCCTTTCCAGCACATCACGGCATCACCCCAAAGCCACCTGAGGCCATGTGTGAGGGCTGCTGGGCTGAGAGACAGGAGCAGTGCCTGACTCCGGGACTAGGTCTGAGCTCTTTCTCCCTTGACAGAGATGTCCTCTGTGAAAGCCAGAACTTTCCCATCAATTGCACTGTCATTTGGGCCTTGTTTCTTTTTAAAGCAAAAACATGGATCAGAAATGGTCTCATTTGATGGTCTGCTTTCCAACCGTTGCCTTTTTAATCAACCCAAACCTCAGCTCTGGGGTCTTAAGAGGATCCATGTTTCTTGTATCTCTTTAGTGTCCTAATCAGTTCCCAGTTAGCTCTGCAACACATTCCCAACTCCCACAGCCCCCCACAAAGCCACAGCAAACCCCCCAAGACGGCTGTCACCCACACAGAGCTTCACAACCTTCCAAAGTCAACCTTCCAAAGCAGGCTCCCAGGATCCCCATCACCCGACACACACCCAGCACGAAGTCCGACACACCCGACACTCCCATGCAGGGCACGCACAGCCCATACAAGCACACGCAGGTATCACAGACACGCCTGCTCACACAGACCCACCCACACTCTGACTCACAGACACACAAGGCAACACCCACTCACACACATTCACCTTGAGTGATAAAACCCAGAAACCAGGGCCGCAGGCCCTGCAGCCAAACCTTCAAACTCCCTGGAGCGCAGCTCGGAGGCAGGCCTCGCCCATCTCTGAGCCCCGAGGACACACTCCACCGCCTGGCCTTTGAGGCAGAGAGACTTACAAGTTTAATGGCGGCTTTAATCACCTTTCGTTATAGACATTTTGGGGTCATGTGTTTCTGAACAAAAATGGAGTCTACTTCCTTTTGAAAATTCTAAATAAACATCCACGGGGGTTTCATAGCTTCCCAGAATAAAGGTTTTGCTCTGATGAGAAAAGCTGCAATGCCACCTCCATTCTCCCAGTGCCCCTGTGACCAGCGGTGCCCCACAGAGGGTCAGGGCTCAGCCTGTGCGCTGCCGGGATGATGGCACTCATCGCTCTGTGGCACGGATGAGCTCTTCAGGAGCGCGGTCCAGCACTTATTTGGTCAAAAAAGAGAAGGGGGCCCAGAGGGGGACGCGGCTGCCAAGGTCAGCCAGGCACTCTGTGAGGGCAGTGCTGTCAGATTGGGGGTGCAGGACCCTGGGGTGTGCCGAGACTTCCTGTGTGGGGAGGTGATGCTGAAGATTTCTCGGAGTGTCCTCATCTCTAAAACAGGGATCAGAACGGTGGTTATATCGGAGGGCAAAGGCGATACATGTGCTGCATCAGGCGCATAAGGGCTCAGAAAGCGAGCGCGCACGCTCACACGCACAGCCCTCACTGCGGCAGTCACCATGCCCTGTGTCTTTGTGACATGCTTCACGTGGCTGCCACAAGTCTCCCACCAGAGAGAGGACGCTGCCATCACCACCATCCTGGGAGTGCAGGGGAAAGAGAAGGCCACCCGGGAGAGGGCCCCTGGCTCTAGCCCCCAGCCCCGCAAAGCGCACAAAGCACCGCCCTCGGGGACGGCAGCCGGTGTGACTTTTTAGTTTGAGAAGTAACGTGGCTTCCTGACGGATTTCAAGAGCAGGGGTCTGGGCTGCGGCCCCGCCCAGGCGTGACCACGGAGCCCAGGAAGAACGTCGGCGAGTGCCCAGGGAGGGTCGTCATGGGCCCGAGCTGGTCACTCGTCCCTGGGCTCCCCGCACGCCAGGCCTGGCTCCTCTGCACTTCTGGAGTCAAGCTACTGAAATGACTGTCCATCCTGGGGCCTTATGGGCACTGTCAGGTTTATAATGACTCGATGTTAACGACCTCGGCTGTCGGGTCTACAGGCAGGGACTCTGGGGCTAGGAGAGTGTCTGTTGCCCAGAGCGCAGCCACGTAATATGGGCCAAGTCAGGAGGAAAGAGACAAACCAGGGTTCTGCCCCAAGGAGGGCAGGTGGGTGAGAGCATCAGACACTTGTCATGTGACACCGTAACAGCAACTATGACAGCGCTGGCCTGTGTTTCCTGTATCAGTGCATTAAGGGCTGCACGGGCTGTGGACTAGTAAAATCAGCCATCACTTGGGAGTGGGTGAAATGCAAATGATTTACCCCAGACCTGCCAGATCAGGATTTGTGGGGCTGGGACACCGCAGTTTGTTTGAACAAGCCCTCCAGGGGATGCACACTAGCGGTTCAGGACCATTGTTCTCTATTATCTCCTTTATCCCTATTTTCCAAAAGGAGAAACTGAGGCTTAAATAGATTAAGGTCTTAAAGCGCGGAAGGAATAGAAACAACACTCCAATACGGATTTAACTGACTCTTCCCTCTCCCTTTGGTAATGTTGAGTTCCTTGGCTGAAAAGTGGGCAAGTGGGAGCCGGTCACCCTTACCTGCGGTGGGCCCTCCTGCCTAAGCGGTCACCGGTGGCCTTGGCATCTGGCCTGTGGCTCAGAGTCTAAACTCTAAGCTTAACCAGGGAAGTCCACTGTTGGTGAGCTGAAAGGTGATGAGAACTGCGTGGACAGGCATGCGGAGGAGAGAAGTGGACCTACGGGGAGCCCCTGCCAGCTGCCCCAAGCTGCACCTTCCCTGGTGCTCTTCTCCCTGGCAGATCTCCTCCTCTTGCTCAGATGCCAGGGGTGAAGCTCATCCCCTGGGCCAGCACACCAGAGCTACCCAGGAGCAGGGCTGCTCTGGCTCTTTTCTCTGTGCCCAGGGCGTAGCTCAGGGCCCGGCACCAAGTTGGTACTCCGTGAAGCTGCATGGTCAAGTAAAGCCATGAGTGGCTAAATGGCTATGGAAGACATCATGGAAGGCCCTGCAGACCTCAAGTGGCATAACTATGTGGAGAAGTGGGAGGTAGTGGGAAAGGTGCTTCTGGTGAAGGCTGCAGCCTGGGGAACGGCAGTGTGAGACTGCAGGGAGTGTTGCTGCAGCTTCTCTCAGGGGCTTACAAGATAAGAAATTCAAAGGTAGATTTGGCAGCCGTGGGGAAGGCCCGCACTACAGAAAGCTGGAGCAGGAGGGTGGGGTTGATTCTATAGGTGCTGGGGAGCCACGGAGGGCATTAGAACAGGGAAGTGGTGCGATCCTGCGGCATCTTGGGCTGGAGAGGGACGGAGCAGTGGCTCCTGTATCCCGAAGCCTATCTTGCACCACGCGCTGTGCCTGCTCCCTGCCCGAGGACCACCCATTTTATAGCTGAGGCTCAGGGTGCCCAGCTCAAGGGAGCACAGCTAGGAAGGGGTGGAGCAAAATTCACACCCAGCTCTGCCCGACTCCAGAGCCCAGGCTCTCACTCCTCCCCTACTGCCCCATCGCTGAGCTGCCTCCAAGGGCGGGCTCCTGGTCACCCGGCTTCGAGATCATTGGGAAGCAGAGGTTTCATGCCTTCTGCCTGGAGTGTGAAGTCAGGGCTGGAACCCCAGCACTCATGGACACTCCCAGGCTGTGAGCCTCTTGGGGTGGGCGGGTTGTATGGTGGCAGCAGGTGGTGCACATGCCCAGGAAAGGAAGGTCTGAGGCATAGAGGGGCAGAGGCGGGCTGAGAAGTGAAGCGTGTCCCCAGAGCCCTTGGCAGAACTGCGGGTGCAGGCGCTCTCCTGTCCTGACGCTGAGCTCTGAGGCCTGGACTTCCGGAGCCACTCTGTTCCTGGCGGGCAGAGCCACCTCTTCTTCTCTGCCAGGGAAGGGCCGGGCGGGCGTCCACTGCGGAGGAGCCAGCAGCGCGGGGTCAGGGGAAGCTGGTTTCCACCTTTCAGAGGGACCAGAGACCTCAATGATTTCCTGGATTCCACGAGACAAAGAGACGTGAGAGAAAAAGAGAGACAGACCGAGAGCCACGGAGACGGAGGACAAGCGAGGGGCCCGCAGAGACGGCCGGGAGAGGCTCGGAGGTACGCGCCGTCCGCACTGCGCCCCACGCCGCTCGGCCGCGCGGCAAACTGGAAACAGCTGCGGAGGTTTTGGGTTTCCGCCCGGCCTCCCCCCGGCCCCTGGCGCGGGCCCACCCGAGCAGTTCCTCTTAATCCCGCTCTCTCTCGGGAAGCTGCGCTGTGAAAATCCTCGGCCCTGCCCGGGCAGGTCAGCCCTGGGCTGGCGGCGGCACGCCGGGTGGGAGGGCGCCGGCGGCTGCTGCTCCCCGGCCGCCCGGCCCTTCTGTGAGCTGCCGGCTCCACCGCGCTCCTGCCTGCGGGGCCTCCACTGCCTCATCCCATAGCCAGGCGGATCGTGCCTCCCACGCGGGGATCAGGGGGTCGTTGTGAGCGTTTAATGGAAAGTGCCCCAGGCGTTCCCTGGCACCTGGCGGGTGCTCCCAGAACCTTCACTGGTCCCTTTCTTGCAATGATGCGCCATCCCCAGGGGGCGCCTTTTTCTAATTGGCACAAAGGTATCTTAAGGCTAGTGGTGGCTTTGCCTCTTCTCGCTCACTCTCCCAGCTCAGTCCCCTGGAACACAGACCCAGCGGGCTTCCCCCAGAGGGCATGACTCACCACTCCAGCTCATCACGCACTTCTTGAGGCCCTACTGTGTGCCGTCCTGTGCTGGATCCCGCGCAGTACCTGCCCTCAGGAGCTCAGAGACATAATCTTGTTCAACTGGGTCACAGGGCTTTGCCTCTGGAGTTTGGAGGTCAGATAAGCCTCACTGTCCATTCTGAGCTCAAGATGAGAAGGCATCCAGGTTAATCCATCGTCCAGAGAGGGCAAGGGCCTTCCGCAAGGTCACACAGCAAGTCTGTGACAGAGCTGGGCCTCTGGGCCGTGCCTCCTGCCCTCCAGTCAAGGCTCTGTTTTGTTTTGTTTTGTTATGAGCACTGAGCCGTCTCCTTCACTCAGAGCCAAACTGGGATTGAAGTCCCTGCCCCAGCCAACAGCCAGGGCTGCCGCCAGCTCCAGAAGTCGCTCACTCGGCGAGGCTTTCTGGAGTCCCTTTGCCCCCGCCCTGGACGCTGCTCCACGGCCGGAGCAGCACAGGTTGGGGCAGCACACGCGGCGGGCAGAGCCCCTGGCCAGGAGGCAGCACCACAGGGTCGACTAGGGCCCCCGTGTCCCTGCTGCGGACTGAGGTCAGCGTTAGTCTAGGAGGGAGGGCCTCTGAGGGCCTTGGCAGCCCTGACACTCTGACCCCTCACCTCCGGCCCTCAACCCCCCAGCACCTTCCTGCCGCCCACATCAAATGAGTCTCTGCAGAACACTGCCTGTCAGAGAGAACGGGGTCACCAGAGAGCAGGTCCAGACCTCCCCGCCTCTATCGCTCCTGGGTGTGCACACACAGCACAGAATCTCACAACACCCCACACGAGGTGACACACACGTGCACATTCCCCTCACACACGCACACGCACAATCGCTGCATGCTTGTGCACGTGCGGTCTCACGCAATCTCCCACTCACCTATACTCAGTGTCACACACGTCCTCTCGTTCACACACACAACCTCACACTCTTACACACCTCTCCTGAGTACCCCCCGTTTGTCTCACTCTCCCTGGGTGCCCATGGCCAGCACGGCTAAGGGTGACCCTGGCAGCGTCTCCCTGCCATCCGCCCAGATTCCCAGCAGTGCCCGCGGCCTGCTCCTGCCTGGCCTTCTCCTCTCCGCAGGGGCCGGCCCTGGTGGGGATGGCTTGCGGGGACGTGTGGCAGCAGAGCGTGTGGCTAAGCAGGCCGGTCCCAGGCCAGATGCGGGCCCGCTGCTTCACAGCTCCCAGAACAGGAACTCATTGCTCCTCCACAGGCCGAAGGCTGGTGGCGTTCTTATAGATGTCACCCACGCCACCCCCATCCCGCCCTGCCCAGCAACCTGCCAGCGACCCCCCGACAGAAGAGAGAAATCACCCGCATACCTCCCCCAGCCCTGCCTTAGACTCACACCAGCCAGTCCTCACTCATACCAGGGGGTCCCTCCCAAAACCTGCTCTGAGCATGTCACCTCTGGATCAAATGCCATTCCTGGCTTCCCTTCTGTTGCTGGGAAAACCCAACTCCCTCTCCTGGATTCCATGCCTGACCCAGCCTCCTGCTTCTGCCTCAGCTGAGGCAGTCACCACCGCATTTCTCTCTCTCACACACACACACACACACACACACACACTTTCAAAAGCAGATTTATCATGAGGTTGGTGATGTCTAAGTCTCAGGACCCTGCACTCGCACCATCCTCTAAGGTGCTCTTTTCTGGGGACACGGGAGGGAGGTAGCGGCGCCAGCCACACAGGAAGCGCTGGGCTCAGTGTCTCCACCTCAACACTGAGGATAACCCGCCGCGCGGCCTGCCTACCTTACAGCGCTGGCGTGAGGGTGTAGCGACGGCCTTTCGGAAACTGTAAAGTGCTGTGCGTGTGGAGGCATCACTTATTATGAGCAGCTGCTAGTAAGAACTTGTCCCTTAGACAGTCTCTCCCACGGACCCTGGGCCAGAGCAAGGACCCCGAAAGAGCCCAGGCTCTGCCGTCCCCTTGCTCAGTGACTTCAGGCGGACTCGTCCTTTACACTCAGGGTGTCAGTTTCCTAACCAGTAGAGTAGCAGGATGGGCCTGGATGAGCTGTACTCTTCCTCCCATTTCTCAACTTTGAGGGGTTCAGGGATCCATGTTGCAGGTCAGCGAGCCGTAGGAGCTCAGAGAATCCACTCACAAATTCACACCTCGCTTCCCGCGCGAGGCCACTGAACTATTCAGCCGCAGACAGCAACTGTCCACCCCACGGCCCCTCCATGTGCAGGCTGGGGGCCAGGCACTGAAGCCGTAGCAAATGAACACGGTGGACACCATCCCTGCCCATGACAGCTTACAGTCTATCAGGCAAGAAGAGAAACTGAAGAAGTAAATTACCAGTGCACAGAGTATCATGAAAAAGGGCAGAAAGCGACTGGAGATTGTAACAGGCAGATCGCTCCCGTGTTGGGGGCGGTCAGGGGAGCCCCCCCCCCCAGCCTCCCCGTGGCCCTGGAAAAATTACGCTCAAGGAGACCTGAAAGTGAATAGATGACTTAGGTAGGGGGAGAAGTAGGAGGGAAAAAATCCAGAAAACGCAGAGAAGGGCTGCGTGGCTGGAGATGGTGAGGATGAAGGAGTGATGGAGGGGATGCAACTGGACTCCTAGCTCTGGAGGTGGGAAGCTGAGGGAGAGCCCGTGTGCTGGGTTGTTTCTCCATAAATAGGAGGTCAGGGTGTCTGCTGGGACTGTTCAGGTTGGAACAGTCCGCTAGGACTGCAGCATGCCTATGGGCCACTGAACCATGTAGAGTGCTCTGTTAAACTCTTTGCTTTCTACTCTCTCCCAGGCCCTGTACTGGGCACTGGAGCTCATGTGGGTTCTCTAAAGACTCCTCTCTGCTTGTTTGTTTTCTTTTGTGGGAGCAAGATTGGAGGTCTGGCCCCTTCAGGAACGCAAGGCAGTAAAACGGTCCACCATGTGCAGTTGTACAGGTTGTTCACTGTCCAAGACACCCTGCCAAGGGGCTGAGTGGAGGCTGAAATTCAGCTCTTGCTCTGCTCCCCAAGCTATGTGCTCTGCCATGAGGCTGTGTCTTCTGCGGGGGAAAAAGAGGGCTCCTCTTTCTAATTTGCAGAGAGATACCATCCGCTCTCCATCAGCTGAACTATGGGTACCCTGGGCTGTGCCTGGGGCAGTTTTCCTAATTCTCACAAGGTGTGTGGGCACCACCGGCTTTGGGAGCGAGTCAAGAAAGCTGAGATGTGCCTTCTTTTTTCAAAGATTCTAAGGAATGAGAAGGTTGGGCGTCAAGGCAGCTCAGCATCTCCCCCAGGAGAGAGGTGTAAGCACAGGCTGGAGGTTTTTCATAGAAAGCAAGCTAGTTGGTACCTAGGATGAAGGTCAAAGAAATATGAACCTGAGAAATCCTCCAGTTTAGAGTCCTTGCTGTTAAAACTAGGAGGGACCACTAGGCCATCTTATTCCAGCCCCCATTTTTCATGTGAGACATCAGAGGACGAGAGGAGTCGTGTGGTTTCCCTGGAGTCACACAGCGGTATTCAAGACAGTGCTAGGCCTCCCAACTCCCAGAACTGAGTTTCTCACCACACCCCCACCTGGCCCATCCCAGGGAATCCTCATGTGAGCCCCTCAGGGCAGGGGTGAGGCCCATCTCTTCCAGGGTCCCCAGTACAGGCACACACACATTCATTAACACATAGGCATGCACACACACGCACACGCACGCGTGATTTTGGTGGCCTGGTGGTTGCCTCCAGCATAGGACAAGGGCCAGGCTCCCTGTTCACCAGACTGTAAATCTTAGTGCCACTGAGTGGGCTCCAGAACCTTCTACACCACCCCCTAAGGAATTTAAACTTGATTTTGTTCTTATCTAAATATGTTCCTGTGCCTTATCTCACAGGAAACAAATTAGCACCCGTCCCAGGAGGCTGAGGGGCCCAGGGGACGTGCTGAGCTTCCCAAGGCAACACTTCCAAAACATGGGGGTCCCAAGGGATGGAAAGGATGAGACAGCCTCAGGCTTCTCACAGGCCACCAGCTCCCACCGCCACCTCCTCCTTTCCCCAAACTGGACCCGCACCAGTTCTCAACGGAAGTATGATTAATTGGGAAGGGATGCGTCAACTTAACGGGAGACCTGCAAGTTTGCAGATGGGCTTCTTTCTTGTTCTTGCTGTCACTGGTGTTTTTAAGCAATGATTTTTCTCCATCTCAGCCATTTTTCTCCATTCTCTTTATTTCTTTATCTCTACATTTCAGCATGTCTGGGAGGCTGGAAGAAAGAGGCCACTGCTAGTCAGGGTCACCCAACCCACAGCAGGTGAGACGCTGCCGACATACTGGCATGTAAGGAGGAATACCAAAATAGTGCATATGTGACTTATTCCTTTTTAACCTTTTTTTTGGTAAAATAACAGGAAACTACACAAAAACAGATCGTTCAGTGAATCATTATAAGGTGAACACACCTGTAAGACTAGCGAGATCAAGAAATAGAACAGTGCCAGCCGCCCCAGGAGCCCCTCTGGGTGTTTCATCTCAATCACAATCCTCTCTCTTCCCCAAAACTAACCACAATCCTAACTTTTATAACTATCACTTTCTTGTTTTTCCTTATAGTTTTATCACTCAAACGTACATCCCTAGACACTGTCATTTAGTTGTGCCCATTTTCTATATTTGGCATATCGCTTAGGTCTCTCCTAATCCCCAGCTTTCCACCTCCATCTCTTACTTTTCCTGACAATTTATCTGCTGAAGAACCCTGGCTCTTTGACCTACAGAAGGTCCACTCTGGAGTCTGCTGGTTGAATGCTCATGGTGCCATTCACCACGTGTATTTGTCCTTTGCCTTTCCTTCAAATCTGTGGCTGGATCCAGAGAGTAGATCAGGCTCCGGCTCCAACCTCTTTGGCAAGATGACAGGTGGGCTGTCCTGTTTCACCAGAAGCATATAAAGCCTGGCTGTGTCTCTTTCTGGAATTGTTAGCACCCACTGATGCTCAGTGCCGAGATCCATTCATTTGTTGGATATTACAAAATGGTGGGTGATACCAAACTCTGTCCTTTTATTGTAAATTCATTAGTTGGAACACTATTATTATGATCGATTAATAATTCCGGTCATTCAAGGTCATGGGTTTGGGTCCTTGAGGAGTGGGTGTCTCAGGGCTGGGGGAGGAGCAATAGTGTGACATGTTTAATCTTGAAATCTCTTTAGTAGCTTAGGATACGAGTCCTGGAAGTACCACAAAGGTGAAGTCCACTCCAACTACCCACCTAGAACAGGAATCCCCTCTACAGCCTCACTAATAGTTGGCTGTTCAGCCCCTGCTTGCATACCTCATGGATCAGGAAGCTCACTACTCCCCAAGTCAAACCATCCCATCCTTGCCAAAATCTGGCTCTAAGAGGGTCCATCCTCCTGCTTTAGAACTGCCTCCATGCACCCTCCCAGAGCGGTCCTGCAGGGCAGGTCTGCTCCCTCTACCAGGGAATGGCCCTTCAAAGACTCCTCCTCCAGGAAGTCTTCCCAGCTGCTCCTCTCCCTCTTCCTCCTCTTCTGGCTGTAATTTCACATAAGATCCAAAGCTTTGGTGCTGTGATTGATGTTTGCTCAAAATTCCAAAGCAGGCTTATCTACAATTTTCAAAAGGCTGGTGCTCATTTGGAGGCAATCGGGCCCAAGTGTCAAACACCAATGCTTCATCTCCCAGTCCGGTCTCACCACAACCTTGCTGCTGACCACAGCAAAAAAAAAAAAAAGCTCATGGGCCAGTCTTTCATTGTTTAACCCCCTCCACATCCACACCAAGAAGCCACATCTCACAGACACCCAGATATGAGACAGCAGAGATGGACAAGGCAGACAAACGACCTCTTCTCCCAGCGCTTGGCACAACCAGACAACACGAATCAAAAATAAAATTATCCCAACACACACACAAAAGGGGTCAAATTGTAAATGAAAGTTGCTTTTGAAAGGGAGGTCTTAAAGCCATCATCTTTCCTTATCCTCCCTTGCCCTCAGCCCCACATTCAGTTACTCACCAAATCCAGCCACTAGGTACGAGGAACGTCTCTGCAAACACCATCTAGTCTACACTTTTCCACTTGCTTTGCACCAGCTCTCCCACCAACATAGAATGTACTGTCGATCACCCATCAATACCTCTGTTAACACAAGGCTCCCCAGCCTTCAAAGCTCGGTCCACAGCCACCACCCAAGCACCTATCCTGGATCCTGACCCCCTTCAAAAGCAACCCTCTCTCCAGCAGACTCTCAGGGCTGGAGTTACGGAATAAATGAGCGGATTCACCAATTCTGGAAACATTTCTTACCCCCCCCCCTTATGTGCCAGACACTATCCTAGGCACTGAGGATCTAATAATAAAAGCAACAGACAAAAATCCCAGTTTATTATAGTCAGCAGTCAGACAACGAGAAAAACAAATAAGTAAGTTAGATATAGCATATTAAGAAGGTGCTGTGGAGAAAAATAAAACAGGGAAAGGGCTTCTCCTGTGTTGGGGGAGAGAATGAGGGACCTGTCTACCAATGTGACATCAGAGAAATAGACTTGAAAGAGGGAAGGAAGTGGACCTCTGCAGGTATCTGGGCAAATGAATGAAAGAGGAAATGAATGAGTGAACAAATGAACAAATAATTCACTGAACACAGTGATTAATGAATGAGGGACTCACTGAATGAGTCAGTGAATGAGTGGACAAGAAGGTGGGGATTGTGTCTAGTTTATCTGTTATAACGAAGTGAAGCGAAGTGAAGTGGTCAAACTACACAGGCTGGAAAGAAACCACCAGCTATTTCTGTGACTTCCTAGAGCCCATTTAGGAGCTTGAAAATGTGTCTAATGAACTTGTAGAGTGGTTTCAAGGGCCTCCCTTCTTTTTAGAGGTCTCCAAGGGTTCTGCAGGCTACACTCAACGCGCTCACAGCCACGGGGGCTTGGCTAGGCTGACAGCGTGGGACAAGGGAGTACCTCCTTGGAGGAGAACACGGGGCAAGGCTGCAGACCTGGGTCCAGCTCCGGCTCCGGCTGGTCTCAGTGTCTATCTGAAAAATACTCCCAGCCCGCTCCTCCTCAGAATGCGGATGTAGGCCCCACGTGCCCTACCTGGGCAGCCACGCTCTAAGGCACACCAAGGACCAGGAAAGGGACGGTGCTGCGGGGCTCGTTTCTTCCATCCCAAGGCGAGGTGTGACGATGCACATCGGTGGGGCTCCCGATCGACTGCAGCAGGATTATTACTTAGGCTGGGCAGGGTCTAGAGTGAATATGAAGGATTCTGCCTCTGCACATCCCTGCCTGGTCAGAATTTTATCAGTAAGGACATAAAGGGCAGGCTGGAGACACTGAGGGAAGCCCAGAGTTGCAGAGAGATGAGCAGGGATGTGGGATGGCAGAATCAAAGGCACAGAGCAAGGACCAGGGTGTGGTGTGTCACGGGCTCAGCACGAGCCATACGAGGGCAGAGCAGGGCAGCACAGGACAGGGAGAGCATCCCCACCCCCAGGGAGGACAGTCACCTGGAGACAGGACAGCACATGGCTTACAACTGGGGGCTTTGAAGTCGGACAAACACAGATTCATATCCAAGCTTTGTGGCTTTTTTTTTTTTTACATCTTTATTGGAGTATAATTGCTTTACAATGCTGTGTTAGTTTCTGCTTTATAACAAAGTGAATCAGTTATACATATACATATGTTCCCATATCTCTTCCCTCTTGCGTCTCCCTCCCTCCCACCCTCCCTATCCCACCCCTCCAGGCGGTCACAAAGCACCGAACTGATCTCCCTGTGCCATGCGGCTGCTTCCCACCAGCTATCTACCTTACGTTTGGTAGTGTATATATGTCCATGCCTCTCTCTCGCTTTGTCACAGCTTACCCTTCCCCCTCCCCATATCCTCAAGTCCATTCTCTAGTAGGTCTGTCTTTATTCCTGTCTTACCCCTAGGTTCTTCATGACATTTTTTTTTCTTAAATTCCATATATCTGTGTTAGCATACGGTATTTGTCTTTCTCTTTCTGACTTACTTCACTCTGTATGACAGACTCTAGGTCCATCCACCTCACTACAAATAGCTCAATTTCGTTTCCTTTTATGTCTGAGTAATATTCCATTGTATATATGTGCCACATCTTCTTTATCCATTCATCCGATGATGGACACTTAGGTTGCTTCCATGTCCTGGCTATTGTAAACAGAGCTGCAATGAACATTGTGGTACATGACTCCTTTTGAATGATGGTTTTCTCAGGGTATATGCCCAGGAGTGGGATTGCTGGGTCGTATGGTAGTTTGGATGAGCTACTTAACCTCTCCGAGCTTCAGCTTTCTCTAAAACGGGTACAGTGATGACTAAGAGAAGATCAAATGAGACAACATTTACAAAGCACTGAGCATAACACTGGCACACAGCAAACGTTCAGTGGATGATACTCATCATCATTAATATAGTCTAATATACTATTGATAGTGCTAACACATTGTTTGTTAATAAATAACAAGACATACTGTATTACAATGTTAATAATTATCTGAGTCAGCAATGTGTCGGGGCTGACTAAAAAGAGCTAATGTGAGCCCAGACTAAATTAACAGAGGTCAAGGATGCAAAAGAAGGAGGGACTGGACTGGCTTTCCTTTGAGCTGGTTGGTTCGACCCCAGTTGATGGACTGTGTCCAGTCCTGGCCTGCCCCTTGGCAGAACAGAGATAACTGGGATGGATGCAGAGGAAGCAGCTGGGATGTGAGGGGCTGGAAAGCCATCCCGTGGGGAGTGGGTGCTGCTGAGGCAGCAGGAGAGGAAGCTGCAGCCATCCTCATCACCCCACAATCTCTAGGGCTGGCCCAGAGCAGATGAGACTGAAGCACCAGGTGGGGTCCCAGAGGGCAGATCTGGGGCTGGGAACAGAAAGGGAGCTACAAGGAGGCAAGTTTCAGCTCTGTGTGAGGAAGAACTTTCCTTCAGGTCAATGAGACCACTTCCCAGGGACCAGCTCTGTAGGGAGAGTGCTCCCCAACACCACAGCTATGTCAAAAGATGCTAAGAGGGCTTCCCTGGTGGCGCAGTGGTTGAGAGTCCGCCTGCCGATGCAGGGGACACGGGTTCGTGCCCCGGTCTGGGAAGATCCCACGTGCCGCGGAGCGGCTGGGCCCGTGAGCCATGGCCGCTGGGCCTGCACGTCCGGAGCCTGTGCTCCGCAATGGGAGAGGCCACAACAGTGAGAGGCCCGCATATCGCAAAAAAAAAAAAAAAAAAAAAAGATGCTAAGACAAGCCCTGCCTTACCAAGAGGGGGCTCTCCCCAGGAGAGAGGTTGGTTTCCATCAACACTTAGCCTGACCCGACAGTCTCTGACTCATGACACATCTGCCCTTGTTGGAATCTTGGGAGTATAGACATTACTTATCCATCCAACCATTCATGAATTCATCCACTTATTCATTCCTATATGTCTGTGGTCAGTGCCAAGGATATCGTAAGCATCAGCTCTGCCTTCCTGGGGTTTACATTCCAGAGCAGCAGCTCTCAAACTCTATATGCATTATTCAAGAAGGGACAATTTGAATAGCCACCTGCAAAAGAATAGAGTTGGATCCTTACTTCTCATCATATACAAAAATTAACTCAAATTGGATGAAAGGCCTAAATGTAAAAGCCAAAACTGTAAAACTCTTAGAAGAAAACATTAGGTAAATCTTCATGACCTTGGATTTGTCAGTGGTGAAAAAACTTGTCAGTGGTTCCTCAGATATGAAACCAAAAGCACAAGCAACAAAAGAAAAAATAAAAGACGTCATGAAAATATAAAACTTTTGTGCTTCAAAGGACACCAACAAAAGTGAAAAGACAACCCACAGAATGGGAGAAAATATTTGAAAATCATATGATTGATAAGGCACTTGTATCTAGAACACATGAAGAACACTTGAGGGAATTCCCCTGGCAGTCCAGTGGTTAGGACTCTGTGCTTTCAGCCGAGTTCAATCCCTGGTCAAGGAACTTAGATCCCATAAGCCACATGGCACGGCCAAAAAAATAACAAACAAACACTTGAAACTCAAAAATAAATAACCCATTTCAAAAGGAATGAAAGATCTGAAAAGATATTTCTCCTAATAACATATACAAATGGCCAACAAGCACTTAAAAAGACATTCGACATCATTAGTCAACAGGGAAATGCAAATCAAAACCATAATAAGATACCACTTCATACCAAATACCATGCCCACAATCAAAACGTCAGATGCTAACAAGTGTTAACAAGGATGTGGAAAAATCAGAACCCTCATATACTCAGGTACGGATACAAAATAGTACAGCCACTATGGGAAGCAGTCTGGCATTTCTTCAAAAATTTAAACATAGGGTTATCATTTGACCCAACAAATCCACTCCTAGGTATAGATCCAAGAAAAATGAAAACATATGTCCACACAGAAACTTACACATGAATGTTCATAGCAGTATTACATCAAATATACATCAACAGATGAATAGATAAACAAAATGTGGTATATCTTTTCAGTGGAATATTATTTGGCCATAAAAAGTAATGAAGTACTGATACATGCTACAACATAGATGAACCTTGAAAACTTTATGCAAAGTGAAAGAAGGCAGATACAAAGGACCGCATATTATAGGACTCCGTGCGTATGAAATGTCCAGAATAAGCAATCTATAGAGACAGAAATTAGATTCATGGTTGTTTAGGACTGTAGGAACGGGTGAGGTGTTCTGAAATAGATTGTGGTGATGGTTACATCACTCTGAATGTACTAAAAAGAACTGAATGGTATCCCGTAAGTGAGTGGATTACTTGATACATGAATTATATCTCAATAAAGCTGTTACCAAAAAGCAATCACCCGAGGTATATTCTGCCAGAGCTACAGGCCCATAGGATTGGATTTAAAGCTGCCTGGGGTGGGGTCTGAGCATCAGTGGTTTTAAAGCCCACCCCCCAGGTGGTTCCAATATGTAGCCAAGGTTGAGAACCACTGGTCCAGGGGAACCAATACCTCCCATTTCCTGAAAGTCCACAAGCTGCCTTACCTTCACTACCTCGTGCCGTCTTTACAACCCTATCCCACAGATGTGACAGGTGCAACAGTCTTTTATCCATAACTCTGAAATCCAAGAAGCTCTGAAAAAGGAGAACTCTTCCATAAATTGGCAGAAATTCGTTTGGCGTCAAAAAACCCGAGCTGAACCTACATGAAGCTATTTATGGTCTTTATTAATCCTACTTAATGTGAATATCCATACATTTCACTGCAGAAATCATCACCTGTTTGCTTCCAGGCTGCTCTCCTTACCCCGCTGGGGGTGTTTAATAAAGCATAATGTACACAACAGCACTTTCTAAAACGCTGAAAAATTCCAAACTCCAAACCAGATCTGGGCCCAAGCATGTCACATAAGGGGCGGTGGACCTATACGTGTTCCCATTTTACAGAGAGAGGAAACTGAGTCTGAAAAAGGCAAAACAACCTGTGTGAAGTCCCAGATAGAGGACTCCTACCTGAATCCTTCCTTGTAGCCAGGAAGACCCTCGGTCCCTTGCCTGCATCCTTCCCTGCTCTCCTTCTTGGCCCACGGACACGTGGGGACTCCTGTTTGCCCAGACATGTGGGCGTCTGCTGCTCCAGGCCCATCTCCAGCCAGCTCCTGGCAGGGCCTCGCCCACCACACGAGGGGCCTGCCCCGCCCGAGCAGGAGCTGGAGCCGGAGCCTGCTTTGTAATTTGCTCTGCCAGCCCGCCCTCCCAGCTGCAAACGGAAAATCCGAGAAGGTGGTCTGCTTTTCTGGCAGATGTCAGCAGCAGCCGGCCAGGGACAGGGTAGCTGCTAGGTTGGAAACACATTTTAGTGGAATTAGCAGAAAGGAAAAATGTTAATTCTGCAACAATGAGACCCTGCCGGCAAGAAAGAAACAGAGAAGACAACAGATTGAGGGCTGCTCCTTCCATGCTTCTTCACCCACCAGTGGCATTTGTTAATGTAATTAATGACAATAATTTCAGAACCAAAACCAAGGCGCCAAGAGATGGTGTGAATTGCCTGAGGTCACACAGCAAGGACGCAGCTAAGCAGGACTGGACCCAGCTCCTCCTGATTCTGAAGATCAGCTCTTTTCCCTCACGCCACACACAGAGGGTCTTTTTAGCCAAAAGTCTGTAAAGAAGCTGAACCACTTCTTTCCTCAAGTCAGAGTTATTCAGGGCAAGCAGTAGGGCAGCTTCAATTCAGTTTCCTGCCTTCCCTCCCCTTTTGTATTGGGACTGCCCCCCAGGCCATGTACTCCTCTGCAGCTTGTCTCTCAAGAAGCTTCAGAGAGAGAGAGAGAGAGAGAGAGAGAGAGAGAGAGAGAGAGAGAGATGGGTTAATTAGCCCATTTCACAGATGAGAAGACTGAGGCCTGCAGAGCGGAAGTAGTTGCACCAGGCCACAACCCAGGTCTTCCTCCTCTCTGTGTGATCCTCTGTGTGGCTCTTAGCTGGATGCCAGTTTTCTGCAACTCCACAGTGGAGAAAAGCCTACTCTGGGAGAACCAAGATCCCTTTCCTTTTGCGGACAGAGGGACAGCCTAAGACCATAGGAGTCACGGGAGGGCACTGCTGTACATGGACTCACTCATCACTCATTTGTTCAAAAACCCTGGACACACCCTTCTCTGAGCTCCAGCTAGACACTAGAGACACAGCAGAGGATCAAACAGTCCCTGACTCCTGGGAGCTCAGAATCTAGGTGAACAACCTGCAAACCCACCGTTCCACACCCAGTCCGGTGCAAGTCACAGTGGCTCATCTAAGACCCAGAGGAAACCCAGAAGGAGCCCCCCAGGCTGCCAGCAGGAGTCAGGGAAGGCTTCACAGGGAAGGAAGCATCTGAGCTGAGAGTTGAGGGATGAGTTGACGTTGGTCAGGTGCACAGGCTGGAGAAAGGCTGCCCAGGCCCAGGACACAGCATGTGCCACAGCCCAGAGGCAGGAGAGGTGATGGGGATCCCAGGCAGATTGTGGTGTCCAGAGCATAGAGTGAAACCCTGGGCCCAAGACAGAACCAAAGTCTGGGGACCATCTCCTCCCTCAGTTGGCCATAGAGAGTCATTGCCACAAGGACCTTCCAGGAGGGGCAGGTTTTGAGGGGGTGGCTGTTCATTCTAGGGCACCAACATCCTAAGTAAATGGCCCCACCAAGAAGAAGACCCAACCCTGAGCCCCGAAGTCTGGGCAGCCTCTGTGGCTTTGGACCAGCCAGTGACGACTTCTCTTGGTCATTAATCGCAGCATGTGCTAATGTTTGATAAATTGCCCAACAGTTGCATTAGCTAATTAACTCCCCGAACAAAACCAGAGAGTTCATCTGTTTTTATAAGACGCCCAAGAGCATCCTGGGAACAGGCACGGTGGTCGTGAATAAAAGAGAAACATTCATTTATGGTAATTGGTTTCAGCTCCTCACTTGGCTGCTTGTCCTGACCTAAATGTATCCAGTTGTTCCCTCTGCCTTGCTCTGGTTTGGGGGTCACTCCTAATGGTTTAATTCAACAAAAAATGTCTGCCATTTCCTGTACCCTCTGTCTTTTTTCACCCTCCTCCCAAACGGTTTTCTTGCAAGCAGCCTCTCTGCAAGTCCCTCCCGGAGCTGTTTCCTTCTCAGGGAACAAAGTCAAGATTGTTGACAGAGAAAAAAGGTCTTAACTCCAGGCCAAGAAAAGAAGGTGGGGGAGGGGATAAATGAAGGTCATAATCATTTGTTTGTCTTCCACCCGGACTTCACAAAGCAGGTTTTGTCCAAGGCCGGTGGTCAGGGACTCTGACACAGAACATGGCCCTGGTGACCAGGGGCAATTTATGGGAGGGAATGAACACAAGTCCTCATTCATGGAGCCGCCTCGGAGGAAGTGACTGAGGAGGCATATTCGCGCGGGCAGCCGGGCCCTCCCTGGTCCCTCCTGCGGGCCTGAGGCTGTGGAGGGACAGGGAGAGGCTGGCGGGGTGCTGTGAGTTTTGGCCAGACTTCAAAACCCAAGTGCGGCCCTGCCTTCCTCTGGACGGCTTTTTTCCCCCCCAGTCCTGGGCACAGATTATCTCCCCACAGGGCAGTGCCTAGAGACCGTATGGGAGTGGCCGTCCCTCCAACCAACTGGGGGCTCTCCATCCCTCAGGTGGATGCCGGGAGTCTCTGCTAGCCTTTGGGACCCAGGGATGAGAACAGCAGGAGGGTGGGGGCGGGCAGGGGCCGGGGAGAGGATCTGGAATACATTGCGCCATCAGCAGAAACAGCTTGTAAACTTGGTTGGGGTGCATCTGGTAGAAAGGCGTTGTATAAATATTAGATCATTATCGGCGTATTGTGTTTCCAACTTGGGCGGAGGAGGGGCTGGCGGGCCCCAGATGCCTTTCGTCAAGAAGACAAGGATGGCTTCAAGGAGTCCTCGGAAGGTTGCCGCCTGCCCTCGGGCAGTCCTCAGGTTCAGGGCTCAGATCCTGGGGAGGGCGGAGTGACCGCCAGCCTAGCCTGCCCAGGCTCTTCCTGGGAAGGACGCTGAGCATCGGGCTGGAAGGGAACAGGGCTGACTGGGTGGGTGGAACAGAGAAGGCCAGTTGGTCCAGGCCAGCAAGGGACACTTTGTCTCGCTGTGTGACCCTGTCCTTCTCTGTGGGTCCCTGTCTCCATCTGAATGGTCATGAGGCGAGCCGATTTTATGACATTTGTGAATACCTACTCAGGGCCACCTTGTGCTGGGCACAGGGGACACGGAGGTAGATACAGCACCGTGGTGGGGAGCTCAGCAACCTCAGGGCCCTTCCAGGCTGGAACACAGGGATGGGGCATCCTTGATTGTAGAGCTCATTCCCGCTGACCTAGAGCACTGAGCAGCGTCACTTCCCAATGCCTGTACACCCTGGGACCTGAGGGAGTATGTGCCAGCCCATTGCAAGCAGCAGTCTGTGGGGAGCAGGGCCTGAACTGTGCCACCTGCAACACCAAATCACTGTCACACCATCTTCAGCATCATCATCATCACTCAAAACCTGCCCCTCCTGGAAGGTCCTTGTGGCCATGACTCTCTATGGCCAACTGAGGGAGGAGATGGTCCCCAGACTTTGGTTCTGTCTTGGGCCCAGGGCTTCACTCTATGCTCTGGACACCACAATCTGCCTAGGGGTCCCCATCACCTCTCCCGCCTCTGGGCTGTGGCACATGCTGTGTCCTGGGCCTGGGCAGCCTTTCTCCAGCTTGTGCACCTGACCAACGTCAACTCATCCCTCAACTCTCAGCTCAGATGCTTCCTTCTCTGTGAAGCCTTCCCTGACTCCTGCTGGCAGCCTGGGGGGCTCCTTCTGGGTTTCCTCTGGGTCTTAGATGAGCCACTGCAACTTGCAGCGGACTGGGTGTGGAACGGTGGGTTTGCAGGTTGTTCACCTAGATTCTGAGCTCCCAGGAGTCAGGGACTGTTTGATCCTCTGCTGTGTCTCTAGTGCCCAGCTGCAGCTCAGAGAAGGGTGTGTCCAGGGTTTCTGAACAAGTGAATGAAGGAACGAACGTCATCATCATCTTCATCGTCACCGTCATCGTCACAATGGCTACCCTTTGTTTTGCACATCCTCGATGTTAAACCAAACACTTTATTCTCAGAGCAATCTATGAGGCTGACTCTGTCAGTGCCCATTTCACAGCTGAGAAAACAAAGGCAAGGTCATACAGCCGGTAAGGCGTTCCAACCCAAGTCTGTTTGTCTCCAACACAGTCACAAGAAGCTTTTCTGTCAGCAGGCATCACAAAGTGCAAGGGAGCCTGGGAGCCAGGTCTGCTCGTGGCTCAAGGAGAACTTCTAGAAGCGGCCCTTTTGAGCTAAGACCTGCAGGATGAGTGGGAATCCGACAAGGAGGCCCGCTGCAGGCCTTGTTCCCTCCCCTCTCCAAGAAGCCTTGCTGACTCCCCAGCCCCTCCCACTTCCCATCTCTGAGGGCTGGAGAACTTCCAGCCAGCTGTCCTGTGCCGCTTCCCACAGCCTGGGCCTTAGAGTCTGGCCCCCTCCCCATGTGATCACGTGCAATCCCCTCACAACTCTGTAAGGTGACGTCATAATGCAGCGGTGACGTTATAACGCACCGACAGGAAACTAAAGCCCAGAAGGGGCGTGGCTTGCCCCAAGCCTCACAGCCGGTTAGTGGCAAGACTCAAACTCGGCTTCATCATGGTAATATCAGACCCATTCGGGTGCTTGAGTATGCTCCAACGACAGCACTGGGCACCGAGGAAGAAGATTCTAGAGCTGCCTCTGCTGTGCTGCCTCATCTGCGGCCTCGAGCAGGTCTCCTCTCCCAAGACCCCAGCCTGCCCTCTCTAGAGAAGGAGAGTCACTGAAGGGGAATCGGACTTTGTGGTGTCTGAGGTGCCTGGGAATTGACATCACCTTGTCCCTGCTCAGCCCTGCCAAACTGCAGTGCCGAACATTAGCGTCTCCATTTGGCAGGTGGGGAAACTGAGGCCCTGGGGGAGAACATGACCAGAGCACCAGAACATGCCCAGAAGAGGAAGCCCAGGTGTGGCAAGGACCGGACCCTGAGCCCTGAGGGGCAGTGAGGGTGCCGGGTTTAGTGTGGAGCAGTGCAGAGGGATCGGGGATAGAGTGTCTGCCTCAGATCTGGACAAGGCACCCCTGTGGCAGAGGGAGCAGGTGGACAGATGGCCAGACGCTGAGGGTCAGACAAAGTTCAGTAGCATCTAGTCTAAGTCATAGATGATCTCCCTGCCAGGTGTTGTCTGGCTCTGTCTTGCATACCTCCAGTGGCATAAAGCTCACTACCTCTCAATACCGCTCATCTGATGGTTGGACTGTTCTGATTTTAGTTCATTCAGAGGAAGCATTTTCTATGAAGAAGCAACAAGGAACATCTATGTGAAGAGGCTGGGAGCCACAGGAAGGCACTGGAAGCTGTGAACCTCATCATAGAGAGCTTAGGCTTATCTGACACCCAGCGACTATCATGAAATCGGCACTCCCAGGGTCCCCTCCCTTTGGGCAGTAACCGCAGACACGTATGCAGCACCTGACGGTTTACATTTGTCCAAATGCATCCTTCTAACCAGCTTGCCAGGTGGCCAGGCAGGAATGACCAGGCAGCCAAGGCGGAGGAGAAGTAGGGGTCCAGAGAAGGGGAGGGCCTGCTCTGCCCAGGTTGCTCAGCCAGCGAGAGGCCACGCCGGGACCAGACTCCGCTCTCCGCTGCCCGGTGCTGCTGCCACAGTGCTGAGAAGCCACCCATGTAGGGTGCCTGCCACAGAGAACATTCTGGGCCACTTCCAGATTTGGAGTGGGGCACCCCTGAGCCCCTTGGAATTCCAGGCTCTGCTATTTTTAGGCCGATCAGCTGTTCCACCCCTGCTCCCCTACCCTAGGCCCCCCAAGCAGATTTCCCAAGCAATCAAATCCATGTGTCGCCAGTTCCGGGCCCGGTGCTTTGCGAGGTGAGCACTGGATGCTCCGACGCCACCAAAGGGTGCAGGCCCCGCCCAGACTGGAACAGTTCTGCTTTTCCTGATGGGCCGGACCCAGAATTGCTTGCCTTGCTGTCTCGTGGGGCCAGACTCTAGATACCCCAAAGCCCTTCCACGCTTCCCAGGAACCTCCAGAAACTAGCCTACTGGACAGAGAAGCTGACTGAGAACCACAGAGAGGTGCAGACACGTGCTGATGTCGTGGCCCAGGTTCTCCCAGGTCCCACAAAGCCCATCTAATTGCTTCCCACCTGAGCTGAGCTGGGAAGGACCGGTGGAGGCTTCTGCTCTTCCTGCTTCCGCAGGTCGTGGCCTGGTGCCGAGAGAGTAACACAGTCCCACACAGACCCGGAATCAAATCCCTGCTCAGCCACTTGTAGCTATAAGACCTCGAGCCAGGGCCTGCACCCCACCAAGTCCATCCCCTCATCTCTGTATCGTAGATAATAATAGGACCTCGTCCACATCGTGGTTGTGAGGTTTCAACGACAACATGCATGTAAAAGGCTTCACGCAGGATGCAGAAGGGAGCTGGCATCCTGGACATTTTTAGCTATTATTACTTCTTAATGACATAAAGAGAGGGGCAGAGGTCTTGTTGAATTATCACAAAAAGGGGAGGGAGGAGGCACGTTTGTTCCTGGAACTTTGCAGGTGGAGGAGAATCGACATGCTCACCATCGCCCTCAGCACTGTCCCTTGTCTTGTCCTTGTCTGAAGCCCCGCTCCCTGGCAGTGCAGTCCCTAGGGACTCAGGCTGTGCCCACTCCTGCAGCCCCAGCTGCCCGGACCACTAACTCTTCCCTGGACCTCTGCTCCCCAGTTCAATGAGGGCAGGAACCTCAGCCCCAACCTACCCACAGCCCCACAGGATCAGGTATACAGCAGGCATTCCAGAACCGCAGAACACTGGACTTCTGGAAGGGCACAGAGAAGGTGAAAGGTCACAGGCTTTGTAATACTACAGAGCTGGTTTCAATCTCAGCCCCACCACTTCCTAGCTACGTGACTTCCAGCATGTCCCTTAACCTCTCTGGGACTCTATCTCCTTATCTGTAAAATGGGGGTGAGAATAGCACCTACGAGGATACTTGTGCATGTTAAAGAAAGCAGACATGAGGCCCTTCATAAACATGAAGATCTGCGTCCCAGGCAGTCAACTCAATGGCTTTGAGGACCATAGCAACCCCACAAGCAAATGGAAACCTGAAGAGGAAAGGGCTCCTCCAAGGTCACACAGAGAATGTCAAACTAAGACCCAAGAATAAGTGGAGCTTTTCCACACGCAATGAGCAGAATCTACAACAAATGCAATAAAAGAAAAATACCGGAGGGACTTCCCTGGTGGCGCAGTGGTTAAGAATCCACCTGCCAATGCAGGGGACACGGATTCGAGCCCTGGTCCAGGAAGATCCCACATGCCTCAGAGCAACTAAGCCTGTGCACCACAACTACTGAGCCCACGCGCCATAACTACTGAAGCCCTTGCGCCTAGAGCCCGTGCTCTGCAACAAGAGAAGCCACTGCAATGAGAAGCCCATGCACCGCAATGAAGAGTAGCCCCACTCGCTGCAACTAGAGAAAGCCCGAGGGCAGGCTTTTTATAAATTTGTAGGTAAATTTATAAAAAGGAAAAAAATATTTCTAAGAAAAATACTGGAGGCTTCTCATGGTCCAAAAAAGGCTATGAGGCCAATCGGGGAAGAAGGCTTTCTGGGCAGCCTGTACACACAGAGTCCCCGGGACAGCATCTGCACAGCCAGGGCCCACTGCCCATGGCCAGCGCACATGCAGCGCCAACGTGTCAGGACTTAACCACAGCCCCCGCCATGAGAACCAGCCACCTCCCTCTACCAGACACCGCTAATTCTTCCAATGTGGCTGAGAGCTAATGAGACTCTTAGGGAGGGAGTGGGGAGGAATGCGACCACCTCTGCTGACAGCCTGCCCATCAAGGACACTCTCCTTGCGGGGACCTGGCCCCTGGGCCCAGAGAGGCTGTGCGGCCAGCTCACAGCTCCCAGTGACATGTTGCAGGCACTGGGGGGATGCCTGACCCCTGTCACTCAGAGGGGCGCTGGGAACCGCCACAGTGGGCCAGAACCAGGAAAGGATGGGCCAGCCCAGCCAGCCAGCAGAGGTCTGGTGACTCTGGAGTAGGCCTGAGCAGGAAAATAACAAACTCCCCACCGTCCAATCCCCACCCAACCCCAGTGTCCGGACAGCGCAGCCCATGGGCCTTGGTACAGCAGGGCTAGCTGGGCTGGCTGGGCAGGTTTGGGGAGGAAAAGATGGACAGGGAGGTCAGTGATTCAGAGCTGACGGCCCAGGTGGCAGGTCTCCACGGGCAGCTCCCCAGTGAGTGAGACCATGTGGATCACTAACTGGCGTGAGAAGATCAGACTTCTGTTTCAAGGCTGCCCCTCCATCCTCCTCTCCCCCATCCCCCTCCTTCATCCCTTCCCCCTTCCCCATCCCCCCACCCCCACCCCCACCGCCCCATGCCTGCTGTGTAATCCTGGGTTGGAGGCAATCTCTCTGGATCTCTGAAGAGGGAGCGAGAATAAGATTAAGATCCCAAAGGGAAGAAGGTATCAGAGGCAAATATTTGCCATGCGGGCTCTTTACTCTGGTTCAAACTGTCCCAGAAAGCTGAGGATGAATTACGATTTGAGTTGGGCTCAACAGCTGTGAAGGCAGAGAGCAACCAATGATGCTGAGGGCTGGGTAATGCTGAGGACACTCAGATGGATCAGCTGTAGTCATCACTTTTCAGGACCTCCCTGTCTAGCTAAGGACTCGTGACGAAAGGGACCGACATTGTCCAGGAAGAAATAGGGAGGGGAAGTCAGTTTCCACAAGGGAAGGGACCTGTAGGAGACGGCAGTTGAGCCAGCCCATAAATGGTATGGTCTTTCTCTGGTGCATGGCATATAGCAGGGGCACAAAGGATGCATGGATGGGTAGATGGGCGGGAGGGATGGTGAATGGGGGAGTGGATGGAGGATGGATGGATGGATGAATGCATAAATGAGTGGAAGGATGGATAGAAGGAAGGAAAGATGATGGATAGATGGATGGATGGATGGATGTTGGATAGTCAGGTGACTGAGCAGATGTGAGCACAAAGTATTGCTTCGTTCAATTTATTCTTACAACAAGCCTCCCAGGTATAAGGATGGAAGTGGCAGCCCCTTGCTCCGAGGCTGAGAGAGGGAAAGCGACTTGTTTAAGGTGACAGAGTAAATTAGTGGCAAAGCCAAGACCAGAATTCAAGGCTCCTGCCTCCTATCCAGTGCTCTTTCCACTCCATCACACCCACTTATTCTCTTCTCCCATTCCCCTCCTCCTCCACATAAATATTTGTGTAAAGAAGAAAGAAAAGGAAGAGAGAGGAGGGAGGGAGAGAGAGGGGGAGGCAGGGAACCATCATGATTTTGTGCTAAAGGTCCTGAGTTCTGGCTCGGGTCTTGGGCAAGTCATTGCATTTGTCTTGGCCTTTTTCTCTGGTAAAATGGGCTGAACATCTCCTTAGGTCACAGGCAGGAAAAGTGTTGTGAAAGCAGGAAAAGCCCCTACAGATGGGAGGGGAGGGAAGGGAGTCACTTTTTTCATGGCTCTTCACAGACTGAGCAGTGCCCCCTGGCTTCCAAACAGAAGTGAGTCCAAGGGCCAGGTCAGAAGAACAACCCCATTGACTCCCAGACCTCCCCATCAGTGTGGAAGCTGGGAGGTAGGGGGATGGGGTGTCAGATGAATAAGAATAAACACGCGGGGCTCTGAGCTCTGAGGCAGCGAGGAGAGCAGGCAGAGCTGAGCAGACACCACCAGCTCTCAGCTGCCCAGGTCAGCAAGTGGGGCAGAGCAGGAAGTGTCCACAGCAGCAAGAAATCTTCCACCCCGCAACTGCCCCATTTCTAGGTGACTTCTACGCTCATTCACTCATTCATGCATTCATTTCCTGAGGGAAGGAAAGGGAGTGTCCAGGTACTGAACAGGTGTCATGGGCAGACCTAGCAGGAGATTTTGACAAAGGTTTTCCCATCCAATGCTCACCACATAGCAGTGCCCAGAAACGGCAATGATGGGTATCCCCGTTGCTAAGGAGATGCTCTGGACTTCGAGTCCAGAATCTCAGCTTCAAGTTGCCCTTTTGGACACTGCCCAGTCCTTTACTCTCTCTCTCTGGGCCTCAATTCCTTCGCCTGCGAAATAAGGAGAAGAATGTTTCTTCTGCCTGCGATGGGCAGTTATCAGCATGAGGTGGTGCGAGCCCAGCCACTGCCCCCCAGACGAGGCCCCATTGCCCAGGCAGAGCAGGAGGTGCCTGGGTGGGCCCCACACAGAGAGGCCTTCCCTGCCCCGGGGTGAGTGGAGTCGGAGCAAGCGTCCCCCGGCCTGTGAGGGTCCGGAGGGCATGGCCTGTTCACTGGAGCGTGGAGATATGAAGGCACCCGTTCTACTTTGTGCAACTGAGTACAGTGATGCTTGCCCCAGAGTTGAAGTGGACCCACCCTCTGCTCCTATTGCTCTTCCTCTCCTCATAATGACAAGGTGGTTTGAGTGTGGACGCTGGAGCCAAGCGCCTGGGGTAGAATCCAGACTTTGCCCCTTCTTAGCTGTGTGACCCCGAGCAAGTTGCCTAATCTCTCTGTGCCTCAATCTCTTAATGTGTAAAATGGGGATAATGACGGGGCCTGCCTCATAGAGCCGTCACAAGGATTCGATGACCTTACATGTGCAAAGGGCCTGGAGCAGCACCCCGCACAAAGGATGCACCACGTAAGGATTTGCTATTAATAAAAATATCACTGAGCCTCCCCCTTGATATGAAGTCCTCCAGGAAGCTTTCCGGACCCCACAGGCTGCTTATACTTCTCCTCTTAGCCCCCACAGGCTACTGTGCTTCCCCCAGCAAGGCTTTTATTCTCCTATAGTTAGGCTTATTCTTGGGCCCATTTTACAGAAAAGGAAACTGAGGCCCGTAGAGGTTAAGTAATTTGTCACCCTGCCCTGATCTTCCATCCTTGGCTCAGACACCTCCAATAACAGGAAACTCCTTCCCACCCAGCCTGGGGAGGCGGTACCATCTGAGCTGAGTTTTGCAGGATAAGAGTTAACCAGGAGAGAGTTGGGAGCGGGAAAGGCACTGCAGGCAGAGATTCCGCGTGATGAAGCCATGGAGGTGAGAAACATCCTTGTGTGGGAGGAACTTCTAGCAGTTGCTAGTGCTGGAGCACAAAGTGGGGCAGGGGGCTAGCCGGGGACTGGGATGCAGAGGTGGGCTCCACCACATCACAGGGGCCTTGAATCCCAGGCTCAGATGTGACGCTACAGCGACGGGGAAGCCATTAGACCATTTCAGCAGACATGGAAATGGCCAGATTTCTATTTGGGGCCCTCAGTGAGCTATAAACACCATGCAAAGCTAGCTATTATGGCTAATAACGGTTTATCACCCTGAGCCACAATTGCCATTTTCACGTCTGTTTCCCGCTAGATCAAGAAGCCAACGAGGGCAGGACCTGTGTGTCCTGTACCTCTGTGCTTGGCACAGAGCGGACACTCGGAAGATGCTGTCGAATTAATTAATTAAAATGAAGCACATGATACCAACTACCGTGAACTGTTTTGCGGAAGAAAAACTTTGGGATCAGGAAGCCTTCAATGCAAACCCCGATGCCAGCTCTTCCTGCAGAATGGCCCTAGCAAGCTGAGTTACATCTCTGAGTGTCCTCCTCAAAATAAGTTCAATAATTCCTTCCCCACACTGTAGAGCGCAGTGGTTAAAGGCAAGGGCTTTAGAGATTGCATTCTCAGGCTTGAACCCTTGGTTCTGCCACTTACTAGTTGTGTGGTCCTGGGTTTTTATTTCCCTCTCTGTGCTTCAATTTCCATCCCTTTAAAATAGTGATGGTGTGACCTGTAGCATGGGGTTAGTGTGGGCATTCTGTAAAATCATGGGTGTCATCAATAAAAATTTTTTTAGAAAGATTCCTTCCTCCCCAGTTATGGTGCCGTTCCAGACACAATGCCCAGCACACACAAAGCCCCTCAGTAAATAACAGCTAAAAGAAAAGCGTGAAGACCTTGGGCACAAAGCGCCAGAACTGCTGCCTGGTACAGACGTCAGCAAGCAGGAGGGAGAGTGTCAAGGGGCAGAATTCTGGACTTGAATCCTGGCCCTGCTCTTTCCCAGCTGTGCAACCTTAGGGAAGTAAATTAACCTCTCTCGTTTCCTCATCTGTTCAATCTAAGTATTAACAATAATACCAATCTCAAGGACTTGTCGCATGCACTGAAGGAGATCACGGATGTGAAAGTGCTTCATGTATACAAATGTGGGTGACGATTATTATGATCGTGACAGCTCATAAAACCCAGGTGGAGCTTCCTGTTATAAACTAGCTCTCCCTTACTCCGCCCGCAGACCAGGCGCTGGCTCAGTGCTTTGTTCTGGGCATAGCTGGAGGGGCCAACTGGGCTGGGGCAGAGGCCAGGGCCGGCTCCCCGCTCCCACCATCTGCACCGCGGGGTCGGCCCATCTGTCCAGCAGTGGGCACACATGTGGCCTCATCTGAGGGTGTAGGGTCGTTGGGGTCAAGCAGGAGAAAATTGGGGGCAGATGAGGGGAAGGTTCCAGCTTATTTTTAGAAAAGGGGGAAAGAGGGGAAGACAGGAAGGCCCTTGTTCCTCGGCATTTCCACCATGTGGATGGCAGGCGGGAGGGCAGGCAGGCAGGGCTGGAGACAAAGATGTGTCTGCTCCTGGGGCTGCTGCCACGGCTGTTGCAGGACCTCAGAGGACTGTCGGCGCGGCGTTCTCACTCGCAGCCCTGCCCACGGGAACCCTTCAGGACCCTGAAGGAGACCGCACCATCCAGAGGGGCTGAGCCCGCAGGGCCCATTTGCGCTTTGGGAAGGATCCTCCAACTGCACTGTCAAGGATAGCTCGTGGGGGGGAATCTGGAGCCAGGGAGGCCAGTGGGCACTCCCAGCACAGGGCCTGGCACACAGTAGACCCACGAAAGGTACAAGTCCTCTCCTCCTGGCCCTCCCTAAGGTTCTGAGGTCCTGGCACCTCTGCAGGTTAACCTGCCTTGTGTCCCAAGGGGCAGCACAGTGGAGTGAATAAGACGGTGACTCTGGAATGTGAATCCCGGCTCTTCCACTTTCTGGCTGTGTAACTTAGGGCCAGTTGCTTAATCTCTCTGTGCCTCAGTTTTTTTGTCAGTAAGATGGATGTAGCCGTAGTTCATACTGCATAGGTGTGCTGTGAAAATAAAGTAATACGTGTTAAACACGGAGAGCAGTCAGCTTGTACTCGGCGTCCACTGCTGTTACCGTCAGCCTACAGCAGGGCATGCACGTCTGGGGTGGCCTGGTCCAGGAAGGAGTGAGCTGAGCGTGCACCAGGCTCTCCAGCAGGACCCCTCAATGGGGAAGAGGCAACCAGACTGTGGTGGGCTTGGTGTCAGAGCACAGGCTGGGCCGGGCCAGGGGAGGCGGCAGGCCTGCCCCGCGGCAGTGGGCCAGCCCAAGGCTGGAGGTCGGCAGACACCACCGTGGCTCCCATGGGTGTTTCTGAACAGAGCCCAAAAATGACAGGAATTTTCCAAATCGCCTGTTTTTCCACTCTCAGGGCTCCCAGCTCCCCACGCTCAGATCTAACTCTGAATAGAACTTTGAAATATGTCAAGAACAAGAGGGTGAAAGACCCCAGAGAAGACTGTTAATCCCAAGTCCAGGTGGTGGCACGCTGGCCAGAGCTGCCCGTGGAAAAGGATGAGAGAGGATGCACGTGTAGGAAGTGTGTCCTCATACCTGGACACGAGAGCTGGTGTGCACGTCAAGCGGCTATGAGTGTTGGTGCGTGCGAGCATCTGTGCACCTGATCGCACACTCGGGTCAGCGTGCGCATGCCTGCACCTACCATGGTTGGGTTCCCATGGGAACAGCTGCCCGGCTACAAGACGCACGAGAAATGGCATGGGTCAAGCATTTACCAGCCTGACACACAGTAGGTGTTCATTACCTGTACTCCCCATGTCCACTCCTCTATGCATGTAAATGCATGCAGCACACCTGCCCACGTGTCTGCCTTGCCCGTGTGTGACAGAGGTGCCCTGGCAGTCACTGGACCTGGGGCAAGACGGGAAGGAGAACTGAGGCCTGCCCTGCTTCAGTCTACCCGGTCCTGGGCAGGAAGACCTGCCCCAAGGCATGAGATTCCCACGACGTCAGGGGACCGGGTGAGGCGTGGGGGTTTGCATAAGCGCATCCAGACCACCAGCTCAGCCCCAGCCGAGGTACCCTCAGATGGGCAGCAGGCTCAGCATCCCAAGAGACTGGAGAGCCCTGGGAGGGCACCCACAGCGGCCCAGGGGCATGGGCCTGCCTGGGGCCCCACAAGTCCAGGGCTGGGACTGAAACCAGCTGTCTCGATGAAGAGCACAGACTTAGAAACCTGACAGGCCAGGGTCTGAACTGTGGTTCTCTCTTTGACTAGCTGGGTGACCTTGGGCAAGTCATTTCACCACGCCTAGTCTGTTTCCTCAGCGGGAAGTGAGCATTCTAAAGCTCAGGGGTCAGTGCTGGGCTGGATGATCTGGCCCCTGACTCCCACTCCAGGGCTCTGGTTGGGTCCAAAGGAACCTCCCTCCCCTCAGGGGGCAGCTGAAGGCTAAGGGACAGGGTCCCACGTGCCCCCCAGGAGACTTTCTTCTCTAGGTCACCCTGAGAGGGATCCAGAGCCCTGTCTTGGGAAGTTAGTGACCAAGCCTCTAGCCCCTGCCTGGCCTTAAGCAAGTGTCTGCTCCTCTCTGGGCCTCAGTTTCCCTACCTCTACCAGGAGGGGTAGCTAGGGGATCTCTTGGGAGCCTCCCCATTCCAAAGACCCCTGGCTCCACAGGAGAAGGTAATTGGGAGCAGCTGCCTCGAGAGCGAGCGTGGGAGCATTGGGGAGGGGGTCTCGAGGCTTCCCCAGCCGCCGGACACTGCCCCGTGGTTTATGTCAAATTGTCAGCCCCAATCCTGCTTTCCCCCTGGGCAGGGCCGCCTTCAGTGGGCCTCAGGAGAGGTGGCCTGTCCAGCCGCCGTGTTTACAGTGCTCAGACGCCGCCGGGAACCTGATCTGGGCAGACCAGGGTGGGCCGCCCCACGGGACCCAAGCCGTGTCCACACTCATTTCCCGGAGACTGAACATGGCCTGCCCGCCCGCCTTGCAGAGTCCGGCTGCCCGGCCACCCGCCCACGGAGGGCCCAGCTTCTTGCAGGCAAGCGCCATGGACAACTGCAGAATGCACAAGGGCCCGGGGAGCCAGAGCAGGGCTGCGGGGAGGGGGGTGCAGAGGGAGAGAGGAAGCGGCGTCCCCCTTCCAGACAGGTTCATGCTGTGTCCCCCCAGGCAAGTGTGCTCTCTGCCCCCCCGCCCAGGTGTGTTTACCCTACCGACTTGCTGATGGACTAGCTCTTCCCCACACCCAGTCACCTGGGTCAGAGTCAGCACACTACAGCCCACGGGCCAAATCCGGCACCGCCTGTGAGTGGAGATTGTCTTTTACATTTTTTTTTCTTTTTTAAACTGCTTTATTAACTTCACAATATATAAAGAACACCTCTCCATGCAATAGGTAAAACTCTCCTGCTGACAGAAACTTACAGATTGGGTCAGAAACACAACATTCAATTAGAAGCTGGTAACAGGAGACCCACAAGAAACAAGTAACACCAAAAGGTTTTCAACAAAGGTACGTCACAAACATGTAAGTTTAGGAAGCAGGTGTGTCTCCCTACTAACTTCAGGGAAAACATCAGGTTTCAGGCATAAGGCAAAACTCATCATGACGGTCACGGTGAGGGGGGTCAGTGCTAACCGCCCGCAGACTATGACTCAACTGCTTTTCCCTCAGCTTTTCCATCAGCTGCCTCACCTCCTCCCCAACCCTCTCCATATTCTCTTCTCTCATCCTTGCCTGTGGCTCTTCAAGCCTCTGAGTCATGTCCCATCTACACTGCAGGATGGGCTGCCTAACACGGAACCTCCTACGATTTCCTCTAGGTACACAATATTCACCAGCTTCCAAAGGGAGGGCAAAAGGCTCTCCTTTATTAGCATCTCGCCCCTTTTCATCAGCGTTTTCATTCTCCTGGTTGGCATTTTCCACGTAGAGATTTCTTACTGCTTGTTCCTCTTTGGACACCATCGCTCCTGGGCCCATCCTCGCTGTCTCCGGCTCCTCGTGATTTTTGCCGCAAGTGCGCCGCGCGACACTCCCACTCGCAGAGCTGCTGCCCCCGCGCCTCGTACTCTTGGGGGCCGACCCCGGCCTGCACTCCCTCAGGGCCACCGGGAGCAGGGACCGAGAAGGGAGCGAGCGACGGCCGGGTCTAACACTAGCGCGGGACATGCGCGGGCCGGTTACGTGTGCCCTCTTTTACATTTTTTAATGGTTGGGAAAAAAAATCAAAAGAAGAATATTTTAAGACACATGAAAATGATATGAAATTCAAATTCGTGTCCATAAATGAGGTTTTAGTGGAACACAGCACATTGTTCATCTACGTATGCCTGTGCTTGCTTTCTCCCTGCAATGGCAGAGTTAAACAGTTGTGAAGGAGACCGTGTGGCCGGCAGAGCTGAGATTATTTACTGTATGGCCCTCCACACAAAACACTTGCCCACCTCTGACCTGAATCATTCGTGAGTGGCAAGTATAAACCTCAGGTGTTAATCTCGGGAACCAGCCTGGGAGTAAAGGGGGCAAGAAACGTCACTTTCTTTGTTTCCTATAACCTAATTTCTTACCCCATGTTTCTGGGGTCAGTCCACGTTTCGGGGATCACATGATGTCAAGCTGCGGGGTGGGGGCAAGGCATTGGCCCACACTGATTGCATCTGAGGCCCCCCCGACATGACCCTGCATGTCTGGCCACCTCCAGGGCACTGTGTCCTGGCTGCACCCCACAGCCCTTCCTCCTGAGGCTCTTATCACCTCCCAGCAAAGCCGCTTAGGACATACAGGACTGGCTGTGCTTCTCCTCTACTCCCCTTTATGTTTCTTCAAGATACTCTGTTGATCCCTCTTCTCCCCTTTACTTCGTCTGTAAACTCTCTCAATTCCACAAGCTCAGAGACTTGGAGAACAAAGCCAGGAAGGCTTGCAGGCCTTCTGTGTTCTGCCTGTCACATACCTCCCCTGGGGCAATGAGCACAGGGAGGAAGAGGAGATCCCAGGGGAAGAGCAGGGAGACATAGACGGGAACTCCAATCCAGCCAGACATGCATTCATTCACTGCTCTATCCCACTACCCAGACACGCACCCATTCATTCCCCCACTCACTCAGGCCATTAGTCATCCTTTGTGGAAGAGCCGATGCCCCGCCAGACCCTATAGGAAGGCAGGGGTGAGCACGGCACACCTGGCCCTCACGTTGTCCGTACTCCAGGGCAGTGACTGATGGCAAGTGTTTGCTGCCTCTGCGGGAGGAAACTAGTGCTTATTTGTAGCATTTATTACTTTCTGTGATGTAAATACTCCAACCTGGCCAAGTGCAAGTTGCCCACATGATGTCCCTGACCATGGAGCTGGGAAGAGCTGCATGCTATCAACTCTCAGGAGCCGGCTGCTGCCTGGAGATTCACACACATTAACAGACATCACACACAGCATGATTGGTATGGAATGAGAAAAACGAAAGGGCATGGGGGAACAGCGGAAGAGCACCAATCCTGACTCGGAGGGTCAATCCCGGGGGGCTTCTTAGAGGAGGTGACTTTTAGACTTGGACTCTGAAATAAGACAGCTCCCTGGAAGAGAGCTGGCTTGAGTCCCCAGGATGGTTCTGACCTGCAATAGATTGTGTTCTTGCTCCTGATTGGCTTCCAGTGCCTCCCATGGGAAGTTTACATTAGACTCAGCTGTTGTCCTGCTTTGGCCAGTGGAATGTGAGTGAAGAGCTATGGTGTGGTTCGGCCCTTTCTCTTTTTTTCTCTCTGTACTGAGTATGTCATGTCCCAAGTAGGGACAGCTCCTTCACAAGGATCCTGGAATAAAAAGGATGCATGGAACAGAGCCACAGTCAACCCACAGCCACCACAGACAAAATATAATGTGGGCGAAAAATAAACTTGTTATTGTAGAGCCCCTATTTGGGGCATGCTATAGTGTGTCTGTTACCACAACATAACAGAAAAAAACTGACTGATGTTCAGTCCATCCCCATCCAGAACTGGCTCATGCCCAAGCATCCCTCCATGAGCCACCAGTTTGGAGCAAAGATTTACCAAACCCAGGCTGCTAAGGCTAGTGCAGGGTCCCTAAAATGTCCAGAATTCTCTACAGTTCCAGCATCATCCCCTGGTCCTGGGAAAAGCAAACAAAACCACTTCATAGCAGTACCTCCAGTTCAGTTCTCCCATCTCACAGCAGCTTTTAGGAAGTGTCTCTCTTGACACCAAAAAGACAAAAACAAAACCAAAAACCTCTTGATTTCAACACAAAGTCATTCCAGACATTGAAATTTCTCTCTTTGAGGAACAGACCAAATTTTGTGCAAAAGAAGAGTCAGGATGAGGTGGACAGGAAGACAGAATCTGCTGGGCAATGCCAAGAACAGAAAGAAAGAGACCACTCCTGCCCCCAGGGAGCACCCAGGCCGGCGGATCAACAGACACATGAACGAATACGTGCAGTCAAGTGTGGTGGTGCTCACCTGTTGGACGAAGTGCTGCGGAACCACCAAGGAGGCAGCCACTAACTCTACCCAGAAGGCCAGAAATCCTTCTGCAACAAGTCAAGAGATAAAGGGATGGATGGGGGAGGATGGATGGATGATGGATGGATAGACAAAGTAAAATAAAATCTACCTGGAAGGATCAAAGAAACTTTCACATAGGACCCAGACCTGAAAAAAATGAGAATATCACCAGGTAAGGAATATGGACAGAAGAGATGATGTTCTAGACCGAAGTACAGCACGTGAAGGGAGGGAGGGATGTGGTTCACCGCACCCAGGAAAGGAGGGAAGCGAGAAACGCAAAGAGCTTCCCTGGTGGCGCAGTGGTTGAGAGTCCGCCTGCCGATGCAGGGGACACGGGTTCGTGCCCTGGTCCGGGAAGATCCCACATGCCGCGGAGCGGCTGGGCCCGTGAGCCATGGCCGCTGAGCCTGCGCGTCCAGAGCCTGTGCTCCGCAACGGGAAAGGCCACAACAGTGAGAGGCCCGCGTAAAAAAAAAAAAAGAAACGCAAAGAGTCACAGTGGCTTACCACAAAGAGAAGCGACTGGGGAGTCAGACACACTGAGTTCTTATACCAACGGCACCACCTTCTGACTGTGTGACCTCCGGGAACTTGCTTAAGCTCTCTGCGCTTGTGCCACTATTATCAAACCCAGCCCCAATACGGGGGCATGACCCTCCCTCACAAGGTGATTGGAGCGTTCTATGAGACAATGTGAGCAAAGCTCCGGCCCACTGGAATCAGGCAGCTAATGAGGCCTCCCTCGTGTTTCCCTTCCACCAGGACCGCTTCTCCCGCGGTCCGGGCCCTGCACTCGCCCTGCACTCGTAGGGCTCTGCCTCTTGGCTGAGACACCACCTCCTCCCTGTTCTGGGACTCTCCTTCACAGAGCTCTTGCCCCAAGGGTCCTCTCTGCCCTGCGGCCCCTTCAGCCACTCCACTCCAGCCTCTGCACTCAGCCACCCCAGGCACGCCTGAGAACAGCCCTGGCTCCAGACCTACAAACACCCTCCCCTCAGGAGCAAACATGTCCAGACGTGGGACCAACCTCAGAGACTGGTGAAGAGGGTAGCTCTGGGCAGAGTGAGGCTGCTGGACCTCGTGCCCTTAGCAAGACACAGGCAGCCAAGGAGAGAGAGCAAAGGCCAGATGGAGAGGCCAGCTGGCCAGGACACGTCCTTGGCTCCCACCCTTGTTATTTCACCTGTCCTGGACTGCACTGTCCCTGGGGCTAGTCCCAGTCCTGAGGCCAGTTTCCTGTCCCAACTCCTTCTGGTGCAGCTATCCCCAAGGGGAGACGGAGGAAACCAAACATAATTAACTAAATTTAGAAACAAATTCTTATCATAAATGTTAGGGGCACACAGGCCAGGGCCCAGGAAGGGAAATTTGGGATTTGGGAATGTCATTCAAGGCCTTTCACAGTTTAGCCTGGTGTTCAGTAGTCAATAAATACTTTTGAGCAAAAGAATGCTTGTCCCTGCTCACCTCCCCTGCAGCTCACGCCCACAGGTCCCATCTCCAGTCCACAACACCACCCTGTTCTCGACCTGCGATTCACCCTGCCTCCTACAATTGGGCCTTTGCTTGTGCTCTCCCCTCTACCAGGAGCACGTACCCCCCTTCCCTGCCCTTTTTGCCAAAGTCTGCCTCATCCTTCAGGATTAGGCTCAGACGTCCCTCTTTCCAGGAAGACTTACCAGGAAGGTTCCCTTGCACTCCCATGGGACGTCCATACCCCAGTCACAGCACTTGCTGCTTTGGGGTGGGCCTCCGTACATTTCCACACCCCTCCTCCACTGGACTGTGAGTGCCTCCACAGGTAGAAATAGGCTTCCTAGTACTCGGCAAGGGGCCTGGTCCAGAGGAGGGACTCAAAGGGTATTTGGTGAGTGAATACACGTGTTTTCAGACCAGATGGTCCCCAGGAGCTGAGTACCCCAGGAGGACACGGGAAGCAAGTCAGGAATTGCAGTTACCCTCCAGGCCACCAGGGGGCGTCAGTACAGAAGTTAAGCAGGAATCATGCAGAATGCTCCCTCTCCCCGTTGGTGGCCTGACTCAACCCAAGGAGCAGTAGAGTCTTGGGAGAATCTGAGTTGAATCTGGGGGCACAAAACCCTGTAATATTACAGCCAGAGGATTTTACGTCTTAGGGAGGTTGAGCACCACGCCTGCCCTCATGTAACAGATGGAAATTTTGAGGTCCAGAGACAGGATGTAGGCTGCCAAAGGAAAGAGTTGGAAGCAGAACCCAGATGTTCTGAGGAAGATGGAAAATATTTTGAGGATGAGAGTGTCCAAAGTGATGGACTTCCAGCCTGCATTGCTGCCCGATTGGTCCCCAGATTCTATTTTATCTCTTCATCCAGACTCCATGCAGTCGAAGCCGGCATGCGCTCTTACTTGTCAGACAGATGCTCATTAATCCATTCTGTCTTCCCTCTTAACCTCATTGCGTGCTCTGGACGGCGGGCTCGGATCTTCTGTCCATGACTGGCTGTGTTGCCTCTCCCTTCCTATGCTCTCCGTGTTCTCAACTGCAAACTAGAAGGTGGGCTAGTTCAAGAGGAGCAAATAGGCTTCCTTTCGGTGCCAGCATTCATGGCCTGCTAGCGACTGCTTGAGAAGGACTGTAGGGGCTGGAGTGCTGTGACTGACGTGTGATGCTTATCACGGGCCGGGAGGCAGCCTGGCAGACAGAGGAGGTCCGGAAACCCAGACCCAGGCTGCTACGGCCCCTGACCCCTTTCCACTTCTAGCCATCTAGGTTTCCTGTTTTTCCTGTCTGTGTCGTGAACACTGATAGCAGTACCAAGCTCTGTGCTGAGTACAAAGTATCCAGAGATAATCGGACAAGATCCCTGCCCTTGGGAAGCTCACGGTTGGTGAAACACAGTTGCCCAAATTCACACGCAAACAACCGGAGAAGTCTGAGCTACAGTCTCAGGGACAAAGGGGTTTTAGAGGTCAGGGCTCTGATGCTTCCGCGGCGGCAAGAGCCCTCCTGACCAGCAGTTCATCATCCCCTCCCCTCCCCACCGCTCACAGGCACTCCCGTTAGGGAGACTCGCATTTCTTGTGGGCCCAAGCATCACCCAGTGGTTGGTGGTTAAGATTTCAGGCCCCGCAGGCTCTGCCACTTCCCAGTCACGTAATCCCAGGCAAGTTAACCTGGGCAACTTAATCTTGCCGGCTCTCCCTTTCTACCTGCACTGTCTCTGGTGGGACTGTCGTGAGGAGAAAATGAGTACAGGTAAAGTCACCTGGCACGTAGTAGGCCCCCTTTAAAGGTGAGCTGGCAGGATGACTCCAAGCCAAAGTCTGCCTCCTAAGCTTTCCCCTGGCTTTGCTCTCTGGGAGACACAGACAGTTCTCCTAGGGAATTGGGGACACCAACAGGGCCCCACCAGGTCTTCCCCTGTGGGGGCCCCACCAGGTCTTCCCCTGTGGGGACCCCATGTTGGCACCTCCACCTGCTGCTCCCATGAACACTGACTGGCCACGGTGCCCTACTGGGAAGCCAGTGCTCTGGGCCAGCCCCTCAGGGATGGGCCAGCTCCCCAGAGAGAGGAGAATGTGCGGTGCCCCCTGCCTCCCGGCCCAGGCTGCTACCAGCACTCACAGAGGTCCCTTTCCTCCTTGCAGCCAACCTGTGCCCGCCCCATTCTGTCTGAATATTCACTCCCACCTCCCCCGGAATCATTAAACATTCTGCAGTGGAAATGCAGCCAGTCACGTGGCGAGCACGGCCCGCCAACCTTGGCACTTCTCCTCTGATCTGTTTGTTTTTCTAACATAAAACTAATATGACATAATGGATAATCTAATTTGGAAATTACCATTTGCTTGGCTGGCCCACACTGCCAGCCAATACCAACAGCAAGAGAAATTATTTAAGAATGTTTCTTTTCCTTCAGAACACGGCTGATAATTTATTTTTCCGTCAGAAGATTACTTTTCTCTTTACGACATTTCCTGCCCCGGTGATCTGCGTTAGCGTTCCATCAAATGGTCTGTGCCGAATGTGGGGAGTGAGTCAACGCCAATGGTTCCCTGAATGAAGGGAGGGCTTCTATTACGGTCAGTGGGGGCTCAGACCCGCGGCCGGTCCAGGAGGCAGGCGCCTAGGGGGCTTTTAGTGGCGAGGATTGGGCAGAGCTCAGGAAGTCGCCTGTCCCCTGGTCCTGTAAGCCAGACCTCGAGGCTGCCTGTAGCTCCAGGTACCTCCGAGCCCACTGGCCTTTGGGGGAATGAGTAACGCCCAGTTGGCTTTCCTAGGCAAGAGGGCTTAGCACCAGGGTGGAATCTAAGCTGAGAGTGTGCTTTACTGAAATTCAGGCTTCCAACCTGTCTACACCTGAGTCTCCCCCAGAATGAAGTACCTCTTGTCTTATAGCCACCACAGACCAGGCACACACAGAGGCTCCTTATGCACCGTTGCACCAGGGCCCTGCAGTTCAGGCCAATTTGTTTCTTCATCCCTTCTTTCAATAATTATTTTGAAGGCACAGCTGGCTCCTAAGGTTAGAGCCGGTTTCGAACCCTGGCCCTGCCACTTAACAGCTCTGTGACCTTAGATAACTCTCTTCACCTCTGTGAACCCCCATAAACTTCATCTATTAAAGGGGGGTAACAATAGTGCTGACCTCACTGAGTTTTGCAAGACAACGTGTGATGAAGTAGAAAAGGGCTCCTTAGCCCAGTCCTTGGCACGCACTAAAGGCTCGGTAAGGTCACTGTCCTTATTGAGCTCCAAACAATGGTGCTCTGGTGGTGGCCAGAGCTCCTGCACTTGGGGAGAGTTCTAGTCCCAGCGAGGGCCTCGGGCCTTGGAAATCAGGCTCGTGCTGTGGGGCTAGTGCCTTACTCTGAGAACTAACTAACCCAACACGTTGAGTTCAGCAGGCTTACCACTAGGTCACTACAGGTATTGAGCAGCCCCACCCCTCACAGTCCGGTCACTGGAGAAAAGTGTCCCCATTCCAAATACTCTGCAATGAGGGACACTGGAGGGGTCATCTTCCCACCCTACCTCAGGCTGGGGCAAGGGACAGAAACAGCTCTCACAGGTCTTCTCCCCCTCCACCCATGACCATTCTCTCCAAGAAACCCAATCTCCAAGTTAGAGAGTTTATTTATCCAGTCGAGTGACAGGTCTGCTTTCTTTCTGGATGTCTGAGACTGAACCGATGGGTGTTCCGGTGAAGTATAAAGAAGCGAACGGTTCTCTTAGCTGCGTCGACCACCTCTTCTGGCGAAGGCTGGACAGAGCAGAGGTGCTCTCTAAGCACTTGGCTCTGTCATTAATTCAACCCAGTTAAGTGGTTGTTTTGGTTTCATGGTATCGAGGCAACTGGCTCTTCATAGAATTGACTGAATGTTTAGACACAGCCTCTCCTGCTTGAGAGGTTGTTTGACAGAACGGAGTGGGTGTTTTGTTACGGCTTGGTGACCAGGGTGACCTGTGGCTTTTGCTTAGTTTGATCGGGTTGACTGCTTATTTGGCTGTGGTGATTGGTGGTTTCACCAGGTTGACCAGTTGTTCCGTCACGGTTAGACCCATTCGACTGGCTATTTAAGTTGGGTGGGTGTTTTGGCATTCGTTAACGGAGCTGGCTGGGTTTGATTGAACTGACTGGATGTTTGAGTGAATTAACCCAAATATTTTGACATTGTTTGAGGCAGTCGATTGGCTGTTTACAACAGACTGGGTGTGTTGCTATCATCTGACCCAGCTGACCCGTTGTTCTGGCATTGTCTGACCTAATGGCTAGTTGTTGAGTTGGTTCGGCGTTTTGGCTTTGTTTAACTCTAAAGACAGGTTGTTTGTGAATTGTTTGATCAAGCTGATTGCTTGTTTGGCTAAGTTGAACAATTGCTTTCCTATTATTTGACCAAGTTGAGTCGTTATTCACACCGAGGCAATGCATTGTTAAGGTTGGACCCAGTTGCTTTGATACCCATTTCCTGGGCCTCGCTGATGGCTTGTGTGGCCCAGCGACGCATATTTAACTGAGTTCACCGGGCGTTTGGGCTCTGCTTGCCCGTGTCAGCTGTCGTTTGGCCAACTTGACTTTGCGTCTCGCTGAATTAGGCATTCAGACAGGGTTTCCAAAGATGACCAGGTTTTCACCAAGCTGCCCAGCTGTTTGGTCTCAGACAGGAGCAGCAGTGGCCAGCACAGACCTGCATTTGCGGAGAAGCCACTCTGGAAGGCTCCCTCATGTGGGAGTGGGAAGAAAAGGGACTTGGAGGACCCCGAGTCTTGAGCTTGGGCTCAGGCGGGTGAGAACAGACAGGCTGGTGGCAGCGCAGCTGCTGCGTGCGAGAGCGCTCAGCAGCTCTGGATCCCAGGCCAGGAGATGAAAGCATTTGGCCGAACACTTCAAGAATGCAACCTCTGGGTTAAGTGGTTGAAATTAGGCCCAATGGGGCTGTTTTCCTGAGAATTTACAGTCGCTCAGCCCCATCAAGGAAGAGTCCCTCCTGCCAACATGGAGATCTGCTCTCAGAACAAGGGGCTTCACTGACAAAAGCACACATCTCCCTGACTCTGCTTAGCCCTGATCTGTGTACCGCTGAGTGGTGACCCCACGGATGCTAATGTCTGTTCTCCCTGTGGGTGGGGGCCTCTCCCCGATACGCACAGGTGACTGGGGGAGGACTTGTCTCCCCGTTGGCTTCCTGAAAGAGGCTTCAGCTGAACTGCCTACGCCGTGTGTGATGCGAGTGGCACCACCAAAGCCTTGATCTTGCTGGCGGGTCATGGGAGCGGAAGTGCTCACATCGTGCACCAGCACGTGAGATATCAGGGCTGTAGGGGGCTGGAGAAGGGAGCTGGACTGATCTCCTCATTTCACACAGGGGAAACTGAGTCCTAGAGAAAGAAAGGGACTTTCTAAGCTGGGCCGTAGGGCACTCCAAATAATTAACCCTTCTCAGTGTAGACAGGTTGAAATTGGAAAGCCCTGATCAGGGAGTTTAGGGGAAGTGTCAGTTCTGGTGCAACAGTAAGGAGGAGGAGGGAAAGGAAAGGCTGCAGCCAGGATGGGGCTGAAACGGGAGTCCAGCTCTCGAACTTACTGTGTGACTTAATGCAAGTCCTTTCAGGAGACAATGAGTGAACCATGGCTGAAGAAACATCCAAGGTCACAAACTCTGGTCAAAGAGGCTTAAGGGTGCACAGTACCAGGCCTCCCATCTCTGGTTGCATCAATAGGAGTATCACCATCAGAACAAGGGAGTGATGGTCTCACCAGGCCCCACAAGGAATTCAAGACCAAGGTTAATGGGCAAATGATAAAGTGGGTCACAACCAAGAAGGAAAGGTTCTCAAAGCCATGTCCTGGGAAAAACTGATGAAGGAGGAAGGGCTGTCTCCCCCAGAGAAGGGAAGGCATGAAAGATGGGGTTAATGTCTGGAAAATGCAGAAGACTTTCAGAGGTTAGGAGAGCAGATAGGCTTAATGAGTGTCAGAGAACAGAGATAAAAACATTACGGCACCCAATAGGTACTTGACAAATATTACTGAATAAAATCCCGAGGAGACAGAATATAAGAAAGAACTTTCTAACAGACAGAGCCACCTCAAGAGAAAGAGAACTCCTTGTCACTGGAGACTTATAGGCAGAATTCCCATGTTTGATGAACAGGAAGTCAGATGAGTCAGAAACAACAGACTTGTTACCTCCTTGCTCAGGAAGCCATACCTTCATTAATGCAGCCTCAATTATGTTTCCTTGCTCTGGCATGGTCAGCTTATACTGAGCTTGGGTACCACTATGACCGCCAGATTCTTTTTATACAAAGAACTCTGAAACAGACCCCATCACCGTACACTCAGGCAGTCACTTTACAAACTCATGTTTTCAAACACTGAACCTGTAAAATCTGGTTGTGTCAACCAGCATCTCCACTATCCCTTCCAGCTCCGTGAAATTAACGGCTGAGAGTAGCCTACGCAGCCCCAGCTGAGGGCAGAGGCTTGCAGCACCGGAGACCTTCCCTGGATACAGCCTTTCAAGCCCTGAAAGACAAAGAGGGAGAGAACCACTCTGCAACAATCTGACAACTGCAAATTGTTGGTTTTAGAAAGCTGCTGTCCATTTGGCACTGAGTGGCCTGAGTCCCCGAGGCTGGCTCTCAGAAGACATTGGAGGCAGACAGGAAGGGAAGTCAGAAAGACAGCCAGGGCACCGAGCCTCCCACTAGGGACCCCAAGAAAATATTGGTGGGGCACGTGATCAGTCTCCACGGTCCTCAGGAGTCCTGGCCAGACAAAGACATATTGTGGCTCTGCACAGTGGGATCAAGGGCTGTGGGCCACCCAGACCTTCCATCCAGGCAGCCTGGGGAGGCAGTGCTGGAACGCACAGGGTACCAGCGGGGCCCTACTCACTGCTCCCTCCTTCAGGAAGCTGCGTTTCCAAACAGCTAGGGCCTCATCACACCACGTGTGCGTGCGCACACACGACACCAAGGCCAGCCAGGGTCTGGAAAGACAACCTCAGAGGAGAAGGTCGGGCTCACCGTGGACTCTGCTAAGAGGTATTGAGGGCAAAGGTGCCATCACCATGCAAGAGGCAAAGGCTGAGCTCCCAGGCCCACTCCCGGTTAACACGTTGGGAGACCCCAGTTGGGCCATCTGACCTCACTGGGCCTCCTCTTCACTGCTCCTCAAGGAGGGAAAGCCGAGGCTGGGAGGGACCCCACACATCTTGGAGTCCCATGCCCTTGACTCATAGGCAGGAAGACTGAGCCCAGCAAGTCAATGGCAGATGTGGGACTGGAGCTCGGTCCCTGTCCCCAGCCCTGGCCCACTCTTTCCACCACACTGTGCTGCCTCTCCAAGCCTGCACACAGTAGGTCATCACCTCTAAAACTCTAGAATCCTGCAGCCCAGAGAGGGTTTGTTAGCTTCCTCGGGCTGCCATAACGGAATACCACTAACTGGGAGGAGGCTTAAGCGACAGCCTCACACCTCTGGAGGCTGCAAGTCCAAGATCAAGGTGTCACAGGGTTGGTCCCTTCTCAGGGCTGTGCGCAAGAATGGTTCATGCCTCCCTCCTAGCTTCTGGGGGTCTGCTCACAACCTGGGACATTCCTTGGCTTGTAGAAGCCAATCCTCCAGTCTCTGCCTTCGCCTTCACATGGCATTCTCTCCACATGAGTGTCCACCTCCTAGCTTCCCCTTTTATAAGGATGTCAGTCATGATGGATTACAGCCCACCCTAAAGACTTCATTTTCACTTAATTACCCCCATAAAGACCCTATCTCCAAATCACATCACATGCTGAAGTCTGACATGGTGGGAAAAGGAGACACTTTGAGGCAGGGAAGCAAGGGCCCCAAATCAAAACCTGCAGGCGCCGCCCTGGGGGGCAGAGGAGGCGCATCTGTGCTGACCTCCATCAGGAGGGTGGGGTCTGTCACAGTGCTACACCGCATCCCCCCACAGAGTTCCAGGACTGGCTGTTCCAGCCCCTGACACACACACAGACACACAGACACACAGACACACACAGACACACACACACACCCCCAAGGACCCCACCTCACCTCCTGGGTTCCAAAATGCCACTGTCCTGCCGCCAAGGGGTCAGAAACACCGGCTTCCTCACTGACTCTTCACACAAGCCCAGTTGCTCATTCTTGGAGTCATTCACCTCCCCCTTCCTTCCCTCCCTCACACATCTACACATTCATTCATTCGTCACACATTTGCCCAATTCATTCATCTTCAAATTAATTCAGATTATTTACTTGCCAATCCATGCACTCACTCACTCATGCTACTCACTGATTTGAACATGAAATCCATTTTATTTATAAATTCAGTAAACATTTGTAGTAAGTGCCTACTATGTGCCAGACACTATCCGAGGTTCAAGGGACACAGAAGGAAACAAGACAGATAAAGTCTCTTCTCTCCGAGCTTCCGTTCCAGAGGAGGAATACAGACAAACATTTCAGACACCGCGAGTACAATGAAGAAAAGTCTTCCGGATAAAAGGGATTGAGACTGACCAGCGTGAGAAGGCTCCTTTGGCTGGAGGGGGCCCCTCTCTGGGAAAGCTGCTCTGAGAGGTACGAGTCAGCAAAGTACTGTACTTGCCCATGTAAAAACCTGGGGGAAGAGCATATCTGGCAGTGAGAACAGCAAGTATGGAGGCCCTGAGATGGGTGGCGCATCTGTCAGCATCCCAACAGGAAATAGGTAGCACACTCAAAACAGGGGGATTCAAGTAGGGTTTCTTTGCAGAGGAGCTACCGTGAAAGGGGAGGATGCAGGGAAACACAGGAACAGAGCAGAAGCCGGAGCCAGGAGCAGCAGAACTGTTAACCGCTCTAAGAGGAAGAAGGGTCAGCGGTGCTGGAGCCTAGAGGCAGCTCCCTGAGACGAGGGATGGCTTTTGGTCAGGGACACAGCCAGCCCAGGCAGAGAGCTTGTAGGGAGAGAGCCTCAGGCATAAACACCCTGACCCTGCTCTGCTCGGTCTTCTGATCTCCTGCAGGTGCCTCCCAGGGACCAAACCCAGCAGGAGGCCAGAATGCAAGGAAAGCGCTGATGGACCGCACACAGGTCAGCCTCGGACACAGAGAGCATCTGGAGGAGCGTGCAGAGGGCACCGGCCCAGCGGTCAGAGCCAGCCAGTGTGGCTGGGCTGAGGGAAGGAACTGGGATTTTCTTCTGCCACTGGAGGGCTTCAGCAGGGGCATGGTAGGGGCTGGCTACTCTTTTAGGAGCTCTCCTGGCAACTATATGGGAAGGTCATCCATTCATTCAGGAGATGCTCCCATGCAGTCACACACCTGCTTGCTCACTCTCTCCTTCCTTCCTCTGTTCCCCTCTCCCAGCCCTCCACCATCTCAGCAAACCCAGCCCTGCTCAGTCCCAGACCAGGCCCCACCTGTCCGCTGAGGTAGATGTAGAGAGGCACAGACCTGGCTTCACCCTCCAGACGCTGCCATCTGACAGCAACAACCAGGCCCCTGGTGACCTCTAACACATGGTAGAGACTGGAGAGCACCTGAAGGGACCCCCGGCCGTGGAGGGGTCGGGGGAAGGGCTGAGACGGCTGGGCTGCTTCCTGCTGGGAGGCACTGGCTCTAAGCCAGGGTTTCTGCCACCCACTTGCTGTGTGACCCTGGGCAAGGTGGACAGCACCTCTGAGCCTCTGAAACAAGGGTGCTAAATTCTACCCTCCCATCCCTCAGGCCTGCACCAGAAAGCCCACCTTGCACTCGCTCTCCTCCATGCCTCTGCCCCCACCAGCCAGCTGAGTGCAGAGGAGTCTAGCCCCCTAGGGGAGGCTCCTCTGCTCCCCCATTCTTGGGTGGTGTCTCAGTTTGGGCTGCTATAACGAATTACCATAGACTGGGTGGCTGAAACAACAGAAATGGATCTCACAGTTCTGGACGCTGGGAAGTCCAAGATTAGGGTGCCAGCCCGGTCGGGTTCTGTGAGAACCCTCTTCCTGGCTTGCAGACAGGACCTTTTCCCAGTGTCCTCACATGGCGGGAGTGGGGCAGGGAAGCCAGCTCCCTGGTGTCTCTTAGAAGAGCACTAATCCCATCATGAGGGCTCCACCCTCATGACCAAATCATCTCCCAAAGGCCCCAACGCCTGATACCATCCCATTGGGGGTTAGGGTTTCAACATATGATCGGGGGGGGGGGGACACAAACATGCAGTCCATAACAGGTGGGGAGGTGACAGTTGTAGGAAATGTTCCACCTGACTCTGTCCCAGAAAGCCTGTGCAGCCCCTCTTCCTCCCTAGAATTCTGATGGTGGTGCTGGACAAACCTGGGCCAGTGCCCTCCCGACTCTGGGCTAAAACTCCTACCTTAAAGTGCAGGGCAGGTGATGGATAACCTCTAAAGGCCACAACAGCTCTGCTCCTCCCTGTCTGGCATCCACTAACCATTCCCTGAGCACCAACTCTCTGCCTGTTCTGGGTGGCAGTGATATGGAGACACCACAGGCTGGTGAGGTGAGAATTCAATACGGGACACAAGGATGAGGTACCGTTAGAGCAAAGAAGACATACTGACAGACTGCTTAGGGACCAGTGAAGGCTTCCCAGAGGAGGGACATTTAGGCAGGGCCTTGAAGGATGAGTAGAAGTTTTCCAACATCATAGAAAAAATAAGAATTTTTCTATAGCACTTTGTTCACTTCCAGTGTCTCATTTGGCCTTCCGGACTCCTGACTCAGCAAGCAGGGATTTAGAATACGTAAATGTTTAGCTCTGGAAGTCTCTTTAGATATTATTCTCATTTTCTGATTGAGATGATTGGGGCCCAGAGAGGGAAAGGGACTTTCCCAAGGTCACACAGCAGGGGATAAGTGAGCAGATCCTGAAATCTGAGTCTCTGGCGTTGTTCCTGCCAGGACAACTCACTCACCCCCTTTTCCTTTTCCAACTGCCATCTGGCCTGACCAACTGTCCCGTCCCTCCCAGCCAGACTCAAGACAAGTTTTATAGGGAGGTAACTGATTGGGGGTGGGGGGTGGGGAGTAGATGGGACAGTTTAACCCCACAATGTTTTCATACTTGAGATCTGAAAACACGATTTCCCCGGCAAAGAAGCTTAGCGTTAAGCGGAAAATCGGCTTGGAAGGATGTGATATCATTTATAACAGTACATTAAATGCAAGCTGAGAACCTGATATATTTTAGGAACATTCAGCACACTCTAGACTAATAAACATTTTACAATATTATTGCACATGTTCATTTTGCTTTGTACAAATAATCATTCCCTTCACATCTAATAAGTCTGTTTGACACATAAGTGGTCTTGGGCAAACACCTCGGAGGGTCTTGTTTTTCTGTGCATTGATCATGCATTTGTGTAGCCCGCCGGGACAGTGACTAATGATTTTGAGGGCTTAAACGTCCACACACATCGTCTTTGCCTCCCTGCCTGTTGTCATATAAATGTAAAATAATTTCATTTTGGCCCTAGAATGTATTGTTTTTCATGTATGAAAAATGCCTGCCCCTTCCCTGCCTGGCGTGGCATCAATCAGTTTAAAACAATATTTGGAGGAGCCCTGGTCTGCAGGTCCTTCAGCGAGCTCTTGTGTCCCCGGGTGACGGGCCCAAGAGCACCACTTACTGGGGAATTTCCAAACAAACCTGCCGCCACCACTGCGTCAACCCAGAAGCCTCCTCTCTCTGCGAGGTGAGCTTGAGTCCTGCCCCTCTGAGGCTCAGAGAACCAAAATTTGCTACTGACAGCCTTCTCCTTTCTCCTTCTTTCTCCTCAAGAGCCTTCACGGAGGTCTCTGGTGCTGCTGTGCTAGGAGCTGAGGGATGAACACAATGTGGTCCGGGCCTCCAAGAACTTAGAATCAGGGCAGGGCCACCACTAGCTCGAATAACTCCTGTGTGGGAAACGGAAAAAGGGGCCCCCTCTGGGTGGGCTCAGCCACTTGACCCTATCACTTGAAGCTGGTGCCTTCATATGAATTAGAAAAAAAAAACACTCTTTCCTCTGGGCAGAGGCAGCCCCCATCAGGGTACATCCCTCAGCTGGATATTCTTGTGCAGTGTGCAACCTAAACAACTGTACTTAGAGGCCACCCTGGTGGAGTGGAGGTGGTCAGTGGGCAACAGATACCCCAAAACAATGCTATGAATACATGTCCCATAGAAAGACAAGCTATTGGGAGTGGAAGCCCAGAAGGAGGACGGTGGACAGGGTAGGAAGCTTCATGGAGGAAGTGACCTTTGAGTTTGGCCTTGAAGAAAAAGTAGGAAGTGACAGGCAAAGAAGGAGAGCAACAGCCCCCACCCTTTAACAGAGGGAAGAGACCAAGAAAGCTGGCCAACAGACATGAGGCCAAGGAAGGCCATTTTGAGAGACTGGGCATAAGGAGAAAAAAAAGAAGTAGAGGAGGGCAAGACAAGAAATGAGTGTTTGTTGAGTGAATAAGTGGCTGGATGAAGGGATGTATAGACAGACAGATGGATGGGTGGATGGATGGAGAGGAGACAGAGATTATATTAAGAAGTCCGGGATTTCTGGGCTGACCTACTAAGAAATTTATGCTTTATTCCACAAGCACTGAGACTGAGGAGCTCCTAACGGCTCTTTGGGAGCAGATGACACATTCAGAACTGTATTTCAGACAATCCCTCTGACCAAAATGAACTGGGGAAAATAAGTCTGGGTACTGAAGGGGATCTCCCTGGCGCTCAACTAGAACGACAGTTTGGAGTCATCTTGCGAAGAAAAGGGAAGGAAGAGAAGTAATGTTTACTGAGCACCGGCATCCTTTATATAAAGGATATAATATCCCCAACGCGCCACGGGAAAGCGAGGCTCAGAAAAGTGCTTTGTCCGAGGTTACTTGTCTGTGAAGAGTCAAGAGCTGGCCCCATTTGCCCACCTCCACGGTTTGTGCCTCACGCACGTCTGGCTGGTGGGATGGGCTGAAATTGAGCCTCCTCGGCCCCCTGGCCCAAGGAGCCCAGCCTCTGTGAGCACTCACTCACATCTGGTGCCAGCCACGAAGTACAGGCCACACTGGCTCTGCGGGGCCTCCATCGGCACTTCCTCCCTGTCTCCTGCCCACTTTTTCCAGAAGAACCTGGAGCAGATTCACAGGTCCAGACATCTGGCCTGGGCTCTAGCTCTGCCCTCTCTCCTACCCGCCTCTACCACCCCTACCACACAGAGTTGGCAAAACTATGGGCCTTTGCACACGCTCTTCCTTCTGCATGACTCTTTCACTCTTTCTCTGACTAGCTAAGGCTCCTTGTCCTTGAAGGCCAGCTTTAGTGTCCTCTCTTCCAGGAAGCCTTCTCTGAGTCCCATGGCTGGTTTAGGGCCTGCTCTGTGTTCCTACAACTTCTGAATTTTCTCAAGATGGCACTTAGATGTTTACATTTTACGGTCTATTTGCATCATCTCTGTCTATCCTCTTGTGGACTGTTGGGGAGCAGGGAATATATTTGATTCATCCCTGGGTCCTCAGCTCCCGGCACAGGGCTTGGCCCAGAGTAGAATCAGAGTGCTTTGGAAAGACAGATAAGAGGTTGGATAGATGGATGGATGGATAGATGGATGGACAGACAAACAGCTTCTCTCCCTTAAGGGAAATAAACTTTGGAACTTGCCCCACCTCTAGGAAGAATCTCCTGAACTGGAAAAAAAAGTTCAGTTTTAACAACTGAGGCTCTTGATGGCCCAGAATAACTGAAGATAACAAATTATAGGTGCATAGACCTGCAAATCTTGACTCATTCAACTTCACTGAGGTGAAGGCCAGATGAGGTACATTATTATGCAGGCTGGGGTTCTAGGAGAACTCCAGCTGGCAGTAATCAGGTCACAGAGAGTCTTGCCACAGATTTAAGAGGTTTGACCTTTACCATGAGGCTGATGGGGAGTGGGTGGAGGGTTCTCTGGCATCAGAAGGAGCCATCAGGGCTTCCCTGGCGGCGCAGTGGTTGGGAGTCCGCCTGCCGGTGCAGGGGACGCGGGTTCGTGCCCCGGTCCGGGAAGATCCCACATGCCGTGGAGCGGCTGGGCCCGTGAGCCACGGCCGCTGAGCCTGCGCGTCCGGAGCCTGTGCTCCGCAACAGGAGAGGCCACAACAGTGAGAGGCCCGCGTACCGCAAAAAAAAAAAAAAAAAAAAAGAGCCATCAACATTTCTCGAGTCCTCTAAGTGAAGATGAGATTGAAGAGCCAGAGGCGTTGAGCTTAGGTATCCCTCCCTGTCTATTCTGCAAAGGCTGATCAGAAAAAAACAGAACGTTCCCTAGAATGCAGGTCCCCGTTCTGAGGCAGAGATGAGTATTGTCAGGTGACTGGGACCAGCATCCAGGCCACCCAAAAAATTACCCCAGATTCCCATCTTCTATTCTCCTCCAGCTCCCTGTAGTTCTCTAGCCCCTCTAACTCCACTTGGACACAGACGGACATGCTGTGCCCACGAGGGCCGGGAAACATATGGTCTTAGAGATAGATCCTTCTCCCACCTGCTCCAGCCTCCAAGCAGGTAGAGATGGATGGCCATTAGCAGGTACCACATAACTGAGGGCCAATCACATAAGCCCTTTCTAAGTATTTATTGAATATCCATGGATCAATCAGGATTTGATCAGAGAAGCAGAACCAGCAGATGATACACAGAATGAGAAGTTTATTACAGGGATTTGATCTTATGCAATTGTGGGAACGGTTAGATATATTGCAGGCTTCCGTTTCTGGTCTTGAACCTGAAGTTCACAAGGCAGGCAGTGAGGAAAGGTAGATAATGTGAACCAGAAGGAAGGACAAACTGGAACCACAAGGATTCTCACCACTCTAAGCCTCTAACTTTGAGGACTAGATGTTCTCCGGGAGGAGCTGGTACCCTTTGTTATGGAGCTGCACACGCACCGGGCCCAGGACTCAGGGAAGCTGACGGAGGAGATGGGGTAAGAGCTTGGGGCCTTTGCTGCTGCCCCACGCCAACAAGGTGAGCCAGCAGAGGAGTGACAAAGAGCGTGACCTCAGGTCCATCACTGGCCTTCCCAGCACAAAAGGAACATGGCTGTTGCTTTACTGCCACATTCCAGGTCTCAAGCAGGACATTTCTGCCTGCAGCCCTTGCTAACCTAGAACTACGCAGGGAAGGGAATTCTGGGAAACAGAGTTCCAGCTTAGCTGACACAATAGAAACCACCAAACCTGCTGGGAACTAGTCAGTGGAGGCCTAGCAGAGAGAAATCGGGGCCCCTGCCATCACACAGCTTAATCTCACGACAAAGACAAGCTTTAAAACGCCACGGTCCGATCGATGTTATGGTAAGGCACACAGTTATTGATAGTCTACCATGGAGAAGCCGTGCATTCCTTAGGATTACGTTCATACCCAAAATAACGGTGGCTGAATCAGATTAAAGTTTCTATCTGGCTTCCAGAACAGGCTGATACGATGGCTCCTACACGGTGTGGGACCTGGGTTCCTTCCGTCCGGTTGCTACACCATGTATGGCTTCGTTCTCCTGCCGTCACTTCGTGATCCAGGACGTCTGCTGGCTGCTGCTGTGGCTATAAGGTCACAATCCCAAGCATCAGAGAGGAGGAAGAGAAGGGGATGCACATGCCCACCCTCTTTCAGGACACTTCCTGGTAGTTCCACAAGTAACTGCAGTTAATTGACCAGAACTTGATTACACAGCCATACCTAGCTGCAAGGGAGACTGGAAAATGTAGTCTATTCTAGCTGGCCGTGTGGTCAACTAAAAATTGGAAGTTGTGTTCCTTGGACATTGGGAGAAAGTGGGTGCAGTGGGTCAACCAGCAATTTCTACCTCAGGTGATATACAACGGTGGTCAATATCTCAGATTCTGGAGTCAGACAACCCTGAATTCCATTCCTAGCTCTGCCACTTTCTAGCTGTGTGATACTGAACAAAGCAATTGCCTTCTCTGAGTCTCCCTTTCTAAAAACATGGGATCCTTATCATCACATACAAGCCAGTAGCCTAAGCACTTTGCATGGATTGTTATTCTTAATCCTTACGATGAACCTATGAGTTAAGTAGTAACATTATCCCCCTTTTACAGATGAGGAAACTGAGGCTCAGAGAACTGAAATAACTTGCCTGAGCTTATGTTCAATCATAAGCGCATACTTAGCGGTTGCCTGCTAGTGCCAGGCTCTGTGCTGGACTCTGCAGATACAGGCAGAAGTCAGAATGGTCCCAGATCCTCTAGGGCTCCCAGATGGGGAGAGGTGGAGCCTGGCCTTCACTCCTCCTTCCACTCCCCCAGACTGCCCCCACGGCACACCTGCAAGGTTTGGGGGCCAGCTATAGGGAAAGGATAGCAAAATATTTCTTTGTTTTGCCTCTTCCCAGAGCTCCCAGCCTGTGCCCACAATTGTTCAAGAGCATCTTTCAAGCCCAAACTGAGGCATAAACTGCTCACAGAGGGGCTGGCTGGAGCACGAAGAAGCCAGTCAGTCCAACAGTCACTCAACAGCAGCTCCTGGGCCGACTTAGAACAGCATGCCGAAAACAGCATTAGCGACAGCAAGCCCACAGACACCAGCCTGGACTCGTGGTCACAGAGCACTTTCACATCCACTACTGCATAAGATCCTCCTTTTGTAGATGAGAAAACTGAACTCACTTGCCCAAGATGACACAGGAAGTGTTCTAGAAAGCAGAGCCAGAAGCATGGGAATGCCGGGTCTGTGTGAGGAACGGCACACAGCTTAAGTGGCCGTGCACTGGCTGGGGCAAGGAGGTGCACACAGAGGCCATTAAAGAGTTTGATCCCTTCCGGACAGCAGCAGAGAGCCGACCTCAGGGATGGGTAACGCCTGCTGGGCACCCTGCCGTGGGGACCTCACATAAGGGGGGCTTTGGCAAAAACAAGCAAAATGTTTGAGCCCCACTTCTTAGCACCTCAGCAGACTGGCTTGAGCCCTCCCACTCACAGGCCTCAGCGTGCCCATCTATGGCCAGATGGCCCCTCGGTGACCATGAGAAGTTGAGATGCCACTCCCCAGGACTCAGTGTCCCCTTCTGGAGAGTACTTCCTTCCCCTTGGTCCCTTCATGGGCAAAGGCAGTCACACCACACTCTGCACACAGTAGCCCTGCCACCCAGGCCTGCCACCCAGCCTAGTGCCGAAGCTTCGCCAGGAGGTACCAGGAGCCGGGAGGAGGGGGCGCGACAGACCTGGCATTCCAGTCCTGGCCCTGGAGTTCTCACCTGCAGAAAGGGCTAACAGCAAGAACCACTCAGCGTGGCCATGGCGAGCAAATGAGACCATCTCCAAAAACTGCCAAGCCTAGTGCCAGGCACACGGAATGCCCTCTGCAAATGGGGCTTCCCTCCTCTCCCCCTGCTTTCGCCAGGAGAAGAGTCTCGAACGGGCAGCATTCAGCAGGGATCAGCGCCAGGGGTGGTCCCACAATGGTTGAAGCCAGAGCAAAGGGACTTTTCCAAGCTCGCAGAGAGTGATGCAGGCCCACCCAGACCTAGCACTCAGGTCCTCTGACACCCATTCAGGGACCCCTGTCCCGACCATGATTCGGGGACCAGGGAGGTTGTGGGGAGCTGGGACCTACAAAGTGGGGGTTAGGGTCTCATTCTGCCCCGATGAGCCGCCGAGAAAGCCACCCGGCCTCGTCCCCATCCCATCTCGACCGCCTGTTGCTTTGAGGAGCAACTGTACTATTTGTGATTTCTGACTTTCCCCCCTCCCCAAGTCCCCACCCCTTTCCTGTTTGGCCTGTGAATTGGAAAGGGCTATAAACAGGCGAGAGCGGGCTCCTCGCCCCCGGGGCGGGCCTGTCAGCCAGTCAAGGGAAAGGTAGGACCCAGGGGAGCCGCGCTCCCACCCTCCCCACACAGCCCAGCTGAGCAGCTTGTAAAGATAGGATTTGTTTGTTTTTTTGGATCTGCCTCAGGATCTGGCTGAGGCCGGACCCTTTGGGGAAAAGCAACTTTTAAATAAATGCTTCAAGATTGTGCAAACATTTCAGTAGTATTGGAGGCCTGGCGTTCTGGGTCAGGGAGGGAAAAAAATACCCGTCAATCACTTTAGAGATGAAAACCTGATAGCAGAGCAGTTGGTGAGGACTGGGGCTTGGGTTGCAAATCTCAGCTGTGGCTGGCTGGGACCAACTACACTTAAGCCCTCTCTCCAAAAATCATTTGCATGTTAATCAATAGAGCAGCCTGTCTGACAGGCACAGAGGACACAAGCAGCTCACAACACGATGTGTGTGATGCGTGCAGAAAGGACGGGACTCAGAGGCACACAGAATTGGACGTAAGCCCTGGCTCTGCCGCTGATTAGCTCTGTAGTCTTGGGTTAGTTATTTGGCTTGACTGAGCCTCGGTTTTCTCGGTGGTAAAATGGGCTTATAACATCAATCTCATCAAGATGCTGTGAGAATTAAATAAAAATACAGATTGCGACATAAAACCTGACTCAGAGCAAGAGCCCAGGGATAAATCATGACAATATCACGAGCGGCCGTTTATCGAGCGTTTTCTATGAGTGGAGACTTGCAGACCTTTTCAGCCCTCCTCGAAGCATGCCCCGCTTAGCCAGGCATTCACAAGCCTATTCTCTGCACCCATTCCCAGACAGTTCTCTCTTGGCCAAGAGCGGGGCTCAATCCCTGACCTCAGGAGTTCAGGGTCCTGAAACAAAGACGCTCCGAGCTGACAGACCATAAGAGAAATGTGTACACAGCCTGGAACAGGGAGAGAGAGAGATGGTCCTGGGCAGAGAATCCAGCCAGCTTCTGTGGAGAGGGGAGATTTCATCCAGGTTTTGAAGGATGAGTAGAATACCCACAGGCAGGCACTGGCGAAAAGCTTTCCAGATGGAGACGGGCTCAAGCGAGGGCTCTGAAGCAAGCCTTGTATGCAGAAAGTTAGGCTGCACAGAAGGGGGGCATTTGGGAAGCGACACTGGCAAAGTCACGTTGAAGTCAAAGTGTGAAGAATTCTGCACTGAGAGGGTCCAGCTCGGTTTCCGGGGCCATGGGATGTCTCTTCCTCCTCCCTGGGTCTCCTCCTTACAGCTGTGTAACTAAGGCAGTCACCCAATCTCTCTGTATCTATATATCCCTATCACCCCTTCCACACCTGCCTCAAAGGGCTCCCTCCTGGAGGTGAGAAAGTTCTGAGAAGGTTAAAGTGCTCCACCAACACTGGGTACCATTGTTTTACACGTGCACACACAGACATACACATCCATGTAAGTGCATATGCGTACACATACACACGCGTGCACAGGCTCACGTATCAGAGAGTCTTGGCTTCAAATCCCAGCTTTTGCGTTTGCTGCTGCAGGGACTCTGAGCCAGGCATGTATCTGTTGCATATAAAGAGCCAGTTCGATGCCTGCCATGTAGTAGGCACACGTGACACGGTTATCATCCATCACATCGACAAACTCAAACTGTTTCTGCTTTAAGAAGAAACTACCACCCAATAGGGTCAATTCAAGAGACTGTGAGGCCCAGGGATCAGCCCCCTAGCCCCTCATCGTACATATGGGGAAACTGAGGTTCAGAAAGGAAGTGAGCATAACCAGCTTGGAAGCAGGGGGCAGAGGAGCTCTTGGAGAAAAGCTTTCCTGGAATGCTCAGCCACTGCGCTGAGCCTCGCTTGGAGAGTCAGCAGGACTCCACGGGCAGGTGCAGGCGGGAGGGGCGCACCAAGCAGAGGGAACAGCATGAGCAAGAGCCAGACGTCACTGATGAACCTGGAGAAAGACAAGCCGCCTGGTCTGTCAGGGTCTGTGCTGGAGTGTGGCGGAGCTGGAGCTGGGAGCTGGGGGCAGGTCCTCGAGTCCTGGCAGGGAGGGTCGTGGGGGGCGTGTTTGGGAAGCTGGACGTTCCGGAGAGCAACAGGGAGCCCTGAAGGGCAGCAGCGTCAGGTCAGCATTTTAGGAAGAGTCCTACAGGGCAAGAAGCAAGACTGTGGGCTTAACCCAGGTGCAGGCTTAACCCAGGGCCAGGCCAGGAGGCACGGGGAGAAGTGGGTGGATCTGAGACACACTGAGGAGATACAACAAGACTCCTCAAAGAGCATTTACTTTCTAGAGGAGAAGAAAGAGATGGAGACAAAGTAGACATAGAAGTAGCCACTTTTGATGATTCTGAATCTGTCTAACCCAAGCACAAAGCGCCACCTTTAACTCAGCGGACAGTAGCTGTGGGATTTTCAGCAGAGGAGAGTACTCAGAAGAGAGGGGGCTTCCTGACGCCCCACCCTCACACCCAGCTGCTGCCCCACCTACAAAGCCCTCCAAAACGCCCCATCCCCATAAGCCTGCCCACCCTCCCCTCCATCCCAGCGAGTAAGGCAAAGGCCACAGGCCCAGTCAAGGAGACCCACAAGCCAGGGTGGAGGAGAAAGCGCAGCTGCCTTGGTGGGGAGGGGGTTAGACATCGTAGGGCAGTGGCCCAACCTCCTCCGTCTTTATCTCCTTCCCCCTTTCTTCCTGTCTTCTCTGGCTCCATGCCCAGGGCTGCCCTCAGCCTCTTACTAAGTGCCTTGGAGCCAGTCCCTCACCTCTCTGACCCTCAGTCTCCTCCTCTGTGAAGGGGAGGTAATAGTACTTAGCAAGCAAGGCTGCTGAAATTATTGACGGGTGCCATGCCCAGAGGGGCTGCTCAAAGGTCATCAGATCCTTTCTCAATAAATGTTTCCATTTTTTCCATGTGTGTGATGCTGCCCTTTCCAATTTACAAATCGCTTTCATTTATTTCAGCACAACAACACTGGGATATGAATATTATGGGGCAAAGGGCTCTCTCGCACTGACAGTCAGGGGCCAGTCAGGATTTGAACCCGGGGCCCCAGCACTCTCCAGCCCACCTCTCCCCAGTCAGTCTGTTCTTCCGCATCCCGCCGTCTCCGCCTTCCCTGGCTTCCTCCCCGGCCTCCAGCCCCAAGCCCCACTGCCCCCTACCCCGACCCCTACCCTTCTCCTCCCTCCTCCCCTCCTCCCCCACCTTCTTCCCCTCCCCTTCCTCCTCGGCGCCGCCCCCTCCTCCTCAGCGTCCTCGGAGCCCAAATACGCGACACCTGGAGCAATAGCAGCCGCCCCGCGGCCTGGGCCTCATTACGGGCCGGCCCTTATCGCGGCGTGCATCACATTATTTCATTTCAAAGAATCCGCAGAGAAACCCGTCCCCGGCCGACAACAGAAAGTAAAAACACAGCTGACTCCCATTAGGGCCCTCTCACAGGCTCCGCGTGAGGTAATGAAATATGGAAGCGGTGAGATATGTAATGCTTTATTAAGCGGTCTCAGCTACAACGGCGTGCATGCCAATTACGCCTGCAGGCTACCGCCCGCCCCCGGCCGCCGGACCACCCAGCGCGCGCCCGGCCCGCGCCCCGGCCGCCGGATCGTGGGGAAGGAGGGAGGGAGGAGCGAGGGGAGGAAGAGGGAAGAGGCACGGAAGAAGGGTAGGACGACGGGCGAAGGCGGGGGAGGGTGGCGAGGAAAAAGAGGAACACAGAGGAAGGGCCGGGACAGCGGCCGGTGCCCAGCGCCATCTCTGGTTAATGGCAAGTAGCGAGGCATCCTTTGGGCCCTGAGAGAGCCAGGCCTGTTCTCTCCACCAGACCAGTGGGGCCCTGGGAATCTTGGAGTGACCGGAGGAAAATTGAGAGGTCTCAGATTCCTAGAGGACAGGAAAGGGAATGGCCAAAACTAGGCTCAGAGAGGGAAAGACACTTAAGAGGGTCACACAGATGAATCCTGGGCAAGATTGGAGGGAGGCCCAGCCTCCTGTTTCCTGAAGTAAGTAGATTCCATTCTACCAAACTGCCTTTTCTTTTCCCTCTAATGATGTCTAAACGGCAAAGTCAGGCTTCATGGTGTGCATGAGAAATATGTTCTTTTTTTACATCTGACTCTCTAACATCCCTGAAATCCTCTGCTCTTTCTAACTGGCCCTATATTTTACAACCTTTGCACAGTTTTCTGAGCCTGCCACTGCCATGACTAGGCTGTCTACCCTCTCTGAGAATCAGTTTCCTCATCTGTATAATGGGGATAACAAACCCCATCCCCCTAGGTTATGGTGCAGGTGAAATGAGAAAATGCAGGGTGCGTAGTCCAGTCTGCAATGACACCTGCAGTATTCAGTACTACAATGAGCTTGTCCTGTCAGTCATTCAACAAATGGTTCCCGAGTACCCACCTGGTGCCAGGGAATGTGCTCGCTGATGTCCTTCCATGGAAAAGGCAAGCAAGGTAATCCGACCCCCTTCAGGAAGCTCTGGTAAAGGTTCAGCTGCAGAGAGGGAAATGAAAATTACTGGCTAATATGGAATTTGGGATTACCCGGGGATTTGCATTATCCATTCCAGGAGTTCTCAGCCATTATTCTACCTCAATACAAACAAAGCAACGGTTCACTGCCTCAGGAGGGTCCAGAGTGAGGGGCTGCAGCAGGTAACCCAGGCTACATGCCCTGGTGCACACTCAAGGCCCCAGGCCTATTCCAGACGCCCAGGGAAACACTGCACAAGGCAGGGAGTGCAGAGCATTATTTTGGAGAGGTGACGTGGAATTCCCCTGGGTTTCTTAAAAAGAAAAAAATCATTTGCAAACTTGGGTTCTTTCATTGGCTTTTAGCAGCAAATTCCATGTGAATCCAGCATACAGATTCCCAAGTTCAGATCTGATGGAGGGAGTTTGCCATCAGTGCCCCTAACTACCATTTGACCTCACTCTCTACGGCCTCCCGTCGTCTCAGATGCCTGGTGCTTTCCTGCCACCTACCTCCCTCTACCAGGAGAGAGGGAGAATACACTGACACATACTTAGGCAGTGGTCCCCTCATGCCAGGCACTAGAGTAAGTTTTATATACATAAAATATAATATATTGTAGATATTATAGATATAATATAGATATATATAATATAATATATAGTTGATATTATAGATAATAATGAAATATTAGAAATATCATAAATAAAATAATGCTTATTTAATCTTTACAGAAACCCTTTAAGGTCAGTGCTTATCATTTTTCAGATGAGGAAACTGGACCCCAGAGAAGTGAAATGACTTGTTGAAGGTCAACAGCTAGGAAATGGCGGGCAATCCAGGCAGTTTGGTTCAAAACTCCACACTGTTGATCACCATACAATCTGGAATTCACGGACTTCCCTGGTGGCGCGGTGGTTAAGAATCCGCCTGCCAATGCAGGGGACACGGATTAAATCCCTGGTCCGGGAAGATCCCACGTGCCGCGGAGCAAATAAGCCCGTGTGCCACAACGGCTGAGCCTGCACTCTAGAACCCACGAGCCACAACTACTGAGCCCGCGTGCCACAACTACTGAAGCCTGCGCCCCTAGAGCCCGTGCCCCGCAGCAAGAGAAGCCACTGCAATGAGAAGCCTGATCACCGCAACGAAGAGTAGCCCCCTCTCGCCTCAGCTAGAGAAAGCCCACACACAGCAACGAAGACCCAACGCAGCCAAAAATAAATTAATTAAATAATTTTTTAAAAATCTGGAACTCACAGGGAGAAGGCAAGGATGAGGGCAACTTAACGGATGTGATTAATAGCACTAATATTTCTACAAAAACCTACGAGCTGCTATTACACACTTACTTAATTCTCGCAACACTATTGTGAGATACGTTTCATTGCCTCCTTTTACAGCTGAGGAAACTGAACCCCGGAGGAAAAGGCCCTTGCCCAAGTTTATCCAGCAGGTCAGTGCAGAGCCGTAGTTAGAACCTCAGTCTGACGACCAAGTTAGTATTCCCTCACTCTTCCAAACCACCTCTTAGACTCCCCACCAGCAGACTCCTCACCGCCAGAAAATAGCATTTTAAGAATACCAGAAGAAGGAATAACAATGCCTAAATGGCAAAGCTCAGACATCACTGTGCAGATGAGAAACATGTTCTCTTTTTTACATCTGACTTTCTAACATCCCTTAAATCTGCCCCCACAACTGACCCTGCATATTTACCCAAGAACACCTCATTTATTCAGTGAATATGAACAGAGCTCCTACTCTGGCTGGGTGCTGAGGAAACAAAAATGAAACACTCATGTTCCCTGCCCTGGGAGAGCTCACAATCTGGCAAGGGGAAAACGGCAGCTGAACCAATAAAAAGGGTATAAAGCCGTGACGGAGATGCCTGTTACACACAGAACATCAGGCAGATCTTCCCAGAAGGTCAAGGTAGGTCTCAGTAGACGTGATGTTTGTGCAGAGTCTTGTGAGGTGGATAAAAGGAGTTACCTTGGAGGAGAAAGAACTGAGAAACCTGCCTATGAAAAGTATGGAGCACTGGATATCCAGAACTCCTTCAAGGAACTGCTAATAGTTTTTAGGGCCCACTGAGCAGGACAGGTGTTAACTAGAGTGATAAGAGAGCACCAGAGGTTTTGTTAAGTTAAATTATTTAAATCAGTGAGAAGGCAGGGTACTCATTCGTCCCTTGGTAATTGTTTTTTATTTAAATCTTGCTTCTAATACAATTTCTCCACATTATTCATACTCTCTTAGAACAGAAAGGTCCAGACCTCTGTTTTCATCCTACAGGTGACATTACCCCCATTTTATAGCTGAGGCTCTGAGAAGTCATTTACGTCAGGTGGAAAAAAAGATGACTTTCACTTAGCAAGCACTTAGGATGTGCTCGGTACTGTACTAAGCACTTTATGTACATTTATGCATTGATCCTCAGAAATACCCTTGAGATGGTTTCCTAAAACTTGCTGACTTCTTTCACATTTCACGTTTTTGGACATGCTATTTCTTCTGCCCTATAAACATTCCTCTGTTTTTATCTGCTACACTGTTTAGGCTCCAGACTAATACGCTTTAGGTAAGAGAGCCAGCAATACAGTGGTTCCAACAGGATAGAAGTTTATGTCTCTCTCACTGCAATGGTTTGAAGATAGGCATGTGATCCAAGGTGCATGAGGCAGCTGTGCTCTCCAAGGTCATCCAGGGACCCAGGTTCCTTCTGTTTCGTTGCTCTGCCATCCCTTCATGGCCCAAACTCGTCCACCCACACCATGTCCCGATTCCAGCCATGGGAAGCAATTCACTGGGAGGGGTATTTCTATTATTAAGAGGAAGAGGAGAAAAACAGAACTGGGAAAACAAGCAGCATACTCTGCCATCCCTACTTGTCCTTCATCATCCAGTTTGCACGGTGCCGCCTCTGCAAAGCCTTCCTGAATCTCTTCCCAAGAAGAATTCATCATCCCCTCCTCTGTGCTTCTACAGCCCCTTGTATCAATACTTTGTTGCTTCATATTCCCCATTTTACAAGCCTGATCCCCTCACTTGTAAATAATAAGCACTATAAGTACTGAGCACTTGCTATGTCCTAGGCACTGTGCTAGCAAGTTTTATGCATTAAGTCATTTAATCTTCCCACAACCCTGAGGATTTCCTCCTCTGTGAAATGGGCATAACAGGAATACTAACCTCATAGGGTTGCTGTGAGGATTAAAAGAACAGGCATTGAGTACATGCTCAATAAAGAGTAGCTACTACTATTGTGTAAATACGGATTGATACATGTACCAATGTAAGGGGTTAGTCCAGTTATAAATTATGCTCCCTGCCCTACACAGCTCACAGCTGAGCTGGGAAGGTTAACCTCATGCCAGTGTGTGTAGGCACCTAGAGGTACACAGTCCGAGGGTTCTTGTTAGGTGAGAAGTGCTCTACAGATATTAAATGCCTAAGTCATGGAAGGCACTGCTTTATCCCCCTCCCCTCAAGTGAGGAAGCTAACTTACCCCAGGCCACACAGCTAGTAAGTGCCAGAACCATGACTCAAACCAGACTTATTTTAGTGGGTGAGGGGAGAGCAGTGTTTGGCTAGGTAAGTGCCATGAATCTGTGACACTTGATAGACCACGTGGAGAAAGTCCAGACGCTTAGGCCATGCACGACTCTACCACTACCTAGTGGCAGCAATGAGTATTGCAGTCATAGCATCTCATTCACTCAAATGAGGCAGAAGTATCCCAAGTATCAATTTTGAACTGTTTTAATATATTAGATATAGTCAAGATCTTTTCAAAACATTTGGTTTTCTCTCTCTTATCAACAAACTATATCAGGTCATTTCCATTGTTCTTAGCCACTCACATTTCCTAGATTTGTTCTTCTTTACCCTTTAGAATTTCTGAAATCAGAATGTGTGTTATATTAATGGGTCAGCCTCCAGGAGGAGGAACAAGTTGTCAGGTAGTTGTCAGGTTTATGCAGTGTTACTTCAGATGTGTGATTTACAATGAAAGAGTTGGTTATTAACTTAAAGTTGGATCCCTAATTACTGCTTTAAATGTCTTCAAAAAGATTTCATAGTGATACAAAGAAAAAGTTACTGTTTATGCAAGAAATGGCCTGCCACCCACCAGTCAGTGCAGTTACCGGCAGTAACAATTGCCCAGTCTTCCCAAATACATCAGAGAATTTTCTGAGTGGCGTGAGGTGGGTCTGACAAATTGATCCATCAGGTCCTATAACGCAGACACTAAACACCTACCTGTCAGAAGCTTCCAGCTAACTTTCAAGAAAAGCTGTTTCACCTCCAGCAATATGCAGTGCAGTTTGTGGAGAGAGGAGGGGCACTGTGTGTTTATCCGAAGCAGAAATCCACATGAAACACCAATAGTCTTCAATATGTCTTAAGATAACACTGTTAATCTTTTAAAAATTAAGTTCACTTACATGAGATGCAAAAAGGCAGCACCATCACCATGACATTCTGCATAATTATTGATGACCTAAAGGGGAGCCACAGCATATCGTATAGACGCCCCAGGGCACACTCAAACATTGACTGTGATCCTGAAAAACAAAGGGAGCGCTTGTAGGAAGAACTGTGTGCTCTCAGTTGTTTTTCTTAATTATGTGCCTATGATGTGGCAGTTCTCCCCCCACCCCAAAGTGGACTTAAATCAGTCGGGCATCTCACGTGGAGCAGTGTCTTAGAATCAAGAAGCTCCAGTTTTCCCTTGACTCTACGCCACTCATTATAGAGGTGTGACATGTGTCGCCTGTTCTGACACCGTTTTCTAGCATTACGTTGTCCCACCATGACATGAGAATGATAACATTGGGTTGGCCAAAAAGTTCGTTCGTGTTTTCATAAGATGGTATGGAAAACCCTGAGCGAACTTTTTGGCCAACCCAAACTGTCAGTGATAGCAATGTAGGTTTGTATAGCGCTTTAGAGTTTCCAAAGTCCTCACGCGTATTTGCTCAGGTCATTCTCACAACTGCTCCAGAAGGCGGTCCTTTTTTACTGATGGGGAAATGGGGCTCAGAGAGCTGCACTGACCTAGGTCACACAGCATGACTGAACCCTCGTCCTCCCCTCTCATCCCTTCTCCTTCATCCACCACCCTGCCAACTTCCTTTCTCTCTCTCCCTTCAGCCTTTCTCTGTTTCCTTTCTCTGTTCACACATCTCTGCTTCCCTGTCTCTGTTTCTCTCCATCCCTGTCTTAGGAGTTTATTTTTCTTTCCTTCCCTCTCTTTTTTTCTCTTTATCCCCATATCTCTCTGTCTTTTGTCTCATTATCTGTTTCATTTTCTGTCTTTTTCTTAGTTTCCCTGTTTTTAACCTTCTTATTGCCTCTCTCTTCTCCCTCCTCCTTCTGCTTTCTCTCCTTCTCTCCCCTCTCTCCCACTCCTTTTCCTCCTCCCCTCCCTCCCCTGGTTTCTTAGAGCCTGAAGATGACAGTTTTCTCTCCTACAGGCCAGCATCTCTCTCCTCTGAGGAAGTAGTGGATGGAGCCTAGGGTAGCAATGAGAAGGCGTCTTGGCCTTTGTCGCCCCCTAGAGTCTGTTCATTTTGCCCAAACTTCCTGCCCCAGACTGATCCCCTTCAGCCCCAGCCAGCTGTCCCAGAACTGGGATTCCTGGGGAGAACCCAGCCAGGACCAGTCTCCACATATCTTGCCTGTGTCTGTCTGAAAAGACCAAGTTAAATGGAAAGTTCTGGGCATCTTGACAGGGAAAGTAAAACTAATGCCAAACTTGGAATTCCTAGATGTGGATTGGATCCTGGCTCTGCCAGTTACCAGCTTTAGGACTTTAGGACACCGCCTTGTCTTTCTGAACCTGCGTTCCTCACCCACGAGGTGGGTTACCTTGCAAGGGCTGTTGTCAGGGATTCATTAAGGCCATGATGGTGAAAACACCTGCCACATCACAGGTGCTCAGTTAAGTGTTGATTTAGACTCAGAGCCTCACAAAAGGGAGGCTGCTCACGAGTGAGGAAGTGGAGAAGGAAGGGGTGTTTAGTACGGGAGCCCCATGTTCTGTAATTGCAGAAAGTGGCCACAAAGTCTTCCCCAGCCTTCAGGAGATGGAGTCTGTTTCCTCGCCCTCTGAACATGAGTCCGCTTTGTGATTTACTTTGGCCAAAGGCTGTTAGCAAATGTGATGCAAGCAGAGGCTAAAAAGCACTTACACATCGGGACTTGGCCCCTCTTGCTGCTCTGGGAAGCCTGGGACAGCCCCCAAGTGAAGAATCCCGGCCATCAGCCAACCAGCTACCCACCCACCAGGCATGGAAGCAAGGCCATCTCTGCCATGTGATCACAGATGCGTGAGTGTTTTCATTATTTATTGCTGCATAACCAGTTACCCCCAAAGACGCTTAAAACCGCATTTATTATCTCACTCAGTCTCTGAGGGTCGGGAGTCTGGGAGCAGCTTCGCTGGAACGGGAATCTGGGGGCTGGCAAGAGCAGGGGAAACCGAGTCAACACCGGCCACACCCTGCCTGCCACGGAGCCCCCTGGTGCAGCCCCGGCTCGACACACAGGCAAGCCTGCTTCCCTCCCAGGGAACTGAACATCAGGACCCGGAGGGTCCTCGGCCGTGAGCCTCCCCAAGCCCTCATTAAACAAATGGGGAAGCTTGCCCCAAATCACACCACGAACCTGCAGCAGCAGCAGGATTAGAGCCGGCACTTCTGCTCCCTGCCCTGGGCTTGATTCTTTGCAACATATAAAGAGCACATTGCAACCCTGGTGACACATTTGTTCAAAAACTGAATGGATTTTAAAATATTGCCCTTCTGGGACTCCAAGACCAGCCCAGGGCAACAAGGAAAAACTAGCAAGAACAGGAAGGAGAGAGAACTTATTACCTGATTACTTCTCCTTCACCCCGCCCTCCTGCCCCTTCTCCCTGCCCCTTGCAACCCAGGATGCCTGCCTCCGTATGACCAGACCTCACTGAGGCACCTGCCCCGATGCTGCTTCCCAAGAGATGCATGTCAGTTAGAGAAAATCCACATCAGAACCTAAACCTAGTCCTAGAATCTTAGCGTCTCAGTACCGGAAGGAAACTTCTCCTGGACTGTGTTCTCTCCATGACAGGTGGCTATTCAACCTCTGCTTACATGCTTCCAGAGACCAGGAACTCACTACCTCCTGGACTGGTTGGAAAGAATTGGTTGAAAAGCGCTTTGGAGACAGATCTACCTACATTCAATCTGTGACAAACAGCTGTGCAACCTTTGATAAGTCATTTGACGTCTCTACTCCTCAAATTTCTCCTCTGCAACACGGGAATAAAGCCTCCTGAACAGGGTTGTTGTGATAATTAAATGAGGTTATAAATGTGTGCAAAATTCCCAGAAAGTAATCAGCACACGACAGTTTTTATTACATAAGCAGGTGAGAACAAGAGGGAACACAGGGATCTGCCACTTAGAGTGACTCCTTCCCTCCTGAACATCCCTGTTCGTCCCAGTCAGGGATGCAAGAGATTAGGATCTCCTGAGGTTTCTCCCCAGACATAGGAAGTCAGAATTCACCCATCAACTCAGGGATGCAGGAAGGCACTGGGCAGCTGAGTGTCAGAGGGTGAGCTGTGCTCTCAGATGGATGTGCTGGGCCTAGAATATTCAAGGATGGAGGAAGAAAATGAGAGGAGAAAGAGGAGGAGAAAGAAAACAAGTGCGTATACGGAGGTGATGGAGAGGTTTTGGCGAGAAGTCAGTCATGTTGGCGTAGCTAAGACGCCACAGCCCAGGCATAGGTGAGGGGAGTTAGGAAATACCTCCTCTCCTCTGCTTGTTCTTTCTCCAACATCCAAGTTACTCTGCATCTCTGGGAGGGTGGAGGATGGGGCAGGGAGAAGTTGGCAAGGCTGCTGCTGTAAAATCAGAGAGGCGCAGGCTGGATCGGAGTGAAGAATCCGACACTGGGGGGCAGGGGTGCACCTCTCATCATGCAAATCATCTTCCACAAAGCAAAACAAATTTGCAAGCAAATCACTGAGTGAGCCAAGCTGCTAGGGAGCATTGGAAAGGAAAAGGAAACTCATTACACCTTCCCATTGTCATTCTCCTACAATATACAGACTGCCACAGGAGCCTTTCGATGTAGTCGCTGCCTCTGTGGTTTATCTTAGTGTCTTTATAAACTGCTCAGAGGCTTTCCCTGGGCTTTCTTTGAGCTCAGTATCTCCCGTAGTTCTCCACCCCCTCCCTCCGCCCTTTTCCTGAGCCCCTACGGGCGCTCCCAGCCTTCGCCTCTCTGGGACGTAACAGTGCCCTGAGTTACCAGCCCCAGGCCACCGCCCATAGCCGGTCGCTTTCCCTAAACCCTACCCACACCTTTGTAAACAGTCCGTTTTAAAAACTCACCTCCTTACCTAGAATAGGCAAATGCATAGAGACAAAAAGTAGAACGGGGGTTGCCAGGGGCTGAAGGGAGTGGGGAGAGGCATTAGTGTTTAAGGGATACAGAGATTCAGTTGGGGAAGATGAAAAAGTCCTGGAGATCCATGGTGGTGATGTTTGCCCAACAGTGTGAATGTACTTCTACAGCTAGAGCAACTAAAGTCAGAAAGGATTAACTGACTGGGGCAGTTATTCCTCCTCGTCCTCCCAGCCCATCATCCATCCATTCACCCATCTACCCTCCTACCCTTCCAGCCACCCATCTCCATCATCCATTCATAATCTCATGTACCCATTCAGTTAGGCATCAAACATTCTCAGGTGCACGATCCCGTGCTCGAGCCCCAGAGTTGGATCAGCAGGCTCTGGCCCTCGGGGAGCTCACAGTCCAGTGCAACACACACCTAACTTTATTGTTTTTTGAGGGGTTTTTTGTTTTGGGGGGTTTTTTTGCGGTACACGGGCCTCTCACTGTTGTGGCCTCTCCCATTGCGGAGCACAGCCTCCGGACGCGCAGTCTCAGTGGCCATGGCCCACAGGCCCAGGCGCTCTGCAGCATGTGGGATCTTCCCGGACCAGGGCACGAACCCGCGTCCCCTGCATCGGCAGGCGGACCCTCAACAACTGCGCCACCAGGGAAACCCCACACCTAACTTTTGAGACCACAACGCTGAGCAGCACAACGCTATGGACAAAGACCTGGGTCACCGTCCTGACCCTACCCTTAGATAACGTCTCTGCGTACCACTATCCCCTTCTTATCATTTCCTACATACAGGCCAGTTTCTGCCACCAGATCCAGAGACTCTGAAAAACACAGGGACCGAGTCTTCTTCTTCATCATCGTAACCTGCAGCCATTAAGCTGAGACTCCACGGGAGCAGTCACTAAGCACTGTCCAAGCTCAGCTAACCACTTAACATGGTGCTGTGGACTGAGCTGTGTCCCCGCCAAACTCCTACGTTGAAGCCCCAACACCCAATGTGACAGTATTTGGAGACAGGACTTCTAAGGAGGTAATTAAGGTTAAATGAGGTCATAAGGGCAGAGCTCTCATCAGACAGAAATGATGCACAAAGGAAAGACCATGTGAGGACACAGCCAGAACAGAGTCATCTACAAGCCAAGGAAACAGGCCTCACCAGAAACCAGCTCTGCTGGCAGCCTGATCTCGGACCTCCAGCCTCTAGAACTGAGAAAACACACTTCTGTTGTTTAAGCCACCCAGTATGTGTATTTTGTTATTGCAGCCCAAGCAGACGAATACGTGGGTTATCCCTATTCATCTTCACAGCGATCCCTTCTTGCGGATGTGGGATGTAGAGTTCAGGAGGGGAGATCAGTTGCCAGGTTACAGTCTGAAAGTGGCAGGATCCAGACTCACACTTTGGTCAGGCAAACACCAAAACTGCTGCTCCTAAGCCTTTGCTATGCCGTCTCCCTCAGTGTCCCAGTACCAGCAAAGGGCCTGGTCAGAGTATGCGCTTCATGAATGAATGGATGGATGGACGGTTGCCCGTCATCCTGACACTTGAAGATGTGTCTTCTATCCCGGGCCCTTTAAAGACGTTCACCCAATACCCGCCCTGTAGCCTTGGGGAAGAGCCAAAGCACCCAGGCCATCCGGGTCTCGGGAGGGAACATCTAAACCAAAAGGAGAAGTTAGAGAAAGCTGACTGGACAGTGAGGAGGAGGTGCTCCAGACAGTATGAGTGTGAGCAAAGGCTGGGAGGCAGGAGAGCAAGTAGGGTCACACCCAGGGGACAGAGACGGGAGGAGGAGGGAGGGAGGTAAGCTGTTGACGGAGAGGCTGGAGAAGAAAGCGGGGGCCTGAGAACCTTGGAATCAGAGAACCAGAGAATCAAACAACTTTGAGGCCCCAGGCTCCTGGTCCCAAATCCAGGAGCCACTGACCAGAAGGCAGCCAACAGCCCATCTGTAGCTCCAGAAAGACCTAGAGGCACATGGAGTGTAATTGGAACTGCAGAAGGACCTGCAAACCCTAGGTGGATAGACAGCTATATAAGGATGGGATGAGGGTGAGATGCCATTGTAGGGATGGCCATCATCTTCCAAGCACTCCTGTGGGCCAATTGTTTTACATCCCTGAGAGACAGGGGGCATCATGCCTATTTTACACGAGGAAATTGGAAACCAAGGTTTGGAGGGATTAAGCCATTTGTGTCAAGGCACCTGGCTGGTAGGTGGTAAGGCTGGGATATGGCCTCAGCCTGCCTGATCCCAAAGCTTGGGCCCTTAGTACACATTGTGCACATTCGAATGAGCTTGGAAACTATAACCCAGAGACCCACTATTGGTCAGAAGACAGGGCAACTGGATACCACTTCCCAGCACCGTGTTTATCACACATGGTGCCCAGTCAGTCAGCACTGAGGGACTAAACGGCCTCCCAGTGGCTTCCCTGGCCTTCCTGCGACTCACGTCTATTCCTCCATCATCTCTAGGGTACCTCTACCCTAGGAATTCTTCCAGGAAACACCATAGGATCATCCTCCAGTGAGGTGGCGAGGGCTTGTCACTGAAAGCAGAGGCAAGTGCCTTGGGAGAGGCTTGGAGACATGGCTAGTGAAGTTCCTTCCTGGGCCGCCTTGGGAATCTCCGTCACTCTGCCACCCGAGAACCCAGTCTGGATCCCCACTGCCTCTCTCGCCAAGACTCAGTGCTTTTCCAGCTGTGGCTTATGGCTCTTGGTCTTTAGCATCAAGGGGCTCTGCTCCAGCTGAACAGGCCTCCCTATGGCTTCTTTAGGTTCCCTCTTCCTACCCCGATGCTGCCTCTGATTTCTCCTCTTAATGCCATTTTTCAAGGCAGAGGTCAGCGCCCATCTTCCAGGAAGCTGTCCTAAGTGTTCAGGGACAACAGAGACCAGAAACATCCTGGACACTCACCACCTGGGCCCTTCCCTGGGGCCCTTAAATTATTCCACCTTAATGGCCTTATAATCCCTAAATTAACCCAACTTTCACTGGGCGCTTTCTTTGGGGCACAGCTCAGGGAGGAGGGTGGGAGTCCTGCCCTTGAAGAGCTGACAGGCAGTGGGGGCAGAGGTATAGGTGAAAAAGTAAAAGGCAGCATGAGCAAGAACCGTGTCCTTGAAGACGGGTGACCTTTAGGAAGGTGGGAATCCAGCAGCTTGGGTGTGGGTGGTGAAGCCAGGCAGACCCAGGTATGAATCTCTTCTCTGGAACTTTCTGGGTATGTGACCTCAGGCAGGTAACTTAACCTCTCAGGGTTTCAATTTCCTTATCTATCAAAGAGGAATATTGTGAGAATTAAATAAGAGGTTGCTAGAGTACAGCAGGGTGACTCTAATTAATAATACTCTATTGTGTATTTGAAAGTGACTAAGAGCAGATCTTAAAAGTTCTCATCACAAGAAAGAAAATTTGTACCTGTGTGGTGATCAATATACACTAGACTTATTATGGTGATCATTTCACAATATATCCATATATCAAATCATTATGTCGTACACATGAAATTAATATATGCCAATTATATCTCATAAAAAAGGGAAAAAAGAAAATGAGCAATGAAAGGAGTTATAACTAAATATGCTGCAAACATTGAAAGATAAAAGGATATTATGACAAATTTTTGCACATAAATATAAAAATGTGGATGAAATGTACAATTTGCCCAAACTGACTCAAAAAAATTAAAATATCTAGGTAGCTCTACAGTCATAAACTATTTTAAATCTGTACTTTAAAAATTCTCTTCCCGTAAAAGAGAATCCAGACCCAGACTCTTTACTGAAGTAATTTCAGTCTTACAGGGCTGTTTCAAAATAGAGAAAAAGAGGGAATATTCCCAACTTATCATATGAAGCTATCATAAACACGGTATCAAAACCTGAAGCAAACAGTATGAGAAAGGATAATTATCGGCCAATTTAACATAGAGGTAAAAATTCTAAACAATAATAAAAAGCTGAATGCAGAAATGTATAAAAAGGATAATCCATTATGAGCAAGTTGGATTTATCTTAGTCATGCAAAGATGATCTGACGTACAAAAATGTTTCATGTAATTTGCCATATAAACAGATTAAAGAACAGTGTGCTCATCTCATTAGATGCAGAAAAGGTATTTGATAAGATTTAACAGCTGTTCATGATTGAAAAGTGAAAAGCTTTTTAGCAAATTAGGAAGAAAAGAACACTTCCTTAACCTGAAAAAGATGACCTGTCATTCTATTAAGACTGAGAACAGTTCTATTCACAAGTGCTAATTGGCTTACTTTTTCTCAGTTAATTGATATATTTAACTAGAACCACCTGGAAGCAGTGACTTAATCCAGAGGAGTGAGTCTAACGATAGGAATTTCTAGGACTACTGTCGTGAGGCAGAGGAAATGTTTTTGGCAAGCCTTGCAGCGCTCTTCAGATCTCCTTAATATGCATAGACTGTTGCTTATGTATTTTCATTCGTCCAGTGAATACTTATTAGATATAAAAAAACACAACAAAATGTCAAACATATTGTACACTGATGCCTTACGTACGTTGTACAATGCACATGTACACTGTACATGTACAATGTGTATTGATCATAGATCATATGTACATTGATCATAGATCATTGATCTGTGATCCTCAAAATGATGATAAAAAGTTTATCCTTCCATTAGAAAAAAAAATCTAAAGGATGAATTTCCAGAATCTCTATGTGGTAGGATTACAGGTAAATTTTACTTTCTTATTAGAGCTGCTCCTTCACTTAGTAAACAAATATTTATTGAACAACATACCTATTAGGTGCAAGACACTATGCTAGGTCCTGGAATGAAAAAGAAATATAGAAAATAAGAGTGTGGATTATGGTGCCAGACCATGGCTCTGCTAGGCTCTGCTACCCATTAGCTGTGCAGCCTTGGGTAAATTGCTTAACTTCTTTGCTCCTCAGTTTGCCCATCTGTAAAATGGGAATTTAAAAAAAAGGAAAAGAAAAGAAGATGCATGTCAATTACCTGGCCTATAGTATCTGAACAAAAATAGCAACTATTATTATTACCTGGAAGGGAAAGGCAACATGTGGCAAAAGAGAGAGACAGGTGAAATGGTCTCAGTGCTCAGAGAAGTGGGTGAGAGGATATCAGAGACAGGAGAAGGACGAAGGAAGGCTTCCTGGAGGAGGAAGATTCAGAGCTGTGCCTTGAAAGCTAAGTATTTCCACAGGCAAATAAGAGGTGGAAGGCATTCCAGGTAGAGTGCACAGCCTGAGCAAAGGCCCAGAGATGAGAAAGTGTTTGGGTTAAAGGCACTAACTACTCTGGTGGAGATGAAGCACAGGGTCCATTCCAGAGGCTTTACTGTGCTCCACACTAAATGTTGTGAGGCAGCCACTCTTCTTCCCTCAGTTTCGCCATCTGTAGAATGAGGCTGCTGGAGTCAGTCACCCCTGGGCCCCCAGGCCCTCCAGCACATTTCATTCTACAGTGTCCAATCTCCTGGACTCCTAAACGCTTCCACATGTCAACCCTGACCTGGCTCTTATCTTTGCCTGCAGAACACAGCCAGCCAGCTCTGCTTCCGGGCCTTGGACGGCGTCCCCACAGTCCCGGAGCAAACAGCTATTCTAGGGCCACCAGTCATGTGGCCCCCGTTCCAACAGAAACACAACACCCAGGGTGGTGGGCCCTATGCAAACATTCGCCTCACTTCCCTCCTCGGGCCTCGGTAGTGCCTGAGGATGATGTGGGTTTATTTGGGGTCTGCAGAATGCAAAGAATGTTGTCATTCCCAGGGAACTCCGAGTCCCGCTCGCACTGCTTGTTCTGGCTCCTCTCCGTGGATGCTGCAGACGTTGTTGTCTCTTACTCCCAAAGGCTCCCAGTTCCAAGAGAGGTTTTATGTTTCAGAGAAATGAAGTAAGTGCCTAAAGGGGCAGTGGCATCTTTAACTGCTGGAGCAGAGGGCTGAGCAGGGCTGAAGGTTTAAGCTGTGTCATTCCCCCTCATGGCCCCGGGCCCCCACTCCCGCAGATGTCAGGCATTTGCTTTTTCAACCTGGAATCTGAGAATTCTATGATCTTCAAACTAACGGAATTTGGGGCTACCAGGACCTTAAGAATTGTAGAATCTTAGACAGCCTAGAACCATGAAATTCTAGAATCTCAGAGTCAGAACCATTGTGTCCAGGGAAGATACAGGTTCCACCACTGCCTAGCTGTGTAACTTTGGGCAAGTTATTTACCATCTCTGTACCTCCATTTCCTCATCTATGAACTGGAGTAATAATGGTACCTACTTCCCAGGGTTATTGTGTTGTGTTAATATGTTAATATGTCATATGTTAATATGCGTAAAGCACCATAGAAGTGAGGCCTATAGTTCTAAGACCACACTGCAGGGCAACAGTTGGTGCTACTGTCCAGATCCCTGGGCTTCCCTTCTAGAAGTTTCCCCACTCCACCACACCACCTCTCAAGATAACTAAGAAGGGACCAGCCTTGGGACCAGATACACCCTTCAGTGATGGTACCACCCTCACAATAGGTACTCTGCTGTGGAGAATTTCTACGCAACAGACAGGTTTCCCATGACCCCAAAAATACAATGGGCAGAACCATGTTTCCTCCTAGAACAAGGAGTATTTGGCAGGTGGAATCAGTGAAAAGCCCTGGGATCATTCTCTATGCTCAGTGGGTTGACTGGGCTCAGCTGGGTGGTTCTTCTACCCCACATGATGTCAGCTGGGGCTGCAGACTTCAGGGGCTCAACTGGGCTCGAATATCCAAGATGGCTCACTTGTATGTCTGGCATTTTGGCAGGGATGGCTGGAAGGCTAGACCCAGCTGAGACACTCGGGCATCTGGGCCTCTCTCATCCCATGTAGTTTCAGGGCCTCTCCCTCCCCAGGTGGCTTCTCCACGTAGTATTTCTATCAGGGTAGCCAGACTTCTTAGGTCACAGCTCAGGGAGCTCAAAAGGACATGAGTGGAAGTTGCCAGGACTTCTTAAAGCTTGGGCCAGTGAAATAGGGAGAATTCTAAGATGGCCCCCAAGATTCCCACCCACAAGTGCACATGCTCTATATTATCCCTTCCCCTTAAGTGTGAGCGGGACCTGAAAATAGGGGAAAGTCACTCTGTTGATTAGGTTACATTATAGGGCAAATGCAATGGCATAGATTATGTTATACTATGTAAGATGCCATCATGCAAACTGGAGAGAGAATCTCCTGCTGCCGCCTGGAGATGGAAACAACCTAAGTGTCCATCATCGGGTGAATGGATAAAGAAGATGTGGCACATATATACAATGGAATATTACTCAGCCATAAAAAGAGACGAAATTGAGCTATTTGTAATGAGGTGGATAGACCTAGAGTCTGTCATACAGAGTGAAGTAAGTCAGAAAGAGAAAGACAAATACTGTATGCTGACACATATATATGGAATTTAAGAAAAACAAAATATCATGAAGAACCTAGGGGTAAGACAGGAATAAAGACACAGACCTACTAGAGAATGGACTTGAGGATATGGGGAGGGGGAAGGGTAAGCTGTGACAATGCAAGAGAGAGGCATGGACATATATACACTACCAAACGTAAGGTAGATAGCTAGTGGGAAGCAGCCGCATAGCACAGGGAGATCAGCTCGGTGCTTTGTGACCGCCTGGAGGGGTGGGATAGGGAGGGTGGGAGGGAGGGAGACGCAAGAGGGAAGAGATATGGGGACATATGTATATATATAACTGATTCACTTTGTTATAAAGCAGAAACTAACACACCCTTGTAAAGAATTATACTCCAATAAAGATGTAAAAAAAAAAAAAAAGAAGAATCTCCTGCTGCCTTTGAAGAACCGAGCTGCCACACAGAGAGAGGGCCATGCTGCTAGGACTTGAGAGCAGCCTCTAGGGGCTTAGACAGACCCCTGGCGGAGAGCCAGCAAGACAATGATGACCTCAGGCCTACAGCCACAAAGACCTGAATGCTCCCAAGAGAATTCAGGAAGAGGACCACCCCCAAGCCTCAGATGAGATCACAGCCCCAGCCAACACCTTGCTTTCAGCCTGGTGAGACCGTGAGCAGAGAACCCAGCTACACCATGCCTGGACCTACAGAAATGTGAGCTAATGGATGGGTTTTGTCTGAAGCCTCCAAGTTTGTGGTAATTTGTTACACAGCTGTAGACCTTCTAGCCAGAGCTCGCAGAGCATCACTTCCACTACACTATTGGTCAGAGGAGTCACAGGGCCAGCCCAGGTCATTGTGAATGGGGGCCACACAGGCTGTGAATATCAGGAAGCGTGCTTCATCTGGGGATATCTTTGGATATAAATGAGTATATCAATTATAATCAAGTATAATCAATACTTGTATAATCAGTTATACAAGTATAATCAATTCCCTGAGGCCTAGATCCCACCCAGGCCCAGAACAGATCCCTGTGTCTGCCTACCAAGTTTCTGGAAGGCAAGGTGTACTCCCATGGTGGGTAAACTGTTTTAGTGGAAGTTGCATTTGATAGCTCACCTGCCTCCATCTTGCTGAAATGTCAGCCTGTTTTATATCAATGCAAATCAAGCATGTTCTAACTAGAAGGGTTCACAACAGTCGTCTATCTGGTTTAAACCCGTCAATTTACAGTGAGGGTCTCTAGAGGGAAGGGATTTTCCTAGGTCCCACAGCAAACCAGAGACTAGGGCCAGAAACCAGGTGTCTGGACTCCCAGCCTATGACTGCCTCCATTCAGCTTTCATTTTGATGCTGAGTACATCATTCTCTCCTCTCTCCCCAAAGGAAAGGCACGGATTTCGCCTTGGCCCTCCACCTCTCCTGGGCCCCGCACTGTCCTGGCCCCTTGGGGCTTCTGAGACTCATCTTTTTTACTCCCCTGGATCTGTTAAGAAGAGAACACAAGAGTCACCAGGAACTGAATCCCACCAGGCCTTCCCCTCCAGAAGAGGACCAATGGGGTGGGAAACCTCCCCACACATCCCACCAAGGACCAGAGCTTTGGAAGGCAGGGTGTGCACCAGGGGCTGGCTTCCACGCCATGAACTGGTGTGAATCCTCCCCTGACCCACTCTGAGATCTTAGGCAAGTCATAGTCTGTCCCCATTCTGTTTCCTCACTGTAAATGAGGACAGTGCCCTGCCAGGTGAGGGGAGCTAAGTGAATGCCCTTTGAGGACCACAGGGGTTGACTTCCTGGGCAGAGCTTTTCCAAAAGAAACCTCAGCTCTGCTTTTTTTTTTTTTTTGCGGCACGCGGGCCTCTCACTGTTGTGGCCTCTCCCGTTGCGGAGCACAGGCTCCGGACGCGCAGGCTCAGCGGCCATGGCTCACGGGCCCAGCCGCTCCGCGGCATGTGGGATCTTCCCGGACCGGGGCACGAACCCGTGTCCCCTGCATCGGCAGGTGGACTCTCAACCACTGAGCCACCGGGGAAGCCCTCAGCTCTGCTTCTTGATGAGCCATCCTTCTTTCTCCAGCTAAGGGCCCCAGCCTCCCATGACTCCAGTCCTGGTCCATATCTTTCCCTTTCTCCAGTGGAAACAGGAAGCCAAGGGCCAGGGCCTCCATCCCTAGGAATCCGCAAGAATTCCTATCCTTGCCCAAATGTCACCTCCTCAGAGAAGTCTTCCCAATGTCCCCATCTAAAATAGCATCTTCCTTCCTGCTCTGTCCTCTTCTGAGTTTTTTTCCTTTTAATGGTACTTATTACTATCTGAAATTATATTGGGCATTTATTTGTTTATCATCTGTTTCCCACACTAAATGATAAATAAGGATCTGTTATTCACCACCATATCTGAAGAGTTAGACAGATAGTAATGCTCAAAAAGCATTTCTTGAACCAAAGAATGAATGAATGGAATCAGTACAGAACTTCAGTGTTGGTCCAGTGGGGGGAATCACGTCTAAGAAACCAGTCTGTAAAGTGAAGAAAATGATATGCAGGAAGCCCAACCTGAACAGCACACCCACACTGGCCCCTCTCTCCTCTGGCCCCTGGTGGCACTTAGAGCCTGAACCCCTCGCCCAACACTGATGTACAAATGGCTGAGCCAGTGCCTTCATTGTTGATGTCTTGGAATGGGTAAACTCTGTAGATGTAAGTCTAGTCTCTCTCCCAAGCTCATTGAGAGCATATTCATCTTTGTGTCCCTCAGAGCGTCTAAAAAGTGCCATTGGGGTGAACATCCCTCGATGAATTAATGAATGAGCGAATAAGTGAATGAGTCAACTAAATGGGTGGATGAATAGGTGAACGATGGATGGCTATTAGGTGGTGGTGGATGGATGGAGAGATGAAGAAATAGGAAAAAAGGAGGGAAGAGTGGATGTATTGATTGATGGATGGATGATGAGTGGAGAATAGGTGAAAGAATAGATGAATGATGAAGAAATGGATAGATGGATGAGTGTATGGTTAACGGATGATAGTGGGAATGGGTGGACGGATGGATGGATGACGGATAAGTTAGTAGACAAATTTGACTTACTGTGTCTCAGAATCTCCAAAGTCATGGAACAGAGGAAGCAGATTTGCTTGTGGACCTATAGGAAAGAGTTCAGATCCCTAAATCGAAGCTACAGAAAAACAGGTTTCAGCTCATTCGGAGGTAGAATCTTCCTGTCCTAGAGATATGCAAATAGAAAATAGGCACCCCACCCCCATCAGGGGGCTGGGGCAGGCAAGAATCTAGATCCTAATTGGGAGGTTGGGCTAGTGACTCCTTCCTTCAGATGGAAAAATGATGTGATTCTAGAGAAACCAGAAGTGAACTCCTCCATCATCCAGATTTGGTGAAGGCGGGTCCCTCATTCTCTAACCCGAACCTTGGGGATTCTCTATCTTGTTACCTCTCCTAGGGCTGAGGACTGAGTCAATAACAGCTGGGCTAACTGGGCACTTATAAGGCACACTCCTAACAACACCCATGAGGTTGGAATTGCTTCTCACCCTACCTCTGTCTGCTTTTTCCACTTGTCTTGGCTGGCTTATAGGCAAGAATACTAAAGTCTCAGAATCTTAAAACACAAGAGACCAACTGTGTATCCTTGAACAAGTTATTATCCTCTCTGATCTTCAATGGTATCATGTGTAAAACAGAGACAACAATGTCTTCCTACAGAGTTGCTGGGAAAATTAAATGAAAGAATTACATTTAATTCTGTGCAGTGCTAGGCACATTGAAAGCCCTTGATAAATAATATTGGAACTGGTATTGGTTTTTGCATTGATGTCAGTATTCAAATCCACATCTACATTTGTATTCGTATTTATGAGAAATATTATCATAGTATATCATAGCATTACATGTATTATTTACTATTGCCATAGACTCATAAATCTAGGACCACAGATTCATAGATTGAAATAACAGATTATCAGAATCTGACCATCTCAGAAGTTTAGAACTTTAGAATTACTAAACCTCAGAGCCATGGACAATTCATTTAAGCAACTCTCAGAAAAGGCAGGACCTGGGACTTCCCAGGTCTACAGTGGTTAAGAATCTGCCTGCCAATGCAGGGGACACGGGTTCAAGCCCTGGTCCAGGAAGATCCCGCATGCCGTAGAGCAACTAAGCCCGTGCGCCACAGCTACTGAGCCTGCGTTCTAGAGCCTGCGAGCCACAACTACGGAGCCCGCGTGCCACAACTACTGAAGCCTGCACGCCTAGGGCCCATGCTTCACAAGAGAAGCCATCGCAATGAGAAGCCCGTGCAACTGCAACGAAGAGTAGCCCCTGCTCGCCACAACTAGAGAAAGCCCTCACGCAGCAACGAAGACCCAACGCAGCCAAAAATAAATAAATAACAAAGAAAAGGCAGGACCTCTGAGGTCATGAGGCCAGCCACCCAACCTGCCTCTACCCAGGGCAGATGCCTCTCTCTGGTGTCCACCCCACATCTCCAAGTCAAAATACCTTCTGAGCCCACCTTGGGGTGCCTGGCTGGACTCCTTGGCCCTGTACTCCTATTCTTGGACAACTCAGAATCCCAGGAATTTGCGGCCCCAGTAGTGGGGGCCTGAGATTGGGCCCGGGGGATGATGAAATATGGAAGCTCCCAGAGTTGGGCCTGGTGGAGAAGGCCACATTTTCTGTGTCATGTTCTATTGCACGCCAATCAATTACAGTGCGCCCTATATAAACACATCACGAGGGCTTTGACAGGGGGCCGGGGTGAAGCTGGGTGTCAGGGTAAAACAGGGGATAATAAAATCACTGGAGATTTATTTCTCTAAATTGGAAACTTCATGCTTACACCTGACTAAATCATCAGGCTGAAATCGGAGCCGACTCCCACGGAAAACACATGTAACCTTATCCCATCTTTGTTTAACGGCGACCCATCAAGCTGCCTGATGGATTCTGCAGATGCGGCCAGCGTCCTCCTCTGGCTCCTCGAATTCTGGGGGTCTCCATCAGACCTGTCTTCACTGTGCCCGCCCTGCTCTTGTTGCTCTTCCAGGGCTGGCCTCTCCTACAGGCGAGTGTCCATGCGGGTCTTCTTTGCTCCCGTGTCTGCGAGTGCCCCATCTGTGTACCTAAGATCCCTCTACCTAAGACCCTCCTTTTCCATGAAGCCATTCTCCCTGAGAAGAGAAGCAATGTTGAATAAGAGGAGAGGCAGCCGTGCCATCAAGGAAAGTGCTCTGGGCTAGAAGTTGTTCAAATCATGGTTCTATGCTAAAATCCGACAGATAAATGTCGAGGTCCAATGACTTTGCTCCTTCCTTTTATCCTGTCTCTTCTCTCACAGAACTTTTAGGAGGATTTGATGAGCTAATAATGTGTTAAAAGTGCTGTATGATTTACAAACTGAACGGTCTGTATTAGTATCTAATTTTCCATGTGACTCACGAAGCACTGCACATGGTACCAGCAGCCTGTGAGTCACCCTCCCGCCGTGTTAAAGAGACTCCCCTTTACCAGGAGCGACCAGTCAGGGCTGAGACGAAGAATCGAGAGGGTATCTACTCAGGAAGCACCCTCTGTGTGCTGGACACTGGGTTAGTGCCACTCATACAGTGTTTCCCATGATTCCCACATCCTAGATCAGAGGTATACCCACTCCAAAGATGAGGAAAATCAGGAATCAGAGCGGGCTAGCTACCTTCCCAAACTTTACTGTCTCAGCTGAGACAGTTACCAGCATGTCTGTCTAGGTTCGCCTGACTCCAGAGCTCATCAAAATGTATGACAAGTGCTCTGCGAGCCCCGAGGGAGAAAAGATGGGCAGTGTGTTTCAGGGCTCCATATGGGCCCTCCCTCTTTCCCAGCCCCTCCCTTCAAGTCCATAAATTCTTCCACACACAAACACACTCACCGGAGTGCACACCGCAGGTGGTCAGTGGCTGGGAGGCTGAGGGCTGAGGCTCCCTGCTCAGAACGGGACTCCAGGCTCACACCTCCACCATGGCCCTTTTGGTGGAGCTGGGGAGGTGGGGGGCAGGAGGAGACCCCGTGTGTCATTTTCGGCGGCAGTCAGCAGAGCCCTGCAAAGTGCAAGATGGCTTTTTTAGCCCAGCATAAGGATCTAGTTAAAAACCAATAAATCAGCAGAGAAGTGTGCATAGCAGCCTTCTCCGTAAAATCAACATGGCTTGCTCCTCTGCAGGGAGCCCTCTGACCGCCAGGACTGAAGCCTGGGCCTCAGGCAGAGCCCTCCTTCGTCCCCCAGGGATCTTTGGGGAGAGGGGTCTCCAGTCTCCCCTGAGAAGAAGAGAGCCAGGCAACCTGGGTCCTGCCTGGGAGGCGCCTACACTTGACACATCCCCTTTCTAGACGCAGAGATCAAGAAAGTGATCAAGAAAGTGATCAGAGCCGGCCCCAGACAGCCCTCCGCCTCCTCCACACAGCTCCCGCCCTGACACAGAAAATCGAATTATGAGATGAATGGTCTGGGGAGTGGATGAGAAGGGCGAGCCCCAGGGCGTCTCCCCAGCGCCAAATACAGAAAGCCATCTGCAGGGAGGGGCTCGCGACCCCTCGGGAAGCCGTACCCCGGCGACCTCCGCGAGGATGGGCGCCCCGGCCTCCCCGCGCCCAGGCCAGCCCCAGGCGGGGCGTGGGGATTGCGGGAGGCCCCCGATCGCCCTCAGGACGGTATTTAATATCTGTAAAACTGCCACTCGGGCAGCCAAGGTAAACAGCGTCCCTGGCAGTTCAAAGGTGAGCGAGTTTGAATGTTTCCCCTTTGCCTGAAAGGAATCCGTGCCGGGCCTGTGGCAGCGGGCCCCCGGGAGGCCCGGCCCCCCGCGCCGCCAGCCCACGGCATCTGTGCACACAGAGGCGGCGTCTCCCACGCAAATACTCACAATTTCTCATTAAAACTTACGACTGTGTCAACAGCGCGGGCTGGGCCCCTAATCTGGAAAAGACATTTCGCCACCCCGCCAGCCGGCCAGCCGCCCGTCCCACGCCCGGAGCCCGAGCCCAGCCGCAGCCAGCTCCGCTCATCTCTCCGCGCACCCCCCGCCCGGCCGAGAGCGCTGCCCACGGGGACCCCGCGCCCCGGCTTCCAGCCCAGGGCATAGCGCTGGCCCTGACACTTCCGCCTGGCTTGGGCTCGGAAAGAGCTTTCTCCCAGCGGGGGTTCGCTTTGGAGTCAGTTAAGTAACGCAGCCCCCAGCTGCACCCCGCACCGCATCTCCCCAGACCTGTTCCCGGGGGTTCCCTCCTGCTCCTGCCGGGAAGATTTAGCTCAGCCCCCGCCCCATGCCACAGCAGAACTGGCACACCTGAGATGTGAACACAGGGACCTCAAGGCCCTCGGCCAGGGAGGTGGGAAGCCCCTGGGCAGGGGTGCAGGATAAGGAAGGATGAACTCCAGTCTCGATGGGTCTAGATGTACCGACTCCAGTGCAAGAGGGAAATCAGAGAAACACTTGGGAGTAGAAAGAGTCCACCCTGGGTTCAAATCCCAGCTCTGACACTTGGGATATCTCCCCTTCCTCCACTATGAAATGCGGTCAATAATAGAAAGTTAATACCTGTTCCCACATACTCCAGCTCCTGGCACAGCTAAGCACTCCACACACAGTAGTTATTCATTCAGGCAACCTATGTTTGTTAAGGCCCTCCCAGGTACAGTCATGAACAAAACAGCTGACAGTCTGGGGAAAACAGGCAAGCAGTTAGAACAAAAGAGCCTGAGTGTTATGAAAGGGGGCATAGAAAATGCCAAGTGGGTGCCCAAGGCAGGGGTCACAGAGGGAAGGATAGATACACTGTGACTGAAAGGTGAGGAGGGGCAAAGGCAGCCGTGGAAGATATTCTAGAAGAAACAGTCTGTGCAAAGGCCAGGAGGCAAGAGACAGCATATGATCACTGGTGAAGGCCCCGAGACAGAAATGAGGCTGATGGAGAGGGGCTGGGGGAGTGTAACACACAGTCTACAACTTTCAGTGAGCACTTTTAGATTTGATTCTTCGTTGTGTGTGTGTCTGTGCCTGTGCGTGCGTGCGTACATGCACTTGCTTACACACCTGTGAATATACACCTAAGGTATGTGAGTTTAAATACGCCTCCAAATGTGCGCCGTGCATGTGCTTGTTCCAAACGTGTGTGTCCTCTTGGATGTGTGTGTGTGTAAATGGGTAAGCATTTAGATGCGAATATGAGTGTATTTGTGGGTGTACCTATACCTGCGACTGTACATCCCTGCTTGCGAGTCTGAATAAGGACGTGTAGATCCATGTTTGCGCAAGCATCTGTACCTCTTGATGTGTGTCTTTAACAAATACTGATTCCCCACTTCCCACACCATCTTCTCTGGTGTCCGTATGGGGGAGCTGGGTGGGCTGGGTCCTGAACACACACACCCTTATTTTCCACGAGGGCACACATTCCCCCAGAGAGGCCATTCGACAACTGGTACTCATTGGCCTGATGGACCCACTTCCTTCTGAGGCAATGCAGACATTCTGTTTGCTCTACTTTGGGGAAACAAGAAAAAAAAAAAAGCATCTTAAGATTTCCCTCCAGAAAACCGAGATCCAAGCATCCACCTCCCACCCCAGCATCCTACCTAAGTCAAGGTTTGTGGAGGCAGTACCGTGTGGAGAGCAGGAATAACTCCTCAGCGTTGGGAGTGGGAAACTCAGCCTCAAGCCATCTCAGCTGCTCTGCTGATGTGCTGTGTCCTGGAACAAGTCGCTTTGGCTCTCTGAGCTGGTGAAAATGAAGACCATGTTTCCTGACTCCTTCGTCTTGGGCTGAAATAGAACACAAACAGGGATGTGGCAGCATAATGGCCATGCCTCCAAATTTGTCACAGGACTGGGCTAGCTACCTTTAAAAGAAAGAAAGAAAGAAGGAAGGAAGGAAGGAAGGAAGGAAGGAAGGAAGGAAGGAAGGAAGGAGGGAGGGAGGGAGGGAGGGAGGGAAGGAAGGAAGGAAGGAAGGAAGGAAGGAAGGAAAGAGAAAGAGGAAGGAAGGGAGCAAGCCTCAGAAAAGCCTCATGAAGTCCAAAGGCTCTGATGCACATTTTGCTTCCAAAGGGGCGAGAATTTTGCCTTGTCACGTCTGTGTTGCCCTCCTAGAACAGTACCTGGCACATAGTGGGCACTCACCACATATTTGTTGAATTGATAAATGTGTTCATTGAGCTGTTTGCTCATTCATTCACTCAGCTAAGAACTCCTGGCCCTTGTTCCATAGCAGGACTTACCTGTCCCCAATCAAAGAAGGAACTCTCTTGCGTAGGCTTCACTAAAATTCCAGGAACATCGTGGATTTTAAATCCGTGGCTGCCCACGTCCATCAAGCCTCAAAGCTGTTGCCCCGCTCCTTCTACTCCTCCCCGTGGCTGTTCAAATCTTCCTCCTTCTCAGAACCTCTAACCTTTTTCTTCCTTCCCCTGACCTTTTAACAGGTGACCTTCATGGAGAAAACAAAAGCCATCAACTTTTAGCCACAAAACCTGCATATTTCCCTGTGCCTCCTCCAACTTTCATCTCCTTTTCTCCTATTGGAATGACAGATGCGGTCCCTCCCCAGAGGAAGCCCGCCCCCGCCACCCCCGGATCCCAGCACTCACCACCAGAGAGATCACCCCCTCCACGCACCCGACTCTCTCCTCATCCCTTCCACCTCAGCGTTTCTCAAACTGACCATGGTGAACCATTCAACGTTCACAAATTCAATCAGGGGTGCCGTGACCAGCAGTTTATAAAAAGTAAAACAGGAAAGGAAATATCAGCGTGTCACACTCAGTAAAGGTGAGTACACGTCATGAAACTTTGTTTCTGGTGTATATCTGTGTGCAGGCGTCCTGGGTCTGGAAGACGATGTAGGTCTGACCTGGTTGCAGGAGGGAAAGAGGGAAAGGCCTCCTTCTGCCTCTCTTTTTCTACTTCCCCCTTCCCATCAGCGGTTAAACATCCTTTAGAATCTCAGAAACAGTCTCTCCTTTAAGCCCACATTTTCCTCCAGTGACCGCACCCCTTCTGCCCAACCACGCCCCCAGATCTCTACACAACCAACCTTCTCTAGAGAGCTGTCTACACTCAGTATCTACACACCCTCACCTCCCATTCTTCGGCAAATCAGCATACGCCCCGCCCCCAGAGCCAACATGAGCCAACGGCTCAATCCAATGAAGGCTCTGCCTGCGGGGCTCTCGGGGGCACTGACTGTTTCCTTGGCTCCCACGACCTCCCCTTGTCTGGTTTTCCTCCTACCCGTGTGGCCCACCGTCTCCCCTGTGGGTTCCTCTGCTTCTACCCAGCCCTTCCTGTTGGCGTTCCTGGGGTCTCACTCCTAGACCCTCTTCTCTTTTCATTCTCCCCTCAGTAATAGTTTCAAGGTCCAAAGGCTAAGGATGCCCAACTTGATCTCCACATCCAAGCTCTCTTCCCAGACCCCAGGCTCACAGCCACCGTCTGGCATCTCTGCTGGGTGCCGCACAGGCCCCTCCTACTCAGCACACCCAAGGGAACCCAGCTTCTTCCTGCACCTTCTCTGAGGTTCCTTGCCTTTGTGGCAGCACCTCCGCCCACCACATCACCCAAACCGGAAAGCTGGCCTCATTCTGGACTCCCCCATGGCCCAGCTGTCCTATCACTACATCTCAGTGGTATCCTTTCACTCCTCTCCACCAGCCACCAGTCTCAGAGTCAGAGCTGTCATCATTCTGTCTGAATTACTTCCAGAGTCTTCTAACTAAGGGGTCTCCAAGCCATCTTTCTATTAGGACCATGTTGCTCTCTGCTTTAAATCTTCCAGTATCTCTTCTCAACTGCTGGACTAAAGCCCAGCCTCCTCATACACACTTGGAAAGATGTGTCCACACTGACCCTCCATCTTCAGCCCTCTCATTTTATATTCTCACCCTACTGGTGCTCCTTGGGCTGGGGGGCCTGTGACTGGCCGGGCCCTCAACTTGCTCGGCCTCCCTAGATCCCCTCACTCTCAGGTTCCTCTGGCCAAAGCTAGGCTGACCCAGAGCGCCCCAAGCTCACGTTCAAAGACTTGGGCCGGGCCCAGCTGCTTGGCCCCATAAATGGGGATTAGGCGACCCCCTTTGAGGCGGGCGGGTGGGCTGTGAGAAGAGTTGGTTTGGTGTAGATTTTATGGCAGGATCACATTTCGTCATCAGACCCCCCTCTGAAGCTGGCCAAGGGCAGGTCAGGCGCAGGGGAGTGGGAACTCGAGCCGCCCCATCAGCCCAGAGCACAGAGCTGCTGGCACAGGAGGGGGCCATGGCTGGAATCAGGAGCCCGAGTTCCAGCCTCCCCTTGCCGCCCCCCACTGCCCCCCACTGTGTGAACTTGGGCACATCCTTCCAAGTTCTGGTCAGCGGTCTGTAAAGTGGGGGCCCTAGACTAGTGGGCACTCAGGCCGATTCCATTTCCAGGTCCCCAGGCCCCCGGCCCGTCTAAGCCGCAACAAAAGCATCACCTTCCCCAGAAGGTTTCAGAGCTACTACATGCTTACAAACTCGTGGATTAGGGTTGCCAGATAAAATAGAATATTCAGTTAAACTCGAATTTCACATAAACAACAAATAATTTTCTGTATAGGTATATCCCAAATATTGCATGGACATATTTATATTAAAAACCACTCATTGTTTATCTGAAATTTAATTTAACTGTGTACCCCCTACTCTTATTTGCTAAATCTGGCACCCCTACCTTGGATGCACTGAGGTTTAAGGGCCATGGCCTCATGGTCCATCGAACCAGAACAAGCTAGGTTTTGACAGGTTAAGTGGTCTTGGGAAAATCATCAAGCTGGGTAGAGATCTGTGGTCAAGAGCCAGTAGGGATTTTGTGGAAGGGTGCTCCAGGCAAAGGGAACAGCATAGGCAGAGGCCTAGAGGTTGGATGGTATTGGGCATGTTCCAGGAAAGGCTAATAGGAGACAGAGGTGTGGGATGCAGGCTGTAAGAGGCAGAGATGCGTGGAAAGTCCGCTGGATCACAGATCACACCACATCCGATCTGTGCTGCTGCTGATACTGGGGGTGGGGGTCTGGTGGAGGTCTGCACTGAAGCAGGATCACAGCCAGACACCGGGGTACAGGGGGCAGGACCCAGCCACCCGGAGATTAGGGGAAGGAAAACTGGCATGCCCTAGGAGAAGGGACCTCCAGGATCCAGCCGGAGAATTTGGGCTCAAATCTCTTCTGTGTAAAAAATAAATAATAAAAGCAGTCAGTAAATGGTAGCTGTTTAGTTGTCATTATTCTCAGGTGCTTAGTATACGCTGTGGTTTGGAACAAGCTGACCTCACCCCCAGACTGTCCCCATGGAACCAAGGCCATTTCTTACCCACTGGGAGCCCAGATGATAGAACAATGGCAGCTGGAAGATTCCATACTCTACCCAGCTATGCCACCCCTCTGTCTCTCCTTTGTCCAATATCAGTGAGAGGCAAGCCATCAGGGAGACTCTTGTGGATGCAAGGTTGTTTCAGGGACCCAATGAAAATTATCTAAGGAAAGCAGCTGCTTGATTAGAGACCCTACAAGATCTACTTACATGAATCTCTCATGCCATTTTCACAGCAACACTAGGAAGTATTTCAGCCCCATTTTAGAGATGTGAAAACCAAGGTCCAGAGACAGAAACTCTCTTGCCCAAGGTCCTTAACTAACAGTAGGGAAAAGCTGGGTTTAAAACTCAAAAGCTCTTTCCTTTACATAAGACTGAGCCTGTAGATCAAAACAATAAAACCTGAAGCCAGTGCCCATGTCAGCCTGTGCAGGCACCCTCACCCCTAACGGGCCCATCCAGCTCGACAGACACCAAACTTCCCACCACCTGGTCCATGAGGCCTTGAAACCTATCTTGCCTCCAGGTCACACACAGGCTTCTTTCCTTGCTGCTATGAAAAGCCTGGAGAATTCAAAAACCGTGAATCCAGTCTAGATTCCCCAGTTCTTGGTTACATGGTTTCAACTTTCTGAGCTTGCACTTCTTCATCTGGAAAAAGGGGTTAACAATGCCTTCCTCCCAGGAGTGTTGTGAAGATCCAACGTGACGACATATAGGAAAGTGCTTTCAAAACTGGAAACCATGGTGTAGACTTGTTTCATTGCCCAAATCACAGACAAACAACGTCATCCTACAGACTGAAGTGCTTTTTCTAGTTCAAATCTCCCGGATTCATGAGAAGTCCTTTGCTCTAACAAACAAGTCTAGCTCAGGGCTGATTTGCAAGACAGGGGTGATTGATGACACTTCATTTATCTATTTTCAAACATTTGCTAATCTCTCCTTCTCAGGCCCTATACTGGGCAGTGGTGAATAGAGACACAGTCCTGGATCTTGGGCAGGTGGTCAGTGGGAGAGAAAGACACAGACAATAATCTACAGTTATAACCAGTGACAAAGTATAAGCAAGTATAAAAACATTATAAAGAAGTGGGGTGAACTTGTCTGAGAATTGGAGAAGGCTGTCAAGTAAGACTTCTGTGATGGGGATATTTGCACAGGGTCTTAAATAATGTATTTATGCCTCATTCAACAAATATTTTCAAATCTCTTCTAAAGTACTGGGCTACATCAGTGAACCAAATAAATAGTCCCTGCCTTGAAGGAGCTTAGCAGAGAAGACAGATAATAAAAAGATGAATAAATAAATTATAACATAAAATCATACCCTATATATTATATGTATGTAATATGTAACTATATTGTAATATAGCAGGTGTTATGAAAAAAATATTTCAGGGTAAGGGATAGTGACTGGTAGGGGTGAATTGGATTATATAGATTGATCATGAAAAGACTGAGAAACTGACAGTTGAGCACAGACCTAGTGGAGAGAGAGCATGGACACTGAATGATAACGAAAATAAAACATAAAATTTGTAGAATGTAGCTAAAGCAGTGCTTAAAGAAAATTTTATAACTTTAAATGTTATTTGAAAAGAAGAATGATTTAAAATCAATGATCTAAGTTTTCATCTTGAGAATCTAGAAAAAGAAGAGCAAAGTAAGTAGAGGAAAGAAATATTATAGATAAGAATGGAATACATTGAAATAGAAAACAAACAATAAAGAAAAAACAATGAAATAAAAATCTTGCTCTTTGAAGGGATTAATAAAATTGATGAGCTCCTAGCTAGACTGATCAAGAAGAAAAGAAGATACAAATTGCCGATATCAGAAATAAAAGGGCTTCCCTGGTGGTTCAGTGGTTAAGAATCTGCCTGCCAATGCAAGGGACACAGGTTCATGCCCTGGCCCGGGAAGATCCCACATGCCGTGGAGCAACTAAGCCCATGTGCCACAACTACTGAGCCTGAGCTCTAGAGCCCGCAAGCCACAACTACTAAGCCCACGTGCCACAACTACTGAAGCCTGTGCACCAAGAGCCCATGCTCCACAACAAGAGAAGCCACGAAAATGAGAAGCCCGCTCACAGCAACAAAGAGTAGCCCCCGCTCACCGCAACTAGAGAAAGCCCATGCACAGCAACAAAGACCCAACACAGCCAAAAATAAATAAATAAATAAATTTATTTTTTAAGAAAAAAGAAATAAAAGACATCACTATAGATCCTACAGACATTAAAATGATATAAGGGAATATTACGAACAACTTAATGCTAATTAATCCAACAACTTAGATGAAATGAACAAATTCCTTAAAAGACACAGATTGCTGGTACTAACACGAGAAGAAGTAGAAAATCTTAATACAGCCTCTTATATCTTTAAAGAAACTGAACTCATAATTCTTTTGAAATTCCCACAAATGAAGCTTCAGATGTTTCCAATGGTGAAGGCTCCTAAATGTTTAATGAATAAATAATACAAAACTGTTCCAGAAAATGTAGGAGGGAACTCCTCCAACTCGTCATATGAGATAAGTGTAATCCTGATACCAAAACCAGACAAGGACATTATAAGAAAAGAAATTATAGACCAATATCCCTCACAAAAATCCTTAACAAATTATTGTCAAATCAAATTATCAAATTCATATATATATATGGCAAGTTGACAGATATAATTCTCCACATTAACACAATAAAGCATAAAATCATCTCAGTAAATGCTGGAAAACCATTTGATGAGATTCAATGCCCATTCATCATAAAAACTCTCAGAAATCTAGGAATAAAAGAAAACTTTCTCAATCTGATAAAAAGACATTTGTGAAAAATCTACAACTAACCTCATACTTAATAATGAAATATTAAATCCTTTTCCCCCTTGAGATCAAGAACAAGGCAAGGATGCCACTCGCAGCATTTCTCTTCAACGTTGTACTAGTGATCTCAGTCAGTGCAATAAGCCAAGAAAAAGAAACAAAAGGCATAAATATTGCAAAGGCAGAAGTACAATTTTCTATATTCACAGATGACATAATCGTGAACATCAAAAATCCTAAAGACTCTATAAAAAATGTATTAGAACCAATACGTTACTTTAGCAAGAATGTAAGATACAAGGTAAATATTAAAAAGTCAATTATATATAATATATATGCAATGAACCATTAGAAAATGAAAAAATTTTAAATTACATTTAAAATGGCATCAAAAACAAAAACTTAGAGGTAAATTTAGCAAAATATGTGCAAGACCTCTACGCAGAAAACTAAAACGCATTGCTGAAAGAAATTAAAGAAGTCCTAAAGAAATGGAGAGGTACACCATTTTCATGGATTGTCTGCTTATTATTGTTAAGCTGTCTCCCACATAAACTGATATATTCAATACAATACCAATCAAAATCACAACAGCTTGTTTGAAGAATTTTTACGGAAAAACAAATAACCTAGAATAGCCAAAACAATCTTGTAAAAAAGAACAGAGTTAGAAGATTTAAGACTGCTTGATTTCAAAGGTTACCAAAAAGCTACAGTAATCAAGAAAAGTTGGAACTGGCATAAGGATAGACAAATAGATTGATGGAATAGCATAGAATCTGAGATAGATCCATACGTACATCAACTGATTTTTATTTTTATTTTTTCCGGTACACAGGCCTCTCACTGTTGTGGCCACTCCCATCGTGGAGCACAGGCTCTGGACGCACAGGTTCAGCGGCCATGGCTCATGGGCCCAGCCGCTCCGTGGCATGTGGGATCTTACCAGACCGGGTCACGAACCCGTGTCCCCTGCATCGGCAGGCGGACTCTCAACCACTGCACCACCAGGGAAGCCCCCATCAATTGATTTTTGATCAAGTCAATTCAATAGGGAAATGAAAGTCTCTTCAACAAATAGTCTTAGAAAAACTGGATATCCATACGGGAAAAACTGAACTTCAACCACTACCTCACCTCATATCAATTAAAAAAAAAAATTCAGAATTGATTCTAGACCTAAATTTAAAAGCTAAAACTACAAAACTTCTAGAAGAAAACATGGAATATAATTGTGACTTTGGAGTAGGTAAAAATTTCTTACGACACAAAAAGCACCAACCATAAAGTAAAAAATTGACAAATTGGACTTTTGTCCACCAAAGATATTATTAAGAAACTCAGCATAGCTTGCCTATTACTTGTATTCAGACTATATAAGGAATTCTTAATAATAAAATAACAAACCATTAAAAACTGGGCATATACTGAAGAGTCACTTCACAAAGAAAGATATACAAATAGCCAATAAGTGCATAAAAAAGTACTCAATATCCTTAATCATGCAAGCTAAAATTATAAAGTGTTACAAGTACACACCCCATAGAATAGCTAAAATGAAAAAAGATTGACAATAGCAAGTGTTGACAGAAGCAACCAAAATGCTCATATATTGCTGGAGGGACTGTAAAATGGTACAACCATGCTGGAAAACTCTGGCAGTTTCATATAAAGTTAAAAATGTATCTACTCTATGACCCAGCAATTCAACCCTTATGTATTTACCCAAGAAAAATGAAGACATATGCCCATTTCTCTTATACAAAAGATGTTTATAGCAGTTTTATTCATAATGGCTTCAAACTATGGTCAACCGAAATAAATGAATAAACAAAAAGTGGTATCTCCACACAATGAAATACAACCCAGCAATCACAAAGAACAAACCACTGGGATTTCCCTGGCGATCCAGTGGTTAGGACTCTGCACGCTCACTGCCGAGGTCCCGGGGCTCAATCCCTGCTAGGTGAGGAACTAAAATCCCACAAGCCGAGCAGCGTGGCCAAAAAAAAAAAAAAAGAACAAACCACTAAACCAACAACAACGTGGATGAAGCTAAAAAGCATTATGCTGAGCAAGAGAAGCCAGACATAAAAGAATACATATTGTTTGACTCCATTTATATGAAGTTCAGACAAAAACTCATCGAATAGTGTCAAAATTGAGAAAATTGGTTGCCTCTGGATAGTGGAATTGATTGGGAACAGTCCTGAGGGAGCTTTCTGGGGTGATGAAAATGTTCTATGTACGATTTGGGTGGTGGTCACATAGGTATACGCATACTCATCCAATCACACTTAAGATCTGTACATTTCACTGTGTCTTAAATCAGCTTTAATGTTAAAAGTTCTAAAACTTGTGATGAGATCCATGAAAGGGGGGCAAAGGGAGTACCAAAGAAGTCTAGGGAAAGGTGTGACCAGGGGAGGCTTCAAGGAGGAGGTGGCATTTTCACTGAGCGTTGAAGAATCTGAATAGGAGTACTGCGAGAACCAGACGAGATGCCAGATATGAAGGAACTTAGGGAACTGCTAAATATAAAGGATTGCTCAGCTCAACCACTGATGCCTCTCAACCACTGAGGCCTCTTCTGAACAAAAGAAGAAAGACCAGAATAAGCATTTGGGGTGGGGGTTTCCACATGGAGCTCGGAGTTGCTGAAGAGAGATTGAGCAGGGCCAGGTCCTGGAGACTGGGTATGTGTACTCCTGGGGGTGTGCAGCAATGTGCCAGGGGTAGACTCGGCACCTAGTCAATTGCTGGGCACATGGAAAGTACTCGATAAATGTTTTTCAAATGAATGAAATATAAATAAAGGCCCTGCTGACAGATCTGAGCTCGAACAATGGCTTGGAGCCCCAGAGAGGACCCAGGGCTGGCTCTGGTTCACCCTGCAGAGAAGCCAAGCACAGTCCTGGAGTGCTGAACTTGGACACATTCTATCACGCAGCTCAAGCCGCCCTGGGGGCGCCATATAACTTTATTGTAAGCTCGTGCAATAACACAGGCAAATGGAATAACAATGTAAAGTTGGCTTTAATTAAAATGAAGGGTGTTTGCCTCTCCCTCCTTTTCCTACTAAGCCAGGGCAGCCTGCTGAGCCGTGCAGAGCAATCAGAGGAATGTTTCCAAAGCGGGAGGCAGCCCCCCACCACCCCCCTTACGAGGTTCACCAATATTCGAGTGGCCCTTCCCCCTCCCCAAACCCCACCACTCTCCCTTCTTACATGATCTGCATGGCAGAAGGGCATGAAGAAGGAGAACAGGAGAGATGATGCCTTTCTAAGGGCATCAGGAAGGGAGAGAGAATGCTGTTAAGCAGTGTGGGGAAGGAAATCTCATCCACTTAGCCATTCTACAAATGTCTGAGGCACTACCATGGGCTAGACCTTGTGCTGGGTGCTGGGGCCATCCTCAGAGGACTCACTGTCTGGTCGGAACTCATCAGTGCAGAAGAGGTATCCACCTAGAGACACATAAACAAGCCACGAATCCAGGGATTCAGTTCTGACATGTGTCCTGACATCTGGAGAATAAAGACGATGCTAAGAATCTGCTAACTGGGGAGAAGGACCTCATGCAAAAGGACCAGCAGAGATGGCACAGTGCTAGGCACACTGAATACCTCCTACCCTGTGTTCTAGCCTGTGCTGTGCTGGTAAGTGTTAACCACATGAAGTCGCTGTTTCTAGGGAAAAGGGAGTCCCGATTTGTAGCCTTTGCCAATTTCCATGGTGTAAATTCTCCCACAGTGGTGAATTTCTAGTTACCATTGTTATATTAACCAGCTTGTAAAATTCCCAACAAGTTAACAATCAGCTAGTATAGGTCAGTTCCAACACACCACTGATCCTACCTGTCTGCAGTGCTCTGGGCTGGCGAGAGGAATTCTGAACACTAGCATCTCAGCCCAGGGTTTGCATTCAACCGACTTTTTTTTTTTTTTTTTTTTTTTTTTTTTGGCTGCATTGGGTCTTCATTGCTGTGCGCAGGCTTTCTCTAGTTGCAGCGAGCGGAGGCTACTGTTTGTTGCAGTGCGCAGGCTTCTCATTGCGGTGGCTTCTCTTGTTGCAGAGCATGGGCTCTAGGCGTGCGGGCTCAGTAGTTGTGGCTCTCGAGCACGGGCTCGGTAGTTGTGGCGCACGGGCTTAGTTGCTCTGCAGCACGTGGGATCTTCCCAGACTAGGGCTCGAACCCGTGTCCCCTGCATTGGCAGGTGGATTCTTAACCGCTGTGCCACCAGGAAAGCCCTCAACTGACATTTAAAGAGTATCTTCTCTAGGCCTTGGGCCAAGAAGTCTCGGACCATTAATAATAATATAATAATAATTCTAGCTAGCACCTATTGAGAGTTTACTACATGTCAGGTTCTCTTCTAAGAGCTTTTTCACAATTCAGTGCATTTAATCCTCACCACAACCCTATGAAGTAGAGATTAGTATTATCCCCATTTTGCAGATGAAAAACCTGAGGCTCAGAGAGAACAAGTTACCTGCCTGAGATCACATAGCTAGTAAGAAGCAGTAGCAAATAGCTGTCATCGCTGAATGTCCTCCTTACATTTTAGCTATTGCCTGCATTTTGAGTCCAATCTTCTCCAAGTAGGAGCCAGAAAAGCCTCATCCTCAGACCCCTTTGTGGCTCAGACGCAGACACGTGACCCAGATGCACACCAATGTGAAACCTGGATGCAGAGAGGATCGATCCTGTGGCCGGGGCAGTGGCAGAGGCATCCAGTGCTTGGGGAATGGCAGCGATGAGCCTCTGGCTTCCAGCCTAGAACGCCATAGGGACTGAGTGATGGGGTAGTGATGTTTTCACTCAAAATGCTCCCATGGTTTAGTTAGGCCTCATTCCTGGGGTCCTCCAGAGATTCTGCGAGCTGGCCAACATCCTGTAATAAATTCCCCTCTGCTTAAACTAGCTATAATGGACTCTGTTGCTTGTAATTAGGAACCCCGATAAGATGGTGGATCCAGGGTTCAAACTTGGCTCCGGAACTTAAGCTTTTACTCACAATTCCACACTTCATTTTCTCCTCCCCCCCGACCCTCCCATTTCACAGATGAAGAAACTAAGCCTAAAAGAGATCAGACCAGCTGCCTGAGCACACGTATTAAATTGAGCCACATGAAACTGTTTTCTATTCAATAGTTTGGGGCTAAGACACGGCAATTTCATGTGGTTCAACCTGACAGAAATAGGCTTTTAGTCTAGATTTGTCTGACTCCAAAACCCTTGCTACTTCCACTGCCTGTGCTTTCTCACAATCAAACTTGCTCATAGGATCTAGTGGGTGAGAACCTGCGCTCAGGTGGTACAAGCAGAGGTAGCGAGGAATGGGGCGGGAGGTTGGGGTGCCTCCCAAGAGAACCTGAAAGTCCAGGAGAGCTGGAGACGGCAGACGGGGGGCTTCGGCTGACTCAGTACACCTTCACATGCATCTCTTGCACCAGCCCTGAGCTGATCACTTCTGGGGAGAGCACCGAAAAAGAGGACCCGGTCCCTGCCTACATGCAGCTGACGTCAAGGATTCTTGCACGGGCAGTATTGGAGGAGAAATAGCACAGGACAGCAAGGAAAACAAGGGCTATGCAACCTGTTAGGAGGGAGACCTCTTGGCAAGTGGAGGCCAGAGCAGAGCCTCGAGGAATCTATAGGTCGTGGATGAGTGAGGAGAAGGGGCAGGGCGTCAGGCTGGAACACCAGCAAGGGCAGAAGCACAGAGGCTGCCGTGAGTGTGGCTACGTGAAGGGGAAGAAGGGAAGCAGCTTCGGTGAAGCGTGACGCGTATGAAGGGGAGCAACAAGGGACACCTTGGAAAGAAAGGTTGAGAATGTCATTCGCTTGCTCTTCAGCATTTACTGGGTGCCCACGATGTGTCAGGTGCTATGCTAGGAATACAGCTGGGAACCACAGAGGCCCAGGCCCTGCCCCATGGGCCTTCTGACCTTTCAGGGAAGCCACGTGCTCAACAAGGAAGGACCCAGACAGTTAGCTAATTGCAGTGGACGTAGATGTCGTCAACGTGAAGTTCAGGGAGCCATGATCATCTAACGGGGTGGTGAGGTCTGAAAAAGTCAAAGAAGGCTTCCTGAGGACACGACGTTTAAACTGAAACCTGAAGAACGATTGCAAAGCCAGGATGAGGCTGGCTGAGGGAGCCTCAGGAGGGAGCACCCTGGGCAAAGGAAGTGGCAAGTGGCAGGGACCTGAGTGGGAAGGGGTTTGTCATATTTAAGGACCCGAGAGCAGACCGGGGGTTGATGTGAGCTGCGTGAGGGCCGGGGGACAAGTCAGGAGGGGCGGCCAGGAGCCATCCTGGACACAGCCCTGCAGGTCATGGTAAGGAGTTTGGATTTTACCTAAGAACTGTGGAAAGTGACATCATCAGTTCTGTATTTTCTTAATCACTAAGGCTGCTCTGGGGAGAAGAGACTGGAGAGAAGGAGAGTGGAGACCAGTTAGGAAACTATAGGAACAATTGGAACTGGTTGGGGTTATGGCAGAGGAGACGGAGGAATGTGGAGCTTCCGGGTAGATTCTGGATGTGGAATTGACTCGGTAAAGCAGTTTAGTACAAGTGTTATGTGACATAACCTCCCCCTTCCCGGTTCTCTCGTCTGTAAAACGGGGCTGTAACAGGACCTTACCCTTAAGGCTGCTGAAAGTACGCAGGTGAGTTGATGCACTATGAAGGGTGTGGAACGGTGAAAGGTAGCTATGACCGACAGGCAGATTTGGGGGAGGATGGGGGTCCTGTTTTGCATGCATTCAGTTGAAGAGGTTTATGGGACATCCCGGCAGGGGTGTCAGGTAGACTGCTGGACGTCAGGAGAGTGGTCTGAGGAACTCAGGGAATTACTGGGGTGCAGATGGCATCCGGAGCCACAGAGAAGGAGGGGCTGTCCTGGGGAAGAGAACAGAGTGAGCCCCGTGAGTGCCCAGCTGAGCCCTGAGGCCCCGCTCAGCTCTGCATGCCAGGCCATGGCATTAGGCTGCTCCTGGATCCCAGGAAGAATGTTGGGAGCGCCAGTGGCTTTGGCAGTGCCCCTGGAGACGCCAAGCGATTCCTTCTGACTCTGACCCAGGCCATCTCAGCTGGTGGCCTTTCCTTGATTCCCTGGGGAGCCAGGCCTGAGTCACCTCCTCCAGGCCCTGAACCTGTCTGAGCCTTCAGACCCACGGCTTAGGCCGCTAAGCCCCAGCTCGTGCTGACAAATCCCTTCTAATAGGGAGATCAACCTTTCAATACTACTGCTGCTTCTCAAGAGACATGTCGCAGGGCAGCGGGAGAGTGGGCATCCCAGCATCGTGGGCTCTCGCGGCCTCTCTGGCTTGTCACCACCCACCCCAGCAACTGCAGGGGCTCCCAGGGCCCCGGCTTATCAAAGCCACATGCTGGGAGCCCCATGGGGAGATGGAGAGAGCAGATGAACAGAGAATCTTGTGCCTGAAGGGCTGAGAAGACCAGACTCACATCAGAAGGAGCTCTAGAGCCCCTGGGAAGCAGGGGGGCTCCAGCACACTCCCACCTCCAGGCCTTTGTTCTTCCTCTGCCTGGAACATTCTTCCTCCAGATACATGCATAGCTGGCTCCATCACCTCCTTCAAGCAGTCCTTAACTACTCCACTTAACATTACAAACACAACCCCTCTGTGCTCCCCATCCCCCTTCCCAGGTTCATTTTTGTCCATAAGATCATCACCTGCCATACTATATGTCATCTTATATTTCTAACTGTCTGTCTCCCCCCACTAAAGAGACAGCTCCATGAGGGCAAAGCCTAGACCAGAGCCTGGCGCACAGTAGACAGTTGATAAGTATCTGTTGATTGATTGATTCATTGATTGATTAAAAGGCCACTGCTTAAGCAAGTCACTGGACCCAGGATGAGAGTCCTGAGTTTGAGACTAATTGCCCCTTATGTCCTTGGTCAAACACTCCCTCTCTCAAAGTTTTAGTCTTAGTCTCCACATCCATAAAATGGGGATTATGTCACCTGCTCTGGTTCCCATATAAAAAGAGCCTTTGAAAACCTCTTTAATATATTAAATTATTATTATATTAGTATAGAAAATATTGTATTATTTTTTAATTTATTTATTTTATTTACTATTTTTTATTTTCGAATTTTATTTTATTTTTTTATACAGCAGCTTCTCATTAGTTATCCATTTATATGTATTAGTGTAGATATGTCAGTCCCAATCTTCCAATTCATCCCACCACCACCACCATCCCCACGTTTTTTATTTATTTATTTTTGGCTGCATTAGGTCTTTGTTGCTGCACGCAGGCTTTCTCTAGTTGCGGGGAGCGGGGGCTACTCTTCGTGGCGGTGCGCGGGCTTCTCATTGGGTTGGCTTCTCTTGTTGTGGAGCACGGATGGGCTCTAGGAGCACAGGCTCAGCAGTTGTGGCTTGCGGGCTCAGTAGTTGTGGCTCACGGGCTTAGTTGCTCTGTGGCACGTGGGATCCTCCTGGACCAGGACTCAAACCTCTGTCCCCTGCACTGGCAGGTGGATTCTTAACCACTGCACCACCAGGGAAGCCCATTGTATTATTATTTAAATAATATTAAACATGTAAAGGTGGAACAGAGAGAAAGAGAAGGTGGCAGGAGATGGGACCAGAGGCTGTGCTATCAGAGTGCAGAGGTGGGGGGCACCTGGTGGCCAACACTGTCAAGCAGGGAAGTCAACTGGCCTGAGACTAAATTGGGGAGGGCTTGATGGGAGATCCTGGAGGGTCATCCGATTCATCCCTGAGGCCCCGATGTCCAACACTGGGGAGGTCCCTTCCTGGGTCTGAGCCTACCCTGAACACAGTATGCTCAAGCAGGCCTGAGTCATCCTCCAAGAGGAGCCCCTTCATCTTGTGAAGAGAGGACTTCCTAGGGAGCTGGGAGAACCCTGACATCACATCCAAATGGCCAGACACCTTAGAGAAGGGGAGTTTCAGGTGAGTGGCCCAGCATCCTGAATGAAGGACAGACTCGCCAGCTCCCTGCACTAAGGCAGCTGTGGGGTTAAGCAGGAGTCCCTGCTCCAGGCCTGCCTGCTCCTCTTCACCAACTGCCTAGCAAACACCCATGATCTTTACTACGTGGCTCCAATCTCACCTCCTCTGGGAAGCCTTCCTTGATAGCTCCTCCCCACCTCACTGCACCTTAAGTAGACTGACTGCTCCCTTATTTGCGCCTCCTGTGCCCTGTTCAGTCATTCATTCCCAGAAAAAAAAATATATTTATGAAGTGTTCACTATGCCCCAGGACGTCCACTGGCCAAGGACTGGGGATATAACAGTGAAGGGGACAGATGAATGCAGTGGCCTGCCCTAGAGGAGTTTACAAACACAATGCTCTCCCGACCTCGTGGATCCATGTTGGCTCTCCCACTGCACTGGGTGCCCATCAGGGCCAGAAGCTCTGCCTGATACTTCTCTGTATAATTGCCCAGGGCTCTTATATAACTGGTACTAATTATTGAGAAGCTTCTGACCTGAGCCCCCCACCCCCGAATACCCCCTGAATTCCCTTGGCCAGCCACACTCTCCCCTGAGACCCTCTGGACCTGCCTCCATCCGCCACTGAAGCGTTAATGCCCTGTGCCATAGCTGGTGACCTGATGATCTGACGGGTCAGCACCTGTGCCCATGGTCAGGTATTTTAACTATCACTCTCTCCTGCACCTAGAACCACATCAAGCGCACAGTAAGCACTTGGCTGGTACTTGCTGAAGGAAGAAAGAAAGGAATCAGTTCTGGCTCTCACACCATTTATCTATGTGAACTTTGAGTTACTCATTCTCATTTTTCAAGGGTGGTCCATGAATCTATAGCATGGGTGTCACGTGGGGTCTTGTTAGAAATGCAGAATCTCAGGCCAACCCCAGACCTATTGAATTAGGATCTGCAGTTTAACAAATCCCCGGGTGATCCCTGTGCACGTTCACGTTTGAGAAACACAGTTCTAAGCTACAGAAAAATAATGTCAGCCCTGTTGCCCTATCAGGAGAGTTAAGAGTGTCAGATGGGATGACTAATGTGAAAACGTCTTGAACACTGGAACATGCGGCCAAATGAAATAGACTGCTATGATTATTCTTATGATTAATAATAGTGCTTGCAGAAAAACCACTTTATAGTTCTGTCATTAAATTCTGTTCAAATGTGCTATTAAAAGTTATATTCTAGTCCGCTTAGTTTTGTAAACCCCAAGGCTTTTAAAACAGAACGGAGTCTGGGCTCCAGGACAGGAACATGGGCCCTGCTTATGATGGTTGCCATGGGCATGATTGAATGCAAATTTCTTTCCCACAACACCCTGCCAACTGATTGATCCTGGGGAAGGAGGAGATGTTGGGAACCCAGTTCCTCAGAGAAAGGAAAAACTAAGTAGAGGCAGAGGGTGGAAAAAGACAACCATGGGGTTTCACGCTGGTTTGCGGGGTTGTACTGCATGCCTGTAATCTTCTGCCTTTCAGCCTCTGCCAAACCACGTGGAAGGAAAAGAAGGGAGCTGCGGAGAAGGGAGACGACTCTGGTGGGGAATTACCTCAGCCGCGGGCCAGGGCAGCGGGCTCCGCGGAAAGAGCCCTTCAGCTGGAGCAAGCCACGGTTGCAGCTGCAAGTCACTGCAGGGGCTTTTGATGCCAGGCTGGCCAAAGCCCAAGACCCTGCCAACAGCCCTCGCGGCAGCTTTGGCCCCAAGACAAAGGCTAAGAGCGAGTTAGGAAGATGCATCTCGGACTAATGTTTGGGCGGGGGCACAAGAGAACCGGGATGACGTTAGGTGGAGATTGATAATGGGTCAGGACTGGTGAGAAAAGCAATAACTACCAGGTGTGAGAGGCTCCCTCGGCTCTCTCCCTGCCCCCAGCCATGGTCCCACACTCAGCCTAGGCGGGCCCCTCCGATGACAGACAGCGAACGAAAGCCCCAAAGTGGGGGGAACCTTCCGGCTGGGTCTTGAGCCTACGGCTCAGCCTATGAACGCTGATCTAGCTTTACAGTCTCCTTCTCAGCTTCTCCCTTGTCTTTCCAGTTATAAAGCTCCCAGCCCTCTGCCTGGTGCACACTGCCCCCTGCCAGCATGACCTCTCAACCCTTCAAAACCACCACCCTGATTCTCTCCATCAGTCAGTCAGTCATCAAACATTGCCCCGCACTTTCATCAGACCAGGTCCTGTGCCGAGTGCCAGAGACAAGGAGATGAATTAAACCTGGAGGTGACCCCCAAGGACCCCCCAGTCTAGTGGCAGAGACAGATGATTACCATACATTAGGACATGTTCTATGGTGATGGAGAGCACAGAGGGTTAAGGAAACAAATGGGAGGCCGGAAACGCAATGAGGGGGCACAGTCAGGGCAGGCTTCCCGGAGGACTGCGCTTGCACTGAGACCCGCAGCACCAGCATGACTTGGCCCAGGTAAAGAGGGAGGGGAAAGCCAAAGGGCAGCAGGTATGGGAGTGATGCCCAACCTCACCCTAATCAGAGGTATGCAGATCAAAACTGTGAGGTTCCATTTTATACCCATCAGATTGCAAGTGTGAAAGTTGAATAATACCAAATGCTGGCAAAGACTTAGGGAAACCTGAGCCGTTGGGCACTGTGGGATACAATGCAAGAGTTGGGAAAATTAAATCCAGGTCTGGGCCCTCCGGCAATGCTCCTCCTGGATATTCACCACAAAGAAACTCACACCCTGCCCCTGAAGGGAAAGGTACCAGAATGTTCATCAGAGCACTGCTTGTGGCCAAGGCGCAAGGAGTCACGAGGGAGTGGGTAAGAAAAATGCGGTGAATGCACACAGCGTGTAGGCAGTTAGACGCAAGGAACTAGACTCTAGGGGGACATACAATGATACGGATAGATCTTAGAAACATTGTTAAGTGGAAAAAAATAAGAAACAGAAGGCGCTCGAAAGCAAAATACCATTTATATAAATTAAAAACATACACAAAGAAAACAACACCATGTATTTTTTCAAAGAAATGTGCATTTCCAAGCTCATACACCAAACACATTAGAGTTGGGACCTATGAGGAAGAGGGAACTGAGAGGAGGAATTGGGAATAAATGGGGTAGGAAAATCATAAACACAACAAAACAAGAGCAGGGCCTTGCAGGAAACATGAGAAGGATGCTTTGCCATGTGGAGAAGGGTCATCAACTAAACTTGCTGCACCTACCTGAGATTTAAAAAGAAAAATGAAAGGCAGGAAGGAATTGGAGTTAGGCAGAGAGAACCACAGGTGCAGAGACCCAGAGACAGTAGAGAGGCCTGGGGGAGGACACACAGGAGAGCAAGCATTCAGGCAGAGGGCCTGGAGGTCAGGGGAGGCTGCAGTGGGCAGTGGGTCACGGTGAGGACTTTGAACTTCATCTCACATCCACCAGGCATCCCTGGGCGGGTTTTAAACTTTGGAGGGACTTGCTCAGATTTGGGTCTTAGATACTCTCATAGAATGACAGATTTGTGGAATGTCATAAAGAGAAGGGATCAGAGAGATCACACAATCTGCCCTCCCCCCTGGAGTCACACACCTCCAAGGTCAGGAAGGTCACCTGAGCACTTGATTGCCTGCAAAGCACTTTCACACTCACAATCTCACTAATTCTCACAATACCCACAAAAGAGGAAAGGCAGATGTTACTGTTCCCCTTTAACAGATGAGTTCACTGAGGCTTAGGAAAGTTAAGAGAATCTTACAGTCTTCAAATTCTAGAATTGCAGCCCACTTGTCCAAAGGTTGCAAGGTCCAAAAAAGTCTTGTCAAAGTCCAACTGAATTGAAGTGCATTGAGTTAAATATGCTAATTAGGGTTAAATCAATTTGCATTACACTCAGTTGAATCCATTCATTCAAAAATTTGTTTCTAAGTGGCTACTGTGTGTCAGCACATGACAGAAGCAGGGAATGCAGCCACATACAAGACAGTCCCAACCCTCTCAAAGCTAACAGACTAGCAGGAGAAAAATCTCTTGGATCTCACACTGCTCTAGCTGCACTGGCCTTCCTGTCTCTTGAACAAACGTAGTTCATTTCTGCCTCAGGGCCTTTGCACTTGCTGTATCCTGATCCTGGAAAACACTTGCCCCAGATAACCAAAGGGCTTGCTCTTTTGTTCAGGTCTCTGCTCAAATATCATCTCCTCAGAGGGGCTTTCTATGACCACCATATTTCTTCATAGCATGAAGACCACTGTTCCACCTCCATCATTCTCTACCCCTTTACTCTGCTGTATTTGTCTTCACTGTACTTATCACTACATAACATTATAACGTACACACACACACGTATATGTGTTTATATATTTTTATTTTATTTTTGTCATTCCACCTAATGTAAGCTCAAGGAAAGACTTTGTCAGCCTTTTTACTGTGATACTCACAGCACTGGAACCCTTCCCAGTACATAGCTGAATAAATACATGAAATTTTTACAAGTTGGATGTTTGATATAAGAGGCTGTAGAATCCGATTCAAAGTAAGAATGAAAAGTGGAGTTAAATGGAGTCGGTTTAAGTTGGGTCAGGAAGGGTTCATTCAACAAAGATTTATTGAGTATCTACTATGTGTCAGATGCTGTTTTATGTCTTTGGGAAACCTGGGTGACTAAAACCTACAAAATCTCTGCCCTCAGAGTTCATATTCTAAGGAGTTACTGAAGGGTTGAGATCAATTAACTCAAACCTAGAAAACTTTAGTTGAACCTAATTGAGTCAGATTGGGTTGATTCAGTATGGACTGAGTTGTTTTGAACTGGGTTGGGATAACTGGGCAGTGCAGGGCTAGTCTTGGCTCAGCTGACTTGGACTGGGCTGGATAAAGCTGAGCTACGGTCAACTCAGTTTTGTGGCGTTGAATTAGGCTGGGTTGTTTGATTAGGTCAGGCTGAGCTGAGGGGAGAGGGGTGAGTTGAGTCAAGTTGAAAGTGTCATTTGTGCTGAATAAAGTTCTTGTGCTGAACTGAGTCAAGCTTCTAGTTGAATAGATGTGGGGTAGGTGAGCTGAGTTTGGTGGTTGGGATGGATTGTCCAGAACAAGGTTGGATGAAACAGACCTTCAATGAATTGGGTAGAGGGAGAGAGCTTGTGCTGAGTTTCTGAGCTGTGTCTAGTTGAGTCATATTGAGTCAACTTTCCTTGAGCAGAGCTAGGTGGAGTTCAGATTAGAGGAGGTACGTGTAGCTGGCCTGAGCTGAGCTTACCTGCTGAGTCGAATGGACCAGTGCTGAGTTAGACTGGCCCGCAAGGACCTGAAATAATGCAGCCACCAAAAGCACAGATGCAGATGGCCTGCAGAAGAGTTACTCAACCTCTCCACGCAGTGTGCTCCCAAACCAGCCACAGCCCTCGGAGGACCGCCTGCCTTCCCCGCAGGCTAGTGGAGCCCAAGTCCTTCAGCCCCTCAACCTCAAACCATGCTGACAACTTTCTCAGACATTCATTTAAGACAAGTCTCTTAAAGGTCCCCAAATGCAGATCCATGGACCATCCCCTACCCAGACCCTCTTTCTGCAGACTCCGGCAGACAGTAACAGGCTGTGTGTGCACTGACTCCTCCCTGCTCTTTCAGCCTCCCCATGAGCTCCCTAACTGTTGTTTGCTTGCAGCCCTGAGCCATCGGGAGACTCGGCTGCAGGGTGTGCTCAGCTCTCTTGGCCACGTACAGCACACAGTACGGCTTCAGGCAGCAGTCCCCAGGCCCTCAGGTGCTGTCAGGGGCCTGATGGAGCAGTTTGTCCTCAGTGACTCTAGGGCACCAGCAGCAGTGCCTTGTAACTAGCCAGCCCAAGACAATACCCTGCTCCCCTCCCAGCAGAGCCCTGAGCGAAATCATAGCCATGCCTGGCCAAGGGGACTTCAAGGTTGGGAGGGTCTCTTCTTACCCCCTTCTCCTGTCACCCACAAGCTAGTCCCAAAGCCTGAGCAGGGCTGAGGGCTGAGTTCTCCAACCTGCAGCCTCCTGACGGCGACCACCAGCACCCACTCTTATCACTGCCTTTGGTGTGGTTCCCCCATCAACTCTCAGAACCGGGTAGGACTTCCCTGGGCCCTTGTGGAGGCCATGACTTCATGAAAGAGGAATGCGTGTGCACGTACACACACACTTCCTCTGGGTCACCTACAGTGAGAATGAGTCAGTTTGACACAGATAACAAAAATTCTACATTTTTCTCTGCCCAACAGATATTGATAGGAAGCAGGGAGAAAGAGCCAGAAGCAGAGGAGAATAAATAAGAAATAAGAAAATCTCGACTGTCATCTGTCATTTCAAGATTGAGAAAACAGGAAAGAGAACCCAAGATACAAGGAATGTCTTGATGAGGCTTGAAGGAGGAATGCAGCTTCCCTCCTCCAGCTTCCTCCCTGCCCCTTCCACTCTTTGGGCCCACAGAGAACAGAGGAAAGGAAGGCCTAGTCTGAACATCCCATCTACTGTGAGAGGCACTTCCCATGGATCATATGAGAAAAAGGGTGCGTGTCAAGGACCCTCAGGTGGCTGAGCTGAAACAGTCCTTGTAAATCATTTGTGCTCTCTCTGCCCCATGACCTTTGTACATACTGTTTCCTCCGCCTAGACCTCTCTCTTGCCCTTATGCACACACCTCTTTCTGCCCTTTGCATAACCAACTCCCACATATCCTTCAGGCCTGGCTTAGATGTCACCTTCTCAGGAATGCCTTCCCTGACTCTCCCCCACCATCACTAACAAGCTTAGAGCACTCTGCTCATCTCCATTTATCACAGTTCTAATTACTTATTTGTTTGTCTCTCCCATTAGAATGGAACTTCTACAAGGCCTGGGACCTTGTCTTTATTGCTGACCACTCTATCCCAGCACCCAGTACATAGTAAGTATTCAACAAATATTGATGAATTAATAAATGAATCCAATACGTGCACACACGCGCGCACACACACACACACACGTGCATGCATGCTCATGCACAATTTACAAATGAGGAAAGTAGTCTGGGAGCCAGGGAATGACACCCTGGGTCACACCCGGAGCAGGCAGCTGAGCAGGACAAGACCTCAGACCCCCCAACTGCCAAGCCAGGGGACCAACCCCTTTCCCACATGTGGACAAGCTGGTATGTTCTCCAAGCACGGGGTGGGGTAAGCCCCAAGCAGAGGCTGATGTGAATTAGGGCTCCCCGCCTCCCCATTCCCACCCTCAGCTCTGAAATTCTCTCCTCTCCACAGTCACTGCCAAGGGCTGGGCCTGGAAACCCCTCCCAGCCCTAATCCACTGCATCCACCATCAAAGTCCCACTTGATTACCCACCGCAGAATGACAGGCTTGGAGTGGAAAGTCATAAGCCTTCTGTGTATCAGAAACAACTGTTCTGACAATTAGTTCCTGAGCTCAACCTGCCGGGTGGGGGGTTCAGCATCCCAGCCTGTGGACCCCCTCCCTGCTCTCCTCACTCCACTTGGAGATATCCATCTATTACGTACCAAACCTGCAAGGCCATTACCGCATTTCAACTTCACAGGATCACACAGGGGTAGATACTGTTAGTATCCCATTTCACAGATTAGGAAACCAAAGTTTAAAGAGGTTAAGTAACTTGTCCAGGACCACAGAACCAATAGGAAGCAGGGTAGGGTTTGGAAGGCAGCTCTACATGACTTCAAAGCCAGGGGGCTACACCACCTCCAATCCCTCCTCCCTGGGCCTAGCATTAGACTCAACACTGTAAATCTCACAATGTTTGCGGGGTTCAGCTTGCTTGGATCAGCAGAGCCCCCAAGACTCTATGAAAATTTCTTGGAGGCACTCTGGAGCAGAGGAGCAGTGCCTGGAGCTGGAGCTTCAGAACCCAAGCCCAAGAACACAGCTGCGCGGGCACACATACATGCACACACAGATGTACACACACACGTGCACATACACACGCCTCCTTCAATAGGAGCAGGGCCAGTCTCCATCACTTTTCCATGTATGATGTATCTGAACGGAAGATTCTGCTACTAAAAATCTCAGGAGCAAACCCTTGCCTCCTGAGCCTCTCCAGGCGAAGGGTCCCTGATGCCCTCATGTCTTCCGAGTGGGCAGGACAGGGTGGCCTCTCCACTCCAGTCCCTTAGTGCCGGAGCAGGTCTTCTCGCTGACCCAGCACCTGGGGTTGGGAATGGGGCTGGGCATGGGTGGGATGATCCAGAGAGAGAGAGAGGCTGGGGGCAGGGAGAACAGTATTCCTGCCAAAAATGGTTAACCTGAATCTAATCATAAGGAAACACTGAGACAAATCCAAATCGGTGACGTTTCACTAAACCACCAATCTAGACTCCTCAAAAATGTCTATGTCGGGACTTCCCTGGTGGCTCAGTGGTTAAGAATCTGCCTGCCAGGGCTTCCCTGGTGGCACAGTGGTTGAGAGTAGGCCTGCCGATGCAGGGGATACGTGTTCGTGCCCCGGTCCGGGAAGATCCCACATGCCACTGAGTGGCTGGGCCTGTGAGCCATAGCCGCTAAGCCTGCGCGTCCAGAGCCTGTGCTCCGCAATGGGAGAGGCCACAACAGTGAGAGGCCCGCGTATCGCAAAAAAAAAAAAAAAAAGAATCTGCCTGCCAATGCAGGGGACACGGGTTTGATCCCTGGTCCTGGAAGATCCCACATGCCGCAGAGCAACTAAGCCCACGAGCCACAACTACTGAAGCCCGCGCGCCTAGAGTCCATGCTGTGAAAGCAGAGAAGCCCCCGTAATGAGAAGCCTGCACACCGCAACAAAGAGTAGCCCCCACTCACCACAACTAAAGAAAGCCCCCGCGCAGCAACGAAGACCCAACGCAGCCAAAAATTAATTAATTCTTTTTAAAGTTATTCTTTAAAAAAATAAAATAAAAGTCCATGTCATGAAAGATGACCAAAAAGGCTAGGAAACTACTCTAGATTAAAGGAGACCGAAGAGACATGACAACTAAAATAAAATGTTCTAGAGGACATTATTTAGAAAATTGGGAAAATTTGAATGTGGACTATGTATTAGATAATAATAGAGTTTCCAAGTTAAACTCTTAGGGCAATAATTGTACTGTGGTTATGTAGGAGAATGTCCTTTTTTAAGAGATACGTACTGAAGTTTGAGGGGCGGTCTGTTATTCACTCACAAATGCTGAGAGAGAGAGAAAGAGAAGGAGGGAGAGAGGAAAAGAGGTGGGGAGGATGGAGGGAGGGAGGAAGGGGAGAAGTATTCAGACGGGTGAATCTAGGGAAAGGGTATGGGAGTATTTGTTGTATGATTCTTACAGATTCTCTATTCTTCAAATTTTTTTCAAAGTAAAAGGGGATGACTGCAGGGTTGGTGGGGTAAACAGTGGGGCCGGCCTTCATTACAGGAGAAAGGGAGGGAGCGGGAGTGGGCTTCCTGAGCCAGATACCACGGGGCTTAGAAATCCAGAAGGGGCTTAGTCCTGGTCCCACAGAGCTCTGGGCAAAGAGAGGAGGGAGATGAGGTCTAAGGGCAATGTGTGGGCAGCAAGCTGGGTGGTGAGCCAAAAAGAGAGACAGAGACAGACAGACACAGAGATAGAGGGTGAAGCTGGAAGCAGGAGATGAGTGAGGGGCCTGGCCAAGTGCCATGGGGCGAGATGGACCGAGACGAATCTGCGAGCTCTTGCACGGGCCGTCCTGGTAACAGGTGGGAGGGCCAGGAGGGGAGGAGGTGGTGGAGGCTCACGAGCTTGGACACCAGCTCACCGCACAGCTGGCCTTTTGTGGTACACGCATGCACACACTCGGGGTTGGACGCAGCCCGGTGAGGCAGCCAGGACCCAGCCCTGTGCCACTTGGGGCCTCCTTTCTTTCGTCCGTGAGAGAGGGCAATAGAGATGCCCACCTTATGGACTGGTTGTGGTGAGCATTTGACGAGCTTGTGTATGTAAAGTGCCCAGAAAGCATATAATAAATATTGGCTATTACACTAACAACCCATCAACTCTCATCTACAAAGCAGGGAGTCACGCATTCACTCCACAGACGGTCGGGCCCTTTGCTGTGGGACAGCGCTGTTCTAGGTGTGAACGATGCAGCTGCAAATGAAACAGACAAAAATCGCTGCCCTCAGGAGAGACAGCCAATAAACAAAATCAATGATTCAAATACATGGTGTAGGACTTCCCTGGTGGCGCAGTGGTTAGGAATCCACCTGCCAGTGCAGGGGACGCGGGTTCGAGCCCTGGTCCGGGAAGATCCCACACGCCGCAGAGCAACTAAGCCTGTGAGCCACAACTGCTGAGCCTGCACTCTATAGCCTGCAAGCCACAACTATTGAGCCCACGTGCCGCAACTATTGAAACCCACATGCCTAGAGCCCGTGCTCCGCAACAAGAGAAGCCACCACAACGAGAAGCCCGCGCACCGCAACGAGGAGTAGCCCCCGCTCGCCGCAACTAGAGAAAGCCCGCGCACAGCAACGAAGACCCAACACAGCCCAAAATATAAATAAAATTTTTTTAAAAATTAAAATACACAGTGTCTTAGCTGTAGGGAAGGGCTATGGAGAAGGATAAAGTAGGAGGGGACACAGAGTGCTAGGGGGAGGGCAGGGAGTGCTGCCCAGGAAAGGGCTCACTGAGAAGGTGACATCTGAGCAAAAAACAACAAAGAAGTAGGGGAGAGGGAGACCCGTCCAGACAGAGGGAACAGTGAGTGTGAAGTTTCTCAGGCTGAGGCGCAACCAGGAGGCCAGTGAGGCTGGAGCATAGAGGCCAGGAGTGAGCAAGGAGGGAGGTCAGGGAAGGAAGGCAGGGACAGATGATGGAGGACTTTTAAGCCACTGTAAGAATTTTACTTTTCCTCTGAGTGTCTGGGAGGCCACTGGAGGGCTGGGAGCACAGGAGTGGCAGGATCTGACAACCATTTAATGGACCACTCTGGCTCCAACGTTTGAGAACAGCCTGAAGGGAAGAGGGCAGGAGCAGAGAGACCAGTTAGGAGGTTAATAATCCAGGAGCAGTATGATGGTTCTTGGACACAGATGGTAGGTAGCAGGGGAGGCTGAGAAGTGGCTGGACTGTGGGTAGGATTTTGAAGGTAGAGTCAGCAGGGTTTTCTAACAGAGGATCACACAACTCCCCCGCTCGGTATTGTGAAGCCAGGAGGAAGGTGTCTGGAGGGTCTCCATGCGGATGCCATGCTGCAGGGACCGGATGGGAGGCACCTGACCGTTCCATGAAAGCCTCGTGAATACCGCCCAAGGGGTGTCCCCAGGGCCTGCGAGCCCCTCCCCACCGCTCCCTGCCCAGACAGGACCGCAGAGGCCACAGGTTACGGAGAGGGAGCTCACACCCCGGCAAAGATTGATGCCTTTTAAACAGACCCAGAGTGAGAAGGACAGAGAAAGTCAATATTTGTCCGAGCAAGCCAAACAGGCAGGCTCACCCAGGAATGTGAGGGAGGGAGGGAGGCCCAGCGCCCAGAGAACATTATTTCAACAGACAGATATTTGGAAACCGTCACTGTCCTGGTGTGGGGGAAGGGAGCAGTTCATCCAGCCCTTGTTTCTGCCCAGAGATGGATGGGACCAGGCCAGGCAATGAGTGGGCAGGGAGACTCACCCAGTCACAGCAGAAGAGCTGGCCCACCATTTCCCTCGACTGGAAATCAAGGGTCAGAGAGGGGAAGGGATCGGACCCAGGACATACAGGTAACCCCAGCCCCACCCCATGGATCTTCACGTCTTTCAGGTTGAACTGCGGGCATCTCAGCCCACGCTCTGCAGCTCCAGGATCCAGACCCTACCCACCTGCTCCCTGTCACCCACGCCACACTCCAGCCATTCTGAGCAATTTATGGCCCCAAAACACACCGGCTGCTAAGCTTATGTTCCCCATTATGCCGTGGCCACACCATTCCCCTACCTGCCACACCTTTTGTTAACTCCGATTCATTCTTCAAAACCTGGTTCAAGGGTCACCTCCACCAGCAGCTTTCTTGTTTTAGGGCTAAGAGCTTGAGGCCTAAAACCAGGGAGCGCTGGATTTGCCAGTTACTGGCTAAAGGACTCAGGAAATTCCTTAACCTTCATATGCCCTAGTTTCCTCATCTGTAAGATGGCGCGGTAGGCTGAATACACCCCCTCCCAAAGATGTCCACATCCTAATCCCGTGGAACCTGTGAAATGCATTACCCTTATGTAGCAAAAGGGACTTTGCAGGTGTGATTAAATTAAGGGTTTTAAGATGCGGAGATTATCCTGGATTATCTGGGCGGATCCAATGTAATCACAAGGGTCCCTATGAGAGGGAGGCAGAGGGTCGGAGTGAGAGAAGGGGATATGGTGACAGAAGCAGAGATTGGAGTGATGCAAGGGCCACGAGCTGAGAAACACAGGCAGCCTCTAGCAGCTAAAGAGGCAGGGAAGTGGATTTTGCCCTCGTTGCCTCCAGAAAGCACCAGCCTTTGCCAACACTTTGACTTGAGTCCAGCGAAACTGATTCTGGACTTCTGGCTCCAGAACTGTAAGATTATAGTTCTGTGCTGTTTTAAACCACTAAGTTTGGTGGGAATTTGTTACAGCAGCAACAGAAAACACATTCAGATGAGTTCAACGTTCATGCCTAACTGCTGGGCTCTTGAAAGACCAAACGGCATTCCACATAGAGGCCACTTAGCGTGGTACCTGGGACAGAGAAAGGGCTCAGGAGTGTCAGGTGTCCGAGTTGGGGCTCCCATAGCCCCCCGACCCCTTCACAGTCCCCGACAGCTTGGTCTTTAATTGCTCATTTACATCTCTGCCCCTCCAGGCTGTGAGCAATTTGAGTGCAGGCTCACGGTACCCTATCAGTCTTGGTATCCGCAACTCCAGCCACAGAGCAAGTCCTCAGTAAGTGTGGAATGAATAAATGAATGCATCCTAGCTTTGGCCCATACACGGTGTGGCTCTCATCATACAGTAGAATCTCAGATAGAGTAAGACAATTTCAAATTCTAGAATCCAGGGGACCAAACCTTAGAATCCAAATGCCAGAAGAGATCTCTGGAAGTGATCTTCCTGCCGGGTCCTGCAGGGCCGCCGGTGGAGGTCTGATCACCGAGCTGGTCCTCTTTCCACTTAGATTCCCAGGTGGCCCCTCCTTGCTGACGGTGTGAAAGGCAGTGCCCAGAGATGCTTTACTACCTCTGAATGCAGTTCGCACACTGGCTGCCGCCTCCAGGTTAGAGGTTGTGGCTATAAAGACAGCACGTGTGGTAGGCAACTTTAGGCACGGATCGTGACGATGGAGAAGCAGACAGTCACCATTTAACGGCCTTTACTATGTGCCCCGTATGGTATAAAGCACTTTAGGTCATTATTTCATTTCATGCTTAGTGTGTATTTTTATTCCCATTTATCAGGTAGAAATTGAAGTTCAGGCAGGTTACTCAATTTGCCCAAAGTCACAGAGCTCACAAGAAGCTGGGCCAAGATTCAAACCCCAGTCTGTCTGTCTGTCTGGAGAGCCTGTTCCATAACCACCAGCCTCCACTGCCCATCAAGCTGCCGTGTTCTCAGATTGTGTCGTCTCGTCTATAGAAGCCGGATAGGACCTCAGGGCAGTTAGCTTGGGGTACTTGTCTGAGTTCCCCTCTAGATTTGTTCAACGCTTGTCAAAACTTCTCTGGGTCAGGACTTGCTCTGTGCACGGGGTACAGAGAGGCGATCCAGCCCAATGGGGGAGACAGACCCTGAGCAATCACAACTCAGTGGCAAGTGCTGGGATAGTGGGACACGAGAGGCCATGAGGACGTAGGTATCAAAATCCGATGGGCCTCAGAAATAAGCTTCCTTGGCAACAGCCAAAAACATAGGGTGTGGGGGAAGGCACATCCTTTGAAGGGGAAACTCCAAGACAAGGAAACTGCATATGCAAAGGCCCAGAGGGAAGAGTATGGAACATTCAGGAAAACACAAGTCATTCAGGGTGGCTGCAGGGGAGTGGATCTGGGAGTGACAGCTGAAGCATGAGCAGGGGCCACATGCAGACCACAGCGCTGAGAATGCGCTGGAGCCCGAGGGCAATGGGACACGCTGGAAAGGTTTTAAGCAAGGAAGGGACTTGGCCAAATTTTATTAGCTTTCTAAAGTAATAATAATAACAACAGCATCTATCACTTGTCCAGTACTTGTTATGTCTCAGCCCTTCTTCTAATCCTTCTACATGGATTAATTCACTTAATCCTCAGTATAGCATCATCACTAACATATAACATCCCAGTTTACAGATGAGGAAACTGTAGCACAGAGAGGTTGAGTAACTTGTCCAAGGTCACACAGCTAGTAAAGTGGCAGAAATTAGATTTGAACCCAAATGATCTGGCTTTAGAGCCCAGGTTCTCACTCTCCTGAACTCTTCTTCTAGGAGGCAGGGTTTAGACGTGTCTGGATGACACCAGGACCCAACACAGAGCAAAGTAAAGAGGAGGAGGTATCCAGGAACTCTGTGCTAGGCTGTCCAGCAAGTGGGTCTGGCTCAGGGAGAGGGACCCTGCTCTCCAAGCTGCTCCTGGCCCAAAGCAGTCGGTTAACTACACACATCCCAGCCTGCCTTGGACTCACTGCCCGGCGCCCGCCCACAGTGCAGTGAGTTCTCAGGGCAGTGCCTTATCTTCCCAGATTTCTCTGGGTTTTCTCCCAACTCCACTCTTCTGGAAGGCCTTTCCGCTTTGCTGCAGATCCTATCTCCCCGCGTGCTTCCCATTAGGAAAGCGATTAGCACTCATCCATTTGCATAAGCACATGCTCCCCCCCTCCTCCCCACCCCGGACCCAATTGAGCCATGGCCTCTGCTTGGCTGGAAAGGGGATCCCTCTGCAAAACCCGCCTGGTGCCTTGTCGGAAGCCACTTGCCTTCTTAAGGTGCCTCATTTTCCTCATCTTTAAAGGGGGATAATGGATTGGATGTTTCTGGGAGTCTGGGGAAGAATGGGTACATGCACATGTATGGCTGAGTCACTTCGCTGTGCACTTGAAACTATTACAATACTGTTTACTGGATATACTCCAATATAAAATTAAAAGTTTTTTAAAAATTATGACGTGCAAAAAAATTTAAAAGTGGGGATAATGATACCATGTACTTCACGGGGCTATTGGGGGGATTACATGTGATGATATATATGAATAATGTGTAATCAATAAACAACAGTATGGGGGGATATATTACTATTATGAATGTTATTATCACCGCCAATCAAATAATCGTTGCAATTCAAGAGATACACATAGAGTAAAAGTTCAGCTCTGGTGTAGCCATTCTGAAAATCGAAAAGGAACAAACCACATTAATCACTGACAGGCTACTACTTGGCAGGCAGTGAGCTGCGAGATTTCATATGTCCTCTCATCTAATTTTCACAATTTCTCTATGAGATAAGAACTGTCCCCATTTTACAGATGGGAAAACTGAGGTGCAGAGATCTGAGGTCACTTAACCAAGGTTACATACCTTATAAGTAGCTTTGAACCCAGGTCTACCTGGCTGCATAAGCCTGGACTTGCTCTACTGGACCATGCTGCTCCCCAGATCCAGGTCTCCTCTGAAATGCAGAGAAAGCAGTGACCATCTGTGGAGCTGCTGCCAACCCCAGTTCTAAGACTCATAAGAGAGACTGACAGGAAGTGTTGTTGTGCAAGATAATACAAATGACTCTTACTAGATGCCAGTGTTCATGAAGTCAATCTCACAACAACCCTATAAGGTAGGTTATCCCCATTTTCTTGATGAGGAAACTGAGACACAGAGAGGTGGAGTGACTTGCCTAAGGTCATACAACTAGTAAGTGGCAGAGTCAGGATTTGAACCTGGGTACTGTAGCTCCAGACCTTGTGCCCTTAAGCTTAACCTCTACACACAATACTGGAGATGCTGAGAGGTGAAACATGTCCCTGTACACACACACGCACACGCACACACACACACACGGCATTCCCAATGACCCAGGCCACTATACCTCCTATGGCCCCACCCCACCTTTCACTACGTTATATCCAGATGTCCCTAGATAAGAATATGTGGGTGGAGGTACATACCTGGCTTCCAAGACACCAGGTTCCCAAGGCCCACTACGGAAGGAGCCATCCCGGTGCACAGGCAGCCTCGGGGCACCACTTCCCTGTCAGGCCTTGCTGCTAGTCAAATACCACGGGCCTCAGACTGTGATCATGATATGAGGACTTGGCGCTGCTTTCCAGTGCCCGCACTGCGGTCCATCTGTTACCCTTTAGAAGGGACTCAGCAGTCCTGGCTGAGTTGCTGGAGAAGCAGATGTGTGGGGCACAGCTCTCCCTGCACACATCCCCAGCTTTCAGTTGTCTTTGGGGAGAGAAAAGCGCTCCAGACCTCACAACTTCCTCTTTCCCCACGGGTCCTGGGTATCTGAGCCCTGCTCTTTTCCAGGGACAATCTGGGAACCCAGCAGTCCTAGGAAATGCCCAGCACACCATCCATCCAGTGCCCACACCCCAGACCCTTCCCCTCCATCCTCAGCATCCCAGGACCCAGGCTCCTCCCAGACTCTAGGGGTCACCCGGGAACCCCAGCGCAGCAGCTCCAGCACTAGCAACCTTTGTAGATGACAAAGGACTCCTCCAAGAACTTCACTAACTGGCAGAACCAAACAACAGACAGAGGCTCTGTCCACAAAAGGAGCACAGTTTGAAACAAAGAAGGAAAAAAAAAAACTTTTCTGCAGGTGGAAACACAACTGCTGAGAAAATAGCCTACTGAGTGATGAGCCCAGAAGCCCAGGCCTCCATCATCTCATTCATCTACTGCTTGCTCAGATCAATGCCCACTGGACAAGGAAGTCAATGAACTAAACTCAGCACAAGCTCAGAATTCTAGCATCCGAGTTCTGTCACTGCCTTTTTGTGTGACCTTAAGAAGAGCCTTCCATCCCTGGGCCCCTGTAAAATGAGGGGTTGGTCTCTCACCCTCTAAGACTGAAGGATACAGATGTCGAGGGCTCTGGTCCAGCGTATCTCTGCTATTACTAGCTCCAGATTCTTGGAGAAGCACTCACTAGTGTCCAGACAGGATCATAGAAGGTGGTTGTTCCCCCATCTCTCATCCCAATTTGTCCACATCTTGTCTCTTCAGTAAGAAAAAGGAAAGAGGGCTGACTCTGAGACAGGCTGCGAGAAGATTCGCAGGATGGAGTGTATCTGCCAGGGGGTGGACCTGTTGGCTAGAGCCAAGCAATTGTCCCCTTAATTAAAGACATGCCCTGGATCACGGAGCAGCCTGTGGGGACTGACTCATTCACACTGGGACCAAGAGCCAGCCTCGGCTAAGGAGCCTGCTCTCTGGCTCAGGGGAGGAGGTGGACCTGTTTATGGAAATGACTTGAACTTCTCTTCCCTCGGGAAAAACAACCTTTTTTTTTTTTTTTTTTTTTTTTTTCTGGTGGAGTAAACAAAACAGGATTCTGCCACACTCCAAACCAAAAATTTCAAGTCTCATTCCAGCCTCCTTCCCTGGGTCTCCCTCCTCTGTGGGAGCATGGGCTATGGGGACAGTGAGGTATAAAGGGACAGAATTCCTCTGGTAAAGTTGAGACAGTTGTGCAGAAGGATCTCTCCCCATATACATCCTCTCAGGATTTAGCCGGGGTTGAGATAAGCTGACCTCAGCATTCCTACCCCCACTTCCCCTCAGGGACTCCCCAGTCTGACAGGGGAGACACAAGCCAGCCCACCCCTAAGGAGAGGGGGATAGGAAGCCCTAGCCCCACACACTCATGACAAAAGCATTGGCTGTAGCTATAGTCACAGATAGAGATGATGGGTCTTGTGGGAGGAGGGAAGGAGAATAAATGGAAGCGGGGGGGTTCCCTGCTCATCCTGTTCCCAGTGACCCAGGCAAGAGGCTTGCCAAGGGTCCCCTCCCACTGAAAGAAGCAATCAGGAGAACCACATGTATATTTGCATAATATTTGCATGCCATTTGCTTCTGATTTACATAAGTCCCTTAGCCTGGGCCCATCCTCTTGGACAGTTCTCTTGGTGAACATGTCCCTCCTATCCTGGAAAGGGTCAGCTTTGTCTCAGCACCTCTGAAGGCTCCTCTCTTAGCCTGCCTAGGTCACCTGGGACATGGGGTAGGGGGTGTGGGGGAAGCTGGATTCCCAAGGATCAAGCATGCCAGACTGGCCAGGGGCCTGTATAAGGACACACAGCTAAGACAGAGGAGAAGTGGGAGGAGAAGAGAGGCGCCATCAGTCTCCACATGCTTCCCACTCCCTCCCCCCCATCTCCCCTTCAACAAAGCACTGGGACAATTAGAACAGGGAGTGGAAATTCTGACTGGGGCAGTGAAATCAAGGAAGAGTTCATGAAGCATGTATTTGAGCAAAGCTTTCAAGGAAGAGTGGGGTGTGACTAGGTAAATGGAGACCACAGCGGTGAGGGACAGAGACCATTTACCCACAGAGTGAGTTAGTTATTCATTCCATAGATAGATAGATTGATATTAGACAGGAAATAGATAACATAGAGGTGATAAATGATTGATAGAAAATAAACAGATAAATGACTGATTGATGATAAATAATTGATAGATAATAGATACACAGATGACAAATGCTGGATAGGTGATGATGACGGTGATGATGATCACGATAGATAGATAGATGCTACTACTAGCCCAGCTCTGTGCCAGATACCAGAGTGCAGTGATGGGTTAAGCATGCTCCCTCCAGCCAGTGAGACAGACAAGCAAGCAATTAATTAAAATTCAGAGTGGCGAGTGCTGTGCTAGAGAGATGTACAAATTGTTGAGGGAGCACAGAGGAAGAGACGGTTAATTCAGCTGGAAAAGGTGATGTGGAAAGATGCAAAAGAGACAGTGTCACAAAAGAGTGACATTTGAACTAAGTGTCCTGGAGGATAAATAGACAGTCACCAGCAGGAAAGGGCGTAAGGAAGAGCGCTCCAGGCAGAGGAAATGATCTGAGACAAGGCACAAAAGTCTGGATGAAATACAAAAAGACCAGGCAAATGGGGAGAATTCAATAAGGAGACAACATGACTGAAATTCTGGAAACAAACCAGGCTAAGGTGGTCCCTGGTGGAAGGACAACTGAAGAGTCCAGAAAAACCCCTCTGAGCTAGGAAAGGTGGTTACAGATACTCTGTAGAAGGTACCTACAATTTCAAACGGACATGTCTAAATTGGAAGGCTGAGAGATTGGGGAGGCCACTCAGAGAGCTGAGGGAGTTGAGGTGAAGAAACGTGAGAGGTATAAAGAAAATGGTGAAGGATGGATGGATGGATGGAGGTATGGATGGATGGATGGAAAATTAAATCAATTATCTAGCATACCATCTTTATAATAGTGGGTAAATTAAGAGGTCTTGGAGATTATTTTTTTTAATCTGGCACCAAAAGCAAAAACAACAAAAGCAAAAATAAACAAGTGAGACTACACCAAACTAAAAGTTTCTGCATAGCAAAGGAAACCATCAACAAAATGAATAGGTGACCTATCCTACCAAATGGGAGAAACTATTTGCAAATCATATATCTGATAAGGGGCTAATATCCAAAATATATAAAGAACTCATACAACTCAATAGCAAAAAAACAGTCGGATTAAAAACTGGGCAAAAGATCTGAATAGATATTTTTCCAAAGAAGACAGACAGATAGCCAACAGGTACATAAAAAGATGCTCTGCATCACTGGGAAAATGCAAGTCAGGACCACAATGAGCTATCACCTCATACCTGTCAGAATGGCTATTGTCAAAAAGACTAAAAATAACACGTGTTGGTGAGGATGTGGAGAAAAAGAACCCCCTGCACTGCTGGTGGGAATGTAAATTGGTGTAGCCACTATGGAAGACAGTACGGAGGGTCCTCAAAAAATTAAAAATAAAATTACCATTAGATCCTGTAATTTCACTCCTGGGTATTTACCCAAAGAAAACGACAACACTAACCAACCTGCATCCCCATGTTCATTGTAGTAATATTTACAATAACCATGATATGGAAACAACTTAAGTGCCCACCAATGGATAACGAAACTGTGAGATATATAGACATAGACATAGACATAGACATAGATAATGCAATATTATTCAGCCATAAACAGAATGAAATCTTGCCACTTGCAGCAACATGGACAGCCCTCGAGGGCATTATGCTAAATGAAATAAGTCAGACTGAAAAAGACAAATACCATATAATCTCTCTTATTATGTGGAATATAAATAAATAACCAAGCTTACAGATACAGAGAACAGATTGGTGGTTGTCAGAGGTGGGGGCTAGGCGTGGGAAAAATGGATGAACTGTTTTCGGGGAGGGTTATTTTAAATAAGTTGAAAAATATGGTGAGTGGACGGTCGTTGGTGGATAGATCAGCATACATGATGGAGGAAAGGCAAGAAGGAAGGAAAGGAAGGAGGGAGGGAGGGAAGAAACTGATTGCATAAGCAGTTGAATGTGGATGAATGGATGACCCAGGTGCAGGAGCAGAGTCTACTTGCCTATAAGGAGATCGAAGAAAAGTGAAGCTTGATAGAGAAGGTAATTTCTCACCTTGAGAGAGATAGAGAGACCTTATTGATAACAGTAATAGTAATAGTGATGATGAAAATTTACCTCTGAAGACAACACTTAAATTTGCAAAGAATGCCGACATATTTTTGTCTCATTGAAAATTTTCAAAGCTGTAAAGCTCAGGTTTGACATCCTAGTACTCTCTCAGCTGAGGCTGCACAGCCATAGCAACAGGATTTTCTGAACTGAAATTCAGCACACCTGGCCAACTCTAGCCTCTAGGGAACAGAGTGACAGCAGAATGGAATGTATGACAGGTATCGTCCTGGGGAATCTGGGAGTGTGGTTCTGGTCCACAACTGGTCAGTGAGAGCAAAGGTCTGACCCACAGGCAACCTCTGGGTCCGGAGGTGGGTAGGAGTGATGAGGGTACATGAAAGGACAAGTGGGGGCACACACACACCCTAGACCAAGGCCACTCAAGGGATGTCAGTCCAGGTAAGTCTGACACGACCAGAGGTTGGCAGAGCGAACGGGGGAGGCTTCCTGGAAGAGGTAACACCTAAGCTAAGGTGAAGGATGGTGTCATTTGCTGAGACAGGGACACCAGAGGAGGAGCACTTTGGTGGATGGGAGAGGGGACATGAAGTTGGGAAATATAAATTCATTCAGGGACCAGTTGATCCTGAAGTCTTTCTGTCCGTGCTTTCGCTTGTGCAGATCTCACCACCTAATGGACCCGCCCCTGTCCCCTTCTTTCCATCTCCTCCATCTACCTAAAAATCTTCCCATCCTTGGAGCGTTCCAAGGGTGAGGATGGCCCGGTAAGGGGTGACCAGGAATTGTGCCCGGGAAAAGCAAACCCACAGCTGGAGAGGGTAGGCTCCACACACATCAAGGCTCCTGCCTGAGCTCGCATGTCTTCTTGCACGTCTGGCCCAGCTGCCTTCCCCTCTCCCTCTTCCCCAGTCAGTAGCCCGGCTGCCCACACTGCCCAGCTCTCCTGGCTCAGTTGGAAAGGATTCCTCTCTCCTCCATCCAGAAGAAACAAAGTTAGCTGTGTGGCTTTAATCAAGTCAGGAACCTCTCTGGGCCTCAATTTCTTTGCCTATAAAACAAAATTAATAATCCCAGCCCTGCCTGCCCCCCAGGACTCTGAGAAGAATGAAGTGAAATGCAAATGGTCACCTCCTGAACATCTGTTAAAGGTAAACAGGTTTTCAACGTTTCAGGAGAAACCAAATACATAATTACATTAAGCTGATTTTTAATTTTCTTCTCTTTGCTCATGGTAGTTTCTAATGTTGTTACAGTAAACAAGAATTACTTATTTAATAACGTGGGAAAACTGAAGTTTGAAAAAGTAAATTCTACTTAGGAATGGAGAAAAGTTTAGCATTTTGAAATTATACACAGGCATTTCCTGTTTTGCTATTTCTTGTGATGATTCTCATTTATAGGTATTGTTATTGTTACCATCATCATCATCATTGATAATGAATTTTTATCCTCATCTTACAGATGAGGAAATCGAGTCTCAGGAAGACATACTTGCCCAGACACATAGCCAGTTACTGGCTGAGCCAGCACCCAAATCTTTGGTCTCCAAGTCTAGCGATCTTTACATTACAAAACAAAACACTTTTATATGACATCTTCCCGATGTTGGCAGTGCTTACATTCAATTTTTAATTATCATGTGTGTCCAACTGCCACATATCTAAATACACATACGGTGAAACTTCAGCTATCTAGAACCTTTGATTGATGCATTATTCCAGATACCTGAGCTTTTGGACAGCTACAGATTTAAACATCAACTTTGTTTTTTAATTTTAATAATTCTCAAAAATTGTTCTTTAAAATATGTACTCTTTCCCTGACTTCTTAATCAGCATATACAGAAAGTAAGGTAACCTTCCTTAAAGCCCAAAGGCAGCCATTCTAATCCCAGATGGAACTGAGTGTATATAACCTCATCATGTCCTTTCTCTGACCTCCATTTTCTCAATAATAATAATAATAATAGGGGCTTCCCTGGTGGCGCGGTGGTTGAGAGTCCGCCTGCCGATGCAGGGGACACGGGTTCATGCCCCGGTCCGGGAAGATCCCACACGCCGCGGAGCGGCTGGGCCCGTGAGCCATGGCCACTGAGCCTGCGCGTCCGGAGCCTGTGCTCCGCAACGGGAGAGACCACAACAGTGAGAGGCCCGCGTACCTCAAAAATAATAATAATAATAATAACAAAAACAACAACAACTAACATTTATTGAGCACTTACCACATGCATTGTTCTAAGGAAATATTAACTCATATAATTGTCCTAACCCTGGAAGATAGATGTTGTGACTCCTGTTTTACAGACAAAGAAAAGGAGGCACCAAGATGTGGAGCAACTTCCTCAAGGTCACGGAGCTGACAGGCCATGGACTCAAGATATCAACCTAGGCAGCAAGGCCCTGGCAATGAGACCAGGTGCTTGCAGCCCTGGCACGGAGGGCCTTACCCTCCACACCCAAAGAAGTGTTTGATGGGCACGGGTGCCCACCCCCTGCGTAGCGCAGGCTCAGGAGAGAGCGCATACCCTCTCCAGGCACTCCACATGGTCTTCCACAGGCCACCGCAGAGGCTTCGTGGAAATTCCTCTTTCTTTTTCTCCCCAGCTCCCAACTGTTGCTGCAGCTTATGAAACTCAAAGATCCTCAGCCCTTCTCCTGTTGGTCCTCCAGCCCTGCCAGTTCCGAACTTTATACCTTCAGCTTTTTTCTGGCTGTTGACAAATGGGAAAAAATTCATTCTCAGGATTGATGTGTGTGTGTCTGTGTGTCTGCCCACATCGGAAAAATGACATTTTTGGTCCTTCCATCAACACCCAGTTGCATAACACCGGAAGAGACGAGGGGCTGGAAAGAAACTCAGGAAGGTGGCCGCAGCCTCCTGCAACCCATCCCCAGCCTGCCACGGGCCACACAGCAAACCCCGCTGCTGCCCAATCCTTTCCCCTGCCCTTCTGCAGGGAATCACTGCTGTGGCTTCAGACCCAACCTGGAAAATGTAGCATTCCTGCCCACCTTCTAACCTCATCGCCCACAACTCCCCGGCACACACTCTATTTTCCAGACAAACCAGGCTCCTCATTGATCTCAACCCATGCTTCATGCTTTCCTACCTCTGTGCCTTTGCCCACACTACTTCCGCTCCAGGAATGCCTTCCCTTCTCCTTGCCCTGTGTCCAAACCCACCATCCTTCCAGGCCCTGCTGGGGATACAGAGATGAATAAGGGAGATAGGGTCTCTGCTCTCAAGATAGTTATTAAAAAGTGATTGTAGGGCTTCCCTGGTGGCGCAGTGGTTGAAAGTCCGCCTGCCGATGCAGGGGACACGAGTTCGTGCCCCAGTCCAGGAAGATCCCACGTGCTGCGGAGTGGCTGAGCCTGTGAGCCATGGCCGCTGGGCCTGCGCGTCCGGAGCCTGTGCTCCGCAACGGGAGAGGCCACAACAGAGAGAGGTCCATGTACCGCAAAAAAAAAAAAAAAAAAAAAAAAAAAGTGATTGTACAATTGCAAATGGTGAAGAGCCTTCGCTGCTACACCTGTGCTCACATCCCCTCTGCCCCAGTGCTGCCACCATCACCTGGCAGTGCTCAAAAATACCATCAGTCTCTCCTTCCACCACTGTCTGCTTTTAACGGAGATTCTCTGAAATCTTTAAGGCCTACGACCAAAGCCCACTTCCTCCAGGTAATCTTCCAGAACCCCACTGTCCAGATATAATCATTCCTCCTCTGAACTTACTCCTGGTTTCAGTGGACCTTCTCTGTGGGCAGCCCTGTGCTGAATCTCATGATTCCATTTACACAGTGAGTGTAACCCCTGATCCCCACAATCTGGGGCTTCTGACCACAATCCCTTTCCACTTACCCAGTGTGCTATACAAAGGCCAGGATGGTCTCCGGGTGCCTTGTCGAAGCAAGGTTTGGACGCATCCAGTGAAGCCAGGATGTTCATAGGGCCCGTCTGTTCTATAATGTGCAGGCCTGCAACGTCTCGGTGTTGACCGTACAGACTGAAGTCTGTGCCGAGCAGTGTCATTCTTATGGTTAAAGTCAGATCATTTATTTTTTTTTAATTTTGCTCAAAATTATTATCTTGGGTAGTGTTCTGAAACCTTTTCAATAGCTCGTAAGGGGGCTACTTGACAGACAAAACACCGCAGGGCTGACAGACACAGCTTTTGCCATTGACTGGCCCCAAAATTGTTCAGGAATTGGAACAATGAAAATTTTTGACGAATGACTGCTGTCCAAAGATAATTTGGTAAGACAAGGTAACTCAGTGAGGAAAACGCCGAATCAGGGTAAGGCCATGTTCATTTTAGAGTAAATTTAGAAAGAGATGAAAGATAAATCAAATTCTGTAATTAGGACAAGCACTGAGGAGGGGACTGTATCACACAAAGGTAATGAAAATCCAATCTGAGATGCAATCATGTCCCAGAATTCTTGGAGAAACTGTTCAACTTTCCTGGGGTGTTGGCTTCTCAGGGGAGTTAAGTGCCCTGCCCTGTTTTAAACAGGATGGATGGGAATGTGAGCTGGCGGGAAGTAGGGAGGCTTGGCCGCTGAGTGAGGTAGTGGCATAGTGCTGCTGCCAGCCCACCACACTCTCCTACAACGATCCCACGAGACGACCACCCAGGCAGCGGCGGGGGGGCTGTGCATGGCAACCATCTGCCACGCTGAGGATGGTCTGCTCTACTCGGCCAACTGCTTTAGAAGCCACTGTCCCACGTGGCAAACCTTCATCCCACATCAGAAGGGCAGGTCTCGTGGTCCAAGGACTCACCTCCCTCAGTAACTTGTGCTTGGAACACTCCACACCCGTAGCCATACGCAGAGAGTGCTCAAGACTCATCCAACAGACCTATGACCGAAGGTCCAGATGTCGTGGAGGAACAAAACACACCTGGAAGCCAAGGCTTCCTCTAGGATGGAAATCTCTCTCCAGGTGCTTCCAGCCAAGCACCTGTCCAAGACACCATCACCACTGACAGGACTTCTCACGGGTGAATTCAACACACAAAAGCCAATAATTGGAAGAGAAGCAGGACCGCTCACAGGAGCACTAAGAAAGTGGTCCTTCTTCGCGCTTTCACTGCCAGGGCCTGGGTTCAAAAGGGGAACTAAAGATCCCGCAAGCCAAGTGGCATGGAAAAAAAAAAAGTTAAAGCAAAAAGAAAATGGCCCTTCTGAAAAATGCAAAGCTGTAGAAAGTCATGGTTATTATTTTAACTATTATCACGATTATTAACTCGAGGAAGAGGAGGAGAGAGATTCACTGCATCCTTACAAAAGAAAGCAAATAGTCTGGTGACCACCAACTGCCTTGAGCCCTGGAGAACGGGCTGCTGGAGAACCTTCCATCGTCCCGGGAACGCCCTTCCTCAAGGGGTCTGACCAGGAAACAGTTAACATGGTGCAGGAGGAAGCCAACAATAAAAGCTAAGCAACCACAAGACCTAGAAGGATCTTGTGATAATTTTCCATAGAAATGCAGGAAAAGACACTATTGCTTACAATATATGATAATTATATCAAGTTGTTCTGAATAAAAACAAACATCTCCAAGGGTATATATAGTTCAGAGCGTGCTCAGAAACCAGTGCAACTGATGCAATAATTCCACTCTCCCAAAATTAAAACAGGATCTCAGAAAAAGTAGAGGATAGATGAAGCAAAATCTTGATAATTATTGAAACTAAATGATGGGTATATATAAGAGGTTCATTGTACTGTTCTCTCTGAAAATGTTCATAAAAAATTTTTTGAACAAGTATTCTCAAAAATTCAGAGGCCTGTGACAACTACTGCTCCTACCTTTTAAACACTGTTGAAGTCTTTGTGGTTTACGTGCCTGTTGATTCTTAGAACTACCCTCTTTTGTAGTACATGCAAAATAAAGATTCTTATGTAATTGCAGAAAAAAAGAAGGAAGAGAGGGAGGGGAAAGGGGGGAGAAGGGAGGAGGGATGGGAAGGGCAGGACAAAGCAGGGGAGGGCATGGCAGAAAGAGTGTGAGCTTTGCACAGGAGCTGGACCCAGTTCCCATCGCACCTTTAGCTGTGTGACCATGGGTAGGTTTGTGATACTCTCTATGCGTCTATTTCTTCTTCCCGAAAATTAGGATATTGTCCTCCACAGGAGGAGGCTATATTTAAGTAATAGATGTTGAGGCTATAATTAATAGGTGTTGAGTATTCAGCACATAGTAGGCACTCAAGAAATCCTGACTACTGCTACTTTATAACTCTCTGTGCTTTACAAAACAGGTACATTCAGGAGATGCTATGCTTTACAAAAGAATTCACCCCAGGGTCCCTTTAAGCTCTCAGCCCTGCTAGCGCATTTTAAACGGGATTGAGTTTGCAGAAAACCATTTACACGGGACTTTTCAAGAACGCGGCAGCCAAGGCACTAATAAAGGCAGGCAGATCTACAGAGAGAGCTCCCTGGGCAGACTCTCTCAGATCCTGTCCAGCAGGATTCTCTGAAAGACTGGAAACTAAAAAACATCTTCTGAAAACCCACAAAGACCCACGGGCTGCCCTCTGAGAAGCCTTTTTTCCATGCATATTTGGAAGGGCTGTGGTACCTCCAGTTATGGGTCCAGGCTTATGAAGACGATAGTACTAGGCTAACAGCATTGGCTAATGTTTATTGAGAGTTTCCTATGGGAGGGGCACTGTGTTCATTCCCATGCATTATCCCGCACAAGGCGGTAAAAGCTAATGTCTGTATAGCTTCAAGTGCTTTCAGATGAAAGAAGTTCCTATAATTCCTCACAAAGATCTCTATTGGTTGGTTTTTTTTTTTCAGGTAGAGAAACCGAGGCACAGAGTAGGTAAGTCATTTGCCCAAGGTTACCCGGCTGTAAATGACAGATTATCAGAACCAGTCTAGCTCTGAAGTCCACCCCGTTACAGACCCACTGCTCTGTGCCCCGAACCCCCTCCCCACCAACACTCGATCCAGCAGAGGCAGGACTGTAGGGCAGAGGATCCCTGCAGGAGGCACTGTCCCTCCCTCGGTCCCCTCCCTATCTCCCTTAGCCCTCCACAAGCTGTTGTCAATTGCACTGAAGTATTTACAGCAACCAGCGACCGCTGACACCTCTGTCCACGTGGGCTATAATTTGACGCTCAAGCTCTTAGACAGCCGCTTTTGAGCGCCGAGCTCTTCACACACGAGTGTCTCTCCCAAGAGCCAGGATGGCTGCCTCTCAGCTTCTCCTGATGCTTGCACAACTCTCCTGCTGGCCCCAGGCGTACACACACGTGCACGCATGCCAAATAAGCCATCACACACAGACACCCCTCACACACACAATTACCATCACAAACTGATCCGAGTTCGCTGTTCAGGACACACCCACCAACACATGATATGTATCACAGATCCCCAGCCCAACCAGTTCACACCCCTCTTGTCATCAACACGCAAGACACTACGTGGATAATGGCTGAGGGTATGCTGTGACTGCTAGTAATGTCCATCTCATACCCAATTCCATGAAATATGCCCTCCCCGTGTAATTATTCATGGGAAAATTATCCACACACCCAACTCTGCATTAATGTGACCAGAAAAATCCTGAATAGATTTTTTTTCACTTACTTGTGCTAAATACAGCTGTCACTTGGACGTACCCGTACCTGATCGTTGTTTTATCTGAGTGGTGGCTGCACAGGGGGTTCATTGTACTGTTCCCTCTGCTCCTGCGTGTATTTGAAAACGTTCCTCCTGGTGTGTATACCTAAACCCCTGACTACGTCTGTGTGTCGGTGCCTGCATGTGTTGTGGGACGGGGTGGGGCTGAGGGGTGTGCATGTGCTCTCACACTAGCACGGCTGCCTCTCTCTGTGTGTTTGCACAGAGCAGACCCAGCGCTGTGGCTCTGTTGCCAGCCCTCTCCCCAGGGAGTCTTTGCAGAGTAGGGTTGCCCTCTGCATAACTATCCAAGAGCAAACACATCAGAAACCAGATCCCCTCGCCGCCCCCGTTAATGTAGCAGTTGGGGGAGGGGCATTCTGAAAGAGGCGAGGGAGCAGGGGATACAGGAGAACAGAGGAAGGAACTGGGACCAGTCAGTCCAGAGGAGAATAGATTCAGGAACACGTGCTCCTCTGTAATCACCAAGAAGATGGTCCAGAGCCGTGGACACTGACCGGTTGAGGGTCTGAGGAGGACATGGGCTTCCAGCCCCTTGGGAGCCCTCCGGGGTCACCAGATCTGTGAGGACAGGGGTCAGCCCCCTGTCCTCAGCCCCCTTCCTGGAGCTGCTGAGGTAGGGTGTCTAGGAGGCACCAGGGGATGGAGGCGACAGAGTGAGCCTGAGCTGAGAAGCCCTGCAGAGCTGCCTTCTGACAAAGGAGATTCAGACTGGGGGCAGAGATCCCGGAAAGATGAATGGGGAGAGAAAGAGAGGGAAGAACAAAGGAGGGGGTAGGGGAGAAGGAATGTCTGAGTAGTACGGATGAGAAGACTGAGGCCCAAAGAGGACCCAGGGCTGCACTGAGAGATAAGGGACAGGAACTCTCGCAGCAGGAGCAGATAAAAGGACCAGGGTCTCTCCAGCAGCCTTAGCAAGCCACTGATGAAAAGCAGGTCCTGCCCTACCTGCCCAAGCTGCTAGAATCCTCAAGGAAACCTCCCTGGGGCCTGGACCATGCAGAGGAGGGGGAGGGGTGAACATACTTCCCTCCGCAGACCCCGCCTGGAGGCCCAGGAAGGAGCAGGAAGCCAGCGAGAGGGAAGAAAATAAAGACCTGCCAGTAGGGGAGAGGGAGCAAAGGGACCGGTGGAGTCAGAAGATCAGAGTTCAAGTCCTGATGCTGCTATTTCCGGTGCAACCTTGCAGCAGCCCTGCAACTTCTCCAAGTCTCATCTGGAAAATACAGATGCCGATCCCAAGGCCCCATGTGGACCAAATGAGACAATGGTGATGGAAACGCTTTCTGGCGAGGTCTGTGCGCCTCCTCATTGATGGAGGTGCCAGCAGGGGAGAAGCCATGAGACAGACAGAGAGCAATTATCTGCCAACATGGAGATTTTATTCTTAATACTTATGTGTGCTGCTGTGTCCTGCCTCCTCCCACAAAGGATCTGAGTTGTCTGAGAGGGAAAAAAAATCACTGACAGACTGACTGAAGGACAGATGGGTGGACAGAGGAATAAAGACAGAGGCAACAAGAGGGCAAGAGACTTCCAGGGGGAAAAGGTCATTCCTTCAGACATTCAACCTTTCCTTCCCAAGCATCTTCTATGTTTGGTTTCAGATGACCTTCCCCAGATAGAAGTGTGACAAGGTCAGTCTACTCCTCTCCCTATTCATTCTCCTGCGTACAAGACCAGACACTATTTCCCAGCCTGCCTGCAGTTAGCTGGAGCCGTGTGACTACGTTCTGGCCAAGGAAAGTGGTCAGAGTGATATTTGCCACCTGCAGAACTGGCCCTTTTAAAAATTCCCCCCAGAATTCTCTACTCTCTCTCCTCCTCTGCTGAGTTTAGAAGGTCCAGTGGAGGACGCCAGGCACCTAGAACTGGGGTCCACAATCCCAGGGGGTCAATTATAGAATCCGTTATGTGGGAGCTCCATAAATTTGGATGAGAACATTTTTACCTTTATTTTTACAAACCTCCAAACTGAGATTCAGTATTTTATTCGATTACAAAGAGAGGCAACAAACCACAGTGGTATTCCCCATACCTGTAACTGTGCCATCCACAGAAATCACAGATATTTTTCTATATCATGTTAAGTGGCTGCAGAAATATCAAAAGGTCATTTATGCTGAAATTGTACTATTAATCCCTTTGCTGTTTTCTATTTAACTTGTTATATTATTATTATATCAAAATGTTATTGTATTATCACATCCTATTATGTCAAAAAAAATTTTAATATTTTGATACTTGAATTTCAGTATAATCGGTTGCTTTTGGACTCCTGTGAATTGGATTTTATGCGTTGAAAAATCTTTATTCTTTTTTTTTTGTCTGCGCCGTGCAGCATGTGGGATCATAGTTCCAGGGATCAAACCCGTGCCCCCTGCAGTGGAAGCGCCGAGTCTGAACCACTGGACCACCAGGGAAGTCCCCAAAAATCTTTATTCTTAAGGGTCCATTGGCTTCAACAGCCTGCCCAAGGGGACCTAGGACACAAAAAAGATAAGAGCTCCTCCCCTAGATAATGATGGAGCCCTTAGAGGGAAGTCCCTGGGTCTCTGAATGACTCCCCGCCCACTACCACCACCACTGATCTGACATTTGGATTGTGAGATGACTGAAAAATAATCTTTATTTGTTAAACTACTAAGACTTTGAGGACCTTTTATAATACAGAGGGGATTCCTTGTGACTCCAATAGGAGTCCAGGGTGGACCTCTCCACTTAACTCTGGACTCACTCTTAGCTCTCCTAAATGCCCTTGCTCATAAAGGATGGAATGCCCTGGATGCCTTCCCCTCATACCCAAACTTCTACTGTCCAAATGCTCCCAGACTTTCAAAGCCCAGCTCAAACGCCACCTCCTGCAGGAAGTCTCCCGGGCCTTCTCCCCCTCCCAAAAGTCCCTTGCCCCTGAGCTGAAGCACCAAGGGCTAGCAACATCAGACTGTGAGCTTGCCCAGGGGTAGGACGTTGGATAAATTCCCTTCCTGTCCCCTAACCTACACCCACCCCTACAGTGGGTCCAGGCCAGGGATGCCAGCCATGGTAGGGCTGGTAAATGTTTGCTGCGTGGGAGGCAGATGAGTGGTCAAGGAACTGTCTGTTTGATTCAGTTCTACTCCCTTATAACCCGGTCCAGGTCCACACTGTGTGCTTGCTTAAGGAAAATGGGGGGAAGGGGGAGGAAGGCACTAGTGCTTTCCCACACTGGGGCCCCAAGTTCCCTTCTCTTGAGATTATTTCTGCTCAGTCTGGATTTCCAACCAATACATTTTGTCCTCTAGGTCTCTGTAGTTTGGGTAGCAAGATGAGACTAGAAGTCATGAAGGAGTTAAAAACAAGATGAGTTGGATGAAAGATACCTCCTGTGGGTCCCAGCTGAGTCATCCTCTTTGTTCCACACCCTTGAAATCCACTTCCTCTTGCCCACTCCCTTCTCTTCCACCCCACCCTCACCCTCAACAGGCACTTGAAGCCTCTGGCATTGGACAGGGAACACTCATCTTCTCCGTGCAATTCTGGGAGCCCAGACCTGCTCCCTGGACAGCTGCTGCACCATGGGAGAGTGGGGATGGTGGGGAGTGACTCTCTGGTCCCCTCTTTCAGAGGGTGCCTACCAGCCCAAGCTCCTTTCAGCACGGAGAAGAACTGAGCTAGAGTCCAGGCCACCTTTCTCCCTTCAGGTTCTCTTGCTACACTGGCGCTCAGGGGCCCCCAGGCCCTGCCCTAGATACTGCTGTGCCCACTTCTCCCCCACCACACAGGGCACCAGAGACCATTACTGCTCTACTAAGGGTCAAACTTCTGAATAACATTAACTCCACTTGGCTTTGAGCAATGTGACGCGTTTTTGGAGCACTTCCACGCACACGTGGTCGATCCATTCACTCGTGTGCCAGGGCTTGTGTCACGTGCTAAGAACAGTGATGCACGGGATTCAACTCCTGCCCTCAAGGAGCTCCCAGTCTGGTGAAGGAGGTGGAGCAGTGAGCAGAAAACACTCCACAATAAGTTCTTCAAAAGCACCAGGCGTTGTAGAAGCACCGGGGACAGGATCTCACACCAGGCTTGGGGGATAGGGGTCAGAGAGGACGGAAGGCTTCCTGGAGGAAGAGACACCTGAGCTGGGAGTGAACCAGGTAGAAAGGGGGAGAAGGGACAATCAGATGCATGAACCATAGAATCACTGGCTCTCGGGCTCATCAAAGGGTAGACTCAGACTCCTAGAATCATTTTTCTAATGAACAACCATTTATTGTGCTGGATGCCATGCTGGGTAAAGAGATCTCAGAATCAAAGGGATCTCATATCCCAAAGCCACCCTGGCTTCCATACCATGCTCTTGAGGGGCAGACTGTCTCTTCCAACTCCAAGGACCTGAGGAGAGGAAAAGGGGTCTGAAGATGCCCTAGGTGTCGAATGAAGGGTGAATCCCCCCTGATGGTATTAAAGGATCTCTCGGGGATGGACAATGGCACACCAGGAAGGGACCCTGACTCCCTGCAGATGCAGTGACTGGTAGCCCAATGGTCAGAGCTCTGTTGACTGGAGGCAAAGTCAAACAGGATGGAGTTTTGGGTGATGGCCACTCTTGCCAATAGGTTCCAGCCTGGCAGAGTGGGGAAGTGATTCACCTCCTAAATTACATCCTCCAGCTAGTCTCTCGCAAAGTCCCAGGTGTCTTCCTTCAGAGTCCGTATTACAGTTTTAATTAGATATGCACTTGTCTGTTTCTTCCTCTCCTCCGCTAGATCATCACCACCTTAAGGCCAGGAACAACATCTGTTTTGTTCACCACTGTATCCTCAAGCACCAAGCAGGTAATAAGAGACTTGTTGAAATGAATTGAGACTGATGAGTGGATATGGAAGGACATTCCAGCAGATGAGGGGCAGCCTGGTGATAAGCTCATTTCATTTCACAGAGAGCGGCACTGGGTCCAGAAGAGGATGGAGTTGCCCCAAGATAGAGCTGCCAATGTATATGGAGGGGTGGGAGGGCAGGGAGGACTGTTGCAGAGGTGGGAGCACAGACACAGAAAGGCGCTCATAGCCCTGGCCCCCGAGATGCCCCAGCCTCCACGGAATCAGTTCCCTTTAGGAAGCCCCCTCCGCACACTCAGCCACCGTCAGGGCAAGCCCAGCCTTCTCTTCAAACGGATGTCCCAGAATCGGCCTATAGAGCCAGAGGGGGAAAGGATGGAGCAGCGAGCGGTGTGGAGGCGGGGGTGGGTATGAGGAGCCCAGTTTTGGTGCTAGAGCTAGGGGACAGCTTCAGCACCTAATCTGTGCGGGAAAGCCTTGCGAGCGAGAGCAGAGAGCCACCCCGGTTAGCCCAAGATCATCCCGTTAGCATTTTAGCACGGATCGGCCCGGGTCAGTGCAGGGTCACGCCTGTTAGCGCAGGGTCAGGCTCGCTCAGAGCTGGGTCGTCCCCGTCAGCGCAGGGTCATCCCTTTTAGCGCTGGGTCGGCCCGCTTTAAAGCAAGAGCTTCCAGGTTTGCAGAGTCAGCCTCTAACGGAGGGTCAGAGCGGGTGGGGCGGGGTCACCTCGGTAAGCGGTGGAAAAGCTCCGGGTACTTTGGGGCCAGCGGCGCCCCCAAGTGGCAGGGCCCCGCCGGCGCTCGGATCCGGCTCGGGGAGGGTTTCAGGAACCTCTCGTCCTTCACACTCAGGTGGGGAGCCTTGTCGACCCAGGCCCCCGGCCTCGCCCTGCAGGAAGTGCTTTGCTTCCCAATGTTCCTTACACGCATCTTTGGGGCTCTTTCTGCTCACAGCATGCAACTGCGTGCCCGAGCGTATCTGAGAGCAAGAATCCTAGATGCTGGCGGCGAGCAGACAAGTCACCGGGAAACTCCAACCCCAGCTCCTGAGGAAGCGACCACGGAGCCCGGCCCTTCCCCTCCCGCCTCTCCCCACTGCCTTGGGTCTCAGTCTGCAGGCACACATTCTGCGGACTTGTCTCTGAGACAGCGGTCCACCCCCCACCCCCAGGCTTTGGGTACTTCCCGCTACGACCCCACACACTCTGAAGTTCTCAAGTTTGGCCTGGGACGGGACACTGGGGAAGAGGCAGAGCACAGCCTGGTTCCCAGCCCGGCTTTGGAACTGTTCTTCCCACATCGCGGGCCACCTACACTGGTTCCAGTCCATCCAGCCCCTCTCCCACCTCCTGCTAAACACACGAACTCACCCAGCGCTTCCCAGAAAGGGGGGCGGGGTCTCTGGGTGAACAGAGACTGGAGTAAAGGGAGCTGGGGGAGAGGCTCCCGGTCACTTTTTGGGCCAGCCTCCTACCCCCTGCCACCCTATCCCGATGCCATAATGGGTGGGGCTGGGAGCTCAGCAGGCTGCCAGGTAGGCTGCCAGATGGTGACTCACCTTCACACTCCTCCACATGGTCCACAAAGGAGATAGGATTATGCAGAATCCAGGGACAAAGACACACCTGGAGACTCGGCCACCCGCTATGGCCCTGGCAGGGGAGGAGAAATCACAGGGTCTAGGTTGGAAGTTTCTTGGGTCCAGAAAGGAGGGAGCCAAGCCCCTCACTCTCCTGCCCCTCTGTCTGTGCAATGGAAGCCCTGAGGTGGCCACATGGACTGTGTCTCTGGAGTCCCAGCACAACCTGTGGCAGGCCAGCTCTGTACCCTCCTGCACCCTCGCTGCAGAGTGATAGCTGAGGGAGGAGCAAGCACTCCTCGGCAGACTAGAGGGAGGAGCTGGGCAAAGCCACTGACCCCAGACGGGGAAGGCGAATCCAGGCTGACATAATCCAGCTCATTTCTCACACAAAGAAACTGAGGCTCAGTGAGGGCAGGAAGGACTGGCCCAAGGTCACAGAGAGCACCGTGGCCAGAATCAGGAATCCTCTCCCCTCCGCCCCCTCTCCGCCCTCAGTATTAATCATCTTCAGGGTAGGTGCTAAAGTGAAGACTGCAGAGGAGGCGAAAGAGCCATCAAAGCCTGGTATCTTTTAGGGGTCAGTGTAACTCAGAACTCCTATGTGCCCCTGTGGGCGCGTGCACGTGCCCCAGCCACACACGCGCGCGCGCGCACACACACACACACACACACACACACACACACACACACTGGCCTACAGCCAACCAACACCCTTCAAAGCCCTGAAGCTGGGCCAGCACATCCATCCCGATCCAGGAAGGAATGGCTCCAGCCAAGGCAGCCTCAGGCCTAGATGATCCAGATTTTCTTCAGTTATTCTCCAGTGTGTGAAAGGTCTAGATTCTGACGGGGCATGGGAAGCAAGGCTTGGAGTAGCCAGATGGATGGACTAACTGACAGATTTGCCAACAGACTCACAGAAGCAAGGAGGGAGGGATGCTACTGCCTAGGAAAACTGAAGGGAAAGAGGCAATTTACTGGCAAACTCTGACCATTCCCACCCCCCTTCCTCACAGCCAAGCTGCTGCCCGAAATTAGGCTCAGTCTAGGGCCGGGGGAAGGACTCGGCTGCCTGCCCAGACCAGGGACCCAGCGTAAAGCTAAGCACAAGATGCTCCTGCTCACCCACACTCCTCCCGGCTGCCCCCTCGTTCACCTAAGGGCAACCTAGCTCATGCCCTGATTTATCCGGATAATTGTTTGCTCTCCCACACCTTGATCTCAACGTTCCTCCAGTCCTGCCTCTGGGAAGAAAGGAGAATTCAGAGACATCCATAGTGCAGACAACACTTAAGATTTCCCTCGAGTACCAGGGGAGATGCTGGGTTTTTAGTTCCCTCAAAAGATCTAGGTGAATACTTTAATTATTGATGCTGGTGCATAGAGGCTGCAGGCTCCAACTTTACACCTGGCATCCTGCTGAGCAACTCTGGGCAAACCCCATCCTCACCCCTCCTCTAGACCTGCTTCCCCATCCGTTCAATGTTAGCCTTGGAAACCTTGCAAGCTCCGGTGTTACCGGCTCTACACACTGCACTTGCCCCCTTGCTGCAGGAGATCAGTTTCCTAGGAATGGAAGGAAAAACTCCAAAGCACCTGGGGACTGCTGACCAGGTCCCTCTGTGCAGGCTGGAGTCGGGCGGGGGCATCTCACGGCACCAGGCAGGAGAGCAGGTCAGAGGCCAGACAATGGAGCCTCTTAGCTACTCTGGAACAACCTGGATCTACCCATCTAAGGCAGGCTAAAGGGACTGGACACCAGCGGGTTAGGGATGAAGCGGGAGCTTTGGGTGGAGGCTAGCCTGATCCACTGCTGGTCCGGTCACTGTGTCCCTCAGCACCTTCACTGGCTGCTCCGCAATCCCGGCTGTGTCTGCAGTGGAGAAGGAAGTAGGGAGAAGGTGGGCAGGTCTCAGTCTTAGCTAGAAGAATAAGGGAAGAGGCTCAAAACTGAGGCCTCCTCCCCACCATCACAGAGACCCCTTCCTAACTCTTCCACTCCAGTTCTCTGCACCCACATCCCCCCAGCCTCTGCCTCTGCCCAAGGAGGAGGGACCACACTCTCACACTCACAGTGATACAGTCACAAATATACATGCTAGCACACAAGTATTCAGCCCCAAGCAGTCACCCACACAGACACGTTTCCTCTCACACACAAACATATACACAAACACAGACCCCAAATACCCAAAAATCACATACACATGGACTGTGATACCTGGATACCATCATCACAAAGTGGAAAGCTACCATCCTTAACCCCTAAAATACTAAGCTTTTTTTTTTAACCTCAAATATGGTGATAATCACTTCTTTTGCCTTTTCTTCAGTTCTCAACTATCGGAATTAGACTGCATCTAATGACACTAGGCACATGTTTGCTGCTTATACCTCCAGTACAATCCCCAGCACACAGTAGGTGCTCAATAAATATTTGTGGAACGAAGGAGCCAGAGAGTTAAGAGATGTCCAGGGCTGGAGGCAAATTAACTCGCTGGTGTTTGATCCTTACCAGGTACCTCCTCAGACAGGAAAACTGTTCTTCACACAAACTGAGCCCTGACGCTGGCCTTACACTCTTCAGCTGGTCAACAGAGGGAGGAGGGACAGGGTAAGTAGATCAGAGGCCAGAGCTGCTGCCTGGGGCATCAGAACCCAGAAGCCGCGCCTCACAGTCCGTCTGCCCTTTTGTTGCTATATCAAAGACTCATGGGTTTGCAAAAGGACCCTACGAACAGTCCTCTGATCCTCCAGCCTGCCTGGGGCTCCACAAAGCATGGCTGTCTGGGGCGTTGGGTTGTCCAGCCCGCAAGGCCGTCCTACCAGCATCTCCAGCCCTGGAATCCTACTCCTTGTACTGGGAGCCCCGGTTCTTGGATCTACTCGCCGGCTCCGCAGCTGTTCCGCTATGTAATCTTGGTCTGGTCCCTCCCGCTCCAAAGCAGTAAGTGGAGCCACGCGGTGCTCAGGACCCTCTAGGCTCTTGCCATCTGGGTCCGAGGCTAGTTTAAGTGATAACCTCACTAGCTGCCCTCTCTGACTGGAGTGACACGTGGGGAAGGGAGAACTAGCTCAAAATGATTGGATATTTACAAGGAATTCAGTTGAGACGTGAGCCCACAGGGCCATGAAGACGCAACCCCGAGGGAAGGCGTGGACTAGGGTATGTGGGGGGTGGGAGAGGTGATTTCCCCCCACCCAGCCGGGACCCGCACATCTGCATCTGAATGGGATGGGGGAACTTGTCAAGGAGTCCTAACAGCACCGACACCTGCTGGGGAAGGGGACACAAAGCAAGGGCCCTCTGTAAGGGGCGACGAATTAATTTGGACAATAAGCCCCGCTCCGGCACCCTCAGAGGCCCCCACCGCGCCGCACACACACACACACACTGTTTGGCGGTACCCACACATCGTTTGAAATACGCTTTTCAGGGCTGCCGTGATTTTTAGGAATCGAAGGGACTGATTTAAATATCTTGTTCCCCCAATAATTCGCCTTTTCCAGTCCTAAGATCCATGTAACCGCAATTCCCAAGATACTTCTGCCTGCGTAGGCAGAAATGCCCCGGAGGTAAGACCATCCTAAGGCGTTTTTCCAACATCGGGGGAAACGAACACAGACCTCCAAGGCCCCGGCTTCCCAGGGCGAAACGCTCAGGACCCCTGTAGCAGCTGCTGTGAGCATCTCCCCAGCCGCCCGGGCGTGCGGGATCTGACGCGTAACCCTCGGGAGCCGAGCATATCTCCGAATAGCTGGACGGGAAGGAGGCGGGTACGGGCTGAAGACCGGGGCCCTGTCAAGCTCCTTCAGGAGGACGAAATTGCGGCGAGGAGGCTGGCGTGGCCGGGAGGAGGGCACCAGCTCAGACCCCTGACGCGTGGAGAAAAGCAAAGGCGCAGACAACGAGCGACTTCCGCTCTGAGTCCGTGTGGATCGAAAAGAGAGAGCTCCGCAGACACCCAGGACTCGGAGCTGAGAGCCGAGCGAGGGTCAGAAACAACCCCAGCGGTGTCGGCGCCCAGTCCATCCCGGGGACGCAGGCACCAGAGGAAAGCGCCTTCCTTCCGCCACGGTCCGAAGCCTCGGGGGCTCCGGAGCGGCCCCAGCCTCGGGCCGCCCTGCTTCTCCGCTACGAAAGGAGGCGGTGCCAGCTCCGCCCTGCGCCGCACCCACTAGCTCGCGGAAAAATTCGTTCCCTAAACCAGAGCTGGGAATCTCAATCCTCCCTGCATCTTTCTATATTGGTACGTCTATGCCGACCTTAAAGAACAGAATAATTCCGCTCCAAAACTCCAATTAGCATTTGTTTTGCTCTCAGATGCCCTGATAGACGAAGAGCTTAGGACGCTGAATTATCCTGTACGACCTCTGCCCACCTTTAGTTCTCTTTCACCGTTTCTCCGGAAATCTCAGAGCTCCAGCCCCAAGGTCAAATGTGAGCTGAGTCTCAGCATCCCAGTTGGTCCTCCTGGATGCATCACCAGGCCCCAACCCAGACAACCTTTTGAACCACGTATCGGAATAATTTAGGCGCAAACCCAAACTCGCCTCGCTTCTCTTGGCGGCATGCGCAGCGTTTGAGTTAAACTCCGACTCCGGTCCATAAAGACCCTAGCCGATCTGCTTCCTCACACCGCCCCCCTAAGCTTGAAATCCTACGAGGCACGCTCCACACGCAAATCTTTTCTCCCTTTTTCTTGCCGGGTCCCTCGTTTAAATAGCGTCAGCGCCTTTATTCGCCTGACCCTAAGCAGAGGAAAACCCGCCTGATCATCATTGTCTGGTCCGCGACCGGCCCCACCCCCGCCCCAATCAGTGTCACAAAACGCCCCTTTCAACAGATTCCAAACCCTCTTCACCCGGGCTCACCGAGCCTTCAACTTCATTAAGTGCGCGCTACGGCGGCGCTGGAGGAGGCGAAGTTTAAATAAACCGGAGCGGAGAGGGAGGAGGGGTGGGTTGCTAGTTGAACCGGAGAGGGAGAGAAGAGTTTTTGAAAAGGGGAAAAAAGTCATCAGGGGAAAAGCGCTTTGTAACCACGAAGACGCGCCCGCTGTGGCGAGAACAAATTGGATATGGAGGGGAAGTGTCCGCCCCCACCTCAGCTCCCGCTCCTGGGTGGTCCGGGGAGCCCCAGGAGAAAGAAAGATGGGGAGGAATCGGCGGTGAAAAGAATTAACCACTTTAATTGGGCTGCAAGAGAGAAATGGGGAGAGGCTCACCGATGTGCCCCGATCACCCAAACAAAATACCCTTCAGTAAAATAAAATAAAATAAAAATGAAATAAAATGTCTGCCTTTAGCCTTGGCTAAAAGATGTATGTCAAAGTTTGAGAATCAAGGCTGTTCTCAGCCATAGAAAGCAAATCTGCAAGATGGGGAAATTCTGCCCGGAAAAACCCCCTCCCTCTTCTGTGGCCTCAGGCCTCCCGGCGCCGGATGAAAAGGAATGAAATTGAACGAAATTGAACGAAATGAAGTGAAATTGACCAGTGAAATTCGCCAATTTTCTTCCCCTTTAAACTGCCCGCTCTCAGCAGCACTCTCTGAACCCCAAGCCGATTTCTTAGCATTTTTTTTCTCACCTGGAGACATGAAGGTGTGCCCTGGATATTTTCTTATTATTGTCACTGATCGTTGTAGCTTGCGGGGGCAGAGGCTCAGCTGTATCCACCCAAACAGCCAGGGAACCCACAAGAGCCGCTCCAGATGGAACGGCCTATTTCTCCTCCCAGGAGGCTGGGCTCCCTCCTAGGTAAGCCGACTTACACTGAACACCCATCCTTATGCACCCAGAGGGTGGGAGGGAGCCCACAGAACCTCTTACAGAACCTCTCTGGTCTGGGGGAGAAAAAAAAAGTCCCAGGACTCTACCATACAAACGTACAATTCCCTCAGTCTTCTCCTTGCCCCTCCCTACACTCCAGGCCCCAGGTGGGTCCTTGCCAGCTCTTAATTAACAGGTTCCCAGCCCACACAACCTGAAAAAGTTCTGAATTCAAAACACCCTGCCTTCTCCCCTGCCTTCAACAGTGCACATATCTCAACAATTCTTTTCTAGTATTTTTCAAGGCCAGTAATTATATCTGGCCCAGATCTGGCCTTCTTGACCCACGGGGAAACCAGGGTCTGAATCATTGGTCTGGGACCCCAAAGCTCCCTAGAAGCACCTGCCTGTAAGGATGCATCTCACTCTTCCCCAATCCTCTTATTTCTCGCTCTTCCTGATGCAGACCCTCTGCCACATACATCTACACCAAGCAGTAAGCATAGATAAATTCACACACACACACACACACACACACACACCCTTCACAAAGACACACTGAAGAATCCAGAAGGATCCACTGCTTCTCCTGGAAGTAGCAGGTGTGGAAATATCTAACTACATCATCAGATATGAATTCTGGCTGACTTAATTTTCTCTCTTCTACAGGAGAAACAAATTGGTGTCTTTTACTTGAAGCTCCAACCTACTATCTGGAACTGACATATTCATGGAAAATGAGACCATGTAAGCTATAAAGTGTTTTACTAAGGGCAAACACATGGTCATGTTCAAATGTTCAACCTTCCTCAAGTGAAAAGAAATGAAATCAAATTCAGCAACAGAAGTCAATGAAGCAGGCAGCCAGAGGCCATTATCCCAGTATCAGCAGACATTCCCTTTTTCCCATTGAATGTAACCTTACTTCTCCTGGACTATTCGATAAAATCATGGGAAGGTGGCTCCCTGCATTCAATCTCCCTCCACTCCTGCAGTCTCTCATCAAGATGGAGGAAAGGGCACCTCACCTCCGGCAGAGAGGCTGCATTTAACATATGCGCCTCGAACCTTGTCTCCATTGGGCAAGCGGTTAAGAGACTTAGAAGTCCCAACCCCTCTTCCTCAGCCCTGGTGTGTTCTTCTCACCCTGATCCTGATTCTGACCCTCTTCGTACAGGGTACTCTGTCCTCTACCTCTTCTTTCTTTCCTACTGCTCCTACTGCCTGAGAATCTGGCTAAAGCAGCCTGTATGGCTTCTCCCTGTCTGCCCCTCTCAAGTTCTCTACATCTGGTTCTCTGACCCTTTCTTCTTCCTTCTCTCTGTCACTTGTTTCCCAACACTCACCCCCAGCATGTGTCTATTTTCTGTGAAGGCTGAACTGCCTCTCACTGCACCTCCATATTCCTCTTTTTCTCCTATGACCGCAGTTGAATGTTCAGAGAAAAGAGCTAAGTAACCATCTTTGTTTCACCCCAAGCATCACCTCTCACCCAACACACTTGCAAGTCTGGCCACTGGGAGTTCCAGGCACAGGGCTTATGGAAGGCTCCAGCCAGCCCAATGGCTTTGCACTCAACTCTGGCAACAGGTTCCAGTTCTGAGCGTGGCTCAAGGGTTGGGGAGGTTTACCTTAACAGAGCAGGGCCTCACGGACTCTCTCCTAGTTCATAGTGCCCCTCTAAGCTTCTCGGGCTGGAGGAGAGAGGGGTTTCACAGTCTCCAATTCAGGCCTTTCACTCTAACTGTTCCATGTGCCAGGAGTGGGAGGGGGTGGCAGGGGGGAATGCAAAGAAGGCCCTACAATGGCCAGAGAGAGACCTCTCTCCTCTTAGGGACACAGAAAGAGATGGTGACAGAGAACAGAAAACACAGAGACACGTTCACAGACACACACAGAAATAAAAACACAGATATCCTGAAATACAACCAACGCCCCGCCCCTGCAAAAAAAGGACAAAAAGCAAGGCTACGTGACAACCCAGACAAACACAAACACAAGCTCCATAAAACCCCCCAACTATAGTAGCACAGAAAGACTTACAGAATATGCATCAGTAAACACTTTCACTCAAATTGTACTTAATGGGTATAGATAGTGTCCATGAGCACGAGGCACCCAGATCAGCCCAGGCCACGCTAAAGTCGAAACTGGAAGATGAGAATCCCCAGGTGCATTTGAAACAAAGCCTCTCTGCGGAACCCCAGGCAGAAACCTTCCTGTGACCAGAGCGAAAATGAAAGCGCTGGAGGGGTCACAGTCTTCCCAGAATCCTGGCCCCATTAACAGCCAAAGGCCAAGGCCACACTGTCCCCTGTATCTGATAAGCCCAAGCCCTCCTCTGCCTGCCTGGGCTGCCCAGGGCCCTTCCTCACTCCACTCTGCCTAGGAGTCCGGGAGGCCCCGGACTGGGAAAGGGGAGTGCAGACAAGCAGACAGAGCTGGTGACTGCTAGAGTTCACGTACATTTATTCAATTGACACCAATGGGGAGTGGGGTGGGGGGAGACAGGTTTTTCTTTTCTTCCACACAAACCTTCAGACAGTTTCACAAAGTCTCCCCAAGTGGAGAAGTCTAAATCAATGCACACCCAGTGGACAGAGAATGCAGATAGCAGCCCGCTGTACAGATATTTACACATAATTACAGGACCCCTGCCACAGGATGTGCCCTGGCCGCCCCCCGCCTCTCCAGTCCCTGACCCAGACCCTCCTCTCCCACCCCAACCTCATTGCCTTTAGCTACAATAAATATCCCAGGGCCTGGGACGTAGCAGACCGCTGAGAGGGCTGCTGGCCCTGGATGGCTGGACCCAGCCGGCCACGGGAAAGGGGTAAAGTTTCTTCAAAAGCGCCCCAACACAAAAGAGGGAGGATTTTCCTCAATGGAGTGGGATTCCGGGATTGCGCACGGATTGTGGAGACCCCTCGCTTCACCTGTCCGTTCAACTTCGCCTGTGTGGACATTGCTGTAGGCTTCCAAGAGAACGAAGTTCCTTGGAGAACAGCAAGGAAAAAAAAAGTTGAATTTTTCTTTTAAGCACAAAGCAGAGAATAGGTGTCTTTAAATTATAATATTGGACAATCAGGGCCTCAAAGTTGGGGAAGGAGTGTGGGAGAGGCAGAAAGGGAGACCTCTCTGCGAAGTTGGTGTTTCTGGCGGGATCTGCCGGGCCTGGGCGGGCACCTCTCCGGGAGAGCATTCTTCCGGGGCTGCCGAGAGGCGCAGAGACTGGGGAAAAGCGAAGACTTCCCCCTCACCCTTTTACTGCTCAAACTGGAACGGGATCATGGCCAGCGACCTCGTCGCATAGACCCGGGCCTCCCCCTGAGCGACGGAGCCCGCTTCGTCCCAACTATCGGAGAGATTCTGAGCGTGGAGCCTGAAGTGCTAAGTCACGCGCGCCGGCCCCAGGTCTGGAGACTCTTCATAAATAGACTCCCTGAGTTCCGCTGCGACCGCAGGAGCTCCCGGGAGAGGCTGAGGAGTGCGGGCTTCAGTGGCCCAGATCCCGACACGGTCAGAAGTGGCAGCCACTGAGGCCTGCTACTTTGCCAGCAAACGAGGGCCCTGAGGACAGGAGCGCGTCCCCGTGGTGCGAGAGGCGGATGTGGCCGGCCACTGGAGCTAGGGCTGGGGTAGTCAGCATGGCCAAGACCTGGGCCTGACCCCCAGGACCTGCCGCCGCCGAGAACGGCGATCCCGGGGAGCCCTCGCCCCCGCCCGGGGGTACTGCCCCGCCGCCACCGTGGCCCATGATGTGGTCTATAGAGAAGGAAGGCCTCTGCCCGGCCCCGGCGCCCCCGCCGCCCGCGTCCGTCTTGAGGCCCTGGCGCAGGAGCGCGGTGCCTGCTGCGGGAGGGCTCAGGGACGCGGGGTAGAAGGCTTTGGCGCAGCCAAGCTCCGCGCCTAGGAAGGCTGGCAGGCCTGAAGGGCCCGGGCCCGATCCTGTGCCCGGCGCAGGGGCCGGAGCCGAGGCTGCGCCCGCGAACACCGAAGCCGTCGGCGGTCCGGGTGGAGGCGCCGCGGCACGGCCTGGGGGTACCGACAGCTGGCAAGGTGCAGCGGCGGCGGCGAAAGCGAAGGCGTGCGGGTGTGGATGCGGGTGCGGAGCCGGGCCCGGCGGGGGTGCGCCGTAGGCCGGGAGCGCTAGCCCGTAGCCGTAGCCGTAGGCGCCATAAGCCGCGAAGCCCGGCAGGAAGGCGCCGGCGTCCCCCGCCGCCGCAGCCCCGCCGCGCAACAGCAGCTCAGGGTGAGGGTGCGTGTGTGGATGCGGCGGCGGTAGCGGCTGCCGCTTAAAGCGCTTGCGGCGCCGCAGGAAGCTGCCGTTGTCGAACATGTCGGCCGACTCCGGGTCGAGCGTCCAGTAGTTGCCCTTGCCCGGGTTGCCCGGCTCGCGGGGAATCTTGACGAAGCAGTCGTTGAGCGATAGGTTGTGGCGGATGCTGTTCTGCCAGGCGGGGAATTTCTCCCGGTAGTAGGGGAAGCGGCCGCTGATGAACTCGCAGATCTCGCTCAGCGTCAAGCGCTTCTTGGGGCTCTGCAGGATGGCCATGGTGATGAGCGCGATGTACGAGTAGGGCGGCTTCACCAGCGGGCTCCGAGTCGCCGCGCCCCCCGACGGCGGTCCGGGCCCGGGCCCCGCCGCGCCCCGGGCGGCCGCAGTGCCTGGCCCTGGGCTTCCCGCTGCGGCCGCCGCCCCTCGGGGCGCTAGAGCGCGGGGCTCGCCGTCCGAGCAGCCGCCGGATTCCTCCTCGTCGTCAGCGGCGTCCCCCTCGGCTTCCTCTGGAGGAGGCTCGGGGCCGTGGGGGAGTAGGTCCCGGGGGGCGCGGGGTCCGGAACGGGCAGGGGGCTCCCCCCCACCGCTGCCGCCGCCGCCGCCCACCACGTCTATATCTGCGTCGGCCTCGGACAGCGCGGCCGGGGAGCTCTCGGAGGACATGATCTCGCAGCAGCAGCTGCCCAGGGTCATGGTGCCGCCGCCGCCACCGCCGCTCTCCGGCTCCGCTCCGGCCGCGGCTCGGGCTCCGCCGCGCTGCCTCTGGGGCGAGTGTGTTTTGCGCGCGGGCGGGGAGGGGGCGGGGGACTGAGGCTGGCAGGGAGGGGTGTCCCCCAGCTCCGCAGCGCCCCCTCGTGGCCCACTCGGCCGCTCTCACCTCTCGATGAGCACCCGACTGGGGGCGGCTCTCTCCGCTGCCCTGGGAAACCGAGCGGGGGCCTGCGCCCCGGGCGCGGGCGGAAGGAGTTGAGGCCTTCCCTTACACAGCCGGTCTCGGCCCCCAGCCGCCCCCCTACCCCGGGAGGGGAGGTCGGTAAATTAGTTCTTCCCGCCTGGCGGCAGCCTAAGGCGGAAGAACGCGAGCCCGGGGCGGAGCTCCCTGAGCTGGGTGGGGCGGGGGCGGGCGGAGTGCCTCCGCGGAGGGGCCCGGCGGGAACAAACAGCCGCCGCGGCGGGAGCGCGGATCGGGTGGCTCGAGGCGGGTCCTCCTTTCACCGCAGATCCCGCAAACCCTCCGCTCCCTGGGGCCGCTGCCTTCAGTGCGCTTAGCCCTGGATGTTAAGGTTCACGCGGGCTCCAGCCGGAGGTGGGAGTAGTAGCGACAGTCCCCACCCATCATCTCCCCAAGGCAGCGCCCGGGCCACCAAGGCCGAAGCGCAGTTGGCGCGCCAGCGGAGCCTGAGACGCCCGGACCAACGCCGCCGGAGGGGGGCCCGAAGGAGCCCGAGCGGCTTCCGGCCCAAGGGCAGTCGCACTTGAGTGATCGCGAGGAGCACACTTGGCGTTCTCAGCCTCGGGCCTCGGAGAGGTGAGAGATTCCGGCTGCGCCCCTCTCCTCCCCTCCAAGGCCGGGACCCCGTCACCCATCCCGTCGCCGCGCCGCGTGGCTCCAGACGCGGCAGTGTGTGCGGGGAGACCCGGGTAGCGCTCCGCCTGCCCGCCGCCCGCTTCCTAGAACTTTTCCGGGGCGCTTCGGTTGTATTTTGGGAGCGCGGACCGGTCCATCGCCGAGTTTGCCTGTATCCGACCTTTTTCTGTCTTGGTATCCGTTTGTCTCACTCAAGCCCTGTAACTCTGTGTTTCTCTCGCCCTCGGTGAATCTCTGCCTCTGTTTCCTGTGGAAACTCTGCATTTATCTGGATGTCTGTTCGTGGGTCCGAGAATCCCTCGCTCGATTTCGTCGTTTCTCCCACCCCCAGTCGCACTGCAGGGCCACTAGCCCTCCTCCCCACTCCCCTCTTTTCTGGCCGGTCTTGCAGGCTCTACAGACAGGCAGCAGGACCCCCACCGAGACGTCCGTCAATGAACCCTGACCTCAACCGCAAGCCAATGTTGCCTTCATCTCTCAGGATCCTGTGCACACAGTGTTGGTCCTGTGCCCTTTTTCTCGCCAGCTGGGGTCCTGCCCATAGTCCTCCTGCTCCCCTGGCCTCCCCCCAGGAACCCAGCAACCAGTAGCTCCAGCTCAGACTGGGCCCATCTCAACCTCTGGGGGTGACAGGGGAGATGGGCGCTGGACGTGGTCAAGTACTGAGCCGATGGACGGGCTGCTGCCCCGACAGCGCCCCGCCGTGGTCAAAGCTCGGGCATGCGAGGCGCGAGACCCGGCTGCGCTCAGCTGTCACAGGCTGTAGGACAGTCAGCAACTTACTTCCCCCTTCCAGCCTCAGTTTCCTGCTCTGAATAGAAGTTAAGAGCCCCTGGCGCCAGGCTGCTGGGATCCCAGTCCTGGTTTCACTACTTACCTGTTCTGTAATATGTTGCTATAAGTCTTTGTGTCTTTGTTTCTTCCTCTGTAAAAATGAGGTTGAAAACAGCTACCCTCTGACTAATGTGTAAATGTAGCCATATCATTCTAGGCTACTTACAAAGGAGGGTATTGAAGGCACTTTGCAGACTCTTGGGGAGAGAGAAACGGGTTAGGGGTGGTATCACCTCCCACCTGGGTCTCAAACCAGGGTCTAGCCCTGGACTGGGTTACTGCTGCTATCTAATCCTCTCCGGTGCTGAATTAGGTCCTCTGTAGATAAGTGCTGGGAGTGGGGTGGGAGGGGATTTGCAGCCCCTGCAGGCTGTATCTCAGTAGGGTCATGTGAGGGTGGATGAAATCTCCCTTTCACCCAACAGTAGTCTCCAATGTAGTGTATTCCACAGGTGGGGCAACAGAAGCCCGCGGTGGGCGGGTGAGGACTCAGTCTCTTACAACATGATAGAGCATGGCCAGGTGCACCCTTGTCATGGAATCCTCATGATAGGGTTCTCCATCCTCTCCAGCCATCCGGCTAGGAGCAGAAGAGAGTGGAAGGCAGGTCTGGCTGCTCATATCCCGTGAGAGCACGTCCACTGGGCACCCCTTTCTGGGACCTCAGACCAAGGGGATCCACCCAGTATGCTGGGTCTGCATAAAAAGACTGTCCTTGGGAAAAAGAAGAGATCCGGTCCTCAAACCATTGTCAGGAAATTGGACAGGGACTAGTGGCCCTGGAATCAGAATTTCCTAGGTGATAGGTCCCTCCGGGGGCAGGGGGAAGGCCTTGGAGAGAAGTATTGATATTTTGCATAAGTCCAGATAAACTCAGATACCCAGCATTGCTAGATTTAGCAGATTTATTTTATCTGGCAAACTTACACACACCCCAGGCTTGCTCATTACTACGTGGAGCTCTCTCTGACACTCACCATCCACCACATACACACCAGCTCCAACCCAGCTCAGCTCTGCTAATGTCTAAGTAAGTGGAGGGAAATCAGCATTGACATCACGCTTCTCCGTCTCACTTTCTAAATGTCTTCATTTCTAAAACGGCAAACGTGAACCAGTAGCTTCTTTCTTTGCCAGCACTCTCTCCTGGCTCCCCACGCTCCAGCGCCCTGCCCAAGTTCAGGGTAAGACTAGCGGAGGCATTTGTTGCCCAAATATCCTGGTTCTTGCTCCAGTCAGGACTCTACTTCTCTATAGAGCGGCTGCAGCCACCAGCCCCCACCTCTGCCTGGCCCTGCTGCACACTCCATGCTGCTGAGACCCAAGTTAAGGAAAGGGGACATGGCCCCCCAACCCATTCTGGAAGGTGATTCTTAAGAAATTCTCCAGATTCTTAAAAACACACACAGTTTTATAGGAGTGGAAACTGAGGGCCAGGAGATCCAGTGACTTGCAAGGCTTTCGAAGGGCCCCCGAGTTGAGTTGGGCCCAGATGTCCAGGCTCCCAGTCTAGAGCTCCTCTATTTATCCAAGTAACTCTGCTTAACCCCTGGACGAGCTCGACTCTTGCCTGGGGAGGGGTGTTTCTGGGAGCCTCTCATTCTTCCCAAGGCTCTGGGCAAATTTGTTTTGAACAATGCCAGAAGTACATGCACTGGGGATGGGAGAAGGGCGACCCGGTATTCGGGATTCGTTTAGTTTCCTGCCCGTCTCCCGTGGCTCCAGGCTTTCCCATCTGCAGGCTCAGCCTCTCTGACGTCTTCGGGTCGTGTGTGCGTCCCCGGGTGAGTCTGTCACTGCGCTCCGCGAAAAACTGGGTGCTCTCCCAGAAGCCCGGGCACCAGCACCCATGCCTGCAGCCTCCAAGAAGCAGGAGGCGACAGATTTAGCAGGTCTTGGTTACAATGTCACTGGTAGTTCCCAGTCCCCCTCCTTCCTCTATCTCACTGTTTAGCCACCTCCCCTGAGCAGCTCAGAAACGATTGGGAGGATGCGTTTGGGGGGCGCCTGTTCAGGGGTTTTCCACTCCAAAATGTTCGGAGCACCGGGGAGAGGTTGTTGCGTGTTTATTGCGATGTGTTGCTGTCAATGGCGTCCCTCCCCTCAAGCTCCTCCCTTCCCTTCTTTTGCTCCCTGTAGACGTGCTGTTCTCCTCGCCTCGCGGGAAAGGAGAACTCTCGGATGGTTATGAGAATGTAATTAAGTCAATCGCAAAACCGGCCGACAGCGGCGCTGAGCTTGCTGGAGGCGGGGGCGCAGCGCGGAGATTTCCCTCTGCCTTCCCAGGATTCGAGGGCTCAAGTGCAGCGAGCGCGGAGGTCCGCCCTCGGTGCAGCCGGGCTGCGAAGCTCCGCCTGAACCGGGCAGGGGACCCCACGCCTGCACACTTCTCTAATTTTATTCACAAACGTGGCCAGGCTCAGGGAAAGCGACGAGACCCGCGCAGCCACCCCCTTTTCCCGTCCCTCCCTGTGGCCGCAGCGGGTTCATCTCCCGACCCCTTTCTCCTCCACATCTTCGCCTGCTCAAAGGCAATCGGCTCTCTTGGCCCTGAGTGGGAGGCGGGAGACTCCAGATTGTGTGACCTGCAGGGGCGAACTGCAGGCGGCGGGGCTCCCCACACACGGGAGTTCAGGGAGACGCCGGCCCCTCTTCGAGCACAGAAACGGCAGGGCCTCCGCGTGCGCTCTTTCACCCCCAGGCGCGGGCTCAGGGGTCGGCGCCTCTGCGGCCCCTCACAGCTCGGGTACCCTCCACCTCCTGGAGGAAAAGTCTTTCTCTTCTTCCAAGTGTGCACGGCCACCGCCCCCTGGCTACGTGGTCGGGGCCCCCGCGAGCACCCTCCGGCCGCAGCACTGCGCGGTCGCTGCTGTACCAGGGCGCCTCGGAGCCTGTGCACTCCCGTTCGTTCGCGGGAAGAGGGTTGCGGGCTTAGGAGAGGGTGAAAACAGCGCGGCTCCCAAACCGCCCGACTTGGGGCGCCGGCTTCGCAGTGACCAGGGCAGGCCCCACACGCGTGGGAGATGTGCCGCCGGGCCAGGGGAGTAGGGAACGCTTCCAGGTGTGGCAGAGCGTGGGCCTCAGGTCAAAGTGCCCTGCTGTGTAAGTGCGTCCTGTGTTGCCGGGTCCGCGCGCGTGTGACTGCCCCTCCGGGCGACGGTGGCTTTGTGTGCCCAAGTACGTCCGTGAGCGACTGGCGCCGGTGCCGAGTTCTCCCTTCACGACCGCACATCTGTGATGGGGACAGCCCTGGAAGGCTCGCCAGCCAGGCCCACAGCTCCGCCTCGGGTCCTGAAGGGGTGCGACCTGGTCGGGGGCTGCAGACCCACTTCGGGCCACAGCGTGACCCCGGCAGGGAAGGAGGATGTGAGAATGCGAGCCTGGGCAGGGGGCTGCGACAGTGGCGAGGAGAGGGAGGAAGAGGGTACAGGGGCTTCGAGCGGAGAGCCAGGAAAACTGCAGCGGCCGCCTCCTTCCTCCCCATTCCTCGCCGCCTGCGAGGGCAGCAGTGCCTCGGGAACCGGACGGCCTTTCGCAGACCGGAATTGGGGCGGCGAGGGGGGTGGGCGTGCAGAGCCGTCCGAATTCGGTCCCCTACCCTATACACACGAACGCACACACACGCAGTCACGTTTAGCCTTTCGGAGCCCCCGGCAGGGTAACTGGTGAAGCGGTAAGCCCCCGCGCGGGCGGGGAAACATTGCCGGGCCTGAGCCTTCCGAAGCTGCTGCGGAGTCACATAAGCCCCGCAGAAGCCGAGCGAGGGGACCAGCGGGAGTTCTGGCCCTGCGGCGCGGACGCTGGTGACGGATTCCTGGGAAGCAGCGACCTCTGGAGGAACCGCGCATTCACGCAGAGAGGCAGGAACTGAACGACCGTGTCTGGGACCAAAGCGCCCCTTCCCCACCCCACTCCTTTGGCAAAGTCACCCAGAGACTCAACCTCCAGACTCCTCTTTGCGCATGCTTGCTTCCTTTCCCAGCCTGTACCCAGGCTTCAAATCCTGGCTCAAATCCCGCCTTCTCCAGAAAGAAGCCTTTTTGAGAACCCAACTCATCTTCCCCTCTTCCTGCTCTGAGCTCCTCAGAACCTAAAGCCTGAAACCTCTACTCCAGCAGTACACTGCACTACACGACCCACCTGCTTCCTGCCTCCCCTTCTTCAAAGAAACCATTAGTCCATCCACTCCACCCACCCTTTGCATTCCTCGCTGGATGTGCTGTTTTTCTTCCCCACCCCACCCCACCAGTAAATAAAGAATGAAGTCATTTATCCCAAAATTGGACTGTAGATTTTCAAAGTTCCTTTCCCAGATGGGGAAATAGAGACCCAGAGAGCGGCTTACTTGCCCAAGGTCACACAGCAAATCGATTGCAGAGGTGGAACCAGATCCCTAGTCTCCCATTCCTCAGCCCAGAGCCCTCTCCATTTCACCGGAATGGGGAGGGAAAATGCAAGAAGGAACACGTGTGTGTGTGTGTGTGTGTGTGTGTGTGTGTGTGTGTGTGTGTGTGTGTGTGTGTGTGTGTGTGTGTGTGTGTGTGTGTGTGTGTGTGTGTGTGTGTGTGTGTGTGTGTGTGTGTGTGTGTGTGTGTGTGTGTGGTGAGGCAGGGGGCGGGTTCCTGTTCCAGGACCGGGTAGTAGGAAGGAAGGGAGGGCAAAGTTGCCCTGGAAGGTCAGACTCTTCCTTCCCCCAGCTCCCAAACCACTTTGAAGGGCTGCATATTTCAGGGGTTGGCTGAGTGTCTTACATCAGCAGTCACGTCTGCTGGAGGCTGCAGACAGCTTCAATTCAGGCAAATACCACCCTCCCCTCTGCCAGGGAAAAGGAGAGAGTGGGCATTAATAAATACCCAGAGGATGTTTCTGAGATCCCAGGCCAGCAGGAGGAGGCCTTCTGGTGCTTGCAGTTAGAAAGTTAAAGGAGAAGCTGTGGGAGAAGGGTGGTGATTTGCATGTAATTTGTATGAGGCTCCAATGATACCTGCCTGGCAGCCTGAGGCCTCCTCAGAGACGCTTTCCTACTGGGTATCATGTGCTTCTCTGCACAGGCTACCAGGCAGCCTGGCCCCTGCCTGCTTGTCCAGCCTCATTGCCAACCCCTGCACTACACTACCTCTGATTTGCTTTTTCTCACCTCTTCAGCTTTGCATGCAGCTCATTCCTTCCTGGCTCATTCCTCCTAATCCTCTGTGCATTTCAAATGTCAAGTTTTATAAGCTGCTTCCCCCGATAACACCCCACACTGGCCAGGCTATGAGGGGCTCCTGCCTCTGTTCTCACAAAATGCTAATTCCCCTCTCTTGTCATGATTTGTTTTCTAGTCCGTCACCCTCTGTAGACTGTGAGCTCCTTGAGAACAGGCATTATATTGTCTTCATCCTCATCTTTCCTTCTATATAAAATGGGGACAATAATGTACCTACCTCATTTGTTGTTGTGAAGATTAAATGAGATAATGCATAGAAGGCACTTAGCCCAGTGCCTGAAACTTTGAAAGAAGCTCAATAAATGTTTCTTATCACTATCTTCATCATCATTAAACATTCTGCCTCCTGCCAGGCACAAGATCCAACACATAATAGGTACTCAATTAATGTTAGATATGTGGAAACTGAACGAATGAGTGAATCATACAACATTTTCTCACTCTGCGACTCTAGATAAGGTTGTATCTAGCTTATGTCATCAACAGAGATATGCGTTCTCTAAGGTCAGACATTGTTTCTCCCCCATCAGTCCCCATCCCTGAAGGGAGGAGAATGTGTGCCCCCCATCAGAGAGAGTTATTCCCTGGTCCCTGACCCCAGCAGTCACTGGATTTCTCTCTCATGCTCTCTACCTCAGTTTCCTTCTTTTAAAATGGTTCTGACCAATCAAACCAGCCGAACCCTGCCAAAGTCTCCCAGGAGCTCTCCATTGCTTATGAGACAAAACTCAATCTCCTTAGCATAGTGAGCCGAACATGTTCAGTTTTGAGATGTCCCACCTCTCTGTTGGGTAACACCTCCCCTCCTGTATTCCATGTGGTCCTGATGGGACTGTCCAATCTCTGTACCCCTCACACTTACCTCCAGGAGCAGACAGGCAACCTGTCTGGATCAAACATAGCATTGCCCATCCAAGGCCTGGTGATAGGTCTAGGCAGGAGTAAGTGACCTAAGCTGACCCAATCAATCACTCCTTCTACAAGATTCGATATATAGACTCTGAGACGCCAGGATATAAGGACTCTGGGGCTCTGGGAGGGGCGCTTCTCCTTTTGGATCAGAAGATTAGCACGTAGGCCTAGCTGCCAGCAACCATCCTTCCTGTCCTGTGGAGAGAGCTGTTTGACAGCCCATCCACAGAAGAAAACACCCTAAAGGGACACAGCTTAGTAACAATGTTCAGTCCTCTGGCTCTGCCTGAAACTAGAACCCTTAGACTTCCCACATATTCTAAAGATAATTCCCCTTTTTTGCTTAAGGTCGGTTGCATCAAATTTCTGCTTGGTTGAGTTTAACTTCACAAACAGCGGAGCCACGGGAAAGAAGGATCCTGGGTTCCTGAGACCATTGAGGTGCCACGCCATCCTGAACTGCCTGCACAGACTTTTATGTGAAAAGGAAACAAACTTCAATCTTGGTTAAGCCACTGTTGTGGAATTTTCTTTGGTTGGCGAGGTTCCGGGGGAGGGGTGTCTGTTACTCACAGCTGAACTTAACCCTAATTAACACAGGGAGGGGTGGGGAAACGTCCCATAGACATAAAGGCCTGGTCTGGGGTGTTAGCCTGGAGAATAAAGGGCTCGGGGCTGACACAGCTGCCATCTCCAAACCTCTGCAGGGTTGACCTGGAACACAAAGGCCAGGGCAAAAGGGAGCCTGAAGGTTGTAAAGAGACTCAATTTCTGTGACTCCATGGAAGGAAAGAATTCCAACAGGGCTGTCCCTCAGAGATTCGATCTGCTGCTTTGATGGTAGTGAGCTCTGCATCGCTGGAAATGCATGAGTAGAGGCTGGATAATCACTGGGCAGGAATCTTAGAGGCATCCAGGTGTAGCAGAAGGAGTACAGGTCTTAGAGCTGGGTCTTAATTGTGCTCTCACCACTCTTAGTCTCAAATAATCTCAGCCTCAGTTTTCTCATTTGTAAAGTATCCAGATAGCTGGGTTGGAGACAGAGACCAAGGGAATTTCCTAGCGCTACCTTGCAGGGATTCCTGAGACCCAGTCAGTACTCTAGTTGGAACGAACTATGAGTCAGGAGGCCTTCGTGAGGTTCCTCGCTCTCTTCAACCTTGACATTTTTGAGCATGCCTGCTCCAAGCTGCCGAGAGAATGCACCTCCCCCTGGTTTGTCCGTGAGACTGGAGAAGAGCAGTTGCACCTGAGTCCCGAGGCCTGGGATCTTCTCCCAGTCCTGCCCCTTTCTTCCTGTGTAACCTCTGTCCCTCCCAGGTCCTCAGTATCCTCATCTGACATGTGAGAAGTGCATCTTCTGTTCTGGACAGTCTGGATCCAGAATCAGGGCTCTTTTTTTTTCTTTGACTGCGTTGGGTCTTCGTTGCTGTGTGCAGGCTTTCTCTGGTTGCGGTGAGCGGGGGCTACTCTTTGTTGCAGTGTGCGGGCTTCTCATTGCAGTAGCTTCTCTTGTTGCAGAGCACGGGCTCTAGGCGTATGGGCTTCAGTAGTTGTGGCACACGGGCTCAGTAGTTGTGGCACACGGGCTTAGTTGCTCCGCGGCATGTGGGATCTTCACAGGCCAGGGCTCGAACCCGTGTCCCCTGCATTGCCAGGTGGATTCTTGACCACTGCACCACCAGGGAAGCCCCACAATCAGGGCTCTTAACTACTGTGCCCTACCTATAATTCCAAGTGTGAGCAATTACCATTCACAGCAATACTAATTATCATGTTTCTGCACAGCCTGGCTTTACCCAGGTTCTTTCTCATTCTGGCCCAGGTCAGCCCCGAATGGCACGCTCTCAGCCACATGAGCTGAGGTCACAGGTCTGGGTTGACCCCCAAGGTTCCCAGGCTATGGAGGGATTTGCTTTCAGCCAGGAGTTTGTCTCCCCTTAGTCACATGCTTGCCTCTCAAGGGGCTCTGTTTGATCTTCCCTTGTCCACTCTGTCTCACAAAGCAGGGGCTACTCAGATTTGGGGCATTAGAAGCAATGAAATGGGAAATCCGAGGCCAGAGAGGAGCAGATCTTAGAATGTGATTCTATGATCAGGAAAAGGGAGTCATGACTGGAGCCCGGACGGGGAGGGCCAGGAGGGGAGATGGCAGCATCTGACAGGAGGCCTGGAGGCTGGAACAGTAGAGGTCCAAAGAGCTAGCTCCCTGCACCTGTCAATAATGCCCAGGGCTTGGGGGCTAGAAGGGAGAAGGGGCCATCACCCTGCACAGGTTGACGGCCAGAGCACAGACCCCACCCAGGTGGAGGTGGCAAGTGCCCGGCCTTCCCAAATCCAGAGGCCAAAGCATCTGCGGGAAGGCCACTGGGGAGGAGGGCAGTGAGGGTTGAGAGGTGAAATTCTGACCCCGTCACTAAGGGTCCCTTTGATAAATAAAAGAGGACAATTGCCAAAAGAACCATTGTGACCACACAGGGAGGTTGGTGTCTTGATAAGGGCTGTGTGGAAATGCACTTCTAGGAAGTTTTCCTGCAAATATACCTGCACACATGATATATGTACGAGATCTCATTGTGGCTGGTTTGGGAATGTCAAAAGGTTGGAAACAATGCAAATACCCATCAATAGTGGGTTTATTAGCAAATAATGGCACATCTACATAAGGGAATAGTATGCTGTGTAAAATAGAATAAGGAATTTCTTTATGTATTGATTTGGAAAGAGTTCTAAGATATATTTGGGGGGGGGGGGTTGCTGTTGTTTGTTTTTTTGGCGGTGCCATGCAGCATGCGGTAACCTTAGATCCCCAGCCAGGGATGGAACCGTGTCCCCTGCAGTGGAAGTGCAGAGTCTTAAGCACTGGACCACCAGAGAAGTCCCCTAAGATACATTGTTGAGTGAAAAAAGTCAAGATACATGACAGTGTAAATATTATGCTTCCAATTGTTTTTTTAAGGAGAAAATAATGTGTGTTTGTTTTGTTTTGTATATGCAACAAAAATATCTAGAAGGATGAATTAAAAACTAATAACTGATTACCCGTTGGGGCAAATACGGAACACAAATGGAAGAAAGACTTTTCATTGAATACTTTTTTATACTTTCAAAGCCAAGTAAATGTATTGCCTATTTAACAATTAAATAAATACTTTAAAATAAACAGTGGAATCATTCCAATAATTAAGGCTGAGTGTGCAGCACATAAGAGTAATAAAAACCATTACTGTGCACTGAACAGTTTCTCTGGGCTCCATCCTGAGGAAATGGGTGGTGGCTGCAGTGTGGAAAGCAGGGACGTCAGAGCCCCACCTAGTGGGTACCTGTGAGCGTTGGCCTGCCACCCTCAGGCAGAGCAGTAGGGAGTCTGGAAGCTAGGACCCCAGACTTCTTTCCTTCCTTGCCTTCCTTCTCTTCTGTTCCCAGCCCTCTGTCCTTGGGACCTCTTGGTCCCACCTAAATGGCTTTGGAAGTAGTCAGACTTTTTCAGTTTGCCAATCTGGACAAAGATTAGGATTGAGGAAAGGGGATTTCATAGGAACTGGAGCAGCAGACTCTCCCCTCCCTTCCTTCAAAACCCAAACTAAGCTCACCTCCTCCAGGAAGAATTCCTTGTGAAACTCACCAAGCCCCAGCCCCTCCTCAACTCAGGGAGGTGGTCTGATGCCCAAGATGGGGCCTGTGTCTCCCTGAAGCAGGGTTCAGGCCTCTTGTCTCTAATTCTCTTCATCCTCTAAACCCCAAGTCCAGCCTCTAGACAAGGGATATCTCAGGCCACAGCCAGGTGTGCCCAGCCCTGGCCAGGCTGCCCAGTGAGGGAGATAGTGGACAGAAAAGACACAGACCCTGTCCTGGTAAGCCCCCAGCCAGGCGGGTCAGAATATCCTTACCCACGGTCGCAGTGGCTTGATTGGTTACAAAGGCCATCCCACCCAGGCAGAGAGGCCAGGGCACATCCCCCCTGTTTCAAAGGAGCCTGAGGCTGGGCTCAGGGCAGAGACCCAAACTGGTGAGTGACCAAAGTGACCTAATAGCTCCCTCATCTTGTCAGCACTCTGCACACTCTATTGTCACCCGCTGATACTGGACTCTTCTGAACAGGGCAGTGTCTGATTCAGCTCTGAGTCCTCAGCTGGGGAGGGGCACACAATCAGGGACCTTGGAGAGAGTTGTGAATTGCTGTGAAGGACAGAGAAAGGAAATGCCTTGTCTAAGTGTGTGACCTGGGACTAGACCCCAGATTTCTGACCCCAGCCCAGCACGCTTTCTTCTCTTTCCCTCTTACAGAGTGGCTCAATCCTCTGCACCTAGGACTGCCCACCCCACCCACTTTCCAAGCCCTTCTACAATGGGTCAGCATCAAGGGCTGCCAAGAAGAATGGGGGAGGAAAGGAGATCTGGGAGGGCTACCCAGGGGAGGTGGGAACTACAGCCAGTTTTCCTCTTCTAAAACAAATCACTGGGCTCCCCATGAGCAAGTGCCTTTCAGCCACCAGAAGCCACCCCCAGCCCCAAATAGCATCCAAATGGATCCTGGCTTCCTTCCACTGATTTCCGGCTCAAATCAGGTGCATACAAGGTGGCCAATAGGTGGCGCTTTTGTCTCCACAAAATTAATGAGGGGAGAAGGGGGGAGAGAGAGAGGAGTTCAGGCAAAGGGGAGAGAGAGGGGAAGTGTCCAAGAGGGAGGAAGTGGAAAACTGGAAGAAAAAGGAAACCAGAACTTGTCATTTGGCTTGGAAAAGTAGCTTTCAAGATCAGGACTGTGGGTGTGAGTTGGGGGGACATGGATATTGGGGTGAGCTGAGGAATTTTATTGGTGTCTGGGGCTTTCCATCTAAGTTTCCACCTCCACTGGCCTCTTTCTCAGAGGAAGAGAATGACTTTGGAGCCAGGTGAAACTGGAGTCCAGTTCTGAGTCAGTTACTTTGCAGCTTGACCTGGGTAAGTCACTTAACCTTTATGAGCCCCAATTTCATCATCTATTAAGTGGAGCTGAGAATTCTAATAATGCCATCCTGCATTCCAGGAATAAACTGTACTTGCTTGATTGTGCATTTTTGTAATACACTACTGGCTTCAATTTGCTGATATTTCATTGAGGAGCTCTGCATCTTCTTTCATATGTGAGAATGACTATTTTGCGTGTTCACCCCTTCTTTATCAGTTGTTTTTTTAAATATAAATATATTTACTTATTTACTTATTTATTTTTGGCTGCACTGGGTCTTCGCTGCTGCACGCGGGCTTTCTCTAGTTGCGGTGAGCAGGGGCTACTCTTCGTTGCCGTGCATGGGCTTCTCATTGCGGTGGCTTCTCTTGTTGCGGAGCACAGGCTCTAGGCGCACAGGCTTCAGTAGTTGTGGCATGCGGGCTCAGTAGTTGTGGTTCACAGGCTCTAGAGCGCAGGCTCAGTAGTTGTGACGCATGGGCATAGTTGCTCCGCGGCATGTGGGATCTTCCCGGACCGGGGCTCGAACCCATGTCCCCTGCATTGGCAGGCGGATTCTTAACCACTGCACCACCAGGCAAGTCCCACTTGGTGATTTTTTAAAGACAGAATTGAATTAGGGTTTTGTTTTGTTTTTTTAACACCTCCCAAGGTGTCAAAATTCTTAAGGCACTCTATGACATGTAGCTTTCCAGACAATGAACTCTGTAAGGGCATAAACACTCCCGTATTTGTATCTGTATTGGCCTCAGAGCCCAGCACAGGGCCTGGCACACAGTAAGCCCTCAATGCTGTTGAATAAAGGAAAATTAAAGAGGCATTTTTGAAATAAAATCTTTCTGATTTTCCAGTTCAGTAGTGACCTTTCTAGTATTTCTGTGCAGACATTTTCCATCTTGTCCTCACTATTTCAAGATCCCAGGGACAGAGACCTATGTGGCAGAGGCAGGAATTGAATTCAGAACTCAAGAAGCACTTCCTGGCTTCAGTAGAGTAAGGAGGGTCCTCACCTTCCCTTCCGTGGACATTTTTTGGATTTAGAAGGAATTTTTCAAGAAGTGCTGTGAGGCAGGAGGAAGGGCTGTAACACCATTTGGAGCAGAAGAAAGTTTGCATTTTCATCTCTGTGGAGCTCTACTCCTTAGAGAACTGAGGGCAGGATCTTCGATAACCTGTTGGGCCCCGGGAAGGGACAATTTTCTTATTGGACCAGTGGGGACCTAGTCTCCACCTCCACCTCTTTCACCTCTTTCAGCTCTTTTGCAGATCACCACAAGGACTAAAAGTGAGAATGGGTAAGAAGGTGCCAAAGTACTGTCAACCCAATCATTATTCAGTACGTCAGGCACAATATTAGACACTAGGGATTCATTCACTCAGTCAGTCAGTCATCAAATATTAAGTGAAGGGCCACTATGCATCAGGCAAATTAGATCTGACTCTTGCCCACAGGGGTTAATAGCTGAGGGAGCAGGGTCTATCCAGGGTATTTCATACCAAGACTGTGCATACCTACTGCCCTACCTCCAAAGAGGGCCTTCCCTGCCTTCTCAGATTTCCTGAACCGGTCTTCTCTATGAGCTGCCTATGCTCCATGTTCACCCTCAATCACTGCCCTGGAGCCTTAAACTCTTGCATCTAAGAGAGGAGCACCAGGCACGTCCAACATGCAAATCACGTTCACCCGGGGCTCAGACACACTGGTCCCCTCCCCCGCCCTTCCCCACACCTCATCCAGGCCCTACTAGACTGAAAACCCTGGGGCAAAGGAGCTTGGAAAAGCCTGACGCTTAGCATTTGGGTCAGCACCAGAGAGCAGGATAGGGTCAAAGGCCAACTCCCTCCCTCATGCTGCAACCTCCTAGTGTCTGCTCAGTGCTGCCCTGTCCTTGGTGCTGGGGACAGTCATGAGTCAGCTCAGGTCCCTGCTGCCCCAGCTCCCAATCCAGCAGGGGAGGTAAAACAGGGGACATAGCTGATGGTGCAGACTCAGGCTTCATCCAGCGGGGCATGTATGGTTCTGCAGCCTGGTCCCACTCCTTAAAGTAGGGAGTAGACTTTTAAACTGAGCCCCAGCCTTGGCACGGTGCCTTTCCTCCAGAATACTGTGCATATACTAATCACCCGGGAATTTTGTTAAAATGTGGAATCTGATGATTCAGTAGATCTGAGTTAGAGCTTGAGATTATGCATTTCTAACAAGCTCCCAGGTCTCTGGGACCTGGACCACAGTTTGAGTGGAAGGCTCTAGACCTCTTGTCTCATTTCTCTGAGAACTGATTGGTAATGTCTCTTCCCCACGGATCCGTAAGCTCCTTAAGGCAGGGATCTTGCCCATTTGTTTAGTGATATATTCCCAGTGCTCGGCACATTCAGTAAGTCCTTGTTGGAGGAGTAGCCAGCGCTCCCTTATCCATGGGAGCTGGGAATAATCCCACACAGCAGACAAACCCACTGGCCAAATACACTCATTTGCAAGCCCCATCTCACCTCTACCAACCTCCGCGGCAGGTGATGGCATTTTACCAGGCCTACTATGTGCACAGCTATGGCTTAATTGCATCCTAATCCTACTTCATGAACCTCTGCCTAATAACTCACAAGGGGCTCACCCCATGTGGTGACCCAAGATCCTGAGCAAAGCTCCCCCACTGCCTCCCCAGACCACTCCCCCAAGTCACCAGCCGACACACCGGGCCCAGAGGAAGGTTTCTTCTTTCTTTTTAATTAAACTAGTTTTAATTAAAAAAAATAATAACCTAACAAGTCCCAAGTTTTCCATATGGTGGGGCAGCCCACTAACTCCCCTTGCAGTCAAGGAACCCCTGGTGCTGCTTGTCTCAGAGATGAAGAACTGTCCTCAGGGTCTGCAAGAGCTCAGCTAGGTGCGTCTGTATGGAAGGGGAGCGCTCTCCCAGTAAGAAACCGAGAACGTACAGGTAACTGGGGGGGTGCGGGGACAAACTTGCGGGGGGATGAAGGGACAACAGCAAGGGAGTCATAAACCTGGGAGTCTGACCTGGGTTTGACTCCTTGTCTTATAAAAACACCAGGGAAGGTTAAAGAAGTGAGGAGCCAGTCGGGAAGTGGCTTGAGATCGAAGGTCTGGCTTCAGAAGGCTTGGACTTCACCAGAAACCCGAGGTGAGGGCTCACAGGTGGTGATCCAGGGTCTCCAGACGTGGGACCCAAAAGGGCGCTGGCGGGTGGGGGGCGTAAACAGTGGAGGGCGAAGAAACGGGGGCCTTACAGTTCGCGGTGGGGAGGGGGATTCAGTCCGGTGGAGAGACAGCGGGAGGCTCCCCAGAGATGGGGGTTAGAGACAGATGCAACAGGTGTGCTCAGTCCATCAAGCAGAACTGGGGCTCCGAGGTGCGCTCCAAGCCAAGGGGGCACAGATGGGGGCTCCCAGGCAGCGCCCCGTCCTGGGGGAGAGGGGCCCGAGCCACTCCGCCGGGCTGGAAGGGCTCACAGGTAGCGCTCCAGCCCCGGCGCGTAGCCCGGCGGCCGCAGGTAGGCCTCCCCCGGGCCGAGCGGGCCGAGCGCGGCCGCCGGCCCTGCCAGGGCCAGCAGCGGCTCTGCGGGCAACGGTCCGGGGCCAGGACGCGTCGGGGGCAGCCCCAGGCGGTCGGGCGGCGGCGAGTAGAGAGGCGGGGAGGCGGCTGCCGCGCAGGGCGGGAAGGCGGCGTCGGGCGCAGCGCAGCAGGGCGGCTCGGGGGCGCCCAGCCCCGCCAGCTCGGGCGGCAGGCTCACCAGGCTGTCGACGCTGAAGAGGCGCGCGGGCGGCGTGGAGCCCGGAGCGGCGGGAGGAGGCGGCGCGAGCAGCGCGGGGCCGGGCGCGTAGGGCGCGTAGGGGAAGGGCGGCGGGCCGGCGGCGGGGGCGGGCGGCGCGGCAGGGAGCGCGGGCATCTCGGCGCGCTTGAACCGCTTGCGGCGCCGCAGGAAGCTGCCGTTGTCGAACATGTCGGCAGCCGCCGGGTCGAGCGTCCAGTAGTTGCCCTTGCCCGGGTTGCCCGGCTCCCGGGGCACCTTGACGAAGCAGTCGTTGAGCGTGAGGTTGTGGCGGATGCTGTTCTGCCACTTGCGCGGGCTGTCGCGGTAGAAGGCGAAGCGCTCGGTGATGAAACGGTAGATGGCGGCCAGCGTGAGGCGGCGGCCCGGGGCGTGAGCCAGCGCCATGGCGATAAGCGCGATGTACGAGTAGGGCGGCTTCCCTCGCTGCAAGGGCCGGCGGCGGCGGCGGCCCGGGCCCGGCGCTGGCGCAGGTTCCGGCTCCCCGCGGCCCGCGGCCGCCTCCTCGGGCTCCGGCCCGGGCTCGGCTCCGGCAAGCGGCGACGGCGGCGGCCCCGACGGCGCGACCGAGGGCGGGGCCGGGAAGCCCGAGAAAGCAGCGGGCGGCTCCATGTCGCTGCGCCCAGGCATGAGAATGCGGCGGCCTGCCCGAGCTCTCGGAGAGAGCTGGGGCCGCTGACCCTCCTTATATGGACACGGCCCCCTCCCCCTGTGCCCCAAACCAGGGGCGAGGGCTCGGACCTTCTCCTCTGGCCAGCGCCTCCCCTCTAATTTGCCTTCCCAATCCTCTTACGATGCTGACAATTCTCCCCCATTCCCATCCCCACCCCCCAACATTTCACCCCTCCCTTGGTCTCGTCCCTTTGGGTCAGTCAGCCCCAGACCCAGCCTCATCCCTTCCTCATCTCCGTGGGGTCAGTCCCTGGCCCTGGCCCCGGCCCCATCCCACCAGATTCCGTCAGCCCCCTTTCCTTTCTGCTCCTCCCTCAACCTCCACCCCTTTGGCTCAATGCCAATCACAAATCCACCCATTCAGAGCACTCTCTGGGCCCCCTCCCCATTATGCTTCTCCCAGCCAACTCCTGTCCCCTCCATCCTTCTTCTCTCCTAGTCCCCTCTCGGTCCCTCCAACCCCAGCTGGGGCAGAGATGAGAGCCACCCAGGGCCTGCCGCCTTGCTAGCCCTCAGCATCCTGCTACTGTGCTGGTCGGGGAGATGCCAGGCCCACCCTGGGACATTAGGCAATGGAGAAAGGTAGGGTGAGGGAAGGGGAGAGGAGGAGGCCGGCTTGTCTCAGGGGAGGATGTTTCCTGGCTCCAGGGTCAGCATCTCCGATCTCTGCTATCTCCCCCACAATCTTGTCCCATCCAGGCCAGCATCCTTTGAAAAAACAAAATCGTGAAAAGTGGTCCAGCTAGCAGATTTGGGAACTGGAGGACTGACGGCTTTAAATCAAGAGCCCCCTGGAAAATCTATAACTTGGAGTTGCCTTCTGGCTGCCTCTTCTCCATGCACTTTCTCTTCTAGAAAGAGGGCTCCCTTTCTCACACACTCATGTCATGCACACTGGGAAGATGCACAAAACACAGCCTGCACAGCCCAGAGTTCCAAGGAGCAGTTACTGGGTCAGAGAGTGACCCCCAAGTGCTTCCACAGACTGGAGGTCTGAGAGAGCTGCTTACTGGCCCAGAAATGCCAGACTCGCATCTCATTGGGGAAGCCGGGGTGGTCTTAGTCTTTATTAAAACCCGGCTCTAGGAAATACCAGCACACACCACACGGTTCAGAAGAGACGCAACCCTGAGCCTATTTCAGGAAACTTTTCCAAAGTGACAGGAAAGCCAGACCTGGCTTGGAGGGAACTAAAGGATGAAAGAGTCTTGTCTTAAAGAGACTTGTCTGTCTTAGAGGTAGGCAAGTTCAAGGGAACAGGGCTGGGAGTAGGTAAGGCAACTGAAGTGGCCCAGATTTAAGGGGCCTCTCACTCTTGGGGTGGTGCAAGTGCAGGGTCGGCATTTGAGAGCCAGTGCCTCCTTAAATTTGGGGCCCTAGGTGCCTCACCCCAGTTCTGGCCCTGATGTGGAGTGCCCCTGGGTACAGATGATCAAAACTAGCTATAGCAGCCAGAGGGCCTATGACTTCAAATTCCAAACTTGAAGCTCCAGGACTCCGCTCTCCCAGCTCCAATCTCAGCTGATAATACACCAGCCACCATCACAGAGCACTGTGTATGTGGTAAACACTTACGCACATTAGCTCACTTAAACGTGAACATCTTGAGAAGTAGGTACTATTAATACCCCTGGTTTGCAGATAAGGAAACGAAGGCTTTGAGAGGTTAAGAGACTTGTCTAACCTCACGCAGCTAGTAGGTGGCAAATGGGATTAAACCCAGAGTTCAGTGCCCTGGCACCAAGACTAGGAACACCGTAGCTTAAAGCCGAGACTGTAGAAATAATTTACTCTGGAGGCCTTCCAGCTCTCACGACTTCAGCTGCAAAGTTGATGCCTAGCCACTCTGCTGACCTCCAGGTCAGCATGTCCAAGTGTGCATTGGGCATGATGCTCAACCTCGTGCACCCCCGACCCCATCCTCCTCCCCGTCCTGCGTTTCAAATCTCAGCCAGTGGACCCCTTGCCCCTCACCACCCAGATCAGAAATATGGACACCATCTCGGGCTCCTACCTCCCCCATCACTCCCCACGTCCAAGCGATCTGCAAGTGCTGTCAGTTCCACATGAATCCAAATCCGTCCTTCCTTCAGTTCTCTTGGCCTCATTAGCCCACATCATTCATTGAGCACTTCTGTGCCAGGCCCTTTGCCAGTGCTCAGGGGAGACAGAGGTGAAGAGACTCACAATCTGGTGGAGAGATGGACACACAAACAATTACAACTCGGAGAGAGGTAGGCAGAGGGGGCTGTAGAAGCAGAGAGGAAGGAGAAGATGACACTCCGAGATCTAGAGACAACCCCTCCCCCCGCCCCGCCACACTCAAAACAGTGAAGAGTCAGCCTGGCTTATACACAAACAGACCTGACCTCAGTACCCTCTCCACCTTGCATGCTACTGCCTGACACAGGCCTTAGGAGCATAAGATGGTACAGTCGCAATGAACAGCTCACCAAAGAGGAAGGCAAGACAAGCAGCGGCAGCAGCAGGGAACCTGGCTCCAAGAGCCGAGTGACCTGGGCTGCCGATTGCTCATTTGAGCCTCAGTTTCCTCACCTGCCAAAGAGGAACAATAATGGACACTCTCAGCATTGTTATGAGGTTCAAATGAGATCGTGTATGAAAGGGCCTGGCCCACATTGGCAACTGGTAATAGGAGATTTCCTTTCTACTACTCATCTGGCACGTCTGGTATTAAACCAGGAAGGGAAGGAGAGAGGCAGAGCCAGAGAAGTGCTTTCAGAGCCTGCATATTTTCAACCAGGTGCAGCAGAACCCTGCAGCTAGACTCGCACAGAACCAGAGCCACCATCTTTCTCACCTTCCCTTAGGGCTGAAGCTCCCCTCCAGATGCCTCTCCCACAGCCTCCTGGGGTAGGGGGCGGGTTGTGGAGAATGGCTCTTATTACCTCCCCTGGCAGACTGCAATTTTCTTACACTTTAGATTTTCCTGTCCATGTGTAGAGACTGGGACATAGTATATGTTCAATAAATGATACTGAATGTGTGGTTGGCTGTGCTACTCTTGGGAAGGGTGGGGGCAGGGAGCTGGGCCAAAGGGGTGAGAACCCAGACTTTTCCAGTTCTCTGTGTCTGCCTGGCCCCCTCCATTGGGCCTGCTTCCCGGAGCCAAGCAGGCCGGTGTCAGGGAGTGGCCCAAGGGCTAATCCTTGTTTTCAGCGTGGCTGGGCCCTCTTTTCACAGGCCCTGGGCCGGACGGGATGCGGCTGAGCATCCGGGCATAAGATGGCCAGTGAAGGCGGCCCCTTTCTCATGGGCCTGGATTCCAGGCGGCCCAGCGTCTGAGTGGAGCCCCTGGGGCGGGAGGAACACAGTGGCTGGGCTGGGCAGGCCTTTGTCTGACCACGTTGGGTGGATATTCAGGCTGGCAGGAGGGATTAATGGCCAGGGATTGGCCCTGGGGCCGGCCTTCCCACTGCCCTTTGGAGGCCAAAGGCCCAGGTCAGGGCACACAGTGTTGATGGCTCCCTAGATAGGAGTGGAAATTCCCACCCTGTCCAAAGCTGTTAGCATCAGCCCCCAAGGCTCCCTGCCCCCAGCCCCACCTCTACAGAGGCACCGTGAGCCAAGATGGGCTTCGAGGCAAGGAGCAGAGGGTGGGGGACCGAGCTTCCAGCCACTCCGCCTGGGAGAGAGGGCTGAGGCTGAAAGGCATTTCAGGTCCTTGCCCCAAGATTCACAGCCACTGTAGGAGGGCCCCCGACTGCCCCTCCAGAGCTCTGGAGAGAAAGAACTATGTTAACCCAATGAGGGTTCAAGGGACCGGCCTGAGCTGTCACCAGACCCCGTAAGGCTTCCTAGAAAGTTTCCCCCAGTTTGAGACCACTCAAGAGCCATTTATTTCTAAAGCAGCCCCTAGTAGCAGCCACAGAACCCACAGCCCAGAGGCTTCAGGAGGGGCTCGGGAACTCTCAGAGACACCCTCACCTCAACCCCCGCCGCCCAGGGATCCCAAGGGCTGCTGCAGGACCTCCTCTCTCTTCCAAGTCCAGAGCTGTCCAAGATGGTGCTCCTTCCTCAGAAGCCTGGGGCAGGGACTTCCCTGGTGGTCCAGTGGTTAAGAACCTGCCTTTCAATGCACGGGACGCAGGTTCGACCCCTCGTCGGGGAACTAAGATCCCACATGCCGTGGGGCAGCTAAGCCCGTGCGCTCTAGAGCCCGCGTGCTGTAACTACTGAGTCCGCGCACCACAACTAGAGAGAAGCCCGCGTGCCCCAACGAAGAGCCCTTGCACCACAACGAAAGATCCTGCGAGCAGCAGCTAAGACCTGACGCAGCTAAATAAATAAATAAATATTAAATTAAAAAAAAAAGAGGAAGCCTGGGGCAGACAGTTGCAGCCTGGCGAGGGGGCATATTGGGTGCCCATTTTGGTGTGGTCTTTTCTAACCAGGCTTCTCCTGAACTAGGGATGAAAGCAGCAGCCCCAGCCTTACCCACAGAGCCTGACCCCTGCAGTGCTCTCTGGGCTGAGGGGCCTGCGCCAGCCTCGGGAACGAGAACAAGGGCAGGCCTGACTCTGGAGACAGCATCAGAGAAGAAGCCAGGAGGAGGATGCTCCTCCTGGTGCCTCTTCATACCTCAGGCACTTCCATTCAGCAAGTCCCGAGGATCTGTGTCCAGGCTGCCCTGGGTCCTGAGTCAGTGATGAATCAGACTGTCCTCTCCCTTCACTGTGTGGTCAGTGTGTGATGCGGGCAGAGCAGGGACTGCAGGGACACAGAAAAGGGAGCCCACCCAGCCTGGCAAAGCCAGAAGGCTTCCTGGAGGGGGTAGAACTCCAGTTGCAGGGGTTGGGGGGCGAGCAGGCCCAAGCTGGATGAAGGCTCATTCTCTGTGCCCCATCTCATCTCATCACTGCACTTACCTTACTGACTCTCCATGTGTCTGTCTCCCACACTAGACTCTGTATACTTCGAGGGAAGGTACCATGTCTCACTCATATTTGGATCCCTAGCACTTAGTATAGTGCCTGGCACAAGCTGATGGTGGATAAATGTGAATCAGATGGCTGGCAGGACGGCTGGCTACCAGGACAAGAAAACCTCAGGTGCAAAGGTCTAAAGGCAAGGGGATATAGTCCATTCTGGGAAGCGCAAGGCTTTCAGTATTTTTCTACTAAAAGTTCGATGAGCTAATATGTGTAAAGTTCTTAGGACACTGCCTGGAACATATCAATACTGTGTGGAGCTATTGTAGCTGTTGTTGTTTTTCTTGTTACTATTATAGTTCACTGTGGCTAGCGTAGAGTGTCAGGGGACTGAGACCAAGAAGGTAGATGGAATCAGATTGTAGATGACTTATTTGCCAGGCTAAGAAGATTACTTCTTTCTAGAGACAACAGGAAGCCTTTGAAAAGTTTTCAGCAGGGGAGTGACAAGATCAGATTCCTTGTTTAGATCAGTGTGACAGCAGAGAGACAGGAGAGCAAAGAGGCTGGAGGCTAAGAGACCAGATGGGAGGCTGAGCACACGATGCCATGTGAACCGAGGCTCTGCTTCTGCGAAAGCACCAGACCCTTCACACCCATTCACTTCAGACCAGGGCAGAGGGAGGGCCTCCAGCATCCATCTCAGATGGTACCTTAAACCTCAACTCTGTCACACATCCAGGAACGGGCCATCACCCTCTACTCCTTTCTCTCCCTCTCTGACCACCTCCACTCACCAAGACCTGTTGGTTCTCAGAAGTTTCTCTCAGTTGTTGTCTCTTCTCTCGTCCCTCTGTCTCAGTTCTTGTTCAGGCCAGTGTCAGTTCTCACACTGCCGACTGCGGTAGCCTCCTGGCTGGGACCCCTACCTCCCACTCCGGTTCCTTCTCTCCTCAGCAGCTGGAGCAATGCCTCATCGGTTAAACACGTGCAGTGGCTCCCCATCAGCTCAGAAGTCAGCTGAATCCTTAACACGGCTGGCAGGGGCCGCACGACCTGACCCACCCGAGGCCCCACCGCCTCCTTTCTCCCCGGTCCCCCTGCACCCTGTTTCCCCCTCAGCACACACACGTTCTCTACAGAGCCATTTTCAGCAAAGTGCGAGGTCCTGTCCCACTCGGAGCCTTTGCTAATTGAAGTGAGCAAACCCGCTTTGCCAGCTTTGGGTACAAAGGCAGTCTCATTTACTTTTCCAGCCAGCCCCTCGATCTCCTAAGACTTTCATTAACGGGAAGGCCCACCTTTCCCTCTGAAGGATTCCACCTAACCTGCCTGATGGACTCCGCCTTGTCCTTTGAGAACCACTCACAGAAGATAATCATTTTATCTTCCGGAAAACATTTCCCCATTTCTCCTTTGGCAGGCAAAAGGCCCACCCGCGCCTCTGGCCTGACTGAGCCTTAAGCACGTGCTCTGCGTTTGCTGTCCTCTGTGCCCAGTTCATCCCTGGACCCTGTGCCAGGCTGCAGAGGTGTACAGCTCAGTAAGCATTGTTGAGTGACTGACTGACTACCTTGCTGAATGAATGAATGAACGAACGAACGAACGAACAAACAAATGACCACAAGTGTCTGGAAAGGGAAAAGATCCCTGTGCCTGATTTCCAGCTAGGAATCTGCCTCCTGCCCTTGCTGCCTCTCTGCTCAGCTCCGTGGCCCTGGGCTGAGACCCCCAACGCAGTCATTGCCTCTGCAAGGTCCAGACTCGGTTCATGCTCAGACGCAGACAATGTTGGTGCAGCCCTGAGCGTGTAATTCCAGCTGCTCCTAAACCACACACCTGGCATCTGAAGCATGTTCCATGTCATTTGGGACTGTCAGCGTTCTGCCATCCACCTCACCTGTACCCTAGGCAATCTCAGGGCTCTCGGGCCTCCCTGCTTCTCATTTCCAGGGTAGCTGAGAGAGAGAGCGGTGCTGTCAGCCAGGCCGGCTGAGCCAAGGGAGTCGGGCTGGAGAAGAGTGAGTTAGAATCCACCACTCATTCGCTGTGTGATCCTGAGCAAGTTGCACAGCTCCTGTGGTCCATGTTAGACACATGAACCCAGGGCCTGGAGAACTCTGAGAGGACCTGGGCCACTGATTCCCAACCTACAGGCCCTTTAGCTAAAGCACGTCATCTGGAAACCACGTGGCACCCTGTGCTGTCTGTAAAGAGGACGCACAATGTATCTCACACACAGGTATGAATGCTTTGCAAATGTCGAAGCTGCTGTGACTGAGAAATACCCTCAGTGAAAAGCTTTGTGGTCATTTTAATTTTTCATCCATTGGTGGATATTAGAAGCACAACTACTATCATATGGAGTAGCTGAGAGGTATTTTTTAATCCCCATTCATTTTTTTTTTAAGCTCTTTTTGATGTGGACTATTTTTAAAGTCTTTTTTTTTTTTTGGCTGCACTGGTTCTTTGTTGCTGCACGAGGACTTTTCTCCAGCTGCGGCGAGCAGGGACTGCTCTTCGTTGCAGTGCGCGGGTTTCTTGTTGCAGTGGCTTCTCTTGTTGCGGAGCACGGGCTCTAGGCGCACCAGCTTCAGTACTTGTGGTGCACGGGCTTAGTTGCTCCTTGGCATCTGGGATCTTCTGGGACCAGGGCTCGAACCCATGTCCCCTGCATTGGCAGGCGGATTCTTAACCACTGTGCCACTAGGGAAGTCCCTTAATCCCCATTCTTAAACTACCACTTTAGTCCAATATACCTTCTTCACAGTTTTGGATATTGAGGTCCAGGAAGGGGAGAGACTTGCCTAAAGTCTCAAAGCAAGTCAGTGCAAAGCCAGAAATGGAGGCTAGGACTCTGTCCCCCAACTCCTCCTTCTCTGCACTTATTCAACGGTATTTACTAGTACCTGCCTGTGGCTGACTCTATGCTGGGCACCAGGGAGCCATTGATGGAGAACCACAGTCCTATCCTGAGGGGCTGACATTATCTGTCAGGGAGAGAAGACACTGAACAAAGACTTTATCCTAACTCCTCAGAGAAGCCATGGGAGGACTGGAATCAGGAAGTGATATGATAAGATTGCTGTTGTCTAGTAATCACTGCATTTGCAATGTGGATGATAGACCAGAAGGGTTTTATCATTTAGGATGTTTTGGGCTTCAAGTACAGAAAATCTCAACTCAAAGTGATTTAGGCTGAAGGGAAATATGCTTTCTCCCTAACAAGAAGGTCAGAGGCAGGATACAGTTAGGGCTCTGGCTCCCCTTTTCTGTGATTCTCTTGGCTCTGTGGTCCCTCATGGGTTGGCTTCATCTTCAGGCTGGCAACAGATAATTACAGCACCCAGAACTACAACACTGAGTTCCAAGTATCCAGAAGAAGAGAGGTTGTCTCCTTCTCTGCCTATTTCTTAGGAGAAAAAAGCTCCCCTCCCCCTCCCCCAATGTCTCCTCAGCTCTCATTGGCTAGAGTTGGATCACTTCCCCACTCCTAAACCAATCATTGGCAAGGAGGAATGAATTACAGTTTTGACTAGGACAAATCAGAACCTACATACTCCCAGGAATGGGTCACTTTCACATGAAGTGGGTTGCTGTGTGTTAAACAAAACAGGTTCCCTTAAGAAGGAGGAAGGGACAAAGTCTGCTATAAAGAGAGAAGCGAGGAGTCTGGAAGCCCAGCCTGGAGTCCACTGAACAGGGCAGCTTCTATAGAGCACTCGCCTCTCTGCCTCGGGTGTCTGCCTCCCTACGTGGCTCTCAGCTCCTTGAACGCAAGGCCTGGGACCCAACCTCTTGTGGATCCAAGCACTGGAGTCACCAGAGAGGAAGAGGAGTGGTTAGAAAAGCCAGTGTATTCCCACAGTAGCAGGCACAGGCTAACATTGAGAAGTGTCCCCGAGCAGGGGCCAGAGAAGAACACCCTGTGAAGGATCCCCTGGCTGGGTGAGCCGGGGCAATCATCTTGACCTCCCTGAGCCTCAGTTTTACCTTTAGAGACCTGGGAGAGGATGTTCTCGCTCTCTAGCCACATTCACATCCCACAGAGTCTTCCTTCTCTGTCACCTTGGATGAGCCTCAGGGTGGGGGATGAATGGGAGGGGTTAAGAAGAGGGAGAAGTGGGAGACGGGCAGGTAGAAAGACTAGAACTGGAGTGCTGGAGCTGGCTCCGACCCGCTGGTGAGAGTAGCGCATCTCCTCCCAGCCCTGCTTTCAGTGACATGTCGGTAGTTTGAAATCAGTCACGGTGGGCGGTTTTATACCAGAAATTGACAAATGCTATAAATCAGAAGCTACTCCTCTCTACTCCGTGCCCCTTCCCCCCAATCCAGCTGTTAAACATTCACCAGCCCACCACTTGGCAAAGCACCAGTGATTAAAATAATAAAGCTCAGACAAGACCGAGACTCTCCTTTGTGGCTGTCAGAGGGCTCCAGGGAGGGAGGCCCTAGAGGGCAGGGCCCCGGGGGAGGGGGAGGAGCAGGCATTGACCTGTCCTCGCTCTGGGACCCCTTAGCTCACACTCCTGGAACCCTGTGTCTGTGTCCAGCACTAGGCCAGAGCCTTACAGAACATCCCTAACACAGCAGCTCTGCGAGCCAGACCTGACCGCTCCCCGCCCCCCTCCGTTTTATTCTGAGTTCTAATACTTAGTTCATATTATTTGATTCAGTAATTCCCCTGCTAGGAATTCACCTTGAGGGACGTGCTCAACGATGCATGTTCATTCAGGGGTGGTCATCACTGTGTTATTTATAATAGGGGAAAAATTGAACCTAATGTCCTGCAGTAGGTTTGCTCTGTTCCTTGAAACATTGGGCAAACGTTGAAAGTAGAACATTTTTGAGGACTTTTTAAGGACATGAGGAAATATTTTTGATATAATGTTAGATATAAAAAACAGCATACAAAAGTCACACAGTAGGGCTTCCCTGGTGGCACAGTGGTTGAGAGTCCGCCTGCCGATGCAGGGGACACGGGTTCGTGCCCCAGTCCAGGAAGATCCCACATGCCGCGGAGCGGCTGGGCGCGTGAGCCATGGCCGCTGAGCCTGCGCGTCTGGAGCCTGTGCTCCGCAACGGGAGAGGCCGCAACAGTGAGAGGCCCGCGTACCGCAAAAAAAACCCCAGAACAGTCACACAGTATGGTATCAATGTTTACGTATGTATACATACATAGAAAAAGAATGGGAAGAAAGTACACCACAATATCAACAGTTTTATCTCTAGGTGATAGATTGGGGTCATTTTTCTTTTTTTTTTAGGAATTAAAACTATAAACATTACTCACCAAGTTTTGCTCTTGAGATATATGCACTTTGCTGTGTTTATATGTGCTAATACCTCAAAGTTTTTAAAATTTATACATTTGATACACCAGAAACCAAGAGCAGTTGACAAGGTAGAAGAGAAATGGTGCGGTTATAAAACAGGAGTGAGAGGAAGACACTACCAGGGATTGAACCCGGGCCCTCAGCAGTGAAAGCGCAGAGTCCTAACCACGGGACCGCCGCGGAATTCCTCCGTTTGCATCTCTTGAATTGAAATCATAGGAGTGTATCACAAAGACGGGTTGATTACATATTTAAAAAATAGATAATAAGCATGCATGAGTTCTTTAACAAGAGAAAAAAATGTTAATTTCCAAAACCATCCCCAGTTTACAGATGAGGGTATGGAGGTTCACAGAGGTGGGGCAACTGCCTAGAGTCACCCAGCCGGGAGATAGTTCCAAGCCCAGGGCTCGTCCAGTGGCAGCCATCGCTGAGTGTTTCTGGGGCTTCAAGTGTGCAAATTACTGCTTCCCTATAGACTCATTACTCATTATAGATGCAGAAGCTGAAAATGCTCAAGTTTAGAGCTCACCTCCCTCAGCCCAGCGTCATCTAGAGCGCTGGCTCCCAGCTTCGCGCCTGGCACCCTTCTTCCCCCACCACGCCAGGCAGGCAGGAAGGCACAGCCTCCACAGCAGTCTGTAAGGCAGAGATCCCCTAGGCTGCCCCTATGAGGCCCAGGAGGGCAATCACTTTCCCCACCCCAGCCCACCATATGTCTCCCTAAGGACTAGAATCCAAGGAAAATTCCGGAACCTCAGGCAGGAAGAAGGAAGGGCTCTTCCAGAGACAAGCGGCAGCATCTGGAACAGCTTCTGCTTCGGAGCAGGCGTGCAGTCATTAGCAGGGCTTTGGCATGTTTGGGGGCAATAACTGCATATTTTCTCCAGGGTGCATCATTAACCGCTTTTGCTCAGAATGTAATGAGTGTGTTTCCTATGAGGTGGGGATGTTTACACTCCTCCCGGGCCTTCCTGGGCTGCTCTTCTGTCATCTGCTTGGCCTTAGGCTCCAGGCCTTCCTATTTTTAGATGGATCCAACAGCCTTAGGACCAGCCGCTGAATGCAACTGTGAGCGTGGATTTCGTGATGGGACCAAGGACCCATGGGGCAGCCTACTAGGGGAAGCATCATTCATTCCAGGGCTTTACTGTGGTCAGAAGTCACTTCTTTTCATCCCTGTTTAAAGACTCCACCCTGGGGATTTTCCAAGCTTTAAAAAATGGAGTTTTTTCTTGTTTTCCCAGAAGTTACATGGGTAGAAAATACAAAGAAGGTCACCTCCTGTGTCCCCTCCCCTCCGGCCCCAGGCAGCTACTTTCTCTCATTCTCTTTTGGGCCCTTACAAAGGCAGGTTCTTCTGCCTGGAATACTCTTCCTCCTCTCTCCGCGCCCACCCCTGTCTGAAAAACTCAGCTCCTGCCACCTCCTCCAGGAAGACTTACAAATGAGGATATGTCTCCTTCTCTGACATCCCCACAGTTTTTGTGCTTCCCTCTGTCACAGCCGTTACCACACTCAGTCCTGAATGGTTGCTTAACTCCCTCCCCTGCCTAACTCTGAGTCTTGAGAACCGGGGATGGGAATTATTCCTTTACCAAGAGTCTCAGTGTCCACCATAGGGCCGGAGACAGAACAGATGCACAAGGGATGCTGACTGACTAATTGATGGAAAGAATAAATTAATGAACCTAGTAATAGAGCATCAGAGATAAAGGGGGAAGGATGCAGCCCCATTATTTTATAGATAAGGATACTGAGGCTTAGAAAGGGAAGGGAGAAGGTATTATCAGGAGCCGTTGGTTCATGGCAAGGATGTAACTGGATTTAGTGAGGTCTGGAACCAAGTACTCAAACATCCTCTTCATGTCAGCATCACTTTTCCAGACCACTTTCTCCACAAGGTTGGGGACCTGGCTGTTGGCAAGCTTCCTGCTCTCACAGTTCTGCAAACAGAGACAAAAGGGCAGCAGTTGGAAAAAAGCCCCCGAGAAGCACTTTGAATGATCCAATTTGGGACCCATGCTCACTCCTTGCAAATCACTATCAGAGGATGGCAGCCCCCAACTAAAGGAGGAGCAATTCTCCCAAACACATGAGGGCATCACAGCCATGACCCTTGGGGGAAATCACTGTGAGCAAGGCAGCCACCCCAATTTAAATCTACGAGAGTCACTAGCATTTCTTGAGCATTTCTGTACCCAACGCTTGTTAGATATGTTCATGCTCACTCTTACAATAACGCTGTGAGGTAGATATCATTATCCCGTTTCATAAATGAGAAAACTGAGATCCAAAAAGGGTAATTGGCCCAAAGTCCAAGAGAGTTAGGGAGCCCAAAAGAACACTTAGACCCACCATCCTCTGTGTACAAATGAAGAAACTGCAACCCCAAGAGGAGGGTAGGGACTTGCCTGAAGTCGCAGAGTAGGTCAGTAGGATAGTCTGGAACTGAAATTCATGAGCACATAGTCACATTACATCAGTGGATATGTAACAGGCACCTTTGGGGTACCTGCTCTGCTCATGACAATTCCTTTCTCTTAGAACAGACCACTCACCAACCCCCAGGACTGTGAGGAATGACTCCCAGAGGGGTAGCCTGGCAGCCGTGTTAGCACCATGTGACCCCATTCCCCTCCCAAAGCTGATTGGCCTAGAGTGGGACACCTGCTCCAATTGGTCCAATCACCCTCTCTTGAAAATGTGGAGATTCTTTCCACATGGCTGGATATGATGGGTGCTGTGAACTGTCATGTTTTCCCCCATCTGATCAGAAGGGCAGAGAAGGCCAGTCTGGGAAAAGAAAAGAGCAAAGGGGCAGAGATAGAGGTGGGGAGAACCAACCCCCTGGGGTCTTGAGCTAGGTCAAGTCCTTTCCTGCGTTAGGTCACTTGAGACTCTTAAGTCCCTTGTAATCAATCTCCCTTTCTTTGTTTAGACAGTGGATTTCTTTTTTTAATTAATTTTTATTGGAGTGTAGTTGATTTACAATGTTGTGTTAGTTTCTGCTGTACAGCAAAGTGAATCAGTTATACATATGCATATATTAAACAGACTCTAGTGGATTTCTTGTTGTGAAAGTAGCATCATTCTACAGCATGTGACAAAGCACCTTTACTGAAAAGGGGTCATTGAGTGAACCACATGGTTACTTCAGGCATTTCAGGTGATCTGATGAGGAGGCCAGAGTGAGCTGGAGTGGTTAGGAGGGCTTCCCTGGAGGAAGCAGGACTCCTCTGTCCTTGAAGGATGAGATGCGTGTAAGCAGGGAGAGAAGAGGCAGGAGCACCTCCAGGGGACACTTGAGATGATGCAAGAGAGGCTAATTTGAAGGAGTCGAATGTAGGGCCAAGCAGGGCAGTGAAGTAGCAAACAAGAAAGACAGTGGTCTTCTGGTCCCCTAGGAGCCATCCAAAGCCATCCGAGGTGTCCGGCGGATGCAGGGAAGGGTTGGGAGGCAGTAGCCCCTGGGAGGGTTCCTCAGGGCTGGTTACAAACCGAATCGCTGTGGTGAAAGCAATTACATCCCACCTGTGCTCTAGGCTGACATCAGGCATTTTGCCATTTCCTGCCGGCCCCTCACTCTCCCGCCTCTGTGACTTTGCGCAGTTCTACCAACCTAGGAGCCCTTCCATCCAACCTCAGCCCAGCTTAAAGGCTACCTTATCCCAAAGCCTTTCCTGTCACCACCCTCAACTCCCAAAGTGTAATCCAGGTTTTCTTTCTGCAGGTTCCCTCTTGGATCCTCTACTGTGTAGTTTATATAGTAATTATCTGTGCAAATGTCTGTTGTCCCCAATAGAATGTGATCCCTGAGGCCAAGACTCAGATCTGATTCATTGCTTCTCCGTTGCTTAACACTGGAGCCAGCCCACAGTACGGGAGAGTTTGCCACACGCCTGAGTGTAGCCACTGTCCACGCTAACCATGGGAAGAAGTGATGTGTTTGCTGCCTCCTACCAACCTCCCTCCCCCACTTACCAATCAGGAGAGAGAGCAGGATGTGAGGGAGCAGGGAGTTCGTCCTCCCATGGGGGTTGGGGGGGGCTGTGGAGCCAGGAGCTGTGTGTGGATATGCGTGTGCGTGTGTGTGTGTGTGCGCACGCGAGCACGTGGATATGCGTGCATGGGTGCTGGGAGCTCTCTCTAGGTTGTCAGTCAAGGAGGGCTCCTCCCAGAGCCTGGCAGTTGGCAACACTAGTTGTGTCACTAGCTTTGTCAGCCATCCCCCACCCCAAGCTTCATTCTAGTCACATGGTCCCATGATGGGTCAGCAGGCATCGGCCCGGAGGCTGACGGGAGATGTAGTCAATAGCTCCAAAGCCGACCCTGTTTGGCCCGGAGCCCAGGAGGGGCTGGGGCTCAGCAGAAATCAGTCTAATCCTCTGTCACATGCTGCCCCCAAAGGTCCTGTTCATTTCTGTTAACCTGCAGTTGACATTCAGGTTGATTAGATGCTTCCCTTCCTCATACTGCTCCCAAAGGCTGTGAGGGGCCAGGAGAGAAGGCGGAGCAGCCGTTTGAAAAGAGATTGGGTGTTGAAAAGTTCAACAAAGAAGAAAGGGGCCAGAAAGGCGCTGGCACTCACCAAGCACCTACAGGCTCCGGCTCTACCCGATATTTCATCCCTTCCTCCCGGCAGGCCTAGTTATCCCTTCTCCAGCCCACAGACGAGGAACCTAGTGCTCTGGCCCTGAGGTGGCTTGCCCCAGGGTGAGTGGCTGGGAAGAAGCAGAGGAGCGGGGACTTGAACCCAGTTTGCGGACGGCCACCCTCTCGCCACAGAGTCCCGTTGCCTTTAGAGCGTCTAGAGGTGGCACCCCAAACTTCTCCAGCACCTTTTCCTCCCGAAGCTTCGCGGCCCAAACCCTCATCCCCCTACATGTCCAATCCTCTCGCAAACAGAGGATTTTTGTGCCAAATTTCCGCCAACTGGCCTGTCTGGCCTGTGGTCAGATCACCCTCATTCCACCTGCCGCGTTCCCACCAGCGTTTACCACAGTTGAGTCACTTAGTCCTACAGGTGACTATCTGCCTAACATCTGCCTCTGCCACCAGACTCTAAGCTCCACAAGGGTGGGGGGGTTATCTTTTTCTCTGCTCTCTCCACATGGTTCATTCACTCAACAGATATTTGTTGAGCACCTACCATGTGACAGCTGCTGTGCTAAGTGTTTTAATATAATCGTGAAAAAAATAATAAAGACAAAAATCCCTGCCCTTTGGAGCTTACCTTCTAGTGTAGAAAGAGAGACAATCAGCAAATCTTAGCGTGGACTGTGTCTCAGAAGGTAACGAGCACGATGGACAGAAATAAAGTTGGGGAGGATAATAGAGAGAGTAGGGATGCAATTTTATGTAGGGAGGTCAGGAAAGGCCTGGAAGGAAGTGAGGGAGGGAGGCATTTGGATATACCGGGGAAGGGCCTTCCTGGCAGTGGGAACAGCGAGGGCAAAAGCGCTGAGGTGGGAGGGTCCCTGGTGTTTTCCAGGAACAGCAAGGAGGGCCAGCGTGGCTGGAGCAGAGTGGGCGAAGGGCGGGGCATGAGAGCCATGCAGAAGCCGCCTTCCCTTTGATTTGGAGAGTGATCTGATTCAGGTTTTAAAAGCACCACGCTGGCTACTGTGGTAAGAATCGGTAGTTTCTGATGCACGTCAGGGATTTAATAGATATTTTTGAATGAATGAGTAGAGTGAAAGAAAGGAATATTGCTGTTGAGGGGAGAAGCTGGAGACGCAAACCCAGAGGACAGTTCTAACCTTGACACTCAGTGATTCTGAGTCCAGTTATGAGGCAGTGAAAGGCAAGAGACTTCTGCTGAGCTGAGTGTGAAGCTTCTCCCTGCCAGCCTACCTTAGTAGATGTCCTGGGAGGTCAGAACACCTTGTCGTGGGAGGTGTGCAAATCAAGGTGGATGGCCTCAGGAGAACCTGAGAGCTGCAGCTTTCCAGTGACTAGGGACACTGTGCTCCCACCTCCGCATCTCCCCTCCCCTCCCGTCCTTTAGCTCAGATGTCGCTAGTGGGTGCAGCAAGATTCCGCTCTCTCCTCCTTGAGGACCTCCATCGGACCCTCAGGGATGTCAGGCCCTCTGGCATTTGGTCCACCTCCCTTAGGCAGTACCAATGACAAGGAGATGCAGGGAGCAGACCTGTGAGGAAACACTGCTGCGGAGCATTTGGAGCCGTATTTGCTGGGGCCAGGAGGCTGTCCAGGGTGGCAGGCTCTCTGTGGGCAGAGTCCTGGATTCCAGGGAGCCAAGGCCAAGGCAGGCCAGGAATTCCTTGCCTTAATTTTTGCCTCTAATTCCTCCCAGAAATGAGGCATGTCAGTCCTCAAATTCTTGGGTTTTTACGAGGCGATTATGGTGATCACTGTAAATCTCCCGTGTGTTGTTTTCAAAGGGGCAATTAAGTGGAGGAACCAGGCACCATTTTCATTTCTCATTAAGTGATTAGAGTTTGTTTGGCAAATCCCAACATCTGTGGCCAGAGGCAGGCTCTGCCGAGCTTGACTTGGGCAGTGCATGGCCTCCACACACTGTAAGCGTCCAGCACTTCCCTTCTGCCCCAGCGTCTCCTAACGTGACGGAGTTGGAAGGAATCCTTTCAGTGTGCAGATAAGGAACCTGAGGCACAGAACGGGGAACTAACCCACTAATACCGCACCACTAGCAAGCTCTAGGGCCAGGTTCTGCCTCCCAGCGGGGGACTCCAGGCAGTACACCATGCTTCCTACCTAAAGGAGTTTTCAATAAACTTGTTCCCACTGAGGCAGCTTCGCTTCTGGAAGGAGCAGTGAAGGTTCCGTCTTTAGCATGGGGTCATTTTCCCACCTGACTGTTCTTCCCCCTAGAACCACCACCACATCAACAAAGTAGAGCCGACGCTGTTGGTTGACCAAACGACAGCGATTCCCAGCCTCCTATTCCTTTGCCTACCTCCCACTGAAGAGGCTGTACCCAGCCTGTCTAGTGGTTAGGAGAGGCTGTGGGACCCAGTTCTGGCCAATGAGAATACGGGGGATTCTGCTGGGTGACTTCTGGGTAAGATATTCCTCCCCCTGAAAGTCACTCAAGCAGAAAGACTTTGGTCTGTACTTACTTCCTTACCTCTGTTTCTAGATGTGGTTGTTTGTAATGATGCTCGGAGCTGAGGAGGCCATCTTGTAACTTGAGGCTACAGGCGAGAGGAAGAAAGCCAACTGTTCCAGTCATCTTTTACTATGTAACAAATTACCTCCCCAAATTCAGTATCTTAAAACAACAATTAAGTATCATCTTTCACCATTCTGTAGGTTGCCTGGGCTCAACTAGATGGTTCTCACTTGAGGTCTCTTGTGAGGTTACAATCTGGTGGAGGCTCGGGCAGGAGTCATCTGCAGGCTCACCTGGTCTGGATGTCCTGGATGGCTCACTCACATAGCTGACGGTTGATGCTGGATGTCCAGTGAGAGCTCAGCCAGGGCTCTTGACCAGGACACCTGCACATGGCCCCTTCATGTGGCTTGGGTGACCCCAGCATGGCTGCTGGTTTCCTAGGGCAAGTGTTTCAAACAGTAAGCATTTTAAGAGGCCCAGACAGATGCTGCAAGACTTATGACCTAACCTTGAAAGTTCAAAATGTCATTTCTACCACATTATATTGGTTAAGCTAGTCACTATGGCCAGCCCAGATTCAAGGGGAAGAGAATTAGATTCTACCTTTTTTTTTTTTAATTTTATTGAAGTATAGTTGATTGGCAATGTTGTGTTAATTTCTGCTGTACAGCAAAGTGACACAGTTATATATATATATACATTCTCTTTCATATTCTTTTCCATTATGGTTTGTCACAGGATATGAATATAGTTCCCCGTGCTATACAGTAGAACCTTGTTTATCCATCCTATACATGCTAGTTTGCATCTGCTAATCCCAAACTCCCAATCCTTCCCTCCCCCACTCCCCCTTCCCTTTGGCAACCACAAGTCTGTTCTCTGTAAGTCTGTTTCTGTTTTGTAGATATGTTCATTTGTGTCATAGTTTAGATTCCACATATAAATGATATCATATGGCATTTGTCTTTCTCTGCTTGACTTACTTCGCTTAGTACGATAATCTCTAGGTCCATCCATGTTGCTGCAAGTGGCATTATTTCACTCTTCTTTGGCTGAGTAATACTCCATTGTATATATATATACCACGTCTTCTTTATCCATGACTCCACCTCTTAACGAAGGCATGGCAAGGTCACATTGCAGAAGAGCAAGTGGCATGGGAGATATTGCTGCCTCCATCTTTGGAAAATGTAATCTACCACACCTACACCCTGAGGACGATGATGTGGAAGATGGAAAGGGTCATGGTCCTTGTTACCTATGAGCCACCACACAGTCTCTGGACTTAAGTATGCAAATAATGTTCTAAAGGCTTAAGCCAGAGTGAGTTGGATTTTCTGTCAAAGTCCAGGCCCGGAGGCAGGGGTTGTAGTGCAGAGAAGCAGCAGCCGATCTCCAGCCACAGTTGGGCCGTCTCAGTCCTCTGGTGGAGTCACATTTGTACTATTATCACCAGTGAGTAACATGGGAGCGTTTTAGGGCCTCGAGGCATAGAAGACCCGCACTCACACTTGAGGTAGAACTTCCCTAAACTAAGCCCTAGAACTGAGATCCCACCATTCACTCTTCATTTGTTAGGTCTGAACCAATGGGGACTGTGTTCTCTGAAGTTCTCACCCTCTGACAGGCACCCTCAGAGTAAAGGAGTTTACGGTCCTTTCCTGAGGAGGAGAGAGACTTGATAGGTGAGGAAGAGGTGCCTGGGGCCAGGAGAGGAGAGAGTGTGCACAGGAGACACACTTGGAAGACCTCACAACTGGGCCAGTGCTGTAATTAGAGGGATAATAAGGAAGAGCTTGGGCTGACATGTCCTTGAGGATGATAAACTGACTCTTGTTTTATGCCCCTTTTGCTTGAGAGACTTCTATTGATAAAATGACTATTAGGGAATACAAAGGATGCAAACCACAACAATAAAGATAATGGGTGAGGTAACCTCAGTAGACAAGCTATTACAACAGAACAATAGAAAGCAGGTGGAGGAGTGGTAACTGATGCAGGAGGGCAGAGAAAGTCTTAGGACAGAGTGTGCGGAGAGGAAGATACAGCCAAGGAAGAAGGCAGCCTGTCTTGGCAGAACCAGCAAGACACAGAGCTTAAAACAGGGGATTAATTAAAAATCGACATTGGACAGTCTCTCCCCAACGCCAGGCACAGAGCACCAAGAGGTCAGGGTCTACTCTCCAGGGGGAGATCAGGGGGGCTTCTGGAGCAACCTATTGTCCCCAGATGAAAGACCTTCATGTTCTGGTATCGGGGTGGGAGTAGGGGAAGCAAGTCCTCTACTATAGATTGACTGACTGCCCAGTCAACCTGAGGCATGCACACTAGTTAATCAGCAAGCTCTTTGGTTCTTCATTTGTAAATATGAATGGACATCCAAGGATTGCCAAACATCTGAGGAAAGCCACCAAACTGAAAGAGTAAGACAAACAAATAAAATGACCCCAAAGGAAATGGAAATAATGCAAGGACCAGAAAAGAACTTAAAAAAAAATGAAAAAAGTTTTACACTCAATAGAATCCTTATAGAGATTCAAGGAGACAGTGTATCCATAAAATAAAAACTAGCTGGTATGAAGAAAAAAGAAACAACCAGAGAACGAGAGAGAGCTCTTGAAAATTTAAATATATATTTCAAATTTTAGTAGGTTTCAATGTTTTCAAGTTCAGGAAATTTCTCAGAGAGTGAAATAAAAAGATAAGAAGGTAGAAAATATGAGACATAAAGGATCAATACACGAAGTTAAAAATCTAAATGGGAATTCTAGCAAAAACAGATAAAAATGGAGAAATTTATATTTAAAAGTTACCTAAGAAAATTTCCCTTGAACAAAGTTCACAAAGTCTCCATATTAAAAGAGCTCCATATGTGCACCCAAAAATGAATGAAAAAATGACCTGCCCTTGGGTACCATATCCTGACTTTTTTAATACAGGGAGATAAAGAGGAGATCTAAAAGCTTTCAGATGGGAGAAAGATAAAAATAAAGAAGAAAAGGTCATAAAGGAATGGTAATCAGAGTGACTTCAGAATTCTCAGCAGCAACACAGGATGCTATAAGTTAGTAGAGAAATGCTTCAAAGTGCTGAGGGAACACAGTCGTATGAACCATCAACTATACAGATATAGTAAAGACATAGGAAGACACGCCAGGAGTGAGAATATTTACATCCTATGCATTCTTCCTCAGGTGGTTACTTGGAGGGTGTGGGTGTGCTCTAGACAAACATGGACATAAATCATGAAAGTCGGAAACATGTTTCAAAAAAGGGTGGACCCCACACAGAAAGCTGTGAAAGGAAGTTAAAGTGATGGATTTCCAGCAGGCTTGGACACTAGCTGATCACATTACAGCATGAGAATAGAGGGACTTGGAAGGAAGTCTCTGGTGAGAGAGGAAGACTGGATAAAAGCGAGACTGGATAAATATGAGGGAGAGATAAAGGCAGTTAGGAATTTGAGGAAAAGAAAAAGTGGTGCAAGTAAGAATATGCAATCTAGGAATCCCCAGATCGGCAATGAACAATGATAACACAATTACATGAGAAACAGTTTACTAGTTTCTAAGTTTTCAGATGCATCTATAAACAAAGCATAAAAGATTCGCTTGACCAGCTGGTGACAGAAGAAGTCAGGGGTTTGAAGCATGGGGAAGATTCTGTCTGCCTTTCTTGACTGGAAAATGGAGGGGGCACATGGAAAGGATGCGAGCACAGCCTCTAGTGCCAAGAGTACCCCATGACCAACAGTCACCAAGGAAACAGGAATCTCAGTCCTACAACCGCAAGGAATTGACTTCAGCCAACAGTATGGAAGCTTGGAAGTGGATTCTTTCCTGAGCCTCCAGATGATACCTTGATTTCAGCTTTGTGATACTGTGAGCAGAGAACCCAGACTTCTGACCTACAAAACTGAGGTAACAAGTGGGTGTTGTTCAAAGTCACCAAGTTTGTGATGATGTGTTAGGCAGCAATAGAAAACTAAAACACCTGGCATGCCCTTCCCCTCCCTGCTGCCCCCAAACTCTTACTTGATTTATGTCATATGAGGTGTTTTAGACTAGTGGCTAAGCTCTCAGGCTGCAGATAGGCAGACACGGGTTAGAGCTAGAATTTCACCTCTGAGGATGAGCAGTCACACACACAGTAAACATTCAGTACGCAGAACTATAACGATTGTTCTTATTCATTTCCAGTCTCAGTTCAGCTCTCACTCCCTCTGTAAATGTCTCCCTGACTCCCCACCTCACTCCTCTGGAAAGTTCATCACACTCTCCCCTGCACTTTGTACTTACTGTACTATTGCATGCTTCATGCTGTACTGGTTAAACGCCCTCACTAGACTAATTTGTTGAAGGGCAGAGATCTTGTCTGTTCGGAGCCTGCCACAGCCCCTGTCATGAAGGAGCTCTGAGAATGTTTATGGAGAAGGAACACAGAGGAACTTTCTAGACCCAGTGAGGAGGGCTGTTCAGGAAGGGGTGATTTCTCTGTTACTAGGGTAGCTACCTGTCAGGGATGCTGAAAGGGGTTGACTTCTGCTTTGCTGTGTATTAAAGCTTGGATTTGTTTCATAAAAGCACATAAAAAGCCGGGAGGCAGGTACTAGAGGGTGAGAGACCTCTCGGGCTGGGGTCAGTGGACGAGGCAGAGTCAGGTGTTGAGCTGGACATTAACTCATCTATTCAATTATTTTAACACACATTGTTAACTGTGGCAGTCCTGCACAGGGAGATGCTGAAGCAGACTTTGAAAAATAGGTGGGATTTTCACAGCTGCTCCTGGGAGAGAAGCTTTGGTGGAGGCTACATTATGATCAAGACCTGACAGATCCACTTCTCCAAAGAGCCGTCTGAGGACTGAGCAGGGGGCTCTGAAGTGTATGTTCAGCTGGGAGGGAGGAGGGATGGAGACCTGTGCTTGTTTCAGTGGTTTGAGACAGGGACAAGGTGAGAATGAATACGGTGGGTCCTAGAAGGTTGGAGCTGGGAGCAAGGAGCCTCTCAGCTCTGTTCAGGGATCCGGAACAGGAAGACGCAAGCTTGTGGGTACAAAAACAATTGACGGGCTGACAGAACCAGCAAAAAAGAGGATGCAGTATGGATCCTGGGTGCCCCTTGGTGGCCACACCGAATAACTACACCCGATACCACCCAGGCACAGCCAGTGCCCAGCTGAGTACTTTACTTACCTCTGGACTGGGAAGACCCACTCACCCACCTAGGAGGACCGCTTGTTGCACTGGTGTCTGGGGTTGTGTGTCTGTGTGCTTTTGTGTCTGCGCACTTGCGCTGCCCAACTGCGTAGGGGTATACATGTACATGAGTGCATGCATGTGCATTTGTCTTCGTGTGTATATGCACTGGTGCCTGTGACTGGGCACATGTGTTCGAGTTGTATGTCCACGTATGTACTAGGTGCTCGTACCCAAGCACGCATTTGTGTGCACTGGTACCAGGATGTGAATCTGTGTATTTGTATGTATGTGTATCTGTCGCTCCTTTGCTTGTGTCTGAGTGCATGTGTATTAATGCAACTTTTGGGGCCTTGGCTTTCTTTTCTGTCACACATTGAAATAGTTAAGCTCCATAATCTTATTGTTTGTTTAAAGTTTGCTCTTGGATGCAGGCCTGTTCCAGAATAACTAGCAGATGCGAAAAGCATCCATTATGTATTTTTGCAATTAGCCGAAAACCCAGAAACTTTTTCATAAATAACAGACACAATTCTGTGGGTTGCTTATTGCTGGGAGCCGCCTCCTCTCCCCGGCTCTCCTGAGCCGGCCCCGGGCCCAGCCCCAACCAGGCCAAGCCAAGGAGGGTTTGCACACTGTCCCCAGTGAGATGGAAAAACCATTAAGAGTTCAGAATAGAACTCAAGGGACAGCTTACAGTGAGGAGGAGAAAGAGAAGAATAAAGAGGAGGGGTGAGAGGAGGCAAAGTGCAGCTTCCAAAATCTGAAAAGACTCTGTCACACTGGCTCATCCAGCCTAGCAGTTACCCAGCGTTCTGGTCTAGACCCAGCTAAACAGACACAGGACAAATCCACATTCTTTTACTTGTCTTTAAGGTCCGTCCATTGTATTTCTCCACCTTATCTTTGCATACTCCCATCTCCCATTGTTTGGAACATGGTCTCCCCTATGCCTCACGCATTCTCACTGCCATCCTTTTGCTAGTGCTGTTTCCCTCTCCTGGAATACACTTCTCCTCTTCTCCAATGCCAACCAGGCACCTCTTGACCACCAACAGCATTACCATCAGCAAACTTCTTTGAGTACCTATCCGAGGCACTGGGGAGAGGACCTGGGAAGCAGAAAGAAAAGCTTAGGGAAACTTCTCAGTATTTGAGTTACGTGAAGGCACAGACTCTCATCACGTTCCTCAGTCTCTCCTCCCTGCTACTATGGACAGAGAGCTGTTCTGTGTCCTGGGTTTCAGGAGGGACCAGAGAATGTGGCTGGGCTGCCAGGTGGACTTCAGACTGAGACTACAACTTGAACAGGATGGTCTGTGAAAGAAAGAATCGCTGGGCTAGAAGACACTAAAGCATCCTGCTGAGTAGAGTCCTAGGCTCTGCTTCCTCCAGTGATCGGGAGCTCATCAATTGATCAATTGATCAATTGATCAAGCAGATCAATTCACTGTTGGTCAGCTCTGACTTTCAAAGGTCTTCCTTATGTTGCTTCTGCTGCCCTTGCTCTGCCCTCAAGCCCACACTGAACACAGCTACTCCATCTTTCTTCAGAAGTCTAGAGAAAGTGACAGTGGCCCCCTGGGCTCGCCTTACCTTTCAAGACAGTGGCAGCTACTAAGAGAGATAAAGGCAGCTCTCCTATGTCAAGCTGGTGGCCATTTGACAACTTCCTTAGTGGGGGAACACTTGTGATCTTCTCGAAGTACTTCTCCTGCCTCAACCCATGAGCTTCAGGGATGGCAGGCTAGGCAACTGCTTGAGCTGTGAGCTTCCATTAAGGTTGTTATCAATTTGTCAATTCATCATGCACTGAGTACCTACACTATGCTAGGAACCGTGGAAACAAAGACCAAGAACACATAGTCCCTTGCCCGTAAAGATGCAAGGCTGGGAGTTTCCAATACTGCCTCTGGCCACTCTGTTTAGTACAGTGGTTCTCGAAGTATCAATATCAGCATCACCTGGAACTTTAAAAGAAATGCAAATTCTTGGACCATACCCCAGATCTACTGAACCAGAAACTCTGGGTGTGGGCCCAGCAATCTGGGTCTAAGAAGCCCTGCAAATGATTCTCATACACTTGAAAGTCTGAGAACCACTGGTTTAGATTCACCTGGGGAGCCTTTAAAATTAAATCAGAATTTCTGGGGTGGAGCCTGAGGCATTGGCTTTTAAAAAATGGCTTAAAAGACACTGACTAAAAGTTCAGCACACTGAATGCAATCCATTGAAAAGTACTGGTTCCGAAGCATCACAAGATATTACTTTGCCTTCCCAAATCCTCGTTAGTAACGACAGAGGTAAAAGCATAGTGGTGCTAAGGAATGGGAGCTGGGTTCTAGGCCTAGTTCTGCTTCTATGTGGGTGGGTTTGCTAGTGCTGTTTCCCTCTCCTGGAATACACTTCTCCTCTTCTCCAATGCCAACCAGGCACCTCTTGACCACCGACAGCATTCCCATCAGCAAACTTCTTTGAGTACCTATCGCAGGCACTGGGGAGGGGACCCAGGAAGCAGAAAGAAAGCTTAGGGAAACTTCTCAGTATTTGAGTTCTTATGTGAAGGCACAGACTCTCATCACGTTCCTCAGTCTCTCTTCCCTGCTACATCAATAGCCAATAAAATGTATTAATAATAAAACCTATTAAGAATATACTCTGTGCCAAGTCAGTAAGAGAATAAAAAAATACAACTAAGACCTCTTAGAAACTTCTTTCCCAAAGACTCCATTAATCAAGAACTACAATGCATATTTGTTTTCTTTTTGTTGTTGTTGTTTTTTTTTTTTTGCGGTACGCGGGCCTCTCACTGTTGTGGCCTCTCCCATTGCGGAGCACAGGCTCTGGATGTGCAGGCTCAGCGGCCATGGCTCACGGGCCCAGCCGCTCCACGGCATGTGGGATCTTCCCGGACTGGGGCATGAACCCGTGTCCCCTGCATCGGCAGGCGGACTCTCAACCACTGCACCACCAGGGAAGCCCTACAATGCATATTTATTGAGTGACTACTATGTGCAGGTAATAGGAAACAGAGATGAACAAGACAGACAACATTTTTGCTCTCCTGGCACTTATAATCTAGCAGAGATCAACAGGAAGTAAACAAAGAAACTTCACAAATTATGCATATGTGCAATAGAGAAAGAAATGTGGGTAATGGGCTAGAGACGGAGGAAGTCTGGTGGGGTATTAGAGGTCACACTTCAAAACTGGGCTTAATTACAGGTAGGCATGGACTACCAGAAAGACAGGAGGCAGATGTGGTAAGGCCCAGAGGTCTGGGCTCTGCTTCCAGACGCACAACTACTAGCTGTAAAGATTGTGGGGCAACTGACTTGGGCTCCTTGGACCTCAGTTTAATCACCCATGAAACAGGTCGGTAAGAGAATCATCGCAGCCTGCCTTGCTGGGAAAACAAAATGAGATCAGAGGTAAAAAAGTTTGCCAGCATTAAAAGCACTCTACAGAAACACAATACAGTTAAGAAACCAAAGGTTGTACACTGTTGTATTCCTCACAAACCTGCATCAAACATATTTTGAAGGAGCGGCCAATTTTTTTGTAATGTCATCATTTTAGTGCTATTGTCATCTCCTGTAACTAACCCTCTGATCTCAGTCACAAGGGGTAGCATCTCTGAAATTTGGCTTGCTAACGTGACCAGTTAGCTCAATTAAGATGGCAGATCCTTGCATGAATGTGATTATAGACTGTACTAATGCCTCCTATATGCACCTATTATTTCAGCAACTGGCCATAATCTGTGTATTGTCATATAAAACAATGATTTAGCTGATGACTGTAAATTAAATAGCTCCTTTCCTAAGTCAAATACACAACCTAAACTCAGAAATATCCATGAAATTACTCAAACCACAGGATAAAGATAGAGGGTGTTAAGGACATCACCTTAACACCTGAAATCCATTATGTATGAAGCAGAACTGGGCTCAACCAGCTCTTGCTTCTCTACACAAATGATTTTATTCTCCCTACCCTCATCCCATCCCATCCCCTAAATTTCTGAATCTTCCATTAGTACACACTACCAGCAGCAGCCTCAAGTCAGCAGTTACCTTCTTTCCCTAAATAGCACTTATCCAGACCTAAGTAAAGGCCCTAAATAGAGGAAGGAACACAGATACAGTCTCTGCTCAGTCACGTTTGATATTGGATATGACACAGACATTGTGACACAGAATTTGACACTAGGTGTTTGTTTTTTTGTTTTTACTTTTTGGCCCACCATGCAGCATGTGGAATCTTAAGTTCCAAGACCTGGCATTGAACTTGTACCCCCTGCAGTGGAAGCGCGGATTCTTAACCGCTGGACCGCTGGGGAAGTTCCAACACCAGAGGAGTTTTGATGCTGCTGTTTTAACTTGGTCATTTTGATGTGGGAATATTGACTCAATCGAAAAGTTAGCCATGAAACTTTAGCATTTTTTCCCCTTAAATAATGTAAATAATGTGTTCATCTTGACCACCATCCCAGTTGAGGATAGGATGACAGTTGTGCCTTTTGCGCACATTACCTGATAACTTAAAAGAGGTTGGGACTTCCCTGGTGGTCCAGTGGTAAAGAATCTGCCTTACAATGCAGGGGACATGGGTTTGATCCCTGGTCAGGGAACTAAGATCCCACATGCCACAGGGCAACTAAGCCCATGTGCCACAACTACTGAGCCCGCGCGCCTCAACTAGAGAGCCTGCGTGCCACAGACTACAGAGCCCACGCGCCCTGGAGCCTGCGCACCACAACTAGGAGAAAACCCGCATGCCACATCTAGAGAGAAGCCCGCGCACTGCAACGAAGAGCCCACGAGCCGCAAGAAAAGACCCCACATGCCACAACTAAGACCTGACGCAGCCAAAACTAAATAGTAGAATAAAAAGAAAACAAAACAGAGGTTTACGTTTTGACAAAGCCACTTTGATGCAGCCTCGCAGTGCTCATAGGTACTCTGGCCAAGTTCTGGCAGCTGCTTTGGAGCCACTTATAAAAATGCTTCTTTATAAAACTAATAAACAATCTAGGGTGAGCCACGTACAAGAGCTTTGTGCTTTTCAGTACTAACTGCTGGACCGATTCAACATCTTTCCCCTCTGGCTCAGGAAGCCCTTGGAGCCAGGTGGCTGTGAGACAGCCAGTTCCACCCGCAGTCCTCAAAGGGCTGCAAGTATTTACCAACTAGCAGGGAAACTTATCCAATTCAGGAGTTTTCTTGGAAGTCCATCCTGAGTCCACTGTAGCAATTTTTTCCCCTTAATTTCATAGACACTGCCACCGAAAGTACATTTCTTCCAGGGAGCCTTCTAAAGGGAACTATATGTGTGTTCCCGAAGTTCACATACGTGGCTTTTTAAAAATTTTACATTCTCTTTTTAAGTGTGGTTACTCAACCAAACAAGAATACATCTGCTATTCTGTAGTACGCTGCCTAACTGCTTGATTTCACTGTGTGGAAGACAGCTCTTAATATTTCTTAGGGTTATCTACCATTAGGGTTGGGATGCAGTAACCCACCTCTGCAGATGCTTTTCCTCTGGTTGGCTAGGGCATCAAAGACCAGTGCTAAGAAGTTGCATAAAGTTACTTCAACATGTATCACAAAATAAAAAAAACAATTTTCTGTGGCTGCAAGAACTTCACCACCTAGAGAAATGCTGATTAATTACCTCTGTCTCACTGAACAGTACAAAATAATTAAGCCCGCTTCTCTTATGCCTGAGTCTTAGAAGGACAAAGTCATGAAACAAAAGCCTCTTTGAAGAATGAATGGGATGGCAGAGATCCCACAGGAGTCTGAGCCCTGGTGATAAGCCTGGAGCTGGTATGGCTGACATAGGGCATAGGGTGGTAGCCAGAAATTCAACTTAGTCCTTCAGCTCTCCCCAGAACAGGAAAGATGATGACCTGCAGAATTTAGCTAAAGTCCAGAATTAACATCACAATCAAAATAACCACACCCCTTCAAAGGAAAGCAGACTTGAATCCAAGAGAGTACTTACACTGAAGTCAGAGATGAAGAAATAAAGGGATAAGTGATTAGGACCATTTTTACCTTTTCCTTTGGTACACAATATATGAACTTCCTTCCTTTCATTTAAAAAAAATTGCTTAGAATAAAGGAGTACTTAATTAAGCTGAAGTATGCAAGAAGGCTAGGGAGAATTGCAATAAGCTATATAAAAATGACTGAAGTTAGCCAACAGAAGACATCTGAAGGTCTGTCCACGTCAGAGTGTTAGTTTTAGATAGAAAACTCTTGGAAGGCAGAGTATGTGTTTATAGCACTGTGGCTTGTGCAATTAGTATATGTCTGCAGATGAAGGACCAAACCTCCAGGGAAAAGATGCTGACCTTGTCTGGCCAAAACTGTCAACCACTATTATCTCCAGGGACCACTGGAATGTCAGGCAACCACTTAAATTACATGGACAAAGCTACAAGGCCACAGAAAACCCCGCATCCTGATACACATTGCCTGCTGCCAATTTCCCCCTCAAAGAGACAAGCAATTAATGCTGCAGGCCAGTAATGAATTGGGCTACTTGTGCCTCAATCTGGATTACTTCTTGAAGGAACAGGATAAAGTCATGCTTTCTGCTTAATTCAAGACGCATCAACATCACACACAGAGCGGAAAATTCTCTTGGATCCTGAACTCTGCTTTTGCCCTGTGAGGACCCACATGTTAAATATGATACTTCTGGATCTTCGGTACGCTTGAGAGAACAGAAATCTGAACCAGCAAACAGCAAAGCCCACAGCACAGAATTTATTGGGATTACTCACTAAATATTGATAACTCATACACATCCAACATCATCGAATAAAAATAATGTTAGTCAATTTTTTAAAAACAGCAAGCCTTCCATTGGGGTCTTTAAAGTCAAAAACTCACTGATGACTGTATCTTTAATAAATGAAATGACCAAAACTAGTGAAGTCAGATGTAACTCAATCAACTCCTAAACTCAATATTGCCAACATGTTTTTCTACTTAAAAAGCAAACAAAAAGGAAAGCCTCGTAATTTAGCAATTACTATGTTTCTGGGTTTTTGCTCTCAAATGCCACAGAAAGATATGTGATGAAAGGAAGCAAAGCACCTAGTCTCAGCAGTCTTCTTAAAAACCTTAAGTTTGCTTTCACAATATAAATATAAATATTTAGATCCCCATCCAATGGATTTCTTCACTTATGTGAGCAGGAATGTTCTCAAAATCTTAGTCTTTACTCTTGCTTCATACTACAGCTGTTTGATTGAACTACCACTACCAGTAAAATCCCTCAGTATTGGCTAGATTAAATCACTAGATAAGAATTCATTACAATCTCTTCCAAGAAACCAAGATAATCTTAACACAGATTTTAGTGGCTAATATGTTACAGTACTTATGGATACTTTGTTTTCTATGGCAAGTATGTTGAAAATTCATCACTAATAAGTGAATTTCATAACACACACAGAAATAAATAAATCTATTACAATTTAAGAACATCCATAAATTGTCCTCACTATTCCCAATGATTTAAATATAAAATGTAATTATACAAAATCAAAATTCCTTGCCCAGTTTAACCCTGTATACCAAACAGTATAAGTGCTGAAAATGAGAAAAATTTTAATAAATCTCACATTAAGAACCTTGGATACCACTTTGCATTAGTGATGGCGGAAAAAGGTAAGGAGAAAAATTTTCCAGAGATTTTTAAAGGAAGAATGAATGTAAGAGAAAATTCCTTTGGACTCTATACTTTTTTAAGAATTCTGTACCTTTTAATACTTCAACATGATGCCAAGAAAAGAATTCACTGAATAAAAGTAGCCAGGAAGGGAATCAAACATTTGTAAGATAAATTTATTATTTTTCTGACCAAAGTGCAATTTTTAAATCTTCTTAAACAACTACGAAAAAAAGTATTCAAGAAAATAAAATACAAATGGGAAATTTAACCATTAGATTTCTTCTGCTTTGTACTAACCCTATGCTTAGTCTAGAAAACAAACAAAAAAAGCTTTGAAGTTTTACTAAAACGCTAACCAAATCATTTTACCATAAATCTACTAAGTACATGCATTTCAAGGTTCCACTACTAGGAATTTTGTTAAGATCAGTTTAATCATTAATAACATTATATAATAGAGCAAAAGGAACACATGTCATTAGATGTGATCCTTGCCCCTTACCCTCAGATTTATGTCAGAATAAAACTGACAATTCCACCAGGCTCTGAAACCCCAGTGCCCCCATCCCAACCCCTGGAAGCAAAGACTATGCCCTGCAAACAACTCTGTACAAACTGTAGTAAAACAAAGCTTAAGTTTTCTTACCTTTCTATAGGAAATGGTCAGCTATTTGATAAATACTAAAATACTTCTAGGAATTCATTTCATGACTTTGTTTACCAAACACACTGTCCAAGAACTCACTACACAAAAAGTTCCTTAGAATTTGGTCCATAAATTCACTTAACAGGTTGGAAATTTAAATCCTGCAAGAGAAAGAAGACGTGGGGAATCCCTAATCCAAACATGTTGTAATTACTTAAGGGATATACGCACATACTAAAAAGTCTTGCTCACAGGAGGCACAAACTATAAAAGGGATATTCTTTTTGAATAAAAACAAAGAACTAGCTAACACCCTTCTTTGTTTTGTGAGCACCATAGCTAAGATGAAGTTAGACTCGAATTCACTGTCTACTCCTGTGACCAAAAAAAAAAAGATGAAGATAAAAAATTTAATTTGTCTTACTACATACTTTCCAGCCATTAATTGAGATGTAATTATGAAAGATTAAAATTGCCTTAAAAAGGGGTTGTGATAGCAGCTATCAAAGCAATATTCAAGCCTGATTTCAAGGATGCTTTCAGGTTTAGAGTTAGCCTTCTTTGTCAAAAATCTTCACAACTTCATCAAAAACCTGTAAAGGAAAAGGATAATAATAATAATTTAAAAGGCAAATATTGTTAAAACACCATATGGCTAAGTTCCTGTTAAAAGTCAATTTTACATGAATTTTCAAAATGGATTATTAAAAAAAACACATTATAATTTCTTAGTTTCATCTATTTTACTTTAGACAGTAGTACAATACCGTAAATAATTATGAACGTGTTGCTTCAATATAAAATTATGAACATGTTGCTTCAATTTTACTAGTGCTTTTAGGACAAAACAAACTTCTTGATAGGCTACCAATATTATAAAAAGTAAAAGTAAACTGAAGTGGCTTATCTTCCTAGTTCTGATTCTAAAACACTAAGTCTTCTGTATTACCTCACCTCTACAGGAAGGGACCGTGGATAAAAAACCAAAAATGACTACATGCTAAAAAAAGGTCCAGGGGAAGATGATTCAGGGAATCAGGGAAAGATGAGGTGAATTTAAGAGACACTAGTAGCGGCTGGGCACTGAGAGTCCACAAACCACAGTACAGAGACCCAAGATTCATGAAGGAAGAGGCAAGCATTGGGTCGTGGAAACCCTGTACCTCTGGAGCTACATGCTCTGTGATGGAAGAGATGAAAGAAACCGGGGGCTCTTCAGCTAGATGATTTGCTATTCATGTTACAGATTTTTAAAAAATGATCATGGTCCAAATCACAGTTCTGAAAATGCCAATTTTCCAGTGCTTGAGAAAAGAGGTTTGGAATTAATACACCACCCACTTTTTACAAAGAACAAGTCTGAAATTGTAAAACCCATTTTAGACTCTATTCAAAAAGAAGTACACCTGAAACTAACACAATATTGTAAATTGATAAAATATACATACTTTAATTTAAAAAAAGAAGAAAAAGCCTAGCTTTTCATTCAGTCTCCAGTGTTTTGAAAAGCAAACTAATCTGTCATGGTATTTCTTTTTCTCCTGCATATTGCTCCCCTCCCTGCCCCAAATCACACTGTTACTTTACTATTAGGCAGGCTAGGGATACTCACTTCATCAACAGATTTAGAAGCATCTATTTTCTTGACTTTCCCCATTTCTTCATATAAGTCAATAATTGGCTTTGTTGACTGAAGATAGGTTTGAATTCTGCAACAGAAGCAAATATTGCGAAGTTCTAAGCATACTTCTCTCCCCTGTTTAGGACAGATCGGGGGACAATACAGAATAAAACCCAGTTGGCTCCCTCCCTTATCAGCTTTTTAGACAAGCCATTCTACATATTTAAGCATGACATTTTCTTTTTCTGGTCCAAAATGGGGCACGTGTTTAATCTGTTACTCAAGTTCCAAACTGAGACGTGGTGGCAATGTGTAAAAACTGCAAAGTACCTCTTTTCCAAGCTCTCTCTGTTGTCATCACTTCTACCACTACTCTTTCCCCTCTCAAGACATCGTTCAATACAGATCTAAAAAGAGAAATATATAAAAAGTTATTTTTAAAAAGATATGAATTTGCCAGTCTTTTAAACCTGAAAAGAGAAGAAAGTTCGAAGAGATTACCAACAAAACCCTGCATTAAACCCAATGTGTTTAATTCATTAATCAACATGCAAAGTTGAAACATGTGGTTCAATTTATATAAACTAGGTTAAATAAGTACAGAGCATAATAAGAATTCATTCATGACTCAGTTTTTCCTGTGTATTTTTTTTCAAACCGCAATAAAGAGATGATCTCTATGTGTATGGTTCCATCTATTATTAACTTATTAGGTATGAATTACATGCGTCAAACTTTGTTCCATTTTTGCTTACTTTTTGATAATTCCATAAATATCCAAATATTTAAGAGTTAACATATTTGCATTTGAATAAAGCATCCCTTGTTAATCGTGAATAAACATTCCTTAGTTATAAAGCTGTGGTAACATTCTAAAATTAACTCTGAAGAATAAGTGAAAACATATTTTTGGGGGTTGGAAAAAGAGAGTTACATTTTAAAACAACTCAAAGGCTGCAGCAAGTCTCTCCACCACAGGCACATTTGCAATTCAACCTAAGAATAGTCAACTTCCTTCAAGGCAGTACTGCTGATTCTTATTCTTTCAGGCCGTTGGCATTAATTTAATAAAGTTTATATTACAGCTGTCATACAGAGTCAGGCCTTTTAATTAAATGATTCCGGGAAAAAAAAAAAGATACCGAGAAATTCATTTAGTTATTCGAAAGTATGTCTGGGTATGTTATTAGAAGTACCAGAAAGAAAAAGACTGCTTTCCTGCTTTTTTTTCATTTCACTCTTAGAAGACAAATCAGGCTATCATACATGTTTCTTTAAAGTAGAAAGTTTTCCCAACTTCCCAGAAATGTGTGTTTCTTTTCCAGCAAACGACATCCTAAGGCAAGATACTCTCTGATAATAGTGCCTACTCAAGAAGTAACAATGCAGCTTCATTACCTAACATGGTATGAGTCAATTCTTAACGCAAAACACAAATTCTTGTTATTTTGAAAATAAAGCAAGTTTTAGGCCCACAATATTGCTGATGCCAAATAGCTTAAGACAGTGCTGTTCTGTGCATCCAACTTACCAATTCAAAAAATACTGCTGTCAATATAAAATGTAAATATAAGTGAAACAAATCACTTTCTTTTTCTCTAATAGTTGACCATCAGCTGTTTAAAGCCCATATAGGCAGATAAAGATTTTCATTACCTCATTATTACAGTCAAAAAACAAAACGAAAGATACATCAGCCTTCCCATCCATGGTCTTGTTCCAACCTTGAAGGTTGTCTTGATTTCTTGGAAACCCATCAATCAAGAATTTATTCTTCTGAGCATTGGCCGCCATCGTCTGATCCATTTCCTAATGAAAAAGGGAAGATTTAAGTTCAACACTACATTAATGCAATTTCTTAAGCAGAGTGGTAGCTATATGGGTGTGTTTTATTATTCTTCTTTAAATCATAAGCATGGAGGGTGCATAGGAAAAAAAAGACTTCAAGGAAATAACATGTTTGCCTCAAACTGGTAGAGTTATGGTTATGTATCCCCCATTTTATACACATACACACACAATTTTTTTCTGTAGTTTTAAAATTTTCTACAGTTAAGCATATATTATTTTCACGAAGTTATAAACAGCAAAAAGAGAAAAATAAGCATTAACCAGTATCTTTGCTCCAGTCAATAGAGACCCTTATCTTGCCTTCCCTTTCCTCGTCCCAGGTCATTTTGCTATGGTAGGAAGTATGCTGCTTCTATAGGTACTCAGATTCTCTGCAATAATTCAAGTCCAACTGCAAAAAGCTTTGGATATATAAAGAGATTGCTAGCATTAATTATTAGTGTAGGAGTCAATACTCTTTTTTTTTTTTTTTAAACTGAAGCTAATTTAAACCTAAATGCCACTGGCCACACCAAAACACAGGTAGCAAAGGAAACAATACATTCAGAAAGACAGCAAGAATTGCACATTTCACCATCCTCTTCCAAAGTCTGAATTTAGGTAGAATGTGGAAATATGTGACTGGGAGATGCAGATCTCGAATCTCCAAATCCTTACCGCTATCAATCACCATGAGGTAAGCACAGATGCATGCCTTCAACAAACTCCAGAGGAGCCTCTACTCTAAAGCAAACCGACATCCAGTTCCCTCAGTGCTCAAACTTTCCTGGTTCCTCAAGAAGAACAATGGCTGTCAGGACCCCTAATTCCTTTATCTGAGGGTTGGCTTTAACCCAGCATCTAGCTTCTCCAATATCCACAAAATTTCAGAATGCTTTTGGACTCCTGCTATAGCATTTCTATCACAATTATGGTAGTAGAAGATATCTGAAGGGGTACATCAATATTCTACTCACTCAACATACACTCATTCAAGGCCTACCATCAGGGAACATGAAGAGCAAGGTCATGGCCCCTGGCGGGCTCACAGTCCAGTGCGTAACAAATATGTGTAAGTAAACGTGCTAAGTTCTATACTGAGGTATGCAAGGATGCTGTGATAAAACGAAGAAGCAAGCACAAACTACCTGGGAAACTGCCAGGAAGAGCTTTACCAAAGAGGTGGCAGAGGAGCTGAATTCTGAATAATGAAATGGCAGGCAGACAGGGATCAAGGTACTCCAGATGGTGTCAACTGGATGTTAAAGGCTCAGAAATGAAGAAGCATAACAGCTTTGATGAATCTGAAATAAGCTGGTAGAGGTGAACCTTAGGATGCGTGTAGAGAGTGGAAGGAGAAATGACTAGAAAGTAGGTAGGGCCAAAATTAATGAAGAACTTGTTATACCACACTAAGGATTTGGTTTTTATTCTGCAAGCAATACAGGATCACTGAGAAATTTTAAGTAATAGAAGAACATGCTCCCATCACCTTTAGAAAAAAAAATCACTGACTGTACCATGAAGGATGGATTAGAAGGGGACAAAGATGGATTAAAGGCAAAAGACTAATGATAAGGCTCTAGTGATGGTCCAAATAAGAAAAAAAGAGGATCTTGGGACTTCTCTGGTGGTGCAGTGGTTAAGGATCCACCTGCCAATGCAGGGGACACGGGTTCGATCCCCAGTCCAGGAAGATCTCACATACCGCGGAGCAACTAAGCCCATGCACTGCAACTACTGAGCCTGCGAGCCACAACTACTGAAGCCTGCATGCCTAGAGCCTGTGCTCCACAACAAGGGCACGGGCTTGCAATGGGAAGCCCGCACACCACAACGAAGAGCAGCCCCTGCTCGACACAACTAGAGAAAGTCCGCTCACAGCAACGAGGAGTCAATGCAGCCAAAATATAAATAAGTAAAAAATGAAAAATATATTTCAGTGATTGATCTCCCAACATAATGTCTGCATTCTTCCCAATATTATTTAAAAAAAAAAAAGACAAAAAGAGGGTCTGAACTAAGATGATAGTACTAATAGAGGAGAAAAAAACTATCAATAAATGAGGATAAAGAGAAAGATAATTGAAAGGATCTTCTCACTGAGTAGATTTGGGAAATTGAGGAAGAGGTGGAAAATATAGGATGGCTCCCAGATTTCTGGCTTGGGCAGCTCGGTAGACGGTAGAACCATTAACCAGGATAGGAAATAAAGGGTGATCACATTTTAGATGATACAGTCAGACTCGGACATGTTGATTTTGAGATACTTGTGAGACATTCAGATGGATGCCTAATAGTTAGTTAGAAATATAGGTCTGGGGAATTCCCTGGCAGTCCAGTGGTTAGGACTCTGTGCTTCCACTGCTGGTGGTGCAGGTTCGATCCTTGGTCAGGGAACCAAGATCCTCCAAGAGGCAGAGTGCAGCCAAAAAAAAAAAAAAAAAAGAAATATAGGTCTGGAGTTCAGAAAAAGAGATTTGTGCTAGAGTTATACATAGATTCTGGGATCATTAGCACAGTGTAAACCTTGGACATGGCTAACAACATCCAGCAAGAAATGTATAAAATAAGAGGAGGACCAAGGATGAAACCCCGAGAAGCATCATGGTTTAAGAAACTTGCAGAAGAAGAGTTATCAAAGGAGATTTAAGAAACAGCAGTCACTGAAGGAGGAAGAGAATCAAGAGAAATGGTGTCACAGAGAACAAAGGAGGAAGGAGTTTCAAAAAGACAGGAAGTTAAAGGCTACAAGAAAAATGACTGAAAATATCCCCTAGATTTGATAGAGATCACTGGTAACATCAGCAAGAATAGTTTCAATGAAGATGGAAATAGAGTCTTAGTGCAAAGAGCTGAAGAGTAGAAAATGAAAAAGTAAAAAATGTAGACTATTCTTTCACAATTAAGCATAAAAGTGGAGAAAGGGCATTAAATCCAGAGAACAAGGAGAGAGGATTTAGTTACTCTGAATGGAAGCATTCCAATCTCTGAAACAAGAGTTAAGAATGTGTGTGAATGAGCCACTCTTCAAGTTTCTCTGGTTCCAATCAGAAGCTCATGTATCTCTTTTCCATTGAGCTTCAACTATTTCTTGCTGTGCCCACTCTTCCATTTCTCCTTCACGTTTCTTGTATGTGAAAATATCTATTAATGACTATAATCTTGAGAATCTATAGTGGAGAGTTTTCATGTAAATGCAAGGTATCTGTTTTTAGATGGGACCTATTTTAGTTTGATAGCTGTTAGTCTCAGCATTTCACACTGAAGATGGTGATGCATGCACCAGAAAAGGAAACATCAAGACTGAGAGAATGGCAACAATGGGAGGGTCATGGGAGGGCGAGAGGGAGGGAAAGAAAGAGGGAGGGAAAGAAAGAGGGAGGGAAAGAAAGAGGGAGGGAGGGACAAAGTCTGGAAGAAAACGGAAATGGGAAAGGAGGAAAAAGAAATAGAAATGGAAGGAGGATGGACTGTCTGCACGCTGGGAAGGGTCAAGCGTACACATATGAATGTTCAGTTGTAGCTGATCCTAGACCAAGGTAGAGAATGTTTCCTACGGTCCAATTTCTTCCCAGGTGAAGTGGAATTTCCAGTTCTGCCATTCTCAAACACCACGACCACCCTCCACAATCAAGAAATTCAATACTGATTTTTTTCGTTACTCAAAGGGAAGCAGATTTAATTTCTCAGTTCCTTGGTGGTTTTAACTGGTTGGCATTCATACTTCTTACCCTCCTCAACAAACTGATGGTTATCTCAACTGGCACAATCTTTCCATCTTTAATGTACTTTTCAATGAGTTCACCATACTGTGAATCTGGGTTCTTCCTTTCATCACGAAGAAGCTCTCCTGCAGAAAGGTGTGTGTAGCCATATTTCTGAAAGAACAAACACATAGGAAAAAGATCAAAATACATTCAACCCAGGGTTAGGACTACTGTTTGTTTCCCTTCATGGTAACTTTTATATTCTAATTTTTCTATAATAAACAAGCTCTGCTTATATAATAAATAAGTAATAAAGAAAAATTGAAGAGAGATTTCATACAATCCAGTTTGCTTAAAAAATATCCTTAATCTATGTAGCATATGGTAGCTATAATGTTCACAAATCATGCAATCAACCCGAAACTTATTTAACCATTCAAGGCATTAACAGCTCATCATATTCCTTCACAAACACAAAGTTTAAATGTTTTTAATAATGTTCAAAGAAATGTCTAACAAAAATCTATATAATTCAAGGCAAAACCCCCCCAAATCTTACCACAGTTGGCTGTACCCACCTTCTATAAGATCTTCCCTTCCTTAAACTCAACACATCTAAATTGAACTCATCAGCACTTACACAAACCCCATTCTTCTGTTTTGTTCCCTTTCTCAGTAAACAGTACAAGTCCTACCCCTCCATGAAATTAGCTTTCCTGACCACTCTGGAGAGTGGACACATAATCAAATAGTGTCTTAGAATATCACTGTCTCTCCATCTAAACCAGTATCTTCTTTACCACTCTCAAAAGTCCATTTCCCACCTCTCTAGTTGTGACTAGAGAGGTCTCATCTGTAAAATGGGAATATAGATACCTATTTTATAATTCAGTGGTGATGATTAAATGAGATAATGTATTTATATAAAATGCCTACCAAAGAGCCTGACAGGCAGCAGGAGATAAAAGCCATCAATTACCTCCTTGACATCATGAAGATACTTATCTTAAATAACCTGGAAGCATTTTTATATTATATATACACACCATTTTTATATTATTACATACACGCGTGTGTGTGCATGTGTGCATATATATGTATTCACTTTAAAGGTTTTTGGGTTTTTTAAAAAATAAATTTATTTATTTATTTTTGGCTGTGTTGAGTCTTCATGGCTGTGCGCGGGCTTTCTCTAGTTGTGACGAGTGGGGGCTACTCTTTGTTGCAGTGTCTGGGCTTCTCACTGCAGTGGCTTCTCTCTGCTGCAGAGCACGGGCCCCAGAGCGCACAGGCTTAAGTAGTTGTGGCACGCAGGCTCAGTAGTTGTGGCTCATGGGCTCTAGAGCACAGGCTCAGCAGTTGCGGTGCATGGGCTTAGTTGCTCCGCAGCATGTGGGATCTTCCCGGATCAGGGCTCGAACTCGTGTCCCCTGCGTTGGCAGGCGGATTCTTGACCACTGTGCCACCAGGGAAGTCCGGCTTTAAAGGTTTTGACAGAGAGACCAATCAAAGGACTTAAGTGAGATAAAAGATATGAATACACTGTGAAAGGTCAGGAGTATAGTAGTATTACAATTGTGATAGTCATTATTAAGGATTTACAAATGATGTATTAGGTCAGGGTATAGGATAATAGTTGAACTAAGTCACATAAGATGCTATAGTGTTATTCTGCCATTTCCCCGTGGTTGGAATGAGAAAACAATACAGATCTAAGAGACAATTATGAATACTGAAAAGCTTCTTCCTCCACATGAACTAGCATGTTCCCTTTTATTAAATCAAAAGAACTGTAAAATCTATTTTCATAATAATAATTTCCATAATAATAAAATAGATTATTTTTACTCTCAAATATCAGAACACTGAGATCTATATTCAATGTTCAATTACAGCAATCATCTAGTCCCAAATTTTTACGATTCCCTAAATGGGTTTTTATCTCATTCATAGTAAGTGTACCATAAATATTTGATAACTTAAATTTTATCTTTAATTTCAATGTTAAGATTTGAGGCAGCCCACACTCCCACCCCTCCTTCCAGAATAGAATGTTTCAATTGCACATTTTACAAAACTTAACTCTCTCAATTACTGAGGCTACAGTGAGTTTTCTCTCTCTCTCTCTTTTTTTTTTTAAGATTGCAGAAGCCATTCTTTACTCCTTTTCTATCTCTAAAAATTGCTGGCTAAACTTGTTCTTGTTTATTACTAAAGTGAGCCAACAATAAGGTAGTCAGCAAAGAAAAACAAACTAAATAGTTTATTTGCTGACTAAAATTGGATATAAAGTTTGAGGAGAATAAACAAAAACCATAGTATCACTCATGTCTCTCTTAGGCATACAATAGCTCCTTGCATGAAAAGAAATGATCAAAAGTGTATTTAGTTGTTGTAACAGGCTTTTAAAAACACTCCCATCATTTACAGAAAATGGAAATAAATACAAAAGTACTTAATTATTTAAATTGTTATTTTAAAATTATTTTCACACCACACCATTTTTAAATGTCTACTTTTATCACCAAGTATAAATTTTTGAAAGACGGGTATGGATATGGAAAAGACTTTATAAAAAACGAGATGTGACCTACTTTCCCATTTACTATGTACAATTTTCAGAAAGCATTTTGCAACGGCTGTCCACAAAATTTTACAGCAGCTTCATTTTCCACTGCTTACTCTGGCTCCTGCTTGGAAGTCTATGCTTGCTGGATGCTCTCATCTGGTCTAGAGATTATAGCATATGGTAATATTGAATAAATGCAGAGACAAACAGTGCTAAACAATGGCAAACGCTCAGTGAAACACCAACAATACAGATTGCTCTGTACAGATTGCCTTGGCTGTATGAACAACATATACATTTAGAAACCCAGCTAGTAATTTAGAAATTAGTACACACACTGTTTGTTTCCTGACATTGAAGAGCTCAAATCTGCAAGCTTACATTACATTACAATGGGTTTTGGCATATCACTTTTTTAAAAGAGAGACTAGTTGTAAATTGTAGAAGTGTACAAATGATATGTTTTTTAAAAATTACACAGAAAACAACCTTATCTGCAAAGTCCAAGGAGATAAGGAATTTAAATAAATATTATCATGTCAAATCTATATATGTCTATTTCTCATCCACATTCCATTTTTTAAAATCCTCTATTTACCAGTTACTTTTTTATACTATATTTTTCTTAAGGATTTTGCTGAAGCTTTCCACTTACCACAGAGTTTCTACAACAAAAAAGCAACTATCACTTACACACTAGTTATTATGGTATTTAATTATAGCTAGACTTTAAAGAGCATGTTTTCAAAGCATTCTGCTGTCATTAAATAGTCACTGATGCCAATTTTGAGGAAAGCAAGAATGGATATTTCCCAGGCTTAACCCAAACTTTTTCACATTCTCTGAAATTTCCTAGCAATTAAAATCTAGTGGGTCACTAATTACAGTCTTAAGACCAACATTTAAACCACAGCAAATTATAAACACTATAAACTATAATAGCTACAATTACAAGCCACTATTCAGCTAAAAATAGTAGTTTTCTAGTGACAAATGTATAAATTCAATTCATTTAGAGTAAACGTCTAAATTTTTTTACTTTCATTTTCTCCTTTAAGAAGCTGAAAAACAACTCAATAACTTCTGTGAATTAGACACTAAGATTTGGAGGGAGGAGAAATGCACCATACTCTCAACAAGTACAGAACAGCACTCTGTTACTACAACTAAGCAAATGTTGACAATTTTACGGTATCAAATCTCAAATCATCTTGATAACTTCTCTCCCTTCTTAGCAATTCTCTTTCTTCCTTTCTAAATTTAGGTAATGTCGTTCTATGTGAATAAAAACAACAACAAAAAGAATCAAAACCAAAACAATAGCAAAAAAAAGAGTTCAAGGTACAAATGATGCGTAAATGGCAAGTCCTTGGGGGCAGAGGAGAATCACATGCCAGGCACCTCCTCCTGTGAGTATGGCAATTAGAAAGTGCCATTGGACTGCTACTGAGCCTTGAGCTACATAGAGGGAACACAGCAGAGATAGCAGAAACAAATATATTTTTAAAGCAACTGAATTAAAACTATTGGTCCTTTAAATAGCTGACACATCTATGAAGCATCTAAGACTAAGTTACTTTGCATTCCCTGTAAGATGAGTGAACCTTAAAAATCTAGTTCTGATTATGTACTGTGAACAAGGCACCTTCAGCGTAACACCTGGAAATGCTATCCGGAGCCATCCAGACTCACCAGTTTGGCACTGTTGCAAACAATGTCTTTAGAGCTTACAGCATCCCAGCAACACTTCATGTAAGGCTATCATTTATTTCAAAAGGCATTTCCAACAGAACTTTTTCTGATTACTTTGAGATGTCTGATAAGCACTTTCCAGTAACATTACCTGCCAGTCTTGGAGAACTTACTTTTGACTCTAAGAACTGCTGTACAGTGCCCAGATGCTTAAAATTGGTGAACTGTTTAGGGTTCCTTCCAGTTTTACCCACAGAGGGTTAGAAAAAGGATTTTTCTTATAATCACCATTTTACAGAGGTTAGAAAGAAAGAAAGAAAGGGAGGGAGGGAAGGAGGGAGGAATGGGAGTGGATAGAGAGAGAGAAAGGGAAGGGGTAGGGAAAAGAGGAAGGAAGGAGGAAAGGAGGCATAGGAAGGAAAGAAGACAGTGGGAGAAAGGTTAAATAGAATATCTGACTTAAATTGCTAGCTGATTTCCAATCTCATTTTTAGTCCGCCCTCATTGTATTTCCAAATGTGTACATCACGTCTGACCATGCCTATTTAATTACAAATCTACATATTAACTATAAACTATGAAAGTTATAAACCAAGCTAAATCTTTTCCTAGGCAAAATCTTTAGCAGACAGACTCCAAATTAACATGAAGCATATTTCTTTCTCTAATTAAAGAGTGATAGTTTAAAAGCTTATATCCTGCAAGGAGAAAGGAGGAAGGATATAATCCATTCAACTGCAGACAATTACAGCACTATTTTATTTTCCTCAATGTTTTGCTCTTCACGTAAGAAAACCTTAATTCAGGCAATACATGGAACTTATTTTAAATCCATAAATATTTATTAAGTCTCTATAAAGTGCCAGGCAATGTGCTAATTTGGGGAAATAAATAGGTTATATTCACAAAGGATGAAATAATGACTTACATATTTACAGTGACTTGAGCCCTACTATTAATTAATAAAGTCAATTTTTCATATTTGCATTAACTTTTCCTAAGGAATTCAGTCTTTACCAGCACTGTCTGCTTGGGGAAGAGGTGATTCTTCAGAGGCAATGACAAGAAGGTAGAACAATAAATAAAACTTAAAGAAAGGGTGATTTAGAAGCCATGAAATAGACTGTTTTCTCATTTGTGTAAGGCCTCAATATCCCTCTGACATTTTGCAGAAGACTTCTCAGAATATTGAGGATTTTGGCATCTGTTCTACATACCAAATGGACCCTATAGCAACTGTGAATTGGAATTTTCACACTCCAATTTCATTCCAGTTGGTCATTTCCAGTATTTTTACTTCTTTTAATTCATCTCAGCCATTCTGAATCAATGCACATTCCCTATAACAGAAAGGGATGGAAAATAGTCAAAGATGAAGATGAGGCCCAGAAGCCTCCAGGGATTCCAGGAGCTCAATAATTTGAAAATTTCCAACATTAATGGATAGGTACAGAGGTCTTGTTAATCTTAAGAAACACTCATCTCATCTTGTTAATTAAATAATCAGTTCTTTTTTTTTTTTTTTTTTTTTTTTTTTTTTGCGGTACGCGGGCCTCTCACTGTTGTGGCCTCTCCCGTTGCGGAGCACAGGCTCTGGACGCGCAGGCTCAGGGGCCACGGCTCACGGGCCCAGCCGCTCCGTGGCATGTGGGATCTTCCCGGACCGGGGCACGAACCCGTGTCCCCTGCATTGGCAGGCGGACTCTCAACCACTGCGCCACCAGGGAAGCCCTAAATAATCAATTCGTATAGTCACTGCAGAGCCTACAAGCAACACACTCATATCACTACAACACAAACGCTGTTGCAGGTGGTCTAAGAGCCTAGAATTCACAGTTAATTCAATTCCTGTGAGAACACTCAGAGGATATACATCAAACCACTCAAATGAATCTCTAGCCTCTATTCACTTTATGAAAGAGAGGTTTCTTAAACACTAAGCAGTACAGTACCAACTGTACTTATTTTTTTAAAAAAAGGTAAGTAACATTAAAATGAGAATACCATTTACCCAGGGAATACCAAAAGAAAGTCACCCTAAGAAATATAACTACTTGGGAATACAATTTGTAAAGAGCCTCACTACAAAATAACCACAACATTTTAACAGCTTGGGTTCTCTTTAAGAACAAGAATTTATTTGGATTTACCAATCAACACTTGAGAAAAATGTGCAAAGGATACCAAACACTGAATTCAGTAATATATGCAAACATAAAATTTGAGCACTTGCAACATTATCAAACAAATGGAGAAATGCATTTAGAGAAACACAGAGGCTTCAGCAAGGATCAGAAGAACATAAGAACCGTGCATGAAGTCACATACTTAGAACACTGAACTAATAATGTGAGATAAGGGTTTTTTTGGTTTTTTTTTTTTTGCGGTACACGGGCCTCTCACTGTTGTGGCCTCTCCCGTTGCGGAGCACAGGCTCCGGACGCGCAAGCTCAGCAGCCACGGCTCATGGGCCCAGCCGCTACGCGGCATGTGGGATTTTCCCAGACCAGGGCACAAACCCGTGTCCCCTGCATCGGCAGGCGGACTCTCAACCACTGCGCCACCAGGGAAGCCCGAGATAAGGTTTTATAACTAAACTCTTTCACAATCCAGTGTGACTCTAGGAAATTTATTTAACCTTTTTTAGACTTCAGTTTCTTCATTTGTAAAACAAATAGTATCTATACTACCAGAAATCATATCTATACTACATTACACTATCAGCCACAGCCAAATATCATTATTAGCTGTTAAAACTAGGAGTGTGAAGAACATACTCCTAAAAACACGGTCTACGCTACTAGATTCAAGACCTACTATGAGAGCACTCAGACGGGTCAGGGAGGAGTTAGACTAACTCATATAGGCTATTCCTGGAGCAAAGTCCAAGATAATCAGTGGCTAAACTACTAATTACATAGCAATAAAGGAGTGAAGTCAAAGAATAACTATAGAACAAGGAAAATATGATACATGAAAATGCAATTCACTATGAAAATACCCTCAAACACACAGGCTCCAAAAACTGGCATCACAGATGTATTTGAGTACATTAAAAATCTTATGAGAACAAGAATGCTTACTATCTTCTTATAAACAAACAGATCAATAGCCTTCCAACCAATTAGCAATGGCTAATTAGAAAATATACATTTTAAAAGATCCTATTCGAGTCAATTGTACCTCAATTTAAAAAATCCTATACAAAACAGTACTAAAAACTTAAATTTAGGGATAAATCTAAAACTAGTATATAAGAATTATAAGAAGAAACTAGAAACACTTAAAATCAGTATCATAAAAAGAAGGCATTCTATGTTCCTGGATAGAAACATTCGATACTGTAAATATTTAAATTTTCCACAAATTAATCTATAAATTGATGGCATCCGCAATCAAACTTCACCTGGGATTATTTATTTTTTAATGAAACTTGATGAGTTGATTCTCAAGTTTATCAGGAAGGGTAAATGTGAGAGAATGACCAAATTCGAAAATAATATTAACTACAAATGGGAACGTGTCCTACCAGGTGGCATAAAATATTATAAAGCTACAGTAATTAAAACAGCATGATACTGGTATAAAAATAGACAAACGGAAAAATGAAATTCAACAGAGTCCATAAACAGACCCAAGTATAAATGGGAATTCAATAAGTGACAGAGTCATCATCTAAAAGTCAATGGGGAAAAGATGAACTATTTAATAAATGATACTATGCAACTGGCTACCCATCTGAAAAAAAATTAGACTCTTGCATCATATCATATGCAAAACTAAATTCCAGGTAAATTAGAGTTCTAAAACAATACAATATAAGCAAAAAACAAAACAACCCTAGGATAGTATCAGGGGAAGATAATCTTGAGATAGAGAAAGACACTCCAAAACAAGAACCAAAACAGCTAAGATTTATGTTTGACCACGTGAACAATAAAAACTTATCACAGATATAACCAAATGACAAGCAATAGCTTGGGAGAAAATATTTTCACCATACAAAGGTGATAGGGTAATATACGTTGTATACAAAGAGATCCTACTAACAAAGAAAATAGCTCAATACAAAAATGGGCAAAGAAAAAACAATTCAGAGAAAACAACAGATGCTCAACCTTACTGGTAATCATGAAAATGCAAATTAAAGCAATGAGATTTCATTTTTCACCCATCAGATTGGTTAAAATAAAGACATATCTCGCTATGGCAAGGGTGGGGGTGGGGAAGAACCAGCATCCTGACAGTTCGTGGGAGTGTAAATTGGTTCAGCCTTTTTAGAGGGCAATTTGGCAGAGTCTAACAAAATTTAAGTTTGCATACCCTTTGGCTCAGTAATTCCATTTCTAGGGGCTGTGCTACTGAAATAGTTGCACATGTGCACAAAGACATATGTAATGAATGTTTATGTCAGCATCATCTGTAAACAGAAAATCTAAATGTCCACAAATATATGAATAGTTAAATAGATTATTGTATATATTATGAATGGAGTTGAGCTATCTGCATGTTCTGATATGGAAAGCTATCCAAGATACACTGTTAAGCAAAAAAATAACAATAGACAACGTTTGTGTGCGTGCATTTTTATCTGTGTATAAATACATCAAAAGAGGACCAGAAAGCCACACACAAAAACGTTGGTAGGTGATTACATAAGGAGAGTAGGCTGGGACTTCCCTGGCGGCGCAGTGGCTACGAATCCGCCTGCCAATGCAGGGGACACGGGTTCCATCCCTGGTCCGGGAAGATCCCACATGCAGCAGAGCAACTAAGCCCGTGCGCCACTACAGAGCTTGTGCTGTAGAGCTCGCGATCTACAACTACTGAGCCTGTGTGCCACAACTCCTGAAACCCGTGCGCCTAGAGCCCATGCTCCACAACAAGAGAAGCCACTGCCATGAGAAGCCTGCGCACCGCAACGAAGAGTAGCCCCTGCTCACCGCAACTAGAGAAAGCCCATGCGCAGCAATGAAGACCCAAAGCAACCAAAAAAAAAAAAGAGTAGGCTAAGGTTAAGGAGAACTTTCACCTTACGTACTTCTGAATTGTTTCAATCTCAATGTACATGTATATAAACTTACTAAATTTTTAATTTAAAAAAAGCATATATTCTATCCACACATCTCTAAATGGCAAATATCACACTCTTTTTTTTTAAATTTTAATTTAATTAATTTATTTTTTATACAGCATCACAAAGTAAGATTGTTGATTTAAGTGTTTTATTAATATCAAATCCTAAGAGAACAGCAAAATGAACTGCCTCACATTAGGAATAAAAATCCCTACATAAAAAACATTGTCTAAGGGCTTCCCTGATGGCGCAGTGGTTAAGAAGCTGCCTGCCAATGCAGGGGACACGGGTTCGAGCCCTGGTCCAGGAAGATCCCACATGCCGCGGAGCAACTAAGCCCGTGTGCCACAACTACGGAGCCTGCGCTCTAGAGCCCGTGAGCCACAACTACTGAGCCTGCGATCCACAACTACTGAAGCCTGCGTGCCTAGAACCCATGCTCTGCAACAAGAGAAGCCACCGCAATGAGAAGCCTGCACACCACAACAAAGAGTAGCCCCCACTCACTGCAACTAGAGAAAGCCTGCGCACAGCAACGAAGACCCAACACAGCCATAAATAAATAAATAAATAAATAAAAATATATTCCATCAATAATGTGTGTAATGGAATGCTGTAAAAAAAACATTATCTAAGTTCAAGAAAAAAGAAAAACAGTACCTGTACAATCACAAACTTATTTAAAATTTAAAACTAAATCACTGTAGAGAATAGCAGCAAAAATCAAGTCAAATGTTTAGATAAAAATTTCTCTGGAAAGTGATCCATTCCTTAAACAAAGGAGAAACAAAAGTATAATATAGCAACACTGAAACACACTGCATGGGCATGAAGTCAAGAGTTATAGAAAGAGACAGAAAGCAGTCCAGTTTTATAGCCTAAAAACAGATGGAAATTTAGAGACATACTCAGTTGAGAGGATCCAAAAAGCACAGCAGCAAAAGTTTAAAAGGAAACATATTTCAGTGAAGCCTTACTCTAGACACTAGAGTTCAAAATTATAAGCAAGATGTTCTGGAAATGACACCTCCATGACAGACAATGTACCCACACTACTTCTAGTCTCCAGAATGACCCCTTGGAGCACTTTCAGAACTTTATTGTGCCAACCACTCTCAACTGACGTTTTTTTAAAAAGAGAAAATTAATCTAGCTTAGACAACAAAGAATCATCTTCATTTTTAGTCCATCAACCTGTGCTAATAGGACAAAGTGTGAAGAAAATCAATATTTGGCTTTAAAAAATAGTATATGTTTCCAAACTTTTTTGGTGTAACATTTACCTTCATGATTACATTTTTCTCAATCTAAAATTAAAGTCAGTCTAAGAATATACATTTTTGATGGTATAGCCGTCATATCCTAGCCCAGCCTGGGATTCAATGTTGACCATAGACAACTGTACCCATTTATATAATGTAGAACAGGATATAAGGGATTACTGGTTCTTGATTAGAATCTAACTTCTTCACACAAAGGAAATGTCCTAGAAAGTGGTAAGCTTATGGGAAATATTTATGGAAAGCTTTCTTTCCTGCCACGACTACACAACAGGAAGAATGCTGAAAACCATTTTGCAAAATGGACAGCCTCTCCCACCTCTCTAGCCTGACTTAACTTGGACCCAATTATGCCCTGGAATCAGTCAAGGAAGTATCAAGAATCTGTTGCTCCCACTCTTCCTTTCCATCTACCACTATCTCCTCTCTCTTCCACCCTCAACTCTCAGTCCCAGGCACAATACACTTACCAGTTATACCTCTTTTACAGTTCTGGCCTCACTTTATCAATCTTTTAATCTCTGCACCACAGGCAATAGAAAGCATACTGTATGTTCTAAAGTGCAAGATATGAGACCTCATCAAAATTTAAAACTTCTGTGCTTCCAAGGACACTACCAAGAAAATGAAAAGACAAGCCACAAGATGGGAGAAAATATTTACAAATCATGTATCTGGATAAGGGACTTGTACCAAAAATATATTTTTAAAACTTTACAACTTAGCAATAAAAAGATAAATAACCCAATTTTAAAAATTGCAAAAGACAATTTTTTAAATGCAATATTCTGGGGGGAAAAAAAAAGGACAAAGGATTCAAACAGACATTTCTCCAAAGAAGATATTCAGATGGCCAGTATGGGAAAGTTCCTCATTAGTCGTCAGGGAAATGCAAATCAAAACCATAATGAGATGCCAGTGCACCCTTCAGGATGGTTATTTAAAAAAAAAAGGACACGTGAGACAAGAAAGATGCTCACGGCATTAGTCATTAAGGAAACGCAAATCAAAACCACAATGCGATACCACTGCACACCTAGTAGGGTGGTTATAATCAAACAAACAAACATAAAATGATAAGTGTTGGTGAGGATAAAGAAACCACATATCACGGGCAGAAATGTAAAATGGTACAGCTGCTGTGGAAAACAGTTTGGCAGCTCCTCAACAAGTCAGAATTATTATATGATCCAGCAATCTCACTCCCAGCTCTATACCCAAAAGACTCAAACAGATCCTTGTATGCCAGTGTTCATTGCAGCATTACTCACAATAGCGGAAAGGTGGAAGCAGCCCTTATCCAACAACAGGTGAATGGATAAACAAAATGTAATAAATACATACAATGAAACATTATTCAGCCATAAAAAGGAATGAAGTTCTGATACATGCTAACATGGATGAACCCTGAAAACATTATGCTAAGTGAAATAAGCCATTAAAAAAAAAGGACAAATGTATGATTCCACTTACATGAAGTACCTAAAATAGGCAATTCAGAGGCAAAAAGTAGATTAGAGGTTACTAAGAGCTGGGGGAAGGGAAGAATGGGAAATTATTGCCTAATAGAGTTTTTGTTTGGGGTGATGAAAACATTTTAGAAATCGTGGTGATGGTCGCACAACACTGTAAATGTAATTAATGCCACTGAACTGTACACTTAAAGTGGTTAAAATGGTAAATTTCATGATATATTTTACCAAAATTAAAAAAATTAATAACGTAATATACCAAAAACACTGAATTCTATGCTTTTTAAATTTTATTTCTTTTTAATAATTTTATTTATTAATTTTTGGCTGTGTTGGGTCTTCATTGTTGAGTGCGGGCTTCCTGTAGTGTGGCAAGTGGGGGCTACTCTTCATTGCAGTGCGTGGGCTTCTCACGCACTGGTGGCTTCTCCTGTTGCGGAGCATGGGCTCTAGGCACGTGGGCTTCAGTAGTTGTGGCACACGGGTTTCAGTAGTTGTGGCTCATGGGCTTCGGTAGTTGTGGCTCACGGGCTCTAGAGCTCGGGCTTAGTAGCTGTGGTGCACAGGCTTAGTTGCTCTGCAGCATGTAGGATCTTCCGAGATCAGGGCTCAAGCCCGTGTCCCCTGCATTGGCAGGCAGATTCCTAACCACTGTGCCACCAGCGAAGTCCTGAATTCTACACTTTAAATGGATGAGTTGTATGGTATATAAATTATATCTCCAAGTATTTTTCAAAAAACACAGAATACAACTTCTGAAAAGTCAGAAACAAAATTTCCAAAACAAGGAATCAATTAATTAAATATGTAATCTACAGAGTACAATATCATATAGATTATGTAGTAAAAGTACATTTATTAACATGGTGATATGTTTGTGATATTATAAGTAAAAATCAGGTTTCCAGAGTATGAGCCTAGTAAAAAAAAAAAAAAAATCTCTGGAAAAATATGTCCCAAAATATTGATTAATGGTGGTTTTCTCTGGATGGTAAGATTACTGGTAATTTTTACACCCTTCTTTTTACTCATCTGTATTTTCTAATTTTTCTATAATGTATGTGTACTACTTATATAATTAAAAAGTAACCAAAAGTGGGACCTCCCTGGTGGTGCAGTGGTTAAGACTCTGCACTCCCAATGCAGGGGCCCAGGTTTAATCCCTGGTCAGGGAACTGGATCCTACATGCATGTCGCAACCAAGAGTTCACATGCCACAACTAAGGAGCCCATGCAGGGGGCCCAGGTTCAATCCCTGGTCAGGGAACTGGATCCTACATGCATGTTGCAACCAAGAGTTCACACGCCACAACTAAGGAGCCCATGAGCTGCACTAAGACCCGGTGCAACCAAATAAATTAAATAAATATATTTTTTTAAAAGTAACCAAAAGTAAAAGTATGCATATTTTTAATAACAGGACAGTTAAGGTGCATATTCAGGCTTAACTTATGAAACTTATCCAGTCATTAGGTCATTAGCTCCATCTGGCAACTAGTAACCTATTTTGAATATAAAGAGCATGTATACTATAAACTTTTCCTTAAATCCACTTGCCCTTTCTAGGATTTTAAAATCTAAGTTAACTCCAAACATTTTCTCTAAGTAGAAAGACCTTTCATGTTTGATAGACTCTAAAATACCATCCTGGGTTTTTAAAAATCTGTAAACTGATTAGTGTGGGTAATCATTTCCTTATGCTGTAGTAAACAATGGGAATACAATGCTCCCCAAAACTACTTTAATCTAAATTACTCTTTGATCTCTTCACTGTAGATCTTTTCTAAAATAATGCTAGCCTTTACAAATTTACTGAGTGCCATGTACTGTGCTGAACACTGTAGAAGCATTATGCTGTTTCATCTTTATAACAATCTAGTGAAATTGTCATTATTATCATCAGTTTACAAATGAAGATAACAGAATCAGAAAAGTTAAGCAACACAGCCACAGGTGTTAGACTGAGATGTGAACCAACAACTGACTTCAAAGTCTACATTGTTTCTACTACTATGCTATATTGTAAGAAAGTTGGCTCCAATGTCCCATTTCTTAAATATTTTTAATTAAAAAAAATTCACACACAATTGTTCTACTTCAAAAAACTACTCCTTTTCCAGCCTTTACACTTTGTTTGTTATCACGCTGAAGTTCTATGTAAACATGAAATACAGTGGGAATTTATTAAATACAATTCCTTGGTGCTCCCATTCATACAGCATAGAATGGCAAAGAAGATACACATATTCATAATGATTGGATTAACATGCCTCTTGAATGTGACTACACAGGATTACAACACTATCTAACAATGAAGTCTCAGTATACAGAACTGTTGTAGGGCTGGCAAGACCACCTATTTCCATACCTCTCATTTTATGAAAGGGGAAACTGAGATAAGCTGACTTGCTAGTTAGCAGACAGGAAACTGGCACTCAGGTCTCCTGACTCTCAGTGACGATTATTCCACAGTGGGCCTCTGAGGTAATTCCTAGGTGACAGACATGGAAATACAGAGTCTTGCCATCAAGCTACTATGGCCTTCGCATGACAGAATCTGCTGGTGGAAATTGAAAAGGAGACTCCAAGTTCATGGACTTTATCATTTTGTTGTATCCTAGCATGGAGAGAGGATCAGGAACTTTATCCACACACAGAGCCAGGCATATCTGACCCACCATTCAGCCAGATTCTGACCATCCTTCGTTTGCTTCGTTCTTGCCTTTCTCCACTTGTGACACCATTTCCATTTCCACTTGCCTCACCCAACAATCATTAAATAAGTAGCAAATAAAAATTTCCAGTTTAAAAACCTAAATTAACCATCAAGTCAATTCCCAATTACATAATATCAATAAAACATCTTCTGGACTGTCTCTTTACTCCCAGTAGACACCAAGAGAACAGAAATTCATGTTATTATCTACCTAATTATACTTAAAGTCTTATACGTTAAACACATAGAACTTTTCAGTGGCAAACATCAATGACTAATGCATCATGGAAATTCCAAACACAAAGTGAGCAAAGAAGCAGTCTTTTGTAGAGCCCCAAACTAAGCATATTCAATTGACTGTTGGTATAGAATATACCCTAATGATAAATGGAACCAACTTACCGGTCTTCTGGAGATAACTGATGGAAACCAAGCATGGAACATGTGGTTTTTTGGGGATCCAGTTCCTCAAAGTGAAAGTTTCTAAGAATGGTACGTAATAACTGGGGCTTCTTCCTTTACCAAAGTGCTGTTTGGTTAGCTTTGTTCACCAGCAGCAGGAAACTGTCAGCTAACAGTATGTTCAGTCACACCTGTTCTCTATTAAGTTCTAAATGCTCTTATCACATGTTCAGTCTATAAAAATGTCCTTAATTTAACTGAAATGTTAGAATAAATACATTCTCATATGCCAACTGGGCTAAAAGTACTAGCTTTAAGGTTAGCAAGAGTCAGTGTGATCAAGCTAACATGACACAAAGAGTAAGATGGTTATCCCGTCTCCACCTTTTCTCTCTTATCTAGTCTGAAAGTCCCACTACTAGAGTGGTTTCTCTGAAATGCTCTCAATTTCAATTCAGAAGAACAACCATTAAAATACTGTACTCCTATGTGACTTTCGGAGGTCTCACGTGACTACAGTCCTCTCCTATTAGCATCTTAACTAGGTGTTTAATCGATTACCATCACTAAAACTTTAATCCAAAGGATGTAAATCAAGTAGATTTCAATGGGAGTAAGGATAAGGGGAAGAACTGACATTGAAGAGGTGTTCTGAGCTAGGGCAGACCTAGGTAGAGGTGTCTAATTTTGATGGGGGTGGAAAATATACATTCATTCAGAGAAACTCCTCCCAGGACTTCCCTGGTGGTGCAGTGGTTAAGAATTCCCCTGCCAATGCAGGGACACGGGTTCGAGCCCTGGTCCAGTAAGATCCCACATGCCATGGAGCAACTAAGCCCGTGCGCCACAACTACTGAGCCTGCACTCTAGAGCCTGCGAGCCACAACTACTGAGCCTGTGTGCCACAACTACTGAAGCCTGTGAGCCTAGAGCCCGTGCTCCGCAACAAGAGAAACCACCGAAATGAGAAGCCCACATAACACAATGAAGAGCAGCTCCTGCTTGCCGCAACTGGAGAAAGCCTTCGTGCCGAAGACCCAACAGAGCCATAAATAAATAAATAAATAAAACTTACTAAAAAAAAAGAGAGGAACCCCTCCCAGCACAGCACACTCATGTAGTTGGATACATATACATAATCTCTAATATTTGTATATTTATTAATATATAATTTTATTATTATTTTTTAATGTATGACTGAGCTGGCCAAAAATTAAAGGAGTAACTCAAATTCAGATAAATCAAGAAAGCACAAATCCAGAAGAGCGAGAGAGTGCTGGAGCTATGGCTGCCCTGGGGACTTTCCCCATCCCCAAATCACAGGTGGCTAGAGCCCAGGATTTAATCAGCCACAGAGAGGGGAAAGGAGACAAAGACTGAGACCTAAATAGGATTGGAGGTCAGATCAATGAGCTCCACATAAAGTCAGGACCTCTCAAGGATGATACCCTAGGTGCTTGAACTAGGAAAAAAGAACCTACCATGTAAAGAGTACAGCAAAATTTCCTAACCACAAGCCCATACTGATTAAAGAACCTTCTGAAGGATATACTTCAAGAAAGAAAATGATCTCAGAAGGAAGATCTGAGGTGCAAAAATAAATGGTTAGTAAAGAAAATGGTATGTATGTAAGTTATTCTAAACAAACATTTGTTATAAAACATTAACAGGTCATTTGCGGGGATTAAAAAAAATGTCAATATAGAATTAAAATCCTAAAAAAAAGAATAGGACAGAAAATAGAGTTGTGTCCTAAGGTATTTGTATTGTTTGGGGGAGAGTAAAAATATTAATATTAGACTTAAGTTAAATAATATGTGTGCTTAAAATTTCTAGGGTAACCACTAAAAACAGATTGTACAGCTTCCAAAGTACAAAGGAATAAATCAGGAAGGAAAAAATTCTTAAGCAAGTCAAAAGGGCAGGCAAAACTAACACAGAAAAAGTACGATGATGATGATGATAATAAAAATAATAGTTAACATTTATATAGGAATTATCACATGCCAGGCACTGCTCTAAGTACTTTACATACATTAGCTCATTTAGTCCTCACAACACCCCTCTGAGTTAGATACTATATATTATTGTTCCCATTTTACAGATGAGAAAATTGAGGCATAGAGAAACTAAACCTTTGCTAAGATCTCACACATAGTAGGTGTTACGATAAGATTCAAACCCAGACAGTCTAACTCCGGAGTCTGAACTCTACATACTGCCTAGTAGACAATACACTGGTATGACACTTTGACATTTGTTCATATCCTTGCAAATCAATTTTTCTTCAGTCTACTGACTAAGAATGACCGCCGAAGTGTAGCTACTGACGCTGCTCAAGATATTTCTTTCATTGACTATTTATAGATAAGCACAGAATAGGCAAGGAGAGAGATGCTAACATATATGAAGTGGCAAACACAAAGTAGGCACTGTGCCAGACATTTTATTACATGGATTCTCTTGGCTAGTCCTCATAATCACCCTGTAAAGTAGATTAATATCCCAAATTTTCAGGGGAGAAAACCAAAGAGCCAAAAATTTAAATAACTCACTAAATGGCAGAAATCCAGGTATGACTGGCTTCAAAATCTACTTACCAAATGTTTATTCAGCATCAATTTATGCCAGACATTGTACTAGACACTGAAGATATAAGAGTAAATTTAGAAATCTAAGGTTCTCATCCTTATGGAGCTTATGGTGTAATGAGGGAGACAATCCAATAACCATGAAATTAAACGTGAACTACAAACATAAATGTTATAAAGGACAACAGAATTAAAAACTGAAAGGACAAAAGAATAACAAACTGACAGATGTTTTGAAGTGCTTTGAGATCACATAATAGAGAAATCTGACCTAGTCTAAAAATGTGAGGGCCAGTTTCACTGAGGAAATCATTTTTAGCTCATGGTTCCCAAACTGAATGCCAAAGTACCCTGGAGCACTGCAGCGAATTCACAAGAGTGCCCTGGGTTTACATTTTTAAGGGAAACAGAGCAACACTGTTAGATATCATGTGAACTATCAGCTATTAGATACCATGTGAACTATCAGCTCAGGGTAGTTCACAATTTCAACTTTAGATCATGCACATTCTTTTCGAAGACACATCTTTGTGATGCTGACTTTTTGGTGGGCAGTTGCTGTGATAAAAATAAGTACTACGTGAAAATTAATGTGGAAAATAAAATGAGTATGGAAGCGTCTAACCTGATTCCAAGGTATGAGAAACTGGGCAGTGCCAACAGGCATTTACATCCAATTAGAAGTGATTGTGGTTACATAAGAATGAAATAAAGTTGCTACTTCTTCTCTTAATGTATATGTACTGTTTCTTCAAACAGCTACTAAGTTGTTAGAAAATACTTATTAAGTATTGTTTGGATCCAGTTACTCAATAAATACAACTGTTAGATACTTATTTTGGACTAAGGTGTTTGTGAAAAAAAATACTGACACACTAAGGGGACCATGAACTGAGAATGTTTGGGAATCTCTGAATTAAGCTAAGATCTTAAGGATAAGTAGGCACCTCAAACACCATGCAGTAGAATGAACAGGAGCAAAAGACAGGGTCCCCATCCTTGAAGACATTACAATCTAGTTAGGGAGGCAAATCTAAAAGATAAACAGTTTTGTTTTGTTTTGTTTTGGCCACGTTGCACAGCTTGAGGGATCTCAGTTCCCTGACCAGGGATTGAACCCAGGCCATGGCAGTGAAAGCCCAGAATCCTAACCACTAGGCCACCAGGGAACTCCTGATAAACAATTTTAAAACAATTTAATGTTAAACTTTAATATTTGCAAAAATCTTTCATATCTTTTCTCATGAAATTCTATTAAGTATGTGTCTTATCTCTACTCTAAATTGAGACCCTCTAGAAGGCAGTATCCCCCAACACAGAGCAAATAGTTTGCACTTAGGAAGTGTTTTCTGGGTCAATCTCACTTGCGTCCATTTACTCTCCTTAGCCTTTTCTCAGAATTGAAACCTCCAACTACCCTATGCAAGGGTAACTCTGCTTTAAGTGTTCTCCACTCCCCCACATCTCCTGGCTGCTTCTTTCCTACTGTCCTTCTAAATTCAGCTCATACATATCACTGCCCCTGAGGAAGCCTTCCCTGACCCACTGAGCTGTAACTTAAATGTCCCTTATCTAAATGGTCTGTGTGTATATTTCTGTCATAGGACTTATCACTCTGTCCTGTCACAGTCACTGTTTAACTTCTATATCTCACAGCTCACTGTAAACTTTTGACAGTAGGGTCTGTGTCTTATTCACCTTAGCAACTATCACAGTGCCTAGCTCTCAAAGAATGTTTTCTGAATAAATGACAAGTAAAGGGAAATTTTTTTTTAAGTCTAATTATGCCGTTCACCTTAATGGACTTCTTGGAAAAAATGAGTAATTTACTCAGAAAAACTTTGAAGAGGAGATTAACAGATTTGAAAAAATTAAAATGATTGATAATCATCCAGTGCTAATAAAAAAAAAGCATACAACTGATGATAGAAATGTAAGTATAATGTTTTTGAAAAGTAATCAAACAATTATCAATTAAAATTAAAAATGCACTTATCTTCTGACTTAGCAATCCCACTTTTAGGAATTTTGCTTGCAAAAATAAAAGCATCCATATGCAATATTATATTTACAAGGAAATTTACTGAAGCACTGTTTGCAATAGCAGAATAATTTCCTGAAATCTACCCTGAGTGTCCATCAATGGGGGGAATGGTACAACTATGCTATGGTAACATCCATATTATGGACTATTCTGCAGCTACTAATAAAAATAAGTTAAGTCTATGTGTAGAGGCCTGAGAGGGCCATGATACATTCAGTAAAAAAAAAACAGAATAGTCCCATTTGGAGGTTAAAAAGGTAACTATATGCACTTTTATTTGTAAAAATATTGAGAAAGAGTTAATACCAGACAGTAAATACTGGTGAGAGGTCACCAACTCAGGGTTAGAGGTCACCAACAAATATGTATTACTACTGTAACTTAAAATGGAAAGAAAAAAATGAAGTTTTCAAAAGTAAGAATAGTAAATAACCTGAACATATTCTCCCCTCCTCCAAATTCTTAACAACAACAACAACAAAAATCCCACATTACCATTACCTTAATGAAAGGGTGGTGCTTCAGGAGAGTCGAGGATTCTGTGGACTCTCTTTTACAGATAATTTAAACTTTCCTTTAAAAAAAACAAAAAAGCCCAAAAAACCTATCTCTTACTCCAGCCCATCCCACCAAAAGGAGAAAGGCCTGTTCTGAAGCAAGCTTAATGTCCAGTGGATCTTCCTATCTCGTTTCTTTAATGAGTGGTAGTCTGCTTTAGGGATTTGTAACCAGGAGCTTAAAAGTTTTAGAATGCTCATCAGATTTTTACAACTATACCATTTATTCACTGAGAGTAAACTGAAGTGTTACATGAGAAATCAGAGTAAGACAGAGGTTTCATTCAAATGCTTCTGGTCCTGAAATTGGGAGTACTAACTGCTCCTTGGGCGCCCCCTGGAGACCGAATTTTAAATTTTTTTACATCTTTAGGACAAACTGGTGTGCTATATATTCATTCAAAGAATACTTATTAAGCACCTATATGTCAGGCACAATGTTCAACACTAGAGACAAAAGATAAATAAAATCAAATTTCTGTTTTCTACATACTTAAAGTCAGTATCACCCAAAACTTTCTAAGCATAGCAGGTAGGGTACAATGTCTAAGTTATCCATACAGGTCCTGGAGGAAGTTAAAACACAAGATGATAAAAATGCTTCTGGGGTGCTACCGAAAGCAATTTGGCATGGATATAAACTTTAGCATAATTGTTCATTTAAGGAGAATGTTCACCATCTTTAAAAGAGAGTAGGTTTAAATATCCCAGCTAACACATGCAAAACTGTGGTTGTTATTTTCAGACAAGTTTAGGTTATGGCACTATAATTTTTCTTGGGCCAAAACAATACAAATAAAGCTTAATTAAAAAAATTCAAAAATGACACAGTATCTTCCATCATGATTTTTTAGTCACAAGTTATTCCACAATAATAACTCCACTCTGAGCACTTGACTCCTGATTGCACTGCTTTAGAAAATGGCTAATTTTCAAAAACAAATTTGAGTGTGAGAAGACAGACTTAAAAATTAGTTAGAAAATAAAACAAAACTGAAAAAGATCAGTTCAACTAAATGGGCAAAATTCAATCTCAAAGCCTCCCTCAAACCTTTCCTTTCCAGTTCACAACACTTTCAGAAGATGCTGCATCAGATTTGCCTTTTCTTCCTCAAGGTCTGGGAGAGCAAGTAGTACAGGTAGAATTCACAGCAGGAAAAAAAAAAAAAAAACAAGCAACAGCTTCCCTGTGGTGACACCCTCAACCATAACTGCAATGTCCCAGGATATTAGAGGGCCAGATATTCTCAGGTTCTGTAGCAAGGGTCCAAAGATGTACTTCTGGTGGCCTGAGTTGGAAATTAATGTAATCTTCCCAAAGAAACAATTCTGTTTCAGCCACATTTCAGGTACCCTGTTAGCTAAATTAGTAATGGCATGATAGTTGGGGAATTTAACCTTGATTTATATAACTTTCCCCTACAGAAAAAAATTAGCTCCAAAAATTACAATCGTTTGGGATTCAGCTTACATTTGCCCGTATAATAAAACACTGAGTAAAAATGCAAGAGACTCACAAAAGAAACAAAACAAAAAATCCTCTGACTTAACTGACCATAGACATTCCATTGTTTAATCCACTAGAAGACAGCAACTGCTGAATTATAAGCTATTTGGAATTGTAAGAAAACAGTTGAATTTAAGCTCATATAAGTGTTGAAATCTTAAAGAATAAGATAATACATTATAGAACATATCTCATCATGGAAACCTTATAATTCTTAATTAACAGGTTTAAAATATTATCCACCATTATCAAACAGAGTAAAGAATAAATACTAATTACAGAATGTGGAGATTATTTTTAACCCATTGGAGTAATATGGGTATTATCAGTTTGGGTGTGAACACTTAAAAGTCACATTATGATTCAAAAACAAAATATTTAAATACATTCCAATACATCAGTCATAAACCAATTTTTTTTTTTTTTTTTTTTTTTTTTTTGCAGTACACGGGCCTCTCACTGTTGCAGCCTCTCCCATTGCGGAGCACAGGCTCCGGACGCGCAGGCCCAGCAGCCACGGCTCACGGGCCCAGCCGCTCTGCGGCATGTGGGATCCTCCCGGACTGGGGCACGAACCCGTGTCCCCTGCATCGGCAGGCAGACCCCCAACCACTGCACCACCAGGGAAGCCCCATAAACCAATTTTTAAAAAGTAAAACTACAGTGCACTTCAAAGTAAAAACAACCAACCTCATAAATTAAGAACAGGAACTCTAAAACAGAGGAAAAAATTATTTGCATCCATGCATGCCAGATATTTTACCTCATTTCATATTCATAAATACCATACCAGACAGGTGTTATTTCTTCCTTCTTACAGAGGAACCCAAGGTAAAACAACAACTTCTCTGGGACTAAAGAGATAGTAAATGGAACAGTTAGGGTTTGAATCCATATCTGTTTGACTCTAGTAAAGTCTTTTCCCCCTCAGAATGGGAGGAAATATTAGTGACCGACAACAGATTCATCTCCAAAATATACAAACAGCTCCTGCAGCTCAATATTAAAAAAACAAACAACCCAATCAAAAAATGGGCGGATGATCTAAATAGACATTTCTCCGAAGAAGACATACAGATGGCTAAAAAGCATCATTACATCATTGCTAATTATTAGAAAAATGCAAAATAAAACTACAGTGAGGTACCACCTCACACACATCAGAATGGCCATCATCAAAAAATCCACAAACAGGGCTTCCCTAGTGGCGCAGTGGTTGAGAGTCCACCTGCCACGGGTTCGTGCCCCGGTCCGGGAAGATCCCACATGCCGCGGAGCAGCTGGGCCCGTGAGCCATGGCCGCTGAGCCTGCGTGTCCAGAGCCTGTGCTCTGCAACGGGAGAGGCCACAACAGTGAGAGGCCCGCGTACCACAAAAAAAAAATCCACAAACGATAAAGGCTGGAGAAGGTATGGAGAAAAGGGAACCCTCCCACACTGTTGGTGGGAATGTAAATTGGTATAGCAACTATGGAGAACAGTATGAAGGTTCCTTAAAAAACTAAAAACAGAGCTACCATGTGAGCTAGCAATCCCACTCCCGGGCATGTATCTAGAGATAACCATGATTCAAAAAGATACATGCACCCCAATGTTCACTGCAGTGCTATTTACAATAGCCAGGACATGGGAGCAACCTAAATGTCCTTCACAGAAGAATGGATAAAGAAGATGTGGTTTATATATACAACGGAATATTACTCAGCCATAACAAAGAACGAAATAATGCCATTTGTGGCAACATGGATGGACCCAGAGATTGTCATCATGAGTGAAGAAAGTCAGACAGAGAAAGACAAGTATCATATATCTCTTACATGTGGAATCTATAAAATGGTACAAATGGACTTATCTGTAAAACAGAAACAGAGTCACAGATGTAGAAAACAAGCTTATGGTTACGGGGCGGGGGGGGGAAGGGAGGGGGAGGGATAAATTGGGATATTGGGATTGACATTTACACACTACTGTGTATAGAACAGATAACTAATAGGGACCTACTGTATAGTACAAGGAACTTTACTCAATACTCTGTGATGGCCTATATGGGAAAAGAATCTAAAATAGAGTGGATATATGTATATGTATAACTTATTCACTTTGCTGTACACCTGAAACTGATACAACATTGGAAATCAACTATACTTCAATAAAAATAAAAAACAAACAAAAATAAAGTCTTTTCTCCTTCCCTTACTATGCTATTTACATGTAAGAGGTTTCATATATACAACAAAAACCTGAAACCATCCAATTGTCATGTCTTTTAAAAAGTGAAAAGAACGAACAAAAATAAGGAGAAAAATATTTATGTATCTTTTGGTTGAATTAGCTCCACTTATAGTCTTACAAATGATCAACAATTATAAATACAGCTGTAAAACACATAATGAAGATTTTACCATCCAACTTTTTCTGGATGCTCTTTAGAGAATAAAATATAGGACAGGAGTGGGTGAGGAGTAAAATCCCAAAGCTAATAAAAGCCATATCCTGGAAAAGAGGAGGTAACTATTTTAGAAGTTCTGGGTCAAAACTTTTGCTGGTCACCGAGTTTCACAAGGATTCTTTGGTGTTTTACAGCACTACTGGTCTGCTCTTCTGTTTCTAGATATCTTCTGTTTTCCTTCTCTCCCAAACATTCCCCAGATTCTCCAATAAGCCTTTCACCCACACTGCAGCTAACCACGTATCTGTTCGAAAATTGTTAACGGAATTGAAGCATTAACCTTACCACGCTTTGGGGGAAAAAAAAAGTAACACCATTTTAGACTTGGGAGGCATTTCATACTGAGTTTAAATCTGTGTGCACAGCCTCTACTGTTCTAGTGGGGGCAACCGAGACTCGGAGAGAGGAAGTGACTTGGCCATCGACTCAGGGTAAGTTGGCAGCCGGGCCAGAGGTTGAAGTTTGATCTCATACTCCACGGCTTTTTCCAACCACACCAACCCGGGCTGAGCCTCAGGGCTGGTACTGACTTGTACGGGTTCAGAACACCTAAAGGTAACGCCCTGTCGCCCGGGTCTCCTTTCTAGGATAAAGACTAATTAGTAGACGGTTCAGAGTTTAGAGGGCCTGCAGGAATGGGCGTGGTGGAAAAACCGGTCTCCCCTTCAGGCAGCGGTGAGCTCACCCAGCCTCTAACCCAAATCGACGCTGCTGCCACCTCCGGCCGCCCCACAACCAGCGACACACTGACCTCTGCGCGCTGGGGGCCCCGGAAGCGGACCCTCCCGGGATACCTCTCCCAGCCCACTCTCGAGACGAACTTGGTCCCCAAAATGTAAGGAAAGAGGGGCGCAGGAACAAAGCAATCCCAAACGGTCCCCCTCCTTTCTGGGTCCCCCCGAGGCGGGCGGACGTGGACTACCAGTTCCGACATGCCGCGCGCCGGCGGACCCCCGAAACACCGCCACGCCGACGGTGCGCCGGTCGTCGGGACCCGTAGTCCGCGGCTCCGGGGCGGTGGGGGGTGGGTGGGGTGGGGCGCGTGGGGGAGGCGCGGACAGACGCGCGCTGCGGGACTGGCCGGCCCGGCGTCCGGTCAAGCACAGGGAGCCGCCGGCTGCCCGGGCCTCACCTCGACGATGCGGGCGCACTGGGTCCCCTTGCCGGCGCCGGGACCGCCGAGGACGAACACGACCTGCGGCCTCATGAGGCGGTGCGGGCAGAGGAAAAGCGGCCGGCCGGTCAGCAGCGGGAAGCTAAGGCCTAGGACGTACAGCAGCCGGCGGCCGCAGCGGCGAAGCATGCACCGTGGTCGGTAGGACGCTGATGCAGCTGACAGCGGCCGGGCAGGCGTTGGAGCGGGAGCGGGGCACGGAAAAGGGGGCGGGCCGAGCCGGCGCCAGCCGCGGTCCAGCCGCCGTGGCTGCCGAGGCGTCCGCGCCGCGGCCGGAAGGGGCGGGCTTCCGCTGCTCTCTCGTTAGCCGCGCCCCTACGTCCCCCACGCGGGGCCGCGCTCGCGTCCTCCCCGCCCCTCTGCTGGCTCATTGATTCTTTCGGTCCGCGGGTCTTTTATCCTGAGCCTCCTGGTGTCGGGCCTGTGCTGGCGTAAGGGATGTGACCCACGGGAGAGCAAAGCCCATTGTCGCTGCTCGCAAGTTTAAATTCCAGGGGCCAGGCAGCCGACCTGAACAAGTCAACACACGAATAAATAAATGCAAATAGCAATATCGGCTTTGAAGGAACCAAAAGGAGGAATAACAAGAGATGAATGTAATTTGGGTAAGGTAGTCAGACCTCTGAAGAGGTGACATAGAAGCCAAGGCATAAGGATAGCAAAGAGCAAAACTAGGCAAAGACTGGGATAGAGTGTCCCACAAAAAGAGAAAAGGCGAGTGCAAAAAGCCTAAAACTTTCAACTGTTAGAGCAATTGAAAGGCCAGTGAGATCAGAGTTGTGTGAAACGAAGGAGGGAATGAAAGGTGGGAGAGTTTGGCCGACGGCAGATCAGTCAGGCCCTTTGGTTAAGGAAAGCAGTTTGGATTATATTCTAATTGCAACGGGAAGCCCTTTTAACTATAACTCCATTTCCCTGCCCCTTGCATTAGGGAAAAACCTTGAGAACAAAAGGAGTCCAAGGAATGAGTCTTAGCGAACAGACCTTTAAAAGTTGGAGAGAGAAGGAGGAACCTGAGAAGGCAGAGCCAGAAAGGTTAAGAGGAAAACCAGGAGAATGTGGTGTTCCAGCAAAGAGAGTGTTTGGGGTGGGACTGTGGTGGTGTAGTAGTGAACACTTAAAAACAAATGAGTACAGATAAATTGGATTTGGCAGCAGGGAAACTTATGAACTCTACAGTTCTGCCCAAAGCAAATCATACACTGTATCTAATTTGAATCCCGATTGAAAAAGGAGTGGGTAGGAGATGAGTAAATGAAAACAATACTGAGAATAAGGGTCAAGGCAAAGTTCATTTAGGATGGGAGATAGGGGCCATGCTGTCTAATATGGTAGCCCCCATTTAAAAATGCAAAAAACATTGTTAGTTTGTAAGTCTATACCAAAACAGGTGCCCACAGGCTATAGTTGCTGCCCCCTGGCCTAGCAGAATGCCTGGTGTTAGAAGTCCAATCCAAGCTTAGAGGAACGCTCCAAATCCTCCACCTACCAGGGAGGAGGACCTAGGACATGTCAGCTGAAAGTAAGAATGACTGGTCATGTTATAAAGAGGTAGTAGGAGTACAAAAAAAAGGCCATATTGAAGCAAATGTGCCTCTTTTCCATTGTGCATGTTCTCTTAAGTGACTTTTCTGTATCTTATGGCATAATTGCCAGATTTGAAAGATGTTAAGGGGATGGGGGTCTGTGGAAAAGGGCCTAGGAAGCTATTCTTTGGCTTTTAGTGAAAGCCTTGTGCCCTTTTCACATGCGTTAGGAGAGAAACAAAAAGATAGTCTTTCTGGCTCCCATGATAGAATCCACCAGTACTAATGATTCCACATATGAGTCTGGGTTCAAAACTTCATTGTATACTTAGAGCAATATGTAGTGACTTTTCTCTCTTTGACTCCCTGGAGAACTTGACTACAGTAGGCTAAGTTCTTAGTATCCTCCACCTTGCCCATCTCCTGCCAACCATGCTAGGCAACTGAGGAAAATACTAAAGAAGAAAGATATAAAAAAAAGTGAAACCTAGATATCCACATCCACCAAGGGTTTTCCAGGAAGTTATTTCCAGGAAGAACAAGACTAGGCCAAAAGGACAGTTTATTATTTGTTGGCTCTTTGGGCCTATTCTGGTTATCTGTTCTTACACAGCAAACCTTAGTGGATTACAACAACAAGAAATGCTTGGCGTGGGAACACCACCCCCAGCCCAAACGTCACACACATTTGGTGACCAGAAGTGTTCGGTTTGAGTAGTGCTGTGGGTAGAGAGAGGAGACACATGGGAGTGTCTTTCCAAGACACTTGTTTACCACACCAGGCAGTCCCATGGAGCCAAGCCAAGGAGGCTAGGATCCGTAAACGACACGGTGCTACTCTGATGCTCGAACATTTAACCCCTCTGCTTGTCTAGAGTGAAAGGTCTAACTCTTAGTGCCTTGGTCCTCATTTGTCCCCAAAGAATTCATTTTGCCTTAGCCTTATATCAGTGCTTCTACTCCTTGGAGGTGGCAGAGAAGCAATGAGTTCCACCTAGATGCAAACAATCAGACCCTCAATAAGAAAATGTCTCAATAAGAATATATTGAGTAAATGGCTGTCACCTGTAAATGGTAGAGGGCCATTTCCTACCTAAATCCATAGATTGAATCCATAGATTACATAAATTTGATTGATATCTATTGAATATCCACTATGTGCCAAGGATTTCACTTATATTCCTTAGTTTTTGGATGATATTCAAACTTTTAAATAATCAGTACAATCAGAATATTTATAGAGATTTCTGGGGCGGGGATTTGCTGTGCCAGGCATCAGTCCTCTAATTGTGGGGTCTTAAGGAGGTCCTAGGTGTCCCAGGAGAGGGGAAGAGGGCATTCAAAGTTCTCAGGAGAGAAGCTATATCTAACTCATATGGAAATAATTCGCTTTTAACCCCAACACAATCTCACCAGTTGTCTGTTGGCTAAACATCAAGCCTTGCCTTATAAAATGCTCGTAATGCTATGAAGTTAGTACTGTCATTTTGCAGATTGAAAAAGAGAACCAGGAAGTGGAAGTACTTTGTTCAAGGCCACAGAGGCAGTAGATAGCAAAGTCAAACTCAAACTTAGCGTGTATAGCTTCAAAATATGCGTTCTTTCTATACATTACTGACCCTTTATGAGATAAGAAGTTCCACACTCACAAAATCCCTTCAAAGTAAGTTCTGTTACAGATGAGAAGACTGATCTCAGAAAGATGTATAACAAGAGCTATCCTCAAAACCCACTCCTACCCATATGAGTTTATTTATCAAGTACGTTAGGTCTTCGGGGCATATATTCAGTGTATGCATACTGTTCCCAGAGTATAGCTATGTTCCTAGTGAACTCTTGAGGGTCTTGAGAAGTAGGGCCTTGTCACCATTTATGTCCTGTTTATCATAATTGTCCTTTAGATATCTGTTCCCATACTTTCATTTTCCCACTCTTGACCACACCTGTTTGCTGGTATGTGCTGTTCATTTTTCAGGATTCAGCTCAGATTTTACTTCTTCCGGGAAGCTCTCTCTAAATTCCCAAGACTGGGTTAGGTGCCCCTCTTTTGTTTCTACACCCACTACCACCACCACCACACTTACTCTGTTCCTTGTTTACTTCTGGCCTAACACTGTGGCGTATTGTGTATCTCCCTACTAGATTTAGAGCTCCTTGAAGGAAGAGACTATGTCTGATTACTCTTTGTACAACATAACAATGTCTACTGTTACAACGTGATTTGCTCTCTTAAGGGAACTCCAAAGTTCTTGGAAGATTCAGAATATATAACTTGGTTGCTGCCACTCAAGTTCTATCTACAATGGTCTTTGGCAACTACTTCCTTGTAATTCCAGAAATACCTTTCTTGAGTGTACCTAGGAACTGGTTTCTAGGATCAGTCTGGGTGATGGAGCAAAGATAGGGCATGTGGGTGGCACAGGTGGGTGGGTGGCAGGCCATATGCTTTGCATTCAGGACTTCACAGCCATCTGTTATATTGTGATCTATTTCCTGGAAGGATGCTTAGCCCATTACACAGCCTGATGCTTAATGGAGGTTCTAAAATGAAGATTCACGTTATTCAGATTTGCACGGTTATTGCTGTAATGCTTTATCAAAGGAGCTTTTATCAAAGATTCTGAGAGCATTGGTTAAAAGAAACATGGTCTTTTAAAAGCTGATGTGCCAAATCTGGCAACAGACAATATGCCTACCCTCCTGGGAGTGACTGTCGGCTAAGCTCAGTCCATACTGCAGAATGGCAGCCTGACCAGTGAAGGGAGATTGTCTTTGGCAGGTCTTACAGTGTTTTTGCCTGTTAACTTTGCAAGCCTAGGTAGTTTGGTTATGCCTACAGTGTCTTTGTCTGCAAAATCAGGATGATGGTAAAAAAAATCAGTGTGGCCAATACTTACAGAGAATTTACCGATGTGTGTTATTTGCTCATTCTAGTCTTTATTCCAAACAATCCAAGCTCTAAAAAATAAGTAAAATAAGTCACATGACTTGACACAATAAATTATTATTACCTCTCCCAAGAGGTTTGAGTCTCAAGGAATTGTGCATAAATTAACAGATTAACAGTCCCCCTTAAAAATATGATGTTGCTTAAAAGCAAAGCTGTAGTTGTTTTGAAAAAGCAGCAGTCCAGCTTAGCTCAGAAGTGTAAATACAGAAAGGGAAAGTTGGGTGTTTGGAGAAATTTAGTAAATAAGGGCAGAACCGGTAACTGATTCCAACTTCCCTGTTCCTGGTGAAAACAATAGCTCTTTAATTCCCACGACTAGCCTATTAGCAGGCACATCAGGGTTTATAACACTGAACATTTACCAGGTCTTATCATAAAGAGCATGTCACGTGGTCAGGGACTGAAAGGGAATAAGGAAAAATGAAAACAATTGATATGTTAGAATGTAGAATTTTGGATTAATTTTTCTCTTTACATTTTTTTCTTTGTAGCATTGTTTATGCGACAAATTCATACATTTTTTTAAAAGTATGACATACTGAGAGGCCCGCGTACCGCAAAACAAAAACAAAAACAAAGTATGACATACTGGAAATGGTTCTCTGTGAAGCAAATTAAAGTGCTTAGAAATTTGAAAAATAATACCGGTAGCTTTTCTCTGTAGGGGCCAATAGCCATAGCAATTCCATGGTGTCCTGAAATAACATAAATATATATAAGCAAGGATCAAAGAATAGCACAGTATATATTCAGTCTATTTAAACTGGCCTGTAATCTAACAATAACTCATATTTGCTTTGGATAATTACCTCTTATTACCCCCCCCATAAAATTGTGCCTTCCTTGTTCTTTGCTTGTCATGTCCTTCCAATTCCCCATGCCATCTAGCACAAAGCTTAATGTGTAGTAGATCCTTGGTAGAAAATTTGTAGATTTTATTTCACTAAGCTTATTCTCTAATTTAACAAATCAATTTCCTTAATCTCTATGTACGTACAGCAATGTGTTGCTCATTTATTAACACTGGCAGTTGTCAGTATACCTGGACTAATAATATATGGGCAGCCTTTTAATTAACTTTCACACTTATTATGAATTAACTCTTTTATGATAATATACAATATACAAATGAGGAAAATCAATCTTAGAGAGTTTAAATGGCAGAATTGGGGCCAGATGCCCAAAGCCAGTGCTTGTTACATCATACCATATTTCAAAAAAAAATTTTCAATACCTAAGGAATAAGCCCTTTGGACTCCTCCACGTTGTCCTAAATATGAGGCTGAGTCATTTCAATCCAAAAATGAAGTCAGTAATTACTTTTCATTCAATTCAAAAAATATCTACTCTATCCATAGCATTTAACGTATATCCTGCTTAGAAGTCCAGTGGTAATAAAATGTTTAATTGAAGTCTTTTTGAGTTATTATTAAGCAAAAAAGAAGGCATTTATCTTATTTTATTGCTGTTGTTCAAAAAATTAGCATATACTTCAACTCTCCTTTTGCCCCCTCCTTTCTTTTTTTTTAAACAGAGTTTATTTTTAAGAACAGTTTTACACTAACAGGAAAATTGAGAATATAGTAGAGTCTCCTCATACCACCCCCCCACCGCCACCCAGTTTCCCCTATTATTAACATCTTATATTTAGTATGGTACATTGTTACAATTAACTGTCCAATATTGGTCACTATTATTAAGATCCATAGTTTATTTACATTTTCTTAGTTTTTAACCCAGTCTTATTTTTCTGTTCCATGATAGCCCATTACATTTAGTTATCTCTTTAGGCTCCTCTTAGCTAGTTTCTCAGACTCTCCTTGTTTTGATAACCTTTACAGTTTTGAGAAGTACAGTTCAGATACTTAATAGGTTTCCCCACTGTTGGAATTTGTCTGATGTTTTTCTCAGGATAAGTCTGGATTTATAGATTATTGGAAGGAAGACCACAGAGGTAAAGTGCCATTTTCATCACAGCATATCAAGTATACATACTATTGGCCTTGATCACCTGGCTGAAATACTGATGGTCAGGTTTCTCTACTGTAACTCTTTTCCCCACTCCTTTACATACTGTATACCTTGGAAAGCTGTCAATATGCCCAGCCTACACCTAAGGAGTAGAGAGTTGTGTGTTATGCTTGCCCCTTCCTTTTTGTCTAATTCATTTCGTCTTACATTTCTCTTTCAGATATTTTAAAGTAGTTCTTTTTTTTTTTTAAATTAATTAATTAATTAATTAATTTATTTTTGGCTGTGTTGGGTCTTCGTTTCTGTGCCAGGGCTTTCTCTAGTTGTGGCAAGCGGAGGCCACTCTTCATCGCGGTGCACGGGCCTCTCACTATCGTGGCCTCTCTTGTTGCGGAGCACAGGCTCCAGACGTGCAGGCTCAGTAGTTGTGGCTCACGGGCCTAGTTGCTCCGTGGCATGTGGGATCTTCCCAGACCAGGGCTCGAACCCGTGTCCCCTGCATTGGCAGGCGGACTCTCAACCACTGCGCCACCAGGGAAGCCCTAAAGTAGTTCTTAAAAGAAAACATAAATCATGAGGGGCCCACACAAAGTTTTTTTCTTTTACATCCTAAATTCACTCTGTAATCAAATTCTGTTGAGTTTACCTTCAAAATATACACAGAATACAGCAACCTCTCACCACCTCCATTGCGGTTCAAGCCATCAATCTCTCCCTTACATTATTGCAGCAACCTTCTAACTGGTCTCCTTGCTTCTGCCTTTGCTCCCTACAGTTTATTCTCTATGTGGCAACCATAGTAATGCTTTTAAAACCTAAAATCAGATCTTGTCATTCTCCTATTTAAAATCTTCCATTGGCTTCCAGTCTAACTGAAGAGTGCAGGTAAGTCCTTATAATGCCTTATTTGATCTACCAACACCTCCTCCCTCTTCAGCTGCTGATATTCTTCTAACCCACTTTGCTCAGCACATACTGGCCTCCTGCTCTTCGTTGAAGATGCCAGGAAACTCTCACCCCAGGGCCTTTGCACTTAATGTAAAGCATGGCAGCCATCTAAGTGTGCCACCTGTATCTCTCTCTAGAAAGAATTTGACAATTAGCTGCGCAGAGTACACTTAGCTGACGGCCTCTTGTTATGGTCTTCTGGATCTGCCTTAATTTTGTGCTTGCTCTTTTTGGGAAGCTCCAGGCAATGACTGAGCACAGCAAGGGTTCTAGTCATTTCTGCCTAATGTGGGACTCCTCCAATGGGCAATATTTGCTCCAGAGTTCCCCACTGGGTCAGCCAACTTTGTCAGACGTGCATCACTGGCTAAGCCTCTTCCTGTTCTCACACCAGAGCTGAAGAACTCACCAGCATTTCTCTTAAAATGTGTGCCCTAGATTCTAGGAATTTTTCCAGGAAAGCAGAGAATGACGCTCTATGGAGCATGTATTTCTTGGCTCGTTTGATACATTTTTCAGGATGGTGTTTTCACTCTGTCAAAAGGGTGGATGCATATTCAGAACAAGACAGGCTACAAATGCAGCGCAGACTTCAACACACTCCCACATTGCTCAAGAAACTAACAAAAGTCTAGAGAAACGTGACATTTGACATTTCGAATCTGGACTCTGCAATAACTAGCTGTGTGATCCCTTGTTGAATAGGGATAGTAATACCTACGTTGACTGTTAGGACAGTCAAATACGATAATGGAGAAGGCTCAATTACCAACGATACTTGTGGAGATAACTATAAATCATCACACTAATACTAATACCATACGCTATATATATAATACCAATACTATATATAATACCAATACCATACATCATACATAATACCAGTTTTCGTTGTGGAGATAAGTATAAATGACTTATAAATTTGTCACGTTCTTTTCTGCTCAAACAGGAAGGAACTAAAATTTTTTTATGTTATTGAGAGGAAAGGACGATTCTTAGGAAAGAAACTGGAAGAAATCTAACTTCCCCTCTCTTTTTGTCCAATCAAGGGATTTGGTACGCTTCTAGTCGCCGAGCGAGGACCAGGGCAACGAGCACTTCCGGTTTCCTCTGCCATCCTCTCATCCGCCAGGCTGGGCTTTTCACTGCGCGTGCGCAAATCCCGCCCCACCCCGGAACTTAACCGTTGACGAAATTGAAGTGTTTAAATCCTCCGGAATCTAATCCTGGATGGCGGGTGGCGCCCTCCTTTCTCCACGGAAGCTTGGGATTGGTCGGTATGGGACCAGTGCGGGGCGCTGATTGGCTGGAGCGCCAGGGTGTCGCGGCGACCGTGAGTGACGCCTTCGGCACCGCCCTTGCTCCCTGACGGGTTGGGCTTCTGACCAGTCAACAGGCGCGGCGCGGACTTCGGTTTCGCGAGTTTCTGTTTGCCGCCCTGGTTCCCGCGACCTCAACGTCCCAGAGGCGGGGCGGCGTCGGCGGAGGCGCTCCTTGGGGCCGACCTCTGTTCCGGCCCAACAAACAAACCTCCACTCGGCGGAGGTTGAGGTGAGTGGGGATATGTGCTTCGGTTCCCCTGAGGAGCGGCAGCAGGACGGGAGGAAGGAGGGTGGGCAACACTCAGGGCCCAGTGGTGGGTTCAGGCCTCCAGGAGCCTGGACTAATGAAATGAAGGGAAGCTAGTAGGAGAAACAAATTAAGCGGACCATGAATTCCTTGGGAATCGTTTGTACATAGGTGTGTGAACGTGGTTTGGAATCGATAACGTGCCGTTTAAAGTTTTTACTGTGAAAATTTCTTGACTAAAGCCCTGTGTGCTCGGACAGCTACATAGTAGGGAATCAGTTAACGTTTGAAGTTCGTGGTCTACTGGAAGTAATGTATAAACAACAAAGCGTGAAAATGCTGTGTATGTGAACACAGGCGGTAGTAACACCACCATGGTGCCTAGGAAATGGTTTCACAGAGGAGTTGACATTCGGATTGGATTGTGAAGGATGCTGGGGGTTTACCAGAGCTTTCCAAGTAAAGGGGACAGCCTGCATGCAGAGATACTCGGGAACTGCAAGTAGTTCACTTTGATTGTGTTGTTGGAGGAGTGAATAGGGGTTAAGTTTGGAATAATAGGATGGGGCCAGATTTTGAAGGTCCTTTATTCTGTACATAAAGAAGAGCCATCAACTCTTCAAGCAGAATAACTTGATCAGATTTATATAGAAATAACCCTTCTAGCAGCACTGTGGGGACATTTCAGTAAATCTGGTGAGAGCTGATGAAGTCAGGAACTCAGGTAGCAGAGATGGAAAGACAGAATTTACATCGGGGAAGAGGGAGGAAGGAAGAGGTAAGGATGACTTGATGCTTTCTGTTATCCAGGGAGAATATGTTTTGCTAGGTATATGTGTTATGTTTCACTAGCTTTAATTGCTTGTGTGTTACTGTCAGAATAAACTGTCTCGTGTGTTTTTTTTATAATGAGAAGTAGGTCAACATTATCTTTTTACCCTAATGCATAAAGGAAGAGCAGACAAATATGGAGTTTTAAGACTCTTTTGTTTAATGAAGAAAAACGGCACTTTATTACTTCCTAGAGTTACGACTATCAATCTGAATATTGTTATCCATGACAACCAAGTAGCATAGAAGGACTTTAGAGTTTAAAACATGCATTGCCTGGAAGCTGTGTGACGTCCAGATGCCTCTAAGAGGGACTTTTTATCAACCTTACAAGGGCACTTTCAATAGGATTTTGTTCTTGTAAATATTTCCAACTTCTGACTTTAACTAAAAAATTCTTCTAAATGACTTCTGCACCAGCATGAATAACTCTCTCCTTCCTTATCTTGCTTTAAACAATTCATTTTTGCTAGAATTGAAGTAGAATGTACAGGGCCTAAAGATTAACTCTAAGATTTAATAAAAAGACATAGCAAATAATGAACTGTAAAGAAAGGACTTTGAGGTTTGTATTTTGCTTAGATAATATCTAGATTTAGATATCCAGTGGGCAATTAGAAATATGGGCTTGAAACTCAAAAGAGAGGCAGAAGCCGAAAGTTTGGTATATACAGATAGGTGTGGAAACAATTGAGAGTGGATGAGATTACCCAGAGAAGGTATGTGGAGCCAAATAAACACCACTGACTTGGCACTGATACAAGTTAGTTTGTGGATATGCAGCATTTGCCTCCCATCTCCACAAGATTGAAGATTCATTGACTTTATTATAGACCTAATAAACATCTGGCCCAAATTGTTCCTATTTGCTTCTTTGTGGTTTTCTGAATATTATGAGGCTTTTGGTCAAAATCTCATGCCCAAACTACGACTGCCCTACCCAGCTCACTAAATTCATACAAGGATCTTGGGGCAGAATCTGTACTTTCTTTAATGAATAGATATATTGGTGGGTTTTGCTGCCTAGAATAAATATTAACATTAATTATACTGAATACTGTAAAGTATGAAAATGATCAGAATCCACAGGCACTTTATCTTATTAATTATGGTTGAAGACACTTCACTTAAGTAACCTAACTTTGTCTGTTATTTTCTTAATATGTGGTTAAATCGTGTTTCCTTTTGTTTTTCGTTTTTGTCACTCATTAGTAATATTCTTTTTACTTCTTTAGGATCCTGAGCATGTGAAATTGAGTAAATCATTCACCAACTATCATGGAGCCTACGTATCCTCTCACAGGGACCCAGATGAATACCAGGTATAGAAATATTTTTACAAAATGTTTTCTTTCACAGCTGCTCATATAACTTGGGTTGGAATAGAAGGGAAAAAATAATCTTTAGAACCAGGAAAATCTGGGTCCATATCCCAGCTCTACCTCTTATTAGGTGGATGACCGTGTTCAAGTTATTTAACTTCTCTAAGCCTCAGTTTCCTCATCTGTAAATTGGGGACAGTAATCTCTAACAGAAGATAATTGTGAAGGGTTAAATAAGATTACTAAACTAAAGGATCTGGGACATAGTAGGCACTCAGTAAATATTAGTCTTATTTCCTCCTTCCCTTATTTTAGTTTCACAGAGGGTCTTTTTATTCATGAAATAGTACCTGAACTTTTGAGGCTAAAGATCACATACATATTTATTTACATCCTAGACAAATGGGAAAGTGGTTGAGTTCCTTCTTCTAAACCCTAATTCCTTGACGGGAAAAATTTCACATTGGATGTATCAAGTTTCCTACATGTCCCTAAGCCTTTGCCCACTCAAGTGGTATAGGAAGGAGGAGCTTGCCAGCTGTCTCCTGATTTTCTCAGTTTGTCATTACTGTGAGGACCAGGCAAATTGGCTTGTGTTATTTGGCTCTTTGGATCATTTATTGTTCTTTTCTCCCCCAGAGAAGAACAATTAATGCTGACGTGTGAATTTTTTTCTTCTAAACTAGAATTGCATCCATGAGTTACCTTTATTTTCTGTATTATTTTTCTTTGTGCCAGATGTTCTTGATGAAGACAATGGGAAGCATGACCCAAAGAGGCTATCATATTCCTTTTACTTAATTTTGGCCCTTCTGTTCTGTCCTGTTGCTACCTCTTATTCTTTGAAAATTTGTCAACCTCTGTTCTTCTCTTTAATTTTATTATTGGGTCAAATCCATTCCTTACATTCTAGAGAAGTTAATATACTCGTGTGATTTAAACTGATTATTCCTGGTATATTCAACTCTAGTTTTTTAATTCATTTATTGAACTCTGGTTTTCAGTAATCTGTGGGCTTTAGGGCAGCAGTTTTGAATTATTTTTGGTTACAGACCCCTTTGAATATCTGATAGCCATGAATCTCATTCCCTATAAGGAAGAATACTTTTATACATACATGCAACATTTTGCACCCAATTTCAGGGCATTTGTGTCTCTCTTGCCTCTGAAGTCTACCTGTATACCTTAGATTAAGAAAAAAGACTAATAATGGCATTTATTGACATCTTGCTCTTGTGCTAAGCACTTTGCATACATTATTTTTATTTAATCCTCACAACAAACCCATGAGGAGTAGGTACTGTTATTATCCCCCTCTTTTTTTTTTAAATGAGGAAACTAGCATAGAGAGATGAACTAACCCAAAGTTATATAGTTGGTAAATGGTATAGCCAATATTTAAACCTGAAATGATTTCTACTCTGTACTGCAAGGAGGTAAACCTGAAGTAGTGTAGGTTGGGCTTTAAAGGTACAATGGACTACTTAGAGCAGAAAGAAATAGCTAACATTGAGCACTTAAAATAAGCCAGGAATTTTTCTAAGCATTTTACATTAATTGACTCATATTCAGTATAACTCTACCAGGAGATACTGATGTTATTCTTTTTAACAGCTGAGGAAACTGAGGCACGGAGACATTAAATAACTTGATCAAGGTCACACAGCCAGCAAATTTTGAAGCCAGGTTTCAGACCTAAGCAGCTGATTTCCAGGCTTTGCTTTTAACCCTTATATCATACTGCCTCTCACCAATTGGTAAATAATAAATATATTAGATATAGAGGTATAGATAACTTGACAGTTGGTCACTTACTACCTTTGTGACCTTGAACAAATTTCTTAATTTCAGACTGTGTCCTCATTTCAAAAAAGGGAGATTAAAAATCCTTATAGATATTATGAGCTCAAATCAGACAAAGATTTGAAAGCAAATAGCTAAGAATGTGGTGGATAAAGCACTACATCATTCAGTTTCTACTAGTATAAGCTTTGAAATCAGCCACACTTAGATTCAAATTCCAGCTCTGCTACTTAGTTGCTGTATCAAGTTATAAAAGCTACAGTTTGTTATCTATAAAGTGGACAATAAAGTGTTTCTGGAACAGTTTTAGTGAGAAATATTGTATATGTAAAGTGGCCAGTAGGATGCCTGGTACATAGTAGGTGATCAGTAAATGGGCTAATATATGTATATTTTTTACTGCAATTGACTTCTTTTTTTAAAAAAAAAAAATTTTATTTATTTATTTGGCTGTGCTGGGTCTTAGTTGCGGCACGCGGGATCCTCCGCTGCAGTGCATGGGCTTCTCTCTAGTTGTGGCCCGAGTGCTCATTAGTTGAGGGCACTGGAGCTTAGTTGCCCTGAGGCATGGGGGATCTTAGTTCCCCAACCCAGAGATCGAACCTGCATCCCCTGCATCAGAAGGTGGATTCTTAACCACTGGACCATTAGGAAAGGCCCTGGGGCTAATATTTTAGTTGAGAAGTTTTATCAGATGAAACATGAAAGTAAGATCTAGAACAAGATATTCTTAGTGCATGATATGATAAATATTTTTTCAGTTCAACTATTTCATAATCTACTACCATGCAAATGCACTTTTGTAGGTAGCTCACTGTCAGAGATTTCTTGCTTTAATTACATGTGATTAAAAACTCTGTGATGATATCCTATATGATTTAACATTGAAATCTTGCTTTACATTGCTTGCGTGATCTTTGTGGAGATTTATTAATGATGTCCTTTTGATGCTTCACTAATTAAATTTATGTGTGGGACTTCCCTGTCCATCCAGTGGTTGAGACTCCACGCTTACACTGCAGGGGGCACAGGTTCGATCCCTGGTGCCTGATGCCACGTGGCACTGCCAAAAAAAACCCCAAAAAACACAGAACAATAACATAAAAAACTCATGTGATAGGGCCCAAGATACCAAATTTGAAAACCCTGAAAAGTTTTTGTGCTTTTCATGATTTTTTAAGTGTTATCTAGAAATCAGTTCAGAAGGATGGATATTAATTTTAAATTTAAATGTAAATACATGGTTTATATTCATTTTTCAGTTACTTAAAGAAGATTATATAGAATTGATATTCCCAGTTCTTTTTAAAAAGACTCACGTGTATATAAATATATATATGGATAGGATAAAAAGGACAGAAAGTCATACCTAAATTTTGAGTGCTTATTCTCTTGATAGCAGAGTTACAAGTGATTTTTCTTTCCTTTTTACTTTTTAAAAATATTTTTCAATTCTAAAATTACAAAAGTAATCTGAAAACCCTATCATTTACAGTTAAACTGTTTCTTGTAAAATTTCTACTGTTTTTCATTGTGCTTTGATTTAAAAAAAAATTTTTTTTAAGGTTTTCTTCAAGCAGGATGGTGCCTTTCTATTTTCCTCCATCAAAATGTGCACTTTGGAACCCAATGCCAATTGGAGATTATATCTACTTACGTCTCAATTACCACAGGTATAAAACTTTTCTCTTTCCAAATCAAACCAGGTTAAACAGGAGTCAAAAGAATATGTAAGGCAATGATTACAGTGACCCAATTTTTTTTTTTAAACTTTTCTATTCAGGAGCTCCCCTCATACAAAGTATTCTTTCTGCTGCTTCTTAAATCTGTTCCTTGTGCTTTTAAGAAGTAATCTTAATTTCACAGTTAAAATATTCTGCAAATCTAAAGTTCTAAGTATTATAGGAAATCAAAAGAGACAAAATATAATAAAAACTGAGTTTTTCGTCATGTTTCCACATGGTGTCTTTGAAGAACACTGAGAAGATTGATTTTGAGTTGAATAGACCATATTAGAAGGAACATAAAATATTTTGGTTATGGCCAGGATTGTGAAAGAAAGACATAGAAGCTTAATCTTCAAGTAATAGAAAATAGAGATCCACTGAGATTTTATATTTAAGAAAGTTACTTGCTAAAAGCAGAGTTCTAAGAAGGATGGATCATAGTGGGGAGACCCTAGAGTCAGCCTAATGCAAGATGGTTTTCTGTAATCCAAGGAACGTAGATTTATTCTGTAGTGGTTTAAGGTGGTGTAACTGGAGTCAGACTTCCTGGAGGGTCAAATCCTGATTTTACCCTTTCTTATTTAAGTGACCTCAGTAAAGTAGCCAAGGATCAGTTTCCTTATTTATAAAATGGGGATATGACACTTGTTTCATAGTACTTTTGTAAGGATTAAATGAGACAGGCTGTAAAGCAGCAGTTGGCACAGTACCTGGACATAGGAGGTAGTCAATAAATGCTAGCTCTTATAAGGGTTTAGAGCAGTGTAGCAGTGTTGAGACCAAGAGGAAAGAATGAAACAAGGTGTTTTGAAGAAATGTATAGCATTTGATGATCAACTGAATAGAGGAACTAAAGGAAAATTACAAGTCAAAAAGTATTTAAGGGCCTCCCTCATGGTGCAGTGGTTAAGAATCCGCCTACCAATGCAGGGGACACAGGTTCAAGCCCTGGTACAGGAAGATCCCACATGCCACGGAGCAACTATGCCCATGCGCCACAACTACTGAGCCTGCGCTCTAGAGCCTGCGAGCCACAACTACTGAGACTTCTTGCCACAACTACTGAGCCTGCATGCCTAGAGGCCGTGCTCCACAACAAGAGAAGCCACCGCAACGAGAAGCCCGTGCTCCTCAACGAAGAGTAGCCCCTACTCACCACAGCTAGAGGCAAGCCCGCATGCAGCAACGAGGACCCAATACAGCCAAAAATAAATTTAAAAAAAAAAAAAAGTATTTAAGTTCTCAGAGAAGGGTGGTATCATTGACAAAAACAGAGAGTGTCTTGTGGAAGTTTAAATATTTGTCAGACTTGTTCATTTTCTACATGTCTGTTAACCTATATTTTCTATTGCCATCTTTCTCTACTTCATTTTGAGTAATTTCTTTTGCTCTTCAGCTCTTCTAATTTTCTCTTTAGCTGTGCTTAGTTGCCATCTAATCTGTTCATTTAGGTTTTTTTTTTTTTTCCTGGGGTAGTTTAGAACATATACCTTAATTTGATTTTTAAAAAATATTTGGTTGGGTTTATTTTTATTTTTGGGTGTGTTGGGTCTTCGTTTCTGTGTGAGGGCTTTCTCTCCTTGCGGCGAGCGGGGGCCACTCACTGTCACGGCATCTCTTGTTGTGGAGCACAGGCTCCAGACGCGCAGGCTCAGTAGTTGTGGCTCACGGGCCCAGCTGCTCCGTGGCATGTGGGATCTTCCCAGACCAGGGCTTGAACCTGTGTCCCCTGCATTGGCAGGCAGATTCTCAACCACTGCGCCATCAGGGAAGCCCTCATTTAGGTTTTTAAATGTGGGAGTATGCTATATATGTGAAAGATTATTTATAATATATACACACAGTTTATAGAATAATAAATTTGTCTTGTCTTTTTTCATAGTATCTTGTTCCTTACTCATATTCTAGAGTCCTTTTTATATTTCTTTAAACATGTGAATTGTATTTATATTCTGTATTCAGTAATGCTAGTATCTGAAGTCCATAGATCATATGTAAACAAATGGATGTGACTATTTCAATCAAACTTTGTTTACAAAAACAGGAGGGCTCATAGGTTCTTGATCCTAAAATTCATAAAATTAAGAATTTTATGAATGCCTGGAGAACAACTATAACTTCAGTGTCTGCTTATTGCAATTCTGCTTTCCAGGTAGCCCTCCTTACCTGCTGCCTTTGACCCTAGGATTTCCCAACAGTGATCTTTCTGTACATTTTAAAAGATGTGTATTATATCTTAGGCAACATTTCATGGCAGGAAGGTTTTTTAGGCTGTCAGATCCACCACATTCGTAAAAGACATTTGTTATTTTTCAGAAATCCAAAGCTTGTGGTAACTGAAAAGACCATCCGACTTGCTTGTCGTCATGCTAAGCAGAATAAAGAAAACTTGCCATGCTTTTTACTTGGTTCTCTCACAGTAGATGAAGGTAATATACTTTGAAAAATTATTTTTATGAGTATAATAGATTTTATGTTTACTGTTTCAGTCAATTACTGTAATGTACTTTGGCTAATTTTCTTTACTGTATACCAACGTTATGAAGATGAGTAAAAGTTGACACTACTCATCATAGACTTTACAGTTTGGTCAGGTGGATAAATATATATGTAAGTCATTTTTTTTTAATGAAAGTTTAATGTACTCTTAGTATGAACAAAATACTTTCCTGTAATCTAGGCTTGCTTGGTTAATTTCACATTTCATAATTGGCGTGCTATATAATAACTGCTATTTTTGTTCTTCAGATGAAGAAAGTGTGACATTGACAATAGATCGTTTTGATCCTGGTCGAGAGGTACCTGAATGCTTAGAAAGAACCCCTACTGCTTCTCTTCCTGGGGACTTTGTGATCCCATGCACAATTCATACTCAAGGACTTTGTTCAAGAGAAATAATAGTGCACAATGCAGATGACTTCAATTCAGCTTTTAAGGTGAGATTTGTTGATATGTGATTATTTCTTATCCAACACAAGAATCAAACTATGTGTACTGTGTTATATTTTAATAAACCCATATTTAATAGGTATTCATTTAATTTCTGACTAAATGATGTTGACCTAAAATGCAATTAGATATGGTTTCTGAGGACAGAAATCCTAGGTAGGTAATATGGGTAGCATTCCAGAAGAGGAAGCAACATGACCAAGATAGCAAAGTGCAACATGTACTCAGGGTAACATTGAGGGTGGAGAGTTTTGCTGGATTTGTGGGCAGTCAGACTTGAGTATTAGTTTGTTTAGATCATAGAGAGCCTTGTCTGCCAGGCTACGGAATTTGAACTTTATCTAATGGGCCATGTTTTTCATTGAAAATTTCTGAAAAGAGGAAATACTGTTAAATCAGGGATGGTTAATGTGATAGGGAGGGCTGACTGAAGTCAGAATAGTTAGGCCATTGCAGTAGTCAGGTGTGTATTAGAGGGGGGTGTATTAGCCTATAGCAGAGTGGTGGCAGTGAGACCAGAAAGGGCACAGTCTGCATGAGCAACTACAGAGGAAGAACTAACTTGACAATTTGGAGTAATAGAAAAGAACCGGAGAGGAATGGACCTTAGATTCTCTGAGACTGAGTCAAAGTTAATTTATGTCCATTTTTACCCACGTAATAAATATTTATTGAAAGCGACATTCTCCAGTAAGAGTTTAAAATGCTGCTGGGACATATAGGTTGGAAATATATGATGGAGCTTGGTATATAAATCTTTTTTGCTTTAACATAATTATTCATATAACCTTTTGGTCACATGGAAGAAATAAGAGAATTGAAATGTTGCAAATCAGAAATTGTTTAATTTTATTAATATAAGATATATGAAACAAAACCTTCAGAGATAAGGACAAATTTCAAAGCTTTAAAATAATTGTGTAATATTGATTCCTCAGGCTCTGCAGCATCATGTGTGTAGCAAAGATTCCTTGGATTGTGGTAAACTGCTTTCCCTAAGAGCTCATATCACTTCCAGGGAGAGTTTGGACACCGTGGATTTTGACTTGGATTGGGCAGCAGTAACTCTAGCAAATACCTTTAAATGCACACCTGTGAAGCCCATCCCCATTATTCCAACAGCTCTGGCAAGAAACTTGAGCAGTAATCTGAATATTTCTCAAGTTCAAGGTACCTATAAATATGGGTAAGTAAAAGACCTATTCATCCAAAATTTTAAATATTTGTCACATTAGTATATTTTCATGTTATTCACGTAATGTGAAATAATTGTTTGGTCAGTTTACATGCCTGAGATCTGTGGCAGCTAGATAAACAACCAAGGAAGGTGAAAAAATTGTTAATTTTTGCTGAATATGGTTTTCTGATAATGAGCCTAATGGAGGCTGGAGAATTATTTATAATATGCAGGGGTTTTAAAATAATTAATTAATTTATTTATTTATTGGCTGTGTTGGGTCTTCATTGCTGTGCACGGGCTTTCTCTAGTTGCGGTGAGCGGGGGCTACTCTTCGTTGCGGTACGCGGGCTTCTCATTGTCGTGGCTTCTCGTTGCGGAGCACGGGCTCCAGGCACGCAGCCTTCAGTATTTGTGGCACGTGGGCTCAGTAGTTGTGGCTTGCAGGCTCTAGAGCTCAGGCTCAGTAGTGTGGTGCACGGGCTTAGTTGCTCCGCGGCATGTGGGATCTTCCTGGGCCAGAGCTCGAACCCGTGTCCCTTGCATTGGCGGGCAGGTTCTCAACCACTGCACCACCAGGGAAGTCCTATAATATGCAGTTTTAATTGTGAATAATGAGCACTGCAGATAAAGGAGATTATTAAATTATAATGTATGATACTCTTGCTTACCAAATTGTCAACCACTTGAGGGTGGAGTTTCCTCACATAGCTGAAGCAGCATCCTCTCTAGCTTCCTATTAACACTCTTAGTTTCTTAGGAAATGTAAGCCAAATTGCTTGCTTTCTGATCCTCAGCAGGGCTGCTTCCCTGAATCCTCATCCACTTTCTTTATCCATTGTCTACTGAGCTAAATCAGACAATGTAAGCACCAACTGCTTTAAAGTCTAAGCAGTTCACTTCTGGCTTCCTTTCCCACTGACTCCACCCTAGTTCCTGTTAGGTCTCTAGAGCTCGAAATGTTTGGCAAAGTAAACTCAACTTCAAGTCTTGTCTACCAAATATGCCTCTTCAAAAGAGGATAAGAAAAAGGATTTTCTTTTCAGAGTGTCCCTGGAACAGCAAGAAAGTTCCCACATGCTGATCAGAGCACATTTCTGGTTGGGGTGGCACAAAAGAAAAAGCGTTGCTATATTCCAAAATCATGGAATGGTCAAAGGTGATAGTGATTAAAAAGTGTTTGAATTAAATTGAGCATTTAATTCTCTTGGAGTAATAAAATACTTCTCAATTGGTACATAGAAATTTGTGTTAAAATTAACCAAAAAATTAATTTATTTTCCTTAGTACCTGAGTCCATCTAGTGAAGCATGAATTTACCTTTCTTTGAATTATTCCTTTGTGACCCCTTGGCATGCCAGTAGTAACCCAGGATGTTCAGTATTCTACCTAATCACCTATTCCTCTTGCCCCTTTCTACCTAGAATTATTTAATTTATGACGTTTGCCTTTTTCTTTGACCACATTCACTTGTTTACCCTAATATTTATTAGGATCCATTGTGGAATAGTATTGTTTTATACACTGGCATTAAATATATTAAAAAACCGTACTTACTGTCCACTAAGTATATTATCATGTAAACACAGTGTGGATAAACGTAATAGGGTTTTATATATAGTGCAGGGAAAGCAGGAAGGTGTGTCCAAATTGCCTGGGAAAATCATGGAAAGCCTAAGCTGGTTTATCAGGTTGTCAAGGCAGAAGAGCTCTCAAAGCAGGTGTAAGGGTCATTGTTGATACATAAATCTCGTGCCAACTCAGGCTTAATCATATTGTCACATGGCTTGATAAATTCATCATCTTTGTGTTTTAGGGTTATTATAGCAATAAAATGTATCCTCAGTGATACTATTAAGACTTCATATCACAAATGGCATTGTTTTTACTTTTGTGTTTTAAAGCCATAACAGTAAACTCTTGACAGTTGTACTGTACTTATCAAATTCTTAAAACTTATTGTCAGTAATAAGTATATTATATTAACAAAGTATAAATGTAGTATAATGTCCTTTTAGGGAAAAGTGAGCTTTGGGGTTCTATCATGATGGTTGCAAAATTCTTTGATAGCGGTTGGAGGAATATAGTACATGGAAGATTGAATATCCCTCACCTAATTCAGCCTCCTTCAGTGAGAAGTCACATCTGTTGCAATCTTGTCAAGTCACCTGCATGCTTGAATACTTCCAGCAACAGGAAATTCATTTCTCCCAGGGAAACCTATTTGGTTCTGCACTTGTTAGCCTCGATTTTAATACTTTTGATTTAAAAAAGTTGATACTTTTTAGAGCAAACTTTTTCAAAAGGTATGTAATCTTCAGTGACCATTTTAATACATAGAAATTTTAAGATATTAAATCTCTTCCATGTCATCCTCATAATTAGTAGAATATTTTTCTACACTTTGAACTGTTTTCTTTGTGTGCATGTGTATGTAAAAGAAATTATTCATTTGAATCCTCTCCTCTGCCTAAAATATACTTCTTCAGCACTCAGATTATCTCTTTTAGGTAAAAGTGCATATTTCCAATTGTTTTTACATGAATGTCTTCTGTTTAGATATCTTACCATGGATGAGACACGCAAATTGTTACTTTTGCTGGAAACTGATCCCAAGATTTATTCTCTCCCATTAGTGGGAATGTAAGTATTGCATTACTTATGAAAACCTTTTCAGCCATGTATGTATTCAAATGTATATTATAAGCATGTGAATCATTTGTACTATGAATATGTATTAATATTTGGATCACCTTATAAAACCATAAATGCTAATGATGCTTAAGCTTTCTTATTTTAACAGCTGAATCAGTTAAAATAAGATTTTTGTCCAATCTTAGGAAGAATTCCAGTATATAAAACAAAACTGAATTCTTCTGGTTGAAGTTGAAGCCTTAGAGCCCTGTTTCTTTAACCTTATTCACTACCCCTGTCCTTAAGGCATCTTGAAGAACTCAGGACTCAGGATAACACTGTTTAAAATTCACTGCCAGGCAATTTTGCAGAAATTCTCTTTAGTGTTTATGGAGATCTCTTTTCGAGTTGGTGGTTAATGACATTTAGATAGATTATTCAGTCAGAAATTTATACTAATTCAGTATTTAATGAGTGCTTACCCTATAAATAGTATTATGTTTCATACTGTGTTGGGATTTAAAGCTCCTCAAGGAATTAATAATTAAAGGTGAGGCGATAAAATATTCAAATATTCCCACATAGAAAGATAAATAATAAGAAAGTGTATGATTTACTATGAAATAAACAATTTAGACAGTGAGCACTATTACTGTTTGCAAGAGAGATGATAGGGGACATTTTCTTAGAGAAGGCAAACTTGAGCTGGACCTTTAAGTGTATAGATAATAGAAGAGAGGATTGACTGGGAAGGGAACCCATATGTGGGAATGGTGTATGCAGACAAAAAATGAGAGTACAGAAATGTTCTGTGGACCACGAAATCTCCTTACAGTCTTTTTGCTCTGGTCCTGGTAGTGGCTGTGTGTTATTGCTGCTAAGTGAATATCTATTAAGAGTTTTCTGAGACTTCCCTGGCGGTCCAGTGAGTAAGACCCCGTGCTCCCAATGCAGGGGACGGGGTTCAATCCCTGGTCGGGAAGCTAGATTCTGCATGCATGCCACAACTAAGAGTTTGCATGCTGCAACTAAGAGCCAGTGCAGCCAAAATAAATAAATAAATACTTAAGAAAATAATAAAAAAAAATTTTTTTTAAAAGCGTTTTCCGTTTTTCAGCCTACCTGTATAATTATAGACTTAAATCCTCTCAATAACTCTATGGTTTTAGGCTGCTAACTTCTTTCTCCCCTAATTCAGCCTATTCTTTCTAGTGCAGGCTAATTGATTCTAATTGATTTCTGCTTTCACCTCTATTGTTAACCATTTTTACCATCATTTCAGTGGAAGAGGACAGAAAGTAGTGCTCTGTCTCTGAATCTGTCTATGGTTATATGTATATCTATAGTCTCCCTCTTAATTATCAGCATGGTTTAATGTTCATAGATTTCTTATTTATGAGCCCTTTTATCTGTTCCTGATGAATGCCAAGAATTTCTGCCACATTACCTTGAGAAGAGCATAATCTAAAGGATGTTAAGGGCTTCCCTGGTGGCGCAGTGGTTGAGAATCTGCCTACCAATGCAGGGGACACGGGTTCGTGCCCCGGTCCAGGAAGATCCCACATGCCGCGGAGCAACTAAGCCCGTGCGCCACAGCTACTGAGCCTGCGCGACTGGAGCCTGTGCTCTGCAACAAGAGAAGGCCGCGACAGTGAGAGGCCCGCGCACCGCGATGAAGAGTGGCCCCCGCTCGCCGCAACTAGAGAAAGCCCTCGCACAGAAACGAAGACCCAACACAGCCAAAAATAAATAAATAAATAAATTTAAAAAAATAATAATAAAAAAAAAAATAAAGAATGTTAAGTACTAATTTGTAAAATGACTATAGTTTTTAATTTCTATTTTTTGTTTTAGCTGGCTGTCTGGAATTATACATATCTATAGTCCTCAGGTGTGGGCTTGCTGCTTGCGATATATGTTCAGTTCTTCTATTCAAGAAAGGTAAGTGATATTTTTTTCTGTAGAGTTTTATTTTGATCTTCACCTCCATTCATGTTTTACTGGTGTTATTTAAAGTTCATGCAATGCCTTAACCTTTTATAATACTTAGAAACCAGAAGAACAGGCACACTAAGGAAGTCAAACATTATATTAAATGGGAATAAAACCAGACAAAAAAGGTGACATTGTGCTATACTTGGAAATGTGAAGGAATTCACTTGCCTAATGACAGTACTGTAACACAAAAGACATACTTTTTATGAGTGGAAAAAAACCCCTAGGGATCATCTACTCTAGCATCCTATTTTATAAAAAAGATTAATTTTCATGGAAGTGACTGAAAATGAGTTTGAATTTGTTTCAAGTGTTTTATTGTTACCCTGTGCTGCTGATAGTACCTTAAGAAGCACTTGGGATGAAGTTTAATGTTCTTGGAACTAAAGCACAAGCATTGGAACTAATAGGGAAACTTTATTTCTAACCTCAACTCCTCATTTAATTTTGTTATTTTGTACATGTTGCCATTATTTGCCTCTTACTTTCTTCATCTATTAAATGAAAATTCCAGAGTTTGTTTCTGTCTGCTTTGGTGGCTATAATACACTTTTTAAAAAAAACTTTAATGAAAAGGCAGTATAAGTACATGGCACTAAATCAGATATATATAAAGATACATAATAAAAATGTCTCTTCCACCGCATTTCCCCAGATCCTATCCCCAGAGACAATCACTGTTAAAGGAGTATCTTGTGCTTCCTTCTTGAAATACCAATGCATAGACAAATAACACCCTTCCCTGGTCTGTAAAAGTTAAATCACAAATGGGATCAAACCGTTCTACCTTTTCTCTGTTGCTTTTTTCTTTATATCATTATACCTTGGAAATCATTACTAAATCTTGGCACATACAGATTTAATACACATATTTTACAACTGAATAGTAAATAATATATACTATATTTTAAAAACTACTCCTTTTGCTTGCGGACAACTTTGTGTATACATCTTTGTGTGTATATACTAGTATATTTGTGGAATAAATTCCTAAAAGTGGTTTTTCTGGGTCAAATAGTATATCACTTTAAATTTTGTAGATATTGCCAATTTGTGCTTCAAAGACTATCAGTTTATAATCTTTCCAACAGTGTTTGAGAGTGCCTGTTTTCTCCATCCCCTCACTAACACTGTGGAACAAGTATTTGTTGAGCACCTACTATGTACCAAGCACTATTCATGATATTGGCAATAAACAGTAAACAAAATAAAGACCCTGCAGAGATAGGCAGTAAACAGAAAAAATAAGTCAAATAAATAGTATTTTACAAGGTGATGAGTGCTGTGGAGAAATAAGCAGGGGAGGTGGATGTTGTGTCTCTGGTAGTGGCAGGTAGGGTTGCAGTTTTAAATAGGGCAGTCAGGCAGACAAAGACTTGAGATGGGGGAGTAAGCCATGTGGCTGTCTGGGGCAGTATCACAGGGTGATGGGTACAAAGCTGTGGGTGAAAGATCACCTTGCATCTTCAAGGAACAACAAGGATGTAGCGTGGCTGGAGAGGAGTGAGGGAAGGGAAAAACAACAAGACCTCAGAGAAGTAACTGGAAGGCCATTATTAGACTTTTTTTTTTTTTTTTTTTTAATTTTTGGCTGCGTTGGGTCTTTATTGGGGCGTGGGCTTCCTCTAGTTGCGGGGAGCCGGGGCTACCCTTCATTGTGGTGCGCAGGCTTCTCACTGCAGTGGCTTCTCTTATTGCAGAGCACGGGCTCTAGGTGCGCAGGCTTCAGTAGTTGTGGCGTGTGAGCTCAGTAGTTGTGGCTCGCAGGCTGTAGAGTGCAGGCTTAGTAATTGTGGCGCACAGGCTTAGTTGCTCCATGGCATGTGGGATCTCCCTGGACCAGGAATCGAACCCTTGCCCCCTGCACTGGCAGGCGGATCCTTAACCCCTGCGCCACCAGGGATGCCCCCATTATTAGACTTTTGATCTTTGCAAATCTGACGTTTTATAATCTCATCTTCTGGGAACCTCCTAATCATGTCTCTTGCCATTATTCTGTTGGGTTGTGTATCTTTTTCACATTGCTTTGTAAGAGCTCTCTTTTTCTTTTTCACTCTCTGTATATATACATTTATATAATATGTAAAGTATATATTTCTTAAAATATATGTTATATGCTGCAAAGATTTTATATATGTGTATATAAATATGTTATAAAAATGTGCGTGTGTACATACATATATGTATTTGTATTGGTATAGATATGTGGCAAAAATTTATTTCCCCCAGATTGTCATTTCATTTCACTTTGGTTAATATTTTTTCCCAGACTTTTTTTTTCTTTTAATTATATGTTCAATACATTCTAAGCCAATATCCCATTGTGTTTGTGTGAATACATGTGTATTAATTAATTTATTTATTTTTGCTGTGTTGGGTCTTCATTTCTGTGCGAGTGCTTTCTCTAGTTGTGGCAAGCGGCAGCCACTCTTCATCACGGTGCGCGGGCCTCTCACTATTGCGGCCTCTCCCATTGCGGAGCACAGGCTCCAGACGTGCAGGCTCAGTAGTTGTGGCTCACGGGCCCAGTCGCTCCGCGGCATGTGGGACCTTCCCAGACCAGGGCTCGAACCCGTGTCCCCTGCATTAGCAGGCAGACTCTCAACTGCTGCGCCACCAGGGAAGCCCCCAGACTTTTTTTAAAGTCCGATTTATCCATCTTTTTTTTTCTATTTTGCTTAGAAAGGATTTTTATTGAAATGAAAATCTCTTGTTTTTTCTCCAGAAGCTACAGTTCTACTTTTTACATTTTATTTTAATTATATAATATAGTTAGTTTTATTTGCAATAAAAGAGAAATTAAATATTCATTTTAACGTATTAGTAATATTAAGTTTTATTATCAGTGACGGGTCTTGCTTTAATTATTTATTGATAGTAAATGCTTGGTGAAGTTAGTTTTGAAGCTCTCTCTGTCAAAATGAAGCGTTAGGGAATTTCTTTGATACCTGGACTCTTTAATTACTGCCGGCCTTTAACCAGGGAGGTATCAGCACTGCTTGGCATAGCTTAGGTTAGTACTTTACAGCATTCTGATCAGTGGTCTTGTCTGACCCTAGAGAGAGGAATTGAGCAGAATAGGCATTCTGCCTCCTAAACCCTCACTGCTTTGTTTTGTTAATAGTGTAATATATCCCCAAATTATCTTTCATTCAACATTTTACAAAGTAGAGACAACTACTAAAAGGTTTTTTTTTTTTTTTGGGTTCACGGGCCTCTCACTGTTGTGGCCTCTCCCGTTGCGGAGCACAGGCTCCAGACGCGCAGACTCAGCGGCCATGGCTCACGGGCCTAGCCGCTCCGCGGCATGTGGGATCTTTCCAGACCGGGGCACGAACCCGTGTCCCCTGCATCGGCAGGTGGACTCTCAACCACTGCGCCACCAGGGAAGCCCTAAAAGCATTTTTAAATAGTGGGTTTTGGTGTGTATTTTAAGGACTCTTGATTACTTTACAGATATTTGTTGAGTCATGTAGTGAATAATAAAATGAATGTTCATTTTATCAGTGTTTATAGTAGTGAACTATTGTGAATAATTTAAATATCCACTTTTAGAAGTCTGGGTGAATCAATAATAGCACATCTATAAATTGTAATACTGGATAGTCACTAAAAAAGAATAGGGAGGTCTAAGGTATAATATAGAACAGTGACATGGAAAGAAATCCAAGATTGTCAAATAATAAATAGAAAATGCAATTAAGGAAACAATCCCATTTACCATTGCAACAAAAAGAATAAAATACCTAGGAATAAACCTACCTAAAGAGGTAAAAAACCTGTACTCAGAAAACTGTAAGATGCTGATGAAAGAAATCAAAGTTGAAACAGATGGAGAGATGTATACCATGTTCTTGGACTGGAAGAATCAATATTGTGAAGATGGCTATACTACCCACAGCAATCTACAGATTCAGTACAATCCCTATCAAATTACCAATGGCATTTTTCACAGAATTAGAACAAAAAATTGTACAATTGGTATGGAAACAAAAGACCCCAAATAGCCAAGGCAATCTTGAGAAAGAAAAACAGCTGGAGAAATCAGGCTCCCTGACTTCAGACTATACATCAAAGCTACAGTAATCAAGACAGAATGGTACTGGCACAAAAACAGAAATATAGATCAATGGAACAGGATAGAAAGCCCAGAGATAAACCCATGCACCTGTGGTCACCTAATCTGTGGCAAAGAAGGCAAGAATATATAATGGAGAAAAGACAGTCTTTTCAGTAAGTTGTGCTGGGAAAACTGGACAGCTACATGTAAAGGAATGAAATTAGAACACTTCCTAACACCATATACAAAAACAAACTCAAAATGGATTAAAGACCTAAGTGTAAGGACGGACACTATTAAACTGTTAGAGGAAAAAACATAAGCAGAACACTCCTTGACATAAATCACAGCAAGATCTTTTTTGACCTACCTGCTGGAGTGATAAAAATAAAAACAAAAATAAATGGGACCTAATGAAACTTTAAAGCTTTTGCACAGCAAATGAAACCATAAACAATACGAAAAGACAACCCTCAGAATGGGAGAAAATATTTGCAAATGAAGCAACTGACAAGGGATTAATCTCCAAAATATACAAACAGCTCATGCAGCTCAATAACAAAAAAAACCCAAACAATCAGAAAATGGGCAGAAGACCTAAATAGACATCTCTCCAAAGAAGACATACAGATGGCCAAGAGGCACATGAAAAGATGCTCAACATCACTAATTATTAGAGAAATGCAAATCACAACTACCATGAGGTATCACCTCACACCAGTCAGAATGGCCATCATCAAAAAATCTACAACAATAAATGCTGGAGACGGTGTGGAGAAAAGGGAACCCTCCTACACTATTGGTGGGAATGTAAATTGGTAGAGCCACCATGGAGAACAGTATGGAGGTTCCTTAAAAAACTAAAAATAGAACTACCATATGACCCAGCAATCCCATTCCTGGGCATATACCTGAAGAAAGTCATAATTCAAAAAGATACATACACCCCAGTGTTCATTGCAGCAGTATTTACAATAGCCAGGACATGGAAGCAACCTAAATATCCATCGACAGATGAATGGATAAAGAAGATGTGGTACATATATACAATGGACTATTACTCAGCCATAAAAAAGGAACGAAATAGTGCCATTTGCAGAGACGTGGATGGGCCTGGAAACTGTCATACAGAGTGAAGTAAGTCAGAAAGAAAAACAAATATTGTATAATATCGCTTATATGTGGAATCTAGAAAAATGGTACAGATGAACTTTTTTGCAAAGCAGAAATAGAGACACAGTTGTAGAGAACAAACTTAAAGATACCGAGGGGGGAAGGAGAGGATGGGATGAATTGGGAGATTGGAATCAACATGTATACACTACTATGTATAAAATAGATAACTAATGAGAACCTACTGTAGAGCACAGGGAATTCTACTCAGTGCTTTGTGGTGACCTAAATGGGTAGGAAATCTAAAAAAGGGATATATGTATACGTATAACTGATTCACTCTGCTGTACAGCAGAAACTAACACAACATTGTAAAGCAACTATACTCCAATAAAAAATAATTAAAAAAAAAACTATATCACAGACCTATTGAATATGTGGTTTAGAAATACACTAGTAATCATGTTGTGTGCTTTTAATTAAATGTTATTTCTCTTTTCCCTCAAAAAAAAAGGAACAAATGCAAATAGTGTGTATAGTATCTTGTTTTTGTTAAATTGTATAAAATGTTTGCGTATGCCTAGGGGAAAATTCTGGAAGTAAATACTGTAAACTGGAGAGTGGAATGGGATGTTTTCATTTTCTATTTTATACATTCCTGTTTTTGTTTAAAGTATTTACAAGGAATATGTATTCTGTAATAAATGTATTTTAAAAATTAAAAATTAGTAACATTAAAAAGTAAGCATAGGGAATTCCCTGGTGGTCCAGTGGTTAGGCTCCACGCTTCCATTAAAGGGAGCATGGGTTCGATCCCTGGTCAGGGAAAAGTAAGCATAAATTTGCCCCTCAGTTTTCTTCCAAAAATTGGACTGTTTAGTTAGTCTATTAACTAGATTGAGGGACTCACATAGAATTCTTTGAGTGTATTCTTGTTATTGTCAGTAAATTTTAATTAAATGGCATTTTTTTATCCAGGGTTTTTTCAGAATCTGGAAATTTCATTATAGTTCTCTATTCTGTGACACATAAGGATCCTGAGTTTTATGAATGCCTCCCTTGTGATGGCAGGTTGCCTGACCTTCGATTCCAGCTACTAACTAGTAAGGAAACATTACATCTTTTCAAAGTAAGTGATTTGATTTCCTAGCACACTTATGACTATTCAGGGTTGTACTCAAATTATTAGGCTTTATTTATAATCAGTCTTACTAAATATTAACTTTATTCATTTATGGTTAATTTTGTTTTGTAAATTTTAGGCCATATCTCCAGAACCAAATTCTAATGCAGGATCAAACGTTATCTACAGAGTAACTTTCCCATGTTTTCCTAAAACCTTTGAAGACTATATCAAGAATTTAATGTATGTGTTGTATCATTTTATGATACTGAGAGTTAATTTGTGATCTTAGTGTTTTCTTTGTCCTGATTGTTAATTTTTAAATGTATGGGTATAACAAATGGTTTCTCATACTTAAAAGTCAGTGTCTATAATATATAACCCTAGGAATCAGAATAGATTAATATGACTGGCAAAAATATTCGTTTGGGTTTTTCTGTAAGATCTTATGGAAAAACCTGAAAGAACTTTTTGGCCAACCCAATACATTTAGGTGATGGTCGCAGAAAAAGTAGATCTTTGAAACCGTAAATGTCATTATGTAAAAATATTCTAAGGCCAAAAATGAACAATAATTCTGCTTTTTTTTTTTACGAAAATATTGACTATCCCGGGCTTCCCTGTTGGCTCATTGGTTAAGAATCTACTTGCCAATGCAGGGGACACGGGTTCAAGCCCTGGTCCCAGAAGATCGCACATGCTGTGGAGCAACTAAGCCCGTGTGCCACAACTACTGAGCCTGTGCTCTAGACACCGTGAGCCACAACTACTGAGCCCACGTGACGCGGCTACTGAAGCCCACGTGCCTAGAGCCCATGCTCCACAACAAGAGAAGCCACCGCAATGAGAAGCCCGTGCACTGCAACAAAGAGTAGCCCCCGCTCGCTGCAACTAGCGAAAGACCACGCACAGCAACGAAGACCCAACGCAGCCAAAAATAAATAAAATTTAAAAAAAATTTTACTAGCCCTAAATAACCATGTGTTACCACTCAGATCTTATTTTGTGCCTTTAATTTCATTTATAGGTTGTATTGATTCATGAATCAAGTTTTTGTATTTTAATTATAAACATAATCATCTTAAATGAGGTCTATTTCCATTTTAGAGACATATCTCACATATATATCACTCATTTTATTCTTCAGATTGTATGCTCAGTTTAAAGTTACTATTTTAACTGAATCCCTGGTTATTGAGTAAGTTACATAGTAAAGATAATTAGGTTTTTACTTTCATTTATGTAGTAGGGAGACGGATAGTTTTTTTAAAAGGTTGCATAAAAATAGAACCATATGATTCAGCAATTCCACTTCTGGGTATTTATCCAAAGGAAACAAGAACACTAATTCAAAAAGATATGTGTACCACCATGTTAATTGCAGCATTATTTACAATAGCCAAGATATTAAAGCAACCTAAGTGTCCATGGATGGGTGAATGGATAAAGAAAATGTAATTTATCTTATATTATATTACATTATATCATATTATATTAATATAATGGGAAAATATTCAGCTGTAAAAAAAGGAAGGAAATCCTGCCATTTGTGACAACATAGATGGACCTCCAGGGCATTGTGCTAAGTGAAATAAATAAAACAGAGAAAGGCAAATACCATATGTCACTTATATGTGCAGTATTTAAACAACAACAAAAAAACATTTCATTGAACTCACAGACACAGAGAACAGATTGGTGGTTTGCAAGAGGTTGGGGGGGGGGGGTTTGAGGGTGGCCAAAATGGCCAAAGGTGGTCAAAAGGTACAAACTTCCAGTTATAAAGTAAATAAGTAATGGGGATATAATATACAGCATGGTGAGTATAGTTAATAATGCTATATTGTATTTTGAAAGTTCTTTTTTTTTTAAATTTATTTATTTTATTTACTTTTTGGATGCGTTGGGTATTCGTTGCTGTGCGTAGGCTCTCTAGTTGTGGCGAGCAGGGGCCATCCCTCGTTGCGGTGTGCAGGCCTCTCATTGTGGTGGCCTCTGCCGTTGCAGAGCTCAGGCTCCCAGTGCACGGGCTCCAGCAGTTGTGGCACAGGGGCCAAGAAGCTGTGGCTCGTGGGCTTCAGAGCACAGGCTCAGTAGCTGTGGCGCATGAGCCCAGTTGCTCTGCGGCATGTGGGATACCCCCGGGACCACGGGTCGAACCGTGTCGCCTGCATTGGCAGATGGATTCCCAACTACTGTGCCACCAGGGAAGTCCTTGAAAGTTCTTATAAGAAAATATTTATCATTCTGCATGGTGATGGATGGTTAACTAGATTTATTGTAGTGTGTGTTTCACCGTATATTCAAATATTGAATCATTATGTTGTTCACCTGAAAGTATTATGTCATATGTCAATTATATCTCAGTTGAAAGAATTATTTTTTTTAAAAGATTATAGTTTCAGAAATCAGAAGTCGCCTTCCCCCCAGTGTTTCAGAGCTACTTGTCATCTAAATAGAATTCTCTGGTGTTTATGTAAGTCACATCTCAAAGTATGACGTACTTTATTTCAGAATGTTGAACCTTCTGACAAAAACCCAGTCTATTTTGAACTGAGTGCTGAAGGCCAGAATGCAGAAAGAGAGTTTTTTAACAAAGTTTCCAAGAATCTTTCAATTAAGAGGTAAAAGATATTTTATTGTCATGTGTACTTTTTAAATTAATTTTATTAGTTTTTTGGTGAGTAATTAAATAACTCCCTAAATATTTCTGAGGAAACTATTTGTAAATCTTTTACCATAGGTATCCTTGCTTTAAATGCATTCCTTCATACTCAGAAGTTGGATGATCATTTTAATGAAGTGACAACTCTAATATGGTTCTCATTTGAGTTGATTTATTACATAGGGGAACAAAAGTATTTGTCGAGACATTATCTTGTTTAAGAAGAAGCATCCTGTTTTTGTTTAGTTTGCCTTCTCTTCTTCCCTTCCTTGTAGTATTAAACCTAGGCCTATCAGATAAACTACTATAAAAAATAACTCGTCTACCTAAAAAAGAAAACTTTTAAAGCAAATGCACTTGGAGAATATTAAATAATGGTTGTGAATTTTTGGGTCCATATATACCTTTTATGGTAAAGTAGATATTTCCTTTGTATTAGGGTTCTCCAGAGAAACAGAAGCGACAGGATATATATACATAGAGAGATTTGTGTTAAGGAATTGATTTGTGCAGTTGGGGAGGCTTGTCGGGGCCAAAATCTGCAGTGTAGGCTGGCAGCCTGAGAAAAGTTGCAGTTAGAGTCCAAAGGTGGTCAGCTGGCAGAATTCCCTCCTCTTGGGGAGGTCAGTCTTTGTTCTATTAAGGCATTCAGCTGATTGGATAAGACCCACCCACATTATGGAGGATTATATGCTTTACTCAGAGTCTACCGATTTAAATGTTAATCTCATCTTAAAAACACCTTCACAGAAACATCTAGAATAATGTATGACCAAAAATCTGGCTACTGTGGCCTAGCCAAGTTGACACATAAAATTAACTCTTCATATCCCTATTCTAGCTTTCTCATTTATTTTACTATGTGCCTGATAATGTGCTAAGAGCTGGGGATATAGTGGTATTAAAAACAGATGCAGACACGATCCCTTTCCTCATGGAATTTATAGTTCAGTAATGGAGTGTTGAATTCTCTGTATTATTTGAGAGGTTCATTAATTTAAGTTAATATTTGCCAAGTATTTAATAACCTCATTTAAAAGTTACTTTGGAATGCTGGTTTATTCTTTGATTCTGTAGCTCAGAAACTTGTTATTTTTAACTTGCACTTACAACTGATTTGTCCTTTTCTCAACTTTTTGATTATAACCTTAACCTATCTTTGGGCCTCTTTAATACTATCTGTTTAGTATCTTGTATGAGAAACAAGCAGGTATAAGGTTCATTATAGATTATTGCAATTATTGCGAAAATAGCTTCACCTTTTTTTTTTTTTTGGCCGTGCCACCTGGCACGCAAGATCTTAATTCCCCGAACAGCGATCAGACCCGTGCCCCCTTTATTGGGAGCACTGAGTCTTAACCACTGGACCACCAGGGAAGTCCCTAGCTTGACCTTTTTTTTTTTTTGCGATACACAGGCCTCTCACTGTTGTGGCCTCTCCCGTTGCGGAGCACAGGTTCCGGACGCGCAGGCTCAGTGGCCATGGCTCACGGGCCCAGCCGCTCCGCGGCATGTGGGATCCTCCCGGACCAGGGCATGAACCCGTGTCCCCCGCATTGGCAGGCGGACTCTCAACCACTGCGCCAGCAGGGAAGCCCCTTGACCTTTTTTAAATAGCATTCATTCATCTGTCCTTAACACTTGATTCTGTAGGTGGAAGTTAACTATGATACAGTTTTAAAATAAGTGCCAGCTATGCCAACTATTTATAGAGGCTACATAACATAATAGTTGTGAGTTCAGGTTATGGTATAAGACATATATGTGTTCAAGTCTTGGTTGTAAACATCACTATCCCATCTGTAAAATGGGAATTATGACTATATCCATATTGGTTTCCTATTGCTGTTCTAACAAAGTACCACAAACTTAAGTGACTTCAAACAATACAAAGTTATTATCTTCTAGTTCTGGGGGTCAGGAGTCCAAAATGGATCTTTGGGGCTAAAATCAAAGTGATGGTAGGGCTGCATTCCTTTTGGAAGCTTTAGTGGTGAATCCATATTCCCTTTTCCAGCTTCTAGAGGCCACCTGCATTCCTTGTCTTACTCCATCTTCAAAGCTAGCAGCATAGCGTCTTCAAATCTCTCTCTGACTTCTATCCTCCTCATATCTCCATCTCTGCCTGACCATCTTGCCTCCATCTTATAAGGACCATTGTGATTACATTGAGCCTCCACATCTCAAGATACTTAATCATATCTGCAAACTCCCTTTTTCCTTTTACACTAACATATTCACAGGTTCTGGGGATTAGAAAGATGTCTGAGGTATACGCTATCTTTGGGCATTTTAAGTTGTTCTTTTTTTTTCTTTTTTTTAAGAAGATGTTGAGGAGTTTATTTATTTATTTATTTTTGCTGTGTTGGGTCTTCGTTTCTCTGCGAGGGCTTTCTCTAGTTGCGGCAAGTGGGGGCCACTCTTCATCGCGGTGCATGGACCTCTCACTATTGCAGCCTCTCTTGTTGCGGAGCACAGGCTCCAGACTCAGTAGTTGTGGCTCACGGGCCTAGTTGCTCTGCGGCATGTGGAATCCTCCCAGACCAGGGCTCGAACCCGTGTCCCCTGCATTAGCAGGCAGATTCTCAACCACTGCGCCACCAGGGAAGCCCTTAAGTTATTCTTGAAGCGGGTTAGATCAGCAGAAAACTATATTCTTACAGACTTGCAGGACCACCTTCATTGTCTTAAGGTTTAAGGTTTTATTCAAGATTTTATTGAATGTTTATGGAAGAAAAAGCCAAATTAAGGGGGCACTTGGAATTTCTTTAACATTGTTGAAAAACCGTGTCTATTTTCTTTTTTTATTTATTAATTAATTTATTAATTTACTTATTTACGTTTGGCTGCATTGAGTCTTCATTGCTGCGCATGGGCTTTCTCTAGTTGCAGCGAGCGGGGGTTGCTCTTCATTGCGGTGGCTTCTGTTGTGGCCAAGCACAGGCTCTAGGTCCACAGGCTTCAGTAGTTGTAGCACATGGACTCAGTAGTTGTGGCTCTTGGGCTCTAGAGCGCAGGCTTAGTAGTTGTGGTGCACAGGCTTAGTTGCTCCACGGCATGTGGGATCTTCTGGGACCAGGGCTCGAACCTGTGTCCCCTGCATTGGCAGGTGGATTCTTAACCACTGCACCACCAGGGAAGTCCGGCCGTGTCTATTTTCAACTCTGACCAAAGCTTTGATGAGGATCAGTTATTTTTACTCTTTTTTTTTTTTTTTTTTTTTTTTTTTTTTTTTTTTTTTTTGCGGTACACGGGCCTCTCACTGTTGTGACCACTCCCTTTGCGGAGCACAGGCTCCGGACGCGCAGGTTCAGCGGCCATGGCTCCCGGACCCAGCCGCTCCACGGCATGTGGGATCTTCCCGGACCGGGGCACGAACCCGTGTCCCCTGCATCGGCAGGCGGACTCTCAACCACTGCGCCACCAGAGAAGTCCCAAGGATCACTTATTTTTAGATTTTAATTTTAATAAAATGTTTATCTTACCTAGATAACTGGTATTAAAATTATACAACATTAAGTTTTTTCTTTTTGTCTTGGGTGCTAAAAAAGCTCAGAAATGAATATTTTTTGTTTTTTGTGTTTTTTTGGCTGTGCCACGCAGCATGTGGGATCTTAGTTCCCTGACCAGGGATTGAACCTGCACCCCTTATAGTGAAAGCACAGTCTTAACCACTGGATGGCCAGGGAAGTCCCTCAGAAATGGATTTTATTGCTCAGCGTTGGGAAATTTTATATGTGTGTATCTATGTGTATATTTGTATATGTTTATCATAAGTAAGTATGTAGCAAATATTAATTCCTTGCCACAAACTCAGGTGTACCAAAAATGTAACTTTTTTTGTTTTTATTCTTTTCTCTTTTTTGGTGCAGCATGTGGGATCTTAGTTCCCCAACCAGGGATCGAGCCCGATTCCCCAGCATTGGAAGTGCAGAGTCTTAACCAGTCGACCACCAGAGAAGTCCCCTACTTTTTTTCTTTTTAAAAGTAATTGAGGGAATTCCCTGGTGGTCCAGTGGTTAGGACAGCGTGCTTTCACTGCTGGGGCCTGGGTTTGATCCCTGGTTGGAGAACTAAGATCCCACAAGCCGCGCGGTGCCACAGCCAAAAAAAAAAGTAATTGAAATTAATTTCTATTTTGAGCCCCTATTCATTTTGCTCAGTTATAGAAGCCAAATTTCAGTTAATTCAAGGTCTGTTTATTCTGTTTCTTCTGAGATTATATGTAATTTAGAGGGGACTAATGCTCTGCCACTACTGGTGATGTGGGGTGACATGATTATCATCCATCCACACCACTCAGCCATCTGCTGAGGTGTTTTCTTTCTTTCTTTCTTTCTTTTTCTTTCTTTCTTTCTTTCTTTGGTTGCACCAGGTCTTAGTTGCAGCAGGCAGACTCCTTAGTTCTGGCTTGCGGGCTCTATAGTTGCCGCTTGCTGGCTCCTTAGTTGAGGCATATATGTGGGATTTAGTTCCCTGACCAGGGATCGAACCCAGGCCCCCTGCATTGGGAGTGTGGAGTCTTACCACTGCGCCACCAGGGAGGTCCCTGAGGTGTTTTCATTTGCATCTGGTTTTTGGCAGTTGGTTTGTGCAAGATCCTGCTGCGACCTCCTTACCCTATTCAGGTCACTGGCTCTCTGGGTCATGCCCATGCTGCACTGAGGCATATGGAATATCATTCTGTATTCTCCATGTCCTTCTTGGGTGTGGGAGGAGAGCTTTGTGAGATTGTTTCATTATAGCACCTTGGCACAGAAAGAACTCTGTGTTTGCCTCTACAGACTATCAGGGTTTGGGACTAAGGTCTATTCTGCTGTCAAATCTTCCATATCTACTTGGGGGTTTCTGTTGTTCTCCTGCTAAGGAGACAGGACCCTTTCTTAGGAGTTCCATTGATGTCTAAGCTCTCTTAGCTTCCTTCTGGCTTTTCTTTTGTCTTCCTTACCTCATCTACTGAGATTTTATTTAGTTTAGGATGGAAAAAAACTGGATGTGTATAGTCTTTCAAATTTTAGTCTTAAACTCTAATTTCAGCTTTTGAAACTCAGTACCAGCACTTAAAATTTTTCTATGTTCTACTGGGACATGGCACCTGTGACACAATAACTTCAACTGACTAAATGGAAGGAGGTATTTCAATTAATGTCTCAGAGTTTTTTACCATCACAGATATAAGTACATAGAAAATGTAATTCCTTACTTGATTTTTCTTTCTAACACAGTGTTTAATGCAGTATGTTTAATACAGTGAGTATACATTTCTCTTATCAGATAATAAATTTTTGATGGCAAGCTCTGTATCTTATTAATTTCTATACTCCCCTAAGTGATTAATCAGAAAATGCTCAGTAACTATTGCTTTATTATGACATTAAGATTATCTGGGTTATGGATGCAACTAGAGATAATCATACTAAGTGAAGTAAGTCAGAAAGAGAAAGACAAATACCGTATGATGCCACTTATATGTGGAATCTAAAATATGACACAAATGAACCTATCTGTGAAACAGAAACAAAATCAGGGACGTAGAGAACAGACTTCTTGTTGCCAAGGGGGAGGGGGGCAGGAGAAGTTTGGGTTAGGAGTTTGGGATTATCAGTGCAAACTGGTATATATAGAATGGATAAACAACAAGATCCTACTGTGTATAGCACAGGGAAATACATTCAGTATCCTGTGATAAACTATAATGGAAAAGAATATGGAAAAGAATGTATGTGTGCCCGCACATGCGTGTGTGTGTGTGTGTGTGTGTGTGTGTGTGTATAGATAGATAGATAGATAGATAGATAACTGAGTCACTTTGATGTACAGCAGTAATTAACAACATTGTAATTCAACTATACTTCAATTAAAAATAAATTAAAAAAAAAGAATAACTGGGTTAAACTTGCCATGATCAGGAGAAGAGGGTAGATTATTAAGCATGAGTCTGACTGGCTCAGCTTTCCTGATCATCTGGCACTGGCCTGAAAAAATAAAATAATTTTTGGTTGTCAGATACTAAATTAAATGATCCAGATACTATTGTGGCTTATTAAAGGACTTTATTGAGCTTCAGAAAGAAAGAACAAATGAAAACTAAATTACTGAAGATTTATATTTTCTCCCCTCTGTTCTTTAGGTCTTCTCAAAAGTTACCTCCAGGGAAAATGCCAATAAGTGATCATGACTCTGGTGTTGAAGATGAAGATGTTTCTCCAAGACCAATTCCTAGTCCTCATCCAGTGAGTCAGAAGGTATCACTGATCTTAGAACTCACCTTTGTGATTAGAAACCTAAAAGTCTCTTCATGTTAAAGCACTCAATAATATTACCTAAAACTTCCTTAAGTTCATTCTAAGATATCTATAGCTATCTATATGTATATGGCTTTGACTATATATAAAGATATATATATATATTCCTCACAGGTACATATAATTATTATATGTAATAATATATATGAATATGTACACATATTGTAATAAGTATTTATAATTATTATTCCCAGAGAAAACTGAGGAACAGATTGGTTAAGTTACCTGCCTAGGATTATATAACTATTAAGTAGTAAAGCTGGAATTCAGGAAGTTTGGGATTTGGTAAACCTAGTGATTTAGGAGGTTTAGTTTCAGAATCTGGTGCTTTTAACCCATATAGACACAACATTCTGTACATTAACCAGAGCTCAACATCGTTTCTTATTACCATATTCTGAGAAAACATTCTATTTCCTTTTGGAGATTGCTAATAACCTGCCATAATTTTTTTATTGAGGCCAACTAGTGGGTTATTTTAGAATTGTTGTGTCTTAATTACTTATTAGAAGAAAAAGGAATGAGAAAGACTTTTTAAAATTAATATTAAATTATAACCAAATTCGCCACAGCTAGTATTTTGTTTATTCTTTTTGGCTCTCTTCCAACTCTTTTAGTTGATATCAGTAAAAAGAATAGCAGTGAATAATTTCACTTAGTAGAATATTCTGAATACTTATTGGAAGACCCTTATTTAAGATGCAGAAACATTATTCTTTACTAGATGTGTTGAAGCATCAGGTCTGATAATTTTTTTTTCAGAGAGGGTAAAAAGAGGTCTGTTATAACATAGTTTCCCATATTGTGTTCTGTGATCTAAGCAACATTAATCAGTGTTCCAGTGAAAGGAGTTTCATTGTTAAATAAGTTTGTGAGGGCAAGGACCTTATTTATTTTGTTCACAGTTGCATTTCTAGTACTAGCACATAGATGCCCAGAAAATATTTGTTAACTGTCTAAATAAAGAATAAACACTTTTTAATAAATAACTGGATGTAATTTGGAAAATACTAATCAAAGGAAAATGAAGCATATATCATTATCCTAAAAGGTACTTTTTCCTCTTTAATTTCTTTCCCACTTACAGGTTTCTAAGATCCAGCCATCAGTTCCTGAACTTTCACTTGTATTGGATGGCAACTTCATAGAATCAAACCCTGTGCCTAACCCATTGGAAATGGTGAATAATGAAAATCCTCCTTTGTTGATTAACCATTCTGAACACTTTGAGCCATTGCAACCGCAGCTTTATGATGAGAAACACAGCCCAGAAGTTGAAGCTGGAGAGCCTTCCGTGAGAGGGCTACCAAATCAATTAAACCAGGACACTGCTCCTTTGAGACACTGCAAAGTAAGACGGCCATCTACCTGTAAGAAAGGGAACAACCCCCATATCAGGAGCAGTGTTACACCATCTTCTTTTAATGGACCGTCTCCTGAGGCATCTGAAAAGCTTCAAACAGTTTCTGCTGGAAATGTACACAAAGAAGAGTATCCTGTAAGATCCTCCACATTTAATTCCAGGCAGTCTTCCTTTGCCCCACAGTCCCACCCACACAATTTTGTTTTTTCACCCCATAATTCAGGAAGACCAATGGAATTTCAGATACCTACTCCCCCACCACCATCTTACTATTCCACAAATGTTTGCAATTGTTTTCAGCATCATGGCTGTATTCAATATAGTCCAATAAGTTCTTGGCAAGGAATGAATACAGTAGGATCCACTCAAGACCTCCAGTCTGAAGCCCTTCAAAAACATTCATTATTTCATCCAAGTGGATGTCCAGCTCAGTATAATGCATTCTGTTCCTCAAGTAGTCCTGTAGCCTTGAGACCTCAGGGAAACATGGGGGGTTGTTCTTCCCACAGCAATGTAGAACCATCGCCTGTGGCAAGACTACCTCCACACGTGGACTCATGTAACCCATGGCCTTGTGCAGTATGCGTGCACACCCCCAAGACTGGGTCAGATAATGGAATGATGGGACTATCTCCGGATGCGTATAGGTTCGTCACAGAGCAAGACAGACAGCTGCGACTACTTCAGGCACAGGTTTGCTAGCTTTCTTCTGTTAAATTCTTGGTATTAATAGGGTTTTGAAAAAATAACTGGCAACTCTTCAGTAATTATAGTTTATGGAGTAGAATTGTAGAATGTCAGAACTAGAAGAGACCTTGGAAACTGAATTCTAGTCCCTGTTTTACAGGTAAGTAAAATGAGGATTAGAGAGAAAAAATAATTTACCCAATGACACATTGCTAGTTAGGAGTAGAACTAGGCCTAGAAAGCAAGTCCTCTCTTCTCTGTCTTGTGCATATCCTAACCTACAACATAATTGTATTTTTCTTTCACTTTTTGCCTCTAATGAGAAGTCTGTATAATTTACTAAACTCTATATACAACTAAATATAAAGCCTGCACAGTAGGTTCTGATACTCTGTAGTTTGTCAACCCTATAGTGTGTAAACTAACCTTTAGCCAGTGTACCCTTACAGAGTACATGTAGTGCCGCCTCTGTGTATCTATACTAGGCTTGTTCTACTCATTTTATTCTGAAATGCTTCCTTTCTTCAGGCCTTTATGACAAAGTTCTTAGTCTTTTAATTATATCCTTGCACAGTTTAGTCTTTATTGTATTGTGTCTTTTTCTTTCTTTGCTAACTGACACCCTTCTTCCACATACCTACCGCAAACCCCCCACTCCTTCCTTTCCCCGTGGTACCAATGGAAACAACCTGAAGTAGATACTTTCATAGTTTTTTCCATGACCCTATAACTATACTAATATATGTAAAATGGACATATATACATGTGTGATTTTTTTTTTAAAAGTCTTTTATAAAATTGGGGTCATAGTGTTCGCATTTTGCAAAAACAAGATAATGACATTTTTCAAATTCTGCTTTAAAATGCTTTAGATAAGACACCCAAGAAAAATTCAGCTTTGCTGTTTTTTTGAACCCAGGTATATCCTCTGAAATTGTAAAATGTAACAAAAGATTATAAACATTTGGCAGAATTTTTAATGTGGCTAAATATTTCACATTGAAAAGAAATTTTTCTTTCTTTCTGGTCTTTTTTTTTTGCGGTATGCGGGCCTCTCACTGTTGTGGCCTCTCCCGTTGCGGAGCACAGGCTCTCGACGCGCAGGCTCAGTGGCCATGGCTCATGGGCCCAGCCGCTCCGCGGCATGTGGGATCTTCCCGGACCGGGGCACGAACCCACGTCCCCTGCATCGGCAGGCGGACTCTCAACCACTGCGCCACCAGGGAAGCCCTTGATCTTGTTTTTTGAAAAAAGATAATAGCGGCTAAAAAGGTCTTCTAAGCTATTTAGAAATCTTAGTACTTGGGATTTATATACTTAAAATGTAAATTATAGACTACTGGCTCTGGTGTAGATTATGAGTCATACTTGGAGAACACAAAAGATGATGTAGAAAATGCTTCTATGATAAATTCACATAGTATTTTGCTAACATATTTTTTAAAACTTTTTTAAGGTAACATCTTATTTAACTTTTTTTTTAAACTTTTTTTTTAAGATGTTTTTGATGTGGACAATTTTTAAAGTCTTTATTGAATTTCTTACAGTATTGCTTCTGTTTTATGTTTTGGTTTTTTGGCCACGAGCCATGTGGAATCTTAGCTCCCCGACCAGGGATCAAACCTGCACCCCCTACATTGGAAGGCAAAGTCTTCTTAACCACTGGACTGCCAGGGAAGTCCCTATTTAAATTTTTTGAGAGTATCATAACATTTTCTATATACGTTTCTATAGAACTGTCTTATTCTGCATAGGATTCCCTTGTTATGTACAAGAAATCGTCTAATTGGTCTCTTATCAATTATTTCAGCAGTTTGAAGTTTCTGCTTTTGTAAACAGTGCAGCAGTGAACACCCTTATACTTGTATCTTCTGTATATATGCATGTACCACTGTGGCATAGATCTCTAGAAGTAAAATTTTGAAGTCAAAGGGAACACACATTTAAATGTTCAAAGGTACCCAAACTTGCTCCTCTTCTAATATTCAAAGTCTTATTTTGGTGTAGTGGTTAAAGAGAGTGGACTCCTTGGGTTCTAATCCAATTTTGGTGTGACGTAAGTTATACAATCTTGGGCAAGTTACTTTATGTGTCTGACTTAAGTTTTCTCATCCACAAAAGAGGAATATACATAAGTGTATGGAGTTCTAAGGGCTGAATGAGTTACTAGGTAGGGGCCAAGAATAGTGCCTGGCATATAGTGCTCAGTAAATGTTAACTATTATTATTATTTTCATTATCGTTACTATCTCAGTTAATGACATCACTTCTCATCCTGCTGCTCAGGCCAAAATCCTATGCATAAAAACCAAGGCTTTTACTTTTCTAGCTGTATCCTGAACTTAACTATTCTTTACCATCTTTCCTGCTACCACCCTAATTCAAACCATCATTTTCTCTTCTCCATACATGCTGCTTCCAGTACTGTTCCCTCATGTTTTCCTGCAGTTGGAAACATGAGAGCCATCTTTTTAAAAGCCCAAGTCAGATCATAGGGATCCTGCTTAAAACACAATGGTTTTCCATTGCAATTAAAATAAAATCAAAATTTCTTACCTTGACCCTCAAAATCCTTTGGGTTCATCTTCTGTCTCCCTCTCCTCGCTCATCTCTTGCCACTGTCTTCCATGTTGACTACACTTCAGCTGCAGTGGTATGCTTTTTGTTCTTCAAAAACACAAACATCTTTCCACTTTATGTGCTTAAGCTTCTAGTCCCCTTTGCCTGAAACATTCTTCTAATTCTACTAATGGCTAGCTCTTTCTCATCATTCAGTCAGGCCTTAATTACATGTTTTAGTTTTTTGTCTCTAGGGAGCTCTAGGCAGGGAGCTTCATCACTGTATTCTTTAGCACCTTGAATAATACTTCACTTAAAACAGTTGTTCAGGGCTTCCCTGGTGGCGCAGTGGTTGAGAGTCCACCTGCCGATGCAGGGGACACGGGTTCATGCCCCGGTCCGGGAAGATCCCACATGCCGCGGAGCGGCTAGGCCCGTGAGCAATGGCCGCTGAGCCTGCATATCCAGAACCTGTGCTCCGCAATGGGAGAGGCCACAACAGTGAGAGGCCCGCGTACTGCAAAAAAAAAAAAAAAAAAAAAAAAAACGGTTGTTTAATACATATTTTGTAACTTGAATGAGTGAAAAAGGCCACCAGAAAGGCTATACCAATTTAATACTTGAAAATTTTTCCCATGTCTCTAATACTGGACATATCTACTCTTAAATTGTTATCAGTCTTTATTAATAGAAATGTTTGATTTGCATTGTATTATTATGAGTGATCATTTTATTGTTTATTGGCCATTTGTATTTTCTTTCTATAAAGTCTCTGCTATTTACCCATTTTTCTATTAAGTTCTTTTCTAATCAATTTATAAGAGCTTATTGTATATTAAGGAAATTGGTTCTTTATCATCTGTATGTGGTATTTCTTACAGTTTGTCTTAAGTGTTTTGTGTTTTAATCATTTGTACAGAATATTCCAGCTTAGACATAATTAGATTTATCAGTCATTTTCTTTTTGGGTTTTGTATTATGTTTAGAAGAGCCTCTTCCCTTTAAGATCATAAAAAATTTAGTCTTCATTACCACCACGCCCCCAGGATTATATTTGTTGCTTTATTTTGGTATATGAGATAAAAGATTTTTTTATTTTTAATCCTTAGATGACTGACTCCATATATTTACTGAATAATATATCTTTTTGTTAGTGATTTAGAAATGCATTTTTTATTGTATAATTAAAGTATCATGTGTTTGTATCTGTTTCTGTACTGTGTTCCCCATTGATCTGCCTGTCTATTCCAGCACTATTACCATTCAGTTTAATCTCTATAGCTTTATAATAAATCTCTTATCGAGTACTTCCTAGGCAGTCTTTCTAAACCTCACTTTTCTCAGCTGTAAATTGAGGGCAGTGATTGGTATTATATGTAGATTTGATGGTTAAATGAATTTATATGTATATGTATATATATTCACACACACACACACCTGTCAGTCTAGATAAAGTGCTTACTGTAGGATGAGGCTATAGTAAACACTCAACAAATTACAGTTATTTTGTTTATCTCTTAGTCCTCACAACAACCTTAGTTTTAGGTAATGTTGAAGCTCATAGTAGCTAAATAGCTTTTCCAAACGGTAGCAGAGTAGGATTTAAACTTATATCCTCATGACACTAAAGCCCATGCTCCAAACCACTATAAGTACATATGCCACTTTGTATTATTAATGCAGGTCGTATTTCTATTGATCTCAACAATTATTGATAATACTTATTTTCCTATATTAATAAAGTTAATCTACTAAAGTTAATGAGTTGAACACAACAGTATAACTTACAGGGAAATAGAAAATTACAGTGTTTAAAAAGGGAGGCTTTTCCACTCCTAGGTGTATATCCAGGGGAAATGAAAAAATATGTTCACACAAAAACTTGTATACACATGTTCATAGCAACATTATTTATAATAGCCAAGGATGAAATAATCCAAAGTCTATCAACTGATGAATAGATGAACACAGTGTGACATTATCTATACAATGGAATATTTCAGTCATCAAAAGGAATGAAGTACTGATAGGTACTACAGCACAGATGAACTTTGAAAACGTTATGCTAAGTGAAAGAAGCAAGATGTAAGGCCACATATTGTTTGGTTTCATTTATATCAAATGTCCAGAATAGGCAAATCTACAGAGACAGAAAGTAGATTAGTTGCCGCCAAAGGCTAGGTTCTGGGGCCATGGAGAGTGACAGCTAATGGGTACAGAGATTTTTCGGGGGTTGATGAAAATATTGTAGAGTTAGATGGTGGTGATGGATGCAGACTTTGTGAATATCCTAAAAACCATGGAATTGTATACTTCAAAGGGATAAGTTTTATTGTATGTGAATCACATCTCAATTTTAAAAGGAGTAGGGGAAGCTTTTGGTGTTTGAACTTCAGCTTTGCTACCTGTTAGTTATGTGATCTGGGCAAGTAACTTTATTTTTAGTGCCTCAAGTTTTTTTCTGTGTAAAGTGTGCTTAATAGTAGTACATTCTTCATGGAGTCATTGTAAAAATCATACATAAGAGCTCTTATTGTAGTGTCTTGTAAACAGGAAGCACTCAGTGTTAGAGACTGTTATTAATATTTCCAGTTTCAGCATGACCAAATGCGGGCAATTCTGGTTAGCTTTTATAAGATGAATCTTGTGTAAAAAATTGTTCAAATTTGGTATATGGAGTTAGAGTATGCCTCCTATCTTACTTTTGGTTTGTAAGTGAAATAGGAATAAAATGTTTGAAGTGTTAACATTAAGGCTTTTCTATGTGAGTGTCAATTTATGAATGCTAATCTAAACACCTGTATGTTTTTATTTTTAAATTTATAGGTAGCCCACTTAAGTTCTTAATAACTAATGACAATGATTTTCGACATTGATTAAGTTTTATGGTATAATGTAGTTGAAATGTGAGAAAATATAGTTAAAAGTCAGTTATTTATAACGGGGGCACTTTGTAATTCATTTTTAAACTCTTATGCCAGTTTGGTTGATTACTTCACTGTCAGTGTAAAGTATGTTTTTAATTGATACAGATTCAGCGTTTGTTGGAAGCACAGTCTCTGCAGCCCTGTTCCCCTAAGACAACCACTGTTGAAGACACAGTGCAAGCTGCCAGACAAATGGAGTTGGTTTCCATGGAAGCACAATCTCCTCCTGCTTTGCACATGAGAAAAAGTGTAAGCATTGCTGTAAGCACAGGTAATTTCATTTTTTAAATTTGTACATGGTACACATAATGTCAAAACCAAGGTGATGAGAGTATAACTTAAGTCTTTGTGTAATTTTACTCTTTCTGAAAACTATACCTGAAAACAGATTGGAAACCATATAACATAATATATTGTTTGTTTTTGCTGCTTTCTCAAGATGAACCCCCAGTTCTAATGAGAGAAGTCATCTGTGGTTTGAGGGATCAGGGAAGGTTTCATCTATGCAGTGTTATTGATTCTGGGCTTTGAAGGGAATGTAGAATCTTGGTGGAATTGAGAGATGGCAGAACAGATGGTAGAGAAAATAGGGCTCAGTGGGGAAACACAGGGTTCTGAGTTGTCTGGTACTCTACACATTACTGTGTCATGGAGAGACTTTACTGCATATTTCACAAAGCCATGTCTACTTCATTTGGTAAGCAAAATAGAAGGCCTTTTTTTTTTTTAATTTATTTTTGGCTGTGTTGGGTCTTTGTTGCAGCACGCGGGCTTTCTCTAGCTTCGGCGAGTGGGGGCTACTCTTCATTGCGGTGTGCAGGCTTCTCGTTGCGGTGGTTTCTCTTGTTGTGGAGCACGGGCTCTAGGCGCGCGAGCTTCAGTAGTTGTGGTACGCAGGATCAGTAGTTGTGGCGCACAGGCTTAGTTGCTCCGCAGCATGTGGGATCTTCCCGGACCAAGGCTTAAACCCGTGTCCCCTACATTGGCAGGTGGATTCTTAACCACTGCGCCACCAGGGAAGTCCCGACATTTGATTTTTAAATACTCGCCTGATATTATGTATGTCTGATACATCTCTAATATAGCATCATAAATATTGTATTTAAGAATCAAAATCAGAGAGCCTAGGGATTTGCATTTTATATATTTTCTCCTGTTTTTCAGAACAGCAGTTTTCAAAACACATATACACCCCAAATCATATTTAGAACCTTGATAGGTAAAACACATCATTTGAGAGCCACACCTCTTGAAGAGGTAGGGCCCAGAATGTCCTCTTTCCCTTTGTACCCCAGTTTTCTCTCTTTTCACCTTTCACTTACCTCTTCATGGCATTTCTGAGAAAATATAATCTGAAAACAGTTCTGGGTAATTGTGTTAAACTAATATAGCTAGTGTTACTTAACAAAGGTTTGTCAGAGAATTATTTTTATAAGTGAATGTTTGTTTCAGTATCTGTTAAATCATCTAACGTCTAGGTGCCAGCTTGTTTTGGAATGCGGCAGGTGATGATCAAGAGCCTGAATCTCAGCTGAGACAAGATGATACCAAGATTTCCAGTGAGGACATGAATTTTTCTGTCGATATTAATAATGAAGTCACAAGTACTCCTGGTAGTGCACCTTCATTAAAAGCTGTTGATATTCCCAGTTTTGAAGAGAGCAACATTGCTGTGGAAGAATTTAATCAGCAACTTTCTATATCCAAGTAAGATCTCTTTGATTCAGTATTCATCTTACCTCTTTTTTTCTTTTTAAATTCTAATATTCTTCTGGTACTCTAACTCAGAAACTGTTTGTTTTCTAAAAGTATTTTCATTGGTGTCTTTCCTAATGTGATTCCTATGTAACAGACAATTCTTTTCTCTTTTTTTTGAATTTTCTTTTTTGGCCGCATTGCGTGGCATGCGGGATCTTAGTTCCCTGACCAGGGATTGAACCTGTGCCCCCTTCAGTGGAATCGAGGAGTCCTAACCACTGGACCATCAGGGAATTCCCTGTAACAGATAATTCTGAGCCTTCTAGAACCATTCCCAGATGTCGCTCACTGGATGTGTAAAACAGTCTGGCTGAATCAGAACATTTGAAGAAAATTTCAAAAATATGTATGCTCAGGCCTCACTGTAGAGATTCTGATAACACTAGATCCCAGTTGGAGCTGGGGTCCTGAATTTTGTAAATTTTTAAAGATTTACCATATTGCAATTATATATGTATAGCTAAGTCTTTATTTCTGAGAGATACAACCTGTTACCTGAGATATACTTCAGAATAAGCTGGTGGGGATGAAATGGCTAGGGGTATAGTTGAAGTAAGGTAGACTGAGTAGGTAATTTTAAAAAGTGATGGTACATAGTGATTTGTTAAACTATTCCCTCTTGTGTCTGAAATTTTTCATTATGAAATTTTCATTAAAAAAAGATAAGGATTGTGAAGTAATTTAGATCCTTAGCAAATTTGGAAATAAATTCAACAAATATTCTTTGAGTTTCTGGTATGTGCTGCCACAGAACTAGGCCCTAGAGATTGAGCAGTAGGTCAGACAAAGCTCCTGACATCATGGAATTTCCATGAGTTGTAGAGACAAACAGTAACCACATCGGCAGGAAATCATATAATTTCATATAATGACAACTGCCTGAAGAAAATAAACCAGGGTGACCAAGTGGAGTGTAACTGGGATAGTGGCATGGGAGTGAGGAGGCATTATTAAGTAGGGTGGTGAAAGAAGCCTTCCCTGAGGGGGTAACATTTGAGCAGTGGCTTGAATGATGAGAAGAAGCCAACCATGACAATATCTGGCAAAGAGTGTTCCAGGTGGAGGAAATGGCAAGTGTAGACCCTGAGGTGTGCGTGAGCTTGAGAGTTCCAGAAACAAGCAGGAAAGCCATTGTGGCTGAACTTAGTGACTGAGAGAGCACAGGAAATATGGTCAGAGATAACAGGCAGGAACCAAATTATGTAGGGCTTTGTAGGTTGTAAAAAGGAGTTCTGAATTTATTTTGTGTTCATTAGAACCAGGGAGGATTTTAAATGATGGGCTGGTATGATCTGATTTTCTTTTTTTAAAGGCCATTCTAGCTGTTTTGTGGCAAGTGAACTGATGAGGATTAAGAGTGGAAGTAGGGAGACTCGTTAATAGACTAAAGACCAAGTGAGGTGAAGGTGCCTCGGAATTGACTGTGGTGGAAGGGATCAGGTGTAGCATAAATGTTAAAGGTAGTGCAATAATGTAAGTTAAAACACTACAGGGTAATATATCACATGAAACAGTTTTAAAAGAGGTGAATTCAGTGGTGGGGGTGGCATGGGGCAGGCCGTTGATTACTTTTTAAAATTATAAGCCTTTTGATAATATTTGACATTTTAAATTATTCTGGTTACAATAATGATTAAAACAATAAATACACCCCTCCAGAAAACTAGAAATATTTATCTGCTTTGCTCAGTAGAGTATATGTCTTAACCTTACAATTCAATTAAGTACTCATAGTATGTACCACAAGTGTATTAAAAAGATCTGTATATGTGTCTCCCCGACTAGACTGAATTCCTACAGGATAGGGATCCTACTCATTTCTATATCTTTAGGACTTGACCCAGTGTCTGGTTCCCCATGTTAGCTCCTTCATAAACGTTCAGTGATAGGAAGAGCAATTTGGGGTGAGCCCCAAAATAAGTCCACATTTTATTTGGAATAATTATAGAAACTGAGAACAAAGAGGCATGAACTGTGGTTATCCTTATTTATTCTCCCTAACTTCTGTAAACTGTAGACTATCAGGAATTAGGAGGTTTTACCCCTGAAATAGTTTTTAAGTCAGAACTTTAAAAAGTCTCCAATCCAGGGACTTCCCTGACAGTCCACTTGTTAAGACTTTGCCTTCCAATATAGGGAGTGTGGGTTTGATCCCTGGTTGGGGAGCTAAGAGCCCACATGCCTCTTGGACAAAAAAACAAAACATAAAACAGGAGCAATGTTGTAACAAATTCAACAAAGACTTTAAAAATGATCCACATCCAAAAAAAAAAAAAATCTCCAAGCCATTTTGGTTTTTAACTTCAGAAACAGATCTGAGTTCATTGATAGAATGCAGTTAATTGCTTTTTCAGGACAATTAACTAACTCTGTTGATTCCAACATATAACAGATGTAAATCTGATTTTTGTTCAGCTTAATATATGACTTGGATTAAATAGTATCTCCAGTGTGGTATATGGTGGTTTGGGTGCTTCTTTAGGAGATTCTTCCCAAACATCTGGTCTGATTCATGCTGTGGTTCCCAGTGCTAAGTATTCATACATGGCACCTGGCCACCTGGGTTCCCTGCCCTCTTTGGATGTCTTGCTGAATCAGTCTAATGTTAAAGCAGTTTGTGAAAGATAAATTTTTTGGCTTGCAGCATATATGATAATTGGTTGCTTTTTCCCAGGGGAGAGTGGTAGATGATATTTCTTTTGACACAAGCTTGCTTTTTTTTTTTAAGAAGTCGTGCTTTGGACATACCTACTAATACTTGCCATATTAGAATCATCTTTAAACAATTTTTTTTAATTTGAAATCTTTAATGTTTTGGTTCTTGTCTTCTTTTTTAGCTTTTATTTTTGTTTGGTAGGTTAGACACCAAGACACATATTTTTAAATTCTTGAAAATGCAATATAGTAGAGTGATTAAGAGCATGGTGCCAAACTGCCTGGATTTGAATCACAGCAGTGTGACCATGGGCAGGTCTCATAATGTCTAGATGACTCTGTTTTCCTGTCTATAAATGGAGACGGTGAAAGTAGTACCTATCAGCATTGTAAAGATTAGATGAGTTGATGTATTTAAAACACATAGAATAGTACCAGAATTAGTACCTAATTATTGTCATCATTTAGCTAAAGGTAGTATAAGGCAAACTCAGTAACTGACATGGCCTCTCCTTATAAAGTGCTTTTGCAAATGTTTGCATGATAAAAATCCTGCTCAGTACAAGTACTTTCCCAAAAAGCCATAAAATCTCTAAAGGCTGGATTTCTGCTTCTACATTTGAGTTTTGGTATTTTCACTAAAGTGAAATTAGTTAACATGGTTGAAGATAAAGGTTCAATGTGATATTTAGGAAGCAAGGGGATAGCAGCAGGAGATGAAGAGAACTAGCAGTTATGGAGCACCCACTATGTTTATCTGGTACTATGCTAGGTACTTTGTATCTCCTGTAATCCTGTCTCATGTTTTTCAACTCAGGGAGGTGGATATCATTTTTCGCATTTGATGAATGAGGAAACTGAGGCCCAGAGAGATTAAGAAATTTGCCCCAGACACAATGAACAAACTATATTATAAATGAGAATATATGTGACCTAAGAGATAAAAGGAAGTGCTAATGGGGGTTGAAAGAAGCAAGAGGACATACCCAGTTAAGGTTTTAGAACATCATAGAGGAAGCAAAGTTTTAAAATGTCCCTCAAGCAGTAGATAGGATTTTGATGAGAGTGTGCCAATTTAAAGGCATTAGAACAGTAAGTCTTGGCTCAGTGGCGCTTGAAAATACAGGTAAATTTGGACCCTTCACCAATTCAGAATCTCTGAAGGGAGAAGTCCAAACAGTTGTATTTTTTAAAACTTTACAAGTGATATTGATTTGTAGCCAAGATTGAGAACTGTTCTGTTGTAGACAAAATTTATGGGCAGAATTCAGAGTACTGTTAGTAATCCAGTTTGTTCAGAATATAAAATAAAACAGGCATTGAAAGAGATTGGCTGAAAAGCCAAGTTGACTACCAAATTTCAGAGAGCTTTGACTGACAGTATAAGGAATTGTGTTTGTTTTAATAAACCTTTTAAGGTTTTTGCTTGTTTTTTTGTTGTTGTTGTAAAACAAAATAACATAGAATTTACCATCTTAACCATTTATATACAGCCAATCAAGATGAAATGCTTATCTAGTACCACTAAGAGCTGACGGTACAAACCAGAATGCTGCCGAGTCTTACCCCGTTCTCCCAAAGTTACTGCACTTCAAATATACATTAAAGATACCTTGATAACTAACACTTACTTTATATATGTATGTCCTTTCAAGCAGCTCTTCTCCACTTGTGGAAAAAGAACCTGATGTGCCTGTATTCTTTCCAAATCCTCTGCTGGCGGAGAGTGTAAGCATGTGCTTCCAAAGTGGACCAACAGAGGGTGCCACTAATAGCTCTGTAACATCAGGGGAACCCAAAACTGAGCAAGTAATGCAACCCTTGCCTCATCAACCATCTGATAACCAGAAACTATTCCAGGATGTGTTGGTAAGAAAATGTAAAGCATTTCACCTTTTGTGAGATGGTTATTTAGTCTAGGATATGTGAGTTAAGCCTTTCCTATCCTTAAACTGATTGGGACCTTGATATAAAAAGTTTTTCCCCAAATTAATGATATGTCACTTATTTCTTTTAGCTTTTCATAAATTATGATAACCTAAATTCAGTAACTCATTGTAAGCATGCCAGTCATCAGATACTTAGATAGCCAGGGAAAAAATGTCTTATTTTAAAAATATGTTGACATTATGCCAAATTCAAACTAAAGTTAGTACCAGAAAAATAAGCGAGAGTTTGCAGGAAACTTGAAAATTGGAAAGTAGTAGAATATTTATGATAATATTTACTGACTTTAGTTCAGATAAGCAGATTTTTATTGAATATTTAGCTTAGTATAAGAAAATGAACTAAGTGGATAATATACAGATGAATATGACCGTCTCTGCCTTTGAAAACCTATGGATAATAGCCCATGGATACCAGTAACAAATAACTATAGGACAGGCTGAGAAGTGCTGTAAGCAAAGGCAATACACAATAAAAAGGGGTAATTCTGGTTGGAGGAAATAGTCATCTTGGAAAAGCTAGAATGTAAACTGGGACTTGAAGGTCAAATGACCGTGGCTGTCGCTTACCAATTGTAGACTTTGGAACATTTGATTTCTCCATTTATAATTGAAGGCTAATTAAACATATGTCATAGGGCCTTAAGTATTCATGAGTTAACACATATTTGTTATTTGCCTGCTAGGTCCTAGACTGGTGCTAGCAGCCGTGTGCTCAAGGGAATGAAATATGATTTAATGTCAGGAAGGCAGAGATAGGATCACAGGTCATTCTCATTCAAAGCGAGAAAAGAGAGGAGTCAAATTCTCAAAGTAACATAAAGATCAAACTTATAACTCTGAAACATTATCATTTTTCAAATGAAGGCATGATTTTAAACTTTTGTTTATAAAGAATTTACTATAAATCCTTAAAAATACTTGAAATATTACTCAAATGATTTTAAATCTTTTGGTTTTAAAATGAACAAATTCTGAACAAACATTCTAAGTTTTCTGTAGGATCTGATGAAATCATTCATTCATTAAGATGGGCTTCTTTTATAAAAACTCCATAAAACTTGGCAAATGTATTTGATATTTTGTAGAATTTAGCAGGATAATATTTTGCTCTTCTCTGGCATTACTTACCACTATTATTTGCATTTTTGTTTCCTAAGACTGTTAATAGTGATTTTTCAAATATGTCCTTTTTCTTTTTTCATCAGGGTCAAGGGAACCACCTATTGAATAACTCCCACAAGGAAACTGAGCAGCCATCCACCAAAGCAGTAATTATCAGTCACGAATGCACCAGAATGCAGAATGTTTACCATACTAAAAAAAAAAACCATGATTCAGGACCGGTGGACAAAGATTGTGTTCTTAATGCAACCCTTAAGCAACTAAGAAGCCTTGGAGTAAAAATTGATTCTCCTACTAAAATGAAGAAAAATGTACATAAAGTGGATCATGCCAGGTAACTTTAAAATTTGTTTTAAAAGATAAAGAAAAATTTAAATGTATTGCAGCTGTCTCATGAAAAAAGGTATAAGCTTGCCACTCAATTCAATTGGCTTATCCTTTTTTCAGGGTCTACTATATGATGAATATAAGAGATTGTTTCTACCCTTTAGATTTTTCTAGTAGAGGAGCAGGTTATATACCTAAGTAACTTGAGGGATATTGGCCAACAATATGCTCTGGGAGTCTTATAGAAAGAGAAATGAGCTTTTGCTCATTTTTGATGTCTGGAAAAGTTTTCCTGGAGGTGATGGAGTCTGCGCCAGCTACTGGATGTACAGTTAATGCAGTTATGCCATCTAAAAGGCAAAAACATTCCTTTTTGTGCGACTCCCCTGGTGGCGCAGTGGTTAAGAATCCGCCTGCCAATGCAGGGGACACGGCTTCGAGCCCTGGACCGGGAAGATCCCACATGCCGTGGAGCAGCTAAGCCCGTGCACCACAACTACTGAGCCTGCGCTCTAGAGCCCACGAGCCACAACTACTGAGCCTGTGTGCTACAACTACCGAAGCCTGCACGCCTAGAGCCCATGCTCTGCAACAAGAGAAGCCACTGCAATGAGAAGCCCACGTACCACAACGAAGAGTAGCCCCCTCTCGCCGCAACTAGAGAGAAAGCCTGCACGTAGCAACGAAGACCCAACGCAGCCCAAAGTAAATAAATTTTAAAACAAGATTATTTCCTTTAAAAAAAAATTCCTTTTTGTAGAAATGTGTTTTGAAGAATATAGTTATATGAACCTTACTTATTGCTCACCAGTTCCAACTGGCCATGTTCTTCTGTTTAGATTCCTCTTCATCAAAGATCACCTCAACACATACTTGTTTTAAAGAGGATAAAATCTGGAAATTATGTTATTAAGGCTAGTGTGCTTTCTATTAATTATTTTTGATGTCATTTTCTAGTTACAAAAATAATACAATTTCATGATTTAAAAAAATATCAAATAACATGCAAGAATATCAGATAGAATGCAAAAGCCCCCACGTCCCAGACTCCTCAGTCTGACTCCTCCTAGATTATTTCTCTTAACTGTTTCTTTGGTATTCTTCTAGAAATGCTCTAGGCATGTTCAAGTATGTATCTGTGTGATAAGTGTTGCAATTTGGGGTTTTTGCTTAACGTTATATCTTAGGTACTTTTCTTTATAGGTATATGCAGTTCTTTCTCATGCATTTAAACAGCTGGATAATATTCTGTTGTGCCCATGTACTATAATATAGTGAACCCAAGTTCTCTATTAATGGACTTTTAGGCTGAATCTCTTATTTCTTATCTCAAACAATGCTAAGTGAACATCATTCTACATATACTTGTACAAGTGTCTTTGTAGGATAAATTCCTGGAAATAAGCAGGATCAAAGGATATGTGCATCTGAAGTTTTGGTAGATGTTGCCATTGCCGACCAAAATAGTTTTACTAGTTTATATGCCTACCACCAGTGTAGGAATGAGTCTAGCATTTTTGAAGGTTTTATTTCAATACTCTTGGGATAGAGGCTATATACATCTGTTAAAATGCATAAATCACCCTGCTATCTGTGTGGAGCCCTTACGTTTTGGTATGGCTGCCTGTAGGGAATAGTTTTTTTGTTTGTTTGTTTGTTTGTTTGTTTGTTTGTTTTTGCCGTACACGGGCCTCTCACTGTCATGGCCTCTCCCGTTGCGGAGCACAGGCTCAGGACGCGCAGGCTCAGCGGCCATGGCTCACAGGCCCAGCCGCTCCGCGGCATGTGGGATCTTCCTGGACCGGGGCACGAACCCGTGTCCCCTGCATCGGCAGGCGGACTCTCAACCACTGCGCCACCAGGGAGGCCCGGGAATAGTTTCTAAGTAATGTATTTCTTCATAGTGGCCACCCTGTTTTAATCTCTTAAGTATGAAACATTGAAATGAATAAATTTTCAGTATATAATGAACTTGATTCTGTTTTTAAATGCCTATAATGAAATGGAAAGTAACGCCTTTTTGATGTATCAGTGTGGAGTAGTCACATTCTTCTCTTTATTTAAATGACAGTTTATATTATAAATTTATGCTATAAAAATAATACATGCTCGGGGTTGGAATTTTACAAAGTGAAGAAAATGTCATCTGAACTAATAACACCCAAAGAAAATTAGGAAACATAGTTGCTGTTTTCCTATATATATAATTTTGTTTATTTTTCTTTACTTACCATTACAAAATAGACATTTTCATTTAATATTGTGGGCTGTTCCCATTTTTAAAATTCAATTACCTATATGAGTTGAAAAATCCATAGATATACATTCATAGATAGGATTTTAGTTTCATGTAAGATGATTTTCTCAAGGAAGTAAAAGCTGATGTGAAAAAAATTATTTTCAGTTCAAAACAATATATTAAATTAATCATTTCCATAGAGGGGTAAACTGGCTAAAATTTTACAATGATATAGCTATATCTTCACATGAAAACTTTTTTTAAAAAGCTTTATTTTATGTTATAAATTGTGTAAAATATTGTAGAGCTTTGGAAATAGAGTTTGTTTTGTTTCCATTGTCAAAGTAATATGTTTGTTTTGGAAACCTTGGAAAATTTAGAAAAGTAGACAAGGAAAACTCATATTCAGGGGAATTCCCTAGTGGTCCAGTGGTTAATACTATGTGCTTTCCCTGCTGAGGACCTGGGTTCGATCCCTGGTCGGGGAACTAAGATCCCACAAGCCGCAAGGCCAAAAAAATCAAAACAAAACATATTCATACCAACCAACTTCATTTACTATTAAAAATTTTGCTTTTGTATTTCCTTTTATTTTTCTAAAATAATTTTAACAGCAACCATTTATTGAGTGCTCATAATGTATGAGGAACTGTGCTGAAGTTTTATGCAACATTATTTCAGTTAATCCTTGCAATAATCTGTGTGATAGATACTATTATTATACATGTGTTATAGATGAGGAAATTAAGTACCAATTTACTCAAGACCCCACACCTGTAATTTTAAACCTACTCTTCTAAGTCCAAAGTCCATAGTTTTTTTGTTTTGTTTTGTTTTTTTACTATTTTGCTCTATGCTTATTGCTTGTTTAAGTTTTTGGTGGGGTCTTAACGGTGGTGTATATTTTGCTGCTTTGTGTTTTGACCATACTGTATATACCCTCCCAAAAAAGTGTTTTTGGTTTTACACTGGAAAATAATCACGTTTTCAAAGTTGTTGTAACGTCTTCTAAGCATCATCTTTAGTGGGGAACTAATAAACCAGTAAGTAGGGCATAGTATTTGTTTACTTAACCCTTCCCCTCTTGTCAGAACTGAGTCAAATTTTTTTCAATGTCTACTATTTTAAATATTGCTATAATAAACATCCTTTTGCCAAGATTGCATTTTTTAGGTTTAGGATTATTTCCTTAGACTAGAGTCTCAGAAGTAGAAAGACTAAGTCAAATGGTAGGAAAATTTTAAGGCTGTCACTACATTGCTTTCTGAAAGAGTAAGATTTTTACCTTCCTACCAGCTATATGTGTTAGTAGTTCACCAATACTTTTACTCATTTTACTTCAATAAATATACAATGAGCTGCTACTGTGAGCCAGCTATGAGAAATATCATGGTATACAAGATAACCTAGGAAAGACATCTTTCCCCTCATAGATCTTATAGTTCAGTGGAGAAGATGCACAAATAAATAGTCAATTATAAAATACTCTGATACCTGCTATGAAAAGGAAGGATATAGTATATCATGGAAGCACATAGGAGAGGTACCTAGCATATTTTCATACTGTATTATAATTACCCTATATTAAAATTGACCATTTTAAAGATCTGTGCTAAATTAGACCAAAAATTCTTAAATTATCTTTAATTTATATTTTATGCATTATTAATGGATTCTCTATGTTATTGTGATTAAAAATGAAACTGCACTGAAACTATTTCTCTAACACATATAAGTCATATTTTGTTGTCAGTAGTCTTAGGCTGAGAGGAGATTCCAAGCATAAGACTATCTAAAGCCTACCTAATTAATTCACGTTGTTTCACAGTTTGTCTTGAACTTAGTTCTTTTAGTATAATCTCCTACCACTCTCTACCAAATTCCAGTTTACCCCTCTTTGGCATTTGCAAAGTTCCTTGCTGTTAGTTTTACCTGGGATGCTCTTTTTTATCTTTCTGCTTGCCAGAATCCTTATCCTTCAAAGCTGAACTCAGACGTCACCTCCTTTGTCAATGTTTCTGGGACCTCTCACCAGAATATTGATGTTTTGTACTCTCAGAGTACCTTGTTTCTAATAAATTATATAGCATGTTCTTGTGATAGCCTTTCCAGCAAGATTGTGAGTTTTATCTATCTGTGAATCCTCATTGCTTCTACCACATTTGGTGGGTCTTCATGAATTGATAAAGGAAGGAAATCCAAACTACTCGGGTCATCACTGAGGTTTACAATGAATGCCTTATTTTTATAAGTACCTCTGTAATACTTATTGTCAGTATTTATGGCCTTGTGTTGTTATCTTTTAACAGATATTGGTATAATATAGTTGGTGTGCTGAAAGTTCATAAGGCAGTTGTTTAGAATTTAAGACACATTTTTCCTATAGAAATAGTGTATAAATTGTAGTTTGGTATTCCAGAAAAGTAATCTTTGTAATCCTTGTAATGCCTGTTGTTGTCCTAGTTCTATAAACCAGCTACCTTTGTCATTGTACCTATGTGAAAACTTATTTCACGTTCTAGTTCTGGACTGCAGGAGCATATCTTCTAGCCAGAAGAGTAGCTGAGACAGGGGAAGGAAGATTTCCTTTCTGTTTTCCTGTTCCGTAACACTGCAGATTAAGAAGGTCCAAAAACAGGAAAACAATGAAAGAAGGTCCCAGACATACCTAGAAATTGTAGGGAAGATGGAGGACTGGCAGCAGCCTCTACAGGCATATTCCCAATTGGAGTGACATTTTGAATTCAAAACAGATCCTTAGCAGTCTCTCTAGTTATTTCCTTGCTCTCTACTTGAAAATGGTATGTTTCCTCTAGTTGAAAACCCTATGTAGGATAAGTAGGAGGTAACTAATTGGGATTCAAACAGGACAGTAGTCAGGGTTGGTTTTCATCTTTAAGTAAGCTGGAATCGTTCCCTTAATTGTTGGCATGTGACTCTCATATTTAAACATAAATGGACTCTCATCATCCTTTTGTGACTGTATATCTAATGAGATTCTAATATAGTATATCTGTGATCAAGGCTTTTAGGATTTGATCAGTGGAATGGCCTACTTTTGCTTTTCATCTTAATTACACTAGTGTTTATATGCATTTGTCCTGAGTATTATTGATTTGTTTTGTTTTCAAAGTAATGGTGTTTCCTCCAGACCCCAAATCGAAACTAGCTAGCTGTGTTAGACAATGAAACTTGAAGAACCTTTTGAACTGGTATTGATTGTTTTCATGGATTTATATGGATCTTTTAACCATTCTATAAAAGATCTATTATTACTCAGCCATAAAAAAAGAATGAAATAATGCCATTTGTAGCAACATGGATGGACTTAGAGGTTATCATATTAAGTGAAGTAAGACAGAGAAAAACAAACATCATATGATATCACCTATATGTGGAATCTAAAAAAAAATGACAGAAATGAACTTACTTATAAAACAGAAATAGACTCACAGACATAGAAAATAAACTTATGGTTACCAAAGGGGATGGGGGGAGGAGATAAATTAGGAGTTTGGGATTAACGTATGCATATTACTGCATATAAAATAGATAAACAACAAGGATCTACTGTACAGCTCAGGGAACTATATTCAATATCTTATGATAACCTATAATGGAAAAGACTCTGAAAAAGAATATATATATAAATAACTGAATCACTTTGCTGTACACCTGAAACTAACACAACATTGTAAATTAGCTATACTTCAATTTTTAAAAATGGTTTAAAAGAAAAGATCTAATTCAAATTAGATCTACTTTTTCTTAATATTTAACATTTTGAATTAGAAGTTTTTATTTGCCTTCATATTATTTACATTAATATTATCTATAGATATATTTTTAATATGTACAAGTCTGATTTAATATGCAAATTGCTTATAATTTTGAGGAAATAGGCAAAGAAAGTAGAAAAATGACTTTATATTCAGAAGATATTAGCACTATGAATATATCATAAAAGAATAATATCTAGATAGATTGGTACTATCTCTTCCATCTTATTAAGACAGTCTCCAAAGCAGTAAATACCAAGAAGGTTGAGGAAGAATTCCAAGTTAGTTATAAAGAACAGCATTATTAAGCACATTCTTCCATTGTTTGGTAATGACATCACTGGTTTTAGGGGATATTGATGGCTGAAAATAGTTTCTTCAGAATTTCATGTACTTGTGAGAATAAAAATACCTGATAGTTATTTGGGTTTTGTGAGGGTAGGGATGCAGGCAGTGGCTGGCATGTATAAAACAGCTGAATTTCTTCGTTGGATGGTATGGAAAGTCATAGCATATTGTTTGACTGTAATATAATAATAATATACTATATTGTAATATTATATATATAATATAATAGTACACAGAGGACTCTGATTTTTAGGGCATAGAAAAACTCTGATAGCAAAATACAAATTGCTGAATACAGTGTAGTGAAACAGTGGTTATAGAGTCCCAGAGAGTAAGGCAGACCTGGGCTCAGCTTGCCAGTTACTAGCTGTTCAACTTAGGGAAATTAGTTAAAATCTCTATTCCTTAGTTTTCTCAACTGTAAAATAAAGATAATAATACCTATTCATTCAGTAAATATTTATTGAATGCCTACCCTGTGCCAGGCACTGTTCCAGGCACCAAGGATACTGCAGTGGTGGGGGAAAGAGACAAAAAATCCCTTGCCCTCATGGATTTTCATGAGGGAGCTAGACTATAAATAAGAACTGTGAGTTAAATATATAGGTAGCCATAAGTGCCGAGGAGAAAACAGAAAAGTAGGGGAAGAGAAATGTGAATTGTTGTAATGGAGAATAAGTTTGAAATACATGATAGGGACAACCTCCCAGAGAAAGGTTTCTGCAAGGATTAAATAAGGCACTGAATGTTTAGCAGAGTGCCTAGCACATAATAAGGCATCAATAAAAATTAGCAGCTATTATTGTATATGTGATATACAGGAAAAGGCAAGTCAGTTGATTACTGTTAATGAGATACACCAGCCAAAGTGAGTGAGGATTATATCTAACAAAAGAAAATTGGTGTATACACACACACACGCACACATGTCCATATCCAGAGACTGGTTGATATTTTTCATTCATTACAAATGGAATCTCTTCAACTATGAACAATGTAACATTCTGAGCTACTCACCAAATCTTGTTATATTATCAGATGTGTTTTCTGTTTGATTTTATTTATTTTTATTTTACCAGTATTAAAAAGCTTTACATTTTGGGGTCTTATATTTGGTCTTAAAACCATAACTGATATAAATTTAGGAAAATTAATTTGTGTTCCACTTTCAGTCTTTGCATCATGGATTACCTTCTAGGTTATCATAGTTACCCCTTGAATGTATCTGGATCATCAAGACTTAGATGTCTGAGCTTTCAGATAAAAAGCACCATCAAGCTTAAAGCTGAAGACTTACTGTTACCTTCATAGAATGGAACATATTTACAATTACACTGTTTAGTACTCAAAATAAGATAAATGATGGCCTGCTCTGTTCTGTCTTTCAGTGTGTTGGCATGCATCAGCCCTGAAGCAGTGATCTCTGGATTAAACTGCATGTCATTTGCTAATGTTGGCATGAGTGGCTTAAGCCCCAACGGTGTGGATTTGAGCATGGAGGCAAATGCTATAGCTCTGAAATATTTAAATGAAAATCAGCTGTCACAACTGTCTCTCACTCGATCAAACCAAAATAACTGTGACTCATCTTTTAGTCTTCTACATATTAATACAGACAGAAACACAGTGGGCCTTAGTTTAATTTCACCAAACAACATGTCATTTGCAACCAAAAAATACATGAAGAGATATGGACTGATTCAAAGCAGTGACAATAGTGAAGATGAAGAGGAGCCTCCAAACAATACAGATACCAAGAGTGAACATTTAGCGAATCAAAACCTTACATGCATAGCTGAACAACTTGATTGTCAGAAAGAGCCTTCTAGGAATGCTTGGGAGATAACTACTTGTAACTGTGACTCCATGGGCACCCACACAGATATGCCAGTATTGAGAAATATTACAAATGAAGTTGTTCAGCCAAAAGCAACACCACAGTTGAATGAAAACCCAGATTTCTTATTAAAGAACCTTAAATCAAGTCCTGCAGTGAAACTCCGAACTGGAAAAGCAGAGTTCACCCAACATCCTGAGAAAGAAAATGTCAGGGACACTCCGATTTTTCCTGAAAGTTTGAAACCTTCTGACACTTTAAAGCAAATGAATAGTATGAATTCAGTAGGCACCTTCTTAGATGTGAAGCGTCTCAGACAGTTGCCAAAATTATTTTAAACTTTTAATTCCCCCGCCCTCCTGATATGAGGATGGGATGTCTCCTGAAGATACTTATGGAAGCCAGAGCCTTTTGGTAGTTTTGGAATTCCTAGTCATTCTAGGGATCACTCTTTCTTGGTAGCAGCTGATGGCAAAGAGCTGAACAAGTGACCTGATTGTCTATGAGATGGCTGGCTATTAGGAGGGCTAAATGCCCTTTGTTCAAATAGTGGTGTTCAGCATCACTGGATTTTTTTTTTTTTAAACAAATCCTAAGATCAGTTATTTCAACAAATTTAGATAAGCAGATGCTATCCAACTATGAATCTGAATTGCTCTTTTATACTGTACATTTTGAAAAGTAAGTCTGTTTTCCTAGCATTTTGCATCTACCCATTATCACCAAAAGAATATAAAGTTATCATGACCCTGAGTAAATTAGCTAAATCAACCCTTATTGAATTTAAGGGGAAAGTTTTATTTTTAAAAGTAACTTAAGATCTTTTATACAAGGAGTATAGATGTTGTCTTAAGATGCATATTTGTTAAATACTGTGGAAGTAAAACTTTTGCACTCTTGTGGGTTGATGTTAATGTAACATTTTCAACATACAGCACTAGCGATCACATAATAAAATTATTGAGTATGAGTGTGTTTTATAAACTTTGTGAGTTTTTCAGATGTTTTAATATTTTTTAATGGAACTTAATAAAAATGTCTAGATTGACTACTTTCCTTTGTCCTCTGCTGTAGCATATCCTTCTCCACTTTAAAAAAAAAACTTTTTAGACTCCCCAAAAATTACAAAAATGATACAGAGAGTTCAGGTGTACCCTTTATCCAGCAACCCCCAATGATAATATCTTATATAACCATAGTAAATGATCAAAACCAAGCAATTGACATTGGGTACAATATTAGTAACTAAACCACAGACTTTTCAGGTTTCACAAGTTGCTGCACTCATTTATTTACTTTTTGGTGTATAACTATGAAAATTTATCACTTATAGATTTGCATAACCACCACCACAATCAGCATACAGAACTGTCCCATCATCACAAAGAAACTCCCTAGTTCTGCTCTTTTAAAATACAGCCTCCCTCCAACACTAACTCCTGACAACCAATGATCTGTTCTCTATCACTGAAGTTTTGTCATTTTGAGAATGCTAATATAAATGGAATCATAGTATGTAATTTCTTGAAACTGGTTTTCACTCAGCATAATATCCTTGAGATCCATCCAACTTGTTTAGTGCATCAGTAGTTGCTTCCTTTCCTCACCTTCTTAAGAAATAAGTTTTAAATTGTTATTTCTGAACGTAAATGAAAAAGTCCTCATTCACTTGAGAGAGAAAGCTCTTCTGCTGAAGTTAAATTAAGACGTCGTTGCCTTATATCAAAATTTGATACGTAAACTGGAGAGAAATGGACTTTGGGTCTCTAAATACCCAGCTGGGGCCTTGTAAGGTAATAATCTGATGAAACAATTTATACTTATCCAGCCAAAGTATGGCAACATGATGCTCTCTGCTGTTCCCCACTGGAGCCAGGCACCAGTTAGTGTACACTTCCCTGTTACATTGCCCTTTCAGGTTAAAATCAAGATATAGAAATGTCACTGATGGTGATTCTCTGTGTTTACCTTTGTTCCCATTGGCAATGTCTGGGGCTTCGGTTATTTTAATAAATATTTTAAAAATCCACTTATAGGTTTCATTGGAGTAAATTTTTAAGTAATGGAATTGTCATCGCCACTTCAAGTGTGTTCTGTTTAACTTTAGCCCTCAGTGTTTCACCCAAGAAGTGGGTGTAAGTACAATTTATATTGCATATTATTTAAAAAACTGAGAGAATGCTGATGCACTGACAACCTCATTAACTATACCATTATCTCTGGGAATCCTGTAATTTTCACACCAAACAAGAAGCTCTCTATCTGAGCAATAAAAACTGAACTCAAGGCTTTTTAGGCTTTTTTTTTTTTTAGCAATAAAAACTGAACCCAAGGCTTTTAATTCCATCACTACTGTTAGCACATCTAATTCAAGGCCTCTGATAAGACACTTAAGCAGTTTTGGAGACTGAATTTAGACTGTAGATTAATTCAATAAAACATGTCTCCTACTAACATCCAGAGAAGAGGGACCATCACTGAAGCCTCTCTAGAAGTTCTCTAAGAAGAGAACTCACTCTGGAAGCTATCTGACAAATTAGCTATCTACAATAGCTTTTCGGCATCTTTGGAAACAGCATTAATACGGGAAAAGTTGGATGAAAAGACTTTGGAGATGATTGCCTCTCAAGTGACGTTTGTCTGAATTTCTTTCTTTCATCCAGTCCCACAGAATACTGTTTATAGATATGTGGGCGCTACGTCAAATGGAATAAGGAAATGATGGAGCTTCTATTACCTGGGAAAGAAACCTGTTAGTCTAGGTCCTGGCCAGTCGGCACCTCCACACCCTTCATCAAATGTCCCTTCACTCAACCTCTGAGCCCCTTGATGGTTAATTACTCTATGCTCACTTGTCCTCTGCCTTTCCCTGCCTGTGCTAAATAAGCTCCAGAGAAGTGGATGTAGACATGTTAGACATAAGTCTTGCCTTTGCCAGTTGTAAAGGCTCTAGGGGAAACAGATGCACACTGGAAACAGTGGCACAACAGTATGAGACAGTGTATGATGAAAAGCCAAAACGAGTGATTCGGACTATGAAGAGCCACAACAGTGTAATCACGATAGCTTCCATCTTTTAAGACTTAACTACATGCTCACAGGGCGCTGTGCAGAGCACTTCACATGCCTACGAGGCACAGATCTTGAGCTGAATGAATGATTTTGAATACTACAGTCAGTGCTATTTCAGGTATGTGCTGTCCTCCAAGCTGCCGGCCTTATTTTCTGCCAAGAAGTCCCCCTGCCCTTTAGCCAAGACTAGAAACTACTGGTTTTTTAGTCAACAGTCCTAAAGAAGGGAACCCCAGCTCTGTTAATATTAAAGAGTTCACGTCAATGATTTTACATCGTGGTAACCTCTACTGAGTACTGTAACGGCTCCAGGAAATTAGAGGAGCAAAAGAGTTTTCTGTGCCCTTGTTTTCTAGACATTTCTCTTTTTTTTTTTTTTTAAGATTAATTATTTATTGGCTGCGTTGGGTCTTCGTTGTTGTGAGCAGGCTTTCTCTAGTTGCGGTGAGCAGGGGCTACTCTTCGTTGTGGTGTGTGGGCTTCTCATTGTGGTGGCTTCTCTTGTGGAGTACAGGCTCTAGGTGCACAGGCTTCAGTAGTTCTGGCATGCGGGCTTCAGTAGTTGTGGCTCGCGGGCTCTAGAGCGCAGGCTCAGTAGTTGTGGTGCACGGGCTTAGTTGCTCCGTGGCATGTGAGATCTTCCCGGACCAGGGCTCGTACCTGTGTCCCCTGCATTGGCAGGTGGATTCTTAACCACTGTGCCACTAGGGAAGCCCCTAGACATTACTCTTGAGGGCAGAACCTTTCCTAGCTCCTAGATTAACAGAGACCTTTATGCCTGCAAAATAAATTTAATGATAATGTCTTAGATTTGCAGACTGCTTCACACTCTTCAAAGTGCTTTCCCACACATTTCCTCATATAATCCTCACAACAAAAACCCAACTGAAGTATGTATGGCAGACATCATCAACCTCTTTCTACAGATGATGAGACAGACACAAATAAGGTATAAGTGGGCCAAGGTCACACACTTATAGTTAACACCTAGCCCTTCATAGCATCCAGCCCAGCAGTAGCCATTCCCTCCATTCTTCCTCTCCCCACCGGCACCTTTTATACCCCTAGTCATTCAGCAGGTGTCTAATGTTGATTCTGCTGGGCTCTGGGCTGGGATGCTGAGCATACCGTGATGAACAAGACAACTTGTCCTGTAGGATCTCGATCTAATGGGGGAGACACATGCAAACATTAGCAATACAGTGAGGTCAGGGCTTATAATAAAACTATATGACGTGAGGATATATTAAGAGGACAGTTATTTTGCGAATGCTCCAGGTTTTTCCAAAATCTTACAGGAGCAATATGGAAGAGAAGGGGAAGATGTGATATTTCTGACAGAGGGAACAGCTTATTGGAAAGCATGGAGATCTGAATAGGTATAGCATTGGAGGAGGGGGTTTGGGGCAGGAAACCAAAGATAGGAAGGGAAAAAAGACACATCTAGAACACTGAGTTAGGAGTCAGCAACATTTGGGTTCCACTTGTCCCTCTGCTCAAAATTCCATAACATTGGGCAAGTCACCTCATATCACTAGGTTTATTTCCCAGTTTTTTAGGTGAAGGGGTTAGCCATGTATCTCTAACATTCTGTGATTGTATGAAATGTTAACACAGAAATAGGCTGTGAGGAGTGATTTATAAGGCCAGAGGAGGGAAAGGCTTCTGCAAGAGATAGCATTGGAATTGGGCCTTGAAGCATTTTGAAGGATTTCCACAGTCATCGATGAGGAAAAGATTTCCTTACTTTTAATAATACCTAATTATTTAACACTTTAAAAAGAAAAAGAATTCCGTTTTCACCACCAAAATGTTGAGTAATAATATCTGTTCAAAGAGGTACCAACATCTCGTTCTCCAGCTCTGAATTAATACATTCCCTGACTTTAAGGAGCTCAAACTCCAGTGTGGAAGAAAACATCAAACCCACAGAAAGGGGCTTAAGGGTTTGCAGGCCTGGGTGATGTTCCCTATCTCCTCTCCGCTCCCCAAACGGGAACTGTTTGGATCACAGAAAACATCCTCACAGGAAATCCTGCTTTCCCACCTCCTGGTAAGAGGCTGAACTCCAGGAAAAGGATGGATTTGGGGAGAGCCCTGTGTCCTGCCTCTTCACGGGAGGTCTGGGACCAGGAGGACAAGAGGAACTAATTAAAAACACAATGGAAAAGGCGATGTCAGGTATTCAGAGCTGCAGTGCCCTCAGAAATCACTTGGTCCTCACTGTACAAATGAGGACATCAGGGCCCCAAGAAAAGGGACTTGCTCAAATTCACACAGCTCAGTAAGCACAGAGCTCAGGCTGGAACTCAGGACTCCAGCCTCTCAGAGCATGCTGTCATATGCCATGGTATTTGAGTCAGTAAATCAAGTACCAAGCATCAAACCTAGCCTTGCCTCCCCTGACCCCCATTTGCCTTTCTACCATAAAGGAACGAAAAGGCTCTGTGTGCACGCGGGCACGTACACACACACACACACACACACACACACACACACACACACACACACCACACACACACACACACACACACACACACACTCCAATTGCTCCCTTTGCCTCCACACTCTCCATGGGCTCAAAGCTCAGGTTAGATGCTTCCCCGCTCCATGACTCCTCCCCACCCTGCAGGAAACCTTCCCAGAATCTTCTTGTGAGAGTGATTTTTTTCCTCTCTTGACTTCTCATTACCCTCTCTCTGGTCCTCTTCTTGTCCTCTTCCAGATGATTACAGCCAGCTTGTATGTTGGTAGTGAGTATCCAAGCTGGGAGCTTCTTGAGGGCAGGGACCCTGTATGATCGCCTTGTCCAATGAAGAGTCACAGGGACAAGTCTGTTGAATGTCCCCACTATGTCTGGGACCTTGTGCTAGACCCTTGGGAGCAAAACCAAGAAAGAGAAGGTTTCTGGTAGACACCTGCCACTGTAAAGATGCATCTATGCGTGCATGGACATAGGTGCAGAATCCCACTCATCGAACACTTATCTTAGTCCTACTCAGTCTCGTTAGACCTCACCCAGTCCTGCGAGGTAACAGCAGCAAATGTGCAGTTTCTCATGCAGTCACAGAGGTACTCACGACCACAGAAAACTGGAACAAAAGCAGAGGAAAAGACCTGCAGCGAGAGGCAAGATCCTGCTTGAGGGCTGTGGTAGGAGCATGTGATGGGGGAAAGGAACACAAGATTATTCTTAGAGATCTTTCTGAAGATCAGAAACTGCCTGTTACAGAGTCAGTACAGTTTGCTTACTGCCTTGCGGATCCTTCAGGTCACAGAGGAAAGCACAATTACATTTGTTCTCTCATCTAATCACCATAACAACCCAGTGACTTAAGAACAATAGTTAACATTTACTGACTACATCTGCTATGTACTAAGCCCCCTACATTGTTAGCTTACTTATTCCTCACAACAACAATATGAGGTAGATACTCTTATTATCCCCCATTTTAGGGAGTAGGAAACAGGAACAGGGAGGTTACGTAATTTTCCCCAAGGTCACACAGCCAATGTGAAGAACCAGGTTTCAAACCCCAGCAATCTCGCTCCAGAGCCCTCGTTCTTCGCTGGAGCATTCTATGGGGACTATCCCTGAGAGGAAATGGACACTCAGTGATAAAGTGCTGTGCCCAAGGGGCACACGGTGGAAGGCAGGATTTGAATATAGGCCTGTCTGGCTTCTCTTCTCCTTTTTCTCCTCCTCCCTCAGAGCAGAGGGTTGAGGGAAGCATGTGTGTCCATTCCCTAAAGATCCTGTTCCTACCTTGATAAGGTGATACCAGGTCATACATGCTGGCTTCACCACAGCTGAGTCAATCCTGGTGAGTAACTTGCTCCAAACGCCCAGAATCACCCCCAGGGGGTGCGCTGTGACTCTTGCCTCCTTCCCCTCCCCCACCCCCAGCACGGAGAGTACCACCGAGCCAGGGAGAGTCCAGCGCCCCACCCCCATCAAGGCCTGCATTCCCTGGGCCGCCCAGGAAGGGGCTGCGACTCACAGCCTGTGTAATCGCGGAACCATTTCTCTCTCCTACAAGGGCCAGACAGGACGCACTTGCACGTTCTCTGGGGCTGTTTTCTAGAAGCCGGAGGGCTGACCAGTTCTGTTTCCTCTAAGTTCATGGCCCAGGTTCCTGCTGGGTGGTGTCGCTCTCCCTCAATTTCTTTCTCCAGTCCTGTCTCTGTCGCTCTTATTTCTTCAAAATACATTTGTGGTGCTCCTGCTCTGTCTCTGTGATAGGCTGGGACGTGGACAAACCAGACACGGTCCCTGTCTCCGAGGCCCCCATTGGGGTACACAGAAACCCATCGCGTGTGGTTGGTACCACAATGGAGGGAGGTTTAAGGGCCACAGGAGAAGGAGCTGGAGGCAGGAACTCCTACTCTGCTGGAAGTCCCAGGCCAACCAGAGTCCCTGGCTCCCTCTGTCTTCCTCCAGGAGATTCACCTGGTGTTCACCCTTGTCCCCCGCCTCCTCCTGCCTCCCCTGTGCAGCAGGGCCCCAGCGCACGGTCCTGGGAAAACAAGACAGTGTTGGGATTAATCCAGGAGAAGCAAGGTACCCGACTGTGTGCTGCCAAAGGACATGATTTCATTCGACTCCTCTCCGTTCTCCTAAAGGTGAGCCTTGGCTCCTTGAGGGCAGCCCAGCTGGGCTCTGCATCCTCTCCCATCCCCCGCAGCCAGCATGGGGTCCAGAACTACCGCTCCAAAAGTGTTTGCTTAAAATGGACAAACGAGCAGGGGCTGTGCCCACTGTGCAGATGAGGAAACTGAATTCCAGACAGGACAGGAGATTGCTCCCCCACCACAGCTTTTAGTAACAGAATGAGAAGGAGCCCAGGTTTCTTACCCTAGGACAGGGCATGCTGTCTAAGAAAGGGGAGCATGTCTTATTTGTCTCTGTCACCCAGGCACCTAAGATGTTGTCTGACACGAACTAGATGCTTAGCAAATGTGGAATAAAATGAACGAATGGAGCTGGGTGGCATGCGATGTGGAGAGCCCTGGCCCCCCATTCTCGCTGCATCTACCACGGAGTCCCTGCGGATCACTTGAGCCACAGTCACACTGAGCTGCTTGCTGTCCCCATCTGTGCCCTTCACTTCCCACCACTGGGCCTTTGTACTTGCTATTACTCTTCCCTGTCATCTGCCCCTGTTCCTCACAGTGCAAGACAGATGACACCAGTTCTGTGAAGTCTGGTCTTATCCTTCCTGGCAGAATAAACATACACACACACACACACACACACACACACACACACAGAGTCTCTCCTGGGTTCCCAGCACACTGTGCACACTCCGCCCTAGTAGCATACTGATTAAGCTGCACTATAATTCTTTGCTTGTGTGTCTGTCTCCTCCATCTTAGGATCCCTAGGTCTAAATACAGAGCTGGTGCAAAGTAGAGGCTCCTCATAAAAAATAAGAGCTTCTGTGTATCAGATGGTGCTAGGCTCTGTGCTAAGTTCTTTCTATATGTCTCATAAGCTTTCCCACAATCCTGTGAATCATATGTTATTTTTACCCCCGCTTCAGAGATGAGGAAACCGAGTCACAGAAAAGTGATGTAACTTGCATAGGGACACCACCTACTGAGTAGCCAAGGAGGAACTCTAGCCTAGGTTGGCCTAACAATCAGTAACATATGCTTAACCACACCATTAGGCTCTGCCCTGTGGGAGGGTTCCGGGCTGGATACACAGGACCCAGGCCATGTGGACAAGAGGGCTCCTGCTGCAATGTTTTCCTGGTGACTCAGAGCTGGTGACAGAGTCCAGTAGGCCCGTGTGTGTCTTTAAATGGTGACTTTATAAACTCTCCCCTTCCCTTTCCACCTTCCTTTCCATCACCCACCCCCTCACCCTGGCCCAGAACAACTGACAGACCAGCTTATAACTCTCTATCTGGTCTGACTTGTTAGAAATATGACAAGGGAACCGAGATGTCTGTTGGTACGGGTACCTGTGGGGGAACTGGAGTTCTCAGTGAGAGTCGGAGCAGAGACCGAAAAAAGAGGAAGGAGGCAAAGATGAGAAGTAAATTAAGACAGAGACAGAGAGTGAGGACCAGAGGCAGGATAAAGAGCAGACCCAGGGAGAGAAACAGAGACAGACAGAGAGCGCAAGCTTGAGATAGAGGTGGCAGAGATGAGAGGCAGAGTGAAAGAAATGATAAGAGATAAAAGGGAGAGAGGGATCCTGTGGTCCCCTCACCCCATTACATTCCCTATTACAGATGGGGAAACTGAGAGTCAGAGGGAATGACACTACTTCCTGGCAGATGTCTCTGTCACTTTTCTAAACACCATTCATTTAGTTCCTCTCGTGTCCCCAGATACGTACGACTGCCTCCTGTGCTGGCCCTGAGCAGCACGAGTTGGACTGTAGTGGAGGGTTCAGGGGGGTGCTCATCAGAAGAGAAAGAGGTAAGAGGAAATATCCACGCAGGATTGACCAGGGAAGGCTCCCTGGACAAGATACGATTGAAACTGGGCCACAAAAAAAGGTTTATAAATGACTTTATTGAGGCATGATTTATGTACAATAAAACACATCCTGTTTGAGTGTACAGTTTGTTGAGTTTTGACATGCATACACTCATATAATCACCACCACAATCAAGATATAGAATATGTTCATTACCCAGAAAGTTCCCTTGTGCAATTTGCTGTCATCTTCCCTCTCCCACCACCCCAATCTGAGCTCTGTCATATTATAGATTAGCTTTGCCTTTTCCAGAGTTCCCTATAGGTGGAATCAGACACTAACACGCTCTTTTGTGTCTGGCCTCGTTCACCGAGCATAATGTTTTTGAGATTCCATATGCTTGCCTGTATCGTAGTTTGGTTCTTTTTTTATTGCTGTGTGGTATTCTGTTGCATGAATGTACCACAGTTTATCCATTCACCTGTTGCTGGGCATTTGGATTGTTTCCAGGTTTTAGCTATTATGCATAAGGCTGCTATGAACATTTCTGTACAAGGGGTCCTGTGGATGTATGTTTTTCGATTCTCCCACGTCAGTGTATGTTTATAAACTGCATGTTTATAAGGAACTGCTAAAGACCCACCGAAGTGGTTGAGTCATTTCTGCACTCCCTTCAACAACGTATGAGAATTCCAGTTGCTCCACATCCTCACCAGGACTTGGGATTGTCAGCCTTTTAAATTTTAACCATTTTAGCGAATGTATCATGGTATCTCATTGTAGTTTTAATTTGCATTTCCCAAATGCAAGTTTGCACATCTTCCCATGACATTTTGGCTATTTGTTTATCTTCTTTAGGGTCACAAGGGATTTAAACCAGGACGTACCACAAGATTTTTAAGTAGTTCTCCCAATGTAGCAAATATTTCCTTATAGCCAGCAGGAATGGAAAGGTCACTGGGTCCGAGCTGACATGGGTGCGACTGGCTGAATCACCTTGGGTAAGTTGTTTCCTCACCTCTTAAGTTGGGGTCACATTAGCAGCCCAGCAGGGTTATTGTGGAGGATGAAGTAACCAACAGAGGCAGAGCGAGGAGCAATGCAGGCACACACAGCAGGTAGTCACCCTCATTGATCCCACCCACAAGTATTTACATTACACAAGGGCCAGGGCCCCATCTGGGTGACCAGTAACAACTATTTGCTGGCCAGAGGGCTGGTGGCTGCACACATGTTCTTCTGTCCTTTTCTGACAGTTCTGGGAGCGAAATCATTTATGGCAGAGCTGTGTGGGGTTCTCGCCTTGTGAGGACAGACCCACTTAGGTACTATCGGCTCTATAAGTCTGGGGAGCAGCTCTGGTCTTCTGGATGCTCCTGTACAAAGCATGGGTTAGGGAAAGGGAAATGGCTTCAAAACATTGGGAAGCACAGAGCTTTCTAAATACATTCAATTCTTTTACATTGGTCTTTGTGACACGAGGGTTGTAAACCAGAGCAGTGGTTCTCACAGTTTTGTGCTCATCAGAAATCACCTGGTTGTCCTGTTGGAACACAGATTTCTGGGCCTCACTCCCAGAATTTCTGATTTAGCAGGCTTGGGGTGAGGCCCGAGAATTTGCTTTTCTAACAGGTTCCCAGGTGATGGTGATGGTTCCCTTTGAGAACAACTGAATTAGAGTGAAGTCCTTTCCATCCCTGAGCATTGTGATGGCAGCGCTGGGTTTGGCAGCTCAGAGATGACTCTCCTCACATCTCAAGCTTGGAATTCTGGGCTCAGATGTGCTTACTGAGGAGGCGAGGTTCTTCCAGGGCAAGGAATGGAGACAGTGGTCATATGGAGGTAGAAGGGGGAAACAATGACATCTCAAATCAGAGTTTTTACTGTTAAAAATAATCCTAAGAACAGTATGATGTATAGACAATTATCAACTCCCTTCTACAGATGAGGAAAGTGAAACTCAGAGATGAAGTAACTTTCCTGGAAACATCGGGCAAGTTGGGGAGCAGGGTGGGAACTCAGGACTGCCTGACTATTGTACTCATTCTGCTGCCCTAGGTGTGCAATCTGACTCCACCACCTACCAGCTGGGTGTTCTCTGCAAGTTGCTCAACTTCTCTGTGCCTCAACTGGCTACCTACAATAATGGAGGTAACGGTAGTCCCTCGTCACTGGGTTGTTGTGAGGATTAACTGAAATTAATATTTATGAGGTGTTTAGGACAGCACCTGGCACATAGCACCACCATATACGTGTACTGAAAACAAAGCTGGCTGCCCACAACGGTGCACACACACTGCATCCCTCCAGGGGACTAGCTCTGGGGAGAAAGCTCAGAGATTGCCTAGGACGCAGAGACAGGGTAGGCAGAAAACACTTGAAAAAAATTTAAAGCCTCGAATCTGGGGGAGAATCCGGCCTTTGGTGGGGGTAGGGGACAGGTCGGAGAGTGGCGACGACGCCCGCAGGCCCAAAGCCCCAGAGCCGGGCTAGGCTGTCCTCTCCAGGCTGCTCCCTCCAGGACCAGACTCCGGACGCACAAGTCTGGGTCCCCACGTCCCCTCCCCCTCGACATCCCCAGCCCAGGAGCTCCGGGTTTCCTGCCCGTCCGAGGCCCCTGCTTGGGGCAGGCGGAGGAGGGGTGGCATTTCCTGGCGGGGCCGTGGGCAGCGTCACTCGCTCCCGGACACTCGGACAGCGCGCTGATCGACAGGCACCAGACGCTATTTCGGGCGGCTCTCGGCTCAACGCGCAGTTTCCGTTTTTCCATCGACCGTCGGAAACGGGGAAAGGGGGGAGAGTGTAGACGTCACGAGCCCCCAACCCCAGGCAGGGAGTTGGGGGACAGGTCAGGATGGCTGCCAGACTGTCAGAATCTGGAGCTTCGAGAATAGAGGGGGATGGGGAACATCACCTCCCCTCGCGTCTCTCTCTCCCCGCTCGGCAGGGCTGACAAAAGCCTTGCCTGTCCAACAGCCTGTAGGTGCCTCGAAGGCACCTAAACTCAAGAAATTTAAAACCAAATGCAGAATCCCTCTCCGTTTCTCTTGGCTTCCAAGCCCCCATCACCTGGAATAACACTCCCATCTAGGCAAATACAGCCAGAAACCCAGAGGGTTCCTGGATTTCTCCTTCCCCCTCATCCCTCAAACCCAATTCTTATAAACCCGATTTTGTATCCTAAATACATGTCATCTGCATCTGCCTCTTACCATCTCTCCTGGCGACACCCTAGTCCACGCTCCCCCACATACCCCTTCTCCACCGTGCAGCCAAAGAGCTTTCTAGAAATGCAAAGCTGATCTTTTATAGGACATTACGCACCCCCTCTAACCTAATGAACAAAATGGTGCCCCCCCACAATTCTTTGAATTGTCCACAGCCTTGCTCCAGCCAGTACTGGGCTCTTCTCTATGCCTTTCATGAACCTCAAGCCCTTCGGTTCCAGCCCTTGGCTTACCTGGAAGGTTCCCAATGCTCACTCCTCTACCTACCCTCAGAACCCACTCTCCGATCTCAGTCCAGGCATCAGTTTTCAGAGAAGCATTCCCTGGATGGGCTCTCCTTTTTTGGAGGGGCTCAAAGATGTGAAATGACTGGCCCAGTGGTGCCACAGCCCAAGGGTGGCAGCGCTGGGCTTTGAATTCAGAATTATATTTAGTGATGCAATCAAGCAAAGACAACAGGGACCAGGGGAGGGAGAGATGAAAACCAACCCCCGTTGCAGAGAGGCTTCAAGAAGGATGGAGCAGAAAGACTGAGTCTTGAAGGATGGATGTGAGAGGAGAGGGTGCGGTAAAGCAGAGGCTGACACATAATGGAGGGTGAGTTGAATTTGATAGCAGTGGGTGATGTGTGGCTAGAGCCGCGGGGAGAGAGTATGAGATGGGGCTGAGCAAACCACAGAGGTCGGTCCCCTGAGTCCCTGCTGAGCAGTTGGTGTGGCTGGGCCAGGGGAGGCCTTGTGGCAAGTCCAGGAATTAGACTCTTTTCCTCAGGACATGGGTAGCCCTTCTCCCATGGGATTCTGTAAAAGTTACCTGTATCCACATGGCATCCTGACTTCCGCCAGAGAGCATGACAGGAACAGAGGGAACAGGCTGCACTGGATTAACTGTATCTTCACGGAGAGTTGCCTGATGGCCAAGGAGGGGCCAGACTCAGACTGCAGCCACACTCTGGGCTCAGTCCTCGACTGGCACTCAGTCTGTGAATTCTCAGGCGCCAAAAGGAGCTCAAAACCAGAGATGCTAGAAGGACAAAGCAGCCTGGCATGTTGGGTAGAGTTGTGGACTGGGAACTGGATAATTGAGTTTGGGTCTTGGCTTTTCCTCTAGGTCACTGTAAGCTTTGGTCAAGTCACATCTCCTCATGACCTAATTTCCTTCCCTATAAGGATAGACCAGAACTCCTGTGTGCAAGTGCACATGATGTCATGCTGGGCTCCAGGCTGGTAAGTTTCCACAGATTATTGCCCTCACCACCTTTTAAAGATCATCTTATATAATCCTCGTAACAGCTCTCTGAGGTGAAACTGAGGTTTGGAACTAAGTGACTTCTAGTTATTTATTTTTGGCTGCGTTGGGTCTTTGTTGCTGCGCGGGGGCTTTCTCTAGTTGTGGCGAGGAGCACGGGCTTCTCCTTGCGGTGGCCTGTCTTGTTGCGGAGCATGGGCTCTAGGCACGTGGGCTTCAGTAGTCGTGGCTCGCCGGCTCTAGAGCACAGGCTCAGTAGTTGTGGTGCACGGGCTTAGTTGCTCCGTGGCATGTGGGGTCTTCCCAGACCAGGGATCGAACCCATGTCCTCTGCATTGGCGGTGGATTCTTAACCACTGTGCCACCAGGGAAGTCCCTAAGTGACTTTGGGACTCCACCCTAAAAGAATGAACCCAGATACCCTCCATGGGCTGAGCCCATTGCCTACCCCTCACTGAACCCAGATTTCTAGGACACAGTACAGATCTCAGCTCCTGCTGCGAGTTGAGCCCAGATCCCTCCTCCAAGCCTAGGCTCTAGCTGGGCTCCAGAGGACTCTGGTGCCAGATTTCCATCAAACCCAGGTTCTACCACTCACTAGATACGTGACACTGGGGAAGTTACTTTCACTCTGCCTCAGTTTCCTCATCTGTAAACTGAATAATTGCACCAACCTCTTAGGACTGTTTATGAGAACTAAATGAGTTAATATTTGCACCCTGCTCAGAAGACTGCTTCAGTATCGAGATTAAAATGTTAAATTATGAGGGGAGGGATGTTTCCCAGCTCTGGGCTCAGCCTGAAACTCGGTATAATGGATACTTTAAACTCTTCGTTGACACCAGTTCTGCCTCCATAGAGCCTCTTGGGTGTGACCTCAGTCCCAACATTCAGGCAAGCAGGCTCCATTTTAGAACAGAAAAGAGCCAGGGTTGAAGCGGGTGAGAGTCGGGGGGAACTGGGGAGCTTTCTGGGATAAGAGGAACTGCCCATTGAAATCCGAGTATCCAGGACACTGGTATGAATGAATGTCAGGGAAGGAAGGGTTGGATGTGATCATTTTGGTGTTGTGGTCTTGCTGGGGTGCGAGTCGTTGGAGAAATGTGTCTGGAAGGCCGAGGGACTGAGGTTGTGGGGAGCCCGGGTTCCCGAGAGGCCTCGGGATCAGTAATGAGGCTGGACCCGGCGGGTCCTAGACAGAGCGCCCGCCCAACTCTCTCCGTGGCGCATTACGGAGACGGTCCCAGAGCCGCGCAACCAGTCCCCACTCCCTCCGGTGAAATTGCCAAATTAAAATGAATCATTTGGCCCGTAATGGCCGAGGCGCTTATCGGGGGCGAGCGGACCCGCGGCAGTGCCTTATCTCCGCGGCACACACGGCCCCCGCGCGCCTCGGCCCATGCTAACGAGGCCTAGAACGTGAGCGGGATTAGAGCGCGGCGGTGGAGGAGCCGGGCGCGCCGCGGCGCGGAAGCGGGGGACTGGAGGGGGGGGGGCTGGGGGAGGGCTCGGCACTAAGGACCAGGCCTCAAAATGGCCACACGCGTACCCCCTTAGCGGCAAAACGTGAGCATTCTGGCCTTTTTCTAGGGGCAGGCAACCTGCAACCTCCCACGGAATCCCCATCCAGTTCCTCCCTCTTTTGCCCGCTCGCAGAAGAGGTTTCGCTCCTTTTCCCTCGGTTTCTTTCGATGGGGGGCATTTTCCACCGACGCCCTTGAGCTCGCCGCCGCCGCCCCTCCCGCCTCGGAGACTCTCTTCCTTCCTTCCCCTTTTCCTTACGCAATATACAGAAATGCGCGAGGCGGTGGTTGGTTTTCATTTCTCCTTAGTGGTTGTGTGCATGCGGTGGGATTGTGAGAGGGAGTGTGTGAGCTGTGGGCAGTGTTGACTTCTTCTGAGTGTGGTCTTCTAGGCGATAGGTTGTGTGTCCAAGTGTGATGGTGTTTGCCCTCTTTAGGGTGTAGATTTGAGTTCTCCGAGGCCCTTCTGCGTTTTCATCGTTGTATATAATTACGCTCGTTTGCCTTCTCGACATGTGTGCGGGGTTGCTTGGCCTTTGCGATTGTGTTTGTGTCTCGTTGTGTCGGGCGTGTGTGAGCCTGACTGCGTTGGGTTGTGCGTCCCTGAGCGATTGCGTTTGATCGATTTCGTTGTGTCGTGCTGGACAATGTGTGGGCCTGACCGAGTCGGCTTGTGGGGCAGTGTTGCGTTGTGCTTACTTCGCTTCCCTTCTATGGAGCTGGACCGCGTGTGGCCCTGTCCGCACCGGGGTGTGTGCCTGTGTGCTGGTGTCCTTTGGAAGTGCGTTTGTAAATCGCTGGGGGGTGGAGGGGAGGGCGAGCGAGCGAGAGATGGATGCGCGAGTTGAGGAGGCGGCATGGGGGCGGGGAGAGGGATTTCACGTTTTATTCCAAATTATGATGTATTCGGAAGCCAGCGTTGGCTTGGATGAGCAGCCCTGCTCTGTCCAGAGGCCACTCTGTGCCTCGGTGTTGGAGGGGTTGTTAGTGAGTGGGAGGCTCTTCCAGGCTGGAAGCTGAGCAGCGCTCGCGGAGGCCAGCGCCTTCAGGCCGGTAGCCGCCGGCTTCGGTTCTCGCCGCATTCAGGCTTCGTCCATTTCTGGTCAGTTTCGCGGGTACGGCCGCCGGGGTCTGCGGGAGAGGCCCGGAAAAGACAATGGGCGCATTCTCCAGGCCTCGCGCCTCGGGTGGGGACCTTCGGGATCATCTCCAAGGAACATTTTTCTACCCCCTCCCCGGGTGAGCGACATTCCCGCGTGGGTCAGGTACCCGTCACATCGATGACCGGGACCGGGCTTCCTGGAGGGACGGGGTCAGTGCTGCCCTAGCTCCGAAAGAAAGGATTTTGTTTTGCCAGTTACTGTGGTTGCTAATGTCATCATCATCACCACCACCACTACTACCACCACCGTCATCATCATCATCATCGTATTTTAATTAAAATAATCGTCCAGGAGCGAAGCGGCTTGTCCCTTTTAGCTTCTTCGGGGCGATAACAAAGCAGCGCGGGTTTCCTCCCGCCAGCGCTGATCTTTAAACTGCTGGGTTTGTGGTAGGGAGAGAAAATGGAGAGAGGGACGAACACAGAGACTCCGTCCTAAAGCAGAAATTAAACCCGACCTCAGACACCGGGCGTGACTGGATTCCTTCTTGTTCCCACACCTCCCCCCTCATTTGGATTAGAAGAGGAGAAAGAAAATCTCCCGCATTGGACTGAAACCGCAGGGAATAATTATTACTGTATTTCCACTAAAGCCGGGGCAAAAAGGAGGTGGCCTTAGCAATTAATCCAAGACTTCGATGTGTGACCATAAACTGGACAATTTAGGCAAAACAAATTAAACAATTTGTTTCCCTCCCTTCCGGAGGGAGGGAAAAAAAGGTGAACTAAATTTCACTACCGCTACACCCTGGGAAGCAGTACTGGATTTATTTTTACCCTCCGTCCTTTCCTTGTTTATTGCTGAAAAGAATTACTGAAATTCTCCCCTTCTCTGACGATCTGAATGCCGATAAATCGAAAATCTTGTGTAGGGATTGTTGAGGGAAAGGCGAGGGCCTTTCCTTTCTTTCTTTTTCCCTTTCTTTTCTTTTCCTTTCTTTCTTTTCCTCCTCTCCCTCCTCTTCCCCGCCCCCCTTAATCTGTAGGAAGAAAAAAAGGGACTGGGTTACATCAGATATCCCCCCACCCACCCCTTTCTCTGGGATCTGCGCCGTTCAGACTGTATCCCTTCGGGAAAGTAGCCTTTGGAATTGGGTTCTGGTTTCGCTTTGGGTTGGAGGTGGGCAGGTGAGAGTCATGGAGAGAATGGGGTCCTCAGAGGTTCTGTCCCACCGACCAGGGTCTGAAGATCGGATTCCCCTTTTCGGACACACATCCCCCTACCCACCCATGCCAGGCTGCGGACGACTCCGCGCTGTGGCCACAGCTCCGGCCTGACTTCGGTTCCCGAGCCAACGGCGTAGACGAGTCTGCTTAGAAAACAAATGGCCACACTGAACCAGACATCCCGGTTGGAGGGTCCGATAATGTTCCGGGCAGTCTGCGGCTGGGTTGTTGTTGTTGGACTAGATAGTTATTCCTGATTGGTCAGGTGTAGGGTTCTTTTTTATGGGGGTGCGGGGGAGGCTTCAAACACCTGCAGGTTGGGGGCGGAAAGCTGCTGGCGATTCCCGGGGCGGGTTGGCGAGGACATGAGGTAATTCCCAGCCATTGACCCCCATTTCTCTCTCTCCCTCCCTCTCGCCCTCCCTCTTTCTCTCCACCCCCATCTTTCCTGGAAACTCGCTTTGGGCGCGGCAGACCGCCCAGGACCACACCGCGGCCTAACTGCCGGTCTCTCAGTGAGAGAGGGGGAAAGCAAAGACCCCTTCCACAACCTGGACCTCGGCTCCTGCCCCTCTCCCGCCGGAGGAGGAGTGGAGATCCTATTCAGAGGGGCCGCTCTCTCTAAATATGCCCCAGGTGAGTTTTTGGGGGAATAGTACTGGTGGAAACAGTCACCAGGAAGGCCTTGGGATCTGGCCTGAGGTGGGGAAAGCTTGGGACAGAGGACAGACCAGTTTCAGATTGGGGAGGAGGAGGGGAGGACGAACCCAGAGTTGGGAATCCGGGATCTGACTCTGCCACTGACTGTGGCCTCTGTGCCACTGTGGCTTCCAGCAGGGCCGTTTCCTGGCCCTGGGTGAAAACAGCTAGTTGGGCTTAGTCCCCCCTCACCCAAGGTCCCCCTCTGTCCTGGTTCCGTGGACGTTTCACCGGGCTCATAACTTTGGGGCGGCTATATCCGGATAGCGCAGGCTGTGTGCTCCCGGGGCTCTGGCAGGAAGAAGGCCGCAGCCATCCTGGCTAACGCAGTCCCAACTCGGGTGGGCCCAGGCTGGGGCCTAAGGCCTAGGGTGGGGCTGCGTTCAAACACCGCTCCACTCCAGTAGCAGCGGGAAAGTGGTTCTGTTCACGGGCGATTTGGGTTTGCGTGCAGGCTTGGGGCTCCCCCAGTGGGTCATGCGGGTGTGGATGCAGTATCAGGGACCAGAGGCTGTGTTTAAGGCGGCGGCTCTAGCCGGGGCATGGCGGAGGCTGTTTTCACATAAGAAATTTTCCTTGCTGGGAATTGGAAGCTGCCGGAGACCAGGTGCCTGTCCCCCAGGAGCTCTCGGGTTCCCCTGTCGTGTTCAGACACACATGGAAGTTATGTGGCTGGCTGTCTGGCAGCAGGAGATGAGCCGGTGTAGGGGGCTTTGAGCTGGGTCTTGGTTGCACAAAGAGGAGTTGTAATGGTCCAATAGTCTAGTGCTGTTCGGTTCGAAATCTGAAACCTTCTCACCCCCTTTTTCATTTTCCCTAATAAAAATAAATAAACATCACTCCGGCTTTCCTTTTAATAATCTTAACCAAAGCCAAGTGATGGGATTTAGTCACCGACCACCGAAAGTGCTTGTGAGTTCTCTGGCAGCTTCCTCGAGAGCCTGGCCCTCTGGCCTGGGTGATCCTGGTTGCAGATGAACCGGCAGGGTTTTCCTGAGGTCCTGGGAGGGGCGGGGAGAGGTTGACCACAGACCCCTGGGGACCAATCATAGGTTTGGTGGGGGGGCTCAGAGATATAGATATTTATAGGCGTCTGGAGAGGGCATTTGGGGCCAGAGTCAGCTCATCTGAGATAAGTGCTCCCCTTGCCCCTCTGGGATCTGCTCCTACTCAGAGTCTCGGAATTAATCAGAAGGTACAAATGTGTCATATGGAGAGCTTGAGCTCATTCTGGCAATTGCTGAGTGAACGGTTTGTCACTCGGTTAGGAGCTGGGACTTAAGCACGTGTCACTGGGTGCACAACGGTGCCTGGGGACAGTAAGGTAGGGAGCCAGCTCCTTGGGGCTTGTACGCTTTGCCAGAGGACGGTATATTTCTAATGCATTTCACTGTTGCAGGGGAGCCAGGAAGTCTCCAGTGGTATACCACTGGTGCATTTCTAGTGGCCGCGGTGTCTTGACGGTCGGTCCCATTCTGTGGATACAGACAGACCTATTGTTTCCACCATGAACATAAACTCGTTTCCAATGAAGTGTTGCAGACCTACTGCCTTTGCAGCCAGGGTGCACCAGGTCTGGGGGAATTTTGTCATTTTGGGGCACTGCCCATGGGGCTGGCAGAGCTAGGGCAGGAGCTTAATCTGAATGGTGATTCTCCATCAGCTGTGTGTCCAGTGGCCATTGAGCTGAGCTCCTGAGGAGGTTTCAGAAGGTCGGGTCTCTCTTCTGGGGTGGGAGGATGGTTCCCAGGCCGACTCCAGTCCAGAGTGGTGCAGTGGCAGAGTGGCTGCCAGGAATGATCAGATGGACTCTGCTTGGTGCTGAGTTGGATTTTTGTGTATTTGTTTTCTGCTATAAAATACGCCAATTATATAATTCCAACAGCAGAAATCTTATTTTGAACATCTTATGAAGCCTGTTGAGTTGATTATATTTTTATTGTTTTATTAAAACTCACAAGCATTTCCTCACTCTGGACCCAGAGTCTCATAGTTTTTCTGTTTTCATTCTTGCGGGGGTGGGGTGTGTGTGTGTGGTGGGTTTTGGAAGAACTGGAGGGAGCGGTAGTGGGGAGTGGAGCCTCTGCCTGCGGTCACCCAGGAGTATGGTTGAGGAGGAGAGGACTGTCCTTTGCTGGAGGGGGGCGGGCAGGATATGTGAGAGGGTGTATATGGGAGGATAACAAAGACAGAGCGAGACTGGAGTTCGAGTCCTGCTCTGTGGCAAACAGGCGAGTGTGACCTTGGGCAAGGTAGTCTCCTTGCTGGCCCAGTCTCCCAGTCTATAATAATGTTTACTTGAGCATTTGCACAGTGCTTTTAAATGCATATATGAGGTACACCTCCCATTTCCCAGAGGACAACACCGAGGTAGGAGAGGGGGATGGGGGAGTGCTGGACGAGTTCAGCAGCCATCATGACACCCCTTCGCCCCACACTCCTGGATGGGAGCCCAGACCCCAGTGGCCTCAGGAGCACCCTTTGAACGTCGGGGCTTCACACTGCCTCAGGCAGGCTTCCCTTCTAGACCCCACCTCACTTTTGAGTTCAGCTGAGCAGAAGCGGGTATATATAGTGTGCGGGGAGGTATGGCCGGGATCATCTTCTTCCCTTCCTTATGTCCCGTCTCCAGTCCCAGGAGGAGTAAAAGTAAAGGGCCACTGGGGTTTCTGGCGGCTACACAGAATACAGGTGGATTTGCGGAGTGTAGACGGACGCCGTCCCCGCAGGGGTGAATATGTGTTGAAAGGGAGAGCTGGCTCCTCCGGATAATTCTCTGCCAGCTCTGATCCCTCTTGCACACACACCCCCACCAGGTTTCTGGGTGTATGTGTGTGGCGGTAGGCTGGGGGCAGGTATTGCTGAAAGGCAAGGGAGGTTCGAAAAGCACCCCACCTCCGCGCGACAGGTTCCCCGCCAAAACCAAAAGGGGGGCGGGAAGAACACGGTCGGGGATTTGTTCCCTCCTCTTCCCTTGCGGCCTGAGAAGGGGCACGGGGTGATATTTCTTTCTCGTCTCTTTCTACGTTTCCTTCCTCCTTCCCCCCCACCCTCTGTTTTTCTTTCGCTGGCTGTATTCCTTTTCTTCCAATGTCTTTGTCGTCCTTCTCCACCTCTGTCCTTTTGGCCCTCAGTCTCTGTCTCCCGGGCACCCTCTTCTCTTCTCCCAAACCAGAGGCCCCCTTTCCCTCCTGCCCCAGCACTGCGGGCGGGTGTGTGTCCACGTGGCGCTAAGTTTGTCCGCCTCTTCTCACGTTTCGGTGCGTGAGTTTCTCTCTGCCTTTTACCCCCTCCCGCACCCCCCGCTCCGATCCCACCCCACGTGGATGGGCCGGGGGCGGTGGTCAGAGCGGGTGTCCGCTTGTCTGTCTGCCCGCAGGATGACGGAGCGGCCGCCGAGCGAGGCGGCACGCAGTGACCCCCCGCTAGACGGACGGGACGCGGCCGAGGCCCGCATGGCCCCCCCGCACCTGGTCCTGCTGAACGGCGTCGCCAAGGAGACGAGCCGCGCGGCCCCGGCGGAGCCCCCGGTCATCGAGCTGGGCGCGCGCGGCGGCGGCCCGGGGGGCGGCCCCGCCGGTGGGGGCGGCGCCGCGCGAGACTTAAAGGGCCGCGACGCTGCGGCTGCCGAAGCGCGCCATCGGGTACCCACCACCGAGCTGTGCAGACCTCCTGGGCCCGCGCCCGCCTCGGCCCCCGCAGAGCTGCCCGGCGACGGCCGCATGGTGCAGTTGAGCCCGCCCGCGCTGGCGGCCCCGGCCGCCCCCGGCCGCGCGCTGCTCTACAGTCTCAGCCAGCCGCTGGCTTCTCTCGGCAGGTCAGGGCCGGCGGGAGGGGCGGGTGGGCAGGAGGCATGGGCGCCGGGGCTCCTCTTCCGCACGTCGGGAGCCGGCTGCCCTCCTCCCGGCGGGGCAGTGTGGCTGAGCGCGCTAGGAGAGGGGGAGAGGGGGACGTTTTACACCCGGGGTTGGAAAAGTCTTGGCTGGAGTCCCCGTGCAAGTGAGGAACGAGCCCTCTGCTAGTGTGTGTGTGTATGTGTGCGCACGCGGGGGGCGGTGTGCAGGTGTCTTGTTAACGCGGCGTGCTGCGAGCTTGGAAGCCAAAGAGGGGGAGTACCGGCATGCGGCTGGCTGTGAGCAGAAGCGCGGGGCGCTGCCTGGTGGTGGTGGTGGTGGGGGCGTGGGGTGGACAGGAGGAGTCTGAGTGTGAGTACCAGGAAGGAATGTGTCTGAATGCGCTCCGCTGTGAAATTCTTCTGGAAGCTGCAGCCCTCGGTGGACAGGTAAGAGATGTGCTTGCAAGAGGTCTCCCTCCTCTGAAACTCCCTGCCAGGGCCTGCCTGGGGAATAGATCCCTCCCTCCTCTCCTGAGCTCCTCTGCCCCTAGCTGCGATCTCTGGCCAGGACCTGTGCTCCCTTTGGTGTGAGGGTATCCATTTCCCTGCTGGGGCCACTGAGGTGGTGGAGAGCAGGAGACACGGTTGGGGTGGGGACAGGAAGATGAGGCAGGGAGAGACAGTGGGGGGCAGTCGGTGAGTCTGTGGGACACTGGAGGAAGAAGCTACGGAGAGTCGAGTGGGTAATGGGGGGGCATGTCAGTGGGGCTGAGTCAGGGTTTCCTGTCTGTTGTCTGTCCTTGGGCCCCATGGGGCTGGAGTGAAGGTGGGGTGAAGTTGGGGGTAAGGAACAGGGTGCCCTTATGTGGTGCAGGAATTGCACACTGCCAGGTGTGAAGGCCGTGTCTGCCTGTGTGAGCACCTGTTTGGGAGTGGAGGTGCCTATGGCTTGTGCGCTTGTATGTGGGGGGTGTATGCTCATTTTTGTGTTTGCTCCCTGTGTTCACCATTAATTCTGTGTATGTGTGTTTGTGTGTGTCTGAGTGTGTGTGTGTGTAGGGGTGTGTGGCCACCCTCCCCTTGTTTGTCTCACCACAGAGAGAGTCTGGGGGTGTTGTGTGTGTGTGTGTGTGTGTGTGTGTGTGTGTGTGTGTGTGTGTTTCATGCTTCTTCTATCCCCAGTTCCGATGTGAAGGGACCAGGGTTGCCCTTGTTTTTTGGGGCGGGGGCTCAAGAACATGTGGGGAGGATCTGTATGGAGCCCCTCTCTCCCCTCCACCCACATGTGATCTTGTGATCTGCCTGCTCCCTCCCACAGTGGGTTCTTTGGGGAGCCAGATGCCTTCCCTATGTTTGCCACCAACAACCGAGTGAAGAGGAGACCCTCCCCTTATGAGATGGAGATTACTGATGGTGAGTCAACCCCCCCGCTCCACTTGTGTACTCACTCCCTCAAGGTGTTAGAACCCTGAAGGAGGAATCATCGGGGACTACTCCCTAGGTGTCTCACATAGATGGGCAGCTCTCTTGGAGCCAAGAGAAGCTGTTGAAGTCCTTGCCCTATTGACCTGGGACTAGGGGAGGTCATGGGTGGGGCTGGGGGTTTACCACGGTCCTGGGAAGAGAGTGCATGGGAGTGAGGACACACTGTGGCACTTAGCCCTAACCTCCACCGTCAATTGTAGTCCCCACTCTAGCTCCATTCCTACAGTTGGTAAGGATCCCCCGGGAGGGCAGAAACACACAGTGTTTCTAAGCACCAACCTCCAGGGATTCTCTGTATCTCCTCCCAAGTCCTCTTTGGAATCTGAAGTCTTCTCCCTGCCTGGAATTGCACCTTTAAGGGTCTTGTCCCAGGTCCCTGCAGAGTGGGGCCCTCTTGTGCCCTTTTCCACACTCTGAGCTGAGACTCGGAGTTCCCTTCCTGACATCATAGATTCTACCCTGCTCCCTCCCTCCCCCCGACCCCAAAGGCCTCAGCATTTTTAATGTGAACTACCCGAGTAGTCTTTGGCCCCGAACTTGGGGGAAGGAGTTGGATGAGTGGGAAATTTGGAGGACCCCCTCCCTCTTCCCAAGGTTGACTAGATGTAGTAGATGGGGCCCAGCACCAGGGGGCAGGAGAGCAGGCTCTTCAGAGCCGAGGGACTTCCTGGAGCTCCTGGTGCACACCGGAGGCCTTGAAGCCAGACTGGGATTTCTGCAAGTTGCTGGTGGGAGGGATGTATGTTGAGCTGGGGCTTCTGGAGGGGATCCCTCTGTGGTGTTCTGGAGAGGAGGCAAGCTAGCATCTGGACAAGGAACAGATCTCAAAAGACCCAGCCAGCCTGGGGCACAGGGGTGTAGGGCCGGGAGGGAAGGGTGTTGGAGTGTCAGTGCTGCTAGGTTAGAGACAGGAGGTGGGTGTACCAAACAGGAAGTAGGCAAGACCAGCCCTGAAGTTCCCCAGGGAAGAGGCATTTTCTACAAAGGTCAGAGACGACAGAAATCAGGCACAGAGGAAGGGGCAAGGGGTGAGGGTTTGGGGGGAGTGCAGGAGTGTAGAGAGGAGATTACCCATGAATGATGCCAATATTTACCAAGCACCTACTCTGTGCCCTGCCAGCGTGAGACAGAGGACATGGAGGGAGGTACAGACTCAGGAAAGAGGAAGGTGTGGAGAGGTGGGTGGTTCTCTGGAAAGGACCAGAGAGGAATAGACAGAAATGGAGGTGAAGGGAAGGGTGGAGGGGTGCAGGATATGCCCACAGGATTTTGAAATCAGAGATTTAAATGAAAAGAGTCCATAAAAGTGGGGCTAACACAAGGTCTAAAGCCAGGACTCGACGTGCATTCCTGTTGCTGAACTTTTCTGGGCCTCCGTTTTCTCATTTGTAACGTAGGGAGAATAATAGCTTCCTCACAGGTTGTTGAAGGAGCACAGTGGGGTAAAGTGCTTTTAGGGCCTGGCTTGGGGTAGGCACGGCTTCTGGAGTCTGTGTAGCTCTAGTTGTGACAGCGGCCATAATGCCTCTCTCCCCACCTAGGAGCTCCCTCAAGATCAGCCAGCTTCAGCCACAGAGCAGAGGTCCTCCTGGTGGCACAGCTGAGGGACTCCCCTCTGTCTGTCCTGGAGGCCGGAGAACAGCAAGTTATTTCCTCTGAGGCACCCAGGGTAGGACTGCCCAGCAGGCGTGCTGTGTTTTTCCCAGCCTGGGTCTGGCCTTTGGCAAAGAGTCAGCTGGGCTGGGGCCTGCTGGGGTTTGGAAAGATAGCTTCTGAGGCACTGTGGGCAGAGGATGAGTGATTCTCCCTGGGGGAAACATGGTGTGTGTGTGTCTGTGTGTGTGTAAGACTGGTGTGTGTATGTGTAAGAGATGATTAAGCGGGAAGTGTCGGCGCGGATGAGCTGGGTTGCAGAGGCAAGGTCTGCCTCCGTCCTGGCCGCCGTCTCCATAGCTGTGAAATGAGCAATGGGTCTTAGGTGATGTCTTCTCTCCTACCCAGCTTTCCACGTTCTGAGATCCGGTTCCAGGGTCATCAGAAGAGGGCAAGCAACCATCCCAGTACTGGCAGTTCCTTCAGTGCTCAGAGCTTCCTGAGGACTGCCAGGAGCTGGCTCTGTGCCTCAGGGTTGCGGAAGGAAGCAGCCGCCTCAGCCCAGGAGCCTGGGAGCACTAGCGGGGCGCTCCTCTGCCTTTGCTGGCTTTGGGAATCCCAGGTCACGCTTGGACATTTAGTGCAGTGCTTTGTATACCATAGGTGCTCGATACATGCACACTGGTGTCTGCCCCTGCTCTGCAAGTCTTAATACATGAGCGCTAGTGAATACTGTTCTAGTCTGTGATCAGTGCACTGTAGACACGGGGAGACGGAGGCAGCCCTCAGACGCCTGCCTAGAGCCTCAGGCCATGGCGTCTCTGTGCCATGGCTGTCTCTCCACTCCTCTCCTGGGGAAGAGAGCCTGCAGTGTAAGTCATTTCCCCACCACTCTGCTCTCTCCTCCATTCCGTACCTGCCAGCATGATCAGTTGGTCAGCAAATATTTATTGAGCTCCTGCCTACTCTGTGCTTCCATCACCCTTAGAATAAAATCCCTACATCTTACCACAGGGCCCTATGGGATCTGGACTCAGGCTCCTCTGATCTTACCCACACTAATCTCTCCGGGCTGGCTTCAGCCATTTCCCAGCTCAGGGCATGTGCACATGCCCTTCCAACTTCCCTTCCTGTGTCTGGCTGGCTCTTCTTCGGCCTTAAGTTCTTCCCTTATAGATGTCACCTCCTCCAAAAGGATGTCCCCAACCACCTCAGGTAAACATGGCCGCTCCTTTCCATCTTTCGTTTACATTCAGCTTCCCGTTTGTTTGTTATTTGTTTGCCGATTGTTCATCATCTGTCATCCCCATTAACATGTAAGCTCCACGAGGGCAGGGACTCTGTGCACCTTTATTCCTTAATGCCGAGCACAGTGCCGGTTGTCAGGAAATAACTGATGAATGGATAATAATAGCTAACATTTATTGACTGTTTCATCAGAGCCAGGTATTATCTTAAGTACTTTAACTGTATTAGTTGTTAGATTCACAAGACAATCTTATGACTTGAGTTACTAGTGTTATCTCCATGGTACAGGTGATGATGCTAAGACACAGAGAGTTCAGGTAACTTGCCCAGAGTTACTATCTAGGGAGTAACAGTCAGGAATTGAACCTGGAACGTCTGGCTCCAGAGTTTAATCTTTCTAACTAGTGCCATATGGCCTCTTAGCACAAGTGAATGAATGAATAATATATGGTTCCTGTCCTCAAATGTCTCACAGCTCAGAGAGGGGGACAAACATGGAAACATAAGTGATGATCAAGAGTGATGGAGATTACAGGATTATAGGGCCATGGTGGTTGGTTAGATCTGTCTGGAGGGATGAGGGAAGTTCTCAGAGAGGAGGAAACAGATAAACAGGGTTTTGAAGGACAAGTAAAGAGTTTTCTGAGTAAAAGGAAAGAGGGCATTCTAGGTTTCCCAAGTTTCCAGGTGGATGGCTTCTCCGCTTCCCCACAGGAGAAGACGCCCTGGGGGATCCCCGACCCACTGTCCTAACCCTTGTCCTCCTACCTCCAGGTCCCCACACCAAAGTCGTGCGGCGCATCTTCACCAACAGCCGGGAGCGATGGCGGCAGCAGAATGTGAACGGGGCCTTCGCTGAGCTCCGCAAGCTGATCCCCACGCATCCCCCAGACAAGAAGCTCAGCAAGAATGAGATCCTCCGCCTGGCCATGAAGTACATCAACTTCCTGGCCAAGCTGCTCAATGACCAGGAGGAGGAGGGCAGCCAGCGGGCCAAACCTGGCAAGGACCCTGCGGTGGGGGCTGGTGGAGGGGGTGGTGGCGGAGGGGGCGCTGCACCTCCAGATGACCTCCTGCAGGACGTGCTGTCCCCGAACTCCAGCTGTGGCAGCTCCCTGGATGGGGCAGCCAGCCCGGACAGCTACACGGAAGAGCCGGCACCCAAGCACACGGCCCGCAGCCTCCATCCTGCCATGCTGCCCGCCGCGGATGGAGCCGGCCCTCGGTGATGGGTCTGGGGCCACCCAGGACCAGCCAGGAGGGTGCCCTCAGGCCACGGGCACCATGGGCTTTAGGGCAGGTGGGGTGAGGATTGGGCAGCTCTGAAGCAGGGCATGGACTTTTGATGAGCTTTCCTTGATGTCTGAGCTGTGGGAAGTCCCAGCTGCCTCTGGGGCTGGCTTTCCTGTTTCCTGCCTCAGTAGGAGAACAGAAACATGGAGCAAAGTGGTAGGTACTTTTTATGAAGATGGCACGGTCTTCCCCCTCTTCCATATCCCTAAGACTTCTCCAGTGAGAGGCTGGAGTGGCGTCGCTTTCGGCCTGGCGCACGGGAGCCCTGTCTTCGCTGAGACCTGGGGTTGTCAGCTCTCTCCTGTGTCCGGCAGCCTCTGCCTCGCCTTGAACCCCTCCCAAACTCGCTGGGGTGGCTTTTGTGGCCACACTGTCCAAATACACAGGTACCCAATAGCTGCCCGTTTCTTGAGCCCCGTCTTCACCCAGGCCCCTGTTGGTCCGTCCAGCTGCAGAGAGTCACAAGCCTCGAGGTGCCTTCTTCAGGGCCTGGCTGAAGAAGACGGCCAGTGGACAGCCTGCTCTCGACTAGCTGGGCCAGAGGGTCAGAAACCCAGAAGCCCTTACTCCTTGCCCTGGGGATCGAAGCTCTGCTCTCTCCCCACTGAGACTTGCCTTCCTCATCCTTGTGGCTGTGGGGACTGAGTCTGCGGCTGTGAGCGTGCCCTGTGAGCTTTGTTCGAAGGCAGACAAAGGAGGAATGATGAGAGTGAAATTGAGCAAGAGCTATTTGGGGCACGTGGGCTTCAAATCGTGGCGGTGCCTCAGAGCTACCTGCCTGCGTCCTCAGCGACACGTCGCTGTTCACGCAGGGAGCAGATGCCAGTGTGCTGATCGGTGTGTGTTGATGCTGAGAGTAGACGTGCGGCCCCATCTCGCGTTCTCCTAGCTCCTCAGAGGGGCCTCCCTGCTGCAGGATGTCTGTTTGCTGATGGTCTGGTCTGTGTCCTGAAACTGAATCGACAACAAACTCTGTCCTATGAATTCCTGGCATTTGGGATTTTGCTTAACTTCAGGTATTTGTGGGATCTCTAGGTCTTGATATGACCCAGGATCTAGCCCCACTTCTAGGGCCTGGGGAGCCCAGTGAGAGACCAGGCCCTGGCGGAGACCCAAACACATTGACATTCACTTAGCAGAACCTTCGGCATTCCTGAGCGCACAAATTTTGGTCATCCAGGGTGTGTATGGGAGGCTGGCGTGACGCAGTAGGAATACTCCCCCCCAGAAGCTGTACATGACATTTTTGTAAATCAAATCCTTATCTTCACCTTTTAAAGAAATACTGCCACGAGTCCCTTGGTAAAGTGGAGAATCCTTCTGTAGAGTGGACTGCTGCCCCCTCATTGATCTCCCGTGTCAATCCAGATGGTGGGACATGGTTTTCTTAAGGTGACGCCTGCCTGTGACCCACCTCGCAAGCCCCTGGAACAAACCGCACACAAGTCCTACATACCTGTCATTGTGCCCTCAAGTCACCCCAACCGGCTCTGACCAGGCGCTGCCTTTGAGGTCAGAGGGAAAACAATGCTCTGACTTTGCCCTGTCCATAGCAATGTGGAAGAACCATCGCTGCGGCTGTCGGGAAAGGCCCTCACACCTTATGGGCTCCCGCCTGGTGGTTCGCCTTCACCATGGCAGGACCTTGGGGACAGCCACATGCCCATGGGGAATGATCCCTGCTCTCCTCCCCTTCCTTTTAAGTTGTGAGAGGAGAGGTCCAGTTTGTGGGGGTGGGAGCAACATGGTTACCCTTGTAGCACTCTGTCTGTCCCATTTCAGCGCCCCCCCCAATCATATTTTGATGAACATTAGGATTCGTTCCTTTCTGATACTTGGACGCTCCTGTGAAAAATCCCACCTGTCTAAAGATGGAGCACCTGTTCTAGGTCCTAAGGCTGCGTTTGCTTCCGGTGGGTTAATTTGACCTGGGAGTGAAAAGTGGCCACGGTGAGCATAGGTGGATGGGTTTTAGGAGATGGATCACACATTCTCTGAGGAACTCCAGCTACTGGCTTCCTCTTCTCTCAGACTTGCAGTGTGACCTGGAAAAGTTCTCTCTCTGAAAGTCAACTTCTCATAAATACGCTAGCTTGGCCTGTCTCCTAGGGCTGTGCTGTGGACTGAATGGAATCGTGACAGTAGAAGCATTTTGAGATCGTATGGAACTCTGTCCCCCTCACTGTCGTTCCTGCAGTGGGGTTTCCCACCCTGAGTCCGGGACCTAGGCAGTGGGCCAGTCTGCCTGTCTGCATAGCATTTGGGTAATTTAGGTTCTAAACCACTTTATCCTGAGTTATCTAGGTTATCCTTATCTCTCCAGATTGACCTCATTTCAGTCTCATTCCAAAGCAAGGCACAGGAGGGAGACTAGAAAAGAGAGATGGGAAAGAGGCAGAATATGTAAAAAGTACTACAGCTACCCGAGACAGGCCTGGGTAGGGGTGGGCAAAGCTTTGTGTCTTTGTTAAGTACTAGAAAAGATCCATAATTTTCACTTTCCTTTCCAGCACCTCCCCCCACCATACTCTTCTCCTTCCTCTGCCTCCTCTTCACCCATGAACATTCTCCATCCAAGAATAATATCTGTACAAAAAGGAAAAAATGTAAAAAAACATGAGGAGGACAAAGATGACTGTTAATGACTGGAGGGAATCATGTCTTTGAAGACAAATTCGTATTCTTTTATTTGTAGTGGCAAACGACAAGATGGTACAACCTTTATCCTTTTCCGAAAGCAAAACAAAGGGCACAGCATCGGTAGTCAGCCGACAACTGTCTCGGCCTTTGGGGGTGGTCGTGTCGTACTTGTGATGTCAATGGTACGTGGCCCCCGCCGAAGGCTTGCCCCCCAGCCCATGTACATAGCGCATCGTTCCTGCGGGCGGGCCCAGCACTTTCCGTCAATGTTGTACTGTACGTGATGCATTGCGTTGGTCTCTGCATTTTTCTGCAGAAGAGGAGTAACCGCTCCAGGTACCTTGACCTTTGTACAGCCCAGAGGCCAACACTGTGGGCGTGTGACTCTAGCGACAAAACCCATGTGGTGATGATGTGTGTATATATATAAGGATATATTGGGAAGATTTCTAAATAAAAGTTTTACAAAGGGGCCTAGACTCTGTGCTTGCGTGTTGCACCCCTAGGATGGGACATTAAAGGAAAGGCGTGGCACGAACCTGTCTCCCCTGAAATGGGTTCTCCTGGGGGGGGCTCCCACCTTCTACCCTGAGGCTCCCCCCTTAGGGTTTCTGTTCTTTTCCCTCTGCCAGGCCTCATGGAGGGGGGCCTCTTCTCAGTGCTGTGCACGCACACTTCGGGCACGGGGCCTCGGGCTGGAGAGTCCTCTCTGCGTGTCGGGTTCAGCTCCATGGCTGGGGCAGTGGCTTTTGTCATAGGTTCAGGGCAGATTAAGTTCTCACCAGAGAATGGTCCCAGGCTCCCCAGTGACTCAGTGGAGGCTGCTCTTGAGGATTGGGGGTGCGGGTCTTACGTGGGGCTCAGCGACAGGGGCTGAGGCTTTGGGAGCAGTGAGTGGAGGCTCAGGCAGAGAGCTGCCGTTCAGATGCAGGGACTGTGGAGGCCAGTGAGGCCTCTGCGTGCAGACTGTTGGATCTTCGGGAACCTCAGGAGGTCAGGTAGGCACTTCCAACGAAGTACCAATCCTTCTTTCTTTGGTTCATTTAGCAAATATTTATTGAGCCCCTATTGGGCCAGGTATTGCTCTAGGTTACTAGGATCTAGCGGTGAAGAAAACCAAGATCCCTGTTTCTGTGTCGCTTAAATTCTAGGAGGGAGACGGTAACCCACAGACACACGGCCATATGAATATGTTGATTGTATAGTAGGTTAGAAGGTGGTTAGTATTAAGGGAAGAAGATGAGCCAAGGGGGGAGCTCAAGGGGCCCACAGATAACTTTGGCTCTTTTGGGGTGAGCCTTGCTCATCCTGCCAGGCTCTGATCTTGGCCGCCCCTGTTCCGGGGGTGCTTCCAACCGTTGCTAGGAGGGCAAAGGCACAACAGGGCATGGGGACACTGCTCTGGCCTGTAGGGAAGCTCCTCGGCTTTTGAAAGACGCCAAGTGTGCCTCTCGCCAGCCCAGAGCAAGGAGGTCCCTGGGCAGAGAGATGGTGAAACTCAGTCATGGCATGGGGACACCAGGGGGAGTGGGTTGCAGGTCTTGGCGCTGGTGGTGGGAGCAGCATGGTGAAGGGACATGAGAGAGAGACAGGGCAGGGCAGTCAGAGGAGTAGGAGAACTACTGGCAGAGTGTGAGTGTGGGGTGTCAGAGGCTAAGGCCAAAGGGTGTTTGGGGAAGTGGTTAGCCAAGCCCGAGGCAGCCGAGAGGGCAAGCAAGCAAAGGTCTGAGAGTGCTGGCTGGACCTGGCAACGTGGAAGTCACTGGTGGCATTGGCGAGAACAGCAGCAGGGGAGGGGTGGAGGCAACAGTCTGACTGTCGCGGACACAGAGTCGGAAGGGAGGAGCACCCATTTCCAGGAGGACCTTTCTCAGGAGAGAGCGAGGCAGTCCATGTCCAGAGAGCTCAGGAAGAGCCCATCAGCTCTGTGGCTACCAGGTAGAGACTACGAGGCCATCGACTGCCCAGGCTGGCTGGTGCCCCATCTCCAGATGGGGAGACTGAGGCCAGAGAGGAGAGGAATCTTCCCAGGGCCACACATCCCTTGGACAGCGGCAGGCAGGGCAGGGCCGGGCCTCCTGCCCCCCTCCCCCTCCCCCCCCCCCCCCCCCCGCTGTGCCTGTGAGGGGGAGGGGTGGCCACGGGCCTCGCCCAGATGGTCTCTCCAGCCTCATTTCTCACCACTCTACCCTTCGTTCTCTCTGCTCGTATTTCACTAGCCTTTCTGCTCCTGCTACTATTTTTTTTAACTGTCCAGTTTTTGCACTTTTGGTTTCTACCCATCGTCTGTTCCCACCGTCCTTTCATCTAGGTAAGTTGCCTTCAGCATCAGGAGACTGTCCTGACTCACTGGGGTCAGCTGCCTCCTTTGTGTCCCCACAGGCCTTCCTTCACTCTCTGTCTGCTTGTCCACTTATCTGCTTTCCCACTAAAACACGAGCTCCTTGAAGGTGAGGCCGTGCCTGATTTGTCTGTTCGCCTCCAGCGCCCTGTGTCAGACCCGGTATGGGGCCCTTTCAACATTTGCTGAATGAAGAGGTTCCCCTGCATGGAATCTCTCAGCTCGGTGTTGAGGCCAGTGTGGAATGAAAGGGTAGAGGGATGGATGGGTGGGAGGCTGGGTCATTACTGCAAAGATGCCCTCCGCCTAAAACCGTGGTCCTGGGCTGGTCAGGGGCAGACGGACAGCTCTGCCCCTTTGGGCTGGTAGAGGACCTTGGGCTGCTTTGGTTGGTGGATAGGAAGGTGGGGTATGTATTTTCTTGGGTTGGGCCCCCCTAGCCTGGTTCTCGTACTGGATCCGGGTTGGGGTGAGGTGGGTATAATGAAGATCAGGAGGCTGGTGATCTGGTCTGCCCATAGCAGCCTTACCTCCCCATGCTGCCCACTCCCCTTTCCCCAGCTTGCAAAACAACTAAGTGTTCCCCAGCAACCAGCTCTCCCCCTCTGGCTGTGTGACCAGACTGCTGGGGACGGGCCCTGGTGCTGGGCACCGTGTCCAGCAGTAGAGGCTCAGCCATCATGACTGTAAGGACAGGAGTCAGTCAAGATCACCCAGGCACCCTCTCTATCGTCCAGAGGAGGAAATGAGGCCCAGAGAGGGTATGGGCTTCACCAAGGTTACACAGGATTTGAATTCAGGTCTGATCCAGAGCCAGTGCTCAGGGCCCCTCAGGAGAGGAAGAAGAAATGGCCAACAGGTAGTTAGTGCTCTTAGAGCAGGTGGGCCTGTGCTAGGCTGGGGGCAGATAGCAGCTCGGTGTGTCCAGCAATCTGCCCAGGACCATGAGCAATCAGTGTGGGCGCTGGAGAGCTTGCCGATAGCTACAGGCCCGGCTGGAGGACAGGCTCGCGGGCAGTGAGGACAGTTGATGTGGTATCAGCTCAGGGAGGGAGAGGCCAGGACAGGAATGGGACTGAGCAGGAAAGGCAGCAGGGCCACAGAAAGAACCTGGCCTTTGGGGTTAAGTTCCAGGGCTGCCGCTTCTTGTGCCTGCTGTGTGACTTTAGGTAAATCACTTAATCTCTCTTAGACTCAGTTTCCTCATCTGTTAAATGAAGTTATTAACACGTATCTTACAGGACGGTCATGGGACTTCAATAATATATGTAAGTGCTTGTGTCTTGTAGAAAGAACCATTACTCTCGCTGGAAATGGGTTTGGGATAGGGCTGTATTTGGAATGGCAGAAGAGAGAAAGAGGACAGAGGGGAAGTGGGAACATTACTCATTCACAGCAGCAGGAATTCCTCTGGACCTGCCCCATGCTGGGCAATGCTGGGGAGCCAGCAAGGGACCTTCCTTGTCCCTGTCCTCAGGGCGCTTGCAGGCTGGGTGGAAGTGAGATGTAGGGGAGGAGATCCAGAGCAGGACAACCCTGGAGGCAAGTGCTGTGAGAGGGAGGCCCAGTGGGTGTGGGAGACCTGGCTCTGGCAGTGGAGGCCCAGAGTAAATGTTTGCTGAATTGAAGGAGCCTGGGAGGAGGCTGGGGAAGGCTTCCTAGAGACGGTGTCATTTCCATTCTTCCGGGTGCCTTTGCAGGTTCGCACAGCCTGTCCCGAGCCCCAGCATCTTCTCTCAATGGCAGGGGCTAGCTGCTCCAGAGATGCTGGTCCTCCGTCCTGGAGGCCCTGCTCTGGTCCAAGCCACCTGGGGCAGGGCTGGGCTGCTGGAGCTATCCATGCCCACCAGGACATTCCCTCTGGCTCCTCCTTTCTCTCCCCACTCACTTGGTCCGAGCCCTGCCTCCCTCCCCAGCTCCTGGCCTTCTCTGTCCACACAATAACAGGATGTGATCCGTTCGAAGAGAGGAAGTGGGGAGGACGGGCAGTGCTGATAGCGAGGTTCTGACTCTCCGCTCTCCGTGCCTCCCCTCCCCTTTGGACCAGCCCCTGAGGCCGCCTCCTGTCCAAGGCCCTGTCTGCCTGGGCCTCTCTCCCCGTTGGGAGGGATGAGTTTGGGGTCTTCAGGCTTGACTCAGGCCTGTGTAAGCCCATGGAGAGATACACACTGGCCCTCTGCACGGCCTGCCTCCTGGCTCTGGCTTTGCTGGCCTGTCTGAGACGCTGAGACTCAGGGAGCCTGGCCTGACAAGCTCGGGACTCCAGGGTGTTTTCTGGAGTTGCCAGAGCCTGTGGGTGGGCAGGTGGTTCCCTCAGGCTTCACCCACCGCCTGTTTCCACGTGGGCCTGATCCAAGGCAGCGGGGCGATAGGGTCAACCAAGAGGTCCTCATCAAGCACTGACTCTGCTCTGCCTTGCACAGAGTGTGGGGTAGGCCGCCATAGGGGGAAACTGAGGCTCCGAGAGGCAAAGGGAATGTCTGAACTCAGCATGAACTAGGAGCTAAGCTGGAGCTAGAACCCAGCCGTCCTGACCTGCAACCTGGAGCTGCCTCAGCCCCTTAGGCCAGTGCGGTCCGACAGAACTCCGTGGTGATGAGCACGTTCTATCTGCCCTGTCCAGTATGGAAGCCTCTCGATCAGAGCGTGCAGCTCTCCGGCACTTGAAATGTGGCTAGTGCATAACTGAATTTTGAAGTTTGTTTAATTTGAATTAACCTTAATGTAGACCTGTTAAACTACCATCCCCTCAGGGAAGAGCCGGTTTTGGTAGAGCGAGGCCAAGTGTCCCCTGGCCCCAGACCTGGGGAGCTTGGGAAGAAGATGTTGGTCACCAAGGTTAGCCTCACCTGTGCTCAGTGTCTGCAGTTTATACCGAAGGGCTGTGCTTTCAGCTCTGCCATCTCACTGACTCCTCCCAAGAACCCGGCGTGAGGGGACAGTCACTCCCATTTCCCAGATGAGGAAATTCCAAGGTCAGAGAGGTTAAGCGACCTGGCCAAGGTCGAGTGGCTGAGGGAGAAGCCCAGCTGGGATTCTGATCCGGGCTGTTTGGGGAACCTGTTCCCTCACCCCAATGCAGATGAGCCCCTGAATACTGCCGGGATTACTGAGAGGGGCACCACCCAGTCCCTGGCTGTTAGTGTAAGCCTACTCAGAGGAGCCATCAGAGGAGGGCTGCCCCCCGTACATTGTTGGGGGGATGTTTTGTTATATGTTATTTTTGTGAGTCCCTGTTATGGGGGAGACACAATCTCTCCTGACTCAGTCTCAGTTCTGCAGATGGTGATCTGAAGATAACACCCCCTCCCCCAATTGGCCCCCACCCCCTTCTTATCCCATAACTGCCACCACCCCCTGCCCCCTGCAAGACCCTTGCGTTTCTGAGACCCAGTGGAGTTACGGGACCAGGGTAGAAAACCCTTTCCCACCCCATGCCTGGTGACAGCCCAGCCAGCTGAGACCCGGGAGCCCAGGGTCCTCAGCCCTCCCCAGCTCACCCCCAGCAGCCTGGGACCTGTGGTGCTCCCGGGTCCCAGGCTCTGTGGGATCTCGGTGGGGGGCGGGGGGCGGGGGCCAGGCCTTCTGCCCTCTGGCCGTTCCCACACCGGCAGCCCCAGTTCCTTCTCTCAGCGCTCCGCCCCTTCTCCATCAGTCCCCCGTGAGCTGCCGCCTTCAATGGGCTATCAGGCTTCCTCATCACTCTCACGCCCCTTCCCCACTACCCCTGAATAGGTGGGATCCAGACAGACACTGGCACTCCCAGCCCCAAGCCCCCAGGCAATCTCTCCCAGGACCTCCTGGGACCTCGCAGCTATGATGCCTGCTACCTGCCTTCCATGCTCAAGACTCTAGGTCCTGAGGCTGCAATTCTGTTGTTGAGCAATGGCGCATTCTAGAGCAGCGGTCCAAACAAGGGGCGACATGCTGTGATGACCCTGAACTGAGCTAAGATTTGACTCCATGAGTCTAATGACAGGTAGACGTTGATGTCTCTACGATCCTCAGGTCCCATCGCCCTAGGAGCTGTCATTCAGGGATCACACGCTTACTGGACTCCCTTTGGCTTTTTGGCGGCCGCAGCAGGTTCCCTGGGGCAATGCAAGGAGAGGCTGATGGGGTGGGCAGAGTCGGGTGGGGATTGCCTGGCTTGGTTATATTTTGAGGAGGGGGGCCAGGGTTGGCCACAGGCCCCTTCAGGGTTCACATCTGCTCGGTTGGGGCTCGGCCAAAGCTGGGCTGCCGGTCCAGTTGCCTGGCTGCGGCTAAGCGGGGAGCCTGGCTGGCAGGCTTTCTGTCTGATGCTAATGAAGGCAGTGGCAGGCGAGGAGGGGGAGGTACCGCTTTTGTCTTGCACTTGTCCATGCTGGGGTCCTCAGAGAGAGACAAGGGACCCTCCTCACACCCAAGTGGCCATGATTAGCCTGCCGCCACTCACTTTGATGGCTCCCCGTGCTCTGGGGGTGTGGACAGAGTTTCGGGGAGGGAAGGGGGAGCAAGTATGGTCCTGTGCCCGCCCCCCGCTGTGTTTTCCAGGGAGTATCCTAAAAAATAGGCTAGTTTAAGAGCTGAGCGAAAAATGTGGCCCCATTCTCTCTCCTCCAAACTCTCTTTAGGGCCTGTTGAGCTCCCCAAGTGTTCCACATCCATCCTTACTTTCCCTCTTCTAAGCCTTTGTATAAACCCGAGATGCCCTCTCTGTAGACTCCCACCACCAGTAACACTTCTGTGTGTTAAACTTTATCTGAGGCTGCATCTGCTGGTCCACCTCCCGCCCCGCCCCGGACCGGGGTCTCTCCTATTTCTGAACTCACAGAGACCCTTAAACCAGATCTGGGTGCTGTCTGCCATCTGCCCATGTTTGAATCCTGGCCTCATCTCCCTATTTGTCTGTGAGTTGGTCATTGCTGGGACAGTGTGTCACTGGTGCCTCCGTCAGGCCCAGTGTGTGTGAGGGGTACACAGGTGCTCAGTAAATGTTTACTGAGTTATTTCATCAGATCCTTGGGGTGAGTGGGCACAAATGGATCATTACCGTCATTTTATTGTGGGCATTTTCAAATATACATGAAAATAGAGAGGATCATATAATAAATGACAGGAATCCATCACCAACTTCAACAATTGTCCACATGGGTAATCTTCTCTCATTTATACCTTCATCCCTCCCCACACTCCCTGTCCTTGAAAAGGATTATTATGAATCAAATCCCAGACATCATGTTATTTCATCTGTAAATTCAGTTAAAATCTCTATTAGTTGATTAAATTAATATCTACTGAATATCCATTCTGTCTGGTTGTGTGCTACGCCATTCTGGTAAATTCCTATTCATCTTTCAAAGCCCAACTCAAATGTCACCTCTTCTTGGAAGTCTTCCCTGATTCTTCCTTTTCCCAGGGGTGTTTAATGGCTCCTTCTTTGGGGTTCTAATTGTATACCTTCTTCACAGAACTCATTGCTTTTTAGTATTGTTTGGTTTTGTTTTGTTTATGTGAGGAGGCATTGTAATGTATACTTAAGAGATTTAGAATCAAATAGATGTGGATTCAAGTTCTAGATCCATTTACTTAACGAGTTTAACTTCTCCGAACCTCAGTGTTCTTGTCAGTAAAATGCAGATCTAGTACTCCCCTCATACTGTTGTGAGGATTAGATGAGCAATGGATCTGAGGCGCCTGGTACAGAGCCTGGCCCACAGTAAACATTCCTTCTGGAAGTGGCAGCATCACTGATGGGACATGCCTCTCTCTCACCATGGACTGAGCTGGATGGCAGGACCCAGGTGCTTCCTGTGTGTGTCCTGGCACCTGAGCGGCCCCTGTAGAAGAGTATGGTGGGGGAAGCCTCCAGTTAGCCATACAGACTGGGCTCTTCCACAGAACTCTAGTGGCCCTGCCTGGCCAGGGATGGCAAAGAAAGGCTCTGGGTTAACTTTTGGGCTACTTAAGGGCATCAGTAAAAATTTGGAAAAGTAACTTGATTTTGCCTTTTTAATGCACATTTTATTTTATTTTTAAACTACAAGATCTCTCGCCACTGCCCCCTACCCTCCACCCCAAACAAACATTCCTTGTTATAGAAAATCTGGAAGGAACAGGAAGAGAGAGACTTCCCTGGTGGTGCAGTGGTTAAACTGCAAGCTTCCAATGCAGGGGGCCTGGGTTTGATCCCTGGTCAGGGAACTAAATCCCACATGCATGCCACAACTAAGAGTTTTCATGCCACAACTAAGGAGCCCGCCTGCCACAAATAAGACCCGGTGCAACCAAATTAAATAAATAAAAAATATATTAAAAACAAACAAACACAAACTCAGCCCAGGTCACCACTGAATGTTTTCATGTATTTCCTCCCTTAAACCACATCCCCCCCCCGCAAAAAGCCCATGTTTTTCTTTTCCCAACTGTGAAATTGCAATTGCATTTTGTTTAACTTTTGCATGCAGCCTTTGAAAGTTATTTTCATATTGAAGGTCAAAGTCTGACCTTTCAGATAAAAGCTCCAAGCGTGAAGTGGCCCGATGGTTTGGGTGTGGTTCCTTCTAGACTGAGTTAGAGGTGGTGAATATGTGGCCAGCAGAACGTACCCCTCTCCACCCTGCTGGTGCTTCCGTTCTGAAAAAGGAGCGGTTTGGGACAGGGCAGTACAGCTCAAACACTTGACACCTTGTTCAGATCTGGGAGCTCCTAACATTGATCGAGTATCTAAAGCTACAAGGTATTCAGATGCATTACCCTCCAACCAATCTGGTGCAGCACTGCTGGGAGACGAAGGCTCAGAGAAACGAAGAGACTTGTTCAGATCACACAACTACTGGTGGGTGATAGCCTTGACCCTCAGCTCACACCTCCTGGTCCCCAGGGACTAGGCATTGAGTCTATTCATCCCTCCCCTGCCCCTTGCTGTGCTCTACCTCCCCCCTGCAAGCTCACAGCTCCTGCTTGCACACCTCTAGTGATGGGGAGCTGAGCACCTTTCAGAGTCATCTCTGCTATCACTAGACAGCTCTGTTAGACAAGCCTTCCTCTCGCTGAACCAAACCCAGCCTCTGTGTGACTCCTCTCATCACCCCCAGCTCGGCGCTCAGAGGGCACACGGCACAATTTCGCTCTCGGATCTGGAGACAGAACCCTCTGAGGCGGCTCCTTTTCAGGCTGAAAGCTCAGCTTCTCCAAATATTTAATAGACCAATGGCAAAATTAGTAACAAGGGAAGAAAACAGTTTTAGTTAGGATGAAATAGAATCAGTTCCATGACTCCAAAGGCCCTGAAATGTGAGGCATGCCTGATGCTTGTAGATCGTAAGGATATAAAGGCTGTATGTGCGGCTTATCTTCCCTTCAGTTCAGATGGAGACCCACGCTCCATCCATTTAAGTAGGGCATTTCTTTCTTTTTAAAAAATTAATTAATTAATTAGTTTGTTTAATAGATCTTTATTGGAGTATAATTGCTTCACAATACCGTGTTAGTTTCTGTTGCACAACAAAGCGAATCAGCCATGTGCGTACACACGTCCCCATATTAATTAGGGCATTTCTTAAGGCTGGGGCCCAGCCTGATGTCTCATCCTTCCCTATCATGGCCATATCATCTCTGCCTAAGGCCTCAGCCACCACTCATGCGCTGCTAAATTCTAAACCTCTAATTCCAGCTCAGATCTCTCTCAGGAACACCAGACCGACACCCCTAGCTGCATCCTGAGAACTGTCCCCCAGGCCCTGCGAACTCAGCCTTTCTGCACTAGAAGCCCGGATATGTTTCATTGCTCATTGCTTGTCCTATCCACTAACATGTGGGTTCCCCCAGGGCAGGGCTGCATAGCTGTAGTGCCTAGAACAGTGCTTGGCACAGAGCAGACACTTTGAGTGTTTTGTTAAATGAAGGAATACATGCTCTCTCCTCACTCCTAAACTGCTGCTCTTCCAGTATTCTCTGGTTTAAAAACCAGTACCAACATCCAAGCATTGTCCAAGGTGGGGACGCGGGTGCCGCCTTGACTCTTCTCTTTGGAGGCCCTTCCTCCCTGCATCCATGCGGTCACCGCAGCCTGCCAGTTGTACCCCTTCAATTGATCTTTGATCCTCCCACTTTTCTCCACGCACTGCTCTAAGCCTTGCCACACCATCTCTCTCCTGGATTCCCGCCCCCCTACTCCCCTACCCCCATACACAGCCTGCTTACAGCTTCCTGCCTTATCTAACCCATTCTTCAAGCTGTGGTTGGAGAGATCTTGCTGAAATGCAAGACTGCCTATAACCCCATAATGGCTCAGTATCCTCTGTAAGGTAGAGACCAAACCTCTTAACAGGTCCTGCAAGGCCCTCAAGACCCCTTTCCCAACCACCCTCTGCTCTCCGGCCAAGCCCATCCCCCATCAGTTCCTCCTGCTGGGGCTCCTTCCCATAGGCTTTTATCCAGCCTGGAAGGGCTCCTCCCTACCACTGCCCAAGCCCAGCACTTCAGATCTTCTCTCGCTGGGACCCAGGGGAGCCTTACATCACTGCCCCACATCTCCCAAATGTACATCTCCAGCCTGGACCTTGCCTCTTAACTCCAGATGCACGTGCCTGTCTCCAAACCAAACTCGCAAATCCTGCCCCTTCTGAGCAAGAATGGCCGGCATTCCTGAGCCTTCCCCATCGCAGCCCAGTGCGCTGAGCAGACTCAAAACCTTGATGCCATCCTCTTTCCCTCACATTCCAAGTCATGTCGCTTTACCCTCAAAAGACACCTAGATTCAAATGGCGTTATCCCCAGCTCATGGCTGCCCTTGACCTAAGCCACTGGAACCTCTTGCCTGGAGTGTTCAGTAGCCTCCTAACCGGCCTCCCTGCTTCTGGTCCTCTTGCTCCCGTGGCCTTTTCTCAACACAGCAGCCAGATCACGTCTTCTGTGCTCAGAGTCCTCGAAGAGCTTCTCGTCTCAGTCTGACTAAAAGCTGAAGTCCTTCTGGCGCCCACAGGCCCCAGAGGAGTGGCCTCTTGCAGCCTTTCAACCCTCCTCTCCTGCCCTGTCCCTGCGCTCACTTCCCTCAGCCACAAGGACACCTCCCTCCTTGCTCCTTCCCAGGGCCTTTGTACGTGCTATTTGCTCTCCTTGCCTGCAGTCCTCTCCCCTCTGACAGCTGAATACCTTGCTTCCCCACGTTCAGCTCTCCTCAAATGTCACCTCTGGAGGAGCCTTCCCTGAAGTGTCTGTGTAAAGCAGCACACCCTCCCTGCCAGGACCCCATCTTCCTGATCCTGTCTGGCCTTTCCCCTACTGCCATGTGACCTATTTTATCTGTTTATTTGTTTGCTTCCTGGCTAACCTCTCTAGAATATAAGCTCTGTGAGGGCAGGGACTTTGTTTTGTTCACTGCTCTATCCCTGGCATCTCGAAGAGTGCCTGGTCCACAGAAGGCATTCAGTAAACATTTGCGGAATGAATGAAGAAGTGAATTTTAGACTTAATACTACCTTTTCTTGATTTCGTAAACTAGAGGGCATACCCATTTATATACTCTTTGCGCCCTTCCATCTCCTGTGAAATATTAGGTGCGACGGTAATTAGATAATAGTATAATGGAAGCGCTACCTTGTTCACTACTGTGTCTCCAGCCCATGGGAGACAGTACATGTGTGCTGAGTGAATGAATGAAAGCAACCGATTGCTGACCAACAAGTAGGTGCTTCACAGTGGGACTGGGCTGGACATAGGAATGCTTGGGCTTTAGCCCTATCTTGCCTGCTATTGATAACTTACAGTGTGACCTCCAGTTAGTGACTATCTCTTTCTGGGTCACAATTTCCCCAGCTGAAAAGTGAGGGGCAAGATCACGCTACTCAGGAGGAGCCTTTAGGCCAGGAGAGACCGTGATTCGAGAAACCACACCCACCATGTGGTTCCACTGTCGACCTACAGCCTGGGGCAGGGGAGCAGGGCCGTGCTGGAACCACTGGGCAAAAATTTGGTCTCGGGACCTCTGCTGGCAGGCTGGGCTCTTGGCCCAGGGCCAGCCCTTTAGTTTCTTGGCCCAGTGAGTGGGCAGCAGGAGGTGATTGAGCTTCCCCCACTGGGGGGTCCTGGCCCTAAATCTCACCAGCCCAGTGGGGTCGCCTAGGACCCAGGAGTCCAGCCAGTACATTCCTTTCTGCTTTCTGCTCCTTGCAGCCCCCCGGGGCACTGGGGCCCTCTATGGGCAATCTGACTGTAGCCCCCAGCTCTGAGCCCCAGAAAACCTCTGTCCAGAAAGTGACAATCTTTCTTCAGGTCTGACCTTGAGATCGTGTGGCTTTGCTTTGAGCAGACCTGCCCCAGGCTCCCTGTGTCAGGACTTCCTAACTCTTTGTGCCATGGAAACCTTGGGCAGTCTATGGACCCCTTCTCAGAGTAGCGCTTTTATTTAGTTAGTTTTGAATAGATTTTATTTATTTAGTTTTGAGATTTTATTTATTTATTTATTTATTTTTGGCTGCGTTGGGTCTTCGTTGCTGTGCACGAGCTTTCTCTAATTGCGGTGAGCAGAGGTTACACTTCGTTGTGGTGCACGGGCTTCTCATTGCAATGGCTTCTCTTGTGGAGCATGGGCTCTAGGTTCGTGGGCTTCAGTAGTTGTGGCATGTGGGCTTCAGTAGTTGTGGCTCGCAGGCTCTAGAGCGCAGGCTCAGTAGTTGTGATGCATGGGGCTTAGTTGCTCTGCGGCATCTGGATCAGGGCTCGAACCCGTGTCCCCTGCATTGGCAGGCGGATTCTTTTTCTTTTAATAAATTTATTTATTTAATTTTGGTTGCGTTGGGTCTTTGTTGCTGTACGCGGGCTTTCACTAGCTGTGGCGAGCAGGGGCCACTCCTCGTTGCGGTGCGTGGTCCTCTCACTACGGTGGCCTCTCTTGTTGTGCAGCACGGGCTCCAAGCATGTGGGCTCAGTAGTTGTGGCACTCAGGCTCAGTAGTTGTGGTGCATGAGCCTAGTTGCTCCGTGGCATGTGGGATCCTCCCGGACCAGGGTTCGAACCTGTATCCCCAGCATTGGCAGGCGGAGTCTTAACCACTGTGCCACCATGGAAGTCCCTGGCAGGTGGATTCTTAACAACTGAGCCACCAGGGAAGCCCAGTAATGTTCTTAAATGCATAAAATAAAATGCGTGGCATTGCAAGGAAACCAATTACATTGAAATACAGTTATTAAAATATTAAAAATACAAGTTTGCAATATAGTAACTATATGTATTTTATGATAAGACCTAGTGGAAGTCTAGTCCCAATGACTGTTATATTTCCATAGTGATGAGCAGAAATAATCCATCCAGATATCTGCAACAATTGTATGGTGACAGGAAAAGGTCACAGAGGGACTGTGGTTTAATGCCTTCATTCCTAATGGCAGAATATGGTGAATTTCAGTTAGAGGTTAGTGAGATACAGATGTAATGTTTTTCCCATGCAAGTTCGTGAACCGAGTACTGCCCATGGGCTCTTGTGGAGGGAGTGCTAAGTGAAGTGAGCTGGGGGAACCAAATGCTGAGTCTGAGAGGAGAGAGACTCACCCCTAACCAGCCCACTTCCTCAGAACCTGATTAAAATACAAAAATCTACCATAGTCTTTTAACAGAGTCACAGAATCACAGGCTTCCAGAGACGGAAGGGCCAGAACCCCTTCTGTAGTTGCCCCCACTGGGGGACCTGGTTCCCAACCCTGGCTGGTGCACCTCTAGGGATGGGAACTCATGCTCATCCCGGGCTGGCCAGGTCCAGCTTCCCTGCACAGCCGTGACCCTGTCTCCTCTCACCCAGAGATGAAGCAGATCCCTGCTCTGTGCCCACAGCTAGAGGACAGAGAAAGATAAGATCCTGACTAGAGCTAAAATACCTTACTCATTCAACAGTCATTCTCTGAGCTGCTCTCCGCCAGGCCAGAGGTAGGCGCTGGATATACTGAGACTTACATTTGTTGCGTGTGTGCTCAGTACTAGTGTGCTGGGGCTGAAACGGACACGATGCCTTCTCTCCAGGGAGACAGAGACTAAATGAGTAAACACACACATCAACATGTCATTGCAATTTGTGATAACGGCTGTGAAGAGATGAACAGGGGACTCACAGAAGGAGTGACTTCAGATGGGGGAGAAGGGAGATCAAAGAAAGCCCTTTGGAGAAAGTGACACCGAATGCAAGACTTGGAGGAGTGGTTAGAATCCTCCAGGCAAACAGAGGGGAAGAGCAATTGTGGAGGAGGCCCTGATGCAGGAGAGAGCTTGGCTGCTGTTAGGAAGTGACAAGGGCCCTGGGGCCAGATGAAGCTGGAGAGGAGGGTAAGGGCAGGTGGTGGAGTCTTCAAGCCGATGCTAAGAAGACTGCGTATAATCTGAAGTCACTGGCAGCCCTGAAGGGGTTTAAGTAGGATCTGTTTGAATAAATAAAACAAGGTCTCCAGGAGCTCTCGGGCTTGCAGCAAAGACATTAGCAAGATGAAATATAAGAATGAATTAAGAAACATTTTACTTCTGTGCTCTAAGCCCCAACGAGAACGTGCCTCCGTGCTTTTCCTCAGGCTGAGCTCTCTGCCTGGATGCCTTCCCCCTAGCTGTCTCTCTGCTAGTTCCAACAATTCAGCTAAACTTTTCCTAGCATCAGCCCCGCCAGGACGCCATCCCTAACGATTTAGCTGTAGTGCTTCCCTAGAGCATAGCCCTGAGCATGCCAGGTGCGCTGTTCACAGCATCACTGACTGTTTAATTGTCAGCGTCCACCCTCCCTTCCTTCAAACTACCCCTGGAAGGGGTCGGAAGTGGGGCGCTGGAGAGAGGAAGTTGCAGAACCTTCAGCGGCAAACTGGCTCCCCTCCATCCCCTCCCCAACTAGTCTGGGATCGGGGCTAGACTCTGCCACCTGCTGGCAACAAGTGGAATGGCAGGCTGGATGGGGTGCGGAGAAAGGGGACCCCTAGAAGCAGTGAGGCCCACTTTGGCTTTTCTGAAGGGTAATCACACAAGACCTAGCTGTGTGGAGGGCATATGGGGGCCTGATGACACGGAGTGGCAGAGCTGGGCTGGGAACAGGAGGGAGGAACTGAGCGTTGATGGAACAGTGGCTCAGCGATGAGGACACGGGGTCCAGCCCTGTGGGGCGGCTGAGGCCTGAGCCCAGATCTTGGACCCAAGCCAGACCAGCAGGGGCTCCAACCTGTTACCATGGGGACCCAGGGCTGTGTCCATATAGCTGGGGAGATGACCCCCCCTCCCCTCAGCTGGATGAGGACCCCTAGAGAGAAGGGACCAGCCTCAAAGCCAAGTGTCCACCCACACCCCCCTTTTCCGGAACAACTTGTTTTGCTCTAAAGCTTGGGACTTTGACCTGGGAGGTGTGTTTTCCTCCTCTTGGTCACCTGATGTCCTTCCTGCTCACCCCCCTCCCGCAGGGTCCCCAAGCATGGCCCAGGGAGTTCTTGTCCTTCCCTGGGTTCTATAGGGAAGGGGGGTGCTTGGATGAGAGAGGCAGGCGCTGGGACTTGGGGACTGATGGGAGAGGCTGGGCTGCTCTGGGGGGGCACTGGCTGGATGGGGGTCCCTGCCTGTCATCTCTTCTTGGATCTCACCTTCCACACTTTCTGGGACACCCACTCTCTTGGAGTTTCCCCTCCTGCTACACCCTGACTCCTCTTCCTCTGAAAGACCCTATGCGTTCGACTGCGTCTGGGTCTCTCACTGCTTCCCTCCTTGCCCTGGCTCTCTCCTTGCTGCATGCGCGTGCACACACCCACACAGACACACCCCGGGGAGACCACGTGCTCCCGTGCCTCAGCTACGAACGCCATGCCGAAGGCGGCTCCCAAAACGCGCCTCTCTACTCCAGACCCAGGGATCCCGCTGCCTTCTTGGTGCTTCCCTCTGGAGCATCCACAAGCACAGCATCCGAACCTGCAGCTCGGCATCCCGCCCTACCTCCTGAAACTTGGTCTGGCCCCTTCGGAGGCACTACCAAGCCTGAAACTGGGAATGACCCTCAGCTCCCTCCGTCCCTCACTCCCCACACCCAGCTGTCAGTGTTCTAGTGACCATGTCCCGTCCATTTAATCCTCCTAAATATGGCTCAAGCCCATCCCCTCTGCCCTGCCCTGCTGCAGCCCGCGTCTCCAGCTGTTACAGCAGCTTCCCCATGACCTCCCTTTCTCCGGTCTTTGTGCTCCCCTTTCATTCTCCACGCTGTCCAGAGGTGTTTTCTTGAATGCAAATCTGACCCTGTGACTCCCCTGCTTAGAAGAAGGCGTCAGTGGTTGTTTGTTACATTCAACCCAGTTCCCTGCATTCTAATCAGTGATTCCCTGGCTGTTCATTAACGCACAGGGTGCCTACTCTGGCCAAACTTTGTGCCGTGAACACTCTGAAGACACCCAGTTGGGGTAGGACAGACAACAACTGTCTAGGTATAGGAGGCGTCACTCACCTCCAAGCCACGTTCCCCTACGTCATCTTGAGACCCCGTCATTGCATGGCTGTGTGTACCACCCATGGTAGGGGGCACACACATACACACACAGGAAGCAGGGACGAGGCATGATGTCTGGGTGCTACCACTGGCAGGAGAAAGGGCTGCCCAGGAGGTCTTGTGAGCAGCCGTCTGGTGGCTTCTGGGCAGGGACGCTGTGGAGGGGCTTCCAGCTCACGCCCTGGCTTCTGAGGACCCTCCATCTCTGAGACTTTGCCCCAGTCTTCTGCCTCCTTCTTTCTTGACATCTGTGGAGCCAAACTCCAGCATCCCTGGCTTCCTGTACTCCTGGGGGAGGGGAGGGGGTGGGGAGAAAGGAAACCCAGTATGGCCCTTGGCCCCGGGGCCTCGACAGGTACTTGGGTCATTCTCAGTTCCTGAGCTGGAGGGTCTCATGGGCTCCACGGGATCTTAGGAGTTGAGGGCCCAGGGGTTCAGGGCCCCAGACTTGGACCTTCCACCTGGGGTGTCCTTCTTTCGTCCTCTAGAGCACGGCTGTGTTCACTTACTTCTCTCCCTGTGATGGGTGGAGAGGGATCAGAAGGTGTGTGCAGAGGCCTCTGACCAAGCCCAGATCCTGTCCCAGCTTCCAGGGACCACCTCTGGGGCCAGGAGGAGGAGCTGAACTGGGTCAGGTCAGCTGGGCTGTGTGGGGAAGGCTGGGACTGGGACCCTCGGGCCCTCTGTTGTGATCCCCATGGGAGAGGCCGCATTTAGAGAGTTGCTGAGCTGGGCAGGGAGTGCAGGGACAGAAGCCAGGGCTGTGCCCCAGGACTGGGGCCCCGGGGTCTGGGTTGGCTGACTGGGGACAGGTGAGGGGAAGAACAGGAAATGGGCCAGGCTCTCGGGGAGCAGGAGCTTTGACCTTTCCCTAGCCTCCGGGATTTTCCCCGTGTCCCCGGGCCAGCCAGCAAATTAATTAATCCCACCTTCAGCCTTCCCAGAGGCCCCACCCACTGGGCTCATTCAAGGCAGGAGAAGAATGTGTCACTCTATCCCCAGAGCCCAGCCCCGCTGCCAGGAAGGGGAGCTGACGCAAGACTCCAGGAGGCCTGAGGCCTGGAGGTGAGGCCCCGATTCTCCCCACGTCTCCCAGGACCTCAGACCCATGGTCTCTAGAAGATGACCCCGAAAGCCAGCCTGAGTGGGCTGGGCTCCAGCCAGGGGAGGCCAGGCCTGGCACATTACCATGGGAGGGAGGGCAGTTTCGCTCCACCTTCCCGCCTCCGTCCTCCTTACTAGAGCCTGGGGCAGGAGAGAGGTGAACTGAGCCCTGTCCCTTCCCTCTCCTCCTTCCTTACTAGCACCTCTCCTCCAGGGTCAGACGGAGACCAGGCTGATCTCAGCAGACACCGACAGGCCCCAGGGCAGCTCCAGGAGCCCAGATTCCAGCGGCCGGAGAGAAGGCCTGGGAGCTGCCTGCAGCCATGTCAGCCCTCGGCCTGGTCATCCTGGGCCTGCTCACGGCAGTGCCACCCGCCAGCGGTCAGCAAGGTAGCACAGGCCTGGGCCAGCCTGGGGTGGGGATAGGGGCTGCAGTACTGGGTGCTGGGAGCCCCGGGGTGGAAGGGGTGGCCTTCTGGCCCGTCTCATCACCCTTGGCACCTACGCTTTGGAGGGGGAGCAGGGACGGGCTTAGCCAGAGGAACCTCCAAAGGAGACACAGGCTTCTGTCTGTGACTTGTTTCCCACGAGTGAGAAATGGGGGCAGCAGGGGAAATATTGGATCTAGGGTCTAGGGTCGGGGAGGGGAGTTGAGACCCACGTTCCAGGAGCAGGAATTGCCCTAGAGGTGGCTGGTTGCTGAGGACAGAGCGTCGGGGGCTATAAGGGGGGTGGGAATAGTGTGTGAGCCACTCTCAACGGCAGGATTGTTTCAGGGGTGGGCAGTGCTGTCAGGCATTTGCCCATGGCTTTGGCCTAAGTTGTTTCCGCTTCCTACCCAGAAGACAAGTGTCCCAGTGTGGCCCCCACCATGTGCCTGAGCTCTTTGTCCAGCTCTGCCTCTGTCTTGCTGTGTGGCCTTGAGCAAATCACTGTCCCTCTCTGAGACTCAGTTTTCTCATCCATAAAATGAGGACAATAAACCTGCCCCACCCACCTCCCAGGGCAGCTTCCACTCAGGGGTGGGGAAGGACTTCACATTGGTAAAGCACCACACCCACCATCCGGTGTCAGCCCTGAGCTGTGGGGAGTCTGCCGGTGGGATTTGGGGCCAGGGCGGGTTGGCAGAGATGCTCCCAATGCCCCCCTCCTTTGCAGATGCCCTGAGCTCTCATGCATGTCTGCTTCAACTCTGTCTCTCAGGTCTTAGAAGCCCTCTGTGGGAATCGAAGATCAGAGGGGTGGAGTAACTTGTGTGGGTCACACAGCAGAGCAAGAAGGGACAGGGCTCAGTTCACCTCTCTCCTGCCCCAGGCTCTGCCCCTTATGCTATATGTTCATCCCAGAGCCACCTGGAAGGAGGAGCAGTGTCCCTGGTGTGTCTGGAAGGAATTGGCTGCAGGGTCTGGAAGAAGCAAGGACAAGCCTCCCAGGGCTTAAGCCCTAACTCCCAGTTCTTGAGTAACCACTGACCTGAGGAGACAATGGGTCTGAACTATTGTTTTTTGGGGAAACAATGAGTCCAAAATACAGCTTTTTGGCAAGTACGGAACTTACAGTAAGCATACTGCGTATCTTTTGTTATCCAAGGAAATAAGCAAGGGCTGACCTGGCCGCAGGACAGAGTTCCCAGAGCCCTCCCTCCTTCCCAACACCTGCCAGGCTCAGAGAGCGCTTGGAGAAGAGGCAGAGCCTCCCTGCAGCAGGAGAGCTTTCGGGTAGACTCAAGGAAGGACTTCTGAGCAGGAGTGAGGCAGAAGGAGATTTTTGATGTTCAGCCTGGGCCCCTCAAGATACAGGATGGCACTAGGGAGGCAGGTGTTTTGGCCTGGAGGCAGGATGCTTCAAAAGTCTCCTGTTGGCCTCTCTCCCCTCCTGAGACCTCTAACTGCTACCGTGTGTCTGTCCTCTGCGGGGCCGGGCCCCCTCGGGCTCACAGAGCACAGGGATGTCCGGGGAGAGGAAAGCCCTTTGGGGCTGCCAGTGGCTGAGGGCAGAGACTTCTGGGAAACCCGAGGGTTAGAGGTGGTGTCAAGGGGCAAGGGGCAAAAGGCAGAGAAGGTGCCTGGAAGGGGTCTCAAATTGGTCTCTGGCCCAGTCAGTCCCTGGGGCGCTGAGCCAGAGAAGACAAAAGACCCAGAGGAGAGCTTGCCCCTCTGTCTTGACTTTCCAAAGACGTTCTGTCCCACCCCTTTCTCTGGGCACTCCTGGCACCCCAGCCCCGTCCGCCTGCACTCCCACGCCTACCCAACCCCACAGAAACCTCTGTTACGAAACAGGATCTTCCAGATGCCAGCCTAGTCCTATTAGCTCTGGGCTGCCTTAGCCTGGGAGCCGGGGAGGAGGGGAGCCACCCTCACTGGAAAGGCCAAGGCCGTCTGTTCAGGGGGCTGCCCTTTGGTCCCTGGGGCCTAGGCACTCCCCGGGGGCCCTGCACTGACCCACTGCAGCGGGGGAGGGGTGGGGGGGGTGAGGGGACGCTCTGGGCTGCCTGGACCTCAGATGCTGCTCTCTCAGGCTTGTTCCCTCCTCAGCTCCTTTCCTTCTTCCCAATCCTGTCCTCCTCCAAACCACAGTCCCTTTTATAAGCCCAGGGGTCAGAGGGGTCCTCGTTCCCCAGAAGGTCTCCACTGGTCCCGGCAGCAGGCTGGTAGCCTCTGAGCAGCCCCGGGGGGCGTGAGGCCCCACCTGCACTGGCAGCCCCCCTGTGCCCAGCCCGCTGCAGCACCCGCCCCCACTCCTCCCTTTCCAGGCCTGGGGAACCTGCAGCCCTGGATGCAGGGCCTTATCGCCGTGGCTGTGTTCCTGGTCCTCGTTGCAATCGCCTTTGCCGTCAACCACTTCTGGTGCCAGGAAGAACAGTGAGTGCTGTGCGGGGGCCCTGGGAGCTGCACCGGCGCAAGCCGGGAGGTCCCAGGACCACGGCCACTGCTCTGGTAGCAGTGAGAAGGGCCGCAGAAACCCTGAGCCCATTCCTCTCACTGTGTGGAAGGGGCACTGAGGCCCCAGGTCTCAGGGACCAGAGCTGAGGCTTGCTGGAGCCCTGCGAGCGCACTTGCTGCGCTTCGGGGAGCCGTCTTCTCTTCTTGGAGTCTCAGTGTTTCTATCTGTATAGTTGGGACAGTGGCCCATCTGTGATGGACACCGTGAAAACCCCTGGACAGGAATGTTCTGCCCTTCTTCAGAGTCTGCTCCTGTGTCACATGCAGGGGCTACAGGGGGGCAATGGGATGGACACTACTCTTGTGCGCACAGACTCCCAGACCAGAAGGGAAGGCAAACATGGAAGGGGTGATCGCAGTGTGAGTGCTGACGCTAAGGAGAAGGCAGAAAGCAGTGTGGGCCTGAGCCGGGGGGTCAGAGAAGGCTTCCTACTGTATGTTTATCCTGAAGCCCAGGCAGGAGCTGAGTGGGGTGGGAGAGCACTGCCATTGAGGGAAGAGTCACTGGGGGTCCTGAGTTCGGAGCAGAGCACAAAGGTAGAAGGGGTTGGGCTGAAATCCAGCTCACTCCACACCTGCTGACTCTGGGGCAAGGCTGCATCTGCCCCCAGCTCTCACACCGGCAGCCTGGTGCCTGGGTACCAGCAGCAGTGTAGGACCCACTGAGGGAACAGAAGCAGCTCATGGATGGAGAGGCCCGAGATAGACTGCTGAGGTCGGCAGGGCCCAGGCCAAGCAGACCCTTGGGCACCAAAGCCCCGAACTTTGGGCTTTATCCTCAGTGCAGTAGGAATCCAGGGCAAGTTTGTAAGCCAGTCTTGGGATGAGATGTGGCCGGAATGGAATCACTGGCTGCCCCGTGGCGGATGCTTTGGGCCAGTCTGCAGGCGAGGTGAGCAATGAGGGTGAGGTCAGGGGAGAGTCTGAGCTGTGGAGGCGGCAGAGCAGATAGAGAGAGAGTACACGTCTAAGAGCTTTCTAGGAGGGGGTGGGGACACTGAGAACAGGAGGGAGGAAGGACAGGGATTACGTCCAGGCTTCTGATGGGACCACCCACTGAGACACAGGCCACAAGAGGCAGATCTGGGGCAGTTTGGGACATATTAAGTCTGAGGTGCCCATGGGATGTCCGAGGAAAGATGAGCAGTGGTTAGGGTCCCTGTGACCCTCATAAGAGTGGTGTCTGGGGAGCTGGGGACAGAGGACACACTTGAGTAAGAGGCGAGGAGATTTTTGTCGGAAATATTGCTTTTCTCCACTGGCCCCAGCTCTGCCGTCAGTGACCGCTCCTACCGCCTAGGAGAACCTTCCGGAAATCTAGGGCAGACACTGAGTCCTGCTGGGTCTGCCCTGGAGCTGAGCTGAGGCCAGAGGAGAACAGCAGAGGGAGGCCAGGAGGTGGCCGGTGCAAGGCCTGGGGTGCATCTTTGGTAGATCTCAGGCTGGGACCTGAGGGCCCCACAGTGGAGCAGGGAGAAAGGTGTGCGGCCCCACGGCCAGAATCAGGCTGTTGACAGGGCCCTGCTGGAGAGAGGAGCTTCTGCCTTAGGGCCTATAGAACAGGGCCTGACTGGACTAGAGGGAGGAGGGGGGACCGAGGGAGAGGGGACCCAGAGAGCCCTGATGGTGAGCTCTTTCCCCAGGGAGCCTGTGAACATGGTCATGACCGTCGGAAACAAAGCAGATGGGATCCTGGTAGGAACGGACGGCAAGTACTCCTCGATTGAGGCCAGTTTCAGGTGAGGTGCTAGTATACGGCTGGCTACCCTGTGCTCCAGGGTCCCCTGGGGACCTCAGGACCAGGTGCTTCTGAAGGGGAGAGGGCTCAGAGGATGGGGGCTCATATGGGGAAGGGCTCAGTGAAGAGAGGGGGCTCCGTGCGGGGAGATGGTGAGCGATGGGGGCTTTGAGGGCACTGCAGGGCTCCACGGGGACATGCAGCCTCAGCTTGGGAAGAGGGTTCAGTAAGGGGATGGGGACTTGGTGGGGGCCTCAGGGGGTGGATTGGGACTCATAGGGGTGCAGTGGGGAAAAGAGGCTCAGCGCGGGAAGGGGACTCTGAAGGGATGAGTTGGGGGACTCAGTGTGTGGGGGGAGGATCTGTAGGGGAGGGAGCTCAGTGGGGAGGTGGGTTCAATGGGGCCCAGTGGGGGAAGGGCTAGGTGGAAGAGAGAGAAGGGGTTCAGGGGTGGTGGGGAGAGGCCTCAGGTCTCAGGTGCAGAAGACCAGATGTGGTCAGGGGAACTCCCTTCTGAGGCTCAGACATTTATTCTGGAAGACACTGCCCTCACAAATGCAGGATGGGTCAGGGAGAAGGGGATGGGACAGGAGGAGCAATGACCCCTGTCATCCTCTTTCAGGTCCAGTGAGCACGAGAATGCCTATGAGAACAACCTGGAGGAGGAGGGCAAGGTCCGCAGCACCCCAATGTGACCCCTGCTTCCTTGTGCCCGATGTCCAGGCCCCTCCTTCTCTGTACAGGAATCTGCAGTAAGGGGCTGACCCCTCCAGCTCTCACACCTGCCCCACCCTCCAGCCAAGCTCGGAGCTCAGACTATGTCCAGGTTGGAGCTCAGCCGTGGCTTTGGGGTCCTAGGGGGCCTCCCACTCAATTCAGTTCAGAAGACCCTTCTGAAAAGGACAATCAACTCAGCACCTCCCATCCTGCCTCACATCTCCCTCCCTCCAACCGTGGAAATGGCTCTCATTTCTGTGAAATAAAGACGTTTTGTACTTCTGTGTCTGAGGCTCCCAGGGCTCAGAAATAGCTCTTCAGGCTACCAGTGAGGCCTGATCTTGCTTTCTGGAATCATCTTCCAAAGCCTCTGTCATGGTGATTCTGGAGGATTTCCCAGGAAGCCCTCTCTGGGAGAACACCTGGGGCCAGGGAGCACACCCCTTACTCCAGGCAGAGACCCTCCTACAAGTGCCCCCTCTCTTGACCTGCCTTTCACAACCACAATTCTGGGCGATTCTGGGGTCTTCATGCAGCACCAACATCCTGACCCCCTGTCTCCATGCTGCCGGGCACTGAAGTGGGCTCACTCATCTCCCGTCCATCCAGCTCTGTCCTCCTGCCCGTAGCCCTTCTGGGCTGGGCTTTGGGCATAGGAAGCCCCAGGAAAGAGTCTTGGGCTAGGACTCAGGAAGCCCAGATTGCAGTCTGCGGTCCTCTGCTGACTTGCTGTGTGACTTTGGAGAGTCACTGTCCCCTCTGAGCTCTGCTAACCCTCTGTGGAGGATTTGGCCAGTCCACCACAGAGCTCGAGTAGAATCATCCTCCTTAATGCCACTGACTCCCAGTCCTGGGGGGGCCGGGGCCAAGTAACTGGGCCCCCGGGGGAATGAAGCAGGAGGGAAAGGACACGGGAGGCTTGACTCAGCCGGGCTGGCTGACCGTGGAGGACCCTCACCTCTGTGACTGTCATTCTTATGGGAACAGCCTCTGTCTCTCTGTCTGGGGTGACAACTGGAGGCTGGTTTCCCCAGGAGCACTCCCAGATCCAGAGGAGAGGGGCTGGAAGGCAGGAGGCAGCCCACCTTGTCCCAACGGTCTCCCTCTGTCGCCTGTTCCAACCTGTCACAGCCCCTCGTTTCTCCGTTAGAGCTGCTCCTCTGCTGTTCCAGGGTTTCACCCAAATATCCCTGGGGAGACCCATCTGAAATCCAAATTATCCTTCTCACCTCACTGGGGTCTAGTTTGCAGCCTGCAGCAGAGGGAAGATCCCCGAGCAGAGGGCTGGCTGGGTCTTTGCCCTGCTGTGTGACTTGCTTCCCCTCTCTGGGCTTCAGCTCAGTGAATTGTGGCTGGAGCTCTTGTGATTCCCACTCTAGGCTTGTGTGCACATGGCTGGATGCCTTTTCACCCATCTCTGCCAGTTGAAACTGCATATTCCTTTTCCTTGGCCCTGCGTGGGTTCCTCTTCCTCTAGGAAGTCTTCCTTGGTTAGACCAGAGGGCGGAGTCAGCTGACCAGCATTTGGCTGCCTTGGATCTGATCCTCCTTGCCTGAAGCTACATCCCCTCCCACCTCTGCCCCCTGTTGTCCCAGGGGGGTTCCAGTCTGACCCCTCACTGGCCTGCCAGGGCCTGAAGACAAAGATACCATCCCTCTGTTTTCCCTCCAGCCCCTCACACTCGTGAGGTTTCACCAGCAGGAGCTGTGGCAGCTGCTGTCCTGCCCTGGCGCTGGGGGTGGGGGAGTGGGGAGCTGGGGTCGGGTCGGGGAGGCAGAATCCCCAGCAGGCTGCCTGGGCCTCTCCAGGACCCTCCTCAGCCCCTCCCCAGGGGCAGGACCAGGATGGTGGGAACTCCATCCTGGGGTCCTTGCCGTGCGGGGCTAGCACTGACCTTCCCTCCAGCCCCATGTTCCTGCCCTGACAGGGGGCAGGGGGCATGGAGCTGCCGACTCCAGAGCTGCCCGAGCCCCCAGTCCTTATCGCCAGTTCCCACCTGCCAGCCTGGCCAGAGGAGGGAGGGAAAGGTGGCTGGGCCCGGGCCAGGGCGGTGCTTAATGACCCTCCGGGGGCCTAATCGCAGACTGGCAGCCGCTGAGTGGCTCGGGCTGGCTCCTGGAGAAGGCTGATAACACACCAGCTGGGCCCCCCACCATCTATCGGGGCTGCACAGCCAGTCCCTAGGGGGCGGCGCTGGGAGGGGGAGCCTCTGGGCTCAGGCTGGGCGGCAGGGGAGATGGGGGAAGCTCTCCGCCCCCCGCCCTGGGGGAAACGGATTCTGGGCTCCTTGATTGGCAGACAAGGGGGAGGATGCTCCTTCAACGCCTTCCTGCTCCCTCCCCACCCCTTCTCCCCAAGCAGGACCTCCCCCATCAGGGCCCGGTCTCCTCTTCGGCTCTCCCAGCCTTTACTCATCTCTGTCTTTGTGCTTCTGTCTTTTTCTGAGCGTATCTCTCGTCCTGTTTTTACCTCCATCTTCTTGTATCTGTCGCGTCTCTCCGTTCTCCTCCCTGCACCTGAACTCAGTGCTCACCGGCCTCTCTCTCCCCTCGCATCCGTCCTCTCTTTCCAGCTGGCTCTCCCTGTGGGCCCCTCCCTAGCTCTCCCCGACGTGCCCGTGCTTCCCTGATGCCTCCTCTTGGCGGGCGGACTCCGGTGCCCTCACTGGTCTCACTCTTTGTGCCCTGTGTGATGTCGCATGACCTCCAGCTGAGCCCGCCACCTGCTCTCTGGGCAGAATGCACGGGCTGCCCAGGCCCTGGCTGTAGGAACCCGAGGTTCTCTTACCCACACAGGGCGTTCTGGCTCTTCCAGCTTCCTGGAACAGGGCTTGCACCTTTCTTATTCTTCTCCTACCTAAAACATGTGGATTTCACAGGGTTACATTATAGGTTACACACAAACTCATGCACTAAAATCTCCACGCAGGAAATGAAGATAGGTTGCAACACGGCTTACTTCAGTTAGACTTGAAGAGGAAATTCCAGCCTGGAGATGGTTTTGAAAAAAGGCTGCAGAGTTCTAGCTTGAGTGTCACCTGTTGTTACGACAGAGTTAGCAGGGCGTTGGGCTGATTTTCAAGATGACTTCCCTTATGCTCAGAGTGACATGAGCAGGAATACTGCTTGCTTATTGCGTTTCAGGGACCCATCAGATGGGAACTACTGCTGGCCAGAGTCTCCTCCCCCAGTCCAGGGTAAAGGAGTGGGTGTGGGGAGAGGCGCGGAGTGGGTGTGACTTTCTCCTTATCCTACCGGAACCCCTTGGACCAGCCTCACAGATGAGTCAGATGGCTGGAGCCGGCAGAACTCGCTCTGGGATGCCGGTGGGCGGCATCTGCCTCCCCTCCAGATCTGGCCCGGGGCCCGGAGCCCCCAGCTCAGCTCTCCTCCCCCCCTAGCCACTCCCCCCTAGTGGCCAGGAGCTTGAGCTTAAGAATCATGAAGAGACTCTGGTTCAAATTCCAGCTCCTCTCCTCACTGCCTGTGGGACCACCTGGCCTTTCAGATGCTCCTTTCACTTGCCAGTGAGATTGGCTCTGTCAGGGCTGCCCTGCGGGGCTGCTGGGAGGACACAGAGGTAATGTATGCGGTATCATCGCACCTGAGACTCGCCAGAAGTCTGCCTAGGCTCGGCTTGGAAGTTACTTCTTCTGGGAAGCTTGTCCCCAACCCCTGGGTTAGGGGCTTCCTCTGAGCCACACCAGCCAACTCTACACTCACTGCCCCGTCTTGTCTGTTTCCTTGTCTGTGTCCAGCTCCAGCCCCAGTTCTGGGAGCTCCTCAAGGGCAGGCAGGGGGTGACTTTCCTCTCTGAGTCACCAGCACCCAGGACAGGGCTGGGCCCAGGGAAGGGAAGCCCAAGGGATGGTGAAGAGACCCAGAAGATGGACTGAACCCCAGTCGTCTGTCCAGCTGTATGTCTGTCCGTGCCCCTCAGCCTCACACAGGCACAGACACACACCTGCACGTGCTCTCTCAAGCTCTCTCTGGCTGAAGGTCCTGGGGTCAGCGAATACTGTTACTCCATCTGGTCTGCGGCTGGCGGGGAAGGGCTGCTCTCCCCCATCTGCCTGTAGCCTCGGCTGCCACCTGGTGGCTGTACACTCAATGGGACAGGCAGATTCAGCAGAACCTTTGAACTTGACCTTCAGGGGGCTCTTCCCCCTTAAGCACCGGGACCAAAGGCCTTCCCATGGCACGGCCCCGGGGACCCCATAGGTTGTGCCAGCACCTTGCCCTGCAGGCTTCAAGGGCAGCCGGGCCTCCAGTGTCCCCTCCTTGTGTGGCTAGAGGCCAACTCCGTGAAAACCTCAGGTTCCGCGCACTACTGGTGGGGCCAGGCTCTGGGGCACTTAGCCTCCGGTCCTGATGACACACCTCCCTTTCTCTCAGAAATGGTCTGAGAGCCCAATGGCATCTGTCCTGAGTCGCTATTCCAGAGAGTAAGGAATGACAGTGTTTGTGGTGCCCTGTTCCCTAGAGACCCTGGCCCCCTGGAGAAGCAGAATAGAGAGAGTTTGACGAGAGAGAGTGCGAGAAAGTTCAAGGACGAGTCTCAGTACTTTGCTGAGCAAACTGGAAGATGCTGGAGCTGGGGGGACACCGCACTGGGTTGTGTGGACTGCACCTCTACCTGCAACTTGGTGGGCCTCCATCCGCCTGCAGGGAGGGGTGCCTATTTCTGCTTCTCGCAAAGGTACTGCGCAGGCTAGCGGATGGCCTGAGCATGGCAGGTGCCAGGGGACAGGCAGGAGCATGTGGGGTGAGGATGCATTTGGACACATGGAGTTTAGGAGCTGGTGGGACGTCTACAGGGCGTGGACCGGGGGCGGCGCAGTTGGATGCACAGGGCATGTCTGAAGCACAGTTGAGCAGTTTGTAGTTGAGCCAGAGATTCTGCCTTCTAGTTGGATGCCCACTACGAGGCTAAGAGGCCAGGTCTGGGCCAGGCAGCCTGGACACAGCACCGCTCTGACACTAATGCCATGTGACCTTGGATAAATCAACTCAACCAAGCTCCAGGTTACTCATCTGTAAATTGGGGGCAGTATGTGGGGTCTATTTATTTATTTATTTATTTTAATGAGAAAATGCGCTCATAATTTTATTTATTTATTCATTTTGCAGTTCTAACGTGTCAGCACAGTGTTATCCACTGTTTTCTTTTTTTTAATTTTATAATTTTTATTGGGGTATAGTTGATTTACAATGTTGTGTTAGTTTCAGATGTACAACAAAAGGAATCTGTTATACATATATCCACTCTTTTAAATTTTTTATTTTAAAATTAGTTTATTATTCTTATTGTTATTTTATATATTTTTATTTTTTGGCCATACCGCGTGGCATGTGGGATCTTAGTTCCCTGACCAGGGATTGAACCCACGCCCCCTGCATTGGTAGCGTGGAGTCTTAACCACTGGACCACCAGGGAAGTCCCCTACCCACTCTCTTTTTAGATTCTTTTCCCATATAGGCCATTACAGAGAATTGAGTAGAGTTCCCTGTGCTATACAGTAAGTCCTTATTCATGGTGTCTATTTAATAAGAGGTGTTGTGAAGATTCAAATAAACGGTGCACACAAAACATATAGAATAGTGCCAGATATACAGTTAGTGCACACAGTAAATGTTAGCTTTTGTTTTTTATTACTATCATTATTACAGGATGAAGTCGGTTGGATTCAAGACTACTGTGTCAGAGCTAGCAAAAACCTTAGAATCATTTAGCCCAGTTTACTGATATTGCACTGTGGAATCTGAAGCCCAAGGAAGGGATGGCACCTGCCCAAGGTCATGTAACAAGTCCGGGTGAGAGGCAGGCTGGAGGCTCTTCATGGCTGGTGGGTACAGAACATGCTGAGCACAGCTGCTCCCCTGGACCTCTGGAGGCACCAACGTAATGGGGTTAGTTCGTTCTGCATTGCTGAGGCTGGTACAGTTCTGTACATGGACTTTGCCAATGAATAACCGGCCTCCTGACTGGTTCTGGCTGTGAGCTGGGGGTATGGGATGGGGGTGGTGGTGAGGATGGGTGTGGGCAAAGTGGGGGAGTGGTGAGGGAGGAGAGGGAGCTCCGGGGAGCAGAGGGGAAAGGGAGAGAGAGGGATGCGAAGAAGCCAATGGAAGAAATTTCCAGATGCCAAGAGCTAAGAAGTTGGAACAAGAGACCGGGAAGGGCCTTCCCTCAAACCAAATGCAGTATGGTTGTGGTAATGGTGGTGGTGGTTTGCACGTTGAAGCTGACAGCCACTATATGGTGTGTAGGATGTCTTCTGTTTGGAGACTCATTCTGACCCTATTTTCTTGAGGAAAAAATGCAGATTCAGAAAGGGAGGTGACTTGCCCAAGGTCACACAGCCTGGTAGTGGCACTGGACCTGGTCTAATTCTACCCCAGCATAGGGTTCTGTGTGTGTGTGTTTATGAGAGGGAGAGAGAGAAAGAGAGACAGAGAGAGACAGAGAGAGAGAAACGGAGAGCTGAAGAGGAAAATAGAGTGTTTGCCACTGCAGCGCTCACAGTCCCTTTGGAAAGAAGCATCTGGGAAAGTGTCTGAGAGCGGTCCTCGCAGCATCTAAGTGGAGTGGTCTGCATCGTCTTCTTCTGCCTCCATCCTTTCCACTAGTTCATCCAAGTCTTCCACCCCCAACACGCTGCCGAGACTGCTCTCACCAGGAGCACCAGAGTCCCATCTTCTTGTTGCAAGATACGGTGGCCTGTCTGGTCCTCCTGCCCTCAGCATAATAGGATGGTGGCCGTTTTCTCTGGGGAGCTCTTCCTGACCAACCGCCCTCAGCTCACCAGGCTCCCAGAGGCCCCTGGACTCACAGCCTCATGTTGGTCAGGGCATTGCTCTCTGAACAAGGTTGTGAACGCTGATCTCCATGAGGCAGAGACCACAGCTGTCTTGTTTGTCGTGATGTCCGAGTATCCAGCACAGGTCCAGAATACAGGCGGTCCCCGGTCAATGGTGGTTGAATGAATGACACAGGGACCTTATCCACTCCATTCATTTACATCACTTCCCATGAAGTATCAGCTTCCGAATCAGCACCTTCAGCCCCGTGCCCTCCAGGACCCAGTTGCCTCCTGCACAACTCCACGGGCACCTCAGGCCAAGGTGGAGTTCCTGATCTCTGACCCACTTGAGCTGTTAGTGGGTCCACCACTCATCCACCCAGGCCAGAGGCGGGACGCACCCTGAATTCCCCTCCCTCACGCCATCCCACCTCCCCTGCCTCGGGTCTGCGGCTTGCCTGGATGTTTGCAGCTACCTTCCGCTCTACTCCTTGTTTTCACTCTCGTTGCATGCTCAAACTGTCCTCCACATGGTCACTAGAGAGACCTTTCCCAAACACAGAGTCCACCAGGACCCATCCCTTCACACCTGGGAGGTGAGCCTCCCTCCTCCAGGCGGGTGTAGCTTAGTGGCTGCAGGCCTGGGCTTGAAGCCAGACCTCCCTGGGCAAATCGCGCCCTGCCAATTTTATATTAGTGTGACATTGGGCAAGTTAGTAATAAATGCGCCTCAGCGCCTGAATCCGAAAGTTAGGGGTAAAATGATGTGCATATTATTGGGCTGCAGTGAAGAGTAAATGAGTTAATGCAGGTACAGGAAGCATAGAGTAAATAAATGCTCAATAAGTGTTAGCAACAGACATCTGAATTTTCCTTCCTGTTTTGCCTGCAATGTCTTAAGCAGCCACTAGATGGCCACACTGCAGGCTCTCTGTGATTTCCCACACCAAGCTCTCCTTCCTCCCCTCCCACAACGTTTCACATCTCAGTGCCTATTTGTTCATGTTCCGGGCTCATGTTTTCCCTTTTGCCAGCCTCACCTCCTTCAAGACAGCTTTCTGATACATCTTTCCCACTCCATGCTCACCAAATGGGCTATGTTCTATGTCTGAGAGCTCCTGGAGGGCAGGACATCTCCAGGACACCTGGCAGAGTCCCTGCATAGAACAAGTGCTCAGTGTTGGTCGGATGAATGAATATGTGTCAGCCAGTCCCAGCTCAACGACTTAAATAATTTGCATGATCTTGGGAAAATCGCTTAAGCTCTCAGTTTTCTTTTCCTTAAATGGACATCAAAAAGAGACTTTATGTCGTATTTGTGGAGAGTCCGGTGTAAAGCCCTAGCATAAGATCTGGCATGCTGTAGCCCCAGGGCCAGCATGCACAGACACCTACCAACCATGGCTCATTCTCATCGCCCACCAGCTATTGCCCACTTGTGCTTACACCTTTCCCTGTCCCAGTTGAGGGTATTAAAAATGGTTTTACCGGGACTTCCCTGGTGGTCCAGTGGTTAAGAATCCACCTTCCAGTGCAGGGGACACGGGTTCGATCCCTGGTCGGGGAACTAAGATCCTACATGCCGCAGGGCAGCTAAGCCTGTGCGCCACAACTACTGAGCTGGCGTGCTCTAGAGGACCACACGCCGCAATGAAAGATCCCGTGTGCTGCAACAAAGATCCTGTGTGTTGCAACTAAGACCTGACACAGCCAAATAAATAAATAAATTTAAAAAATGGTTCTACCTCTTCCCAAAGGTCCTTCTTTACCAAGTATGGTCTGGAATTAATCTGCAAGCTGGCTGGGTTTGGTGGGCCTAGGCTTAGTTGATGGTTCAGCAGAGCCCAGTGGGCTCTCATTTGCCTGGAAAGCACAGGCTCAGCCTCCCTGCCCCTGAAAGCCCCACTGTCCTCCTGAATGAGGCCCTCCTGGGCCTCCTTTTCTTCATCCCAGTTCTTGATGTCCCAACACTGGCTGGCGTTCGGCAAAGGTCTGGTTCCTGGATCTCTGCACTCTTATACTACCTCTGTCTGGATGACCCTAGTCATTGTGCCTCTTCCATCAAACCACTGAAGCAATGGACAAACTCCCAGGAGTGGGATGTCTCCATCAAAGACTATGAGCATTTCTGAGGCTCTTGTAAGGTACGTGCTCACTAGTGGTTTCCTTAAGAGCTGAATCCAGTTTACATTTAATCAGTTCATTGTAGACAGTGGGGGTGGGGGTGGGGGAAGATTTCAGTTTGCTTTGAGGCCAAACACTTTCTAAAGGGCTGTTCATGAAGTACAGCACTTTTTTTTTTTTTGCCGGATGTCTCTTCTGTCCTTTTATCCTTTCTCCCTATTCCTTGCAATATCCTGAACAGCCACCAGATGGCAGAGCTCACACAGTTCCTGGGATGCTCCCTCCTGTACCAGCAACCCCCTTTTCCTGTGTGTATAGGGGAGTGTGTCCAGCCTGGGGGTCTGAGTGTAGTGGCCGTTGAAAGGATCCCTGGGGAGATGTGGAGATGGCCCAAATGGAGAGATCCCTGGCTGGAAGTCAGGGCGTTGTGTGTAAGGGCAGTTCTTCAGCCCCAATCCATCAGGAGCTCAACAGATTGACCTGAAGCGAAGAAAGTTACCCACAGTAGTAAAAAGAAAGTGACGAGAAAGTAAAAGGAAAATGAAACAGAAAGTGCCTGGATGGGAAAAATTAAAAGACATGTTGATTCCCGTATTTTGTACATGTAGCTTTTGTGTGAGCAAAGGGATAGTAAAATTGCATGGATCATGAGCCATAGGGGATCTAGAATAGAGGTAGAGAAAAGAATTTTCTCCAGTTGGAAGGCAGCAATAAATCATTTTATGATGCTGGAAAAGCTAAAACACCGACCAGATGTAGGTATAATTGAAATAGAAAGATAGGGAAAAAGAGAGTAAAAGTTGACTCTGAGTTGTCTAGTTTGAGCAACTAGGCACATGGAATATTATGTAGGTAATAAACATTACAATGAATAGTGTGTGAAAATACCATTGCGCTGAATTAAAAAGAGGAAACTTGTATATACTAGGTAATAGCGCAGATCCTCATGAACAAGTAATGGGAGAGATCTCAGAGAAAACTGGAGTTATTGCTTCAATATAGTGGTTAAGAGCACAGACCCTGGAGTTTAACTACTTGGGTTCAAATCCTGGCTCCAACGTTTACCGGCGGTAAAATTTCACCTCTTTGTTTCTCAGTTTCTTTAAAATGTACATAATAATACGACCTTCATGGCAGAACTGTTGAGAGGATTAAATGAGTTAATACATGAAAAACATATAGAACAATGCTTACCACCTAAAAAGTGCTATGTAACTGTTTGCTTTTTTATTACAGAAGTAGAGCTGATTTTGTAGGAAACAATAAATTGCTGTTGGGCAACTATAGTAGCACAGCTGCAATAAAATACTGCTACAGTTTAATTGGACTACTACAGCTGCCCAAATCAAAGCCAGCACTTGAAAGAGGGTTAAGATTAGAGGAAGCTGTAGAAAAACACCCAACATAGTCAAAGATAAATTTTGGCCTATTCCTTTATATGTCTGCATACAGTATTTGTTTTTCTCTTTCTGACTTACTTCACTCTGTATGACAGACTCTGGGTCCAACCACCTCACTACAAATAACTCAATTTCATTCCTTTTTATCGCTGAGTAATATTCCATTGTATATATGTGCCACATCTTCTTTATCCATTCACCTGTCGATGGACACTTAGGTTGATTCCATGTCCTGGCTATTGTAAATAGAGCTGCAATGAACATTGTGGTACATGACTCTTTTTGAATTATGGTTTTCTCAGGGTATATGCCCAGTAGTGGGATTGCTGGGTCATATGGTAGTTCTACTTTTAGTTTTTTAAGGAACCTCCATACTGTTCTCCATAGTGGCTGTATCAATTGACATTCCCACCAACAGTGCAAAAGGGTTCCCTTTTCTCCACACCCTCTCCAGCATTTATTGTTTGTAGATTTTTTGATGAAGAATGGCCATCATTAAAAAGTCTACAAATAATAAATGATGAACCACACATGCATGCCCAGGACTTATCCAGAGGTCCTGCTTTGTCTTCCTACAGAAATTTGCTTCCCTTCACATCAGTAGTTCTTCACAGCTGAAGCTGCTGCATAACAAATGAAGCAAAATATAGGGATGTTTGCTTATTAGTTCTAACTCTAAATATTACAATGCAGATACATACTCAATAATACAATCTCTCTACCTACAATTTATGTAGCATGTTCATTCAAAGGGTACAAATAAGCCTTTCTGAATGATGACCATGCCATATGTCCATGGCAGACACAGAGTCTGTGTCTCAGAAAATGGAATGTCTCACAGAGGACTCAGGCGATGCAAAGCCCAGGACTAACCTGTGTACTGATGGACCACTTGGCTAGATTTAGAAAAGATGTGGCCTTGAGAGCTGAATTTGAAAATCAGGTCGTTGTGATACAAAAGACTGTACATGTGTTGGTGGGTGAGTTTGGTAAGGTTGAACACTGCTTCCAGGTAGAATTGGAGGGTCCTGGAAGAGGCAAGGTGGGACAACATGTTAGTGGGTGACAAGTACTTTCCTTTGGCCACTGACTTGTCAGTCTGTATGTTGCCCTGCTGGCTGAAGGCACACTTCACAATGGGGTCCAGGGCCTTCAGGGAAACTTGTTCAAAGATCTCCAGGTGTGGGTCTTGGGCAATGATCCCTCCCATTTGTCCTGGGGCTGGAGATGAAGATCATGATTATACACATGCCCCTCTGCTCCTAATTTCTAAGTTCTTTTGTGTCCCTTGGTTCAGGATGTGCTCTTCCAAGTTATGGAGGCTTGAGTTTGAACCCAGCTCTGCTTCTAATCTGTCTTATAATCGTAAACAAACTGCTTAATTTCTTAATCTCAATGTCCTTACCAGTAAAATGGGGTTAATAATACCAAAGTCATAAGACTGTAGTATTGGGTGGGCCAAAATGTTCGTTCGTTTTTTTTGCGTAAGACGGCACTTGTAGCACTTAGTCGTCTTTAACTTCATTCGAAACAATTTTGTTAGATTGTATGTGACAGCTGTCTTTTCAGCGTGCATTTTAAAAAAGACTTATCAAAATCGGTGAATTTTTGTGTAGCCATTTTGATACTGAAAGTGGAAGAAAAAAAGCAACATTTTCGGCATGTTATGCTTTATTATTTCAAGAAAGGTAAAAATGCAAAAAGATTTGTGCAGTGTATGGAGAGGGTGCTGTGACTGATCGAATGTGTCAAAAGTGGTTTGCGAAGTCTGGTGCTGGAGATTTCTCGCTGGACGACGCTCCATGTTCGGGTAGACCAGTTGAAGTCGATAGCGATCAAATCGAAACAATAATTGAGAACAATCAATGTTATATCACGCGGGAGATAGCCGACATACTCAAAATATCCCAATCAAGCGTTGAAAGTCATTTGCACCAGCTGGGTTATGTTCATTGCTTTGATGTTTGGGTTCCACCTAAGTTAAGCAAGAAAAACCTTCTTGACCATATTTCCGCATGTGATTCTCTACTGAAACGTAATGAAAAAGTTCCATTTTTAAAACAAATTGTGACAGGCGATGAAAAGTGGATACTGTACAACAATGCGGAACAGAAGAGATCATGGCGCAAGTGAAATGAACCACCACCAACCACACCAAAGGCCGGTCTTCATCCAAACAAGCTGATGCTGTGTATATGGTGGGATTGGAAGGGTGTCCTCTATTATGAGCTCCTTCCGGAAAACCAAACGGTTAATTCCACCAAGTACTGCTCCCAATTAGACCAACTGAAAGCAGCACTTGACGAAAAGCCTCCAGAGTTAGTCAACAGAAAACGCATAATCTTCCATCAGGATAACGCAAGACCGCATGTTTCTTTGGTGACCAGGCAAAAACTGTTACAGCTTGGTTGGGAAGTTCTGATTCATCTGCTGTATTCACCAGACATTGCACCTTCGGATTTCCTTTTATTTCGGCCTTTACAAAAAATTCTCTTAGTGGAAAAAATTTCAATTCCCTGGAAGACTGTAAAAGGCACCTAGAACAGTTCTTTGCTCACAAAGACAAAAAGTTTTGGGAAGATGGAATTATGAAGTTGCCTGAAAAATGGCAGAAGGCAGTGGAACAAAAGGGTGAATACATTGTTCAATAAAGTTCTTGGTGAAAATGAAAAATGTGGCTTTTATGTTTACTTAAAAAACCAAAGGCGCTTTTTGGCCAACCCAATAGTATGAAAGGATAAAATGAGCCTGACATGTAGTAAGTGCTTAGAAGTATTTGCAATCACTGTATCTGTATGTGTATCTGTATTTTGCTTTGATTTTAATTTTAGAATAGGAGGTGGGCATGGTGACAAGTGTCAGAAATGATGGCGCTGTGGTGCACTGGAAAGCACGGGGCCAGTCAGAACTGGCTTAAATCTAAGTTTTGTCATATACTGAAATGAGACATATTTAGGTGATCTCATGCCTCTGACTCCCTGCCCCATTAATATGTCTTTGCGACTACAGCTGAGGTCCTGTGTGTGGAATTACCTCACCCAGTGCCTGGCATCTAGTGGGTGACCAGTAAGGACCAACAACTATTGTTGTTTCCTCAGTGTCTGAACCCTGTAAGTTGGTGGCAAACCGCATGAAAGCTTGGAAGTTTCTGTCTCCTTCAGTGCGTCACCGGACCCAGCCTACACTACACAGAATTCAGCCTTCTGAAATCACAAGATCTTTCCTGGGAGTGAATGAGTTTTGTTGCTTCTCTGGGCTACCTGAGACATTAACAATTTGTAAATCACTTAGGCTTTAAGTTCTCACAGTCACCTCATTCAGGACGGCTAAACAGATCGAAACTCCGAGAGGAGGGGCTTGGAGACTCAAAACTGTCTTCTCTGTGGGTCCTCTTGAAAGCCTGTGAATCGTCTCCTGCCTCAGCTGAAGCCAAAGCTCCCCTTTCGCCCAACCACAGGGCTGTCTTCTGTCTGACGAGCCATATCTATAAATCCTTCCCATTCTCCAAGCCCTAGCTCCAGCTGCTTATGGAGTCTTTCCTGATTGCTCCTGAGCAAGGACTCCCCGCCACGTGGGCATTCCTACTCCTATTTTGTCTGAGCCATAGATGTGATGCTTTGCTCTTCTGCCTTGTTTTCTCCCAATGTGGTGAGTCTGCTGGACTCCGTCACTCCTTCATTCACGTAACTCTCACTGAGCACCTACCCCAAACGCATCCCTGGAATAGGTGCTGGGTATATAAACATGGTAAGACAAGGGCCTTGCCTCCGGGATGCTCATGGCCCAAGAATCATATAACCCCATACAAAGAGCTGTGAGCATAGCTCTGAGGGAGCCCAGAGTCTGTGGTACCATGTGCTTGGTAGCACCTCAGTCCAGAGGCCTGGTAGAAATGCTCTCTCCTCCTCTTACCAGCTTCATCTGTATTTTCTCACATATCATGGTGATGAAAATTTTCAGAATGTGATGTTGAAGCCAGGTCTTACAATCTGGTGGTACTGTAGCCACTTAGAACTGTGCAGGGTCACCAGTCCTCGACCTTATGAAATGAGAAGGGCAAATACTGAGATTGCAGCCCAGGGAAATGAGGAAAGACTGGCGCCCAGGCAACAATCCTCTGTCTATGGCCCTGGAGGGGAGAAGTCAGAGTGAACAGAGCTCGAAAGAGTGAATGAGGGTGAGTAGACCTTACATTTTGGGAGTTAGGTCCAAACCATGTTCAATTAACTAGTAATTTCACATCTTAGTTATTTTATTCAGCTTGACTCTGAGCTGCTGCTCAAAACCAGGGTGGCATCTCCTTCTCTAAATGCACCGTGGTACCTGGAACAGTGGCGCCTCTCTTCAGACCCTTGTTCTTTTTTTTTTTTTTTTTTTTTTTTGCGGTATGCGGGCCTCTCACTGTTGTGGCCTCTCCCGCTGCAGAGCACAGGCTCCGGACGCTCAGGCTCAGCGGCCATGGCTCACGGGCCCAGCCGCTCCGCGGCATGTGGGATCTTCCCGGACTGGGGCACAAACCCATGTCCTCTGCATCGGCAGGCGAACTCTCAACCACTGAGCCACCAGGGAAGCCCTAGACCCTTGTTCTTTGAACAACCCGATTTTATTGCAGCAAGTGACAGTGGCTCCTGAGGCTCGTGCGCAACCTTTCCCTTCCCACGGTCTGACTGTTCCGTAGATTCCATAAGAAGCCAATAAATTATCTTTTTGCCTAGTTTAAGTTGTGTTTTTCTCACTTATAATTGAAATAGTCATGATTAAAACAAAACTTATGAGAGTTGCACTTTTAAAAGATCACTGTACGGTTTCCCCTTCTTTGCCCCTTTAGCTCCGGCCACTGCTGTGGTATCAACTCTGTGTGGACCAGTTTCACTTGGGCACAACTGCACAGCCCTCTGCTGGTGCCCACGCTACTGGTGAGCTGTGTTGTTGTTGATGCCGGGGTGTGAGATGCTTGAGACCTGTTCAGTGTCCATGCAGGTATAACCGGGTACAAGGAAATTAACTCATTAAGACAAACCCTTGAGCAATCAGAACTGAGAGCTGGTAAATAAATTCATCCCTTCCTTGCCTACATAGGTTGCCCTAAGAAGCTTTACAACTTATAAGTCCTCTCCAAAGATGGTCCCATAACATCACACAATCAGTCAACCTTGATGCTATGCACTGATCAGATCAGTCACACACTCTTGATCGGTTTTCCTTCGTACGCTGTCCCAATCCCTTTCCCCCTTATTCCTGCTGCCTTGGATTTTGCTCTCTAAATGAAACAGCAGCACATGTGGCTTGCCTCAGTCTCTGCTTTCAGGGGAACCTAGAGGAAGATGTTTTGGTGGCCAAGCAAAGCACAGATTGGATCATGGTGAGAGTGGATGCAGAAGACCAGTTAGGAAGAGACCAGGAAGGAAGAGGCTTGAACTTACTTAGGTGGTTGCAATAGGATGGAGAAAAGTCAATGGATTCATATAATAAGGTAAAGGAGAGGGGGGAATCAAAGACGATACTATCTCAGGCCTAAGCAAATGCATGGCTGGTTCTTAATCTTTGGCCTTTGATCTCCAATTTCACTCTTGTATATATTCTGCTCTCTAATGCTGGGGCTGGGTCTCTGCCTACCATGTTTTAACACTCCTTTTCCACCTGGCTTCCTGATGGGTCCTGACAATAAGGAGGAAGAGAGAAGAGACTTCCTATCTGTTTTTCAGGTTCTCTCAGCATCACCCCAGCCTCCAGCTTCTTTGAGCACTCCTTGCACCAGCCATGCAATGTCGTCTCCTGAGACATCTGAACACAGCTGCACAGAGCTTCCCTGCTGGAGGTCTGAGCACCAGCCCTGCGGGCCCCTCCCCTGAGCTCTTACTTTCTGAAATCCCATCTCTGCCCTTTGTTACCTCAGCCCTAAGGGTGGTAAGTGCTTCCCCTGGGTTACCTCACTGTACTCTTTTTTCCCCTTTCAGTCTTGCAAAACCTATATTAACTATTACCTGTATTTCTTTTTTCTATCTGAAATACCTAGTGTGATTTCTCTTACACTGACTGGTCCTTAAATGTTACAGTTTCATTCTTGTAAGCTAAATGCACAACTGATGAGACGCTACTGTGTGCATCATGTAAATAAAAGAAAATTCATTTTCTATTTTTAAAAAATACATTAAACCACATGTTTCTAATAATCACAAGCAGCTCTCCCTATTTCCTTCCCGCATTCAGCCCTGAACTTCTGAAATGCACACAAATGGAATCTTTGCAAATTAAATATTGCTTTCCCACTGACTGACGCACTCTTTCCAGAATGACTTTCTTTCCCTATTGAAGTATTTTCATAGAAAATAGTTTTATGATATTATACTAAGCATAAAAATACATGCTAATCTAGAGGCTTAAAAAACTCCTTTCTGGAATTGGAAAAATAGAGAAAAAGAGTACATTAAGGGGAAAACCTTCTGGCAAGGGATACCATCTTGTTCCCATGAATGGAGAAAGGGTACAATTGTCAACTATTCCTACTGCACAGGCAGAAAGGTACTTTCTTCCCTGTTTCCAAAAGAGGTCAGAATAGGCGATGCAGCAATAAAAATGCTATTTTCAAGGAGAAAAAAATCACAGGCAACCACAAATTCTGAAAATAAAGCCAGTAAATGTCTCAGGCTCCCATAGGAAATGAAACAATTGATTTCCCACTCTATGGTTGGCACTGTGATATGTCTTTGCCTGCATTCTGTCATTTCTTCTTCTCAACAACCTTCTGAAGGAAGTTTTGTTATGCTCAGTTCGACAGGAAAAAACTGAAGCTGATGGAGGAATTCACTCAGCTATTAGGAAAGGGAGCCAGGATTTGAAATCAAACATGATTCTGATTCTAAAGCCAGTGACCTGTTCGTCTGTTGTGACCTGCAGGGTTTCTGGAGGTAAAAGCTTTAGTCTGGACAGATGTACCCAACTAGATATCCCTTGCCGTTTGACAGCAGTAGGGGTGGCTAAAATTACTTTATTGGGGCCCGTCCATTTTGGCAATAGTTGGTCTTGGCAGGACCCCCTCTTTCCAGGTTTTAAGAAGAACTTGGTCCCTGGGGTTTATTTGTAAAGGAACTGCTCCTTCCTCTGCAGTTTTAGTGGGAGCTGGCTGTGTCTTGTGGGCCTAGTCCTGGATTGCTTTCTGAACCTGTCCTGGTTTAATAATATATCTCAGGGCCTGGTTCACTTCCACATCCAGTAGAATGTCAGTAGTAAGAAAAGGCCTCCCGTAGGTTATTTCAAATGGGCTAAGTCTCAGACCACCCCTGGGGGCTACACGGACCCTGAGGAGTGCAATAGGGAGCAAGTTGGTCCAAGGTCATGAGTGTCTTGGCAGAGCTTTGCTAAAGTTTTCTTTAAAGGATGGTTCATTTTCTCTACCTTCCCTGAAGACTGGGGATGCCAAGAGGTGTGTAGCTTGCAGTCTATCCCTAGGGCCGTTGTGAACCCCTGTGTGATTTTGGCTATAAAAGAGGACACATTAGTTGCTCTGGAGGGACTTTGGAAGTCCAAACCGAGGAATTATTTCTTTTAAAAGGGACTTACAGACTTCCATAGCCTTTTCAGATAGGGTGGGTAAGGCTTCAGCCCATCCTGTGAAAGTATCAACAAATACCAGAAGGTATTTATATCCTGATCGTGGGGGCATTTGGGTGAAATCTAACTGCCAGTCTTCCCCTGGATATGTCCCTCGGTGTTGAACTGGCCTGAGTAACGAAGGGGGGATTGGATGGGCCTGTGGGTTATTACGGGCGCATAAATCACAGGCAGGTGTTACTTGTTTTACTGTTCTTTTAAGCCCCTTCCCTGAAAAAGCATTTTGCATCAAGTCCCATAGCGCATCCCTCCCATAGTGGGTGGCATCATGTAAGCTCTTGGTGAGTTTCCATTGTTGGGCTTCAGGGATTAGAACCCTATCCTCCTTTATATACCAGCCTGTGCTTCCCTTCTCATAGCCCCATTTCTCAGCATTTTCTTGTTCCTGTGGAGAATACTGGGGAAGGCTAGGGAGTTCGGAGGAGCCAATCACTAGAACCATAACCTGCTCAGGTTCCTGCAGTCGAGCTGCCTGTTTTGCAATTTGCAATTTGATCAGCTTTGCTGTTTCCTTGGCCCCTACAGTGGATTACTGCCACCTGGGTGGGAAGCTGCACCTAAAAGAGCCAGGATCAACTCTTTATTATGTTTTTTTGTTAGTCTGTTTGTTTGTTTTTGTTTGTTTTGTTGTTGTTTTTTTGGCTGCGTTGGGTCTTCGATGCTGCGGGCGGGCTTTCTCTAGTTGTGGTGAGCAGGGGCTACTCTTCGTTGTGATGCGCGGGCTTCTCATTGCGATGGCTTCTCTTGTTACGGAGCACGGGCTCTAGGCGCGTGGGCTTCAGTAGTTGTGGCATGTGGGCTCAGTAGTTGTGGCTCGCAGACTCTAGAGCGCAGGCTCAGTAGTTGTGGTGCATGGGTTTAGTTGCTCTGCAGCATGTGGGATCTTCCCTGACCAGGGACTGAACCCTTTTCCCCTGCAGTGGCAGGTGAATGCTTTACCACTGTGCCACCAGGAGAGTCCTTTATTTTGTTTTATGGGGGAATTTCTAGCGGTTAATATTCTTCTTTATTTCTGAATGGCAGCATGAGCACATAGCATGTGGAACCCATATTTAGAGTCAGTAAAAATATTTCTTTTCCTTCCCTAATTGCAAAGCTCTCATTAATGCAATTAGTTCAGCCTTCTTGGCTGATGTCTGGTGTGGCAGGGTCTTGGCTTCTATGACGTCATCTGGACTAACTATGGCATACCCCGCCTTTCGGGTTCCCATTTCTACAAAACTGCTCCCATCAGTAAACCATTCGACCTCAGGGCTTTCAAGAGGCTCACCTAGAAGATCAGACCTGCTGGAGTAAGTTCATTCTCTGGTCTCTATACACTGATGCAGTAAGTCTCCACTCTCGGCCTCTGGAAGCAGAGTTGCTGGGTTCAGAGTTAGGCACACCTTTAAGGTAATGTCAGGGGTGTCCATTAGGAGGGCCTGATATCTTGTTAACCTTCCTCCAGTCAACCAATGATGTCCTTTGACTTCCAGCACAGACTGTACCTGATGAGGGGCTGACACATCGAAGTGTTGTCCCAGGTGAGCTTGGAAGCCTCATTAACCAACAGGGCTGTGGCTCCTACTGCCCGCAGGCAGCTTGGCCATCCCAGGGCCACTGAGTCCAGTTGTTTTGAAAATTAAGCTACTGGTCTCTGATCCGGTCCCAGCTTTTGGGTCAGGACTCCTAGTGCTATCTCTGACCTCTTGTGAACAAATAGGGTAAAGGGCTTGTCCAAACATGGAAGCCCCAGTGTTACTCCATTCAGTCTTTAGAGTCTCAAAGGCCCGCTAGGGGTCCTTATTCCATCGAAGGAGTTCCCTTTCTCCTCCTTTTAGAGCCTCATATAGGGGTCTTGCTATAAGGCCATAACTTGGAATCCAGATACGACAGAACCCAGCCATCCCGAGAAAGCCTTGGAGTTGCCTCTTTGTGGTTGGAGATGGTAATGCACTAATTGCTGTGTTTTGATCTATGCCTAGGGCTCATGCCCCTGGGGTCAAAACAAATCCTAAATATTGAACCCGTTGCTGTGAGATCTGAGCCTTGGTTGGAGAGACTTTATGTACCTTTCTTGCCAGAAAATTTAGGACCTTAATAGTATTTTGATCTGAATCTTGTTTGGTCTCACTATTTATCAATAAATCATCAACACCCTTCTCAAGGCTCAGTTCCCTTGCTAACGCATTTTCAAAAAGATGAGGGCTGCCCTGAAAACCCTGCGGAAGCACTGTCCATGTATGTTGGTTAGCCCGCAGGGTGTCAGGGACTCTCTATTCAAAGGCAAAAACATATTGAGAGTCTGGATGTAGGCGAATATAGAAAAATGCACCCTTGAGGTTTAAAACAGAAAAATACTGAGCGCTCCCCGGCACTTGGGTGAGACGGGTCTATGGATTTGGCAGCAATGGGTGAATAGGGCTGACGGCCTCATTCACTGCTCGCAAGTCTTGCACAAACTGATACTCCCCGTTAGGCTTCTGAACAGGGAGGATAGGGGTGTTGCAAGGGGATTGGCAGGGCCTAATGAGTCCGTGTTTTAGGAATTTGCTGAGCAGCGGGTGGATTCCCCTCAGGGCCTCAGGCTTTAAAGGATATTGTCTCTTCCAGGGGTATTTTTTCCCAGGCCTTAACCTTATTTTTATTGGGGGAACACATTTTGCCCGAGGTATCCCAAACTGCAGGATCTACTTATTCTCTAATTTCTTTTCCTTTAACATCTTTATTGGAGTATAATTGCTTTACAATGGTGTGTTAGTTTCTGCTGTATAACAAAGTGAATCAGCTATACGCATACATATATATCCATATCCCCTCCCTCTTGCATCTCCCTCCCACCCTCCCTATCTCACCCCTCTAGGTGGTCACAAAGCACCGAGCTGATCTCCCTGTGCTATGCGACTGCTTCCCACTAGCTATCTTTTTTACATTTGGTAGTGTATATATGTCCATGCCACTCTAATTTCTTGGTGGATGTCTTGGGGAATATTTTTTTTTTTTTATTTGTTTTTTTTTTTTTTTTTTTTTTTGCGGCACGCGGGCCTCTCACTGTTGTGGCCGCTCCCGTTGCGGAGCACAGGCTCCGGACGCGCAGGCTCAGCGGCCATGGCTCATGGGCCCAGCCGCTCCGCGGCATGTGGGATCTTCCCGGACCGGGGCACGAACCCGTGTCCCCTGCATCGGCAGGCGGACTCTCAACCACTGCGCCACCAGGGAAGCCCTTGGGGAATATTTTGATGCCCAAAAGGTGGGTCATTTGGGGCTACTAATAGATGCATTCTCTGTTTGAATTCTTTACCTCCTTGGACTTCACCGTGTCCTAAGAATATACTAGCTCCTAACTTATTTAGCAAGTCTCTCCTGAGGAGAGGGCCAGGGCATTCTGGCATATACAAAAATGAGTGAGCAATAATAATGGACCCAATTCCGCAGGCAAGGGGAAACATAAATCACCTTACCTTTGGCTGTCCATCAACTCCCGTCACTGTACAGTCACGCCTGGAGAGGGGGCCGGCTGGCCAAGTCAGAACAGAGCAGGTGGCTCCAGTGTCTACAAGAAATTCAGTTCCCCTGCCTGCCATGTCAAGGGTGACCCGAGGCTCCGCTGGAGTGATGAGGATGGATTGAGTGGGACCTGGAGCCCAGCAGGCGCTTGGGCCCTGTCAGTCGGTGTGCAGGAATCTATCATCCAAGAGATTTGCAAGGAAATGGGGCCGGTCGGGGTCGCCCCTCGGGCGGTGCTCAGGACGTTCCCTCTTCCAGTACCCCCCTTTCTGACAAAGGCACACTGGTTTGGGCCCAGGCGGCTTCTAAGTGGTCTGTCCAGGCTTCTTGGCCCTCCAGGGTCTCCTCGACGTGGTGGGTGGATCAGAGCAGCCAAAAACTGCCTTTTGTTTCTTAGCCTCTCATCCTCATTGGCCTCCTCCATTAAGTCTCCGTTGTTATAGACCTTGAAGGCTTCCTCTACCAAGTTTGACAGCGGGGTTTGGGGCCCAGCCTCAAGCTTTTGTAATTTTCTCCAGATATTAGGAGTAGGCTGGGTGATAAAATGCATGGCCAATAGTGTCCTCCCTTCTGCAGACTCAGGGTCTGTATTGGTGGACTTCATGGATGCTTCTGTCACCCGGCTCAGGAAGACTGCTGGGTTCTCATCTTTTTCCTGTGTAACCTCTTGGACCTTATCATCATTTACAGGCTTCATCATACACTTTTCATTCCTTCTGATAGACAAGTAATATAATGTCTCATCCTAGCCTGGCCTACACGATCTTCACAGCCCCAGTGTGGGTCATGATCTGGGATTGCATCCCCACCCACCTGATAAATTTGGTGGCATGGACTGGTGGCCAGTAAGCCACCTGCGCGTTCCCTGGCCTTTCTCAGTATATGCTCCTTGTCATCTGGGGTGCAACAGTGGGCCAGAATAACCATGATGGCCTGCCAGGTGAGAGATCACTTAAAGGCACAGAAACTCACACAAGCTGTTATCAAAAGCAGCGTTCCAGGACAACTCTGTTCTTTTATGAGAGAGAAACCAAATCCAGTCTTGCATCAGCCTACTCTTAATAAAATCCATTTACCTAATTAAATTTAATCCAACCTTAGAAAATCCTGACCACATACAAAATTGTTTCCTCGGTGCGGTGTTCCTCTTCCGCAAACCTTCTGCAAATTTCTGTAGCCATAATTTGTCCCTCATCCTTTCCCCATGGAGAAATATCCAGCTCTACCACACGATCACCCTTTTTCCTTTCGACAAAATATATTTCCATTCCTCATACTTTCTTTTCTGAAAACACGCATCCTACTTTCCTTAAGCAACCATGAACTGTCCTATTTATTTATTTATTTATGGCTGCGTTGGGTCTTCATTACTGTGCGTGGCTTTCTCTAGTTGTGATGAACGTGGGTTACTCTTCATTGCGGTGTGCAGGCTTCTCATTGCTGTTGCCTCTCTTGTTGCGGAGCACGGGCTCTAGGTGCACGAGCTTATGTAGCTGTGGCTCACGGGCTTAGTTACTCCACGGCATGTGGGATCTTCCCGGACCAGGGCTTGAACCTGTGTCCCCTAAATCCCATTGGCAGGAGGATTCTTTTTTTTTTTGCGGTACGCGGGTCTCTCACTGTTGTGGCCTCTCCCGTTGCGGAGTACAGGCTCTGGACGCGCAGGCTCAGCAGCCATGGCTCATGGGCCCAGCCGCTCCGTGGCATGTGGGATCTTCTGGGACCGGGGCACGAACCCGTGTCCCCTACATCGGCAGGTGGACTCTCATCCACTGCGCCACCAGGGAAGTCCCCCATGAACTTTTACATAAGCATTCTCTATTGGTAGAGAACATTTCAAGGCAGTACCAAATAGCTTAATTTTTCTCTCACAAGAAGACAAAAGTAGGTAAGTTTAGACCTGTTTAGCAATTAATGTTCCAATATTTTACCTTATTTGAAATGGCCTGAATATTCAATTTAACTTAATTTAGTTTCAAATTTACCAAAATTTTGAGAGACTTGTTTTAGATGGATGTTTCCAAGACATAATTATTCCTATAGAGGTTACCAAAAACGTATCCCAGTACTTTCACTTAAAAATTTAATGATATCAGGTTACTTCCCCTGTTGACACATTTTATAACAGAAACAATATGCACTTATTGACTTCCAGGAACCTTAGGTACAATGAAAGTTGATGACTCTAAAGACAGGTCTGTATTAATTAAACCCACAAGCTTAAGTTAGACAAGTTAATTTCTACAGAACCAGAGATTTCATAGTTTTCCTGCTTGAATTTAAAATGGCCCTCTTTTTCTTTTTTCCCTCGGTGTGGGGGACTACAGATGGATCAGGTGCTTCCTGAGAGCCCAGGCAGCATAGTTACATTGCAAAGGCAGAGGCGGAGATGCAAGCCCCTCGATCCAAGGAAAGAATAGTTATGCTGATCACAAAACTTAAAGACACAAACAAGAAGTTTCAGGATAAAGTGGACGGAGTGTAGGGGTGAAGACCAAGGGAGAGGTAAAGAGAGGAGGGACAGAAAAGAATGTCAGAAAAAGAGAAAGAGACAGAAAGTGAGAGATTGCCCTTTCAACCTGCCCCCGCGGGTGTCCATTCAGGCACCAAACAGCGCTCTTCCAGAAAGGGCCAGTGACGGAGGGAGCCCACGGGGGTGATTAAGCCCGGAAACCAGCCAGTTGTATGTTGTCTGTGGGACTCTCACCCACACGTACACTGGTATATAGAAATCTGCCCCTTCAGCCCGTTCCCAGTGGGACTTTCCTTGGCGGCAGGAAAATAAAGGTGAGAATATTGGGATGATAGGGCTTCCAGCCATTCCACGATATGAGGTTTGGACATCTATCACTCTCATAATCTCTGGTCAGGGAGAGCCCTCTGGACCACGGTCTGCATGGCGTGAGGCGAGCCTCTCCCACCTCTGCCTGTCACCCGTCAAGGTGAGCCATTGCCGGCCAGAGGGAGCAGGTCTCACAAGCTGAGAGGAGTGATGCCGTAGCTGCCTGATGTCCACTCTCTCGGAAGGACAGGACAGAAGGAGGAGAGGACGGAGAGAGGAGAGGACAGAAAGAGAAGTAGAGAGATTTCAGGACAGGGAAAGGGACCAAGGGGAAAGGGAAAATGGTGAGGGCAAAAGGACTAAGGGAAGGGGAAAGTGTTGTCTGAATGAGGGTACTGAAGCCCCCAGGGGCCAGGAAGGCAGACTTACCAAACGTGGTGACACTGAAACAAGAGGTTCAGGTGGCCGCTTGTCACCTGCTGTGAAGCTGCGTTCGGTGGTCCCAGAGGTGCCCAGATCCTCTTCCCAGACAGGCACAAGGAAGGGCCCAACGTTGGGCGCCACAAAATATGTAACCGACCAGGGCTCTTGGCCTCCTTAATCAATAGAAGTTGATCAGAGGCCAGACAAGAAATGCAGGCAAGGCTTTATTGGGGCCTCTGCGGCAGGGGGGAGCGAGAACAAACAACAGGTTCCCTTGCTTGCCTGCAAGGGGGTCAAGGGGGTCAAGCTTGTTTCTTACATGGGGTGAGGGTAGGGGTGTGTCCAGGGGTCGGGCCAGAGGGTGGCTTAGGTGGTCTGCCCACCGCTTAGGTGGTGTCGTGTGCAGGGGGAATGTGCAGCACCCTGCTTTTCCTCCTGACACACTGTTTTTAATCTAGGCTCTTCAAAAGTGGCAGTTGGGGGTCAGAAGCAAAAGCAGGGTGCTGCCCATGCCCCCTGCACACAACACCATCTAAGGGGTGGGCAATAAGTGGTGCTGGGAGAACTGGACAGCTACATGTAAAAGAATGAAATTAGCACACTCCCTAACACCAAACACAAAAATAAACTCCAAATGGATTAAAGACCTAAATGTAAGACCAGACACTATCAAACTCTTAGAAGAAAACATAGGAAAAACACACTTTGACATAAACCACAGCAAGATCTTTTTTGACCCACCTCCTAGAGTAACGGAAATAAAACCAAAAATAAACAAATGGGACTTAATTAAACTTAAAAACTTTTGCACAGCAAAGGAAACCATAAACAAGACAAAAAGACAACCCTCAGAATGGGAGAAAATATTTGCAAATGAAACAACAGACAAATGACTAATCTCCAAAATATACAAACAGCTCACAGAGCTCAATATCAAAAAAACAAACAATCCAGTTAAAAAATGGGCGGAAGACCTAAATAGACATTTCACCAAGGAAGACATACGGATGGCCAGGAGACACCTGAAAAGATGCTCAAATCACTAATTATTAGGGAAATGCAAATCAAAAGTACAATGAGGTATCACCTTACACTGGTCAGAATGGCCATTATCAAAAAATCTAGAAACAATAAATGTTGGAAAGGGTGTGGTGGAAAGGGAACCCTCCTGCATTGTTGGTGGGAATGTAAATTGATACAGCCACTGTGGAAAACAGTATGGAGTTTCCTTAAAAAACTAAAAATAGAACTACCATACGACCCAGCAATCCCACTACTGAGCATATACCCTGAGAAAACCATAATTCAAAAAGAGTCATGTACCACAATGTTCACTGCAGCTCTATTTACAACAGCCAGGACATGGAAGCAACCTAAGTGTCCATCATCAGATGAATGGATAAAGAAGATGTGGTACATATATACAATGGAATATTACTCAGCCATAAAAAGGAATGAAATTGAGTTATTTGTAGTGAGGTGGATGGACCTAGAGTCTGTCATACAGAGTGAAATAAGTCAGAAAGGGAAAAATAAATACCGTATGCTAACGCATATATATGGAACCTAAAAAAAAACAATGGTACTGATGAACATAGTTGCAGGGCAGGAATAAAGAGGTAGGCATAGAGAATGGACTTGAGGACACGGGGTGGGAGGGCGAAGCTGGGGCGAAGTGAGAGTAGCATCAACATATATACACTACCAAATGTGTAATGTATAAAATAGTTGGCTGGTGGGAAGCAGCTGCATAGCAAAGGGAGAGCGGTGCAGTGCTTTGCGATGACCTAGAGGGGTGGGATAGGGAGGATGGGAGGGAGGCTCAAGAGGGAGGGGATGGGGGACACGTGTATGCACACGGCTGATTCGCTTTGTTGTGCAACAGAAACTAACACAGTACTGCAAAGCAATTATACTCCAAAAAACATCTCTTAAAGAACCCACAAATATTAGAAACTATCAAAACTGCTTTATCAAGGGATTTTGCCCTCTCTCTTTAAGAGTCTTTGTGTACAACTACCTTCAGTGGGATAGGGACAGTGGGAGGGAGGCTCAAGAGGGAGGGGATATGGGGATATATGCATACATATAACTGATTCACTTTGTTGTACAGCAGAAACTAACACAACATTGTGAAGCAATTATACTCCAATAAAGATGAAAAAAGAAAAAAAAAGTGACAGCTGGGTTTTTTGGTCTCTTGGTATATTTTGCTCAGAATTTGCCCCAACTGTGCATGGACACAGTTATTTTTAGTCCCATACACTTTCTTTGTATTTTGTTGCTCGAAGAGAGGTGTGACCAGGTGCAAGAATTGCAGCGCTACATCAAAGGGTCCCAGGCCCAGCATGTCTCAGTTGGGCCCCTCTAAGGATGTAGCGAGGAAGCTACCACACAACAGCAGGGAGGCTCCTTCCCTGACAGGTGCCCGGGGTGAGCTTCTTCCCTCTGAGCCTTTGGAGACGAGCGCTTTCTCCTGACTCAGCTGCCGTGGGAGCCTCAGGTGACAGGCGGGTTGTGGGGCGTGAGGGACCCCAGAGTGTGAGGCTGCAGGGGCGCTGGGACACGCTTGTCCTGCTGGGGTTCTGGGCCCACAGACCAGGGGTCATGTCCTCTCCTCGTCTCCTCTGCCTTCCCTCCCCTTCTCTCTCTCTTTCATTCGATCCAGTTCCTTGCAAGGGAAGACACACACGCTCCATATGACATTGTGAATTTATCCAGGGAGTGGGAAAGAGGGGAAGCCAGGTGAGTGACAAATGGGCAGACCCGTAACACACGGGAGTGATCGGGGGCCCAAGGCGATGGTAGTCACGCAGGACTAGGCAGCTACAGTAACGGCTGCCCAGGGTGTCCGTGTCCTAATCCCCGGAACTCAGAGCAAGGCTGTTTTTTCTGAGTGGGACTGTGTAATCACAAAGGTCTTATGAAAGAGAAGGTGATGTGAAGACAGAAGCAGGAGAACATTTGAAGAAGCTGATGGATTTGAATATGGAGGAGGGCCCAGGAGCCAAAGAACGCAAGGATTGCAGCTCTAGATGTGGGAAAAGGCAAAGAGAGGGATGCTCTCCTACATCCCTGCACCGGGGGCCCTGCCAACACCTTGGCTGTGTCCAGGGAAACCCACTTCCGGCTTCTGACTCCAGAGCTGTCAGAGAATAACTCTGTGTGGTTTGAAGTCCTTAGGCTGTGACCAATTATTTTATCAGCAAAAGGAAGTGAATTCAGGGACAGACAGGCAGGCAGAAGGGGAGAAAGACAGGCAGAGAGTAGACAGACTGGAGGAGGGCAGGCGATCAGGGTTTAGGTGGACAGTCAGAGACACAGGTGGGTCAGAGACAGATGGAGAGATAAGCAGATAGGGAGCCTGGAGAAAGGTGAGAGGAGGAGGGCAGAACGTCTGACGGGCAGGAGGCAGGACATGAGGTAGGCCGGCAGGTGGGCAGATAGAAGCAGGAAGTGGGCACAGAGGCAAGGACGGGAGAGAGTGACAGTGAGACAGGATGGCAGGTAGAGGCCCTCAGAGCTCGTCTTTGTCTCCAACAAGCGTTACAGGAGCTTCCTGAGCTGCAAGTGGATCCCATTCTTGGACTTCAGCACAACTCTTGGAATGGGAACAGGGACCCTGGAGGGATCGGGTGCCAGCTCAAAGCGAAGCAAGGTCAGGGCCACGGCCACCTTCATCTCATTCATGGCAAACTGCTTCCCGATGCAGTTCCTGGGTCAGGGAGGGAAAAGGAAGTGAGCAGAGGCTTCTAACCCCTGCCGGGCACAGGGCATTCAGGGCTCTCCTCCACGTGACCCAGCCCCGATCCCTTCCTTACGGGTCACACTGAACGTGCCGCCCAAGCCTCGGTCCCCCCTCTCCCCCTGACCCTTACAAAGGCCACCTCTCTCCAGGACTAGCTCCTAACTCCTACTTCTGCTCTCAGCAGTAGTAAGTCCTGTTGGGGAGCGTCGGCGCTCTAAGCCACAGGGTCAAGTCACGTGAATCAGTAAATGTGAATTAGTACTTTGTTCACTCGTCCACAGGTAGTTTCTGGTTTCCATCCAGGCCAGGGCACTGTAGGGGGGTGTGGGCAACTCTCGGGCCCTCACCACCCATGGCAGACAAGCAGGGGCCCCAGTCCCCAGACAGGACAGGACGGAGTTGTGTAAGGAAGTCAGGATGGCAACCAGGCTTCTTGGAGGGGCCACGGGTTAGCGCCCCTCGACCTGCTGGACCACTTGCCTCCCAGTTAATGCTCCGGCCTCCTGTCTCCCTGCAGCCCCGCAGTCAACCCGCCCCTGGAGCCTTCCCATTCTACTCCAGCAAGGCCCCTCCTCCCATCCCGTGGGCTCCTCACTGGCCTTTCCAGTCTCCTTGCCTCCCGTCCCTCTACTGCAGCCATGGCGGCTCGGGGCCTCCTGCGCCCTCCATCACAGGGAGGACACGTCGCAGGGCCTCAGCTGGCGTCACAGCGCTCTCTGGGCTGCTCCTCACTCACCTCGCACCTGTCCAGACCCTCTTCCTCATTCCGCTGCTGTTGAGGTCCCCTCCCCCCGCCTCTGCCGGCCACATGCTCAAGACTCAGTCTAGTGACCGCCTGGCCTCCCGCCTCTGCCGCCTGCGCCTCTTTCTCCCACATCCCCAAGCAGCTTTAGTGTTAACTCAAGGACACATCACCGTCCAGTGACCAGGACAGTGCCAGAAACATGGAACATTCCACAATCTGCTCAGTGAATGAATGAACGAGTGAAAGAGTGGATGAATGCATGATGTCTGTCCTGTAAGGCAAACGTACTGACCACTACACTATGGAAACGTCGCATGTCTGTCTTGAATAGCGGTAGTGGTTTCTTGACTGTGAACTGTTGGAGCAAGGAAAGTTCCTTTCATCTCTGTGTTCCCATCTTGTAATATATGGTTTGGCACACAGAGACAGGTTAATAAATAGCTTTCTATTTGAACAAAGTTAATTGAATTGAAAAAGAAAGGACTGGAGTAAAATTAAACATTAATTCTGACCTAGGAATCGAGTTGCCAGGTACCCCCGGTCCTCTGGTGGCAGCCGCATGACCTGCAGCCAATGTCTACAAGGAAGAACAGGACCTTGGCACTGACCAAATCCTAGAGCAAATTCCGGGAACGTGTTGCGTCAAGCCTGTTCTGTGAAGGTTGATTCACCAACTGAAAATTTCACAGAATTACAGGCTCAGAAAAAACTTGGATTACTAAGTAGTTCCAAAGTTATGGAAGTTACTATTTCGGAGGGGATCTGTAGCCGTTGAAGATTTTCACAGGCGTCATTTTCGAGTGTATCATCCAGGTTAACAGCTATTTCATGTGTGCTTTATATTTTACACGGCAAGAACCTCTGAAATGCATGCGTCCAACACAAAATAGTGAGTTTTCTCTCAAAAGCACTTGATTGCCTTCAATTCCATCCTTTTTTGCCAAAATTAGACTCTGTAGATTCTGGGACTATGGTATGTAATCCCTGCTACATGTATAGATTTTTGGCAACTAGAAAAGCTGTCATGTGTATATTAATATGCTGTTATAAGTTTGTTGGGCTCGACTACAGAAATAGAGAAGACACACAAGGCTTTCTTCAAATGGCAACTGTAACTGATCACATACATAGCTTGAAGCCTCAGGACAAGGAAGGCAGCTGGAAATCGAAACCCATGCAAACACGACGGCTGATACAGTGAGAGGTGGATTGGTGAATTAAGTAAAAAAGACAGTGGGCTGGACTAGAAATGTGCCAAGAGAGAAAACCACCTTCTAAGATGACTGATACTTGGGAGAAGCAAACATCTGAAGTTTACCTTTCATGAAAAATTCTAAAGCTGAAAAGTCATACTCCTAAAGTGAGGAAAACCCTGGAATACTTTGAAAAGGCCACGGCCATGGCAATGTGGCTGGTCGTTGTGGAAGTCAGGAGGTCAAGGTCTCCGTGGCGTGCCCTGAAGACCTTCTTGTACATGGGGACACACACCTCCTTCTCAAAACGTCAACACACAGGGACATAACTGCATACACCACATATGAATGTAGACAGTTGCACACATCAGGTAGCACCCAGTGACACCCAGATGCCCCAGGTACAGAAGGCCTCACCTGGATCCTCCTGAGAAGGGCAGGAAAGCATGGCTGTGTCGATCAGAACCTGGTGCAAACCGGGATGGGTCAAACACCTGCAGAGAGAGCACCGGGGCCAGGGCAGGCGGGGTCAAACTCCTTACACCAATCCACCAGGGGACAAGAATCCCTGAGCGGAGCAGGAGAGGTGCTGGTCTGGAGAGAGCATCCCATCCCCTCCTCCCATGGCCATCATACCTCTGGGTTCGGCCACACCTTCGGGTTGTGGTGAAGCCCATAAAAGAAGAGGGAGAGCGGGACTCCTGTGGGGCAGGGAGGAGAGAGAGAAGACTGATGGTACCCATGGCAACAGGGGCAATGTGCACAGAAGGCCAGGGAGCCACCATGAGAGCCACCCTCCATCCCTCTGAATGAAATGGTGCTCTTGCAAGACAGGTGGGCTGGAGGTGACCAAGCACATGAGCACAGATTAGGAGCAGGTAACCATGGCCAGGACTGAGAAGGAAAAGAATTGGAGGCTTAGTATCAGGATCGCCTCACATGAAAACTCGCAGTTATCAGGTGTCATCATGAGCCCTCGGGGAAAGTGCATTAACTCATCTAATCCTCACAGCAGCCCTCAAGGAAGGCACTCCTATCCCCATGTGCAGATGAGGCACCTGAGCCTCCAAGAGGTTGAGGGATGTGTCTGTGATCCCACAGAGAGGAGGTGGCTGGGCTGGGATTCAGACCCACTGGGCGGTGAGCCAATGGGTGGCCTCCAACCATGGCAGGGCTCTCAGACCTGATCATCAGCTGCTCTCGGCCATCCACCTGAGGGCTCCTCAGAGACTGGACCATCTGACCCATGACAATGGACTCCCTGAACTCCCTCGTTTACTTAGACCCCATATGGAAAGAACCACATCCCCTTGCTTACTTCTGTTTTCTCTTAAGCCTTCACGTCTCAAGGAATTAGAATTATAGGGCTCCATTACAAGCCCACATTCAAGGGCTAGCATTTGCGTATTGAGCTCTCATTGGTTCAAGTTCTGTGTCAGGCGTTTTACAAAACCTCCAAACTGCAGAGGAAATATTAATTATCTTGAGGCGGAAACATCAGACAGAGCATCCCGGGGCTGGAAAGCACATGTGGATTTCTGATCTCCCACGTGGTCTTGCAGAGTGCTTAGTTCAGTGGGTGTGGGTGAAGTTCATACCTGCAGGTAAGGAGCGTCCATCAGGGAAGGTGATGGGCTTGCTCAGATATCTGCCAATGAATGGCACTGGTGGATAGAGTCGCAGTGCCTCCTTGATGCACATGGTGGTGTAGGGCATCTTGTCCAGGTGGTCCCTGAAAGGAAGCCCATCTAAGGGCAGGCAACCAGGGGTCCTCCACTCGCGGAGGGGCTAGGTCCTCCCACCTGCTGGGCGCTCACCAGGTGATGGATGCGCCATCCCCCAGGAGGCTCTGGATCTCTTCCCGGCACCTCTGCTGATGCTCAGGGTGGGAGGCCAGAGCATAGAGGGTCCAGGAGATGCCACTGGCTGTGGTGTCGTGACCCTCAAACATGAACGTGTCCACTTCGGCACGGAGCTCCCTGTCAGACAAGCTGCTCCCATTCTCCATCTGCGGAGGCAGGGAGAGTGCAGGGTCTGCCCTTCCTCTGTGCTTCTGGGCAAAGCCTCAGGCCTCTCCTGCCCACACTCACTCTGGCGAAGAGGAGGATGTCCAGGAAATCCAGGTGCCTCTTGCTCCTCACCTTCTCCAGCTCTCCCTCCTTCTGCAGGTGAGCCTTCCTCAGCTGGATCACTCCATCTGTCCCAGAACAGTGGTTCCCAGGCAGAGATGAGGGATCCTGGGGGCTCAGATGCAGCACCCACCGTAGCCCTATCTGCCCCTCAGGCCCAATCTGGGTACCAGGTGGATGAGGACGAGGGTGGGAATGGGCGCACATGTCAGGGCAGAGAGCTCCAGCATCGTCTGATCCAGGTCGGGAATCCCCTCAATAGCACAGCCCACGGAGGCTCTGCCTGAATGATGCTGGGAGGGGGTCTCATTCCACCGTCAGCAACGTGGTGACACATGTGTCTCCCTGCACCTCACCTGACACCTTGACGTCTCGGGTCCCAACCCCTGCACCAGGAAGTACCCAGTGTGGGCGTGTGCCAGCCCCTGAAGAGGAAGCAGGAGTCTGGGCTCTGCCCTCGGGGTCAAGGCCAGGGGAGGAGCCGCCCAGAAGGAGGAGCAGAACCTGTGTGTTGATGGGCCAACTGGCAGGCGCGGTGGCTCCAGCGGCCTTCAGGAGTCAGCCTGTAGATGATGTCGTTCTGGTGGAAAGCATTTCTTAATCGGAAAAAAGTCAGATTGCCAAGGTCTCTGATGGCCTGGATGTAGGACTGGATGTTCCTGAAGGGAGAGGATGCAGAGGAGACTGGAGTGGAGGGAGCCTCTGACCTGGAGACGGAGTGGGGCTCCGGGTGGGGATTCCTCAGTCAGTCGGGACAGGCAGCACTGAGGCTTTGTCATTTCTGCCTCACAGCCCTGGAGGCACTTAGTCCTTTACAAGTGGCCTGAGCAGCCAGGCTTCTCCCTGTGCAGGAATCAGGGACCTGTGACTGAGTCAAGGTTGGTCTGGGTGCAATTTGACTGTGGTCCATGGCTCTGTGCAGAATGTTGCTTTCTGTGCTGATAAGTGTCCACGCTGCCCTAACTGCCTCTCAGGTAGGTCCTCCCCAGTTGGTGAGAACAAGGACCCTGCCGTTGAAAGGTTGTCACTTACCTGTCTGTCTGGATGCTGCCCTGGTGGCTGAAGGCGCACTTCATGATGGTGTCCAGGGTCATCAAGGAGACGTGTCCAAGGACCTCCAGATGCGAGTCCAGGCTGACGAGCTCCTCCCACTTGTCCTGTGGTGGGAGGGGGACATTGACCCTGCTCTGCTCCCCCAGAAGGCCTGTGCTGACAAGGCCAGGCTCTCTCTCTGTCTCTCTAAATCTTCTGATGAGTTTTTCTCACTGTCAAAGCAGATGTGTTTTAGCAGTTTGAAGCTGTAACACATGTGTGTAATGTGATGTCTATTTTCTTGGAATCATTTATTATGTAATTAATTATACTCTCTCATAATATTCTGAATCAATTCTGAATTCTAGGAACAATTTATGATGATAATCACCTTGTGGCAGACCAGAAAACATTGTTTCTCAAGGGACAAAGGGGTAATCTTTTGTGTCCTGAGATCGGAACTGGACAGGCGATGGCCAACTCTTATAAGCAAATATTTCAAGGCTAGGAAAAGGTTAAGGGACTCTATTTGGGCTCCTATGAAGGGGCGATTCCTTTCACTTATCCATTGTTAACTGAGACCAGTAGGTGCTCAGTCTGGATCAGAGGTGATGTTTGTCAAGCCCTGGCTCTGTGAGTGTAGACGTGGCCTCATTTCCTCCCATGAGTGGCTCAATTCCATGCAGAGGCCTTGGGCCCCAGGCCAGAGACTAGTTGAGTGACATCCTGGGATGTCCACTCTGCCACTGAAGCTGCCATTGTCCAGGGCATCCAGGGGCAGCTTGCACTGCTGTCCAGGGGAATGACCTTTGCTCTAATCCTCTGTGTTGAAGATGTGGAGATGAGAGGAGAGTGGACCCTGAATACACCATGGCCCTGATTTCCCTTGCCTCAGAGCAAATTGTGGATCCAAGCTGCTGCCTGGGCACCCCTCTGTCCCATCCAGTTTTGGTGAGCTCTGTCTCAGAGTACGTTCTGATTGCACCATTCTGGGGGCTGGGTCTGATGGACACCTGAGGGACACAAGGGTCTGAGAGTGGACTTTGTCAGCAGTGCTGGATGTGAGTGGGTCCAGGTGACGAGGGATAGACTCACCAGCATCACTCGGACAGAGTCGGCCATGAGACCCACGTAGGGCTTCAGGATGTCGTAGTGGAAGGCTGGGGTCAGCATCCGCCGGTGCTGGAACCACGTCTGCCCCTCCAACAAAAGCAAACCTTTCCCTGGGCCACAGATGGGTGTGTGTGTGGGTCGGGGAGCCTGGATCAGAGGGACGACTAGGGACAACTCGGGAGGAACCAAGGGTGTCAGGAGAAGGCACATCATGGGCAAAGGTAGGAAAGGCCAGTAGAGTTCAGGAATGTGAATTTCCAGAATGGCTGGTCCATAGGATGTGATTATGACAACTGTGAGACAGAGGTTGAAGAAGAGTAGGGGGGCAGGTGATAGAAGAATTAATAGTCAGGCTGAGAATATCGCAGAGGACTGAGAAGTGATGAAGAAGAGGCTGAGTTTCAGGAGGGCTCTCAGCACCATTACAAAGGGTGAGAGTTTCACTGGAAGGAGAGAAATGAGGCTTGACTGAGAGATGAGGTGGTGACAGGGTGCCTGGTACCCGTTGTTCTCCATTAACCAAAGAAGCAGCTCTTGGTAAACCTAACTGGTGGGTGGACTGCAGTTGTATTTAAATGTACTTACCAATCCAGGGGATCAGCATTCTGTAGGCATCGTGAGACTTTGGGTCTGAAAGGGAAGGAAGGGAAGTGGAGGGCACCGAACAAGGCAGGCAGCCCCCAGAGCAGCTGTGGCAGCTCCCATTCCTCATGCTGGTCAGCTGGCAGTCTGTCTCTAGCCACCTCCCTCTTGCCTCCCATCCCTGACTCTCTCTGTCCTGATGGTCACTGTGGGCCCAGGATGGCAGACTCGGTGTCCCAGCAGCAGAACACCCACAGGACTAAGACGGGGAATCGGCAAGAAAGATAGGCTCTGCTCAGCGCCACAGAGTAAGAAAGGAGCCTGTGGTTTCCTCCAGTTTGTGGTGGTTTGGCCATTTCATGACCCAGGACAGGCAACAGTGAGAGGTGCCAAACCTACATCAGTGTGGACAGGGAATTGTCTTCCAGACCCGGGATCATCTCAGTTGGGTTAAACAGAAAGAAAGTAAGACAGGAAAGAGAAGCCAGCCCCACCCGGGTGTTGAAGCATTCAGTGTAAGTGAGTAATGCTGGCCTTAGTCTGGCTTGTGGGCTGCAAGGATGGCTGGTAGGGTGCCAGGTACTGATGGCTGTAGTGCCAGTTTCTTCTGAAATTTCACAGATCCAGGGCCATGTACCCGAGAGGGAAGACTTTCTCCTGCTGGGATGTGGGTTTCCCTCTCACCTGATCTCCCCAGGACCGCCTTCATATAGTCAGGGTCATAGATCAACACCAGGGCTTTCGTCCCCCACAGCCAGCGAGCACAGGCACTTGGGTACTTCTCTACCCTCTTCAGTAGGGGTCGCAGCTCGATCTCGTCTTGGAACTGTCCCCAAGGGAAAGATAAATCAATAAAACCCTTCTCTGAGTTCCAGTGCTGGAGTGGGGGTGCAGGGCAGGATGGGTACAGGGAGATCGTTCTGGATCGATCAGCAGAACTAGGAGTTTGGAACTATTTCTTCTGACCTGGGCTCTGCCCCAGACCTGCTGGCTGTCCACCTTTGTCCTAAGACCACATTCTGTCCCCTTGTCGGGTAGAGCCCTGGGCCACCAGTACGAACTGCCTACAGAAACTTACATCAGGGATTCACTCCCTGGTGTAGAGAACTTTGGGAGGTGATTCGTACAACATTTGCATGAGCAATTTATGATAATTCGTATCACTTAATAAGCAGTTTTGTCATAGAATTTTAGTTAGAGAATAAAATAGATTATATTAAAAAAATAAATTTATATATTAATTTCCTTTTGCTTACTGATTGCTATATATCATCAATATTTTCCCAGCATACATGTAAATGTTTGCTAATATGAAAGTGTCGGATGTATATGGCTAGGTGAAAAAAACTAAGTACTAAATTGTATGTGTATATATTATTATTTTTTTATTATTTTTGTGGTACGCGGGCCTCTCACTGTTGTGGCCTCTCCCGTTGCGGAGCACAGGCTCCGGACGCTCAGGCTCAGTGGCCCTGGCTCACGGGCCCAGCCGCTCCGCGGCATGTGGGATCTTCCCGGACCGGGGCACGAACCCGTGTCCCCTGCATCGGCAGGCGGACTCTCAACCACTGTGCCACCAGGGAAGCCCGTGTATATATTGTTTTACATATTGAGCGTATACACAGCGATAGGATAGATTCTGGATGTATACATGAAAATGGTATTGAACTAAGGTTCTTATATGTGTATTTTAAATCTTATTTTCACTTACCAATAACCAGAAACTTTTATGCACTTCCCACCGCCCAGAGGAATCTCTTGAAACTCCTCACGTTGGACCACAAAGGCCCTTGCTTTCTGGCTTTACCCTCTCTATTCTTGCCTCCTGCTGGGCTGGTGAGTCCACAGGACCCATTGCTCTGCCCGCAAAGATGCTGCTGCCTGTGCGCCTTGCACTGGCCCCACCTGCTCACACTTCTAGGCCTCTGCCCAGGTTCTTTCCTCTACCTGGTGTGCTCCTCCTCTTAGCCACAGAGCAACTGCCTCTCCTTAACCTTGCAGATTCAGCTTCGTTTTATCACCTCTGGATTTCTCGTCAACATTTGGTCCTAGGCATGTTCCATGCAGTCACCTCGTCTTTAATTCAATGGCTTCTGTGTAACTCAAAGCAACCATCCGCCACTTTGGTATCTAATCTCTGCCTGCATCCTTCTACCATCAGGACTCACCAGCTCTGAGGCAACTTGCCTACTGTGGGATGGGTTCCTTCACTGAGCACGTATTTACTGAGCATCTACTATGTGCCAGGCACTGGTTTAAGGCACTGAATTAGGATGCGGCTGTAGATGCCTGTCTGTTTGGAGCCTCCAGGAGGAGACAGCGAGATTGAGGACATGATAACCGTAGGGGCTCATGAATGTGTGATGGAGGGAAGACCAGGCCTCTGGGGAAGCTCTGGGGAAGGGGCCCTAAATCAGACCGGGGACGTTTGAAAGCTCTTCGTCATGCACTTGCTCATTCATCGAGTCCTCATTTACCAAGATGCTCTCGGGTTACAAAGTAGAACCAGAGGCAGGCTCTCCCAGAAGGAGCTCACAGCTATGACACTGCAGACAAAACTAGCTGAATCCGGTTAGCACTGCCTTATGAGAAGGACAGGCAAGGGAAGAAGGGTTGTCCCCTCCGCTCCTGGGAGACCCGGAAAGACATCTTGGAGGAGGTGGCTTGGAGTTGGGCCTTTGTAGACAGACATATGAGGGACAAGATCATTCCAGGTAGAGGGCACATGGGAGCAGAGTCCCAGAGGCCAGAATGCCCAGGCAGGCGGGAGGACGCTGAGTAAGCTGGGGTGCAGGAGATTAGGAAGGAGAGGGGAGAGAGGTACTGGGCCAGCCCACGTGGGGCTCGGGCTGTTTCCGGTTCCCGTCTTTGGCTCCACTCTACTCTAATCATGCTGCAGAGAAAGGGAGGCCTCAGCTCTCTGCAACCCCTGATTTTCTCCCAGCATTTGTTCAGTCCACAAACCCTTGATGAGCCCCTCTCCAGGTGGCCCCTGACGTGGCTCTGAGCCCCCCGCCACCCAGGCTAGTGCTGCCAGTGCTGGGTGGGTAGGCGCTGCCCCTGCCCAGCCTGTAAGCCGCTCCTTCCCTCCTTCCTGTCCCTCCACACACTGGATGGGCAGCCCTCTGCGCAGGCTCCGTGCAGGGTGCTGGGGGTGAGGGGGATTTCACGCTCGGTTCCGAGAGCACATAGTCCACTGAGGGAGGACACCAGGCGGGCGACCTCACCCTGTGGATGGTGCAACTCAAATGTCAGTTCTCCTTACCTGGCATCATCCTGGGAACCTCGCTCATGTGTGCCAGCAACTTGTCAGGGTTTAAGCACCGAAATCAGGAGACTGGAAAATTCCTCAGTCTTAAACCGAGCCAGTTTGTCCCTACAGTTGACATAAACCCCCACCCAGCAGGTGGGCCTCTTTTCCTGTGACCTGACATCTTCCTAGATTCCTGTCTGTCATCTCCACGGACAGTGAGCCCACAGGGCAGCGTCCATCAGACTGATGTCTGTACTCCCAGGCAAGCTCAGGGCCAGGCAGAGAGGATGCGATTGAGGGATGGGGTAGGGAAGCATCTAGAAGCCTGTTCTATGAGAACAGCTGAAGCTGCTCAGCCTGGAGACGGGGGAGACTCAGGAAGGAAGAGCCACTCTCCTCAAAGTGCAGGGCTGCCAGGACAGCCTGCAGATCTCCCTAAGGAAGGAGTGTCTGACAGACCCGAGGACACCAGCACGGGGTCCTGGGAGGGAGTGAGCTCCCCGGACTGGGATGAGGAGCCAAGACCTGAGAGGTAAGCTGGGTCCTTTTGTGAGGCCACGTGCTCGCCCCACAACAAGGCTTCATCCCATGGACTTGCTCACCAGGACCATGGTCTCAGAGCCCCAGCCCTCCCTGCCCTCCCACTTCCCCATCCCACTCCATCCTACCTCCTGCATGTGCCCATAGAGCCAGTGGGAAGGAGGAGACGGGAACTGCTGGAGGGCTTTGAGCAGCCACTGTCTGCGCAGGTAGAGCTGTGCTGCCTTGAGCAGAAGCAGAACCAGGCCGAGCAGGGAGGCCACCTGCAGGAGCCCAGAGACACCGCCCAGGGTTCTGGGGGTGCTCAGTGCAGAGACACTCATGGTGCAGCGGCTTCTGGATTGCTGACTGTCCCTGAAGGTGGCTGACCTCCCCTGAACACCCAGCCTGGTCAGGGAGGCTTGCCCCGCCCACCTAGGGGAGGGTGAAGGTGAGGGCAGAGCTCAGACCTGGGCCTCCAGGGTTGATTAACTGTGGAGGATGCACTTCTGGAAACAGTGTGAGAAAACTTCCTCAGCTGACAGTGACAATGGCCAAGCGCAACCCCACTTTCCTTCTCCATATTACCTACCAAATATTCAATGAGCACCTACAACATGTCAGGCAGTCTGCTAGATGCTGGGACACAGCTGCAAGCAAAGCAGACATGAATCTTGCTGACTTCAAGACAGTCACAGTCTAGTTTACCAATGTTCAGTAGATTTGGTTGGTTTTATTATCATCCCATTTCAGAGGGGAAAACTGATTTCAGAGAAGAAAAGTGATGTGGCCAGAGGAAAACAGCCTCTGCTTGTCCCAGGTGAAACTGAAATCCTTCTCTGTTGGACTTCAAAGCTGCCTGCCTCAGCTGCCTCTGAAATGTTCCCCGGGGCTTGTACCCATCCACTATGCAGTGTGTCCTGGGTGACTGTGCCAGTGGACAGAGCACTGGCCTTGGATTCAGGAGGTCCAGCCCCAGGGCAGTTTCACTACATATGAAGCTAGAGACTTGTCCTCTCTGAGCCTCAGCTTCTCCTTTGAAAGGTGGGATAATAATTCATTTCCTATTTACATCCAATGAATGTTCATTCAGTCATTCATTCACTCAGCAAATATTTCTTGAGCTCACAGGCTATAGGTAAAGGTATAAAAGTATATTAGTTAAGAAAAATTGTAGGCTTGTGCTGGAAGAATGAATAGTGTCCAGACCAATCAGGAAAGGAGAAAACTAAAAAAAAGAATGGGGCTTTGAAGGGTGAATAAGAGTTCACCAGGTAGAGAGTGCTTCTAGAGGGATGGGCACTGAAAAAAGTCATGCAGGTCATATGTGAAAGAGCAAGGGATGGGGAAACCTTCATTTTCTGTCTCTTACATCCCTGTTTCATGATTCTCTTTCCCAAGATCTAACCCAGTGCCCGAAATTCAGAAAGTAAAACACCAAAGATTTCCATGAAGAATTACTTGGAAGCAAGCTCTCTTAGGAGCCTTGAGTTTCCTCCTGACCTGCTCCCCCACCAAGTTTAACTTCTGTCCCAAGAGCCTCTTCCTTTGCCTGTCCTCATGACAGGTGCTTCACATATAACCTATAGGGCCACATTCTGGGCTGCTCTCCTAACTGAAGGTCAGAGGTGACTAACAACCTACACATACCCCCTTGCAGCACAACCTTTCACTCCCTCTCAGGTTCCTCTCAGGTCTCTGCCTCTGCTTCCCCCGAGATTGTGAGCAGATAGACTTTCCTTTGTTGGTTTAGCAACTAGGTCCAGCACCAGGAACAGTAAATTGAGGGAGTGCCCATCGGCCCATGCTGTCAGAGTGACCAGCCCGAGCCCTTCTGCACCCCCTGACGCCAGGGGACCTGCCAAGCTTCCTGCCCAGGACAGTCCCAGCTAACTCTCCTGCCCCACACCCGGTCAGGCACAGAGTGTACTCCTGACCCCAACTTTTTTTTTAAACATCTTTATTGGAGTATAATTGCTTTACAATGTTGTGTTAGTTTCTGCTGTACTACAAAGTGAATCAGCTCTATGTATACATATAGCCCTGTATCCCCTCCCTCTTGCATCTTACTCCCACCCTCCCTATCCCACCTGTCTAGGTGGTCAAAAAGCACCGAGCTGATCTCCCTGTGCTATGCGGCTGCTTCCCACTAGCCATCTATTTGACATTTGGTAGTGCATATATGTCCACCTGGCCCTTCCTTGGAGCTGAGTGAACTAGCCCTGTGACCTAGGAACGGGGAGGGGACTGGACAGAAGGTTCCAGCAGCAGGCAGAGGCTGGGGGAGACGTCCCCTTCAGGAGGCACATGGCGGCATCACAGCACAGCACAGGACTGCAGCGGGGTCTCGTCTGGCATCCGGGGCCCTGGGTTAGGAAGGGCAGGGGTGGGACGGGAGGAGGACCTGTGTGCAGAAGCAGCAAGAGAGCAGGGCTGGTGCAGAGAGGCTGGTGGAGGAGTGCGAGGGGCCTGGCGCTGGTCAGGGTCAGGAGGACCAGTCCCCCTGAGGTCTCCAGGAGCACCAGGGTTGAAGAAGCCCGTCCTTGCTCAGGGGCTGGGCAGACACGCCGGGGACTGCAAGGGGCTGTCCTGTGGGGGAGGTGCACCGGCTGGTTCTCTGCTTCGGGTCTGACATCCTCTCCAAGCAGCCAAGCCTCGTGCCCAGCTGGTCCTCCCAGACCCTCCTGCACAGCTGCCCACTCGGGCCTCTGAGAAGCCTGCAGGCCTTGCGTGTGAGGAAGGGCTGCCGGGGGCTGGTGACATGGCCAGTGCTTCTCGAATCTGGGCTGGGCTCTTCTCAAATCTCATTTGGGGTGAAGGATTGGTTCCTGAGGCCCTCTGAGCCAAGTCTGTAAGGCTTCTTTGCTCAGGGCAGGATGGGCTCTGGCTGGGCCCCTCTAAGGATGTAGCGAGGAAGCTACCACACAACAGCAGGGAGGCTCCTTCCCTGACGGGTGCCCAGGGTGAGCTTCTTCCCTCTGAGCCTTTGGAGACGAGCCCTTTCTCCTGACTCAGCTGCCGTGGGAGCCTCAGGTGACAGGCGGGTTGTAGGGCGTGAGGGACCCCAGAGTGTGAGGCTGCAGGGGCGCTGGGACACGCTTGTCCTGCTGGGGTTCTGGGCCCACAGACCAGGGGTCATGTCCTCTCCTCGTCTCCTCTGCCTTCCCTCCCCTTCTCTCTCTCTTTCATTCGATCCAGTTCCTTGCAAGGGAAGACACGCACGCTCCATATGACATTGTGAATTTATCCAGGGAGTGGGAAAGAGGGGAAGCCAGGTGAGTGACAAATGGGCAGACCCGTAACACACGGGAGTGATCGGGGGCCCAAGGCGATGGTAGTCACGCAGGACTCAGCAGCTACAGTAACGGCTGCCCAGGGTGTCCGTGTGCTAATACCCAGAGCCAGAGAACAAGCCTGTTTTTTTTTTTTGTTTTTGTTTTTGTTTGTTTGTTTGTTTTGTTTTTTTTGCAGTACGCGGGCTTCTCACCGCTGTGGCCTCTCCCGTTGCGGAGCACAGGCTCCGGAGGCGCAGGCTCAGCGGCCATGGCTCACGGACCCAGCCGCTCCGCGGCATGTGGGATCTTCCCAGACCAGGGCACGAATCATGTCCCCTGCATCAGCAGGCGGACTCTCAACAACTGCGCCACCAGGGAAGCCCAAGCCTGTTTTATCTGAGTGGGCCTGTGTAATCACAGAGGGCCTTATGAAAGAGAAGGCGATGTGAAGACAGAAGCAGGGGGACATTTGAAGAGCTGATGGATTTCAATATGGAGGAGGGCCCAGGAGCCAAGGAATGCAAGGATTGCAGCTCTAGATGTGGGAAAAGGCAAAGGGAGGGATCCTCTCCTACATCCCTGCACCGGCGGGGCCCTGCCAACACCTTGGCTGTGTCCAGGGAAACCCACTTCCGGCTTCTGACTCCAGAGCTGTCAGAGAATAACTCTGTGTGGTTTGAAGTCCTTAGGCTGTGACCAATTATTTTATCAGCAAAAGGAAGTGAATTCAGGGACAGACAGGCAGGCAGAAGGGGAGAAAGACAGGCAGAGAGTAGACAGACTGGAGGAGGGCAGGCGATCAGGGTTTAGGTGGACAGTCAGAGACACAGGTGGGTCAGAGACAGATGGAGAGATAAGCAGATAGGGAGCCTGGAGAAAGGTGAGAGGAGGAGGGCAGAACGTCTGACGGGCAGGAGGCAGGACATGAGGTAGGCCGGCAGGTGGGCAGATAGAAGCAGGAAGTGGGCACAGAGGCAAGGACGGGAGAGAGTGACAGTGAGACAGGTTGGCAGGCAGGGGCCCTCAGAGCTCGTCCTTGTCTCCAACAAGCATTACAGGAGCTTCCTGAGCTGCAAGTGGATCCCATTCTTGGACTTCAGCACAACTCTTGGAATGGGAACAGGGACCCTGGAGGGATCGGGTGCCAGCTCAAAGCGAAGCAAGGTCAGGGCCACGGCCACCTTCATCTCATTCATGGCAAACTGCTTCCCGATGCAGTTCCTGGGTCAGGGAGGGAAAAGGAAGTGAGCAGAGGCTTCTAACCCCTGCCGGGCACAGGGCATTCAGGGCTCTCCTCCACGTGACCCAGCCCCGATCCCTTCCTTACGGGTCACACTGAACGTGCCGCCCAAGCCTCGGTCCCCCCTCTCCCCCTGACCCTTACAAAGGCCACCTCTCTCCAGGACTAGCTCCTAACTCCTACTTCTGCTCTCAGCAGTAGCAAGTCCTGTTGGGGAGCGTCGGCGCTCTAAGCCACAGGGTCAAGTCACGTGAATCAGTAAATGTGAATTAGTACTTTGTTCACTCGTCCACAGGCCGTTTCTGGTTTCCGTCCAGGCCAGGGCACTCTAGGGGGGTGTGGGCAACTCTCAGGCCCTCACCACCCATGGCAGACAAGCAGGGGCCCCAGTCCCCAGACAGGACAGGACGGAGTTGTGTAAGGAAGTCAGGATGGCAACCAGGCTTCTTGGAGGGGCCACGGGTTAGTGCCCCTCGACCTGCTGGACCACTTGCCTCCCAGTTAATGCTCCGGCCTCCTGTCTCTCCGCAGCCCCGCAGTCAACCCGCCCCTGGAGCCTTCCCATTCTACTCCAGCAAGGCCCCTCCTCCCATCCCGTGGGCTCCTCACTGGCCTTTCCAGTCTCCTTGCCTCCCCTCCCTCTACTGCAGCCACGGCGGCTCGGGGCCTGCTGCGCCCTCCATCACAGGGAGGACACGTCGCGGGGCCTCAGCTGGCGTCACAGCGCTCTCTGGGCTGCTCCTCACTCACCTCGCACCTGTCCAGCCCCTCTTCCTCGCTCCGCTGCTGTTGAGGTCCCCTCCCCCCGCCTCTGCCGGCCACATGCTCAAGACTCAGTCTAGTGACCGTCTGGCCTCCCGCCTCTGCCGCCTGCACCTCTTTCTCCCACATCCCCAAGCAGCTTTACTGTTAACTCAAGGACACATCACCGTCCCGTGACCAGACAGTGCCAGAAACATGGAACATTCCACAATCTGCTCAGTGAATGAATGAATGAGTGAAAGAGTGGATGAATGCATGATGTCTGTCTTGTAAGGCCAACGTACTGACCACTACACTATGGAAACGTCGCATGTCTGTCTTGAATAGCGGTAGTGGTTTCTTGACTGTGAACTCTTGGAAGCAGGGAAAGTGCCTTATGTTTCTGGGTTCCCATCTCCTAATACATGACTTGGCACACAGAGGCAGGCTTAATAAATAGCTTTCTATTTGAACAAAGTTAATTGAATTGAAAAAAAAATTGGAATAAAATTAAATGTTTATTCTGACCTAGGAATTGAGTTGCCAGGTACCTGCTGTCCTCTAGTGGCAGCGACATGATGTGCAGCCTGTGTCTACAGCGGAGAAGGACCCTGGCAGAAACCAAATCCCAGAGCCAATTCTGCAAGCATGTTTGCTTCAAGCCTGTTCTGTGAAGGTTGATTCACCAACTGAAAATTTCACAGAATTTTAGATTCAGAAAAACTTGTTTTACTAAGTCGTTACTAAGTAATGGAAGTTACTATTTCGGCAGGGGACCTATACTGTTGAAGGTTTTCACAGGAGTCATTTTGGAGTGACTCATCCAGCTTAACAGCTATTTCAAGTGTCTTTTATATTTTACATGCCACAAACTTCTCAAATGCAGGTGTCAATTACAAAATAGTGAGTTTTCTTTCAAAAGCACTTGATTGCCTTTAATTTTATGCCTTTTTGCCAATGTTAGACTCTGTAGATTCTTGGACTATGGTGTATAATTCCCGCTATATATAAAGAATTACGGCAACTAGAAAAGGTGTCTTGTTTATATTAATAAGCAGTCATGACTTTGTTGGCTTCAACTGCAGAGATAGAGACTACACACTGCTGTGTAACTTTCTTCAAACAACAGAAACTGTAGGTGATCACATACATGGATTGAAACCTCAGGACAAGGAAGACAGCTGGAAATCCAAACCCATGCAAACACGACTGCTGATACAGTGAGAGGTGGATCGGTGAATTAAGTAAAAAATGCGGTGCCTGGACTAGAAATGTGCCAAGAGAGAAAACCACCTTCTAAGATGACTGATAATTGGGAAAAGCAAACATCTGAAGTTTACCTTTCATGAAAAATTCTAAAGCTGAAAGTCACACACCTAAAGTGAGGAAAACCCTGGAATACTTTGGAACGGCCACGGCCATGGCAATGTGGCTGGTCGTTATGGAAGTCAGGAGGTCAAAATCTCCGTGGCCTGTCCTGAAGGCCTTCTTGTACATGGGGACACACGCTGCCTTCTCAACACACAAACATACAGGGACATAATTGCATACACCACATATGAATGTACACAGTCACACACATCAGGTAGCACCCAGTGACACCCAGATGCCCCAGGTACAGAAGGCCTCACCTGGGTCCTCCTGAGAAGGGCAGGAAAGCCCTGTGTCGAACAGAACCTGGTGCAAACCGGATGGGTCAAACACCTGCAGAGAGAGCACCAGGGCCAGGAAAGGTGGGGTCAAGCTCCTTGCACCAATCCACCAGGGGACAAGAATCCCCGAGCGGAGCAGGGGTGGTGCTGGTCTGGAGGGAGCATCCCATCCCCTCCTCCCATGGCCATCATACCTCTGGTTTCGGCCACACCTTCGGGTTGTGGTGAAGCCCATAAAAGAAGAGGGAGAGCGGGACTCCTGTGGGGCAGGTAGGAGAGAGAGAAGACTGATGGTACCCATGGCAACAGGGGCAATGTGCACAGAAGGCCTGGGAGCCACCATGAGAGCCACCCTCCATCCCTCTGAATGAAGTGGTGCTCTTGCAGGACAGGTGGGCTGGAGGTGACCAAGCACATGAGCACAGATTAGGAGCAGGTAACCATGGCCAGGACTGAGAAGGAAAAGAATTGGAGGCTTAGTATCAGGATCGCCTCACATGAAAACTCACAGTTATCAGGTGTCATCATGAGCCCTCGGGGAAAGTGCATTAACTCATCTAATCCTCACAGCAGCCCTCAAGGAAGGCACTCCTATCCCCATGTGCAAATGAGGCACCTGAGCCTCCAAGAGGTTGAGGGATGTGTCTGTGATCCCACAGAGAGGAGGTGGCTGGGCTGGGATTCAGACCCACTGGGCGGTGAGCCAATGGGTGGCCTCCAACCATGGCAGGGCTCTCAGACCTGATCATCAGCTGCTCTCGGCCATCCACCTGAGGGCTCCTCAGGGACTGGACCATCTGACCCATGACAGTGCATTCCCTGAGCTCCCTCGTTTACATAGACCCCACATGGAAAGAACCACATGTCCACCTGTTTCTGTCTGCTTTTCTCTTAAGCCTTCATGTCTCAAGGAATTAGAATTTTAGCCCTCCATTGTAACCACATTCAGGAACTGACATTTGCTTATTGAGCTTTTGTTGGTTCAATTTCTGTGTCAAGCATTTTTCAAAAGTCGTCCAAACCACAGAGTAAATACTAATTATCTTGAGGCGGAGATAATAGTCATGTCATCCTGGAACTTGGCAAGCCCATGTGGATTTCTGATCTTCTGTGTGGTTTTGTAGAGTGTTTAGTTTAGTGAGTGTGGGTGAAGTTCATACCTGCAGGTAAGGAGGGTCCAACAGGGAAGGTGATGGGCTTGATCATTTCTCTGCCAATGAATGGCACTGGTGGATACAGTCGCAGTGCCTCCTTGATGCACATGGTGGTGTAGGGTATATTGTCCAGGTGGTCCCTGAAAGGAAGCCCATCTAAGGGCAGGTGGGGCCGGACAACCAGGGGTCCTCCACTCGCGGAGGGGCAAGGTCCTCCCACCTGCTGGGCACTCACCAGGTGATGGATGCGCCATCCCCCAGGAGGCTCTGGATCTCTTCCCGGCACCCCTGCTGATGCTCAGGGTGGGAGGCCAGAGCATAGAGGGTCCAGGAGATGCCACTGGCTGTGGTGTCGTGACCCTCAAACATGAACGCGTCCACTTCGGCACGGAGCTCCCTGTCAGACAAGCTGCTCCCATTCTCCATCTGCGGAGGCAGGGGGAGTGCAGGGTCTGCCCTTCCTCTGTGCTTCTGGGCAAAGCCTCAGGCCTCTCCTGCCCACACTCACTCTGGCGAAGAGGAGGATGTCCAGGAAATCCAGGTGCCTCTTGCTCCTCACCTTCTCCAGCTCTCCCTCCTTCTGCAGGTGAGCCTTCCTCAGCTGGATCACTCCATCTGTCCCAGAACAGTGGTTCCCAGGCAGAGCTGAGGGCTCCTGGGGGCCCAGATGCAGCACCCACCGTAGCTCTATCTGCCCCTCAGGCCCAATCTGGGTACCAGGTGGATGAGGACGAGGGTGGGAATGGGCGCACATGTCAGGGCAGAGAGCTCCAGCATCGTCTGATCCAGGTCGGGAATCCCCTCAATAGCACAGCCCACGGAGGCTCTGCCTGAATGATGCTGGGAGGGGGTCTCATTCCACCGTCAGCAACGTGGTGACACATGTGTCTCCCTGCACCTCACCTGACACCCTGACGTCTCGGGTCCCAACCCCTGCACCAGGGAAGTACCCAGTGTGGGTGTGTGCCAGCCCCTGAAGAGGAAGCAGGAGTCTGGGCCCTGCCTGAGGGGTCAAGGCCAGGGGAGGAGCCGCCCAGAAGGACGAGCAGAACCTGTGTGTTGATGGGCCAACTGGCAGGCGCGGTGGCTCCAGCGGCCTTCAGGGCTCAGCCTGTAGATGATGTCGTTCTGGTGGAAGAGATTCCTCACTTGGGAAAAAATCAGATTGTTGAGATTCCCTGATGCCCTGGATGTTGGACTGGATGTTCCTGAAGGGAGAGGATGCAGAGGAGACTGGAGTGGAGGGAGCCTCTGACCTGGAGATGGAGTGGGGCTCCGGGTGGGGATTCCTCAGTCAGCGGGGACAGGCAGCACTGAGGCTTTGTCATTTCTGCCTCACAGCCCTGGAGGCACTTAGTCCTTTACAAGTGGTCTGAGTAGCCAGGCTTCTCCATTTGCCAGGATCAGGGATTTGACCATGGTCCATGTCTCTCTGCAGAATATTGCTTTCAGAGCTCATAAGCGTCCACGCTGCCCTAACTGCCTCTCAGGTAAGTCCTCCCCAGCTGGTGAGAACAAGGACCCTGCCGTTGAAAGGTTGTCACTGACCTGTCTGTCTGGATGCTGCCCTGGTGGCTGAAGGCGCACTTCATGATGGTGTCCAGGGTCATCAAGGAGACGTGTCCAAGGACCTCCAGATGCGAGTCCAGGCTGACGAGCTCCTCCCACTTGTCCTGTGGTGGGAGGGGGACATTGACCCTGCTCTGCTCTCCCAGAAGGCCTGTGCTGACAAGGCCAGGCTCTCTCTCTGTCTCTCTAAATATTTGGATGAGACTTCCTCTGTTTCTAAGCAGATTTGTTTTAGCAATTTAAGGCTGTATCACACATGTGTAATGTGATGCCTATTTTCTCAGAATCTTTTATTATATAGTTAATCACGTTCTCTCATAATATTCTGAATTAGTTTTGAATTTTAAGAATAGAGTATGATGATGACCACCTTGTGGCAGACCAGAAACCATACTTTTTTATGGGACAGAGGGGGAAACTTAGGGGTTCTGAGATCTGAACTGGACAGACAATGTTCAACACTAGTAAGCAAATATTTCAAGCAAAGTAAAAGTGTAAGGGGCTCTATTGGGGCTCCTAGGAGGGGGCATGATATGCTTCAATTCCTTTCATTCATCCAGTGTTAGCTGAGACCAGGTGGTGCCCAGTCTAGGTCAGAGGTGATGCTTGTCAAGACCCAGCTCTGTGCATGTAGACCTGGCCTCATTTCCTCCCGTGAGTGGCTCAATTCCATGCAGAAGCCCTGGGCCCCAGGCCAGAGCCTACCTGAGTGACATCCTGGGATGTCTACTATGCCACTGAAGCTGCCATTGTCCAGGGCATCCGGGGGCGGCTTGCACCGCTGTCCAGGTGAATGACTCTTGCTCTAATCTTCTGTGTTGAAGATGTGGAGATGAGAGGAGAGTGGACCCTGAATACACCATGGCCCTGATTTCCCTTATCTCAGAGCAAATTGTGGATCCAAGCTGCTGCCAGGGTACCCCTCTGTCCCATCCAGTTTTGGTGAGCTCTGTCTCAGAGTACGTTCTGAATGCACCATTCTGGGGGCTGGGTCTGATGGACACCTGAGGGACACAAGGGTCTGAGAGTGGACTTTGTCAGCTGTGTTGGATGAGAGTGGGTCCAGGTGACGAGGGATAGACTCACCAGCATCACTCGGACAGAGTCGGCCATCAGACCCACGTAGGGCTTCAAGATGTCATAGTGGAAGGCTGGGGTCAGCATCCGCCGGTGCTGGAACCACGTCTGCCCCTCCAACACGAGCAAACCATTCCCAGGGCAACAGATGGGTGTGTGTGTGGGTCGGGGAGCCTGGATCAGAGGGACGACTAGGGACAACTTGGGAGGAACCAAGGGTGTCAGGAGAAGGCACATCATGGGCAAAGGTAGGAAAGGCCAGTAGAGTTCAGGAATGTGAATTTCCAGAATGGCTGGTCCATAGGATGTCATTATGACAGCTGTGAGACAGAGGTTGAAGAAGAGTAGGGGGGCAGGTGATAGAAGAATTAATAGTCAGGCTGAGAATATCACAGAGAACTGAGAAGCGATGAAGAAGAGGCTGAGTTTCAGGAGGGCTCTCAGCACCATTACAAAGGGTGAGAGTTTCACTGGAAGGAGAGAAATGAGGCTTGACTGAGAGATGAGGTGGTGACAGGGTGCCTGGTACCCGTTGTTCTCCATTAAGCAAAGAGGTAGCTCTTGGTAAACCTAACTGGTGGGTGGACTGCAGTTGTATTTAAATGTACTTACCAATCCAGGGGATCAGCATTCTGTAGGCATCGTGAGACTTTGGGTCTGAAAGGGAAGGAAGGGAAGTGGAGGGCACCGAACAAGGCAGGCAGCCCCCAGAGCAGCTGTGGCAGCTCCCATTCCTCATGCTGGTCAGCTGGCAGTCTGTCTCTAGCCACCTCCCTCTTGCCTCCCATCCCTGACTCTCTCTGTCCTGATGGTCACTGTGGGCCCAGGAAGGCAGACTCAGTGTCCCAGCAGCAGAACACCCACAGGACTAAGACGGGGAATCGGCAAGAAAGATAGGCTCTGCTCAGCGCCACAGAGTAAGAAAGGAGCCTGTGTTTTCCTCCAGTTTGTGGTGGTTTGGCCATTTCATGACCCAGGACAGGCAACAGTGAGAGGTGCCAAACCTACATCAGTGTGGACAGGGAGCTGTCTTCCAGACCCGGGATCATCTCAGTTGGGTTAAAACAGAAAGAAAGTAAGACAGGAAAGAGAAGCCAGCCCCACCCGGGTGTTGAAGCACTCACTGTGCGTGAGTGATGCTGGCCTTAGGCTGGCTTGTGGGCTGCAAGGACGGCTGGTAGGGTGCCAGGTACTGATGGCCGTAGTGCCAGTTTCTTCTGGAATTTCACAGATCCAGGGCCATGTACCCGAGAGGGAAGACTTTCTCCTGCTGGGATGTGGGTTTCCCTCTCACCTGATCTCCCCAGGACCACCTTCATGTAGTCAGGGTCATAGATCAACACCAGGGCTTTCGTCCCCCACAGCCAGCGAGCACAGGCACTTGGGTACTTCTCTACCCTCTTCAGTAGGGGTCGCAGCTCGGTCTCGTCTTGGAACTGTCCCCAAGGGAAAGATAAATCAATAAAACCCTTCTCTGAGTTCCAGTGCTGGAGTGGGGGTGAAGGGCAGGATGTGTACAGGGAGATCATTCTGGATCGATCAGCAGAACTAGGAGTTTGGAACTATTTCTTCTGACCTGGGCTCTGCCCCAGACCTGCTGGCTGTCCACCTTTGTCCTAAGACCACATTCTGTCCCCTTGCTGGGTACAGCCCTGGGCCACCAGTACAAACTGCCTACCGAAACTTACACCAGAGAACACTCCCAGCCGTAGAAAACTTTGGGAAGTGATTCATACAACATTTGCATGAGCAATTTATGATAATTTGTATCACTTGGTAAGTAGTTTTGTCATATAATTTTGTTTATTTAGAGAATAAAATATATTATAAAAATTAAATTTATATATTAATTTCATTTTGCCATACTGGTTGTTATATATTTTCAGTAGTACCCCAGCATACATATAAATGTTTGTTAATTTGAAAGAGTGTCGGATGTATATGGATAAGTGAGAAAAATTATATACTAAATTGTGTTTGTACCATATTATTTTACATATTGCGTGTGTACACAGATTCTGGATGTATATATGGAAATGGTATTGAACTAAGGTTTTGATATGCGGATTATTTTATCCCATTTTCATTTACCAGTGTCCAGAAACTTGTGTACACTTTCCACCACCTAAAGGAATCTCTTGAAATTCCTCAGTGTGGACCACAAAGGCCCTTGCTTTCTGGCTTTACCCTCTCTATTCTTGCCTCCTGCCGGGCTGGCGAGTCCACAGGACCCATTGCTCTGCCCGCAAAGATGCTGCTGCCTGTGCGCCTTGCACTGGCCCCACCTGCTCACACTTCTAGGCCTCTGCCCAGGTTCTTTCCTCTACCTGGTTGCCCCTCCTCTTAGCCACAGAGCAACTGCCTCTCCTTAACCTTGCAGATTCAGCTTCGTTTTATCACCTCTGGATTTCTCATCAACATTTGGTCCTAGGCATGTTCCATGCAGTCACCTCGTCTTTAATTCAATGGCTTCTGTGTAACTCAAAGCAAGCATCCGCCACTTGGGTATCTAATCTCTGCCTGCATCCTTCTACCATCAGGACTCACCAGCTCTGAGGCAACTTGCCTACTGTGGGATGGGTTCCTTCACTGAGCACGTATTTACTGAGCATCTACTATGTGCCAGGCACTGGTTTAAGGCACTGAATGAGGATGCGGCTGTAGATGCTTGTCTGTTTGGAGCCTCCAGGAGGAGACAGCGAGATTGAGGACATGACAACCGTAGGGGCTCATGAATGTGTGATGGAGGGAAGACCAAGCCTCTGGGGAAGCTCTGGGGAAGGGGCCCTAACTCGGACCTGGACATTAGAAAGCTCTTTTTCATGCATGTATTTATTCGTTGAGTCATCATTTACCCAGATGCTCTCAGGTTACAAAGTGAACCAGAGGCAGGGTCTCCCAGAAGGAGCTCACAGCTATGACACTGCAGACAAAACTAGCTGAATCCGGTTAGCACTGCCTTAAGAGAAGGACAGGCAAGGGAAAAAGGGTTGTCTCCTCCACTCCTGGGAGACCCAGAAAGACATCTTGGAGGAGGTGGCTTGGAGTTGGGCCTTTGTAGACAGACATATGAGGGACAAGATCATTCCAGGTAGAGGGCACATGGGAGCAGAGTCCCAGAGGCCAGAATGCCCAGGCAGGCGGGGAGGACGCTGAGTAAGCTGGGGTGCAGGAGATTAGGAAGGAGAGGGGAGAGAGGTACTGGGCCAGCCCACATGGGGCTTGGGCTGTTTCCGGTTCCCGTCTTTGGCTCCACTCTACTTTAATCACGCTGCAGAGAAAGCATTTGTTCAGTCCACAAACCCTTGATGAGCCCCTCTCCAGGTGGCCCCTGACGTGGCTCTGAGCCCCCCGCCGACCGGGCTAGTGCTGCCAGTGCTGGGTGGGTAGGCGCTGCCCCTGCCCAGCCTGCAAGCCGCTCCTTCCCTCCTTCCTGTCCCTCCACACGCTGGATGGGCAGCCCTCTGCGCAGGCTCCGTGCAGGGTGCTGGGGGTGAGGGGGATTTCACGCTCGGTTCCGAGAGCACATAGTCCACTGAGGGAGGACACCAGGCGGGCGACCTCACCCTGTGGATGGTGCAACTCAAATGTCAGTTCTCCTTACCTGGCATCATCCTGGGAACCTCGCTCATGTGTGCCAGCAACTTGTCAGGGTTTAAGCACCAAAATCAGGAGACTGGAAAATTCCTCAGTCTTAAACCGAGCCAGTTTGTCCCTACAGCTGACGTAACCCCCCACCCAGCAATTGGGTCTCTTTTCCTGTGACCTGACATCTTCTTAGATTCCTGTCTGTCATCTCCACCGACAGTGAGCCCACAGGGCAGCGTCCATCAGACTGACGTCTGTGCTCCCAGGCAAGCTCAGGGCCAGGCAGAGAGGATGCGATTGAGGGATGGGGCACGGAAGCATCTAGAAGCCTGTTCTATGAGAACAGCTGAAGCTGCTCAGCCTGGAGACGGGGGAAACTCAGGAAGGAAGAGCCACTGTCCTCAAAGTGCAGGGCTGCCAGGACAGCCTGCAGATCTCCCTAAGGAAGGAGTGTCTGACACACCCAAGGACACCAGCACGGGGTCCTGGGAGGGAGGGAGCTCCCCAGACTGGGATGAGGAGCCAAGACCTGAGAGGTAAGCTGGGTCCTTTTGTGAGGCCACGTGCTCATCCCACAACAAGGCTTCATCCCATGGACTTGCTCACCAGGACCATGGTCTGAGAGCCCCGGCCCTCCCTGCCCTCCCACTTCCCCATCCCACTCCATCCTACCTCCTGCATGTGCCCATAGAGCCAGTGGGAAGGAGGAGACGGGAACTGCTGGAGGGCTTTGAGCAGCCACTGTCTGTGCAGGTAGAGCTGTGCTGCCTTGAGCAGAAGCAGAACCAGGCCGAGCAGGGAGGCCACCTGCAGGAGCCCAGAGACACCGCCCAGGGCTCTGGGGGCGCTCAGCACAGAGACACTCATGGTGCAGCGGCTTCTGGATTGCTGACTGTCCCTGAAGGTGGCTGACCTCCCCTGAGCACGCTGCCTGGTCAGGGAGGCTTGCCCTGCCCACCTACGGGAGGGTGAAGGTGAGGGCAGAGCTCAGACCTGGGCCTCCAGGGTTGGGTTTTTATGTTTTGTTTTGTTTTTAAAATTTAAACCAATCTCTTTTTTGTTACAAAATGTAAGTAATATAAAGAGAAGATAATATTTATAAATAGAAGTGGGAGTTTGTGTTGTACCAGGATCCTGCAAACTATCACATGCTTACATTTTTAAACACTTTAACCAAATTGAAATAAAACAGGGAAATAAATGTTTTTTCAAACTTCCTTGAATAATGTATCTCTGTGATATCTTGTTTATCACTGTGATATTGTACAGACCAGAATTTAATTCTGTCGTATCATCTAGCCGTGGACTACCGTGCATGACCACACGAATCATTTTCATTTGTCCAATGCAACTGAAAACTCCATCCCACCCTTTTTTTCAACTAACCAGCAGGTTAATGCACACAGAGTGTATGGATGCTTAAATATTTTCTTAAGTTTGCAGTGATATGTCTGTGTGAATACCCCTGTCTTCCTTCTTAAGAAATGAGAGAATACAAATTTGAAATGTAGTGAAAGATGGCTACTACTGAAATATGATATTTTTTGAAAAAGATTTGGGATAATGTACTTAATATTTAAAGAAATCTTTATTCAGATGTCTTGCTTTAGTCACCTTTTGAGGCTGATAGACACTTAAAGCAAGATTCCTTTCAGAGTCATTGTTTTCACTCTACTGTTTATTAGTCACTGAATTAATTTGTATTTTTCTGTTGGATTAGATAAAATAGGTAGCTGAGAATCTTGTAATCTTTATATTGTTAGCTATATTATAGGTGCAGCTTCTTTTGCTGTATATGAAGTCTTTCCTGAATACAGTGTTTTTTCAGAAATTAAAAAAATGCTGAAGAAAAGAGGACAAATTAAATTTTCATGAAAGGCAATCTTAATCAGCAGTGACAATGTAAGAGAAACATGATTGCCACTTGGTCATCATGGAGAGGCACTTAGATTTGGTGTCAGTGCGTCTGTTAACAATGACTAAAGTCTTTCTTGGAGCAAGTGCATACTCCAACATAACTGTACCTGCCTAGAAAGAGAGGGCTCAGCAGTAGGCACCACTCAGCGAAAACAAAAAACAAAACCAAAACAATTAAGAAAATGGTAATAGTAACATACATATCGATAATTACCTTAAATGTGAATGGATTAAATCATCCAACCAAAAGATATAGGCTCGTTGAATGGATACGAAAACAAGACCCACATATATGCTTTCTACTAGAGACCCACTTCAGACCTAGGGAAACATACAGACTAAAATTGCAGGTAAGGAAAAAGATATTCCATGAAAATGGAAATCAAAAGAAAGCTGGAGTAGCAATCCTCATATCAGATAAAGTAGATTTTAAAGTAAGGAAATAAGGAATGTTACAAGAAACAAGGAAGGACACTACATAATGATCAAGGGATCAATCCAAGAAGAAGATATAACAATTATAAATATATATGCACCCAACATAGGAGCACCTCAATACATAAGGCAACTGCTAACAGCTATAAAAGAGGAAATTGACAGTTACACAATAATAGTGGGGGACTTTAACACCTCACTTACACCAATGGACAGATTACCCAAACAGAAAATTAATAAGGAAACACAAGCTTTAAATAACACAATATACTAGATAGATTTAATTGATATTTATAGGACATTCCATCCATAAACAGCAGATTACACTTTCGTCTCAAGTGCACACAGAACATTCTCCAGGATACATCACATCCTGGGTCACAAATCAAGCTGCAGTAAATTTAAGAAAAGTGAAATCATATCAAGCATCTTTTCTGACCACAATGCTATGAGACTAGAAATCAATTACAGGGAAAAAAACGTAAAAAATACAAACACATGGAGGCTAAACAATACGTTACTAAACAACCAAGAGATCACTGAAGAAATCAAAGAGGAAATCAAAAAATACCTAGAGACAAATGACAATGAAAACACAACAATCCAAAACCTATGGGATGCAGCAAAAGCAGTTCTAAGAGGGAAGTTTATAGCTATACAAGTTTACCTCAAGAAGCAAGAGAAATCTCAAATAAACAATCTAACCTTACACCTAAAGCAACTAGAGAAAGAAGAACAAAAAAGCCCAAAGTTAGTAGAAGGAAAGAAATCATAAAGATCAGAGCAGAAATAAATGAAATAGGAATGAAGAAAACAATAGCAAAGATCAATAAAACTAAAATTTGGTTGTTTTGAGAAGATAAACAAAATTGATAAACCTTTAGCCAGATTCATCAAGAAAAAAGGGAGAGGATTCAAATCAATAAAATTAGAAATGAAAAAGGAGAAATTACAACTGACACTGCAGAAACACAAAGAATCATAAGAGACTACTACAAGCAACTATCTACCAATAAAATGGACAACTTGGAAGAAATGGACAAATTCTTAGAAAGGTACAACCTTCCAAAACTGAACAAGGAAGAAATAGAAAATTCTTAGAAAGGTACAACCTTCCAAAACTGAACAAGGAAGAAATAGAAAATATAAACAGACCAATCACAAGTAATGAAATTGAAACTATAATTAAAATTTTCCAACAAACAAAAGCCCAGGACCAGATGGCTTCACAGGCCAATTCTGTCAAACAGCTAGAACAGAGCTAACACACCTATCCTTCTCAAACTCTTCCAAGAAATTGCAGAGGGAGGAACACTCTCAAACTCATTCTATGAGGCCACCATTACCCTGATACCAAAACCAGACAAAGATACTACAAAAAAAGAAAATTACAGACCAATATCACTGATGACTATAGATGCAAAAATCCTCAACAAAATACTAGCAAACAGAATCCAGCAACACATTAAAAGGATCATACACCATGATCAAGTGGGATTTATCGCAGGGATGCAAGAATTCTTCAATACACTCAAATCAAGCAATGTGATACACCATATTAACAAATTAAAGAATAAAAAACATATGGTCATCTCAATAGATACAGAAAAAGCTTTTGACAAAATTCAACACCCATTTATTGCAAAAACTCTCCAGAAAGTGGACATAAAGGGAACCTACCTCAACATAATAAAGGCCATATATGACAAACCCACAGCAAACATCATTCTCAATGGTGAAAAACTGAAAGCATTTCCTTTAAGACAAGGAACAAGACAATGATGTCCACTATTGCCACTATTATTCAACATAGTTTTGGAAGTCCTAGGCACGGCAATCAGAGAAGAAAAAGAAATAAAAGGAATCCAAAGTGGAAAAGAAGTAAAACTGTCCCTGTTTGCAGATGACATGATACTATACAGAGAATCCTAAAAATGCCACCAGAAAACTCCTAGAACTCATCAATGAATTTGGTAAAGTTGCAGGATACAAAAGTAATGCACAGAAGTCTCTTGCATTCCTATACTCTAACTATGAAAGATCAGAAAGAGAAATTAAGGAAACAATCCCATTTACCATTGCAACAAAAAGAATAAAATATCTAGGAATAAACCTACCTAAGGAGGAAAGACCTGTACTCAGAAAACAATAAAACACTGATGAAAGAAATCAAAGATGACACAAACAGATGGAGAGATATACCATGTTCTTGGATTGGAAGAATCAACATTGTGAAAATGACTATACTACCCAAAGCAATCTGCAGTTTCAATGCAATCCCTATCAAAGTACCAGTGGCAGTTTTCACAGAATTAGAACAAAAAAATTTAACAATTCGTATGGAAACACAAAAGACCCCAAATAACCAAAGCAATCTTGAGAAAGAAAAATGGAGCTGGAGGAATCAGGCTCCCTGACTTCAGACTATACTACAAAGCTACAGTAATCAACACAGTATGGTACTGGCACAAAAACAGAAATATAGATCAATGGAGCAGGATAGAAACCCCAGAGATAAACCCATGCACGTATGGTCACCTTATCTTTGTTAAAGGAGGCAAGAATGTACAGTGGAGAAAAGACAGCCTCTTCAATAAATGGTGCTGGGAAAACTGGACAGCTACATGTAAAAGAATGAAATTAGAACACTCCCCAACACCATACACAAAAATAAACTCAAAATGGATTAAAGAGCTAAATGTAAGGCCAGACACTATCAAACTCTTAGAGGAAAACAAGTAGAACACTCTATGACATAAATCACAGCAAGATCTTTTTTGACCCAACTCCTAGAGAAATGGAAATATAAACAAATGGGACCTGATGAAACTTACAGGCTTTTGCATAGCAAAGGAAACCATAAACAAGATGAAAAGACAACCCTCAGAATGGGAGAAAATATTTGCAAATGAAGCAACTGACAAAGGATTAATCTCCAAAATAACTCATGAAGCTCAATATCATAAAAAAACCAACCTAATCCAAAAATGGGCAGAAGACCTAAATAGACATTTCTCCAAAGAAGGTATACACATGGCCAAGAGGCACATGAAAAGATGCTGAGCATCACTAATTAACAGAGAAATGCAGATCAAAACTTCAATGAGGTATCACCTCACACTGGTCAGAATGGCCGTCATCAAAAAAATCTATGAACAACAAATGCTGAAGAGGATGTGGAGAAAAGGGAACCCTCTTGCACTGTTGGTGGGAATGTAAATTGATACAGCCACTATGGAGAACAATATGGAGGTTCCTTAAAAAACTAAAAATAGAACTACCATACGACCCAGCAATCCTACTACTGGGCATATACCCTGAGAAAACCATAATTCAAAAAGAGACATGTACCCCAATGTTCATTGCAGCACTATTTACAATAGTCAGGACATGGAAGCAACCTAAGTGTCCATAGAAAGATGAATCGATAAAGAAGATGTGGCACATATATACAATGGAATATTATTCACCTCTAAAAAGGAATGAAATTGGTTCATTTGTAGAGATGTGGATGGAGTTAGAGTCTGTCATACAGAGTGAAGTAAGTCGGAAAGAAAAAAACAAATATTGTATATTAACGCATATATGTGGAATCTAGAAAAATGGTGCAGATGAACCTATTTGCAAGGCAGGAATAGAGATGCAGACATAGAAGACGGACGTGTGGACATGGTAGGGGAAGGGGGGCTGGGATGAATTGGAACATTAAGATTGACATATACACACTACCATGTGTAAAATAGATAGCTAATGGGAACCTGCTGTATAGCACAGGGAACTCAGCTCAGTGCTCTTTGATGATCTAGATGGATGGGATGCAGGGGGAGTGGGAGAGAGCCCCAAGAGGGAGGGGATACATGTATACATACAGCTGATTCACTCGTTGTACAGCAGAAACTAACACAATGCTGTAAAGCAACTATACTCCAATGAAAAAAAATTACAATGATAAATATAAAAAAGTGTAACTATAAGCCCATATTTTATTCTCTATAATATTATGGACTTTTCTCTCAT